>NC_140588.1:430718483-433421240 GCF_964204655.1 Triturus cristatus
CCCCCCCCAACATTAACACCAACACTCCCTTAACTCTCATGATACTGTCATCACTCCTCTTGTCCAATCCCACTACATTCCCCTTCATTATTAGCGCTGGCCCTCTTTCATTCCACCGTTGACCGGGACAATCTCAAGAGCCTCTGTAGTCCCTTAAAACCTATGACCCACCTAGGGCTTTAAGTATTCATGTTCATGCTCTTAACTTTATTTCTCAAAGATGACTGTAAAAACCCTAACATAATCCAGGTCAGTAAAGCAGTCCCTGTTTACATTTTAAATGTTTTAATTCATCTTGAATTCCATAAGAGAATTTTGTTTTTCCAGATGATGTCAATCATTCAATGCTTATATAGCACAGCACTGTCACCCATAAGGGTATCTGGGCACTGGGGATGCCGTTTCTCCATCGAAAAGTCAGGTCTTGGTTCTCTTCCTGAAGCCTGCCAGGGAGGGTGCTGTTCAGAGGTGAAGGGTAAGGTAATTCCAGGCCTTGGCTACAAAGTAGGAGAATGCACAACCCCCTCTAAAGCTGTGACAGATGCGGGGGGTGTGGGCAAGGGTGAGTGAAGAGGAGCGCAGGTGTCTAGAGTGTTAATGGAAATGTAGTTGTTGGTTGATGTAGGTTGGTCCTTGATCAAGAAGGGCACTGTAGGCGTAGGTCAGGATCTTGAACTGGCATCCCATCAGGATGGGGAGCCAGTGGAGGTTTCTGAGGTGGGGGTGGTATGTGACCATTTGGGAATGTCCAGGATGAATCTGGCTGCCACGTTCTAAGTGGTCTGGAGTCTTCTGAGGAGCTGGGTAGAGATGCCAGCATAGATAACATTTCCATAGTCAAGGCGTCTCATTCACGAGGGCCTTAGTGACGGTCTTTCTGGTGTTGATAGGGATCCATCTGAAGATTTAGCAGAGTATGCGAAGAGTGTGGAAGCACGAGGAGGCGACTGTGTTGAATTGTCATCTCATGGTCAGTTGGCTATCAAGGATGATCCCTAGGTTGTGTGCATCGTCTGTTGGTGTTGGTTTATGTCCAAGTTTGGCTGGCCACCAACTGCGGTCCCAGATGAAGTGCTGTTCCAGAAGATCAGTACTTCTGTCTTGGCAGAGTTCAATCTGAGGCGTTGTCTCTTTTCTACTTGGCTATGTTCGTCATGGCGTTGCAGAAGTTGGTTTTGGCATTAGTGGGGCTCTCAGTGAGCGAGAGGATAAGTAGAGTGTCTGCTGCATAAGAGATTATGATGAAGCCGTGGGATCTGACGATGTCTGCGAGAGGGGTAATGTAGGTGTTGAATTAAGTGGGGCTTAGTGATGCTGCTTGGGGTACGCTGTATACGGTTTTCTTCGGTGCGTAGGTGAAGGGAGGTAGTCGGACACTCTGTGTGTGTCCTTTAAGGAAGGAGGCAATCTATTTAAGGACGTCTTGCTGTATTCCGATGTTGTAGAGCCTGTTGATGAGGTGTTATGGGAGATGATGTTGAATGCTGCGGAGAGGTCCAGGAGGATCAGAGACACAGTTTCTCCATGGTCGAGAAGGGTTCTGATGTCGTCTTTGGCAGCAATCAGTGCTGTCTCAGTGCTGTGCTTGGCAAGAAATCCTGATTGTGAGGTGTCCAGAAGGTAGTTTTTTTCCAGGAATCTGGTGAGTTGTTAGTTGATGGCTTTCTCAAGTACTTTGGCTAGGTAGGGGAGCAGGGAGATCAGTCGATAATTTTTGATATCACTGGGATTTGCAGAGAGTTTCTTTAGGAGGGGGTCTGACTTCTGCGTGTTTCCATTTTTCTGGGAAGGTAGCTGTGTTGATGGATGTGTTAAGGGTACTGGTGAGTTCTGTGCTGTTTGCGTTGGTTCAGAGGTTGAAGATGTGGTGGGGGCACAGGTTGGTGGGCACCCAAGAGTGGATGGAGGACATGATGGCTGTGGTGGTCTGGGTGGTGAGCGGAGAACAGGTGGTGAATGTTTGGCTGGTGTTCGCTGGTGGGTAGAGGTTGTTGAGGGTGGGGGTGGGGGATTGGAGTTTGAAGGTGTTGTAGATGGTGCTAATCCTGCTGTGCAAGTAGTCTGGGAGGGTGTTGCAGAGTTCTTGGGAGGGAAGGATGGTGTTCTCTGTGGCTGTTGGGTTGGTAAACACCTTAATTATTTGGAGGAGTTCCTTAGTGTGGTTGGCCGTGGTATCAGTCCACGCGGTGATGGCTGCCCTCTTAGCTTCCTTAATGTGCCAGTGATAGGTGCTAAGAGCTGTTTTGTGGATGGATCTCTTGGCTGAGCTCTTTGTGGTGGGCCATCACTTCTCCAGTTGGTAGCAGTTGCCCTTGGTGGTCCTGAGCTCTGGGGTGTACCAGCTGGCTTGTTTTTAAATTTTGTTGGCTTTTGCAGCTCCCAGAGGGCCGACTCTGTCGACGCAGTCAGTGATCCAGGACAAGTTCTGGACAGCCTGGTTGAGGTTTGCTGAGGCTTAGGGCTGGGTGGTGATGAGGGCTTCAGTCCAATGAGCTTCAGTGACCTTGCTCCAGCTGTGATGGGATGCGGTGTGGTGCTCAGTGCTGGTGTGATGGGTGTCGGGGATGGTGAAGTGCACAATAACGTGGAACTCTAGGTGAGTTCTGTGGTATGGCTAAATTTGATTCTTTTGCTGGAAGTAAAAATGGAGTAGAGTGTGTATCCGACCTTGTGCGTGGGTTCAGTGACCAGTTGGGTGAGGCCAATGTTGCTCAGGTTCTTCAGAAGAGCGATGGAGTTGGCGTTGTTGGGGTCGTCGATGTTGATGTTGAGGTCACCTAGTAGGAAGTAGTGGAGAGAGTTGATGGCCGGGAGGCAATGAGGTTGGAGACGGTGTTACAGAAAGTGGGTCAAGGTCCCGGTGGTCTGTAGGCAAGGGTGCCTATTATTGAGTATGTAGTAGGAAGTTGATGTGTTCCATGAGGGGCATTGGGTCGTCGTTGGTGATGATGCATCTGATGATTTCCTTGAAGATGATGCAATGCCTCCCCCTTGTTTGTTGGTGCATTCCCGGTGTATCATCTTCTAGCTATTGGGTGTGGCAATGGCAATGTTGGGTTTTGAGAACGTGTTGAGCCATGTTTCTGTGATAAAGGCAACCTTATTGGCAAGGGTAGTGATGGTGTCCCAGATGTCTGTGACGTTTAGCAGGATGAATTGGAGTGGTTCTGGTTTGTTTGGTGTCTTCTGGATGGGAGTGGCAGGGGATCCTTTGTAGGTTGTGTTGCAGGAGAAGTGTCAATGTCAGCAGGTGAAGGGTCCTTTGGTTCATCATGGTGAGGAGGTGAAGCACCTGTTGTTTCGGTGCCCGGTATCAAGGTCAAGGAGTTCCTTGGTGGTGTAACGGCAGATGATGGAAGGGCCAGGGGTCCTGGCACTGTATGTGGTCCAGGCGCGGACAGACACAGACAGGCTTGCATTTGGTGCACCTAAGACGTGCCAGTGGCACGCCTGCTGCACATAGCCATGCGGAGGCATCCATTTATAGTGCTGGGAGGTGGGAGGGGCTAGCAGACTAAATTCTTATCCTATCCTTAGCCTCTCTGGAGAGCATACAGAAAAATGGTCATAAAAAGGGCAATTGTAAATGAAAGCACTACTATGCATGTGCAGGCGTGGGCTGGGTCATGGCTGGTTTGATATGCCTATCTGGCTGTGGTAAAACCAGGGCTGAATGGACTCTTTTCTCCCTAAATCTTTCCGAAATCCTCTATCTGCATATCTCATATCATATCTTTCCTTTTTAACACCAGTTTTCACCCTCACTTTTTCTATGTATTTCCTTTCATCAGCGCAGGAAGTCAGGAGGGTCCAGCCGGACCGGGCAACTATTGTTGAGCCTTATATGGGATCGAGCCAACATCAGTGAAATATGCTGAAATTGTAATAGTGTAATTTGGTGACACTAGGACTTATTCAGTAAAAGCACACTGTCTGAGTTTCTTTTATAGGAAAAACCTTTAGAAGAAGAGGTGAGTTTCTTATTTTCACTTCCATCTCGGCCCAAGGCCTCACTTAAAGATCCATCAGACTTTCCTTTTTTAGAATCTCATCCTTGCTTAGTGCTAGCTGGAGCCTAACACCTAGATATCAATGCAATGATGGGAATTAAAGACACTCAGCTTGTTATCACTTCACAAGTGCTTTGACGACACTATAATTTGTAGCCAGGTTTTTGACTTTTTTCAACCCCTATGTGTAGGAGATATGCATGCTCTGTTAGAATGTCAGATCTATCTGTATGACTAATTACAATATTGATGTAAATAGCACTTATTTTTTCCAATTTTCTTTTATAGGGCTATTCATCCTAATGTAGGATCTCAAAGCGCTTTACATAACAAAACTTTTAAAGAGATAATAAATCATACAAGTGTGTAAATCAAGATACAAGTAATGTTATAAAAGACAATGAGGGCTGCAATGTGTGGGAGGCACATATAATCCAAACAGGGCCCTCATTATACACAGTATCCCAGGGGCACAACGGGTGTTGGCGCTAGCTTTGCCAGCCCCCGGGGTACTTTGGTATTAAAGAAGGGGCCACAGACACTTGTGCAACCCCTTCTATAATTGAGATAGCCCTGGCGAGCATAGATCACCAGCACTATCATCAGAGGGCATGCCCCACTAAATGAGGGAATCTCTTTGCCTCTGTGATGGTGCTGTATTATAGATGTGGGTGCAGAGGCAAAGAAGCTGTCAGGAGGTGCACCCTGATGACAATCCTCTGAAAGTTGTGAAGGAGGTCCTATGGACCCCGTAGACATCCCCTTGCAGGAGGGTGCAGTCACTCACTGCTCCCAGGTGCAATGCTATCTCTCCGCCCCTCTTAAAAGTGCCGCCAGAAGAGTGAAACACAGAAAGGCTGCTTCAAAGCTGCTCCATATTTCACTTGAATTGCCTGCCCCTAGGGCAGCATGAATTTGTTGCTGCCCTGTGGGCAGTGCATTCAAAATAATACAGTGCACTTTCCTTATTTGTACTGAGTGCACCTTTTGGAAAGTGCCCCATGCGCAAACAAGGAAATGCTTTGTATGGTGTAAGACGGCCCCTGGTAGGCATTATATGTTAAATGCACTTGGTGTGGAGAAACAAAAAGTTAGGATTTAGAACATTATGTGGTGGTTGTCTGTGCAAATAGACTTCATCACTGTCCAAAGGACCCCTTTCTAACAACTTTGAAATAACGAAAAATTGAGGATAAAAACAAGGTCCTAAAGCCATGCTTTTCAGTTCACATGCAGCTCCTTGTTGCTTTTTCCTACCTCACTGCGCTATACTAAAAATATTGTGACTTAATAACTGCAATTAACAAAAGGTTGTTACAAAAGCAATAACCCACTGAGTGATCTATATACAATAAAATAGAGGTGAGCAAGCCAACACATGAACAGGGAGTGCACAGCCCGAGACAAACGAAAGGTTGGCTCTGGTTCTAAAAGCCTGTGGTACAGCCATGAAAATATTTGGCATGCACATCTTAACACAAAGATGATGTTAAAATATGATAAGCTATCTTCACAATTCTAAAAAGTCTTTTTTTAACATGCAAAGTGTTACACCTTCGAACATTAAATTACACCACTGAATTGAGAAGTATTTACTAAAAGTGAGAGTTTTAAACATGCACTGAGAAACATTCCTGCCCCCGCCCTGATGATAATGCCAATAGGGAACTAAGAGACAAGGCAGAGGTCATGTATACCTTATGTTTGGCCTAGATTCTAACTATAAATGGTGGTTCATTATAGGCTACTAAGCCAAACACAAGGGAAGTATTTGTACAGCTGACATCCCGCACTTACATATTTGGATGTGTTCCCTTCTGTGACAGTGAACAAAAAAAGAGGCTCGGTAAAATAAAGTGTTTGACTGGGATCAAGCAATTTCGTCAAGAAGGGAAGCTGGGATTAATCCCAGATTTTCTTCTTCTTTCATACTGTGCATTTTCCCCCCTAGATCGCTTTGCTAACATCAAATTTTGGATCCCTCGGATGATAAAATTAGAGTGTTTGTGACAGGAAGACATAGATGCCAAAGTTTTGATTACTTAAGTCTGACATTTCCGTGTGACATTTCAGTACCTTATGTGTAAGACTTTGAGTGACATACTAGCATAAGTAGATAACATTGATATACAGCACTGCATGTCAACAACCACAATTGCTTCCAACCAGCTAAGGAAAAACATCTCATTCACACAACGGAAAAAGGTACACAACCCCCTGCATAAGCCAACTACACTTCAAACTATGCAACTTATACGGGTTACTGAAATGGGTGGCAGACTCTTGGCTTTGGTGCTACAGTGGTCAGGGCCCGATGTGGATAGTGGCACGTGCCTCATAAATGGCTGCACCCACAAGCCAATGCGAAGTACAAGTTTAAGTAGTTGATAGAGGACTGTGCCTTCTTACTTGTCGTAAGTGCAATCATTTCCAGAAATCAATTATCATTTCAAAACAAGGTGTGTTTATTCCGAAAATTCAAACATGAAGTAAAGAACAGCCGACAAGTGTTTCGGCCGTGTGGCCCGATGGCCGTGGGCTTTCTCAAGGCAGGTAATCGTCGCTGGTAATCCAGTCCCGTGGCAGTCATGTGTGGCGGTCTCTACGGTCCCTGGTAAAGTAACAAAAAAGTCTCCCAAAATGGCCACCAGAAAAAGGAGCCCAAATTTAGCCCGAATAATCCCCTAGATGTAACCTGAATATAGCCCAATGCCAAAAGTGTGCAAAAAACACCATGAAAATAGCAACTAGTTTAAAAAACTCTTTGTCGCTAATTGCGGAGTTAGAAAATGTGTCCTCATTTTATCTGTTTAGAGCACCAATCATAATTTCTATGTGAAAAGGACCACACCTCATGTTGTTAATTTCTAAAGGAAATTCTTTATGTTTTGAATTCCATCAAGATTACCTGCCACACTTTTATAATAAATGCAGAATATGAGGGTTCTAGTTGATCATTAGACCCTTCGGAAAGAATTGGGGGCAGAGGCATGGACTCTGACAATTTAAGGGGCAGGAGGAGACAGCAAGTTGACCACACTGGGCAGGCGGGATGGTCAGAGGCAGCACAACAGTCCACACAAGGTAGGCATGAAAGGAAAAGAATAAAAAATGAACACTAGAAGGCAGGAGGGAGGGGGGCAGGGGAAGCAAGCCAATGGTGCAGGACAGTCGAGAGAGGATGTGTCAGCATAATGGGCCATGGAAGACAGGATGAATGGAGTTAGGACATGTACTCGGGCAACGAAGGGGAACAGGTATGTGTCAGGGGCAGCAAGCTGATCATGTAGGGCAGGTGGCAGGGGTAACGCCAGCAAAATAGACCACGCAGGGCAGGATGGGAAGGCAGTGGCAGCACAAGGACAAGAACGATGTGGCAGGAGCACACATATGGACAACAGAGGACAGGGGCAGCAAGCTGACCAAACAGGGCAGGTGGGAGGGGCAACGGTAGCAGAACAGACCATGGAGGACTGGAGGAAAGGGGCAGGAGCTGGCACCTGGACTATAGTGGGTACAGGGGAAGGGGAAGGTCAGGAGCAGCAAGTTTACCATGAATGTCAGACAGATGGGGCAGTAGAAGCATAATGCTCTGTGGAGAGCAGCTGGGAGGGACTAAGGGCACAAACACAGATATTGGTGGTAAGGTGGGAGTGGGACAGGGGCAGCAAGTTTACCGTGCAGCACAGGTGGTAGGGGCAGTGGCAACATAACACACCACACATGCCAGGCGACAGGGTTAGAGGCAGCACACCAGACCACTGTGGGCAAAAGAGTGAGGGCAGGGGCAGCCACAAAGGGCCATGGAGGGCAGAAGGACAACAGAGTGTGGGCAAGAGGGGCCGTTGCAGAGCAATAGACCATTGAGGGCAGGAAAGAGGGGAAAGGGGTTTGGCTCTGGCAATGGAATGCAGGGCAGGGGCGAGGGACGGCCCACTCAGGGCAGAAAGGAGGAGCAGTGGAAGCTTAAAAAAGCAGTTGCAGCTCCATTGAACATGGATGGCATTAGGTAGGGGGCAAGGGCATGACCACAGACATCAGAAGGCAGAGGGTTGCAGGGTACGTGCAGCAAGCTAAGCACAAGGGCAAAGTGAGGGGGCTGAGGCATCGACTAGGACAATGGAGGGGAGAGGGAAGGTACATCAAGTTAACCAAGGAGTGAAAGGGGGAGGAGCAGTGGTAGCACATCGGACCATGCAGGGCAGGTGTTGAAATGAGTAAAAAACGAACAATTAAAAGCATAAAAACACTTATATTCACTAGTGATAGTTCAGTGAGCTAACTCTAATTCATGGCACGGCCTTGCGCTGTCTATAACCTCACAGATTACATCACTCATGACATGTTAAATGATATCCTTTGTGACACCTCTCATGACATCATCCTAGCTACTGCTCCTCAAATTGCTCTATACACCGCTCCATTATTTGAGAAAAGAAAGTAAGTAGTAAATAACTCACAAACATATGCAGCATACATTAACTGTATTTAAATGTGTGCACCTATGTACTACAAATAGTGTAGTTCTAGAGATAACTCTGATTCCATATGGTAAAACTTATGTGGTACACAGTTTAACTTCTAGCAAAATATTAAGTGCAAACCGCACTTAAATGTAATATGGTAGAGACTAAGAATAACTAGCGTGAACTGCAGACATATGTTACAAACAGGTTGTGCTTAAATTAAAGCCCTGTTGCCAAAATATGTGAGAAAACCGAAAGCTTATCTTTTACAATACATTATTCATCTTTGGATTTCTGTGTATATGTTGACTGTTGAGAATTGTCATATAGTGTAGTTGATAATTTTATATAAAGTGGAGATGTATATGGTATGAGATTTGTTTCCAGAAGTTCAATGAAAATTATGAGATGTTATACATGGTTGAAGAATGTATGATCTATGGGGGATTCACAAACAGTTCAAGTAGCAAAATGATTGCAAGCATTGTTGTAATGGTGTACACCATTCTGTTCTTTTCAAGAATATGGGTAAGGTATACTTATAAACGTAGATAATCAGTGGGTGGTGAAACCACTATTCAGCTGTTCTAATCAGGGCATCCCTTAGGATTCTAAAAGGTCTCTCACCCACTAGAATTCACTAATGGCATGCTTTATCATCAAGATCTCAACCAGAGCACCAAATGTGTCTGGGTTGGCTAAACCTTCCAAAAGAAGGAACTTTTATTGGGGTTTATTGCTGGTGAGATCTGTGTTATATATAAATTTACCTCAAAGTTCCTGGTGCAATGTATTCAGTCTGTAAGTATTTGGGCAAGGTTAAAAACAATAACAATGCCAGTGGGAATAAATTCACGGTCCCCTGCATATCAGTCAAGAAGGGTCTACAGGTTTCAGTAACCTAAGCCCAGGACAGATCTTGTGATTTTCCTCAGGACCTTCACATAACAGATCCCTCTTATCCTAAGTATAAGGATAATACCCTACAGTATGTGCCCATAAATCCACTGTTTGTCGTTTGCAAATTTGTCATAGTATGTGGGGTGATTATATTTATTCACGCAAGTCACAAAATTAAACAATCCTCTGTTTCACTGGACCTTGAGGTACCTGTAAATATGGAGAGAAGCATATAAAAGACATGGAGGAAACGTAACAGTCTTACTCCCTCAATACATTGACCTGCAAATGAAAGCCATCTCACCATTCATGAGCACTGCAGTCTCAAAAGTATTGAGGGTTGTGTGATATGATAACTGATACTGAGGACCAGCCAATATAATTCATTGGAAGGTGGTCCAATCTCATATACAGAGTGCTATGAAATAAGTATTTTCAACTGAAAGGGGTTTCCAGAGATCATCAATAAAGGTCCCTTTCTGTTTAAGTGCCATAGGCAAGATTGTATAGTATATGCGAGAAAACAGTTCTCCGCTGGGTGAACGAGCAAGGAGCCGTGTATTAACACATTCAATGGACAAGGCCTTCCCTATAAAGTAATACCAGTCATGGTCACAGAAAGATCAGGGGGAGATTAAAATGATTAATGGCTGGTGAAACATGCTGGTCTAATCAATCAATCAATCAATCATAGAATTTGTAAAGCGCACTACTTACCCGTGAGGGTCTCAAGGCGCTGGGGGTGGTAAAAGCTGCTACTGCTCGAAAAGCCAGGTCTTGAGGAGTCTTCTGAAGGTCAGCAGGTCTTGGGTCTGCCGTAGATGGATGGGGAGGGTGTTCCAGGTCTTGGCGGCGAGGTGGGAGAACGATCTGCTGCTGGAGGTCGCTCTTCGGATGCGCGGGACTGTGGCGAGGGTGAGGTCGGCGGAGCAGAGCTGGCGGGTGGGGTTGTAGAAGCTGAGTCACCTGTTGAGGTATGCTGGTCCGGTGTTGTGGAGTGCCTTGTGTGCGTGGGTGAGGAGCTTGAAGGTTATCCTCTTGTTGATGGGGAGCCAGTGCAGGTTTCTCAGGTGGGGTGTGATGTGGCTGCGGCGGGGGATGTTGAGGATCAGGCGTGCAGAGGCGTTCTGGATTCGTTGAAGTCATTTAAGGAGTTTGGCCGAGGCTCCTGCATAGATGGCGTTTCTGTAGTCCAACCTGCTGCTGACGAGGGCCTGGGTGACCGTTCTTCTCGTTTCGGTGGGGATCCACTTGTAGATCTTGCGGAGCATGTGGAGGGTGTTAAAGCAGGAGGAGGAGATGGCGTTGACCTGCTTAGTCATGGAGAGGGTGGAGTCGAGGATGACCCCTAGGTTGCGTGCGTGGTCGGTGGGTGTTAGAGCTGTACCATGTGCGGTCAGCCACCAGGAGTCGTTGCAGGCCAAGGGGTGGAACCGAGGATGAGGACCTCCGTCTTGTCCGAGTTCAGCTTCAGTCAGCTGTTCCTCATCCATTTGGCGACGGCCTTCATTCCTTCATGGAGCTTGGTTTTGGCGGTGTGGGGGTCCTTGGTGAGGGAGAGGATCAGCTGGGTGTCATCGGCATAGGTGATGATGTTGAGGTCGTGCAGTCGGGTGACGTGGGTGAGCGGTGCCATGTAGATGTTGAACAGCGTTGGGCTGAGGGATGAGCCCTGGGGGATGCCGCAGATGATCTCGGTGGCTTCGGAACGGAAGGGGGGAAGGTGGACGCTCCGTATTCTGCCGGAGAGGAAGGAGGTGGTCCAGTCCAGGGCCTTCTCTTGGATCCCAGCATCATAGAGGCGTGTGCATAGTGTGCGGTGGCAGACTGTGTCGAAGGCGGCTGACAGGTCCAGGAGGATGAGGGCCGCGGTTTCTCCGTTGTCTAGCAGGGCCCTGATGTCATTGGTGGCGGCGGTTGAGGGCAGTTTTGGTGCTGTGGTTGCTGTGGAACCCGGATTGGGACGGGTCTAATGGTTGTTGGAGTATAAAAAGTCATCAGGTGATATCAGTAGGTCTCTACTCATCTGAAGGCAGCTTGTGGTACCAAGGTCCTCCCACCATAAGCAGAAACAGGAGTAGTGTTTCATGTATTTAGGGCCAGCCAGGGAGTCTCGTAGTTTTGTCCTGGTTTATGTGTCTGAAGGCAGTAAATCCAGCTTTTTTCTTCTTCAAAAAGAATCCCTTCTACCTTTTTATTTGTGTTACCAGTCGTTCTAGAATGATCCAGATCAGGTATTTTACAGTGTGATTCTGTGAAATGTAATTGTTGCTCACATGATCTTTTTCCATCCTCTATTGCTTCTATGTTTGCATATCAGGATTTTCCTGCAGGTCATGCCAATGTACTTCATGTTGCTTGGGCAGGTGATCATATATATGACATGTGATGAGTTACAGTTGGTGTATCTCCTCAAAATCAAAGGTTTCTCAAGACCCAGATCAATGATTTTGGTTTGGATTGTTATGTGGCACACGTTGCAGAAGGTGCTTGGGAAATGTCTTGTGACAGGTTGGAGACCCCACAATTGTGACACACTGATAGTTTCTCTGATGGGGATGCCTTGTCTGGTGGATCTCAATAGAGACCGCTGCAGAGAGGGACAGAAGGTTGATTTGACTCGTAGACCTGTGACACCTTTCTTGCTGTTTTTCTGTTGTTCATTGAAAAAGTGTGGAGCTTGATGTTTCTGAAAAATTGCAATAGCTTGCAGTGTAGACAGAATCGATCAAAGGCAGGGGTAGAGATAAAACCTTGGTTTGGTTGGGTGATAGCTCATTTCCTGTAAGTTTGAACACTAAGTAGCAGCTGTGCTTGTCCCTTGTGTGTGGTCCTTGGTCTTGCTCCTTGTTTGGACACCCTGCTTTGTGTCGCCCCATTGTACCTTCTTTTTTTTTCTTCCCCTCTGTGGTCCTTGGCCTGTTCCCAGAAGGGGAAGGGTGTACTGAGCATTGAGTGGTATCTCAGAGGTTGGCCGGCTATAAAAGAGATTATCCAAGCACCATAATGTAGTGGGGGTTGTTAGAAAAATGGCAGCTGCCCAAACCTTGGTCCTTGCCAGGGTTAGTTTGATGATCTTCCCAGTGAAACTGACATCTGAGGGATCACTGTCAGTTCTATTGGTATCTTAGAGAAGTGTTTGACATCCTTTCTTAATTTTAGTTTTTTTTGACTGGGTGAGGAATTCCTTTTTTTCTTTTGTTTCCTTTTTCATCTCATCCGGTCTTTTTTTTGCATTGACATCTGCACCATGAACCTCAGTTTATTTTCAATGGTCCTTATATTAATGGTTAGAGCATCTGACAATGTTTTTGGCCATCTTGATGAATAATACAAATGAAACGCGAGTGCAGCACCATGCTATTAGTGAACAGTCTTTTCTGAATGTATGGTCATCAAGAAAAATACGGGGTACGTTGCTCACCCACAGCCCTATGGCGGCCACATTAGCCTGTACGTATTGTGTCATTATCACACAGTGCATGATAGTCCTGATCTGGTCCCTATTCTAAGACGGATTCCCAATCGTCAGTCTATGGTACGGTGTGGGCGATGTTAATATTGCGCAAAAGACCTGAGAAGATTAAGTCAATGTCCTAATCTGTAAACGTCAGGGCAATATTCTTTGCCATTGTGTTATTTGTTATATCATGTCTGCTGTGTTGAGACATGACTTGTCAGTGTTTTGTTATTTTTATTAAAAAAATTTATTTTTAGAAACAATGGTCTCTCACAACCAATGGCGGTTTCTCCGTTTGGGCGGTGGGGCGTTGCCCAACTTATAATTATTGCACATTTCAAGATCGCGCCGCTTTAACTTATTAATACAATTTCAACTTCCAATGTTGAAATTGTAGTAATAATTTAAAGCGTCACGCTCGCATCGCGCGGCAGCGTCACGTCACGTGACAACCAGCCTGCTGTGTCAAGTCATCATAGCAGCCAGCATGCATGAGCATTGTAAATAAAGCAGTACTGAAATAAAGTCAAAGAGCGACTGCGCACTGTGCGTGGCGGCAGGTTGGCAGTGCGCATGTTGATTTGGCTGGCTGCCTTTCCTCGGCCAGCAACCCAACATGCGCACTGTGGCTTATCGTCAGCAAGCACCAGGTGGCTGGGGCGTTGCCCAAAACCGCAGACCCCAGTAGTTGGAAAATGAGCGGCGAGTTTGCCTGCTAATCCCAATCCTGGCGCTGCTCTCTCTCTTACAGAGTCTCTCTGTAAGAGAGCAGCGTCTGGATTGGCTGCTGCAGCATGCAGGTGCACGGTTGCCAGTCTAGTCTCTGAGCAGAGGCATGATTGACTAGGCACCGTGGGGAGGGAAAGCCTGCCCGGCCCGCCCAGCGTTCAACGTAGCAATGCCCAATCACTGTAATGGCTTATTGTTAAGCCATGCAGTGAGTGGTCATTCTGCCATTCCTGGTCAAATTGGCCAGCCAGTCACCCTTCCTCCTCAGTCTCTGCACGCCATGGGAACACGTGTAGTCTACTGTCTGGACTCGAGACTCGAGATCGTTCCGTTCGAGAAAATCAAGCACAGACTGCAGTACTGACAGTGAGTGAGTGAGTCCTCCACTCTTGCAGCATCATTCATCTCTGTCAGAGAGAAGAGTCAAGTCAAGTGTGCGAGCTCAGATTAGCAGGTTTATGTAAAGTCTCTATGGTTCCGGCAGGACAGGTGGTTGCTGAGGTGTGAGGTAACCAACTACAGTACCATTATTAATTTGCAATGAGTCATAGGCCTGCTGGGCATGCAACTGAGTCCTCCTAAATTGGGTTTAGTGCAGTACAGGTCTGGTCTGGCTGGCTTAGGGTCACTTGCACACACCAGGACACATGATGACGCCTTTGCCAGGCGGGGCACTGCTAATAGTCGACTGTGTCACCAAAAGTCCATGCCCTGGCCTTAGCACATGGCTGGTGATCGGGATCTGCCTCCTCGCTGGCGGGCTTCTGCTTTGGTGACGGTGTACTGTCTGTTCCCTTAACTTTGCACTGCGCATCACATCAGCCAGCCGTGAGCTTAAATCATGGGCCATTCAAGCATGCATGATATTCCGCGGGCCGTAGATAAAAATATAGGGCCAGATGCATCAAAGGGTTTTGCCCATTCTGTGTCTATGGGAAAATATGTTCATGCATATGGCCCTAAGGCAGGTTACTTATTGCGCAGCGATTATTTGGTCTGTAAGACTGCAGGTGCGTATCTGTCTCTCTCTGGAATCTGGACATGGCACAAGGTTTGAGGTGAGATTGGGCCTGTCCGTAAACTGCGCATCACTTCATGGCATGTTCCAGGCCCGGTTCTAGCGGGTGGGCCGAGTGGGCCAGGCCCACCCAAACATGAGCCTGGCCCACCCAAACAGGAGCCTTGGCCCTCGCAGTGAGGGCTTGAAGGCAGGCGCGCAAAGCACACGTCGTGCTTGTCAGCCCGGGCCGAGACAGCTTCCCGGGCGCGCACACACAGGCAGTTTTAGAGATTATCGCAGC
Source organism: Triturus cristatus (assembly GCF_964204655.1). NCBI lineage: Eukaryota > Metazoa > Chordata > Amphibia > Caudata > Salamandridae > Triturus > Triturus cristatus. The sequence goes on from NC_140588.1 coordinate 430,733,350, forward strand.
CGCACCCGAGTACTTCACAGGTCTTTAAAAGACCACTTACATGTTAACGAGGCTTTGTTTATTTTTTCACACCTTCATCTCCACATGGCAAAGGCGACAATGTTCTGCTGCGTGGATATTTCTTTTTCTATGCAGCACAGGAGAAAATAAGTTAGTTTATTCCTATTCACCTATCCGGACCCCTGCAGCTGCTTATCACATCAGGCTGTGACACAAAGTTTGACTAATGGAGTATGTAAGAGAATGTGTCACTATTTGTTTTTCTTTTTAAAATATGCACAGGCCCAGCAGGACACATACTTCGTGTGTGCTTCATTTAAACAGTTTTCATCATTATCATGGCTGATGCAGGACAACAATAAGACAATACAAAATGCCCAGATAACGCTGGTGATAAATGATCCTGCTGGAGAGCAATCATTTGTCTGTTAGTAGTTTTTAAATGCAGATGAACTGTATTTTATGTGGAAGCTCAGTGGGTTACTGCCTTTGTCACAGAGATCCTTGTGTTACTTGCAGTTCAGAAGTTACAATCCTAACATAGGACAGTGACCAAAGAACTGTCATCAAAGAGCTGCATACAAACATGAATGGTAGAGTTAGAACTTCGCTTTTTTTGTTTTGTGAAATAGTTAGAACTTCCTCAGTCTTTCATTATTCTAATGTTGCTAAAATGAGTATGTTTGGGCAGGTATACATTTTTATCAGTAAAGTTGACCCACTTTCTATGATTCATTGTCTCTGTATAATGTGTGCGTGGTGTAAAGTACTGACACACACTACACTGATATGAGTAGCGCTGTAAAACAAATGAAATGCATATGAGAGAGGGGCTACGGAGCGATGAGGGACACTGTTGGAGGGTGGCAGTGAGGGAATCCGAGGAAGAGGTCATGGGGTGGAAGTGGGAGCTAGGGAGAGATGAGGGGCACTGCTGGAGGGTGGCAGTGAGGGAGTCTGAGGAGGAGGTCATGAGTAAGGGTGGGCGTAGTGGGCGTAGTGGGGCTACGTGAAGCAGCACGTAGTGTGCCCAAATCTACGCACACTACGCGCTTCGCATAGCCCCACTACGTGCCACCCACCTCCCGCCCGCCCTTCTTTTAAATAATATAAGCAATGAAAAATAAATTAAAGTAAGTCGACTTACCCGTAAGCGCGGCGTCTCCGGGGCTCCCTCTTTCTGTTTCTAATTTCTTCTGGCAAATGCGCATGCGCGGACGCCCGCCTAGTACACTTGTTCGGGAATATGCTAATTTACTCTGCAGCGTTTAAACCCCAAGCAAATTGACTCCATCGTGTTTATCTCTCCGCTCACTTCTATCTTCCTGACTTCTTGAAGGAGGGCCTTTAGATTGGCCGCAGAGTAAAACAATAATACATTGATCAACGTAGAGACAAGGTACTGCCAAGAATCCGAGGATATAGTTGAAAAAAGAGAAAAGGGACATACTTCTATGTCCATCTTTCTCCTTAACTTATGTGGTATTCATGAAAAAGACAATCAGTTAGCTTGTTCAATGTTTGATTTAGAAATCTGTGTGCACTAGGCTGACCACCTCACTCCATGTCAATAGAGACACCGTTTCCGGTCGTGGGAGTTTGTTTGACAACCTAAAGCATTCTGCGTGTTGTAGTCTTGGTTTGAGTGCATTGCCCAATTTAGATTAACGCACCGGTGGAGTAATTACTTGCAGGTCAAAGGTCCTGGACTGGAAATAGTGTCCATAATGAGTGAGGTGGTCACATTAGGACCTGAAACAAGCACTGTCCCTTTTTCCAAAGATTGTTCAGCACACCTGGGGCATTGCATCTTGGACTGCCACCACTTACTAGATATTACAGTGTCACTGTTTACTTGAGTGCACTTTTTCCACACTTACTCAGTTAATAGACAGTTGCCTGTGGAACATTCTATTACCTTTTCGTTTTGCTCAAGGGGCCTGACTCTGTGCAATCCACTTCTCAAACAAATTACAAACAAGCAATGCGGTGTTTCTGCAATGTCGTCATAACATGCACACCGGGTGTCGGGTCAGTCTGTCACACTGTACAGATGAGGAGTGCACAGTGGGTGCCATCATGCTGTACATGTGGGCGCGGAGTGCAACCAAAAGGCCACTCGGAGTGGGCATCGGGAGAGTCATGGATTCTGATTAGGGATGCTTGAAAGTCTCAAGCTTGAGATGAAGTGTGAGCACTGTAGACAGAATCGGTTTGCTGGACTGAGAGAGTGCGCCAGTTGATAGAAGGAAAATGTATGGGGCTGCTGGGGCAGAAGGAGGGTGATCCGAGGTGAAGGTCTTTATGGGCGATTGCTGGAACGGGAACCTAAAGGCTACTTGTGATAGTGTATTCCTACTGTGTGAAAATAAATGCACCACACTGCCATATAATAATTGTTTGTATTACACTTTGTAATAAATCAAACTATCACCAGCGCCATGGAATTATCCTACTAGTCTATGCTGGGAGTGGCTCCCAAACTGAGGCCTTGCTAAGTCATGTGCAAGCCACAGCGTCCCCGTTGCAAAATAATGAGTTTGATATGATGTTTGATTTCAGAAAAGTGCATGTACTTTATTCAAAGATATAAATGACGGTGCTATTTTTTAATGACGTTTCAGGATAGAAATATACAACTAACGAATGTGTAGGAATGTTATTACTATTAGTAACAGCATTTCGAAAAATGCAGCTGGCATATACATATCAATTTTTTTCATGCATGCAACTGTTCAGGGAAGTTTGAATATTGTGATAATGTACGGCAAATGGGGATTTGACAAGGGAGTACCTTTATCCTCATTTTCTTTTTTGAATGCATCCCATTTTGTTATATTTGCTTTTCAGCATCTGGTAAAGTCTCAGGCTGAAAAACGTTACCTAATTTTGGGGCAAGTATGGCAAAGAAGAAGAAGCACCAACCTTCTTTGCTTCTCTTGAGCCTCTACAACAAAGTCAACAACCCCAGCGATTAAGGTAACGAAACTGTTGCTATATTTTACATTGTTGATAAGGGCTATGTAAGTTGTCTACATGGAAGGTGGCGTCTACATGCACCAAACCTCATACGTTGTACTTTGATTATTGACAGGTAACTTTAACATTGAAAACACCATGAATACAGTAGAGCAACTACTTCCAAAGCCGTTCATTGGACAGAAACGTGAAGAGAAACTAATTGTAAAACAATTAGGACTCCACCGGCTAGACCTAAAACAAAGTTCCCAAGACAGAGGGAAGATTTACAATTGTTCTTTCTCAAACACCTGGTACAAAAAAGTTGATTAGCTTACAGGGTGTACTTCAACATATTCTCTGTACTGCTTCCCCTGCTTACTGTTTGGTGGTGAAATTCCTTGGGCAAAAAAAGGAGTAAAAGACTTGAAGTACTTGTCAGATAAAGTAAAGAAGTATGCACACACAAAACTACATATGGAAAACCTGACGAGACTGGGAATGTTGGGAGACACACCGATTGAAGCCCACATAAGCGACGCATACCGCAAAACAATAAAGAAACACAATGAAGCAGTTGATAGGAATAGACACATACTATCAAAAATCATTGATTCCATTCGTTTCTGTGGTGCTTTTGAACTGGCATTACGAGGGCATGATGAATCTCAAAAATCAGCAAATTCTGGTATATTCAGAGGCCTTGTGGATTTAATAGCAAGCATAGACCGTGAAATGGAAGCACATCTAGCAAGTGCTACAGTCTTCAAGGGCACCTCTAAAATAATACAAACTGAATCGCTTGAGTGCATGCTAGAGATTGTAAAAAGCAATCTCGTACAAGAGTTGAAAAACACCGAATTTGTGGCTATTCAGGCTGATGACACCACTGATGTAGCCACTAAAACACAGTCTGTACTGATCTTGCGGTACCTTGACAATGACAGCTGAGTTGTGCAGAGGTTCTATGGTTTCACACATTTAAGAGACTCTAGTGCAGAAAGCATTTCTTCAGCTATTCTACAAGAACGAAACTTGATTTTTCCAGAGCAGCCTCAAAAACAAAAACTGATTGCACTAAGCTATGACGGTGCTGCATTAATGAGTGGAACCTCCAGTGTTATGCCCACCAACCTAATCTGATTATGCAACAAGCAGTAGGAAAGGTACTTCATACTATTGTCAACAGAAGGATTCCAAAGGGAGGCCCAACTCGTTGGAATTTTCACATACGTACAATCAGCCTAATATACCAACATAGGGTTGATCTTGAGAAATGTTTCAACAACATAAAAGCCAATGATGACTTTGAATATAAAACTCAGAGTGAAGCCCGTGGCTTTGCTAGAACACTGCAAGACAGGGAGTTCCAGTTTTTGCTGTTTTTGTTTTATGACAAAATGCCTCATGTTGACGTACTATATGAGAGGTTACAAAAACGTGAAATAGATACTTTCTGTGTGGAAAGAGCTACCACTGACTTTGTAATCAGCAATAACAAAGACAAAGAAGGGGTTAACAATTTAGATAGCAGACTGCCAAATGATTCTAGTTTCTCTAACCGCAGAAAAAACATTAGCAGTCTGGTCCAAATTGCAAAAGAGATATGTAACACTATAATTGTCCAGGCAAAGGAATGTTTTTCTTTTACAAACAATTTGGTGAGTGCCACATTACTGCAAACTGATCTGTTTGCGAAATATGATAATTCCTTCCCTGAGCAAGCACTGAATAACAACAAAGAGGATCTGAGAACTGAATTACCTGTACTCTACAGTATGAATGTATATTGCCAGGCCACTGGTGCAATTTCTTTGCTTGCTTTAGTTCAAAACCTTAACATGGAAAAGTCACTTACAGAGACAGTGGCTTTACTAAAAATAGTCATTACCACTACAATGACAACAGCAGGGTGAGAACAATGTTTTTCCACTTTGAACAGAATTGAGACATTCCTGAGGAACACCATGATTTGGGAAAGACTGAATGCTTTAGCAATGCTCTCAATAGAGAGAGACCTAGTTAAAAGAATACCAGACTTTAACGTTCAAGTTATTGAAAAGTTTGCTGCTCTTAAAGACAGACGTGCTGATTTTATCTACAAAAAGTGAACAATATGTTGAATGCTTTAAGCAAAGGTTGGTCGCACACTGCTCGTCACACCAGCAAGTTGCCCCAAGGGACTGTGGTAGATGTAGTGGCGACGGCGGGTACGCCTATGCCACGATGTATAAAGAACAGTATGTGTTGCGTTAGCCATCCCTGGACACGTGTTTCGAGGTAGTTGCCTCTCGTCAGCAGGGAGCAGGTCAGTGTAAAGGGGTGCCGCGTGGACTGCCAAAATGTAATTAAAACAGGTCAAGTACCTCTCATGGCGCGCAGGTGCAGATCCAAGGCTCGTCAGCCCGTTGGCTCAAGGGAGCCGTAATAAATTAAGCAAAGGTTGGTCGCACACTGCTCGTCACACCAGCAAGTTGCCCCAAGGGACTGTGGTAGATGTAGTGGCGACGGCGGGTACGCCTATGCCACGATGTATAAAGAACAGTATGTGTTGCGTTAGCCATCCCTGGACACGTGTTTCGAGGTAGTTGCCTCTCGTCAGCAGGGAGCAGGTCAGTGTAAAGGGGTGCCGCGTGGACTGCCAAAATGTAATTAAAACAGGTCAAGTACCTCTCATGGCGCGCAGGTGCAGATCCAAGGCTCGTCAGCCCGTTGGCTCAAGGGAGCCGTAATAAATTAAGCAAAGGTTGGTCGCACACTGCTCGTCACACCAGCAAGTTGCCCCAAGGGACTGTGGTAGATGTAGTGGCGACGGCGGGTACGCCTATGCCACGATGTATAAAGAACAGTATGTGTTGCGTTAGCCATCCCTGGACACGTGTTTCGAGGTAGTTGCCTCTCGTCAGCAGGGAGCAGGTCAGTGTAAAGGGGTGCCGCGTGGACTGCCAAAATGTAATTAAAACAGGTCAAGTACCTCTCATGGCGCGCAGGTGCAGATCCAAGGCTCGTCAGCCCGTTGGCTCAAGGGAGCCGTAATAAATTAAGCAAAGGTTGGTCGCACACTGCTCGTCACACCAGCAAGTTGCCCCAAGGGACTGTGGTAGATGTAGTGGCGACGGCGGGTACGCCTATGCCACGATGTATAAAGAACAGTATGTGTTGCGTTAGCCATCCCTGGACACGTGTTTCGAGGTAGTTGCCTCTCGTCAGCAGGGAGCAGGTCAGTGTAAAGGGGTGCCGCGTGGACTGCCAAAATGTAATTAAAACAGGTCAAGTACCTCTCATGGCGCGCAGGTGCAGATCCAAGGCTCGTCAGCCCGTTGGCTCAAGGGAGCCGTAATAAATTAAGCAAAGGTTGGTCGCACACTGCTCGTCACACCAGCAAGTTGCCCCAAGGGACTGTGGTAGATGTAGTGGCGACGGCGGGTACGCCTATGCCACGATGTATAAAGAACAGTATGTGTTGCGTTAGCCATCCCTGGACACGTGTTTCGAGGTAGTTGCCTCTCGTCAGCAGGGAGCAGGTCAGTGTAAAGGGGTGCCGCGTGGACTGCCAAAATGTAATTAAAACAGGTCAAGTACCTCTCATGGCGCGCAGGTGCAGATCCAAGGCTCGTCAGCCCGTTGGCTCAAGGGAGCCGTAATAAATTAAGCAAAGGTTGGTCGCACACTGCTCGTCACACCAGCAAGTTGCCCCAAGGGACTGTGGTAGATGTAGTGGCGACGGCGGGTACGCCTATGCCACGATGTATAAAGAACAGTATGTGTTGCGTTAGCCATCCCTGGACACGTGTTTCGAGGTAGTTGCCTCTCGTCAGCAGGGAGCAGGTCAGTGTAAAGGGGTGCCGCGTGGACTGCCAAAATGTAATTAAAACAGGTCAAGTACCTCTCATGGCGCGCAGGTGCAGATCCAAGGCTCGTCAGCCCGTTGGCTCAAGGGAGCCGTAATAAATTAAGCAAAGGTTGGTCGCACACTGCTCGTCACACCAGCAAGTTGCCCCAAGGGACTGTGGTAGATGTAGTGGCGACGGCGGGTACGCCTATGCCACGATGTATAAAGAACAGTATGTGTTGCGTTAGCCATCCCTGGACACGTGTTTCGAGGTAGTTGCCTCTCGTCAGCAGGGAGCAGGTCAGTGTAAAGGGGTGCCGCGTGGACTGCCAAAATGTAATTAAAACAGGTCAAGTACCTCTCATGGCGCGCAGGTGCAGATCCAAGGCTCGTCAGCCCGTTGGCTCAAGGGAGCCGTAATAAATTAAGCAAAGGTTGGTCGCACACTGCTCGTCACACCAGCAAGTTGCCCCAAGGGACTGTGGTAGATGTAGTGGCGACGGCGGGTACGCCTATGCCACGATGTATAAAGAACAGTATGTGTTGCGTTAGCCATCCCTGGACACGTGTTTCGAGGTAGTTGCCTCTCGTCAGCAGGGAGCAGGTCAGTGTAAAGGGGTGCCGCGTGGACTGCCAAAATGTAATTAAAACAGGTCAAGTACCTCTCATGGCGCGCAGGTGCAGATCCAAGGCTCGTCAGCCCGTTGGCTCAAGGGAGCCGTAATAAATTAAGCAAAGGTTGGTCGCACACTGCTCGTCACACCAGCAAGTTGCCCCAAGGGACTGTGGTAGATGTAGTGGCGACGGCGGGTACGCCTATGCCACGATGTATAAAGAACAGTATGTGTTGCGTTAGCCATCCCTGGACACGTGTTTCGAGGTAGTTGCCTCTCGTCAGCAGGGAGCAGGTCAGTGTAAAGGGGTGCCGCGTGGACTGCCAAAATGTAATTAAAACAGGTCAAGTACCTCTCATGGCGCGCAGGTGCAGATCCAAGGCTCGTCAGCCCGTTGGCTCAAGGGAGCCGTAATAAATTAAGCAAAGGTTGGTCGCACACTGCTCGTCACACCAGCAAGTTGCCCCAAGGGACTGTGGTAGATGTAGTGGCGACGGCGGGTACGCCTATGCCACGATGTATAAAGAACAGTATGTGTTGCGTTAGCCATCCCTGGACACGTGTTTCGAGGTAGTTGCCTCTCGTCAGCAGGGAGCAGGTCAGTGTAAAGGGGTGCCGCGTGGACTGCCAAAATGTAATTAAAACAGGTCAAGTACCTCTCATGGCGCGCAGGTGCAGATCCAAGGCTCGTCAGCCCGTTGGCTCAAGGGAGCCGTAATAAATTAAGCAAAGGTTGGTCGCACACTGCTCGTCACACCAGCAAGTTGCCCCAAGGGACTGTGGTAGATGTAGTGGCGACGGCGGGTACGCCTATGCCACGATGTATAAAGAACAGTATGTGTTGCGTTAGCCATCCCTGGACACGTGTTTCGAGGTAGTTGCCTCTCGTCAGCAGGGAGCAGGTCAGTGTAAAGGGGTGCCGCGTGGACTGCCAAAATGTAATTAAAACAGGTCAAGTACCTCTCATGGCGCGCAGGTGCAGATCCAAGGCTCGTCAGCCCGTTGGCTCAAGGGAGCCGTAATAAATTAAGCAAAGGTTGGTCGCACACTGCTCGTCACACCAGCAAGTTGCCCCAAGGGACTGTGGTAGATGTAGTGGCGACGGCGGGTACGCCTATGCCACGATGTATAAAGAACAGTATGTGTTGCGTTAGCCATCCCTGGACACGTGTTTCGAGGTAGTTGCCTCTCGTCAGCAGGGAGCAGGTCAGTGTAAAGGGGTGCCGCGTGGACTGCCAAAATGTAATTAAAACAGGTCAAGTACCTCTCATGGCGCGCAGGTGCAGATCCAAGGCTCGTCAGCCCGTTGGCTCAAGGGAGCCGTAATAAATTAAGCAAAGGTTGGTCGCACACTGCTCGTCACACCAGCAAGTTGCCCCAAGGGACTGTGGTAGATGTAGTGGCGACGGCGGGTACGCCTATGCCACGATGTATAAAGAACAGTATGTGTTGCGTTAGCCATCCCTGGACACGTGTTTCGAGGTAGTTGCCTCTCGTCAGCAGGGAGCAGGTCAGTGTAAAGGGGTGCCGCGTGGACTGCCAAAATGTAATTAAAACAGGTCAAGTACCTCTCATGGCGCGCAGGTGCAGATCCAAGGCTCGTCAGCCCGTTGGCTCAAGGGAGCCGTAATAAATTAAGCAAAGGTTGGTCGCACACTGCTCGTCACACCAGCAAGTTGCCCCAAGGGACTGTGGTAGATGTAGTGGCGACGGCGGGTACGCCTATGCCACGATGTATAAAGAACAGTATGTGTTGCGTTAGCCATCCCTGGACACGTGTTTCGAGGTAGTTGCCTCTCGTCAGCAGGGAGCAGGTCAGTGTAAAGGGGTGCCGCGTGGACTGCCAAAATGTAATTAAAACAGGTCAAGTACCTCTCATGGCGCGCAGGTGCAGATCCAAGGCTCGTCAGCCCGTTGGCTCAAGGGAGCCGTAATAAATTAAGCAAAGGTTGGTCGCACACTGCTCGTCACACCAGCAAGTTGCCCCAAGGGACTGTGGTAGATGTAGTGGCGACGGCGGGTACGCCTATGCCACGATGTATAAAGAACAGTATGTGTTGCGTTAGCCATCCCTGGACACGTGTTTCGAGGTAGTTGCCTCTCGTCAGCAGGGAGCAGGTCAGTGTAAAGGGGTGCCGCGTGGACTGCCAAAATGTAATTAAAACAGGTCAAGTACCTCTCATGGCGCGCAGGTGCAGATCCAAGGCTCGTCAGCCCGTTGGCTCAAGGGAGCCGTAATAAATTAAGCAAAGGTTGGTCGCACACTGCTCGTCACACCAGCAAGTTGCCCCAAGGGACTGTGGTAGATGTAGTGGCGACGGCGGGTACGCCTATGCCACGATGTATAAAGAACAGTATGTGTTGCGTTAGCCATCCCTGGACACGTGTTTCGAGGTAGTTGCCTCTCGTCAGCAGGGAGCAGGTCAGTGTAAAGGGGTGCCGCGTGGACTGCCAAAATGTAATTAAAACAGGTCAAGTACCTCTCATGGCGCGCAGGTGCAGATCCAAGGCTCGTCAGCCCGTTGGCTCAAGGGAGCCGTAATAAATTAAGCAAAGGTTGGTCGCACACTGCTCGTCACACCAGCAAGTTGCCCCAAGGGACTGTGGTAGATGTAGTGGCGACGGCGGGTACGCCTATGCCACGATGTATAAAGAACAGTATGTGTTGCGTTAGCCATCCCTGGACACGTGTTTCGAGGTAGTTGCCTCTCGTCAGCAGGGAGCAGGTCAGTGTAAAGGGGTGCCGCGTGGACTGCCAAAATGTAATTAAAACAGGTCAAGTACCTCTCATGGCGCGCAGGTGCAGATCCAAGGCTCGTCAGCCCGTTGGCTCAAGGGAGCCGTAATAAATTAAGCAAAGGTTGGTCGCACACTGCTCGTCACACCAGCAAGTTGCCCCAAGGGACTGTGGTAGATGTAGTGGCGACGGCGGGTACGCCTATGCCACGATGTATAAAGAACAGTATGTGTTGCGTTAGCCATCCCTGGACACGTGTTTCGAGGTAGTTGCCTCTCGTCAGCAGGGAGCAGGTCAGTGTAAAGGGGTGCCGCGTGGACTGCCAAAATGTAATTAAAACAGGTCAAGTACCTCTCATGGCGCGCAGGTGCAGATCCAAGGCTCGTCAGCCCGTTGGCTCAAGGGAGCCGTAATAAATTAAGCAAAGGTTGGTCGCATATGTTGAATGCTGCTAATTTGCGACCTGTTTAGTTGTTAAATAAAAAACATCTGTGAGGTACTCAGAAATGCATTGTATCTTGAAGTCTGGTATCAAGCTCAGTGGTTATACTGAATAAGCAGCTACCTATGTTATATGACATCTCTTTACTAATGTAATAACTGCACTTTCACAATTGCTTTATTAACCTTCTTGCTTTCTCAAATTTGCTTGAAAATGCACCATTTGTCCACTCTTTTTTCAAAATGTTCTCGGGGGGGTAAACCCGCCCCGAACCACCCGTAGGTGGTTCGGGCTCGCTCGCTACACTCGCTCACTAGGGTGCAGTATGACATTTATTTTATGCCCTACCACTTTCAAATGTCACCAGCCGCCACTGCTCACAACATACAGTAATCACTGTAATTCACAGAGAGATACACAGATGTCAATGTTTATATGTCCAACTGTACGTAAACATTTAATATGAACAATTACAAGAACATGCAAGTTGGACATTTTACAATATACAACTGGGGAAATGAAAGAGCTCAGGCATTGAGGTGAATTGGCCAGGAATGCAATTCAATAACTAGGCCAAAGGGCATATATTGTGGCACCATATCACATACTAATAAAAAAATAATAAAATTGTGTCAAGGTGCGAGAGGTCAACGATGTTTCGATCCCTTTAGCAAAATATTGGGATCATCATCAGGACATATCAATTGATGCCTGAGATGGATGCCTATTAGGATGAAAGGGGGAAGGAGAGAGGTATAGTAGACCACAACAAAAGCGTGAAGTAGGGATAAGGGAGAAGGGAAGAGGGAAAATAATGTATTATTAAAAGAAAAGAAGGAAGCACAGAGAAATAAGCTGTGGTTGGTGAGGCATGCTCAAGTAATGGGCATGCTTACTACTATCAAATGGTGTCTAGTAGATACGAGCAATACTTATTAAAAAAGACACCAGACGTAAGCCATTGTCAGTGAGGCATGCACAAGTGATGGGCATGCTCAGTATTGTCATATGGTGATTACAAGGACATGAATCCACCAAAGTAAGAAGGTTAATAATTAAGTAGTGAGGCAGTTGATTGTGGTAGTGCTAGATTAATTGCCGAAAATGAAAACTGACCAAGGTAATGTAGTGAGCTAGATCAGGCATGAAGTAGTGGAGGCAATTGCCTGACATGGAATAGATGAACGGCTCTGGATGGGGTGAGAGAAGGAGAAGGTCAGACGGTTCTGACTCAAAGTTTCTTAGGGTTATGTGCATGGTTCTAAGCGATAAAAGTAAAAAGCCTGAGGCAGTGTTCATTGAATGACAAGACATCAAAGCAAGGTTGCTGCCAAAGTCAATTGGTGATCCTCAGCTTGTCCAATCAGATGTGAGAACTCAAGGGCCATGGTTCGGTTACTGTGAGGAAAATGAAGAGGAATTAGTTGGTCGAACTGGAATATGCAGAGTTTGCACTTTCACAGGGGACACGTATGCACTTACCCTTAGAAGTGAGTGGGAACTTTCGAAATTCCAAGGGTGCTGTTCCATGAAAATTCATGTTATTGAGGCTCTGTGGAGAACCTGGGAAGTGTGGGCGCTAGGAGGGTCAAAGTGCACCAGCATGATGATGTGGCTAAGAACGTATCCGAGTGAAATGTTGCATATTTGTTTAATCAATGGCAAAGTGATGCGGCCATATTGGAATGGGGAAATAGATACAGTAATGGTGTAAGTCACAGATAGGGAAGCAGAATAAGAATGCATTTGACAGTAAAACAAAAATGTGGCATTATGAGAGAGGCAATGCTGTTGATGAGGAATAGGTGGGACAATATAAGGAGCAATGTGGCATATAGTTAATTTTAGAGGGTCTATCTTTGTTCTCTGATAGGGAGGAATCGTCCCATCCTCTGAGTATATCATTTACTAAACAACTTGAGAAATACAAAAAAGAACATGTTAGACTATAACTAACGATTCATATGTCTCAGAATATCTCAGGGCAGACATTATCACAGTGGGTGTCCAGGTCAGGAATATTCCTAGTGTCATTCCTGAAAGCAAAAAATACTTGAATAGTTTCAACTACATTGGTACCACCTGTTCTAGGCCTAGATGGTGCTTGGGATAGACACCGCTGTGGAAAACATCTATAAATTTTCAGAAGAAATCAATGATTTGGAAAAACAAATTAAAGAAACAAGTTCCTTAACTGATGCTAAAAAGCTACTTGAACAAGTTTGAAAGATTGTGGATGACATCCATAGAATTGAACAAAACAAAAAAACATTAAGGTGAAGAAATACATTTGCTCTTACACAATTGAGAAAACATATCCCTACTTGATTAATGACTTCTACACCAACATAACTTACGCAAATCCCAGTTTTGGGCGTACCTGGGGTAAACAGAACAAGCAAAACACCACTGTTGGTTACTTCAGGAGACTCTTCCGATAACTCCAACCTGAGTGAAGGTCCTAACTCCTCCACCAATATAACCAATCAGGCTTTTTTAGGGAGAGGCCAGAGTCAACTGACCAGAAGGGGCAGGGGACAACAACAACACTGGTACAGTACACCCAAAGATCGACAAACATGACAAAAGTATTACCAGTGGTAATACCAACTATTAATACACCTATCATGGACACATCACAGACTTTACCAATCTTTAATTTATCTACGCATCTTGTATCTGAAGATGATATATCACTATTGAGTAAAGGTCTTTCCTTTGTCCCCTTTCTTTGCCCAAACTTTTGGGAACTCCAAACAGAATTGTTACTCTTCTTCGGTAAAAATAGGTTACAATTTGTTTTTCCAAAACAACCCTAGCACTCCATGCAGTGCCAATACTATCTTTCGACCTCCATTGACCGTTTCACCCCCACATAGCTGCCTCACCACAGAAATACACACCTTTGAGGCGTGTATTTCCTAAAGCGCCTTGAGACCCTCCCGGGTATGTAGTGCGATTTACAAATGACTGATTGATTGATTGATTGATTTGAGAAGTTGATTCTCAAAGAGATATCCAGACTTGAGCGAATACCGACTTTTATCCCCTACAATCTCCCACTACAAGAAAGACAGGCCCTTGCTAGTTTGAAATCAAATCATACTTTGGTCACTAAACTGCCCGACAAAGAAAGTGGCATTGTGGTCCAGGATATTGACCCATTCAAAATGGAGATTCTGAGACAATTGTCCAACCCTGACCATTATCAGAAACTAGCAACAGATCCTATACACGAAATTCAAAACCTTATCCTAAACATTACAGAGAAAAGTAAATGTGAAGTTTTCTGATCCAAAATGAATTTGTATTTCTCAATACAAATTCTCTCAGAACACCGGTCATTTATATGCTCCCCAAAATACACAAGAACACCGACACTACCCCTGGATGACCAATTTTCTCAGGATGCGGTTCCATTCTGGCACCACTTGGACAATATGTTGACTTTTTTAAAATAAAAGACTTTGTCCCCAAGACACACTGCTACATCAGAGACAGCCTGGATATGATCAATCAAGTTGAATATTTCCCCTTCAATCCCAACACTGAAATATTCAGCACTCTGGAAAGAGAATCCCTCTAGACTAACATTCCCCAAACTGACGGTCGGACAGTCAATGAAAATAGACTCAATTGCAGAACACGCCCCCATGCTGTTCCCACACCATTGATACTACAGCTATTAACTATTTGCCTAACTCACAATTTCTTCTCTTTTTGATGGCTAATTCTACCAACAAGTCAAGGGCACCTCAATGGGAGAAGTTTCTGTACTCAATTTTGCAGTACTCTACATGGATGACCTTGAGACTAACAGAATACTGATTACTACTAACCCATATCCAGACAGTGTGACCACCTGGAAGTGCTATATAGATGATATTTTTGTAATTGGCATGGTTGCCAAAGAACATTAATGACATTTCAAGAATGGCTTAACACTAATTGCAATGGAGTAAAATTCACATATCAGGACAGAAATAGCCTTACTAGACTTATTGTTCAGACATTTCGAGTGCGAGCTATTTACCACTCTTTACTTAAACCCACAGAGAGAAATACCATGCTGTAATATGTCAGCCACCATCCTCATGCCTTGAGGGATTCACTACCATTCTCACAATTACTCTGCCTTAGGAGGAATTGCTCTTTTAAAGAGGATTATTTTTGTGAAGCCAACATTTTGGCTGACAGACTACTCATCAGAGGATACCCATGCAAATTAGTTCAATCAAAAAAGCATGACATTGCCCTCGCAACACTCTTCTCACACCAACATCGAAGCTGTCTCCGCTGCAAGACAGCAAATGCCCCACTTGTTGACCATTTCTCAGAAGAGCGCCGCACAGAGAACGACATCAGATGGTAGATCATCAGCTTGGTAAAACCACCACCACCCAGAAGTGCAGACATCAAACAAATCCTCAACAAGGAAGAACTCAAATGGATTCTTCATACTAAAAGTCAATACACAGGGCTAAATCGAATGGAGGATTTGACCTCCCTGGTATAAATGGAACCTGTGTGCACTTTTAATATGTTTCCCTAATGAGTACGCTGAAGTGTTCTGTCTTGGTTATGTTTATTAATTGGGAGAGTCTCTCATGACACATCATCTCCTGCCCCGCATATTGTACCACTACAACTGCTATATATGAATATGCACCCTTGTACCGGGTATTCTGCCCACAATACAATTCCAATTAATGTTTTTCCACATTAACAACTACTACTTATCAAACCGTATTGCCTCTCCCATAATGCCAGAATCATTGGTTGACTCCCATATGCATGCTCATACTGCTACTCGAGCGATGACTCATACCATAACTGTTTACTATTTGAGGTATTAAAGGTTTGCCACATTGCTCCTTATATGGTACCACCTATTCCTCATCGCTCATTATGCCACATTTTTGTTTTACTGTCAAATGCATTCTTATGCTGCTTCCCTATCGGTGACTTACACCATTGCTGGGTCTATTTCTCCATTCTAAAATGGCCGCACCCCTTTGCTGTCGATTAAACCAATATGCCACACTTCACCAGCATACGTTCTTAGCCACGTCATCATGCTGGGGCACTTTGACCCTCCTAGCATCCACACTTCCTGGGTTCTCCACAGAGCCTTAATGATGTGAGTTCTCACGGAACAGCACCAATGGAATTTCGAAGGTCTCTGCTCACTTCTGAGAGTAAGTGCATATGCGTCCCCTGTGACTGTGCATCCTTCGCACATTCCAATGCAACCATCTAATTCCCCTTCATTTTCCTCACAGTAATGGATCCATGGCCCTTGAGTTATCGCATCCAATTTTACACGTCGTTGCTCACCAATTGACCTCAGCAGAAACCCTGCTTTGATCTCTTGTTATTCACTGGAAGCCGCATCAGATTATTCACTTTTATCTTTTAGAACTGTGCACATAACCCTCTCATCAGTGACCGGGCTCACTACGTTACCTTGGTCAGTCTTCATTTTAGGCAATTAATCCAACACTACTACAATCAACTGACTCACTTATTAACTGTCTCACTTTGGCGAATTAATGTCCTTGTAGCCACCATATAACAATACTGAGCATGCCCATCAATTTTGCATGCCTCACTAACAATGGCGTACGTCTGGAGTCTTTTTTAATAAGTATTATTTGTGCCTATTAGACGCCATTTGATAGTGCTAAGCATGACCATTACTTGCGCATGCCTCACCGACCACAGCTTAAATCTCTGTGCTTCCTACCTTTTTTATAATATATTCTTTTCCCTCTTCTCTCCTCTCTTCTCCCTCCTTCCTGCTTTTTTTGTTGTCTGCTTTACCCCTCTCCTTCCTCCATTAATCCGAACAGACATCCGTCTCAGGCATCAATCGATATGTCCTGATGATGATCCCAATATTTTGCTAAAGGGATCAAAATGTCGTAGACTTCTCGCACCTTGCCATAATCTTATTCTTTTTTATTCATATGTGCTATGGTGCCACAATGTATGCTCTTTGGCCAAATTGTTGAATTGCGTTCCAGGCCACTTTACCTCAATGCCTGAGCTCTTTCATTTCCCCAATTTTTTGTTGTAAAATTTCTGACTTGTATTTTGTTATTGTAATTGTTCGCATTAAATGATTATTTCCAGTTGGACATATAAACAAAGACATCCTTGTATCTCAGTGTGAATTGCAGTGATTACTGTATGTTGTGAGGGACCATTGTTTCTAAACAATATTTTGTGCCCAAGGTCCCTGACCATTAATTTGGATTCCCTTGTCTTTGTAAAACTTGTCAGTGGTTAAAGCACAGATGGAAAGCCATTGGCTTAAAATTCTATACCAGATTAGGTTTTAAACGGGTACATCTCATTAAGGTGAATAATGACCAAACACACTTTTGAATAGATTAAAAGGTTTAATAAATTGCTGACTGCAATAATGGCTCTACAGACATTAGGACCACTGAGCTGATGCTTGTGTCCACTGACTCATTACCTGGATAATTGAGTTAAATCAGTAGTCACAAAGATTCATGTGTACAAAGAATTTCAAGCCTTCACAGCAAGCCACAGGGATTTGGTCCTGTTGGCCTGGATTTGTCAAACTTTCACAAGCAGAAGTGAAACATCTCAGATTTTTTCCGACAT
The DNA here is from genome assembly GCF_964204655.1 of Triturus cristatus. Classification (NCBI taxonomy): domain Eukaryota; kingdom Metazoa; phylum Chordata; class Amphibia; order Caudata; family Salamandridae; genus Triturus; species Triturus cristatus. The sequence goes on from NC_140588.1 coordinate 430,750,569, forward strand.
TGCAATTGCCAGCCCACAAGTAAGCCACAGGTCATTGGCTTTGATCTCTTTCCTTTCCTTAGAGGGGAAGTCATTCCCCTTTTCTCTATCGTGATTTTGCCACACCGCATCTTTCCTGATATTAGCAGATCACTCGGGCTGCCCCCACACTATGAGGGACGCCTTCCTGTAATCTGGGGCTGTCCTCCTGTCCTGAAGAAGACCCGCCGCGACACATCAGTCATGCGTTGCTAGGGTCGAAACTTCGATCTACAATCATTTTCCTGACCATTCTTGAGAAATGTATTTATTTGTACATAGGATCACAATTGTATATACGCACTTCATCACCTGCACTGAGCACTTATGTCACTCTGAAACACTTGACACTTTTGTGTTTTATTTGGACAGTCCAAACATTTGTATATTTACGTTATCTGAAAAGTTGAAAATTTGCTAACAATACTAATAATTTTTTTGCAAGTACTTTTGAGTATTTACCTTTTCCTTGGTGTTCTGATATTTGTCTTTACTTTGTTGTGCGCATTGATTTGTCTTACTCACACTGTTACTGGATTCTTTAAGTAAGTATAAGTTTTCATATTTCTAATGATTTACTTATCTCAATAAAGCAATTGTTGCTCCCCGACAGAGCCATTGTAGTTCACCATATACTTACCCAGGCTCTGAGGGACACTGGGTTACACCATTGTGTTTACCTTGTTAGGATGTTGGGCAGACCGTCACTGACAGGCTGTCAGTGGTGGTCTGCTTGACAGTCAGACCATCGGTCCGACCGCCGCATTTTGATGCATGCGATCGGTCTGCAGAGGTTACCATCGAGGCAGCGGTCGGAATCCACCCTAGGGATTAGGATGTCCCTTTTGACTGCCTTTTCATGGCAGTCCCACCACCATGAAAAAGACAGACAGAAACGGACTTTGGTGGCCCCAAGTAGTACTGCTGTGGGCCACTGCTAAGTGTCCCCGGGGGCACATGTAGTGCCCCCGCACACATCCATGCACTGTGCAACGCAACATTGTGATTGGTCTGAGCTCTGTGGTTAGGCGTTCAGACTGGGAGGCTTTGAATGTTCCTTACCAGGCTGTGTAAAGCACACTTAAGGAGTGCAAACTACTCCTCTCCCTGCTCTGGCCAGCCCCACACAAGGGCCACTACTTCAATAGGAAAAATAAAATGATAATAATGATAGGTTATTGTCATTTTATTTTTCCTTTTGGGCAGTGAGACGACGCCACTGATTATGTTACCTACAAAAGGGAAACTGTCTCAGTATTTAAAAACGACATCTGCGGCAATCCGTAAGGATTAGGAAGAGTCACAAAATTAAGTCAGGACATTAGGCAAGAGAAAAGGGATACATAATATTAATCTTAGAAGGACTACATTTGAGGAAAACTATCAGGTGGTAAAGTTAATTTGCATTTTGGATGCTTGAGCCTATCTTTAATAGGCGCTCTGCGGTCAGATGATGGATGAGCCATGCTTTAGAAAAATCCATCATGTTCATATATGAGTAAAGTTCACGGTAATTGTTTTGCATTTTCGTTATAAATAAACTGAACACAATTAATTGTTTAATCAACATTTTTTGTTCCATCAAACGGCTGAATAATTTCCTCGGGAAATTAACTCAATTGAAAGTTTTCTTCAAAGTGGTTTTCAACTGTCCACTGCTGCCTTCTTGGTGTTGTTAATATATGGGCTTATTTTGAGAGTGGTGGGTTTCACTGTGGGACACAGACTATGATAGACGACAAAGTTGAACTCTCTTACCTAGTTGTTATTTGGTTTAGTCATCTAGACGAGTAAAGCAGCACTATATAAGCAAGAATACATATGTTTTAGAATTTAACATTCCATAACGTTAAAAGTGACGCAACAGTGGCGCAAGGGGCTTGTAAATCTGCCCCTGTATTTTTTAAAATATACATTCCACAGACGTATATATATGGGATCCTTCAAAATCAAGAGTGGGCTCGCTCAGAGAAATTTCTCGATAAACTTCCATGAAATTATTCCAGGAAGAAATGTGTTTTGTTGTCACTGCTGAGAAATATCGGCAGGCAGAGTTCCCGGTATTGATTTATAATTCAGGGAGCAAATGGTGCATTAACCATTTTAGGAAGAGTAAGCTTTCCCTAAGAGGTTCTCAGAGCTTTCATAGCCCGTGTAATTGCGCAATATTTTTAATCCAACTGATGTGAAATTGCAACGATTCATTTTTAAGCATTTCAAGTGGGCCAAAAGCGACATTTTATTAAACACAGTTGCAAGCAAAACGTTTGGCAACAAATTATGTAAAAGAGAGCATTACCGTACATTTGCAGCGGAATAAGACAGACACCTATATCATCGGCTCATAAATTGTACGTTTTTAAACCTTCAAAAATGTATATTGTATAAGAGGACACAACTATATATTTCAGCTAGGCGAGGGAAACGCGAAAATGGGCGTCAATTCTGGATGTTATAGATTCCCCAACACCTGTCCATCATGCTTTCTTTCGTTTATGTTTGGGCTTTTTTGCCTTTTAACCAGCCACTTCTCTGTGTAAATAAATGCTTTTTTGACAGGTCAAAACTTTCCTTTGAAATATTAATAAATTACTCCTCAGTAGGCCTTATTGCCCATAAGGCAGGGTGAATGGAATCAGGGCCGTCTCTAGGGTTGTGGTGCCACCACAAAGAGTGCTGACTTCCAGGGGACGCTCTGTTCGCAAGTTTGTTCAGGTTTTAAAGCACCTGCTGCCACGTTCCTTTCCTCTAGCAATATCCAGGCACCCCCCCCAAAACAAATTCAAGCTTTCTCCTGTGGTTAATAGTCTTCCAGGAGAGAGATCAGAGTTTTGTCCAGTTGAGGTTTTGACTCACTATAAAGTAGCGCAGAGGGTTAATATGCCTGTTGCAAAGAATGCCTACCATGGAGATTAGATTTTGCATATAATGTAAAGAGGTCAGTGGGATACTGCATTTAAAAAATACATCCTTTTGTTACTTGCAATTTATAGGTTAAAATGCTAAAATAGAACAGTGAGCTAATAACTGTCAACAAAGAACTGCATGCACACTGCAAAGTATAGAATAGATTTTATGTTAATGTTGCAAAAAGGGTTAATTTGGGTAGACATTGGTTCTCATTATTAAAGAAAACCCCCAACTATGGTGTTCCTTTTTAAATTCTGAGTTTGGGCTTCTCTAGACCAAACACTGGTAAACTATACTGCTGAAGGAGCCAGGTTCCACGTTCTGGATTTACTCTGGAACCCGCAGCCGATGACTCTTTATTACTGCATGAAAGTGTAGAAGGGGGGGAAATTGTTAGCCAATCAATCACTACTGTTCCAATGAACTATGGCTCTGAATAATCACTGACTCTTAATCCTGAGTTTAGTTAATTTATTACAAACCCAAGAACAGTTGGACATGCAAGCACCTCGAAACGAGGGTGTAGAAATACATTGGAACTAATACAAAGCCAAACCTACGGATGAAGACGGTACAGCATGCACAGAATAACCTATTCCAGAATCAGGACACAAAAGATTATAGCTCGAATGTCAAGAGTCCCCTTCATTGGAGGTCCGTAGGTAAAAAGCATTAGTCTGTCCCTAACATTAACTTGACATCCCTATTTAGCATTTCCCAGGCAAGCTCTGTAAATATGTCAGCACGTGAAGACTCTCCCAGAAGTATACTCAAGTTTAATGCGTCTAGTAGCATAAAGGAACAGAGCACTCTCTAAGATGCTCTCTCTCGTGTCAAGGCAGAAGTCCCCCAGCCACTGTCCCTACTTCGATTCAGGAACCTCCAGATATCAATCTCATAATGCACTTCAACATCACCCCATGCAGGCAAGCCACCTCCTTGTAGGTAGTTTTCCATGCGATAACAATGCTTCCAGGCCTTGGCTCGTTGACCTTGATTCCCAGGCTCTCTCCGGTGAGAAAGAACACTGTCCCACGCTATCAGCATTGCCGTTCAATGTATCTTATCCTCCCTAAGCCTAACTTCTAAAAGAAAGACATTATTCTAACTAACAAAGATGAATTTCTCCACCTGAAACAGAAACGTGAGAAAGAACAGATTCTACAAACACATGAACTTTACTGGCAAATCAAATGCGGAGCTTCAGGGAGAAATACACTTTAGGCCTATAGAAATCGGCCAACATAAGAAACGACATATGACTTCATAAGTACACATATAAAAGGACATTATTACTCAGCACATTCAATTAGCAGCTTACATAAGCACACTAATAGTGAGAATATTAATTTACTACACATATGGACCCAACACATTAAGATTTTCATCTAGCCACATATAATTGCAACTTGATTTCTTCACGTTTACATAGAAAGATACATAGCACTTCACTTTTCATGTTATTACACTACATGATCTAATGACCCACAGTTAGCACAATAAAGGATTATATGCGGGCGCGAACAACCCATGATTATAATTCACCCCTACAAATGACAGAGCAAATCTGCGCTCTATCACTTCTTATCATTATAAATGACATCACTCCTACACCTTGTATGCCTCTGTATTATATAACATTTCCTATACACTGATTTAAAAATATTTGATTGATTGTCTCTGTGTAATGTGTGTGTGATGCAAAGTGCTCCTACACCCTGCACTTGTATGAGTGGCACTATATAACTAATTAAATGCATCTGAGAGAGAGTGGTTATGGAGACTTGGGCAGTATTAAAGGGTGGTGATGAGGGAATCATTAGTAAGGGTGGTCATTGGGGGGTGCCAACAAACATTGTCGAACTGGGCGCCACCAATGCTAAAGCCGCCCCAGATTTGAATCTAAAAATAGGACATGTAAATATTTACTGTTCTAAATGTCCTAACAGTGAAAAAGGATCAAAAGCTATTTTCACGGTAGCAAGCCTGGTTGCTCCCTAGGTTACATTATGTCAACTTACAATTCTTAATTTCACTTTGGGAGCAGCTTGAAAAATAATTAAAAGGACTCTTTTCGATAGTTATTCAAAATCGAATTTAAGGGTAAAATTGAATTATTTATAACTATTAAGGAAAAGGTACTTATAGAAAGTTAACCTTTCCCTGCCTGAAATCACTGGAAGCTTATCTGCATTTTGCTATCACATGTCTGCCATATAGTAATTAGCATTTTAATAGGTGTGGATGAGGTGTGACTTGCTCTCAGGACAGGGACAAAAGGGCGTGGGTGTGGAGAGGAGTTGTTCCATTGACAGGATGGCCTATGGGCTGGGCCCAGGTACTTGAGTAACTACCAAGAGGCCTACCCTGTCACAACACCCAGTCACATGCCCTTTTTCTGTTCCCCTAGCTAGACTGACCCCAATCACAGTGAGCCTCTTGTTGACATTAAAGTGTCAAATCCAGCTGGAGCGTCAAAACCTGCTTGATAGTTCTGCTGGGGTTTTACATATCCCACTTGTGGCAAACTTCAATGGTCGAGAGCTGCATGTCAAAACAATTCTTGGATTTCTAATGTCTGGTTGCTGATGAACCCTGCTTTGTTCTAGCAGACTTCTGTCTCTGGTTTATTTGGGGGTACAGGGCTTGCCTCAAAATGGGCTCTGGTGTCAGATGTGGGAGGATACTAGGATAACAATTGTACGCTCCTCACACACACCCTTAAAGACAAAGTTTAGTGTGGTCTAAGACTGCCACCATTTTGAAAATTCCCAGGTGGGTAGGTTTAGCCCCAGGAACCCTTAACCCATTGGTTAGAGTACGCAGAGGAGTCATTCCCACCCAGTGCCAGCCATTTATGAGGCATCTTCAGGCACCTGCTTCAAAACACTCTGGGGCTTGAGGAAGAACTAAAGAGGACTGATACTGCTGTCTGCAACCTGAGAAGAGCCTTGATGAGAGGACTGGGCCTGCTCTCTCTTTTGAACCCAGGACAAAGAAGTGGAATCCAAGTGGCATATATCTGACATCCTGTTCAAGCAACAGGGATACAACAAGCTACAAGAGGCCTTTCCTGCAGCTGCCCATGTGATCAACTAACTAGTAGCATTTGTGTGTCCTCTGAGGGCTTGGTGGGGGGGGCTTTAGAAGTATAATCCTGTGGTGGATTGGGACATTAAGTCCTAAAGTCAGAAGATAAAATATTTGACTAAGGCGAACCTGGTTAGAGTTTCTGACCTGCGCTCCATAGCGGTCAATGCCAAATTGCAGCTAGGTCCTGTTCTATCACGACCATTGACTATCAGTGACATTTTGTATTTCTTGGTGTTATTTCTACGCGAAAGTTTTAAAAGTCATATCTCCAGTACTCCTTATTGAATCTGCATCCTTTTGGTGTAATTTATTAAATGATACTCTATTTTTCTGATTTGATTTAGGATTTTTATTGTTTTTAATTTCAACTTTATTACTATTTTCATACTGCATAAATACTTTACACATTATATCTTAGTTTAGACTGTCAGTTATGTACCTGTCACGGTTTCCACGATGCACCAGTGTTGTCCATGCCTATGGAGCAGTAACCTAGAGGATTCAGCTATCACACTGGACACAGTCTAGTTTTTCTGTTTCTCTCGACTGTGTCCCATGAGTTGAGGGCTCCACCCACTCCAGAAGTTGGTGGCCCACATGGTTCTGGCATCTGAGTGCAGATCACATAAAGCTGCGCTTGAAGATCAAGGCTTTGCCATCTATTGCAACACTAAATAAATACTTACCATGCTATTTAAACTCCTTTTTTCATCTTCTAGATTTTCTCATATTGCTTTCAGTCTGCCGTAGGGTTTTGGGCAGTTGTTTGAAGTCCTCTCTTCCTGGCTTGTTGCTAACCTCTCAGTGAGCTCTGGAGTAGTTTTTTGATAAGTCTGCTTTACTGCTGCAACTGAGGACCTTGGAGACCTGTAACAGAGAAGTAGAAACATTTACCACAGTGGAGCTGTAGCTACTAGTTGGTAAGATGCATGCATTAAGTTCCTAAGGAAATATACTTACTATAATGGATGACTGAATCTTGCTTTATCATCAAACTTTGAACTCTTAGAAGCTCCTGAAAAGTAAAGGGAAAAAGATGCTGTTTGAGCAATATTTATAAGGAGATTGTAAAGACAATGGAATGCTACTCCCAATGTAATGACCACCATATAATGATTCCTGATGTAATTACCTGAGGTGTAACCACTAATATTCCTGGCAGCACTACAAATGGGGAATCATTTTTAATATATAATTACACAGACTTAAAATAACTCTTACTGCAAATATTTGTAATAATTATTTTAAAAAACGAATTAATATAATAACACATTTATTTTTAATTTACATTTCTCTGAACCCTAAAACCTCTTACCTACCCTATGCACCAGCCATCTGTGAATCCCAAAACAAAACTTACTACCCCGGTACGCTAACCATCCCTGAACTCTCAATACCCCTTACTTCTCCTTACCATTAACCATCTCTGATCCCTAAAACCATACTTTCCCTATATACAACCCATCACTGAAGAGAAGGATGATGGCGTATTAACGCTGTCGCGTCTCGCAGCACCGCAGGCTTCCAGCTGGTTACTGCAACACGGCGATGTGAGGAACAAGACAAACACTTACTCAAAGTCACCGAAGAAGGGTTTGGCGGTGTGAAGCCTCTTCTATGCTGACCCGGATTTGGTTGCAGATGCTCGGACCTGGAAGTCTCTGGTGGCACTGGCAGACACCGAGGAGGGTTTGCTGACAAGGTTGCAGGTCGACCGGATCGGGACTCTATTGGCCGTGTCTACCCATATGCGAGTTGGGGCTAAGGAGAGACATGGCACCGCCAAAAAGCACGGCGAAAGCAGTCTGGGCTACCCGGGTAGCGGGCCTGCAAGCCCCCCCACCGGAGGTGGACAACCTGAGGAGCGGAGCTAAAGTTGCTCCGGTAAGAACCTGCAGACCTACTTTGCGGCTTTTGGATGCAGGTAAAGCGGCCGAATTCTGGGCTCAGATGGCAGATGCAATTGCAATCGCATCGATACTTTGTAGCGCGACATCCAAAGAAGGTTCAGAGATTGATACTGGGAGAAATGTATCGCTATCGCCTGAGGATTCTGCAGGTACTGTTGAGGAGGAGCCAGAAGCTGACATGGAGCTGCTGGCAGGGGCAGGTCTGGGCGTTGGTCATTCAGAATGATGTCATGGCAGAGATGTCTGGTGCACGGGCTAGGGGCACTAACGATAATGATAACGGGCACGGAGTGGAGATCAATGGGGGGTTGAATGGGGAGAGCCTCGGCAGTATATCCCAAACTTGCGATGTGTTTAGCCCCGAGGCCGTTGGGCCCAAGAACACCCAACCGGATCAAGGCAATGTCTCTGGACAATCTGAGGCGATTGCTAAAGCTAAGAAGAAAAATAAATGCGTAAATGCTTCCGGTGCTGTGGCGAAGGCTGTGACGTTTAAGGGAGAATGAAGGGGATTTACAAAAATCCCCTAATATTGTAAGGGGGCACCCAAAAAAGAATATCAACAGAAAAGATCTTAGAGTCACTAAGCCTCATAAGAGATCTATTGACCTTCAAGGGGCTTGCTGGTCTGGAGCTCGTCGAGAAGGGTTAGAGAATAGCCTACTTAGGAAATGGGTTCAAGCAAAAGGAGAGGTTCAGGCTTTGATTTCTTGTTTGTCTGGTTCTGGCCCTGGTCCTGGCTTGGTAAGGGGGCAATGTACGAGGAGCACAGCTAGGAATGAAATTAATGAGGATATCGGTGGGCAAGGGATATCTCCAACGTATCCCCTAATTAACTCGGCTGGATACCTTAATCAGAACAGCTTAGAAAGCCAGCCCGGACCCTGCGCAGAATTAGCCGCTAAAACTCAGACTGCTTTACTGGAGGCCGAGCCTGCAGCGGAAGAACAGCTTACTGCTAAGCGGCCATCATTGACAGTAATTTTGCAGGCTTTGCAAGAGCAATGGCGAGAAGCCCAGGATAATCATGCTCAGATCAGAGCGGACTATCTCAGCAATAAGCTTTCACTGGATGAGGTGACGGGTACGGTGGCTGGTACCACGAAGGATATGACTGAACTACAAAGCAGGGTTGCAGAGACAGAGGAGTCAGTCACCGCTATTGCGCAAACCATTCAGTCACATGATTTACAGCTCCTGACTTGCCAAGCTAAAATTGAAGACCTGGAAAACAGGAAAAGACGAAATAATCTAAGATTATTTGGAATACCCAAGTGAAAGGAGGATGCTGATCCCCAAGCATTTGTGGTCCAACTACTCCAAAAGTCATTTCCGGACCTGTCAGATTGGAACTGGGACTGCCAAGTCCAAAGAGCACACCGGCTACCCTTAAATACACAGCGGCTCAATGCCCGGTATCCCCGCCCCATTTTGATCTTTTTTGGGAATTATTTTGCTGAGACAGGCACTGTCTTTTAAGGCTCGCCCCAACTCACAAGTGGCAATTTATTCCTTATCAATGTTTTAGATCTAATTTAAGCTGAGCTACTATGGAAAAAAAGTGGAAATTGAGACAACTTATTGACCCACTTAAGGCGAGAGGGGCTCAAGTGTTTCTGCAGGAACCCACCAGATTGAAAGTTATTAAAGATGGGCAGCCTTTATTTTTTGTCTCGGATTTGGAGGCTAAGCGGGCATTAAGTAAATGGCAAACGGCATGAACTCTTGGCGGGACTGCCTGGCTTATGCCTGGTTTAGTGAAGAGTCTTGTTATGCTGCATTTTAGAATCATGCCATGTTAATTTCTGTGTCTAGGTAAAAGGGGACGGGGAGGGTAGACTAGAATTATATAGAGAATGAGCCTAAGCTGCTTTATGGGTAGTAAATGTATAAGCTTGCCCACACTTCTTTTCCCCCTTTTTTTTTCTTTCTATTTTCTCTTCTTTTCCTCTCATAATCTTGAATGGCTGGCTGGGAGCCAGTGGTACAGTTTGCTGAGAAGGTAGCTGCCATATTCAGCGGCAGCTGTTGGGGAAGGGTGATTCCTTCTGTAGGAAACGGGGAGGGGATGGGTAGGTGGGTCTTGAAGGGGGAAGGGTGTTCTAGGGAGGGGTATTAAGCGGGGGAAAAAGTCAAAAAGAAGGTTTGCAGTTTTTTGGTATGTGGTGGGAGTTTTGAGGCTATTTCTATTTTTTGTTATTTCTGTTTGAGGTTTGGCAATTTAATTAAACAGGTATAGCTCTGATTAGGTGCCTATCTTGGAATGTGTCTGGATTGAATAGGGGCTCAAAAAGGCAATTAGTGCGGGAGGAGCTCAGGGCTTATAAACCTCATTTGGTACTTTTAACAGAAACACACCTAACATATAAAGATCGGGGTTTTCTTAATCAACTGGTATTCCAAAATGTAATTTTTACCTCTCAGAACGTGTCGATTAGAGGGGCTGCTATCTTGGTGTCCAAAACATTAGATTGTCAAATCCACAAAGTGTTAGCAGATCAAAGAGGGAGATGGGCTATTTCTCAAATTTAGATTAACACAGTGAGATATGTCTTTTGTGTTTTATATGGTCAAATGTTGATGATTTGACTATATTTGATTATATCTGCTTAGAACTTGTGGGATGGCAGGTGGTGGTGGTGTTGATGGGGGATTTTAATTATGTTATTAACTATGGTATGGATTCTACTAGCCGACCACTTGCCCTAAGAATAACGAAGGTGAGAGCTTCTATTCTAGAATAAGGGCTATTACATTCATTGCAGGGCGCATGGTGCTATTTGTATCCAACTACACCAGGATACACCTATTACTCTGTGCCACATCAACAGTACTCAAGGATTGATAGGGCTTGGGTGCCAGGCACTATCTTGATGGGGGCAGACATGGAGGTTTGTCCCAGGATAACATCCAACCACAACCCCTAAACTTTTTCTTTTTTGGCAAATTCCAATCCTAAAGTAACTTGTCTATTCACCTTTCCACGATATCTGGTTACGGATCCTGCGTATTTAGCCTTTATTCGTAGAAAAATTTCGGACTATCTTTCAGATAAAATAGGTTCTGCCCATCTTTGGGTTGTATGGGATGCTATGAAAGTATTTATTAGGGGAGTCACCCAGCAGTTCGTTCGACAACAGAATAGAGAACGTGAGAGACAAGCTAAGGATGCTTATCAAAAACTTATTAGATGCGAGATTCAGCATGCCGAGGCTGTTCGACTGCAAAAGCTAGATCAGAATTCTCTGTATGCTTCCCTTCTGTAGCAGAGGGCAGTAATAAATAGGGCATTAAGAGAGAAGGTAGCCGATTGCTTTATTAAGCATAAGACATTACAGTATGAACATAGGGACAGGATAGGGAGAGTCTTAGCTTATCAGTTTATGGATTGCCACCTTAAATCTAAGATTAAAGCTATTAAAGGCGAGGGGGATATTATTTACAACGGCCCCCAGTAGAAAGCTGATCAATTTTCTATTTTTTATCAGCAATTATATTCCCCAGATCCAGCACATGATTTGACTGATATGCAGAGATATCTACAGGGGAGTACCTACCAACTTTGGCAGAAGAAGACTCTGCTATTAGAGCAGGAGATTACAGTGGAGGAAATTTTGGAAGCGATTGGGGGGTTGCCATCAGGGAAAGCGTCTGGGGATGATGCCCTCCCGGCTGAACTCTACAAGTGCTGCAAAAGCCTATTGGCCCCTGTGCTACGAGATGTAATTTTTCAAATTGGGATCACCGGACGAATTCCAGACTCATGGAATATGACCAACATAAGTTTTTTTTTTAAAGAAAGATAAAGCTCCAGAGGAACAGGCATCATATCGTCCAATTTCATTAATAAATGTGGATGCAAAAGTGTTTGCTAAGATTTTGGCCACCCGGTTAGCTCCAATGATGACCAGCCTGGTTTCTCCCCAGCAGCATGGGTTTATTCATGGGAGAGATACCACTGCCCATGTTAACTTGGCAATAGCAGCTTTTGATGCTGCTGGGAAGTTAAAAACTGAACTGGGTATGGTCTTATTGGATGCAGAAAAGGCATTTGACCGGGTGGCCTGGGAATATCTCTGGGCAACACTTAGGGCATTTGGGGTCAAGGAAAATTTTCGGAAGCTGGTAGAGGCTATGTACCATAATCCGATGGCTAGATTACAGTATTTAAACGTCCAATCGATTCCTTTTCACATCCGTTGCGGTACGAGGCAGGGCTGTCCCCTTTCCCCTCTTTTATTTGCACTTTATATAGAGCCATTTATTCTGGCATTATTGATGAATAATATGATTTGCCCTCTGTATAATGAACAGCGTCCTCTAAAACTAACGGCATATGCCGATAATATAGCTATTTTTACTGAAAAGCCAAGGGAGGCTATAGAAAATATCAATAGAGAGGCAAATAGGTTTGGATGCTTCTCTGGACATAAGTTGAATAGTAACAAAACGCAGGTTCTTCTTAACTTTAAGCCGGAACTCCCGGTTGAAGGAGTTTGCCCAAAGGTCACTTATCTGGGGGTACACATCTCTTCTAAAATGGACCTTATACACTCCTTAAATTATGATTCCCTATTAACCACTGTTACCAAACAACTGAAGCTGTGGCACAAGCTTCCACTAAGCATTTTGGGTAGATGCAATGTTATAAAAATTAAGATACTCCCCAAGTTCCTCTATCTTTTTAGGTCAATCCCGCTACGAATTCCTAATCTGTTCTTTAAGAAACTGGATGGGGTTTTGAGCAGCTTCATTTGGGGGTATAAGAAGGCAAGACGCGTCATTGGATTGATGAAGCTCCCATATAACCAGGGTGGTCTCGACCTCCCAGATTTGAAACTTTACTTTTGGGCCGCCTTTGTTGGCCGGATACGCAGCCTCTTGATCCCTGAGCAAACTGATTTTTTGCATTGGTTGGTTCTTGGGGGAGAGAGCCAGATGTTTTAATATTGAATTAATGACCCTAATTATTTCAAATATGTACGGTTCAAGACCATTCGAGATTGTGTATTCATTTGGCAGTGCATTAAGACTAGATTTTCTTTATCTCTTGTACATAGTAAACTTCCTCTCTGGGGTAACCTAATGCTGCCCGGAATATTTCAGGATGGTATGGCTCGTCAGTGGGCTAGGTATGGGGTACACTCCCTCAGGCAACTGTATGATTGCAATGGTTTTAAGACATTCGAGAATCTCCAGCTGTCGTTCGATATTCCCCAACGACTGATGTTTAAATAGATACAGGTTAGGAACTATTTTGTTAGAAACTTAGCATAGCAGTTCTGAGCGTCTCGGGGTCAGATATGTGGGAATGTATGTACGCCCAGACCCAGCGAGCCATCATCAGCAAAGCGTATCAAACTCTTCGCCAGAGTAGGGCAGAGGGCTGTGAGAAATTGGCCGCCTGGTGGAGTGAGATTCTGGGGGAAAATATTGTTATGGAGAATATGAAGACCGCTTTGGATACTATTGCCCGGTCTGTACTCTCTGTGAATCTACGGGTCCAGCAATTTCGGACACTTTGTTTGCTTTATCATACCCCTGAAAGGATTGCCATATGGTCTCAAGGTGGGATTGGATGGGGAGGGAGTCATGGATGGACACGCCAGAACTGTCCTAAATATGGGCTATATGCGGCTGGCATTGTTCACATGTTTGTTATGTGGCCTGCCTTAAAGATGTTCTGGGATAAGATATTAACAGTAATTAAATGTAAACATGGGGGTAACCTCTCGCTTTCAATAACTGAAAAGATGCTAGGGTACAAGAAAGATTGTGATCGGAATAGGTCAATATTGACAATTATGCTGGTTACCACCCGACTTGCAGTAGCTAGAGCCTGGATCTCTCCCAAACCTCCTACCGAGATGGGATGGTGGCTCATTCTCAAAGAAACTGGGGAAAGGGAAAAAGCGCTGGCTAAAACTAGGGGTATTCAGGCTTTACGAAAATATTGGGCCATATGGGGCTGCTTAGAAGAGCCATAAATTATATGTTTAAAGGCTTTGCTTCTGTTATTATGCTTTTATTTGTGTATATGACTGTCCTTCTTTTTGACAATAAAGATATTTAAAAAAAATACAAAAAAAACAACCCATCACTGAAGTCAAGAAACCCCTTACTACCCCTTAAGAGTACCCATCCATATACCCTATAAAACCTTACTTTCCCTATCCACTACCCATACCTAAAGCCTAAAACCCCGTTCTACCTCTATACACTACCCATCTGTGAACCTTAACAACCAATTATGACCCCAAGTGAATTATAACCATAAAGTAATTTATATTTTTTTTAAGTTAACTATTTATTTCTTATTAAATACTGTACATTATCTAAATTTTTTTAAATTAGTTTTCTTACTTGTTACATTTAAATTGTATTACTGGTCATAGACAAGACACTGAGGCCAACTACAATGTGCAGGCCATATGTCAAGGCCCAGTGGATATTGGCAGCCTGCAGTGGTTTGAATGCATGGTCAACCTAAAGCTGCGCACTACAGATGCCTGTGAGCAGCAGGATCCAGGCACTCTTGGAAAGTGGGTTCATGGCCTGACGAGAGGCCAAGTCCTGCAGCGAACCCCTCTACTGGGCACGGCAGAAGGGCATTGGGTGCCCTTCATAGTACTGGATGTATTCTCAACTGAGAACACGATTGAAAAAACTAAAATTCTCAACAAAAAAAACCCAAATGTTAATGTAACATTTTATTTAGGAATGGTAAGAAAATCTTACCTTACATTGAAAAAAATGAAGGTTAAAGTAATATTATTGTCAGGTGTTGAAATAAGATAAGAACTAATATTTAAAAACTTAAAACCACTTACATTGATCTGTTATAATTCAGTAAACTAACTATAAATTTCTGCCCCTTAATGTACTGCGAATGAGCTTGCTTATTTCATCAGTCGTGACATGTTAAATGACAGTTGACATAATCCATGGTACTGCTCTACATATTACTCCATAAACCCCTTACACCGTTTAAAAGAAGAAAGTTGTTAATAAGGGGTTTATAGTCTTTACAGCATAGAATTACTGCGTGCACATGTAGGTACATAGAAGGGAAATAGTGTACGCCCTGGAGGCAAGAGTGGCTGTGAATCGTGACAATTATATTATGCACTGTTTGCCAACTCGTTTCAGGAGCAAGTAGTTCTCCATGTTAAACAATGTAAAGGTTGAGCACACCTGATGTGAGTTGCAGAGGCATGTCTCAAAGTAGGTTCTGGCTTAAAGTGAAAGCCTGTTGCAAAAGAAATAGTAAGAAAAGCCAAAGCATCTATTGATAATAAGATATCCATCAGTGGATATCTGGGCATGTGCCTATTTTAAATAGTTTTTTTTACAGTGCTATAGACACATTCTATCCACAGATATTTATAAGATTTGATGGTTATTTCCAGTACTTTGCTTAAGGTTTTGAGACACCGCAGAATGCTGGATAATGTAGAATGTAAGGGTGACCACTTAGAGATAGTTTAACTCATGGTCCGATAGTAAGTGTGGCTCTAATATGGTATGCCATTCTGCTCATCTCAAGAATGTGTGTAGTGTATTTTATCAAGTCTGAGAGTTGTCCATAGAAGCCTAGCTAAAGGTGTCTTATAAGTGGCTAATTCATACCTCTGAGCCACTTGACTTAACAGTGGGGACCAGGTGAAATCTTTAAGATGGTGATCACATTAAGGTGAAAAGGCAACAAACTAAGTTTTGGAAGGTGTTTTAGGTCTTAAAAGTGGGTGACTTCATTGAAGTCCATGAAAGCATTTTATTAGGTGGGTGAATACCAGTAAGAAGAGGGTCACATCTAGCAAGTGTGTGAGACCTGCTGACCGCAGTGTAGGCCGGAGGCAGCAGTCAGCAAGGGCCTAAAACCACATGGTGTTGAGTTGTGGTGCACTGAGTTAGTGGCAACAGTGGCGGTCAGCGTGTGCGCAGCCAGCGATGATACGTAGTTCGGGTGGGCCGCACTGGGAGCAATTTTGCCTAATGAATTCTGCGTTAATAAGGCCATGTGGTGGTGACTTGTGGTGCACTGAGTTAGTGGCACCTGAAGCACTCAGCATGTACACAGCCAGCGATGATGCGTGGTCCAGGCAGGCCGCACTGGTAGTAATGTCTTTTGTCTAATGAATTCTGCGTCAATAAGGCCATGTGGCGGTGACTTGTGGTGCACTGAGTTAGTGGCACCTGAAGCATTCAGCGTGTGCGCAGCCTGCGGTGATGCGTGGTCTGGGCGGACAGCACTGTGAGCAATGTCTCTTGCCTACTGGACTGCGTCATCTGCAATCGCGACTCGATCTGAATTGTGAGCCCTGATGTCCGCAGTGTACATCGAAGACAGTAGTCTGTACAGACATGACTCTGCGGTGCTGTGCCACTGGGTCCGAAGGGGGTGAGGGCCACTGCTTTGGCAGATGCGTTGGCCTTTACAGAAATGAACCACACCCAGAGCCCCGGCCTATTTATTCACACTCCTATGCTGGAGTGGCGTACATTGGACCAGCCAACTCCGCTTCCAGTTCCGCTTACAGGGGGGAACAACACAGCTGAATGACCAAGATCTTCCCCACTGCCTGCGTCCACTGTCCACAACACTACAAGCACCAGCAGTATATGTACACATGGAGAGGTCTGTGCTCTGCATAGTGAGGTCTGTCCAGCACATTACCGTTACACTTGGCATTGTGTGCATTGTTATTGATGGATGACTTGCCTCCTTCACACATATTTGGTTCCCAGGTGTCCCAACATTCAGCTATTGTATGGCTGAGGGGCCATGCCGTTTTGGGAAGGTCTGCTGTTCTGTTCTGCGCGGCCTCGTGGTAGTAGGAGGGGGGTGGTCCGAGGGGGAGGTCCTGGGGGTGGTGGCAGTGGGTGTTGTGGCCTTCTTGGGTGTCGGAGCTGCATGATCAGTAGCTCTATGACATGTGTTGGTCTTCAGATGTGCTTCTGGGCTGGGCTCCCTTTCATACTGTAGGTAGTCGTCCTGCTTTACACCAGTAAAAGGCAGATGTTAAATTCCTACTGCTAACACGACTTATCGCCTGTTTTTGGATCGCATTGCAGATTTCGCTGGTTGTTGAAAATATCGGGACGTGGTGTTTTCATGTTTTCATTTCCACAGGAATGCCTATTCTGCATATCATTAGCGTTAGTTGTCGCTTCATTGGTGGCGATGTTTTTTTGAGGAAGCTATCACTGGAAAACTGGCGATATAGGCAGTTTTCACCCGGTTGAGAATGGGATGATAATTATTTTGCTGCGGTAAAGTGCCGATAACTCAGCGATAAGTTCTTGAGAATACACCCCATCGTTTTTTAAAAAAATTTTGTCCGGATTCGTGCACCCAGCCGCTTTAAAAAAAATAGTAATAATTTTTTGGCCCTGGGACTTTTTGTGGGATCCCCTGAGCAGGCCTAGGGGGTCAGGGTGTTTGTACCACTTTTCTTGTTTTTTCATCTTTTTTCTTGTGATTCGCATGTAGCTACAGCAAAGTCCTAATAAACACAAGGGGTCGTTTTAGAGTCACCCTATAACCCAATAGTTAGGACTTATCGCAGAGTTATCAGCAGTTTAGCACAGCAAAAGTGGCGAAAGAATTATCGCCCCATTCTCAAGTTGGTGCACACTGCCACATTGCCCACAGGTTGACGGTACCAACACAGCGGACAATCAACATCATTACGTAGACACAGCTGCTGGCTGTGCTGCACCTGTTGGCCTCTGGCATCTTCCAACTAACAACTGCGAGAGTCAGAGGAGTCTCACAGCCAGGCCTATTAAACTTCCTCATACGTCTTCGATGCATGTCTACAAAAGCAACTTAGGGTCCCTGCATCCGCACCACCCGCTCATCCCAACTCATAGTATTCCTGCACAACCAACCCCAACCCCAGCTGTTGCTTGACGCCTCTGTGCTCCAGATCCAACATTGTAGTCACTGAAATGGGGGTGCGCCAGGTCATGAAGTCTAGTAGTCAGCAGCAGTAGAAAAACAGTAATTTATTAGAAAAACATAAATTAACAACACAAAAACATCAAACAACGAGTGACATTGCCAAAGGGAAACATCAACTTGTGGATCGAAATAGCTGTAGATCGTCCTGGAATTCACAAAAGTCCGTATTCAGAAACCTGTTGGATAAATGAAGATAATGGTCAAGTGTTAGTATGGTCACCAACGTAATATGGTAAAATGTATTGCACTTGGACAAACCGGAATGCTTACAGGTATGATAAATCCTGCACAAAATGACCGTAACAGAAGCTTGTGTGGTCGTAACCTTCGTAGGAAAGAAAAGGAATGTTACAACCACACAAACTTCTGTTACGGTCTCATCATGTAGGATTTATCACACCTGTAAGCATCAGGGTTTGTTTCAGCTTGATACACATGCATTTTCACTTTACCTAAACTGAACATAAACAACTGAAGACCAAGCAAGGGAACCATGCCATAGCAGCCTTCCTGCACGTGTTGGGGGCAACTGACTGCACATATGTACTATTTGGGCCCCCTGCCGGCACTGCTCCCAATCACCGCAACAGAAACCACACACATTCCAACAATGTGCAGGCAAAACTGGACCACTGGGGCCTGTACACTAATGTTGTCGCAAACTTCTCTGGCAGTGTGCATGATTCTTACATCTTTCGCAAGCATCCCAGCCCTGGTCCCCAGACCAGTCCGACGCCCAGCGATGACTGCCTGACCCTACGCACCCAGACCTCAATGCTCACCTGCCGCCACCGGCGTGTCTCCAAGAGGACCCACCACGTGCCGGAGCAACCTCCTCAGCCGTCGATGGATTCCGCAGCACAGGCCCCCAGCCCATCCTGCTACACCGCGCTGAGGAGTCATGTCTGTGCAGCCAGCTGCCTGTGGCGTAAACGTGGTCCAGCCGAGCTCACAATTCAAATCGGGTCTTGATTGCCAGGATTGCGCATCGAGGCCACGCATCATCGCAGACTGCACACCCGCTCAGCATTAGTGGCATTAACTCAGTGCAGCTCAAGTCATCGCCACCTGGCTGGAGGACCGTGACGGCTAAAATGCTGCAGCTGCCACCAACTCTGCTCACCTCAAGTCATCGTCACGTGGCAGGAGGCCAGTGTCCGGCAAAGTGCTTCGGCTGCCACCATCTCCGTGCACCTCAACTCATTGATACGTTGTGGGAGGCCCGTGACGGTCAATGTGCCTCGGCTGCCACCAACATAATAAGCACCAGGATACACCCAGATAGAGAGTGGAAATGGTGTCTAACATGTGTGCCCAGCCCTTTTTATTGGCAGGGCACATATCCTGTGATGCCTGTGATGCATGGGTGTGGTGTGGATGTAAAGCAGCTGTGAGGGAGTGGTTGTGGCATGCTGACAACTAGCATCAGCAGATCACTACAGGGAAGACCTGGGATATGTAGTGTTGTAGTTCCCTTCCTGTAAGCGTAAGCGGAGTGGGCTGGCTGAAACACGCATCCCTCACGACTTTACCAATATGGCGGTTTGAATCTGCACACCCAGCGAGAAAGGTACATGATGGGTGAGCGACTCCACTTAAAAAAAATATATATATATATATATATATATTCACTTAAAAAACCATAGGTTTCACACACGTTATAGTTAGGAATTAGCATTTAAAAAACCTTGCAAATTCACTTAAAAAACCATTGGTTTCACATATGTTATAGTTAGCTGGACATTTCCCTCGTAAAAAAACAATGAAATTCCCCCGTTATAGTTAGTGCAGGCAACTATAACTCACGCGACCGCAATCCTCTGCTGATGACGTCAGATATTACATCACTGTATTTAGACACCTGTTTACCCATGTCTTCTTCCATTAATCTTTAGCTATACATATATTACAAATATTTATTTTTCAGAAAGACACATATATAATCAGTGATGTAATATCTGACGTCATCAGCAGGTACGGTGATATCGAGAAGAGATAAACAAACGTATTTGTACACTCTCGTTTGCTTGGAACACCATGGGGGTGTAAGGCGATTACACAACGGGTAGAGTACTTTTAGACAATAAGCTTATCTCGCTTTTTTGTAAATATGTGTACTGGCGGGTTTCTTACCACTATGAATTTACCTTTTTAAGATGGCCGCCACAGTTTTCTTGCAGTATTATACAATTAACTGTTGGTAATGGAATGTCCTATGTGCATACTTTAATTACATAACCTGTTCAAATGCTACGATTATTTGTTTTAATCTAAATAGTGGAGGCATTTCTAACTGTAATTGAACAGAACTGAACACTATCTATGCACATTTTCATCATTACAAGATGGATGCCACAGTTGTACAAGAAAACATTGTCTTATGTTTATGTTTATGTCTGAACATTGCTGATCGTGTAACAACTTTATTAGTGTCTGTTATACTATGCACTACTACACGTGAACAAGGCTGTTGCCGAAACGCGTTGTGTAGATTAAAAATTTGGAAGATTTCCACCGTGTGCCGCCTGTTTCCTTCCTGAGAGCGTACTGAAATTATTTTCGCTTGGTTTGGATATATATATATATATATCATCGTGAACAAGGCAGCGTGAGTCTGCTGAAAAGCATAGATGTTATACCTCGCTCGTTAAATACAGACCGAGTGCCCAGATTTGACCTTGGAGTGCTGGATGTTTATTTCTTAAAGAAATGTACCTATAAATGGATATATATATATATATATATATATATATATATATATATATATATATATATATATATATATATATATATATATATATATATATATATATATATGTATATATATATATAATAATAATCCAAAGAAGCGGCACTCAGGAAGGAGGTGATTTCAAACAATTCTTTATTGTTCACACAGCTCAACCAACGCGTTTCAGCCTACATGGCCTTGCTCACGGTTAGTGAGTCCTTTTTCTATGGCACTATATATACACCCAGCTAGCCTGAGTATGGCATTGTGGGAAATGTAGTGCAATCAATACAATGTTGTGCTATTTAACCCAAAAGAAAATCGATCTTATATTGTATTTAACAGGTAAATGAATTAGCATCAACGGGTCATGGTATAGTACCTAAAACGCAAAGGTATACAAACAACTTATAGGTCAAAGAGCTTATTCAGCCTAGTGTCTCTGTATAGTACAAAGTATTGACAAACGGCGGGATATCTGAACTCAGAAGGTAAAAAATAAGAAATTAAAAAATAAGTAAGAGAAAGTACTATGTAGTGTCAAAAAAGAAGAAAGAATCAGTGCTTAAAGTGTATGAAAAAGGGAAAAAGGGTGAGAAAGAGAAAGAGGAAAAAGGGGATAAAGGAGACGGGATGAATACTACTGTCTCAAAATGTCATTGATGGCTAAGGAAAACTGAATTTGTTATGCCAAGTGCACGTAAAGTTCTTCATCATTGTTCATCCCTTTCGGGGTCTTAGTTTGTAATCTGATAATATAGCGGGATTCCAACTGTCGTAGCTTTTTAGTTCTATCGCCACCTCGTTCGTTTGGCATGATAGTGTCAATTCCATAGTAGCACATCGCTCGCCAGTCTCCCTTTTGGCATGATATCATATGCTTGGCAGTTGCATATACGGTGTCCTTATTTTTAACTGCTCGGATGTGCTCCAGAATGCGCTTTTTAAGTGGGCAGATAGTACTACCTACGTACTTGTGACCGCAGGTGCACTCAATGATATAAATGGCGAATTTGGTGTTGCAGGTTATTCTTTTACTTATGTTTATAGTGTTTCCATTTGGCTCAGCAATGTATTTCACATTTTTTCCGATTTTGCAAGCCTTGCAAGAGTTACATTTGGTGAACCCATTTTGTTGTTCAGTTAACCAGCTGGTTTTTTCTTCCTGAACGAAGTGGCTCTTAACAAGCATATCCTTCAATGATGTCGTTTTTCTGTACGTTACTGTCGGTCTTACTCCAACTAGTTTCCCAATGTCAGGATCTTTTGTGATCAAGTGCCAATGTTTCTTAATTTTGCTCATAATGAGCGCACTCTCTTTGCTGTACGTGGTGATAAACCTAGGAACTTGTGTTTCATCTTCAGAGGTTGGTTTGATTTTAGGCATAAGAGTATCCGCTCTTGTTTTGGCATCAACTCTATTTTTGTTCCGCTTTAAGATGGACTCAGTATAACCTCTTTGTTTGAGCCTTTCCATGGATTCATATATTTAGTTCTCTGCATCTTCTGGTTTAGAGCAGTTACGTTTGAGTCTTATGAATTCTCCAAAGGGAATACTGTTCAACAATGGTTTGGGGTGAAAGCTGGTTCCATGTAAAATGCTATTAGTAGCCGTTTTCTTCCTGTAAAGTGTTGAATGGATCTGATTGTTTTCAATGTAGATCAGGGTGTCGAGAAATGGAATCTTCGATCTGCTCATCTCATATGTAAAAGATAGGCCAATGTTGTTCTTATTCAATTTGTCAAAGTAATTTCGGAAGTCCCCATCTGTGCCATTCCAGATGAGGAACAGGTCGTCGATGTAACGAACCCATAAAATGATTTTGTCCATCTCTTCTTGATTGTCTGAGTTCCAGGCTACTGTCTTTTCCCACCATCCCATAGTGATGTTGGCGTAGTTTACAGAGAAGGAAATGCCCATTGCCGTTCCACACATTTGTTTAAAGAGTTCTTTGTTGAAACAGAAGATGTTGTTAGTAAGGCATAGCTCGATCATACTGAGTAACATTTGTGTGTGCTTCATTTCAGTTATTTTCCTTTGTTTTAAAAAATAGGTACATGCTTGCATCCCCACTTCGTGACGTATTGACGTATAAAGTGACACAACGTCTATGGTGACTAAAAGGTATTGATTATTCCAGGAAGTTCCATCCAGGATCCGTAGGAAGTCACCAGTATCCCTGATGTAAGAGCTCATGCTCTGAGCAATCTATATATATATATCTATATATATCTATATATATATATATTCTCCAAACTTTAGAAAAGCAATCGACGCCGTGTCTGTGCAATAGATTCTTTATTGCCAGCTGAAAAGCTGGCAATAAAGAATCTATTGCACAGACACGGCGTCGATTGCTTTTCTAAAGTTTGGAGAATATTTGTGACCATGTTTGGGAGGTCTCTTCTTCGACGCGCCCTTCGTTCTGGAGGCAACGGGTGTTCCCATCCACCTGTGGATTATATATATACATATATATATATATATATATATATATGTATATATACATATATATATTATATACTGGCAGTCGCCAGTAGATAGTTATAGTTAGGACCGTGTTTCCATAGGAAATCCGCAACATTCTATTTTGAATAACTTTGGCGCCGATTGACGAATCCTCGCGAAATTTTCAAAATAGGTGGGGCGCTCCGCTCCGCTCCTTCCCTGAAAGTCTCGTGGGGATTCGTCAAGCGGGGGCTGAGAAAAAGGGGGGGTCCCAAAACGCGTTTTCCCCATGCATTTTTCCATAGGACCTTTAGTCCAAGCTGCAGCCCGAACGGCTGAACAGAATTACTTGAAATTTGGCAGAGAGGTAGTCCTCAGGTCAGGGATGTGCCTTTTGCAGGTCTGGTGTAAATCTGTTCAGTATTTCCTGAGAAAATAGCATTTAAATCAATATATATATCTATTGGCGCGCTCCGAGCGCGTACCGTAAGCTTACCGTACGCGCACGCTGCCGTGCGCGAGCGCGATTCTGATTGGTTGTTAGATCTTAGTTAACATTCGAATCGGTCGAAACCAGGAAGTGTCGGCCGCTATTTTGTCTCTCGCAGTCTGAGGGGGTGAAAAACAAAGGTGGATAACGTGAAAAGGGGGCAGGCTGGACAGTTCCTGACCCCCTAGCCTTGGTCAGGGGGTCCCAGAAGGACCCCCAAGGGCAAAAATGTATTTAAATTTTTTTACGAAAAATCACGGAGTGCGCGTAGCGTACGCGCACGGTAGAAACGGAAAAATTCCGCGAACTACGTAACGTGGGTGCGCGGTGCGCGAAGCGCACCCTGCGCGCACGGTACGCGCACGGTGAAAAAACTTTTAAAAAAGTAAATAAATAAATACATAAATTAGCATTTAAAAAACCGTACAAATTCACTGAAAAAACCATAGGTTTCACACACGTTATAGTTAGGAATTAGCATTTAAAAAACCTTGCAAATTCACTTAAAAAACCATAGGTTTCACACATGTTATAGTTAGCTGGGCATTTCACTCGTGAAAAACCATTGAAATTTCCACGTTATAGTTAGTGCAGGCAACTATAACTCACGCGACCGCAATCCTCTGTTGATGCTAATACTGTATTTAGACACTTATTTACCCATGTCTTCTTCCATTAATTTTTAGCTATACATATATTACAAATATTTTTTTTTCAGAAAAACACATATGTCATCAGTGATGTAATATCTGACGTCATCAGCAGAGGATTGCGGTCGCGTGAGTTATAGTTGCCTGCACTAACTATAACGTGGACATTTCAATGGTTTTTCACGAGTGAAATGCCCAGCTAACTATAACATGTGTGAAACCTATGGTTTTTTAAGTGAATATATATATGTATATATACATATATATATGTATATATACATATATATTGATAAAACACCTCCATTTTAACTGCTGTTCCTTTGGAAAACTACGTCATTCAGCTCAGCCTTCTCCTGACTGCTATTGCTCCTTCACTTCAAAATGCTTATAGTATGGTTTGTTGACCACAGCTATATCTATTGGGCTAAAGAGGCTGCAAAAAAGAGAGGTATTGACAGGGACTTGGGTTTGTCAAAGGTGCAGATTACTTGGTTTGGCCAGAGAGGGGTAAAGTTTATTCAGTTACTGACTTTGTTTAAATCGATTGTTGATTTCCAAGCTCCTCACCTCGTGATTGTGCACTGTGATGGCAATGACCTAGGCATATTTACTGGGGTAGGGCTGGAAATCCTAATGAAAGAAACCTTTGCAGAACTGATGTCACTTTCCCTCACACTGTCTTGGTGTACTCTAACATATGCTAAAGACAGAAATGGAAGTGGTCAAATCAATTCTCTCCACAAAGCCACGAAACATGTTAATAAAACTGTTTCTGCATTCCTCAGAGACCATTGCATGGGCTGTATCTATAACAAAAATCTGAATTTTGACATGCATGGAATTTATAGAAATGATGGAGTGCACTTTACAGATGAAGGCAATAGGGTGTTTCTAAGTAACCCAAAACTCGGCATCTGGTCCTTTGTATAGCAGCCATATCCGCACTACCAGCCCAACATCTCTTGTCAGAGCCACCCTAGTGCCCGAAGTACTGTGACCTTTTTTTCCAAAGGTTTTATCTTTAGTTTTTGAAAATCTTCACGACGATGTGATGCCCACTGAAAAGTTGCGAAAAAGGTCTTGTCATTAACTTCAACAATCATGCCTTTCCCATAAAGACTAAAACACATATATCCACACATATTACAGTATTTTACACACTAGAGGTGTCTTACAGTATTCTCTAAAGTCATGTTTTTCTAGAGAGTTTCTATAGAAATCATCTCTAAAACCTATTTTCTGTTTTCACGGATACGTCATGAAAATGCAAAGCAAAAGCAGGAATTCAATTGCCACCACCATATTTAACAAATATAACTATCTTACTGCTTTTACCCATCACACTAGAAAAAAACACCATCTAATTAACTCAATAAAAACATTTATTAATATCTCAATATCTCTATAACAGTCTGTAATAATGATTCACTCAGTTATGTGAGTGCATGCGTAAGTCTCTGAGTGGGTCTGTCACTGCATATATAGGTCTATGAGTGGATATCAGAGTAGACTCATGAGTCTTTCAGTAAGTGTGTCACTGGCTGCATAAGTCTCTGAGTGTATCTCTCTATCAGTGAATGTATAAGTGGAAGTATAAGTCTCTTAGTGGCTCTGTGAGTCAGTACATGATTGTTATTCTTGCTCTGTGACTGAGTCAATCAATGTCTCAGTGGGTGTGTGAGTGGAATTATAATTCTCTCAGTTGGTCTGTGAGTCAATGCATTAATGGCTGAGTGAGTCTCAGACTGGGTGTGTGAGTGGCTGAGTGGGTCTCTGAGTAGGTGCATGAGTGTAAGAATAGGTCTGTGAGCGAGTGTCTCTGACTGCATATGTGAATGGGTACATGAGCTTGTGACTAGATCTATGAGTAAGTGCATACGTGTCTGAGTGGGTCTCACTATCAGTGGGTGTGTCACTAGAAGCAAAAGTCTCACACTGGGTCTGTGAGTGGGTATATGAGCATCTGAGTGGGTCTGCACATTAGTGCGTTGCTCTCCAAGTGAGTCTGTAAGTGCATGCATGAGTACCTGAATGTGTATGACAGTAGGTACATCAGTATCTGAGTGGGTATCTGACTGGATATATGTATGTGAGTGGATATGTGAATACGTGTCAAAGTGTCTCAGTGTGTACATGAGTATGTGATAGTGACGGTGAGTGTATTCATATATATATATATTTGTATATTTTCACTAATGTTTGCGATGTCTTTGCAATATTTGTGATGTCCCTGCAACGGTACATGGGGGGGCCGACGTCCTTACAAATATAAAAAAAATATTTTGGACACAACTTGTTTCACTAACACCCCCATTCCACAAACATAAGGGTGGAGTACCTCCACTCTAACGCCTTATGTTAGCTTTTTTGGAACTGTTCCCAATCAATAAATGATGGCAGCAACTGTCTGTTCAGGTTGTGTCCCGCCAATCAGAGCATTCCTGTTGATGCATGCATTTGGATTTATAACTGAACCGTCACAACATATATATCACTATAATTTTTTGCTTACATTTTTCACAAACTACCAAACAGATTCACACCAAATAGGCAAAAAGTGCTTCCGTCAACCAACATCTATCTCCCAACCAAATTTGGTGTAAGTCTGTTCAGCAGTTCGGGCTGTAGGTGTTACTAAAGGTTCCTATGGGAATTATTATTACAAACGCACCCTTATTTTGTACCCAAAATTCCCAGGCCCCACTGCACCGATCATCCCCAAACTTTCCATGACAATCAGAACCTACCTTTATACTTTTTGAGAAAATTTTATGAAGATTAGTCAAACAACGCCAAAGTTATAGACAAGTCAAAAAATGCTTTTCCTATGGAGCCTAGTTCCTAACTATAACTGCATAACTGCCCACTGGCATCTACCAGTAGGTGATATATGAATATATATATATATATTGACTGAAACAACCATAGGTTTCAGGGTCGTTATAGTTAGCTGGACATTTCACTCTTACAAAACCATAGAAATTCCACCTTTGTGGTTAGTTCAGCTAACTATAACTCGCGCCTCCTCAATGCACTGCTGATGACGTCACGTATTTAATCATTCATGGCATGGTCAGTGACATCACTCATGATATCACTGATGACATCTAAAATGACATCACTGATGGCGTCACTGATGACATCCACGTGATAATCTGATGCTCTCCTCATACCCTAATATAACCTTTAATACACCTACTCTAAAATACAGACTAGCATTTTTGAAACCATAGACACACCAATACCAGTTAGTACATACCCACTCACTAATTCCTAGGTCTACACACATCCACTCATTCACCCATACAGTCACTCATACATGCAGTCAGCCATCAATACGGCATTATCATATGCACTCACATATCCACCCAGACACTCACACACCGACACGCATCCATAGAGTTACTCACACACCTAGTCAGTCATGCAAAGAATCAATCCAACTCCCATTTATCCACCTATACAGTTATACACACACCACCTCACTTATTCGAAGATATACTAACACATACTTACACTCTTATATAATCACTGATACAAGTACACACTCATTGATACAGCCACTCTCACAATCACTCACTCTCACATATCGTTATTTATATACACCATCACTCACATATACTGCCTTTTACATATGTAGTTACTCACACATGTACCACTGAGATATCCATTCACTCACTAACACACCCATACCCACACTCACCCACCCTTATAGCTGTTTCTACATGCACTCTTTAACCCAATGAATCAACCACTCACACATCTATGCACAAAGTCATACACCTCTAACCCACCCACACACACACACCCAGTCTCCCATAAAAATACAATCAGTCAGTCAGTCAAAATACTTTATTTTCGATAAATTAATATCATAAAAAGACATAGGAACAATACAATTTCACACAATCATCAATTCATAATTAATACAAAGTCAAATCATGATAAATGTACATACTATATCCATTTACACAAAAAGAATACAAAAGAAGTATGTTCTTTTTTTAAAAACTCAATTATTAAAATGTATTAAAAAGAGGTCAGTTAGATAAAACAATCTATTCACATCACTTGCATGTTACATTTATGTATATTAATTTCATGAAGTAAGCATTTTATATGGACAATATTAAAATTCAACCATTATAGAACCATATTAGTTGGATTATTGGACAACTTCCTTTTCTTGATCCTAACAGCCCCCACTAGAAAACTAGCAACATGGAACATAATCCTGGGGGTCTGCAATAACTGTAAAAACAGGAGTGCTGGCTTAACCTGTATAAACCCTGCCTCCTTTAGGATCGGGATCAAATATTTCCTTCTTAGTGCCGTGTAGTGATCGCAGAACATCAAAAAGTGCAATGTGTACTGGGTCGAAAAGTTATCACACTTACACGGCATTGCATTTTCGGGAGTACACCAGGTTGGGAAGTGTCCAAGGGTTAAATGGATCAAATTAAACCGAAAACGGGTTAAAAGAAAACGATGATAAAGTTGATTTATAGTAGTTAAGTATAGTTCAGGGCCTGCATGAGTGCTCAAAATAATGCTAGTCCGCACCGTTGGTTTCTCAAGTTCTACTTGTTCCCTTTCCAGACTGAGCAATTCTCCCATCATACCTTTAATCAGAACAATGTCTTTAGCAGTTATCGAGGCCGGGGAAAAAAAGAGATCTGGTCTTCCTAACTTAACAAGACAGTTTTTAATTTAAACTAGCCACGGTATTTTGTTTGCTCTATCCAGCTGCAAGCAGTCTTTTAGGTTGATATGGTTAAGGGGGATTTCTTGGTTCAACCAGGTCTTTAGCCAAGCCAGAACAGGGGCCACTTTGATCAGGTCTGAGATATATCCTACACCAAGTTCAGTGTGAACAATATATGTTGAAGTGGACTGTGGTACAGAGAGAACAGATCTTAAAAATTTGTTCTCAGTGATCTGTATACTTTCCGTAGAACAGTTACCCCAAATAGCACTTCTATATGTAGCAAGAGCAAGACATTTTGCTTTATAGAGTTTTAGCAGAGTTACTATTGGCCTTGCTCCCAATTTGTTTGTAAAGCCCTGGAGTGCAGAAGATGATCTAGCAAGGGAGATGTTTCTATTTTTTATCTGGGGACCCCAGGTGCCTCTCTCATCAAAAGTGATCCCCAGGTAGGGAAAAGTGGCTACTCTGCAAAGCTCTTGTTTCCCACAAGTAAATATTTTTAAGAACTTGTTATTTTTGCCCTTGCCCATTATCATAATTTGAGACTTTTTGACATTAATCTTTAGGTCCAAGGAACCCATAAAGTCCTCAAAAGCATCCAATAATCGTTGAAGACCAACACCAGTACGTGAGAGCAAGACGGCATCGTCCGCGTATAGAAGAACTGGATTTCCAAGTTCTCCTATACGTGGTATGTCAAGGGTTGCCTCTTTTAGGGTAGGTTCCAGGGCATTTATATAAACAGTAAATAGGAGGGGTGCCAAAATGCACCCCTGCCTAACTCCCCTTTCTGATTTAAAATGACTCGTGCAACGCCCCTCCGAGGCAACTCTAACGAGACTATTAGATCGGTATGTAAGTCTGCTAGAAGACTAACAAGGGCCCTGTCCAGTCCCATATCGAGCAAAATTTTCCATAGTTTGGAACGATTTACAAGGTCAAAAGCTGACGAGAGGTCCATGAACCCCAAGTCCATGGACCCCTCCTTGGCCCTCGTATATTTTTCTACTAATAAGTGCAAATTAAGGCCTTGATCTATTGTGCTCCTTTTTGATCTAAAACCATACTGAACGTTTGATAGGACCCCTTTCTCGGTTAACCAATCATTCAGTTTTGATCAAATAACCCGGGCCAATATTTTCACCGATGAGTCAATCAATGAAATTGGTCTGTAACAGGATGGGTCTTGCATGTTACCCTTTTTAAAGACCGGTATAGTGATGGATTTTTTCCAGGAGTCGGAGATTTTGTCATTTGTAAGAGCATTAAAAACATTACATAAGACTTTAGACCAAAATTTCGGTGCACTTTTGAAGACATCCCCTGGTACCCCGTCAGCGCCCGGTGCTTTGTTTTTCAGGGTCAGATCTATTGCCCTTTCCACTTCTGCTGCCACAAAAGTGACGGCAGCCTCAGCAGTACAGAGTTCCACTACCTCAACTTCTGAAATGACAGCAGAGGTGGCAGCACTGCTAGTTTCTGTATATATCTGTCTAAAATGTTTGATCCAGCCCTCATCTGAAATATTTGCCTCTAAGGGGGTGTTTGGGTCATCAGAAATGAGTGGCTGATTTATTATTTTCCAGAATAGGCCACTATTTTTTAGAGTTTCTGGTTCGAGAAGTTGGGCCAAAGCGTTGTCTTTCAGATCCCTCTTTCTTTCTAGGATAGTTTTTTTGTACGCAATCCTTGCACTAGCTATATCTGCACGAATTTTGGGAGTTGCCTTCAGGGCTTTTAGTAGTACTCCATGCGCTTTTGAGCATTTCTTGTCGAACCATCTTTTGCCCACTAGCGACTTCTGCCTGGATTTATTCTGAAGACTACAGTTAATTTCTATGCAGATATTATCAAATGCCGCTATAACCTCTTTGCATTGTTTTCTATTCGCTAAGCATATTGCAACTTCATCCTCTACTTTGGACAAAACCTCTTGAAGAAAGGTTTCAGGGACTATTTTTGTCCATTTCAACCTACGGTTCTGGTCTTTTACCGTAAGGTTTACTCCCCCTCTAACTTTTACTGTTTTTAAGGAAATTAAATCTGTATGCTTCACTTCAAGTAAAACAGGATTATGATCGCTAAAAGCTGATACCTCTGTGTAATAATTTATCACATTATTTAAGAAAAAAGAAGACACAAAAATATAATCTATAATAGTACCCATATCTTTTCCCTTAAACGTAGGGGAGCTATTTTTTCCATCCCCGCAGCCTGACTCATATAAGTTCCATCTTGCAAGAAAGGTTTCAAGATGCTCTCCACGCCTGGTATGTTCCAGATGAACAGATGAGGAGAGGGGGGGGGCCTTCATCATCCTGGCTAATGCATGGTAGGGTGCATGGGTATATATTGAAGTCCCCTAATAATATTAATTCAAAAGTATTTACATTAGCACTGTAGACTGACAAAAATGTATCCAGTACTTCCAAATTTTGACTGGTACACTCATTTCCATGTGAATTATAAAAATTAACAAAAAGAATCTTGGCCTTATCTTGAGTAGAAAGTTCGACAATCAAACAGTTTTCAGAACCCGAAGGACACTGAGTTAGTGTGCCTTTTATGTCCAGTTTAAATAGACTTAGCAAGCCCCCCTTAGATCTTCCTGCCACACTACTAATAGCTGGGTTGCAAAAGTGGCTATAGCCATCCAAAGAGAAGCTGTTTGTATGGTCCCAAGTCTCTTGTAGGGCAATGATATCAAAAGATTTTAATGACATTAGCCATTCAGCATTCCCAATTTTATTCTTTATACCGGCAATGTTCCATGTAGCAATTTTACGGGACGATGCTGATAACTGGATAGAATTCCCCGAGGCATCGGGCAGTCAATCATTTTCCTCCAGTGATGATAAAGCAGTATAATGATTGTAAAGAGGTAGAGTATTATCAAACTGCCTATTAGCTAACTGATAACGATATAAGTCCCCACTATTTTGATGCAGAGGTACATTCAGAGGTACATTCGGAACACAACCAGCCATTCCCCTTCCGTGCCCATTTACAGGATACCTTTGCTGATGAGGCGGTCGGTATTGGGTGTTATCCAGGTGGTTATAGAAGAAGCCAAGGGGTCTAGCACATACAGAATTTTCCAGGGTTGGTAAAGAGGCGGCTCTAAGGAGGACTGTTGCAACATGTTGTGGATGTTTAAAATTTACAATGATGCAGTCCCCTCTTGTATTTTTTCTTCCGTTGATAATCCAACTGACTCTACGAGTGGATATTATATCATTTGAAAAGGCAAGCGGAAAACCACAATTCCTATTCAGCCAGGCAAGTGTTTTATTTTTTAGGGCAGCATGGGTTTCTAGCCTAGGATCAGTGGAGAAGTGTAGCTCACTGGTTAGAGGAGGCATACCCTGAAGCAGAGGTCAGACCTGGGACCAGGGTTTGATTCCCGACGCGGCAGGGTCTGGAGCCCAATTGTCCACGGACTCGATAATTCTCGCTTCGGTGCCTACTCTAAGCACGAGTTCACACTATGCAGCTCTGGGCAACAAGCTTGCTTAATCTCCACAACGGCCCCCTGCGGCGGGATGCCTGGCTTTCACCTTGGGGATGCCCAGTACGGGTTATCTCACAGGGAAAAACCAGGACGGGTTCCCAATGCAAGCGCCGAGATGCCCAAGGGTAATTTGAGCGCTATATAAGACCGCACATACATACATACATACATCAGTCAGGCAAGAGTCAGACACACTCCGGTGGGAGGTTGACAAGGTTTTTCCTCCTAGGTCTACTTCTCCCGGCAATATCTCCCCCTGCTAAGTTATTCTGACTGCCTTTTTGTGCTATTTGTGGTTGTACTGATGTTTGTGCTATTGCAGTTCCCACTGGTGGTAGATTAGAAGGTGGAGTATTCAGTGCGTTTGCGACTGAGGGAGCCTGAGCAACAGCCCCTGTGCCACTAACCCTGGTACTAGCTGATACAGATGCTACGGGTCCCGCTGTACTGTTGCCCATAGGACCCGATGGGCCAGGTTGAGGGCTCGTCAGGATGGAAGACCGGGTCATATGGGAATCTAGGAGACCTTCCAGTCTAGTGACCTCTTGAGCAACTAGTTCTAACTTTACCACCAATGGTCTAATCATTGCCTCTAATTTGGACTCAAGGATGGTTGCCAAGAGTTCAATATGGGCTGGATACAGGGTACTTCCCTCGACATTGTTTATGGACTCTGGAGTGTCTCCCCTGCTGAGTGATGTTGTACCTGCCTTTTTGGTCTTCCGTCCCACCACCCTTTTGACAGGTGCCTTCCTACATGCATGCACCATTCTCCGTACGGGAGATTGAGTTGGTGAGAGTCTTAGGGAGGGTGTCGGACTCTGACTTGGAATAGATTCAGTTAAAATTTCCCGCTCTTCTGTTGACACTATGATGGATACATCGTTATTTGTGTCAACATTATTAGAGTTAGCCAAGCCACTGTCTGGGTGGGGCGACGGTGTGGTAGGCGTACTCAGCCTTGTAGGTGACATTTCTGGGCTTACCCTGCTTAGTGATAGTCTCCTATCCTTATTAATCTTGCTGACTACCTTAACCTTAACAAGATAGTTGTCCATTGTCCTTGTGTCATTAATTGCCGCTGGTTTTGAAGACCTAAGCTTGGACATAATAGGACCAGCAAGTACTAACTACAGAGTAATTTGAACAACAGTATCTTGTCTAGTTATTGTAGAAAACTATGATGTCAATAGGGCCAACAAACATAAAACAAACAATAACCAATATTAAAAGTAGTGTCTTACTAAAAGTCCAGGATCCGAGTAATGCGGGCCAAAGTCCGTGGCCCAGCCCAGCCTCATATGGCCTCTGACGGCCACAGACGGCCCCGCCCTTGTCCCGGGCTTCTCCCGGGCGCGCCCGTGCGCGTCCCGCGGGACGAGGGAGCAAGTGATCCTTTATGCGCCCCAGGCGCTTCCTGTTTGCCTGTGCGGCGGTGTCCTTGCCGCAAGGGGCTGCTGGGGGTTGTAGTCTACGTAGCCCGGCGGAGCCAAGGCCGGCCAGGCCATCAGCGGAGCAAAGCCCGGCCCTCTCAACACCACAGCGAAGGTCGGCGGAGCCAAGCCCGGCCTCAGACACACAGCGGAGCCAAGCCCGGCCGTGTGCAGCTCTCCTGGTCAGTCAAAAGCGGCTCCCGCCGTTCTCCATCGCAAGGGATCCTTTATGCGCCCCAGGCGCTTCCTGTTTGCCTGCGCGGCGGCGTCCTTGCCGCAAGGGGCTGCTGGGGGTTGTAGTCTACGTGGCCCGGCGGAGCCAAGCCCGGCCAGGCCACCAGCGGAGCAAAGCCCGGCCCTCTCAACACCACAACGAAGGTCGGCACTCTAACTATATTACTACTAAACTGTGAAAAATCCTAATTGTAAGGCTTTCGGTATTCACAGAAGGCATTTAGGAGTCCTAACTTTACTACTACTAAATTGAGAAAAATCCTAATTTTAAGACCTTCGGTATTCACAGAAGGCATTTAGGAGTCCTAAAGTTAGGAGTCCTAACTATACTACTATTAAACTGAGAAAAATCCTAATTTTAAGACTTTCAGTATTCACAGAAGGCATTTAGGAGTCCTAAAGTTAGGACTCCTAACTTCTGTGAATACCGAAATGAGTAAGTGCGTTCTGTGAATACCAAAATGAGTAAGTGCCTTCTGTGAATACCAAAATGGTAGTAAGTTTAGGATTTTGTCTTAAGTTAGTTCTGTCAATCGGGCCCTTGGAGATTGCAGTCTGGAAATTCTTCAGTGGCTTGAGATGCGTAATGTTCCAAGAGGTGATTGTTGCCATTGTGTGAGAAAAGCGAAGCGATCCAATTCATATCCTCGAAGGGACAGTAATGTTCCTTGGAGCGGCAATTTGAATTGGCAGGCAATCTGCGATATTGTCAAAGGTCGCACGTTGCAGGAGATCTTTCGTGGCTGTGCATAAATCCCATTCCACCAGGATACCTTTTTGCGTTGCATCCGCCATTGCTCCACTGCTTGAACAATCAAGTTAGTGGTTTTCAAGATACTCTATTACCTGCTGGATATTGGGAGCGTTTGTTGGGATATTGGCAAGGCATGGATCCATTCACCAGTCGAATGGGCAAGTTTTGCAATAAAAAGATGGTTGCATGCAGATTGCATATGTGTAAATAAAAGTCATGTTGTAGTTGGCTCCGATAACAGATAGAGGCAGGCTGCTGAAAAGCTGTATCATTTTTTCACGGTATAGATGATTGTTACTACAGGGAGCGCAGCCATTTTTTACAAGCAAAAATAGTAGTAGGATGGCCGCAAACAGAGCGAGAATTATGGGATCTGTTCCTGTTATTCCAGAGAGAAGTCTGGTATTATACCAAAAACAGTTTGAAAGCCAGTGACAAGTACAGAGGAGACAGTGTTAAAAAAGTGTGCCAGAGCTTAAATGTCAGATGTGAAGAAAATTGTGTAACAATTCACAAAGTGTAATGGGTGGTTCTTATTTAAAAGGGAGTGTATTTTACTTGACGTTCGTGCTATCTGCAGTCGATAAATATCTTTTTGAGAAGTGAGGGACACTTCTGTTTGAAACAAAAGCACTTTCAGTTTGCTCAGTTTAATAAAATCTGTTTTCAAAGTAGGTATTGAAGGCCAAGTTGAACTTTGGGAGTTACTTTGTGTGGGTGGGAATAGAGATTGCCACAGGAAGTTACCCGGTTTGAAACAGTAAGGACATACGGTATGTCAGCTCACATTCCGTAGCAGTCCATGTTATTAAGAAGCAGATAACTGCCATTAGAAAGCTGTGTGAATGTTGGTCTGATTGTGGGAGTTGCCGTGCTTTTAAGAAAGCACGCAAGATTGGGGTCTGTAAGCTTAGAAGCATCGTGCAGTTGGATATTCTTGCATAGTAATGAATGAATGCCATTGTGGTCGCACTTTTCACCTGTGAGAAAAACTTCTGTATCCTCTTTAAGACAGTGATATGTAAATAGGAGAAACCACTGCTCGTAAATAAACACGCTACCTTATATAATCACATACAACTTGACAAACAACATGTACACCAAGCAGACAAAATGACACTACGTACTGTGGAAACCGTGGCTAGCCATGTACACAAACCAAACATGGCATAGCACTTCTTTGACGCAATGCAGAATGCGGGGAGAGATGGGAGCAAAGTATGTGCGAAGGTGGCAAGTGATTCTCGATTATAAAAGTATACAATGCAAAGTGTTGAGGGGATGTGCCGGACAGACTTGAGTATGTAGAGCACAGACATGTACATGTCAACATACACTGATGGTCTATTGAGTGAAGTTGACAGTGGACGCACCCATGATAGTACAGTCAGTAGGGAAGATTATGAAAACATAGCGCGTACATGCCCCCCTCCCCACCAATTCTTTAGCGTAGTGGGCTGGCTCGGCATACGAAAGGCTAGCGTAGGGGTATGAATAAAAGGCACGTTTCTCTGGGTGTGGTTCTCTTCCGGAATGGCAAACATGTCTGCCAGGTCTGCGCAGCTTACACCGCCACGAGGCTGATGCCGTGAGCGAAGGTGGCTGCGTGAATAATGCTCTCAGCCTGCTGGTACCCAGAAACCGTCATGGCTGCTGCGACGCACATATGCCCCACAGTTCACCTTTCCACACCGCCGTATGTGAAAGAGGGCCCACCACGTGCCGGCGGAAGCTTTTGGGCCGAGGTCTGCGAGTTGGGAAGGCTCCTGAGATCAACGCTGGCTACCGCGATACAGGCACACAGCGCCCAGCCTGAGGCCCAGCTCCGTGGAGTGCTCTGGATACTTCTAACACATACGTCCAACAGGTACCAACAGTGGAACGGTGTCTTGATCCCACAATGGACGATGTTAGAACTGCATCTGAGAGTGGAGATGAAGTTACTCCCTTCGACCAGGTGAAAGCAACTCTAGGTCCCAAAAGTGGAACAGTGTCTTGATCCCAAAATGGACGATGTCTGATATTACCTGCTGCTTGTTGTTTTTTACAGAAATCCCTTCGTTGAGGTGCATCAGACTCTGTGCTTCCGTAGCTAATTGCTGCACATGATCATTGTGCTTGGCTGACTGCAGTCGTTGGAGTACACCGCAGTACAGCAGGTCCGAACAGTGAAACGCGGTCTTGATTCTGTGATTGAGGATGTCAGAAGTTAAAGTCTGTGATGATTTGTGTGCAACCCCTCCGATCAGGTGCAACCAACTCCGTGCTTTTGAATCCAACGGCACGTGGCTGTGAGGCGTTAATGACCTCTACCTCTGGCCTACACTGCGGTCAGCAGGGCTCACAATTCAGATCGAGTGGTTATTGTTTAATTACAGAATCCAGTAGGCAACTAACTACAACATCTATTGAAATATACACAATATCCTTTTAGTATACTTGTTTGTAGAAGTTTTTTTAGATGAGTTATAGGTTTAGGACAATGACCAAATTCTTCTTGGTAGTGGAAAAGAACACTGAATAACAGTATACACTGTGGACAGCAGAGATCGCAATTCAAATTGTTTTGATTTATTTATTGCAGAGTTTAATTTGTAATTTATGGTGTTGTATTTTGTGAAGAGGAAGTGAGAAAAAGTATTAATAGATGACTGTGCTGACTACTGCCTTCAATTTACACTGCAGGCAGAAGTGTTCACAATTCAGATTGAGTCGCTATTGTAGATGACGCAGTACTGTAGGCAAAAGACATTGCTCCAGTGCGCTCTGTCCACACTATGCATATGCATCATCGCAGGGTCCACACATGTTTTTTGTTGCTTCGCGTACTGCAAACAGGACAGCTCAAGTCAACGCCATGTGGTTATGGGCCCTTGCTGACCGCTCTCTGGCCTACACTGCAGACAGCAGTGTTTACGATTCAGATCGAGTCGCTATTGCAGATGAGGCGGTCCTGTAGGCAACAGACATTGCTCCTAGTACTGCCCGCTCGCAGCACAGATCATCGCTGGCTGTGCACATGCTGAATGCTTTTGATGTGGCTATCTGAGCGCACTAGAACTGATAGACCCTTTATGATACAATCATTTTGTGTATTATTTCAGATCTACTGCCTGTATCTCAGTATACCACAAGTTATGCTTCTTTTACGATAGAATCTTTTGTGTATTATTTCAGACGTTATAGTTAGGAATAAGCATTTAAAAAACCTTTGAAATTCAATAAAAAAACATAGGTTTCAGGGACGTTATAGTTAGTTGGACATTTCACTCGTATAAAACCAGAGAAATTCGCCCGTTATAGTTAGTTGGGCTAACTATAACTTGCGCGCCCGCAATGCACTGGTGATGATGTCACATATTACATCACTCATGACATGGTCAGTGAAATCACTGATGACATCACTGATGACATCTCAAATGACATCACTGATGACATCATCCACGTGATAATCTGATGCATATACTGATGGCCTAATATAAACTTTGAGTCACGCACTCTAAAATACAGACTACTATTTTTGAAACATGCACACAACAATGCCAGATACTACATACCACCCACTATTTCCTAGGTCTACACTCACATCCAGTCACTTATACATGCAGTTACTCATCAATACAGCACTATAATATGTATTCATACACTTATACATACAGTCACACTCCGCCACTTATCCATAGAGTTACTCACACACCTAGTCAGTCATGCAAAGAATCAATCACCTACCCATTTACTCAAGTATACAGTTATACACACCAACTGCATTATTTATACACACACCACATCACTTATTTATGCAGATACTAACACATACTTACTGTCTTATACAATCAATGATTCAAGCAGACACTCATTTATACACCCACTCTTCAAATAACTTACTCTCATGTACAGTCATTTATATACTCCAATACTCACATATACTGCCTTAAAACATATGTAGTTACTCACACATATACAACTGAGACATTCATTCACTCACCAACACACCCATACACACACTAACTCACCCATACAGTGCTTCCCAGATGCACTTTTGGACCCATACAACCAGTGAATCACCCGTTCAGACATCTATACACAGAGTCACACACCCCCCCACCCACCCGCACAGACACTCAGGCACTCAAACAGATACTCAGACAACAAATCAATAACCCATATAGACACTCATGTAGCTACTCACCAACCCATGCAGCTGCTTATACACCAACTGAGAGACTAATACAGACTTTCACACAGTTTAGTCACTAACCCATGCATTCAGTAAGATACGTTCAATCACTCACTTATACAGTCAGTCACGCACCTACTAAATAATACATTCAGGAACTTGTAAATCCACTCATTCTTCAATACACCTTGGCATAGATATATATAAAAAATATTTAAACTTTACAGAAACACACATTCACTGGATGATGTCATCAGTGATGTCATCAGTGATGTCATTTGAGATGTCATCAGTGATGTCATCGGTGATGTCACTGACCATGTCATGAGTGATGTAATATGTGACGTCATCACCAGTGCATTGCGGGCACGCAAGTTATAGTTAGCTCAACTAACTATAACGGGTGAATTTCTCTGGTTTTATATGAGTCAAATGTCCAACTAACTTTAACGTCCCTGAAACCTATGGTTTTTTAGTGAAATATATATATATATATTCACTGAAAAAACCATAGGTTTCAGGCACGTTATAGTTAGGAATTATCATTTAAAAAACCTTAGAAATTCACTGAAAAAACCATAGGTTTCAGGGGCGTTATAGTTAGCTGGACTTTTCACTCGTACAAAACCATAGAAATTCCCCCGTTATAGTTAGTTCAGCTAACTATAACTCGCGTGCCCACAATGCACTGCTGATGTCGTCACATATTACATCACTCATGACATGGTCAGCGACATCACTCATAACATCACTGATGACATCTCAAATAACATCACTGATGACATCACTGATGACATCATCCAGTGAATGTGTGTTTTTCTGAAAATTACATATGTTTTATATATGTATATCTCAAGGTCGATGGAAGAATAAATGGGTATATAAGTGTCTAAATGGATGATTAGTTTTTGAAAAATTGATTGTATAACTGACTGATTAAGTGTATCTTAATGAATACATGGCTTAGTGAGTAATGTTTAAATATGTAAGTATCTGTATCAGTCTCTCACTTTGTGTATAAGTGGCTGCATGGGTTGGTGAGTAGCTACATGAGTGTCTATATAAGCTATTAGTTGGTTTTTGAGTATCAGTATGAGTGTCTGAGTGTCTGTATGGTTCGGTGGGGGTATTACTGTAGTGCATAAGTGCATGAATAAGTGGCTCACTGTTTGTATGTATTGAAGACAGCATGTGTGCAGGACTGTATGGGTGGATGAGTGTGTGCATGGGTGTGTTAGTGAGTGAATGACTGTCTCAATAGTGTCTTTATTAGTAACTACATATGTTTTAAACTAGTATATGTGACTATTGGTGTATATAAGTGAGTATATGTGAGAGTGAGAGATTGAAAGAGTTCCTGTATGAATAAGTATGTGTTTCTATAAGGGATTGTTTAAAAGACTAAGTATGTGTAAGTTTCTGTAGAAGTAAGTGTGGTGGTGTGTGTATAACTGTATATGCAAGTAAATGGATGTTTGATTCTTTATTAGCATGAGTGACTATGTGTGTGAGTAACTCTATGGATGAGTGGCGTTGTGTAACAGGATTTATAGGTGTTTGAGTACATATGATGAGTGAGTACATGTATGAGTGACTGTATAGGACTGTTGGTGAATGAGTGGATGTGTATGTGGATCTTAGAATTAATGAATAGGTTGTTGTAACTGATATTGGTATGTCCATTGTTTTGAAAATTTTTGTTTCTATTTTTGAATGTGTGTATCTAAGGCCTGGGCTAAAATTTCATTCTGGTCGCGGATATTGCTATAATTTGACATTTTCGCGTTCCGCGGAAAGCGCGAAAATGTCAAAATTTCCGCATTCCGCAGCTTAGCGATAATTTGTTTCTTGCTCGCGCTGTAAAATAATACATTCTCGCGTGTGCGCGATCGCCTTATCTGAATCCCCGCATTCGCCGACAAGTTTTCCCGATCCGGTCGCGTTCTCCATGAGATGTTGGATTGTTGGTAGCCATTTGCGCTGTCTCGAGACAGTTCGCACCCGCAGTGACGTCATGCGTTGCGCGATCACGTCTTTCTTCTCGCGATCCTGCACCGTGAGACAACTGAAAACAAGATGGCCGCGTCCGCGAGCAACCACATGGGTAAGTTGGCGAGCCGCGACCATGCAAAAAAATACAGCGAACGGGCGGGAAAAGAACTTCCGCATCTTTGCGATATTTCTGCGTGTTTGCGGAGATTTTTAACATTTTCGCGATAATTTGCGAAAGTGAATTTCGCAAATTCCGCCCACCCCTAATCAAAGGTTATATTAGGGGGAGAGGAGGTCTGCCACTCTATCACAAAGATGATGTCATCAGTGATGTCATTTGAGATGACATCAGTGATGTCATGAGTGATGTCACTGACCATGTCATGAGTGATGTAATATGTGACGTCATCAGCAGAGCATTGTGGGCGCGCGAGTTATAGTTAGCTGAACTAACTATAACCGGGGAATTTCAATGGTTTTGCACGAGTGAAAAGTCCAGCTAACTATAACGCCCCTGAAACCTATGTTTTTTTCAGTGAATTTCTAAGGTTTTTTAAATGCTAATTTCTAACTATGGCTACAGAGATAGGACATGTGAAGAAAGAAGAAAAAACGCACAGAAAGAAAAA
Organism: Triturus cristatus; assembly: GCF_964204655.1. NCBI lineage: Eukaryota > Metazoa > Chordata > Amphibia > Caudata > Salamandridae > Triturus > Triturus cristatus. The sequence continues at coordinate 430,792,225 of NC_140588.1, forward strand.
AAAGAAATGCAGAAAGAAGCAACAGAAGTCCTCAAAGACGAAGAAAAGTGCAGGAAGAAGGATAACGTGCAGAAAGAACAAACAGAAGAACAGAAAGAAGCCTTGTTGCAAAATCATCCTGTACCCTCAACTTTTTCAGACGGATACTGGTGTTAACTGAGTCTGACTAACCAGTCCTAGAGCCAGTGCTATGTTAAAAGACACTCAGAATACAGTGAAAACACCTACATACAATAGGGAACACTATGCGTTGGGGTCCCCCTGTGATCAGCATGACCTCCTCTGTAAGCCCCTAGTATATAATAGGGCAGGTGATTAAAATACCTCTTAAAACGCGCCACAGATCGTGTTTGCACACGTCACCTCAGGCCCCGTCCCCTCACTTCCCCACTGTGTAAACACGCCCTATTGCCATTTTAAGTTGGGAGATTAAGTCCCCTTGAATCCTGAGGGTCCCTAGGGTCCAACTAGACCACTAGGTACCTCCAGTAAGCGCCACAGAGCTGCGTTGCAGAGAGATGTAAAAAGGGGCACGCCCTAGACCACCTCTCTGTAACGCAGCGCAGTGGCGCTTACTGGAAGCACCTGGTGGGTTAGTTGGCCCCCAGGGTCCCTCAGGATTGAAGGGGAATTATTTCCCCAACTTAAAACGTGCCACAGGACTTGTTTGCACATGTTAACTCAGGCCCTTTCCCCTCCCTTCACCACTGTGTAAACACGCCCTGTGGCCGTTTTTAGTTGGGGGATTAAGTTCATTTGAATCCTGAGTGTCCCTAGGGTCCAACTAGCCCACTAGGTACCTCCAGCAAGCGCCACAGAGCTGCATTGCAGAGAGGTGTAAAAAGAGGCACGGCCTGGACCACCTCTCTGCAATGCAGCTCAGTGGCACTTACTGGAAGCCCCTGGTGGGCTAGTTGGCCCCCAGCGTCCCTCAGGATTGAAAGGGAATTATTTCCCCAACTTAAAACGTGCCACAGGGCGTGTTTGCACATGTCACCTCAGGCCCCGTCCCCTCCCTTCACCACTGTGTAAACGCGCCCTGTGGCCGTTCTAAGTTGAGAGATTAAGTCCCCTTGAATCCTAAGGGTCCCTAGGGTCAAACTAGCCCACTAGATACCTCCAGTAAGCGCCACAGAGCTGCGTTGCATAGAGGTGTAAAAAGGGGCGTGGCCTCAGAACACCTGCCTGCAACGCAGCTCCCTGGCGCATACTGGAGATACCTGTTGGGCTAGTTAGCCCTCAGGGACCCTCAGTATTAAAGGGGAATTAATTCCCCAAATTACAACTGGCCTGGGGGTGCGTTTGCAGAGTGCTGCTAGGAGGGGATGTGGCCTCCGGCGCGATGCCGGTTTTTTTTTACTTTATTTTTTTAAGAAGGAGGGCTGTGTGGCCCCCCTTCTTTTTCTAAATTACTGGCCCTGGGGACCCCATCCCCCAGGACCTGCACCCTAAATTCTTTGTTTAAAAAAAAAAAATTGGCCCTCTCAAGGCCTTAATCGGCCCCGGGGACCCCAACCCCCGGGTCATGGCCTTTTTTTTTTTTAATTCTTTAGGAGGGGGCTCCTCAGGCCACTTATGGCCCCGGGGACCCCATCCCCCGGGGCCGGCCTTTGTTTTTTATTATTTTAAAAAAATATATATTTATAGAAACACTTAGGACATGCTGGACACACCATATGTACCTATCACCATGACGATTTGCTTGATAATCATTAAAAGGCATCTATGCATAGAATGAATCCACATGGAATGTATTTACACCGCTTGTGAAGCTCTGATGTGTCTGACGCCCTACCGTGCCTAATCCCGTCGCCCCCGCCGGTGGGTACTCTCCAAGTAGACACCCATGTCGTTTATTTATACAAACATGGGTAGCTATTGACGGGCACATTTAATATACACGCACACCAAGCCATTGAAAGGGGATTCAACAAAAATTCGACCAAACTATGCAAAACCCCCCCCTCACGGTTAATAAAACACACATCCACCGCCGGATGTGTAATACTTTTTATTTTACTCTCTGGAAAGGAGACAAACCTCAATGCTATGTTACACCCACCAGTGCCCGCCGAGTGCCTCACACCTCTGTGTTGTATTCCACCAGCTAGTGCGTATGCTATGACACTCTCTAGCCCATGTGCACTGTAACACCACCCCGTGAATATGTCGTGCCACTCTTGCCTTCGCACGGGTTATATGGCCCCATCTAAAGTGCCTTCCTCAATGCCTATGTTATAACGCACAGCGCTATGCCATACATATTACAATCTGGGATCCATATCTTTGTCACAGTGCATATGCAACGTTACACTCCCCAGCACATATTTCATATTACAACTTTAGAGACTAGTTAGGTTACACAACACTGCCCAGTGCATATTACACTCCAAGGTGCATATCGCATAGCACAAGCTAGTGCCTGTGCTATCTCGCGCTCTCCAATGAATCTGTCATTGCGCACAATGTATTGCATATTATATTTCACACCCCGGTTCATCTTATATCACACTTTTTGGTGCATAGTTTATACCATATACTATATCTAGTTTTCATTTTCAATCGTGCTCTCAGGACTATGTTCTATATAACACTGCGTCCACCTACCATTTTCACGGACATTACATTTTGCGATGGGGGGTGGAGGGTCAGGGGGTGTTTCCGCCAAGTGAGCCCAGAGTCACAGTCACAAACGTCCTCTTCTTCCTGAATAAAAGTGAGATTATTCTGCATACTTGTTCATATTTTAAGTAGTTCGCACAGACACACATTTTAAAAACAATAAAGTTCCTAATACCCACCTTCTCTGAACAGTTAGCTTGCTGCCCCATCCACCTCCTCCCTATCCTCTGTTGTCTGAATCCATGGACTAGCCTCCTCCCTCCTGCCATGCAGGGTCTGATGTGCTGCCACTGCCCTCCATTTAGCATGATGTACCAGTCCACTCCTCCTGCCCTCCATTGCCCAATTCTATGGCCCATCATTGACCTCCTGCTTAGCCTCTGTGCTTAGCTTGCTGCCCCTATTCTCCTTCCCCCTTCCCTCCGATGTCTTTGTGCATGCCCCTGCTCCATCCCTTTTGCCCACCATGTTCCATGGACCTGCCACTCCTATCTACTCTGAGTGTTCTGTTGAGCTGCCACTTCCCTCCCACCTGCCTAGCATTGTCAGATGACTGTAACCTGTCCCTGCCACCTCCACCCTGCCTGTCCACATGCCATGCCCCTATCCCCTTCCTCCTGTCCTCCATGGTCCATTTTACTGCCACACCCTTCTGCACTCCCTGGTCTGTTGTGCTGCAACTGCTCCTCCTGCCTGCCCCGTGCGGTCTGTTGTGAGGCCCCTTCCCCTGAACTCTCTTGTCTGTGTCCAGGTCCTGACGCTCCCTTCTATCCTCCATGGTCCTTTGTGCACGCCCCTGCACCCTCCTTCTTGCCCATCATAGCCATTGTGCTGCCACTAACCCTCCTGCTTGCCATGCATGGTCTTCTGTGCTGCCATGGCCCCTCCCACCTTCCCTGTGTGGTCAGCTAGCTGCCCCTGACCCCCTCCCACCTTCCCTCCATGGTCTGTGTGTATGACATCATAGTCTCATTGTTGCTCTCCATGGTGTGTCTTGTTTCTAGTGCCCATCCTGCCTGACCTCCATGGTCATCTTGCTGCTCCTGCCCTGCCCCCTTGCCCCCAGCGCTCTATTTCCATGTGCAGACCCCTATTCCCTCCCTCCTGGCTTGCCTGTTCCATTGCAATGCCCCTGATCCGTCCCTCCTGCCCTTTATGGTCTGTTATGCTGCAGCGTTCTCTCCTGTCTGTCCATTATGGTCAGCTAGCTACCATTGCCTCTTTCTCCTCTGTTCTCTGTTGTCCATGTGCATGGTCCTGTCCCCTCCCTATTGCTTTCCATGGATTGTTGTGCTGCACTCCCTGATGCCTGCCCTGTAGGGTCAGTTTGGTGCACCTCTCCATGTCCCTCCTGTCCTCTGTTATCCGAGTCCATGTCCCTACCCCAATTCCTCCTGCCTACCATGATCCAATGTACCATACTTGCAAACATTTTGAACTTGGTAAGAGGGAGATTTTGAAAAAAAACTGGGGTATTGATTTTCCCCTTTGAGTTACATTAAAACAGAGGAGATTGTAGACAGGAGACAGATCAAGTAAAGCCCATTTGAGCTTAAAAACATTGGAAGTTTCCTGGCTGAAACGTGTCTGTTGGCATGTATGGTTGTACCACCACTACCTCTTCCTTCTGCACACAATGGTCTATTATATTGCCACAGCCTCTCTTGCCAGTCCTGTATTGTTGGTTTGTTGCCCCTGCCCCCCTTTCCACTGCCCTCCATAATCTGTTGTGCTACCACTGCCCTTCCTGCCTGCCCAGTGTGGTCAAATTGGTGCCTCTGCACTCTCCTACCTGCCTTCAATTTTCAGAGTCTGTACCCCTGGCCTCTGCCTCTCAACAGTATCCCAATGAACAACTAGATTGCTAACATTCTATATTTATTACAAAAGTGTGGAACGCCTGACGTCATCTTGATGTAATCAAAAGTGTAATACCTAGAGAATTTCCTTTAGAAATTACATATATGAGAGGGTCTTATTTGCATCAAAATTATGGTTAGTGCTCTAAAAAACTAAAATGAGGACATATTTTCTGAGTTTTCAAATAGCGACAAAGAACTTTTAAATTATTTGTAATCTTTATGTTTTTTTATCCAGTTGACCACTTGATTAAATGTTGCACCTAGGGGAGAGTATGTGGTGTTACTTCCAGAGCTGCAGACTTTGCAACTGGGGAACCAGGTTGGAGTTTCTGCTTCAGCTCAACATTCTGTGATTCTGGTCAAATCACCTAATCTCCCCATGTCTACAACCAAAATGAATTTGATCTTGTGTGATGTAACCAATGCTCATGTAAAGCACTCCAATACCTGACAAGTCTGTACTATATAAAACTGCAACTACACAAAAATAAGTGTTTTGCACACTTCTGTCATTGGGCTACATGTGGGCTACATCTGGGTGATATTTGTGCTGCATTTGGGCTCTTTGTCTCCGGTGGCCATCTTGGGAGATTTATTTGTTATGAAGTTTCCTCATTTCCTCATTTACTGCAGTCTCCTCAGTAGGAAATGCTTTCGGTTTTTTAGTTTGGTTCCATCAAGAAGGCATTCAGATGTGTCACACATTTGCCATAAATTCTGAATGTTAGCACTCTAGATGCTCATTAGATCACTGTAGTAAAGCTACTGCTCACCAGGGACGTCTACTGCTGGTATTCAAAGTGCATGTTTCAGTCTGCATGTCAGAATTTTTTTATGAAATAGAAGAGGATTTGAGAAGTCAAAATGTGCCCTAATGTTTCTTTCTGTAGCACTAATCATAATTGCTATGGCAAAATGAACCCCTTCAGTTTGTTCCTTTGTAAATTAAATGTTTTAAGTGTTATCGCTTTATTCCAATCTAGATGGCTTCAGGTGTGCCATACTTTTGTCATAAGTAAGACTGTTAGCGCTCTAGTTGTTCGTTAGAACACTCTGGGACATTCTGTCATTGGGCTATACTTGGGCTACATCTGGGTAATATTTGGGCTACATTTGGGCTCTTTTGTCTCTGGTGGCCATTTTGGGAGACTTATTTGTTATGCTGTTTCCTAATTTCCTCATTTACTACAGTCTCCTCAGTAGGAAAAGCTTTCAGTTTTTTACTTTAATTCCACCAAGAAGGCATTTAGATGTGTCACACATTTGCCATAAATTCAGAATGTTAGCACTCTAGTTGCTTATTAGATCACTGTAGTAAAGCTACTGCTCACCGGGGAAGTCTGCCGCTGGTATCGAAAGTGCATGTTTCAGTCTGCATGTTAGAATTTTTTAATGAAATAGAAGAGGATTTGAGAAGTCACTCAAAATGTGCCCTAATTTTTCTTTCTGCAGCACTAATTATACTTTCTATGGCAAAATGAACCCCCTCATGTTCTTCCTTTTTAAATTAAATGTTTTAAGAGTCACCACTTTAGTCCAACCAAGATGGCTTCAGGTGTGCCATACTTTTGTCATAAGTAGGACTGTTAGCGCTCTAGTTGTTCTTTAGAACACTCTGGGAAGCTGCAGTAGAACACAAAGGAATCAACTGACAGTCTCTGCCCTTGTTGGATGTACATGTTTTACTGAGAATGTCAGACTTCATTCTCCCATGACTGAGAAAGATAATGTGAATTTACAGAAAATATGCTCTCAGTTTAGCTTATAGATCACCTTCCAAACCTCTGTGGGAAAAGCATGAGAAAATAGTTTTCTCTCAAACATGATTCATGATATCACAGCAGAAGGCTTTTTCACATGGTAAAATCACCTTAGAACACACCACAATTCCTAAAATGAGTATGGTACCATCAACAAATGATTTATAATATAACTAAAGTCTTAAAACCTTCTATTAACTGCAAGGCTTTTTAATGAGGTGCTATCATGTATATTGGTCCCAAGATGGCTGCCAACACTTCTTGGATGAAGTGCTGACAGCCAATCAGATCTCACGATGAGATGTGTGGTTAGGCTCCGCCCAGATATATATGTGATTTTACTTTTGATTTTCTCAGGAACTACGGAACCTGATTTACACCATATATGCAAAAGGCACATGCCTGACCTGAGGACTACCTCTTTGCTTGACGAATCACCCCGAGACTTTCAGGGTAGGAGCTGAGCGGAGCGCCCCATTAGTTTTGAGAATTTCACAAAGATAAGTCAACCGGCGACAAAGTTATTCAAAATAGAATTTTCAGATTTCCTATGGGAACTCGGTCCTAACTATAACTATCTACTGGCGACCGCCAGTAGATAATATGGGAACACGTGGCCCACCCATACAGTCCATCACAGATGCACTCTTGAAACCATGCACCCAGTGAATCACCCACTCACATATCTATGCACAGAGTCACACACATCCCACCCACATAAACACTCAGGCACCCATACAGATACTCAGACAACCAATCAATAACCCATATAGACACTCAGTTAGCTATTCACAAACCCATGTAGCCGCTTACACAACAACAGACTGACGGATACAGACATTCACACAGTTTAGTCACTAACTCATGCATTCAGTAAGATACGTTTAATCACTCACTTACAGAGTCAGTCACGCACCTACTAAATTATCCATTCAGACACTTATACACCCATTCATTCTTCAATATGCATTTCCCTATATATATTAAACATATTTAAACTTTACAGAAACACACATTCACTGGATGATGTCATCGGTGATGTCATCAGTGATGTCATTTGAGATGTCATCAGTGATGTCATCAGTGATGTCACTGACCATGTCATGATTGATGTAATATGTGATGTCATCAGCAGTGCATTGCAGGGGCGCGAGTTATAGTTAGCTGAACTAACTATAATGAGGGAATTTCTCTGGTTTTGTACGAGTGAAATGTCCAACTAACTATAACGTCCCTGAAACCCATGTTTTTTTTAGTGAATTTCAAAGGTTTTTTAAATGTTAATGTTAGATTTAAATTTTTGTAAACCATATATATATATATTTTTTTAAATATTATTGAACTTTAATATTCTTTTTTAATTTTTCCTTGTATTTTTTATAACTATGTAATGTTTTCTAGGCCTGGGCGAAAATTTCGTTCCGTTCGTGGAAATTGCGATAATTTGACATTTTCGCGTTCCGCGGAGAGCGCGAAAATGTCAAAATTTCCGCATTCCGCAGCTTGGCGATAATTTGTTTCTTGCTCGCGCTGTAAAATAATACATTCTCACGCGCGCGCGATCGCCTTACCTGAATCCCTGCGTTCGCCGACAAGCTTTCTTGATCCGGTCGCGTTCTCCATGAGATGTTGTATTGTTTTTAGCCATTTGCGCTGTCTCGCGACAGTTCGCACCTGCAGTGACGTCATGCTTCGCGCGATCACGTCTTTCTTCTCGCGATCAGGCACCGCGAGACAACTGAAAACAAGATGGCCGCGCCCGCTTGCAACCACATGGGTAAGTTGGCGAGCCGCAACCATGCAGAAAATCTCGCAAACATGCGGGAAAAAAACTTCTGCATCTTCGCGATATTTCCGCGTGTTTGCGATAATTTTTAACATTTTCGGGATAATTTGCGAAAGTGGATTTCGCAAATTCCGCCCACCCCTAATGTTTTCTATCTTCTAGAATAAATATGTATGTATATTTTTCTTTTTTGACAAAAACCAGGATGCGCGTACCGGTCGTGTATTCTGCTCGATCGGTGCGCGGATCCTATCTGCCATATTGCTAAAGTCGTGAAGGATGCGTGTTTGGTATCCGACGGGTAGGCGGTGCTGGGTTCCGCGCAACGTCATATAGGTATGTGGTCGCGCTGGCTGCGCGTTACGTATGCGACCGTTGCGCGGAACCAGGTCACGCATGACGTCATAGGCGTATTGTTTCACGCTAGGTGCGCGATTTTTGTAATTTTTTTATGTCTAAAAACTATAAGTATATAACTTTAAAGTGTATGTAAGACCAAGAGATAATCTAAACAATTTTAAAAAATCAAATATTTCTACTTGTAATAAAGTTATAATATTGTTAAACATATTTTTGCGACGTCGCGTTGGGTGCGCACTGGGTGAGTGTTGGTTGCGCGCTGCGTGAACGTTGAGTGTATGCACCCTATGTGACTTCAAAAGGAAGCATTTGATTGGTTTACAAACTTTTCTTTCTAGAATGTGAAGGACCCCCCTCCCTTTTTTTTCAATTGCTTTAAGATCATCCTAGGAGACACACCTGTTCTTTAGCTATCTTGAATATTTTTTTGGTGTTCATCCAAAAACAAAAATGGCTTCATCAGCTCCTGATATCAAAATTCAATCAGAGGAAGAAGAGTTGCAGGAAGAGGTGAAAGAAAAGAAGGAGTCCCTTGTGTGGAATTTTTTTACAATTCCAGAAGGGAAGAAGAAGGTTAATGCCACTAAGGTGACCTGCACTCTTTGTTTAAGGGTGCTTTCATGGGGGAGTGAAGATAAAAAATATTCTTGTGGAACTGCCATTATGTGGAATCATCTGAGGACAATACATCCTCGACCTCTGGCCCGTGAAGAACTTCGTTGTGCCAAGGAAGCTGGAGTGGCATTAGACCAGGGTGCTGGACCAAGCACCTATGGAGAAAACCGTGGACCTGACATCCGTCCTGAGGTCCTTAATTTGGAACAGCACTGCAACAATTGCAAGAAATTAGTATGCTGTGGTGAACAGTATATCGATGCTATTGTTGCTGTTGCAAGCCACCACTTTTGTTAAAAAACAAATTCATTTTTTCTTGCAATGATGGCTTAATAGCAAAGTTCTTCAGTTTTTTTGTTGGTTTTCGTTTTTCTAAAAAACACCCAAAAAATTCAAAATAGAGCTAAAAAATTACAAAATACAAAAAAGAAGACAAAAAACGGTTCTGTTCAGAACCACCAAATCTGTTAAAAAAAAGAGCAATAAGTGTATAGTAATGTGTGATTCATTGCATGAACATATATGTAGAGCTTGAGTGATTGAAAGAATGCATTGTTAATTTGTAAGTTATTGCATGATTGCATCAGTAGTGTCTGTGTGATTCGATGATTATATTGGAAGTGCATGGGTTATTCAATGAGTTCATAGGTAGTGTTTGAGTGATTAAAAGACTGTATAGATAGTAGAAGTGTGATTGCATAAATGCATCAGTACGATGTATGTGCTTGTATGAGTACATGGATACTACCTGTCTGATTGAACAAGTGTATGAGTAATGCCTGGGTGATTGCATATGTGCATCAGTGCTACATAGGAGCTTGTATGAGTGCAGAGATAATGCCTGTACGATTGCATGAATTCTTGAGCAATGCCTGCATTATTCTATGAGAGCTTGCATAATGCCTGGGTGATTACATTAATAAATGGGTAGTCCTTGCTTGATTGCAAGACAGTATGAGTTGTGATTGGGTGATTGGAGAAGTGCATGGGACTAACAGGGGGATTCCTAGGCTGCATGGGTAGTACCTTAATATTTACAAGAGTGTTCCAATAGTATGTATGTGGTTAGAGGTAGGTATGCATAGTGCAGAGAATATTTTAGATGCTCTTGTGTTAGTAGCTAGGCTACTTCATAAGTAAATCACTAGTAATTGGAATGATTATAGTGCTGCAAAGAGAGTGCATGGTGAATTTATAACTGCTTAGGTATTGGCGGAGTGACAGAATAAGTAGATAGTGCTGGATAGATGTTTGGAGAAGTGCATGGGACAGACAGAAGGTTTCCTAGACTGCATGTGTACTAACAGGGTATTTAGAAGAGTGTATCAATAGTATGTAGCTGTTTAGAGGTCTCAATGCATAGTGCACAGAATATTGCAGCTGTACTTGTGTTACTGGCTAGGCCATTCAATAAGTACATAAGTAGTAACTGGAATAATTACAGTGCTGCAAACAGAGTGCATGCTGAATTTATAAGTGCTTAGGTATTGGTGGAGTGACAGCATAACTAGATAGTGCTAGATGGATGATTGGAGAAGTGCATTGGACAGACAGGAGGTTTCCTAGACTGCATGGGTACTAAGTGGGTATTTAGGAGAGTGTATCAATAGTATGTAGTTGGTTAGAGGTCTGCATGCATAGTGCACAGAATATTGTAGCTGTACTTGTGTTACTGGCTAGGCCATTCCATAAGTACAGGACTACTAACTAGAATGAATACAGTGCTGCAAACAGAGTGCATGCTGAATTTATAAGTGGTTAGATATTGGCGGAGTGATAGGATAAGTAGATAGTGCTGGATGGGTTATTGGAGAAGTGCATGGGATTGACAGGAGGATTCCTAGCATGCATGGGTACTAACTGGGTTTTTGCAAGAGTGTATAAATAGTATGTATGTTGTAAGAGGTCTGCATGTATACTGCACAGAATATTCTACCTGTACTTGTGTTATTGGCTAGGCCATTCCATAAGTACATAACTAGTAAGTGGAATTATTACAGTGGTGAAAACAGAGTGCTTAGGTATTGGCACAGTGATAGGGTAAGTAGATAGTGCTGGATGGGTGATTGGAGAAGTGCATGTGACTGACAGGTGAATTCCTAGGTTGCATCGTGGGCAGATTGTTTTTGTGCAGGAAGGAACACCATCCTGTACAAAAACAATCACTAAATGCATTTTCCTCCTTCAATGCGTGGCGTCAAATGAAGTACGCATTGAAAGAGGAAAAAATTAGGAGAAATGAAAACATTTCTCCTTATTGCGCCTTGCTACGCCACCTCTAGGGTGGTGCAGCATTCACACACTTGTGCTGATTTTTCATTTCTTGTAAATCTAGATATGTGTCTTGTTCCATGGGTGTTGTGTGGTAACATACACAGCAATACCCATGGAACGCCCCTTCAACACAAAGTGCTGCGTAAGAAGGGGCTGTATTTACAAGGAGAGGAAAAGCCATGCAGGGTGGCTTTTCCTCTTCTTGTATATATGGAGGTGCCCCCAGCACCACCACAACATCACAAAAAGTGATGTACTAGTGGCGCAGGGGGCTTGTGAATCTGCTCCATAAGTGCTTACGTATTGGCAGAGTAATACGATAAGTACATAGTGCTGGATGGGTGATTGAGGAAGTGCATGAGACTGACAGGATGAATCCTAGACTATATAGGTACTACTTCAGAATTTAGTGGGGTGTACCAATAGTATGTATGTGTTTAGAGGTTTGTAGGCATTGTGCACAGAATACTGTAGGTGTACTTGTGTTAAAGGCTATGCCATTCTATAAGTACATGACTAGTATCTGGAATGATTACACTGCTACAAACAGGGTGCGTGAAGAATTTATAAGTGGATAGATATTGGCAAAGTGATAGCATAAGTTGATAGTGGTGGATGGGTTATTGGAAAAATGCATGGGACTGACACGAGGATTCCTAGCCTGCATGGGTAGTAACTGGGTGTTTGTAAGAGTGTTTAAATAGTATGTATGTGGTTACAGTTCTGTATGTATACTACACAGAATATTGTACCTGTACTTGTGTTAGTAGCTAGGCCACACCATAAGTACACAACTAGTAATTGGAATGCTTACAGTGCTGCAAAGAGAGTGCCTGGTGAATGTATAAGCGTTTAGGTATTGGCAGAGTGATACGATAAGAAGATAGTGCTTGATGGGCGATTGAGGAAGTGCATGGGACTGACAGGAGGATTCCTAGGTTGCATAGGTAGTACCTTAGTATTTACAAGAGTGTTATAATAGTATGTATGTGGAAAGAGTCTGCATGCATAGTGCAGAGAATATTTTAGGTGTGCTTGTGTTAGTGGCTAGGGCACTCCATAAGTACATCACTAGTAATTGGAATGATTACAGTGCTGCAAAGAGAGTACCTGGTCAATTTACAAGTGCTTAGCTATTGGCGGATTGATAGGATAAGGAGATAGTGCTGGATGGGTGATTGAGGAAGTGCATGGGAGTAACAGGAGGATTCCTAGGGTGCATGGGTAGTAAGTGGGAATTTACATGAATGTATAAATAGTATATACCTGGTTGGAATTCTGCATGCATACTGTACAGAATATTGGAGGTGTACTTGTGTTAGTGGCTAGGCCACTCTATAAGTACATTACTAGTAATTGGAATGATTATAGTGCTGCAAATAGAATACATGGTCAATTTATGACTGCTAAGGTATTGGCGGAGTGATAGGATAAGAAGATAGTGCTGGTATTGGCAGAGAAATAGGATAAGTAGATAGTGGTGGATACGTGATTGGAGAAGTGTATGGGATAGACAGTGCTGGTAGTTGACAGCAGGGTGATTTTATCAGTGCTTGTGTTTTGGTACAGTGATTAGATAAGGACATAGGGCCATATGTAGGTAAAACGTGTTTTGCGATTCTCAAATTGCAATTTTTAGGGAATCGCAATTAGAGAATTGCAAAACGCAATGTAGGTAGGATTAGCAATATATTTTGCGATTCCCACCTATTCCTTATTTGCGAATCCCAAATTGAGATTCGCAAATAAGGAATACCTTGCCATTCATTCCTATGGGCTAGAAGGCCCATAAGAATGAATAGGAAGACATTCTCAATTTGCGATTCTCAATTAGAGAATCGCAAATTGAGAATGCAATTTCAAGGTTGCAAGGGTGTCAACAGGACACCCTTTTACACCCCTGAAATAAACATGTGTGCACATGTGGCGCACATACATGCGCTAAGGGCATGTATGTGCGCCACATGGCACTTTGAAAAATGCAAAAAAGTGCATTTTCCAAAGAAATCGCAAATTACCAGCAACCTGAAGTTGGTGGTAATATGAGATTCCTTAAGGCAAAATCGCACAACTTGGGTGCTTCCTACATTGCATTAAAGGAATTGCGATTTGGGACTCCTTAAATGCATTAGCAAAATAAGGAATCGCAAATTTTGCGATTCCTTATTTTGCGTGTGGGTTTTTGTGTGCTACATAGCACACTGCCCAAATTGCGATCGCAAACCCTGAAATTCGGTGAATTTCAGCATTTGCGATCGCAGTTTGGCTTCCTACATATGGCCCATAGTTCTACTGAATGATTAGAGTATTGCAAGGAGATCCTCTGAGAAAATGCATGACTACTTGAGTACTGACAGAGGTATTGAATTAGTAAATGCTAGTAGTAAATGACTTAAAAACTGCATTACCAGTAGCATAGTGATTGGTGGACTGTATGGTTAGTACCTGAGGTATTTTATATATGAATAAGCAGTTAATAGGTGTTTAAAGGTGTGTATGAATAGTGCCTGGATGAGTGTAGTAGTGGATGGATAGTGTTTGGATTACTTAACCTTACCTTTACAGTAGTAGATATCAAAATATTGTAAACATGTTTTGCAGTTGTTCGTTATATTTTAAAGTTTAAAAACTTTTTAACTTTAGAATTAGCATCTGTAAAAGAGAAGAAAAAAATACAGTTATAATATATAATATTATCATTTTATAAATACAACATAGTATAAGAATATTTTAAATGATTGTGTTTGCCTTTTTTGTTGTTCTCAGAATATATTGAATTTCACTATAAATAGTGATTTCAATGTTACTCATCACATAACAGCGGGCAAAAAAAAAAAGAATCAAGAAGATTGTTTAAAAAAAAAACTGTGTTAAAAATATTTTCAAATACAGCAATTGATGGACAGAATGCAGAACAATGTCATACATTCACCCCAGTACAGAGATCTGGGCCTAAATCCATCGTTTTTTTGCTCACCATGCCATTCCAGTTTGAACCCAGCCATATGCAAATCAGTCTTGACCCTGTGCCTCATGGGAACAGTCCAGCCCGAACTGCCAAGCCAGGTCCTCCCTGGACTGGAAACAAGCATCCTAGGACCAGTTTCGGGGTTTCACCCCTCTTCAGCCAGAATAGCCTGATTCCAGTGGCATGGAGAGCACGGGACTCACGCCTGAGCATACCCGTCCCACTCGGGGTGACAAATGCAAATACAGCAATTGATGGACAGAATGCAGAACAATGTCATACATTCCCCCCAGTACAGAGATCTGGGCCTAAATCCATCGTTTTTTTGCTCACCATGCCATTCCAGTTTGAACCCAGCCATATGCAAATCAGTCTTGACCCTGTGCCTCATGGGAACAGTCCAGCCCGAACTGCCAAGCCAGGTCCTCCCTGGACTGGAAACAAGCATCCTAGGACCAGTTTCGGGGTTTCACCCCTCTTCAGCCAGAATAGCCTGATTCCAGTGGCATGGAGAGCACGGGACTCACGTCTGAGCATACCCGTCCCACTCGGGGTGACAAATGCAAATACAGCAATTGATGGACAGAATGCAGAACAATGTCATACATTCACCCCAGTACAGAGATCTGGGCCTAAATCCATCGTTTTTTTGCTCACCATGCCATTCCAGTTTGAACCCAGCCATATGCAAATCAGTCTTGACCCTGTGCCTCATGGGAACAGTCCAGCCCGAACTGCCAAGCCAGGTCCTCCCTGGACTGGAAACAAGCATCCTAGGACCAGTTTCGGGGTTTCACCCCTCTTCAGCCAGAATAGCCTGATTCCAGTGGCATGGAGAGCACGGGACTCACGTCTGAGCATACCCGTCCCACTCGGGGTGACAAATGCAAATACAGCAATCGATGGACAGAATGCAGAACAATGTCATACATTCACCCCAGTACAGAGATCTGGGCCTAAATCCATCGTTTTTTTGCTCACCATGCCATTCCAGTTTGAACCCAGCCATATGCAAATCAGTCTTGACCCTGTGCCTCATGGGAACAGTCCAGCCCGAACTGCCAAGCCAGGTCCTCCCTGGACTGGAAACAAGCATCCTAGGACCAGTTTCGGGGTTTCACCCCTCTTCAGCCAGAATAGCCTGATTCCAGTGGCATGGAGAGCACGGGACTCACGTCTGAGCATTCCGGTCCAGGGAAGACATGGCTTGGCAGTTCGGGCTGGACTGTTCCCATGAGGCACAGGGTCAAGACTGATTTGCATATGGCCATGTCTAAACTGGGGTGGCGTAGTGGGCAAAAGAACGATGGATTTAACTCAGATCTCTTGACTGGGGGAGAATGTCAGCATTGTCAGCATTCCGTCCATCATTTGTTTGTTGTAACGCTTTTCGCCCTAAGTGGGATGGGTATTCCCAGACGTGGGACCCGTGCTCACTACGCCACTGGAGTCAAGCTATCCTGGCTGATGACGGCTGATAGCCAGAAACCGGTCCTAGGATGCTTGATTCCGGTCCAGGGAAGACATGGCTTGGCAGTTCGGGCTGGACTGTTCCCATGAGGCACAAGGTCAAGACTGATTTGCATATGGCCATGTCTAAACTGGGGTGGCGTAGTGGGCAAAAGAACGATGGATTTAACCCAGATCTCTTGACTGGGGGAGAATGTCTGCATTGTCAGCATTCCGTCCATCATTTGTTTGTTGTAACGCTTTTCGCCCTAAGTGGGATGGGTATTCCCAGACGTGGGACCCGTGCTCACTACACCACTGGTGTCAAGCTATCCTGGCTGATGACGGCTGATAGCCAGAAACCGGTCCTAGGATGCTTGATTCCGGTCCAGGGAAGACATGGCTTGGCAGTTCGGGCTGGACTGTTCCCATGAGGCACAGGGTCAAGACTGATTTGCATATGGCCATGTCTAAACTGGGGTGGCGTAGTGGGCAAAAGAAGGATGGATTTAACCCAGATCTCTTGACTGGGGGAGAATGTCTGCATTGTCAGCATTCCGTCCATCATTTATTTGTTGTAAAAATATTTTCAACATACTAAACTATCTCTGCACATTGTATAAACAAAATATCTTCAATAACATAGCATATAATACAGATCACACATATATAAAATGCTTCTTGGTAAGAGAATTTTGTTACTACAAGATAAAAGAAGCAAAACAATAATTCAATCAATAATTCTTCATAATTTCCATACACTCTAAATGATGTTATTGAAAATAGATGCTGTCAGAATATCCCAGAAAATTGCTTAATTCACATGAACATCTTTCCTCTAGGCCAAATGATATTCCTGAAATCCTTTATACTGAAATTTTCCAAAGTAATCGTATTAATACAGTTTAACATATTCCCAATAGGCCGAATTATGTTCTTAGAACTTTGCCTTTAAGAATATTAGGTATGAATTTCGTAATTCGTTCGGCAAACGATATGTAAAAACTAAATGAACATCATTACAATATGTCCATCCTTTATTGCATTTTAAATAGACAGTGTAATGTCCAGATGTTGTAGAAGGTCCATTGTGGAAAATAATTGCTACTGCTACAAAAGTTCTTCCTGATATTGATAATTGACTTGCTACAAAATTTGTAATTAAAGTTTCGAATTTTCTTCCATCAACTGTACAACATTGTATCATTAAAATTATATATTGTCCAAATTTTTCTAGAAATTGTGTTGATAACATTTCTGTTTTGCATTGGCTACACTCCATGTTTTGATTTGCTGCTCTAACTAATTTGTTGAAAGACACTATTTTACAGTCTGGTATTGTTAAACATATAAATCTTTCAGTGTCTATGTTAGTGGTAGAAGTAAACCTACAATTTTCACATTCATGTTCCCATTTATAACGAAATCCAAATAGATTTTCAATTTGTATTCCTTCCTCTTCTAATACTGCAAGCATATACGTTAGAATTTCCTGAGCATCTAGCGATCCGGAGAGGCAAGATGGCGACCGAGTGCTAGCTAGGTGCTGGTCACGTCGCAGGTGATCCACTCTGGTGATGGCGAGTTAAGAAGAATCGTATTTAGGTGAACGGCGGATGGCGAATTTTCAGCACGGAGTTACTACCCCAAGATTTCTATCAAGTTCGGAGCAGTACTCACCAGTAATCAGACGAGGGGCAGTGGTGTTGGCAAAGCTCGCGGAGGTGCTGATTGCAAGTTGTCGTAGTTTGCTGCGGGAACTGGTGCAGCGCCGGAGCAGCGGAGAACGATCGCATATTCTTGTGATCGCTATTCCCCCGAAATCAGAAGTTAAGACCAGAGGCGGACCTGGGCAGTCGGCCCCCGGCAAGCCCCCGCAGCAATCCCAGCAGCAGGTGGAGTCTTCATCAACACCCTCTACAGTTCAGGGGTGCCGGCAGCCAGTTCGTCCGGAGAACGCTCCAGACGGGAAGGGGATGGTCTTGGAGCAGCCCCAGCCACAGCGGCCCGCTTCGATCATCGACTTGTTCCGGGGGATTGGGAGTAGTGCCGGCTCCACTTCGGCAGGAGAACTACCTGCTGATAATGTTTGGATACAGGAAGAATTGGCAGAAGGATAGAAGCCTACGGGTAAGCAGCCGCTGAGGCAAGGGAAAGCATCAAACCAGGGTGAAAATGTGGGGCCGCCAATTAGTCTGGAGGTAATTGGTGGTAATGAAGATACCATGCAAGTTGGACTAAGCGCTGGTATAGGGCGTATTGATGTATCTGGGGAAGCCCCATGCCTACAAGAGGAAGGACGGGGTCAACACCAAATGCCACAGTCTATAGGGGTGAAGGTGGTTGCCCCTAAAGTTCCCCACAAGCCTCATGGGGGCAGCAAGCAGGCAAAGAGAAGGATTTGGAATCCGAAGCGAACGAGGCTAATGACTTTTTCTCACTATCGGATGCTACTTGGTCTGGTCTAGGTTCTGGCCATGAGACTAACTCAGAGTCTACTGAGGAGGATAGTATTTCAGGTACAGGTGGCAGGGGTAGGGCGACTTCTGTCAGAAAGACGCACTCTCGGTCTGTGAGAGCGGGTAGTGCCAAACAATTGAATCTCAGATGGGACTACTCTATGGGAGATCAATTGATGGGGGTAGAAATCAGCTTAATGAAGCAGAAGGTTTGGAAGGACCCCAGTTACCCTCTCCTACTTTAGAGTTCATATTACAGTGTGTAATGGCTCACAGGGAAGAAGCCAGATTAGAAAGCAAACGTTCTCAAAATGCTAATCGAAAACTTCAGGGTGCGGTTCGGAAAATCGCAAAAACCTGTAACGATATTAGTGATCGGATGACGGAGCTGGAAACACGGACGGCTGCGCTGGAGGATGATATAGCGGGTGTAAGAGGTCTGACTACAACGCATGAGGAACAATTCATCGATATCCACTGGAAATTGGAGGAAGGGGAAAATCGACAAAGAAGGAACAATTTACACTTTCTTGGGATCCCGGAGGGGAAGGAAGGGTCAGATGCACGCCTCTTTATGGTCCAGCTTCTGGAGAAGTCTTTTCCTGATCTGGCAGGTTGGAACTGGGCACAAGAAGTGCAGAGAGCGCATCGAGTCCCATTCAACGTTCGACAACCGGCTCGCCCGGATGCCAAACCTAGGGCACTTCTGGTTTACTTTGGAAACTTTTTGTTGAGACAGAATGTATTTGATAAAGCAAGACCGGAAGCTCAGCGGGCTACTGATGGGTTCTCCTTCTTCACCAGGCCGGACTTTTGTCACGTTACGGTAGAGTGACGATGGTGTCTGCGGCAACTAATCTCCCAGTTCCAAGAGAAAGGAGCACAGGCTTTCCTTCTTAGTCCGGCTCGATTGAAAGTCATTTGGAAAGATCAAACCCGATTTTTTGTGTCCGAAATTAAAGCTAAGGCTTTCTTGAATACCTAGGGGTGAACCAATATATTTGTTTAAATTTGGTTAAATTTTCTCCTTCGCATTCCGATTGGGCAGTCAATACGAATATGTATAGTAACTAGGATAAGATATCTCATCCGATTATTCAGATAATGTTCGTTTGATGTTTTGTTTCGCTTTTTTCTTGTTCTTTTTTTTCCTAAAAAAGTCATATTCATGAATTAAAGTACAAATGTTTTGAATGCCGTCACTAGGGTTTGGATCACCACTCATCACATACAGACCTAGAGAGGTCTGTTGCCTTATTTCACAGGGAGGGGGGTTGGGCGGGGTCGGGTTAGGGTGCTCGGTGGGAAGGTAAGGGTGGTTAAGGGGGATAAAAAACAGAAATTTCAGGACAGCAAGGCAGTTGGACAGAAGGTTAGACGTACTAGTAGAGCGGCAGTAGTTATTGTTTGGAGGGGTCAAAAGTGGCTGGAAAGTTTTTATGGGTATGAAGAAGGTTGTAAAAGAGTGGTAAGGAAACAAACAAGGGTAAGTTAATATGGGTAGGCTAACTATATCTACAATTAATATTGGTGGATTAAACGATAGAGACAAAAGAAATAGGGCCGGAGAAATGTTGCGAGGAATAGGGGCAGACATTATATGTCAGCAAGAGACACACATTCCATGGCAGAAAAGAGGGATTAATATTATCCCAGGGTACGCTCAGGTTGCTTGTTCCTCACAGTCTACCAATACGAGAGGGGTGGCTATACATGTCTCTCAGCGATTGTTACCAATTGACCGTGTTAAGTCCGATAAATGGGGGCGGTGAGCCATCGCTTCCTTACCAAATCGATTTACCATGTGTACAGTGTATGGTTCTAATTTTGATGATACGGATTTATGGACAAAGTTGGAGATTGAATTAGCGTCCTGGCCAACACCATTAATTATATGTGGGGATTTCAATATTCATGTTGATACCGGAGGATGGGGAAAGGCCGGTTATATAGGGAGGAAACCTCAGGTTTTTAAAGCCATAAATGCTCTCATTGATAGCCACGGGCTGGTGGATATGTGGGCTTGTAAGAAAGCAGAGGATCCAGGGTTTACCTATTTTTCATATCCGCATAGGAAGTATGTTAGACTTGATTATTTCCTGGCCTCTGCCTCTCTCATCGAGGGAGCAGATATTAAAAAAAAGACTCCCGAAAGTATTGTCGGACCATAACCCACTAGTCATGAGTATTGACGCGCCGGCATACACTTAGGGTATGTTAAAGTGGTCTTTTGACAAAAAACTGTTAGTCACAGAAGGATTTATCGCACATATTAGGGGATGGACTAAACAGTTTTTCGAAATTAATAGATACAGTACATCTAGAGAAAGTGTTTGGGACGCATAAAAAGCTGGGCTCAGGGGTGAAATCACAAGCTTCGGGATATTCCACCAGAAACAATCGAGAGGGGAAACACTTACTCTTATAGAGGAGCTGAGTATGAATGAGAGACAACACATGGAAGCCATAGTACATAAACAGATGGAGTTACAAACTGCCTTAGAGCTAAAAGTAATCAGGACAAAGGCCAAACTCAACGGAATTTATAATAAAAAGGCAGTGGAAAGGTTTCAAACGGCAACACGGGAGAATTATGAGTACGGGGAAATGACTGGGAAACATCTGGCATTGCGAATTAAGCAAAGGGCGACGGCAAATAATATTCTACAATTAAGAGGGAAAGATGGAATGATGGCTACTGATTTAACAGGCATATTGAATGTACTTACTGATTTCTATCAGGACCTCTATAGATCTAGGGATCCGATAATGGATGGAGTAAGGATAGCATTGGGTAATGAAGATTCCCAGCTGTTAGGGCTTGAGGCGGATATCTCATTGAGTGAGGTCTCTGAGGCCATAAAAACAATGGCTCTAGGCAAAGCATCGGGCTCGGATGGGATCCCGATGGAAATATACAGAGCTTTACAAACAGAATTGACCCCGTTATTGTTGGATTTGTTTCTATCAGTTCAACAGAAGGGGGTTCCACCACAATCCTGCAGGACACGAACATCATGTTATTTTTGAAGAAGGCCAAGAAGCCGGAAGATTCCGCCGCTTATAGTCCAATATCATTAATTAAAACAGATGAGAAACTGTATTCTAAGATACTGGCCTTAAGATTATCTAAGGTAATAGGGACCCTTGTGAGTCCCTGGCAACATGGCTTCATCCCAGGCAAAAGTACCACGGATCATGTCCGGAGAGCTATTTCATTATTTGATATCGCCGAAACCACTGGGATACAAATTAAGCCTGGGCAAAGCACTACGCTACGCTCGCGTAGTTTGCGAAGTTCGCGCTACTTCGCACTACGCGAACTGCACGTAGCACAGTGCGAACACGCGTAGCGTAGTGTTGCGTAGTGCTGCGGTAATTTTTTGCTTGCTCGCGGTCCTCAACGTCAAGTTGGCGACCGCGAGCAAGCAAAATGACATCCCGGCGAGACTTTTTCCTTGTTCGCGATCAGCAACTTCAAGTTGGCGATCGCGAGCATGGAAAATAAACCTCCCGGTGAGATTCCCAACGCGAGGAGGTCAGGTTTCTCATTGCGAGTGGTCGTGTATGCTCGCGACCGCTCGCGATGAGAAACTACCAGTTCGCGTTGAGAAAGCTGAAGCTCGAGTAAAAATCTACTCGAGCAGCAGAAAACTACAGCTCGCACTGTGCAAGATGCCATTTTCAATGATTGCACAGTGCCGGTTGCTTGTCCGCACTGTGCAATCATTGAAAACGACATCTGGCACAGTGCGAACAAGGTACTACGCAGTTCGCGAAGTGCTACGCGTAGCTCGCGTAGTGCGAACTTCACTTTGCGTAGCTTCGCGAACGCTACTTCGCGAACTACGCCCAGGCCTAATACAAATGTCATTGATTCTGCTGGACGCCCAAAAAGCCTTTGATCAAGTTGAATGTGTGTACTTATGGAAAAACTTAAGACTTAAGGGATTTGTCCCACGGATTTTAACAGCTATACAGGCTATGTATTATAAGGCACATGCAAAAATACAGTTAATGGGGAGGGAGTCAGCTAGGATTAGGATTACCCGGGGGACATGGCAGGGTTGTCCGTGCTCCCCTATTATTTGCACTTTATATTGATCCTTTGATTAGGTCAATATTGGAGGATCAAGCAATTAAACCAGTAGAGACCCTTGGCTATAATACTAAACTTTTAGCCTATGCAGACGATGTTGCTGTGGTCACCACGGATCCGTTTGGTGCTATAAATCAGATTGAGAGGCTTGCAGCTGAATTTGGGAAACAATCAGGATATAGTTTAAACACGGATAAAACACAAATCATATGCTCAAAAAATACGCAGTTTCCGGATTTACGCCGGACAGAGTCAGCCACTTATCTAGGGATAACTATCGCAGCCGAGGTCGGTACAATATGGGAAATAAACTTGTCACCTGTAGTTAAAAAAATTAAGGGAGATCTGAAGAGATTGGCTAATCTACATCTATCGATTATTGGCAGAGCAAATGTCATTAAAATGACGATGTTTCCTAAAATATTTTATCTCTTCCGATGTATACCATTGGAGCCGGAAAATGTATTATTTAAACAGTTGGAGCAGATGTTTTGTCTATGGGAAAATTAGAAGATCAATAACATATATGTCCTTACCACTACATCGGGGGGGGCCTTGCAGTTCCAAATATGCTGCACTACTTCTGGGCAGTAATGCTGCAACATATGAGTATTTTATTTAGGTCACAGACTCTGGATTCAGCCGTGGTAACTAGTCTTTTAGAAGGGGACTAAGATATCCCACCATCTATCTATGAACTTGCTATGGGTAAATTAGCACCAGGGTTGGTTCTAAGGCGGCTGGAAGGTAGCTATTATAAAAAAACTCACTTTAAGATTATTAGAGCAGCCTGGAACGTATGGCGGAAGATTGGTAAAAACTTGGAAATACCCAGAATTAATAGATATTCACTGTTGTGGCGTTCTTCGGCCTTTCCGGCGATATTGTATGATAATATAGGTAGAATTTGGGAAAAAGCAGAAATAAAAAATATAGGAGATATCATGGATTTGAATGGGATGGTCTCGTTTGGGGACCTTCAGGAACGATATGGAGTAGATTCTAGCACGATATTTAAATATATACAAATCAGGGTGATCATAAGTAGTCTGGCTCCACAACCAATTAACTTATCACGAATTATCTTACTAGACTATGTGATGAAAAAACAATATTCGGTTAAGGATGTTTATACAATGCTGACGGAGGCCACTATGGACGATATCCTTAAAGTAGAAAGTGCTTGGGCAGGTAAATTAAATAACCCGGATGTAGACATTAGCCGATCACTCGAGTTGTCTAAAAAAAACTTTTTGACTGCTAATCTTAAAGCCCAGACTTTTAAAACAGTGTTTAGACTTTATTTTACTCCGGCTAAACTTTGGGCATGGGGGAGAAGGGTTAATAATAAGTGTCCCAGATGCGATCAGGGCCCAGCGGATACAAGCCATATGTTTGCGGATTGTTGCAAATTGAATAGTTTGAAGGAAGGTATTGAATGCTTTCTATGTCAAAACTTGGGGCAATCAGTATCTCTAACTCCAACTATGTTGATACTTGGTTTTGATGAAAGCTTACAGTTAGATCATCGTTCAGTTTACTTTTGTTTTATGGCGACTGCTATTTATCGCTTACTTATTTCTACCAGGTGGAAGGACGCTGATGCCCCAACATATCAGGACTGGTATGCTAGACTTTATCACATTTTTAACCTAGAGATGGTATTGTATAAATGTAAGGGTAGGAGCGGGATGGCAGGGGTACGAAAGATTTAGGGGCCTTTGATGGGATAATTACTGATCCTGATGGAGAATGTATGGACAGGTATTTTGGTCCAAGGTTGCAGGCAGAGTACGCCCCGGAATTAATGGTTATGCGATGTCGTCTTTTTTGTTTTTGTTTTTCTTTCTTTTTCCTTGTTTGTATTGCGTGTATTACCAGATACGGATGGAACAAATTTAATTCAGCTTGTTAGCATGTCTACGGGTATGTCATAAAATCATTTATTGTATTATTGCTGCCTGTTTAAAAAAAAAATAAAAAAAGAATTTCCTGAGCATCTTGTTGCACATTTTGTGTAAATTGCGTAGAACCAGAAAATATATCCACAAGATTACGAATATCAGAAACACTTTGGGGCAAATTTACAAGCCCCTTACGCCAGATTTGAGCCGCCGTTGCGTTACGTTTGTGACGCAGTGGCGGCGCAAAGTCAGCGCCATGCTGTGGGCTATTTACAACGTGACGCATCTAGGGAGATGCGTCACATTGTAAAGCCCTGCGCCACATGTGGGCGTTCCTACAGGGCCGCAGGAACGCCTCCGAAAAGTGGCTGAGTGAAATCTACAAGATTTCACTCAGTCACTTTTCTGGCCATGCTGCGTCAAAACCCTTCGCCTGCTTGAAGCAGGCGTAAGGATTGACGCAGCATGTTAGGGATAGGGGCGCCCCGAGCCTTGCTGGAGCTGCGTCGCGCTTGCGCCGCAACTCCAGCAATGCGTCACCTTTCCGCAGGGGGGGATGCGACACGCATCTGCCCATCTGTGCGCAACGGTGCACCACATTATAAATGCGGCGCATCAGTGGTGGCGCACGGGTGGGCAGATGCGACGCAACTCTTCAGGTGCATCCATGCTGATTAGCAGAGATGCGCCAGAAGTAGTAAATCTGCCCCTTTGGTTTTTAGTTTTATCAGTTCTCAATTTTTCAAAAATAGAACGCAACAAGGAACAAAACATTTTTTCATGATTCTCCATAATTTGCTGTTGCAGATATTCTAGAAAAAATACAACATTTACCACTACATTAGCATAGCAGTTGATACCTGAACTATTTCCTAACTGATATCCGACAATATCTTCAATAGTGTACGTTTTCTTTTTGCTTGGAATTTCAACATTATCCTGATTTTTTTTTCTTCTGTTTAACTTCACTACAGATATTCTCATACCTTGTTTTTCGACCTACTACACGCTTTCATATAGAGGATATTCACCTAAATTGGGAACATACAGTCTCCTTAACCGATTATTCTCTCTTACACAATTTACATCTGCACTAATCTTTCTCTCATCGAAATCAATCAAATACGATCCAGATAAAGTTCTGACTGGGGACAAAGCACCATATGCCATACCCTATTTAAATACGGTACTTCCAATATTTACCAAAGCACTGTCTACACTTAAAGCTTGAGATTTATGAATAGTCACTGCATATGCCAAAGAAAGAGAAAACTGTTTTCTATGAACATACAAATCTTTAACAAGCAAATAACGAGCAGAACAACAAGCAATTTGTTTTACTTCTTCAATCTGCTCAAATTGAATTTCAAATATTCAATTCCATCTTTTGTTTTATAATTAACATAATCAACAACTTTTCCCATTGCTCCATTTACTAAACCTTTTTCTACATCCAAATTACGCCGAAAAAAAAACCAAACAGTATACACATACATATACAATATTTTCTAAACCAGCAGTTTTAGATATAGATTTTTCTAAAGAATCCAATTGTGTTTTCAGTTTTTCTGTCAAAATAATAGTAATTCCTTCATGCTCTATTTTATCAATGGCTTCCATTTTTATTATTTGTTCATTTTCCAGCTTTAAAAATTCTTTATTGAATGTACAACACTCTCGCAGTGTTGGCATGAGGCAGATTATAGATTAATTTTCTGCTATTTTTTTGTATATTTTTGCAGGATCTATATATTCATTTGGAAACAAGTTGGTAAGTAGCCGACTTTGCAAAGCTTGTTTGCCATGTTCTGTCAATACTCCAATTCTTATATTTTGAAGAATGGTTCCATGAACTTCATCATTTGCTTGTCGCATATTTTTAATGAGTTCTTTGTACTCAAAATAGGACCAAATGTTAACGTTTACAACACTTCCCAAAGACTTTCTGGTGTCTTCATGCAGAAGCATTTGATATACTGGTTGCCCTTTTACAGGAGTAAGTTGTAGTAGATCAGTAAAAATTATCACATGTTTTCCTCCAAATAAGACATCGTATTCTGTTTTTAAAATTTGCTGCATTCTTAAATGCACAAAGGCAAGCATTAAGTTTGAGACCATGCTCACCTCATCAATAATCAGAAGTTTCATTTTTTTTAGAGCTCTTGAAACTTCATAACAAGCTTCTCCAGATAGCTTGTGATATTACAATTTATTTTCATGTTCCACAGGTAGCATTAGTAAACAATGTAATGTAATTCCTTTAATGTTGTGTGCTGGCAATCCAGTTGGAGCAGTTACAACACAAGCCAAATGTGAGTCAGGTATTTTAAGTAGATAAGTGGTCAAAACTTTAATCAAAAAACTTTTTCCTGTACTGGCTTGACCACTGAAGTACATTCGGATAGGTTGAAATGATGTGCATGTGCATTCTATCTTTTCATGAAGAAAACCATGGTCGATCTGTTGTCTAACTTGCTGATATATTTCTTTCTGTTCAATATTTAGTTGTTCTTCCAAGTATTCTAAGTCCATAATACCTTCTTGAGCTTGATGCATTGCTGCTTCATTTTCAAGAATTGGTTGTCCTAGTGGATCTTGACTCAGCGGTCCAGAACTTTGACTGTCTTGAGAACTGTCTCTAGCAATCTCAGCTGCAATAGTAGCTTCTTGATCAATTTCTTCATTCAACATTTTCAGATAATTTGCAAAAACTGGGAATTCAATGCTATCTTTACATGCATTGAAAGAATCTTCATAGCACTGAAAATCTCCAAGTAATTCCAATTCCGTATGCCAAGGCTTGAACAGTTGTAAACATGCTAAATAGTAAAATTCTCTTTTATCAGCAGTATCACAACTCAGTTTCCTGTGATTAATCAGATTTCCTTTACTATGTTTCACCAAACAACCTTCTGAACCAATCACTGCATATTTTCCTTCATTTATGTTTTCTGTAGTATTTTTCTTAAAACTGTAATATTGCAGCACTTCATAGAGACATATGTTCTCAAGATGACGACTTCTATTTGGATAGTATGTAGCCAACATGTATGTTTTGACAATATCTGTTCTTCCCGGTTCATTTACTGCTAAATATTCAATTGCTTGTATAGGTTTAAGTACTCAATTTCACGTTGCAGCAAGACCTAGACTCACCCAAATGATCCCTCTTGACTTTGAATATAAACTTGCAGACGACAATCAATCCGAGCATTCGTACGTTCCAATCTCTCGATGGGATAACATCTTCAAACTAAAACTGTACAATTTCTTACTAAGACTCTTCTCGTGGTAAATTTCTTCCCACATTTCTTTCAACTCTGTCTTTTCTGATTTTGTTATGTATGATGTTACATACTGAGAAACAGCAATGGAATTGTCCGCAACATACTGGGTATCCATATTAGCATTCCACATTGAGATAATAACTGGATTAGAATGATCGATATACTTTGATTCTTCACTTCTTCTCAAATTGTACGTATTTTTTGGAGATTTTCTAGTGATGGTATATCTCACTGCTGACATGAAACTATTTACTCTTCCTTTGGATATTACTGGACGTGGAAATCCAAAACGACATTTGGTATAAAACATTTCCTTCGACTTGTATTTCCGTCGACAGTATTTGCCACATCGATGACTTTGGAATCGTAACACTTGTTGCCTTAAGGTGTTTTCTTCTGTTCTTTTTGGTATAGCACATGTGACATAATCTTCAATAAAAGATAAAACAGTATCATCCAAATCAGTTCCAAATTTGGGTGCATCCTTGATCCATAAAAGCATATGTATATGAGGAGCACCTCTAGCTTGATACTCCTTTCTCCAAAATAAATCAATAACTTCTCCAAGAGGAGGATTCTTTTTATTGCAGATAAAACACATCATAGCTTCAAACCTATGGTTGAAATATCTGCATACATTTATAGGATCCAAAGAGCACAATTCTACAGGTGTCTTGTGTTCAATATTTTTAATATTTGAATTTGCCTCTCAAAGAAATTCAAGTAAATCATCCCAAGTGTATTCAGCACAGCTTGGGGTAACAAACGAAGTAGGAGTTCCTAAGTTCCTTAGCATGCATTTAAGTTCTCCATGACAACGATACCAATACTCGTTAGTACCGCGCTGACATGCCATTAAATTAATCAGTTGAGATTCTAATTGATCGTCTCTCTGATGTACTTTATCCATGAATTCCTTTGCCGAAACAATTTTAAGATGTACTCCTGTTTTTAAGATGTGGTTGACTGCATATGAAAGTCCAGACAAGTCACTCTCAAACAAAAGATGAAATATATATGGGATACATTGTCGAAATCTTGGATATTCTGCATACAATCTTGTTGTCCGATATTCTGATGCAGGAATCTGTACTGATCATTCATCATAGCCTCCACCTTTTCCAGTTGGGAACAGCCGGGGAAAACAACAAGCTTACAAACTTTTTTCCCATACACTCATGGGAGTCCCCTTCACTTTCTTCATTTGGAATAATTCAATAGTATTACCCATCACTTCTTTTGAATGAAGTGGATGTACACTATAATGTTCATAAATTTCTTTACTTTTGGACATGTCAACCATTTCAATTTGACCACTTGACGTTTCACTATCATCTCCTAAAACTATTTCTTCTTCTTCTACATAAACATTTTTGTAGTAATCATTGTTTTTTATAAGATATAATGTTGCCTTTCGCACTTTCCTAACATCAACTAATTCCTGCCAAATATTCTTCCTCTTAGTAAGAACACAATTAACTAGAATAACCAGTGGTTCACTTTCTACAGTTTCTACACCAATAGTTTCAATATTTTTCTTTAAATCTGGAGGTAAATATACAACTCTTCCTTTTAATCCTCGCTGTAAATCTGTAGGAGGCAATTTACCTGTTTTAGGCTTGACGCGAACAAAAGCCTGAAATGGGTGCACACATTGAATCAGAACAGACTCATATGTGTTTAAATCTATCAGTTCTGGAGGAATAGTTACTAACTCTAGATTATTATGGACAGCTCTAGCAGGCATTTTATTGTCGTCTAATTTGTTATAACAATATTTACAAATACGCTGATCAGTACCCAAATCAAAGCAATCCTCTACCAACAAATAAGTTACAAATTCCTTCCATGTATCATTATTTTCTCTTTCACTTTTTAAATATAGATCAACAGTCCTAGTCAGATTTCTATAGTGAATTCGTCGTCAACAAATACAAGTGTAATTTGGCCATTCACACAAAATGACCTTAAACTTTGCAATTTGTTCTTCAAACGTCTCTGTACTACTATGGTTTGTCCTAGTGGATCTTGACTCAGAGGTCCAGAACGTTGACTGTCCACATTTTCTTTAACATCTACGTCTATCAATGTTTCACTTTGTCCACTCTCTTCTTCAGGACCAAAGTAACAAAACTCTATTTCATCACAAACTTTTGTAACATCTGATACTGTTCCATGCAAAAGAGCACTGTTTAAGTCATTTAAAATTAGTGCTGGACTTAGCATAATACAATTTTCTCACAAACTTCCGCATTTGAGAATGATATACTGCTAACATTCTAAAATGATGAAAAGCACTTTGACATACTTTTCTTGACAGACAAGCCAGAGAATGAGCTTGCAAACCAGTATTTTTTCTTACTCTGCAAGGATCTAGTCCTTGCAACATCTTAATCTTTTGTTTAACACTTTTTTTACTATAGACTCGTAAGAAATTGCATAAAATTTCAATGGATTCCTGTTGTATACTCAAATACTCCTACAATCCCAAGTATACACAGGAGCTTTAGGACGTCTCCCTAGAACTTCATCAGCTATCACTTCTTCTACATTTCTGGGAACCATCTTCTCTTTCTCAATTGGACAACCATTTTTAACCTCATAAGCTCGACCACTGCAAGCAACAATGTATTGGTTTGAAAATAACTCTCTTCATTAAAAAAAGGCTCTGAACTTTAACTGTGTTTCCATTCACCCAAAAAAATATCACAAAAGTTACCTCTGTTAATTACTCTCTTCTTTTTAATTTTGGCCTTCATAAAATGTATTGGCTTATCAAGTGATCGAATTCTGTTTAAAACTAAAATGAATATTTTCCTTTTTAATTCAAAAGCCTTCTCAACAATAGTTTCAATCTGTTTCTTCTTTTTATAAAACGCTGATCTTCTTTTATATTTCTTCACATCTTTCAACAAATTAAAAAAAACTCTATTGTAAATCATTCTCTTTCTAATTTCTTCAAACTGATACTTTCTCCTTTTACCATACATTGATTCTTCAGAATGCATTTTTACATTAACTTCTCCTTCTTTCTTTTTATTCTTCTTTTTTGTTGGGGCATTCTTTATATGTTCCACATTCTGCACACTGTTTTTAGCCTTTGAAAGTTTTTTAACAAATTATTTTGTTCTCTTACCAGAACAATTTTTCTTTTTTCCCACATGTTGTAGTTCATCTCATTTTTGCTGTTCTGTTTTCTTCAAATAATACTCCTTTTTTTGTTGTTTCCTCTTTTGTGTTATTCTAGTCATGGTAAGTTTTTTTGAATGATGATGAACAGTATCTTTAAAAAAAAATGTATATATGACATTATTAAAATAAATTTATAAAATATACTATTGTATTACTAAAGAAACACATTGTATATAACGTTGTACATGGCTACTACATGGGTAATTGCAGAAGTGAATCAGTACTCTGCATGAGGTTAGGGGACTGGATAGATTGTGAACATGTGAGTGTAGCAATGCGTGTGTTAATGCCTGAGTCATTGTACAAGTGCAGAGACAGTGACTGGGTAGGTAGAGTGCTACTAGTTGACAGCAGAGTGAGTTTATAAGTGCTTGTGTTTTGGTACAGAGATTATATAAGGACATGGTTCTGTGAGGATGATTGCGAGAGTGGACAGAGAGTAACAGTGCGATTGGGGCACTGCATGACTACTTCCTAGATTATTACAGGAGTGAATCAGTAGTCTACAGGGGGGTGCCTGCATAGATTGTGCATATTTGACTATAGCACAGTGTCTCTTAATGCCTGAGTCATTGTACACGTTCATGGACAGTGACTGGGTAGATAGAGTGCTGGTAGTTTAGAGCAGGGTGAGTTTATAAGTGCTTGTGTTTCAGCAGACAGTTTAGATAAGGGCATGGTTCTGTCAGGATGATTGCAAGAGTGGACAGAGAGTGACGGTGTGATTGTGGCACTACATGAGAGGGGCACTGCATGAGTACCACCTAGATTATCACAGGAGTGAATCAGTAGTCTATAGGGGGTTAGGGGCCTGCATGGATTGTGCACATTTGACTGTAGCACTATATCTCTTAATGCCTGACTCAATGATTCTACAAGTGCATGGACAGTAACTGGCTAGATAGAGTGCTGGTACTTGAGAGTGGGGTGATTTTATAAGTGCTTGTGTTTCGGCACAGAGATTAGATAAGTACATGGTTGTGTAAGGATGATTGCAAGAGTGGACAGAGACTCACAGTGTGAATGTGGCACTGCATGAGTACTATCAGGATTACAGCAGGACTGAATCAGTAGTCTACAGGGGGTTAGGGGCCTGCATAGATTGTGGACATTTCACTGTAGCACTGTATCTCTTAATGCCTAAGACATTCTACAAGTGCATAGGCAATGACTGGGTAGATAGAGTGCTGGTACGTGACAGTAGGGTGAGTTTATAAGTGCTTGTGCTTTGGCACAGAGATTAGATAAGGACATGGTTCTGTCAGGATGATTGCAAGAGTGGACAGAGAGTGACAATGTGATTGGGACACTGCATGAGTACTATCTAGATTATCACAGGAGTGAATTAGTAGTCTAAAGGGGGTTTGGGACCTGCATAGATTGTGCACATTTAACTGTAGCACTGTATCTCTCAATGCCAGAGTCATTCTACAAGTGCATACACAGTGACTGGGTAGATAGAGGGCTGATAGTTGA
Organism: Triturus cristatus; assembly: GCF_964204655.1. Taxonomy (NCBI): domain Eukaryota; kingdom Metazoa; phylum Chordata; class Amphibia; order Caudata; family Salamandridae; genus Triturus; species Triturus cristatus. Next base: position 430,824,338 of record NC_140588.1, read on the forward strand.
GAGCAGAGTGAGTTTATAAGGGCTTGTTTTTCAGCAGACAGTTTAGATAAGGGCATGGTTCTGTCAGGACGATTGCAAGAGTGGACAGAGAGTGACAGTGTGATTGTGGCATTGCATAAGTACCATCAGGATTATAGCAGGACTGAATCAGTAGCCTACAGTGGGTTTGGGGCCAGCATAGATTGTGCACATTTAACTGTAGCACTGTATCTCTTAATGCCTGAGTCATTCTACAAGTGCATAGACAGTGACTAGGTAGATAGAGTGGTGGTAGTTGAGAGCAAGGTGAGTTTATAAGTGCTCGTGTTTCGGCGCAGAGATTACATAAGGACATGGTTCTGTGAGGATGATTGCAAGAGTGGACAGAGAGTGACAGTGTGATTGGGGCACTGCATGAGTACTATCAGGATTATAGCAGGACTGAATCAGTAGCCTACAGTGGGTTTGGGGCCAGCATAGATTGTGCACATTTAACTGTAGCACTGTATCTCTCAATGCCTGACTCAATGATTCTACAAGAGCATGGACAGTGACTGGGTAGATAGAGCGCTGGTAGTTGACAGTAGGGTGAGTTTATAAATGCTTGTGTTTCTGCAGACAGTTTAGATAAGGGCATGATTCTGTCAGGACGATTGCAAGAGTGGACAGAGAGTGACAGTGTGATTGGGGCACTGCATTTCTACTATCTGGATTATTGCAGGAGTGAATCAGTAGTCTGCATTGGGTTAGGGGCCTGCATAGATTGTGTACATTTGACTGTTGCACTGTATCTCTTCTTAATGCCTGAGTCATTCTACAAGTGCATAGACAGTGACTAGGTAGATAGAGTGGTGGTAGTTGAGAGCAAGGTGAGTTTATAAGTGCTCGTGTTTCGGCGCAGAGATTACATAAGGACATGGTTCTGTGAGGATGATTGCAAGAGTGGACAGAGAGTGACAGTGTGATTGGGGCATTGCATAAGTACCATCAGGATTATAGCAGGACTGAATCAGTAGTCTACAGTGGGTTTGAGGCCTGCATAGATTGTGCACATTTAACTGTAGCACTGTATCTCTCAATGCCTGACTCTATGATTCTACAAGAGCATGGACAGTGCCTGGGTAGATAGATTGCTGGTAGTTGACAGTAGGGTGAGTTTATAAGTGCTTTTGTTTCAGCAGAGAGATTAGATAAGGACATGGTTCTGTAAGGATGATTGCAAGAGTGGACAGAGTGTGACAGTGTGATTGGGGCACTGCATTTCTACTATCTGGATTATTGCAGGAGTGAATCAGTAGTTTACAGGGCGTTAGGGGCCTGCATAGATTGTGCACATTTACCAGTAGCACAGTGTCTCTTCATGCCTGAGTCATTGTACAAGTGCATGGACAGTGACTGGGTAGGTAGAGTGCTGGTAGTTGAGAGCAGGGTGAATTTATAAGTACTTGTGTTTTGGCAGAGAGATTAGATATGGACATGGTTCTGTCAGGTTGATTGCACGAGTGGACAGAGAGTGACAGTGTGATTGAGGCACTGCATGAGCACTATCTGGATTATTGCAGGAGTGAATCAGTAGTCTACAGGGGGTTAGGGGCCTGCATAGATTTTGCACATTTGACTGTAGCACGGTGTCTTTTCATGCCTGAGTTATTGTACAAGTGCCTGGACAGTCACTGGGTAGGTAGACTGCTGGTAGTTGAAAGCAGGGTGGGTTGATAAGTGCTCCTGTTTTGGCACAGAGATTACATAAGGGTATGCTTCTGTCAGGATAGGAGGAGTGGGCAGAGGCTGACACTGTGATTAGTGAACTACATGGCTATTACTTGGATTTTTGCAGTAGTGAATTAGTAGATTGCAGGGGGTTATGGGACTGTATAGATAGTGCACATTTACCTACATACTAACTACGAATTTAGACATTATAGAACCACAAAAACACTTCTCATGCACTTATAAAATCAGATATTCACTACCTTTGCACTCCTGTAATCTTTCAGGTACCTCTCATTAACTCAGTAAATATAGTTACAACTATATAAATGCAATCTAAATAAATACATGACTCATGCCATACTATCTACTTAAGGAGACAACTGCTACATACCAGAAAGAGTAAAATGTAGGGGTTTTCTTTTGAAATATATATTGCCAATTAAATCTAGAAATATGCAACATCATCAAACTGTACCTCTCAACAGACTTAATTAAGATGAGTAATCAGCAACACCTTTTTTATGAGGATATCTAAAACCACACAAACTGCACAAACTAATAACAGAATTGTAATCATTAACACCTTATATGATCATCTTGCAAACAGCACAGTTGTACCTCATTTTACCAAACTATCTATACTAATGTCATTTTATTTAACTGTACCTTTCTTACTGAGATGAAATATACATGCCTAATAAACTGCACCTTATATAAACTTTTTTGAAAATGCACATTCTTTATCCATATTAAACCAATTATTAATACATAAGAAGCATCATTCAAGTATACCTTTCAAGACACTTAATAATATATATATTAGTGCACATACTATTTTTTAAACAAACTTCAAGTACAATAGAAATTATCCCAATATATATCTGTGTATTTAATACATTAATTTAACCAGGAAAGTTTCATAAAAATGTCAAATTTATATTACATAAATCTCTTTAAAATATAACTCACCTTTTAAATAAATCTGTTGAATGAAAAATATCACACACTCAGTCAGGATTTTCTTCTAGTCACAGAGAATGTAGATCAGCACACTCTCCAATGTAAAACCAGTAATGGCAAACTTTCCCTCTAATTTTCCATACATATACACATAACCCACAAATGACATTGCTTCTCAGTGTTTTTCAAATTTGAAATATGATTTTCCATTGGTCACAGAGAATAATACTTTTCAACTGACCTCTTCACCCCTTGTCCTAAATATCAGTTTCCATAGCAACAGGTCATGCAATATTCAACTTATCTGCCAGGTCACAAGTTCACCACACAATGTTGCAAATGACAACAGCAGGTGTGGTTGGCTTTGCAAAGCATGCCCTTATCCTTTCTGCTGTACCTTTCCAACATTTGTTAATAATCAATAAGAAACATGCTTTCTAAACAAAGTAAAATGCACCCTATATTAGAATGTAGAGTGTTCTTAAACAGCCAATAAAATCTCTACTTTCTTCAAAACAGCATCGTGTCCACCATTTTAGATAGATTTCATTCTACCACCTGCCTACCTCAGGTACAAACATCTTCTGATTACCTACAGAGATCCCTTAAAGATGCTTTCAGTGTGGATTGTTGGGCACAGCTATGTTTTCTGGTGCAAAAGGTATGCTGAAAGCAGAGGCATTGACAAAGACCTAGCTTTACAAAATGTAGATATTAAATTGATTGGACAGAGAGGATTGAAGTGGCACCAAGTGATGCCATTGGTTAAATCATTTATGCACTTCTAACCCCTTGAACTCATGATTGTGCACTGTGGTGGCAATGACCTAGGCACATTGACTGGGGTAGGTCTGAAAATGCTAATGAAGGACATCTTTGCAGAATTGGTGTTGCTTTTCCCCCAAACTGCCTTTGTCTACTCTAACATATGCCAAAGACAGAAATGGAAGTGGTCAATCAATTTTGCCCTCAGATTGAGAAAGCTAGAAAAAATGTCAATAAAGCTGTTTCTGCTTATCTCAGAGACCATAGTATGTGGTCCATACACAACAACAATCTGCGTTTTAATATGGATGGCATATATAGGAGAGATGGTGTACATTTCACAGGTGAGGGAAACAGAGTCTTTCTCAACAACTTCAGACTCTGCATCAGCACTTACATGTAGCTACAAAAATCTCCCAATAAACACAAGGGCTCTTTTTAGAGCCACCCAAGATGCTAACATATAATATAGCTTTTTAAAGAAAAAATTCATATTTTTTTGTATTAGAAGTCACGCACCCAGCGCGATTAGGAGTCGTGCACCCCTCTCATTTACACCAGGGGGCCGTGCTGGGAGTCGCGCACCCCTCGTGTTCACACCAGGGGACCGCGCTGGGAGTCGCGCATCCCTCATGTTCACACCAGGGGGCCACGCTGGGAGTCGCGCACCCCTCACGTGCACACTAGGGGGCCGCGCTGAGCACCGGGAGCCGATGCACTTCGTAGGGGACCATGGGGGGAGTCCCAATGCCCCCACGGTCCCGCCTGCTCCCCACATCCTGCGAGGGCCAGCATTGCTTTTCCACATGTGGAGCTGCTAACATGCCGCTCCCCCTGTGGAAAAACAATTCTGCTTTGGATTTTGGAAGTGAGAGCAGGTTTCCTTGCTCTCTCTTCCAAAATCCAAACCAGAGTTTGCTACGATAGGGTGGGAGATCATGCCCCACAGTACCGTAGCAAAAACAGTGTCCCGGGGGTGGGCACCCGGGACACTGTAGGAGCTGGCCCTGGGGGTGGCGGTCCCCAGGGCCATAACAGGCTCCAGCTCCCTCACACATTTTTTTTTTATTTAAAAAATAGAGCCCCGCAGAGGTGGTGGTCCCCAGGGCTGCGAGGGCCTCCGCCGGCCCTCGCTTTTCATTGTACAAATTCCCCCGGGACCTGGCCCACCCAGGGGGTTAAAAGTAACGAAGCGAAGAAGTCCTCGCTTCGTTTTATTTTACTTTTTTGTCCGGATCCACGCACCCAGCGCGCATTCCGCTGTGTTTTTAAAACAAAATGATTTTTATGCAGCAAGACTACTGAGGCATTAAGATTTATCCACACTGCAAATCCCAGAATCCATCTGGGGAGGTCTGTGCATTTGATTGGCCCATTGGAGGGTAAATTGGACCTATCACCGCTTGTGTGGATGGCTGCAGTGGCGTTTCACCAGGAAGAAGGGAAGAGCCCGAAACGCGTCGTGAAACTGACGCCACCCTTGAACTTTATTGACTCCTTGTGCCATCAGCAGTTTTCCCCGAATAAAGGTTTTCCTCAAACCGACGTGGCTGGAGTGCGATTCCGTGCATGGGCACACTGTTTTTGGATGTAAATCGCGGCCGCCCAGCCGCGGGAAGCCGCACCACCCGGTTGATTGTATGGGGCATGGAGGCTTGGAATTCGCCGAGTTTTCTGAAGCTACGTTATGGGATGGATTGCTTACTGCCGGTGTTACGAGGGGCCCATACAGGGTCTAAAAATGTTTATTATGCAGCAAGACTACTGAGGCATCAAGATTTATCCACACTGCAAATCCCAGAATCCATCTGGGGAGGTCTGTGCATTTGATTGGCCCATTGGAGGGTAAATTGGACCTATCACCGCATGTGTGGATGGCTGCAGTGGCGTTTCACCAGGAAGAAGGGAAGAGCCCGAAACGCGTCGTGAGAATGACGCCACCCTTGAACTTTATTGACTCCTTGTGCCATCAGCAGTTTTCCCTGAATAAAGGTTTTCCTCAAACCGACGTGGCTGGAGTGCGATTCCGTGCATGGGCACACTGTTTTTGGATGTAAATCGCGGCCGCCCAGCCGCGGGAAGCCGCACCACCCGGTTGATTGTATGGGGCATGGAGGCTCGGAATTCGCCGAGTTTTCTGAAGCCACGTTATGGGATGGATTGCTTACTGCCGGTGTTACGAGGGGCCCATACAGGGTCTAAAAATGTTTATTATGCAGCAAGACTACTGAGGCATCAAGATTTATCCACACTGCAAATCCCAGAATCCATCTGGGGAGGTCTGTGCATTTGATTGGCCCATTGGAGGGTAAATTGGACCTATCACCGCATGTGTGGATGGCTGCAGTGGCGTTTCACCAGGAAGAAGGGAAGAGCCCGAAACGCGTCGTGAAACTGACGCCACCCTTGAACTTTATTTACTCCTTGTGCCATCAGCAGTTTTCCCCGAATAAAGGTTTTCCTCAAACCGACGTGGCTGGAGTGCGATTCCGTGCATGGGCACACTGTTTTTGGATGTAAATCGCGGCCGCCCAGCCGCGGGAAGCCGCACCACCCGGTTGATTGTATGGGGCATGGAGGCTCGGAATTCGCCGAGTTTTCTGAAGCCACGTTATGGGATGGATTGCTTACTGCCGGTGTTACGAGGGGCCCATACAGGGTCTAAAAATGTTTATTATGCAGCAAGACTACTGAGGCATCAAGATTTATCCACACTGCAAATCCCAGAATCCATCTGGGGAGGTCTGTGCATTTGATTGGCCCATTGGAGGGTAAATTGGACCTATCACCGCATGTGTGGATGGCTGCAGTGGCGTTTCACCAGGAAGAAGGGAAGAGCCCGAAACGCGTCGTGAAACTGACGCCACCCTTGAACTTTATTGACTCCTTGTGCCATCAGCAGTTTTCCCCGAATAAAGGTTTTCCTCAAACCGACGTGGCTGGAGTGCGATTCCGTGCATGGGCACACTGTTTTTGGATGTAAATCGCGGCCGCCCAGCCGCGGGAAGCCGCACCACCCGGTTGATTGTATGGGGCATGGAGGCTCGGAATTCGCCGAGTTTTCTGAAGCCACGTTATGGGATGGATTGCTTACTGCCGGTGTTACGAGGGGCCCATACAGGGTCTAAAAATGTTTATTATGCAGCAAGACTACTGAGGCATCAAGATTTATCCACACTGCAAATCCCAGAATCCATCTGGGGAGGTCTGTGCATTTGATTGGCCCATTGGAGGGTAAATTGGACCTATCACCGCATGTGTGGATGGCTGCAGTGGCGTTTCACCAGGAAGAAGGGAAGAGCCCGAAACGCGTCGTGAAACTGACGCCACCCTTGAACTTTATTGACTCCTTGTGCCATCAGCAGTTTTCCCCGAATAAAGGTTTTCCTCAAACCGACGTGGCTGGAGTGCGATTCCGTGCATGGGCACACTGTTTTTGGATGTAAATCGCGGCCGCCCAGCCGCGGGAAGCCGCACCACCCGGTTGATTGTATGGGGCATGGAGGCTCGGAATTCGCCGAGTTTTCTGAAGCCACGTTATGGGATGGATTGCTTACTGCCGGTGTTACGAGGGGCCCATACAGGGTCTAAAAATGTTTATTATGCAGCAAGACTACTGAGGCATCAAGATTTATCCACACTGCAAATCCCAGAATCCATCTGGGGAGGTCTGTGCATTTGATTGGCCCATTGGAGGGTAAATTGGACCTATCACCGCATGTGTGGATGGCTGCAGTGGCGTTTCACCAGGAAGAAGGGAAGAGCCCGAAACGCGTCGTGAAACTGACGCCACCCTTGAACTTTATTGACTCCTTGTGCCATCAGCAGTTTTCCCCGAATAAAGGTTTTCCTCAAACCGACGTGGCTGGAGTGCGATTCCGTGCATGGGCACACTGTTTTTGGATGTAAATCGCGGCCGCCCAGCCGCGGGAAGCCGCACCACCCGGTTGATTGTATGGGGCATGGAGGCTCGGAATTCGCCGAGTTTTCTGAAGCCACGTTATGGGATGGATTGCTTACTGCCGGTGTTACGAGGGGCCCATACAGGGTCTAAAAATGTTTATTATGCAGCAAGACTACTGAGGCATCAAGATTTATCCACACTGCAAATCCCAGAATCCATCTGGGGAGGTCTGTGCATTTGATTGGCCCATTGGAGGGTAAATTGGACCTATCACCGCATGTGTGGATGGCTGCAGTGGCGTTTCACCAGGAAGAAGGGAAGAGCCCGAAACGCGTCGTGAAACTGACGCCACCCTTGAACTTTATTGACTCCTTGTGCCATCAGCAGTTTTCCCCGAATAAAGGTTTTCCTCAAACCGACGTGGCTGGAGTGCGATTCCGTGCATGGGCACACTGTTTTTGGATATATATATATATATATTAACAGAAAAAACCATAGGTTTCAGGCACGTTATAGTTAGGAATTAGCATTTAAAAAACCTCAGAAATTCACTGAAAAAACCATAGGTTTCAGGGGTGTTATAGTTAGCTGGACTTTTCACTTGTACAAAACCATTGAAATTCCCCCGTTATAGTTAGTTCAGCTAACTATAACTCGCGCGCCCGCAATGCACTGCTGATGACGTCACATATTACATCACTCATGACATGGTCAGTGACATCACTCATGACATCACTGATGACATCTCAAATGACATCACTGATGGCATCACTGATGACATCATCCAGTGAATGTGTGTTATTCTGAAAATTAAATATGTTTTATATATGTATATCTCAAGGTCGATGGAAGAATAAATGGGTATATAAGTGTCTAAATGGATGATTTGTTTTTGAAAAATTGATTGTGTAACTGACTGATTAAGTGTATCATAGTGAATACATGGCTTAGTGAGTAATGTTTAAATATGTAAATATCTGTATCAGTCTCTCACTTTGTGTATAAGTGGCTGCATGGGTTGGTGAGTAGCTACATGGGTGTCTATATAGGTTATTAGTTGGTTTTTTGAGTATCAGTCTGAGTGTCTGCATGGTTCGGTGGGGGTATTACGTAGTGCATAGGTGCATGAATGAGTGACTCACTGTTTGTATGTGTTGAACACAGTATGTGTGCAGGACTGTATGGGTGGATGAGTGTGTGTATGGGTGTGTTAGTGAGTGAATGACTGTCTCAATAGTGTCTTTATGAGTAACTACATATGTTTTAAACTAGTATATGTGACTATTGGTGTATATATGTGAGTATATGTGAGAGTGAGAGATTGAAAGAGTTCCTGTATGAATAAGTATGTGTTTCTATAAGTGATTGTTTAAAAGACTAAGTATATGTAAGTTTCCGTAGAAGTAAGTGTGGTGGTGTGTGTATAACTGTATATGCAAGTAAATGTATGTTTGATTCTTTATTAGCATGAGTGACTATGTGTGTGAGTAACTATGGATGAGTGGCATTGTGTAACAGGATGTATAGGTGTATGAGTACATATGATGAGTGAGTACATGTATGAGTGACTGTATTGGACTGTTGGTGAATGAGTGGATGTGTATGTGGATCTTAGAATTACTGAAGAGGTTGTTGTAACTGGTATTGGTATGTCCATTGTTTTGAAAATTTTAGTCTCTATTTTTGAATGTGTGTATCAAAGGTTATATTAGGGTGAGAGGAGGTCTGCCACTCTATCACAAGGATGATGTCATCAGTGATGTCATCAGTGATGTCATTTGAGATGTCATCAGTGATGTCATGAGTGATGTCACTGACCATGTCATGAGTGATGTAATATGTGACGTCATCAGCAGTGCATTGCGGGCGCGCGAGTTATAGTTAGCTGAACTAACTATAACGGGGCAATTTCATTGGTTTTTTACGAGTAAAATGTCCAGCTAACTATAACATGTGTGAAACCTATGGTTTTTTCACTGAATTTCTAAGGTTTTTTAAATGCTAATTCCTAACTATAACGTGCCTGAAACCTATGGTTTTTTCTGTTAATTTCAAAGGTTTTTTAAATGCTAATTTCTAACTATGCCTACAGAGATAGGACATGTGAAGAAAGAAGAAAAAATGCACAGAAAGAAACAAAAGAAGTGCAGAAAGAAGCAACAGAAGTCCTCAAATACGAAGATAAGTGCAGGAAGAAGGATAACGTGCAGAAAGAACAAAAAGAAGAGCAGAAAGAAGCCTTGTTGCAAAATCATCCTGTACCCTCAACTTTTTCAGACGGATACTGGTGGTAACTGAGTCTGACTAACCAGTCCTAGAGCCAGTGCTATGTTAAAAGACACTTAGAATACAGTGAAAACACCTACATACACTAGGGAACATTATGCGTTGGGGTCCCCCTGTGATTAGCCTTACCTCCTCTATAAGCCCCTAGTATATAATAGGGCATGGGGATTAAAACTACCTCTTAAAACAGGCCACAGGGCGTTTTTGCACACGTTAACTCAGGCCCCGTCCCCTCCTTTCACCATTGTGTAAACACGCCCTGTGTCCGTTTTTAGTTGGGAGATTAAGTTCATTTGAGTCCTGAGGGTCCCTAGGGTCCAACTAGCCCACTAGGTACCTCCAGTAAGTGCCACAGAGCTGCGTTGCAGAGAGGTGTAAAAAGTGGCACGGCCTGGACCACCTCTCTGCAATGCAGCTCAGTGGCGCTTACTGGAAGCACTTGGTGGGCTAGTTAGCCCCCAGGGGCCCTCAGTATTGAAGGGAAATTATATCCCCAATTTAAAACGTGCCATGGTGCGTGTTTGCACACGTCACCTCAGGCCCCGTCCCCTCCCTTCACCACTGTGTAAACGCGCCCTGTGGCTGTTCTAAGTTGAGAGATTAAGTCCCCTTGAATCCTAAGGGTCCCTAGGGTCACACTAGACCACTAGGTACCTCCAGTAAGCGCCACAGAGCTGCGTTGCAGAGAGGTGTAAAAAGGGGCTTGGCCTCAGAACACCTGTCTGCAGCGCAGCTCCCTGGCGCATACTGGAGATGCCTGTTGGGGGCGCGTTTGCAGAGTGCTGCATGGAGGGGGCATGGCCTCCGGCACGATGCCAGTCTTTTATTTATTTTATTTTTTTAAGAAGGGGGGCTGTGTGGTTCCCCTTCTTATTCTAATTTATTGGCCCTGATGACCCCATCCCCCAGGGCCTGTCTCCTAATTATATTTTTTTGACCCCAATCCCCAGGGCCGGCCACTGTTTTTTATTATTTTTAAAAAATATATATTTATAGACACACCTAGGACATGCTGGACAAACCGTACGTACCTATCACCATGACGATTTGCGTGATATTCATTAAAAGGCGACTATGCATGCAATTAATCCACGTGGAATGTATTTACACCACTAGTGAAGCTCTGACATGTCTGATGCTCTACCGTGCCTAATCCCGGTAGACACCCTTGTCGTTTATTTATACAAACATGGGTAGCTATTGACGGGCACATTTAATACACATGCACACCAAGCCATTCAAAGGGGATTCGACAAAAATTCGACCAAAACTATGCAAGAAACCCCCCTCACAGTTAATAAAACACACATCCACTGCCGGATGTGTAATACTTTTTATTTTACTCTCTGGAAAGGGGACGAACATCACTTGCGAGTCACAGCGCGCTCCTGACAGAGCCCAATGCTGTGTTACACCCACCATTGTCTGCCGAGTGCCACACACCTCTGTATTGTATTCCACTAGCTAGTGCATATGCTATGACACTCTCTAGCCCATGTGCACTGTAACACCACCCCGTGAAAATGTCATGCCACACTTGTCTTCGCACGGGTTATATTTCCCCATCTAACGTGCGTTCCTCGATGCCTATGTTATAACGCACAGTGCTATGCCATACATATTACAATTTGGGATCCATATCTTTGTCACAGTGCATATGCAACGTTACACTCCCCAGCACATATTTTATATTACAACTTTAGAGACTAGTTAGGTTACACAACACTGCCCTGTGCATATTACACTCCAAGGCGCATATCGCATAGCACACGCTAGTGCCTGTGCTATCTCGCGCTCTCCAATGAATCTGTCATTGCGCACAATGTATTGCATATTATATTTCACGCCTGGTTCATCTTATATCACACTTTTTGGTGCATAGTTTATACCATACACTATATCTAGTTTTCATTTTCAATCGTGCTCTCAGGACTATGTTCTATATAACACTGTGTTCACCTACCCTTTTCACGGGCATTACATTTTACGATAGGGGGTGGAGGGTCAGGGGGTGTTTTTGCCAAGTGAGCCCGGAGTCACAGTCACTAACGTCTTCTTCTTCCTGAATAAAAGTGAGATTATGCTGCATACTTGTTCATATTTTAAGTAGTTTGCACAGACAAAATGTTTTAAAAACAATAAAGTTTCTAATACCCGCCTTCTCTGAACAGTTAGCTTGCTGCCCCATCCCCCTCCTCCCTATCCTCTGTTGTGTGAATCCATGGACTAGCCTCCTCCCTCCTGCCATGCATGGTCTGATGTGCTGCCACTGCCCTCAATTTAGTATGATGTACCAGTCCACTCCTCCTGCCCTCCATTGCCCAATTCTATGCCCCATCATTGACCTCCTGCTTAAACTCTGTGCTTAGCTTGCTGCCCCTATTCTCCTTCCCCCTGCCCTCCGATGTCTTTGTGCATGCCCCTGCTCCATCCTTTTTGCCCACCATGTCCCATGGACCTGCCACTCCTATCTACTCTGAGTGTTCTGTTGAGCTGCCACTCCCCTCCCACCTGCCTAGCATTGTCAGATGACTGTAACCTGTCCCTGCCACCTCCACCCTGCCTGTCCACATGCCATGCCTCTATCCTCTTCCTCCTGTCCTACATGGTCCATTGTACTGCCACACCCTTCTGCCCTCCCTGGTCTGTTGTGCTGCAACTGCTCCTCCTGCCTGCCCCGTGTGGTCTGTTGTGAGGCCCCTTCCCCTGAACTTTCTTGTCTGTGCACAGGTCCTGACCCTCCCTTCTATCCTCCATCGTCCTTTGTGCATGCCCCTGCACCCTCCTTCTTGCCCATCATAGCCATTGTGCTGCCACTAACCCTCCCACTTGCCATGCATGGTCTTCTGTGCTGCCATGGCCCCTCCCACCTTCCCTGTGTGGTCAGTTAGCTGCCCCTGACCCCCTCCCACCTTCCCTCCATGGTCTGTGTGTATGCCATCACAGTCTCACTGTTGCTCTTCATGTTGTGTCTTGCTTCTAGTGCCCATCCTGCCTGACCTCCATGGCCATCTTGCTGCTCCTGCCCTGCCCCCTTGCCCCCAGCCCTCTGTTTACATGTGCAGACCCCTACTCCCTCCCTCCTGGCTTGTCTGTTCCATTGTAATGCCCCTGATCCGTCCCTCCTGCCCTTTATGGTCTGTTATGCTGCAGCCTTCTCTCCTGTCTGTCCATTATGGTCAGCTAGCTACCATTGCCTCTTGCCCCTCTGTTCTCTGTTGTCCATGTGCATGGTCCTGTCCCCTCCCTCTTGCTTTCTATGGATTGTTGTGCTGCACTCCCGTCCTGCATGCCCTGTGTGGTGTATTGTGCTGCTGCAAACCCTGATGCCTGCCCTGCAGGGTCAGTTTGGTGCACCTCTCCATGTCTCTCCTGTCCTCTGTTATCCAAGTCCATGTCCCTATCCCATTTCCTTCCATGATCCAATGTACCATACTTGCGAACATTTTGAACTTGGTAAGAGGGAGATTTTGAAAAAAAAACTGGGGTATTGATTTTCCCCTTTGAGTTACATTGAAAAAGAGGATATTGTAGACAGGAGACAGATCAAATAAAGCCCATTTGAGCTTAAAAACATTGGACGTTTCCTGGCTGAATCGGGTCTGTTGGCATGTATGGTTGTACTACCATTGCCTCTTCCTTCTGCCCACAATGGTCTATTACATTGCCACAGCCTTGAAGGAGGGTAGATTTTGTATCACAGGGGGCCCCTGGCCCGTTCTGTCCACACCTGAAGTATGAGACCCTTGTCCTTGCCCTGCCAGCCGCATTTGTAGGCCGTATTAAATTGACCAGCGGGTCCTGTGTTGCTATATAATTATCCTGAGACATCCTTACCACTCAGCCAGCATAAAACCCCTGTGTAGGCCCTTCTGTTCAATATGTAGGCCTCTTTGTTAAATTGACCATAGCTCTGCAATTTTAGTGTATAGCAGTCTGAAGGCAGGTCTGCGAGGCCTTCTGCTCCAAACTAGTAGCCCCCACCCTACCCGAGTGCTCCGTGCTCGGTATCAAAGTTCAACATCCCCCTGAAGCTGTCGACATACAGTAGGCTGCATCCTGGACTGGTACTTGCTTCCTGGGCAGGTTTCCCGCTTTTAAGGAAGTGGCAACCGCAGAGCGTCAAGTTAGGAGAACTGAGGAGATTTTATACATGAATATATTGAATTCCTGTACAATACCCATTATTTTCTGCTTGCTCTATGGAACTTACGATAAGCGATTGGCCTGAGAGACTGACCTTTTCACCCAGTCCATTGTCAGCATTAAGTGGGTAAATGACGAAATGTCTGGTAAAATCTGCAGACGAAGCTTTTGGGTAGCATACGTAGGTAGATGTAGCGTGCAAAGGAGCCCACAAAATGATATAAAAAGGGAGCACCCACAGATATCGACGGACAACCTCGCCGTCTGTATGTAGGTTAACAGGCTGTGCAGGTTTTCCCCAAGAACTGGGAGCTCTTGTCTTCCTTTGCTTAAAATGTCTTGCTCGGCTTTGCTTGAAGTATCTTATTCTATTTTACCTATATGAAATGTCATGTTATGTTTAACCATTGTTCTCTTTACTTTTGCATTTAAAAGATGTTGTATTGTAATTGCAGGAATGCTTGCTCTAAGAGTAAATGTGAGTGTCCCTAGGTAACATTTTCCTTGGTGTAACTTGTTTCTCATGATGCATTTATAGATGTGTTTTCTCTCTCTCTCTGTCAGTCCATTAATTGAGATACAGAGAATATCATGACAGCTGTATGATTATCTGGATTCTGTATTTTGTACTTTAGGTCTCTATTCTGTGGTTTCTTTAAAGTTGCATCTTCTCATTAAACTGCCATTGTATTCTGCCTCCAATTCCATGTCTCATATGTCTGTTTTCTTCATTTTTGGAGCAAGCGTTCCTAGGCACCCCGGCTCAAATTAAGGTGCCCCTTTTGTCCCTGACCCACTCTCCTGCTCAGTTCTGTGGTGGCTCCCGGGGCTCTGGGGACCGCCCCTAGCTTCCTTGACCCGTAATAGATCTTCCCTCCAACAGCCTCTCTTGCAAGTCCTGTATTGTTGGTTTGTTGCCCCTGCCCCCCTTTCCACTGCCCTCCATAGTCTGTTGTGCTTCCACGGCCCTTCCTGCCTGCTCAGTGTGGTTAAATTGTTGCCTTTGCACCCTCCTACCTGCCTTCAATTTTCAGAGTCCGTGCCCCTGGCCTCTGCCTCTCAACAGTATCCTAATGAACAACTAGATTGCTAACATTCTATATTTATTACAAAAGTGTGGAGCGCCTGACATCATCTTGATGTAATCAAAACTGTCATACCTAGAGCATTCCTTTAGAAATTACATATATGAGAGGGTCTTATTGGCATCAAAATTATGGTTAGTGCTCTAAAAGACTAAAATAAGGACATATTTTCTGAGTTTTCAAATAGCGACAAAGCACTTTTAAATTATTTGTTATCTTTATGTTTTTTTATCTAGTTGACAACTTGATTAAATGTTGCACTTAGGGGAGAGGATGTGGTGTTACTTCCAGAACTGCAGACTTTACAACTGGGGAACCAGGTTGAAGTTTCTGCTTCAGCTCGACATTCTGTGATTCTGGTCAAATCACTTAGTCTCCCCATGTCTACAACCAAAATGAATTTGTTCTTGTGTAATGTAACCAATGCTCATGTAAAGCACTCCAATACCTGACAAGTCTGCACTATATAACACTGCAAAAACACAAAATAATAAGTGTTTTGCACACTTCTGTCATTGGGCTATATTTGGGCTATATCTGGGTGATTTTGGGCTACATTTGGGCTCTTTTGTCTCCGGTGGCCATCTTGGGAGATTTATTTGTTATGAAGTTTCCTAATTTCCTCATGTACTGCAGTCTCCTCAGTCGGAAATGCTTTCAGTTTTTTACTTTGATTCCATCATGAAGGTATTCAGATATGTCACACATTTGCCATGAATTCTGAATGTTAGCACTCTAGTTGCTCATTAGATCACTGTAGTAAAACTACTGCTCACCATGGAAGTCTGCTCCTGGTA
This sequence comes from Triturus cristatus, assembly GCF_964204655.1. Taxonomy (NCBI): domain Eukaryota; kingdom Metazoa; phylum Chordata; class Amphibia; order Caudata; family Salamandridae; genus Triturus; species Triturus cristatus. The sequence continues at coordinate 430,839,973 of NC_140588.1, forward strand.
TTAAAAGTGCATGTTTCAGTCTGCATGTCAGAATTTTTTAACGAAATAGAAGAGGATTTGAGAAGTCACTCAAAATGTGCCCTCATTTTCTTTCTTCAGCATTAATCATAATTTCTATGGCAAAATGAACCCCCTCATTGTGTTCCTTTTTAAATTAAATGTTTTAAGTGTTACCAGTTTATTCCAATCAAGATGGCTTCAGGTGTGCCATACTTTTGTCATAATGAAGACAGTAAGTGCTCTAGTTGTTTTTAAGAACATTCTTGGACATTCTGTCATTGGGCTATACTTGGGCTACATCTGGGTGATATTTGGGCTACATTTGGGCTCTTTTGTCTCTGGTGGCCATCTTGGGAGACTTATTTGTTATGAAGTTTCCTAATTTCCTCATTTACTGCAGTCTCCTCAGTAGGAAATACTTTCAGTTTTTTACTTTGATTCCATCAAGAAGGCATTCAAATGTGTCACACATTTGCCATAAAATCAGAACGTTAGCACTCTTTTTGCTCATTAGATCACTGTAGTAAAGCTACTGCTCACCAGGGAAAACTGCTGCTGGTTTTGAAAGTGCATGTTTCAGTCTGCATGCCAGGATTTGAGAAGTCACTCAAAATGTGCCCTAATTTTTCTTTATGCAGCACTAATCATACTTTTTATGGAAAAATGAACCACCTCATTTTGTTCCTTTTTAAATTAAATGTTTTAAGAGTTACCACTTTAATCCAAGCAAGATGGCTTCAGGTGTGCCATACATTTATCATAAGTAGGACGGTTAGCGCTCTAGTAGTTCTTTGGAACACTCTGGAAAGCTGCAGTAGAACACAAAGGAATCAACTGACAGTCTCTGCCCTTGTTGGATGTACATGTTTTACTGAGAATGTCAGACTTCATTCTCACATGACTGAGAAAGATAATGTGAATTTACAGAAAATAAGCTCTCAGTTTAGCTTATAGATCACCTTCCAAACCTCTGTGGTAAAAGCATGAGAAAATATTTTTCTCTCAATCATGATATCCCAGCAGAAGGCTTTTTCACATGGTGAAATCACCTTAGAACATACCACAATTCCTAAAATGAGTATGGTACCATCAACAAATGATTTATAATGTAACTAAAGTCTTAAAATCTTCTATTAACTGCAATGCTTTTTAATGAGGTGCTATCATGTATATTGGTCCCAAGATGGCTGCCAACACTTCTTGGATGAAGTGCTGACAGCCAATCAGATCTCAGGATGAGATGTGTGGTTAGGCTCCGCCCACATATATATATTGATTTAAATGCTATTTTCTCAGGAACTACTGAACAGATTTACACCAGACCTACAAAAGGCACTTCCTTGACCTGAGGACTACCTCTCTGCCAAATTTCAAGTAACTCTGTTCAGCCGTTCGGGCTGTAGCTGTGTCTAAAGGTCCTATGGAAAAATGCATGGGAAAAACACGTTTTGGGACCCCCCTTTTTTCTCAGCCCCCGCTTGACGAATCCCCCCGAGACTTTCAGGGTAGGAGCGGAGCATAGCGCCCCACCTATTTTGAAAATTTCGCGAGGATTCATCGACCGGCGCCAAAGTTATTCCAAATAGAATGTTGCGGATTTCCTATGGAAACAGGGTCCTAACTATAACTATCTACTGGCGACCGCCAGTAGATAATATATATATATATATATATATATATATATATATATATATATCAAACAAGTCCTGAACTCCCAATCCAAGCTGGGGAGTCTAGAAAACAGGTACGGACCTCGAACCATACACGTTGCTGTTGTCCAAAGAAAATATGCCAAGCGGTTTAAAGTTTCATTTCTGATTTTATTCCATTTAGTCAGACAAGTGTCCGCCTCAGGCCCGTTTTGATCGCTTCCGCGATCTTGATCACATGACGCGCTGTGACCGGACCTTCCTTTAAAAAGATAGTAACACCCAATCAATTCTCTTGTGCTCAATGAACATAAACAAAATACTAGAGAACTGAGAAATCACCATGAAACATTCGTGAATTCATTTCAAAGAATTCAACACTCCAACAAATCACAAAGAATAGTACAAATCATAATACTGAGCATACATTAACTGTACAAAAAATGTCTGGCAAGTGCCCCAGAATTAATTGAATACAGTAAAAAATCTCAATCAAGATTGAAATGTACTAAATCACAAGATCCATGGTTCATTGAATAATAATAACATAGTTTCATGCTCATATTCTCTGAATAAAAAATTAAGCAAACAATAATTTCTTTGAATCAAAAAATATAAAGATTTTAAAGAGTAAAAGAGAGTCAAAGTAATAAAAAGCGGTGAAAAGAAAGGAAAAAGAAAATGAGGTAAAGCAAAAGACAAAAAAGAAAAATATTCCTGAAAAATAGAATTGATATTAAGACTGCCAGAGAAGCATAAAACAACTAGATGTGTAAGTGACTAATCAAAAAGTTTTTTTGCACATCAGCATAGAAAAACATCCAAAGGATCAGATACAGATTTTATAAAGTATTTACAAAAAGTTATGCAGGTCCTCACTCGTATTCATCCCATTTGGCATTTTAGTGTCAAGTAATAGGATGAAGGAGGATTCTAGCTGACGAAGTTGTTTCTCTCTGTTGCCCCCACGGATTGAAGGGGGCACTGCCCCAATGACAAAGTATTTCAAGTCACTGATTTTGTTGGAATGGATGGCTTAAAATGTCGGGCAACGGGATATGTGGAATCCGAGTTAACAATCGCACGAAGATGTTGCAAATGCGATTGAAAACCGGTAATTTGGTACTGCCCACATACTTAAGATGACAAGTGCATTCAAGCACATAAACTGCATAGTCCGTACGACAAGTGTAATGATGTTTTATTTGTACTGGAATGTTACTGAACGCTGTGGTGTATTCAGAAACATTTGTTCCAAATTTACAGGCACGGCATGAAGTGCATTTGAAAAAGCCAGAACGTGATAACCAAGTGACTATTTCCGTGACTTCAGGGTTAGATTTAACTAAGGCATCCCTCATAGAGGGTGCTCTCCTGAATGTGATGTTAGGTAAATCAGGCAACAAAAATTTGAGGGTCATGTCAGTCAGAACAATGGGCCAATGTTTGTAAATGATACCACGGAAATTTTTATGTTGTTTGCAAAAAGTGGTAATTAGTCTTATAGGTTGCATAACCTCATTCGTTACTTCACTCCCAAAAGATGTGGTGTGGGGTTGTTCAGTGGGAAGGCAGGATTCACGTGAGCAAAGATTGGCTTTATCAAGTGCTCTTTTGAGGTTAAGTTGATTGTAACCTCGGGCAAGGAATCGATCAAAGGCTTCCTTCTGACATTGTTCAAGGTCAGATTGGCGGCTGCAAATACGCCTTAGGCGAAGAAATTCCCCATAAGGTATGCTGTATATGAGATGGGGTGGATGAGCACTACTGGCATGTAAGATGGAATTTCCAGCCGTGCTTTTTCTATGCAATTTGGTTTCTATGTGGTTGTCTAAAATAAAGACCTCCACATCCAGAAATTCCACCCTCTCATTACTGATGTTCGCCGTAAACTGTAAATTCATAGTGTTGGTGTTGATTGAATTCACAAAAGAGAAAGCCTCCTCTTTAGATCCTTCCCAAACGATAAAAATATCGTCTATGTACCTGCCATAATACCGTATATATATATATATATATATATATGGTTTCAGGGCCGTTATAGTTAGATGGACAATTCACTCGTACAAAACCAGAGAAATTCGTCCATTATAGTTAGTTCAGCTAAGTATAACTCGCGCCCCCGCAATGCACTGCTGATGACATCACATATTACATCACTCATGAGATGGTCAGTGACATTACTGATGACATCACTGATGACATCAACCAGTGACTGTGTGTTTCTGTAAAGTTTCAATATGTTATATATATATACATATATATATATTCACTTAAAAAACCATAGGTTTCACACACGTTATAGTTAGGAATTAGCATTTAAAAAACCTTGCAAATTCACTGAAAAAACCATAGGTTTCACACATGTTATAGTTAGCTGGACATTTCACTCGTAAAAAACCATTGAAATTCCCCCGTTATAGTTAGTTCAGGTAACTATAACATCACTGTATTCACTAAGATACTGTTAATAAGTCAGTTATACAATTAATTTTACAAAAAAAAATCCATTTAGACACTTATTTACCCGTTTATTCTTCCATCAACCTTTAGATATACATATATAAAAAATATTTATTTTACAGAAAGACACATATTCACTGGATGATGTCATCAGTGATGTAATATGTGACGTCATCAGCAGTGGATTGCGGTCGCGTGAGTTATAGTTACCTGAACTAACTATAACGGGGGAATTTCAATGGTTTTTTACGAGTGAAATGTCCAGCTAACTATAACATGTGTGAAACCTATGGTTTTTTCTGTGAATTTGCAATGTTTTTTAAATGCTAATTCCTAACTATAACGTGTGTGAAACCTATGTTTTTTTTAGTGAATGTGTAAGGTTTTTTAAATGCTAATTTATGTATGTATTATTATATTTTTTATATATTTATTTTACAATAAACTACCTATGTATATAGTTATAGATTGACTGTATCCTGTAATATGGAATGGCTCAGCTTTTTTTGGGGGGGAATTTGGATAAAGTTGAACAGCATAGTTAATATTTTCTATAAACTTATAAACAGTTAAAAAATGTTATTTTTTTTTTTAAGGGTTTTTCACCGTGCGCGCACAGTGAGCACATGGTGCGCGCACCCCGCGCGCGCACGGTGTGTGCATCCCGTGCACGCATGGTGCGCGCACCCTGCAATTTAAAAAAAAAAAAATGTTTTTTTCACGCTTCGGGGTACTTCAGTGACCCCCTGACAAAGGCTAGGGGGTCAGGAACTCTCTACGCTGCCCCCTTTTCACGTTCTCCACCTTTCTTTTTCACTGCCACACACAAAATGGCATCCGACCCTTCCTGATTTCGACCGATTCGAATGTTGACTGACATCTAACCACCAATCAGAATTATGCTCGCGCACGGCACAGTGCGCGCTTATAGATATTTATGTACTTTTAACTGTAATTTTCTCAGGAACTACTGAACAGATTGACACCATATATGCAAAAGGCACATGCCTGACCTGAGGACTACCTCTTTGCCAAATTTCAAGTAATTCTGTTCAGCGGTTCGGGCTGTACCTTCGACTAAAGGTCCTATAGGAAAATGCATGGGGAAAATGCGTTTTGGGACCCCCCTTTTTTCTCAGCCCCCGCTTGAGGAATCATCCCAAGACTTTTAGGGTAGGAGCTGAGCGGAGCGCCCCATTAGTTTTGAAACTGTCGCGAGGATTCGTCAACCGGCACCAAAGTTATTCAAAATAGAATTTTCAGATTTCCTATGGGAACTCGGTCCTAACTATAACTATCTACTGGCGACCGCCAGTAGATAATATGCCAAGGTGTATTGAAGAATGAGTGAGTGTATGACTGTCTGAATGGATGATTTAGTAGGTGTGTGACTGACTGAATAAGTTAGTGATTAAACATGTCTTACTGAATGTATGGGTTAGTGACTAAACTGTGTGAATGTCTGTATCAGTCTGTCTGATGGTGTGTAAGTGGTTGCATGGGTTGGTGAATAGCTACATAAGTGTCTATATGGGTTATTGATTGCTTGTCTGAGTATCTGTATGGGTGCCTGAGTGTCTATGTGGGTCGGTGGAGTGTGTGTGACACACTGCATTGATGTGTGAGTGGGTGATTCGCTGAGTATATGGGTCCAAGAGTGTGTCTGTGAGGGGCTGTATGGGTGAGTGAGTGTGTGTATGGCTGTTTTGGTGAGTGACTGGATGGCTCAGTGGTACATTTGTGAGTAACTACATATGTGAAAGGCAGTATATGTGAGTGTTGGAGTATATAAATGACTATATGTGAGAGTGAGTGATTGTGAGAGTAGCTGTGTGGATGAGTGTTTGCTTGTGTTGGTGATTGTATTAGGGAGTAAGTATGTGTTAGTATCTGTATAAATAAGTGAGGTGGGTGTGTATAACTGTATAGGTGAGTACATGGGAGTGTGATTGATTCTTTACATGACTAACTAGCTGTGTAAGTAACTCAATGGGTGAGTGGCGGTGTGTGAGTGTCTGTATAGGTGTATGAGTGCATATAATAGTGGCTGTATTTATGAGTGACTGCATGTATGAGTGACTGTATGGGTCAGTGAGTAGATGTGTGTTTAGACCTAGGAATCAGTGAGTGAGTATGTAGTAACTGGTATTGGTTTGTCTATGGTTTCGAGAATGGCAGTCTGTATTTTAGAGGGGGTGTATCAAAGGTTGTATTAGGCTGTGAGGAGGTGCATCAGAGGATCACATGGATGATGTCATCAGTGATATCATCAGTGATGTCATTTGAGATGTCATCAGTGTCATCAGTGATGTCATCAGTGATGTAATATGTCATCAGCAGTCCATCACGGGGGCGCGAGTTATACTTAGCTCAACTAACTATAGCGGCTGAATTTCTTTGGTTTTGTATGAGTGAATTGTACAACTAACAATAACGTCCCTGAAACATGTGGTTTTTCAGTGAATTTCATGGTTTTTTAAAATGCTAATTTCTAACTATAATGTCCCAAAAACCTTTGGTTTTTTCAGAGAATTTCAAAGGTTTTTTAAATGATAATTTCTAACTATAACGTGTCCTAAACCTATGGTTTTTTCAGTGAATTTCTAAGGTTTTTTAAATGCTAATTTCTAACAATATTGTCCCTGAAACCTATGTTTTTTTCAGTGAATTTCAAAGGTTTTTTAAATGCTGATGTCTAACTATGCCTACAAAGGTAGGACATGTGCAGAAAGATGAAGAAAAGTACAGAAAGAAGCAAGAGATATGCAGAAAGAACCAAGAGAGGTGCAGCAAGAGGCCTTGTCGCAAAGTCATCATGTGCCCCCAACTTTTTGCTGACTGGTACTGATGGTAACTGACTCAGACTAACCAGGCCCAGAGCCAGTGCTATGCTGGAAGGCACTTAGAATACAGTGAAAACACTGACACACTCAAGGGTACACTATGGGTTGGGGTAGCCCTGTGATTGGCATGACCTCCCCTGTAACGCCCTAGTACATAATAGGGCAGGGGGATTAACTACCTCTAACGTGGTGGTGCAGAAAAAGGCAAGAGAAGTGCAGAAATAAGGAACAGAGGTGCCGAAAGAGGCAAGACAGGTACAGAAATAAGCAAGTGAAGTACAGAAATAGGCAAGAGAGGTGCACAAAGAGGCGAGAGAAGTACAAAAAGAGGCAAGAGGGCTGCAGAAAGAAGGAAGAGAAGTGCAGAAAGAGGCAAGAGAATTGCTGAAATAAGCAACAGCTGTAGAAAGAAGCAAGAGATGTGCAGAAGGAGGCAAGTCAGGTACAGAAATAATCTAGAGCTGCGCAGAATGAACCAACAGAGGTGCAAAAAGAGGCAAGAGGAGTGCAGAAAAATACAGGAGAGGTGCACAAAGAGGCAAGAGAGGTACAGAAAGAGGCAGGAGGGGTGTAGAAAGAAGGACAAAAAGTGCAGAAAGTGACAAGAGAATTACTGAAAGAAGCAACAGATGCGTAGAAAGAAGCAAGAGAAGTGGAGAAAGAGGCAGGTGAGGTGCAGAAAAAAGCAAGAGCAGTGCAGAAAGAATCAACAGAGGTGCTGAAAGAGGCATGAAGAGTGCAGAAAGAGCAAGAGATGTGCAGAAGGAGGCAACAAAGGTACAGAAAGAGGCAAGAGAGGTGCAGAAAGAGGCAGGAAAGGTACAGAACCAGGGTACAGGGGTGCAGAAAGAGGCAAGAGAGGTGCAAAAAGAGAAAAAAGCAAGAGAGCTATAGAAAGAAGCAAAAGATGTGCAGAAGGAGGCAAGTCAGGTACAGAAATAATCTAGAGCAGCGCAGAATGAACCAACAGAGGTGCAAAAAGAGGCAAGAGGAGTGCAGAAAAATGCAAGAGAGGTGCAAAAAGAGGCAAGAGAGGTACAGAAAGAGACAGAAGGACAAAAAGTGCAGAAAGTGACAAGAGAATTACTGAAAGAAGCAACAGATGCGTAGAAAGAAGCAAGAGAAGTGGAGAAAGAGGCAGGTGAGGTGCAGAAAAAAGCAAGAGCAGTGCAGAAAGAATTAACAGAGGTGCTGAAAGAGGCATGAAGGGTGCAGAAAGAGCAAGAGATGTGCAGAAGGAGACAACAAAGGTACAGAAAGAGGCAAGAGAGGTGCAGAAAGAGGCAGGAAAGGTACAGAACCAGGGTACAGGGGTGCAGAAAGAGGCAAGAGAGGTGCAAAAAGAGAAAAGAGGGGTACAGAAAGAGGCAAGAGATCTGCAGACAAAAGCAGCAACAGAGGTGCTGAAAGAGGCAAGAGAGGTGCAGAAAGAGGCAAGAGATCTGCAGAAAAAAGCAAGAGAGGTGCTGAAAGAGGCAAGTGAAGTGCAGAAAGAAGCAAGAGAGGTGCAGAAAGAGGCAAGAGAGGTACAGAAACAAGAGACAGAAGTGCAGAAAGAAGCAAAAGATGTGCTCAAAGAGGCAAATGAGGTTCAGAAAAAGCAAGAGCAGTGCAGAAAGAACCAACAGAGATGCGGAAAGAGGCCTTGTTGCAAAGTCATCCTGTGCCCCCAGCTTTTTGCTGAATGGTACTGGTGGTATCTGACTCTGATTAACCAGACCCGGAGTCAGTGCTATGCTGAAAGACGCTTAGAATACAGTGAAAACACCTACATATACTAGGGTACACTATAGGTTGGGGTACCACTGTGATTGACATGACCTCCCCTGTAAGGCCCTAGTACATAATAGGGCAGGGGGATTAAAACTACATCTAACTCAGAGATGCACAAAAAGGCAAGAGTAGTGCTGAAAGAAGCAAGTGAAGTGCACAAAGAGGCAAGAGAGATACAGAAAGAGGCCAGAGGGGTACAGAAAGAAGGAAGAGAAGTGCAGACAGAGGCAAGAGAATTGCTGAAAGAAGCAAGAGAGCTATAGAAAGAAGCAAGAGATGTGCAGAAGAAGGCAATTGAGGTGCATAAAGAAGCTAGAGCAGCGCAGAAAGAACCAACAGAGGTGCAAAAAGAGGCAAGAGGGATGCAGAAAAAGGTAGGGGAGGTGCACAAAGAGGCAAGAGAGGTACAGAAAGAGGCAGGAGGGGTGCAGAAAGAAGGAAGAGAAGTGCAGAAAGAGCCAACAGAGGTGCTGAAAGAGGGGTGAATGGTACAGAAAGAGCAAGAGAAGTATAGAAAGAGTCAACCGAGGTACAGAAAGACGCAAGAGAGGTACAGAAAGAGGCAGGAAAATTGCTAAAAGAAGCAACAGAGTTGTAGAAAGAAGCAAGAGAAGTGCAGAAAGAACCAACAGAGGTGCTGAAAGAGGTGTGAAGGATGAAGGAAGAGCCAGAGAAGTGCAGAAAGAGGCAACAGATGTACAGAAAGAGGCAAGAGAGGTGCAGAAACAGGCAGGAAAGGTGCAGAATCAGGGAACAGGGATGCAGAAAGAGAAATGAGGGGTACAGAAAGAGGCAAGAGATCAGCAGACAAAGGCACCAGAGGTGCTGAAAGAGGCAATACATCTGCAGAAAAAAGCAACAGAGGTGCTGAAAGAGGCAAGTAAGGTGCAGAAAGCAGCAAGAGAGGTGCAGAACGAGTCAATAGAAGTGTAGAAAGAAGCAACAGAGGTGCAGAAAGAAGAGAGAGAACTACAGAAAGAAGCAAAAAAGGTGTTGAAAGAGGCGTGAAGGGCGCAGAAAGAGCAAGAGAAGTACAGAAAGAGGCAAGTGAGGTAAAGAAAGAGGGAAGAGAGGTGCAGAAACAGGCAGGAAAGGTGCAGAAACAGGGAACAGGGGTGCAGAAAGAGGCAAGAGAATTGCTGAAAAATGCAACAGAGGTGTAGAAAGAAGCAGGAGAAGTGCAGTAAGAAGCAAGTGAGGTGCTGATAGAGGCATGAAGGGTGCAGAAAGAGGCGAGAAAAGTACCAAAAAGAAGCAACAGAGGTTCAGAAAGGGGTAAGAGTGGTGCAGAAAGAAGGAAGAGAGGTGCAGAAAGAGGCAAGAGAGTTGCACAAAGAAGGCAGAGGGTGCAGAAAGAGGCAGGCCAGGTGCAGAAAGGAGCAACAGAGGTGCTAAAAGAGGCAAGAGAGGTACAGAAAAAGCAAGTGAAGTACAGAAAGAGGCAAGTGCAGCACAGCAAAAAGCAGGAGCAGTGCAGAAAGAACCAACAGAGGTGCTGAAAGAGACGTGAAGGGTGCAGAAAGAGCAATAGAGGTGCAGAAAAAGGCAGGAAAGGTGTAGAATCAGGGAACAGGGGTGGAGAAAAAGGCAAGAGAGGTGCAGAAATAGAAAAGAGGGGTGCAGAAAGAGGCAAGAGGTCCACAGACAAAAGCAACAGAGGTGGTGAAAGAGGCAAGTGAGGTGCAGAAAGAGGCAAGAGATCTGCAGAAAAAAGCAATAGAGGTGGTGAAAGAGGCAAGTGAGGTGCAGAAAGAAGCAAGAGAGGTGCAGAAAGAGGCAATAGAAGTGCAGAAAGAAGCAACGGAGGTGCAGAAAGAGGCAAGAGGGTTGCAGAAAGAAGAAAGAGAAGTGCAGAAAGAAGAAAAAGATGTGCTCAAAGAGACAAAGGAGGTGCAGAAAAAAGCAAGTGAAGTGCAGAAAGAGGCAACAGAGACGGAGAAACACACAAGAGAGGTGCAGAAACAAGCAAGAGAAGTACAGAAAGAGGCAAGAGAATTGCCAAAAAAAGCAACAGAGGTTTAGAAAGAACCAAGAGAAGTGCTAAAAGAGGCAAGTGAGGTGCAGAAAGAGGTAGGAGAGGTGCACAAAGAGGCAAGAGAAGTAAAAAAAGAGGCAGGAGGGGTGCAGACAGAAGGAAGAGAAGTGCAGAAAGAGGCAAGAGAATTGACGAAAGAAGCAACAAAAGTGTAGAAAGACGCAAGAGAAGTGCAGAAAGAAGCAAGTAAGGTGCAGAAAGAGCCAAGAGAGGTGCAGAAACAGGCAAGATAAGTGCAGAAAGAGGCAAGAGAATTCCTGAATGAAGCAACAGGGGTGCAGAAAGAGGCAAGAGAAGTGCAAAAAGAAGTAAGTGAGGTACAGAAATAGGCAAGAGAAGTGCAGAAAGAGCCAAGAGAGGTGCAGAAACAGGCAAGATAAGTGCAGAAAGAAGCAAGAGAATTGCTGAAAGAATCAACAGAGGTGTAGAAAGAAGCAAGAAAAGTGCAGAAAGAAACAAGTTAGATGCAGAAACAGGCAAGAAAGGTACAGAAAGAGGGAAAACGGCTGCAGAAAGAGACAACATTTGGGCAGAAAGAAGCAAGACAGGTCAGAAAGAAGCATGGAAAGTGCAGAATGAAGCAGCAGGGGTACAGAAAGAGGCAATAGACCTGCAGAAAGAAACAACAGAGGTGCAGAAAGAGGGAAGAGTGGTGCAGAAAAAGGAAAGAGGTATGCAGAAATTTGGAACATAGGTGCGGGAAGAAGCCAGAGCAGTACAGAAAGAACCAACAGAGGTGCATAAAGAGGCAAGAGGTGTACAGAAAGGGGCAAGAACCAACAGAGGTGCATAAAGAGGCAAGTGGTGTACAGAAAGGGGCAAGTGAAGTGCAGAACGAAGCAAAGGAGGTGAAGAAAGAACTAACAGAGGAGAAAAAAGAGGCAAGAGGGTGCAGAAAGGAGTTGGAGAGGTGAACAAAGAGGCAAGAGGGGTACAGAAAGAGGCAGGAGGAGTACAGAAAGAGGAAGAGAACTGCAGAAGGAAGCAACAGAGGTGCAGAAAGAGGCAAGTGAGGTTCAGAAAGAAGCAAGATAAGTGTAGAAAGAAGCAACAGATGTGCAGAAAGATGGAAGACGGGGAGAGAGAGGCAAAAGGTGTGCAGAAAGAAGCAAGACAGGTACAGAAAGAAACAAAAGATGGTCAGAAAGAAGAAACAGAGGTGCAGAAAGAGGCAAAAAGGGTGCAGAAAGACGTAGGAGGGGTACAGAAAAAGGCAAGAGAGGTGCAGAAAGAGGGAAGAAGGGTGCAGAAAGAGGCAAGAGGGGTACAGAAAGAAGAAAATGAGGTGGTGAAAGAGGCAACAGATGTGCAGAAAGAGGGAAGAGAGGTGCAGAAAGTAGAAGAGATTTGCAGAAAGAGGCAAGAAAAGTGCAGAAAAAGTATGAAATATGCAGAAAGAAGCAAAAGAAATGCAGAAAGAGGCAAGAGAGACGCAGAAGGAAGCAAGAGTGGCTTGCATACCATTAGTACGAATTTAACGCCCACATTTAGCAACAAGTAACCGGTGATCACTCTAGGTTTGCCAAGGGCATTCCCCCACGCTGTAACACTTGTCGCTGCATTTTTGGTAACGTTTGAGCCGTTTGAGTTAGAAACAAGGCTTTTTTGTTAGATTCTGCTGATTAGGGAGCAGATGATGAATTATGTGGCTAATTCAGAAAATCTATGATTGTACGAAAGTTGGTGCAGCCAAACAGTCGCATAATTCCAGTGGCCCTGCTCATACCTCTGACTAGGTCCACAAGCTCTCCTCAGTGATTCCTTCTGTTTTTGGTCCCATTGAGTTCACAGTTGAGCTTCTATGGAAACAAGGAACTAAACCTGAGGTTACCACTCCACTGCACAACACAGACTACCATACTACATAATTACTCTCCATAACACATACTCCCACTCTATATAATTCCTATACAGTAAATACCACATACTTTCTATCCACATAATTTCACTGCACAGCATACAACATAATTCTACTACACACAACGTACATCCACTCCACTCCACAAAACATTAGTACATTTACAACACCAATATATCTAACTCTTGCAAATGCGAAATCTATTACATTGCAAACAATTCTTTAACTAGTAGTTGTGTTTGCAGAGTGGTGGAGAAACGGTGCTGGGCCTCCGACCAGCGCTCAGGAATTCCGCTGCGTAGTACTTACAGGAGGTACCAGGAGGGCTACTTGGCCCCAAAAGTCCCTCAGGAGTTAATTGGACTGTATCCCCCATCCAGTAGTTTGTAGAGAGGTGGAGAAAGGGGGGCATGGCCTCCGAAGATGTCTTAGCAATCCCACTATGTGGGATTACTTCAGGTAACAAGAGGGGTAGTTGGCCCTCAAGGACATCCTTAGGGGACAACTACCCCTCCTATTACCTCCAGTAGGTCCCACACAGCAGGATTGCTAAGTTCTCATAGCAAGCCATGCCCCCTTTGCCCACCACTCAGCAAACACGCTCCCTTGCATGATCTTGGATGGGAATTGAAGTCCCCTTCTCTGCTGGGGGTCCTTTAGGGGCCAACTAGCCTACCTATTACCTCCAGTAAGCCCCACACAGTGGGATTGCTGAAAGGTAGACACAGGCCATGCCCCTTTCTCCACCACTCTGCAAACACGCCTCCTGGCGTGCTCTTGGTTGGGGGATGAAGTCCCCAATCCTCCTGAGGGGTCCCTGGGGGCCAACTAGCCCTCCTGTTACCTCCAGTAAGCCCCAGACAGCTAGATTGCTCAAACTCCATACCCCTTTTTTGCACGACTCTCCAAATGTGACTTCTGGCGCACTGCTGCTTAGGGGATGAGGTCCACTTTAGTCCTGAGGCACACAAGAGGAACTCATTGCCCCACCAGGAATATGCTAAAAGTCACGTTTGCGGAGTGGTGTAAAAAGGAGGCGTGCCTCGGACCACCTCTCAGCAATCGCACTGTGTGGGGCTTACTGGAGGTACCTGGTGAGCTAGTTGGCCCCCAGGGACCCTCAGGAATAAAGGGGACTTAATCCCCCAAATTAGAACGTGCCAAGGGGCGTGTTTGTAGAGTCATGCCAGGAGGGGGCAGGGCCTCCAGTGATTTGCCGTTTTCTTTTTTAAATTTTGTTATTTTATGGCTCCGGGGACCCCTTCCTCCGGGGTCCGCTCAGCCTTTACTTAAAACATTTTTGGGGGGAGGGGGGCCATGTGGCCCCCCTCCTAAGGGCAATTATGGCCCGGGGACCCCATCTCCCGGGGCCTGGCCAGTCTTGTTGTTTTTTGGGGGGTTTTTTAGGGGGTCACGTGGCCCCCCTCCAGAGGCCTATTATGGCCCGGGACCCTGTCACCCGGGGCTGTGCCTCGCTGTTTTTAAAAAATTATTATATATTTATTTTTTTAATTAGGGAGGGGGGCCCCCCACCCATTGGCCACTTCTGGCCCCGGGAACCCCATCCCGGGGCCTGGCCTCATGTTGGGGACCGCGGGGGAGCCCCAATTCCCCCCACGGTCCCTGCCAGATCCCTGCCTCCTGTGGGAGCTGGCATTCCTTCTAGGCAAGGGAAGCTGCCAAAATGCAGCTCCCCTCGCCCTAAAGCAATTCTGCTTTGCTTCTTAGAAGCGAGAGTAGCATTCCTGCTCTCGCTTTAAAAAAGCAAAGAAGTGTTTGCAATGGCAGGGCGGGAGCCGTGCTCCTGCCCTGCCATAGCAAACAGCAATGTCCTGGGGGTGGGAACCCTAGGACATTGCAGGAGCCAGCCCTGGGGTATGGCAGTCCCTAGGGCCATGAAGGGCTCCAGGAGGGGGCCGTGTGGCCCCCTCCCAACATTTAACATAGCCCCGGTGTAGTGGTGGTCCCCGGGTGGTCCCCGGGTCCGGGGGTCCGTAACGGACCCCCAAATTAACATAATTTGTGCCCCAGGGAGCTGGTGGTCCCTGGGGCATTGTGAGGAATGGCAGGAGCCCCTCCCCACACTTCTCTAATTAAATTGGAGCCCCAGGGAGGTGGGGGTCCCTGGGGCTTGGGGGGGCCCGCAAGGGCCCCCACTCCTAATAAGACAAAGCACCAAGGAGGTGGTGGTCCCCGGGGCAGCGTGGGGGGGCAGAAGCACCTCCACACATTTTTTTTTAAAAGCCCTGGGGAGGTGACGGTCCCTGGGGCTGCGGGGAGCGTGACCCCCACACATTATCAGAAAAGCCCCGGGAATGTCGCAGTCCCCTGGTCTGTGGGGGCCCCCATGGGCCCCCACACCATAATTTTAAATTGCCCCTGGGACCTGGCCGACCCGGGCGCTTAAAACAAACAAAGCGCGGGCTCTTTGTTCAGAAATCTACCTTTATTTTTTTGGGTGTAAATCCGTTCAGTAGTTCCTGAGAAGTTCATATATTTAGAAGCAGAATTGCTTTTGGGCAAAGGGAACTGCATGTCAGCAGCTCCCTTTGCCCAAAAGCAATGCCAGATCCAGCAGGAGGCAGGGAGCCAGCAGAGACCATGGGGCTTCCCCCTTGGTCTCCAGCAAAGAAAGCAAGCCCCAGGGGATGGAGTCCCCAGGGCCAAAAATGGCCCAGGAGGGGTGGCCACTCGTCTCCCTCCACTTGTTAATAAAAAAATAAGGCTGGCCCCGGGGGAGGGGGTCCATTGCGCCAAAATTGGCCTCAGGAGGGGGGCCACGTGGCCTCCCTTCAATTGTTTTTTTAAAAAAAAAAGGCTGGGCAGGCACCGGGGGATGGAGTCCACGGGGCCCAAAATGGACCAGGTAGGGGGGTGGTGCAGGCCTCCTTCTCATTTAAAAAAAAAAAGAATTGGGCAAGCCCCGGAGGTTGGGGCTCCTGGGGCCAGAAATGGCCCGGGAGGGGTGTGCCAAGCAGCCACTCTCCCTTTTTTAATTTTTTAAACATTTTTTTAAAATGGCCGGGCCCCAGGAGGAAAGGGTCCTCGAGCCGACATTGGGGAACGGAAGTGGGGGGCATTAATTATAATTTTTTCTCTCATGATAGGAGTGGCGATCCTATTGCAGCTCTCAGCACGGCCCCCCAGTGTAATATCGCAGTGGATTCGCGGAATAAAAAATTCAATAGAACATAATTAAGAAGGTAGTGTTGCTCTTGTGAACATTTTTTAGAGCCAGTGAGATTGAAGGTAATAATTACATTAAATTTGATAGAGTTAGAAAGAATGTGAAGAAATAAAAATTAAAAGTTAAACTTGAAAAGTGTATTGTGTTGTAGTACATTGAATTTGTGCTTTTGGTTTGCAAATTCGCAACAGGGGTCGTGAATCCAGAAAATATTTAAAAAGAGTATGTATGTTAAAAAATAAATAAGATTCACTGTTGGGTTATAGGGCGGGTGGATGCACAGCTTAAGATTGTTGATAAACACTCTGGGGCATATGTACAAGCCCCTATGGCCACCACAACCTCACTATTACCGATGTTTTGGTGGCAATAGGGGCTGCGTCTTATGTACAAGGAAGCACTAAGCCACTTAATGTGGCTTAACGCCCCCTTTCACGCTATGGTTAGCGAGTAAGGGGTGGGCAGCATGTATTGCAGTGGGTGTTCAACAGCAACACCTATTCATTTTGACGATGCTCCCTATGTACAAGGGTGGCGTACATAGGAGGCAGCGCCAAAATTAAGACCACGTAAATCCTGGTCTTAAGTTGGCGAAATGAGGAGAAATGCATTATTTGTCCTCATTTTTGCTTGTGCCGCACACATGGAAAAAGCAAAATGCCATAGTTTGTTTATCTACAGGAAGGCGTCCCATTCTTGTAAAATATGGTGCAGCCTTGCGTTTCAGAAGTGGCCGAGAGAGGCGTTAAGCCAAGGAGGCTAAAGCCTCTCTCCGTCACTTCATTGTACATATGGCCCTCTGTTCCCTTCATTTGTGAAGTGAACTCCATCACTTCTGTAGATGTTATCCATATCAAAACGTAGATTGTTGTTATAGATGGAGCCCATCTATGGTATCTAAGGTAAGCAGAAACTTTTGTATATTTCTCTTTGTATTATTCAAGAAAAAGTGCAAATGCAGCATAAGTCAGAATACATATAAGTGCATTTAAAAAAAACACATTTCCTTTAGATTAATCAAAACTATAAAGCTAATGTAATTAAGTAACAATGAAAACGGAAGTACTCAGGTTCAAAGGATATAAGGTTAAACAAATTAAGAACAGAAACCTAAATTCAAGCAGAAACATATTTATTGACATTCTTCCTAGCTTTCTCAATCTGTGGACAGAATTGACTTGACCACTTCCATTTTTGTCTTTGACATATATTAGAGTATACAAAGACAGTTTGAGACAAAAGCACCATCAATTGTGGAAAGGTATCCTTCATTAGGATTATCAGCCGTACCCCAGTCAATGTGCCTAAATCATTGCCATCACAATGTACAATCAGGAGGTTAGGGGTTTGGAAATGCAAAAAGGTTTTAGCCAAAGGCATCAATTGGCACTACTTTAATCCTCTTTGTGCAATCCATTTAATATCCACATTTTGCAAACCTAGGTCTTTGTCAATACCTCTGTCTCAGCATACCTTTTGCACCAGAAAACATAACTGTGCCCTACAAACCATACTATAAGCAGCTTAAGGGCTGTCTGGAAAGAATGAAAAGATGTTTGTAGCTGAGGTTGTCAGTTGGTAGAATGAGAGGTATCTAAAATGGTGGAGAACATGCAGCTTTTGAGAAAACTGATAAGTGGTTGGCTGTTCATCAACATTTTGCACTCAAAAACAGGATCCATGTTACTTTCTTGAAGAAGCATGTTTCTAATTGGTTATTAAAAGGTACTGTAGATAGGATGAGGTCATATTTTGCAAACATCAACCGCACCTGCTATTTGCATTTTTAAGCTTGTGTGCTGAATTTCAAAATGTGGTGAACTTTCGACCTTTTGGTACAGGTTCATGTTGCAGAAAGTGTTACTATGGAAACTACTATTAAACAGAATGGGGTAAGGGTTGGTACTTAACTGTGGTTTTAAAATATGAAATGCTAAGTTATATATAAGTGATAGGCTAATAAAGTAGGATTTCTCAAATCAGTACTATGTTTAGAAGTGTGGCACCATGGTAGAGTCACAACTCCAGAAAATTACAGAACCCGCTTGGGCACTTTTAGAAGACAGTTAGAAAGGGTTAATATGTCTAACCAATAGAAATGTGTTTCACAATTTGATATAATGAAGGAAACAATTTGATTTGTTACTTAAATTTATTTGTATGCACAACGAGAGGGAAAGTTTGCCATTACTGGTTTTACCTTGTTGAGAGTGCTGAATTACATTTATTGTGTGAAAAAAAATCTTTTATGTGTTTCTGATATTTGCTCTTCTGCAATACTATTTGAAAGGTGTCTTTCACATTTGTAAGGTGTGTTATGTAATAAGTACTAGTGCTTCACTCTATGTAGTAATATTTTTAAATTTGAAAAGCATTATTTTCAAAGTGTAGAAATTATTAGGGAAGTGTGATGTTTGAAATATGTTACGAAATATACCGTTGTGTATTTTTTTTATTGTACCGAAATGACGATTTAAGTAGTTGTGCATACTAATATGTGTACTTTGGTAGGTGGATTATTAAATATGGTAGTTTGTATGCAGCATGAATTTTGGTGTCTGCTTGAAATGTGTAGTGCAGTCTATGAAGTTCAAAGGTATGCATGGTCTTCAGACTGAGGTATGTCTCTACTTGCATATATATTCTCACACGTGTTGTGCCTATGAAGATGGTAGACATATAAAACACAGGTATACATCTATTTGTATGTTTCTTTTATATATGATGCCACTGGAAAAAGGTACAGAGACATGCATGCATGCTTTTAGGAGTATTATGAGAATTACAATAGACAGATGCGAAGGGTTTTTGCGTCATATTTGGCTAGGCCCAACACTCTCAGTAGTTGCTGAATAGTGAAGCTGCAGCACAAAAGTGAGGTTTAAGACATTTTGGCAGAGGGATTAGTGATTAGGCTACATCATATGAGTCTGTGGAAAGATACGCTTGAAGTACGCTGCATAAATTTTAGTGTGTGCTTGAAATGGGAAGTGCAGTCTGCCAAGTTTAAAGAACTTCATGGTCTTGTGACTGAGGTGTGTCTATACTTGTATATGTATTCTCACACGTGTTTTGCATCTGAAGATGCTACATGTGTGTAGCACAGGTATACATCTATTTGTATATTCCTTTTAAATATGATGCCGCTAGCAAAAGGTAGAGACACATGCATGCATGCTTTCATAAATATGGTGAGACTTACGACAGACACATGCAAAGGGTTGCTGCTTTTAGTTGGCCAGGTCCAAAACTCTGAGTAGTCGCAGAATAGTTAAGCTGCAGCACAAAAGTGAGCTTTAAGACATGTTGACAGAAGGATTAGTGATTAGACTACTTCGTATAAGTTTGTGTAAAGGTACACATGAAGTACGACACAAAAATGTAACTGTCTGCTTGAAATGGGAAGTGCAGTCTGTCAAGTTTAAGGGACTTCATGGTCTTGTGACTGAGGTATTTTTCTACTTGCTCATGTATTCTTACACGTGTAATGGATCTAAAGATACTGCATGTATAAAACACAGGTATACATCAATCAATCAATCAGGAGGTTTAAAGCGTACTACTCACCCATGAGTATCTCAAGGCGCTGGGGGGTGCAGCTCCGGTTCAGCCAAAGAGCTTGGTCTTGAGGCTCTTTCTGAAGGTGTGCAGAGTAGAGGAGTGTTTGATGTTGACTGGGAGCTCATTCCAGGCTTTGGCTGCGATGTAGGATAAGGCTCTACCACCCACTCTGGTTCTGTGAATGAGCAGGGTTTCTGCCAGGGTGAGATCGGTGGAGCAGAGGTTCCTATTGGGTATGTGGAAGGAGACTCTTTTGTTGAAGTATTGGGGTCCGGTGTTGTGGAGGGATTTGTAGGTGGGGTTGAGTAGCTTGAAGGTTACTCTCTTTTCGATGGGGAGCCAGTGGAGGTATTGCAGGTGTTGGGTGATGTGCTCATGTCATGGGATTTCGAGGATGAGTCTGGCTGCGGTGTTCTGGATGGTATGGAGCTTGCATAGCAGGGATTTGTTGATTCCAGTGTAGAGGGCGTTTTCATAGTCCAGTCTACTTGCTATGAGTGCGTGGGCGACAGTCTTCTGGCTTCGGATGGGATCCACTTGAAGGTCTTGCAGAGGATGCGGAGGGTGTTGCAGTAGGTCGAGGAAATGGCATTGATCTGTCAGGTCATGGTGAGGGAGGAGTTGAGTATGATGCCAAGGTTCCGGGTGTTGTCCCTGGGGGTGGAAGGGTGCCGAGAGTAGAGTTCCACCAAGAATTGTCCTAAGCAGAGGGTGAGGGTCCGAGGACTAGGTCTTCTGTCTTCTCTGTCTTGGTCATGGAGCATGCAGATGTCATCTGTGGCGGCGAGGAGGGTGGTCTTGGTGCTGTGGTTGCTGCGGAATCCAGATTGGGAGGGGTTGAGGATGAAGTTCAGTTCAATGAAGTTTGTCAGCTGGGAGTTGACAAACCTCTTGGTGACTTTGGCTGCGAAGAGAAGGAGAGAGATGGGTCAGTAGTTCTTCAAGTCCGTTAGGTCTACAGAGGGCTTCTTGAGGAGTAGGTTGACTTGTGCCCATTTCCAGTCAGCGGGGAAATTGCCTGATTTGAAGGTGGCGTTGATGGTGCATTGTAGTTGGGGCACTATGTTGGCGGTGGCTCTGTGGAAGATGTGCGGAGGGCAGGGGTCCGTGGGGGCTCAAGAGTGGGAGCTCTTCATAGTTGAGGTGGTATCTTCGGTGGTGACTGGGGTCCAGGCGGTGATGGTGGGCCGGCTGTCGTCGCTGGAGGGAAGGGTGGTTTCCGGAGTCTGCTTGCTGGAATTGTCGTTAAGGACTTTGATTTTCAGGTGGAAGTAGGAGCCAAGATTGTTGCAGAGGTCTTGGGAGGGGGTGATGTCTGTGGCTTCACTGTGGGGCTTGGTGAATTGCTGGATGATGTTGAAGCGTTCCTTTGCGGTGCTGGAGTTGGTGAGGATTTTGTTCCAGATGAAGGTTTTCTTTGTGGATCTTATGCGTTGGTGGTAGTCTGTCATGGCGTTCTTGTAGGTTGACAGGTCTTCCACCGTTGTGCTGTTTCTCCATCAATCTTTGAGTCATCCGCAGAGTGTCTGGCTTTTTGGAGGTCAGTGGTGACCAGGTGGTCTTCAGGGAGCGTTGTCTGTCGGTGGTGCATAGGGGTGCAAGCTTGTCTGCGTAGTTAGTGGTCCAGTGGTGTAGTTCCTTGGCTGCAGAGTCGGTCGAGGTGGAGGGGTTACAGCTGATGGTGGAGTTGAGGTGCTCCTCTGTGACCTTGCTCCAGGCCCTTCATGGAGGGCAAAGAGAGGGTTTGAGAGCAGTGGTGGTGTTGAAAGAGAAGTGTATGCAGTTGTGGTCCATCCAGAGGGGCTGAACGGTGTGGCTGAAGCGGATGATGTTCCCACCTGCGAAGATGGGGACAAGGTTCTGTCCTGGCTTGTGGTTAGGGATGGGGATGAGCTGTTTCAGTCCGATGTTGGCAAGGTTGTCCAGAAGGGCGGTGGAGTTGGAGCCTCTGATGTTGTCGAGGTGGAAGTCTAGGTCTCCAATGAGTATGTAGTCAATGGAGGTGATGGCGGGAGTGCGATGAGGTCAGCAATAGAAGTGGTGAACAAAGTACGAGGTCCTGGGGGTCGGTAGGCGAGTGTGCCATGAATAGTGGTTCTAGGGCTGGTCTGGATCGGGAAGTGAAGGTGTTCGGTGGTGGCACACTAGTCTCTCATGGCGGAGAGTCGGAGGGAGCTCTTGTATGCGATGGCGAGTCTCCCTCCTGGGCGGTTGGGGTGGTCCTTCCTTTGGATCTTGTAGCCATTGGGAATGGCAGTGGCAGTGTCGGGAGCAGAGGAGGCATTGGTCCAGGTTTCTGTGAGGAAGGTGATGTTTTGCAAGAGGGTGTCGAAGAGATCTCAGTTTCTATGGCATGTTTGTGCAGGGAGCTCACATTGAGGAGGATGCACTTCAGGGGTTCAGTGGTGTTGGCGTCTAATGTGGGGGTGGTAGCCGTGGCAGTGCGGAGGGCGGTGAAGGTTCAGCAGCAGTGGTGTCAGGAGAAATGGACATGGGTAGTGATCAGCATGGACAGATGGCACTTGTTGAAGATGCTAGATGTATTAAAAACAGGTATACATCTATTTGTATGTTCCTTTGTATATGATGCCACTAGCAAAAGGTAAAGACACACACATGCATGCTTTCAGGAATATGGTGAGAGTTATAACAGACACAAGCGAATGGTTGCTGCTTTATATTTGGCTAGGCCCAACACTCTGAGTAGTCACAGAATAGAGAAGCTGCAGCACAAAAGTGAGGTTTAAAAGATGTTGGCAGAGGGATTCCTGATTAGGCTACATTGTTTCAGTCGGTGGAAAGGTACACTTGAAGTACGCCACCAAATGTAGGTGTTTCCTTGAAGTGGGAAGTGCGATCTGTCAAGTTTAAAGGGACTTCATGGTTTTGTGATTGAGGTATGTCTCTACTTGAACATGTATTCTCACATGTGTTATCCATCTGAAGATGCTAGACGTACAAAACAAAGGTATACATCTGTTTGTATGTTTCTTTTATATATGATGCCACTAGCAAAAGGTACAGACACATACATGCATGCTTGGAGAAACATGGTGAGACTTATAACAGTGCAAAAACAACAATTGATGGACAGAATGCAGGACAGTAACACAGGACGGTTGCTGTTTTAAATTTGGCTAGGCCCAAGATTTTGAAAACTGAAGCTGCAAGAGAAAAGGGAGGTTAAAGACATGTTGGCAAAAGGATTAGTGATTAGGCTACTTGATATGAGTCTGTGGAAAGGCACATTTGAAGTACACCATGTAAATGTAGGTGTCTTCTCAAAATGAGAAGTGCAGACTGTCAAGTTTAGGGACTTCATGTGAATGATGTATGTGTCTACTTCTACATCTACCGTCTGATGTGTTATGCATCTGAAGATGGTAGCTTGAATACCTGTTTGGTTTTACTACTGGTAGACAAATCTCTTCGTTCTGGTCTATCGATAGGTTGCAGAGCCTGTGATGTCATCTGAATGAAGGTATTGTGGAGCCTCCCATATAGCTCGTTCATTACACAGATGCCATGCTTTATGAGCAGAAAGAAATACATACAGTTTTTTTGCACAAATTGCATGTGCTCTGAAACACAGATATTTAACTCTATCACTGTTATAAGTCTCACCATATTTCTCAATCTTTCATACATCAGTCTGTGTGTTTTCGATACCTGTGCTTCACAACGTAAGTTCTCTAAATTTGTGTAGAAAAAGGTCTATGTATTCCTCTCTGCTCGTGAAACATGGCACCTGAGTATTGAACAGGATATTTGAGAGGCTACATAACACCTATATACAGAAGACATCAAAGGCTGTGCCACCGAATGATAGAGCAGAACTGAGAGATTTGTCCACCTGTAGCCAAACCAACCAAGTTTTCAAGCTACCATTTTCAGATGAATAACTCGAGACAATAGATGTAGAAGTAGACACATTCCTCACTCACAAGAGCACCTAGAGTTTTAAATTTGACAGACTACATTTCTCATTTCAAGCAGACACGTAAACTTATATGGCCTACTTCAAGTGTAACTTTCCACAACCTCATAGCAAGTAGCCTAATTACTAATTCTTTTGTCAACATGTCCTAAACATCACTTTTGTGTTGAAGCTTCAGTTTTCACCAGCTGCTGAGAATCTGAATCATGTTACTGTTTAAAGGTGTGTTTTCTTGTGACAGGTTTGTTAATATGTAAAGTGCAATATTCTAAATATTTACATTTTATGGAGACATTTGCAATGTAATTGAAACTATTTGTTTATTTATTGTTATGAATATTAATATATAATTCTTTTAAAAGTATTACATTATTTAACAAACTATTTTAACTTTCTTTGTTTTTCAGATATTTAGATTTATTGGTAAAAAACATTGAGAATGGCAAAAAAAGATCAAAAGAGAAGACAAGAGAAAAATCAGTACTATATAAAGGAAAAATAAAAGAGAAAATTAGATGAAATGCAAAATGTTACACTGAAGAAAATGGGTTTTGGTAAGAGAACTAAGGAGTTTGTTAATATATTTTTACAGAATGTAAAACAATTTGGAAATGCTGAAAAGAAAAAAAAAGTTTAACAACAAATCAGAAGGAAGGGAAAAAAAGAGATGATAAAAGAAAATCATGTTATGGGAAAACAATGCATGTTGAAAGAAGGCAGAAAGAACATAAAGACACCAGGAAGAGAATGTATAGAAGTGGAATACTACAAAATGTATTGAAAGATTGTAAAATATTTGAAGGAAGATCAGCAACTTATAAACAAAAGCAACAGATTGAAAGTGTATTAGAGAAAGCTTTTGAACTAAAAAGGAAATTATTTATATTAATATTGAAGAGGATGAAAACATTGAATAAAACAATGCTGTTTATGACGGAGAAAAGCAAAAGTAAAAGACTGGCTAATAAAAGTAACTGTAAAATGTTCACTGGTGAATGGAAGCACATTTTTGGTACTGAGCGTTTCTTTAATGAAGAAAGCTATTTTCAACAGAACACATTAGTACATGCAGTTGATACTAGTGGTCGATGCTATGAGATGAAAGATGGTTCTCTGATTCCAAGAGAAAAAATTGTTTCTAGAAAAATAGAAGAAGTAATAGCTCAAGCAGTTCAAGGGAGGTGTACACAAGCTCCTGTATTTATGTGGTATTGTAGCAGTATTTGCAGTATTCGACAGGAGTCTTTTGACATATTACAATTTGTTTTACGACAATATGCAAAAAACAATTATTAAACAGAAGCTTAAGATGTTGCAAGGTCTAGATCCATGTAAAATAGTAAAATATACTAATTTGCGAGGTCGTTCTCTAGCTTGTCTTTCGAGAAAAGTCTGCTAACGTACTTTTCATCATTTAAGAATGTTAACTGTACACCAATCTAAAATGCAGAAGTTGGTAAGGAGAATGTACCATGGAAAAACTCCTGCTTTATGTTTAAGTGAAATGAACACAGCTCTTTTGCATGGTTCTGTATCAGATATAGAGAAAGTTGGTGATGATATACAGTTTCTTTTTTTTGGATTAGAAGACAAATGTAGAGAAACTGAGAGTTTGATAAGTGGAGGTGTTAAAGAACAGGAGAAAGAGACTAATATTGATGAGTTTGTGGAAGAAATTACAACTTTTAAGACAGTTTTGTCTGAAAAACCAAATCTATGTTTGTATTTGTTGTCATCGTACTCACTATAGAAGTCAAACTAGGAATGATGATTTATATTTAAAAAGTGAAAAATAAAATAATAAATGGCAGCAATTTGTTGTTTATTTGTTGGTAGAAGGTCAGTTTGAATTGGGTGTTGATCAAGCTATTTGTAAATATTGTTACAACAAATTATAAGAAAAGAAAATGCCAGCTAGAGTAGTACATGACAACATAGAGTTCGTACCTATTCCTCAAGAACTGACTGATTTAAATATATATGAGTCTATTCTCATTCAATCTGCACACCTATTTCAGGCTATAGTTCATAGGGAGCCTAAAACAGATAATCTGCCAGCAACAGATTTACAAAAAGGTCTTAAAGAAAGAGTTGTCTACTTACCTTTAGATTTTAAGAAAAACATTGAACCTGTCGGTGTAGACAGAGAAGAAAATGAGCCAGGAAGTATTCTAGTAAATGGTGTACCAACAAAAAGTCGAAAAACCTGCCAAGAGTTTGTAGATGTTTCTATACTTCAAAAGGCTACAGTAGACCTGAGACACAATACCATTTATTATAACAGTGTGAATGTTGATGAAGACATAATATGCTTAGCAGATGAAACAGTAAATTTAGCTGGACAAATTGAAAAAGTGGACAAGTGCAGAACTGAATAGATTCATGAACATTATGCAATACATCATTTTGCAAAATAAATAATTGGAAACCGTATTCAATTATTTCAAAAAAGAGAAAAGCAAATGGAAGTCCCATGAGTGTATGGGAAAAAAGTTTAGAAGCTCGTTGTTTTCCCTAGCTAGTCCCCACTGGAGAAGGTGGATGATTTGATGTGCAAGATGTACAGATTCCAACTGAAGAATACAGATCAACAAGAATATTATGCGAAGATGCAAGATTTTGGCAGTGCATTCCATATATATTACATCTCCTGTTTGAAAGCAATTTGTCTGCACTTTCGTATGCAGTGAACCACATATTAAAACAGGAGCTCATTTTCAAAATGTTTCTGCAAAAGAGTTCATGGACAAAGTTGGACAAAGAGATGAGAATTTAGAATCTCAGTTAATTAATTTGATGGCATGTCAACGTGGTACTAATGAGTGTTGGTATCATTGTCATGGAGAACTTAAATGCATGTTAAGAAACTTCGGTACGCCTACATGGTTTGTAACACTTAGCTGTGCTGCATATGCGTGGGAAGATTTACTTGAATTTCTACGAGAAGCAAATTCAAATGTTAAAAACATTTAATTGAAGACAGCTGAAGACAGCTGAAGAACTGTGTTACTTGGATGCTGTAAATGTGTGCAGATATTTTAATCATAGGTTTCAAGCCATGATGTCATTTATCTGCAATAAAAATAATCCACCTCTTGGAGAGGTAACACATTTTTGGGGGAGAAAGGAGTACCAAGCCAGAGGTGCTCCTCATCATCAAATGCTATTAAGGCTAAAGAATGCACCAAAATGTGGAACTGATACTGATGAAACGGTATGTTACATGTGGCATTCCAAGAGATGGAGGGGAAACGAGCTTGAGACAAGTTTCACGGTTTCAAAGTCATTGATGTGGGAAATATTGCTGACAAAAATACAAGTGTAAAGGGAAATTTTATACAAAATGTCGTTTTGGATATCTACGTCCTATAATTTCTAAAGGAAGAGTAAATGGTTTTTTGTCAGCAGTAAGGCATATAATAACTTGGGAAATCTCCCAAGAATACATACAACTTAAAAAGAACAGAAGCTTCGAAGTTCATTAAGGACTACAATCCAGTTCGTTTGAAAATTTGGAATGCAAACATGGAAATCCAGTATGTTGCAGATAATTCAATTTCTGTAGCTCACTATGTTTTATCATATATAACCAAATCTGAAAAGACATAGATGAAAGAAATGTGGGAAGAAATGTCACAAGAGAAAAGTCTTAGCAAGAAATTGTACAGCTTCAGCTTGAAAATGCTTTCCCATTGCGAGATTGGATCCTATTAATTTTCGGATCACTTGCGCTCAGCCAGTTTATATTCAAAGTCAAGAGGAATCTTTTGGGTAAGTCTAGGTCTTGCCGCCACAAGAAATAGAGTATTAAAATCTTTACAAGAAATCGAATACTTGGCACTGAATGAACCAGGAAGTACAGATATTGTTAAACCTAATATGTTTGTAACATACTATCCATAAAGGAGTCCACATCTCGAAAACCCATGTCTGTATGAAATACTTCAACATTAAAGCTTTAAAAGAAATTTAAAGGAAAAATAAAAGAAGAAAAATATGCATTAATTGGATTTGATGGATGTTTGGTAAAACATGCCAAAGGAAATAGTATTAACCACAGAAAACTCAGTTACGAAAGTCAAGATAAGAGGGAATTTTCTAATTTAGCACTTCTGAAACTGTTCAAGCCTTGAAGTGGTGAAACAGAATTACGTGGAAATTTTGACTGCTATGAAGATTCTTTTAATGCAAACAGATACAAATCTATATACAAATGTTAAATGGTGAAATTAAACAAGAAAGTACTATTGCAGCGGAAAGTTCTCAAGATAGTCAAAGTTCTGGTCCACTGATTCAAGATTCACTGGTACAACCAATTATCGAAAATGAAGCAGCAATAGCCAGGAATGAGATAGAAACTGCAATGCAGCAAGCACAACAGGATATTATTCAGTTGGAAAAGTTTGAAGAACAACTAAATATTAAACAGAAATAAATATATCTACAAGTCATAGAACAGATACAACATGATTTGATGCACGAAAAAAAAGAATGCCAATATTTATCATTTAAAACTATTCTAATGTACATCAGCGGTCAAGCTGGAACAGGAAAACATTTCTTAATTAAAGTTTTGACCAGTTATCTACACAAAGCTACAGAATCACATTTATCTTGTGTTGTAACAGCTCCAACTGGATAAGCAGCACACAACATTAAAGGGATTATTTTCCATTGATTACTTTTGCTAACTGTTGAACATGATAATAAATTGGAATATCCGAAGCTATCTGGAGAAGCCTGTTTTGAAGTCTTAAGAGTACTGAATGAAATTTAACTTTTAATCATTTATGAGGTGAGCATGGTCCTAAACTTAATGCTTGCCTTTGTACATTTAAGAATGCAAAAGATTTTAAAAACAGATGACGATGTTCTGTCTGGAGAAAAACATTTAATTGTATTCGGAGATCTACTAAACTTACTCCTGTGGAAGGACAACCTGTTTTTAAAACACTTGTTCATGAAGACACTGGGAAATCTTTGGGAAGTATTGGAAATGTGAACATTTGGTTACATTTTGAATATAAGGAAGTTGTTAGGTATATGCAACAAGCAACTGATGAAGATTACGGAAATATTCTTCAAGACGTAAGAATTGGTGTCTTAACAAAACATGGTAAACAAGCTTTAGAAAGTCGGCTACAAAGAAACTTGTTTGCAACTGGAAATACAGCAGCTGAAGTAATGTACAACATGCTTGGAAAAAAGCAGACTATAGTTTACCTAATGCCTACACTGCAAGAGTAAAAAGAACAATTGATGGACAGAATGATGTGCCTAAATCCATTGTTTATTTGCTCCCCATGCCAATCCAGTTTTACCCTAGCCATTTGCAAATCAGTCTTGACCCTGTGCCCAATGGGAGCAGTCGAGCCCGAACTGCAAGGTCAGGTACTCCCTTGGACTGGAAAAAAGCATCCTAGGACTGGTTTTGGGGTTTCACCCTTCATCAGCCAGGATAGCTTGAATCCAGTGGCACATGGAGCTTGAGACCCACTCCTGGGCATACCCGGTGCACTTAGGGTGAGGAAGCAAAACACACACAATTGATTCACGGAATGCAGAGCAAATCAAATCATTCCCCCCAAGTCCAGAGATCTGGTTTAAATCCATCATTCTTTTGCTCACCATGCCACCCCAATTTAGACCTGGCCATATGCAAATCAGTCTTGACCCTGTGCCTCATGGGAACAGTCCAGCTCGAACTGCCAAGCCAGGTCCTCCCTGGACCAGAAATAAGCATTCTAAGACCGGTTTTGGGGTTTCACCCCTCATCAGCCAGAATTTCTTGAATCCAGTGGCACAGTGAGACCGGGACCCTCGTCTGGGCATAACTGGCGCACTTAGGGCGAGGAAGCAAACGACACTCAATTGATGGACAGAATGCAGAACAAATCAAATCATTTACCCCAAACAACAAATCTGGGTTAAATCCATCATTATTTTGCTCACCATGCCACCCCAGTGTAGACCTGGCCATATGCAAATCAGTCTTGACCCTGTGCCTCATGGAAACAGTCCAGCCCAAATTGCCAAGCCAGGTCCTCCCTGTACCATAAACAAGCATCCTAGGACAGGTTTTGGGGTTTCACCCCTCATCAACAAGGATAGCTTGAATCCAGTGGCACAGTGAGCCCTGGTCCCACATCAGGGCATACCCAGCTCACTTAGAGGAAGGAAGCAAAAGACACACAATTGATGGATGGAATGCTGAACAAATTCAAAGCATTCACCCCCAGTCAAAAGATCTTGGTTAAATTCATCATTATTTTGCTCACCATGCCTCCCCAGTTTTAACCTGGCCATATGCACTTCAGTCTTGACCCTGTGCCTCATGGGAACAGTTCAGCCCGAACTGTCAAACCAGGTTCTCCCGGGACTGGAAACAAGCATCTTAGGACTGGTTTTGGGGTTTCACCCCTCATCGGCCTGCATAGCTTGAACCAGTGGCACAGTTAGCCCGGGACCCACATCTGGGCATACCCGGTGCACTCAGGGCGAGGAAGCAAAAGACTTACATTTGATGGACAGAATACAGAATGCAGATGTTTCACTTAACATTTTGTGCATTCATCTTCTTTTGTCCTCCAGGTATGAAAATAATTCCCATACCACACTCTTCTTACTTTTGTGCCATCTGTCCTCTTCTTCCTCCTCCCTCAGATCCTGTGCAGTTGCCATTTTCCAATTTTAAAATAAAACCTATAAAACACCAAAAATCCTCCAAAATTGAAAGCTCTTCAAAGAGAATGGCTGTTGCCAAGCACACCCAAAATTAAAAGAAAGAGGGTGGGATCTAGCAAACTTAAGCATGACAGGATCTTCAACCAATTACATTTCTTTTTTTTGTGTCACATGGGGTGCACAACCCCTATGCGGAACCAACGCGTATCGGACGTGAATCCACAACTTCTTTTAATTTTACATTTCAACAATATTCAGTACTATCTGATACTATTTTAATTACACATAACTGTATTTCTTTATTTTGAAATGAGTTAAATAAAGCTATATTTAGTAATCTATATTATTGTTTAAAAAACCATTGGATTCGCGTCCCCTACACGAATCCTAAAGTTGCGATCTACGTGGACGTACATCGACTCCTGAAATTACTACAGACATGGGTCTCAAGCTCCCTGTGCCACTGGATTCAAGCTATCCTGGCTGATGAGGGGTGCAACCCCAAAACTGGTCCTAGGTTGCTTCTTTCCGGTCCAGGGAGGACCTGCTTGGCAGTTGGGGCTGGACTGTTGCCATGAGGCACAGGGTCAAGACTGATTTGCATATGGCCATTTCTAAACTGGGGTGGCATGGTAAGCAAAAGAATGATGGATTTACCCAGATCTCTTGACTGGGGGAGCAGAATTTGATTTGTTCTGTATTCTGTCCATCAATTGTGTGTCTTTTGCGTCCTCGCCCTGAGTGCACTGGGTATGCCCAGACGTGGGTCCCGGGTTCACTGTGCTACTGGATTCAAGCTATCCGGGCTGATGAGGGGTGAAACCCCAAAACCAGCCCTAAGATGCTTTTTTCCAGTCCAGGGAGAACCTGGATTGACAGTTCGGGCTGGACTGTTCCCATGAGGCACAGGGTCAAGACTGAAGTGCATATGGCCAGGTCTAATTATATATATAAACTGGAGAAGCAGCATCTACACCATTCATCAAATTACCAGTCTTACCAGCCCTAGCCCTGACATCCTGGGGATAAGTATCAGAGGGCCTGGGGGGGGAACGCCAAAGTTAATCTCTTGAATGTCTATGTGAGGGGGACTAAAGGGGGTAGACCCTCACCCATCATCGCAACACTGGAAGAGAGTTTAACTACCTGCCCTCCCCATGCTAGAGTGGTCATAGCAGGAGATTTCAACTGCACCTTCGAGCCACTGGACAATGACGACCTGCTAGGAACCAAGGAAGATGACACTAAATGGGCAGTTCCCACATTACATCTCCCACCAGTCAAATGATGGACACAGTTGGGACTCCAACTTGATGCCCTCACTGTTGAGTTTGGTCTGAGGGCAGCCAACGGTAGAATGCCATCAGATATGCAGGGTGCGGACACATACAAGAGAGTTAGTAGCCTTTCTCGAATTGACTATATTTTCCTTGACATGCGGCTCTGGGAGACCTGATCGACATGAGCGTGGGCATAACTATAGAAAGTGACCACAACCCCCTAGCATAACTATGAAATCCTGTGGGAAGCCCCCAGCTACTCAACGAACACCTTACTGCAGACCACCACCAGAGAGATCATTCCCTTGAACTGCAACAGTGTTTTAAAATGGCAGAAGGTGTCCTTCCAGGAATCTACGATTGTGGGCATCAAACACAATCTGGCTGCAGGCACACTTGAGCTTCAGGCTGCTGCCTCTAGCCCAAGTGGGCTGGCCAGAGTACCTGCAGTTCACTCTCGTTTGATTGACAGACTGAATGTACATTTGCCAGCTCCTAATTCGGGCACCAAACCTAGTATGCCAGCAAAAGGCCCCTACTCGGAGTATGCTAAAGACTGCAGACCTAAACAGCTACTCTTAGCCGCAGCAATCAGGAACAATATCTGTCCCCTGATTAAAGCAGCTAGGAAGTCCTACAGAGCCGCTCTGCAGCAGGCAAAGATAGCTTGGGAGGAATTCCGATGGCAGCAACTTAAAGCAGCAAGTTTATCTAAGGATGCCAAGTCGTTCTGGACTCTAGTGACTTGGGGCAGTAAGTCAGGTATATGCTCGGCCCCAAATTATATCCCAGACCAGGAATGGCACAGTCACTTCCAGAGCCTCTACTCAACAACAGAGGCAAAGCTCCCTGTTGATATTGATGCTCCCTCCAGGCCTAGTAGTGACAATGGTCTTTTTACCCAGACTGAGACAGAAGCTGCTATAAGTATAGTAGTGCCTTCTAAAGCAGCAGGTCCAGATGGCCTGCCGGGTGATCTATTTTCTGGCAGACACCACAAACTGGGCAAGTAATACTCCTTTTAGCAAATGCCATTGCCAGTGGGGCCCCTGTCCCTGAGTCCTAGAAGGGCACTCAGGGGGTTCCAATTTATAAAAAAAAAGGTTCTAGAGAGGACCCCTCAAACTATAGGCTCATTAGTCTGATTGATGCTATGTAGAAGGTCTTTGGCAGAGTCCTCCTGCAGAGGTTCCTGCTATGGGCTGACGATAATGTCATTCTTTCACAGTACCAGGCTGGCTTTAGGCCAAAGACAGGAACTATCAATCAGGTGCTCCGCCTTTTACTTATCTACTGGAAGGTAGTAGTGATCGGCAAGGGCAGTCTTTACCTGGGATTTATTGATTTAAAGACTGCCTTTGATCTGGTCCCTAGGAGCAAACTGTGGCTGTCTCTCAAGGACATGGGTATTCCCCCATTTATCCCAAACCTGCTGGTGCGACTGCATGAATGAAATTATGCCCAGGGCAGATAGGGGCACAGGGACAATGGACAGAGCACATTTCAGTCAAAAGGGGAGTTCAGCAGGGCTGTGTCTTGGCCCCCACCCTATTCTCCCTTTATATAAACATGGTGGTCAGCTTCCAACAAGAAGTCCCAGCAGACGCACCAACCCTGGGGAGCGACAAGGTACCGACTCTCTTATTCGCTGATGATACCCTGCTGGTGTCTAAGACACCTGCAGGGCTACAGCGACTACTCACCAGGTTCCATCTTTACTGTGATAATTGGGGGCTGGTTATTAACACCTCAAAAACCAAATTCATGGCTTCCAACCCCCACAAGTCTTACAGGAGTACCCCTTTGCTAGGTGGGATACCTCTCGAAAGGGTAGACACCTTTAACTATCTTGGTGTCCGTCTCTCTGATAAATTATCATGAGAGCACCACCTAACAAAGATGCTCCTGGGGCATAAGCGAGTAGTAGGTGCACTTGGGAGGGAATATCGCCTCTTACACAGCAGACCGGTAGCCCCAGCTCTCCAGATTTACAATGCCAAAGCGGTTGGTGCAGCATTGTATGGTGCAGAGCTTTGGGGATGGGAAAAGGTTCATGATGTCTGTAGATCTGAGCACAAGTTTCTTAGAGATCTGGTGTTGCTGCCCCAATCCACCCTCCTCTCCCCTCTAATGCTCGACATGGGCAGGAGATCTATTGGTGACATGGCAAGGCTGCGCCCACTCCTCTTTTGGGCCCACATCAGGCGAACACCAGAGCTTCTTCCCTACTCCAAGGCCCTTACTGAGGTGAATACGACTAGATACCGACTGCAAAATAGGCTGGATCGCCTACGTTAAGAAAATCATGACAGTCTTGGGGTTTCAAGCACTATGGGACAGGCAAGAGCCACCCACGAAAGAAGAGCAAAGACATCGCTACTGGGAATGGGTGGACCACCAAGAATCAAGGTAGACTAACAGCCAAATGTTATCTTTACAAAGAGACTAGTCAATTAGAACTCTTTTTAGATACCATTCAGGCCCCATTTTAGGTCCGGCATACTCCCTATCTGTGAGACCACAGCGAAATGGCACTCATGCAATCGAACGCCAAAGAACTGTCCCTGCTGTGAGGCCCTGCTAGAAAGCTTGCATGGCCTACAACATCCCGAGGGCCAAGTGGCTAAACCCACTGTGCCTGCAGCTGGGAACACCGACCTATCGTGTTACCCTTCGCATTCTCAGGACTGATGCCAGACCTTTCTTTGCATGTTGTGTGGCAAAGTTTTTAAGTCACACATGGCTCATCAGACAGAGGTTACGGTTAGGATCATTACAGCACTCTGCCGAAACATGCTGACTCTCATTCACTTTGGGGATCCACCACAGACCCTCTTAGTTCCATTATCATTGGCTAAGCTCTTGCACTTTTCCCCTCGTTCTTCTTTTTCAATTCTGCTATCCTATGGAAGGTTGGATCATTTGTAAAAGGTCTCTGGTGAGTTGTATTCCGATACCTGATTCCACCTAGATGAATTGTCAAGTTGCTTTCCCTTCCTTTTTTTAGTGTACCTTCTGTATGTTTTTATCGATATTATATGTATGAACTTTTTAAAATGTGGAACTAGGTAATTATAATTTTTATTGAGGGTGCAGCAGAATACCTAGAAGGACTACATACTACATCACTTCTTAGCGTATTCCCATATGATGATACGTTGACTCTGTATTTGTTTTAAAAAAATGTATTTTATTGCTTTTATGACACTGGATGTCGAAATAAAGCTATTATCAATCAATCAATCATTTAGGTCCCAATCAAGAGGGACACCATCCACCACAAAAGACAACATATACACGTTTCATGAACTTATCCCTGAGGGTGTGAAAATCCATAGGGGAGAAAAAAAGGCAGCAAAAGGAGAACAGCCAGCGAATGGAAATATCGTTATTTGGTGGTGAAGCTAAGTAAGAACCAACATGTGATAATACGGAACTCCGACAAAGGGGCTAACTTTGTTTTGTGGCCTATTAGCATGTATCTACAGGAAGAACGCACTCAACTTGGACAGAGGGACTGCTATAAAAAATGTAAACAGGAAGCGATGATTAAGGCACAAGCTGAATACACTCAAGAATTAGATCAATGAATCAAGAAGGGTTTACTCTTGCATGATGAATTAATGTACCTTAAGAATGATACTCCCAGGACTCTGATCTTCTATCTAATACCGAAGGTGCACAAGAATGCCAGCTGCCCCCCAGACGACCCATCATATCAGCAAACAGAAGCATGATGGAAAATACTTATAAATATATTGACTTCTTTCTAAAATCGTATGTAGCAAATTTACCATCCTACATAAGGGACAGTGGTGAATTTCGGAAAATGATCTATGACACATCCATGGAACAAGCCTATGTGTTAATTGCCCTGGACACAACAACCCTATGCACTAGCACTAGCATTGCCCACACTGATGGCTTGAGAGCTATACAGCATTTCCTAAGTGACAGACCAGTAGGCTTATTCAAACACACCCAAATGTTGATGTCCATGGAAAAGAGGTGCCTGGAAGATAACTTTTTTCTGTTTGGGGGTGAGCTTTATCAGCAACAGGGGGGAACATCGATGGGCACCTGTTTCGCCCTCAGTTATGCATGCTTGCATGTAGGCTGGTGGGAGGAACAGGTGCTCCACAGAGAACACGTACAAGCATAGGATGATCACATATTAATGTGGGTAAGTTTCAAAGGCGATTTATTTGTGATCTTGGTAGCCACTACTAACTTTGCAGGGCACTTTATCAATCATCTAAACAATAACAGTTTGAATTTAAAGTTTATGTATACCATCAGTAAAAGCAGCGTAACGTTTTTAGACATAGAAGTGTGTGTTGAGGCAGATAAGCTAGAGACAAAACTTCACAGGAAGGAGACAGCAAGAAGCACAACCCTACATGCTTCTAGCTTTCACCCGGCCGACACCAAACTCAGTATTCTGTATGGAGAAATGCAAGCTAACAGAAATTGCAGCACATCAACTGAACTAGATAAGTGTCAGAATGAGATGAGCCAGAGATTTCTGGAGAAGGGCTACAACAGAACAGTGGTTGAGGAAGCGCATCGGGCATCAAATAAAAAGAAACAAGAGGTGATTCTATTTTCCAAAAAGGAACTGAGGGAGTTGAAAAGTGAGCCCCAGATTAGATTTCGGACCATGTACAACTCCCAAAATAAAGAACTTAGGGATCTGTTTAATAAAAATTGTCATATACTTACAACAGATCTGGTCATAGGGAAAATAATGCCAAGACATCCTCCCCTAAGAGTAGTTAAAATGAGCCCTCAAATGGAACGTGATCAGAGCTGGTTAAGACCACCCCCAGGCTTCAAGAAGTATAGTTGTTGTAGAGCTTTCCGTATAGGTCAGAACACCACAGCTTATTCTACTCTGTTCGGAGGGAGGGAGATAAAGATTATGGGGGACTACAACTGCAAGACTGAATTTGTGGTCCATGTACTAACATGCACGTGCAGCTTACAATATGTGGGGAGTAAAACATTGCAGGTTCACAAATTAATCCTGTAACACATGAGGGCAATAACTAACAGCGATCAGTCATACCCTGTAGCACAACACTGAGAGATGATGCATCAGAAAGATCCAACACAAGTCAAGTACTTTGTAATTGTGCAGTACCAATGAGTAGGAGGGGTGGTGATCGCATAAGAACGCTATGCGAGCTTGAAACTAGATAAATCCTCACACTTGACAGTAAGATACTGAATGGGCTGAACTATGACAAGGAATTCCATTTGTGTCTATGATATGTGTGTTGAAACAACTGTTTATATTTGGAGGTATTTATTAAATTAAGCTGTACTATGATTCACTCTTTGCAAAGTTGGCCTGTTTCCATTGACATTAAAAATAGCAAAATGGTATTAAATGGCACTAGCCAGGCTTATTTGTTATTGGAATGCATGAATTATGATAGCTGATACGTGCCATTGATAATGAGCAAATGAATTACTTATCCGAGTGCATTAAAAGGGCACTTGCCCATGATATAAATGGTAGCACCATGGATTTGATGATTATGCACTGTAATCCGAATTAGACACTTGTCTTTAATTTTCTTAAGTAATGAAATTCTGAACTGCTCATGGGTGTAGTCTATGCACTTTAAATTTGAAGCAGGCACTTATCACTGAGTTCGGATTTATCTATGGAAAATGTTGTTTTGCACTTGAAATTATTTAATGCCACATTGCAGTAGAATTTACAAGTGATTGTAACTTGTCAAAATGAATTGTATTTTGTGATATAAGGGAAGGAATCTTTCTTTTATATTAACTTGACTCCTGGAAGCAAAAGGCAATACATTGGCATGAAAACATCATGTGATCAAGGCCGTCGTGACAGCAGAAATGCATTATGGCTAACATGATTAAAGCCATCTGAATCCGCAGTTGAATCGGCTTTGTTTGTTTTGAATTTTGTCAAGCGTGAAGTTGATATAAATATATGAAAAAGTATTTATTTTAAAAAATATATATATATTTGAAAAAAATTAAATACGTTTAAAAAATACTTTTTATATATGTATATATATATTTTATATGTATATATATATATATATATACAATAATAAATCGAGATTTCAGGGATATTGTAGTTAGGAAATAGCATGTTAAAAACGTTAACAATACAATGAAAAAAAAACATGTTTCAGGGTCAGTATAGTTAGGAATTAGCATTTATAAAACCTTACAAATTCACTGCAAAAACACAGGTTTCAGTTACGTTGTAGTTAGGAATTAGCATTTAAAAAACCTTAGATATTCACTGAAAAAAACACAGGTTTCAGGGACACTATAGTTAGGAATTGGAATTTAAAAAACCTTAGATATTTACTGACAAAAAAACAGGTTGCAGGGACTTCATAGTTAGGTTGACATTTCGCTCGTACAAAACCAGAGATATTCAGCTGTTATAGCTGGGTGAGCTAACTATAACTCGCCCCCCGTATTGCACTGATGGTGACGTCACATATGACATCACTCGTGACATGGTCAGTGACATCACTGATGACATCACTGATGACATCTCACATGACATCACTGATGACATCACTGATTACATCATCCGCTTAATATCTAATGCACCTCCTCACACCCTAATATAATGTTTCATACACACACTCTAATATACAGACTACCATTCTCGAAACCATGGACACACCAATACCAGTTAGTACATACCCACACACTGATTCATAGGTCTACACACACATCCAGTCACTCGCCCATACAGTCACTAATACACGCAGTCACTCATCAATACAGCCACTGATATATGCACTCATACACCTATACTTACACTCACACACCGCCACTCACCCATACACTTAGTCACACACCCAAAGAATCAATCACACTGCCATTTACTCACCTGTACAGTTATATACACACCACCTCACTTATTTATACGGATACTAACACATACTTACTCTCTTTTACAATCACTCACACAAGCACACACTCATGCATACAGCCACTCTCACAATCACTCACTCTCAAATATGGTCACATATACTCCAACACTCACATATACTGCCTTTCACATATGTAGTTACTCACACATATACCACTGACACATCCATTCACTCACCAAGACAGCCATAATCACTCATTCACCCATACAGCCCCTCGGACATCCAAACATGAACCCATACACCCACTGACTCACACATCCATGCAAGGAGTCACACACACACCCACCCACCCACAAAGACACTCAGGCACCCATACAGGTACTCAGACTACCAACCATTAATCCATATAGACACTCATGTAGCTGCTCACGAACCCATGCAGCCACTTACACACCAACTTAAAGACAGATACAGACATTCACACAGATTAGTCATTCACCAATGCATTCTTCAATACACCTTGGCGTATATATACATATATAAATAGTATACTTGCTAGAAAGGAAGTGATATTTGGCAGAAATTAGAGAGGTAATTTGATAATTATATCAAGCTTAAATACTTATATAAGAACAGTTGGAGGTGTCTACAATGAAATATTAAACAAGTCATACGTCAAACCTTAATACGTCAGGAAATTGTCATTAATCCAGCCACGTGTATAAGTCTTCTGTTGTATTTAGTCCATGAGGACTTAGGCTATTGAGTTCCAAGATGTATTTGGTCTCGAGTTTGCATAGGAGTGCCTCTCTATCTCCGCCTCTTCTTAATGGTGGTATAGTATCTATTGCGAAGTATTTTAATTGAGATGCATCATTTCCATGCATTTCACTAAAATGACGGGCCACTGGATAGGTTGTATCCACGTTTGCTATGGCTCGCAAATGTTGGAGGATCCGCTTGTGGACTTGCAGCTTTGTGCGTCCCACATACTGCAGTCCACAAGGGCACTCCAATATATAGCGCCCGCAGTATAGTAACTTACGACAGGTCCAAAACATTGGATCTAGGTGAGGAGATCGATTTTTTAGTCTATGACCGTTTGCAAACATTGAGGCCACGCAATCAAAAGAAACAAGAACAAGAATCAACAAAAGACAGAGAGATAGCTACAAGAAGCGGAAACTCCTACAAAAAAACAAAAAGGCAGTATTGGCGCAAAAATCAATAAATGATAATACCATAGTAAATCTTTCTACCATTACT
This sequence comes from Triturus cristatus, assembly GCF_964204655.1. NCBI lineage: Eukaryota > Metazoa > Chordata > Amphibia > Caudata > Salamandridae > Triturus > Triturus cristatus. Next base: position 430,879,390 of record NC_140588.1, read on the forward strand.
CTTTCTGAGGCTGAAAAGCAGCTTCTCAGTCTCGGTTTGTCTTTCTGCCCTATCAGTGATTTTGATTATACACAAACACGTGTAGACGTCTTTTGTTATATTCGCAAACTGAAACTACAGACGTTTTTTAGTATTAAAGAAGGTCTTAAAGAACCAGAACACAATTTGGACAAACAGTCTAATACTGAACTGACAGCAGTTGATGCAAGACTGTTTCTCACTATGCATCAACTTCAACATGACAATGATGCCTCAGAGGAGGCATCCTCAACGCAACAAGATCTTACCGAAGCAACCATCTTGCAAATAGGAGCCAATACAAGCCCTTTTAAGCCAAAGTCTACTTTTATGGCACACATGCCAAAGGACGCGATTGATACCTTTCATGAGGTTATAGTGAAAGACCTAAAAAATTTGCACTATAAAATCAAACACAGGAGAAGATACAAAAGTGAACAGGAAAAAGAATATGCTGCGTTAATTAAACGATTGAGCAATGACCATCAAATTATTGTCACTACATCTGACAAGGGGGGCAAACTTGTTATTTGGCCTCAAAAGGAATACATCGCAGAGGCACATAAACAGCTCAATGATCCCTCGTGTTATGCAAAAACTACTCTCAGGGAATACAATGCAGCTAAAGATAATCTCAAAAAAATTATCTTCAAATGGAAAAGAGAAGAGATGATTTCTACGGAGGAATTCCAGTTCTTACATGTAGAAAATCCTGTTTTTCCTAGGCTGTATCTAATCCCCAAAGTGCACAAAAAGATATTACCAGTCCCTGGGTGGCCCATTATATCGGCCATACAGAGCGTTGGAGAACATGTTACTCAGTTTATTGATTATTTTTTACAGGATTTAGTTACTAGTTTGCCAACTTATATCAAAGACACCAGAGATTTTTAAAAAAAGATCAAGACTATACCTTGGACTGCAGATTCAATATTCATCACTCTGGATATCGAATCCCTTTATACTAGTATTGAACATCATACTGGATTAAAAGCATTGGATAATTTTTTAAGTAGCAGACCACTACAGTGTTATGGTCATAACAAAATGATGATGGAATTAGTTTATTGGTGTCTTAACAACAATTATTTCCTGTTTGATAAAGATATATACCTACAGAAGAGGGGTGTTGCGATGGGGGCCTGCTTCTTTCCCAGCTACGCGTGTCGTCACGTAGGTTGGTGGGAGGAGCAGGTTCTCAAGTGCACATACAATTCTGTTTTTACTGATCATGTTCTAACATGGATGTGTTATATTGATGACATTTTTATCATATGGAAGGGGGATGAGTTAAGTGCAATTGAATTTGTCAAAGATATTAATATCAATCACGAGAATTTAAAATTTACTTCCAATATAAGCAGACAACAAGTTGTCAATATTTTCATATGTGAAGGACAAATAGCAACCACTCTCCATAGAAAAAGCACTGCGGACAATTCTATCTTACACGCCAGCAGTGCTCACCCCAAACACGTCATTAATAATATTCCGTATGGTGAACTATTAAGGCTCAAACACATCTGCAGCACAGAAGAGGATCTAGCACACTGTACCACATTGGCACTCGACAGATTCAAACAGAGAGTTTACAAAGATGCCATTTTAAATCAGGCTGTTAAGAAAATGAAAGCTAAGCCCAGAGATGTATTGTTAGGCAAAGACACAACAACCGCACATGACATAGATCCAATAGTCAAGGATACGGATGTTGCTCCCAGATTTGTCACAATATATAATCGTCAAGAAAGGAAGATCAGGTCCACTATTACACAAAGTTGGCCTATACTCCTAACTGATGGGGTTTTAGCTCCTAGACTCCCCAGTGTTCCGACTATCACCTATAGAAAAGGACCCTCAATCAGAGCTCAAATTACCAAAAGTTTTCCGGAATTGAGCAAAGACTCTATGTAGTTGCAGCCCTGGCCGGGGTTTGTCAAATGTTCCAGCTGCAGGGCTTGCCAGTTTGGAATAAACACCACACAATATGCCACCCCTTTCTGTCCAGACATGGTTAAAATCAAGGGGACCTATAACTGCAAAACAGAATATGCAGTTTATGTTTTGACATGCACTTCTGGCTTAAAATATGTTGGCAGCACCAAGCTGCAGGTGCATGTCAGAATCCTCCAGCATCTTCGAGCAATCGTAAATAACGACAGCTCATATCCAGTTGCAAGACATTTTAAGTCAGTCCATAACAATGATCTGCAATGTCTTAGATACTTTGTAATAGCAGCAATTCCAAAACCACACAGAGAAAGAGACAGGGATAAGATGCAGAGGAGGTTGGAATCAAAAATAATTTTAGAATTGGATAGCAAATTTCCCAATGGGTTAAATACCACGGAGGATTTGTATCATTTTCTATAATTGGTTATTTATCTATAACAATATATGAGAGAGCAATTTTTCTGCACTAATTATTTAAGCTGCTTCCCTGCAGCACCGTCGTTTTTAACTACTTTTTTGATTATTTATTTAATAGATATTATTTTCACGCTTTTGGTATTTTTTAAGCTCATGTGGATTGTATCTTATGGTTACATATTCAACAAGATATTTTCATAGAATATGGTTCGGTCATTCTGTATTTAATATATCTCATGTTGGTGTCAGTATAGAGAATGAGGAAATATGAATTTTGTGATCAGATTATGTCCCCTATCGTAGACCCCAACGGCTCCATGTGCATGCTACAAGTACATGTATGTTCCCTCCTGCTCCAGTTTTGAAGACGCAAATATATGTGCGTCCACCGTCAACATGTCCTCTTTCAGACCCGCCATGAATGGGTCAGATATTCCATTCCTAAGTATGAAAGGCCACCAACTTTATGTGGTTCACTTTCCACATTTCACAGATTCAGGCGAGTAGGCCCGAATTCTGTCATCAAGCCTTTTCCTGCCTTCTGCCTCTGAAAGCTCCAGCCCGAGCCTGCATCTGTATCCATGAACTTTGTCCTACTCCCTGCGCGGCTAACGGTGCCTGATCCAGCCTATTGCCTGCCAAAAACTGTATTTCACCTTCAAGATTATCTATTCCGCTTCCCGTCCGATGCATTCCTGTCTAGCAGTTTAGGTAAACATTCCTCCAGCTACCGTGCAAAGGGGCCAGGCCTCGCTGTCCTCATGCAAGTAATTCATAGCCCCGTTACCATGGAATATTCCTACCCCCTCGCATCTCATATAGACACTTAGACGCTTGTACACGCACTAACAGTCAGTATAGAATAAGATTCTATCCTAGAGACCTTTCCTTTTGGATAACACAGTTCTTTAAACATAGGATATTAGATATGATTTGGGATTAGGTTGACATAACCCCAGACTTCTGTCTCCACATGTAGAGCTAAATGTCAAGTCCCATTCACTCTCTAGTTACACGTCAATCACACGTCATGCGGCTGCGCGCGCATCTCTGCCAAATATTTCTGCTGACATTGCAGGATTCTTCTATGGATCCACCCACTTGTGACATCATGTTTAGTGACGTATTTTAGTTACACCCATGTTTACGCCTCTATTAGTTACGTATGTACAGTTTTTCTGTATTATCAGCTGTCACGCCTCTTGCATCTGTTTCAATGTAATGCATTTTCTATAAAACTGCTTAACTGTCAATAATATATGCTCCCTTCCTTCCTGAACTTTCGTGGTGATGGAATAGAAGGCCCACAATTCGAATTGTCTTCCTTTGTATAGGAATAAAGCCTTTTAAAACCTCTAATACCACGGATTCTGCCTCTTATATTTACTGAGTTATTCTTATAGACTTTACCGCATAAAAAATAGTACCGGTAACGAAATATTTACCACATAAATTGGCGCCCGAACAGGGACACTTTCTCATCTCACGCGCCGGCGGTGCGTTGCAGGCCCGGTCCCTGCCACAGCTGAACGGACAACTACGCGTACCCGCTGGATTTCCTGTATCTCCCTCCGGCCAAGCGGGAGCGACTGAGGCTGCGATCAACACCCAGACGAGGCGGTGAGAAGTGCGAAGTATCCCGACCAGAGCCTAGCAGAGAGAGCAAGATCCGAGGTATACAGAGTCCCGCCAGGTTCCGAAGTTCCGAGTCCAGTCAAGTCGAGTCCAGTCCGGTCCAGTTTCAGTTCCGTTCCGAGGCCTTCCGTTCCGAGCTACCCGGTGAGTACCATTACCGGGGAGGCACTTAACGTGCACATAGTCTGTGCCGGTCAAGACGGGTTTGGGTACACAAATCCGGTCTGCACTGTTTCAGCAGTGTATCTGTACTGTTTAGCAGTATATATAGTATGTCTTGCATATAAATAAGTATTATCTAGTGTCAGTATTATGTCAGTAACTAGTTTTCTATTAGTTATCATTGTTCGTTAAAACTGTTAAATATTAAATGTTTTAATATGTTCTATATATTGTGGTGTGAATGACTGTTCATTATTGTGTTCATCGTATAAAGTGAGTTCTAGAAATAAGATCTAAAAATGCCGCTCTTTTCGAAACTAAGACAGATTAAAACTAGAAAAGGTGTACTCGAAGAAGCTGTTCCCATTCCACCTAGGGACACTCCAGGATACTTTATGTATCATAAGCATGGCCTAGACGCCGTATTATTTCTTGATTTATGGGTGGACTACACCAAAGAATTACCAGAAAGTCAGAGATGGCCCGCAACGGGGACCTGGGATGCAGATTGCATCATGAGAGTAGAAGAAGAATTATGGAAAAAGAAAGCCAGACAGTCACAGAAAGATGCCATTGAATTATGGCGTAAAGAATCATACAGACGTACAGAAAAAGCACACAGACAGGAAGAGAAAGGTAGAGAGAATTCAAATAAAACTCGAGAAAATCTATTACTTGAGGAAGGTACCCGAGTAAACTCAGAACAAGTAGACAGACAAAGAAACGCTCTTATGAATGGTATGTATCCTCTTCTGGCCGAAGGGTTACCTAAGGCTACCCCGGAAATACCAAAAGATTTAACTCCTCCATTACTCCCGATAAAAGCACATCCCAAAACACATCCCAAAACAGCAAAGGACGTTTTTCTTTCCTCCTATTTAGATGACGTAGCTCCCGAGTATGCTAATGCCATACCACACATACCGCTTGCCGATGGTGTTCAACACCAAGAGCATTCGTCTGTACCCCCGCAATTACAAACTCTTACACAAGTTCCCACAGGTCCGTCCGTTTCTACAGTTTTTCCCGCATCTACAATCTCTATCCTACGTCCAACGAATCCTTTCGTGCCTAGCACCTCAGATGGTGCTACCGGAGGTACGACAGACATGTTTGCCACCCCGCCGCGAAATAAACAGACCCTTAGAGATTTAGCACTCCAACGTACACCCCAATTAGCGACATCCGACATGTTTAAAGAGCAGCTTGTGGATTGTAGATACGACCCAGTACCAGGTAGACAGGATAAATTGCTCATATCATCACTACGTATAAGACGAGCTACATTATATTTAATGACGATACCAGGAATGGTTGAACACCTAGACAATATATATTGCTTTGTCCAAACAGGGCGAGGTCCAGAAAGTATTAACGAAGCTATGGAATATCAGAAAGTGGATGTCCAAAGACAACTACTACGTTTTTTCATAAATTGTGTAATTAGGAATCAAGACAGGCCCGGGGCAGATCACGATACCATGCAAAGACTTGTCAAATGGGGTCAGAACATATCAGAAGAGAAACACGATAGACAGGCGTGTATAATCGCCATGAGTCGAAAGATCCGCAAGGAGGTAGAACGAATACATAAAGAAAGACGAGAAATAGACAGAGTAGAATCAGAAGAGGAGGAGGAGCAAGAATCAGAGCAAGTAGAAATGATAGCTTATGTAGGTAGAGGAAGACCCCATAATAATACTAGAGATTTTAATGATCAGATACGTCCAATACGTCCAGAATATAATAGGCATTTTCCAAACCCTATGTTAAAAACAAAATCCCCCGAACACCTATTCCAAGCCGTTGATAAATTACTCCGAGATCGAAGGGGGTGCCATATGCTCGATTCCATGGACGAACAAGAATTAGCTAGGTCAGCAGTACAATGGGCTGACAGTCCCAGCGACTACAATGATGATGTACTTGCACACACGTTTCTGAATCTTGACCCATAGGAACAGCGTTTAGCTAGTATATACATGATTCAACACCTCCTTATATTATATAAAAGCCAACACTCCGATCCAGGACCCTTACCTGACATATTGACAGAACTGCTCACGAATATATGGAGAGGGTCAAGTACTGATTTGATTAAAGAAATTCTAGAATTCCGAAACCAATATTTAAATTTCGTATGCCCGGAACACGTTCCAGTTCCCATCATGGGAAGAAAAATGTATCACATAGATAGACAGAACCCGTTACGCGAAGTGCACCCAATTAGAGGTGCCGGTGATAATTTTACACGCGTGTTTGTGTACACGCCTATAACTAAACTAGAATTATTAGAAATGAAGAAAGTAGTACCCAGCCATGACAAGGACCCAGCAGGTTTCCACCGTGAAATAAAGGACATGTTACTCATGGGAGAGTATACCTACCCCGATATTATGAAAATATTAAAAGTCCTATTACCCGCCGGTGTTTATGAAAAACTCAAAGAAAAAGAATGGGAGGTGGGAGACCAAAAGATAGATTGGACAGCATTAGAAAACGAAGAGAAGGCCCGAGCTGCAGGAGCAGGGCTTGGGGAAAAGACTACAGCACTAGCCGGATTACTAATACAGGTATTGCCACGTTTATTAACTACGAAAAAGGAAGACTGGGGTGCAATCTCAGCCTGTAAACAAAAACCAGATGAAGACACTAGTGATTTCTATTCCCGATTTGAAAAATGTTTTGGTATAAATAGTGGCATAAAAGCCAGTAGTGAGTCATATCCACATCTGTTCGTGACAAAATTAGTTGAAAATTCTCTGCTACAAGTTAAGAATAGAGTATTGAAATTCGAAAGTACCTGGCAAGGTAATACCCCATCACAGATGTTACAGATGTTACAATATCACCACAATAGAATTAGAGAAGAACAAGAACACGAACAAAGACGTATGAAAGATACAAAAATGAAAATGCTTGTTGCACAGTCAGTTCCAGCCGATGGTCATCATCAAAAGGGTGATGCCGCAGGTCCTACGAAAGGGACATGCAACTATTGTAAACAACCAGGTCATTATATACACGATTGTCCAGTCCTGAAACATAATATTGCTACAGGTAGAACCCAGGAGAGACCACGTCCACCTAGACAGGATCAGAATCAACAACAAATTCCTCAGCATGCACAACCTAGGTTAGCTCCGCAACAACTAGCTCCGCAACAGGGAGCTCCACAACAGACCGTAGCACCACCACAAGCGCAGCCTATTGCTGCAACACAAGCAACAACACAACAGATGTATCAGTATGCACAAGCAGATTATCCCGATTATCAGCGATACTCATGAGATAGCCTAGAGAGGGAAGTTGGCTTACCCCTTATTGAGGTTCCTGTAGACCAAGAGGGACCTTATGTACATAGTGAACTATTAGGGGAAGACAGAAAGTTTTTACTTGATACAGGGGCAAGCAGAACGACTATAAGACGCAGTGAAGTTCCAGGGGCACCCCTCTCAGGCTCACAGAATATTTCCCTTGGATTCTCAGGAAAACCCATAATTAATGACGTAACACAACCTCTTCCACTTACAGTCGGTCCATTGACACGTACTACAGATTTATTGCTCACCAAATCATGTCCAGAAAACTTGTTAGGTATAAAAACATTGAAAGCTCTAGGAGCTATAATATGTTGTTCTCCGGAAGGAGTACGACTATTTTTACGTGATTTTAAAGGTCACTACGTGTCCAGAGACATGGATCAACGACTGCAGAATTTACCTACACATTTATGGGCACAAGGCCCCACTGATGTTGGTTGCATGAATATTACACCATATCGTGTCACACTAAAAACAGGAGTAATCCTACCACGAATGCGACAATACAAATTACCACCCGATGCTGTTGTGGCTTTGCTGCAAATCATTGACGAGCTCATTGCACAAGGAGTGGTTGTCGAAACAGACTCCAATGTATGTAATTTCCCGATAATTCCGATTCTTAAAAGAACGGATCCAAAAGCACCACCAGTATATCGATTAGTTATTGATCTGCGCAAATTAAATAAATGTATTGTACCACAATACCCTGTGGTCCCAGATATCTCTTCATTACTAACAGCTATTGACTCAGAAGCAACGTTCTTCACTGTAATTGATCTCAAGAATGCTTTCTTTATTGTCCCAATCGATCCGGAAAGTCAATATTTGTTCGGATTCAGTTTAAATGGACGAAGTTTTAAATTCACACGCGCACCTCAAGGATTTACAGAAAGCCCCAGCATCTATAGCCAAGCACTGAAACGAGAACTTGACAGTATCCACATGCCAGTTAACACTGCCTTGCTTCAATATGTCGATGATCTGCTGATCACCGCCCGAAGCGAACATGAATGTGAAACAGCGTCACTGACGGTTTTGAAATTTCTGGCCGACAAGGGGCACAAGGTGTCCCCTTCTAAGCTGCAATTCTGTGTCCAGCGAGTTGTTTACCTTGGGCACTCACTGTCCAAGGAGGGAAGGCAGCTTACACCCGACCGTATCCAGTTAATCGCTAACATGCCACCACCCAAGACACAAAAGGAAGTGCGGGCTTTTATAGGCCTCACTTCATACTGTAGGCAGTGGATCCCTCAATATGCATTCCTAGCAAAACCACTCATCCAGTTAACAACACAGGAGGCAGCCACATCGACTGTCCTCCCTTGGACTCAAGAACATACACACGCCTTTGAAAGCTTAAAGAAAGCTTTATGCCAAGCACCTGTTTTAGCAACACCATGTTACAGTAAACAGTTTACACTCTTTGTTACAGAACGCGAAGGTACTGCTTTGTCAGTACTCACTCAGGAACAAGCAGGATCACACAAACCATGTGCTTATTTCTCTAGTACATTAGATCCAGTAGCTCAGGCTCTTCCTGCGTGCCTGAAATCGGTGGCAGCAACAGCTTTAGCAATCAGACAAAGCGATGCCATAGTGTTAGGACATCAATTGACAGTACAAGTACCACACGCAGTGGAGGTTCTTTTGAACCGCACACAAACACAACACTTGACTATAGCGAGACTCACTGGTTACGAATTAACATTGTTTCAGCCACACATAGAAATCAGACGTTGTAATACGTTAAATCCTGCCACACTGTTACCAGTGGGCGGAACAGATCCATTGGCACATGATTGTGTCGAAGTCATTACTATCACGACGAAACCCAGACAAGACTTGACAGATATCCCTTTGTCAGATCCAGACTTGACATTGTATGTAGATGGGTCATGTATGAGAACAAGTACAGGAGAGTTAGTGGCCGCTTACGCAGTCACAACAGACACTGAAGTCATTGAAACAAATTGTATTAACACTTTGTCAGCTCAAGCAGCAGAGCTCATCGCTCTGACACAAGCCTGTATTCAAACCAAGAATAAGAAAGTCAACATATACACAGATTCACGTTATGCATTTGGAGTCGTCCATGACTTCGGCGTACTGTGGCGAGAGAGAGGTTATTTAACTTCTCACGGTGCCCACATCCAACACGGACCCCTCATTCAAGCGCTATTAGACGCGATTCATCTACCTACTGCAATATCGATTATGAAATGCAAAGCCCATACAAAAGTTACCGATATCATTTCTCAGGGTAATGACCTAGCTGACAGAACAGCTAAACAGACTGCTCAGAATCAGACTCACACAACTGACATGACAAAGACGATAGTTCCGACGTCAACACATTGCATGACAGTTAAGGATCCCGCCCTTGATGTAATTGACATACAGACACATGCTACACCAGAAGAAATAAAGAAATGGACTGAATTAGGAGGGATCCAAACAGATCAAGGATGGATGACGAAGGAAAAATCTATATGGTTTCTTCCCGACTCTATGGTCCAAGTCATCATTAACACAATACATAGTCCAGCGCACCTAGGAGAAAAAGCTATGCTAGACAGCATTCAACACATTTGGTTCAACAAGCACTTGCGAGCAGCAGCTAAACAAAAAGTTCGTACCTGTATGATATGTTGTCAGTTTAATCCAGGTAAAAGCATCCCCGTAGAGCAGGGTGGATTTCAAACTCCCGATCATGCTTTTGAAGTCCTCCAGATGGATTATATCCAGATGGAACGATGTCGAGGATTCAAATATGTTCTCGTAGTTGTCTGTGCTCTTTCCCGTTGGACAGAAGCATACCCGGTTTCAGATTACACTGCCCCGACTACTGCCAAACAGTTAGTTCGAGAATTCTTCCCACGGTACGGTTTACCACGTGTTGTCTACTCAGATAACGGCCAGCCGTTCTCATCCGAACTAATGAAACACGTTTCCCTTTTGTTAGGCTACCAATGGAAATTCCATTGTGTCCGGCATCCCGAGGCCGCAGGTCTCGTGGAACGCCATAATCAAACTCTGAAAATTAGATTGTCCAAAATATGTAGGGAAAAAGGTGTCGACTGGATAGTAGCCTTACCAGTTGCGCTCTTTTACATGAGAATGGTAGCACATTCTCGAACAGGGCTATCCCCGTATGAGGTGATCTTCGGTAGACCACCAAATATGTGGGGGACGCCTATACCTCGTAAAATCACTGACGTTGACTGTAATATGCTGACAGATTACCTGGCTTCCTTGATGTCTGCACTACAATCTTGTCGTTCACAGGTAACCGCAGCTTTTCCCGATAATACTGAGGTGAAGCCCCATGACGTGGTTCCTGGTGACCTGGTGCTGGTCAGGAACTTTGACCGGAAGACCCAACTGGATCCTAGGTGGAAGTCGCCTAAGTTGGTTCTACTCACTACAAGGACAGCCGTGAAGATCGAAGGTCGCAAAGGGTGGTTGCACTCGAGTCATATCAAGAAATTTTATGGACTACCATCCAGTATAAATACTCAACCCTGTATTCCCTCAAAGACAGACTCAAAGCTCCCCTTGGTTGAAGTAACCAAACCAGAACTTTATAAACTAAAATTGAGGTCTAGTAAGTCAGACAATTTGATTGTTTAAGTCCTCTCCAAGGTGAATCGGTTGAATTTGTCTCTGACATGTATCCTCTAGACCGGAATAAAGAAAGAAATCATCAGATGCAGCTCAAAAGGCATGCGTATTTTAAATCACTTCGTAGTCACTGTATAGTAACATTATTAATTTTGTTTCTTCTAAGTCTTCTGATCATTATTTTTAGCATACTATTGCATATGTATTACCCTATTCTTAAACATGCTTACAATATAACTGCAGAACATTCTTTTAGCAAATTTCCTCCGCATGAGTTGTCATATAGATTTGCGCTGCGCAACAACACATTTATTAGTATGTTACATCATTCCCATCAAACCAGCAATGCTACAAATTGTTGGATATGTGGCCGACTCCCTCCCTATCAAAACTATAAGGGAGTTTTGCCCCTCTTTCCATATCCGTTCACACACAATGGCTCCTGTGGAGCATGGTTTAGTTTGATTAATTCCCTAGATTCAAATTCCGCAGTTTATCAAGACAACTGGGTTTGGGGAAACCTGAACCTAGTTTTACTTAAAGTCTGCTACCCTAACAAGGAGGGACTCCCCAAAAGAACAGGAACTGATCTAGAAAATGAAGTATATGGATTAGGTAATTTTACACTTAACCTCATGATCCTGAACGTTGAATCTGAAGCTACACCAATCTTGCCCGCCATGTCAGTATTCCCAGTAAAAGGGGAATTATGTATAAAAAAGAATGGTTCCATACACATGGGCCACAGTAAATGCACCACTGTAATAAAATTCAGTGATCAAGGCAAGTCTACATTTAGAGCTTCCCATCATTCCTACTTCATATGTGGCCAGACCGCATATATATGTCTACCTCTAGATTGGGATGGTACTTGTTACATAGCATTCCTTCTGCCACCTGTTTTCCTAGCTCCTCCTGATTATCATAGAAATACCCATTTAGTACACAATAGACAACAGAGAGATCTCCCAATTGTTGATTACACTGAAACAGCATGGGAAAAATACACAGATTTCAATAAAGGATTCTTTCCCTATATAGGTACAGTCACTAATAGTAAGCTGATACGTAGATTAACCAGAACCCTTGAAGCAGTAGTAAACGAGACTATTTCCGCTTTAGGCAATTTAACAGAAGAGCAGTCTGCTATGCGGATTGTTGTGCTTCAAAATCGTCTTGTCCTTGACGTCATCCTGGCCGATAGGGGCGGAGCTTGTAGGGTCATCGGATCAAGTTGTTGCATTTTCATACCAGAAAATTCGCCGTCAGTATATAAAGCCATAACCCGCCTTCATAAGATTATAAGCCAGATACACCAGAGTCCAGGCACCTGGACTTGGTCCGGTTGGTTCTGGGGCGTATTGTCAGCCTGGGGATGGAGAATACTATCCTTCCTAGGTATTGGCTTTCTCATACTATTCAGTTGCTGCTTATGTCTACAATGTGGGCCAGCGATTTGTGGTCTGTGTGCCACATCGTGTATCCCACATCCACGTTTTCATTCAAGATCCCGGAAGAAGAAAGAAGAACAAATGATGCTATATGAACAGATCGATGGATTGATGAAGATCGATATCTCCTGAGGGTCCGTAGGGGACAAGGAGGGAATGAGGAAATATGAATTTTGTGATCAGATTATGTCCCCTATCGTAGACCCCAACGGCTCCATGTGCATGCTACAAGTACATGTATGTTCCCTCCTGCTCCAGTTTTGAAGACGCAAATATATGTGCGTCCACCGTCAACATGTCCTCTTTCAGACCCGCCATGAATGGGTCAGATATTCCATTCCTAAGTATGAAAGGCCACCAACTTTATGTGGTTCACTTTCCACATTTCACAGATTCAGGCGAGTAGGCCCGAATTCTGTCATCAAGCCTTTTCCTGCCTTCTGCCTCTGAAAGCTCCAGCCCGAGCCTGCATCTGTATCCATGAACTTTGTCCTACTCCCTGCGCGGCTAACGGTGCCTGATCCAGCCTATTGCCTGCCAAAAACTGTATTTCACCTTCAAGATTATCTATTCCGCTTCCCGTCCGATGCATTCCTGTCTAGCAGTTTAGGTAAACATTCCTCCAGCTACCGTGCAAAGGGGCCAGGCCTCGCTGTCCTCATGCAAGTAATTCATAGCCCCGTTACCATGGAATATTCCTACCCCCTCGCATCTCATATAGACACTTAGACGCTTGTACACGCACTAACAGTCAGTATAGAATAAGATTCTATCCTAGAGACCTTTCCTTTTGGATAACACAGTTCAATAAACATAGGATATTAGATATGATTTGGGATTAGGTTGACATAACCCCAGACTTCTGTCTCCACATGTAGAGCTAAATTTCAAGTCCCCTTCACTCTCTAGTTACACGTCAATCACATGTCATGCGGCTGCGCGCGCATCTCTGCCAAATATTTCTGCTGACATTGCAGGATTCTTCTATGGATCCACCCACTTGTGACATCATGTTTAGTGACGTATTTTAGTTACACCCATGTTTACGCCTCTATTAGTTACGTATGTAAAGTTTTTCTGTATTATCAGCTGTCACGCCTCTTGCATCTGTTTCAATGTAATGCATTTTCTATAAAACTGCTTAACTGTCAATAATATATGCTCCCTTCCTTCCTGAACTTTCGTGGTGATGGAATAGAAGGCCCACAATTCGAATTGTCTTCCTTTGTATAGGAATAAAGCCTTTTAAAACCTCTAATACCACGGATTCTGCCTCTTATATTTACTGAGTTATTCTTATAGACTTTACCGCATAAAAAATAGTACCGGTAACGAAATATTTACCACAGGACCTATAACTGCAAAACAGAATATGCAGTTTATGTTTTGACATGCACTTCTGGCTTAAAATATGTTGGCAGCACCAAGCTGCAGGTGCATGTCAGAATCCTCCAGCATCTTCGAGCAATCGTAAATAACGACAGCTCATATCCAGTTGCAAGACATTTTAAGTCAGTCCATAACAATGATCTGCAATGTCTTAGATACTTTGTAATAGCAGCAATTCCAAAACCACACAGAGAAAGAGACAGGGATAAGATGCAGAGGAGGTTGGAATCAAAAATAATTTTAGAATTGGATAGCAAATTTCCCAATGGGTTAAATACCACGGAGGATTTGTATCATTTTCTATAATTGGTTATTTATCTATAACAATATATGAGAGAGCAATTTTTCTGCACTAATTATTTAAGCTGCTTCCCTGCAGCACCGTCGTTTTTAACTACTTTTTTGATTATTTATTTAATAGATATTATTTTCACGCTTTTGGTATTTTTTAAGCTCATGTGGATTGTATCTTATGGTTACATATTCAACAAGATATTTTCATAGAATATGGTTCGGTCATTCTGTATTTAATATATCTCATGTTGGTGTCAGTATAGAGAATAAGAACTTTCAATCTAATGACAATAGAGAATTCAGCAGCATTTAAGCTGTATATTGAATGTGTATTGCTATGAGTGACAATATTGGCTGCTGTTATGAGGTCAATTCATTGCTTACGTAATTTGCACATATTTTTGGTAACTGTTTACAAAATTTAGCTTGATTCAGATTAGGGATCACAGCGGTATTTGCACATAGATAGCGTAATTTGCACAGATTGTAGTAAATATATGCTTTATTTTGCACATATTTATTTGCAATATTTGCACATGAATTTGCATTGGATTTGCACATTTGTCCTTTCCACATATCAATTGCCATGTATCGGTACAAAAATTTAAACAAATTAAAATAACAACAAATTGCCCCCGGGTTTTTAGATTACGAAACAGGTGGCTAGAAAACGAATCTGCATCCATGCTTATTATTGGTTATATTTTCATTTAGATACATATGTCTCTTTGATTGTCAGACTCTATTAAAATTATTTTATGACACACTTTCGTTCAAACAGAAAAAAGACTGAGCCAAATGTAAAAAACATATACTTGTATATAGTATTCTTTCTATGTTTATTATCCCACGTGGTGAACACAAAGCATATTTTAAAAAATGGCGGGCTATGTACTGATGATCTGCGATCAAGGGCAACCTCCCGAAACGCGTCAGAGTTTTGCAGCTCTGTAAAAATAAATTAATCTGTGCCTTATCTCTGGGATTTGTGGTGTCTCTGTTCGCCGTGGAGGAGGTGCAGGGACAGCGTGGTATATATATATATATATCCAAACAAAGTCCTGAACTCCCAAATACACCCTGGGGAGTTTTAGAAAGCAGGTACGGACCTCAATCCATGCTCTATGCTACCGTCCAAAGAAAATACACCAAGCGGTTTAACGTTTCAGTTCCTGACTTTTATTTCATGTAGTCAGACAAGTGTCCGCCTCAGACGCGTTTCGATCGCCTCCGCGATCTTGATCACCTGACGCGCTGATACCGGACCTTCCTTTAAAAAGATAGTGTCACCCAATCAGATCTCTTATACCCAATAAACATAAACAAAATACTGGAGAATAGAAAATGCATCATCATGAGAATATTATAAATTCATTTCGAAGCAATTAATAACCCAGAAAATGACAATAGATAGTACAGATCACAGTGATAAGCATACATTAGCAATAGAAAGAATATCTGGCAAGTGCCCCAGAATTACTATAATGCTAATAATTGATCACAACCATGATTAGATGTACTAAAATAAAAAGATCTGTGGTTAATTCATTGGTTTTAACATGAATTCACGCTCATGTTCTCTGAATAATAAATTGATATAATTTGAATGAAAAAAACAACAGTATGATTTCTTTGAATCAAGTAAAAGGGAAAAATGAAAAGAAGAAAAGGGGTCAAACAAATAAAGTAATATGACAAAGAAAAGGAAGAGAGAACGAGGTGAAACAGAAGACAAAAGAGTATTGTCCTTAGAAAATAAAACTGATGTTATCACCGCCAGTGAAGAATGAAACAACTAGATGTAGAGGTGACTGATTAACAGACTGCAGGTGAACATAAGAAACGACCAAATGGTCAAATACATAATTTACAAAAAGTTGTGCAGGTCTTCACTCGTATTCATCCCATTTGGCATTTTGGTGTCGAGTAATAGGATGAAAGAGGATTCTAACTGACGAAGTTGTCTCTCTCTGTTACCCCCACGAATTGAGGGGGGCACTGCCCCAATGACAAAGTATTTTAAGTCACAGATTTTGTTGGAGTGAATGGCTTTAAAATGTCGGGCAACAGGGTATGTGGAATCCGAGTTGAAAATCGCACGAAGGTGTTGCAGGATGCGATTGAAAACCGGTAATTTGGTGCTGCCCACATATTTAAGATGACAGGTGCATTCAAGCACATAAACTGCAAAGTCTGTACGACAAGTATAGTGATGTTTTATTTGTACTGGAATGTTGCTGAATGCTGTGTTGTATTCGGAAACATTGATTCCGAATTTACAAGCACGGCATGATGTACATTTGAAAAAGCCAGAACGTAACAGCCAAGTGGTCTTTTCCGTAACTTCAGGGTTGGATTTAACCAAAGCATCCCTCATTGAGGGCGCTCTCCTGAAAGTAATATTAGGTAGATCGGGCAGCAAAAATTTGAGAGTCATGTCAGTCAGAACAATAGGCCAGTGTTTGTAAATGATACTGCGAAAGGTCTTATGTTGTTTACAGAAAGTGGTAATTAGTCTTATGGGTTGCATAGCCTCATTTGTTACTCCACAACCGATAGATGTGGTCTGGGGTTGTTCAGTGGGAAGGCACAGTTCCCGAGAACAAAGATTGGCTTTGTCAAGGGCTTTTTTGAGGTTAAGTTGTTTGTAACCTCGGGCAAGGAACCGGTCAGAAGCTTCCTTCTGACATTGTTCTAAGTCAGATTGGCGGCTACATATTCGCCGTAGGCGGAGAAATTCCCCATAGGGTATACTGTGTATGAGATGGGGTGGATGGGCACTGCTGGCATGTAAGATGGAATTCCCAGCAGTGATTTTTCTGTGTAATTTGGTTTCTATGTGGTTTTCTGAAATAAAG
Source organism: Triturus cristatus (assembly GCF_964204655.1). Classification (NCBI taxonomy): domain Eukaryota; kingdom Metazoa; phylum Chordata; class Amphibia; order Caudata; family Salamandridae; genus Triturus; species Triturus cristatus. Next base: position 430,896,514 of record NC_140588.1, read on the forward strand.
ACCTCCACATCCAGAAATTCCACCCTCTCATTACTGATGTTCGCCGTGAATTGTAAATTCATGGTGTTGGTGTTAATAGAATTTACAAAAGAGAAAGCCTCCTCTTTGGATCCTTCCCAAACGATAAAAATATCGTCAATGTACCTGCCATAATACCGGATATGTGAATCCCACATGGTCTTATGTGTGACCCTGAGGACATGTTCCTCCCACCAACCCACCAAAAGGCAGGCGTAGGTTGGAGAAAAACATGCCCCCATAGCCACTCCCCTCAGTTGTTTATACAAAACTTTATTGAAGAGAAACACATTATTGTTAAGGCAGAGGTCAATCATTTGGAGGAGCATTGCATTGTGGTCTTTAAAGTTAATAGAGCGAGAATCCAAAAAATGTTTAACAGCTGTCAACCCTTGTGAGTGTAGTATGCTGGTGTATAAGGAAGCTATGTCAAGCGTGATGAGTATGAAATTGGGTTGCCAATAAACTGCTTGTATTTTCTTCAAAAAGTCGCCTGTGTCCTTAATAAAGGACGGCAGAGCAATCATGTGTGGTTGAAGGAAATAATCGACATACTTAGACATGGCTTCCAAAAGACTGTTCCTGGCAGAGATGATAGGTCTGCCAGGTATAGGGTGAACCCCTTTGTGCACTTTAGGGATAAAGTACAGGGTGGCTGTAGTTGGAAAATCATTTTTGAGAAACAAGTACTCATTTTTGGAAAGGAGCCCCATTCTTTTCCATTGTGCCAAGAGGGAGGAAACAGATTTTTTGGTTTGTGTAAGATAGTCTCGGCCTACTTTACAATAGCAGTTGGTATCAGATAGGTGGCATTGAGCCTCCTGAAGATAATCATTTTTAGGCCATAGAACTATGTTCCCTCCCTTATCAGCACCCATAACCACAATCTGACCATTGTCACGAATCTTTTTGATCAATGCCCAATAGTTCCTCAATTTCAAATTAATTTTACCACATTTGGAGTAAGTATACAAATTTAATTTTTTCAAATCATCAATTACCATGTCACTAAAAACATCTACAGAGTCTTTAGGCATAACTGGGTAGAAACAAGAAGGAGGACGAAACGGACTGGCAGCCGCCATTCCCGTGTTGATTCCTTCAAGATGTTGAGAGTCATTGTCAGGTACTGGATGGTCCGAGTTTTCCTTGGCCAAGGATTGCATCATTTGAAGCATATCTAAATCCCGGACTTGTAATGCATCCAACATGGTGTGAGGGGTAGTGGCCCCTTTTGTAGATTTGTTTAATTGGAAAAATTTCTTTAGTTTAATTTTTCAAATAAATTTGTAGATGTCAATGCGAGACTGTTTGTATGAAAAATTGGACTCAGGACAGAAGGACAGACCCAGCATTAACAGCTGTTTTTCAGCTTCAGTCAATACAGTGTCCGTTAAGTTGATAATGGTATTGTCATGAGAGTCTAACGTTTCCATCTCCGTCCTCCTCTGCCCCTGTTTGATGGTCTTGAGGCGTTGCCTGCGCCTCTCTCTCCGATGCTGGCTGATACTGCGTTGGTTTGGCTCTGGGGATTTCTGGGGCGGAGGGTTGCTCGCCTGTCCATAGTTAAAAAATTAAGCTCTTCTCCTAAAGTGTGTTTAGTTGCCAATGAGCTGGATATTGCTGATGTACCGGGGCCTTCATCCGAATCCCCGCTGGTAAGAGAGTTGGTGTCAGATTCAACTTCAGTAGTAATGTTATCATTGCCATCATTGTTACGATTAAGTGGGACCTGATCAGTGAGAGCTTTTCTTTTCAAATTGTCAAATTTGCGGGAAAACGTAAAGACCCTTCCCGCCAAATAATCATCTCTGTCCCTGACAAATTTAAAAGCTTTACGAGTTTTGATGGTGTCCTCGTATTGTTTTAATTTGTTCGCTATCGTAATTCTCCCCTTGGCAATGATATCCTTTTGATCATGGGCATCAAGAATTTTATTTAATTCATCGATCTCCTTTAAGATCCGTTCTCTATCAATAACAGCATATTTGATTAAAATATGGACCATGTTCATAGAGGCTTGAAGATTGTTGGTAGCCCATTCAGAGAGCATTTCAGGGTGCGGATTTTCATATGAGGGTGCAATCATGACTCGCAGTCCCCGTGGCACCCTGCCAGCATCTCAGTATTTCTCAAGTGATTTACTCTCCCACCACTTAGAAAGCTCAGTTTTTTGTAATTTCTCCAATTTTTTCAGCATTCCCCTGACATCATTAGTGTTTCCCTCATAAGTTTGTAATTCAACTTCGACACTGGTAGGCACCGGGAGTCCGCCGACTCCGAAGGGCTCAAGTTTCCTCGTCCGGTATGCGGAGTGTTCCAACGCTGTTCGGAGAGACGGGGGGCGTGGCCAATTTACTCCTTCCGAGTCAAGTGTTATCACGAAGAGTGATATCCGGCCAAACACGATCACGCCACTTCGCTGGGAGAGGGTCTGTATATATATATATATATATATATATATATATATATGTATATATATATATATATATATATATACACACACATAAATGTATCTAGAACATTCTTAAACTTTTTAGAAACACTCAGTCACTGGATGATGTCTTCCGTGATGTCATTAGTGATGTCATTTGTGATATCATTAGTGATGTCATGAGTGATGTAATATGTGACGTCATCAGCTGTACATTGTGGGGGCGCGAGTTATAGTTAGCTCAGCTAGAGTGAAATGCCAGCCTAACTATAATGCACCTGAAACCTATGTTTTTTTCAGTGAGTATCCAAGGTCAATTAAATTCTAAATCTTAATTATAGCGTACCTGAAACTTGTGTTTTTTTCAGTGAATATATGTATATCTATATATTTCTATATCTATATCTATCTATATATATATACATATGTATAAAAACGCTTCCCAACTTCGTCCTCGTCCTGTAACAAAGTCAAGCACTCCCGGGGGGGTCGTATCAGCTCTTTTTAATCAGCAAATAAACAAAAACAGACGCGTTTCGGAGATTCCTTCATCAGTGTTAAGTAACGAACGCCGCGCGAAGGCATTTAAATTCATTTCACGTAACTCATGCAGCAACAACACAGATGACGGAGACATCAGCCTCGCGATTGCATTTTACGAGGCGGCCATCTTAGAGCAGTGAAATCGTCATGGAACACTCTTATTCATTATGACAATTCATTACATTGCTTGGTAATTTAGACAGAAAAAGTTTAAACAGATAATTTGATATCAATTTTCTTCATGTATATATTTACAATATGCTGAGTGGCATTATGTCCTATTAGCATTAAGTGATATATCGATACGTATATTATGACAGTGAAGCAGCAGCACTCATATTGAGGTGCGGGCAACTCATGTTATACACAATGCTATTTAGTAGGCCTGGGTGGTAAATTCCGTTCCGCTCGCGGAATTTGCGGAATTTCGGTAATTTCGCGTTCCGCGGAGAACGCGAAATTGCCCAAAATTCTGCTTTCCGCGACTTCGCGAAATTTTTTCTTGTTCGCGTTCTCAAAATGCGTGTTCGCGAGATATTTCTCCCCGAGCACGCAAACAGCAACTGTGAACAGGAAAAAAGCATCGCGAACATGCAATTCAGCGTGTTCGCGGAATTTCTGCATGTTCGCGGAGATTTTTTACCGTTTCGCGGAGATTTGCGTAACGCGATTACGCAAATTCCGCCCACCCCTACTATTTAGCCGTGTATCGGCACTTGATTGACCAACATCACGCCATTTATTGGCCCCATTGCTTGATGCTACAATGTTGTGATCATACATATTATTAGAGGACATATCGCCATGAATTAGCAAAACCAAAAGTATCAATTTAGCTCCTGTCATCAGTACGAGCAAGTACAAAAAGGAGAAAAAATTGTAATACAAATAAATTTAAAAATAAAAAATAAGGAATAAGTGCATAAAATATTGGCACAAAATTGGATAGGTAACAGAATTATATGCATTGGGCAGAATTACAGAACATCTCTTTTAGGGATGCAAATTCAATATGTCCAAGTTATCTGCCTAGATGAACAACTAATTCCTCTCCACTATTAAGACCATAAGGCACTTTAGTATGTAAATCAATTATATAGCGGGATTCTAGTCATCGTAGCCTTTGTACTTTATCTCCACCCCTTGGGCTTATGGGCACATGGTCCAAACCAAAATATTGCAACAGCTCCCTGTTGCTCTGGTGTTTCAGGGCGAAGTGTCTGGCCACTGGATAATTCACATCTTTGTTCACAATGGCGAGCTGGTGTTCAAGAATGCGCATTTTAACATTGTGGATAGTGCTTCCTATATATCTCAGCCCACAAGGGCATGTCAGGCAGTAAACAACGTATGTAGTGGAACATGTAATGAATTTCTCTATCACTCTAGGTCGCTTTACTCCTTAGATGGTATAGTTCAAGACTCTTTTGATATTAGTACAGGCCCTACATTTTCCACATGGAAAAAAGCCTTTCATTTCTTTAAGTGTACCTATTTTCTGCGTGATAGGTGACAGATGACTCTGGACCAATTTATCTTTGAGTGACCGAGATTTCTAAAATGTAATTAGTGGCACTGATGGAATATCCTTGCCTATCACTGAGTCAGTCTGGAGAATATGCCAATTTCTTTGTAGCATTCTCCTAAAGGTATTGGCATCATCCGAAAAAGTTGTTATCATACGGAATTTGCCAGCCTCATTCTCTTTCTTCCTTCCTACTGTATTTACATCTTTCTTTATTAAAAGTTCTTTTCTTGGAATTCTTTCAACTTTATTGAGTGTGGATGTTAATACCTCTTGATCATAACCCCTGGCCTGAAATCTCGTGATGCAATTAATGACAGCTGTGTTAAAGTCAGTCTCTCTAGAACAGTTGCGTTTAAGCCGAAGGAGCTCGCAATATGGTATACTGTTGATAAGTTTGGGAGGATGGTTACTGCCGGCATGCAAGATGGAATTGCCGGCAGTAGGTTTCCTATATAGTTCTGTCTCAAGGACTCCATCTCTCACATATACCTTGAGGTCTAAATAGTTCACTGCCACTGAACTAATTTCATACGTGAACTTTAGATTAAGATCGTTATTATTTAGTTCATGTATAAATTCCTCCGCCTGTTCTATCGACCCTTTCCAGACTAAGAGAAGGTCGTCAATGTATCTATGCCAGACAACCACATACTTGGCCCATTTCATCTTCTCGTTGCTAAGGGCCACCTGCTCCTCCCACCAGCCAACTAATAAATTCGCATAGCTGAGGGCGAAGCAGGTACCCTTGGCAATTCCCGAGATCTGTCTGTATAGCTGACCCTGAAATAAAAAGATGTTATTTGATAAACAGAATTCGATAAACTCTATCAGTGTTCACATTTAGATCTATGGCTAACAAAGTGAAACAGTAACAATCAATTTGAATTAAGGGTCGAGAGCAAGTACAAGGGAAATTCCTGTAAATTATTGCAGTCAACTGCCTGTTCCCCTGAACACAAATATGATTCAGGATAGTGCTGTCACTTCAGCATATAATACAAAAGGTAATTATACATCATAGGATTGTAAGATTTCCCTAGGGCAACTGTAGGCATATTAACTCATACAGCCACTTTGTAATTTATGCAACCATTCTGGGATTTATCCAGCAATCTTTAAAGGAATGAAAGAAAATTATACTGTTTTGTCATAGAATACCTAAATGATTCACCTAAAAAATAGTATTTCTTCAATCTTCACTAAATCACGTGACGCAATGAGTGGTAAAAAAATGTGCTTAAATACTGTGAGAGACGGAAGTCTTGTTATGTGAACAAGCCCACCTGCTGGGCAAAATGCGTCATGCCACCATGCCGGAGCATCTGCTTAATTGAATAAAAGAAATCACGCACCAACCTGGAGTCCCTATCTTCACCTCATAAGTGGAGCAAATTGTAGGAATACTGGTGTTCTTCATATCTCTCTCTCTCTCTCTCTCTCTCTCTATATATATATATATATATATATATTATCTACTGGCGGTCGCCAGTAGATAGTTATAGTTAGGACCATGTTTCCATAGGAAATCTGAAAATTCTATTTTGAATAACTTTGGCGCCGGTTGACGAATCCTCGCGAAATTTTCAAAACTAATGGGGCGCTCCGTTCAGCTCCTACCCTGAAAGTCTGGGGGTGAATCGTCAAGCGGGGGCCGAGAAAAAAGGGGGGTCCCAAAACGCGTTTTCCCCATGCATTTTCCCATAGGACCTTTAGACACAGCTACAGCCCGAACGGCTGAACAGAATTACTTGAAATTTGGCAGAGAGGTAGCCATAAGGTCAAGGAAATGCCTTTTGCAGGTCTGGTGTAAATCTCTTCAGTATTTCTTGAGAAAATAGCATTTAAAAGCATATCAATAACTATACGCGCGTACCGTGCGCGCACTGAGCAAGCCCTGTGCGCGCACCATGCCGTGCGCGAGCATAATTCTGATTGGTTGTTAGATGTCAGTAAACATTCGAATGGGTCGAAATCAGGAAGTGTCGGCCGCCATTTTGTCTGTCGCACTAAAAAGGAAAGGTGGAGACCGTGAAGAGGGGGCAGGGTAGGGAGTTGTAGACCCCCTAGTCATTGTCAGGGGGGCACAGTAGGACTACGAAGGGCAAAAAAAAGATTTTAATTTTTTTTTTAAAAATCGCGAGGTGCGCGCACTCTACGCGTACCCGAAAAAACCTAAAAAACATCACGAGGTGCGCGCACCCAGCGCGCACCCGAAAAAAAACATTAAAAAAAAAAGAAATAAAAATCACTTTTAAGTGTTTAGATATTAGGTGGCTCTAAAAAGAGCCCTTGTGTTCATTGAATGTTTTTCGGTACCTACAAGTAAGTACCGATGCAGAGTCTAAAGTTCAAGAGGAAGACTCTGTTCCCTTCATCATTGAAATGTACACCGTCTCCTCTATAAATGTCTTGCATGTTGTAACGCAAGTTGTTGTGGTATATAGAACCCATACCATAGTCTCTGAGGAAAGCAGAAACAGACTTATTGACGTGCTTTCTTGCTTTGTCAATCTGCGGACAAAATTGGTTGGACCAGTTCCACTTTTGCCTTTGGCATATATATGAATATACAAAGGCAGTTTGTGGAAAAAGCGACATCAATTGCACAAAGGTGTCCTTAATAAGCATTTCCAGACCTACCCCAGTTAAAGTGCCTAGGTCATTTCCACCACAGTGCACAATAATAAGGTTAGGCTGTGGGAGATGTAGAAAGGTTTTCACCAAAGGCATTAATTGGTGCCACTTTAACCCTCTCTGACCAATCCATTTAATGTCTACATTTGGCAAAGCAAGGTCTCTCAACATACCTCTTTTTTCTGCAAATTTTTCACTCCAGAAGACATAGCTATGACCTACAATCCACACTGTGAACATGTTTCAAGGAGATCTGGATGCACTCAGAAGGTGTCTTTCAGTAGAATGGCAATATGAAAAGAAACACAGTTGGAAAATGGAGGCATACATACTTTATCTTGATAAAAAGAACTAATTGGCTGATTTAAACCATTTTACAGTTAAAACTAGGCTGTATGTTTAAATTTTTAAAAGCATGTTTTGGATTGGTACAGAAAAATGTGTTGCCACTGAACATTACTTTGGATTTGCTGTTAGGTTTGAAAAGTCAAGCACTCTTGCTGTTTTGATTTGAAACAATGTCTGCTGAACTTCTGACCTCTGTGCTCACACCAGTGTTCCATGAGCTGTTGCTATGGTAGCAGGCAGAAGTCATGTTGGGGGAAGGGATGATTTGCAAAGGGGTTGAAAGTTGCAACCAATAGAAATGTGTGATTCCATTTGAAAAAATGTGGGAAGGACTGTGATTTTACATTAACATGTATATGTGGGAAAAAAGAGAGGGAAAAATTGCCATTTACTGGTTCTGCAGAGAGGTGTAGAGCTCTGAGATTCTGGCTCTGATAATCTGCTGTTTGAGTCCCACATTTCTTTCTCAGCTAATTAATTTTAAAGGTGAGTTATGAGTTTGAGAGGGGAAGTATGTGGTGTATTTTGATATAAATATTAGAATTGTCATTCTTGTTTTTAAGTTGTGTTTTACATTTTGTGATTTAGGAGAAATTTAACTGTCTAGAACTAGTAAGATATTATGGAGTATATCTTCACTGTAAGTTAAGGTGTAGTGGTATTAGTGAGGAATATTGTTTTGTGACTAGAATTACATCATGAGTCTGTCTGCACACAGGATTTTTTTACAGAGATTGAATTTGTGTTGCTTTTGTTCTGTTATCCTTGCACTCGCAGAAAAGGGGTAGTTTGTTATGTTAAAGTGTGATGGTTAGCATTCAGCAGAAATCATTTACTGATCAGTGAGAGGCAAATGCAAACACATTTGAAAATAGTATGGTACATTTTCCTACCACTTTAAAAGTTGTGTTTAACATTTTATGTTAAGGAAGATATTTAAGTGGCTTGAACATGTGTATATTATGGAGTATGTCTTCATTATAAGTTAATGTGTACTGGTATCACTCAGGAATACTGTTTTCTACCTAGAATCATACCATGAGACAGTGAGCACATAGGAAATGTAAAGAGAGTTTTCATTCCGGTTGGTCTTGCTCTATTACCCTTGCACTCGCAGGAAAGGGGCAGCTTGTTTTTTTGTAACACTCTAGTCTAATCAGTCACCCTGTAACACATGGTCATGGTCTCAAGGAGCTGTTAGGACATGTGCTCCTTTCTGCCTGTCTAAACTAGAAGGAACATGTGTCAGTCTGTTACAGTAATTATCACTTGCTCTACCCCAGTAGTAAATGTGCTTTCAAATTGCCAAAGGAAATATTGCTTTCTGCCTAGAATGAGAGCATGAGTCTGTGTGCATACAGGAATTGTTGTTAGCGTTTTAATTTGTGTTGCTGTTGATCAGAAAAACTTGCACATTCAGGAAAGGCTCAGCTTGTTTTCTTCCAATGTGTTGGTTAGCAATCAGCAGAAAGCAGTATCTCAAAAATGTGATGCAAATGCAAACACGTTTGAAAATAGCATGGTAGGTTATTCATCAATTCTTGCAATGGCTGAGGTGCTTCCTACATGTTGAAAACTCCAATTAACCCTTACCACACATGTACTCTTACACACATGTCTGTACTCTTCATGCAGTTGTGGGAGTCTCTATGCAGATGTCTGTTGCAGCTGACAATACACAGTCTCCAGAAACACACTCTTTGCACACATGCAGCAGCTTCTGCTACACTCCCATGTGTATTAGTCAGCTCTGTGTGCTGTTTCAGATAGCAGTGTGTTACGCAAACAGATTCAAAATCACCAAGGCTCATTTCCTTTGCTCTAGTCTAATCAGTCACCCTGTAACACATGGTCATGGTCTCAAGGAGCTGTTAGGACATGTGCTCCTTTCTGCCTGTCTAAACTAGAAGGAACATGTGTCAGTCTGTTACAGTAATTATCACTTGCTCTACCCCAGTAGTAAATGTGCTTTCAAATTGCCAAAGGAAATATCGCTTTCTGCCTAGAATCAGACCATGAGTCTGTGTGGACACAGGAATTGTTGTCAGAGATTTAATTCATGTTTCTTCTATTTTGTAAGAGTTTGACTCGTAGCAAAGGATCAGCTCATGTGATAGGATTTGAAATGTTTTTTTTAAAAAAATGTAATGAATTTAAATTACATAAGGTATTTTTTTTTAGTTTTTTGCAGGTATTGGTGAGCAACAGTGAAAAAATATAAATATGCCTATAAAGTCAAGAAAAACAAAAGAAAAGTAACAACAACTATATTTGAAGACGACTGATAAAAAAAATAGGAGACGAAGCACGTGTTGGAAAACAGAAAAAGTCTTCTGGTAAGCAAACTAAAGATTATTTAAAAAATATCTTCAAAAAAAAAAAAATGATCGGAAGATACATTCAAACAGTGTTTCAAGTACAAAACAACAACAGAGTCGACAGCAAAAACAAAATGCTAATATAGACTCAGAAGTTAGGAAGAGTGACTTAACACGGAAAATAGATTTTAAAAACATTCGTCGAAAAATGTTTCAGAGAAGAGTGATGTTAAATTTGCTGAAGGATATGAAAAAATATAAGAAAAAAAACAAGTTTTATAAGAAAAAGAAATTCATTGAAAATATTGTTACCAGGGCATTAGAAATAAAAAAAAACTATTCATTTTAATTTTGAACAGGATGCGTAGATTAGATAAATTAGTGAATGCAATGAAGTCACAAAGCAAAAGGAAAAGAGAAGTAAAAAAAGTCTTCTTAGGAGAATGGCAGCATAGTTCAAGTACTGAACCATTTTTTAATGAAGAGAGTTATCTTCAAAGTAATAGTTTGTTGCATGCAGTTGACACCAATGGTAGAGCTTATGAAGTTAAGGATGGTTGTGTAATGGAAAAGGAGAAAATGGTTCCAAGAAATGAGGAACAAGTGATGGCTGATGAGGTTATGGGGAGGCGTCCTAAAGCCCCAGTGTACACTTGGAATTGTAGTAGTATTTGTACTGTGCGTCAGGAATCTATTGATAAATTACGTGACTTTCTAAGAGAATATAGTAAAAAGAGTGTTAAACAGAAAATTAAGGTGCTTCAAAGACTAGATCCATGCAGAGTGAGAGAGAATACTGGTTTGCAAGGACATTCTCTGGCTTGTCTATCTCGGAAAGTGTGTCAAAGTGTTTTTCACCATTTTAGGATGCTGGCAGTTCATCATACTGAAATGAGAAAGTTTGTGAGAACATTGTATTTTGCTAAAACGTCCAGCACTAAAGTTAAATGAGTTGAATAATGCTCTGTTCCGTGGATCTGTATCAGATGAAGTGAAAGTTACTGATGAAATTCAGTTTTGTTACTTTGGTCCAGAACAAGAAAGTGCAGAAAATGACACAGTTATTGATGAAAATGTGGAAGAGAATGTAGAACTCACTGTTAGTAAAAATTTTGATGATGAAATGACAAAATTTGCTATCATCTCTAATGAAAGACCAAATATTACTTGTATATGTTGCCGGAGAAGCCATTACAAAAATCAAACAAGGAATGTTGATCTGTATAAAAAAAGTGAAAATGAAGATAATTATAAGTGGAAAGATTTTGCAACATATATATTTCTGGAAAATTGTTTTGATTTGGGTGAAGATCAGCGTATTTTTAAATACTGTTATAACAAGTTAGAAGAAAATAGAATGCCAGCTAGAGCTGTACATAATAATTTAGAATTGGTTGATATTTCTCCAGAACTTTCTGATTTAAATACGTATGAGTCTATACTCATTCAATGTGTCCATCCGTTTCAGACCATAGTGCGTATGGAGCCAAAAACTGGTAAATTACCTCCTTCGGATTTACAGAGAGGTTTAAAAGGAAGAGTTGTCTATTTGCCATTAGATTTGAAAAAAAATATGGAAACAATTGATGCAGATACTTTGGAAACTGAACCATTAGTTATTCTGGTTAATGGTGTACCTACAAAGAATAAGAAAATTTGGCAGGAGCTGGTGGATGTACGAAAAGTACAAAGAGCAAATTTGTATTTGAAAAAAAATAATAAATGGTATGAAGCCATATGGATGAAGAAGAAATACTAGAAGACACAGGAATACCAACTGGGCAACTTGAAAAAGTGGATAAGTCAAAAGAAGAAGAAATTAATGAACATTTCAGCATACATCCTCTACATTCTAAAGAAGTTATGGGAAACGCTATTGATCTGTTTCAGATGAAGAAAGCACAAGGAACTCCCGTGAGTGTATGGGAGGAGAGCTTGGAAGCTCGTTGTTTTCCCCAGCTGTTTCCTACAGGAGAAGGAGGACGATATGATGAACGTCCAGTACAGATTCCTGCTTCTGAGTATCGGACTACAAGACTATATGCTGAAGATCCGAGATTTCGTCAAAGTATTCCTTATTTGTTCCATCTTTTATTTGAAAGTGACTTGTCAGCACTATCTTATGCAGTAAATCACATTTTGAAAACTGGAGTACATCTATGTAATGTGACTGCAAAGGATTTTATGAACAAAGTGAAACAGCGAGATGATCATTTGGAATCTCAATTGATCAATTTGATGGCTTGTCAGCGTGGGACGAATGAATATTGGTACCGACGCCATGGAGAATTGAAATGTATGTTACAGAATTTAGAAACTCCTACATGGTTCCTTACCCTAAGCTGTGCTGAGTACGCTTGGGATGATCTTCTGGATTTTCTTCGAGAGGCAAATTCAAATATTGAAAACATCCAATACAAGACAGCAGGAGAATTGTGCTCATTGGATCCGGTTAATGTTTGCAGATATTTCAATCATAGATTTGAGGCTATGATGTCCTTAATCTGCAATAAAAAAAATCCACCTCTTGGAGAAGTTGTGGATTTCTTTTGGAGAAAAGAGTACCAAGCCAGAGGTGCTCCTCATATTCATATGCTGTTGTGGATCAAGGATGCTCCAAAATTTGGAACAGATTCTGATGATGCAGTTTTAAGTTTCATCGAAGGATATGAAACATGTGCTATACCTAAAAGCACAGAAGAGAAAAATTTAAAAGAGCAAGTTTTACGATTCCAAAGTCATCGGTGTGGAAAATACTGTCGACGGAAGTACAAGAGTAAAGATAAATTCTACACAAAATGTCGATTTGGATTTCCACGACCTGTTATTTCAAAAGGAAGAGTAAACAGTTTTATGTCAGCGGTGCGACATACTATTACAAGAAAATCGCCTAAGAATACCTACAACCTAAGAAGGAAAGAAGAGTCAAAATATATAAATGACTACAACCCAGTCATTTTATCCATGTGGAATGCTAACATGGATATACAGTATGTGGCTGACAATTCAATTGCTGTTGCTCGCTATGTCACATCTTACATCACTAAATCTGAGAAAACGGAATTGAAGGAAATGTGGGAAGAGATTTCTCACGAGAAGACTGTCAGTAAGAAGCTATACAGTTTCAGTTTAAAGATGTTATCGCATCGAGAAATTGGATCCTACGAATGCTCAGATAGGTTATCATCTGCAAGTCTGTACTCGAAATCCAGAAGAATAATTTGGGCAAGTTTAGGCCTTGCAGGAATGCGAAATCGGGTTCTGACATCTATTCGAGAAATTGAATATTTAAAAGAGTTCGAACCAGAAAGTACAGACATTTTAAGAACAAAGATGTTGGACACATATTACCCACAAAGAAGTCATCACCTTGAGAACATGTGTCTCTATGAAGTGCTGCAGAACTTTATTTTTAAACGGAATGTCACAGAAGATATCAACAATGGAATATATAAAGTCATTGGTGAGGAAGGATGTTTGGTGAAGCAAACAAAAGGAAGTTTGATAAATCACCGGAAGCTGAGTTGCGACACTCCTGATAAAAAGGAATTTTACTACTTGGCACTTTTGCAGCTGTTTAAACCATGGTGTACAGAGGAGGAACTACTTGGAGAATTTCAGAGCTATGAAGATTCATTCAATGCTAACAAAGACAGCGTTGAATGCAGTACTTTCACAACTTATGTTCAAATGTTAAATGAAGAAATTGAACAAGAAGCAACAATTGCAGCTGAAGTAGCTAGAGACAGTTCTCAAGACAGTCAAAGTTCTGGGACATTCAGTCAAGATCCTCTAGGACAACCGATCATCGAAAATGAAGCAGCAATAGCCATGAACGAAGTGGAAACAGCTATGAATCAAGCTCAGGAAGATTTTGTAGACTTAACATATTTGGAGGAGCAACTGAATGAAGAACAAAAACAAATTTATGAAGAAGTCAGACAAAAAATTGATCACGGATTACTACATGAAAATAAAGAGTGCTCGTGCACATCTTTTGAACCAATGAGAATGTATGTAAGTGGACAAGCAGGAACTGGAAAACGTTTCTTAATTAATGTAATTAGAAGCTACCTACAGAAGAAAATGGATTCGATTTTGTCTTGTGTTGTTACTGCTCCAACTGGGTTAGCAGCGTATAACATCAAAGAAGTTACCTTACATCGTTAGCTAATGTTACCAGTAGAGCATGAGAACAAAATACAGTACCACAAACTAGCAGGAGAAGCATGCTTGGAAGTTTCAAGAGTATTGAAGAAAATGAAAGTACTCATTATTGATGAGGTAAGCATGGTATGAAACTTAATGCTTGCCTTTGTGCATTTAAGAATGCGGCAAATTCTGAAGACAGACTTTGACGTCGTATTTGGAGGAAAACACGTCATAGTTTTTGGAGATCTTTTGCAACTTACTCCAGTTAAAGGACAACCGGTATTCCATACACTTACACATGAAGACACAAAAAAGTCATTAGGAAGTATAGGCAATGTAAATATTTGGACATATTTTGAGTATAAGGAACTCATTACCAATATGAGGCAAGCCAATGATGAGGACTATGCAAGTATTCTGAAAGATATAAGAATTGGACTACTCACAGAACATGGCAGAAAAGCATTACAGAGTCGATTGCTGAGTAATTTGTTTCCAACAGAACAAATAGTTCCAGAGAAAATATACAAGAAAATTGCAGAATAAAATACTGTAATCTGCTTAATGCCAACACTACATGAATGTTCTGTATTCAATCAAGAACTTTTGAAATTGGAAAATGAAGAGATTATAAAACTGGAAGCTGTGGATAAAATAGAACATGAACAAATAACTGTTATATTGACAGGCAAATTGGGTACTAAATTGGATTCTCTGGAGAAAAACATTTCAAAAACAGCAGGTTTGGAAAAGAATCTTTATGTGTGTATGAACTGTAGAGTAATTTTAAGACGGAATTTGGATGTAGAGAAAGGTTTAGTGAATGGAGCTATGGGAAGAGTTGTGGGTTTTATTAATTACCAGAAAAAAGTTGGAATTGAATGTTTAAAAATAAAATTTGATCAGATACAAGAGGTTAAAGACATTTGTCGTTGTTCAGTTCGTTTCTTGCTTGTGAAAGACTTATATGTGCGTAGGAAGCAGTTTCCGTTTTCTCTAGCATATGCTGTAACTATTCACAAGTCTCAAGGATTAACTGTTGATAGTGCTTTTGTAAACATTGGATCTAGTGTGTTTAAAGAAGGTATGGCATATGTTGCGTTGTCACGCGTGAAAAAATTATCTGGTTTATTCATGATAGACTTTGATGACTCAAAAGTAAGTGCTGATGCAAACTGTGTAAAGGAGTATAATAGATTAAGAAGAAGCTATGCTCCTCATTTAGGTCAATATCCTGTGTTAGAAAAACATGTTGTTTGTCGGAAAAGGAGATTTGAGAATATCTCTAATGAGGATGTACGGAAGAGAAAACAAAAAGATAGTGATGTGACTGCAAGCAAAAAGAAAAAGGACAATGCTGAAGAGGTTGTTGGTTGTCATTTTGAAAATAGCTCTGGTGTCAACTGCTACGCAAATGTAGGGCTGAATGTTGTATTTTATCTTGAAAGTTTGCAAGAGCAGATAATACTAAATCAAGAAAAAAGATTATGTTCTTTGCTGAGTCTCCTCTATGAGAAGCTGAGTAATGATAAAACTAAAATAGAAAGTGCTTCTGATGTTAGAAATCTTTTAAATGTATGTTCTGGACATACACAGTTTACACAAAATGTCCAGCAAGATGCACAGGAATTCTTGATGTATATCCTGATGGTACTGGAAGATGAAGGGGTAGAAGTAGAAAATGTATTTGGTGTCTCTTATAAATGGGAACATTGTTGTGATAACTGTATGAACACAAGCAGTAGTCATGTTGATTCCGAAAGGTTCATATATTTACCATTACCAGAGAGTAAAACAGTGACTTTTAGTAAATTAGTTAAAGATGCTAATCACAACATGGAATGTTCTCAATGTAAATCAGACATGTTATCAACGTTATTTTTAAAGAAATATGGACAGTATGTAATTTTAATGATGCAAAGTTGTAGAGCTGATGGAACAAAACTGGACACTTTAATAAAGAAGTTTACAGGACAACAATTATCAATATCTGGAAAAACTTTTGTTGCAGTTGCAATAATTTTTCATGATGGACCTTCTATAACTTCTGGTCATTACACAGTTTATCTTAAATGTGAAAAAGGATGGACACTGTGTAATGATTCTCAATTAATTTTCAAGCAACGTTTGCCTTATGATTTACCCAATTGTTACCTAATTTTTCTGAAACCCAAATTTTAAATACTAACATCATCATTGGAAGAAAGCATTATTAAAATTTAAAAGGATCAAAATTGGATATTTCACTCAAAAGGGATTTTAAACTTATCATTTGGCCGTAAGGAAAGGTTAAACAAACAATTGTGGACTTCTTTGACAGATATTATTTTGGAAAATGTTCTTTTGCAACAAGGTTTACAGACGTTATTTTTTAGAAATTGTTATTCTTCTTAAAAGGTATTTTTAACATTTCTATTAAGGTATGTTTTAGTGAGGATACATTTGGGGCTTTTTTAAACAATCTTTCAGATTGTTTTTTTTTTTGCCCGCTGTTAAATGATGAATACAATTGATTTCACTATTTTCAGTGAAAATCAAAACATTCTGAAAACAGCAAAAAAAGGGCAAAAAATTGCTTTGCTAAATATGAAAAAACATGTAATGTCTAATAAAGTGTATTGTTGAATATTAATACTTTTTTTCTTTTTTACAGAACTAGAAAGAAAATTTAGAAGATGTTATTCAGTTATCTTTGCAATTGAATAAAAACATTTAATTCTAAATTATTTATTTTGATGGTCAGGTAAGTTTAACATATCTGTATGTGTCACTGGTTTCGTTTCATGCTTCCTTTTCTTCACCTGTCCTTACTCTACTTTTCTCATTTCTCTTCTCACTCTCTCTTCCTGCTTTACTACTCTTTTGTAACTTCCTCACGCCTTCTATACTACTCCCCTACCTTTACTACCTCTAAAACTAATTTTTCATCCATGTTTCTTTTTCTGTATCCATATGTCTTAGTCTTTTTAACTGCCTTACTCCTTGTCAGTTGTTTGCTCTCTGTGTCTGTATCTGTCACTCTTGATTTGTCTGTTTCACCCTTAATTTCCTTAACATCTCTGGGGCACATTTACAAGCCACCTGCGCCACCTGCGCCACCACTACGTCAATTTTCTTGACGTACTAGTGGCGCAGGGTGCTCCTCCATATTTACAAGGAGAGGATAAGTCTCTCTGTGTGTCTTTTCCTCTCCTTGTAAATACAGCCAATTCAAATGCAGTACTAAAATGAGCTATTATGTTTTTTGGGTACCTATACATAAATACTGATGCAGAGTTTAAAGTTTAATAGGAAAACTGTCTTACGTTCATCTGTGAAATGTACAGCATCTCTTTTTTAATTACTTTGCCACTCCCCTCTCTTTCTCAAGGAGTTACTGAAGGTTTAGTAAAGGTGAAAAAAATGTTGTTGTTTTTTAAAAAAAAAAACCCATTGGGTGCGCGCTGGGTGCGCGCACTCTAAAAAAAAAAAAGAGAAATAGATTCTAAAAAACAAGTTTTTGTGTTTGGATTTTAGGTGGCTCTAAAAAGAGCCCTTGAGTTAATGTAGGGACAGAGGAAGAGAAAAAAGAAAAAAAAAAAAAAGAAAACTATGGCCTAGTGCAAGGGTGCTCCTCAAATTTCCTCTGAATGAGATCAATACTGCTCTCACCCATAGTAATAAGAGTACCACAATCCATGCACCGTGTACTCATCCTCCCAAAACAAGGACGAATATCCAGAGGTGTGGTAGAAGGTGAAGGCACCACTGCAGAAGAAGTGCTTGCCTGAGCTGCCGAAGATGTGCTCGGCTGAGCTGCTGCAGATGTCGTAAGCTGAGCATGTGGAGGCTTTGCTCTAGAAGCTCGACGAAAAGTCACTGGATGCATTTTCTCAACGTGTCTTGACATAGTATGAATACTAAAAGAATACTTCGTGTTAGGATTCCCACGTGACAAGACGCACTGACAAAGTTTGCAGGTGACCTTTGGTGCATTCACCTTCTTTTGTCACTCAGGAAAAGTGAAAAACTGCCATATAAAGGAGTCTTTCTGCTTCCTCTGCCTCTGTCTCTCAAGAGTGTCCTGCTCACTCTCAGAAGGAGGCTGCTGCTCTGCCATTGTATCTCAACACACAGATTAGCTCCTTCTCCTAGGGAATCAGAACTAACAATGAGGGGGGTGGGTGTGATTTTGGAAGAATCTGGAACTGAAAGTACTTTGAACCAATGAAAAGTGATGTTTCTGGATCACATGACTTGCCATGAGGGGATTGGGTGTGGTGTTGAAACAATCTGAAACTGAAAGTAATGAAAACCAATTAGAAGTGTTGTTTTATTCATCACATACCCTGAGGTGCGCGCACCGAGCAAGCTCCCTGCGCGCACGGTACAATTACGGATGCACGAACGCGTATGCGCTTACGTACTATGCGCATACGTAATGCGCATACGCAGCACGCGCGTATGCGTGAACGTCAGCACGCGTACTCTACGCGTATACGGAAGTATACCGCGTGGAGTACGTGCGACGTACGTAAGCGTGCGTACGTACGCATGCATACTAGGTGCGTGCTCCGAGCGTGCAGTAATACGTATGTATGCGTGCGTAAATAACGTACGCCGGAATTCATGAAAGATGTACGCAAACGTACTAGGTGCGCGCTCTGAGCGCGCACCCCAAGAATTTATATAAAAAAAAAAAAAGTGGACATAACTTAATAGAAGATATTAACTATGCTGTTCAACTTTAAATTAAAAAAAACTTTAAAAAAAAAGCCACACCAAATTAAAGGATACAGATAATATATAAATGTATACATAGGGAAGTTTTTTTAAAAGAAATATTTCAAAAATATAAAAAAAAAAAAAAAATTAGCATTTAAAAAACCATTGAAATTCACTGAAAAAACCATAGGTTTCACACATGTTATAGTTAGGAATTAGCATTTAAAAAACCTTGCAAATTCACTGAAAAAACCAGAGGTTTTACACATGTTATAGTTAGCTGGACATTTTACTCGCAAAAAACCAATGAAATTCCCCCGTTATAGTTAGTTCAGCTAGCTATAACTCGCGCGCCCGCAATGCACTGCTGATGACGTCACATGTTACATCACTCATGACATGGTCAGTGACATCACTCATGACATCACTGATGACATCTCAAATGACTGTACTTAAAAGTCTATTGCCTATTTGCAAAGTATTTAAACTAAAGCAATTCATTCTGAGAAAGTATATTTTGTATTGTAATTTATAATGTAATTTAAAAAATAAAATATCTAAAAATAAACAGTTTAAACAATGTAGTAAATCAGTATCAAAAAAATCAGTATAACAATTAGTACATTAAAAATTGTCATTTACAAAACCTTTGAAATCCACTGAAAAAACCATAGGTTTCAGGCCTGATATAGTTAGGAATTAGCATTTAAAAATCCTTAGAAATTCAGTGAAAAAACAATAGGTTTTAGGGGTGTTATAGTTAGCTGGACATTTCACTCGAACAAAACCACTTAAATTCCTCCGATATAGTTATTTGTACTAACTACATCTCGCGTGCCCGCATCCACTGCTGATGATGTCACATATTATTTCATTCATGAAATGGTCAGTGACATCACTGATGACATCTCAAATGACATCACTGATGACATCACTGATGACATCATCCAGAGAATGTGGTTTGGTTCGTTATTTAAATATGTATTATATATATAGCAATTTGCATTGAAGAATAGGTGGACTGAAATTTCCCCGTTATAGTTACTGTAGGCAACTATAACTCACGCGACCGCAATCCTCTGCTGATGACGTCAGATATTACATCACTGATTACATATGTGTCTTTCTGAAAAATAAATATTTGTAATATATGTATAGCTAAAAATTAATGGAAGAAGACATGGGTAAATAAGTGTCTAAATACAGTGATGTAATATCTGACGTCATCAGCAGAGGATTGCGGTCGCGTGAGTTATAGTTGCCTGCACTAACTATAACGGGGGAATTTCAATGGTTTTTCACGAGTGAAATGTCCAGCTAACTATAACATATGTGAAACCTATGGTTTTTTAAGTGAATATATATATATATATATATAATACATATTTAAATAACGAACCAAACCACATTCACTGGATGATGTTATCAGTGATGTCATCAGTGATGTCATTTGAGATGTCATCAGTGATGTCACTGACCATGTCATGAATGATGTAATATGTGACATCATCAGCAGTGGATTGCGGGCGCGCGTGATGTACTAAGTACAACTAACTATATCGGAGGAATTTCAATGGTTTTGTTCGAGTAAAATGTCCAGCTAACTATAAAACCCCTAAAACCTATTGTTTTTTCAGTGAATTTCTAAGGTTTTTTAAATGCTAATTCCTAACTATATCAGGCCTGAAACCTATGGTTTTTTCAGTGAATGAATATATATATATATATATATATATATATATATATATATATATATATAAATATATTATCTACTGGCGGTCGCCAGTAGATAGTTATAGTTAGGACCGTGTTTCCATAGGAAATCCACAACATTCTATTTGGAATAACTTTGGCGCCGGTTGACGAATCCTCGCGAAATTTTCAAAATAGGTGGGGCGCTCCGCTCCGCTCCTACCCTGAAAGTCTCGGGGGATTCGTCAAGCGGGGGCTGAGAAAAAAGGGGGGTCCCAAAACGCATTTTCCCTATGCAATTTTCCATAGGGACCTTTAGTCCAAGGTACAGCCCGAACGGCTGAACAGAATTACTTGAAATTTGGCAGAGAGGTAGTCCTCAGCTCAGGGAAGTGCCTTTTGCAGGTCTGGTGTCAATCTGTTCAGTAGTTCCTGAGAAAATCAAAAGTAAAATCATGTATATATGTGGGCGGAGCCTAACCACACATCTCATCCTGAGATCTGATTGGCTGTCAGCACTTCATCCAAGAAGTGTTGGCAGCCATCTTGGGACCAATATACATGAAAGCACCTCATTAAAAAGCATTGCAGTTAATAGAAGGTTTTGAGACTTTAGTTACATTATAAATCATTTGTTGATGGTACCATACTCATTTTAGGAATTGTGGTATGTTCTAATATATATATATGTATATATATATATATATATCAGAACGCAGAGAGTCAAATCCAATCAAACGCTAACCAATTCCAGTCCCGCCACTCTGGGGGCCCTCTCTCTCTCCCACGCTCTTCAACCTATTCATTGAACCTCTTACTGTAATCCTCAAAGCATCTAACATCCAATATTACATGTATGCGGTTGACGCCAAATTGTGTATGAAAATCTCTTCCCCTGAAGATATCAAGATACTCAATGGAACCCTGCACAAAACCTTAAATTGACTAACCTTCAACCACCTCAAACTAAATGCCCTTAAAACGGAATTCCTCCTCATCTCACCCACCAAGCAAACTCCCATTGTGGAGAAATATCTGAAAAACCTCTCCTCTTTCAACTGCACACCACACATCATAAATTCCACAAAATCGCTAGGTATAGTGCTGGATAAGAACCCAAACATGCAGGATCACATCAGCGCATCTACCAAAGGAGCGAACTTTCAACTGAGCATCCTAAGAAAACTCAAACCCTACATTCCCCAAGATGACTTCAAATCTGTGGTGCAAGTGCTAGTCATCTTACAACTAGAACACGGCAGTGCCACTTTCTGCGGGATACCGATACACAGATTAGCCCCCCCCCCCCCTCAGAGCATCTCTGAATGCTGCGTATAGGCTCTTCACTGGCTCCAAGAAAACCAACCACATTTCTCCGGACCTGAAACCCATTAACTGGCTTCGATTTGAGTCTCGAATTCAATAAAAAATTGCATGTATGACCCATAGAGCACTGCATTTCAACACTCCTCTGTACCTGGCAAATAAGCTTGAACTATCGAGTAGCTCCCATTCCTCAAGGAGCTCCAGTACCATACTGCTCAAGCCGAAGACATTTCAGGTATTGGCCAGAGAATCTGGAACTCCCTTCCTGTGGAAATGAGACTGATTCCTTCAACACTTGCCTTCAAAAGGGAAGTGAAAACTCTAGTGATGAGCACTGCGCTAAGCTAGAAGCTTTTCTCTTTTTGTCTCCTACCGTGTACAGCAGATTAATTTGCTGCCTGGCAAATTGTACGGCCCCAATGCCGGCCTCCAATATGTCATTTTGTAGTTGATGTTATTTCTATATATCATTACTTTTCTCCCCCAACTATCTACCTATGTCTTCTGCAACTTGTATGTAAAAAGCTCTTATACCCACTTGGGTCATGTTCGAACTATACAAAATTTTTATAATAAATAATATTATATATATACATATATATATATATTTAATTGGATGCTGTCGGCATCATAGTGAATACAATTAGGTAGTGTGTTGGATGCCTTAGTAAGAAGTCTTATTATTGGCTGTTGTTTAAAAAAAGAAATGTAATACACACATGGATGTGCTTTCGAGTCTGTGGAGTAAACCACGCCTGCTGCTGCTCATTTGGAAGTAGTGTGTTCCTTATAGAATGTGGTGTGAACTTGTGATGTACTGGTTTCACTGAGTTGTTAGGTACACTGAGCTAACAGTTTATTGGGGGTGGGGTAGGGGTGTTAAAGAGGAAGAATTTTTTTTTTTAAGTTGAGAACTGATGATACAATTTAAGTAAAGGTAAGCTTGAATTTCCAACTCAAGACTATGTAATAAACTGTTGTATAGCATTTTAATTTTGAATAAATGATGCTAGATATAGGTTTGAACTGCTGTTTTTCTTGCGATTTCTCCACAATCATCGTGAATACATCGTGAACACACATAGATTGGAATCTTTTTTTAAAAGAGAGGGACCGGGTTAACAGATACTAAACATTCACAAGTGTAGACAGTGTAGTCTAAAATGAAAGACATGATCTTGTTTTCTGCCTTTCTCATGATCACAGCGTGCAAATTTGAAGAAGTTTTTATTATATGGTTGCTTTGTATGAGAGTGGTGTACCGTTCTTGTGCTTAGCTTTTATAAATCCTAACAATGTCAAAACTATCCACAAAGAGCTAAAACAACAATATAATCTACAAACTGAACTCACTGGTATGTAGATAACTTTTGTATCCTTTATAAAAAAAAATTACCTTAGAAATGAAGATGTATATGGGGGTTTGATAAAAAAGAGTATCACAGTGCTATGAAAAAATATGTCAGATGAGCTGTATCTATTAGAAGGTATGTGTTAAAGAGGTTAGTGGTGAATGTTTTAGGAAGTGAGAGAAAAATGAATCAGTTCATCGTTATTACATTGTGTACTTTATTGAAAAATAATAGTATAGTATTGTGGAAAGTTGCAATGAGGAACTAAGAATGTTTTAAATGTCTAAATATCATGTGCAGAATAGAGACACCTGTTATATGCATTCTGGGAGTTGTAGTACTTTTAGTAACATATATTGTTAGGAATAGTGTAGTGAGAAATAAAAGATGAGAACATGTTGTTTGTAGATGAATTAGAAAGAAGTAATACTTTTGTGTGGAAATGCTGAATATATATTTTTAGAAGCAGAAGAAGTATTTAAGAAATGATGTAGGAATGCCATTCACAAAATGTTTTTGTGCTTTGAAATTGTTTTAAATGTTGTTTTCCATTTTAGAATATTACTGATGCATTGGCACGCTCGGTGACAAAGCAATGTATGCTCCTAGAGAGCCATGTATGCAATTATATATCAAGTGTGATATCTAGACTTCACTCAAACATAGCTCAGTAGAAAAGCATATATACAGTAAAACAGGTAGCTTGATACTGACAGAAGGAGATAACCTATGAGTCAGAGATATAGTCACAACTGTTAATTATCTAACAGCAATGAAGGTACTTTCACAGTCAGTCTGGCAGTATTCAGGCACTCATGCAATCACCCAGCCACTAGCCAGGTCGTCATCAAGTCAGTGATTCACTATCCATGGAGTTATTCAATTACCTAGCCACTACACATGTACTCTTGGAATCAGGCAGGCAGAAATTATGTAGTCACTGAACTATGCAGGCACTACCTATACAGTCATCTAATGACCCAGACACTAACCATTTACTTATACAATGAATGCAGCTGTAACTATGCAGTCACTCTAACAGTTGTGCAGAGCATATGCAGTCATCTAAACACCCACCTACAACTCATGTCGTCATTGAAATACTGAGGCACACACATGCACTCATGCAAACACTCAGGCTCTACTCATGCACTCATCTAATTAAGTAGAGAGTACCATTATAGTAAACCTGTCACTGATCCAGTACCAATGGACTCATTTAATTACTGAGGCAATACTCTTGCACTGATACAATCACCACAGCAGCACACTTACCTTCATCCAATCATTCAAGGTTTAACAATAGAGTGATGCAATCACTCAGAAACTAGTCATGCAGTCATGTAATTAGCCAGGCACTACTGATGCACGTATTCAACTATCCAGGCAATATCCATGTAGTTATCTGAACACCCAGGCACTTCCTCTTCAATTAATCAAAAACACATGAGCAGTAGTTATGTAGTCATGCAATCACTGAAACACTACTCATGCACTCATCCAATCTGCTAGGTGCTATGCATGTACTTAAACAATCCTGTATACACTATCCATGCACTCTATAAATCACCTAAATACTATCTATGCACTCCTGCAATCATCCGGGCACTAGGATTGCACTCATTTAATCATCCAACCACTTTCTATGCATGTATTGAATTATTGAGCCATTGGTCATGCACTACTAATGCACTCATCCAAATACCCAGATAGTAGTGATACACTCCTGCAAACACGCAGGCAGTAACTATGCAGATATGGAATGACCCGTAGAGTTCTCATATACTCAGGGAATTATCCAGACGCTACCTGTATCCTCAGAGAATCACCTAGGCACTTCCTATTCACCAATTCAATCACCCAGGGAGTAATCATGTATTCAACAGCAAGCCTATGTATTTACAAGTTTTAGTTAGGAATATGTAGTCTTTTAGAACCATCAGGTGAATTACATAGGCAAGCTGCGACACACTCTTTGCATGTACCTTGAAGAATTAGTGAGCTTTATGTTTTGATAGAGATTAATGTGCAGATTGTTATATGCGCGATTTCTCAAAATGTAACTCTGATACAATTAAGTAGAAAAGTACTGAGATAATAAATACACTAGTGACACAGTGGTAGAGAAGCACACAAATAGTTCTTATGTTGTGTTTTTGGATTTATAGTGTTGAGACACTGTATGCACTTCTACACTTGGGGCTAAATTTACAAGAAAGTAATGCAGTGCGGAGCCGCAAGCCATTTGGCTGAGTCATGCTGCAGTACTTTCAAAGCACAGGGATGCATCAAATTTACAACAATTTGACGGATCCCTATGCTTTCCCCTGTGCTGGTGCACGACTGGTTGCCATGCGTCAACTGTGTTGTACGACGGGGTGCTAAAATGTTAAAAGGTAACTTAGAAATAAAGTTTTGTGCTTTGCTTTGGGTTTGGTATATTGAAGTAAGTGCATGTAGCAATATATCTAGGTTTATCTGTACATTCAAAAATGCAACATAACATGAAATCTTTTTGCATTATGTGTAAGTCAGTAGTAAAGTAGTTGGTACGTTACCTAGGGTAAAAATTAAAATATACTTATTTTTTTTTACTGAACAATACCTACATAACCACACACAGTTCGGATTGCTTAAGAAAAGCTCAGATGAAAAAGCAACAGAAACAACTACAGTATTTATGCAGACATTAGTTACAAAAGGGGGAAAATGCAGAAAAAGTGGTGGAAGAAAAAAGCGTTACGGGTAAGAGGAGAAAGTAATTTCTTAAAAATATATATGGACATTTGCGAAGATTACTAAATAAAGAAAATAAAATTATGACTATGAGAAACAATATGAGTGGACAAAGCGTGCGTTGCAAAAACGTGAAAGATTGTAACAAAGATAACACATTTTATCCAGGAGACAGAAGCAGTTTAAGGAAATCAGAGTCAGGATGTTTCCTAGTAGAGTGGTTGTAAATCTACTGAGAAATTTGAAGAAGTATAGAAGATGCACTGAAACAGAAAGAACGAGTTGAGAGAGTAGTTGACAAGGCCTTTGCTTTGAAGAGTAAGCTTTTGATTTTGATTCTAAATAGCATGAAGCCTCTTGACAAAATGGTGTTAAGCATGAGGAGACAAAACCAGAAAGATTAGTTAATAGAAGTAACTTTTGTATAGTTTTAAACTCTCTTTATTGGATTTTATAGTAACACAATACACAACAGACCACCTACATCCAGTGGCCAGCAGTGTTTTCGCTTTCAATAGGCAGTGAGCATCCTTTATTAATAATATGGTAAGTAGGAAAAAGAAGAGAGAGAGAGAGGACCAAGCAGGGAGGGGGGGCAGGCAAGGGGTGATTTGTCGGGCATCAAGGCGTCTAACATATCATCTATGTATTAATGATCAGCAGCTGGGGTCTGTGTCGTTAAGCATAGGATTCATAGGGATTAGGGGCAGGACAGCTCGCAAAATTCCTCTGACAGATAGTGTATGTAGGAGTGCCACATTGTATCAAAGTGGGATAATTGTTGTGTGGCTATAACGGTTAGCTTCTTCATGGCCAATATGTCTCAAACTTTATGTAGCTATTCCGAGTGTGTTGGCGCAACTTCTGTGCCCCACCTAGCAAGTAAGATTTGTTTTGCTGCATCCAGCAGTAAGGTGATCGCTCTGCCTCTGTGTGATCACAGTGGGTAAGTGAAGGGGTTGGGAAGCTCTAGTAGTATATAGCTAGGGAATTTGGGTATATCTGTTTAGAACATGGTGTTTAATGCTTATAGGACCTTGGACCAAGTGGGTTCTAGTTTAGGGCATTGCCATAGGATGTGTGTGAGTGTACCTGTTGCCCACAGTGACACCAGCATTGCCTATCTCCTATATGGTTCCAAGGAGTATGGTACCAGTAGTGGGCAATCTTGAGAAGCATTTCTTTGCTAATTATGGAATGTGACCAGTGAAGGATGTCGTTCCATTCCCAATCCGTGAAAGTACGTTTGCATTCTTCCTCCCATCAGGCATGGGCTGGTGATGTAAGGGGTTGGAGCGGTTTACCCAAGAAGGAGTAGATGTCCGAGAGTAGCTTTTTATTTGTGGCTCGCGTTAGAATCCACTTCTCAAAAGCTGTCAAGGTATTCATAGCATTAGGACAGATCCAGGGTTGAGTGACCCAGTAAGGCACTGTCAGATATTTCCCTTGTGCTGTGTCGGGCAGGCTGTAACAGGACTGAGGTGTGCTGAAGTCCATAAGCCAATCGGCATCAAATATGTATCCTGTGCACTTGCAGTTGGTCTCCTGCCAGGCCTTAAATGCTACCCCTGTGAGTGGTGGTGGAAAGTCTGGATTACCTATCATGAGTGTCTGTTGTGAGATTGAAGTGAAGGGACCATATCCCTGTTGTACCCTGTCCCACACCCCAACCAAGGTCTGCACGGGGAAACATACACACCCCTCAGCCTGTGTGCTTTTGGCAGCCATGCTATCTTCCAAATATGAGTGGCCACAATATTGTACATGACCATTCCACCATGTAGAGTAGTTGCGCCACCTGGTAGTAGCAGCACAGATTAAAGATGATCAAGCATCCTGCGGACATGGGAAAGGTATTCACAGGCCCTGACTATCCATGCTCGCCTGTCTTCCCAGATAAAATCCCAGATGAGTGATTGAATCCTGTCTAGAACCCGTGGAGGGGTCTGGAGGGGCAGTGTTTGCATAACATATAGGAGCTTAGGGAGGAGCGTCATTTTTACCGCCCCAGGTGTCCCAGCCATGAGCGCTTGTGAGCCTTCCACTTGGCGAAATCATTTCTGCTGTGATTGTGAGGTGTATCTGTAGTCCCAGAAATGGTATGCCACTCCCTGCCCACTGGTATGGGTGTTGGCCCTGAAGTTGAAAGTACTCTGTCTCCGGGATGGTCAGACCAAAGAGCAGGGCTATCTGAGGGTTAATTTTGAAACCTGAGGCCACCCGAAACGCACTCATCTCATTTGAAATGGCGTCCATTGAGGTATCCGAGAGTCAGGAGTACATCGTTCACGTAAAGCAGTATCTTATTCTCCCGCCCCCCACTCCCATCGCAATGCCAGAGATATGCCGGTTGGACCTTATTCTTTCCGCAAATGGCACCATATAGAGCGCGAAGAGCAAGGGGTAAAGGAGGAAACCCTGTCTGGTCCTTCTCTTTATAGAAAAAGTTCACAACTTTATCCTGTTCACCTGTATATTTGCTTGGGGAGCGGTGTAGCATGAATGGATCCAGCCACAGAGTCTTGGCCCACAACCCGCCTGCTCCAGCACCCAATATACATATGGACAGTGTACATGGTCGAATGCTTTCTCAGCATTGATGGTTAGCACTAGAGATGTTGTCTGCTTACTATGTATTTTATCTTAGAGATGGCACAGTCTTTTAGTAGTTGTCACTGCAACCTCGTTCTAGAATAAAACCGGCTTGGTCAGGGTAAAAAATCCTACCACATAGGGGGCGAGCCTGTGTGCTAGAATACTGGTGAATATTTTAGCATCAACATTTAGGAGGGAGATCGGCGGTATGATGCACAGTCTCTAGAGTCTTTCCCTGGTTTTGGGATCACTGTGATAGTTGCCTGGAGCATCAACTCCGGTAGCCCTCTTTCTCCATTCATTGAGTTATATAGTCTCGCTAAGATTGGGGCTATCTGTGGACCAAAACGTTTGTAGAACTCTAGCCCATAACCATCTTGGCCTGGTGTTTTGTTAGGTTGTGATCTCTGTAAATCAAGGATGACCTCCTGTGTGGTGATGTCCTTATCCAGCATCCCAAAGGTGGGCCTTTCCACTGCCGGTGGAAACACTGATGCCAAATAGGCCTATGTATCCACATCTCTGGGCTTGGCCTGATGAAGATTCTTATAAAAAAATCCAGGATACCGTTGGCTATGTCTATGTCCAAGGAGCACAGGGAGCCATCTGCTCCCTGTATTTCAGGAACCCCCCGATCCGCCTCCTGTGCGCAAGGTTGGTGCGCTAACATGCGCCCTCCCTTATTTCACCCAGTATAATATTTCTGGCATATTCTAAGAAGGGCATAATCAGCTTGTTGTGTTGTGCACGCAACTGTTTCCTTGCCGCAGTTAGTTGGTGGCCGATTGCCACCGAACCTGACAGGAAATGAGCTAATTCCAAATCTTTAACCTGGGTTTCCAACTGGCAGCATTTCTCCATTCGTTCTCTGTTAAATCTTGCAGATGTACTCAAAAAGTTTCCTATCAGAGTACCACCTTCAAGGTTTCCCATAGTTTGTTAATGAATGTCTCAGAAAGGTCATCAAGTTCTAATTAGGAGTGGAGCGCTTTCTGCGTGCCTGTTCTTATTTTATTGTATGTCAAGAGATTTGTGTTCAGCCGCAGTGGGGGGCATGGGCGTCTGTCTTCTTTGGTTAAACCACAGAATTAGGATGGAGTAGTCTGAGAGTGTTGCTGCCCCGATTTCTGCTGAGAACGTGTCTCGGGTGACCCTGGGTGTTATGAGAAAATAATATATGCAAGCATATGTCTGATGCTGAGAATAATGTGTAGCCTACTGCTGTGGGGTGTGTATGTCTCCATATATTCATGAATCCTGCTTCGCTTAACCATCCTCTGGAGTCAGTCCCCCATCCTGTCCCATCCTCGGAGCTGATCTATCTCTATTAGTGTCCATAACAATGTTAAAGTCTCCTCCCACCACTATTTCCTTGGCTGTAAGGTGAGCAGCTGGCCCAGTATTTCACTAAGAAATGATACATTGCACCCCGTAATTTGACTTGCAGCACAAACATCCTGACCAGAACCTCCATTCTGGCACCCCCTAATATGACTTGAAGCACAAACATCCTGCCCGGAACCTCCATGAGTACCTGCTCCACCTTCCCAACAAAGTGAGTCACAAGCAAAATCCCGGAGAAGTGCCGTTGATCAAACCAATGGGAGCGTAGTCTCCTCCAGCCGCTTTGGAGAAGGTGGGTTTCTTGTAGCACCCACACATCATATTTTGAACCCACAAAGAAGGCAAGAACCACCAGGGGTGTTAAGGCTTTGGACATTGATACTAAGCAGGGACCCTACCATGAATACTTATTCGAAGCAGCCTCTGTTACTTCCACTGCTGACAGTGCCCACCAAACCCCCTCAGGTACTGGCTCAGGCTAGGGAAAGACCTTCTGGGAGTGAGACAAAGGGACAAAGGGAGAAATACACAAAGATGGAACAGTGATAATAACTCGAAGAAGTGCCCCACCTGAGGGCACTCAAAGAACAATAGTAAATGGGGTCCATGTAATCTGTAAACTCAGTCTCCATTGAGCATCAATGAGGAGAACCCCACCAGATTGTTTGCTGGTGCCTGGCAGAGGAGGTAAACGTCTGGGCCATCCTTAAGTTTATCCAGTTGGCCAGGTGGGCAGGCCATATTGGCAGGAGGAGATCCGTTCTCCGTCGCCCGCATTCAGTGGTCTTCCACATCATCCAGTCGGCCGTCTTATTGTTGGCGCTGATTGAGTAACCTCGAGTGCTCCTCCCGGCTGTCAGCTTCGGTGGGTTTGCTCATGATTTCTTTCCCTCATTGTGACGAGCAGTGAGCGGCGCTTGCCCTGGTTTCCTATCTCTGACCTCCGAGCAGGCAGCCCGGATGGACCTTCTTCTCCGAGCTTGGGGGGGCCTGGCAAGCTACACGCCTTTTCTAGTGTGTGGACCATCCAGACCTCTCTTCGCCATACAAACTGGATGCAAAAGGGATGATCCCACTTATACTGAATTTTCTGGAACTGCAAGAAGTCTATGAGAGGCTTGAGGGCTCTGCGGCATTGAAGCATGATCGGCATGAGAGTATTCAAATTATAAAACACAGATTAGTCAGTTGGGTTCTTGGTTTCTTCTCTTTCATTTTCACAGATTCTCCAACCCCTTATGCCAACGCGTTTCGTCGTAACAGGTAATAAACCTACGACTTCCTCAGGGCTGGAAGTAACACAAAGTTTGTAATTGTAATTTCATTCACAGTAAAATTCTCATGAATTCAAGAAACCCAAAACATTGCACCCAGTGCAAAGGGCTACTCAAAACCTTTGTGAACATTATAAGGGCCAATATATAGTGGTTTCTTCTACACATAAACTAAGACAAATGTAACCAATTAAAATCCTTGACATACTATACAAAATAATATAAGTTTTGTTCATTATTCACAGTGTTTGTCAATATTGATGTCATATAATGTCTCATATCATGCTTCATAACATCCAGTAATTTATTGATACCGTGATATTGTGTTGATCATACTCGAAACATACTTTCCAATAAAAGTGATATTTATTATGTATATAACCCTTGTGACCTCAAACTAGAGTACCTTGAATTTAGAAAATACCTTGTAGTTTCTTTTAATGGAAATCTGTAAAGTCAAGATTGAAAAATACTTAGAACATAAGGCAACGGTCTTTTATGGCATCTGTTTTGATCTAAACGACCACACTTTCTAGTTAATGAGTCTTACCTCAATCAAGGTAATCCACTGAATTATTACATCCATTTGATAAGTTCAAATTCATATTCTTTATGACGAGTATTCAAAAATAACCTAAGAAATAACATAATGTGTTTTAGACATATTCACAAAAAGCCAACACAAACTATAACAATAGTGTCAAAGATTAATATTATTAACTACGTTTCTTACCTCAAATGATGTGTTCATCCAAAAATAAAGTATCACAATTTGCCAAATATATCCAGAATCCTATTATTTCAACTGGCAGAAAACACACAATGCGTCGCTCCTACAAAGATTACAGAATGATATTCAACACCACTAGCTCGTCCAATTTTTGTTACATATAAAAACGTCCAAAGTATCAAGTATTAGTTTAATCACAACCTCTATCAATAAGTATCATTTTGACCTGTTTTCACCAATAAGAAAGAATAGATAAATTTAACTAAGTCATACCATAAGTTTGAATTTTGCTTCTGTATCTCTAAACACTGCATTCTTTACCGTCGTGGTCCGTAATTATAATATTTAGGTCCCCAAAGTATCTGGTATCTAAAATAAACAATATATATTTGTAGGCTTCAACCTCAATGTTAATTCCAGGTGATTCAAAATGTATTACAAGCTCCTCCGATACATACCTTATTCTGCCGTAACTCAACCCGAATACAGGCATAGTCACCGTGACTTCCAGGTTCAACATTAAAGTAACGTGACCTCAACAGTGAAAAGGGACTAATACAGTCTCTTTTCAGTCTGCACCATCTTGGAGTGATAAAATTCAGTATACCAATCAATTAAGATTCAAATGTATGTACCAATATAATTAAACCAGACATGATGCGTAAAGAAATCTTCGTGTCCTCGCAGACAAACTAATAATGATATTGAATCCACCGATCTAATATTATTGTGATCGTTTGTTAACTTGCGCGTCAATTATACTTCACTTTTAGATCGTGCCTTATATTCCTCCATCACCAACCAAAATCAGGAAATCAAACAAAAAATGATACATCATTAATCAGACCAGTATTCAATGCAGTTTCTATCGTATTTTTTAGAGATGAGTATTAAAAGCAATCATAACGGATTCAAATCGCTCATAAGATTCAAATTGCTCATAAGATTCGCAACCTGAGGGAAGTATTTCAATAATTAGTGTAGTTACTGAAAAACAATCCTTATTCCAATCAAAGTGTAATTATGACAAAATGTAATCTTGATAAAAGATCTCAATCACCTAGAAAGTATTGTAGTTCTTGATCAAAATTTAGCCCGTCCTCCACGGCCCTCAGGCGCATGACCCACCTTGCCTCTGTCCTACGCAGCTTAATCTCTCTATTGCCACCACGTGGGTCAAGTTTTACATGTTCAGTACCAAAAAATGTGAAAGTTTTGTTTGGCCCATGGGCTGAGCAGTTGTGTACATGCTCTGCAATAGGATATCTTATGTCATTTACTTGATAGCCCGTAAATGTTCACTAACACGTTCTCTTAATGTTCTGATAGTACTCACCACATATATTTTGGTACATTTACATTCTATGTTTCTGTTTTTTCTTCATTGTATTGGTCACGAGTGCTCTGAAAAATTGTGAATATTGTAATCAATCTTTGATTGAGATTTGGAGAGTTAGGGTGTTTTCTCTCCCTTTTGGATGCACCGTACACTATTGAGTCTTAGTAATATAGTGTGAATACAATATGAGCGCCTACATACCCTCTACACCTAAACTGAGTGAATCATGATTGGCATGAGGTCTTGATACAGCTAGATCCAGAGGCCCTCAAATTCAAGTCTTGTGCTGCCATCATAATTACTTTCTTCTGCTGGCAGTAGTCTAGGTAAGGTATGAATATCATGTGGTTGGCACAATTTTGCTGCTCGCCTGCGCGCTCAATGTGTGCGGTTGAGGATAATGTCCTGATCCTGCAATGATGGTGCTACATGTTTGAAGAGGTGATCAACAAAATCCTCCGGGTTGCCAGTGACTGCCTGTAGAAGAACTCCTTTAATTTGGACATTAGAGCATCTGGATTTCTAATTCCTCTAGCTGGTATCGGAGCTCTGTATTTTGTTCGCGCAGTGTCACTATTTCCTGGTTATGGCCCTCTATCTCCTCGTCCCTGGCATATTGATTCTGTTCCAGCGAGGTCATCCTTTGATCCAGTGCTTCAACATCTTGTCGGATCTCTTTAATGTCGGAGGCTATGTTGTGTTTGAGGCCAGTGAAATCTTCATGAAGAGACTCGTGGATTTGGTGAACATCTCTTTCACAAACAAAACATGTCCTTTTTCGTAGACCGGTGGGATGAAATGCCTACACTCTGGCCAGTACTATTGCCTTGAGGGGGTTGAGCCACTATTGTGGTGGTGTGGTGCTCTGTGGTTCTACCTGTTGTTGAATTCCTGCATGGGGAGAACAAAGTGCAGTTCAAGGGTGCGGTCCTCAACTCCCACCTCCACTTTGCTTCAAACTGGGGAACGCTGGTAAGTGGTGCTCTCACCAAGCCCCACCATCAAGTCCACCGGGGACAGGCGTGAGCCTTGTTTGAGGGGTCCAAATGAACCACACCAAAGTCTTGTGTCTAGGAGCCAATGTAGAGGCATCTGGGGACTGGACGGTCCACCTCTCTATGTACCACAGAAGGTTGCCATTGTGGACCCTCATCCCCTGTCAGTTCAAATCCAGTGGTACCAGGTAGAGTGAGACCACCAAGTTGGGATCTCCTCCACTTTCGACAGCTGGTTATTCCCTGGTGTCCATGTCGCAGTCCGCGATGGCTACTTCCGAGGGCCTAGTACACAGGGACCACTAGGACCCTTGGCAGTGCATAAGTTAATGTTTCGGGCCTCAAAGGCCCACCATTCAGGCTTAGAACATGGTGTGGGGGCAGTGAGGGTGTCAGCGAGGGCCGGCCTTCAACCAGGCTGCAGAAGATCGTGTAGTCAGATCCTTGTGCTGCCCCCGCCTCTCAATAGATAACAGGAATCGGTCACCAAAGGGCCAGGCACACTCCCAGCCCCCGATCCCAGCCAGCCATGTCCCGTCTGGTCCCCCAGCCCCCACCAGGCCTGAGCCCCCACTTAAGTTGGCCCTCATCGTGGGCAGCTGGTCTGGGTAGCCGTGGCCTTAGCTTCGGCTCCTCACTCCCACCGGCCCGTGCAGGCCCACAGCCCGTCTCCCACCTCCCCCAATCCTGCTAACACAGCCCACCCTACGCACGGTTTCAGGCAACAGGGGGGGGCAGCCACCATCGGCGACCAAGCTCCGTGGGGGCTGCCAGACAAGGGCCGCACTCACTCCCAAGGCCTGGATGTGCACCTCCACTCCACTTCCTCCTCCACTTTGGGAGCCACACAGCAGCGTTCTCCAATTCCTCATGGGCCCTGGACCACGGGACACTCCGGCAACCAGCCAGCCGTCTCTGGGGCCACTCCTTCACTGCGATGGGGGTTTGTGGCCTGATCGTCTGGCAGAGCTCCGATGACTGCTCTTACTCCGCCGCCATCTTGGACATGCTCCCTTTTGTACAGTTTTAAGAGGAGAATCAATACATACTTCTAGTACAGAGCCTTTCTTTAATGAAGAAAGCTATATGCAGGATAACAGACTAGTTCATGATATTGATGAAAGAGGATGATGTTATGAAATGAAGAATGTCAGTCCTATAGGGAAAGAGATGACAGTGCCTAGAAATGTAGAACAAGTTATTGTAGAAGAGGTAGAAGGAAGGTGGAGTCAGGCACCTGTATAGAAATGGAATTATAGTAGTGTTTGTAGTATTTGATAGCAATACATTGATATATTAAGGACCTCTCTACATATCCTTCTAAGGCGAAGTTTAAAACACAAAATAAGTACTTCACAGGGATTCAATCCTTGCAAGATTGGAAAGCATGCAAATTTGCAGGGACACTCACCAGTTTGTTTATGCCCAAAAAATTGCCAAAGCACCTTTCATCATTTTAGTATGTTCGCTGTACACCACTCAACAATGCAAACTTTAGTTAGGAGGCTGTACTATGTTAAAACTCCTGCTTTATGTTTAGGAGAAATAAATAGAGCACTTTTGCATGGTACTTTCCCAGGCGTAGAAAAGGTTTGTGATGATGTGCAGTTTTGTTTCTTTGGTCCTGAGCAGGATTCTAGGGAAAATGAAGAGTTGTTAAGAGGAGGAGTTGCAGAACAGGACACAGATATCACAGTTGATAGTTTAGAAAAAGAGATTACAAAATTTAACACAGTGTGGTCTCAAAAATTAGAGTATGTTTGTATATGTTGTCGGCACACTCACTAAACGATTCAAAAACAAACTGTTGACTTGTATTTAAAAAGTAAATAATGATAACTGGCAAAAGTTAGCTGTGTGTTTATTTGTAGAGGAATGCTTTGACTTGTCCATATGGCAAGTTATATGTAAGTTGTGTTACAGTAAATTAGATAAAAGATAATAAGATGAACAACACATAGATAATAGATGCTCATTATGTAAGATAATAAAATGCCTGCTAATGTAGAAAAACTATGAATGGCCATAAATAAATAAAAGATCAACATTGTTGATTCTTTGCAGCATTGCGAAGGGCTGTTATGAACTGCTCCCCAGCACTCACTACATCTGCACAATCCATGCAGTATGATGCCATCCGGGAAAACTGTGGAGCCAAATCTTGAAGGTGAGATTGGACGTCTGAAGGTACTCTCTGCCCCGTTGTTGTTGCAGCTACTATTAAAGTTGAGGGTCCTTTAGCCTTGCGTTGCCTTCTTATTTCTTTTACACCATTCCTATGGTATATTTTTAGATGGTAAAGCATAGACATAGTTTTGTAATAATATTTTTTTTGTACCCCTTGACAATGTCTTGTGACATATTGTGCATTGTGCAAATCTGCTCACTATGATTCCCTCTTAAAGAATGTTCAAGAAAAATGGGAGTGTTCTTCTTATCCTTTTAGTTGATAAATGTATTATCCAATGATATTACTTTTTTTCCCGGTGACACGATTTTCTGTTTTGTTTTCAAATTTTTATTGTGGTTTTGTAACGTTTTAAATGTTTTGGTTCTTTTTTTATGGTGACAAAAATGGCAAATTGGACATATAAGGTGTTTTTAACGAAGCTTTTTTTTCAAGTCTGTACAAAAGGTATAGTTGAATAATGCTGCATAGTTTTAGATAGAATGGTGAAGATGCTGCACAAATGTGTGATTTGAAAGATGCTTATAAAAGGTGTTATTAATTAGGCTTCTTTTTTCTAGTCTGTAGAAAGGTATAGTTGAATGATGCCGCATAATTTTAGATAGATTTGTAAAAATGGAGCACAAAAGTGTGCTTTAAAATATGATCATATAAGGTGTTATTAATTAGGCTTTTTTTCTACGCTACACAAAAGTGTAATTGAATGATGCCACATAATTTTAAATAGAAAGGTGAAGATGCAGGCTCTATATATGCAGTGCTTTAATCACTTAGGCATTACTTCAGCACTGATGCAATCATTTAGGCACTATCTGTGCACTTATTGAATCACTAGGGTATCATTTATGTAGTTATACAATCAACCAGGCACTGCGGTTGCGCTCCTTGAATCAAGGAGGCACCACTTTTGTACTCTTGTAATCACTCAGCCAGTAGTCATGTCTCCCTCTGTAGTCCTGCAATCACCCAAGAAGTATCCAGTCACTTGCTATGTAGTTATGTAAATCTCCAGACATTAACCCATGAAATCGCTGACGTGTTACCCATGTACTACTTTAAAATCACCCTCTCCCTTGCTATCTACTTCAGTAATCCCTCAGATATTACCCTTACAGGCTAGGAATCATTCAGGGTCAAGTTACGTAGTACCCCTACGGTTATTCAATTATGCAGGCTGTTGCTGTGTAGTCATCTCATTACCTCTACATTACCCTTGCAGTCGTCAAATCAACCATGCCTTTCTGCTGCTTTCATGTATTCACCTAACCAGTACTCTTTTTTTTCTTCGTTTTTTTTTCTTAAATCATTATCAATTGGTCATGGCAAATAAGACAGCAAAATAATACATTCACATTCTAAGACATCTTAACACATGTTTCAAAAGCAAATGAGCAGAAGGAGAGAAAAAATAAAAAAAACTAAACACAAATCCCTCGGGCCACAATACCCTAACCTAAGGAAAAAGAAGAAGAAAAAAATAAAAAAGGAAGCAAGGCAGTAGGTTGGCAGAAGCAATAATGAAAAAAGGAGAAAGAAAAAAGAAGATCATACGGGAGAAAGAGTCAAATAAGCATTAAGCAAGGGGAGCCTAGATAATATGCAAAAACCAGGTACCAGAGGTGTTTACCCTATCCAGCTAGTAATTGGTGCCCATATTTTACTCCCCATTTCTCATCTCCTACGCCCTTTCAGCCTATATACAACTGATTCCATGTTATATGTAACTAACAACCTAGCCCGCCAATTTATGAATGTAGGAGGATCAGGGCTAATCCACTGAGAGGTGATGCATGTTCTTGTAATGGCCATTGCAATGAATACCAATCCAATCTCAGAGCTAGTCCGGACCTTACTTCCCTGACTCCCTTCTATCCCCAGAATAATTAAATCAGATGTTATTGATATCGGCGTGGCGAGGATCTGGTTCAGAAAAAATTAAATGTCTTGTAGGTATTTGGCAAGATTGGGACACGCAAAAAACATGTGAATCGTATCGGCAGCCCATGCCCCACACCTACTGCATGAATTATCCCGTGCGCCAGCCCATTTAGAAACCTTCCTCGGGGTATAGTATAAATCAAAAGCCGACATAAAATGTTGAGTACTCAGGCTGCCAGTTATTGGAATCTGGTTGGCTAATTCCAAAGACGCATCTAAATCAATACCTTCCTTGCCAAACTTCCTCTCCCATCTGTCATTCTGGATACTCAAATCATTAGGGAGACCAGCCAGCAACGCTTGGTATATTTTCCCAATCCGGGATCTATTCCCTATTATGTCGACCTGGGGTATTTTTCCCAAATTTGCACCCGCTTGTAACATAGTTTGACCCAACAAACTCCTAATCTGCAGAAACTTAAAAAAGTGTCTTGTAGAGAGCCCAAACTTCTCTTGCAGATTAGAACACTAAGCAATTTGGCCATCGCAACAAACATCCCCCAGAACATTGATTCCTAAATCCCCCCAGCTGGAAGTAATTTGATCTTGAAAAATTGGCGGTAGAAGCCCATGCACCGAAAAAGGGGTGTAAGCATTAATGTTCGAGATACCGAGCCTCCATCGTATCTTTTTCCAGATAGAATAAGCTGATTGAATGATTTTAAATTTGGTCTTTTTATAAAAACTCGGCTCTAAAGTTATAACTAAGCATTGCTCAGCATACTCGCCAAGTGCTACATCATAGATAGTTGGTCTAATAGCTTCGGGAACTTCTGCCTTAGCCGCAGCCAGCAATGTCCCCAAATGTTGAAGTAGTGCTGCCCAGTGATGCAGGAGAAGGCTGGGTAATCCCCATCCCCCCTAAATCTTGGTAAGCTCATCCATTTGACTGCCCTTCTGGATCTGCTGTACCCCCACAAAAATCTAACACATGCCCTTTCTGCTCTGGTAATACAAAATGTCGGAAATTCTAAAGGTATGGTCCGAAACAAATATAAAAATTTTGGAAAATCATAATTTTGATGACATTGCACCTTCTGAGCATTGATAGATGTAAATGGTCTAATCTCTTGAGTGTCTTATTAATATTCCTTATTACTGGCAAGATATTTAGCTCAGGTATGTGCTCCACTGATGCCGTAATCTTCACTCCCAGATAAGTTGCTACAGAAACAGTTGGAATATCTTCCGGGTGTGAGGTATCCGAGTGTAAAATCTGGGTTTTGTCAATATTTAATTTGTATCCCGAGACGGAACCGAATTGCTCCGTTGATTCATTTACTGCTGGGAGGGCTGATACTATATCGGTCGTGAAAACAGCAATGTCATCAGCATACGCTAATGATTTATATGCAACACCTTTGACCATGACAGCTTTAATCTGCATATTTGCATCCAATTTGTTGAGAAAAGGATCGATATATACTGAGCATAATAGCGGGAAGCAGGGGCATCCCTGCTGAGTTCCTCTGCTTATGGCAAATGATTTGGATTCCTGTCTGGATATACGGATACAGACCTCAGGAAGTACATAAAGTGCCTGTACTGCTTGGATAAAATCCTTAGATAGACCCTTTGCGTGTAGCACCGACCAGAGAAATCCCCAGGAGACCCTGTTGAACGCTTTCTCTGCGTCCAACAGGATCATCCCGAGAGGTGTCTTCGTGGCCTGAACCCAATCGAACAAGGCTATAGCGCGCCTAACGTGGTCCGATGTATCTCAACCCGGGATAAACCCATGTTGGCAGATGGTAACCAATGGGGTAATAACCTTGCCAAACCTTAAGGCATTGATTTTAGAATAAATCTTGCTATAAGCACAGATCAAAGAAATGGGTCTGCATGATGATGGGCTGAGCTCGGGTTTATCTTTTTTTTTTTAACTACTTTGGTGGTTTTCCTCCAAGAATCGGGGATCTGGCCCTTCTGGGCAAGTTGGAAAAAGATTCAAGCTCGCTTCGAAGAGCTTGCCGGAATGTGTGGTAAAATTCGAAAGGTAACGCATCGTGACCAACAGCTTTGCCGGCCGCCAAAGAGGTTATAGCAAGCTCGACCTCTTCCCCCGTAATCGAGGCACACAACATCTCATTTTGTTCCAGGGTGACCATCGGAGTCTCATAATCCCAAAAGAATTCCTCCACAGACGTCGCTCGATCCAAGACAATAGATACCTCAGTTAAAATCCTTTTAGCCCGAGTGGCAGAGAGTACTCCACACTCATTTTCCAACGGTGTTGGTGTACTCTCTGACCGGCTAAAAGGATTTTAACTGGGGTATCTATTGTCTTGGATCGAAGACAGAAAGGAATGGTGAAATCAATATTTTAACGTCTGGAACTAGAGAGATTGTGAGAGCCCTGATGAAGTCAGAGATGCAAACGCATCGCGTCTGACGAAACACGTGTTGTCTATATGAAGAACATTGTAACATGCCAGAAGAGGATTAATTGTGACCGTTGAAGAAAGTATCTTGAAAATAAACATCGGACTGGAAAAAAGACAAATTGGACTATAATTCTTTAAAACACATATAATGGTGCTCAGGATAATTTGTTTCTGTTGAAGGACTGGATTTGTCTAGTCCATATGTATGGGCATTAGTGGCTGCCCTCTTCCTTGGAGCACACAACTTGAGACTTTTTGTATTTGACTGGGGAATATTTTGCACAACAAGCCTTGCCACATTCAGTTTTTTATTTACGTTACAGATGGGATCATAAATGTGAAGACTGTTCATTTTCATCTACCACTGAAATAGACACAGAACGATTCATATATTTGACAATACAAGATTGCAAAACAGTGTCTTTTAACAAATTGGTAGAATCTGCAAATCAAAATATGGAATGTAGTCACTGCAAATCTGAAATTTTATCAACATTATTTATAGAAAGATTTGGACAATATATAATTTTAATGCTACAACGTTGTAGAGCAGATGGAAGAAAATTGGAAACAAAAATAAAAAGAATTGTGGCAAGTCAACTGTCAATTTCAGGAAGAACTTTCAAAGCAGTGACAATTATTTTCCATGATGGACCTTCTACAACATCTGAACACTATACCCTGTATTTAAAGTGCAATAAAGAATGGACACATTGTAATGATGCCCATTTGGAATTCAAATGTCGGTTGCCTTATGAAGTACCAAATTCATATCTAATATTTTTGATACCAAAGTTCTGAAAACATCATTCGGTCTATTGGGAAGATGTCAACATGAATTAATAAGTTTATTTAGCATATTTTCAATACAAACGATTTCAGAAACATCATTTGGCCTATAGGGAAGATGTCAAGAATTACTGTTTCAATTATCGTTTCTGTTCTTTGTAATTGTATTTAGAAAATTGTTTTTTAAAGGAGCTGTTCATATATTTGATCATGTATTATATGTATTGTAAATGAGAGTGTTTATTTTTCAAAATGTAAACAGATAGTTGAGTTTGTTGTAAATATTTTTAACACAGATTTGTTTTTTTAGCAGTCTTATTGATTGAATTTTTTTGCCCGGTGTCACGTGATGATCAACACTGAAATCACTGTGTATGGTAAAATTAAATAGAATCTGAATGTTATGTAATTGTAAAATTATGTTGTATTCTTAAAACTATAATATTATATGTAATAACATTATTTTTTCTTCTCTTTTACAGAAAGAAATTCTAAAGTTTGAAAATATTTTAAATTTAGATTATAATAAAAGAACTGAAAAAAGTGTTCCAATGACTTTCATATCTACTTCAAAAAAGGTAAGATTAAGTAACCCAAACACTATCCATGCAGTGCTAGAATCACTGGTGCATTACCCATACAATCCTCTAATCATCTAGACACAATTAATTCACTTCTTCAATTACGCAGGTAGTACCCATGCAGTCCAGCAATCACCCTGTCACTACCCATGCACTCCTCCAATCAACCAGGCAGTGCCATGTACTTATCCAATCACTCCGCCAATACCCAAGCAGTTATGAATTCACCATGCACTCTCCTTGCAGTACTCTAATCATCCAGTCAGTAGCCATGTACTCATGCAATGACCCAAGCACTAACACATGCACTGCTACATTCCCCTGTGCACTACCCATGCAGTCCTCTAACGACGTAGACACTCCTCATTCACTCCTTCAATTACCCAGATATTACCCATGCAGTCCAGCAATCACCCTGTCACTACCCATGCACTCCTCCAATCACCCAGCCAGTACTATGTACTTATTCAATCACTCAGCCAATACCCCCACAGTTATAAATTCACCATGCACTCTCCTTGCAGTACTCTAATTATCCAGTCAGTACCCATGTACTCATGCAATGGCCCAAGCACTAACACATGCACTGCTACAATCCCCTGTGCACTACCCATGCAGTCTTCTAACCACCTAGACACTACTCATTCACTCCTTCAATTACCCAGGTAGTACCCATGCAGTCCAGCAATCACCCTGTCACTACCCATGCACTCCTCCAATCACCAAGCCAGTAACATGTACTTATCCAATCTCGCCACCAATACCCAAGCAGTTATAAATTCACTATGCACTCTCCTTGCAGTAGTCTAATCATCCAGTCAGTACCCATGTACTCATGCAATGACCCAGCCACTAACACATGCACTGCTACAATCACCTGTGCACTACCCATGCAGTCCTCTAACCACCCACACAGTACTCATTCACTCCTTCAATTACCCAGGTACTACCCATGCAGTCCAGTCATCACCCTGTTACTACCCATCCACTCCAGTCATCACCCTGTCACTACCCATGTACTCCAGCTATCACCCTGTCACTACCCATGCACTTCAGCAATCACCCTGCCACTACTCATGCACTCCTCCAATCACCCAAGCATGACCCATGCACTCATGGAATCACCCAGGCACTGCTTAACGGGGGAATTTCAATGGTTTTTCACGAGTGAAATGTCCAGCTAACTATAACATGTGAGAAACCTATGTTTTTTTAAGTGAATTTGCAAGGTTTTTTAAATGCTAATTCCTAACTATAACGTGTGTGAAACCTATGGTTTTTTCAGTGAATTTGTACGTTTTTTTAAATGCTAAGTTATGTACTTATTTTTAAGGTTTTTCACCGTGCGCGTATATATATCTATATATATATATATATATATATATATATATATATATATATATATATATATATATTACCTACTGGCGGTCGCCAGTAGGTAGTTATAGTTAGGACCACGTTTCCATAGGAAAACCTCAACATTCTATTTTGAATAACTTTGGCGCCGGTCGACGAATCCTCGCGAATTTCTCAAAATAGGTGGGGCGCTACGCTCCGCTCCTACCCTGAAAGTCTCGGGGGGATTCGTCAAGCGGGGGCTGAGATAAAAGGGGGGTCCCAAAACGCGTTTTTCCCATGCATTTTTCCATAGGACCTTTAGAACGAGCTACAGCCCGAACGGCTGAACAGAATTACTTGAAATTTGGCAGAGAGGTAGTCCTCAGGTCAAGGAAGTGCCTTTTGTAGGTTTGGTGTAAATCTGTTCAGTAGATTCTGAGAAAATAGCCTTTAAATCAATATATATATCTGAGCCCGCTTACGGTACGCTTACCGTACGCTTACGGTAAGCGTACGGCGGCGTGCGCGAGCGCGATTCTGATTGGCTCTTAGATCTTAGTAAACATTCGAATCGGTCGAAACCAGGAAGCGGCGGCCGCCATTTTGTGTATTTCACTCTGAAAAAAAAGAGTGAAAACAAGGAAAGGGGGCAATGAGGAGAGTTACAGACCCCCTAACATTTGTAAGGGGGTCAAAGAAGGACAGAAAAGTACAAAAAAAACATTTATTGATTTAAAAAAAAATCACGGGGTACGCGTACGGTAAGCTTACGGTAAACGTACGGTAAAAAAAAAAAAAAAAAGATAAATGAAAAGCAGATTTAAGAGTTTAGAAATTAGGGAGCTCTAAAAAGAGCTGTTGTGTTTATGAAGTCATTTTTTTAGTGGTACCTACAAGTAAGTACCGATGCAGAGTCTAAGGTTCAAGAGGAAGACTCTGTTCCCTTCATCATTGAAGTGCACACCATCTCCTCTATAAATGTCTTGCATGTTATAACGCAAGTTGTTGTGGTAAATGGCACCCATACCATAGTCACGGAGGAAAGCAGAAACAGATTTGTTGACGTGCTTTCTTGCTTTGTCAATCTGTGGACAGAAATGATTGGACCAGTTCCATTTTTGCCTTTGGCATATGTTGGAAAACACAAAGGCAGTTTTAGGGAAAAGTGTAAACAGTTGTGCAAAGGTGTCCTTCATAAGCATTTCCAGACCTACCCCAGTCAAAGTGCCTAGGTCATTGCCACCACAGTGCACTATTATGAGGTCAGGGTGTTGGATTTGAATGAAGGATTTCACCAATGGCATCAATTGGTGCCACTTTAACCCTCTCTGACCAATCCATTTAATGTCTACATTTGGCAAAGCAAGGTCTCTCACCATATCTGTTTTCTCTGCAAACTTTTCACTCCAGAAGACATAGCTGTGCCCTACAATCCACACTGTGAACATCTTCAAAGGAGAACTGGATGCACTCAG
This sequence comes from Triturus cristatus, assembly GCF_964204655.1. Taxonomy (NCBI): domain Eukaryota; kingdom Metazoa; phylum Chordata; class Amphibia; order Caudata; family Salamandridae; genus Triturus; species Triturus cristatus. The sequence goes on from NC_140588.1 coordinate 430,941,269, forward strand.
GAGGTGTCTTTCAGTAGAATGGCAATAAGAAAAGAAAGACAGTTTGGAAATGGAGGCATACATATTTTTTTAAAACAAAAAGAACTGATTGGCTGTTTCATACCATTCTAGAATAAAAACTAGGCTGTATGTGAAAATTAATAGAAGCATGTTTTGTATTGGTACAAAAAAATGTGTAACCAAAGAACAGTACTATGGATTTGCTGTAAGGTTTGAAAAGTCAAGCACTCTTGCTCTGTGGAATTGAAACATTGTGTGTCGAACTTCTGACCTAACTGCACACAGCAGTGTTCCATGAGCTGTTGCTATGGTAGCAGGCAGAAGTCAAGTTGGGGGAAGGGTACTAGGCAGAAGTCAAGTTGGGGGCAGGGTACTTTTGGAAAAGGGTTGGTTTTCAACCAATAGAAATGTGTGAATACATGTGAAAAAAAGGGGGAAGCACTGAGATTTGAAACTTACATGTATATGTGTGGAAAAATAGAGGGAAAGTTTGCCATTATCTGGTTCTGCTGAGAGGAGAGAGGTGAACAGAACAGAGACCCTGGCTCTGATAATCTGCTGTTTGAGTGTCACATTTCTTTCACAACTAACTAATTTTAAAGGTGAGTTTACAGTTTGAGAGGGGATGTATGTGGTAACTTAAGAAATGAATAATAGAAATGGGAATTGTTTTTGTTGTAGTTACACATGGTGGTTTCATAATGTGTCAGTGTGTAAAAGTGATTTACACTTGCCCCGAAAAAAAAAAAGAGCAGTAAGTGTGCTTTCAAATTGGCAAAGAAATTTCGTTTTGGCACTAATGTGAAAACATGACTCTGTGTGCATAGAGGAATTATAGGCAGAGATTTATTGCGTCTTGCTCTGGTGATTTCACAGTTGCATTAGATGGAAAGGGGGAGCGAATTTTTGGGGGAAGAAGCAGAGGCTTAGCACACACCCATGTCCTTGCCGTGTATAGTCATGCACAGTATTTACAAGCGAGTGGGGTTTTCAGGTTTCAGTCTGTAATGCAAATACATTCAGCATCACTAACGCTGGTTGCCCTTGGTGGAGTGTAGGCAGTCACAGAGAATGCACATGGTGGTGGTCTGAAAAAAAAACAGCTTGGACACGTGCAATTAAATAAATCAAAAATAGTGGTTTCATAATGTGTCAGTCTGTAAAAGTGATTTCAAATTGTAAAAAGAGATTTTCACTTGGCCCGAAAAAAAAAGAGCAGTAAGTGTGCTTTCAAATTGGCAAAGAAATTTCGTTTTGGCACTAATGTGAAAACATGACTCTGTGTGCATAGAAGAATTATAGGCAGAGATTTATTGCGTCTTGCTCTGGTGATTTCACAGTTGCATTAGATGGAAAGGGGGAGCGAATTTTTGGGGGAAGAAGCAGAGTCTTAGCACACACCCATGTGCTTGCCGTGTATAGTCATGCACAGTATTTAGAAGCCAGTGGGGTTTTCAGGTTTAAGTCTGTAATGCAAATACATTCAGCATCACTAAGGCTGGTTGCCCTTGCTGTATTGTTAATTTTTTTTGCCCGCTGTAAAATGATGAATGCAATTGCTTTCACAATTAATAGTGAAATGCAATTTATTCTGAAAACAGCAAAAATAAGGCAAAAATATTTTTTGGTAAAAAATGTAAATATGTGTACTGTATTATTAAATGGTTTAAAAATATTAATACTTTTTTCTTTATTTTCAGATCGATATAGAAAATTTTCGGAAACTACAACCATTTTAAAAACTATTTTTAAAAAAAACAAATGAATAAATATTTTTTTGAGTGAGTATGGTAAGTCAATAATAAAAATTGTAGTCTCTCAAGGACTTTATAATGTGATAAATGATTTTTAGTGGTTTTTTTTTAAAAATAAAAAAAAGGTACGCTTACCGTACGCGTACGGTAAAAAAAAAAAAAAAAAAGTTTTTAAAAACAAGTAAAAAAAAGATGGAAGATAAGGTTGGCTCTTAAAAGAACCGTTGTGTTCATGCAGGGACAGAGGAAAGGAAGCATGGGAAAATCATTCAAAGCTACAAATGTGCTGATCTATTTTGTTGTTTACTAGGGAAACACTGGTCTCCCTATGACAAATTAGACCTTTACAAAATGTGCAATGAATATCAACCTTCCGAAATCGAAGGTTCATTTCCAGAGGGCCAGCAAAAGGAGATTCTCCCCCCACAGATGAAGGGCTCACCTGACCTGCAGAAGAAGGAGTAAGCCCTGCAGGTGATGGTCCAGGCTGAGCTGCTGTGGATGTACTGGCTCGTCTTTCTGAAGAGTTACCTCCAAAAAGATGACCATGTGTCCTTCTGTGTACATCCTGGAGGTGTCTCTTCATGGTGTGATTCCCAAAGGAATACTTCCTGTTAGGATTACCTCTAGAAAGTACACGCTTACACAGCTTGCAAGTAACTAAGGGTGCATTCACCTTTTGCTGGCCTTCTGGAAAAGTAAAATAATCCCAAACATAAGAAGGCTTTACTTTCCTCGCTCTCTGCCTCAAGACAGTGCTGCTGGTGCTAGCCTCACTCTCAGAAGAGCTCTGCTGTTCTGCCATCGTATCCCAAAGACAAACCAGCTCCTTCTCCCAAGGGATCACAAGCAGAAATGAGGGGAATGGGTGTGGTGTAGGAGAGTTCTAGAACTGAAAGTACTTTCAACCAATCAAAAGTTGTGTTTCATGATCACATGACCTACCGTACGCTTACGGTACGCTTACGGTGCGCTTACGGTGCGCTTACGGCAAAAAGTACGCATGCGCGTAAAAAAGACACGCGCTTGCGCGCATGCGCATAACAGTCACTCCCCGGCACTTCCGCGTAACGTGCGCGTGTGGCGTAAGCGCGCACGCGACCCACGCGCAGTACGCGCGGCTACGCAAAGTACGTAACTATACGCAAGCAGCGTAGATAGATTACGGGCGTTGCGTAAACCGTACGCTTACCGTGAGCTTACGGTACGCGTACTATAAAAAAAAAAAAAAAAAAAAAAACTGGAAATAAATTTTACATGTTTATTTTAAAAAATTTATATAAAATAAATATTTAATGATTTTAAAAATTTAAGCATAGTCTTTATAAAAGGTAAGAAAATTAAATTAAAAATATGTTTGAAAAAAATGAAGAATAAAAAAAAAAAATAGCATTTAAAAAACCTTGCAAATTCACTGAAAAAACCATGGGTTTCACACACGTTATAGTTAGGAATTAGCATTTAAAAAACCTTAGAAATTCACTGAAAAAACCATAGGTTTCACACACGTTATAGTTAGGAATTAGCATTTAAAAAACCTTAGAAATTCAGTGAAAAAACCATAGGTTTCACACATGTTATAGTTAGCTGGACATTTTACTCGTAAAAAACCAATGAAATTGCCCCGTTATAGTTAGTTCAGCTAACTATAACTCGCGCGCCCGCAATGCACTGCTGATGACGTCACATATTACATCACTCATGACATGGTCAGTGACATCACTCATGACATCACTGATGACATCTCAAATGACATCACTGATGACATCACTGATGACATCATCCTTGTGATAGAGTGGCAGACCTCCTCTCACCTTAATATAAGCTTTGATACACACATTCAAAAATAGAGACTAAAATTTTCAAAACAATGGACATACCAATACCAGTTACAACAACCTCTTCAGTAATTCTAAGATCAACATACACATCCACTCATTCACCAACAGTCCTATACAGTCACTCATACATGTACTCACTCATCATATGTACTCATACACCTATACATCCTGTTACATAATGCCACTCATCCATAGAGTTACTCACACACATAGTCACTCATGCTAGTAAAGAATCAAACATACATTCACCTGCATATACAGTTATACACACACCACCACACTTACTTCTACGGAAACTTACACATACTTAGTCTTTTAAACAATCACTTATAGAAACACATACTTATTCATACAGGAACTCTTTCAATCTCTCCCTCTCACATATACTCACATATATACACCAATAGTCACATATACTAGTTTAAAACATATGTAGTTACTCATAAAGACACTATTGAGACAGTCATTCACTCACTAACACACCAATACACACACGCATCCACCCATGCAGTCCTGCACACATGCTCTGTTCAACACATACAAACAGTGAGTCACTCATTCATGCACCTATGCACTACGACATACCCCCCACCGAACCATGCAGACACTCAGACTAATACTCAAAAAAACCAACTAATAACCTATATAGACACCCATGTAGCTACTCACCAACCCATGCAGCCACTTATACACAAAGTGAAAAAATGATACAGATATTTACATATTTAAATATTACTCACTAAGCCATGTATTCACTATGATACACTTAATCAGTCAGTTACAAAATCAATTTTTCAAAAAGAAATCATCCATTTAGACAGTAATATACCCATTTATTCTTCTATCAACCTTGAGATATACATATATAAAACATATTTAATTATCAGAAAAACACACATTCACTGGATGATGTCATCAGTGATGTCATCAGTGATGTCATTTGAGATGTCATCAGTGATGTCATGAGTGATGTCACTGACCATGTCATGAGTGATGTAATATGTGACGTCATCAGCAGTGCATTGCGGGCGCGCGAGTTATAGTTAGCTGAACTAACTATAACGGGGCAATTTCATTGGTTTTTTACGAGTAAAATGTCCAGCTAACTATAACATGTGTGAAACCTATGTTTTTTTCACTGAATTTCTAAGGTTTTTTAAATGCTAATTCCTAACTATAACGTGTGTGAAACCTATGGTTTTTTCAGTGAATATATATATATATATATATATATATATATATATATATATATATATATTCACTTAAAAAACCATAGGTTTCACACATGTTATAGTTAGCTGGGCATTTCACTCGTGAAAAACAAATGAAATTCCCCCGCTATCGTTAGTGCAGGCAACTATAACTCACGCGACCGCAATCCTCTGCTGATGACGTCAGATATTACATCACTGTATTTAAACACTTATTTACTCATGTCTTCATCCATTAATTTTTAGCTATACATATATTACAAATATTTTTTTTTCAGAAAGACACATATGTCATCAGTGATGTAATATCTGACGTCATCAGCAGAGGATTGCGGTCGCGTGAGTTATAGTTGCCTGCACTAACTATAACGGGGGAATTTCATTGGTTTTTCACGAGTGAAATGCCCAGCTAACTATAACATGTGTGAAACCTATGGTTTTTTAAGTGAATTTGCAAGGTTTTTTAAATGCTAATTCCTAACTATAACGTGTGTGAAACCTATGGTTTTTTCAGTGAATTTGTATGGTTTTTTAAATGCTAAGTTATGTATTTATTTATTTATAATTTTTTTTAAGGTTTTTCACCGTGCGCGTACCGTGCGCGCACGGTGCGCAACGCGAACCGTGCACGCGCTGTGGGCACTCGGTGCGCTTTGCGCACCGAGCACCCACGTTACGTAGTTCGCTGAATTTTTCCGTTCCTACCGTGCGCGTACGCTACGCGCACTCCGCGATTTTTCATAAAAAATTTAAAATACATTTTTGCCCTTGGGGGTCCTTCTGGGACCCCCTGACCAAGGCTAGGGGGTCTGGAACTGTCCAGCCTGCCCCCTTTACACGTTATCCACCTTTGTTTTTCACCCCCTCAGACTGCGAGAGACAAAATGGCGGACGACACTACCTGGTTTCGACCGATTCGAATGTTTACTAAGATCTAACAACCAATCAGAATCGCGCTCGCGCACGGCGGCGTGCGCGTACGGTAAGCTTACGGTACGCGCTCGGGGCGCGCCTATAGATATATATATTGATTTAAATGCTATTTTCTCAGGAAATACTGAACAGATTTACACGAGACCTTCAAGAGGCACATCCCTGACCTGAGGGCTACCTCTATGCCAAATTTAAAGTAATTCTGTTCAGCAGTTCGGGCTGTAGCTTGGACTAAAGGTCCTATGGAAAAATGCATGGGGAAAACGTGTTTTGGGAACCCCCTTTTTCTCAGCCCCCGCTTGACGAATCCCCCCGAGACTTTCAGGGAAGGAGCGGAGCGAAGCGCCCCACCTATTTTGAGAATTTCGCGAGGATTCGTCAATCGGCACCAAAGTTATTCAAAATAGAATGTTGCAGATTTCCTATGGAAACTTGGTCCTAACTATAACTATCTACTGGCGACCGCCAGTAGATAATATATATATATATATATATATATTACCTACTGGCGGTCGCCAGTAGGTAGTTATAGTTAGGACCACGTTTCCATAGGAAATCCGCAACATTTTATTTTGAATAACTTTGACGCCGGTGGACGAATCCTCGCCTTCAAAATAGGTGGGGCGCTACGCTCCGCTCCTTCCTTGAAAGTCTCGGGGGGATTCGTCAAGCGGGGGCTGAGATAAAAGGGGGGTCCCAAAACGCGTTTTTCCCATGCATTTTTCCATAGGACCTTTAGACAGGGCTACAGCCCGAACGGCTGAACAGAATTACTTGAAATTTGGCAGAGAGGTAGTCCCTAGGTCAAGGAAGTGCCTTTTGTAGGTTTGGTGTAAATCTGTTCAGTAGAATCTGAGAAAATAGCCTTTTAATCAATATATATATCTGTGGCAGCTTACCGTGCGCTTACGGTGCGCTTACCGTACGCGTACGGTGGCGTGCGTGAGCGCGATTCTGATTGGCCCTTAGATCTTAGTAAACATTCGAATTGGTCGAAACCAGGAAGCGGTGGCCGCCATTTCGTGTTTTTCACTCAGAAAAAAAAGAGTGATATCTTGAAAAGGGGGCAAGGTGGAGAGTTACAGACCCCCTAACATTTGTAAGGGGGTCAAAGAAGGACAGAAAAGTTCAAAGAAAACATTTATTGATTTTAAAAAAAATCGCGGGGTACGCGTACGGTAAGCTTACGGTAAGCTTACCGTACGCGTACGGTAGAAAAAAATAAATAAAAAGAGAAATAAAATTCAGATTTAAGTGTTTAGATATTAGGGGGCTCTAAAAAGAGCCGTTGTGTTTATGAAGTGATTTTTTAGTGGTACCTACAAGTAAGTACCGATGCAGAGTCTAAGGTTCAAGAGGAAGACTCTGTTCCCTTCATCATTGAAGTGTACACCATCTCCTCTATAAATGTCTTGCATGTCGTAACGCAAGTTGTTGTGGTAAATGGAACCCATACCATAGTCACGGAGGAAAGCAGAAACAGATTTGTTGACGTGCTTTCTTGCTTTGTCAATCTGCGGACAGAAATGATTGGACCAGTTCCATTTTTGCCTATGGCATATGTTAGAAAACACAAAGGCAGTTTTAGGGAAAAGTGAAAACAGTTGTGCAAAGGTGTCCTTCATAAGCATTTCCAGACCTACCCCAGTCAAAGTGCCTAGGTCATTGCCACCACAGTGCACTATTATGAGGTCAGGGTGTTGGATTTGCATGAAGGATTTCACCAATGGCATCAATTGGTGCCACTTTAACCCTCTCTGACCAATCCATTTAATGTCTACATTTGGCAAAGCAAGGTCTCTCACCATACCTGTTTTCTCTGCATACTTTTCACTCCAGAAGACATAGCTGTGCCCTACAATCCACACTGTGAACATCTTCCAAGGAGATCTGGATGCACTCAGGAGGTGTAATTCAGTAGAATGGGAAAATGAAATGAAAGACAGTTTGGAAATGGAGGCATACATATTTTTTTCATAAAAAAAAGAACTGATTGGCTGTTTCATACCATTCTAGAATAAAAACTAGGCTGCATGTGTAAATTAATAGAAGCATGTTTTGTATTGGTACAGAAAAATGTGTTACCAAAGAACAGTACTTTGGATTTGCTGTTAGGTTTGAAAAGTCAAGCACTCTTGCTCTGTGGAATTGAAACATTGTTTGGCGAACTTCTGACCTAACTCCACACAGCAGTGTTCCATGAGCTGTTGCTATGGTAGCAGGCAGAAGTCAAGTTGGGGGAAGGGTACTAGGCAGAAGTCAAGTTGGGGGAAGGGTACTTTTGGAAAAGGGTTGGTTTTCAACCAATAGAAAGAGAATAGGAGAGAGGTGTAAAGAAAAGAGATCCTGGCTCTGATAATCTGCTGTTTGAGTGCCACATTTCTTTCACAGCTAACTAATTTTAAAGGTGAGTTTAGAGTTTGAGAGGGGATGTATATGGTAAATTAAGAAATGAATAATAGAAATGGAATTCCTTTTGTTGAAGTTGTGTTTATCATTTTCTGTTTTGGGAGAAATTTAAATGTGAGGAACATGTAAAATAATATGGACTCTGTTTTCACGATAAATTAAGGTGTACTGGTATAAAAAAAGAATAGTTTAAGGGTTTGAGGTTGGACTCAGTAATGCAAATACATTCAGCATCACTAAGGCTGGTTGCCCTTGCTGGAATGTAGGCAGTCACTCAGGTTACACATGGTGGTGGTCTGAAAAAGCAGTTTGGACATGTGCAATTAAAAAAATCTGAAAAGTGGATTCATAATGTGTCAGTCTGTAAAAGTGATTATCACTTGTCAAAAAAAAGAGCAGTAAGTGTGCTTTCAAATTGGCAAAGAAATTTCGTTTTGTGACTAATGTGAAAATATGACTCTGTGTGCATATAGGAATTACAGGCAGAGATGTATTGTGTACTGCTCTGGTGATTTCATTGTTGCATTAGTAGTAAAAAGGGGGAGTCATTTTTTGGTGCAGAAGCAGACTCTTAGCACACACCCAGCTGCTTTCCATGTGGAATCATGCACAGTATTTACAAGCGAGTGGGGTTTGAGGTTTCAGTCTGTAATGCAAATACATTCAGCATCACTAAGGCTGGTTGCCCTTGCTGGTATGTAGGCAGTCACCCAGGATACACATGGTGGTGGTCTGAAAAAGCAGTTTGGACATGTGCTTTTTTAAGAATCTGAAAAGTGGATTCATAATGTGTCAGTCTGTAAAAGTGATTGTCACTTGACAAAAAAAAGAGCAGTAAGTGTGCTTTCAAATTGGGAAAGAAATTTCGTTTTGTGAGTAATGTGAAAACATGACTCTGTGTGCATATAGGAATTACAGGCAGAGATTTATTGTGTACTACTCTGGTGATTTCATAGTTGCATTAGTAGGAAAAAGGGGGAGCCATTTTTTGGTGCAGAAGCAGACTCTTAGCACACACCCAGCTGCTTTCCATGTGGAATCATGCACAGTATTTACAAGCGAGTGGGGTTTGAGGTTTCAGTCTGTAATGCAAATACATTCAGCATCACTAAGGCTGGTTGCCCTTGCTGGTATGTAGGCAGTCACCCAGGATACACATGGTGGTGGTCTGAAAAAGCAGTTTGGACATGTGCTTTTTTAAGAATCTGAAAAGTGGATTCATAATGTATTTTTCTTTTCCAGAGGGGGAGAAAAAGGTGAATGCTCAATTGGTCACTTGCATACTTTGTGGTCTGGTCCACTTTATCTCTAAAAGATTTAAAAAAATTAGCTATTAATTTCTCAAGGATCTTGAGATGTGGTAATTGATTTTTAGTGTTTTTAAAAAAAAAAAAAAAAAGAATACGCTTACCGTACGCGTACGGTAAAAAAAAATAAAAAAAAAGTTTCACAGAAAAAATAAAAAAAAGTTGAGAGGTAAGGTTGGCTCTTAATAAGAGCCGTTGGGTTCGTACAGGGATGGAGGAAAGAAAGAATGGGAGTATTATAAGCGTCTACAAACATGCTGGTCAATCTTATTGTTAATAAGGGTAAGACTGATCTCCCCAAAAACAATAAGACCACCACATTTTGTACACCTCATTTCAACGCTCCCAAATTGAGGGTTGATGTCCACAGGAGAAGAAAAAGGTGATGCTCCCACATCAGAGGAAGGGCTCAGCTGAGCTGCCGATGATGTACTCGGCTGAGCATCTGAGGCTGGGCTCTGGTGACTTACTGAAGGGTTTTCTTCAGCATGTCGAGCAAAGGTCCTTGGGTGTCTGTCCTGGAGGTGTCTCTTCATAGAGTGATTTCCAAAGGAGTATTTCCTCCTTGGATTTCCTCTTGATAAAACACGACCACAAAGTTTGCAAGTGACCAATGGAGCATTCACCTTTTTCTCCCCCTCTGGAAAAGTGAAATACTCCCATACAAAAGAAGTCTTTTGTTTCCTCCTTCTCTGGATCATGGTGGTGCTGCTGGCCTCACTCTCAGAAGAGGTCTGCTGTTCTGCCATTGTATCCCAATGTCAATCCAGCTCCTGCTCCTAGAGAATCACAAGCAGAAATGAGGGGAATGGGTGTGGTGTGGGAAGAATCTGGAACTGAAAGTAGTTTCAACCAATGAAAAGTGTTCTTTCAAGCAGTAATGAGGGGAATGGGTGTGGTGTGGGAAGTTTCTGGAAGTGAAAGTAATTTCAACCAATAAAAAGTGTTCTTTGTAAGTCACATGACCTGCCGTGCGCGCACGTGACGCTTACGGTGCGCTTACGCAGCGCGTATGTCACACTCGCGCATGCGCATTACACGCCCCTGCGTAACCGCGACGTTGCTTCCGGGTGTACGCGTACGTCACGCACGTATTGCGTATCGCGCATGCGCATTACACGCCCCTGCGTACCCGCGACGTTGCTTCCGGGTGTACGCGTACGTCACTCACGTACGCGCACCGTACTTATGACGTACGAAGCGCGTACCGTCAGCTTACCGTACGCGCACGGAAAAAAAAGCATAAATAAAAAAAAAAAACCTTTCCATAATGCAGGATATAGTACATATATTATTTTATACAAAGGGTTACAAAAAATGACAAAAAAAATTTGCATTTAAAAAACCGTACAAATTCACTGAAAAAAACATGGGTATCACACACGTTATAGTTAGAAATTAGCATTTTAAAAACCTTGCAAATTCACTGAAAAAACCATGGGTTTCACACATGTTATAGTTAGGGATTAGCATTTAAAAAACCTTGCAAATTCACTGAAAAAACCATAGGTTTCACACACGTTATAGTTAGGAATTAGCATTTAAAAAACCTTAGAAATTCAATGAAAAAACCAAAGGTTTCACACATGTTATAGTTAGCTGGACATTTCACTCGTAAAAAACCAATGAAATTTCCCCGTTATAGTTAGTTCAGCTAACTATAACTCGCGCGCCCGCAATGCACTACTGATGACGTCACATATTACATCACTCATGACATGGTCACTGACATCACTCATGACATCACTGATGACATCTCAAATGACATCACTGATGACATCACTGATGACATCATCCTTGTGAAATAGTAGCAGACCTCTTCTTCCCCTAATATAACCTTTAATACACACATTTAAAAAAATGAAACTAAAATGTTCGAAATAATGAACATATCAATATCAGTTACAACAACCTATTCAGTAATTCTAAGAACCACATACACATCCACTCATTCACCAACAGTCCTATACAGTCACTCATACATGTAGTCACTCATCATATGTATTCATACACCTGTACATCCTGTTACACAACGCCACTCATCCATAGAGTTACTCACACACAAAGTCACTCATGCTAATAAAGAATCAAACATCCATTTACTTGCATATACAGTTATACACACACCACCACACCTACTTCTACAGAAACTTACACATACTTAGTCTTTTAAACAATCACTTATAGAAACACATACTTATTCATACAGGAACTCTTTCAATCTCTTACTCTCACATATACTCAGTTATATACACCAAAAGACACATATAACAGTTAAAAACATATGTAGTTACTCATGGAGACACTATTGAGACAGTCTTTCACTCACTAACACACCTTTACACATACTCATCCACCCATATAGTCATGCACACATGCTGTCTTCAACACATACAGTGAGTCACTCATTCATGCACCTATGCACTACGTAATACCCCCCACCGAACCATGCAGACACTCAGACTGATACTCAAAAAACCAACTAATAACCTATATTGACTCCCATGTAGCTACTCACCAACCCATGCAGCCACTTATACACAAAGTGAGAGACTGATACAGATATTTACATATTTAAACATTACTCACTAAGCCATGTATTCACTATGATACATTTTAACAATCAGTTACACAATACATTTTTCAAAAAAAATCATCCATTTAGACACTTATATACCCATTTAATCTTCCATCGAGCTTGAGATATACTTATATAAAACCTATTTAATTTTCAGAAAAAAACACATTCACTGGATGATGTCATCAGTGATGTCATCAGTGATGTCATTTGAGATGTCATCAGTTATGTCATGAGTGATGTCAGTGACCATGTCATGAGTGATGTAATATGTGACGTCATCAGTAGTGCATTGCGGGCGCGCGAGTTATAGTTAGCTGAACTAACTATAACGGGGAAATTTCATTGGTTTTTTACGAGTGAAATGTCCAGCTAACTATAACATGTGTGAAACCTTTGGTTTTTTCATTGAATATATATATATATATATATATATATATATATATATATATATATATATATATATATATATATATATATATTTTACCTACTGGCAGTGGGTAGTTATAGTTAGGACCAAGTTTCCATAGGAAGAGCATTTTTTGTTTTGCTTATAACTTTGGCGTCGTTTGATGAATCTTCATGAAATGTTCCAAACAAATTCTTTGTTCATATCAGCTCCTATGTAAAACGTTTGGGGGTGATTCGTCAAGGGGGGCTAAGAAAAAAGGGGGGTTCCAAAACATGTTTTCTCCATGTTAATTTCCATAGGAAATTTTTTACCAGGCTACATGTCGAACGGGTGAACGGAATTACCCCAAATTTGGCAGGGAGAAGGGTCTTGGTCTAGAGAGCACGCTTTTGTTTATTTGGTGTAAATCCGTTCAGTAGTTTTTGAGAAATATTGAAATTTACAGATATCGATATTTGGGAATTCTGCCATCTGATTGGCTGAGGCGTTGCGAGCACGAGCTTGCTGCTTATTGGCTGTGAGCGGTGCGAGCAGTTACAACTGGGAAGTGTTGGCCACCATTTTGTGATTCTGTCGAAGCAAGTAAGGGGAAAAAAGGGTGACAAAAGTAGGAAAGAGGAGGGTAGGAGCACTGTAACCTCTGTGGGGTGTTTAGGTTGTGCTATAGAGGAGGTGCGATGCGAACTACTCATACCTACCAGTCTGAAAGTGCTGGGTACGGAAATTAATTGATGCATTGCGTAGTCTGATGCTGCTAAGGTGAGCTTCTGCGGGAGTTGGGGATGAAAGCCTGAGCCTAAACTGTGTGTCTTATGGTGTGAAGTCATGTGCCCTGGCCGCTGCAGCACACCTGTGAAAGTAGTGTCAGCATGTGTTTATACCTACTAGGACGAACTATTGACTCATACTGGTTTGAAAGTCCTGGGGTACGGAAAATATGTGAGGAATTGTCTAGAGTCTCATGGTGCTAAGCTGAGGTGCTACCAGAGTCGGGATTGAAAGCGTGAGTCCAAACTGTTTGTCATATGCTGTGAAGTCATGTGCTCTGGCTGCTGTGCCACATCTGTAAAGTAGTGTCAGTATTTAGTTATACCTACTTGAAGGAACTTTTGTTTCGAACATTGTAACTTGTGTATGGTGCTTTGGGGGTGTTATACAGGGAGTGCGAAGGTAATTTTGCACGTATCAAATCAATACGGTATTTGTAAAGCGCAAACTACTCACCCCTATAGGTCTGAAGGCCCTCGAGGCCGGCGTGGAAATAATGTGAGCTATTAAGTGAGCTATTGCCCAGAGTCACATGGTGCTGAGCTGAGGTGTCCAAAGCATTTCCAAACCTACCCCAGTCAATGTGCCTAGGTCATTTCCACCACAATGCACAATCATGAGGTCAGAGTGTGGAAGATGCAAAGAGGTTTTAACCAAAGGTGGCAATTGGTGCCACTTTAATCTTCTCTGTGTAAACCATTTAATGTCCACATTTTGTAAACCTAGATCTAAGTCAATACGTCTGTGTTCTGCATACCTCTTGCACCTGAAAATATAGCTATGTCCTACGATCCACACTAGCATTGTGAAGGTATGGTTGGAAGGTATGGAAAGATGTCTGTAGCTCATGCAGTTCCTTGGTAGAATAAGAGATATGTTTAAAGATGGGGAAGTACTTTTTTTTTGCCATACAAAACGATACGTGATTGGGAGATGAAAAGCATTCTTTTTTAAAAGTAGGGTGCACATTCGTTTTGTGGAAAAGCATCTTTGTGATTGGTTAAGAAAAAGCAGTTTCAACGTGGAGTACATATCATAGGATAAAATTTGCTCATCTGAACCACAGCTGCTACTTGCATTTGGAAGGCAATGTTCGAACTTAAAACAATCGTGAACTTTTAACCTGAACGTGCCGTTAAATGTTTGAGAAAATGTTGCAAAACAAATTGTTAAGTTTCCCAAAAATTTACTTTTAACCTGCACATGTTGTAGAATGTTCTAGAAAGTGTGTTGATAAAATACGTTGCACTTCTGACTTCTATGTGTTGTTGAATATTATAAAAACGGTTTATTTGGAAAATTAAAAAGAAACCTATAGAGAGAAGTTTTGAAACCTAAAAGAATCAAGGAACTATTCTAATTTGTTCTTTACATGTGTTTATGTGTGGAGCAACAAAATTATAGACACAACAGCACCAGAAAGAGGAAGAAGCAGGGAGTGGGGGGACGGTGGGAGATGGGCAGAATGGCACACATGCACAATTACGTACAGCACAAGTATAGACAAACAATGGCCAAAATGAAACACACCAACAAGGAGCACAAGTCACACAACCCGCCAACATCACACCACTGAACGAGCACAGAGGTGAAAACCACGCGGTATTCATACAGGATGTGTACAAAGGCCGGTCATTGGTGTTGTGGGATGTCTGGGACCGTGGTTATCATGAAAGAGATGCCCAGCACGTGACACATGGGCGAGTTCACTATGTGTTACGTTGCCAAACAGCTGCTTCTCCCTTCCACGAGCCCCCACACTTTTCTACGGTGTGCTGTTGTATCTCGTGCACTCGTACGGCACACCATTGTAATGCCTATTGGTGCATGTCCTGCTACATTCAAACTACACCATCACAGTGCCGTTTGGAGGTGGTGCATGGCACTTTACAACATCGAGTGCTGCGCCCTTTGTGGCAGGCCACACCAGAACACAGAGACACACTTACCGCACTTCCTGTACACAGACATGTCCGAGACACCCCGTTCTCCTTGCCGGCACACCCCTGCGCTGACCTGTGTACTCCGGACCAGCACACACCGGTCGTGCATGCAGGAGGATGCGTGCATAGCTACATGTCCAGGCTCACTGCCAACGCTGAGGTGACAGCACACTGTGATGTTGCAGGGCTCGTGCCTATCATGCTAAGACAATGACCACAGGGACACACTTGCTCAGATGCGGGTTTCGGGGATGTTGGCGGTCCTGGAGTTGTTGCGATGAGTCTTGTGGCCCTCATGGGTATCCCTGTATCATGCTCATTGACTCTATGGCACCTGTGGGTGTTCTGGTGTGGCTCTTGGCTGTGTTCCGTTTCATGGTGCAGGTAGTTGTCCTGCTTAACACCAGCAGAAAGCAGGTGTAAAATCCCTGGTGCTAACGTGGCTTATTGCTGGAATTTGTTTCGCATTGCAGTTGGTGTGAAAGTTGTGATGTGATTTTTTTTGTGTGCATAACAATATACAAACTGAGCAGTGTATCTCATCAAGATCCGGCACTTGACGCACTATTCCCAATTAATATAAATACAATGAGATTTCCTAATTGATTTTGTGTGTACACTGTAAGTGCAGCCACTACTTCAGTGCAATTCAATACAGGATTTTAGTGTTTAGAATAAATCGCAAAGGTGCACCTCGTGTCTTTTTGTACGGGAATGGCTAGTCTGCATTTCATTATCAGCAATTTAATGGAAGTAAAGTTGAGATAAATCTAACACACTATTCAGAAGTTGGTGCAAACTGCAGACATCACCAGTATTCCCGCGATACGTGCCCCAAAAATTAACACCATGGTGGACTCCATCAAATAACAGTAATAAGAACAAGAAAGAGTCACACAGCAGTGAAGAGAACAACCAAAAACGTTATACATTTTTTTTTTACTTTATTTTTTTATAAATATTTATGCAAACAATAAACGAAAAATGATTTGCAAACTTAATTTTTTTATTAACATTTATATAAATGATAAACTAAGAAACAAAATTTAACAAAAATAATAGAAAACAAGACGGCGGAACACTCCTGTGGGGAACATGGATGTCGGTGACAGAGCCTGGAAAATAAAGCACAAAATAAGGACGTGTTCTAATGGGCATATCAAAGGAGAGAGGCGCAGAGAAACAGAGAAGAAAATAAAAGCCAGAGAGAAAAAGAGAGGGAAGGAAAGAAAGGGAGTGAGAAAGGGAGAAGGAAGAGAGAGAGTTAGAGAGATAGAAGGAAAAGAAGGAAGAGAGACAGAGAGAGAGGGAGAGACAGACACTGCCGCCTCTGCGCATCCATGAGCAAATAATTACCTGGTGCCAGCGGAGTGTGTAGCTGTGCCCGTCAAAACTCCGCGCATCCCAAATAAGTCGCTGAGTCCTGAGTCATGAATGGCGGAGACCACATCAGCTTCTCCGCTGATCTCACAGATGTCGCTGAGTCCTGAGTCATGAATGGCAGAGACCACATCATCTTTTCCACGTCCCGGCAGATCTCACACATGTCACTGAGTCCTGAGTCATCAATGGCGGAGACCACATCAGCTTTTCAGCCCACTAAGCCTGTGGAACTCAAGTGCGTGTATGTGGTGGTAGGCCCCTGATGGCCATATGAGGTTCAGGTGGTACTAACCCTGTGCATGTGAAATCTGCGCCAAAGGGGTGGTCGGCCCCGGACGGCTATACAGATCAGGGTGCGACTAACCTTCTGTGCAACTTTTCAAAGACTCTTTATGGTTGAGACACGTGGAGCGTCCGCCATCTAGTCAGCACCGGCAATAAAGGATGTGACATAGCTATGTGGGGCCAACGTCAGAACGTAATCACAGTGACGTGAGGTGGCATGGCGGGGCGTATGACAGAACAGGGCAGGGATAGCCGGACGGCTCGTAGTACTGCGTCTGTGAGTTGAGTGGACAGTCCGCAGCTGGCCCTCTGCGAGCCTGGGTGGGAAATGTTTATAACTCACACTACATAAGCATTGAAAAACCATTTTGTGATTCAGTCCGTCAGCTGGCATTTGTCCGAGGCATTTGTGAAAACATATCGGAGTTCTTTCTGTAATAGATACCCCTTTGACGCTGCCTCTCCCCAAATCAGCAGGTAACGCACCCTCTTCCCACATTACCATCATACCCCCAACAACATTCTTGGGCCTGGAAGTGTCCCTGTGTGGTTTGACAAAGAAGAATATTAGTCATGTATAGATTTACATATAAAAAAAATATTTAAAGAAAAGAACAACAAATAAGACTGAAGGGAGTCTGGTGCTGTGGTCGGTGCCACGGACTTGGGGTCACTGCAATTCAGGACTCAGGACACAGTTACACATGTGTGATCGGTTTGTGTTGAACAGGGTTAGTGGCACCACGTGCTGTTGTCCTTACATATGGAAGTATGCCTCACTGATGAGAGGGAGTCGTCTGGTGCTGTGGTCACTGCCACGGACTTGGGGTGACTGCCATTCAGGACTCAGGACACAGTTACACATGTGGGATCGGCTTGTGTTAAAGCGGGTTAGTGGAATTACGTGTTGCCGGCCTTGCATATGGAAATATGCCTCACTGATAAGAGGGATTCTGGTGCTGTGGTCGCTGCCACGGACTTGGGGTGACTGCTATTCAGGACTCAGGACACAGTTACACATGTGGGATCAGCTTGTGTTAAAGAGGGTTAGTGGACTATGTGTCGCCGGCCTTGCATATGGAAATATGTCTAACTGATCAAAGAGAGTATGCTGCTGTGGTCGCTGCCACGGACTTGGGGTCACTGCTATTCAGGACTCAGGAAACAGTTACACATGTGGGATCGGCTTGTGTTAAAGAGGGTTAGTGGGACTATGTGTCGCCGGCCTTGCATATAGAAATATGCCTCACTGATCGAAGGGAGTCTGGTGCTGTTGTGGCTGCCATGGACTTGGGGTCACTGCCATTCAGGACTCAGGACACAGTTACACATGTGGGATCGGCTTGTGTTGGACAGTGTTAGTTGGCACCACGTGTCCAAAATTCAAATTGTGAGGTCTGCTGCCCGTAGTGTAGACTGCTGAGTGTTCGTTTGTAATTGAAAATAAATTTGGTCATTGTACTAAAGCTATAACTGAAATAAAAAATGTTCAAGAAGAAAGGATACTAAAAGGATACTATGTAGATTTGAGGTCTGTAATAGTTACTTGCCTAGTGGACACTGTAGTTAATGAATGAAGAAATAATTTTCATTGTGAGCCCTACTGAGTTCAGTGTAGGCGTATGATGAAATGATGAAATAAGTATAGAATACATTTACGAAGTGTTGTATTTACTTAGTACAATCTTGTTAGAAATTAGCATTTAAAATTGGAATTGCGAGCTGTACTGCCTGTAGTGTAGACTGCTATTCCATGTTAGTTTGCATTTGAAGATTAATTTGGTCATTGTAGTAAAGCTATAACTGATATAAAAAAAAAATCTTGAAGCGAGGATACTAAAAGGATAATATGTAGGGTGTAGGACTGTGATAGTTAGTTGCCTACTGGAGTCTGTAGTTGCATATGGAAATACCCCTCACTGATCAAAGGGAGTGTGGTGCTGTGGTCACTGCCACGGACTTGGGGTGACTGCTATTCAGGACTGAGGACAAAGTTACTCATGTGGGATCGGCTTGTGTTAAAGAGGGTTAGTGGGACTACGTGTTGCCGGCCTTGCATATCGAAATATGCCTCACTGATCGAAGGGAGTGTGGTGCTGTGGCCGCTGCCACGGACTTGGGGTCACTGCCATTCAGGACTCAGGACACAGTTACATATGTGAGATCGGCTTGTGTTGAACAGAGTTATTGGCACCACGTGTCGCCGCCGTTGCGTATGGAAATATGCCTAACTAATCAGAGGGAGTATGCTGCTGTGGTCGCTGCCATGGACTTGGGGTCACTGCCATTCAGGACTCAGGACAAAGTTCCACATGTGGGATTGTTCGGCTTGTGTTGAACAGAATTATTGGTACCACGTGTCGCCGCCGTTGCTTTTGGAAATATGCCTCACTGATAGAAGGGATTCTGGTGCTGTGGTTGTCTCACGGAGTTGGGGTCACTGCCATTCAGGACTCAGGACACAGTTCCACATGTGGGATTATTCGGCTTGTGTTGAACAGGGTTAGTGGCACCATGTGCCGCCACCATTGCATATGGAAATATACCTCACTGATCGAAGGGAGTCTGGTGCTGTGGTTGTCTCACGGAGTTGGGGTCACTGCCATTCAGGACTTAGAGCACAGTTCCACATGTGGGATCGACTTGTGTTGAAGACAGTTAGTGGCACCATTTGTTGCCGGTCTTCTACAGTGTAGGCCAGAGGTAGCGGTGAGCAAGGGCCCACAGCCACATGCATACGTTGGTGGCCCCACTGGCCTGTGTGTAGTGCAGGTTCAGTGGCACCACGTGTCACCGGCCTTCCATATGGAAATACCCCTCACTGATCGAAGGGAGTCTGGTGCTGTGGTCGCTGCCATTCAGGACTCAGGACACAGTTACAAATGTGGGATCGGCTTGTGTTGAACATGGTTAGTTGGCACCACGTGTCGCCGGTCTTCCACAGTGTAGGCTGGAGGCAGTGATCAGCAAAGGCCCACAGGCAGGTGACGTTGACTTGAGCTGCACAGATTGGGAGCATTTGGTCTTCTTAAACCATTATAGTGTCTTACCAATTTGAGTCGCTACTAATCTTGAATTGTGAACCGTGTAACCTCAGTGTAGGGTGGAGGCAGCGGTCAGGATGGTCACACAGCTACTTGGCGATGATTTATGGTGCAGTGAGTTAGTAGCACCTGAAGCACACAGCATGTGCGCACCGTGCGATGATGCGTGGTCTGGGTGGGCCGCACTGGGAACAACGCATCTTGCAAACTGGACTGTGACATCTGCAATCGCAACTGCATCTGAATTGTGTGCGCTGCTGTCCGCAGTGTAGATCAAAGGCAGTAGTCGGTACAGACATAAGTCTGCGGTGCTGTGCCGCTGGGTTCGCAGGCGGCCTGTGTCGAGGAGGCCCGTGGTTATGGCGGCAGCCACATGCCGGGGTGAGGGCTCCTGCTGTGACAGACTCGTTGGTCTTCCCTCACTTGAACCACGCCTAGGGACTGGCCTATTTATTTATACTCCTACGCTGGAGTGGCGTACGTTGGAGCAGCCCACTCCGCTTCTGCTTCCAGGGGGGGACAACACAGCCACATGACCAAGATCTTCCCCACTGACTGAGGTAACATGGTTGTATCCACTGTGCACTACACTACAAGTATCAACAGTATATTTCCACATGGAGAGGTTTGTGCTTTGCATAGTGAGGTCTGTGCACTTGACATCGTGTGCTTTATTGTTGATGGGTGACTTGCCTCCTTCATATATAGCTGGTTGCCACATCTCCCAACATTCAGCTATTGTGTGGCTGAGGGGCATGGTGTTTTGGGATGGTCCGTTATCCTGATTTGCCCTGCCTCGTGGTAGTAGAGGGTGGTGTCGGGGGAGGTTCTGGTGGTGGTGGCGCTGGGTGTTGTGGTCTTGTTGCATGTCAGACCTGCATGATCAGTAGCTCTATCACATGTTGGTCTTTAGATGTGGCTGTGAGTTAGGTCCAATTCAAAGAGTAGATAGTCGACCTCCTTACACCAGTTGAAGGATGATGTTAATTTGTTACTGCTAACTCGGGTTATTGACTGCCTTTTGGATCGCATTGCAGATTTGGCTGGTCATTGAAAATATGTTGTGTTTTCGGTTTTTTTTGCACAGGAACACCTACTTTGCATTTCAATAGCGTTCGTTGTGGCGATTTTGTTGGCGTAAGGTATCGATGGAAGAGTGGTGAGATTTGCAGTTTTCACCAAGTTGAGAATGGGTTGATAATTAAAAAACACAGAAAAAAAGATAGGTTTAATGCACATTATAATTAGAAATTAGCATTTAAAAAACCTTTGAATTTTACTGAAAAAACCATAGGTTTCAGGCACGTTATAGTTAGAAATTAGCATTTAAAAAACCTTAGAAATTCACAGAAAAAAACAAACCAAAGGTTTCAGGCACGTTATAGTTAGAAATTAGCATTTAAAAAACCTTTGAAATTCACTGAAAAAACCATAGGTATCAGGGATATTATAGTTAGTTGGACATTTCACTCATAGAAAGCCATATAAATGCCCCTGTTATAGTTAGTTGAGCTAACTATAACTTGCGTCCCCGCAATGCACTGCTGATGACGTCACATATTACATCATTCATGACATGGTCAGTGACATCACTGATGACATCTCAAATGACATCTCCGATGACATCACGTCAAAATCTGATGCACCTTATCAGACCCTAATATAACACTTGATACACCCACTCTAAAATACAGACTATAATTTTCGAAACCATGAACACACCAATACCAGTTAGTACACATCCACTCACTAATTCCTAGGTCTAAACACACATCCATTCATTCACCCATACAGTCACTCATACATACAGTCATCCATCAATACAGCATTCTCATATCCAGTCACATATCTATACAGACACTCACACACCGCCTCTCATTCATAGAGTTATTCACACACCTAGTCAGTAATGGAAATAATCAATCACACTTTCATTTACTCACCTGTACAGTTATACACATACCACATCACTTATTTAAACATATACTAACACATACTTACACTGTAATACAATAACTAATACAAGCACACACTCATCCATACAGGCACTCTCACAATCACTCACTCTCATGTATAGTCATTTATACAGTCCAACACTCATATATACTGCCTTTAATATATGGAGGTACTCACACATGTACCACTGAGGCATCCATTCACTCACCAAGACACTCATACACACACTCACCAAGCCATACAGCCCTTCACAGATACAGACTTGAACACATATACCCAGTGAATTATCCACTCACACATCTATGCACAGAGTCACATCCCCCACCCACCTACACAGACACTCAGTCACCCATACAGGTACTCGGACAAGCAATCAATAGCTCATATAGATCCTCATTTAGTTGCTAGCCAAACCATGGAACTGCATACACACCAACTGACAAACTAAACTGTGTGAATGTCTGTATCAGTCGCTAACACATGAATTAAGCAAAACACAATTAATCACTCACTTATACAGTCAGTCATACACCTACTTAATCATCCATCCTGACTCTTATACACCCATTCATTCTTCAATACACCTGGCATATATATATATATATATAAAACATATTTACATGTTATAGAAACACACATTTACTTGATGATGTCATCAGTGATGTAATCAGTGATGTCATTTGAGATGTCATCAGTGATGTCATCAGGGATGTCACTGACCATGTCATGAATGATGTAATATGTTGCGTCACCAGCAGTGCATTGTGGGGGCACGAGTTATAGTTAGCTCAACTAACTATAACAGGGGAATTTCTATGGTTTTCTATGAGTGAAATGTCCAACTAACTATAACATGCCTAAAACCAATGGTTTTTTCTGTGAATTTCAAAGGTTTTTTAAATGCTAATTTCTAACTATAACATGCCGGAAACCTATTGTTTTTTCTGTGAATTTCTAAGGTTTTTTAAATGCTAATTTCTAACTATAACGTGCCTGAAACCTATGTTTTTTTCTATGAATTTCTAAGGTTTTTTAAATGCTAATTTCTAACTATAACGTGCCTGAAACCTATGGTTTTTTCAGTGAATATATATATATATGTATATATTACCTACTGGCAGTCGCCAGTAGGTAGTTATAGTTAGGACCATGTTTCTATTCAAGAAGCGTTTTTTTCTTTTGCCAATATCTTTGGCGCTGTATGATCAATTTTCACAAAATTTTCAAATCTAATGTTTCACTCAGGTCAGCTCCTTTCTTGAAAGTTTCAGGGTGATTCATCAAGCGAGGGCCGAGAAAAAAAAGGGGTCCCAAAACACGTTTTCCCCATGTTAATTTCCATAGGAACTTTAGACACCAAATCTGGCAAAAAGGTAGTTCTTGGTCCAGAAAGTGACCTTTTTGTAAAATGGTGTAAAACCGTTCAGTAGTTGCTGAGAAATAAAATATTTTTTTATATATCTGAGCATCGAGGAGGAGTTGTGACTCCTCCCGAGCACAAGCTGACTTCAGATTGCTGCCAACACTCCAAACCAGACAGTGTTGGCAACCATCTTGTGACTCGGTAACCGAGTCTCAAGAAAACAGTAAATAAAAAGATTAAAAACAAGAAAAGGGGGCAGGGTAGAAACACCCTGACCCCCTAGGCCTGCTCAGAGGGTCACACAAAAACCTCCAGGGCCAAAAAAATGCATTTCAAATAAAACAATTGGCCAAATTTGCGCTGGGTGCGCAAATCCAGCAGGGCAAATAAAAAAAAAAATGCTGGCTCCCACGCTTCTTTTTCCATAAGCCCCCGGGAGGGCCAGGTCCCGGGGTTAATGAGTAAATATATGGGGGGGCCCGCAGCCCCGGTGTTAAGTCACCATCACCTGAAAACCAGGTTGTTCTTTTTAAGAGATGAGACGGTATTCCCCGAAAACCCCCATAAGCCTATTCCTACTTAGCTGCAAGGAAAACACAACTCAACATGAGCAGTCCCCAAGGGGAAGGGGGTAGTGGAGGGAAAATGAGAGAAAAGAAACACACTGTCGTCTACAGACTGAAGTACTTCTGCAGCACCGTCTTTTACAACCTTAGATGAGGTATAATACTGGACACAGACTTCGATGCTCTGCTTTTTGGGATCTATAATAAAATAAGTAAATAATCTAACTAATAAAACAAGATTTCTTACTTTGTCTTCAATAAACTGTTCATGTTCATATGCACATTATTTTGATGTTTACATTTTTATCTTTTCTCCTTACAGTGCTTATTCTCATTGAGAGTTATCTTCACTCTATGCATAAGGAATGTTTCATTCTATAAACAAGAACTGCGGAAATGTATTACTCATTTGTCTTTCCACTGCAGTTCGAGACAAAAATAAAACATGTCAACATTTACACAAAAATATATATACTTTAAATTATATTCTGATTTTTCTTTTATAATGCTAAACTTACAAAATGAAATGTTCCTTTTGTTTGGCACTGCGATCCATAGACAAAGAAATAAACGCTGAATTATGGGCCAGATGTAGGAAGCCAAATTGCGATCGCAAATGCTGAAATTCACAGAATTTCAGTGTTTGCAATTGCAATTTGGCTGTGACCTATGTAGGTATGCAAATACCATCTAGCAAAATAAGGAATCGCAAAAATTGCCATTCCTTATTGTGAGCGAGAATTTAGAGAATCGCAATTTGTGATTCTCTAAGTGCTATGCTAATAGGCATCGCAAATTGTGATTTTGCGTTAAGGAATCACAAATTACCACCAACTTCAAGTTTGTGGTATTTTGCGATTTCCTTTAAAAAAACACTTTTTTCCTTTTTTCAAAGTGCCATATGGCACACATACATGCCCTTAGGGCATGTATGTGCACCACATGTGCACACATGCACATTTCAGGGGTGCAACAGGGTGTCCTTTTGGAACCCTTGCACCCTTGAAATTGCGCATGCAATTTGCGAGTACCTCTTGGTTACTCGCAAATTGTGTGCGCAAATCCCATTCATTCCTATGAGCCTCGTGGCCCATAGGAATGAATGGGAAGGTATTCCTTGATTGCAAATCTCAATTTGCAATTCGCAATTAAGGAATATTAAGGAATCGCAATTATTTAGCGATTCCTACATAATTCCATTTTGCGAGTCCTTAATAGCGAGTCGGTAAAAATCGCTATTAAGGACGCGCAAAACTGACTTTACCTACATCTGGCACTGTATGTCCAAAGTCTGATGCACTGTTCGTATTAAAGCGCTCGTGCTTTAAAGCACCAAAGTTTCTATAAATAAGTCACAGAACATTAAAGATGCAGTAATGTCAAACAATACCGGCTCAATAATGAAAGCTGCCTTCGCAAGACGAAAGAGTAGGGAATACCTTTAACTTTGCCTTTTCTTTTGCAGATGACAATGATGTCCAGAAGGGAATCTCCAAGAGCAACGTAAGAACCAGAGGAGCTGCCAGGGAAATCCACGTGTACTGGAGAGAAGGGATGTAACCGGCAATAAATGGAGACCAGAATCAGCAGCTAGCTTCAGGTAAGCAGGACAAAGGAAAACAAAGCCAGCACATTTTGCTGTTCAAGGCTTCTATTTATAATTTCAAAGTGGGTGGGGTAACACGTGGAACTTCTTGATCAACTGTCAACTGGCAGACGGTTGCAACACATGGCTAATTACTAGCATTGTGCACATGTTAGAAAGATTGAGGTTTTCTCATGCACCCATAGACAATAAACATGTGACTTTTACTTCCTTGAATTAAGCACAGTTTTAAAATAAGCATTTCTCAGAATAAAGATTTAAACACATGTTACTAAATGATGGTTTTAAATAAAACCACCCTGCAATATCTAGAAATATCTCTATTATAAACTGTTGCACAGTGAATTCAATATACTTGCCATGCTCAGTGCACAATATGGGTATGGGCCATGCTCAGTACCTGACCGCTAACACCCGGGGACCACCACCTCCCCGGGGCAGTACTAATTATATGCGGGGGGCTCCTGCCCCCATGCTGCCCCGTGGTCCGCCACCTCCCCGGGGCTTAAATTTAAAAATGAAGTGTGTGGGGGCTCCTGCCCTTCCACACTGCCCCCGGAAACAACACCTTCTTGGGGCTTTGTATACGTTTTTGAGGGGGGTCACGTGGCCCCCTTCCTGGAGCCCTCCTTGGCCCTGGGGACCACCTACCCCAGGGCCGGCTCCTGCAATCCCGGGTGGCCACCCTCGGGACATTGCCATTTGCTTTGGCAGGGCGGGAGCACAGCTCCTGCCCTGTCATAGCAAACACTGCTTTGAAACCTGCTCTCGCTTCAACAAAGCAAAGCTGAATTGCTTTTGGGCAAGGGGAGCTGCATGTTAGCAATGCAGTCTCGCACAGGAGGTGGGAAACTGCCCGGGGGCATTGGGGCTCCCCCCACAGTCCCCATCAAAGAGGTCAGGCCCCAGTGGTTGGGGACCCCGTGGCCAGAATTGGAGCCAGGGAAGAGGGGCCATGTGGCCCCCCTCCCGAACGCCCCGGGGTATGGGGTCCCTGGGGCAGATAAAGGCCTCAGGATGGGGCCATGTGGACCCCCTCCATTAAAATTTTAAAAATATGTATATGTGGCCATGCCTCGGGGGATGGGGTCCCTGGGACAAAATTGGCTTTTGGAGGGGGGCTGCGCGCCCCCCTCCTGTTTTATGTTTTTTTTTTTTAATGTTGCATCTTGCCGGAGGCCCCACCCCCACCCTGCCCCACTCTGCAAACGCACCTCCTGGCGCGTTCTAAGTTGGTGGATTAAGTCCCCTTGAATACTGAGGGTCCCTGGGGGCCAACTAACCCACCAGGTACCTCCAGTAAGCTCCACACAGTTGGATTGATGAGAGGTGGTCCGAGGCCATGCCCCTTTTTACACCACTCTGCAAACCCACCTCGTGGTGCACTGCTGGTGGGGTGATGAGGTCCTCTTGTGTCCTGAGAACCTCAGGACTAAAGTGGACTTCATCTCCCAAATAGCAGTGCGCCAGGAGGCGTGTTTGCAGAGTGGTGTAAAAAGGGGCATGGCCTCGGACCACTCTCAGCAATCCAGCTGTGTGGACCTTACTGGAGGTACCTGGTGAGCTAGTTGGCCCCTAGGGACCCTCAGGATTCAAGGGGACTTAATCCTCCAACCCAGTATGCGCCGGGAGGCACGTTTGCAAAGTGGTGGAGAAAGGGGGCGTGGCCTGTCTCCACCTTTCAGCAATCCCACAATCTTGGACATACTGAAGGTATCAGGTAGGCTGGTTGGCCCCTAAGGACCCCCAGCAGCGAACGGGACTTTAATCCCCATCCAAGAGCGCACCAGGTAGCCCGTTTGCAGAGTGGTGGGATAAAGGGGCATGGCCTCCTATGAGAACTTAGCAATCTTGCTGTGTGGGACTTTCTGGCGGTAATAGGTGGAGTAGTTGGCCCCCAAGGATGTTCTTGGTGGCCAACTACCCCTCTTGTTACCTCCAATAAGTACCATACAGTGGGATTGCTAAGACATCTTCGGAGGCCATGGCCACCATTCTCCACCACTCTGCAAATGCACCTCCTGGCAGACTACCGGATGGGGGATGAAGTCCAATTTACTCCTGAGGGACTTTGGGGGCCAAGAAGCCCTCCTGGTACCTCCTGTAAGTCCTATGGTGCGGAATTCCTGAGCGCTGGTCAGAAGCCCACCACCCTTTCTCCACCACCCTGCAAACACGACTACTAGTTAAAAAAGTTTTTGCAATGTAATAGGTTTCGCATTTGCGAGATTTAGAGCTATTGGCATTGTAAATGTAACGTTTTTTAATAACGAATTTGGATTGGAGTGAATGTACGTTGTGTATAGTGGAATTATGTGGTAATTTGTGCAGTGAAATTATGTGGATAGAAATTATGTGGGATTTATTTTATAGGAAATATGTAGAGTGGGATTATGTGTTATGGAGAGTAATTATGTGGTCTGGTAGTCTGTGTTGTGGAGTGGTAACCTCAGGTTTAGTCTTTCTCGTTTCCATAGAAGCTCAAATATGAACTCAGTGAGACAAAAAAAGAAGGAATCACTTATGAGCACTTGTGGACCTAGTCAGAGGTATGAGCAGGGCCACTAGAATTATGCGACTGTTTGGCTACACCGACTTTCGCACAGTTATACATTTTCCGCATTAGCCACATAATTCATCATCTGCTCCCTAATCTGCAGATTTGCACAAAAAAAGCCTTGTTTCTAGCTCAAACGGCTCAAACGTTACCAAAAATGCAGCGCCATGTGTTACAGCGTAGTGGAAGGACCGGTGCAAACCTAGAAGGGTCATCTGTTACTTATTGCTAAATGTGGGTGTTAAATTGGTACTAAGGGTGTGCAAGCCACTCTTGCTTCCTTCTGCGCATCTTTTGCCTCTTTCTGCATTTCTGTTGCTTCTTTCTGCACATTTCTTTCTTTTTTCTGTACCCCTATTGCCCCTTTCTGCATCCTTCATCCCTCTTTCTGCACCTTTCTTACCTTTTTTCTTTACCTCTCTTACGTCTTTCTGCACCTCTGTTCCTTCTTTCTGCACTTATTTTGTTTGTTTCAGCACCTGTCTTGCTTCATTCTGTACTCCTCTTGCCTCTCTTTCCACCCCCTCACCTCTTTCTGCACTTCTGTTGCTACTTTCTGCACTTATCTTGATTCTTTCTGCACCTCACTTGCCTCTTTCTGCACCTCTCTTGCCTCTTTTTGCAATTCTCTTGCCTCCTTCTGCACTTCACTTGCCTCTTTCTGTAACTCTCTTGCCTGTTTCTGTACCTCTCCTCCCTCTTTCTGCACCACTCTTGCCTCGTCCTGTACCTCTGTTCCTTCTTTCTTCACCTGTCTTGTCTCTTTCTGCACCCTTCGTGCCTCTTTCACCACCTCTGTTGCTTCTTTCCACAGTTCTCTTCCTCTTTCTGTACCCCTCCTGCCTCTTTCTGTACCCCTCTTGCCTCTTTGCGCACCTCTCTTACCCCTTTCTGCACCCCTTTGCCTCTTTTTCCACCTCTGTTGGTTCTTTCTGAACCTCTTTTGCTTCATTCTGTGCTTCACTTGTCTCTTTCTGTACCCCTCTTGCCTCTTTCTGCACCTCTGTTGATTCTTTTTGCACTGCTATGGCCTCTTCCTGCACCTCTGTTCCAAATTTCTGCATCCCTCTTGCCTGTTTCCGTAACTCTCTTGCCTCTTTCTGCAGTTCTCTTGCCTACTTCTGCATCTCACTTGCCTCTTTTTGCACCTCTGTTGGTTCTTTTGCACTGCTCTTGCTTCTTTCTGCACCTCTCTTGTAAATTTCTGCACCTCTCTTGCCTCTGTCTGCACCTCTGTTCCCTATTTCTGTACCACTTTTGCCTTTTCTGCAACTCTCTTGCATCTTTCTGAAGTTTCTTGCCTCCTTCTGCACCTCTCATGCTTCTTTCTGCACTTCTCTTGCCTTTTTCTGCACCTCTGCTGCTTCATTCTGCACTTTCCATGCTTCTTTATGTACCTGTCTTGCTTCTTTCTGCACCCCTGTTGTCTCTTTGTGCACCTCTCTTACCCCTTTCTGCAGCACCCCTTTTGCCTCTTTTTCTACCTCTGTTGGGTCTTTCTGCACCTCTTTTGCTTCATTCTGTACTTCACTTGTCTCTTTCTATACCCCTCTTTCCTCTTTCTGCACCTCTGTTGGTTCTTTCTGCACTGCTATGGTCTCTTCCTTGCACCTCTGTTCTAAATTTCTGCATCCCTCTTGGCTGTTACTGCAACTCTCTTGCCTCTTTCTGCAGTTCTCTTGCCTACTTCTGCAACTCACTTGCCTCTTTT
This sequence comes from Triturus cristatus, assembly GCF_964204655.1. Taxonomy (NCBI): domain Eukaryota; kingdom Metazoa; phylum Chordata; class Amphibia; order Caudata; family Salamandridae; genus Triturus; species Triturus cristatus. Next base: position 430,970,896 of record NC_140588.1, read on the forward strand.
TCACCTCTGTTGGTTCTTTCTGCACCTCTCCTGCCTCTGTCTGCACCTCTGTTCCTTCTTTCTGTACCACTTTTGCCTTTTCTGCAACTCTCTTGCCTCTTTCTGCAGTTCTCTTGCCTCCTTCTGCACCTCTTTTGCTTCTTTCTGCACTTCTCTTGCCTTTTTCTGCACCTCTGCTGCTTCATTCTGCACTTTCCATGCTTCTTTATGTACCTGTCTTGCTTCTTCCTGTACCCCTGTTGTCTTTTTCTGCATCTCACTTGCCTCTTTCTACAATTTTCTTGCTTCTTTCTGCACCTCTGTTGCTTCTTTCAGCAATTCTCTTGCCTCTTTCTGCACTTCTCTTGCTTCTTTCTGCACTTCTCTTGCCTCTTTCTGCACCCCTGTTCATCATTCTGCACTTTCCATGCTTCTTCCTGCACCTGTCTTGCTTCTTTCTGCACCCCTGCTGTCTGTTTCTGTGCCTCTTTTGCCTGTTTCTGCAACTCTTTTGCCTCTTTCTGCACCTCACTTGCTTCTTTCTGTACTTCTCTTGTCTCTTTCTGCACCCCTGTTCATCATTCTGCACTTTCCATGCTTCTTCCTGCACCTGTCTTGCTTCTTTCTGCACCCCTGCTGTCTCTTTCTGTACCTCTTTTGCCTGTTTCTGCAACTCTTTTGCCTCTTTCCGCAGAAATTCACTGAAAAAAACACAAGTTTCAAGGACATTATAGTTAGCTGGACATTTCACCCGTACAAAACCAGAGAATTTTGGCCGTTATAGTTAGTTGAGCTAACTACAACTCGTGCCCCCGTAATGCACTGCTGATGGTACCAGATATTACATCATTCATGACATGGTCAGTGACATCACTGATGACATCACTGATGATATCATCCACGTGATAATCAGATGCATCTCCTCATACCCTAATATAACCTTTGATACACCCACTCTAAAATACAGACTACCATTTTCTAAACCATAGACACACCAATACCAGTTACTACATACCCACTCACTGATTCCTAGGTTTACACACGCATCTACTCATTCACCCATAGTCACTCATACATGCAGTCACTCATCAATATAGCACTATTATATCTACTCATACACCTATGCAGACACTCACACACCGCCACTCATCCATAGAGTTACTCACACCCCTAGTCAGTCATGCAAAGAATCAATCACACTCCCATTTACTCACCTATACAGTTATACACACACCACCTCACTTATTCATACAGATACTAACACATACTTACTCTCTTATAAAATCACTGTTACAAGCACACACTCATCCATACAGCCACTCCCACAATCACCCGCTCTCACATATAGCCATTTATATGATCCAACACTCACATATACTGCCTTTCACATATGTAGTTACTCACACATGTACCACTGAGACATCCATTCACTCACCAACAAACCCATACACACACTCACCCACCCATATAGCCATTCACACATACAGTCTTGAACCCATACACCCTGTGAATCACCTACTCACACATCAATGCACAGAGTTGCACACCCCCACTCACCCACACAAACACTCATGCACCTATACAGAAACTCAGACAACCAATCAATAACCCATATAGACACTCATGTAGCTACTCACAACCCATGCAGCCGCTTACACAGCAACTGACTGACTGATACAGACATTCACACAGTTTAGTCACTAACCAATGCATTCAGAATGACACGTTTAATCACTCACTTATACAGTCAGTCACGCACCTACTAAATCATCCAAACAGACACTCATACACCCACTCATTCATCAATACACCTTGGCATTTATATCTGTAAAACATATTTAAACTTTACAGAAACACACAGTCACTGGATGATGTCATCAGTGATGTCATCCATGATGACATCAGTGATGTCACTGACTATGTCATGAACGATGTTAAATGTGATGTCATAAGCAGTGCATTGCAGGGGCACGAGTTATAGTTAGCTCAACTAACTATAACGGGCACATTTCTCTGGTTTTGTACGAGTGAAATGTCCAACTAATTTTAATGTCCCTGAAACCTGTAGTTTTTTCAGTGAATTGCTAAGGTTTTTTAAATGCTAATTTCTAACTAGAACATCCCTGAAACCTATGGGTTTTTCAGTCAATATATATATATATATATATATATGAAGGCTCCCAAAGTTGCACCGGCAGCCAGGTCACTTGCAGGCGGGTGCTATAGCGTGGCGGTGCCCCACGAAAAATTGCAGCTCCCAAAACTCTCGTTAATCACACAGAGTTAAGCACTCACAGGAGGGGTTCCGTATCGATTATTCTTTTATTTCGGCAGAAATCAAAGTAGCAAGACAGACGCGTTTCGAATAAATCTTCATCAGTGTCTCGATAGCAAGACCGCGCGCCTACATTTAAATACATATCACGTCATGTATTGCGCGACAGCGTGAAACAGATTCACGTAACAACAACTGAAACAGAAGATGGCTCAAATCCCACTCTTTACATTGCTCTTGGGGCGGCCATCTTGGAGTGATATATTCACTCATCATGTCCATACGATTCAAGTCTCTTAATTAAAGGAGCCATGATGAAAACAACAATCATATGCAAAATAATTCATCGAATATTGCAGCATATTTAAATAAATAATGATCAACAGTTCGTCATGAAGAAGGTATATACCATTATCATGCGGAAGTCAGTATAACGCCATGTATTGGCCTTAGCTCCCTGTAAATTGAAGGAGACGGGGGATGGACAGAAAAAGAAAAAAGAAAAAAGAAAAAGGAGAGAAGGGATGGGAAACACGGGAGACAAGTGCGGGACAGACAATGAATAGAGAGGTGGAGACAGTATAACATTGGTAAACATCACATGTAGGGATTTCAAACTAATTTCCATAATTCAAGTATAGATGAGATGAAGGTATCTTCAATGTTAAAGCTAATCAGGGAGAAATTTGACACCCACTCATGTTTGTGCATTCTACTTTGCAACTTAATTCATAATCCCTCACGATATGTGGTTCCATCTGTTTCTAAAATCAGAAAGTGTGCTCATCTGCCCAGGTGTACACTCAATTCTTCCCCACTATTGAGACCTCCGCATGATAATGATATATACCTTCTTCATGACGAACTGTTGATCATTATTTATTTAAATATGCTGCAATATTCGATGAATTATTTTGCATATGATTGTTGTTTTCATCATGGCTCCTTTAATTAAGAGACTTGAATCGTATGGACATGATGAGTGAATATATCACTCCAAGATGGCCGCCCCAAGAGCAATGTAAAGAGTGGGATTTGAGCCATCTTCTGTTTCAGTTGTTGTTACGTGAATCTGTTTCACGCTGTCGCGCAATACATGACGTGATATGTATTTAAATGTAGGCGCGCGGTCTTGCTATCGAGACACTGATGAAGATTTATTCGAAACGCGTCTGTCTTGCTACTTTGATTTCTGCCGAAATAAAAGAATAATCGATACGGAACCCCTCCTGTGAGTGCTTAACTCTGTGTGATTAACGAGAGTTTTGGGAGCTGCAATATATATATATATATAAATATATATACTCGAAGCTTGCCCAACATGAGGGAGGCACTCAACAGCAGTGTTGAAGTACAAGCCTTTATTTAGGTATGGGCAGCTCCCTACACGCTGAAAAAGTTCAAACAGCTGTTCCGTTGCCTGACGCGTTTCGAAGACAGGGCTTCTTCCTCAGAGGCTTAGCGGAAACAAAACGTCCTCTCAGGTCACTTCCCCTAATAAATGGATGCGTGATGGCACGCCCCTCGATGGGGTGCTCCGATGAGACTGTGCATTGCATTCTGGGATTTGAAGTGCCGATAATTAACGCCATGGATGGCTGCACTACTTAGCTGGTAAGTTCATCTGTGAGCCCTGTATGGGCCTTAGAGTGCGAAGCTGCCCTCAATCCTGCACTGTTGTCCACTTACAAGGCTTGGTACATCCATCGCCTTGTGGTCGCCTGGCAATAACGGGGCGGTGCACTCCCAACGGCAGGGCTGCCGCCAATGGATATATGCTCGAAGGTTGCCCAACATGAGGGAGGCACTCGACAGCAGTGTTGAAGTACAAGCCTTTATTTAGGTATGGGCAGCTCCCTACATGCTGAAAAAGTTCAAACAGCTGTTCCGTCGCCTGACGCGTTTCGAAGACAGGGCTTCTTCCTCAGAGGCTTTGCGGAAACAAAACGTGCTCTCAGGTCACTTCCCCTAATGAATTGATGCGTGATGGCACGCCGCTCGATAGGGTGATCTGATGAGACTGTGCACTGCATTCTGGGATTTGAAGTGCCGATAATTAACGCCATGGATGGCTGCACTACTTAGCTGGTAAGTTCATCTGTGAGCCCTGTATGGGCCTTAGAGTGCGAAGCTGCCCTCAATCCTGCACTGTTGTCCACTTGCAAGGCTTGGTACATCCGTCGCCTTGTGGTCCCCTCGCAATAACGGGGCGGTGCAATCCTGACAGCAGGGCTGCCAGCAATGGATATATGCTCGAAGGTTGCCCAACATGAGGGAGGCACTCGACAGCAGTGTTGAAGTACAAGCCTTTATTTAGGTATGGGCAGCTCCCTACACGCTGAAAAAGTTCAAACAGTTGTTCCGTCGCCTGACGTGTTTCAAAGACAGGGCTTCTTCCTCAGAGGCTTAGCGGAAACAAAATATATATATACAATCCTAGGTTGAAGGATAACTTGGACACTGCTGGATTTGCCACTCATTAGTTGGGATTAGGTTGCCCATGTGTGATGACCATTGCACCATATATGTCACTTCATTATGAGAGATACGTAATAGTGGGCTGTGTTATATATGTAGGACTTACTGGTTAATAGCAGGGTGCAAGTAATAGTGTACCTGACTTTATATACTGCATGCTCCATTATGTTAGTGGGGTGGGTCTTATCATATTTTCGTTCATATGTATAACTCTTTAATAAACCAAGTAGCACGTTTCAGAGTCCAGTCTTTTTCAAACAGTGCAACAAACCAATTCCCATAAAATCATATACTCTTTTTGGATAAACATACACAAAAGACTTCTGAGGTCATCTAAAATGATAAGCAAATAAATGAATAGATAGATCAGTCAATCTCAGCGCACATTCTTCCAATAATGTTAAACAGTGAAAATACAAATTACACATAAATTAGTAGAACCAATTTATATTGATAATATTTACTTTGTCTATATATACTGTTTTTCATGACCTCCTAAACCTTTTTTCACACATTCCTAATGTTCCTTGTTGTAAAAATTGCATTCTGGCCCAATAAATACACTTCATCTGGCCCGAGGTGGAGATTATGGCCCGAGCCGAAGAGTATGGCCTGGGTGCGGAGAGTACGGCCCGGTTGCACAGATTCCGGTCCAACTGAAGACGTAAAGATAAGACTCATAAATGACCTCGTGAATTCCAAAAGTCATATAGTTAGACTTTTGCCTCAGATTACCTTTGTGAATCGGCCCAGAGATTTGCTGGTTTCTGTGTGCAACAGTAAATGTTTACACAGAACGCCAGAGTGATGACTGAAGGATGGCAGGTTGTAGTATAGGATTCAAAACATTGTACCTGTATCCACCACAGTAATAGCAACATCAGTGTCACAGAAGGTCAGGCAACAGGTACATGTAATTCTATCATATACACATTAGGTATGCACCTGTAGTTACAGGTATTAGTATGTAAATAATGTCACAGTATGCCATGACTGTAATAGCAATGGGAGTTGAGGCCGCTCAAAGGGGCCCATTATGCATATTTAAAGTTCACAGTGTGGACAAGATCAGTAAGTTTAAATATTGGAATTGTTTTTCTATCACAAAAGATTAAACATTGTGGAACAAAGCTTGCCGCAGGAGGATTTGGTCAATCACTATATCATGAGTGAATTTAAAGAAAAGCCTCATGAACTAAAATAAAATTGAGAGTTTACAGTAAAACTTTGTTTTTACAGTAATATCATTGGTACTCTGACAACACCAGCTGAAAATTGAATTATGGTTGGTTGCCATTTATCCCAAGAATTAAGGCTAGAGACAATGGAGAATTGTTGTTTTTACCTTTTTGGTTATTTCCTTAGCTAAACTGTCCAAGTAAGAAAAATGCCTGCTGTCTTCTTGCAAACTCCTGGTGTGCATCTGTAAAATGTAAAAAGTGGTATCATATGTTTCAAGGAATACCTTGCAACTATTAACAGAAAGAAATATGACATAGAAAGAAAGCTAACGATTCTTGAACATTGTTTAGGAATGAGGTACAAAGAATATTTGATCATCTGCTGTAAGCTGTACCTGACAGATTTAAATTTAGACAATATGATGAGTACAAAGAGGCAGTGGAAAGCCTAATGTTCCACGTTTTGGAGGACCCTGCATAATTGTGCAAATACATCAATTTTATACATAGAAACAGTTACCTAATGAATCAATTGACATTTATGCAGCAGAACTAAGCATACTTGCATCCACATGAGTTCTGCACCTCATTGGAGCGTTATCTAAGAGATCAATTTCCAGTGAACTGTTATGACAGAAAATGCAAGAACAACTATTGTGTTAAAGAACAAGAGTTTTGCAGAAATTATTGATATTGCTAAGGAGATAGATTGATCTGCAGAAGCATCAAGAGTTGAACAAGAGAAACTGTTCTTCTTCCTTTTTCAATTTGATTAGTGCTGTAGAGATTAATTCTAACTCGGTCACCAAAATACCCTTAAAGAAATGAAAAAGGATTAGGCAAGGAAATTGTTTCAGGTGTGGATCTAAATTACTTTAGTGCATGTCCAACAACTGACAAAAAAATGCAAAATATTTTGCAGAACTGCCTATTTTGCAAAAGTGTGAAAAACAACCGAAGGATGATATCAATCATTAGCATACAGGACCAGATTCAGTTGGGTGAAAATCAAAAATGTAATTCAGTGCTGTCAGGAGTGAACTTGATCAATCGCTGAATTACATAGATGGTCCTTTTTCTAATATAGCTATTGGCTCAGTTCAGCTAACAGTCATTGCTGATTTTGGATCACCCATGCCTGGTATTTTCAACAAAAGTAATTTGAGAGAGAATACAGATATGGCATAATTACCCTCAGATGTCAACCATGTAGCTTTCCGCTGCAACAGAATTGAAATGCTTAGCTACTTTTAGGAAAATTCAAGTACATAGGCAAGGTAATTTAAACAAATGTCTGATTTGCCAAAAAGGGCTGTATTGTGCTGGTATTGAAAGATCTTGTTGCATTGAGAATGGTTTAGAGGCCTGGCACTAAATGTCCTAATTCACTGGTTGATTTAGGTGAAAGGGTCTGTACGACACATCATTGCTGCTTTCGCTGAGGTATTTAGGGACCCATTTGGATGTTTTGAAACCTGAATTATTAAATTCAGCCTCAGACCTCCTGGTCCTGTGCGCTACTCTCCTGCCTTTCCTGACTCCCTGAAAAAAACAGTTTTGGGTTTTGGCTTAATGGCAGCAAGGCCTAGCCTACTAATAGCAAATACCAAACAATGTGCCAATGCTGCACTTGATTTATATCAACATGTTTTACTGTGTGTATTGATTGAAACAATCACACTTGTGACTACTTTTTCAGTCAGATTTAATCAAACACAAATCATTAGATTACATTAAATTTTCTTTACACCAAATGTTCCATAGCCCTAATACCACATCGTGGTATCCACATTATTTTTTGTGTACACATTTTTAAACTTTTTAGACACCTCCTAACATTATACAAAAAATGACATATACATCGCTCACTTTTTCTACACTCATACCCACTCACACCCATTCATATCCTTCATCACATTAAAACAAACTAAGTGATATTATATCAATAACACAAAAACGGCCATCCATATAACAGTGTTTTACATTTTTGAAAACTTTGTTCTGTGTTTAAGTTTGCACTGATAGATTGGCCATGAATAATAAGGTCTACGCGTTTCGAATCCCTTTTCTTCCTGGGACCCTCGTCAGGACCAGTATTCACTGAAAGAAATAAACTAAAAATTTTGTTTACCCAATGCCCTGCCTCTCTCTGCCTCGAAAAACTCTACTGTTGCTTTCATCTCTTACCTGCAGTTTGAATGCAGTCAAAAAAACTCAGAGAGTATAAAGTGATTTAAACGTCCAACCTCTGCCTGAAACCATACAATGTAAAACCGATTTAAAAACCAACTCAAAATATGTCACTCATCAATATTGCTGTCGGTCTATTAGGTCACAATGTTCGTTGTTTATTCTTACTTGAGGTATCAGCTGATGGAAAGGGCTCGAGTGAATCGTATCGTACCACAATCTGTGGAGTGAATCAATGTTTCCATTTAGTGTGACTGATTTATCCAATAAACTGTGCAAATGGAAAGGAAATAGCACCTCGTTCTCAGCATCAAGAATGTTGGTTCAGTCCCAGTTCACAGCTGCAACTGACGTCCCCTGGCCGCACCTCCTATTCTAGTCTCACCATTTCATTTTATTCTGCCCTATTTAAATTTCAGCACTTGGGAAAACATTGAATTTAGGTGGGTTGAGTTTACTGTTACAGTATTTAACTGAGTTGGGTTTACTGTTACCACTATCTTGTCCAGCGTACTTTGGGTTTTCTATCGCCATTTCTAGATCCTCTCCCACCTCCCAGCATCTGCCCCATCTGTGCCTGGACCACCCCAGCGCCAGGGCCCCCGTACCGCCCACGACCAATGCGCTCCAGGAAATGGACCCTGGACACCAAAGCAAGAGCTGCTTCACTTCCTCTATTCAATCAACCAAAAAACCCTTCACCTGCCCCCACTGCTGCTTCTCCTGCAACACAGTATGTGAGGAATCCTGCACCACGTCTGTTCTGAAGACGCTGACCACCCCAGAACTGCTTCAATGCATCCTGATCAATGCCCGCTGTCTCTGCAAACACGCCATGGAAATCCTGGACACCATCACCACCCTCTCCCTCAGCGCAGCCTTCATCACCGATATGTGGCTCAACCCATCCTTGAACCCAAACTTCGCACCCGCCACACCTGCCAGCTACAAGATTATACACCACGATCTTGCTACATCAGAATAGTCATCCCAGTCATAGTAGCAAAAAATACATCACTCTTTGAACAAAAATACTTTGATAGACTGTCACTAGTCACTAAAATCTCTGGAGATTTATGCACTTTTGGGGATAGGTTGTTATTTCACCACCCAAGATCTGATGCTGATGTACCACCAGGAAGAATAATCATAAAATTCACAATCTTTCTCACAATTATATCTCACTTTAGTGCACACTGCTGTTTGCAGATGCAATTTGGACTTGCCTATGTGGCATCAGTGTTTCAGAAATAGATGTTTAATCTGTTTAACAATGTGAGTGGAGTCCAGGCTTTTGAAGATGACACCTTGGTTTATGTTGGTGCAGTCAAGCTACTCAACCACATTTTTAGTCATGTCTTAGACATACTGGGTAAACATGGTATGATACTAAGATAAAAGAAATTCACATTTTGCACAATAAAAGTTGAATATTTATCCTTTTATATAACTCAAGAAAGTTTCAAATGGAAAGGGAATGTGGTAAGGCAATGTTGGATGCACCTCAGTCAGATAGTAAATGCTAAATCAGGTCATTTCTGGGCATCTGTGAATAATAGCCACAGTTTGCAGATGGTTTCCGCATTGTGACTGAATTTTTTAAAAAATGTTGTGGAAGGGTGTACTGTTTTTATGGTCTGATGTAGAAAAGGAGGCCTTTGAGAAAACCAAAATCTAGATTGTGAAAGTGTCTGCTTAGTAATCATACTGTGGGGGAGAGATTTAGGTGTGATTACTGTTGATGCAAGCTCACAAGGTGTTGGTGCAGTTTTAAGTGAATTGGTAAACAATAGAGAATGTATGGGGGCATTTGCTTTGAAGTGCATGAAGAATTATGAATGAAGCTTGCATGTATTTGGACAGTAGTTAATTTGAGTACATACGTTTGGCGGAAACAAAAAATCACTTTGCACTGATCAAAAACATTTGTTATTTCTTTTAGGAGAAAATGGAATATGAAAGTATTTTAACGGATTAATCAGACTTCTTTCAAGGATGGATGAATTTACCTTTAAAATCCAACATGTTGCATGAAAGAAAATTTCTGGAGCAGAATGACTGTCTTGTTTCTACTGGATTCTTCTGGACCTGACACAGGCTTGGAAGCTGTTGAGTGTGCATGGATGAGGTGGTGAATTCAGGTGAATTGATCAAATGTGAAGAATGGGTAATTTTATTTAAATGGCTATGGATACAGTTTTGCTTGAAGTCTGGAAGTTCAGTGTCAAAGGAAATTTGTCATGTAGGAGAGTTACAATGTTATGCTAAAGTGCCGGAAATGTTAAATATTGAAGGTGTTTTTGTGCTGAAAGGAGATAGTGTGGATATCTGCATCCCTACATTGCAGATTGATTATTGTTGCACATGAATAGTACATAGGCATGAATGCAATGAAAAGATTTTTTTAAAGTATTTATTGGTGGCCATGTTTAGAAAGAGCAGTGAGGTTTTTCATTGGATCATGTGTGAGTTGTCAGCAGGTTGATAAGGGTTTGATTATACCTACTGCACCGTTGGTGAAATTCCCTCACAAAGCATGGAAAAAAAGGCAATTACTTTTGTTGGGCCTATAAGAAGTACTTAATTATGTTGGTGAACTATCTCTCTAATTGAGTTTACTATGCCTTGATAAAAACCACAACGTGCAATATCATTACATTTTTGGACAACACATTCTTTGAAGGTTATCCCAGGACTAGTAATTTTGATAACGTAGTACGATTTGCCTCTTGTTAAATACAGAAGTATCTGACACATGGGGTAGGGATACAGCCTAGTGACTAGAGCTGCCAATTTTGAACTAGGTGAATAAGATTTGAATCCTGGCCTTTACTTAACATCTTGTGATGATGGCCAAATAACTAAGGGCCTGGTTTAGAAATTGGCCTCTAGGTAATTATGTCACAAATGTGACAAATATCCTACCTGTCTTATTACCAGTGTATTATATCCTATGGCACTTGTAATTATTCATACCAGATATCCTTTACATTTGTAACAGATTACCCATCTTCCATAATTTAAATCAGACCCTTAATCTGCCCACGGCTTTAAAAAAAGTGTAATGTCATGGCTCTCCTGCAACACCCTGCAATGCCCGCGAACCAAGTTTGACATATATTTTTTTTAATCTGCAAAACTATACAAGTATAAATTATTTTACATTGTTTAATCCCCATATCAATAGTTTAGTTGAAAGGGTGAATAGAGTTATTAGAGACTCAATTCAATTGGCTATCTCTGTTGGATTGCAGATTAAGAAACCTCTAAGATATAGTTTTTGGAGTTATCATATCACACCTCACCCCAAAACAGAAGCTAGATTAGACTGCTACACTAAAAGGTACAAATCACTGAAGTAGTTCTGTAATATGACGTGAATGTTCCAAATGACTAGAGATCGTGGATATGTGTGAGGTAAAGAGGAGATTTGCGAGGACATAGAAGAAATGTGAGGGTAGATAGAATTGTGTACATCTTGCCAAGATGAGTTATTTCAATGTGGATAATCTGGTGAGAATTAATTGGCCTGCTATTGCCTATAAGCTCACATCCAAGTATAATCCACCAACTCATGTGACAAAAGTTAGTATAGGATTCGTAAGTGTGAAAGATGGTAAGTGGTGGAGCAAAGGCTTAATCTCCACAGTGTAGGGTATCTATGGTAAATTTTTAGTGGTATTAATTGCCTGAACCAAAGTTTGATAAGAGATGCATCCTCTGAGGAGGACCGCAAGTTAATGAAGAGAGTTATATGTGAATTGTTGGGTAGAGATGCTAATGGAGAGATAGTATATCTGAAGGACAAGGGCATCCCTACTCACATGGAAGCAGAGCATGTAGTAAACTCAAAAAAACAATGATTCATTTGGGCAATGGACAATGGCAAAATAAACACTGGCATAGAATGCCAAGAGAGATCCTTAATACAGACAATAATAAAAACAACCAAAAATGTATTTTATAACAAAAATAATGACTGTATTATAAATCATGTAAACTGTTCGCAGTGTCCCAAGTGAAGAAAGAACCAACAAAACAAGTGAATAATTTTTTCTTCATAGATTGAGGTTTCTTTAAACATATCAGCAGCCAAACATTATTGCATGACTCACCTTGTGGGTAGCAATTGCAGGGCTCTCAGTAGGTGGGGATATAAACTATTGGTTCATGCAGGGTTCACATCTGGTTCCAGGGGGACTGGTATCCTAGTGCGAAAGGGCCTGGCTCTCATGCCCACTCATACATGGGCGGATCCGCAGGGAAGATTTGCGCTGATGGGGGCCACCTGGGATGGGAAGATGATAAATGTGGTATCAGTGTACCTCCCACCAGCGCTGGGAAGGGAAGCACTCAGCAACTTAGGCAAGATACTTATTGATCTCCCAGATGGTACCCTGATACTGGGAGGTTACTTTAACTTGACCATGGACGATGCACTGGATAGGTTTCCCCGACATTCCCCCGCATGTCACAGGACTCAAATGGTGGAATTTGCTCAGGCCATGGGACTGACAGACATATGGTGCTCACCGCAACCACACATGTCATATTAGACCCACTACTCTAATGCATATATAAGTATGTCCCGTATAGATTACTTCCTTATGCACCTAGCAGACATTGGCCATTTCCAACATCCTCTTGGGCTCCCACGGGGGATTTCAGATCACTCCCCAGTATGGGTCGAGCTCACCTTTTACCAAGAAAAGCAGCGTAGCTCCATAGTTATTAATCCATGGCTTTTAACAATCCCTGACATAAAGGAGGAGCTTACCGAGCAGACTGACTGTTATTTTGCCAAAAATCTGGGATCAGTAGACTCAGCGCAGACCATTTGAGAAGCTTTCAAAGTGGTACTAAAGGGGCACGCACTGGCGTTAAAAATAGGTTATATCCATTGTCATAATGAGCAAATACTGCAGGAAGAAAGTGAACTCCAACAGTTGGAATCGCAACACAAATCTTCACCCAGCGAGGCCACTGCACACCACTTAACCATTAAGTGACTCGAGTCTAAAGCTCTGGCACGAGAAAAAGCCCGAGCACGGCTACACTATACACGTCACAGAGTGTACGAAATGGGGGTTAGAGCGGGGGAAATGCTTGCCTGGCTAGAGAAAAGGGAGCAGGGAGAGACGTGGGTAGCTGAACTATCCACCAGCGAGAATACACAGGTCTCCGACCCTCAAGAAATAGCGGAAGCATTTGCAGATTATCTGGAGAGGGTGTATGCATCTTCCACTACCTATACGTCGGAGGACTCTCGACAACTATTGGTAGTTATAACTGTGCCCTCATTGTCCGAGACAGACAGAGCTGACTTGGACACCGACATCACAGATGACAAAATTTGTAAAGCCATATTTAGCGTCCAATCAGGGAAGGCAATGGGGCCCAACGGGATGCCAATAGAGTTCTTAAAATCGATGGCCTGACAGATAGCACCCCACCTTAAAAACATGTATACAGAAAGCCTAGAGAAAGGAGTACTGCCTGCAGACCAAAGGTTGGCTTCCATAGTGGCAATCCTCAAGCCCGGGAAACTGGCAGATGGTTGTAGCTCATATAGGCCAATCCCCTTGATAAACGCGGAGGCCAAAGTCCTGGTGAAACTGCTAGCATCACGTCTAAATGCTGTCCACCCCTCCTTGGTTCAAGCAGATGAATCCGGCTTTGTGCCGGGAAGAAATATGGCACTGAACATTCGCTGGGTACACAATGTTTTGGCGCGTCAGCAATGTGTGGTAGAGGATGCAGTAATTATGTCATTGGATGCCTCCATGGCATTCGATTCCATAGAGTGGCCCTATCTCTTCGAAGTGCTTATTCGCTTGGGGTTTTGCCCGCGGTTTATAGATTGGGTTAGGCTGCTTTACACTGAGTTGCGCGGTCAGGTGAGGGTAAATAATCACACGTCACAGACGTTTAAGCTGCACAGCGGAACCAGACAGGGTTGCCCCCTAGCCCCCCTACTTTTCGCCCTCGTGATGGAACCCTTGGCTTGATGGGAGAGATGGGATGTGGCTCTCAGAGGCCTAAAATGGATGGCAGACACTGAGGACAGAATTTTGCTGTATGCAGACGATATCCTGATGTGCTTAGATTCCCCCTATGCCTCGATACATAGGTTACTGAACATATTCACAAACTTCGGCAAGTACTCGGGATATGCCATTAATTGGACAAAATCAATGCTTTTTGTCCCCCATGGCCCCACGCCTAGGCTACCCAGGGGATGCGACGTTGAGATGACCTGAAAAGGATTCAAATATTTGGGGATATTTATTACTCCAGACCCTAAAACTTTTTAAGACAAGAACTTAATAGTCCCCTTAAATAGACTCCGTGATGATGTCAAACATTGGAGTTTGCTGCCACTGTCACTGCTAGGTCAAGCGGCCCTATTTAAAATGCTGGCATTACCACGATTCCTTTACCTACTCCAGAATTGCCCATATCATGTCCCAGACTCATATTTTAATAGCGTCGAGGCGGTGGTCCGAACACTATTGTGGGATGGAGGTACGCCACAAATTGCCTTGGGGAAATTGATGAAGGGGTGGTACAACGAGGGCATCGCACTCCCAGACATACAGCTTTATTATTGGGCATCACAATTGGTAGTGGTTAATCATTGGCAGTACAGTATCCCGACAAACCCTGCATACCGGCTAGAACGATATCAGACGGGACGAGAGGGGTATCTTGGAGCCATATACACCAAGCTCCGCAAAGGGAGATACCTGGGTCCGATGGCTCAAACGGTATCCATCTGGAATAGGGCAACCAAACGCCTGGGCTAGACGGGAAAGCTGACGAAAGCTACACCCCTATGATCCTCTCAACAACTGGGGCTGCTCAGTCACCACGTACGGTTTGATAAATGGGACACGATCGGATTCTCTAACGTTGGCGATTTCCTACAGAAGGGCAAGATTCTTACATTTAAAGACTTACAAGCAAAGCACGAATTGGCGCAAGGGGAGATATTTCGGTATATCTACAGATTCGCCATGCGCTCAAGACAGCTCTCCCAGATCTGACAACCATACCAAATACATCCCCCTTGGAGGATCGACTTTTATCAGAACCTATCCAGACCAAAGCCATTTCCCTTACGTATCGTAAGTTATACAACAGCATACCAGACCCCTTCCATACTCTCAGGGACAGATGGCAGCCAGATTTGGGACAGATGGAGGATGATGACTGGCAAACTGACCTGACGTCCCCTAGAGAGGCAGCAATAAACCATCGTTTTCGACTGATCCAACTAAAAGTTTTATATAGGACAATCCTCACCGGTGTGACCTTAGCTAAGATAGGAACAAGACAGGATGCACTTTGCCTGCGTGGATGTAATCAAATGGCCACATTTTATCATATACTATGGGACTGCCCCCTGATCCGACACCTATGGGAGAGAGCCACAGAGAAGCTACAAGATGCGCTAGGGAAACAAATCACTCTAACACCTTTACTGGGGATTCTGAATGTATGGGACACAACCGACCAAACGGACACTGAGCAACAATTAACCACCCTGGGTTACACATTACTGAAAAGGGCCATTGCTATGAAATGGGGGGCAGCAGACCGTCCACTGACAAAAGGGTGGGTGGCAGAAATGGACAAATGTATGGTAGCTTAAAAATATAGGGGCTGTCCTAAAAAGTGGGACAAAAAATTGTGTGCCTGGAATGCATATTGAGGATAATTGTGTATTTCACCAAAGTAAGAACTGGAAATGTCAAAATGAGGAGCCACAGAACTGTAATGTTGGATTGAAACACTGTGCATGAAACTGTTAATTTCTCATTTTCTGTAAAGGAATGTATATTACTGCGATCCTGCATGTGACGAATTTAAAGATAATAAAATTATTATTAAAAAAATATATATTGCATGATACATTTCAAGTGCCTCCTTCCAATCAGGTTGGCTAAAGAATGGTTCGCTATTAATCTTAGTCGATGGCGTTTCGACCCCTGAAACAATGCAGGGTCTCATTGGGACCAAAGATATAAGGGACACCTGAAATAAATAATGGAGATCTCACTCAATAGGAGTTGATAAAAAATGTTAAATTAGTGATCAGATATAGTAGAGCGTGAGGCATACCTGATGAACGAATGAAAAAACAATCGCCAGGGTTGATGTGCACACCAAATAAGTGTAAAGAGAGTATATACTCACATAGTAGCCAGCGGGGTACAGAGCAAAGGGGTAATCGGGTAATTAATACCAACAATGGCCAGTCGCAAAATTATATATAGCCGGTGATAAACATTTCAGGAACTTACCCTAGTGAGCGAAGAAAGCTTGTGCAAAACTGGGGAGTAATATCAGAAAAATATGCACCCAGACAGAAAGGGATGGTTCCTATATTGCTAACCGCGTGGATACGTGCGTGTTAGGCAGGAGACGGGACCGCTGTAGAAAATGAAGCTGCTACCCTTATTGAAATGAAGGGAGTCCCTTCAGAACTGCAAATCTATCAGATGACTGTTGCGAGGCATAGAGAACGATATCAGCGCGTCACAGGGCTCTGAAAGTTGAGGGAGACACATCGATCTGTGCACCTAATCTGCGTGCCGATCGCTGGAGTCAGCCTCGTCGTTAGGGAATGACTGAGTTCGTCCTGAGAGAAGGATATTAGAATGTCACTGCGTGCATGTCGGAGCAATGCCGCTTGCCTACGTAGAGGAATTAAGCATGTGGCTGTAAGAATGTGGTGAACGTTTTTAGGAAACAGGGGTGGCATGAGTGTAGAGGCAAACATAAGAGCCTCGATGGAAAAGGACGTGTGACTGGAGTTCCACTTCTGTGGGTCAGCAACCATGGACACTTGAAATGTGTGATGATTTGCCGGTGGCAATGTCAATGACCCGGTCACATAAAGGAATGTGACGCAAAATCACGAGGTTGTGTGGCTCACAATAGTGCATAACACAGACGAGATGGGTTGTGGACGTGATTGCGTGCATAAGGCTACAGGCATAGACCCATTGCGAGACGGTTTGCAGGATAGCGTAATGAAGGTCTTCCACATCACGATCGTCTCTGCGGTAGAATACTGATTCACCTTATGCATAGACAAAAATGAGGCAAAAAAATATTACAATATAAAAATAAAACGCATGTATCTGGAGAGGGAAACAAAACAATGTGTGGTTGTGAAGAAGGATATATTGTACAGTAAACCATCAAACCTTAAGCAAAATACACTTTGAAATTTGGAGGACCGGAAGGTCACACAAAGATCGTTTTGTAGAGTAGTAAAAATACGTGTTACACTGCCATACAGCTGTCATCCTAATGAAGATAACAAAGGTTCAGCTGTTGAGGGTTCGCCATTCTTCAGAGGCGTTGAATCCTTGATTGATGGAATTGCAACGCTCCATTCATTCGCACTCCATTCTTTTTAGAATTTGCAAAATGTCTTCGCCTCTTTCAGGCACGGTTAATTACTTGCCACTTAAAGTTCTCAGCTGAGTGAGTTTTTTCCACGGAGTGGGCAAGCAAAGGGGCATTGAGTACTCCACACTGCATTCAGCCGCAGTGTTGGCAGATCCAGGTTTTTACTGCTTGAGATGTTATGAGTATGTAGGGTAGACGTAGACCACAGGGCACCCGATGCAATATACATTACATGAAGAGAAGTTGGAAAGAAAATTGAGCTTATTCTTAATGTTACCATGTTCGAATACCTTTGTATCAAATGAAAAAGTGCAAGCAATACAATTATCGCAACAAAAATGGAATCTCGGTTGGGGCAGACACCAGACTGTTTCTAAAGTTCTTGTTCCAGTATTAGTCATGCTCAGTGTGGAATAATTGACCAAATGGCTTTAATTTTTTTAGCCACATTTAAAAGCAAACATGAGGACTTGCATTGAAGAATCAATCTTTTCAATAAGATGCCAATTCTTTGTGATACGTTTGCAAATTGTGTTATGGTGTGTACAGACTAGGCCCGAAATGCATTGGGTAAATGAAACACGCTTGTTAAGGAGGACCTATGTATTATTCCATGCTGCAGATCAAGGCCTGGATTGGCATGTCTACAAGCATCTAAGGATCAAATGTAAAACATAGCGTCTGACGTTTGACTGGATGAAAAGGAGTTACGATTCATTAAAAGTGGATTAATATAAATAAAACTTTGAGAAGATTGGATGAATTGGTGGCATTTTTCATGTGCCCATTTGAACGCTGTGCGTCCGAAGTGGGGTGGAGTTCCGCCCCACATATCTTTACTTGTTTCCCACGTGGCTGGGCAGTCCACGATTTCGGGTCAGCACGCATTAAAAATTCAAGGAAATCAATTATGGAAAAACTTGTGAATACGAGGTGTGCACTCTGTCATTGTCTTTGATGGTGTGTACAGAAGACAGTTACCCAGACCATTTCCCAAGAGGTGTCTTTTCTTTTGAGGTTAGAAGTTCCTCTCCGGGGCAATGCAAGGCCACTAGGATAACGAAAATTGAGGGGGCATAAGTGCACGGTACAAAGAGGGACCCCCTCCAGGCTCAATCAGGAGCTCTCTGGCCAGAGTGCACTGCCGAGGGGCCCCCGGAGCTTGGGGCCCCCCGCACCGCGGGGGCTGCGGGGGCCTGTGTTACGCCCATGTACAAGGCTCATTCAAAATAATTTTTCACTATTCTTTTAGGATTAACACCAATCTGTCCTGTAAAACTGAAGCCTCTCTGAAGCCAGGGCCGGCTTTAGAGCTGGTGGCGCCCTGTGCGACAATGTTTGTTGGCGCCCCCCCAATGACCACCTCCACCACGGATTCTCTCACTAGCACCCTTTATCAGTGACCAAGTCACCATAACCACACTCTCTCAGATGCATTGAATTAGTTATATAGCGTCACTCATACCATTATAGGGTGTCCGAGCATTTTGCATCACACACACATTACACAGAGACAATCAATCATACTTGTGTAAATCAGTGTATAGGAAATGTTACATAAGCCAAAGGACTGAAAGTGTAGGAGTCACTTGTCACCCATACTGGTAGGCAGTATAGTTTAAGAGTGCTTGGTGTGGAGAAGCACAAACTCAGAGTCGAAAAAGAAACAGCGTAGTTGGGATTTTTCCTTAATAAGAGTCGATTTCTAGCCAAATTAATCCTTTTTGCAACATTAATCAATGTTCTAATAATGTATACTTTGCAGTGTGTCTGCAGTTCTGGGATGAAAGTTAATAGCTCACCGTTCTATATTAGGACTTTAAGTTAAAAATTTCAAGTAACAAAAGGATGTATAATTTGAAAGCAATAATCTGCTGATCTGTTTACATCATATGCACTCTGTAATCTACTTGGTACACGTTCTTTACAGCAGGCATATTAACCCTCTGCACTAACTTCACCTAAGTCAAAACCTCAACTTTACAAAACACTGATCTCTGTCCATGAAGATAATTAATCACACGAGTTTTCTTGACATTTATGTGAGGCCTGGTAATTGCCGGTTAAAAGAAACACTGCAGCAGGTGCTTCAAAAGCTTAATAAACTTTCAAACACGGCGCCCCCAGGAAGTCAGCACCTGGTGCGGTGGTACCGGTCGCACCGCCCTAAAGCCGGCCCTGTCTAGAGCAGTCTTCTTTAAATGTGCAATTTCTACGAAGTTGTAAGAACTGGCAGAAAGGTTGGCAATCACGGAACGCCCTGAGATGATTGCTGTTGCATGCTGGGAGGTTGTTCCTCTTCATCAGCTACCTGTAAAGGCTTGTGTAAAGCTTCCCTTCCTGATGTTTGATAGTAAGGTCAAGGAACTAAATGTCTGTCTTGTGTGGGATGTGTAAACATGAGAGCTGTTTGGGCTTCATTGAGGTGTGCCAGAAATTCTTGGAAAGTCTGTGTAGTCTCTGACCAAATCAGAAAAATATCATCTCTATAGCGCTTCCAACATCTAATGTTGGAGCAATACCTGTTACGGGGAGAGAGTCCAAAGGTATATTCAATATGGTCTACATATGCATTAGCCAAATCTGGTGCAAAAACCGCTCCCATCGATGTGCCAGAGCATTGTTGAAAGAAATTACCATATGATTTGAAATAGCTGTGCTGTAAGGCAATAGTCAACAGGAACATGATAAACTCAGTGGAAACCTGTCTAGGCTGTACTCATTGATTTAGTAGATCTTTTATTATGTTGATACTTTCTGTTTGTGGTATGTTGGTGTAAAGGGATGCAATGGCCAGGGTTAGCTAACCATTCAGTCTCACAGTCAAAGGACATGGCTTTGATAAGGTTAATCACAAAGGTACTGTTCCTTTTGTAAGTGTCCTGCAAAGGAACTGTGTTCTGATGTACGACCATTTTTTGTGTTCACAAATGGGCAATCAGCCCATTTGCGTCCGCAAAATTGGTATGCATTTTGTACAAACCCTATTTTGCGAGTCGGTAACCTATTACCAACTCGAAAAATAGTGCTTGTGACTCACTATTAGGAAGGGGCATGCCAAGGACGCCCCTTCCTAATAGCGAGCCGCCTTTCAATGTAAGATAATTTTGCGGCCGCCAAACGCTCGCAGTTTACCACCCACTTCAAAGGGGTGGTAAGCCACTTGAAAACGGGAAGGGACCCCTTCCCCTTTGTGACTGGCAGTGAAAATATTTTTCAACAGCAGGCACTCATGGACCACTGCCTACTCTTGAAAAATGTAACAGAAACTTTTCATTTTTTTTCTTAATGCAGCCTGTTTCCTTTAAGGAAAACGGGCTGCATTAAAAAAAAAATAAACTGCTTTATTTAAAAAGCGGTCACAGACATGGTGGTATGCCGGACCATCTCTGTTTGTGCTAGACATTCACAATGGGGTCGCAAATTGCACCTGCCTCACGAACATTAATGAGGCAGGCAATTTGCAAGCCCATTAGGAATCACAAACAGTGTCTGAGACACTGTGTAAATTCAATTTGTGAGTCACAAATTGTGAGTTGCAAAACAACACAATTTGCGACTCGCAAATTGGAAGGGTTGTACATCTGGCCCATAATCTTTAAAGAAAAAATCTATGCAGCACCACCAAGGTTCCAAAATGGAACCGCAGCCAGATAAGAATCATTGATCTTTGGCAACAGTGGTGAAATTTAATATCTCGCCCCTGATGGTCACTAATGGATTAGTGGTCATCTTTTTTGTAGTGTTTAGCGTCCAAAATGTGTCTTTTAAGTTCGTTGTCATAGTCTATATGGTTCTGAATGACAATTCCACCCACCTTATCAGCAAGTGTCACCACTATAGATTTGTCATTCTTTAGAGATAATAGGGCTTCCCTTTCAGCTAGGTAGATGTTGTAAGGAATTAAACTCTTTGTGTACTTCATATCGTCTAGGCACCAAAGAACGAGTTTTTTTTAAGTGAGTAACTCTTTTGGCATCATTGAATTAGCTGGATAGAATGTTGAAGGGGGTCTCAGACCTTTCACAGAATTATTAAGGGGAGCAGCATTGTCTAAAAAAAAAAACCCAGTCTGATTTTGCGAAATCATTGAATCAATTCGGTCTTGAGGGAAAGGAAGTCTGTTTTTTCAGTCAGCACAAAGGATAAACCCCTATTCAATAATGAGATTTCTCTGGAGGAGAAGATGTGTTTGAACTGTTTAAAAATAGCAATCTGTAGTATTAATCTTGTCTTGGTGGAAATGATGTTCAAGTGCCCTGTGGCCCCCATTGATAATGTGTCCTTCTGGTTTTGATGCAGGAATAGTGGCGTCAGATGCTGAACAGGTTGTGGGTCATAAGGGTCTTCAAGTTCTGGGAAAAATTGTAGGAACACCTCTTTATCTCAATCATTTTTATTTCATGGGTTACATTTTTTTAATACGCTTCACCACATTTGTATTTTTGTAACTCTTCTAGTCCCATTTTGCTCCAAGTTATGTATATTTCTAATCTTGTGTGTTATTTTATTATCAAAGTATCCAATGTTGTTGATTTAAGACTATCTTATAATGTATAGTAAGTGGATCTTTACATTGTGGGGGAATCTGCGTAATGTCTAGTGTTATTTTGAGATAATTTAATAGAAACATGAGCACGCTGTAGACTACTGTGACAATAGTGGGGTCCTCTTGTTGTCAGCTAAAGAGACCCAGAGACCAAAACAGCTGTCGTTGTTGTCTTGGGCACATCTCTTACTTATTGAATCACCTTTTATATTCTACCTCACCCTGCCTAGTGTTTTTTGCATCACTTAACAGATAGAAAGGGGAGCTAAAGATAGCAGGTTCTGATCGTTACCTTTCAGCTGTTATAGATGGAAAAAAGTAACAGAAGTTATGTGTAAATAAAAAACTGCATTATTTTAGTATTTTGTAGTGTGGGTGGTTCTCTTTACATTCCCAATCCCAATGAAAATCATCAACATTTGTTCAAATATACTTTCATAAAGTGCTTTTGCAAATGTGGAAATGTTACCACAATTGTGAAATTGTTGAAGTACCAATTTTTATGTTACAGGTGTGTTTGGGGCATTTCGGGGAGGGCCAAGCTGTAGACGTAATTGCACCCACCACATAGACATCATTTAGGGGTTGCCAGGGGTCGCAGTTGCAACCTCTAGCTTGCCCCTTACTACCCCTGGCACTGCCTTTGCGACCCCTGGCCTCAGAGGTGGCACAATCAGTGCCAAGAACACAGGGGTGTCTTTAATTATCAGAGTCACGCTCTAACAACATTTTCTGCTAAATCTTATTACATTAATAGTGAATAATGGTTTATTATTCACTATTAGTGTAGTGAAAAGTGGAGCAGCAAAATCTGGACCTTCACTGACATTTTAGATAAAAAAAATAAAATGGTTTTAATGTATGTTGTGTGCGTGCATGTGGGTGAGAGTGAGTTTGCATGAGAGCGTGTATATATTAGAGCTTGTATGCTTGTGTGTGGGATCGTGGATGTGTGTGTGTGTCAAAATGAGTGAGTAAGTAGAAGTGAGTCAGAGTAAGAGTGAGAAAGAGAGTCCAAATGAGTGATTCAGGGTGAGAGTGAGTGCATGAGACTAGGTGAAAATGAACGAGTGCTAGTCAGGGCCAATGATAGAATGAGGGTGAATAAGTGAATGAAAGTGAGCATGTGTTGTTTTGCTTTCGCTGTTGGAACTGGTATGCTTCTTGGCTTAAAGAAGCACCCTTGACAAAATGGTGGCACTGAAATATTGGAGCCAATACCTTTGGGATACCCTCGGTAAAATGTTACTGCTGGCACTCTGTAGGTAAATGTTGACGTGGAGCAACCATGAAAAAAGGCCAGCACTGGCCTCCTGGAGGACATTCTTGGCATAGTTGTCACCTGTGGCAAATTGCCTATGATGGAACATTGGAGGAAATTATTGGCACATGGGAAGACAACTGTGGCAAGGTCATGGGGCTATCCATGACAAAATGTGGTCCTTGCCATATTAGACATAATCTTTGACATAAGGGACCTCCATAGTGCAAGAGAAGCAGTATTAGGAAAATTCGGTATGTAATGTTTGGGAAAAAGGGGCCAGCATGGCAACATGCTGGTCCTAGCAATGGAGGTAATGTTTGATTTAAGGGGGCACCCATAGGACATTTTAAGAACATAATTGGGTGAACTCACAAGAACTGTCAGATTTCAGATGCATGGCACACCATGAAAGCACTTAAATATTTAGTGACTGATTTTTTTTACAGCTAATGGCTTTTTAGCAAATGTATGTGAAAACTGTGCATTAAAATGCACTAGTAAAGTCCATTTTTTCTAATATTTTCTCGGGGAAGAGAATCTCCACCCTTTGTTCTTCCCTAGAAGAATATATAATGGTAATCATGCAATTATGTGACTTCAGCAGTGTTAATAATTGTGATGTCAGTAAGGTTATGTGACATCACTTCTTGGTTCAAAGGTAATATGATGTCACTTTCTGTGACATCATTAAGGTCAAAGGGTATATGATGCCACTTCCATTACCCTTGGCATTTTGGTTAATCGACGTCCATGACTCACCACCCACAAGTTCCTATATTTTTGGGCATTCACATGCCTTTTGCGTCTGGTTTCCCAATTTGTGATTGCATGCAAATTAAGCTGTGCCAATGACAGGAGGCAGTGTGTTTTCAAGATGGGAATGAGGAGGTAACAGTGAAAAATATTTCCACTAGAGAGAAAGAAAAAAATAAGTATGATCGACAAGTGGACACTCCTGGTAATCACCGATTAGCACAGACTTTCAGAAGAACTTTTGGGAATATTAATGAATCCTATGAAAGTCGAAAAAGTTCTCTAAAAATAGGGTCAATTTTTGACATAATGTTCGAACCTTTACAAGTAGAGTTTTAAATCGGAAACAAAATTGAACAATGCTTTGTGTAAACTGCTCGAAGACTTTATGATAAAATGCTACTTTGCAAGGGCCATAGATACAGAGGGTTAAGAATATGACCGGACTGGATTGGTTCTGTGCTTTAGCTGCCAAACCTCGCTGGGAACTCTCTTTTCTTGGGTTCAAACATTGCTATTAATAGCAGTGGCTGACCTCTGCAGGGTTGGTGTTCTTTTACCTAGTGTAGAGCATTCGTTCGTATGAGATGAGAGCTATATAGGGAATCAGAGTACAGTATAAATATCAGGTTAGTGGAAATCCAGAAAAAGGAGCTTTCATGTAAAGACCTTTAAAAGTAATTGAATTGACCATAAAAAGATCTATAACAAAGCCATAGAGAGAGAGAGAGAGAGAGAGAGAGCAAGAGAGGGATTAAAATAATAAATGAAGGAGAGTGTGAAAGAGAGTGAAGGATAGAGCAGAAGAGCGAAAAAAGTGCAATAGATGAGATAGGTAAGAACGGGTGAGAGCAAGAATAAAAGAGAAGGAGTGAGGGGGTGGTCGAGTGTGGAACGGCAGTGACAAACAGAGGCAGAGATACAGTAGTAGTGACAGAAAGAAAGAGAGAAAAAAGCAAGTTGGGGCCAGATGTACGACCATTAAGTTTAGGGAGTCCAAAATTGGGCAAAATTGCGACTCACAATTTCCGACTCGCTAAACTTAATGTTCAACAGTGTCTCAGACACTGTTTGTGATTCTCTGATTCCCAATGGTATCACAAATTGCATGCCTCATGAACACTAATGAGGCTGTCGGAATTTGCGACCCCATTGGGAATGGCTTGCACTCCCAGCGATAGTGGTCAGTACACCATGCCTGTGACTGCTTTTTTAATAAAGCAGTTTTTTTTTTTAATGCAGCCCATTTTCCTTAAAAGAAAATGAGATACCTTTAAAAAATAAAAATGAAACTTTTCAGTTTAATTTTTTAAGGGAGGCCGTGGTCCCTGGGACCACTGCCTGCTCTTAAAAAATATTCACGAATGGGAAGGGGTCCCTGGAAACCCCTTACCATATGTGAGTGGCTTACCACCCTTTTGAAAAGGGTGGTAAACTGTGAGTATTTTGTGACTGCAAATGCGGTCGCAAAAGAATGTTATATAGGTTTGAGACTCGTTATGGGGAAGGGACGTCCTTGGCATGCCCTTTCGTAATAACAAGTTGCAAACCATATTTTGTGAGTTGCTAATAAATGAGCGACACCCAACATTTGGTTGGTACATTGGCCAGACCTATTGTGCAGTCACAAATGGACAGAATGCCCGTTTGCGACTGCAAAAAACGGTTGTACATCTGGCCCCTAGAGCAGTATAGTTTGAAAAACAACATTTTCACTACCAGACCAGTGGCAAAATTATATTTTGGAAAGGTCTGTTGGCTCAAATGTTGGTTTCAAATATACCAGTTACAATTTGTCTGAGATTGAGACAGAGTTATACATCACTGCTGACGACTGTAGCAATGGAAGTGTACAGATATCCTTTATTATGACTCATTTAGGTCATGTTGTGTCATCTCCTATCCTGTGAGTGGGGACTGGCACTGGGATAGAGGAGGTTAGCTGCACAGGTCATGGGATGCAGCCTGGATGGTCTTGTTCAGGAATATTTCCTCCTTTGCGATGAGCTGAGTTGCCTGTCTGTGGAGCTTCACACAAGCTTTTTCTCAACTCTGTATGGTCAACTCTGATAATTAATGAAATAAGCTTTAACCTTGTTAAACCTGGCAGCCTTAGGGTGGTCCTCTCCCAACTTTTTGCCTGCCTCCCTCCATTTTTCTGAACTCAGTTTTGTTCGTTTTGGGACTTTGCGCACTTTACCACTGTTGTCCAGTGCTAAATGGCTTGTGCTCTCTCCCCTAAACATGGTAACATTCTCCTATCCTGAATTGGCACATTTAATTTACTTACAAGACCCTAGTTAAGCGCACAACATGTGCAGAGGGCCTGTACATTAAATGTTTCTGGTGGGACTGATGCAGTCTTTGGGACACCCACTTAAGTAGCCCTCTAACCATGGCTTAAGCTTGCCACTGCAAAGCCTGTATGTGATGTAACCCTCCTGCCAGGCCTAAACCTTCCTTTTTATACATACAAGACACCCCTTAAGTAGGGCCTGTCTAGCCCACAGGGCAGGGTGCCATGTATTTAAAAGGCAGGACATGTACTTTTAGGCTTTGTATGCCCTGGTAGTGAAACATTATACATTTTGATTTGCCTTACTGCAAGGTCAATCTCTCCCATAGGATGTCATTGGGATTACTTTGTTACATCTTTTAAGAGTAATTCCCAATTGTGAATAGATAGACTTTCTAAGTTTGGGGTCACTGAACTCACAATTTAAAATCACAACTTATGGTGAAGTTGATTTTATATCCCAATTTAGCAAATACCACTTTTAGAAAGTTGGATTTGCTGCCTCCAGCCTGGCTCAGGAAAACACGTCTGGGGTGGGTGACAGCTGTCTTCCTGCATTTCCTTTAGACAAACGCACACAAAGAAAGGGTAGGTGTGCCTGAGCAGTCATCCGCAAGCAAATGGGCCATCCTGAGAAGTATGGGAGGGAGGGGCTGACACTTACACCTGAAAGGACTGTGTCCTGTCCCCACATAAAGGATTGATTACCACCCTGTAGTGAGTCTGTAGTCAGAGCAGGAAGGGAGGGTGCACTTCAAAGCGTTCTCTGAAGTCTCCCCCACTTCAAAAGACCCACTGATTACAAGTGCCGGATCTCTGGCATTATCAAATCAGTACACTTCTGGACCTATGACTACTGTGCCAGAAAAAAGAACTGCTGTGCTGCAGAAAGGTTTGACACTCTTCTTAGGTTTTGCTTTGATGGACTCTGCTTTGCTGCGCTCTTTCCTTACTGAGCTGTCCTGATGCCTATTGTTCTCCTGCCTGGATAAGAAGGGTCGGACCTGCATAACTTGAGCCCAGAGTGTTTCCAAGGGCTTGCAGACTTGCTTCCTGTTTCAATTCTCAGGGATATTAAAGACTTCAACCAGCTGCATCTGCACCTGGAGTCTGCAAGCTGTGAATCTGCCCTGTCAAGTGGTACCACACCAGTCCTGGATACATGGAAGTGAGGCCTAAAGTGCGCCTTCATTTAAAACCCATGCATCTTCGCCTTTGCGTGAGTCGGAACTAGGGTATCCTCATTGTTATGTTATGTTATGTTAAATTAAATTTATTAAGCGCACGTACGCCCGTAGGCTTCATGGCGCTGTGGAAGACTAGCAAACATAACATGTGACAGAAAGAAAGAAAATTTAACTAAGGATAAGCTTGCTTAAAGAGCCAAGTCTTAAAAGCCTGTCTAAAGGCTAACAGATCTTCGTGGAGTCTTAGTGGCAATGGCAAGGAGTTCCACAGGGAGGAAGCCAGGAAGTGGAAAGATCCTCCTCCCTGGCGTTGTTTCCTGATCCGGGGCACGACTAACAAATTCTTTTGGCCAGAACGGAGAGCACGGGAGGGAGTGTAACTGACCAGCAGGCAGCTAATGAATCCAGGGCCCTTACCTTGTAGAGCCCTGAAGATAATGCATCCCGCTTTAAATGCTGCTCTCTGCGCTACAGGCAGCCAGTGGAGACTGGCCAGTCCAGGTCTAATAGACTGCCACTTAGGAATTTTACAGATCAACCTGGCCGCTTGGTTCTGAACCAGTTGGAGTCTCTTGAGCTGCCCCGCCGGTAGGCCCAGATATAAACTATTGGAATAATCCAAACGGGACAGCACAAGAGCAATGATGACCTGAATCAGAGCAGGGTGGGTTAAAAGGTGGGCGATCTTCTTAATCTTGCAAAGTTGGAAGAAACTTGCAGATACCACAGTCCCTACCTGGCTTTTGAGCGAAAGATCTTCATTAAAAGTGATACCTAAGCTCTTAACTGTTTGGGATTTAGCTGGAGGATCTCCCATTTCTGGAGGCCAGAAGTGTGGTCCCCAATGCAGTTCACTCTTCCCAGGCAAAATCAGTTCAGTTTTGCCTGGGTTGAGTTTCAGATGATTTAGGCCCATCCATCTCTGAATGTGAACCACGACCTCCCGAAATTCGGTGGCAGCGCCAGGGGAGTCCAGACAGAAGATCAGTTGCAGATCATCTGCATAGTTAAAAATTAAGGCGCTAAACTTTTTTAATGAAAATAACAAGGGTCGTAAGTACAAATTAAACAAAAGTGGGGACAGGGACGAGCCTTGGGGGACTCCACATTCATTTTTGATTTTGGGCGCTGTAAAAGTTCCCAATCTCACTGCCTGGGTACGCTCCGAGATAAATGACTTCAGCCATCTAAGTGCCGAGCCTCTCAGGCCAGCCTGTTCGACACGGTCGACCAAGATGGTGTGGTCGACCGTGTCGAATGCGGCCGATAGGTCGAGAAGTACCAATGCTTGGTGAATGTCCCTATCTGCATTGCTTCTTAGTACATTCTGGACCGCCAGTGTCACCATCTCGGTTGAATGCCCTGGTCGAAACCCAGCTTGGTTATGCTCCAGATATCCAGTGGTTTCAACGAAGCTAGAAAGACAGCTAGCAACGTGTGCCTCCAGGATTTTTGATAGGAATGGCAGCAGGGATATCGGGCGGTAATTAGATGGATCGTGAGGATCAAGACTGGGTTTTTTGATCAGGGGAATCAATAGAGCATGCTTAAATCCTGCCGGTACCTTTCCCTGGTTAAGTGAGTCGTTAAGCAGAGAGAGGATCCCGTGAGGGATAGAGTGCCCAATCTCTGTAAAAATGTGGGGTGGGCAGATGTCATCGGGTGATCCAGACTTAACCCGTGCCAGGAGAGTTGAAAAAGTTTTAGCATCTATAGCAGGAAGGGTGTCTAATGTAGTGGGGTTGTTAAAAATATCATCTAAAGGAGACGATTTAGGAGAGCTAGCAATGTTGCGTTTTATATTTACAATTTTCTCTCTGAAAAAATCATTCAGAGAGTCACACAACTTCTGGGTAGGGGCTATTGATGGGGCTGTCCTATCATCGTCACAGAGCTCGTTGACTATGTTAAAAATATCTTTAGTTTTATATGAGGAATTTAAAAATTTTTGAGAAAAATAGTCAGATTTATGTTGGAGCAAGATTTTTTGGAACTCCTTTCTTGCGGAACAGTACACTGTCCTGGCTTGAGGGGAGTAGCTTTGTCTCCATTTCCGTTCCTTCTGTCGAACTCCCAGTTTAAGATCTTTCAGTTCTTGGGAGAACCATTTGTGTGCTTCATTTCCTCTAACATTAGGGACCCGTACTAAGGGGGCTGAGAGGTCAGCTGCGTTAAGTAACCAGTTAGACAGCGCTCTCTCGCTAGTGTCCAGATCATCGTACGGTGGTGGTACGGTTTTGTTTAAAATGTCAATAAATCCCGGAAGGTCCATAGATTTCCATTTGCGGAATTCTTTGCTCTTGCATGGCTTGGGTTTGACATTTCCGCCTACTTCTAGTGTGAAATAGATGATGAAATGATCCGACCAGATACATGGGCTGATGACTGGATTGGATAAAGATAGATTATGCGTCCATATCTGGTCCAAGCTGTGACCTTTCTGGTGAGTGGGTACATGGATGTGCTGATTTAGATTCAGGTCTGTTAGCAAATCTATCAATTCAGCAGCTTGAGTATCTGTGCCTATGCTATCAAGCCAGTAATTTAGGTCCCCAATAAGGATGATTTTAGAGTAGCTGACTACATATGAAGCCAGCTGCTCTGCCAGAATGGATGGATATTTGGCCATGTATTGGGGGGGTCGGTAAATCAGGACCAGAATGAGGGACCCACTTTCAGTGTCGAGATTAATCACCAAGTTCTCAGTGTCCGGAAGGATCAAAGAAGGCAGTTGCCTGACCTGAAGGGATTTCAAGATTATAGCTGCTACTCCACCTCCGGCCTTCCCAGGTGTACGGTTGGCCGTCAGAATATAATATTCTGCAGGAAGAGCCACGAGTACGTCGGGGAGGGAGTGAGGGGTTAGCCAAGTTTCAGCTAATAAGAAGTTGTCAGGTTTTACCTCCTTCAGGAAAAGAAAAATGTCTATCTGTTTTTTGACCAGGGACCGAGTATTGAGGTAGTAACAGCGCAAGCTGTGTTTTACAGAGGGTGCAGTTTGAGGCTCAGGAAAAGGTTGTTTTAAAGGCTGAGCATGGGGCACAGCATTGATGGAAGAGGAAAGCCCTAGGCTTTGAATGCAAGTCAATGTGCGTGGGGCTAGGGAGTGCTTACAGGGACCATCAGGATTGTGAGGGCGTAAAAGCAGGAGTTCCTGAGATGAGTATTTATAAAAATGGCCAGGAGGAGTGGGCTCGGGTCCCGGTCGGCCGCGGACGGGCGCAGACGGGCTTAACTCAGGCGCAACTCCGGCGCGCCTCCGTCGCGCCCGCTGCGCTCGTCCGCTGCGCTGACACATGATGGCCCGTTTAAGTAGGGGCGGTACTCGTGGGGGTGTGGCCAAGATGACCGTGGCCTCGCCTCACCCGAGCAGCCCAATCCAAGATGTCGGCCCCAGCTGCTGCGAGCCGCCGCTGTGTTCAGCGCTGTGCCGTGCCGGTGCACTCAGAAGGAGTGGAAGGTGAGCGTCAGGATTTCCGAGGGGGAAGAGATGAGCAGAGAAGATTAAAAGCGCGCCTCTGCGCTTTATGCAGGAGCGCTAGTTAAAACAGCGTCTCTTCCTGGGAAACAAGTCAGGTAGTGCAGCTTCATTTAGCTACAGGCGCGGACCCCCTGCCACAGGGTCAGCCGCCTGCTAGTGCCAAAGGATTGCAATGAACAGTACTCCTAAGTAGGGGCGGTACTCGTGGGGGTGTGGCCAAGATGACCGTGGCCTCGCCTCACCCGAGCAGCCCAATCCAAGATGTCGGCCCCAGCTGCTGCGAGCCGCCGCTGTGTTCAGCGCTGTGCCGTGCCGGTGCACTCAGAAGGAGTGGAAGGTGAGCGTCAGGATTTCCGAGGGGGAAGAGATGAGCAGAGAAGATTAAAAGCGCGCCTCTGCGCTTTATGCAGGAGCGCTAGTTAAAACAGCGTCTCTTCCTGGGAAACAAGTCAGGTAGTGCAGCTTCCTTTAGCTACAGGCGCGGACCCCCTGCCACAGGGTCAGCCGCCTGCTAGTGCCAAAGGATTGCAATGGAGGGGGCCCAGCACATCCCCTCAGAACCAGCGTCTTGCCTTTGAAGTCGACGCACCACCTCCTGTGGGAGCAGCAGCCATGCATAGCACCTGGAACCACTGCCTTGAACTCAGAACTGATGCATCACTACAGTTTTGTGGAGAAAATCGATGCATCTTGTCTACTGCATGCTCGACACCGATGCATTGCCTTGGCTGCTCCTCGCATCCTCATCGATGATGACTCATTCTGGATCAAGGTACTGCACCTGCTGTATCCATACTGTAATCCAGCTGGCCTGAACTTTTGACTTTGCCTTGGTCTACAGCGACCAGATAACCCATTTAAGCGCTTGTTACTTCTAAGTGCTAGTTTGACTTTTCTCTTTAAAAAAATCATACCTCGACTTCTACACATTGTATTTTTGTCATGTTGGTCTTCTTGTATTTATAAAAATATCCTTTATCTTTCAAACCTGGTGTGGAGTCATTTCATGATGTTTTCACTGTGTTACTGTTTGATGTGTTGCACAAATACTTTCCTTGCTGCTTGTTCAGTTAAGCCTTACTGCTCTGTGCCAAGCTACCAGAAGGTGAGCAGAGGATAATTTAGGGTGTGCTGTGACTTACTCTGACAAGGATTGTGGTTCGTGCTTGGACAGGGTGCATACCTCTGCCAACCAGAAACCCAATTTCTAACAGATGTTTTAGAAAAGAAACTGAGTGAGACTGGGCCGGGTGAGGAAGCATTGCACTAAGTAGGGAATTGCATAGTGCGCAGGAATGTAGATGTTAGGGAGAAGCAAATCATGGGGTAGAGAGGACGAAAACCAATGCATTGTATGGAGTTTTAAAAGAAAAATATATAAATAGTTCCTTCATAGCTGTGCAAGCATACAAGTCATTGATTTAAAAGGATGGTAAAGAAAATACAGAGGGGATCTGTACTAGGGAGTGGCGGAGAACGGTGTTAGCCTCCTTGGCTTAAAGCCACGCTCCGCCACTTCTGAAACGCAAGGTTGCACCAAATTTACAAGACTGTGGTGCATTTTTGCGTTTCCCCCTGCGTAAACTTAGCGCCAACGCAGACACCCTTGCACCATAGTACAAGGTTGTCTGCGTGCAGAGGAGGATTATTAATGTGTAGGAAGGTGTACCTTCCTGCACATAAACAATCCTAAAGTGCCATTCTGTCACTTTCATGTGTGCTGGTTCATGCAGAACGTGACAAAATGGCACTTTTTAAACAATTTGTTTATGTACAGGAAGGGACACGTTCCTGTACATAAACAAACCATGGCCTTTTGCTTTTTGCATGTGTGCTGCACAAGGCAGCACACATGGAAAAAGCAAAAACAAGGAGAATAATGCATTTCTCCTCGTTTCGCCACCTTAAGACCAGGATTTACCTGGTCGTATTTTGGCACTGCCTCCTATGTACAACACCCTTTCACATAGAGGGCAGCATCAAAATGAATGGGTCATGAGGTGAAACACCCACTGCAACACCCACTGCCCACCCCTTTCAAGCTAACCATAGCGTGAAAGGGGGCCGTATGTACAAGGCAGCGTTAAGCCACATTAAGTGGCTTAACACTGCCTTGTACATAAGGCGCAGCCCCTATCAGAACCACAACGTCAGTAAAAGTGACGTTGTGGTGGCGATAGAGGTTTGTACATATGCCCTAGAGTATTTCGGGGACACCATAGAGATGAATAATGAAGGCATTGTTGATGTGAAGAATTCCCCACACTGTGATTTGTATTTATTATATTTATATATATACATATATATATGTAACAATGTTTGCAGATGATACAAAGTAATATTTGAACACGTTGGATTGGTCCCTGTGGAATTCTTAGATTGCGAGTCATGCCGATGTTTATATGTTTATTTGTTCTATGAAAATGCCAATAAAGACATTTATCACAAAATATAGCCATTGAACAATACGCAAGCAAATGAGATTCACAAGAATGACAACCGATGATATGTAATCAGCTGTCACAAAGCCCCCTTTATGCATGTTATTGTACATAATGGGTCTAGGATAGCAGACAGCTAACCTAATATGTATAATCTTTGGATGCAGAAAAATGCCCTACAGAGAAATACTTTCTTGTGCGCAAGTTGAAGTGCATGGAGAATCAGCACTATAATAATGCAGGATCCATGGTAACTGGTGGACATTCCTGTATGGTGTTCAAACAAAA
This sequence comes from Triturus cristatus, assembly GCF_964204655.1. NCBI lineage: Eukaryota > Metazoa > Chordata > Amphibia > Caudata > Salamandridae > Triturus > Triturus cristatus. The sequence continues at coordinate 431,004,681 of NC_140588.1, forward strand.
CAAAGTAGAAGGTTTATACACTTGTTTGCAAGCTGGAGCGCACGTTCAATCGCCTTAAACAAGAGGAAAAAAACCCAGGTTAGAGGTTAGATCATCAGAGCATCCTAGCTGTGTGACCACCTGCAATTTGTTCCTATAATTTGAAACTACAAGCCGCAGAATCCACTTTGTGGTGATGGGTTGCGTCCCAAACCAGCTGAAGGAGTCACCTGTCACATGGAACCACTTTACAACTATGCGCATGGTGTCACAAAATGGGTCACTTAAAAGTTCCTAACGGCAAAGTCATTCATAATTGGGTTTTATTGTTGTTTAAAGACTATGGTCTAAATAAACATTACTTTTTTACTTGACTTGACTAATGGCAAAGTCTGTTGGCTAAAAAGCTCTGTCTGGTTGAAGATGTCACACATGAGGCCCCATGGCAGTTATGCAACCTCCATACCAATAGCTACTCACAAGTGTGAACGTCCCTGAAGGCAATTCAGATTAAGATGAAACACACCAATACATTTATTTTTAAATAAGATGCGAAGCTGAGGAGGTGCGCGTGACGTGACCCAAGATGGGCGCCTAGCAACGGAGCTCCGTGCTGCTTCAGGGTGCGCCGATATGATTCCAGCCGTTTCAGTGCTGTTTTCAGCTCTCTGTAAGTGTTCTAGTACATCGGAATACCTGCTCTTCAAGAGGATGTCTCCAACATACATTTTGCTACTTGGTGGACCATAATTATTTCAGGTAACTCTGTAACCTATTTAGCGGCCGCTATTTTGTTTTCCAGCCTGCACACTTCCTCCTCAGAAAATACCCTGCTCTATTCTGGAATGTTGTTTTTTACAACTTTTATGTACTTTTGTCTAATTTTTTGTTATTGAAGGGTATTTTTCCACTGGGAGGAGCATTTGCTTGTAGTGATTCTGCTACCTGCGAAGTGCGTTACTCTTTTTACTGTACTTTGTCACATAAGCAATTGTTGATAACTTATTGTGCTGGTCCATGGGCAGGACCAAAAATCTACTACGCTCTGTCAAAGGTGACCCTTCCAACAAACCAGTCTCTTGATCTACTCATAATATTTCTTTAGCTAAGTCCTCACAGCCGTCTGAGGAAATGGCGCAGTTGGTGTCCTCTCGTCATACAACATCGCCTACATCATGTGCCTAAGGCACAATTACCTTCTTCTACTAAAAAAATAATTAAGCAGGATCCTCCTTCTCCACTTAAATCCATATCCCCCATATCTTTGGACCTTGCTTTTGAGGAGATAATTGCGCTAAGACCATTTATTGAGGATACCAATTCCCATCTACAGATGCTGGACAACAAATGGTTAGCTATGGATTCTCGTTTAGCTTTAGTGGAGCAACAGATTAGTGATGTACAGGATTCATCGGCCAGAATTACATGCTTGTAGAAAGAGGTGTTGCAACAAAAAAAAAAATCTGAGGACCTTGAAAATACGAATCACCGCAATAACCACCGCTTATATGGCCTTCCTAAAGGCCTCAAAGGCGATGACCCTGTTGCTTACTTCACCACTTTCCTTCTGCAGCTTCTAGACCTTCCCTCGACTACCAAATTATTTTTGATAACCAATTTTATTGATTTTGTGAAGAGGCAGACAAAAAGCAAACAACAATCCAGCAGCAGGTAAGACATTAATGCACAGCAGGGACAGGGTATCAATATGGTATCAAATACATCATGGGTAGGCATAGAACATGACAGAAAACAGATTTATGCCCACCTCGGGCCACAGCCGTTCATAAAAGGTGGTAGTCGATTATCACCACCACCCATTTACCCTACACTTTACGATACTTCTTCGGGCATCCCCTGGCTTCGTACAAGGGTCTCTCCTGCACCGCACACCAATCCACCCCCCTGCACCATCGTGCCATGGTGGGAGTGATCCAGCGGCGCACCAACAACAGATACTCCAACACCATATAATCGCCTGGGCCCATCAATATTGCATACACTTTAACTCACTTGGCTAACCGCTGGGGGGGTGTTTGTTTATCACTGATCAATAAGTTCTTTCCATTTGGTTGATGAACCAAATTAGTTGGAACTAGTTGATGGTGATGATGCACATATCTAACCTTGCAAATAATTCATCAATAATATTCAACACAGACTCAGGAAGTTTTCAAAACCTTTATCTAAAATGTTAAATGTGAGTGAATCATTCAAAATACACCACGGACACCTTCAATCATTTAGGAAAGAAGATTCAATCAATTTAAACACTCTCACGAGTTCATCAGATTGACCTTGCTTGGAAAAAGAGGATAGAGACAGCAGTACATAAAAATAATATATGAATCATATAGTTACCACAGATGGTGTGAAGACCAACCCCCTGGCCAAAGGGCTGGTAAGGGTCCCTTCGGAAAGATCAGGCGACAAAGGCTTCAGGACATGATTTAGGACAGGACAGTAGACCTCACTAGAACCGGCAACTCGCCGCACCCCTCTCTGACACTCTCTCCCTCCTCGAGATTCTTTCACGATCTTCTTTCTAATACATTTCTTTAAGTCTTTATTGAATCTTCTTCAGCATCTCAGCATCATCGATAATTCCGACAGCATCTTCCCTCTCACCATTCTCTCAGGATCACACACACCCAATTAACTAAAACACCTTAGTAATACCTTTTGGGATTCATGTACCACCCCCTAAAGTTGCAATATCGCAAAAATGCGATTTCTGATTGGACAGGCAAGGGGCGTTTTGGTCATCACACCATGATGGCATAGCACTTTCTTTGTTCCCAAACCCATCCCTTTATTAATATTCATTTTATTTTATTTCCACCCGAGTTCATCTAAAATTGTAAATTTTTTAATAATGATGTTCATATGATTTCTTTCTCTGCACATCAGACATCCATGTTTCCCAGGGTTTAGCGGTCGATTGCCTTGGCCACGATCCAATCATCCTTCCAGAGGAAGTAGAGGTCACACATGCGCGGACGGTGTTCACTCAAGTACTCGAGTTCTGGCAAGAAGGCCCAACATACGAACTAATAAAATGTCAAAAGAAAAAATATTAATTCAAGAAATAAATGATTTCACTGTATACCACCTACATTTACTCTATTCTCCTTTATTCATTAAGACTTTCCCTGCATTAACTCTTTAGTAATAAAGCGTTTTCTAAATAGAAAAGCAGGTGCCATGCATATGGGTCTTGAAAACGCCATTTTAGTTCTTACTGCTCATGCGCGAGAAGTTTCCCTCCAATGCTATTACATGTCACATTACGTAGATGCAATTGACGCATCCGCAGTAAAGTTTTCCCAGTTAGAGCCGCGCTTTTAGTCCACTATCCATAGTAAAAGTTAGCAAACACATAGGCAAGCTTTACTGTCTTATTTATGTAACTGAAATGTGCAAAGATTAATCACAAACACAATTAATAATTTCATGTTAGTAAATTAATAAGGTAAACGAGTGAATTGACTTCAAGCAAGTCTCACATAGACGAGCCCTTGCTCCATCAGGTGCAACCGGATTCAGCCAGTTAGCCGCAATGTCCCTCTTAGCCACCATCATGGCTGTGTTCAGTAAGAGTCCACTCTGGATCCGTCCAACCCATCAGTGACCCCTAGGATTAAGTTCAGTGGGGAAATCTCCCAGCCCAAAACCTCAGTGAGTTCCCCCACCACTGACTCCCAAAGCGTATAACAATGGGGCAAAGCCATACCATGTGGAAGAAATCAGCATCTGGGTGATCACAGCAGGGGCATGGCACATCAGGTCAGAGCCTTGAGCGATGAAGGCGCAGCGGCCTGAGGTAAGCGGCGTGGAGGTGGTATATTTGGACTGAGCGAAGCCTCCCAGAGGCTGTAATTGTTTTGGGTGTCATGAGTGCGTCCCGCCAGTCATCATCCTCCAGGGTCCCGAGCCATCCCTCTCATCGGTCTCTAAGTCTGTGAAGTGCAGAGGGAGTGTTGTTCGTGAGGGACCGATATGTGCGGGAAACACCCCCCTCTCCAGGTTGCCGGTCATGATTTGAGCTTTGGGTGGGCTGTATTCTGGCAAGGAGGTGCCACCTGAGATGTGGGAAGGAAGGGTGTGCCGTAGTTGCAAGTAACAGTAGAATTGTGACAGGTGTAGGGAATACCGGGTTTGTAGGTCTTGGAGGGTGCGTAGACGATCACCTCCCCATATGTCTCCCAACTGTGAAACACCAATGAGATCCCACGCTTGGAAGCCAGAGAGATTGGCAACCTCCCGGAGCCAGGTACCCTGCCAAAGTGGGGCATACTGAGTCAGTTTGCCCAACCACTGGGTGTGGCGCAGAGAGACCTTCCAAGCCAGCAGCACATCCCTTGTTACCGCGGCCAGGGCTCTGGGAACGGCACAGCCGTATAGCATCCCATGGATATTAGACAAGCTGAGGCAGTGTAGGTCTACTCTGTATGCTGGATCTGACCACCCCCGATGAATCAGTCGGGTATAGTGAGAAGTCGGGTCGCTAAGTGATGTGTGTGATGCTGACGCTGGTGTGTTAACTTTTGAAACCTCAGCGGGCTACGAGAGGCTTTGTGGCGGGGTCTGGGGCTTTTATCTGGATGCTTTTAAAACTGCTTTATTCTAGGCACTCTCTCCCGTTTTTAAACAATAGAACCACTCTCCATTTGTAGCGGTGTTCGTCCGTGCGATCGGGCCCGTCTACGGTTTGGTCAGCGTTCTACTCTTTGGCTTTTCACTTCCATATAACACACGCTGGCGCGAGCGCGCAGCACATGCGAGCAACGGGCGTGCCGACGGCGCGCCGAAGGAGCGCCAAAGGCAAGTCCGTCTGCGCCTGTCAGCGTCCGGAATGTGTCCATGGCCACGACCCCTGATCAGGTTAGCTCTATACATTATACCTCTCAGATGCTGTTTAAGCTTCGGACACAACCTTGTGGGGACTGCGCCCTGTTCAACCTTCATGATAAGGTGGGTTTGCTCCTGTGTACACACTGCCACTTTTCGGTGGTTAAGAACAGTGGGAGCTACAGAGGCACTGCCTGCCTTAATGACTGTGGCAGCAAAGAGACTCTCCCTGCCCCGGGTATTCCCCGTACTGGCAGAGAACCAGTTTCGACTAGGACAGTGGAGCTGGCCTCACTAAAGATGTGTAAGGGCATTCTTTTAAATGTGCGCTCGGTGGTAAAACGCAAACTTGAGCTTGAAATTCTCCTAAGTACACATAACCCCGACATAGTCTTTTTAACTGAGACTTGGGCGGAGGCAGCATCCACCCCTGACTGGAATGCCGCTTTGCCATCAGGCTATGCAGTTCTGACTCTTGATCGTATGGGTAGTAGAGGCGGGGGGATCGCCATTGTCTCTAAGCAATCTTTTAAAGTCCAGATGAGGACTGTGATAGACCTCCATGCTGAAGCAACCCAATTGTGTATGAAGCTTAAGGACGTAACGATCTTTCAAGCCCTGCTGGTCTACCGACCGCCTGGCCCTAGAGCTGCCTTTCCACTGGCCCTAATGTCCTATATGGAATCTTGCACGGACTCAGACTTCTATTCTATTCTTGGCGACTTAAATTTTCACTTGGAATCTAGTACTAATCCAGACACGAACAGACTCCTAGATGTCATGGCAGCCTATGGCCTACATCAGTTAGTGTCCAAACCCACACATGAAGGAGGCCACATTCTTGATGATCTGTTCTCTAATTACCCAGATGTCACCTACTGTAGGGCTGTGGCGCTTCCTTGGACCGACCACAAAGCAGTATTCTTTGAGGTCAGGGTCAGGCTGGCCGGCACGGGTACTTCTCATAAACCTGTTAAAGTCATGTTCTGGCGGTGGACCAGTATCACCAGTACTGGCATAGCGGCCGCTCTTGCCCACCCTCCCCACTTTAGACGGAGATAACTATGTGGCAGCAGCCCAGTTTAATGAATGGATCTCGGTAGCGGTCAATCGTGTCGCTCCCGCACAGACGGCCACACTCAACAGGCGTCCGGCCGGAGCCCTGTGGTACGGCCCTGAACTTAAACATCTAAAAGTTCAATGCAGACGGTACGAGCGTCTGTGGAGAGTGGACTACAGCAGGGTCAGTAATAAATATAAAGAGGCCATTCTTCTAGCCAAGACTACATATTTCAAGGGGAAAATCCAGGCCGCAGGTAACTCTGCCAAATATCTTTTTAAATCTGTGTTCCTTCTGGCCAAACCTCAGCAGGGCAGTTTGTTCCGCCCTGACCAAGACTTTTGTAACCAGCTGGCAACTTTTTTTTATGGCAAGGTCCAGATAATATATGATGACCTGTCCAACCGTTCAAGCCCACTCTCTGTTCAAGGTTTACATCAACCTTCTTGGCCTCCCGATACTAGTGAGGGCGGTTTTACGAGTTTTGGGTCACTATCTGTCAAGGTAGTAGCATATATGTTAAAAACCACCAAATCAGGTTCATTTCTTGATCCTTGTCCCCCGTCGGTCATGCATCTGGTTGTGGACAAGATTAGTCTGACCCTCATGCTTTTGATAAATCAAGCGTTGGTATCAGGGACATACCCTACTGCTTGGAAGACTGCTAGCGTTAGACCAATCCTGAAGAAAGCTACGCTTGATCCCACTGATTTTAAAAACTGCCGACCAATTTCTGGTCTGCCTCTGGTCGCTAAGATCATGGAAAGACATATGAATGTCAGGCTAAGTGAGTATCTGGACTGTAATAATTTGCTTGATGTGTCTCAGCATGGCTTTCGTACGAAACACTCCACTAAGTCTGCTCTGATTGCTGCGACGGAGGGAATTCGGGCGGCAGTCGACGGGGGTGGGAGGGCTATTTTAGTCCTCCTTGACCTGTTGGCTGCTTTCGACACCGTCAATCACATGGTGTTGGTGCGCCGACTAAAGGAGGTAGGCATTAGTCAGCAAGCTCTGGCCCTTCTCTCCTCTTTTCTGCACGATCAACAGCAATCACTGAACTGGGAGGGTTTAAAATCAGACAATTTTTAAAGCCTTATCCCGACCCTGTTCAATCTTTATGTAAGGCTGTTGGCCACTGTTGTCAGGAACCATGGCTTTGCGTTTGTGTCCTACGCGGACGATTCGCAATTGGTTATCTCGCTGTCTGATAGACCAGAGCTAACAGCGGCAAGGTTTCATGCCTTTCTTAAGGACATCATGGCCTGGATGACGCAAAGTTTTCTAAAAATCAATACAGAGAAGACTGAAGTCATGGGTTTTGGGAACGGACCACCAATTTGGAATAACCTTTGGTGGCCGTCAGAGGCAGGAGTCTGTCCTCTCCCTGTGGAAAAGGTCAGAAATCTCGGAGTGATTTTTGACACTAAAATGAATATGTCAGCTCATGTTAACAGCATAACCTCTGCCTGTTTTTTTCTGCTTAAAACCCTCTGTAAAATCTTTTATTCCCAAGGCACTCCAGAAGACGGTAAAGGCCGCCCTTTTCATGTCAAGACTCGATTACTGTTACTCGATGTTCTTGGGCATTGACAAGTTCCAGATCAGCAAAATCCAATCCTTGCAGAACGCCACTGTTCACATTCTTTTTCAACTTCCGAAGGGCCACCCCACCTTCGATGCAAGAAGATCATTACACTGGCTCCCTATCCAACAGAGAATCAAGTTCAGGGCACTCTGCCAGGTGCACAAGGCATGCTACGGTGGTGGTTTCACTCACTGTCAGAATCTGTTCAGACTTTATGTCCCCTCTCGAGACCTACGATCTGCCAATCTCGGCCTTATCTGCACTTTGAGATACAGACATGCTAGATGGGGTGGCCGCTTATTTTCCACCTGTGCAGCTCAGCTATGGAACAAGCTCCCTGTCACCTTACGCCTTCAGCCAGACCTCCTTTCTTTTAGGAAGGCCTTGAAGTCGACGCTGTTTCATGTCAAGTAGTCATCTACCTCCATCTCTGTCTTCTTTCTCACACTTCAGCGCCATGACGCCATCGGCATTCGAGCGCTTAGCAAGCTTCTTTATACTTAGACTTATACTAAGTAGTAGAGGTACAGGTCCGTCCTTCCCAATCCACCATCAAAGGGTGAAGGCCAAATGAGGCCACCGTCCCCACAGAGGAAATTGGTGGCTAGACTGTCCATTCCTGTGAACCACACCCGCGGGAAGAGTACGGGTAAAATCATCATTTTAAATAAGGCTATTCTGCCCATGGGGTTCAGCGGCAGCGCCTGCCATCTGAGGAGGTCAGTGCGAGCCCTCTTCACTAGCTGGGTTACATTGAGCGACCAGGCAAGGTCTGGGAGAAGGGCGATCCAAATCCCAAGGTATTTGAAGAACTGTCTCTGGAGGGGTATCGTGGTCTGCCAGTAAAAGCAGTCCCTTGAGAGATAGAGGGGGACCAAGACGGACTTAGCGGAGTTCAGTCAGAGACCAGAGGCCTGCTCAAAGAGAGTCAACGCCCAAAGACACCAGGGTCCTGATTGCGCTTGTTCGTCCAGGATTAACAGAACATCATCTGCGTAGAGAGCGATTTTGTCCTCTCCCAGACCGGGCCATTGCCACCCATAATTTGTTTGTCTGACCGTATGAGGCAAGCGAAAGGCTCCATCGCCAGAGTAAAGAGGAGGGGCGAGAGGGGCGAGAGGGGACATCCCTGCCTCATACCTCTCCCAATGGGGAAGGGTTCTGACAGTGCACCATTGACCAACACCCGAGCCCGCAACCCACTATACAGAAGCTTCACCAGGTTACAGAAATACTTCCTGAATCCCAGTTCTGCCAACACCTCCCAAACTACTGCCAGTCTACAGAGTTGAAAGCTTTCTCGAAGTCCACGAGAAGGAGTGACAAGTACGAGGTCAACAACTGGCGGTTTGCCAGAGCAGGGTGAAGGTGCCTTAGGCCGTGTCAGGTGCCCCGAGAGGGCATGAAGCCACACTGGTCAGGATGGACCAACTTGGCTAAGTGCGGTCTGAGTTGGTTGGCTAAGATGGAGGCGCACACCTTGACTTCCGAGTTAATGAGGGAGATGGGGTTGTAGTCGGAGCAGTGCCTCAAGGAGTGCTGTGACTTAGGAATCACCACAATGGTGGCAATATTCATTTCCATGTGGAACAAGCCCTTATCAGCCGCCTCCGCGTATACCTCCAATAGGTAGGGAACCAATGTGACGCGGTAGGCCACATAGAACTCCTGCGGGCGCGACAACCAAATTAAGCATTCAACCTGCACATAGACTTGGTAAGAGTTTATCTTCCTCCTCTGCTCCATCCAAAATGCGCAGAGTAATTCTCCTATTTCTGGAATTCACTGACCTTTTAAAAGTCCTGAATGCTGCTACAGTAAAGAAACAGCTTTCTTGGTCTGGTGCACAACTATTTACTTCTCATGATGTATCATCTGCCACTGCTAAATGAAGAAAGGAATTCTTGGACCTTCAACTTACTCTTCGTTCTCTTGGTGCACGCTATGGCTTATTTCACCCTTGCCTGCTTAAGGTCACATTCATAAACAAAACTTCTTCATTTGAGAACCCTGCAGATCTCAGGAAATTCATTCACTCCCATTCCACATCCTTGATGGAGATTGCTGGTCCTTCCTCTCGCACTTGACTTTAATTGTTCTTCTGTTGCATTTCATCTTTTTTGCTTATATTGTAGCATGTCTCTTTGACTAACTGTCTTTCTATTTATTCTACCTCCCTATTGTTGTTATTACAGATTCTGTGGAATTTAATGTGTACCCGCCCTATGTTCCTGCTCCTATTTATGTTAACAAAGAGTCCCAGTGTGGTGCATTGCCCCTTGTTGGGTGCGCTGTCTTCGTATGTCTGCTGCCACTCCTCATTTATCTTCTGTTCCCCTGTGAAAGTACGTATTACATTCAACAGGTTTCTGACATGTACTGTCTCTCCTTGTTTTTTCTTCTCTTTCCCTTCTCCTTCTTATATTCTCAGTGATGTTTTCCTTTTCCTTTTCTTGATGCCATTGCAATTTTTCCATATTCTACTTTTCTCTTGCACTATATATGCCTTTTCTATCTTTCTTGTCTTTCTTGTTGCTCTACATATATTTTTGCAATCTTTCACTCTGCCACTCATTTTCCTTTTAATGTCAACACTGCAGTATTTATCTTTCTCTCCATTTCCTATCTACTTTTATATTTACTTCATTGTTAAACGCGTTGTTCTTTATACATCCTTGTTAGTCTACATTCAGAGTTTCTTGGAACGTAAAAGGTTTTATTAACCCAATCAAAAGACAGAGAATATTATCTCATCTTGCTTCTTATAACCCAGATTTGGTTTTCTTACAAGAAACTCATCCCACGGAAGCAGAAGCATTAAAATTAAAAAAAAGTTTGGGTTGGGTCTGTTTTACTCTCCCCCACTCCCACCCAAAGAAATGGAGTAATTATTTAGTGTCATAAAAAATTGGAAATTAAGAAACTGATGCAGAGGAGAGTTGATTGTTAGCTAAATTGCTACTTAATAATGTTTCTTTGGTGGTATTTAATGTTTATGGTCCAGCTCAGCCGGACTATTCATTTTTACCTGCTGTTAAACAAAAATGTATTGAATTTAGAGATTATCTTTTTATTTTAGGAAACTATTGCAATCAGATTGTTGACCCCTTTCTTGACCGCCAATCCCAGGTACGCTTCATTCCTCATAAATCTCATTAACAATTTCTCAATTCTATCTCTCAATCTCACCGCGTAGATTGGAGATTCTCTCACCCAGATGCTATTGACTTTTCATTTTTCTCCCCACCTCATACCTCTTTTTCTCGATTAGACTATATCTTTCTCTCCCAAACCCTATCTCAAAATCTTATCTCTGCCTCAATTGAACCTATTGTTATTTCTGATCATGTTCCGGTTGTTGCAGATTTTGACTTGCTCCCTCCGCATCCGAAGTCTTTTCGATGGCGCTTTAATAATTCTCTTTTACATGACCCTCTTTTCTCTTCTTTGTTTACGTCTTTTGCTGAAGAATGTTTTGTTCTGAATAATGATCCCAATCTTCCTCCTCATATATTATGGGATTCTTTTGGGATTCTTTTAAAGCCACGGCTAGTGGTTTTATTATAGATTTTGCCACAAAAAAAGAAACGTTTCTCCAACAACATAGATCGACACTAGCAATTATTAAGGCTCTGGAACGCAAATTTTACACCTCACCATTGGATTCTGTTATGCAAGAGCTAGTCCATGCAAAACTACATTTTAATTGAGTATCTACTGATAACGCATCATCTATACTTCTCCGTGGCAGTGCCCGCTACTATGGTGGTCATAATAAGGTTTGTAAGCCTGTTGCTAATTACCTCAAATTTTGGAATGATCGAAACTTAATTGACTCCATATATTCTTTGAAGGGGAAGCTTATTCATAAAGATCAAGATTTCCTGGATGAGTTCATGATATTCTACAAAGATTTATGTACTCCAGAATCCCCACCCACTTTTTCCCTTATTCAATTGTATCTCTATAACATTCTGGCCCCTGCTAATGATCATCTCAACTTTTCTGCCATTGAAGCTGACCTCTCACTTGAAGAAATTTCCAGTGCCCTAAAAGTTCTAAAAAAAAGGTAAAACTCCTGGACCAGACGGTTTTACAGTTGAATTCTATTTATATTTTTCTAACATAATACTTCTTAAACTTTTACATCTCTTTCAGTCTTTCCTTCTCTTGGGCAAAACAGATGGTACTTTTCAAGAAGCCACAATCTGTTTGATTCATAAAGAAGGTCATGATCCTATGTTTTGTAAAAATTACCACCCTATATCCCTGGTTAATGTGGATTATACAGTTTTTGCTAAACTGCTTGCTTTGCGGCTGGAACCTCTTATGCCTCACTTGATCGTTAAAGAACAGTATGGCTTTGTTAAGGGTAGATTAACCTTTGATGATCCCCAATTATTTCTTAATGTTCTAAACAAGATGCCTTCTCTTTGTTCTTCCTTACCTGCAATCTCCATTGATGCAGAAAAAGCTTTTGATGGAGTTGACTGGTCCTTTTTATTTAAGACCCTTAATTGGCATGGCTCCGGCCCCAAAATCATTTCTCTTATTTCCCTGCTATATTCTACACCTAGGGCGTCGGTATTAGTCAATAGTTGTACATCTACTTATTTTCCTTTGCAGCGTGGAGTTTATCAAGGATATCCCCATTCTCCTCTTATTTTCATCCAAGCTCTTGAACCCTTTTTATCTTCTATTCGTAATAATGACTCTATCTCTGGATTCCCCTATGGTGATCATCATTTGAAAATCTCTGCTTATGCGGACAATATATTACTTTTTATTTTCAACCTTGAAACATCTATTCCTCCCTTATTACAAGAAATCTCTTCATTCTCTCTTGTTTCAGGCTATAAGATTAACACAGATGAAAACAGAAACCCTTCTCCTTACTACATTTTGTGTTCAGCATTCTTTTTCCTCCACTGTTTTTGTGGAACAGAACTAAAATTAAATATTTAGGAATATGGTTCACTAATTCCATAGCAGTTTCAGTCAAGTTAAATATGATAGAAGTTCTCTTTCATATTGACATACTCCTTTCCTCTTGGAATCCTCTATTCCTCCCGAGGTGGAGACGCCTTGACTCCATTAAAATGATGATTACACCTATTCTACTATATATCTTTTCCATTCTTCCTATTCCGATTCCGTATTTCTATTTTATTTAAGAAAATAGACTCTCTTCTCTCCAAATTTCTTTGGAGAAATAAAAAATCTAGATTATCCCCATCACATCTCCGAAAACCAAAATCTAATGGGGGTGTTAATTTTCCTGATTTCCAAATTTACCACAAATCCTTTTGCCTCCGTCAAGCTTCTAAATGACTACTTTCAGAATCCTCCTCCTTTACGCCTCTATGGCTTACTATTGAACACTCCATGTTTGCGTCCTTTACCACAAATGAAGTACTGGCCTTTCATCTAAAACTGTTTAAACTAATCTCCCCTTGTTCAAATAAACATGTTACTTGTTGAAACCTCCAACCCATTCTAAGATTAATTCACATGATTCCTTTTCTCGTTCCCCGATATGGCATAATCTCCTCATTACTATTAATAATAGACCTCACTTTTGAAAATCCTGGAGACTGTGGGGCGCAATTTGGGTCCATGGTCTATTTGATGGTAGAACCCCTTGCTCTTTCCCTCAATTTCAAACTATTTTTAATTGCCCCAGCTCTTTCTGGCATAAATTCTCCATGTTAATGTCAATCATTTGAGATCTTTTTTACTCACTCCCTTTAACTTCTTCTTCCTCTGAAGAAAATGCTCTTCTTAAAATTCTTAAAACTCTCGGTAAAGCTTCCCTAATTTACAAGCATGCCTTATCTCCTGACCCTGCTTCTGCTGAATAAGGTGGAACTTGCTTGGGAAGCTGACTTGGGCTGTGTTTGGAGCATCAGTTTCTGGGACAGATTTTGGAGCTGATCACTCAAACTCTTTAGAACTGCCTCTGTTACTCAAGTCCACAGTTATCTTTTTTCACACACCTGATATGAACTGTTGGACCTGAGGTTCCTCCGCAGCTGATTTAATGCATCTCCTTTTTCTCTGCCCTTTTATTTCCTCTTTCTGGAAGAGAGTATGGTCCTACATGTGTCTTATATTTATTACTCAAACTCCCCTTTCTAATGTTAGTCTTCTCACAGGGAGTTTATTAGAAACTCTGGTTCTCCCTACAAATAGTCATGGTTTATTTGACCTCATGCTGGCTCTTGCCTTCCAACAAATTGCTCTTAATTGGAAAGACTCAACAACACTTTCTGTTCAGCACTGGTGGAATAACTTGTCTCATATCATTGTTTATGTATTGCATTGTTTCCTCCTCCTGTAAACCATTTGTTAATAGAAATTTATTCTGGCTGCCACTAACATTATATTTAGATGCGATTGAAAAAATAAAAAGTTCCCGTATTTGTTCTGAAAATTTTAAACCTCTGTGAATGTTTACATCTGTCCTCTTCTTCTCTAACTTCTTCTTGGTAATCTGTTTTTTTCAATTGTCATGTAATTGTTTTTAAAGTTGTTTAAGGTTATACAATATAACTCGTTCTGCAGCTATAAGAGTACTCCCTTTCTCCCCTTTCTCCCTTTCTTCCCTTTCCCTTTGTTGCTTTCTTAAAACATAAATAGTGTTCTTCTTTGCTTTGTATTGCTAGCTGTCCTATGTTTATTTATGCTGACTTTATCCACTTTGTAACAGCTAGTTTTGCTTTGATGGCATTTCTTATTACTTAATAAAGCTTATTCAACACAAAAATAAGCGAAGCTGAACTTTATCACGAGAAAGTATACAATGATGATGTGCTCTTTAGTAGTGTAAAATGCACATCGCTGTTTGTATTGGGAAAAAGTCCAACTCCTTGAGAAAAGCAAAATTTCTGTTAAAACACCTCAGGAATGTAGGTCTGCATGTCACAAGAAAACCCATTGCTGCATGGTCATTGCTGCTAGGATAATCACGGGTCAGAATGGCTCTTACGATACAACCCAATGTTCTGAGATTTCATATCAATAGAAAGCTCCTGCAAGGGGAATGCTCCTTGCTTGTTTGCCATAATCATAATAATAACTTGTTTTTAGAGAGTGCTGAAGGCTGCAGTGTTTTGCTCTCTCTCAACACTCCAAATGCTGACGAAACCAGGTGTTACAAAAGCACAATGCACTGTGACTGTTGCAGTGTGACAAAACTGTGGCGTTGAAGGTTGCTTTGATAAAAGGCAGAGAGTCTGCCTGCTATGTCCTTTGTATGTTAGTGATTGGCTTGCACTACATAGTTTCTAAAGTAGATAGAACTCTTGAGAAAGGCTGTAAATATTGAAACGCGTTGTTGTCGTCGACATTGCCATAAACACAAAGATTCGCTGTGAGGTGTGCCTGATGATTATTTTTTTAATGTACAAACATATATCTATATAAATATTTAAAAAATTGTTAAAATAACGTTATAGTTAGGTGAAAATTTCAGTGACAATTTAATGTTCCAAACGCACAAAACCACTAGGTAACTATGACTAGCACCCCTGCCATGCACAGTTTTCTTATCAAAAATGTAATTGCAAATGTTGCAGTGATATTATCAATGCTCTCATACAAGATGCAATGAGTGATATAATATGTTGGCTAATTAGCAGTGCATGTCTAGGGCTCAAGTTATAGTTACCATTGGACACAAGTTATGAGATAACTATAACTGGTGAATTTCAGTGATTTTGTACGTTTGAAACGTTATATTGCCATTGACATTTTCACCTAACTATGACATACCTTTAACCTCTGGTTTTTAAAGTGCATTTTTTTTTAATGGAACTTAACATTTTAATACCATAGGTAAAGCCATCCCACTGCCGGTCACGGCCTTTGGCCGTGCATGGCAAAGGATTGGCATCCGGTCCAAGCCTGCAGCCACTCCCCTGCAGGCAGACAACCCCATGCAATGCATAGCTTTGGCCGGCCGAGGTCCTGACCTTTGCGGCGAGGCCCGGCATCCAACTTTGTGGGTAACCAATCCCACACCAGTCATGGCCTTCAGCCATATGCAGATAGATGTTGGTTGCAGGGCCTGGCCACATCCAACCCAGTGACACCTCCCCAAGATGCTTCGTACCCCTGGACCTTTGTTTTTTTTAAGGGGAAGGGACACACGCCCCCCTTCCTGAGCCACTTTGAGCCCAGAAGACACCATCCTCTGAAGATTTTTTTTTTTTTTAATAAGACGAGGTGAGCATAGTCCCCTTCCCCAAGCCACTAAGGGCCCAGGAAACCCATCCCTGGTGTCTTTTTTTTCTTAAGGGATGAGGAGATGTGGACCCCCTACCTGAGCCACTAAGGGCCCTGGGTAACCCATCAGATGGAGCCTATTTTTAAATTACGGAGAGAGGGCACACAACCCCTCTCCAAGCCAAATATGGCCCTGGAGACCCCCTACCCCTTGGCCAAAGGATATTTGTAAAGAGGAGGGAATGTGAGGCCCCCTCCCTGAGCTAGAAGAGGCCTGAGCAACCTAACCCTGGGGCCTTCAAGGGTAGCCAATAGGGGCCCTGGAATCCTATTCCTTGCGCCAAAACATATTTTTTAAGAGGAGGTGGTGCACTCCCCCTCCAATGAAGCCTCGGGGATCAGGTTATCTCTACCCTGTCCCCTTATGTTTTTTAAAACTTTTTTTTAGGAATCAGGGCTCAGTCCCAAGTGCTAAGTGTCAGGCTCAAATTACTTCAGGAACAGAATGATTGTATTTCCCAACACTTACTCCTCAGAATCTCGCTAACCTGTAAATGTAACTAGAGGCACAACAACTTCCGAGGGGGAAAGGAGATGGGGATTAAAAGGAGAGGCTGCCTCATCCAGATCTTCTATGATTCCCTTCCTATGTTTCTGGTTTTGCAGGATATTGCGAGGATGAAGATCTGAAGAAAAAAATAAAAAAATAAAAATATATATATATACATATATATATATGTGTGTGTGTGTTACTTTCAAATTATTAAGTTTTCTTTTACATCTCACTGGAAAATATAATCATACGAATAACTAACATGCCCTTTGAACTGAGGCTTAAGCTTCTATCCTATTTTCTTGTAAAGCAAGAGTCGTTTTAATACTTTTATCCATGAATACCACTTACAGTCTTGTAGAAAATCTACATTTTCCAAATAAACAGGGGTAATAGCTATGGGCCAAAGGTATGAACAAACGTGTTTTGCGATTCTCAAATTGCGATTTTTAGGGAATCGCAATTTGAGAATTGCAAAATGCAATGTATGTGGGATTTTCAAATAATTTTGCGAATCCCACATATTGCTTATTTGCGAATCGCAAATTGAGATTCGCAAATAAGGAATACCGTCCCATTCATCTCTATGGGCTAGGAGGCCCAAAGGAATGAATGGGAAGACATTCTCAATTTGTGATTCTCAATTAGAGAATCGCAAATTGAGAATGTAATTTCAAGGGTGCCAGGGTGTCAAAAGGACACCCTATTGCACCCCTGAAATGTGCATGTGTGCACATGTGGCACACATACATGCCCTAGGGGCATGTATGTGTGCCACATGGCACTTTGAAAAATGCAAAAAAGTAAATTTTTCAAAGATATCGAAAATTACCATCAACTTGAAGTTGGTGGTAATTTGCAATTTCTTAAGGAGAAATCGCACAACTTGGGTGCTTTTTACATCGAATTTAAGGAATCGCAATTTGCAGATCCTTAATGCTTTTGCAAAATAAGGAATCGCAAATTTTGCGATTCCCTTTTTTGCGAGGGCCTTTTCGGATGATACATCCCAAAAGGCTTTTTCCCTGTTCGCAAACAGGCTGATTCTGAGAATCTGCCCATTTGCGAACGGGAAATGGGCTTCGTACATATGCTCCACTGTCTATGTTCTTATTCTCATATAGGGTACTTGTGTGACTGGATGTAGTGCTGTCACTGGAGAGCTTCTGCGCTGCTGATCTCCAAGAGAAAATGCAGTACAAATTGATCTACTGTCACTGGAGAGCTTCCCTACTGCTGTCACTGGAGAGCTTCCCTACTGCTGTCACTGGAATAGAGGGAAAGACTACGCACTAATGTATGCTTCGTGACTCATATTAACATTAAATATATGAGTCATGGAGTTGTTAGACTTCACTCAAGGAGGAATCACTCATAAGCTCCCTCTGAGCCAAATTCCTGAAACACTAATCTCCATACATGGGCAGGAGATGCAGGACACTAGTCGTTTGGATTTCTAATGCTGCTCACTGAGCTGTTGAGCCTGAGCGGCTCACAAAGACTGCAAACTTAATGCCGACTAACAACAAACGCACTAGCTACCGTTGGAAATCAAAGAAATACCTCACTATACCTGAGGTAAACACACCTAGTGTGTATATCTCTAGTCATAAGGTAATTCTAAGAGAAGTGTGCTTTTCGAACTCTGTGCGCCCTCAATATTCTTTTGCCTGAGCCCACAGAGAATTTTGAAGATATTGAGAAGCAACTAGACAGCTCACCTTAGTTTATCAGTAGCTACCATGTTGAAATATTTTCTTGCTTAGCAGAGAGGTCCCATTATAGGTATGGATGCAGGCCAATAAAACCGATTTTTTGCCACCAAACTTTGGGATTCTGACACCAAGATGGCTGCTACCACATCCTTGTTGATGTGGTATCAGCCAATCAGATCTCAGGACGTGATCTTTAGGGTCCACAGAGCCTCCGTGATGTGATTAATGCAAACACCACTAAAACTTAAACATATAAACACTAGCTATTAGAAAATGTTAAAATGTATATCATTACAGAAAAAAACTATTAAAAATTTCAAAAATTAATTACAATTTTTATTTTTTTATAAAAAATATGTTAATACAACTTTAAAAATGAACTAAACTAAATTAAACTTGGAGAGGTACTATATTTATCTCCCAGAGTGCGGTAAACATGTGCTTCTGACCATAAATTCCTTGCCTCAAAACTTCAATCTATTCCATATCCTTATGAGATGGGCCTATCCTCATCTATCAGCAGCACTCCCTTTCAGAGGGTGGAAAGACACTGAGGAGAAAAATGTAGTGGGAACGAAGCTGTACATAAAATGCTTACAGGGGTGCAGAGACAATTGATCCTCGCACTGCGGGACTAGGTGGGACATGCCTCTTTGCTTTGGACCCGTTTTGACTTGCAGAATCAAGAACACCCTCCTGGAATCTCCTTGACTTCACTTTATAGACCAAATTCCCTATCTGAGAATCACAAATCACTTAACCAACACAGTGCCCTCTCTCTAGACATTGCCAGTCCATTTGCCTATTTCCTTGTCACGCTTAATGTCTATGCCTTGTCAAACTCATTACCACAGGCAACATGCCCTTCCTCATTCATCTACTCCTTTCAAGTCTCTTACTTACCAATGCTGTCAGCTACTAGATGCCATATTTGGCACCCTCGCTTGCTTTCCACCTTCTTTGTCATATCTGTGTGAGCAGCTCTTCTGTGCCTAGATGCCCTCACAAGCTCCTTCTTTCTGTGCAACTTTTGTCTCCTTTCAATACCACCACCCATATCGTCTTTTTGCTCCTTTTGTGATGGGTCAATAAAAATGCGTTCCCCATCCTGCAAGTAACCCCCACATAAATTACCCTTCTGCACCTCATTTGCCTTGTTGAAATACCACCCCTCTAATTTATTTTTTCAGGTGGCCATGAGGAGAGTTATGTGGCTGCTTTCATACAATAATCTCACATTTAGAGTGGGTGAGAAATAACATTTTAAAAAGCCCCGCTCCATAGGTGTCCCTCTTCTTGCTCTTAGATTCCCCTTTCAATATCACCATCTCAGTTTCTATTTGTGGTGCACTCCTGTTTCGGACAATAAAAACTGTCAGGAGCCCTGTACCTCAAGCACCCCCTTATGTTTTGTCTTTTGGCCATATGAAATACCACCACTTCAATTGAACATTTGGAATAACCCACCTTTAGGGATGGGGCAATACAAATCTATGGGTAGCACCTTAGGAACAATGACTAACATTCCCTACCTTTCTGTGTCTCATGTCACCCACATATATTTCTCTATAAATGCTGGGCTGAACTAGAAGGATCTGTTTTAGTAGGTGCAATAAGAAGCTAGACATGTTGTATATCTCAAGAAGCTGTCAAGCATCCCAAATCCTGCCCCACACCAATTAGGTTAATGAGAAGTTGGCTTGAGCATTTCTCATCTGTGCTAGGACTACATGGACTCACAACTAATTTCTGAGGCTGTCGCAAGATAAAGGAGCTATGCACTCTCTTCTTCCTAGCCCTGTGGCAGGCTATGTGATGTTACACAGGGTAGGCAAGGCTGGGCTGGTCTTTGCTATGTGTACTCAACATAGCTTCCTATTCCTGTATAGAGTATGGCTGGGGCCATTTAGAAGTCTACTGAATGAGGATCACTTCATTATTTGTAGTCTTTGACTGCCAAAACCTGAGCCTAAGACAAATCCGTTGTCAGATATAAAATCCTGCTGAAGTCCTAAAATTGCAGGCTTTGGCATGGAGGTAGCTAACAAACCTCCCAGGCCGGTTTAAGCTCTGTGGATATAATTTGGACAAGACAGCTCCACAGCACTCAGATATGAGAGGAATCACTGAAGAGTATTTTCCATCAATACCATAAATATTTGTACCATTTCACTATTTACACATCTCATATGATGCTTTCCACATTATATGATTTACCTTGTTTGATGAACAAAAGTGTGCACAGTCAGTGACGTTCACTTCTCTCAAGTTTAGAATGATTACTTAAAACTTCGCCAGCTTTGGGAACATCATGAAGTCCACAGACGTTTATATAAAAAAGTGCATTAAAAAATGTGCACAGCATTAAAAAAGCTGAGAAAATAATCTGTAAAACCTACTTTCTTGCAGTTGAGCTGTGCTTGATTTAAAAATGTGATGCCCTGCCAAAAAAGAGCCCAGCCAACTGACTGAGTCACTTTGTATGCTTACCTACTTCGGGAAGAGGATAGTGGTTATGTGGAAAAGGGGGTGGATGTGCATTAAAGGCTCAAGCCACCTACCTAAAATACAGTAATACAGGAATATATGAAACCTTGAAGAGGCAGTTGCCTGAATAGGGTCACCAACATGGGAAATTACCTTTTGTGGGGAACAACCATTTGTTCATGCTTGCTGTCCTACTGACACATTCTCACATAATGCATGGCACCAAAAGATAACTTGCAGCCTTATCCTCACAATGGAGTCATCTGTGTATTGTCCTGGCTCTCAGCAAGCATAAAACACTTGATCAGAAAGAAGTGAATGACACCATTTATGGGGAACTAAATGCATTTTACAGTATTGTCCAGCAGGCATCCTCACTCCAACTTGAGTAACAGTTAGGAAAATCTTGGTCTCTTGAGTGGTCATAATTCTTATTCCCAATCCAATGAAAGCAAAATTAGGGAAAGTGTTGGACTTTAGAGGTTTTAGGTTTAGTAGTTCCACTCCAATTTAAGCAAAAATAGTGGATATATAGGGATCTATTCCCTATTCCCACCCCAACGCAAGCTACTGCAGGATTATGTTGGGCTTTAGAGAGGTTAGATTTACTATATCCAGTCCTACCTGGGGAAAAATGTAGGACTCTAAAGGTATCATATTATTGTTCCCACTCCAGTGTAAACCACAGTAGGGCATTGATGTACTTTGAAAGGACTAGATTTACTATTCCCACTCCAACCTGAGCTACTTTAGGAAAAGTGTTTGACTTTGGAGGGGTCATTTTTACTATTTCTACTATTTCCCCTTCAGCATAAGCAACAGTAAGGAAAGTGTTGGCCTTCAGGGGTGGTTTCATTTACTATTGCAAGAATAGGTATAATATTCAACTTTAGAAAACTGAGATTACATTTTTTACTATCTAAAACTAATATAAAATAAATTACATATATAAAAAAAAAAGAAAACATAAGATGTATTTTCATAAATAAATCTACAATTATTGTTAATTTTATATAATTATATAAATAATTACTGTTTTAAATCACAAAGTACATATATAAAATTGTACATAAAGATTTTCACATTTAAATAATTTATGACTTTTAAAACATACATTGAAATATTTCCACGCTATTACCTTAAAATTGCAACAAACACAAAAACAATTTCAATTAATAACAGAAAAGTGAAATCATCCATTATTTTAACATTTATTAAAGCTATTTCATTATTTATTAAACCACAACTTACACATAACATAATACATAATATCCTTGTTATTAAAGCAATTAAACAATCAATGCAAGAATCCAATTAACTAATTAACAAGTAAATAGAATGCTTACCACATCGTGAACAACATCAGTTATATTCTAAAAATATTTAGATACTTAATTAAAAAACAAATTATAACATTCAATGTTGTGTAACTTTATAGGCTAAAAAATAAATATATAAAATGTTCCATATATATATATATATATATTCACTGAAAAAACCATAGGTTTCACACATGTTATAGTTAGCTGGACATTTTACTGATAAAAAACCAATGAAATTCCCCCGTTATAGTTACTGTAGGCAACTATAACTCACGCGACCGTAATCCTCTGCTGATGCTAATACTGTATTTAGACACTTATTTGCCCATGTCTTCTTCCATTAAATTTTAGCTATACATATATTACAATTTTTTTTTTTTTCATAAAGACACATATGTCATCAGCAGAGGATTACGGTCGCGTGAGTTATAGTTGCCTACAGTAACTATAACGGGGGAATTTCATTGGTTTTTTATCAGTAAAATGTCCAGCTAACTATAACATGTGTGAAACCTATGGTTTTTTCAGTGAATTTGCAAGGTTTTTTAAATGCTAATTCCTAACTATAACGTGTGTGAAACCTATGGTTTTTTCAGTGAATTTGTACGGTTTTTTAAATGCTAAGTTACTTTACGCCATTTGTGGTGTGCGCGCCCACTTAACGCAGTTCGTTCTGTGCGCGCACGGTGCGCTTCGCGCACCGTGCGCGCACAGAAAGCAGGCGGTGCGCTTCGCGCACCGCGTGCCCACGTTACGCTAGATGGGCCATGAACGCACGATGCGCTTCGCGCACCGTGCGCACATGGAGGACATATGATGAGCATCGTTGTGACAGGTAAAATATATGTTTTGTTCATCTGTAATAAGCCATGCACAAATGGTGGCCTTCGGGCACCATTTGCACACGGGGTGGTGAGAATGTGGATTTTTTTTTTGTTTTTTTTATTATTTATTACCGTACGCGTACGGTAAGCGTAATCGGCGAAATTTTCGAAAAAATTTAAATTCCCTTTTTTCACTTGGGGGATCGTTGGGGACTCCCTCGACATGGCTAGGTGCTTGGGAGCTGTCTAAACAGCCCCTTTACATGGTTTTGCACTTTGTTTTTCAACCCCCTGTCAGAGTGCGAGAGAGAAAATGGCGGCCGCCGCTTCCTGGTTTCGACCGATTCGAATGTTTACTAAGATCTAACGGCCAATCAGAATCGCGCTCGCGCACGTCACCGTACGCGTACGGTAAGCGCACCGTAAGCGCACCGTAAGCTGGCTCAGATATATATATTGATTTAAAGGCTATTTTCTCAGAATCTACTGAACAGATTTACACCAAACCTACAAAAGGCACTTCCTTGACCTGAGGACTACCTCTCTGCCAAATTTCATTAAATTCTGTTCAGCCGTTCGGGCTGTAGCTCTGTCTAAAGGTCCTATGGAAAAATGCATGGGAAAAACGCGTTTTGGGACCCCCCTTTTATCTCAGCCCCCGCTTGACGAATCCCCCCGAGACTTTCAGGGTAGGAGCGGAGCGTAGCGCCCCACCTATTTTGAAAAATTCGCGAGGATTCGTCGACCGGCGCCAAAGTTATTCAAAATAGAATGTTGCGGATTTCCTATGGAAACAGGGTCCTAACTATAACTATCTACTGGCGACCGCCAGTAGATAATATATATATATATATGAGAAGAAAAGGTTGCCCTTGCAGTGAGAACGCTTCAAAAAGGTGAGTAATCCTCTCTTTATTGAGGTCAGAGAAACGGAACAACACTTGACTTTGTTTCAAGAAATCCTCACAGCCTGACCGGTTTCAGACTCCCCGTCCTTGTTCACAGGCAGAATCAAGAAACAGGAACCTTGCAGCACACCTGCTTTAAATCTCCAACAGTCCCGCTCCACGTGGGCTTAGGCAAGTGCATCACGGTATCAGCAGTTTTCTGCAAAGTCCGTCACTTAAAACATCCTTTGAATTATAACATGCCCCAGTGGGTTGATTCAAAGTTCCATGCTGCCCCATTCACCATACTATAACCTCAATCTGGGCTCACCCATTCCGACCGCGCCTTGATTTAGACGCACCAGATCCGCTGTTGATCGCTGCAGAGCGTTCTCGCGTCCAGGGCCGGCCGCTAATATGAGAAGAAAAGGTTGCCCTTGCAGTGAGAACGCTTCAAAAAGGTGAGTAATCCTCTCTTTATTGAGGTCAGAGAAACGGAACAGCACTTGACTTTGTTTCAAGAAATCATCACAGCCTGACCGGTTTCGGACTCCCCGTCCTTGTTCACAGGCAGAATCAAGAAACAGGAACCTTGCAGCACACCTGCTTTAAATCTCCAACGTGGCTCCACGTGGGCTTAGGCAAGTGCATCATGGTATCATGACGGGAGTCCGAAACCGGTCAGGCTGTGATGAGAATGTGAAAAGGGGGCAGGGTAGAGAGTCCCTGACCCCCTAGACCTTCTCAGGGGGTCCCTAAAGGACCACGTAAATAAAAAAAAAACATTTAATGTAATAAAAAAATTGCCGGTGCGCGCACGGTGCGCGCACCATGAAAAACCCTCAAAAAAAAAAAACATTTTAAACTATTTAGTTTATAGAAGATATTAACTATGCTGTTCAACTTTATCCAAATAAAAAAAAAAGATCTGAGCCATTCCATATTACAGGATACAGTCAATCTATAACTATATACATAGGTAGTTTATTGTAAAATAAATATATAAAAAATATAATAATACATACATAAATTAGCATTTAAAAAACCTTGCAAATTCACTTAAAAAACCATAGGTTTCACACACGTTATAGTTAGGAATTAGCATTTAAAAAACCTTGCAAATTCACTGAAAAGACCATAGGTTTCACACATGTTATAGTTAGGAATTAGCATTTAAAAAACCTTGCAAATTCACTGAAAAAACCATAGGTTTCACACACGTTATAGTTAGGAATTAGCATTTAGAAAACCTTGCAAATTCACTGAAAAAAACATAGGTTTCACACATGTTATAGTTAGCTGGACATTTCACTCGTACAAAAACATTGAAATTCCCCCGTTATAGTTAGTTCAGCTTACTATAACTCGCGTGACCGCAATCCACTTCTGATGACGTCACATATTACATCACTCATGACATGGTCAGTGACATCACTCATGACATCACTGATGACATCTCAAATGACATCACTGATGACATCTTTGATGACATCATCCAGTGAATATGTGTCTTTCTAAAAAATAAATATTTTTATATATGTATATCCAAAGGTTAATGGAAGAATAAATGGGTAAATAAGTGTCTAAATGGATGTTTTTTTGTACAATTAATTGTATAACTGACTTATTACCAGTATTTTAGTGAATACAAGTATTAGTGAGTAATGTTTAAATATTTAAATATCTGTATCAGTGTCTCACTTTGTGTATAAGTGGCTGCATGGGTTGGTGAGTAGCTACATGAGTGTATATATGGGTTATTAGTTCGTTTTTAGAGTATCATTATGAGTGTCTGTATGGTTCAGTGGGGGATGTTACTTAGCGTATAGATGCATGAATGAGTGACTCACTGTTTGTATGTGTTTTGAAGACAGTATGAGAGCAGGACAGTATGGGTGGATGAGTGTGTGAATGGGTGAGTAAGAGAGTGAATGACTGTCTCAATAGTGTCTTTATGAGTAAGTCCATATGTTTTAAACTAGTATATGTGAGTATTGATGTATATAAGTGAGGATATATGAGAGTGAGAGATTGGAAGAGTTCCTGTATAAATAAGTATGTGTTTCTATAAGTTATTGTTTAAGAGAGTAAGTATGTGTACGTTTCTGTAGAAGTAAGTGTAGTGGTGTGTGTATAGTTGTATATGCAAGTAAATGGATGTTTATTTGCATGTGTGAGTATGTGTGTGAGTAACTCTATGTATGAGTGTATGTGTGTAACAGGATGTATAGGTGTATGAGTACATATGATGACTGAGTACATGTATGAGTGACTATATAGAAGTGTTAATGAATAAGTGGATGCATATGTAGATTTGGAATTACTGAATAGGATGTTCTAACTGGTATTGGTATCTCTATAGTTTTCAAAACTTTAGTTTGTATTTTTCAATGTGTGTATCAAAGTTTATATTAGGATAAGAGGAGGTCTGCCACTCTTACACAAGGATGATGTCATCAGTGATGTCATCAGTGATGTCATTTGAGATGTCATCAGTGATGTCATGAGTGATGTCACTGACCATGTCATGAGTGATGTAATATGTGACGTCATCAGCAGTGGATTGCGGTCGCGCGAGTTATAGTTAGCTGAACTAACTATAACGGGGGAATTTCAATGGTTTTGTACGAGTGAAATGTCCAGCTAACTATAACATGTGTGAAACCTATGGTTTTTTCAGTGAATTTGCAAGGTTTTTTAAATGCTAATTCCTAACTATAACGTGTGTGAAACCTATGGTTTTTTCAGTGAATATATATATATAGGTCATGTGATCAAGGCTCTACGGAGCTGAAACGCGTAATGGCGACGGTGGAATAAACACTTTCTAGCACCAGTCTGGGTCCGTGTCCGTAACTTTGGCAGAAAGAAGAACCTATAGCGGAATCCACGTTATATATATATATATATATATATATATAGAGCGCTCCGCTGCTGTTTTCTAGCAGAAAGGACCAGCACTCCCGTTGGCATTAAACCCAATTAGGATTTATTTAGTGCAGCAAAATCAACAAACAGACGCGTTTCAGCCGTAGCTTTCATCAGTGTCGGCTAGGGTCTCAGAAGCAAAAGTTGATATTTACAAAGTGCATCAAAACAAAGGAAGGACTGTACATGAAAATTCATCAGCGCCATATTGGAATGTTCAAATTAACTTAAATATAATTAATTCTTATTTTAAATCATTATATACAGTTCATTACTGTCCTATTCCATGATTCAAACGTTTGATATGCTAAATAATAATTTCACTAAATCAAAGGATACCATTATTCTGCTCTACTTCTCTTAGTATTCTGTAAAAATTGCACATTTAATCAATTATTAACACTATGAGTTATAACTCGAAATTATCCAGCCCTGAATGGGCTTGTATTGTATTTAATTGAATTATTTTAGTCCTTCAGTTTGTGCCAAGACATTAAAGAGTGCTGTTCAAATTAATTCTTATCATAAATTATCAGCTCCTCTCCAGCATTTAGCCCATTAGGAAACTTGGTCTGGAGTTCGACAATATATCTCGACTCCAGACGTCGTAGCCTCTTCTCTCTGTCTCCACCCCTGATTTCATTGGGGTCGCAGTCTAAACAAAAAAACTGTAAGAGTGTTCTATTGCTGTTGTGGTGACTGGCAAAGTGGTGGGCTACAGGATAGTTCTCATCCTTATTAGCAATGGCCCTTTGATGTTCCAGCACTCGCATCTTCACTGCATTGACTGTACTGCCCACGTAGCGATAGCCACATGGGCATTCCAAACAGTAAACTACATGTGTCGTGGTGCATGTCATGAATTTAGAAATCATTTTACATGACCGGCACCCAGGGATCTGATACGTAAGGATTCTTTTGCTGGATCTGCATGCTTTGCATTTCCCACAAGGAAATGAACCATGAAGGTTCTGCAAACCTGCACCTGCTATTGGTTTTCGGAGATGACTTTGTACCAAATGATCTTTAATGGATCTTGATTTTCTGAAAGATATTTTCAGGTAATCCAGGAGTTCTCTCCCCACCACACTATCAGATTTTAAAATTTTCCAATTTATGCACAGTATTGTTCTTATTTTACTGGCTGCTGATGAGTAACTGGTGATCAGTCTGAAATTCCCTGTGTCCTCTCCTGATTTACATGTGTGTGTATCTTTCAGTAATGTTTGTCTTTCTTTTCCTTCAACCTTCTCTTTAGCCAACTGGAGGGTTTTCTGTGAATAACCTCTAGATTTAAATCGTTTGATGCTATCACTGGCAGCTTTCTCGTAGTCTACAGTTTGTGAGCTATTCCTTTTAATTCGGAGTAATTCCCCATAGGGGATACTCTTTATGAGGGTCGCTGGATGGCTACTATGGCCATATAAAACAGAGTTTCCAGCAGTGATTTTACGATGAAGGGCTGTTTGGATGACACCAGAGCTGACAAAACCCCTTAAATCTAAAACATTTACTACACTGGTGCTCATCTCACTAGTGAATTTTAAATTCAATTTGTTGTCATTAAGAGCAGAGATATATTGTTCAGCTGATATTGTAGACTCTCTCCAAATAATGAAGAGATCATCAATATATCTCTGCCAGCAGATCACTCTTTCTACCCACTCATTCTTATCATTGGCCCAGGCCACCTGCTTCTCACACCAGCCCACGAACAAGTTCGCATAACTGGGGGCGAAGCAGGTACCCATTGCCGTGCCCTGTATCTGCCGATATCTCTGGCTGTGAAAAATGAAAATGTTACTGTTCAAACAAAATGAGATGAACTCTGACAACATCTCACTATGTTCCAGGTATCTGACTGGCCGAAGTCCCAAAAAGTTCTTAACTGCCGCTAGACTATCCTGGTGCCTGATGCTTGTATACAGATTACAGATATCAAGCGTAATCATAACAAAATCTGTTTCCCACCCAATGTCCTGGATTTGCTTTAAAAAATATTTGGTGTCTTTAGTATAGGAACTCAATTGTTTGACAAAAGGTGCGAGAAAATAGTCTATGAATTTAGAAATGTTCTCAGTCAATCCTCCTATCGATGACACAATTGGTTTTCCTGGTGATCTAGCAGCATCTTTATGGACCTTGGGTAGATGGTAGAAAGTGGGGTTCTTGGGGTGTTCTGTAAAAATAGCAGCTCTTCTCTTGATAGTATTACTCTCTCATACCATTTATTAATGAGTGTATATATATATATATATATATATATATATATATATATATATATATATATATATATATATATATCCACAAACATAGGTTACGGAAGTCCGGTGCTTCAGACGCGGCGGTCCTGGATGGGCTCCGTAAACCAAAAATTTGTTACCAACTTTTGTTGATCCAAAAGAAATCCAGGACACGCAGGAGTGAAATTAGCAAGATTTAATGGGCAAGGTCACGCCACATCAACGCGTTTCGCTTTACAGCTTTATCACGATGTAAAAACAGAGTT
This sequence comes from Triturus cristatus, assembly GCF_964204655.1. Lineage (NCBI taxonomy): Eukaryota > Metazoa > Chordata > Amphibia > Caudata > Salamandridae > Triturus > Triturus cristatus. Next base: position 431,033,610 of record NC_140588.1, read on the forward strand.
TCACTTCCTGTATTTTCATACTAAACAATTCATGGGCATAAAGGAAGGACTTCAATAGTAAACCGTCATTTCCTAGTGCAAACAACAGCGCCATCTTTACATGTTAAATAAGAGTCTAGCGACATTGCCAAATACCAAAGACTGCATGAACAAACATTTCGTGTTAAATTGATTGCAAGCATTAGTTATGACTGTATGTTTGCAAAGTTCCTTTTAGTAATTATTCTTTTGTCTTAAAGAGGAAACTTCAAACTTTCGTTATCAACACTTAATTTTGCGCGCACACAGATAATTCATGAATTGAAAATAACCACGGAACCCTCTCAAATGCTCCGATGACTTGTTAATTCAAATACAAATCATCTAAAAAATACTGAAAAACCATTTCGCCCCAGTGGGCTCAAGTCTTCTTAAACGATGTAATAATATTGTACATGATTGAAATCAGTCAAAAAACCATCACATAAACTATGATTAGTAAAAATTAATATGCCATTAAGTAGAGCTTCTTGCTGTAAGTGCTCAAGAAAATCTTGCCCCAGTGGGCATAAAGTTACAATGAACATCATTGAACTGTCCGTAGAAAAAAAGGGGAAGGAAGAAACTCTTGTTTATAAATAATCTTGACTTGCAATGTTGTATATAACAACCTATTGTAACTTCAATAGAATACTTCTTGATATATTCATGCTAAATAAAACAGATTCATTTTACAGGAAACCTCATAATATTTAAATTTCAAGATGTACAGCCATTTCTTCGCTAGAATTGAGTCCTTCCGGCATATATATATATATATATTCCAAACGAAGGTTGCCACCACAATGGAGAGCCACTCAGGTAAGTTTATTTATCCTTCAATTTACTTGGAGCTACAATCCGTTGGTGCAGTCGCCAAAACACCTTAATTCTTTGCCAGACGCGTTTCGGGTAAGTTCTTCCTTTATCAATGGCACAATTGTTTCTGCGAGACTCAGTTCGTTATTTCAACTCCTTTACAGTAGGCGTGGCCAGCACGGCCAGCTGGTATGTGTAGTACGTTACATTACCAACTCATAGTTGGCATTATGGGATTTGTAGTATTTTCAAGCAATTGTTATATACATTTGAAAAAAGAGAGAAAATTTAGGCAACATGTTATAGCATTTCATAACTGTTTTATGCATTATAGTTAATGTTCCTGGCGCTTTTAGTTTTATTGCTATTGTTATTTGATTAACTTGGTAGTTGCTAAAAATTAATCATATAGTACCTTTTCTATATTCATGAAATCATTGTTTTCTTTGAATCGCACTTCTTAAAGCTACGTTAGATGTCGTTATCTACGTATCAGGGTATAGTACCCTGGTTCTACAAGCTAGGTGGTTCTCACAAGTGATCAGTTTATTACTTCCTTAATTCCTGATTGTCTTAAACATTTTAAACTCAGTCCAAATGAACATACAGTTCTTCATCATTGTTCATCCCTTTCGGTGTCTTGGTCCTCAGTCAAATGATGCACTTGGATTCCATTTGACGAAGCTTTTTCATACGATTCCCTCCGCGCTCACTTGGTTGTACCATGTGTATTCCAAAGAAACTCATTGCTCTCCAGTCGCTCTTTTGACACAATGCCATATGTTTTGCTGTTGCATTTGTCATGTCTTTGATCTTCACCGCTCTTATATGCTCCAGAATCCGCTTTTTTAACATGCAAATGGTACTACCAATGTATTGCATCCCGCACTTACATTCCACTATGTAGACAACATAAGTTGATGTACAAGAGATTTTTTGGTCTATGTTGAATATTTTACCATCGGGTTCCTTAAATGAACTTACATTTTTCCCAATTTTGCAAGCCTTGCATGTATTGCATTTTCTGAAACCTTTCTGTTGTTTGTCCAGCCAGTTTTTTGGTTCCATTTCTCTAAAATGACTGGGTACCAAGGCGTCTCTCAGAGATCTGGTTTTCCTATATGATATCATTGGTCTGTCTCCCAATAATTTTCCTATGTCTGAATCCCCAGAAATAAGGTGCCAATATTTATTGATTTTTCGCATAATTTGGCTGCTTTCCTTGCTGTAAGTTGTGACGAATCGTGGTGCTTGATCAGACAAAAATGGTGTAAATCCGTTCAGTATTTCCTGAGAAAATCAAAAGTAAAATCACATATATATCTGGGCGAAGCCTAACCACACATCTCATCGTGAGATCTGATTGGCTGTCAGCACTTCACCCAAGAAGTGTTGGTAGCCATCTTGGGACCAATATACATGATAGCATCTCATTAAAAAGCATTGCAGTTAATAGAAGGTTTTAAGACTTTAGTTACATTAAAAATCATTTGTTGATGGTACCATACTCATTTTAGGAATTGTGGTGTGTTCTAAGGTGATTTTACCATGTGAAAAAGCCTTCTGCTGGGATATCATGAATCATGTTTGAGAGAAAACTATTTTCTCATGCTTTTCCCACAGAGGTTTGGAAGGTGATCTATAAGCTAAACTGAGAGCATATTTTCTGTAAATTCACATTATCTTTCTCAGTCATGTGAGAATGAAGTCTGACATTCTCAGTAAAACATGTACATCCAACAAGGGCAGAGACTGTCAGTTGATTCCTTTGTGTTCTACTGCAACTTCCCAGAGTGTTCTAAAGAACAACTAGAGCGCTAACAGTCCTACTTATGACAAACGTATGGCACACCTGAAGCCATCTTGGTTGGAATAAAGTGGTAACTCTTAAAACATTTAATTTAAAAAGGAACAAAATGAGGGGGTTCATTTTGCCATAGAAAGTATGATTAGTGCTGCAGAAAGAAAAATTAGGGCACATTTTGAGTGACTTCTCAAATCCTCTTCTATTTCATTAAAAAATTCTGACATGCAGACTGAAACATGCACTTTCAATACCAGCAGCAGACTTCCCTGGTGAGCAGTAGCTTTACTACAGTGATCTAATGAGCAACTAGAATGCTAACATTCAGAATTTATGGCAAATGTGTGACACATCTGAATGCCTTCTTGATGGAACCAAAGTAAAAAACAAAGTATTTCCTACTGAGGAGACTGCAGTAAATGAGGAAATTGGGAAACTTCGTAACAAATAAATCTCCCAAGACGGCCACCAGAGACAAAAGAGCCCAAATGTAGCCCAAATATCACCCAGATGTAGCCCAAGTATAGCCCAATGACAGAATGTCCCAGAGTGTTCTAACGAACAACTAGAGCGCTAACAGTCTTACTTATGACAAAATTATGGCACACCTGAAGCCATCTTGATTGGAATAAAGTGGTAACACTTAAAACATTTAATTTACAAAGGAACAAAATGAGGGGGTTCATTTTTCCATAGAAATTATGATTAGTTCTGCAGAAAGAAAAATTAGGGCACATTTTGACTTCTCAAATCCTCTTCCATTTCATAAACAAATTCTGACATGCAGACTGAAACATGCACTTTGAATACCAGCAGCAGACTTCCCTGGTGAGCAGTAGTTTTACTACAGTGATCTAATGAGCAACTAGAGTGCTAACCTTCAGAATTTATGGCAAATGTGGGACACATCTGAATGCCTTCTTGATGGAACCAAAATAAAAAAACTGAAAGTATTCCCACTGAGGAGACTGCAGTAAATGAGGAAATTAGGAAACTTCATAACAAATAAATCTCCCAAGATGGCCACCAGAGACAAAAGAGCCCAAATGTAGCCCAAATATCACCCAGATGTAGCCCAAGTATAGCCCAATGACAGAATGTCCCAGAGTGTTCTTAAGAACAACTAGAGCGCTTACTGTCTTACTTATGACAAAAGTATGGCACACCTGAAGCCATCTTGATTGGAATAAACTGCTAACACTTAAAACATTTAATTTAAAAAGGAACACAATGAGGGGGTTCATTTTGCCATAGAAATTATGATTAGTGCTGAAGAAAGAAAAATTAGAGCACATCTTGAGTGACTTCTCAAATCCTCTTCTATTTCATTTAAAAATTCTGATATGCAGACTGAAACATGCACTTTTAATACCAGCAGCAGACTTCCGTGGTGAGCAGTAGCTTTACTACAGTTATCTAATGAGCAACTAGAGTGCTAACATTCAGAATTTGTGGCAAATGTGTGACATATCTGAATACCTTCTTGATGGAATCAAAGTAAAAAACTGAAAGCATTTCCTACTGAGGAGACTGCAGTAAATGAGGAAATTAGGAAACTTCATAACAAATAAATCTCCCAAGATGGCCACCAGAGACAAAAGACCCCAAATGCAGCACAAATATCACCCAGATGTAGCCCACATGTAGCCCAATGACAAAAGTGTGCAAAACACTTATTTTTTGTGTATTTGCAGTTTTAGATAGTGCAGACTTGTCAGGTATTGGAGTGCTTTACATGAGCATTGGTTCCATCACACAAGATCAAATTCATTTTGGTTGTAGACATGGGGAGATTAAGTGATTTGACCAGAATCACAGAATGTTGAGCTGAAGCAGAAACTCCAACCTGGTTCCCCAGTTGCAAAGTCTGCAGCTCTGGAAGTAACACCACATCCTCTCCCCTAGGTGCAACATTTAATTAAGTGGTCAACTGGATAAAAAAACATAAATATTACAAATAATTTAAAAGTTGTTTGTCGCTATTTGAAAACTCAGAAAATATGTCCTCATTTTAGTTTTTTAGAGCACTAACCATAATTTTGATGCAAATAAGACCCTCTCATATATGTAATTTCTAAAGGAAATACTCTAGGTATTATAGTTTTGATTACATCAAGATGACGTCAGGAGTTCCACACTTTTGTAATAAATATAGAATGTTAGCAATATAGTTGTTCATTGGGATACTGTTGAGAGGCAGAGGCCAGGGGCACGGACTCTGAACATTGAAGGCAGGTAGGAGAGTGCAGAGGCAACAATTTGGCCACGCTGGGCAGGCAGGAAGGGCAGTGGCAGCACAACAGACTATGGAGGGCAGTGGAAAGGGGGGCAGGGGCAACAAACCAACAATACAGGACTGGCAAGAGAGGCTGTGGCAATATATTTGACCATTGTGGGCAGAAGGAAGAGGCAGTGGTAGTACAACCATACATGCCAACAGACCCGTTTCAGCCAGGAAAAGTCCAATATTTTTAAGCTCAAATGGGCTTTATTTGATCTGTCTCCTGTCTATAATCTCCTCTTTTTCAATGTAACTCAAAGGGGAAAATCAATACCCCAGTTATTTTTCAAAATCTCCCTCTTACCAAGTTCAAAATGTTCGCAAGTATGGTACATTGGATCATGGTAGGCAGGAGGAATTGGGGTAGGGACATGGACTTGGATAACAGAGGACAGGAGGGACATGGAGAGGTGCACCAAACTGACCCTACAGGGCAGGCATCAGGGTTTGCAGCAGCACAATACACCACACAGCGCATGCGGGACAGGAGTGCAGCACAACAATTCATAGAAAGCAATAGAGAGGGGACAGGACCATGCACATGGACAACAGAGAACAGAGGGGAAAGAGGCAATGGTAGCTAGCTGACCATAATGGACAGACAGGAGAGAAAGATGCAGCATAACAGACCATAAAGGGCAGGAGGGACGGATTAGGGGCATTACAATGGAACAGACAAGCCAGGAGGGAGGGAATAGGGGTCTGCACATGGAAACAGAGGGCTGGGGGCAAGAGGGCAGGGCAGGAGCAGCAGGATGACCATGGAGGTCAGGCAGGATGGGCAGTAGAAACAAGACACACCACGGAGAGCAACAATGAGACTATGATGGCATACACACAGACCATGGAGGGAAGGTGGGAGGGGGTCAGTGGCAGCTAGCTGACCACACAGGGAAGGTGGGAGGGGCCATGGCAGCACAGAAGACCATGCATGGCAAGCAGGAGGGTTAGTGGCAGCACAATGGCTATGATGGGCAAGGAGGAGGGTGCAGGGGCATGCACAAAGGACCATGGAGGATAGAAGGGAGGGTCAGGACCTGGCACAGACAAGAGAGTTCAGTGGAAGGGGCCTCACAACAGACCACGCGGGGCAGGCAGGAGGAGCAGTTGCAGCACAACAGACAAGGGAGGGCAGAAGGGTGTGGCAGTAAAATGGACCATGGAGGACAGGAGGAAGGGGATAGGGGCATGTGGTCAGGCATGTGGTCAGGCAGGGTGGAGGTGGCAGGGACAGGTTACAGTCATCTGACAATGCTAGGCAGGTGGGAGGGGAGTGGCAGCTCAACAGAACACTCAGAGTAGATAGGAGTGGCAGGTCCATGGAACATGGTGGGCAAAAAGGATGGAGCTGGGGCATGCACAAAGACATTGGAGGGCAGGGGGAAGGAGAATAGGGGCAGCAAGCTAAGCACAGAGGCTAAGCAGGAGGTCAATGATGGGCCATAGAATTGGGCAATGGAGGGCAGGAGGAGTGGACTGGTACATAATGCTAAATGGAGGGCAGTGGCAGCACATCAGACCATGCATGGCAGGAGAGAGGAGGCTTGTCCATGGATTCAGACAACAGAGGATAGGGAGGAAGTGGATGGGGCAGCAAGCTAACTGTTCAGAGAAGGTGGGTATTAGGAACTTTATTGTTTTTAAAATGTGTGTCTGTGCGAACTACTTAAAATATGAACAAGTATGCAGCATAATCTCACTTTTATTCAGGAAGAGGAGGACGTTTGTGACTGTGACTCCGGGCTCACTTGGCAGAAACACCCCCTGACCCTCCACCCTCCATCGCAAAATGTAATGCCTGTGAAAAGGGTAGGTGGACGCAGTGTTATATAGAACATAGTCCTGAGAGCACGATTGAAAATGAAAACTAGATATAGTAAATGGTATAAACTATGCACCAAAAAGTGTGATATAAGATGAACCGGGCGTGAAATATAATATGCAATACAGTGTGCGCAATGACAGATTCATTGGAGAGCGCGAGATAGCACAGGCACTAGCGCGTGCTATGCGATATGCGCCTTGGAGTGTTATATGCACAGGGCAGTGTTGTGTAACCTAACTAGTCTCTAAAGTTGTAATATAAAATATGTGCTGGGGAGTGTAACGTTGCATATGCACTGTGACAAAGATATGGATCCCAGATTGTAATATGTATGGCATAGCGCTGTGCGTTATAACATAGGCATCGAGGAAGGCAATATAACCCGTGCGAAGGCAAGTGTGGCATGACATATTCACGGGGAGGTGTTACAGTGCACATGGGCTAGAGAGTGTCATAGCATACGCACTAGCTGGTGGAATACAACACAGAGGTGTGAGGCACTCGGCGGGCACTGGTGGGTGTAACACAGCATTGGGCTCAGCCTGGAGCACGCTGTGACTCTCAAGTGAGGTTCGTCTCCTTTCCAGAGAGTAAAATAAAAAGTATTACACATCCGGCGGTGGATGTGTGTTTTATTAACCGTGAGGGGGGTTTCTTGCATAGTTTGGTCGAATTTTTGTCGAATCCCCTTTGAATGGCTTGGTGTGCGTGTATATTAAATGTGCCCGTCAATAGCTACCCATGTTTGTATAAATAAACGACAAGGGTGTCTACTTGGAGAGTACCCACCGGTGGGGGTGCCAGGATTAGGCACGGTAGGGCGTCAGACACATCAGAGCTTCACTAGCGGTGTAAATACATTCCATGTGGATTCATTCTATGCATAGTCGCCTTTTAATGAATATCACGCAAATCGTCATGGTGATAGGTAAATACGGTTTGTCCAGCATGTCCTAGGTGTTTCTATAAATATATATATTTTTTTAAATAATAAAAAACAAAGGCCGGCCCCGGGGGATGGGGTCCCCGGGGCCAAAAGTGGCCTAAGGAGGGGGGCAACGCAGCCTCCTCCTAAAGAATTAAAAAGAAAAAAAGGCTATGACCCGGGGGTTGTGGTCCCTGGCGCCGATTAAGGGCTTGGGAGGGCCAAATGTATTTTTTTCAACAAAAAAAATTAGGGAGCAGGCCCTGGGGGATGGGGTCCCCAGGGCCAGTAAATTAGGAAAAGAAGGGGGGCCACACAGCCCTCCTTCTTAAAAAAATAAAATAAATAAAAGACGGCATTGCGCTGGAGGCCACGCCCCCTCTTTGCAGCACTCTGCAAATGCGCCCCCTGGCCAGTTGTAAGTTGGGGAATTAATTCCCCTTCAATACTGAGGTTCCCTGAAGGCCAACTAGCCCAACAGGTATCTCCAGTATGCGCCAGGGAGCTGCGTTGCAGACAGGTGTTCTGAGGCCACACCCCTTTTTATACCTCTATGCAACGCAGCTCTGTGGTGCTTAATGGAGGTACCTAGTGGGCTAGTTTGACCCTAGGGACCTTTAGGATTCAAGGGGACTTAATCTCTCAACTTAGAACGGCCACACGGCGCGTTTACACAGTGGTGAAGGGAGGGGACGGGGCCTGAGGTGACGTGTGCAAACACGCCCTGTGGCGCGTTTTAAGTTGGGGAAATAATTCCCTTTCAATCCTGAGGGACCCTGGGGGCCAACTAGCCCACCAGGTGCTTCTGTTGCAGGGATTCTGCTTATGCACAGAACTATGCACAGGAAACCAGGACCTCAGTGAATTGTGGTGTACCAAAAACTCACCTCAGAACCCAGAACCCCTTATCCGACCAGCATCAGTGTCCCATTCGTTATCCGAGTTTTATCTCGGCGGTCCCAATGTATAGACAACCCAGAACAAAGGACTTAGTGTATTTCTCAGGAATGGTGGGAATCAGAAATACCTGTTCGTAATTATTTTCATATCAGTCCACAACCGAATAAACAGGGACACGGTAAAGTTTAAAGAGTTTATTTTATAAACCTCGTGTCCTAAGATGCAGTACTTTGGCTAACATAAGCAGACAAATGATTAAAATCAAAACCATCAGCATAGTTACAATACCATAGAAAATGAAAGGAGTAATCATACTAAAATGACAGTGGATCTCAGCCACCTTCCTTACGCTAGCAAACTAATATTTTATTATTAGACTAGTAAAAGGTCTCTCGGCTTGAATGTGGAACCCCACACCGTAAAGATCAGCTCAATGAGATCACATCACAGGATCAGCTAGGCTCTGCTCCTGGGAAAGCTCTTCTTCCGAATGTAATGAAAAACATGTAACACTGCAATATTAATAGCACCCGACTTTCAGGTATTTGCAGCTGTGTGCGTGTTATGACTAAATAGTGGGACGATCAACCTGAATCCAACAACATGCACCGTCTAGCGACCCAAACTGTTTCTTTACTCGATGTGCAGACCAAGGTCGCTGCTCACTGTTTGGGATGTGAACAACAGACAGTTCTCATGTGAAGCAAAGTCGAGCAAGCATTTCTCAATTAATAACATGTGACTACAGTGTTGCGTGCAAAAGCAGCAAAAGCGACAAGATGGCTTCCTAACATCTAACGCGGTTGTGCTAACTTAGCATTGTACGTATATAGATAGCAATCTTCACTACACTTCCAGTAAGCACCACTGCTCTGCGTTGCAGAGAGGTGGTGCAGGCTGTGCCCCTTTTTACACCTCTCTGCAATGGCACTTACTGGACGTACCTAGTGGGCTATTTTGCCCCTAGGGATCCTCAGGATTCAAGGGGACTTAATCTCCCAACTTAAAAAACGGCCACAGGGCGTGTTTACACAGTGGGGAAGGGAGGGGACGGGGCTTGAGGTGACGTGTGCAAACACGCCCTATGGCATTTTCCCCTTCAATCCTGAGGGACCCTGGGGGCCAGCTAGCCCACCAGTTGCTTTCAGTAAGTGGCACTGAGCTGCACTGCAGAGAGGTGGTCCAGGCCGTGCCACTTTTTACACCTCTCTGCAACACAGCTCTGTGGCGCTTACTGGAGGTACCTAGTGGGCTAGTTGGACCCTAGGGACCCTCAGGAATCAAATGAACTTAATCTCCCAACTAAAAACGGCCACAGGGCGTGTTTACACAGTGGTGAAGGGAGGGGATGGGGCCTGAGTTAACGTGTGCAAACAAGCCCTGTGGTGCGTTTTAGGTTGGGGAAATAATTCCCCTTCAATCCTGAGGGACCCTGGAGGCCAACTAGCCCACCAGGTGCTTCCAGTAAGCGCCACTGTGCTGCGTTGCAGAGAGGTGGTCTAGGCCGTGCCCCTTTTTACATCTCTCTGCAACACAGCTCTGTGGCGCTTACTGGAGGTACCTAGTGGTCTAGTTGGACCCTAGGGACCCTCAGGATTCAAGGGGACTTAATCTCCCAACTTAAAACGGCCACAGGGCGTGTTTACACAGTGGGGAAGTGAGGGTACGGGGCCTGAGGTGACGTGTGCAAGCACGCCCTGTGGTGCATTTTAAGAGGTAGCTTTAATCTCCTGCCCTATTATATACTAGGGGCTTACAGAAGAGGTCATGCTGATCACAGGGGGACCCCAACGCATAGTGTTCCCTAGTGTATGTAGGTGTTTTCACTGTATTCTGAGTGTCTTTTAACATAGCACTGGCTCTAGGACTGGTTAGTCAGACTCACTTACCACAAGTATCCGTCTGAAAAAGTGGAGGGTACAGGATGATTTTGCAACAAGGCTTCTTTCTGCTCTTCTGTTTGTTCTTTCTGCAAATTATCCTTCTTCCTGCACTTTTCTTGATCTTTGAGGACTTCTGTTGCTTCTTTCTGCATTTATTTTTTTTCTTTCTGTGCGTTTTTTCTTCTTTCTTCACATGTCCTATCTCTGTAGGCATAGTTAGAAATTAGCATTTAAAAAACCTTTGAAATTCACTGAAAAAACCATAGGTTTCAGGCATGTTATAGTTAGGAATTAGCATTTAAAAAACCTTAGAAATTCACTGAAAAAATCATAGGTTTCAGGGGCGTTATAGTTAGCTGGACTTTTCACTCGTACAAAACCTTTGAAATTCCCCCGTTATAGTTAGTTCAGCTAACTATAACTCGCGCGCCCGCAATGCACTGCTGATGACGTCACATATTACATCACTCATGACATGGTCAGTGACATCACTCATGACATCACTGATGACATCTCAAATGACATCACTGATGACATCATCCTTGTGATAAAGTGGCAGACCTCCTCTCCCCCTAATATAACCTTTGATACACACATTCAAAAATAGAAACTAAAATTTTCAAAACAATGGACATACCAATATCAGTTACAACAACCTATTCAGTAATTCTAAGATCCACATACACATCCACTCATTCACCAACAGTCCTATACAGTCACTCATACATGTACTCACTCATCATATGTACTCATACACCTATACATCCTGTTACACAACGCCACTCATCCATAGAGTTACTCACACACATAGTCACTTATGCTAATAAAGAATCAAACATCCATTTACTTGCATATACAGTTATACACACACCACCACACTTACTTCTACAGAAACTTACACATACTTAGGGGCAGATCTATGTCAGAGATGCGCCACTTTTACGCCGCCGTTGCGTCACTTTTGTGACGCAGCGGCGGTGTAAACCCTGCGCCACGTTGCGCCATATTTACATCGTGACGCATCTATGGAGATGCGTCACGATGTAAAGCCCTGCGCCACGTAAAACCTGCGTCAGGTTTCACGTGGGCGTGTCGACATAGGGGGGGGCGTTCCGTCGCAGGAACGCCCCTGAAAAGTGACTCAGTCAAATCTATAAGATTTGACTGAGTCACTTTCCCAACGCTGATGCGCCAAAACCCTGCGCCTGCTTGAAGCAGGCGTAAGGCTTGACGCACCATGTTAGGGATAGGGTTGGTTGGAACAGTGCTGGAGTTGCGTCGCGCTTGCGACGCAACTGAAGCACTGCGCCAACCTTACGCCATTGGATGCGTCACGCATCTGTTTATTCCTGCGCCATGATGCGCCGCATTATAAATGCGGCGCATCATGTGTGGCGGAAGGGTAAACTTGCGTGACGCATCATTCCTGGCGCATCCTTGCTAATTTGCAGGGATGCGCCAGGCAACATAAATCTGCCCCTCTGTCTTTTAAACAATCACTTATAGAAACACATACTTATTCATACAGGAACTCTTTCAATCTCTCACTCTCACATATACTCACTTATATACACCAATAGTCACATATACTAGTTTAAAACATATGTAGTTACTCATAAAGACACTATTGAGACAGTCATTCACTCACTAACACACCCATGCACACACTCATCCACCCATACAGTCCTGCGCACATGCTGTCTTCAACACATACAAACAGTGAGTCACTCATTCATGCACCTATGCACTACGTAATACCCCCCAGCGAACCATACAGACACTCAGACACTCATACTGATACTCAAAAAACAACTAATAACCTATATAGACACTCATGTAGCTACTCACCAACCCATGCAGCCACTTATACACAAAGTGAGAAACTGATACAGATATTTACATATTTAAACATTACTCACTAAGCCATGTATTCACTAAGATACACTTAATCAGTCAGTTATACAATCAATTTTTCAAAAACAAATCACCATTTAGACACTTATATACCCATTTATTCTTCCATCGACCTTGAGATATACATATATAAAACAGATGTAATTTTCAGAAAAACACACATTAACTGGATGATGTCATCAGCAACCCTGTTATTAATCTATCTAAACGTACACTTTCCCCCACTGAATTATCCGTCCTTTCCAAAGGACTGAGCTTTGTACCGAGTGCACCAAGTAACAGCTTTGGCACAAAAATAGATTTGTACCGTTTCTTAAGCTAGATTAGATTGAAACATTACTTTTACAGACATTCTAATCCCACTAATACTAACAAGGCACCAGCAACTCCGTTGCGAACACCATCTACTTTTTCACCACCCACACACTGAATGTCCAACAAAATTCTTGCTTTTGAACAGGTAGTACTGCAAGACGTTCTGAAATTATTTGACACCAGTAAATATATCAAGCATAACATCAGTAAAGAGGAAAGATCGAGCTTAGAAACATTGAGAAACAACATGGAACTAGTAGTCAAGCCAGCAGACAAGGGTGGAGCTATTGTGGTTCAAGGTAGAGAGGACTATGTCACCGAGATTCAGACACAGCTACGAGTGGTTACTAATTACCAAAAAATTAGGGGAGACCCTACTAAGGAAGTTTCCAAATTGATACATACGTTAACTACACAAGGTTTGGAGGAAGGGTATCTGAGCCAACTTGAGTATAATTACCTCAATCAGAAAGAATCCCGGGTTCCTACAATTTATACCCTCCCGAACGTTCACAAGAACAGGGACAAACCACCTGGCAGACCCATAGTGTCAGGGTGTGGATCAGTCTTGGAACCCCTATGTCGGTATGTGGACATTTTTCTACAACCGTGGGTGGACAAGACTAGGTCATACATCCGTGACACTATGGAAGTCATTAATTGGGTGGAGGGCCTTACCTATGACAAGGACAGCCAGATACTGGTAACAATGGATGTGGCCTCATTAAACACAAGTATTCCACAAAGAGAAGCCCTAGCTATAGCTCAGGAAGTACTAGAACGCAGGGAAAGACCACATAGAGTACCAACGGAGTTTATTATTGCTTTACTTGAGGTGGCAATGACAAAGAATGTTTTCTTGTTTCAGAAAGAATTCTTTTATCAGACCAAAGGTGTGGCTATGGGAGCCGGGTTTGCTCCCGATATAGCAAATTTGTACATGGATAACTATGAGGATAAAAACATCTACAATGCCGATAACCCTTTCACAGAGAACGTAACTCTGTGGAAGAGGTATATCGATGATGTCCTCATGATCTGGACTGGAGACTCTGCAACCTTAGAAGAATTTTGTATCTGGCTCAATGAACGATCTGAGGACATCCAGATGACCATGACTTATAGTGCAGAAAAGGTTAATTTTCTTGATCTAACTGTACAAAGTGAGAATAATGAGCTTTACACTACCCTATACAGGAAGCCATTAGAACAAAACACATTATTGGGATATAGGAGTAACCATCCGAGAAATCTACGAGATAATCTACCCTACGGGCAATTCCTGAGAATTCGCAGGAACTGCACACGTAGGTCTGATTTCTTTAAGGAGTCTGACTCACTCCTTCAGAGACTTTTCAATCGAGGGTACCCACGCAGCCTTCTAAAAAGATCGTGAAAGCGAGCGTGGTAGTGTCACAGGGACGTACTATTTAAACCAAGACTGACAAACCCACAGATGATAACCGGATTGTCTGCGTCTCTACTATCAGTAATAGAAGTACAGAGATCAAGAGAATTATAAACCAAAATTGGAACCTAGTTTCAGACGAAATAGGTAGCACAGAGCGTCCTTTGTTTGCTTTTAAAAGGGGCAAAAACATTAAGGATTATGTAGTCAGTTCATATCTTAAAGATGAACCAGTACCTGACACGCGTTCACTCTTAATGCTACCACCGCTCCAAGGACACTATAAATGTGGACGGTGTAAAGCATGCGAACTAACTGTTGACAAGAAATGACAAGAAATACAGTCTAAATCATCATACAAATTGTAATAGACAGGACATGATCTATTTAATCAAATGTCCTTGCCAGAAAGTGTATGTAGGACAGACTAAGCAAAAGATAAAGACACGTATCCTACCGCATTGCTCTCGCATCCATTGCAGGGTACAAGGGACACCTTTAGTTAAACATTTTAATGATGAAGGACACAGTATCAACAGCATTGAGTGGTGGGTATTAGAGAGAATAATGCTGAACCCGAGAGGAGTTTCCCTATCAGCCATTATGAATCTAATCGAATGCAAATGGATTAATTTGCTTAATTCAGTTAATAGGGGTCTGAATGAACAAGAGGAGATTTCTAGGCAGATATCTCTGCTCACCCTGACTTAGGATATTCACTAATAAGACATGACTGCTCACATGACGTGGTATTGTCCAATGTGGCTTATACGGATATCCAATAGGGATCTTTACTGTTACTAACACACTAGTGCTACATGTGAAGGCCTTGTCTTCCTCTTACATGATTGCCAGTGTTCTGCCAATATATCTGAAAACAAATGTGTGACTATTGTCCAATTTTTGATCAAGTCTACAACAGGGATCAGTTATTTTAACACACCATTGCTGTATATGTAGATGTTAAGAGCTACGATTTGTAAAATAGTGCAATTAAATATTGATCTAATTTCTGTATGATAATACACAATTTGTGCAAATACATATGCCTATGTAACACATTGCCTATTGAGTTCGAGATATTGTGATAACACACACAATTGGCAGTATTTGTTTATGTAAATATATAAGTTGAGTATACACGACTTGTTTTTTTAAAAATGTATCATTAACTTTATGATGCCTTTCAGGCTGTGTATACGTACGCCATGATATATTCCTGTGCCTTTGAGCTGTCCGTTTGTAAACTTTGAATTTAGGTTAATTGTTTATATTCCAATCACAAATGACTAATCAGTGATAACTTTTTCCGCCAGATGACAGCTAGGTTATATTTCAGACACCTGGCAGATATATATTTTAATCACTGGCCACTAGAGGGCAGGCCGGTCACGTTCGCGTTCTTTCCTGATAGTTTGTAATCAATCCCTGACCAATTCGACGAGACAAACTTTTAACCCGATCCCCACAAGAGGGCAGGTGAAGAACCAGAACCTTTTGGACCTGGCGGCGCAGGGTACGCCCTCTGTCTTCGGGGTTCACCTGCTTCGTTCCACAGAGACACGGGACACACTGTCGGCGTTAGAAGATTGGATTTATTTAGCTGCAGCTAGTACAGTTATCCTACTAGTACACAAAGTAGGTTCTCAGGAGACTGCCACTTCACTCTGTGGCGCATCAGATTAAATACTATACAATACTTGATTATTAACAAAACACACGCCCCAAGCAAAGAAGAAAAGAGCCAATAGTGTAAGTGGAAAACAAAGCGGAACCAGTAAGAAAGGTTCGAAAATAGAAAGATCAGATGACTCGAAGAGACCTCTCCTCCAACTGTGTTTGTCATCCCACCCCCGAACTAATTTATTAACAGATTACAACTGACTTGCAGGTGGTGAGATACGTTTGTGTGTATTGGAGGACAGGCATGACACAAGAGAATGCTAGCAGGAGACAGTGAAGGCCAGTCGATAAGATATGATCGGGAAAGAATGGTGTGAGCCTACAGATAGTTGAAACAGGGATTAGAAAAGCCAGACAAGGATTAGTGTACTCGGCTAGTCCAAACACCAGCTTCACAAACAAGGACGAGGACGTATTTCGACACCAAGCTACGGGAAAAGCAGAATAGACTTCGTTCGCCGTGCTGCCTGAGTGATGGCAACACAAAATGGCGGCGGGTTAAAATATGGCGGGTCGATTCGATCGTGATCGAAAATAGAAGTTCCTCAGACCCTCCTTTTGCCAGAACTCAGGCAAGATAGACTCACGTTAATCTGAGTCCACATCAATAGCCATGAGATCATCGAGCTGTTGTTGTAGCATCATCCTTATGTTTTCTGTTACTTGAGGTTTGGGTCTTGAGATGCACATAGTAGCACAAAGATCACAGATAGCGGGACCACAGTGCATACAAAGGCAACAAGAAAATACGATAGTCAAGATTATTCCAAGGAATGTCAATGCTTTCCAACCCCATTTGGACAGTAGTCCCCAAAACCATTCTGTTAAAGACCAATCTCCTTCGTCCTGATGAATAGACTCGGAGATTATATGCAACTTGGAGATAGCTTGGTATACTGCCGGAGCGTCATTAGGAATGAAAATACAACAGCTTGACCCGATCAATTTACATACTCCACCACGATCGGCAAGAATAAAGTCTAAGGCAAATCGATTTTGCAAGGTCATAAGACGATCCGCCTGTAGTTCCACCATGATATTACTCAAGGCTCCTACAGTGATGTCTATTGTAGTCTCTATAAGACACGGACCAGTTGCCTTATATTTCTGCTGTTGGCCATTGGACCCCAGAAGGGAAGAAAACCTTTAAGGAAATCTCCTCCTTCTTGTCCCGCGGTGTCTTTTGAGTCAATGATTCCTCAGCTGAGACGGGTTTGGTGATAATTGGCAGAAGCAGAGTAAGTAGGAGGAAGAAGGAAAGCTATGTAGCAGGTACCAGAGAAACCCGTTGGTAACCAGGTATAAGCTCTATCATAACAAATGAAATAGGTGCCTTGAGACGGTACTAGAGGAGGTGAGTTTTGAGAGGAATAAATGTACGTGTAGGAACAGTTACTCTTTGGTGCAGTGTCAGAAGAGCGATCGTTTATTTTTAAAAAGAAGTTACCTTGATGCGGTATAGTCCAGATTGGTGAGGATTTCTCCTTTCCCATTTTATTATTAAGACTCGACATGTATTGGGTGATGTTCCAATTGGTGTATGCTTTTCTTTCATCGATGGAAATCTTGCTATTCTCCATGATTTTAGCCATAACTACCATACCCTTAATCAAAGAACTATGACTAGAATCCGGATAATTAATTTGTGAAGCAACAGACCGTCTGAATTTACTTTGATATGCATTGGAGAAAATAACAAAGAATGCCCAAGCAGAACCCTCATAGGAGAAAGGAAGAACTAGATATGGTATTCCTCTCTCAGTAGTATGGGGCATAAGACCACATACCCAACAATCAGTTGTGTTAACCACTAATTGATGCTGGTGTAATAGTTGGACAAAGGAAATGTTGTAATACTCGGTTTTTCTGACAAGTTCATGTGAAGGAAAAGTATGAAAGAGGTGTGGAGAGATAGTAGAAGAAGGCAAAGAGGAGGAAGGGGAGGTGTTTCTTGGCTGCAAAACATAAACTATCCAACCAATAATCGCCAAAGCAATACATAATGATATTAAAACACATAGAGTTATACTGTAACGACTGTACATTATTTTACAAGATGCTTTCCTCATTTCATTTCTTCTCTCTTTATTACTTGGTGTAGTTTCCATTTTCACTAGTGGATGCTCTATCACTGAAGTCACGATGCTCTACCATCCTATGGCACTGAAAATCCTGCAGACCTATTGTCACTACTCAGGTCGTGACCTAGATTCCTACCGTGATCCTGCAACCTAAACAGAACACTACACAAGGGAGAAGAAGAAAGTTCAATTGTTCTTTTGTCTGGGCCTGAGGTTATAGTGCTCCTTCCCCAGAACACTCTGATCTAGAAACAATGTTCTTGGTTCAGTTGTATTCAAGCGACGATGCAAAGGAATTGCTTCCTGTAAAATGTCATCGTCCTCTTTTTCAGACAACGTCCCATTCAGGTGTGCATCGCTAAAGGGTACAAATCGTGGAACTGTTTCGCCTTCACAGTCACCAACCCCTCTACGAACCCACTGATCAAAAGGCAAGGGCAAAGGTACTTTCTTGCAATGCACACCGTGAATCCAATTTTTCTTTCCTTCAACTTTCACCGCTGTCCTTGTCGTGAGTAGGACCATACGAGGCTCCCGCCATTTGGGTTCCAAATTCTTTTTCTTCTGAAAATTTCGGGTGCAGACCCAGTCACCTGGTCGGATGGAGTGACCTGGATCTGTGGAAGCCTCCGGCAAAGCACTCTGAACCTGTCGATGAAGGACATGCAATTTAATTGTAAGGTCATGCAGATAGTCAATTAACATTGTGTAGGGCAAATCTGAGAACTTTTTAGGATGAGGTATTCCCCATACATTGGCCGGACGGCCAAACACCACTTCGTAAGGGCTAAGTCCCAGATGAGAGTGTACTGCAGTTCTGGTGGATAGCAGAGCTAATGGCAAAGCATCAGGCCAATTAAGTCCCGTACTTGCTTGAATCTTCGCTAATTTTAACATCAAGGTTCCATTGTAACATTCTACTAAACCCGCTGACTGTGGATGATTTGCCGCGTGGAACTTTTGCTTGATTCCAAGACCTGCACAAACTTTCTGCATGACTTGGCCAACAAATTCGCTCCCATTGTCACTACAGACAATGCGCGGCAATCCGAACCTGGGAAAGAACTCTTTTAGAAGGATTTTGGCTGTGGAGAAAGCTGTGTTATCTTTCAAAGGGTATGCTTCTATCCATCTCAAAAAGGCCATACTACCACCAGAACATATTTGAGGTTGTTGCATTGATCCATGTGAATGTAAACGATTTGCAACACTTCAAATGGGTGTGTCGGAGGAGCAAAGTGACCTGCTGGAGTGGGGGTTCCCTTTCCTGGATTATACATCAGACAAACAATACAATGCTTTACTACGTTGTCTGCACATTTCGGGATATTTTCATTCTGCCAAACTGGGGCTAGAAGTTTACAAATGCCTTTTGCACTAAGGTGAGCTGGACAATGAGCCATAGTAACCACTGGGAGTACATAAGCATCCGGTAACAACCAACGTTGATGTTCAGATAATTCTACCCAACAACCCATTTCATCTAACATTCCCTTACTTTCTTTCCACATGCTCAACTCTCTTTCTGTAGCCTCTTTCTGAATCGTTTTCACGCTTTCCACTGTATTCTCACACATTCCTCTCTCTCTGACCCAATTCGCAGGACCTGCCATATACATTCGACTCGTTGAATCTTTCGCTGTTTTCTTTGCTGTTTCATCAGCAAATGCATTTCCTCGTCTAACATCATCCATAATCTTTTTGTGAGCACTACACTATCGCTATTTGGACGGGTAAAGCAAGTGACTCAAGGAGATCAGTCACTAACTGGCCATGCTGTACCTTAGTGCCATGTGAAGTTAAGAAACCCCTCTCTCTCCAGAGACGCCCAAAATTGAACGCGACACCAAAGGCATACTGACTGTTAGTGTACACGTTCACTCTTTTCCCTTTTGATAATACACAAGCTCTCGTCAGTGCTATCAACTCTGCTGCTTGCGCTGAATTGTGTCTAACACGTGCAGTTTCCACAATCGTATGTAAGGTAGTTACAGCATAGGCTGAAACCGTATCTCCATTAGGCATCTTAAAATAAGAACCATCTACCCATAGAGTCCCATCTGGATTCTCTAACGGTGTGTCTCTCAGGTCAATTCTTCCTTTTGTCTCTTCCTCAGTATGGAGGAAACAATCATGCTGGTCCTCAACACTCTTCTCATTTGAAAGGGGCAACAAAGTAGCTGGGTTCAGAGTATTACATCGTTTGATGTGTACGTGACTAGCCAACAGCGTCAGCTCGTAACCAGTTAAACGTGCACTCGTAAGATGCTGTGTTTTCGTTCTGTTTAGTAAGGTATCCACTGCATGTGGCACCATGACAATGAGAGTGTTATCTAACACTATCCCAGCGGACTGTCGGATAGAAATTGCTGCGGCTGCTGTGGCTTTGAGACAACTAGGCTTTAGCTACGGGATCTAACGTAGCCGAGAAATAAGCACATGGCCGCTGTCTATCTCCAAATTGCTGTGTCAAGACTGATAATGCACAACCTTCTTTCTCGTGAATATACAGCGTAAAAGGCTTAGTGTAATCTGGGGTACCCAGTACAGGAGCAGAACACAGAGCAGTGTGTAAATCAGTGAAACTCTTTTGGCACTCTTCAGTCCAAGGAAGGGGCTGAGGCATATCTTTTAAAGTGCGTGCCAACAAAGGTTTGGCGATCAAAGAGAAGTTAGGGATCCACTGTCTACAATAGGAAGTGATTCCCAGAAAAGCACGTACTTCCCTTTGTGTGGATGGTACAGACATTCGAGCAATCGCCTGAATTCATTCTGGTGTCAATCGTCGTCCCTCCTTTGATAGGAGATGACCCAAGTAGGTAACTTCTCGACAAACATACTGTAGTTTGGAAGGTGAAACCTTGTGATTCAGTTTAAACAAATGACGCAACAGTGCAACAGTGACATCTTTGCAGATATTTTCTGAATCGGCGGCGACTAACAAGTCGTCCATATATTGGATAAGAGCGGCACCAGACGGCAAATGAAAAGAATCAAGATGACATTTCAAAGCTTGGCTGTAAATGGAGGGACTTTCACAGTACCCTTGGGGTGCGCGCTTAAATCGGAAGCTTCGGCCTCCAAGAGAAAAACCAAAAATGTCCCTACTCTCTTCTGCAATGGGAATACTAAAGAAGGCATTCTTTAGATCGATAACAGAGAACCAAGTCGCTGTGGAAGGTATCATAGTCAACAAGGCAGTGATATCTGGAACAACAGGAAATTGTGGAATCACAATTTTGTTTACTTCTCGCAGATCAATCACAAACCGGTACACAGGAGGCTGAGAAGGATCAGTACGTTTAAGAACAGGAAGAATAGGACTATTGCATGTGTTGCCTCTCGTTTCTTCAACCACACCCTTCTGGATTAAGTCATGAATGATTTCCAAAAGCGATTTTTCACCTTCAGCAGAGATTCTATATTGTGGGATACGTGGTAGTTCAACATTGGGCTTGAGAGTAACAACATAAGGCGGTATCTCAAGACAACCCACATCGTTCGGACCCGTGGCCCAAAGTGCTGTCGGAAGAGAAAGCAACTCGGGAGGAAACTGATCTCTAGACAGATACATTGGGGAGATCAACTTCTGACCTAGAGTGAGATGTACGCCTGAGGGAGAACAATATATTGTAGCATGCATTCTTTTCAATAGGTCTAGGCCCAACAGATTCTCACCACAACCATTCGTCAACAGAAGTGAAGCTTCCAAGTCATAAGGACCAACTGAAATAGGCAAAGGACAAGAAACCAGATTGCGAACAGGGGCGCCAGAGAATCCTACAGAAACATTCGTTAAGCCAGACAAAGGTGCCCCAGGGAGTTTAGAATGAATAATTGAACTTCTCATTGCTCCAGTATCTAGAAGAAATGGCTCTGATACACCCATTGTAGTGACGTTGGCATAAGGGCCATTTTGATCTACTAGGATTGGCACAACTCCTCTACTTTGTCCATGGCTGTCCTAGTTGGCATGAAGACTCTCATTCTCGCCTTCAACATAATGGTCTTCATTATAATACTGAGTGGATCTCACATTTTGCTGATCAAAGTAGTTCATGGAATTAGGAGAAGGAAGGGTACGCTGTTCTTGAGTTAACATACCTCGACCTCTACCTCTGTTTGCTGACTGGAGGCCAGCATGACCTCGTGGAGCAGATGACGCTCCATTGCGCTGCAATAAAACAGCTGCTCTTAAAATGACCTTCCTCTCTACAATAGGCACATTGATTAGGACCTAGCAAAGGTCGCGGAATGTATGGCTCAGGTTTCTGATACAACCTTTGAAACTCCGGTGGCTGCTGAGTCTGAGGCTGAACATAACGTGGAGGATAGGCTTGTTGCAAGAGAACCTTAGTTTTTAAATTTTTCGTCTTTTTCTCTTGTTTTTCTTTTTCTTCTTTGTCCCTATTCTCGTAATATTGTGCAGTAGCCAATATTTGGGCAGAAGAAGAAACAGCCCAAGAACTTTCTGAATCCTTTAATTTGTGTGACAGCTCGGGAAGCAAATTAAATACAAATTTATCCACGAATAATCACTGTCCACCCTCGGTAGCCATGTCCTGACCACTGTGATCGATAAATGTCTCTTCGAAACGAGTAAAGAAATCAGAGACACTTTCATCTTTCTTTTGTTTACATGCTGCTAGCTTATCCCAATTCACTCTCAATGCAGGCATCATAGTTTTCATTAACGTAATGATTCTACCAGGAAGTTCCGAGATCAATGCGTCAGGCTTTGCGCCACCCACTTGATCTCTATCTGTATCAGCTATAACATTCCAAGTAGCACCCAGTTCCTGTGCGTGATCCTCTCTACGAATCTTAGCCCATATTGTCTGCAGGACTACATTACCCATTAACACATCAATATCTGCCAGATTCATAATACAAGCATCGATTGTCTGCAATAATTCTCTGTAATAACCTGCAGGGTTCTTACAAGGATCTGGTAGAGTCTGCTTAAGGGCCAAAACTTCAGATCTCTTCCATGGTACATGTACCCATATACGCTGAAAGTGAGCAGGAATAGCTGGATTAGCACCTACTCCCGCAACTTCCTCCTTCAATACTGGAGGAACCTCTCTCATAGGGTAATTTTTCGATGTCAATTTAACCGACGGATCAGAATCAAGAAAAATCTGAGAGAACAATAAGGTTCTATCAGAGATGAGTGTCCTTACAGCTTCCTCAACTTTAGAACCTACAATAAGTCCTTTTTCGAAATCGGCTTGGACATCTAACAAATCTTGTGAGATCGGACTCAAACTCACATCTTCCCATTCTTTAATGAGTATATCGCACATTACATTAAAAACATACCTTTGCGTAGGCGCATTCCATTGCAAAAAGGTAGGCATAATATCAGACACACTATATTGTGGACCCTTCTTGATCCATCTTCGTGCAAGAGAGTCTAGGTTCTCTCGTTCCTCGAAATCTGGGAACTGACCGCGAGATTGTCTTCGAGCAAAAGCCGGAGACGCATTAAGAGCTCCAAAGAAAGGAGATAGAATACTAGTGACAGAATCTGTGAGACGCTTACGCATAGATGGTGAATTGGACATTAGAACTGGAGACAGAATATTAGGAGAATTATCAAGAGAAGAACTAGAAATTACAGGAGGAGCAGAAGGCAAAGGAGAGCTAAGATCAGGAGATGAAGGCTGAGAAGTTGGAACTAATGGTAAAACCGGCAAGAGCGGTAATGCTGGAGGAGGCTAATGCTGAAGAGCCGGAATCGGCGGAGGTACTACCAGCAACTGAGCAGGCTGTAACGGCTGAGGAACATTAGCATTTTGCACATAGGGTGGAGGCAACCTTAATAAATGAGACATTAGGGGATCTTCTTCTATATCTTTCTTGTTATCAGAAGGAGAAACAGGCAACACCGGATAGCATTTATCTATCGCCATACGATGTTGTCTTTTTGAAATTTCAGTCGCATTGTCAATCTCATCATTCTTGAATTGTTGGGCAGCCTGTATAATCGTCATACCCTGTGCTTTCCTATCTTGTTTTGTTTGTTTAATTTCTTTCTGTTTGGCTTCCTTACGCCAAAGGCGGAAAGAGTCAAACATTGCCGGCCGGGCTTTTCTTTTGAACAGAACTGCTTCTAAATTATCTAGCACATCAGGGTCAAAACTACCGTTTTCTGGCCATTTAAGAACACCATCTTTCTTCATGTATCGAGTCCATGT
Source organism: Triturus cristatus (assembly GCF_964204655.1). NCBI lineage: Eukaryota > Metazoa > Chordata > Amphibia > Caudata > Salamandridae > Triturus > Triturus cristatus. The sequence goes on from NC_140588.1 coordinate 431,057,666, forward strand.
CTCGTTAAAGGCAATGGGGCCGATACCATGTTTCGAATAGAGCTCATATGTGGGAGTTCCAACCGAAGGAATCGGACCGGAGTCCTCAAGTCGGGAGTCCCTATTACAACCAAGGCAACAAATTCTTCCAAACTTAGTCAGACCAGGCATTTCACAATGTCTCTGGACTGTTCACAAACTTCAAGGGAGTAAAACTCAGTTTACGCAGCACAAATGCACTTACCCTCGGTTTTAGTCGTTGCAATGACTAAATCTAAGTAACCTAAGGACATCAAACAAAGAACCAAATTTTGTGGGCGTGACCCACGAAAATACTTAACTTAACTAAGGACGTCTTCTTCCACCAACAGAGGCCCGTCTATCGTCTCGCTTTACCATACATCACCAAAGGAATGGGCCAAAGCAGGGCGGCAGTCAGGGCAGCGGTCGCCAGTAGCCGTCAGGAAGGAGTAACCGCGCTGCAAGAGACCTTCGGACCACTTTCGACATACAGGGGTCGCTTAGTGTGGCTCGCGAACCCTCCGGAATTTTCTTGCGAGGTTCCTCACGACCTTCGAGCAGAACCGGTACCACTGAAGCCGCCCCACATTGGGCGCCAATTGAAGAACCAGAACCTTTTGGACCTGGCGGCGCAGGGTACGCCCTCTGTCTTCAGGGTTCACCTGCTTCGTTACACAGAGACACGGGACACTCTGTCGGCGTTAGAAGATTGGATTTATTTAGCTGCAGCTAGTACAGTTATCCTAGAAGTACACAAAGTAGGTTCTCAGGAGACTGCCACTTCACTCTGTGGTGCATCAGATTAAATACTATACAATACTTGATTATTAACAAAACACACACCCCAAGCAAAGAAGAAAAGAGCCAATAGGGTAAGTGGAAAACAAAGCAGAACCAGTAAGAAAGGTTCGAAAATAGAAAGATCAGATGACTCGAAGAGACCTCTCCTCCAACTGTGTTTGTCATCCCACCCCGAACTAATTTATTAACAGATTACAACTGACTTGCAGGTGGTGAGATACGTTTGTGTGTATTGGAGGACAGGCATGACACAAGAGAATGCTATCAGGAGACAGTGAAGGCCAGTCGATAAGATATGATCGGGAAAGAATGGTGTGAGCCTACAGATAGTTGAAACAGGGATTAGAAAAGCCAGACAAGGATTAGTGTACTCGGCTAGTCCAAACACCAGCTTCACAAACAAGGCCGAGGACGTATTTCGACACCAAGCTACGGGAAAAGCAGAATAGACTTCGTTCGCCGTGCTGCCTGAGTGATGACAACACAAAATCGCGGCGGGTTACAAAATGGCGGGTCGATTCGATCGTGATCGAAAAACGAAGTTCCTCACAGGCAGGTTACGTTCGCTCGCTCCGATACACAAGGACGCTTTCAGTAGACGCAGCGTTATCTATTTAATGGAACAGACCATGCGAGTAGAGAGCTTCCCGTTTTCTCATTCTGCAAGTCATAATGTCCAAGGTAAGACTCAGACAGCGTATTAATGCTAAATGGAGTCATGAACAATTTTCGTGATATGAAATTATAACAGGGGTGTAACCTCTTGTTATTTTTTTCACCTATAGAAGTATCTACAGGGAATTAGTTTGCCTATGATACTATCATCCAAGTTGGCAAGTCAGCTTGTGGAGGTGCTTGGCCCCAACAGGCATCTATTTGAAGTTTAAGCAATATAACCAGTGGACATCATGGGCCACATGCCAGAGGTCAGTGTTTTACTCTCTATTCCCCAAATACTATTAATTGCTGTATTTACGTAAATTGTAAATTGATACTTGTATAGCGCACTACTCACCCGCAAGGGTCTCCAGGCGCTTGTACGAATACCGCTGTGGAACCCATCCTGGCTTTCCCTGTGAGGCGTCCACTCCTGGGCACCCCCAAGGTGGAGGCCAGGCATCCTTAGCGTTGTGGGGGCCGTTGTGGAGATTAAGCAAGCTATTTCCCAGAGTTGCAGAGTGGGACTCCATGATTGGAATGGCACCGAGGCGAGAATTATCAGGTCCGTGGAATTTTGAGCCCAAGACCCGCCGAGGCGGGGAATTGAACCCTGGTCCCGGGCTAGACCTCTGCATCAGGGTCTGCCGCTCTAATCATTGAGCCACACTTCTCCACTCTCTATTTACCCAAGCTTTAAAAGACCATTGGGTTACTAACAACCAGTATCCCATTGCTTAATACAGGAAAACCTTAACCAAGAGTAATTCTTGCTGAGTGACCTAAAGATATACGTCATCATCAGGTCTCCCGTCCTCACCTTGAGCATAAGTTGCGGTGCTGACTATATAATAGGGTGGAACTTTTTAAGGTGAGCAGGCACTTGCTGTCTTTCCCTCCTTTTTTGATTGATTCTATTGTCCAAACCCTACCTAAAACTAAAGTATGATTATTTGATTTTTTCTGAATAGGCCACATACAGATCAGATATATAGTCCTGAAGGAGACCCCAAACAGACGAGTAGAATATCGCCATTAAACCCAGGGGTCGAAACATCAATGCTTTAATATCAAGTGTAAATGGTCACCCAGAATAATTTACAAAATAGTAGGAGAAAACATTCACTGGGTTGACATTTTCTTTAAAAGAACTGCACACTGTGCCCATTGTGTTTTTTCTTAATATGGTTATGTGTCATGTATATAATGTGTTGTGATATGTAAATATATGTAATTTTTTTATGTTCACTTCACGTCACTAATTCAACTGTTATTATATATGGTTTATCTGTGTGGGTGTATATGTATATATATGTATTCAAACTGATTACATAATTTTCAAATACTTTATCATAAAATCATATAGTGATAGTACATTATATGAATCTTTTCTTTGGTTTGGAATTAAGTTAACATTGAATATTGGTATCATCTTAAAAAGAGAGAGAGAATAGATTGGAATATTCTATACTTTGCTTAAAGAAACAGGTGGCAGAACCACTGTTCCCTTAGAATACATATCACCAGGTTCTGCACTAAACTGGGCTATCCCATTGTTCTATAACGTGATGAAATTTGGTCACTAATTTAATTTCATTCGTAATGATGAACTGTATATTTAGTTAATAAACCTATGTGAAATGCAATTCTGTGTAAATATGTATATGTTGTACAGTGCAGTGACACACACCTCCAGAGCCTTTATATTTATTTATGGTTGTATATGTACGTGAATGTTTTATTCTAGTGTGTTGTTTGTGATTGATTGTATACCCATAAAAGGTTTATGGAAGATACACCTGTATAATTTAAAGCAATATATAGATTAATAAGAATACTTGAGTATGTATAAGATTGTAAGCTTATCTCTGTGCCTACCTCGGTTCTCCTGCGTGTCACCATGGGTTTTAGGACAAATTTGTTTTTATTGGGGCTTTAATGTATTGAGTGTATTTATTTGATATGTAAGTTGTTTGTGATTATATTGGGGAATTGTGAGTGTTTGACTACAATATTTAGTTGGTTGTCAATGTTGTTTTTTATTGAGACGATCGGGATCCATAGTCCCTTGTTTGTGTTGCAGTAGGCGCTTGACTTTAGTAGTCTTTCTTCCCTTTCGTTGGTTCCCTCCGGGTTTTGATCACGTGGGACGCCGAGTTGTGGTTTTAATTGAAACTGCGCCCGGACTTCATTGCCCTGTGTCGTTATACTGGATCGAAAGAGACACGACCACGGAAGACTTTGATAAGCAAAAAGGTATGATTAATAGCCTTTGCTTTGTACGTTGACTATGGGGAGCGAGCGTAATAGATAGTAAGTGTAAGAAGGACGTTTTTCATTATGTAGTCTTCTTTCCTGTTTTTTCCAGATTTATAGCTGTAGAACGAAGTGGTATTTAGCAGTGGTTTTGAGTGCCTTGATGTGCACATCATTATTCAAACCTGAGCTGCACGACCTTAATATCCATTCTTGACTAGCGCGGTCTGATTGTATAAGGCACATGGATCTGTTGCCCGCAAAGTGAGTGCTACTTTCGTAATGAACCCAGGGCACACCCACTGATTAGTTTTTCTATGGTATATTGGTGGAGGAGCAATATGTGGTTTTTGTCGTATATACACGTTTAGTTTGGTAATATTTTTGAGCACTTGAAGCTTGGCACCTTTTGCTTAGGAGTTGGTATAGATGGATTTTTTTCCCTTTTTTTCTTCACTTTATTGATAATTTCTTTGGGTGCTACACTTTGGTGTCACGTTGGGGTTTCCGGTGACTGGCACAGAGATTGAGATAGTCCTTGTTGTGAATAGACACTAAGGTGGCGATTCCGATCGGGTAAAAAAATTTCCCGTACGACTCGTATCCGTATATTTTTACGTACGAATCGTACAAGTCCCGTCCCACCGGTGAAGTACGATTCGTACGTGAAAAATACATACAAATCGTATCGGGAAAAGGTCTACGAGACGTACCCGGACAGTTTTACGTACAAATCGTAAAACTGAAGTCCGAGCGCACAAGTACAATCCGTACCACCCTTCCGAATACACAAGCGTATGTAAAACGTCCCGTACGTAGCGAACTCTGTACCACTCGTATCCCGGGTAAACTTGTGCCCGGGATACGAGCCGTACAGACCCCCCCTCCCCCCGCGTATGTCCACACGTACCCCCGTATGTCAGCACCGTACCCCCGTATGTCACCACTGTACCCCCCATGTCTGCACCGTACCCCAGCCCCGTACTTGGACGCACCGTACCCCAGCCCCGTACTTGTATGCACCGTACCCCAGCACCGTACCCCAGCCCCGTACTTGAATGCACCTTACCCCAGCCCCGTACTCGTATGCACTGTACCCCAGCACCGTACCCCAGGCCCGTAATTGGACGCACTGTACCCCAGCACCGTACCCCGCCCCGTACTTGGACACACCATACCCCAGCACCGTACCCCAGCACCGTACTTAGACGCACCGTACCCCAGCCACATACTTGTACGCAACGTACCGCAGCACCTTACCCCAGCCCCGTACTTGTACGCACCGTACCCCAGCCCCGTACTTGAACACACCGTACCCCAGCACCGTACCCCAGCCCCGTACTTGGACGCACCGTACCCCAGCACCATACCCCAGCATCGCGTATGTACGGACCTTACAACAACATTGCGTATGCGAGCACAGTACAACAACATCGCGTATGTACGCACCTTACATACGCGAAAACGACTCGTACTGAACCAGGACACTGTGAAACAGCACAAGGATGGTCAATTCAACTCGCACAACACACGTCTACAGTAGTATATACTTTATTTGGGTATAAAAATAACCTTAAAAGAAGCATAACATAAAAGCCGTGGTTGTTAAAAGCTTCAATTAAATTAAAAGCTTCACAAATAAGAAAATGGTGAAGGAGCTCACCCCCCCTTGGCCCCTGGGTGTTGTTCTCACCTTCTGCAGCGTGTGCATTGGGTTCGGTGCACCAGGTCATAGGCTAAGAGGGCCGGGATGACACGTAGGATGGGGTCCATGGCTGTCCGTCGCGTACCGGGGCTCTGTTTTCGCGTCGGACTCAATTTTCCGGCATATTTTGGCTGCCTGACTCCATACGGACGTCGCGTATGCGCTGTCCAGGATCAGACTCATAGGTATTTTTTAGCCGCACAGTGTTTTGTACAATTCGTACGTTAATGGTATTTCTGTAGGAATCGTACTTGCTGGATTGTACGGTGGATTTCCCGGGTACGAGTCGTACGGTGAATACGCTCCGTATGACGAATCGTACCCGGGTTTTACAGGATTGGAATCAACACCTATATGTGTTTTTTGTATATTTGTTTAGGTTGTTTCCCTCACCCTTGTCCTGAGGAGGCCAAGATGTTTCATATGGACGAAACTCATCCGCGTCGACAGATTATGATAAGAGGAGTCTCATGATATATTTTTGGAATTTGTTTGAAAATATTTTCATGCACAATTTTCCGATTAAGGTTCTGGAGAGATTAGAACCAATTGTGTAAATAAGACTATCTCGAAGTGTATTCCCTGTATGGAATCGGTGAACACTTTCTTTTCGACTAATCGGGTGGAAGGAACCTATACTCATTGTGAACTTTTTGTCATTTGTATATAAGTGTTGTATGTGTGTATATATATGTATATGGTTTGTTGAAAGAAGTCTGAAAATTATGATGAAGTGAATCAAGATTACGTTAATTAAATTATGTAATCATTTGTTCTTTGGTATGTGATTGTTTCTTTTGTTAAAATGAAACGTAATGAATGACAGGACTATGTACTGATAATAGAGGAATATACAGTCCCCTATTGAAGAGTAAGATTTATATTTTCTTTCCCCCTGGCCATTTCTGATTTCACTGCTGTATTGTTCTTTACCCAGGCATAGGAGGGTAATTTCGGTAAACCCCTACATTTTTCTGAATATAAGCAGCCCAAAAATGGTCAAACCCGAAACATCACTTACTCCGGATCCCGGTTTCAAAAAATGCCACAGGTGAAAGGGCTGCACAATAGGCCAGAATATGAGAGAGTTTATCAGGCCTCTATTTAGTACCCGACTTACGATTTGCAACTCTTACAAATGTAGGAGTGAATATGCGGTGTATGTTCTACAATGTATGTCCAAAGATGTACATTGGCAGCACCATATATGTGGTGCATGTAAGGATTTTACAGCATTTACTTCCCAAAGCGAGTGTGGATAAGAGTTACCAAGTAGCTCGACACATACATGAAATAAATGGGGGCAGAACAATAGACTTGATCTACTACGTCATAGATTCAGACCCAAAAAATCTGAAGGGTGGCAACAGGGAACAGAAACTGCGGGGACTGGAGTCTCGCTATATAATAATGCTAAACAGCAAAATGTCGAATAGTTTGAATTAGGATGAAGAAATGCATGTGCACCTGTAAACATCAGTAAAGTACATATTGCAGATCGATTCCCAGTCTTTCTCAGCCTCAGAGAATAATATGGGCCACAGAACACAGAGTTCTACACATACAAATTGGGTTTAGTTAGCACAGTGAGCACTTTTGTTTCTTCTTTTTTCAGCTTACCAACCAGTAGAGTAGCCCTCAGGCAGAGCAGAAATTGGTTTCTAGTTACGAGTCAAAAATGTGAAGGATCTAACTGAGCTAGACAATGGTCGAAAACACAGTGTAGATAGGTCCTGACACATTAGAGGCACAGGGTAGAAACCTCCGCAGCGAACACCCAATGGGGTAAAGTGTGAGCAACAAACTCACAATGGTGACTGTAGAGATATGACACATAATGTGCTGAACGTGGCTTAACCAAGCTGGGTATAGAGGCTCCTCACTATGAATTTGTGGAGACTAATGTGGTGCACTAATTTTCCTGTATAGACTGTTCTTTATATACACATTTTTTCTGTATATAATGTCAAAATCACAATGAATTATGAAATGATAAATGAAACCCTGCCTATAAACAGGGATCACTACAAGTATGGGTGATAAACTTTAGTTAATTTGAAATTGTAAAATTCCTCATCATGCATGTTCCATTTTGTCTGTTTATTTTAAGCAAAACACTTTACCTGTAGTATCTTATCAGTGTTCACAGGTAGGAGCTTCGTTGCCCGGGGGAGCAGGATGAGGAAGGTGGGGATCATGCATGCATGGCCCGGAATATGGGGACCGAGGCGGGGCCCCCTGGGACCGCTGGGGAGTCTGCTCAGGATGAGGCCATTTGAATACTTTCCGCGAGAACTCGGCATTTGTACAATATCTTAAGATGTGCCGAGTGGTCGGGCCGCAGGAGTGATGTGCATATGAGTGGCAGTGTGCAGCCTTTGGTCCTTTCGAGAGCACCACTGGGGCTCATCCCATAATTTTGAGTTCGGCTCTCTTGATCCTTGTCTCACCGGGAGGGGGTCTGCTGCGGGCACACTAACAAGGGGGGGGTGGAGGTAGAGAGGGGGTGGGGTGGGGGTGTTAGGGAAGAAAATGCTGCGGAACTAACTTCTCCTGCACTGTCCTAAATTGCCTAGCTCTCTTGCACCACGCTATTGTATGTAACATTGATTTAATGCTGCGATGGTTGGGGAAAAATCAATAAAAATTCTTTAAAAAAAAAAAATCAGTGTTCACAGGTAACACAGGTGAGCACTGAAGTATTTAGGTTCGAAGAAAATGGTGGTCGCACTATGTGAGCAAGGTGGAGGTTTCCACCGAAACGTGTCATCTTTGTTTTGCCAGTAAATAAAAAAGGTAATTGACTTCCTTCCCATCGTGTCGGTGCCTGCTTTCGAAGTCGTAAGGAGAGATATATATGCATTTTCTCCTCCAAAGAAAGATACGGCACTCGTGGGTTCCAATACCATGAATTTATTTTGAACATAAGCAGATGCGATTTGGCAAATCCAGCCTTTTTCAATGCTTGCTACAATCAACCTGCATTTGAAACAGTGGTGTTTTAAGTTCATCCAGCCATGTTTCAATTGGACAACGATATAAGCAAAACTGAGAAAGGATTGTGACATCTAGAGTGAATTTCTGTTGATTTCGGCCGCCATACTAGCATGTACATATTGGATTGAAGCAGTATTAACGTTTCACAAATGATGTTAAAAGGAATCAAAAATAAAACCATCTTGCCGCTCATAAGCAATTATTCAGATACTTAATACTTGGTGTTATTGTAACCATGCCAGTTGAGAATATGCTGTCCCTTCATCAATCCAGCTATTTTTATAAACTTGTCAATTGTTGTCTAAAAAGAAGTTGAGCACTCTTGTACGAGCTCTGGTGTTAGGATCCACTGGTTACCCATCACCGACCACAGATGCTTTTGTTAAAAAGTCCTTCGGTACATAATTGCAGGAATTTTGTTCAATAGCTGTATTACCATGGATTCAATAATCCCCTGCAATTTAGCCAGCACAGGAGATACCATAATACTTTTTCTGTGACGGTTATGACAACATCCAAATAAATTTATTTAACAGTTCCACCAAAGGCTGCCAAGCTCCTTGTGGCGGTTGCTTCATTCATGAGGGCGGACTCACGTAAACATGCATTTATTTCTCCAAAGAAAGATATGGGCACTCGTGAGGCCAAATACCATGAATTTATTTTGAGCATAAGAAGACACGTTTCGGCACATCTAGCCTTTTTCAATGCTTGCTACAATCAACTTGCATTTGAAACAGTGGCGTTTGAAGTTCATCCAGCCATGTTTCGATTGGACAAAGATATATCAAAACTGAGAAAAGACAGTGCCATCTAGATTTAATGTCTGTTGATTTTGGCCGCCATACTAGCATGTACATATTGCATCGAAGCAGTATTAATCTTTCACAAATGATGTTAAAAGGAATCAAAAATAAAACCATCTTGCCACTAATAATCAATTATTCAGATCCCTAATACTTGCTGTTATTATAATCATGCCAGTTGTGAATATGCTGTCCCTTCATCAATCCAGCAATTTTTATAAACTTGTCAGTTGTTATCCCAAAAGAAGTCTTGTACAAGTGCGCTCAACTTATTTTTGTAAAAACAACTGACAAGTTTATAAAAATAGCTGGTATAGATATATATATCTCTCATCAAAATTGGCTCCCTTTTGCTAGATCACACGGGGCGTTTCAGGTGGTGGAGACTAGCAAATGACACATGTGGTGTTATTGTAGACATTATATGAGTAGAGGTCCTGTGGTTCTCCGCGATGGTAAGAATGAAAAAACATCTAAGAAAAATAATTGGCTTATTGGTAGTCAGTAACGATTGATAAGAAATAAGTATGTTTACTGTTATATTATTTAAAAAAATCTAATACCTTTGTTGACATATGTACCTCTGCACTTTTGCACTTTATTGATGTTTCACAGATTTTCACATGTTTCCACTACATTGACCAGAATGCCATAGGAAAGGGAACAGGAAGTGATGTCAAAACAGACTTTATTTAACTGAATGTTTGACTCAAGATTAACCACCGGCGAGCAAGGGCGATTTGGTTTGTCACAGAAGAAATTAATGTTTCGTTAAACCAATAAAAGCAATAATGAATTCACCCGTGTGTGCGACCTACCTTGGTGTTCCAAGTGTTTGATAAGGCTATATATATACCTATATATATATATATCCAAACAAAAAGCCCCCAAGCTTTAAAGACGCTACTCCACCAAGGATCGGTTCCACTGAGCCTTTATTGATGAAAACGGTAATCAAACACCCCCACAGTTGCATTTCCCTGACGCGTTTCGGTGCACCTGCACCTTAATCTTAGGGAAGGGAGAGATGAAAAACCTGGCAAGCTGGGGGCTTTTTGTTTGGATATGTACACGGTTGCTCCAGCCGTGAAGGACTGCACCGCCTGACACACCAGACTATCAGGACTGCGTGGCTGTTAATGATTAACAGTCATCCTGCAGCACCAAGGATTTTCATTCGGAAAACGGACAAACATGCCCCGAGGCCCCTTGGAGGGCTTGGAACAATAAATCATTCACATTGGGAGTGAAAGGAACTTGAAAAACAAACGGCCCCCACTGAAGGGGAAGAATCGGCACTTCAACTCCCGGCATGCCACTCACTGGAGAGTGAATGCCATAAAGGTTGTACATGTTGGAAGTGCGCTTGCCAGGTTTTTCATCTCTCCCTTCCCTAAGATTAAGGTGCAGGTGCACTGAAACGCGTCAGGGAAATGCAACTGTGGGGGTGTTTGATTACCGTTTTCATCAATAAAGGCTCAGTGGAACCGATCCTTGGTGGAGTAGCGTCTTTAAAGCTTGGGGGCTTTTTGTTTGGATATATATATATATATATTCACTGAAAAAACCATAGGTTTCATGCACATTATAGTTAGGAATTGGCATTTAAAAAACCTTAGAAATTCACTGAAAAAACCAAAGGTTTCAGGGGTGTTATAGTTAGGAATTGGCATTTAAAAAACCTTAGAAATTCACTGAAAAAACCATAGGTTTCAGGGGCGTTATAGTTAGCTGGACATTTCCCTCATACAAAACCCTAGAAATTCCCCTGTTATAGTTAGTTCAGCTAACTATAACTCGTGCCCCCGCAATGCACTGCTGATGATGTCACATATTACATCACTCATGACATGGTCAGTGACATCACTGATGACATCACTGATGACATTTCAAATGACATCACTGATGACATCACTGATGACATCATCCAGTGAGTATGTGTTTCTGAACAGTTTTAATATGTTTAATATATATAGGGAAAGGCCTGTTGAAGAATAAGTGGGTGTACAAGTGTGTGAATGGATGATTTTCTAGGTGCGTAACTGACTCTATAAGTGAGTCATTAAATGTATCTTACTGCAGACTAGTGACTAAACTGTGTGAATGTCTGTATGTGTCTTTATGTTGGTGTATAAGTGGCTGCATGGTTTGGTGAATAGCTATATGAGTGTCTATATGGGTTATTGATTGGTTGTCTGAGTATCTGTATGGGTGCCTGAGTGTTTGTGTGGGCAGGGTGAGTGTGACTCTGTGACTAGATGTGTGAGTGGGTGATTCAGTGGGTGCATGGTTTTAAGAGTGCATCTGTGTTGAACTGTATGGTTGAGTGAGTGTATGTATGGGTGTGTTAGGGATTGAATGTATATCTCAGTGGTACATTTGTGACTAACCACATATGTGAAAGGCAGTATATATGCGTGTAAGAGTATATAAGTGGGTATATGTGAGAGTGTGTGATTGTGAGAGGGACTGTATGGATGAGTGTGTGCTTGTATCAATGATTGTATAAGAGTGTAAAAATGTGGTACTATTTTTATGAGTAAGTGAACTTGAGTGTGTATAATTGCATAGGTGAGTAAATAGGAGTGTGATTATTTGCATGACTGACTAGGTGTGAGAGTACCTCTATGGATGATTGGTGGTGTGTGAGTGTCTATATAGCTGTATAAATGCATATGATAGTCTTGTATGGAGTGACTGTAAGTATGAGTGACTGTACAGGTGAATGAGTGGAGGTGTATGTAGACCTAAGAGTTAATAAGTGGGTATGTAGTTATTGGTATTGGAGTATCTATGGTTTTGAGAATGGAAGTCTGAAATTTTGAGTCTGTGTATCAAAGGGTATATTAGGGTGTGAGAAGATGCGGTAATTTATCACATGGATGACGTCATCAGTAATGTCATCAGTGATGTCATTTGAGATGTCATCAGTGATGTCATCAGTGATGTCACTGACCATGCCATGAGTGATGTAATATGTGACGTCATCAGCAGTGCATTGCAGGGGCGCGAGTTATAGTTAGCTGAACTAACTATAACAGGGGAATTTCTAGGGTTTAGTACGAGGGAAATATCCAGCTAACTATAACGCCCCTGAAACCTATGTTTTTTCAGTGAATATATCTATATATATATATCTTTATCTATATATATATTCACTGAAAAAACCATAGGTTTCACACATGTTATAGTTAGCTGGACATTTTACTGATAAAAAACCAATGAAATTCCCCCGTTATAGTTACTGTAGGCAACTATAACTCACGCGACCGCAATCCTCTGCTGATGCTAATACTGTATTTAGACACTTATTTGCCCATGTCTTCTTCCATTAAATTTTAGCTATACATATATTACAAATATTTTTTTTTCATAAAGACACATATGTCATCAGCAGAGGATTACGGTCGCGTGAGTTATAGTTGCCTACAGTAACTATAACGGGGGAATTTCATTGTTTTTTTATCAGTAAAATGTCCAGCTAACTATAACATGTGTGAAACCTATGTTTTTTTCAGTGAATTTGCAAGGTTTTTTAAATGCTAATTCCTAACTATAACGTGTGTGAAACCTATGGTTTTTTCAGTGAATTTGTACGTTTTTTTAAATGCTAAGTTACTTTACGCCATTTGTGGCGTGCGCGCCCAATTAACGCAGTTCGTTCCGTGCGCGCACCGTGCGCTTCACACACCGTGCGCGCACAGTGAGCATGCAGTGCGCTTCGCGCACCGCGTGCCCACGTTACGCTAGATGGGCCATGAACGCACGATGCGCTTCGCGCACCGTGCGCACATGGAGGTCATATGATGAGCATCGTTGTGACAGGTAAAATATATGTTTTGTTTATCTCTGATGAGCCATGCACAAAAGGTGGCCTTCGGGCACCTTTTGCACACGGGGTGGTGTACATGTGGATATTTTTTTTGTTTTGTTATTATTTCTTACCGTACGCGTACGGTAAGCGTAATCGGCGAAATTTTCGAAAAAATTAAAATTGCCTTTTTTCACTTGGGGGATCGTTGGGGACTCCCTCGACATGGCTAGGTGCTTGGGAGCTGTGTAAACAGCCCCTTTACATGATTTGCACTTTGTTTTTCAACCCCCTGTCAGAGTGCGAGAGAGAAAATGGCGGCCGCCGCTTCCTGGTTTCGACCGATTCGAATGTTTACTAAGATCTAAGGGCCAATCAGAATCGCGCTCGCGCACGCCACCGTACGCGTACGGTTAGCGCACCGTAAGCGCACCGTAAGCTGCCACAGATATATATATTGATTTAAAGGCTATTTTCTCAGAATCTACTGAACAGATTTACACCAAACCTACAAAAGGCACTTCCTTGACCTGAGGACTACCTCTCTGCCAAATTTCAAGTAATTCTGTTCAGCCGTTCGGGCTGTAGCTGTGTCTAAAGGTCCTATGGAAAAATGCATGGGAAAAACGCGTTTTGGGACCCCCCTTTTATCTCAGCCCCCGCTTGACGAATCCCCCCGAGACTTTCAGGGTAGGAGCGGAGCGTAGCGCCCCACCTATTTTGAAAAATTCGCGAGGATTCGTCAACCGGCGCAAAAGTTATTCAAAATAGAATTTTGCGGATTTCCTATGGAAACGTGGTCCTAACTATAACTACCTACTGGCGACCGCCAGTAGGTAATATATATATATATATATATATATAGTAGGTAATATATATATATATATATATATATATATATATATATATATATATATATATATATATATATATATATATATATATATATATATATATATATATTACCTACTGGCGGTCGCCAGTAGGTAGTTATAGTTAGGACCCTGTTTCCATAGGAAAACCGCAACATTCTATTTGGAATAACTTTGGCGCCGGTCGACGAATCCTCGTGAAATTTTCATAACTAATGGGGCGCTACGCTCCGCTCCTACCCTGAAAGTCTCGGGGGGATTCGTCAAGCGGGGGCTGAGATAAAAGGGGGGTCCCAAAACACGTTTTTCCAATGCATTTTTCCATAGGACCTTTAGACACAGCTACAGCCCGAACGGCTGAACAGAGTTCCTTGAAATTTGGCAGAGAGGTAGTCTACAGGTCAAGGAAGTGCCTTTTGTAGGTTTGGTGTAAATCTGTTCAGTAGATTCTGAGAAAATAGCCTTTAAATCAATATATATATCTGAGCCAGCTTACGGTGCGCTTACGGTGCGCTTACCGTACGCGCACACCGCCGTGCGCGAGCGCGATTCTGATTGGCTGTTAGATCTTAGTAAACATTCGAATCGGTCGAAACCAGGAAGCGGCGGCCGCCATTTTCTCTCTCGCAGTCTGAGAGGGGGTTAATAAACAAAGGCCAAAAACATGTAAAGGGGCTGTGTAGACAGCTCCTAAGCACCTAGCCATGTTGAGGGAGTCCTCAAAGATCCCCGAAGGCCAGAAACGGAATTTTAATTTTTTCGATAATTTTGCCGATTACGCTTACCGTACGCGTACGGTAAAAAATAAAAAATAAATAAAAAATATCCATACTTTCCCCACCCCATGTGCAAATGGTGCCCGAAGGGCACCATTTGTGCATTGCATATACCCGATATATGAAAAAATAAAATATTACCTTTCACAACGAAGCACATCATATGTCCTCCATGTGCGCACGGTGCGCGAAGCGCATCGTGCGTACATGGCCCATCTAGCTGCGCACCGCGTGCCCACCGTGCGTGCACGGCACTAACTGCGTAAAGTGGGCGCGCGGTGCGCGAAGCGCACCGCGTGCTCACTGTGCGCGCACGGTGCACAAAGCGAACCGTGCGCGCATGGAACGAACTGCGTTAAGTGGGCGCGCACGCCACGAATGGCGTAAAGTAACTTAGCATTTAAAAAAACGTACAAATTCACTGAAAAAACCATAGGTTTCACACACGTTATAGTTAGGAATTAGCATTTAAAAAACCTTGCAAATTCAGTGAAAAAACCATAGGTTTCACACATGTTATAGTTAGCTGGACATTTCACTCGTAAAAAACCAATGAAATTCCCCCGTTATAGTTAGTGCAGGCAACTATAACTCACGCGACCGCAATCCTCTGCTGATGACATATGTGTCTTTATGAAAAAAAAATATTTGTAATATATGTATAGCTAAATTTAATGGAAGAAGACATGGGCAAATAAGTGTCTAAATACAGTATTAGCATCAGCAGAAGATTGCGGTCGCGTGAGTTATAGTTGCCTGCACTAACTATAACGGGGGAATTTCATTGGTTTTTTACGAGTGAAATGTCCAGCTAACTATAACATGTGTGAAACCTATGGTTTTTTCACTGAATATATATATATATATATATATATATATATATATATATATATTACCTACTGGCGGTCGCCAGTAGGTAGTTATAGTTAGGACCACGTTTCCATAGGAAAGCCGCAACATTCTATTTTGAATAACTTTGGCGCCGGCCGACGAATCCTCGCGAATTTTTCAAAATAGGTGGGGCGCTACGCTCCGCTCCTTCCATGAAAGTCTCGGGGGGATTCGTCAAGCGGGGGCTGAGATAAAAGGGGGGTCCCAAAACGCGTTTTTCCCATGCATTTTTCCATAGGACCTTTAGACAGGGCTACAGCCCGAACGGCTGAACAGAATTACTAGAAATTTGGCAGAAAGGTAGTCCCCAGGTCAAGGAAGTGCCTTTTGTAGGTTTGGTGTAAATCTGTTCAGTAGATTCTGAGAAAATAGCCTTTAAATCAATATATATATCTGAGCCAGCTTACGGTGCGCTTACGGTACGCTTACCGTACGCGTACGGTGGCGTGCGCGAGCGCGATTCTGATTGGCTCTTAGATCTTAGTAAACATTCGAATCGGTCGAAACCAGGAAGCGGCGGCCGCCATTTTGTGTGTTTCACTCAGAAAAAAAAGAGTGATAACAAGAAAAGGGGGCAAGGAGGAGAGTTACAGACCCCCTAACATTTGTAAGGGGGTCAAAGAAGGACAGAAAAGTACAAAGAAAACATTTATTGATTTTAAAAAAAAGTCGCGGGGTACGCGTACGGTAAGCGTATGGTAAAAAAAAAAAAAAAAAAAAATGAAATGCAGATTTAAGTGTTTAGATATTAGAGGGCTCTAAAAAGAGCCGTTGTGTTTATGAAGTTATTTTTTAGTGGTACCTACAAGTAAGTACCGATGCAGAGTCTAAGGTTCAAGAGGAAGACTCTGTTCCCTTCATCATTGAAGTGCACACCATCTCCTCTATAAATGTCTTGCATGTCGTAACGCAAGTTGTTGTGGTAAATGGAACCCATACCATAGTCACGGAGGAAAGCAGAAACAGATTTGTTGACGTGCTTTCTTGCTTTGTCAATCTGTGGACAGAAAAGATTGGACCAGTTCCATTTTTGCCTTTGGCATATGTTAGAAAACACAAAGGCAGTTTTAGGGAAAAGTGAAAACAGTTGTGCAAAGGTGTCCTTCATAAGCATTTCCAGACCTACCCCAGTCAAAGTGCCTAGGTCATTGCCACCGCAGTGCACTATTATGAGGTCAGGGTGTTGGTTTTGCATGAAGGATTTCACCAATGGCATCAATTGGTGCCACTTTAACCCTCTCTGACCAATCCATTTAATGTCTACATTTGGCAAAGCAAGGTCTCTCACCATACCTGTTTTCTCTGCAAACTTTTCACTCCAGAAGACATAGCTGTGTCCTACAATCCACACTGTGAACATCTTCAAAGGAGATCTGGATGCACTCAGGAGGTGTATTTCAGTAGAATGGTAAAAAGAAATGAAAGACAGTTTGGAAATGGAGGCATACATATTTTTTTTTTAAAAAAAGAACTGATTGGCTGTTTCATACCATTCTACACTAAAAACTAGGCTGTATGTGTAAATTTATAGAAGCATGTTTTGTATTGGTACAGAAAAATGTGTTACCAAAGAACAGTACTATGGATTTGCTGTTAGGTTTGAAAAGTCAAGCACTCTTGCTCTGTGGAATTGAAACATTGTTTGGCGAACTTCTGACCTAACTCCACACAGCAGTGTTCCATGAGCTGTTGCTATGGTAGCAGGCAGAAGTCAAGTTGGGGGAAGGGTACTAGGCAGAAGTCAAGTTGGGGGAAGGGTACTTTTGGAAAAGGGTTGGTTTTCAACCAATAGAAATGTGTGATTACATTTGAAAAAAGGGGGAAGCACTGAGATTTGAAACTTACATGTATATGTGTGGAAAAAGAGAGGGAAAGTTTGCCATTATCTGGTTCTGCTGAGAGGAGAGAGGTGTAAAGAACAGAGATCCTGGCTCTGATAATCTGCTGTTTGAGTGCCACATTTCTTTCACAGCTAACTAATTTTAAAGGTGAGTTTAGAGTTTGAGAGGGGATGTATATGGTAAATTAAGAAATGAATAATAGAAATGCAATTCTTTTTGTTGAAGTTGTGTTTATTATTTTCTGTTTTGGGAGAAATTTAAATGTGAGGAACATGTAAAATAATATGGACTATGTTTTCACGATAAATTAAGGTGTACTGGTATAAAAAAAGAATAGTTTAAGGGTTTGAGGTTGGACTCAGTAATGCAAATACATTCAGCATCACTAAGGCTGGTTGCCCTTGCTGGAGTGTAGGCAGTCACCCAGGTTACAAATGGTGCTGGTCTGAAAAAGCAGTTTGGACATGTGCTTTTTAAAAAATCTGAAAAGTGGACTCATAATGTGTCAGTCTGTAAAAGTGATTATCACTTGCCAAAAAAAAGAGTAGAAAGTGTGCTTTCAAATTGGCAAAGAAATTTCGTTTTGTGACTAATGTGAAAACATGACTTTGTGTGCAAAGAGGAATTATAGGCAGAGATTTATTGCGTATTGCTCTGGTGATTTCACAGTTGCATTAGAAGGAAAGGGGGAGCCATTTTTTGGTGCAGAAGCAGACTCATAGCACACACACAGCTGCTTACAATGTGGAATCATGCACAGTATTCACAAGCGAGTGGGGTTTGAGGTTTTAGTCAGTAATGCAAATACATTCAGCATCACTATGGCTGGTTGCCCTTGCTGGAGTGAAGGCAGTCACCCAGGTTACAAATGGTGCTGGTCTGAAAAAGCAGTTTGGATATGTGCTTTTTAAAAAATCAGAAAAGTGGATTCATAATGTGTCAGTCTGTAAAAGTGATTATCGCTTGCCAAAAAAAAGAGCAGTAAGTGTGCTTTCAAATTGGCAAAGAAATTTCGTTTTGTGACCAATGTGAAAACATGACTCTGTGTGCAAAGAGGAATTTTAGACAGAGATTTATTGCGTATTGCTCTGGTGATTTCACAGTTGCATTAGAAGGAAAGGGGGAGCCATTTTTTGGTGCAGAAGCAGACTCTTAGCACACACACAGCTGCTTACAATGTGGAATCATGCACAGTATTCACAAGCGAGTGGGGTTTGAGGTTTCAGTCAGTAATGCAAATACATTCAGCATCACTAAGGCTGGTTGCCCTTGCTGGAGTGTAGGCAGTCACCCAGGTTACAAATGGTGCTGGTCTGAAAAAGCAGTTTGGATATGTGCTTTTTAAAAAATCTGAAAAGTGGATTCATAATGTGTCAGTCTGTAAAAGTGTTGATCACTTGCCAAAAAAAAGAGTAGTAAGTGTGCTTTCAAATTGGCAAAGAAATTTCGTTAAAGGGCCTAATGTGAAAACATGACTCTGTGTGCAAATAGGAATTACAGGCAGAGATTTATTGCGTATTGCTCTGGTGATTTCACAGTTGCATTAGAAGGAAAGGGGGAGCCATTTTTTGGTGCAGAAGCAGACTCTTAGCACACACACAGCTGCTTACAATGTGGAATCATGCACAGTATTCACAAGCGAGTGGGGTTTGAGGTTTCAGTCAGTAATGCAAATACATTCAGCATCACTAAGGCTGGTTGCCCTTGCTGGAGTGTAGGCAGTCACCCAGGTTACAAATGGTACTGGTCTGAAAAAGCAGTTTGGACATGTGCTTTTTAAAAAATCTGAAAAGTGGATTCATAATGTGTCAGTCTGTAAAAGTGATTATCACTTGCAAAAAAAAAGAGTAGTAAGTGTGCTTTCAAATTGGCAAAGAAATTTCGTTTTGTGACTAATGTGAAAACATGACTCTGTGTGCAAAGAGGAATTATAGGCAGAGATTTATTGCGTATTGCTCTGGTGATTTCACAGTTGCATTAGATGGAAAGGGGGAGCCATTTTTTGGTGCAGAAGCAGACTCTTAGCACACACCCAGCTGGTTACCATGTGGAATCATGCACAGTATTCACAAGCGAGTGGGGTTTGAGGTTTTAGTCAGTAATGCAAATACATTCAGCATCACTAAGGCTGGTTGCCCTTGCTGGAGTGTAGGCAGTCACCCAGGTTACAAATGGTGCTGGTTTGAAAAAGCAGTTTGGATATGTGCTTTTTAAAAAATCTGAAAAGTGGATTCATAATGTGTCAGTCTGTAAAAGTGATTATCACTTGCCAAAAAAAAGAGCAGTAAGTGTGCTTTCAAATTGGCAAAGAAATTTCGTTTTGTGACTAATGTGAAAACATGACTGTGTGCAAAGAGGAATTATAGACAGAGATTTATTGCGTATTGCTCTGGTGATTTCACAGTTGCATTAGATGGAAAGGGGGAGCCATTTTTTGGTGCAGAAGCAGACTCATAGCACACACACAGCTGCTTACAATGTGGAATCATGCACAGTATTCACAAGCGAGTGGGGTTTGAGGGTTCAGTCAGTAATGCAAATACATTCAGCATCACTAAGGCTGGTTGCCCTTGCTGGAGTGTAGGCAGTCACCCAGGTTACAAATGGTGCTGGTCTGAAAAAGCAGTTTGGACATGTGCTTTTTAAAAAATCTGAAAAGTGGATTCATAATGTGTCAGTCTGTAAAAGTGATTATCACTTGCCAAAAAAAAGAGCAGTAAGTGTGCTTTCAAATTGGCAAAGAAATTTCGTTTTGTGACTAATGTGAAAACATGACTCTGTGTGCAAAGAGGAATTTTAGACAGAGATTTATTGCGTATTGCTCTGGTGATTTCACAGTTGCATTAGAAGGAAAGGGGAAGCCATTTTTTGGTGCAGAAGCAGACTCTTAGCACACACACAGCTGCTTACAATGTGGAATCATGCACAGTATTCACAAGCGAGTGGGGTTTGAGGTTTCAGTCAGTAATGCAAATACATTCAGCATCACTAAGGCTGGTTGCCCTTGCTGGAGTGTAGGCAGTCACCCAGGTTACAAAAGGTGCTGGTCTGAAAAAGCAGTTTGGACATGTGCTTTTTAAAAAATCTGAAAAGTGGATTCATAATGTGTCAGTCTGTAAAAGTGTTGATCACTTGCCAAAAAAAAGAGTAGTACGTGTGCTTTCAAATTGGCAAAGAAATTTCGTTAAAGGGCCTAATGTGAAAACATGACTCTGTGTGCAAATAGGAATTACAGGCAGAGATTTATTGCGTATTGCTCTGGTGATTTCACAGTTGCATTAGAAGGAAAGGGGGAGCCATTTTTTGGTGCAGAAGCAGACTCTTAGCACACACACAGCTGCTTACAATGTGGAATCATGCACAGTATTCACAAGCGAGTGGGGTTTGAGGTTTCAGTCAGTAATGCAAATACATTCAGCATCACTAAGGCTGGTTGCCCTTGCTGGAGTGTAGGCAGTCACCCAGGTTACAAATGGTGCTGGTCTGAAAAAGCAGTTTGGACATGTGCTTTTTAAAACATCTGAAAAGTGGACTCATAATGTGTCAGTCTGTAAAAGTGTTGATCACTTGCCAAAAAAAAGAGTAGTTAGTGTGCTTTCAAATTGGCAAAGAAATTTCGTTAAAGGGCCTAATGTGAAAACATGACTCTGTGTGCAAATAGGAATTACAGGCAGAGATTTATTGCGTATTGCTCTGGTGATTTCACAGTTGCATTAGAAGGAAAGGGGGAGCCATTTTTTGGTGCAGAAGCAGACTCTTAGCACACACACAGCTGCTTACCATGTGGAATCATGCACAGTATTCACAAGCGAGTGGGGTTTGAGGTTTTAGTCAGTAATGCAAATACATTCAGCATCACTAAGGCTGGTTGCCCTTGCTGGAGTGTAGGCAGTCACCCAGGTTACAAATGGTGCTGGTCTGAAAAAGCAGTTTGGACATGTGCTTTTTAAAAAATCTGAAAAGTGGATTCATAATGTGTCAGTCTGTAAAAGTGATTATCACTTGCCAAAAAAAAGAGTAGTAAGTGTGCTTTCAAATTGGCAAAGAAATTTCGTTTTGTGACTAATGTGAAAACAAATGTAGTAATATATTTAAATAAAATAAAGGAATTTTTTTTTAGTTTTTTTCAGGTATTGCTGAAGAGCAGTGAACAAAATTTAAGATGCCTACAAAATCCAGAGTAAAAAAAGACCACAAAAAAAACCTATATTTGAAGACAACTGGAGGACCTAAGTTAGTTGAAGATGCTCATGTTGGGAAAAAGAAAAAATCTTCTGGTAAGCAGACAAAAAATTTTCTAAAGAACATATTCAAAAAAAGGAAAAATGTACAAAATGTCTGTACTGGAAAGAATGTTTTCAATAGAAAAGGGCAGGAAAAAATTGAGAATTTAGTTAATGCAAATATACCTTCTGCAACTAAAAAGATTAACTTAAACAGAAAAACAGCGTTTAAAGAGATACGTAGAAAAATGTTTCAGAGAAGAGTTATGTCCAATTTGATAAAGGATGTGAAGAAATATAAGCAAAAGGCTAAGTTTTATAAGAGAAAAAAAGAAATTGAAGCCATTGCAGCAAAGGCATTAGAATTAAAAAGGAAACTATTCATTTTAATTTTGAATAGGATGCGTACATTAGACAAAATGGTTAATGTATTGAAATCACATAGCAAAAGGAAAAGAGTAGTGAACAGAACAAACTTTTCTAAAGTTTTTTTAGGAAAATGGATGCATAGTTCAAGTATTGAACCTTTTTTTAATGAAGAGAGTTATTTTCAAAGTAATAGTTTGCTGCATGCAGTTGACACCAGAGGTCGTGCTTATGAAGTGAAAAATGGTTGCATAATGGAGAAGGAGATAATTGTTCCAAGAGATGAGGTACAAGTGATGGCGGATGAGGCTATGGGGAGACGTCCTAAAGCCCCAGTGTACACTTGGAATTGTAGTAGTATTTGCACTGTGCGTCAGGAATCTATTGATAAATTTCGTGAGTTTCTAAGAGAATATAGTAAAAAAAAGTGTAAAACAGAAGATTAAGGTGCTTCAAAGTCTGGATCCATGCAAAGTGAGAGAGAATACTGGTTTGCAGGGTCATTCTCTGGCTTGTCTATCTAGAAAAGTGTGTAATAGTGTTTTCCATCATTTTAGAATGCTGGCTGTTCATCATACTGAAATGAGAAAGTTTGTGAGACGGTTGTATTTTGCTAAAAGTCCAGCAATAAAGTTAGATGAATTGAATAGGGCTCTGTTCCGTGGAACGGTATCAGATGTAGAGAAGGTTGTTGATGAAATTCAGTTTTGTTACTTTGGTCCTGAACAAAACAGTGCAGAGAAGGACACAGTAAATGAGGAAGAAGTGGAAGAGAATGTAGAACCCTCTGTAAGTAAGACATTTAATGATCACATAACAAAATTTGCAATAATCTCTAATGAAAGACCAAATATTACTTGTATTTGTTGCCGCAGAACTCATTATAGAAAACAAACTAGGAATGTTGATCTCTACAGAAAGAGTGAAAATGAAGATAACTATAAGTGGAAGGATTTTGCCACATATATATTTCTTGAAAATTGTTTTGAATTGGGTGAAAATCAGCGTATTTGTAAATACTGTTACAATAAGTTAGAGGAAAATAGAATGCCGACCAGAGCTGTACATAATAATTTAGAATTGGATGCTATTCCTGCTGAACTTTCTGAATTAAATACATATGAGTCTATACTCATTCAATGTGTTCATCCGTTCCAGACCATAGTACGTATGGAGCCCAAAACTGGAAAATTACCTCCTTCAGATTTACTGAGAGGTTTAAAAGGTAGAGTGGTGTATTTGCCCTTGGATTTGAAAAAAAATATGGAAACTATTGATGCGGATACTTTGGAAACTGAACCATTAATTATTCTGGTTAATGGTGTACCTACAAAGAATAAGAAGATTTGGCAGGAGCTGGTAGATGTACGGAAAGTACAAAGAGCAAATTTGTATTTGAAAAGGAATAACAAATGGTATGAATCAATTTATATAGAAGAAGAAGAAGAAGATTTACAAGAAGACACAGAAACACCAACTGGACAAATTGAAAAAGTGGACAAGTCAAAGGAAGAAGAAATTTATGAACATTTTAGCATACATCCTCTTCATTCAAAAGAAGTTATGGGAGACAATATTGATCTATTTCAGATGAAGAAAGCAAAAGGAACTCCCGTGAGTGTATGGGAGGAGAGCTTGGAAGCTCGATGTTTTCCCCAGCTGTTTCTTAAAGGAAAAGTAGGACGATACGATGAACGTCCGGAACAGATTCCAGCTTCTGAGTATCGGACTACAAGACTATATGCTGAAGATCCCAGATTTCGACAAAGTATTCCTTATTTGTTCCATCTTTTATTTGAAAGCGACTTGTCTGCATTGTCTTATGCAGTAAATCACATTTTAAAAAGTGGAGTACATTTGCAAAATGTGTCTGCTAAGGATTTTATGGAGAAAGTGCAGCACCGAGATGATCATTTGGAAACACAACTGATCAATCTGATGGCTTGTCAGCGTGGGACAAATGAATATTGGTACCGACGCCATGGTGAATTAAAATGCATGTTACGGAATTTAGGAACACCAACATGGTTCCTTACCCTAAGCTGTGCCGAGTACACTTGGGATGATTTACTGGATTTTCTACGAGAGGCAAATTCAAACATTAAAAACATCGAATACAAGACAGCAGGAGAACTGTGCTCATTGGATCCGGTTAATGTTTGCAGATATTTCAATCATAGATTTGAGGCTATGATGTCCTTCATCTGCAATAAAAAAAATCCACCTCTAGGAGAAGTAGTGGATTTCTTTTGGAGAAAAGAGTACCAGGCAAGAGGTGCTCCTCATATTCATATGCTGTTGTGGATCAAGGATGCCCCAAAGTTTGGAACAGATACTGATGAAGCAGTGTTATCTTACATTGAAGAATATGCAACATGTGCTATACCAAAAAGCACAGAAGAGAAAAAGTTAAAGGAGCAAGTTTTACGTTTCCAAAGTCATCGGTGTGGAAAATACTGTCGACGGAAATACAAGAGCAAAGATAAATACTATACTAAATGTCGATTTGGATTTCCTAGACCTGTTCTTTCAAATGGAAGAGTTAACAGTTTTATGTCATCTGTGAGACATACTATCACAAGAAAATCACCTAAGAATACCTACAACCTTAAAAGAAAAGAAGAATCAAAAAATATAAATGACTACAACCCAGTGATTTTATCCATGTGGAACGCTAACATGGATATACAGTATGTAGCTGACAATTCCATTGCTGTTGCTCGATATGTAACGTCTTACATTACGAAATCAGAAAAAACAGAATTGAAGGAAATGTGGGAAGAGATTTCTCACGAGAAAACTGTCAGTAAGAAGCTGTACAGTTTCAGTTTGAAGATGTTATCGCATCGAGAAATTGGATCCTACGAATGTTCAGATAGGTTATCTTCTGCAAGTCTCTACTCGAAATCAAGAAGAATAATTTGGGCAAGTTTAGGCCTTGCAGCAATGAGAAATCGGGTACTGAAATCTGTTGGAGAAATTGAATATTTGGCCGAGAATGACCCAGAAAGTACAGATATTTTGAAATCAAACATGTTGGACACATATTATCCCAAGAGAAGTCATCATCTGGAGAACATGTGTCTCTATGAAGTGCTGCAGAAGTACATTTATTCACGGAAAGCCACAGAAGACATCAACAATGGAAAATATAAAGTCATTGGTGAGGAAGGATGTTTGGTGAAGCAAACAAAAGGAAGTTTGATAAATCACCGGAAGCTGAGTTGCGACACTACTGACAAAAAGGAATTTTACTACTTGGCTCTTTTACAGCTATTTAAACCCTGGCGTACAGAGGATGAACTACTGGGAGAATTTCAAAGCTATGAAGATTCATTTAATGCTTGCAAAGACAGCATACAATGCAGTACATTCACAACTTATCTGCAAATGTTAAATGAAGAAATTGAACAGGAAACTACAATTGCAGCAGAAATAGCTAGAGACAGTTCTCAGGACAGCCAAAGTTCAGGAACACTCAGTCAAGATCCCCTAGGACAACCAATCGTTGAAAATGAAGCATCAATAGCCATGAATGAAGTGGAAACGGCTATGAATCAAGCTCAAGAAGAATTTATAGACTTACAAAATTTGGAAAGACAACTGAACGAAGAGCAGCAACAAATTTATGAAGAGATCAGAAACAAAATTGATCACGGATTTCTACATGTAAAAAAAGAGTGCTCATGCACATCATTTCATCCAATCAGGATGTATGTAAGCGGACAAGCTGGAACTGGAAAAAGTTTCCTAATAAAAGTCATCAAAAGCTACCTACAGCAAAAAACGGATTCTACTTTGTCTTGTGTGGTTACTGCTCCAACTGGGTTAGCAGCATATAACATAAAAGGAATCACTTTACATTGTTTGCTAATGTTACCAGTGGAGCATGAGAACAAAATACAATACAACAAGCTAACTGGAGAAGCATGCTTGGAAGTTTCAAGAGTATTGAAGAAGATGCAAGTTCTCATTATTGATGAGGTGAGCATGGTATCAAACTTAATGCTTGCCTTTGTGCATTTAAGAATGCAGCAAATTCTGAAGACAGACTATGACGTGTTATTTGGTGGAAAACATGTCATAGTTTTTGGAGATCTTTTGCAACTTACTCCAGTTAAAGGACAACCAGTGTTTAATACTGTGACACATGAAGACACGAAGAAGTCATTGGGAAGCATCGGTAATACAAATATTTGGTCCTTCTTTGAGTACAAGGAACTTACTACTAATATGAGGCAAGCAAACGATGAAGAATATGGAAGTATTCTGAAAGATATCAGAATTGGACTACTCACTGAAGCTGGCAAAAAAGCATTACAGAGTCGGTTGCTACATAATTTATTTCCAAAGGAAGAAATAGTTGCAGAGAAGATATACAAGAACATTGCAGAAAACAAAAGTGTCATCTGCTTAATGCCAACTCTACGTGAATGCTCAATATTCAATGAGGAGCTTTTGAAATTGGAAAAGGAAGATATCAGGAAATTGGAAGCAGTGGACAAAATTGAGGATGGAAGAATTTCTGTCACATTAACAGGCACACTGAAAAATAAATTGGATTCACTAGAGAAGAACATTTCCAAAACAGCTGGATTAGAAAAAAATCTATATGTTTGCATGAACTGTAGAGTATTTTTAAGGAGAAATTTGGATGTTGAAAAAGGTTTAGTTAATGGAGCTATGGGAA
This sequence comes from Triturus cristatus, assembly GCF_964204655.1. Classification (NCBI taxonomy): domain Eukaryota; kingdom Metazoa; phylum Chordata; class Amphibia; order Caudata; family Salamandridae; genus Triturus; species Triturus cristatus. The sequence continues at coordinate 431,084,358 of NC_140588.1, forward strand.
GAGTTGTGGGTTTTATTAATTATCAGAAAAAAGATGGAATTGAATGTTTAAAAATAAAATTTGATCAGATAGAAGAAGTTAAAGTCATTTGTCGTTGTTCAGTTCGTTTCATGCTTGTGAAAGACTTATATGTACGTAGGAAGCAGTTTCCGTTTTCGCTAGCATATGCTGTAACTATTCACAAGTCTCAAGGATTGACTGTAGATTGTGCATTTGTGAACATTGGTTCAACTGTGTTCAAAGAAGGTATGGCATATGTTGCTTTGTCACGAGTGAAAACATTATCAGGTTTATTCATGATAGACTTTGATGATTCAAAAGTTAGTGCTGATACAAATTGTGTAAAGGAGTATAATAGATTAAGAAGAAGCTATGCTCCTCATTTAGGTCAGTATCCTGTGTTGGAGAAACGTGTAGTTTCTCGTAAAAGGAGAAATGAGAACATCTGTAATGAAGATGTAGAGAGGAGGAAAAAAAAGAGGAGTGATGTAATTGCAAGCAAAAAGAATAAGGAAAATGAAGAACAGGTTGTAGGATGTCATTTTGAAAATAGCTCTGGTGTCAACTGCTACGCTAATGTAGTGCTGAATGTTGCATTTTATCTGGATAGTGTGCAAGAGCAGATAATAGTAAATCAGGGAAAAAGATTCTGTTCTGAGCTGAGTCTCCTTTTTGAAAAGCTGAGTAATGATAAAACTCAAATACTGAAATTAGAAAACTTTTAGATGTATGTTCAGGACAAACACAGTTTTCTCAAAATGTACAGCAAGACGCACAGGAATTCTTGATCTATTTTCTTCAGGTACTGGAAGAAGAAGGGGTTCCCATTGAACATTTTTTTGGTCTCTCTTATAAATGGGAACATAGTTGTGAAAACTGTTATAATATATGTGGCTCTAATGTTGATAATGAAAGGTTTATTTATTTAACATTGCCAGAGAGTAAAACAGTCACTTTTGCTAAATTAGTTAAAGATGCTAATCATAGCATGCAATGCAGTGAGTGTCAATCTGAAATGTTTTCAACGTTAATTTTAAAGGAATACGGACAATATGTAATTTTAATGATGCAACGATGTAGAGCTGATGGTTCAAAATTGGATACTTTAATAAAGAAGTTTACAGGACAGCAATTATCAATTTCAGGAAAAACTTTTGTAACAGTTGCAATAATTTTCCATGAAGGACCTACTGTTACTTCTGGACATTACACAGTTTATCTTAAATGTGAAAAAGGCTGGACACTGTGTAATGATTCCCAATTGATTTTTAAGCAACGTTTGCCTTTTGATTTAGCAAATTCCTATCTAATCTTCCTGAAACCTAAATTTTAGAGAGACTTGGCAACATCTGGACAAAACAATTTTACCATTTTATTGGATTACCATTTGGAATTTACAAATAAAAAGATTTAACATATTATCATTTGGCCTAATGGAAAGGTAACCAATTGTAATGTGGAATTTTTCCATTTTTTAAGGAAACTTTGGAAAACCAAAAATTTAGAAAAAAACGGTAACATCTGCACAATATAAATTTTGGAATGTTATTGGATTGCCTTTGGAAATTTTTTCAAAAAAGATTTTTAAAATTACTATTTGGCCATGAGGAAAAGTAAACAATTCTATTGTGGACTTATTTAATTATTAATAAATCTTTCGGAAACCAAAATGTTACAGAGAATCGGTGAGATCTGTACAATTTAAACTTTACATTTTTATTGGATTACCATTGGAAATTTAACCAAAAAAGAATTTTAAAATTACTATTTGGCCTAAAGGAAATGGAACCAGATGTATTGTGGAGTTATTTGAGATATATTATTGTGATTATACTTCTGAAACAAAAATATCAGACGGCATTTTAAAGAAATAAGTATTGATATTAGATGATATTTTTTAAGAATATTATGCATTTCTATAAAGTTATGTTTATGCAAAAAGAGATTGTGGGCTTTTTTAAAACAATCTTTGAGATTGTTAATTTTTTTTTTGCCCGCTGTTAAATGATGAATGCAATTGCTTTCACAATTTATAGTGAAATGCAATATATTCTGAAAACAGCAAAATAAAAGCCAAAATTATTTTTTGATAAATATGTAAATATGTGTACTGTATTATAAAATGTTTTATAAAATATTAATACTTTTTTCTTTTTTTTCAGATTGAGATAGAAAGTTTTCGAAAACTAGAACCATTTTTAAAGCAATTTAAAAAAAAAATTAAATGAATAAATATTTTTTTGAGTGGGTATGGTAAGTCAATAATATCATGGTCCCTTTTTTCCACTTCTCTACAATCACATTTTCAGTTTTTAATTGTAGTCTCTCAAGGACCTTGTAATGTGATAATTGATTTTTAGTGTTTTTAAAAAATAAAAAAAATTACGCGTACCGTAAAAACATATATAAAAAATAGATGAAAGGTAAGGTTGGCTCTTAAAAGAGCCGTTGTGTTCATGCAGGGACAGAGGAAAGAAAGATTGGGAATATTAGATGGTACGACAAGTGTGCTGATCTATTTTATTGTTCACTAGGGCAATACTGGTCTGCCTATAAGTAATTAGATCATGACAAGTGGCGCACCGTACTTCAACCCTCGCAAACCGAGGGTTAATTTCCAGAGTACCAGAAAAAGGAGATGCTCCCCCCACAGATGAAGGGCTCACCTGACCTGCAGAAGAAGGACTCGGCCCTGCAGATGATGGTCCAGGCTGAGCTGCTGTGGATGTGCTTGGTTGATTTACTGAAGGGTTACCTCCAGTAAGTCGAGCATGTGTCCTTCTGTGTACATCCTTAAGGTGTCTCATCATGGTGTGATTCCCAAAGGAATACTTCCTGTCAGGATTCCCTCTTGAAAGTACACGGCCACACAGCTTACAAGTCACTAAGGGTGCATTTACCTTTTGCTGGCCTTCTGGAAAAGAAAAATACTCCCATACATAAGAGGTCTTTTGTTTCCTCGCTCTCTGCCTCAAGGTAGTGCTGCTAGCCTCACTCTCAGAAGAGCTCTGCTGTTCTGCCATCGTATCACAAAGACAACCCAGCTCCTTCTCCTAAGGGATCACAAGCAGAAATGAGGGGAATGGGTGTGGTGTAGGAGAGTTCTAGAACTGAAAGTAGTTTCAACCAATCAAAAGTTGTGTTTCATGATCACATGACCTACCGTACGCTTACGGTACGCTTACGGCGCGGTTACGGCAAAAAGTACGCATGCGCGTAAAAAAGACACGCGCACGCGCCCTTGCGCACAACAGGAACGCCCCTTCACTTCCGCGTAACGTGCGCGTGCAGCGTACGCATTACGCGCTGTGCGCAAGTGACGTGCGTATACGCAAATTGCGTAAACAAACGCAAACAGCGTAGAAATCTAACGTAATTAAAGCAACACGTGCGCTTACCGTACGCGTACGTTTTAAAAAAAAAAAAGAAAATGGAAAAACAAAAAAAAAAAGTTATACTAATAAATCTTACCTGTTTATTTTATAAAAATGGTAAAATAAAAACATATTGTAGAATTTTTAAAATTTAAGCATAGTCTTTAAAAAAGGATAGAAAAATAAAATAAAAGTATGTAAAAAAAAAAAAAAAAAAAAAAAATTAGCATTTAAAAAACCTTACAAATTCACTGAAAAAACCATGGGTTTCACACACGTTATAGTTAGGAATTAGCATTTAAAAAACCTTTGAAATTCACTGAAAAAACCATGGGTTTCACACACGTTATAGTTAGGAATTAGCATTTAAAAAACCTTAGAAATTCAATGAAAAAACCAAAGGTTTCACACATGTTATAGTTAGCTGGACATTTCACTCGTAAAAAACCAATGAAATTCCCCCGTTATAGTTAGTTCAGCTAACTATAACTCGCGCGCCCGCAATGCACTACTGATGACGTCACATATTACATCACTCATGACATGGTCACTGACATCACTCATGACATCACTGATGACATCTCAAATGACATCACTGATGACATCACTGATGACATCATCCTTGTGATAGAGTGGCAGACCTCCTCTTCCCCTAATATAACCTTTGATACACACATTCAAAAATAGAAACTAAAATTTTAAAAACAATGGACATACCAATATCAGTTACAACAACCTATTCAGTAATTCTAAGAACCACATACACATCCACTCATTCACCAACAGTCCTATACAGTCACTCATACATGCACTCACTCATCATATGTACTCATACACCTATACATCCTGTAACACAATGCCACTCATCCATAGAGTTACTCACACATACTCACTCATGCTAATAAAGAAACAAACATACATTTATTAGCTTATACAGTTATACACACACCACCACACTTACTTCTACGGAAACTTACACATACTTAGTCTTATAAACAATCACTTATAGAAACACATACTTATTCATACAGGAACTCTTTCAATCTCTCACTCTTACATATACTCACTTATATACACCAATAGTCACATTTACTAGTTTAATAGATATGTAGTTACTCATAAAGACACTATTGAGACAGTCATTCACTCACTAATACACCCATACACACACTTATCCACCCATACAGTCCTGCACACATGCTGTCTTCAACACATACAAAGAGTGAATCACTCATTCATGCACCTATGCACTACATAATACCCCCCACCGAACCATACAGACACTCAGACTGATACTTAAAAAAACAACTAATAACCTATATAGACACCCATGAAGCTACTCACCAACCCATGCAGCCACTTATACACAAAGTGAGAGACTAATACAGATATTTTCTTATTTAAACATTACTCAGTAAGCCATGTATTCACTATGATACACTTAATCAGTCAGTTACACAAAAAAAAATTCAAAAACAAAGCATCCATTTAGACACTTATATACCCATTTATTCTTCCATTGACCTTGAGATATACATATATAAAACATATTTAATTTTCAGAAAAACACACATTCACTGGATGATGTCATCAGTGATGTCATCAGTGATGTCATTTGAGATGTCATCAGTGATGTCATGAGTGATGTCAGTGACCATGTCATGAGTGATGTAATATGTGACGTCATCAGTAGTGCATTGCGGGCGCGCGAGTTATAGTTAGCTGAACTAACTATAACGGGGGAATTTCATTGGTTTTTTACGAGTGAAATGTCCAGCTAACTATAACATGTGTGAAACCTTTGGTTTTTTCATTGAATATATATATGACTTAAACATATATTCTTACCTTCTATATTCTGTCCCATGAGATTCTTGACATCACAACATTTTTGACACAATATTTTTGTGTCAGGATATTTTTTATACAATTTTTTGTCAGAATACCAAAGGTACACTTCAGAGGAGGTACACATAAAGGAGTAGGAAGTTAAGACATTGAATAAGAAGCTAGCCAATGAGATCATCAAGAAAGGCTCCCAACGATAAGCATTAGGCTAAGACCGAAAACCCACAGTAAGTATTACATTGTGCATAATTGGCCTTCTACAACAAATATCTACAGCTGTCTATAGACAAGACCTAAAAAGTACACCGGGCATACTAAGTTACACATTTCTGTTTAAAAATATTTTCATTTTCAGCCATTTCTAAGTCAGCTGCGCATTGATATCTGAATCATAATAGTTATAAGTAAATACGGACTTCAGAGTTGTTCTTTGAACATTTGTGTGTGACTGCATTCATTTATTGTTTATGTAAAATGCACATGTACTCAAGAGCCCCCTGCACATTACACACCTCATGAACCACATTACACTATAAATGTATCGCAGGTAAATGCTTCTAACTTTATGTATCATCTCCAATACCAACTTCATCAGTGTCAAATATATACGAGCACGTAGCTTGTTATCAATTTTATATAAATGTACACATCAAGTATACACATGAGCTCATATTACATACTGTGCAAATACTTATAAATTTATTGAGTATGGTTTAAAAGTAGACCAATTTATTGTTTTAACCATCGCTTTGTTTTTGACAACAAGTTGATGTATGTGTATGTTTGGTTTGAATATATAGGCATGTATTGTATACAAACTGTTATATTTTTGTGTATACTAAAGACTGTAACTCAGCATTGGCTGCAGAATAGCCTCCTACACATTAACATAAGGGTGTGATGTCACGTCCTGTGGCGTCACTACAAATGCTTATAACACCTCAATTATGTATAATGACTGGTGCCCTAGGTGTATGACAATCAATACCTTTACCAGAATGTACCGTTCCAAAAGTTTGTATTAAATGAGAATATTTAATGGCATATTGAGTAGCTGTCATTCTGTAAGAAAGGGTGTCATAGCCTTTCCGTGAAGCAAAAACATTTCTAAATACACAAGTTATTATTTGAAAGCTTTTAATAAAAACGGCTTAACTTGGATGTGCGGTTGAGTGAGATTAGAGCTAAAAATACAACCAGTTTCAATACGCCTCGAGCAAAGCATTAGAAGTGTACATGTGTGGCATGTGATTTGTATAGTTTTTGGTCGTGACTCGTCATAGCCATTGTTGGATAGTGATCCAGATCACGCATCCGATACCTTCAGGGGCATTCTAACCCGCCTTGTTATAGCAGGCGTCCCAAGGCATCCAACCATACAGAAAGAAACAAATAAAATGTCTTTTGAGTCTCCAACAGTAATAAATCATAGGAAATACTTTTTCATGTGCTGAGTTTTTTTGTATATTATCTTATATAAATGTATTCGTTATTCATACTTTAAATCATAGCCAGCACTTTGTGGCAAACCCCTCAGAATGTTTTGTTTAAAATTATCTGTAAAAGAAAAACTCATTCAAATTCATCTGGCATTCTTTTAATATTATTTTGTGGTCTGCAAATTGTATTTAGTATCTGTGCAATATCTCAACAAACTTATTTAATCAAAAATGTATTGTAAAATCATCCTTGGCTTCAAAACGACATTTTAGTGTTGAAGTTGTTGTTATCAGTATTACTTCAGATTGGTTAACAAATTAATTTTAAGATGTGGAGCATATCAGGACAAAACAGGACACTTCTTAAAATAGGTGCCTCTGAAAAAGAATGCATACCTTTCACTTTGTGGAACCCTTATCCTGTTTTAGTAATTCGACTGCAGAGCTCCCTACAGCCTGACTCATTCCTTTGCACATGGATCTCCCACCTATGCTACACCTCCGAAAATGTTGCTTTGCCACCTCCAGCTGGTTTTGGCTACCACTTTCATGACTTTAAGACCGGTCACTCCAACACAAAGGATTTGTATTAAGCAAGAGCTGAACACCACCACAGCTTTCTTGAGCCACACGGGAGAGGGAACCACATGAAGAGAAGCTCTGAGACCTGGTGCTTGGCTTAGCAGCTGAACATAGCGGACGTGTGGGCCCGGAGCTTCGCATCGGCTCATAACTTCTCCTGAAAATCACTGAGTTCAGGATGCGCTGAAGCGACCACCAACAGGCTCCCGGAACTGGAGAGGTACCTGTAAATCTGAGGAGAGTAACTCCTATGGACACGTTCCCCAGCGTATGTGACGAGTCAATGGCCTGGTTGCGTAGCTGGGCTCCCGGGGACGGGGGGAGGCCAAGAGGTGTGACGACTGTGGAGCCCTGGCAGGCCGAAGAGTCCGTAGGTTGGAGAGAGAGCCTGAGAACGGCCTGCATCAGAGCCGACTGCCACCTGCTCTGAAGTGGGGGGCACCGGAGTGCCGGTGAGAACCCTGACGCCGGGCCAAGGGAGGAGCCCTATGATGGCGGGCACGACATGAGCAGCACAGGCAGGCCCGGGAGCCAAAGATGGAGCTGAGCTGGGGGCGGTGAAGCAGTTGGTAGGCCTGCGAAAATTAGCGGCCTAATCTGCGAGAGACTAAAATGAAATTTAGGGGGCCCCCCGATATTCTGGATACTGCCCGGAGAAAAAGGGCGTGGCTCACTGAGGGCCATACGTCCTGACCCTCATGGAGGGGAAAAGGAGCTGCACAGAGAGCCTGATGAGCATAGTCGATTATACTCCGCCGACTAGGAGTGCTTGCCCGCAGCAGGCATCAGATGCATAGGACATAAAAATAACTGCCTTAGTTGCCCTACATGGCGATACAACAGCCAGGATATGTGCTCAAAGGCACCATTGCGACAAAGGTGAAGGGGCCCCCCTGATGTCAACAGCGAGTGGCCGGGGACTTGGCAAAGCTCTTGAGTAGGATAGTTGACCCTCAGGGCGGTGCAGAGTGCCTCCCTTACTGGTGTAACCTGGAAGCAGCGGGTGACCAGCTCCCACCTCAGACTTGAACTGGGTAGGGAGCGGGGAGCCCCTAATTAAAAAATGAGAGGCCTGGCACACGGCTTTGGGTGCGCCTCCCTCTCTCTCCACGTGTAGTCGGAGAGCAGTTGCCGTGAGCAAATAGTGCTTGAGGTGGAGCGGAGCACTTTGTAAGGACACCCATGGGACGGTGACAGAGCACATGCAACCTACAAATATCTGAAGAGGTGACCACTACACACACGGAGTGCGCAGGAGGCTACCGAAGATAACTGGGTGCCTGGGGAGGCTTGCTGGGAACGCCCTCCTTTTGTCTTGAGGCCATATTGTGCAGACGCTCTAAGAATAATCATCGGACAGCGGAGACGCCTGGTGGGAGACCACGTAAGATCAAGGGCAAAGCCAGAATGAAATCCGTGGGAGCTTCTTTAATAGAGGATATGACCCCCCAGGCTCCCAAAAACCAAACTCGCTGCCTCTGCCGCCAGTAGACCCGGTAGGGCAGCAACTAGCTGAAATCCTGGAAGCCATAGCAGACACTAAAGCTACGCTGCACCAGGGCATCAGCACATTTTCAGTGGGCCTGGACCTCCTCCAAGCTGAACACCACAAACTCTCCGAATGAGTTAAAACAGTAGAGTAGTCCATAGCAGACATGGATTCAGAGCAAGCAGCAATGTTGAACCAGGTCGCTGATCTCTCGTTTAGAGTGGACACACTCGAGCGCAGAGTGGAGGATGCAGAGGCCATAACAGAAGAAATAACATCTGGGTAGTGGGACTGCTCAAAAAAGTGGAGGAAGGAGACATGATTGGCTACCTCAAGACATGGCTTCAAACGGTAGTCCCCCTACTACACGTTGGAGAGAGCACACCGGGTGCCAGGCAGTGCCCCGGCTCCAGGCTGCCCCCTACTTTCAGTGGTGGGCAGACTGCTGCATTACAAAGATAGAGACTTGCTCCTGCAAAAGGCACGGTCAGATTGCCTGTTAACAGTAAACAACAGCAAGTTCTCCGTATTCCCTGATTACACACTTGAGGTTCAGAGAAGGAGGACTCCTATTTGGAAGTGAAAAAGAGCCTACACAATGAAGATCCACAATATTTATTAATGTTCCCTGCCTGATGGCCAATCTCACTGCTGCGAAGACCCCAAAATGGCATGGGACTGGATAGACGCATATAGAACTGGTAAGCAGGTACAGGTAGGAGGACAACCTCATAGACAATGAATCAGAGACAACAGGAAAAGACCCAGGAGAAGACCACATTGAGAGCAGTCAAAAAAGCCCACTCCCTCCCAGACAGAGAAGGGGACTGCTGCAGCCCTACAGGCAGTGGCCGAGATTATGTAAAGTTTTGGGACCCCATCGGAAGTAGGCTTGTGCTCAGTTAATCAAAGGAGGGTTCCAAGTCTGAAACTTTTTGGGGATAGTAGCGTGGTGCTACCAAAGGTTACCCCTGGAACTGCCAATGACTTCATTTGAGCTACTATTTGAAAGATGATAGCTCACAGATCAAAATGGTGGGGGATCGTGTTCTGTTGACTATACGAAAGCTGTCTCAGCCCAGACTCGATTTCAGGACCGATGAGAACATGGTAAGATGCTAATTTTGCTTTATTGGCTGGACCCCCTAGATGGGCGGGTCCAATGATGGTTCCCTCCCTACATTGGTTGTTATTGAATTGGGAAGGTTTGGGTGACCGACCTTTGTCGAGCCACTCTCGGTTGAGGGAGTTATAAATTACGGGAAGTTGTTTTATTATGTGCTGGTGTATTTTCCCATGACTAGGGGTTGTTGCCGAGATTATAGGGATACCTGGAAGAGTCTGCGGAGGGCTGGGCAATTCCATACTGCTATCAAACATGGCAGCTCCATCAGATATTATTAAATTCCTTCCATGGAACATAAGGGGATTGGGATCAATGTCCAAGAGACACAGTGTCCATAGCTAACTGAAGAGGAGGGGGTTCATATTGCCCTGCTCCAAGAAAATGTAGTGAGGATATGGGATTCACTGCCTACATTGCTAAGTTAGCATAAGTTAGTATGTGCTTGGCAGCCATGTTGCCACTTTTGCACACGTTTCTACATGATTTTGTTTTCTCGAATCCTATGCTTTTTCCCGCTCACATGGGAACTGTCTGCCTTCTACGTTTCTTGCTGAACTCTGTGCTCTTCGTCTGCACAGCGTGTTCAAGGTAAAAAAAAACAATGTGCTCTGTTAATCTGCATTGCTCAGTTCCACGCATGTCAGACATAATACAACCACAGCTGTGCTACGGAAAATCGAGTCCTTTTATATGGTTTGGAAGGCATGCTACTCACGCGAAGAAAACCCTTCCGAGGAGAAGAGGTGTGTTTGTCCGGAGATGGAATTCTTTGCATCTAAACCTGGAGGTATGTGGTCCCCTTGACAAAGCCCAGAGGTCTTCTATAATTATTATAAACTAGTTCCTAGCACGGGGAGAGTGGCAAGGCTCATTAGGGTTTTTTTTTCACTAGCTTTATAAAATTATATCCCCGTTCATATTTTATGGAATTGTAACAATTCTCACTATATTGAGATTATGCAATTTGCTGCTAGCATTTGCTCGTGTACTGCATTATAGAGCACGTTAGTTAAAATAAACATTTTAAACTATACTGTGTCTCTGATTACTTATGTTGTGGACAAGTATGAGTGAGTTAACGAAAGAGTGTTCTTGCTCCCGCGATTACTGAGAGAGTCTGAGTTACATGTTCTAGGATGTCTAATCATTGGTAGCTTCGCTGTAGTCTGGAGAACGAATGAGACACTATAGCTAGTCGGATTGGGGTTTCGGGCACTAAGGTGGGCAGTTGGTACACCACTGTACACCGAGGTCCTGGTTTCTTGCGCGTAGTTCTTTATATGTGCAGAATCCCTGCAACAAAACTCACCTCTTGCAGAGCGAGACCAAGAGACTATATAGAAGATGGAGGGGGCAGATATATGCAGCAAATTATTCCGCTTACGCTAGACATGTGCTATTATGAATTTGACCAGGGGTCCCCTTAGAAGTCACCAGTGCCAATATTGATAAAGAAGGGAGATATGTACTGCTTACTGGGAAGCTGTGCGGCAGAGGCATTAACATTGGTAGTTTTTACGCCCCAAATCATGACCAGCTGACCTTTCTGCAGGGGCTTTCGGGCCAATTAGCTGACTTGGTGCCTGGGGCCATGATTTTGGGCGGAGACTTCAACTGTGTGAGGGATGTCAAACAAGATCGCTGGCACACTGGGGACTGTTTACACCTGAAGGATACAACATGCCAAAGATATAGAATATTCCTTCTTTAGCCAACTACATCAATTACATACTAGACTTGCCGCATTCTTTTGTTCCGCAGACATTAATGAGGCTGCCACGCACACTGAGTATCTGGGATGCACCTTTTCGGACCATAACCCATTGCTGATATTTCATCGGCCTTCGGGAACCAGACCCCGATCCCCCTGTGGAGGTTCAGTCCTAAGTCACTAGAGGACGGCCCCTTGAAGGCATTTCTAGACTCTTGTATGGAGTCTTATTTCGCCACAAATGCACACTCCACCTCTACGGTGCTGATGGAATGGGAAGCTTTTAAAGTTGTGATCCGGGGCCACTGCCTGAGTCAATCAGTTGGGGTGCGGCGAGCTCTCTGCAGAGAAATGGAAGAACTTGAGGAGCGACTACACATACTAGACAACACCCAGGGTGCTGATGCGACAGCATCAGTGGGCATTTTAGACTATAGGTCTCTTCATAATGATGCGCTGTACCGCTTGCGAAGATTTGATTATAAAAGTTACCTTGCGTGGGTACATGATGAAGATGGTCAGTCAGGTTGACTATTAGTAAGGCTGATTAAACCGGAAACACGAGGTTCACAAATTACAAGCAGGTAACACCGCAGGCACGATTATACACGAAACAGGTGCAGTTAATGCTCTGTTCTGTGAGTATAGTGAAATATTTTATACAGCCCCACCACCAGCTCCCCAGGACACGATTAGAGAATTTCTGGTGCCTTTAAAGCTAGCAACCTTAGACAGGCAGAACTGGGAACTATTAAGAGCCCCGGTGACACTGTTAGAGATATGCTAAGCCATAGCCTCAATGGCCACAGGGAAATCACCGGAGCCGGATGGTCTCCCTGCCGAATTTAATTCAGTCCTTGCCTCCAGGTTAGCACCCTGTAAACTGAGTCCCTGAGACTGGGACATCTCCAAGACTCTACACAAAGCGCTAAAGTGATCCCACTCCCTAAAACACCAATGCCAGGCGCCTGAGTAGTAGACTCCAGACCTCTATCCTTACTTAAATGGATTTCAAGATTTTAAGTAAAATCCTGGCACTGAGAGTGCTGCCACATGTGCCAACGTTAATACACACAGATCAAAATGGGCTCATCCCTTCCCGAAATACCTCATACAAACTAAGCAGACTCTACTCAGTACTGTACCACCTCGAGGGGAGAATATATGAGCAGGCTGCAATCCTGTCAATAGACCTAGAAAGGGCTTTTTATACGGTTTGCTGGGGCTATTTATTTGAACGCCTGGAGAGAATGGGTTTGGGAGAGGGCTGGATTAAATGGGTCAAAATACTGCATACCCATCCAACTGAAGGAGTCAAAACGGGCGGGATGATTTCTGCCCAGTCTGAGATTTCACAGGCCAGAAAACAGGGGAGCCCACTGACACCTGTAATGTTTGCCCTGGCAATGGAACCACTGGCTGCCTTGTTTTGCCAGGGGGGACTGGGATGGGGCTGACCCTCGATTGACGACAACATGTTATTTCCCTATATGCTGATGACCTCCTGGTATACCTACATGAGGCTGTGGATGGTTCTGACACTGCTCTGCGTCTCCTTGACCATATTGCCACCCTGACAGGACTGCAAGTTAACAAGACTAAAAGCTACCTCTTCCCAATGTCGGTACCCTTGACATGACTCCCAACACTTTCAGAGGATCTTAACTGGGCCCAAACCATGTTTAAGTACCTAGGTATCCATATTTATCACTCCCTGGCTGACATGCGTGGGGGTAATCTGAATAGAGAGCTTCGGTCACTCAGATCCTGTGTAACATTTTAAAACTCTCTGAAACTGCCTGTAATGGCACGTACATCATTGACTAAAATGGTCATGCTACCCGACTACTGTATTGTTTTGTAAACCTCCTATTAATATTGCCTAGAGGCTGTTTTTCCCCCCTGGACTCGTTAGTATGAGACTTAATATGGGGTGAGGGTGTAGAAGGGTCTCCCTGGTGACAATGTGATGCTTAATGCGGAGTGGGGGACTGGGGGTACCCAACTTTGAATTCTATTACCTAGCCTCCCAGATACAGTGGTTGCACAGTGGTTGGAGTGGACTAACGCAGAGGAAGTATTCTTGGCTGGGCTTGGCGGGCACCCCAATCTCCTACTGTCCATAATGCTGGATCATAAGGTAGCGATCTCCTATCGATCAATACTGCAAATCACAGCACTGCAGTGCTGGAAAAGGAGTATGTCCAGGCTAACAGAGACTCCTAATTACACGCTGCTGCTGCCCTTTATGGGCTTTCCACATGGAACCCCATGCCTTATATTTACCCCTAAACAGTTAACGGAATGGAAAGAGGTGGGCTCAAAGACAGTGGAAGACTGTTACCAGGAAAATACACTGATCCCCTTTGAGGAATTGGTGGAACAATACGGGCTACCAGTGGGCCAGCTCTTAAAGTGCAAGGCTTTGGCCCACACTTTCGGAGACCTTTGGGGTGGAGCATTGGAACAACCGGAATCACATTCCCTACTGCATGCACTGCTCTCCCAGGAAATTGCTAACCATCAGGTGAAGTGGTTTTACATGACTCTAGTGGAGACATTTCTGCTACCACTACCTAAAATCAGAGGTCGCTGCGAACAAGCCCTTAATAGGTAACTCACAGACCGTGATTGGGGGAAAAGACTTGGATTCACCGCAGTCAATATCCCCTAACACGAGGCTGAAATACATTCAGTTCAACTACATACATATGACCTACCTGACCCCAGACAGGATGCGAATAATACTTGGAGGGGAGATGCGCAAGTGTTCGACGTGTGACCAACACGATGCAGATCTTATCCACATGGTTTGGACTTGCCCGATACTGCTCCTGTTTTGGACTGAAGTACTGAATTGGACAGGGGCAACTCTCAAGAGAATACTGGATAACTCCGTAGAGGTGGTCTTATTGGGCCTACATATAGCCGACCACCGAAACAGGAATACATTATAGACCTGGCCATGGCTTTGTCCAAGAGACGGGTTGCAATGACCTGGAAGACCAGAGCAGGACCGCAGGTTGAAGCCTGGCAACAAGATGTCATGAGCTGGGCTGAAGCGAAGGGGAGGGCACTCTCCAGAGAGGAGGAGTGGGCTGCGTAAGCGGCCTATAGCAGATCAATGGAGGGAACTAGTGCGGGCCTTGGAAAGCCTAATATTAGTAAGCAGTAAAATTGAGGATGAGGGAGACGCAATGGCACCTGACAGAACACCCGTAACCATCTAGGAAATGGTAAAAATAACTGACATACCCTAGATCAGAGGAAATGCATAGCAATTTGTATGCCATTGACCAAACCTCCTCATGGTTGCTATTAATAAATACAGGCTGCAACGCCTCATTTTGCACAAGCCCAAGCACCCACCTCCCCCGACCCCAAAAGAAATCAGTATAGAAATGAGATACCCACCCGAGTAAATAGGTTTGGCACACCTTACGAGTTGTTACTATTATTTTTAGTTTGTTGATAAATTTGTATACATTACTGCTGTTCTATAATTGAAACCACAATGTAGACCTCCACTGAGTCAGTAGCATACAAAAGAATAAAGGTTTCGACTGACCCTAGTCTTTAAATACCTAATTACAAAATGCGAAGTGGGTCGCACACCGCTCGTCATACTAGCAAATAGCCCCATAGGATTCTGGAGAATGTAGTGACAGCGGCGGGTACACCTATGCCACGAGTAAAAAGTTTAAAATGCCATCCCTGGACACGTGTTTCGAGGTAATTGCCTCTCGTCAGCAGGGAGCAGGTACGTATGCGGGGTGCTGTAGACTGCCAAAAATTATCAGGTATAGTACCTCTCACGGCGCGCGGGTGCGGGATCCGGGCTCGTCAACCCATAGCTCAGGGAGCTTTAAATACAAAATGCGAAGTGGGTCGCACACCGCTCGTCATACTAGCAAATAGCCCCATTGGATTCTGGAGAATGTAGTGACAGCGGCGGGTACACCTATGCCACGAGTAAAAAGTTTAAAATGCCATCCCTGGACACGTGTTTCGAGGTAATTGCCTCTCGTCAGCAGGGAGCAGGTACGTATGCGGGGTGCTGTAGACTGCCAAAAATTATCAGGTATATTACCTCTCACGGCGCGCGGGTGCGGGATCCGGGCTCGTCAACCCATAGCTCAGGGAGCTTTAAATACAAAATGCGAAGTGGGTCGCACACCGCTCGTCATACTAGCAAATAGCCCCATAGGATTCTGGAGAATGTAGTGACAGCGGCGGGTACACCTATGCCACGAGTAAAAAGTTTAAAATGCCATCCCTGGACACGTGTTTCGAGGTAATTGCCTCTCGTCAGCAGGGAGCAGGTACGTATGCGGGGTGCTGTAGACTGCCAAAAATTATCAGGTATAGTACCTCTCACGGCGCGCGGGTGCGTGATCCGGGCTCGTCAACCCATAGCTCAGGGAGCTTTAAATACAAAATGCGAAGTGGGTCGCACACCGCTCGTCATACTAGCAAATAGCCCCATGGGATTCTGGAGAATGTAGTGACAGCGGCGGGTACACCTATGCCACGAGTAAAAAGTTTAAAATGCCATCCCTGGACACGTGTTTCGAGGTAATTGCCTCTCGTCAGCAGGGAGCAGGTACGTATGCGGGGTGCTGTAGACTGCCAAAAATTATCAGGTATAGTACCTCTCACGGCGCGCGGGTGCGGGATCCGGGCTCGTCAACCCATAGCTCAGGGAGCTTTAAATACAAAATGCGAAGTGGGTCGCACACCGCTCGTCATACTAGCAAATAGCCCCATGGGATTCTGGAGAATGTAGTGACAGCGGCGGGTACACCTATGCCACGAGTAAAAAGTTTAAAATGCCATCCCTGGACACGTGTTTCGAGGTAATTGCCTCTCGTCAGCAGGGAGCAGGTACGTATGCGGGGTGCTGTAGACTGCCAAAAATTATCAGGTATAGTACCTCTCACGGCGCGCGGGTGCGGGATCCGGGCTCGTCAACCCATAGCTCAGGGAGCTTTAAATACAAAATGCGAAGTGGGTCGCACACCGCTCGTCATACTAGCAAATAGCCCCATAGGATTCTGGAGAATGTAGTGACAGCGGCGGGTACACCTATGCCACGAGTAAAAAGTTTAAAATGCCATCCCTGGACACGTGTTTCGAGGTAATTGCCTCCCGTCAGCAGGGAGCAGGTACGTATGCGGGGTGCTGTAGACTGCCAAAAATTATCAGGTATAGTACCTCTCACGGCGCGCGGGTGCGGGATCCGGGCTTGTCAACCTATAGCTCAGGGAGCTTTAAATACAAAATGCGAAGTGGGTCGCACACCGCTCGTCATACTAGCAAATAGCCCCATAGGATTCTGGAGAATGTAGTGACAGCGGCGGGTACACCTATGCCACGAGTAAAAAGTTTAAAATGCCATCCCTGGACACGTGTTTCGAGGTAATTGCCTCTCGTCAGCAGGGAGCAGGTACGTATGCGGGGTGCTGTAGACTGCCAAAAATTATCAGGTATAGTACCTCTCACGGCGCGCGGGTGCGGGATCCGGGCTCGTCAACCCATAGCTCAGGGAGCTTTAAATACAAAATGCGAAGTGGGTCGCACACCGCTCGTCATACTAGCAAATAGCCCCATAGGATTCTGGAGAATGTAGTGACAGCGGCGGGTACACCTATGCCACGAGTAAAAAGTTTAAAATGCCATCCCTGGACACGTGTTTCGAGGTAATTGCCTCTCGTCAGCAGGGAGCAGGTACGTATGCGGGGTGCTGTAGACTGCCAAAAATTATCAGGTATAGTACCTCTCACGGCGCGCGGGTGCGGGATCCGGGCTCGTCAACCCATAGCTCAGGGAGCTTTAAATACAAAATGCGAAGTGGGTCGCACACCGCTCGTCATACTAGCAAATAGCCCCATAGGATTCTGGAGAATGTAGTGACAGCGGCGGGTACACCTATGCCACGAGTAAAAAGTTTAAAATGCCATCCCTGGACACGTGTTTCGAGGTAATTGCCTCTCGTCAGCAGGGAGCAGGTACGTATGCGGGGTGCTGTAGACTGCCAAAAATTATCAGGTATAGTACCTCTCACGGCGCGCGGGTGCGGGATCCGGGCTCGTCAACCCATAGCTCAGGGAGCTTTAAATACAAAATGCGAAGTGGGTCGCACACCGCTCGTCATACTAGCAAATAGCCCCATAGGATTCTGGAGAATGTAGTGACAGCGGCGGGTACACCTATGCCACGAGTAAAAAGTTTAAAATGCCATCCCTGGACACGTGTTTCGAGGTAATTGCCTCTCGTCAGCAGGGAGCAGGTACGTATGCGGGGTGCTGTAGACTGCCAAAAATTATCAGGTATAGTACCTCTCAAATACCTAATTGTTGCCAAGTCATAATGAAAATTACTGTAATAATGTGACCAGATTTAATGATTGCTGTTCGACAATTCTGTATGTCTATGAATATGTACTAAAAATACCAAAATATCAATGTTATAAACAAGCATTGGCATAGCCAATAGGTCTCGCCTTTGGGACCTTATAAGTGTTTGCCAAATGCAGCACATTATTCTTGGTGCTACAGCATCTACTTACTTCATGAGCTTTGCCCTGTGATGCAGCCAGTGTTCAATGCTGCTTTATGGTGTAGGGGCAATTCAGATGGGCTTTGTCTTCTAAACATGGTGGCGCATCGGAGAGCTGCAATATGATGCTAGTCGCAGTGCTCTCTGGCACAGTTGCCTGTGGGGATTCAAGCATGGCACGCATTTTGTAAGTCTGATATCAGAGCCCTGGTGTATTCTAGGGGCCTGGGAACATCGTACAGTGATCCAGTGAGGCTCTTGATTACAGAGGTATAGTGTAGGCAGGTGCAGTTGGCATCGCACACCGCGTGAATGCAGTCAAGAACCAGTTACTATCCCAATAATTTTAATTATTGCTTTAGGGCCCAGGACGGCCTTGCCACGCTACTGATAAGGAGCTCACACTGACATTGAGGTAATTACACTACAACTTTTAACCCTTCCCTAACCCATAAAGCCATCGCCTCATACGGACACTAACTTCAAAGCGCCTGGAGGTGGTTAAGCTCACACCGTACGCTGCACAAAAACACAATATTTTATGGAATGTAAGTGCACCTCCTTCTGCTGTCCATTGCTACATAATGAGATAAGCAACTTGTGCTGCGCTTAAAAGACCACCACAGACACTGTGTGGCACCACATCACACGAGCCGATTGAAAAAGATTTAAAAGAAATACATACATCTGGAGAGGAGTCTTAAAACAGGTTTTCATGGGCTGGTGAAATTACGTAAATTTCCGAGCACCAAGAGGTTAGGTCTGAGCGTCGGCCACCGCTCGCTTGAAGTTCTTGGGGGGGTGGGGGGTTTGTCTTAAATGATGATTCTGAAAATAATACCATCAAACCATCAATAAATGAATTGAAATAAAAACTCACCACTAAGGAGCCTGCAAGCCTTGCGGGGAGTGCACACAGCTAAGAGAGGAGAGGCCCAGATGACTCTGAAGCCACATAAAATATTTCTCATGTGGCGCAACGTATTCTGATCATAGAGCAATGGCTCTGGGGACCTTATCTCAGTGAGGTGTGATCCCTGGAACGATGTTCCCCGCAGCCTGTCGCACTCAAGATGGTGGCTTTATGAGCCTGGCCCGGGTTGGCTTCAAGGAGCGGGCCTTGCAGTGCGGTGGGTCAGGGCGGGGGGGCGGGTGTCCGGCGTGGACAGAGCAGATCCCATCACTCATCACCCCCTCCCCTATCTCTTTCCCACCTCACTCTTTCTACCTCCCTTATTCCTTTCCTCCCTCCCCTGAATTTCTCTCCCTTTGTCTGCTTTTTTCCCTCTGCCTGAGCCATGCTTCTGTAACTCATAAATATATATATATTTAAATATGTAATATATAATTGTCCAAGCCTAATCACTGTTAAAATGTAATCATGAGTGAACTTACTATTTGAATATATAGAACTCTAACCACTAGTATATGTAGTAGACCTTTGTACTTACTACCATTCCTATGTGATTTTAGAGTTTTCCGTTTGTATCTCTTCCTTGATTGACTTTACAACTTGTGCATTTGCAATTGTTTCTTGTTTATGTCTCCTCCTTGTGTGACTTTACAACTTGTACATTTGCAATTTTTAGGTCTCGCCTGACCCAGCGCTTGCGCTGGTCTGGCGAGACTTTAAGTAAGGGCTTCAAAAAATGCTACCGCCGGCCACAGCTTGCAGTGCATGCGCGCGGGCGCGCGCTTGAGCAGAGGTGCCATATGTCGTGATTACTGCTGCGCACGCACCACTCGTGCACATGCACTGCAAGCTGTGGCCGGCGGTAGCATTTTTCCGGACAAGACATTCGCCCCCTGCTTTAAAGGCAACACCGTGTCTTAAAGCTTGTTTTTGTTTGAGCTGGGAGCAGTGCAGAATGGATTGGAACTGTTTTCGCCAGCTGTTTTTAGAAGGAGACACGCAGATCCGGTGTCATTTCATTAATCCATTTTGATTCCGCCGAAGCCACCGGAACAAGTTGAAGGTTGCAGTTCAGTACAGCACGGGACCGCTTACGAACACAATTACCTACAAAATCTGCCTTGCGTACTGCACTTCAGAGCCGGATCTCCCCACCGCATCCCGAGTCTTGCCCCTGCTGCGTCACTGCACGAGGAAAGGTGACACTGCCCTTCAGGCCCCTCTCTTCAAACTTGTAAGCATTTTTTGTACTTGAGACTTCATCTGCATTCAGCAGCGTTTTACTCTACTTGTGCGTCACTCTGCTTCTGCATGGCAATGAAGCAGCGACACAGGAGGCTAAAGCCTTGCATACTGCATTTCAGAGCCCGATCTCCCCACCGCGTCCCGAGCCTTGCCCCCGCTGCGTCACTGCACGCGGAAAGGTGACGCTGCCCTCCAGGCCCCTCTCTGCAAACTTGTAAGCGTTTTTTGTACTTGGGACTTCATCTGCATTCAGCAGCGTTTTACTCTACTTGTTATGAATAACTGTTAGATAGTAAAGATAGTAGTTGCCTGAGGATCTACAATATTGTTGTCTCTTTTCCCTGCCTCAGGATCTTTCCATTATTACAGGGGGACCCTACTTTATGTGCATTGGATACAGGATCAAGGCCTCCACCCTCTGCATGCCTATCCTAGAGGTCACCCTCTCCCTTAAAGCGACTCTGCCTGCAGATATCCCTCATACCTTCTTCCTGCAGATCACGTTTTCCCTTCCATCCGCCGCCCATATCCTCGCCCCACAGAATAGTATCCCCATGTAACAGAGAAAGTTCACCCTCTTTCTCATTACATTCCTACCGCAACAGGCAGAAAGGTGATAAGACTGTTTTTTATATCGTCCTTAAGAAGACATTCAAACCCTTTTCCAGTCCTCCTATTTTTAGGTCTAGGCTACTAGGCAGCACATCTGTTTGGTGCAAAGACACATTGTGGGCTTCCCAAGAGCCTTCCTGGGCTTAAAGACTGTCCATTGTTTACCATAGGCTGGCTTTATTGGCACTCTCATTTACTTGTTACTGTTTTCACAGCTCCCCTTCTTATGGCTTGCCCTTCTTCGTTGTGTCCCTCTCTTCACCCACATCCTGTTCATCATCTCTGTGATTGGCTGGGTTTCTTTTCTTCCACTGCTGACTTTTCCTGAACTCGTTTTTTCTTATAGCTTAAGTAGTAGAAGTAGCAATAAACTTTAATTGTTAGCCAAGTACCATCAAAGTGCACATGTGCAAAACATGTCAATAGATACATCATAAAATCATTTAAGACATGTCACAGCACAATTCATTAAAAGGAACCAAACTTATTCAAGGCTTATTTTCTTTAGCCATTACTTATGTGCAAAATGGAGGCAAAAATCAAGCAGAACTATGTGCAAGTCGAGCAATAAATACATAAAAACATGAAAATTATCTTCCAGCTATAAATATAAAATCAATGTTAATAAGAAATAAAACAGTCAATCAAAAATGTGCCCTAGTCGCTTGGGGGCACAATCGGTAACCTACCACGTTTGTGCCATACCGCCTGTAGAAATTTTCTCGTACCAATGGCTATTACTGGAGTGGTGTCACTCCTTAGTATTCTAAGGGCCACTATATATTTTGTTAGTTTCAGATTTTGGCACGCAGGAATGATCCATTTATGGCGCGGACCATGGTAACTCGGGCAGAAGAATAATATGTGTGACTATATAGCTTAAGTATTTTCTTTCCTGATCAGTTTCACGTTTCCTCCTCTGCACAAGTTAAAAACTGCGTGTTTCTTTTTTCTATCCATCATGCTCTGTGTCCACATGTTTTCTCATTTTCTCTGTTAAAGTAACTGTATAAATATTTGCTTTGTCTTTCTCCATACAATTTCTAAGCTTTGCTTGCCTCTTTTTAATTTTAAAGCCTTTGCAGCGACGTTTAATTGTTTTCAGTGCCCAGTATTCTTTATTCACTTGTGTACTAATCTTACTGTTTATCACATCATAATTACGATTACAAATTCTTTACAAATGAGCCTACTTGCTGTACTGTATGCCTACTTTGTACTCATATAAAAACCTTAACATTAGATATTATAAATCACCGCAGTGGCGGCTGGCATCTCCTGAGGCTGGGGTGGGCGGGGTGGAGGGTTTGGGGCAGGTAAACAAAAGAAATGCACTTACCGATCCTGACGACATCCTCCTCACTCCGACCTCGTCTGCATCTGGGACTGCAGTGCAAGACCCAACAAACTCCCTTGACCAATCCAGGACTGCTCACGTGCTGTTAACCAGCATGTGAGCAGTGCCCTGATTGTAGGGAGCGGCCTCTGTTGACACTTCAGAGGGTATCGGATGCCTGCACCTGCTCTCATCCTAGCTGTCTTAAGACAGCTGGGTTGAGAGGTTTAAAGTGCGCATGTGTGGCTGGCCATCTCAAGCCGGCCGGCTAAAGACACACGCGCGCTTTGAACTAGTACAAAAGGCGGCCCTTTGCCCACCACTCCTCCCTGCTCAATAAGCAGGCCCGCCCTGACGCTCGGTTCAGGACAGGACAATACAAAATAAAATGGTAATTAATTATTTTTATTTCTGGGTCTTTGGGGCGGCACATGAGTAGGGCAAAGCTTCTCCGCTCCAATGGAGGATCCGCCCCTGATTTCCCGTCTGGTTTTACGGTTCCTCCTCCATACCATTAAATACATTTGGTGATCTGTTTCTCTAACATGTTCCTACCCATTGTGGGTTTATTCGCTTCTACTCTCCTGGGCCATAAATATTTTACATTGAAAAGCGGGGGCTTCCCTGTCCAGTCGCAGGTTTCCTCCTCCACACAATTTTTTATCTTTTACTCCATGATTCTTTCTTCTCCTCACAAGCTATCTCTTTGGGTTTCCGTTCTCTGCAGTTGTAAAGTTCTACCTTCCCCATGCTGTTTTTCATGTTGCCTCATCTAAACAATTCTTCAGCATTTCATGTGTCTTCCTTTTATTTACTACACTCCTTCTAATTTTTTTTTTTTTTTTTACATTTGTATCCACTTGTTAGTTTTCATTACCAGTAAAAAGCCCCTAGACATAATTTAGAAATGTACACAGTGTGTGTGTGTCAAATATGACATTTTTCTGACGTTCACTTTGGTTTTCTACGGTTCTGCCCTCCATTGAGACTTCACCTTTACGCGTTGCTGAATAAATTTACATTTGTGATGACCAACTTTGCCAGTATACTTAATTCAACCTAGAACCAACATATAATATTTAGTGCAACTGTACTAATAAATGCACAGTCACACTTGTATTATTACAGTCCAGTGGTCAAGTTGCAGGTTATTACCAGAGTAGAGCGAACTTGTGATAAGAAAAATACTTTGTCTTACAGATTTCGTATTACAATTACTTAACACATGGAAACAATTCTCCCAATGGTTACGAGGCCTCTTCAAATTTATTTTTGTAGTACTGCACAATTGCAATCCCTTGTACCCTGAGCGGGTGTAGCAGCTGCCGGTGTTCCATTGTTGGCAGGAGTGCAAATGGTTAGAACACCGGCTCTGTAGCTGCTTCTCCAGGGGGACATGAAGCAGCTGATAAAAGGAGCTTCATGAAAGGCGACGGACTACAAAGAGCATCTTGGTATGGCTTGTCATCACTATGGTCGGACACTTGTACCAAGTGGGAGCCATTTTCAACTCAGGTAATATATTTTTCATATTTAGGATTACAAAATAAAGTATACAATAAGTAATACGAATATTTTACCCCTCCCTACTCTGATTCTGCAAACTGATGTAAGCGGTATTGCCACCGTGCTCCAAAACCGCACTCCAGCACAAGCGGGGCTGCCAGTACACATGTCAAACTATGCCTTCAATGAGAACGGGTTGGTGAAATAGGACACGGCAGGCAGTTGCTTCCCAAGAGGGAGAGAGCTGCAGGGGAGCCTGCGAGAGCAGGGGGAGGAGCCTTGGCGTCCGTGAATCCAGCATAGCGCTAAACCAGGGAAAACACTTATACAAATAAAGCAAGTTACAGTAAAGCGATTGTGAAACTAAAAGCCGTCTGGAGCCACTAATACATGAACCTAGCCGAGTATTAAAATGGGGTTTTGGGGCGGCGGCCGACCAACGGGAGGCCTGCCACCCCCGGGGAGTTTTGGGCCAAGGGGGCAGCCGTAGACACGTACAGCGTGCCTTGGGCTCCTTTTGGGCTCGTTGGGCTGGGGTTGGGCGGTTTTTGGGCTGGAGGGCTTAAAACCGTCCATTTCGTATCACGAGCCACCATTTCGGTGGCCGTGACACGACAGCCGGTTCTGGGGAGGCAGGCAGTGGTGTCGGTTTTTGTTTATTGTCTAGGCCTCTGGAAACGGAGTCAGGGCGTTTTTGCGGGCGGATTTGCTGCAGGGCATTGGCGGTGAAAGTTGGTTGTCATTGCCGTGTGTGGAGCCTGAGTGCAGAGACCGGCGGTTTGCTGAGGAGTGCGATGGCCACGTGGGATGATCCGCGAGTAGCGGAAGCGCTTCGCTTGCTGGAGGTCGCGGGCCCCTTCTGCGCAACTGGTTAGGCGGCGGGATCCGGTGAGGACGCCGACCTTGACGTCAGGTAAGGGGAGAAAAGGGGGGGCAAGTAGTGCCGCACCGGTGGGGGTATCGGTGGGCACGGATGCGAGGGGCGATGATGGGGGGTGCGTTTGAGCAAGGGGGCATACGTATGGGACACTGGGGTGGGGACAGATGGCGCAGGGGGCGAGGGGACGGGGCCTTGTGCGATAAGGGGGTTGGGAAGGCACCCGCGACGGGTACGGGGAAGGAGAGTCATGAGGTGCCAGTGCGTAAACTCCCGTATATGGGTATTGCGAAGCCTCTGGGGGCGCATCTGTCTTTGGCCACCAAAGAGAAAATTTGGAAGGGAGAGTATGTGGACATCTTAAAGCCCCTGTATAGGGAGCTGATGGCGCAGGAAGGGTCTAAGGAGGAGGAGCTGGAGCTGGCTCGGCGGCCCAAGGTGCCTTTGAATATTGAGAAGTGGTCGGCGGGGTTTTTGATCTTTGCGAGTGTGTACTCTGATAAGTACCCAGAAAGGTCCATGGCATTGTTTAAATACATGGACGTCATACGTCGGAAAAGGCTCGTACGCCAGTTAAACTGGACCGGCTGGAACCCTTCTTGGCGTCTTATCCACGGACTGAAGACGCCGGGCTGTTGCGGCAAGGTTTTCGGGAGGGTTTCCAGCTGGTGTACGAGGGTCCGCGGATTGCTCAGTGGGCGGAGAACTTGAAATCCGCCCAGACGCATAAGGCGGTGGTGCAGGAGAAACTGGGCAAAGAGGTCCAGGAGGGGCGGATGGCGGGCCCCTTGTGCGGACCCCCGATTACGGATTTGATCATCTCCCCCGTAGGGGTGGTGCCGAATATCGGCTGATCCAACATTTGTCATGGCCCGAGGGGACGTCGGTCAACGATTACATAGCGGCTGATCTGGCGTCGGTGTCCTATTCTTCAGTGGATGTGGTGCGGCATCTGGTGGCGTTGGTGGGGTCTGGGGCTTTCATGGCTAAGTGCGACATTAAGTCAGCTTTCCGGTTGTTGCCGGTGCATCCGGTAGACTATCAGCTGCTGGGCATACAGTTTGACGGCTCTAATTTGTGGATAAGGCATTGCCCATGGGGTGTTCAATCTCCTGCGCACTGTTCGAGCGTTTCAGTACGTTTCTGCAGTGGGCTTTTTCATGGCGCACGGGACACGAGACGGTGACGCACTACCTGGATGACTTCGACCTGGTGGGACGGCCCCGTTCGGCGGACTGCCAGCAGCAGCTGGACAGTTTTACAGAGCTCATGGGCTACCTGGGTGTGCCCCTGGCGCCAAGAAGACGCACGGTCCCAGCGCGGTGCTGTCGTTTTTGGGGATCGAACTGGATTCGGAGGCTATGGAGGCTCGATTGCCGAGGGACAAGAAAATGCATATGCTGGGGCTGGTGGATACGCTGTTGGGAAAGCAGAAGGTGACAGTGAGAGAGGTGCAGGTTTTGTTGGGGAATTTGATATTCACGTGCTGAGTGGTGCGGGCGGGGCGTACATTTTGTCGGCGTTTGGGACTGTCCTCGTCCGGGTTGACGTTGCCGCACCACCATTTGCGCCTGCCCGCAGGTACGAAGGAGGATCTGTGTATGTGACGGGCTTTTTTGGAGCATTTCAATGGGATTCCCATGGCGCCCCCGGAGGAATGGGAATGGGACGTGACCATCTCGTCGGATGCGGCCGGGGTCGGGGGTTTCGGGTTGTACTGGTAGGGGAGGTGGTGTGCGGAGACCTGGCCGCTAGCCTGGCAGAACGTGGGGAGTAGCATAGCATTTTTGGAGCTGTTCCTGTTGGTGGTGGCGGTGTCGGTGTGGGCACGGGAGCTCGCGCATAAAAAGGTGCTGTTCAAGGTGGACAACATGGCAGTGGTGCATGTCGTTAATCGACAGTCGGCTCGGGATCCGCAGGTGCTTAAACTGTTGAGGGTGTTTGTAGTGCAATGTTTGGACCATGACATTCTGTTTCAAGCACGTCATGTACCGGGGGTGGACAATGACAGCGGATGCTTTGTCTCGTTCAAAGTGGCAGAGGTTCCATGGGCTAGCCACGGACGCGGACGAGTGCAAGACGCCTGTGCCAGCGGGGCTGTGGTCTGTAGGAGAGAGATGGTCACGCAATTGGTAAGGCAGTCGGTGGCCCCGTCCACATGGAAGGCATACGAACAGGCGTGGCGGGAGTTTTTGGAGAGCGGCGCGGTCCGGCATGACAATCCATGGGTGCGGAATGCGCAAGTGGTACAGTTTATGCTGGCACTGATGGACAGGGGACGGTCGAAGGTGACGATTGCCGGCAAACTATCCACCAATAGCCTTTATGGGAAAGATGTTGTGGGGCTACGCGCCGTCGGTGGGCGAACTGGGCGCGCGATTGCTGGAAGGTTGGGTGCGCGAGAAAGGAGCCAGGGCACCTCAGCGCGGTCCCATCACGGGCGGTATGCTTGGCGGCTTGATACAGCTCATGCCAAAGATATGCCGCAATCAGGAGGAGGTCCTGTTGTTTGCAACCCTGATGTCGTGGATGTATTTCAGGGCATTTCGGGTGTCCGAGCTGGTAGGGTCACGGGGCAAGCCAGGACTGCGGTGGGGGGAAGTGGAATTGCGAACGCGGGAGGTGGCGGTCCGGCTGCGGCGCGCAAAGACTGACCAGAGGTGCGAGGGGCAGTGGGTGGTGCTGGGTCCAGTGGCGGATCGAGGAGTGTGCCCCGCATGGTGGGGGAACGGCTGGCTGGTGGGGGGCAACCCGGGGACGGGGAGGTTTTTCGCCGGGCGGACGGAGGACGGGTGACGGCGGCACAGCTGCTCTGGGTACTACGGCAGGCGCTGCAGGCCTTAGGGGAGGATCCCAGGCGCTTTGGGACACTCTTGTTTCGCATAGGGGCGGCAACCGATGCAGCGTGAAATGTATGGGGGAGGGATGAACTGATGCGCTTGGGGAGATGGAAGTCAGATTGTTTCAAGACGTACATTAGGTTGCGGGGACACGGGATGGAGGAGGAGTCATGAGGTTTATGCGTTAGTTGACATGTGTCTCTTTTCAGGTACAGTGGCGGGGCCGGACGCGGAGGGAATCTCGATCTTCATCGTAGGACATTCTTTTGTGAAACGGGCGGAGCACTCTGAATGGGATAGGCACAAGAATCTCAATTTAGGATTGGATGCTGGGCTTTTCAATTGTCAGTGGCGGGGAAAGGGGGGCATGAGAAGGCATGAATTAATTCCCATGTTGAATCAGGTGGTACGGGGGGGAATTTGTCCAGATGTCTTGGTCATCCATGTAGGGAAAATGACTTGGTGCAATGTAAGGGCTTGGCTTTGTTGAAGCAGATGCAGCGGGACTTGCGGTAGATACGGGGGCAGTGGTCCGGGTGCCACGTGATTTGGTCTGAGTTCATACCCAGGAGGAAGTGGAGGGGGGCAGAGCATCCTGCGGCAATAGACAGAGCGCATAGGAAGATTAATAGGGATATGCAAGTCTTTTGCGCTAAGGAGGGTTTCGGGAGGATGGAGCACCCGGACTTACGCTATGCGGCAGTATATTTTTTTCAGGAGGATGGAGTTCATCTGTCCCGGTGTCGGTTTTTGTCCCACCCTCCCTCCCCAAATTTTTGTTTTTTCATGCGGTGTGCGGGGCCTTTTTTGGTGGGGGACTTTGGAAGGCGTGGTGGAGTTTTTTGCGGTTGGCTTTTGGGGGAACAGGTGCATCCGGGGGAACACGTGTAAGGGGTTGTCGCTGGAACAGGTGCGGGTGTGAGGCGATCTGCTGCAGGGGGCGTTTTTCCCTAGTTGTTTCAGTATAGGGTTGGATGGTTAAAGTTATGAGAATAATATAAGAAGTTATTTAGTTAGGTAGGTGTAGAGAAGTTAGGAATGGCCAGTTGTTTATAATGGTTGCAGGAGGGGGGGGACATGTTAGGGGAGGGGGTGGGGGGAAGGTAGGAAGACTTTACTTAGTGAGGTTTAGTTTTGTATGGCACAGGCCAAGGGAATTTCTGATGTAAGGTGCACCTGTTTCCAATAAAGCGGCCTTTTTCACACCAAGGAATGTGTCGTGGTATGTGCTGCCCCCAGGTTAGGCCCAAACAAGAGGGAGGTGCCATCACAGCTGTGATCGAGATAATTGTTACCAGATGTCCCCGTAAACAGAAAGAAAAGATAAAGAAATGGCCATCACATGCTACTCAGTGTGATGGCCAAACAACATGTTCACTAAGTGAAATCGCCACAAGCACACAAGGGAGGAACACTTGCAAAACTGCACCAATAAAAAGACTGCATTTCTTAATGGCACAGGCAACAGCCAATCAAAACCACATACATTTTTAACACCCATACAATACAATACAACAGGTCTTAAAGACAGGGCAAGCTCTGTCGAGGCTCAACCTGACCAAGCACTCTAGCACCATCACAAGCCTGCATGCAACTCCTGCTTACATGGGAAACAGTGATGAAACCTCCAGCTAGCCCACCTCAACACGTGTTCTGCTGTGCAGTGCAAAAGCAAAAAGAGGTTTAGGCTGTGTGCACCTCTCTCATGAAATGGAAGAAAACACCGGCTGACCCGCCTGACTTTGACTGTCTCCCCCCTCATGATCTCAGATTATCTCCCACTCTAATGCAGAATTGCAACCTTTTTAATACCCTGTGCTGCCCCCGTGTAGAAAGCAAGAAGCGAAATTACCTTAATGGACATTTTTAGTTTTGACGTAAAATGGTGCTTGCACCATTCATGGTAAACATCCTGTATTCATTACACATTCCACACAAATAGAAAAGGACTTTGAGTCAATCTTATTAAGTCATTTTCTTCTTTTTCTCGTTACACATCAGACCGTTTCTTGAGACAGTGTCAATCCCAGCTTGAATCAGCCCATCGAATAATCTTTCAATTTTCTATTCCAGTGTTTCCTTGAGCCTTAATTTAGTGTGCCTCATTGACTATTTTACCCCTGGAAAGTACACTCAACCATCACTCTTTCCATTCTTTGTCACACGTGCAGTTTGTACAGAAATATCTGCAATTTAAACATGAGCAGCCTGCATGCTTTAAATTCAGCGCAAGCATTGCGTTTTCATTCTAAGCCTTCTACAGTCGTTGGGGCCAGGCTTCTTTTGGATTTATTTTGAAGGGAAGCTGTGCTTGTTTGTCATTCCTATCTTGGATAATGTCCATCTTGCCTTGCTAAGGGGCTCATTTATGAGCCCCTGCGTCAATTTTGCGCCACCGGTGCGTCACTTTTCGTGACGCACCAGTGGCGTAAAACATGCGCCATGATGTGCCATATTTACAAAGTGACGCATCTACCTAGATGCGTCACTTTGTAAACCCCTGCGCTACATTATACCTGCGTCAGGTATAATGTATGCAGGGTGGGCGTTCCCACGTAAGTAAGCATCGTAGAAGTGACGCAGTGAAATCTACGAGATCTCACTGCGCCACTTCTAGGGTGCAAATGCGTCAATATCTTGCGCCTGCCTCACAGCAGGCGTAAGACTGACGCAGGCCCTTTCACATGGGGCTTGCCCCATGTGAAAGGACACATTGCTGGAGTTGCGTCACTTTTGTGACACACTCCAGCAATGCGTCACTTTTGCGCCTACAGATACGTCAGAAATACTGACGTATCTGTGACTCCTTGCGACATGATGCGTCATACTGTAAATATGACGCATCATTGGAGTTGCAGGGAGGGCGCAGTGAAAAGTGACGCATCACTGTTTTCACGCAGTGATGCGTCACTTTTCATAAATGAGGCCCTAAGTGTCTTTGCTGTTGTTAACAAGCTAAAAAAATATCAGCTACTGACAAATTCTTAGTACTGCGCTTCAGACACCGTCCTATGATTGCAAATGTATTCAAACTCTCACCTCCTATTCCATCATTAATAGCAATTACCTACTAGTCAGACTCTCTTGTCCAGTCCTTACTGAATGACCGGACTGTGACGAGGAAGATCAGGACATAAAGTAATGAAGATTAACGGTAAGTAACCTGGACTTGAATCCCCATCAGCAGTGACAGCTCCTTCCCTGGCTCTGGAGAGATACAAGGGCCATGGCTTGTTCATTGTTCCTAATTTGCAGGTGAGTTTTGCTAGCTTAACAGTTTTTATATCAATAATGTGTATTGTCTCCAGCCTGTAAGTAATACCTACTCGAAGAGGAGAGAGATGAGATATCCTGGCCGAAAGACCAGGACAATAAATTCTCACTCATACAAAAATTTGTGACTGGAACGTTGCTGGTTGTGCTATTTAAAGCATGTATGCAGGTAATGCATAACGACTGCCAAGTCCATGAATTATGCACTAAGGGTGTGGACTTCTAGTAGTGGTAGGAACCATAATAAATCCTTAGTATACTCGTCTTCACCTCCGGCGTACCGTGTTACTTAAGCCATGTTCGAACCCTGTGTGATCAAAGCAACACAGGGTTCGGATGAGACATCTTATTTGGACACATCCTTGAGAAAGTCGTAGAAAGGACTAAACACGTGTCGGCTGAGATCATCTAGGAGGAGCAAACAGCAACACATCTACAAATCATCACTAAACAATTGTACCTGCAATTAAGGGACTGATAAACAGCTAAGATTGTATTGAAGATATGATGTACATTTCTTGGGTGACATTGATTTGAAGTAAGATGAAAACATCACTTACCTGAATGATTGAAGCTAATTTGTAAGGCATCGTTTCTATACTATCTAAGAAACACAAATGTACCAATGAACATTCAAACAGACTTAACCCTTACTTGAATTGGGTACCAGCTCAGTGTGATTTTCAGGCATTTATTATGGCCACAACTCCTCCATTGTCCATCAGGTCTGTTGTGGTGTTAGCATCCACACCTGGGCAGCCGTATCTCCTCCTCTGTCATTTAAGCAGCAAACAGCTGCCCGATTAATATCACCATTGCTGGAGGTCTGGAAAAGAGATAGGGAGATATTAATTTTGCCATTTGAGGCTAATTTTCAAAGACAAAAATATTAGTTTACTCTAAAACATTCCCCAAACTCTCCAACTATTTCGATGTGAACCTTTGAGAGTTCTTTAATGTGCATGGCTAAAAAATCTTGCCACACTTCATTAGAGAGTGTATTTGTCCTGCTTTTGGTGTATCTTTAGTACACTCATTTCAGTCTAATCATATAATTAACCATGGACAATACATTTGTCACTAGTTAAAGCGGAGCTACGTCTTTGTCTAGTTGCGTGCTTTTCTGTTGATGTTGCAAACAGGTTATACTCCAATACCACTGCAGGTTTTAGTAATACACTTCTAGGTCACACGTTAATAAAATTCCATTAAATATATGGGTGCGGACTAACAGTGATTATGGTGCATCCCACAAATTTCAGAATAGCAGCTCTATCACTACAATAATCCATGCACTCAATCGTCCATCCATACACTCAGCCATTCCCGTCCTCTACCTCAATGATGGACTCCCCTCCTACCAGGTGCTCCCACGACATTACTGTTAGAAGGCGACCTCAGAGGGGCCCGGAGGGGGCCCTGACTGCCCTGAGACCCACCCTCGAGGTATCGTAGCCGGGCACTGGCGGGAGACTCCTCAGGGGAGGAACCTCGTATCTAGGATCGTACACTCGGCACCGCACGACAGATAGACACCACGCGAGGAGTTCTTAAGAGCAAATCTTTATCAGATCGGAGTGGTAAGATCTTTATGATCAGCAAGGCAAAATATATACAAGTAGAGCACGGGCTCACAAAGTCTTGGAGGGGGTTTAGGGGGTAGCGGGACAGTCTTTTTGGGGGTATGGATCAAATGCAGGTGCGCATCCGGCGCACAGCTCACAATCCTCGAGCTGGGGGATACGCTTGTCGTCGTGGGGTCCGGCGGGACCAAGGGAGTCTGTGGGTGCTGCGAGATACTCAGCAGGCTCGGGTACAAGTTCGGAGGTCTTACGATCTTCGGGGAGCCGCGAGTCACTCAGCAGGGCTCAAGCACAAGTTCGGAGGTCTTACGATCTTCAGGGAGCCGCGAGTCACTCAGCAGGGCTCAAGCACAAGTTCGGAGGTCTTACGATCTTCAGGGAGCCGCGAGTCACTCAGCAGGGCTCAAGCACAAGTTCGGAGGTCTTACGATCTTCAGGGGGCCGCGAGTCACTCAGCGGGGCTCAAGCACAAGTTCAGGGTTTGACGATCTTCAGGGAGCCGCGAGTCACTCAGCAGGGCTCATGTGTTTCCAAGGCGAATCTGCCGGACAGTCCCAGAGCACCCCTTGTTATAGGGCGACTCCTCTTTGATGTCCGGAGTCGGTGAAGGCAGGGGTCTTGTCACCTGGGGGTCGCTTGTTGGGGGTTTCCTACCATTGTCCTTTGATCCTTTCAGGGCCGGGTCGGGAGGAGCCCCAGACACCCAGCAGGCGTGGAGCCAGCCCTCGGGGAGGCCGGCGGGTCGATCGAAACCCACCTTCCCAGGGAAGCGCAGAGGTGTGAGGGAAACTGCTCCGCCCTTTCTCATCCCAAGGGGAGCGCGATGTCCTCCAGCCGGAGTGGCGCCTGTAGGCTAGGGTCGCGCTGGGGCCGGGCGGCCATCTTGGTGCATGAAGTGGGCACGCGGGCCCGGGGTGGCCGAAGGAGGAAGGCCACGGATGGGGGAAGTCCGGGTCGGGTGTGTGTGTTCTGGTGGGAAGGATCGGCTAGGCCAGGGGCTCGGGCTGGTGTGAGGTGCAGGGGTCAGGTCTGACTATGTTACGAGGGCCGGGTCTAACACGCGTCCCCCCCAGCTGAAAGCCGGAGAGAACTACCCATCTTCTTGGGGGTTCTCTTCGCTGAGGCGGAAGAATCGGGAGAGGCCATCGGCGTTGGCGTGGTCCGTACCAGGGCGATGTTCCACGGTGAAATCCATCCCCTGGAGGGAGATTGACCACCGCAGAAGCTTGGGGTTTTCTCCTCGCATCTGCATGAGCCATCGCAAGGGGCGATGGTCGGTCTGGACCCTGAAATGGGTGTCGAACAGGTAAGGGCATAGTTTCTTGAGGCCCCAGACTACGGCGAACGCCTCGCGCTCGATGGTACTCCATCTCTGTTCCCTGGGCAACAGCCTTCGGCTGAGGAAGGCCACGGGCTGGTCTAGACCCTGGTCATTTACTTGGGAGAGGACGGCCCCGATGCCATCAGGCATCAGTTTGTACCACAAACTCTTTGGAGTAGTCGGGGGCCTGGAGGACGGGGGCCGTACACATGGCCATTTTTAGGGCATTGAATGCCTCTTGGCAGGCAGGGGACCGCCGACCAGGCTGCCGTAATTCCGGATGAATCTCCGATAGTAGCCCGTGAGGCCCAGAAAGGCTCGGACCTCTGTTTGGGTAGTGGGGGGTTCCCAGGCTAGGATGGCGTCGATTTTGGCCTGTAGAGGGGCGACCTGCCCGCTTCCGACCTGGTGCCCCAGGTAGGTTACCGAACCTTGCCCAATCTGGCATTTGCTGGCTTTCACGGTGAGGCCCGCCTGGCGTAGGGCGGTTAGCACCCTCCGGAGGTGCTGGAGGTGCTCACTCCATTCGGAACTAAAAACTGCGATATCGTCGAGATATGCAGCGCTGAATTTTTCCAGCCCGGCCAGGACTCTATTTACCAGTCGCTGGAAGGTGGCCGGGGCATTTTTCATCCCGAAGGGCATTACGCGAAAGCGATAGTGCCCATCTTGGGTGGAGAAGGCGGACCGCTCCTTGGCTCCCTCTGTGAGCGCAATTTGCCAGTAGCCGCAGGTGAGATCGAAGGTGCTGAGGAACCGAGCAGCTCCGAGCCGGTCAATGAGCTCGTCGGCTCGGGGAATGGGGTGGGCATCGGCTCGGGTGACCTCATTGAGTCCCCGGTAGTCCACGCAAAAGCGGAGTTCCGGGGCGACCCCGGGGGCAGCTGCTTTTGGGACCAGGACCACGGGGCTGGCCCAGGGGCTGTCTGAGGGTTCGATCACGCCTAGGGTCAACATTTTCGAGACTTCGGCTTGGAGGATACAGGACCGGACCCGATCAGGGACTCGGTAGGCTCGGTGTCTCACTGGCGGGCTGTCCCCGGTATCCACATCATGGACACACCAGTCGGTGACCTTGGGGACCAGGGAGAAGAAGTCCGGAAACTGCCCTAGGAGCTGGCGGCAATCCTCACGTTGCTGGGGAGTGAGAGACGGGGAGAGGTTCACTCCCTCTACGGAGCCGTCTTTCTCCTTGGTGCACAGAAGATCAGGGAGAGGATCTGACTCTTCTTCGGACCCGTCGTCAGTGGCAAGTAGGAGGCTCAGCTCTGTCCGCACAAAGTGGGGCTTGAGGCGGTTCACGTGGAGGACCCGGAGGGGGTCCCGGGGTGACTGGATGTCTACCAAGTACGTGACCGGGCTCTTCCGCTCAACTACTTTGAAGGGCCCGGTCCATTTATCCTGGAGAGCGCAGGGTTTCACGGGGGCCATGACCCACACCAGCTGGCCCGGCTGAAACTCGACTAGCGCGGCGTTCTGGTCGTACCAGCACTTCATCTCCTCCTGACTCGCCTCCAGATTGGCCTCCTAGTCTGATTGCGGAGGGTCAGGACGTAACGGAACACGTCTCGGGGGGTGCCTCGGGGCGCCGCCTCCCACTCTTCTTTGACCAGGCTGAGGGGCCCCCTGACGGGGTGCCCGTAGAGTAACTCGAAGGGGCTGAAACCCAAGGATTTCTGGGGAACTTCTCGGTATGCGAATAGGAGGCAGGGGAGCAGGAGGTCCCACTTACGCCGGAGGGGCTCTTCCAGGCCCGCGATCATCCCCTTCAGAGTCCGGTTAAACTGCTCTACCAGGCCGTTACCTTGGGGGTGGTACGGGGTGGTGAATTTGTAGGACACCCAGCACTGTTGCCATAAGGACCTCATATATCGGGAGATAACGTTGGTACCGCGATCGCTCACGACCTCGCGGGGAAAACCCATGCGGTAGAAGATCCCCATCAGCGCCCGGCCCACCACGGGGGCCGTGACGGTGCGCAGGGGGATGGCCTCAGGGTAACGAGTGGCATGGTCCACAAGGACGAGGATGAACCGGTGCGTCCCCGTCTGGTCGCCTGCGGCCTGGGCCTCTGCCTGGGCCTCTGCCTGTTGCCGGGGCCCTACCAGGGAGGGACAGGTAGCCTGCTCTCGGCAGAACTCCTCTCGGGAGGGGCCCCCTTCGTGGTGCCACTGGGCTAATTCGGGCAGATCGCCTAACTCGGTGTCTGGGGTGGAGTCGGAAGGCGGCGGTTCGTCACTGGCGAGCGACTCTTCTGGTGGGGGGATGTGGGGGCCCTCGGCCGGGACCATCCCATCTTCGGGGGTCGGGGCGTCATCGACGTCCCTCAGGGGGGTCAGTCGAGCCGCCATGGATCGAGTGGTGGCGCACACCCACTCAGGGAGGCCCATCATCCCTAGGTGGGTCTTGCGCTCAACTTGCACCCAGGGGGAACTTTCCAGGTCGTTCCCCTGGAGACAGTCGACGGGCTGGGATGTTCTCACTGCGACCTTCAGTTTACCGACCACCCCTCCCCACTCGAAGGGCACCAGGGCTACCTTACATAGGCTTTCTGTGTTGTCGGCTGAAATGACAGGGCAAAATACGTTGGGGAGGACCTGGTCCTCGTGGACTAAATGGCTGAGGACACTGGTGATGCTGGCCCCGGTGTCACGGAGGGCTTCTACTTGATGGCCATTGATCGTGACGAGCTGCCCATATTTCTTTGTGTTAGGGGGCAGGAGGCTCCCAGGGACCATCTCTCTATCTCCTAAGGACACTAGGGCCATGGCGGCGGGTTCCCACTCCTCGGCCTCCTCAACCTCCTCCCCCAGGGCTACATTGGCTATCTGTCTAGCGGGGGTGCTGCCTGGGTGGTGCGTGGGGCCATGGGGCATTCAGGGTCGTTGGCGTAATGCCCGGGCTTCTGGCAGCGGAAACAAGTGATGGTTACCCGGTGCCCCCGTCTCAGGGGGGGGCCGGATACAGCTGGTGGGGGTGCCGGGAAAGGCGGAGGTTGGGACTTCGGGGGACTAGCCTGGGGCTCTCTCTGCCCTCCCTGGTTTCCCCCCCTCTCTGGCAGGGTGGTCCCTGACTGGCTCGGGGGTACTCCCCTACAGGGCCCCAGGAGACCCGGGTGTTGGTCCAGCGATCCGCCTCGACAGCCAGCTTTCTCGGGTCCGTGAGCTTGCTGTCGAGCAGGTGCTGGCGTAGTTCCACAAAGCAGTTGGCAGCCAGGTGTTCCCATAACATAAGGTCGGTTAGTTCTTCCAGGGTGGTTACCTTGCTGCCCTTGATCCACCCATCGAAGGCGCGGCTGAAGAAATTCACATATTCCACCCAGGTGGTACCCGGGATCTTCCTGCAGTCCCGGAACCGCTGGCGGTACATCTCCGGGGTGAGGCCGTACCTTGTGAGGAGGGCCGCTTTCATGGGTTCATAGGAGGTCTGCATGGAGGTGGGTAGGTCGAGCAGGGTGTCTCTTCCTTCGCTCAGGAACCGTCCCCATAACCCAGCCCCCCAATCCTTCTGCGAGACCCGATGGGAGGTCATGGCGACCTCGTAGGCCCGAAACCACTGCTGAATGTCATCATTTTTGTAATATTCCTTGACCACATCCTTGGGGATGTGGACCTTCTGCTCCGTCGGGGCGGCTGCCTCCCGGTTCCCCGGGGGCCGCGCTTCTTCGCTTCTTGCTTTCAGTTCTATTTCCTTTAAGCTGCGTTCATGTTCTAGTTGAAGTCTCCTTCCCTCGTGTTCTCGTTGGAGTTTCTTCTCTTCTAGTTCTCCTTGTACTCGCAACTTTTCTACTGCTAGCTTCTTCTCCGCTAATTTCAACTCGCCCTCAATTTTGAGTTTGGCTAATTCGAGCTCGTGATGACGACTTTTTTCTCTGTCTGCGAGTTCCTCCGGGGATAGGCCCCCGTCTGGTACGAAGCCTCGCACCTGGTTGCTGCTGCGTTCTCCTTGGGAGGGTCCAGCTTCGTCGTGGGGCTCCACCGCTCCTTCTGGGCGGGAGGCTCCAGAATCCACCCAAGCTTGCAGTGCCTTTTGCATATCTTCTTTGGTGTTGAGACCAGTGGTAGCAATTCTGAGTTCCTTACAGAATTGCTTTAGTTCTCTGTGAGTGTACTCTTCCAGCTGTTCCACCTGGAACTCGGTACTGGCGTCGTCTTCTACGAGAACTACGGCGTTTCCTTTTGCCATCTTTGTCGGTAGTGCGTCAGCCGTTCACGATACGACCTCTAGATTATAGGCCCGAATCCCACCGCTGCCACCAATGTTAGAAGGCGACCTCAGAGGGGCCCGGAGGGGGCCCTGACTGCCCTGAGACCCACCCTCGAGGTATCGTAGCCGGGCACTGGCGGGAGACTCCTCAGGGGAGGAACCTCGTATCTAGGATCGTACACTCGGCACCGCACGACAGATAGACACCACACGAGGAGTTCTTAAGAGCAAATCTTTATCAGATCGGAGTGGTAAGATCTTTATGATCAGCAAGGCAAAATATATACAAGTAGAGCACGGGCTCACAAAGTCTTGGAGGGGGTTTAGGGGGTAGCGGGACAGTCTTTTTGGGGGTATGGATCAAATGCAGGTGCGCATCCGGCGCACAGCTCACAATCCTCGAGCTGGGGGATACGCTTGTCGTCGTGGGGTCCGGCGGGACCAAGGGAGTCTGTGGGTGCTGCGAGATACTCAGCAGGCTCGGGTACAAGTTCGGAGGTCTTACGATCTTCGGGGAGCCGCGAGTCACTCAGCAAGGCTCAAGCACAAGTTCGGAGGTCTTACGATCTTCAGGGAGCCGCGAGTCACTCAGCAGGGCTCAAGCACAAG
Source organism: Triturus cristatus (assembly GCF_964204655.1). Taxonomy (NCBI): domain Eukaryota; kingdom Metazoa; phylum Chordata; class Amphibia; order Caudata; family Salamandridae; genus Triturus; species Triturus cristatus. Next base: position 431,122,806 of record NC_140588.1, read on the forward strand.
TTCGGAGGTCTTACGATCTTCAGGGAGCCGCGAGTCACTCAGCAGGGCTCAAGCACAAGTTCGGAGGTCTTACGATCTTCAGGGGGCCGCGAGTCACTCAGCGGGGCTCAAGCACAAGTTCGGGGTTTGATGATCTTCAGGGAGCCGCGAGTCACTCAGCAGGGCTCATGTGTTTCCAAGGCGAATCTGCCGGACAGTCCCAGAGCACCCCTTGTTATAGGGCGACTCCTCTTTGATGTCCGGAGTCGGTGCAGGCAGGGGTCTTGTCACCTGGGGGTCGCTTGTTGGGGGTTTCCTGCCATTGTCCTTTGATCCTTTCAGGGCCGGGTCGGGAGGAGCCCCAGACACCCAGCAGGCGTGGAGCCAGCCCTCGGGGAGGCCGGTGGGTCGATCGAAACCCACCTTCCCAGGGAAGCGCAGAGGTGTGAGGGAAACTGCTCCTCCCTTTCTCATCCCAAGGGGAGCGCGATGTCCTCCAGCCGGAGTGGCGCCTGTAGGCTAGGGTCGCGCTGGGGCCGGGCGGCCATCTTGGTGCATGAAGTGGGCACGCGGGCCCGGGGTGGCCGAAGGAGGAAGGCCACGGACGGGGGAAGTCCGGGTCGGGTGTGTGTGTTCTGGTGGGAAGGATCGGCTAGGCCAGGGGCTCGGGGCTGGTGTGAGGTGCAGGGGTCAGGTCTGACTATGTTACGAGGGGTGGGTCTAACAATTACCTTTGCACACTTCATCCACTTGCCAATCAATCCTTCAATCCATCCAAACATTCACTCAATCATTTAATTCCATCCGTCATGGAAGCCACAAAGCTATTAGGTTTGTCAATTCTTGCTAATGTTGGTGAGAAAAACTTGCAATATTTTTGTCACCAATCCTATCCCGTGTGTGTGTGTGTGTGCGCATGTGTAGCTTGTATGTGTTCATTGTAGACATTTAAACTGTCTCCTTTCAAAGTAAGCCTGCATTTTCCAGAAGTGTTACATTGCGACATTTTGTAGATGGTGGAATTGTGTGCCACGCCTATATTATTTGTCTTTTCTATGTAGGTATGAGAAGTGCTTTCCCATTGGAGCAATGCTAATCTTGTTTTGTACGTGCCAAGGTAGATTGCATTGCTGCTGTGCATGCTGTTACTGTTATGTGATGGTTATTACAATGATGATGCCTGAATTCTTTTTTTATTGCATTTCTTTATTAAATATTTCATCAGTTATCAACATAGCTTGCTGGTGAGTTAGAGAGAATAGAACGTTGAATTCTGAATATCAACATTAAATGGTATCACAGCCTAAGACCAACAATACCGAAACCACCTAGAAATATGCTTTTAAGCTATTCAATGGCAATCCACTTTTTCCCATTCCAGTGTATATGATCGGAACATCTTACCTCCATCAACATGCAACCAATGAGGCATATACGTAAACCTCAAACTTTTCATTTAACTACAAATAATTCTCAAACAGCTCTAACGGGTGGAGCGGGGGTCAGAAGGTGTAGGAAACGTGGGAGTAGGTGAGTAACCAGACCTAGGAGATGTTCCCAGCATGTGTTCCTTTTGGAGCCCCCACCAGTATGACATGGTACTAATTGACAACATTCACCATACCTTTTAAAATTTCTGTAGCCAGTCGTTCACTTTGTAGATTAATTTATCGAATGACCTCGCCTTTTGCATATCGTCTAACCATGTTTTGAGAGCAGGGACCTTATCGGTTTTCCATGAATGTAAAAGCGTAATCTTCACTACCCCCCATGGCCGTAGATAACCAGTGGGACAAGAGGCTGGTGAGGGCAGGTAAGTAAGTATATTTTGACAACGCCATATTTTAACACTGTGTGCTCAAAGCAGGAGATATGAGGTCCCAGATTGGGCACCAGTCCCTCTGTAGTTGAGGTCTCTCCCACAGGATGTGTGTGATGTCACTACGCAGCACTCTGCAGCGCCAGCAGCCTGAATTCGAACTAGGGGGCTCTTTAGGATGGCGGTCGAAGGCTCATCCGCAGTGCTGGCGGTGGCGGAAAATATTCTTTTCCGCGCTCCATTGGCAGTCCTTTTGTCTGCCATATTACAATGGGCAAACATAGCCCATTTTTCCTTTTGCTGCAGAGTGACATGAACCTCCCGAAATTTCCTTGCACAACTGTGGCGGAGGGAGCCAACAGAGAAAAACCACCATGCGGAATGATGTCCTGACCGCCAGACAAATCATGATGTCCCAAACAGCCCATCACACCGCAGTGGAGAATCCAGCCACCCGGAGATGGAGGAAGCACTACTGCGAAGAGCAAAACTGGAATCCCGGTGACCTCCACGCTGTCCTGACCGCTATGGATCCGTCTCGTCAAGCCCTTCCGCTGCTGTACCTCATCCACTACCAGCTAATAAGACATCGCCGCCGACAACACCACAGGTACGCAAAAACACAATTCCGCATACAACCACAACACACAACTCCTGTGCTGACATACGGTTCCTGTCCACATCAGACACTCTGGTGGGGACAGGAACATATCCCCCAGTGTACTTACACATGTCCTACCTGATAGAAACCCACACCTCCGAATCTGTGTCACCCATCAACCGCAAAATCACTGCTATGTCACGGGAACGTCACCGCAGCGGTGAAGACACGGGAAAACCTGCGCACAAATTAGTAGGCTGGGTCGGCGCCAGGCATGGGCAGTCCAGCCAGATTCACAGGGCTCCACCTTCACCCTTCCCACAGTACGCTTCCCACACCCATTGGGGCACATGCTGTATGCCCCTCTGAGCCCCCCTGCACAATTTATCAGCCAGGTGTAGCCAGACCTTGCACCTCACACATCAAAGGACAAGGTAGATTGACTGGGAAGGTGGGGGTGGAGAGGAATACCCTGCACAGAAGGTCAGGGGCTGGACAACCCTCCTCCTCGCACCTACCTTCCACTCATGTAAATCAAACTGATTATAATTAAGAAATGAAAACTCACACTGCATATGAACATCCACTGAACTATTCACACTGCTTGTCAAGTCTGCCACATAGTCATACCATAGGTCAGCAGCAATGGAGGACAATGAATGGGCTAGCCCAAAGTGACGTGGACAGTGCTGGAAAGCCATGGAGAAAGCCACATTGCATGTGTACATCACATGAAGAGGAGGAACATATCACACAACCTTTAGGCCCTCAAATCAGACATGGGTGGCACAGTGAGTGAAATTAAACCACAGTGACCTCTGTGCAACAACTCAGGGATACATCAATGCAAGCTATGCATAGGCACAGGAAGGATAGGAAGTGTCAGAAGGTATACAGTGACTAGCCACACATCTGTGCCAACTTACTAGACATGTGTATGCCATCAGCACAACACACCTGGCTCATTGTCACACTCCCTGACTGTCAAACACAAGTAGGACCTTCACACATACCCCTCACCTACCCAACTCACACCTGCAACACTCAACACCTGTGAGAAACACACATAATGGTGCAAATGATGTCTTGTGAGTTCAATGACAACCAATCACACACCCTGTGGTGCATCCACAAATATCAGACTCACACTCATGGATGCTTGAACCAATGCTGACACAAAAACAATAGCCAAACACAAATTTCACAAACAACATCCACAGAAGTCCATAAAGCCCAGACATGTACAACCAAACAGTGGAAAGGCAATGTGACCCTAGACAGAACAGGAATACACAACATTGTCACTCTGGACACATGCACAGACACCATAACCCATAACAAACAAGAACTGCATCATCAAAAAACAATCGTGAACAATAAGTGGGATCAAGGTGACAAATTAGATAACACACACGTACACACCACATCAGTCATCAAGTGAACAGGGTGTCATAGTGTACCACAAGCATGCACATGCACAATCCTGACAAGTGACATGCCAAAAATAGGAGGACAAACCACTATTGTGCACTCAAAACAAATTCATGAACATGAATCCACATTGCTGCATGTGACATAAATACAAGAAATGCACACTACACATGCAACACACATCTGAATGTATCACAATGCACAAACTACTCACACACAATGGCATGCAAATAGAACATCACACACATATTGCACCTGTCAGCAGAAAGAGCCAACACAGGCCAAACACTGCATACAGCCACAAGAACAACACAACAGAGGCACATACCAATCTATCGCATAGCAAACTCAGCTGGACATCAGGGGGATGCAGATCAAGCAAGTACAAGGCAACATACACTGACAGCACTGCATGCACACCAAGCAGTGTGTGCATAACTACAAAACCAGTAGCACACATATCTGAGTGCCCCACCATGAACTCCCACAACACAAATCACCACAGCACACAGATAACATCACACTCAGGAAGGGTAGCAGTACCTCAGCAAACACACATTCAGTCTAGCCTTCACCCACAGATGCACAACTCAGGGAAACCCAGATGAAAACAACATGACTAGAGGACTGTGCTGCTCAAACATATGCACTGCACATGAGCAACCATGACTGCAAACTAGTAGAAGAAAATAACATGAAACTATTTGTGAAACTGTCCTGAGTGGCACATTGGTCCTGTACACAGATCATCCTCACACAGTATAGTGTCGCACTATGAAGTGGTGGGTAGGCTCACACACTGGCAAGGCATGGGGTGGAAGACATGAGATTTAAGTGGTGTGTACATCAGTTGTGGACAGCTGAGAAGTGTACAGTCCACAAACACATAGATGAGTATTCACAAAGTGTAGGCATCAGAAGCACCTATAAGGGATGGTATGACTCCTAATACCACATACCATACTGGAGCCAAAAATGGGTCAAGCTACAGCAATGCATGAGAAAACTCACAAACATTGTCAGTGTCGCTGAGCTGGTCTGCACAGTGAGCACAAACAGAAACAAGGCACATGGCTGATCAACAAAACACAACACAGACTTTGCAGCCACACTCTCTGCATACTCACAACTGGCAGCAACAATACGTAGGTGTCCCCCAGGAGTGCAAGGACACACTAACACACTGCACAGTGCTCAACCTACAACTCCTACATGTGCCCACAATCTGAAGCACATGGCTGACAATATAAATAAACAGGCACTCATTACCTGGATCATACATATGTATAGTTGGCATTGCAGGGGCACACACACATCAACACTACTGACAATGACAGGCCATTCACACTGTATGACTACTCAAGTGCACACATTCAAATGTACCCATGTGACTATGAAGACAGGACTACACAAGATGATGACACTGCTGTTCACACATCAAGAAAGATCCCACAGAGACGACGGACCCTGACCACCCCGCAAGTAATCATGTGGATAGAAATCCCTTCTGTTGTTGTATTGCATCCTAACATGACCTGTGTAGAATTTAGCACACCTGAGCATAGAATGATTAGGATAAAAGTTGATCATCACAAACAACCATCATTGCACCCTCAAGCCTCAGAGTCAAGAAGAACAAAAGTGCCTGCCACCTCTGGCAACCTCTGAAAAAGTAAAACAAGCAATTGGCAATGTTAAAGTGGCATACAGAGCATGTGTCACATGAACCAATACCCATACATAAAACCTTTTATTTAGCAAAGACATTGACAAAGCAGACAACAGGAGTAACTATCTTTATTACAAAATACCCAGATAGTCATCAAAAGTACAAAACAGCAGGGCCATTGGCCAGTACAAATTCAAAGTATGTACATGTGTGCATGAGAAACTGCACAGGGAATGGACATCCAAAGTGACTAACAGCAAGGCCATTGGCCGATCCATAGTTCCGGTGTGCACATGTGTGCGTGAAAAACTGCACAGGGAATGGGCATCCAAAGTGACAAACAGCAAGACCATTGGCCAGTACAAATTCAAAGTATGTACATGTGTGCATGAGAAACTGCACAGGGAATGGGTAACTCCGGGCACTGCCATGGGAATCACCACAGCTCCGGAGATACAGATGGGCAGTCCAGGCACCGCTGTGGGAGAGATGGTGTTGGGAGGGGGACTTTGCCTCACATTTGGCTGTCAGTTGAACTGGGAGGTGGATGATTGACTTGGCCAGTTGGAGAACTGGACCTGGGAGAGAGAGATGACCAGCTGAGGTAGAGGCATCAGTGGCTGTGTGAGCCTGAGGGCTGCCTGGACCGGGTGGTGTGGTGGCACGGGGAGACAGAGACATGCTGCAGTGAGACAGTGTGTGAGGGTGAATGTTGAGGTCTGGGTCTTAACTTCTTGGTGATTCGATAGCCCACAATTGCCTTGGCCGGAGTGGGAAGTGAGGTGGGCACAACAGCCTCACTCTCCACCAAAGGTGCATCAGGTGCAGGTGGCTCTCCCCATGGGGATTTGCTGGATCTGGTGGTATGCTTGGGGTGGTCATGCCGTTTCCCCTCCATCCCCTGTTGTCCATGTGAACCACCCACTTTGCTCTCCTGTCCCAGCTTCACAGGGGTGTGGGTGTATATGCCTTAGAGAAGGGTTTATGCTGAGTCTTTGCAGGCACCAGGTTCACAGCAGACAGGGCAAGTGTTTGTTTGCCTGTGGGAGCAGGTGTGGGGATTGGAGTGCCCTTTGATGGGGGTGATTTGGATGAATGTGAGGTTGAGCCCTGCTTCTTGGCCTGATGCCCCTGAGTGTCATGTGATGGGCTTTTGTCTTTGTGCTCCTGTGCTCCTGTGTGCCTGTTTTGTGTTTTGTGGATGGTGTGTGTGCTCTGGGCCACTTGGAGTGCTGCTGTTGTGTGCTGCGTGTAGAGGACTTGGTGCCTGAGGGCTCTGGCATGTGGGCACTCTCGTCAGGATGTGCCACTGGCAGGGTGGTTGCTGAAGGGACTGGAGCTGGACTGGGAGGCTGTTACTGCTGAATTGCTGCTGTCACTGTGGAGGACAGAGACTGGACAGTTCTGTGTACCCCACCCACATCAGAATGAATGCCCTCCATGAAGGCAAATACCTGTGCCAACTTCTTGTCATGATCCTGGAAGGCATTCAGGAGAGCAGCCTGACCCACCCACAACTGGCGCAAAAGGTCCACCGCCTCCAAACTGAGAGCAGCAGGGGAGACATGGGCAGGGGCAGGGGTGCTGGTGGGAAGGACACTCTACCCTTCCTAGGGCTGTGTGCACATACAGCACTTGTGGTAGCATCCGGGAGGGTGGGCACTGGATGATGTGTGGTGGAAGAAGAGACAAATTTTGAACTCCCTGTGCTCGCCAACATCGAAGAGTCACCACTGGAGTCAGATGATGTTGAGGTTGGTATTTCTGGGCATGATTCATCAAGGGCACTCCTGTCCCCCTCCGAGGCGCTGGTCACATCAGTGTCAGTGAGCCCATGTGTAGCAGTCGTGCCAGAAGCTTCACCACTGGTGTCCGTCCCCTGTCCTTCTGTGCCCTTAGTAGATGCTGCAATAGACAGAGACATAGGTTCAGTATAGTACTATACTCACAAACATCATATGCAAGCAAAGCACAATACTAGAAAATAATCCCCTCATGTTGCCCACCACCATGTGCAGTCTGCATGTGCAACCTTTATGCAATCATCAGAAGATGCATGGAAACATGCATAGTTGACATTAATGACCCATGTGACGTTGACACAGTCCAATAGCTGGCCCGTGCCTCCTTGTAACCTAACATACTAATCTCTGTAAATATACCTACTTGCCTGTAGGTGAGATAGATATACATCTCAACATGTTGTCTCTGTCACATATGGAGTCACTTTAAGGGAACAACACAGATACTGACTCCCAAATGTCCTTTTGCAATGGCTATAAGCTCCTGATATCCCCATGTTGTGCTTTGAAGCACAACTACAGTTGTACATTGGTGTCAGATGTGTAGTTCTCACAAATTTTAAGTTGTGCACAGCACACATCTACAAAAGCACACTAAGATGATGCTCACTGCTGTTCACTGCCAGGTGATGTCTATGACACCTATAATGCAGCATATGTTAGAAGGCCACATCTCATCTTGCAATGTCAAGGGTCATTGTATTAAGCACATGAGAAACAACATGTTGTGAAAATGCATGACAGCGGCACTTAACACAGAGGCCACTTAGAAGCCATTGCATCACACCAGAAACATTAGAGAGCTCCACACCGGCTCAGGGTTTGGAATCATGCAGTCACTCACACCCAAAGTCACCCTTTGCAGAATACTCACTCCCAGCTTGCTGCTGATGGGCTGTTAAGCGTCCATCCAGCCCTGGCTGTGTCACTGCCAAGATGTGGGCCAGTAGTGGTGTCATGCTCCTGTGCACCAACCTGCCAGTCCGAGGGAGCACCCCCAGCATCATCTCTGCCACGTTTTTGCTCAGCCGGCAGATGTCATCCCACCTCTTGTGACAGTGTGTGTGTCGCCGATTGGAGACATCCAGAGCCCGTACCTTGCATGCAATGGCCCTCCATATGGCCTTACGCTGGTGGACCTTATGCTGCGGTCATGGGAGACAAGAAGAGGAAGTTTCAGTGACTACTGTGTGTCAGTACAGGAGCATTAAAAAACAGAGCACACCAAGACATAAATGTTGAGCAGAGGCCATACAGCATGACATGTAGTATACTTGCATCAACTACTTTCATAGAAATGTATACATCTATGAGGACGGGCACAGTACATGGACACCTCATACACATGTAGAGTGCCAGCACAGAAACCAACGTGAAGAAGAACCTCATCTGTGATGCAGTATGTGAGTGAGCAAGACATACAATACATTTGAAATGATGTGTTGGGGCAGACTCACTGTGTCCAACACTACACACCCCTCAATGTCCTTGGCCACATTTAGTGCCACGATCTTACATTCTCACATTCTTCTCACAAGTTGTAGTCCTGTTTTGTGCAATCCTCAGGCCTAAGATAGCTCATTGAGAAATAGGGTGGCAGACAACACATGTTTCACTCTGTCCTTTTACTGATGGGTCCTTGTCAAATTGGGAAGTTTCTGTTCAGGCCAGGGGGGCTCACAATGAGGTTAAATGTGGGCCATCAGAACATTCACATGCATGTACAATATGAGAGGGCAAACAGTGCCTACACATGCGTGTCAGTACACATAATGAGAACAATTGAAGGCTGATATCTCCAAATTACATTTATCTGATGGGTCATAGGTGAATTACCACCAAAAGCGTTACACTCAGGCATTTTACTCTTGTGCATAATGCACACATATCCATGGGGGCAATATGAAAACTGTACACCCATTCTTTATTACCCTCATAAAGACATACCTTTGCAATGTCACAAATGAGCATGTGAAAACCTCTTGGACTATGTCATCACATAGCCCAGGGAATGTTTTTTCAGACTTCGACTGTGCAAACCAGCAGTGTGACAGTATGGCTGCAAAAACACTGCATGTCCCTCCCATCCTTCAATGCAGCCATGGTTCTGTGGAAATAAGGCTACACACCCCATCGACATGAAGTCAGCATGCCCGGCAGTGTATCACTCATTCACATCACCCAGTCTCACACCTACATTTGTATTTTACTTGCTGGAGAAGCACTGTAGAAATGTCCATGTTGCCATCCTCCACAAATAGTCAAGTGCAATATTTACTAGGCCAGGTATGGAGCATGGTACATCGAAAAATGAGGACGCATGCACATTAACTTGCACACACAGGCACATACTACTGCAGAGCAATATCATGTGAGCACTGTGAGCACTCTCAAACTGTCACTCTGAAACACTTACCAGTACACCTGGAGCACCATATAGCCTCCCATACTGTGAAAGCACCTCATACACCAGGATCTACAGCTCCTCTGTGGTGAAGGGACGGTCCCTGATGTTCCAAGTTCCTGCCATCACTGGGTCCAGGAGACAGGAACAGCAGCAGTTGGGGATGAAGAATATCAGGCAGCAGTGGAAATGTGTGGCTCTTTCACAGACATATATAGCCCCCTGGGGTTGTTTCAGTGGTACTCAGCTGCTGCAATTGGTGTTCCTGGCCGGCTTTTTTCAAATGTAACCAAGGACTGGGCCTGCAGTGGCGGGGCACCCCTACCGCAATTTTCAAATGTGTGATTCGCTACCTCGATCGCGGTTTCCATTAGCTAGTAGGGCATGGGCATTGGCAGTGTCACACCGCATGGGCCATGCGGTCACTACTGCAATCGTGCATCTTTTGATAGTACCCAATGACCGGGCCCTCGGTAGTGGAGCACGGCTACCGCGGGTTTCAAATGTATAATTCCCTACCTCGACCACGGTTCCCATTGTCTGGTAGGGCATGGGCATTCGCAGTGTCACACCGCGGGGACCATGCGGCCGCTACCGCAATCGTGCATCTTTTGATAGTACCCAATGACCGGGCCGCGGTAGCAAGCACGCCTACCGTGGGTTTCAAATGTATAATTCACCACCGCGATTGCGGTTCACACTGGCTGGTAGGGCTTGGGCATTGGCGGTGTCACACCGCGGGGGCCATGCGGTCGCTACCGCAATCGTGCATCTTTTGAAAGTACCCAATGACCGGGTCCACAGTAGCGGAGCATGCCTACCATGAGTTTCAAATGTGTAATTCACTACTGTGATCGTGGTTCCCATTGGCTGGTAGGGCATGGGCATTAGCAGTGTCACACTGTGGGGGCCAGGCGATTGCTACCGCAATCGTGCATCTTTTGATAGTACCCAATGACCGTGCCCGAGGTAGCAGAGCATGCCTACCGCGCGTTTCAAATGTGTAATTCACTACCACGATCGTGGTTCCCATTGGCTGGTAGGGCATGGGCATAGACGGTGTCCCACCGCGGAGGCCAGGCGGTCGCTACTGCAAATTGGCTTTTTCAATTGGTGCCTATGACCGTGATTGCGGTGCAGGTGCACACATACGACACCTATGGATAAATCATGCTGTAGCAATGGCAATGGCCACTTCTCATCATTGAAAACTAGACACTTACAATGAATCATACCACCTGATTGGCAAGTTCAATGCTAGTGTGACATTGAACTCACAATTGACTACACATGCCATGTCAGTGCACAGGATTACGTGCATTGGCATGTACTTCCGCACATGTCACATATGATATTTGTGTGCATGTACACAGATCTGTTGTGTAATGGACTCTCAAATTTGTGAACATGTCAATGTGTGAGATGGCTAATCAACCCACAGTAATGATGAACTGACTATATAATGTGCCTATTTAACTGTGTAGATTGCTGAAATCATTTTGATAGTTGATCTGCTTAGACACACTGTGCTCATTGTGTTGAAAATGTGTGCTCTGTCTGACTTACGCAAGAAGGTGTGGCAGGTAAGCAGCTATGTAGAAGCCAGCAGTGCTGCTGTTTCAAACATGTGCTGTGTCAACTACTCTCAGGGCTGGTGACACACGATGTCGGAATGTACCATTTCTCATTCACATAGTCAGAATCTGTTTTGGGGGTACTCAGTATGTACATACTAAACACTTGTACAGCTAAGTGAGATAAAGTCGTCTCTGCATGTGACTTGTGCTTTAATCTGTTGTTTCAGTCCAGTCATTGTTGGCGCTGTGTCAGTCAAGACGTAAGATGTTGGACACATCTCATAGGGGAATTTAATTAACATCTGTTCACTTTCATTTTATGTAGGAGACGACCAAATGAGCATCGTCCATTCACATTGCTGGCGGACATGGAGGATTAGGACATCATGTGGAAATTCCGTTTGGATCGACTTACCTTTCAAGACCTATGTGGTCAGTTGGAGCCCCATCTGAGGCCTCGCAGAACCTATCCAACTGCTTTGACACCAACAGTTAAGATGATGGCGGCCCTGCATTTCTTTGCAACTGGTTCATTCCAGTACACGTGGCCAGCGCAGGTGGGATGTCTCAAGCAATGTTCAGCATGGTGCTACGTGATGTCCTGTCTGCAATGATGACATACAAGGACCGCTACCTCCATTTTCCCAGGAGACATGAATTGGCAGGTGTGAAGAGTGATTTTCATGACTTTGGCCATATCCCTAATGTTGTTGGTACCATTGACTGTACACATGTTGGCCTTGTTCCACCACAGGCACGTGAGCACATATAGAGGAACAGGAAGCATTTCCATTCCATTAATGTGCAAGTGGTATGCCAAGCGGATATGATAATCTTGCATGTCTGTGCCAGTTTTCCAGGATCAGCACATGACTCCTACATACTGCGTAACAGCATCATACCACAGCTGATGGAAAATCTGCATCCGGAGCGTGTATGGCTTGTTGGTGAGTACGCAGAGTCAAGTAGTGTGCTGTATGTGTAACATGCTGTCCTCAGCTACTGTTTATATTACAAAACTGGTCTGTGTATCTCACACCTAGGTGACTGTGTATCTCAACCGGCCTTGGTTGCTGAGCCCACTGAGGAATCCCAGGACCCCAGGTGAAGTCCGCTACAATGATGCACATGGGAGGACATGTCATGTGGTGGAGCGTACTTTTGGTCTTCTGAAGTCTAGGTTCCGGTGTCTGGACAAGAGCAGAGGAGCACTACTCTACTCAACCCAGAAGGTGTGTCAGATCGTAGTTGCATGCTGCATGCTCCACAACCTGGCCTTAAGCAAAGAGATCCCCCTGCTCCTGGACGATGATGAGCAGCAGATGCCCCCCCTGCAAATCCACACATGTCCAGTGACGACGATAGTGGAGAGGAGGACGGTGTCGACCTGAGTCAACAGCTCATCAACAACTACTTCCCTTGAGTGTGAGTGACATTGTACAACAGTGACATTGTCTGCCGTCTTTGATGGTGGTGACAAGGCCTAGAAGAGCTTTTTGACTGGTGGCTGTTGTTGGCTCTGTGCTAATGGCTGATGTGTGTGGCACAGGGTATTTATGACCAGCTACCTAATGTCTATGTTGATTTTGTTCCTCATTGTAACATGTGTTAGTTTGTGTACCTTGATAACTAGTGGTGTGTACTAGCTGTGATGCCATCACCTGACAAGTAAATGTCATTCTCTTGTGTCTTTCTGGGTCCCTTCACCCTCTCAATGCCTCGTCACAATCAGAGCTTGTGGTACATGGGAATCTGAGTGTACATTGTACATACTGTGATAAACATGCAGCTGACATAAAGACTAAGGTGTGTAAAGAGTGTTAATTTACAATGAGTATTTGTGACAGAAAAGTGATGATTTACAAAATGGTGCTAAGTGAATTTATGAGTTGTCAGTGATGGTAAATGAGACAATAGAGTAGTCACCACATTGATGTAGTCACACAGTCCAATAGACAGCTGCCATCAACATAGCAGTGTCGGTAAGGATAGTCAACAAATTCAATGGTAATGGGAACAGAGGTGCCATCATTGCTGGCTCGGAGACTAGCGTTCGGATGGTGCATTGCCATGTGGTCCTCCCCTGATGTTTCTCGGATGACCCCTTGTGCGTTTTGCAGGGGGGGCCACTGCTGCAGGCTCAGCAGTGTCTGAGGAGTTGTTTTGTTGCAGCTCACCCCTCTCTGTGGCCGCAGCTGAGGTGGTGGGAGTATTATCCTGCGGGTCACTGGAGGGGGGTTGAGCTGTCCTTTGGGCTGCATATCTGTCCCTCAGACAACCCATGAGCTGGCCCATGAGGTCCACAATTTGGCCCATACGCGTGTCCATGGACCTCAGCAACAGGCAGAGCTCATGCACTTCTTCCAAAACATGGCCCATGTGTCCCTGGGACTACTCATATGCCCCAAGGACTCTGAGGATGTTGGCCAGGGCTTCGGTCCCAGTACCCTCTCGAATTTGTCCCCCAGTTGCCCTCCCACTTGTCCTGCTGTCCCAGACCTGTGGCGTTGGCAGTCGATGCACCCGCAAACTCTCCCTGCCCTGCTCTGATTGTGTGGTAGTGTTGGTAACCACTGAGACAGGGAGAGTGTTGCAGGCAGCAGTGGTTGTGGTGGTGGTTGAGGCCGCACAGGTCGTTGCAGCAGGGGTCAGCGCTTTTGTTGTTGCTGCGGTGGTGGTGGTGGGGACAATAGGGGCCTGGGACGTGGTACGCCCTGGCAGTCTGGATGGGCCAGGTTCTTGCTCCTCATCTGAGAAACGTAGGGAATCTGCATCCGAGAGTTCATGTTCCGGGGGAGGGGGAACTGGCTCTGCAGGTTGGTGTTGTGTTTTGCAGCAGTTGCTTGTGGATCTCCTGTTGAACAGAGGTATAATGGTCATTGAAGTGCACTCCACAAGCTTGGTATTAGACGTTTGGATATTACATGTGATACACCACACATTTTACATTGAAATCTCTTTATATGGCTGCAAGGTACTGAGCATCATGACATGATGTGGAGGTACATACATTACTTGTCCATGGTGTGACATGTAAAGAGAAAGCATGTGCCACATACAGATTGTGTGATTACAAGGACATGTCGTCATCTAACGACTTGCGACACATCAACTTTATGTGATGCGTCTTTTTGGTTTGCTCTGCATGGAATCAATTTGAGCTAAGCAAGAACTAGCAAATGTAATGTTATGCATACCTTTTTCATATCATGTACTTTACTTTGTTTTTCCGATTGACAATGCATGTTTTGTGTTCATATGGGCCTTCATGCTCTGACACCATGGCACTTACACATAGCATTCAGTGCTGTGCATGATTGGGCCCTGAATTTCTTCAACATGTGACTTGGTGAGTCAAAGTTTGATTTCAGTGACAGTTACGTATGCTTAGTTATCTGCACACTGGATGTGGCTTTTGGATCTATGCCAAGTTGGATGGCATGTGAGGGCTGGTGTGGTCATATGGCTCCATGCTTTTTTAGAGGAATGGCAGGGTGTATGCACTGTATGTATTGTATTGTATGTATCGCGTATTTATATAGCGCAAAAAACTGTCACCCAAAGGGTATCCTGGCGCTTTGACTTTTTACCAACAACACGCGATGTTACAATATCCAGACAAATTAACCTGACCTAGGAAAAAGATGAGTTTTTAATCCTTTCCTAAAGGAGGAAAGATCCCCCATACTTCTCAGTGACAGAGGTAGGGAGTTCCAACATTTAGCTGCCACAAATCTAAAGGACCGTCCGCCCATCCGAGCCCTCAAAACCTTCGGAACCACCAGTAGATAGGCTGACGATGATCGGAGAGAACGTGCGGGTACATACCACGCGAACATTTCCTGCAGCGGGACAGGGCCTTGCCCATGAATCGCCTTAAACACCAAACACAGTGCTTTAAAAACAATCCGCTGCGAGGTAGGCAACCAATGAAGGTCCGTCGGCGCCGTAGTGGAAGAATCAGAACGACGCCGAGAAAGGGCCAACTTAGCAGCCATATTCTGCACTCGTTGCAGTTTACCCACCAAATTGGCGGGTGCTCCTAACAGCAATACGTTGCAATAGTCCAACCTGCTCAATATAATGCCATGCACCACCTCTGGCCGAGCATGGACCGGTAGCAACGGAAGGATTTTCCATAGCATACGGAGCAGCGCCATACAAGTGGCCACAGTCTTGTTTACAAATACGTCTAGCTGAAGATTGGGCCCGAACATCACACCCAGGTTCCGGATGGAACCTGCTGCCGAAGGAGCATCCTGGGAGGAGGTGGGCCAGAAATCAAATGGCAGCGGACGGGGGACACGATCCATCGAGCAATGCAGTACCTCTGTTTTGGAGCTATTGAATTGCAGGGAGTTTTGCCTCAACCAATCTGCAGTTGCTGCCATGCAACGATGGAAGGTCTCCAGAGGCACCGCGTCCTTACCCTCGATAGAAAAAATAAGCTGCGTGTCATCAGCGTAGTTAGTGACCGCAATGCCAAATGATTTAATCAAGCTCACCAAGGGCCGAAGATAAAGATTAAACAGAATGGGGCTGATGGCAGACCCTTGAGGAACACCCTGCCCAACCACCTTGATGTCAGACTGAAACGGTGGCTAGGCTACCACCTGACGTCTGCCCCCCAGATAAGAGACCAGCCACTCACGGGCCAAACCCGTCACTCCGATTTCCTCTAGTCTACTGACCCGGATGGCGTTGTTGACCGTATCGAACGCGGCCGACATGTCGAGCAGCACTAAAAAGGCTGCCCGTCCAATGTCGACTCACGAACGAAGATCGTCCAGGACGGTCACCAAGGCGGACTCAGTACCGTGAGCTGGTCTGAAGCCAAACTGGGTCACGTCCAGACAGATGTTAGTCTCCATAAAACCGGACAGATGTTTAGTGACCAGTTTCTCCAGAATCTTAATGGGAAAAGGGAGCAGCGATATGGGTCTATAATTCGCTGGACAGGTGGGATCCAGTGTTTCTTTCTTCAGCAATGGGGAGACCACCGCGAGTTTCCAACTATCCGGAACTCGAGCCGTGGTAAGGGACTGACAGCAGATAGCATACAGCGGAGGAAAAAGCTCCGCTTGGAACAATTTCCAATATTTATGTTGCAATGGGTCCCGGGGGGAGCCAGAGGATACACTGTTGGCCAAAGAACAGAAATCCTCAAAGGACGGGGGTGGAAAGCTGTCCAACCGTACCTGTCTGCCATCTACCTCTGCGGTCTCTGAATCAGTCACCGACACGGGAACAGGCACAGGATGAATGGCAGGCGTGGTCAACAAAGCAAGCTTGCTCAAAATCAGAGCGATCTTATCTTCAAAGGCCTGCGCCAGGGAGTCGCACAGAGCCTGAGAGGCTGGGATGTCATTAGCAGCACAGACTGGTCGAGAAAGGTCTCTAAAGATCTTAAATAAGGTCTGTGATTTATTCGCTGCTTGTAGTAGCGACTCCTAGAGAAATCTCGCTTTGGCACCCTTAATCTGCGTCTTATAGTCCGTCAGTGTCTGTTTAAAGAGGACTTTATCCGGTTCGAGGTATTGTTTTCTCCAGGTCCGCTCTGCCCACCTGCATCGAAGTTTCAGCTGTAACAACTCAGCTGTAAACCAAGGCATAGCGATTTTGGACCTATCCCTAATTTTCCGCAGGGGAGCCAATACTTCCAGAGAGTCTAGGATTTTCCGGCTAAGAGACTCATAGCTCTCATCCACACTATCTCCTAGAAGGATACCCCCTCCCAGCAGAGACGGCAGGCAAGATTGTTTCAGTAGCCTCAACCACTGCCTACCAATCTTGGTCATAATACCAGTGCTCCCACTCCTAGATGTCTCCACAGGGAGTGCGATGGAAAAATGGACTAGGGCATGGTCCGTCCAACACTGGGGGAGGATGTCTCGAACAGAAACCTGGCTGGCATCTGCAAAGATCAAATCGAGAATATGGTCCTTGATGTGAGTCTGTGAGGACACCAACTGCTGCAGATGAATGTTGCTGCAGGCCTGAACTAGGTCCGAGAAAGCAGACCTTGTAGACCCATCTGGCCGTAAATTGAAGTCTCCCTAAATCAGAATCCTGGCATGGGTATTAAAAAGATCATAGATGGTATCGATTAGCTCAGGTACTGCTGACAAAGTACTAGCAGGGGGTCGATAGCACAAAAACCCCGAGTAGAGAGTACCTCCCTGTCCTTTCAGGGAAAAGCCTAATACCTCACAGCCAGAGATAATCTTAGTCTCAAGCTGGGAGAAATCCAAAGACTCCCTATAAATAAGACCCACACCACCTCCTCTAGCTCCCACCCGTGGGTTATGCCTGATCTTATAACCAGGAGGGCAGGCTAAGCCCAGTTCCACCACACAGTCCGCTCTAGTCCATGTTTCTGTCATGAAAAGAACATCTAACTCACAGGACTCTATGAGCAGCGCAATTTCCATGTGGTGTTTGCTAAGAGATCTAACATTAAACAGACCACAGTCTACCTAACTGTTCTGTGACACAGTGGAGGGAAATTGCTGCCACATGGTTATGAGTGGGAGGGGTGTACCTTCCTGCTGGGCTGTAGGACAAGGGTGCCTGGTGGGAGTTGTAGTGCTGGCTTCCCACCCACAAACACCCCTCCTCTTAAGATGGCTACCTACCTGTTAGGTGAAGGTGAGAAATGCAATAGCTGCCACATGATTGTGGGTGTGGGGAGTGCTCCATCCTGCTGAGCTGATTGACAAGGGAGCCTATTGGGACTTGTAGTGCTGGCTTCACACACACAAACACCCCTCCCTGTTAAGATGGCTACCTACCTGTTAGGTGAAGGTGAGCAATGCAATAGCTGCCACATGGTTGTGGGTGTGGGAGGTGCTCCATCCTGCTGAGCTGTGGGACAACGGGGCCTGGTGGGAGTTGGAGTACTGCCTTCCCAACCACAAACCCCCCCTCCCTGTTAATATGGCTACCTCCCTGTGAAGTGAAGCAGAGGAAGGAAATAGGTTACACAACGCTCTTGGATGGGGGAGTGTTCCATCCTGCTCAGGGGTGGGACAAGAGAGCATAAAATGGCTACCTACCTGTGGGTTTTAAGAGAGTAATACAATAGCTGCCACATGGTTGTGGGTGTGGGGAGTGCTCCATCCTGCTGAGCTGTGGGACAAGGGAGTCTGGTGGGAGTTGTAGTGCTGCCTGCCTTTACACATGCCCCCCCTGGTAATGTTGCTAGCTACCTTTGGGGTGATTCAGAGGGAGTAAATGTTAGATCTCTGAGATATGTGTTGGGAAGAGTGTGTTGCACATGAGTGCATTTGGGCCTAGGAAGTGTAGCTTTGTAGTTGTGCAAGACAGTACATAGCAGTGTTATGGGACACATTTGTTGGTACTTACCACCCTCCACTCCAGGTATTCCTGTGAGACTCTCTGGATGCAGTATGGCAAGCAACTTCTCCTCCCATTCGCCAGTCCTCTGAGGCAGCTCACGGTTCTTTTTAGCATGCTCTTTCACCCTGGTCTTGAGGTTATTCCACCTCTTCCTGATCTCCTTCTGGGTGCGCGGGGTGGTTCCTACTGCCTTGACTTTGTTGACTATCCTTGCCCACATTTGATTTTTAGTGGCTACTGGTGTCTGTTGGACCATACTTCCAAACAAATGTGGTTCTACTCTGATTACCTCATCTACCATCACTGTCAACTCACTGTCAGTGAATTTGGGTATCTTCTTCTGTGACATCGTGTGTGATGTGCAAATGTGGGAAAAGTGGAGTTGTGAAGGTGGTGGTGGTTATGTGTGTGATGTGTGTGCGATTGTGAGGGTTTGATGTGTGCTGATTTGCCTCTTCTTTGTGCTGTGGTGTTGGGCCCTTCAGTTGTGGAGTTGTGAAAAGGATTCTGGTCAGGAAAGGGGCTGGTTTTATACTCAGCTATGTGGGTGGGTCAAAATGGATTATTCATGTCAGGTGTGTTGTGTGGGTTGAACTGGGATTTGTATTTTTTACTTGCCATGGTGTGTCATTAGGGTGTGTTAGATGTTTTTTGAGGCTGAGCCGGATTAATGGGCACACTTGGTAGCTTTGTTGGGTGGTTGCTTGCTGCTGCCATTACTCTTCCGGAGTGACCGTGGTAGTTGGAATGCAACAGCCCTTGCGCCGGCTCTCCCATTCATCAATTGTTGCAATCGTGGTGGTCGAAAACAACTGATCGTTTCCCTGTCACCGCAATCGTATCCTAATTTCACATGCGGGCAATCCGCTGGTCGATCGGCGGTTTTGAATCTTTCGGCAGCAAATCCGAACCCCTCGGACAGATTTTCACTTGCTCTGGATGGTCCAGGCAGAGTTCCGTGGAATCCGTCCACCGCGGTCAGATTTTTCTGGCGGTTCATCCTAATCTGACCACTGGTTTTCCCGCAGTACTTACACACGGTTAATTTCCGCTACCACGGCGGTCGGAAGAGTTTTCCGACCGCCATTCTAATCGACCCCTAGATTTTGCTCTGCATAGTTCCTCCGGTGGCTAATGCCAATGATGGAGAACTTCAAAAGAGCTGTGTTTCATATGTGACTCTAGGAGTCTTGAGTTATATTCTTTCCAAATAGAGTGCCATTCATAGATTCATTGTCTTGGAATTGCATTTGTAACCTACTCGCCCACCACTGTTGGAGATTAATCACGGTACCTGTCGAAAAGTGGGCATCAACTAATGTGGCATATAATCCTGATATTGTCCACTTAAGATATTTGACTATAGGTGAATCATTCAGTAACTTAGTATGTTTGCTAAGTCTAAGTCTACATGAAATAACAGGAATGATCTGCAAACACTGCCATTTCTGGTCGAGTGAAAGAACATAGTCCTTCGTGAGACCCGAATATGTTTGCCATAAATCTAGGCTGAGTATATCATCAATGTTCACAATCTCCCGGTGCTTCCACTCTGACCAGCTAACTTCTTCACCTCCAATCTTAGCTTCTGTGTTATGCAGAATGGTGCCCTAGAATGGATAGTCTTCAACATTTTGTGGGCCCAGCAGGTATGTTGGGAGGAAGCTCTGACTGGATTAGGGGTCTTCACCAAAGACGAGGGACTTGTAGTAGATGGCAAGGTTATCTTTCACGTTCACAACATATCGTTCAATAGAGACCTATATTAGGGAAATTCTGTAAGTCCTTATCATGTAAAAAGTGTGAGCCAGTTGGTAGACCAGCCAATACGTTTCTATGTGAGGTAATTGGAGCCCTCCAATGGGCATGTTAGCATACAATTTAAAAACTTTCAATCTAGGTTCATCCTTGCCCCAGGCAAATCTGAGAATGTCTTCCTATATGTAAAATAGGATAGCTTTCGGGCAAAGAAGCGGCCACATTGCTTAAGGCAATTGAACTTAGGGGCTACATTCATTTTAATTATTTAGATTTTACCTCTGTAGGAAAATGGGATATTATGAAGTGAGACTGGTCAGGCTTCAGGAAGCAATATCTTCATATTACCATGAATAGGTTATTTGGATTCACACTAATAAATCCCCAGCTCAGTCCTGGTAGTGTGGCAATGAGCAGTCATGCTTTCATGGATGAACATGTGTTAAGTATTTTAGAGTGCCAACATGTATGGTAAGTAAATGAAATTACTCAAAAGAAAACCGAAACACATTTTTAAAAGTAATTCAGATTTTTATATAAATTTAGACACCAAATTGAAGAAAATTGGATGAGTATAACCAGAGTCATGAATTTTAAAAGGAAAAATACATCAGTGCATTTGACTCTTGAAAAACTTTAACGTTGAGGTCAATGGGGAAAAGCACCAGTGACAATCGGTCACTTGCAGGTCGAGTTCAGTGGAAACCACTGGGGGGGAAGTGATGCGGGTCCCAGGCTCCTCCAGTCAATTGAATTTTACTGGCTCGTGGCGCCTGGGTGCAGAGTAGTGCTGGCAGTCCCTGGTGCTGAACGCAGGAGTGGTAGGTGATGGTTTTTCTGCTTGAACGACGCTGGTGAGGAAAGGGGTGCAAAAGCTTGACATAGGACAACTGGGGCATCAGATTGAAGGTGTTGCTGAGTTTCCTCGAGGTGCAGCATTGAATATTGGTAGGGGTAACTGGGATGGCCACCAACAAGCCTTAGTAGTAGTAAACACAGTGTTTGGCCACTTCAATGTCATAGAGTCCTGGGGAAAACAGTAGCCGCCTGAAACCTGCTGGAGGTCAGAAATACATTTCCCACAATGCACTAGATCATTTACTTTTGGGTGAGCCCTTAAAATGGATGCTCCTAAAGATTGACCTTATTAAATAAAATAAAACTTTATAGTAATTTAAATGATGTACTCTCTATGACATTCTTTGCAGCTACTGCTGCCACCCTTTTGATGACTTTATACATCATGAATTTTCTTGAAGAATGACTCAAGGCAGAAGAATATATTTTTAAGATGACCACTGATAATTTATTGTGAGATGTTGCACTGTGCTTTTCCACTTATAAGTCGAGCTTTACATAATACATAGGGGGCAGTGCCAGTGCCAGTAAGAGATACTGGAACAGCCACTCATTAGCGTCTTTCGCTCTGCTGTGTTCAGAAGCACCACCCTCCTGTTTGGTTCCATCGCATTAATATTTTGAGGCTTGTTCATCAAGAATTTGGGACTCTCTTCTGTGACACCTGCCCTCTAGGGCTTCAGCTCGTAAAAGGAGTGGGGACTTTCCAATGTTCTATCAGCTGCCACCCCACTGGCAGGCACTGGCTGGCTGGATGCCACTTGCCTGCCTTGCCATAGTTACAGTCATGTCTCCTAAGTACCTCTTCGTACCCCACCTCTACTGCTGTTGCTGCTCAGGCAAGAAGCTGTGAGCAAGGTTGCAGGGATGGTGGGAGTATACACAAGAGCAAAATGGCCACAGTCTCATGGACAGCTCGATAACTGATTCATCCCACATCCGCATAAAAGCACTTGAAGTGGCAGGTTCATACTGGACCAGTCAAAGTCAACAAACCTTCCCTCTAGAGTATCAATCCCTGTGGGCATTTTCTTGTTATTCTGTCATACGAACTGAACAGCACATGTACAGTGACATAACACAAAGGGAGCAGTGTGAAGGAAAGGATGGTTAATGAAAATGTATGTCTAAAACCCCCTTTCGACGTGACTACTATTTAAAGAGAATGAAGAGTGATGTGCTGTATGAACAAATATTTTGAGTTTCATTTATTCTCAGAGTTAACTCTAAATTAGCCTCAAGCCATACCTCATCTTCACTATCAAATCCTTTTCCAAATATCCACCCAAGAAACTAAAATCAAGGGTCAAATGAGGAGGGAACAACTTGAGTCAGGGATTACATCTGTGTAAACAGAACAGAACTAATGGATCTGTGCCAAACCTCCTTGCCACCTGAGACTGACCAGAATTTAGTTCAAGAACTGACGTCTCTCTACAACAGCAGTATGACTAATACTGTTCAGAAGGCCGCTCCACTACGTCAAAAAATACAAAATTACAAACCTCCAGTTCCTTGGTTCAACCAAAACATAAACAATGAAAGAAGACACCCAGGACATCTGGAATGACTATGGAGGAAGGACCCAAACATTACCCATCACGAACAATTGAGAATGCACAGGACCTCATACAAAAAAGATATCCTGAAATCCAAAACCACAGCGATCAGATCACGGATAGAAAGGGCAAGGAACAGGCCCAGAAAACTCTTTGACATAACAAAACAATAATCAGGAAAACTGGTTGAAGCCACAACTGCAAACAACTCAAAGAACACCTGCAATGATTTCTCAACTTTCTTTAAAGAGAAAATCACAACCATAAGCAACTCTATTTTCAGCCACACTTGTGCCAAACCTAGGGAATCCATCAACCCCACTCCAAGGGCACATAGCAAGAATGCTGAACAACATACCACAGCTATTCCAAGGAAGAACGGAGCCTTCTGGAACAGTTTCAAATCTCTGTCTGAGGGAGAAATCGAAAAAACAATTCATTCAATGAAACCTACACACTTCACTGAACCCCTTCACCCTCACCTGCAGAAAGAGATCCAACAATTCATCACTTCCCTATGGACGAAACTTGTGATGCATCTCTCCAGCAAGGTTCCCGCCCAAAAAGCCTGAACATCTGTCACAAAAGCCACAAAGAGACCTTTGAAACCCAAATAGGCCTATCAGGTGCCGTCCTTAACTGGTTCACCTCTTTCTTGGAGAACCAGCAGCTTAAGAGTCAAAATCTGCAACACCTTTTCTGATGTAGCAGACATCGACAGAGGCCTTCCACAAGAATCTGCAATTTCACCAATGTTCTGCAATCCATACATGGAAACACTCACTTAAATCTTTAATCAATAACAAATCTACAAATCTTGTATCACGTGTAGGCAGATGACACTCAACTCTATGTCAATCTCTCTTCTCAAGAGGATATTCAGAGATTGGATGACACCCTGAGTAAACACAGGACTGGCTGGCATTCAACAATCTCAAACTAAATCTGCTGAAAACAGAATTCATTCTTTTCTCCCCACCCCTCAGATCCCAACTACCTCAACCATGGTTCCTTAACCTCAAGTCACTAAACTGCACCCCAACCATCAGCAAAATCATTAGGCATCACACTTGA
This sequence comes from Triturus cristatus, assembly GCF_964204655.1. Lineage (NCBI taxonomy): Eukaryota > Metazoa > Chordata > Amphibia > Caudata > Salamandridae > Triturus > Triturus cristatus. Next base: position 431,146,696 of record NC_140588.1, read on the forward strand.
CTCAAATCTAAGAATGCAAGCTCACATACAAGCTGCAACCTGAAGCACTATCCTACAACTGCACTAACTACGAAAACTAAAACCGCTATAAGACCTCAAAATAACGGTTCAATCTCTAGTGCTCTCAAGACTAGAGTATAGGAATGCCACACTAATAGGTTTACCTAAAGCTAGCCTAGCCTCAATGAAAGTGACAATAAATGCAGCAGCAAGATTAGTAACAGGAACATTGCTTTTTGATTGGATATCCCCATCATTAAGAGTCCTCAACTGGTCTCCATTTGAAGCTTGGATCCAACTGAAGGTTTCATCGTTAATACACAAAGCTTTACACAATTCTGGTCCTAAATACATGGTAATAGCATCAAGCTATCAGGAGGCGGCAGGGAATCTAGGATTGCAAAATCCCTCATACTTGAATCAGCCAGATTTTAAAAAAACACAGATGGTCGCACTTTCACCAAATCTGCTCCAAAAATCTCACTACCACCCTCAATGAGAGCAATTACCTAATGAAGACTTTTCAAGAGAGAAGTTACAGTCTTAGCACTAGAAAGACATTTGACATATAAGAACTGTTGTGAAATTGTCAATCACCCCATTGTATATTGTAGCCTACTATTTTTGTACCTCGCTCTTCAACTCCTATGTATTGCTTATCATAAAATATGGATGATTTATTCTACCCCAGCCCTCATTCAACTATCGCTTTGCACAACGCTCTGATACAATCAGTGCTTAATTTGTAAACATATAAGTGCCAGGACCCTTGCCAGGAGGCCATCATAGTTTGCACCACTCATCACCCTTGTCATTTCTGCCAATGACAGTACCAGCACAACTACTATCCATCACACTGATACAAGTGTGATATTTCAGACTGTTCGAGGACTCCAAAGCAATAAAAATGGATTAGTTGTTTTTAATGTATATTGAATGAATAAAAAACAGTTTTTCTGCTCATCTTTAATTGCAAAAATAGTGTCACCACGTGGCACCTGTCAAGTGCCGGTGTTAACAATTATGTGCCGGTGCCGAGTACTGAAAACCACTGGCTCAAATTAAGCACTGGATACCATGATGATCATGTTCGTGCTTTATAAAAACACCACAAAGAAATGATTTTGATTTAATTTATTGTTAAAAGTTTGATTATTTAAAATCATTACAGTAAAAAAGCTCAAATTGAAACCCACCCACCCCTACCACCCCCTCCCCAGCCGACCTGTGAACTTTAAAAAAAAGAAAAAAAACATGTTTCCGAAAGTCAATCTTGTATTGCAAAGTCCCTTTTGCCATTAAGTCCGGGAGCATAATTATATTGCGGCAATGTTCCAATCAAAGCACGTGGAGTGGCGGGCAAGCTCTTCTTTGCCCATGGATGTTATGGAAGCACCTTGTTAGCCCGTGAATCAGTCTCTGAGTTTTAAGAGCTTGTGGATGGTCATTTATGCATTTGCGTCTAAGGCCTGTCCGATCAGGTGAATAAAGTTTGTCGCTCTTGCAAGGTAGTGAGTTTTTATTTCCAAGAAACACCAATCTGATGCCTCCTTGCATGTTCTCATGCCAAGGTCTCTTAAAATGGGACGGAGCAGCCTTTGTCGTTCACTGGTCAATTTGGGGCAGCAACATAATAAGTGGAGCCAGGATTCCCTTTGGTAGTTGCATAGGCGACAAGAGATAGTTCCATCTGCTCGCGCCCATGCTGGCTTAAAGTCTGCAGTTCTAAGGGCCGTTAGCCTAATTAAAAGGATTTTCCTGTGGGCCTGGACCCCAAATGCTTCCCTTAGATATTGTTGAGCTTTCCCCGTGGTGTAAGATTCGTCCAATGCCTTCCTGAGGGTATTATGGCGAAGTGCGGTTAAATCCTTTTCATACGAAATAGAGCAGACCTGCCTTCTCATGATGTTTGACCTGGCCTTGTGCGGGATGTCTGTTAGGGACAGACTTTTGGGTTCGATGTTGAGGGTCTCTATTGCTTTGCCCAGCTTGGTGTGCCAGGGGCAGTCCTCTTCTCTGAAGATTGTTACCAGGTGATGTTTGAGAGAGTTATACAGTGCTTTAAGGACTCTTACATAATACTTAATTAGGTCCTCCTGGAGGTCCAGTTCAGGTCTGCCGAGCCCTAGCTCCAACCGTAACCTGGTGTTCCTTGCGCGCCTCGGTGCTTGCAGCACAATCTTGTGGGCTTTGCCCTGCGCTGCTGCTATGAGTTTGTCTAAGGCTCCTGGAAATGCCAAATGACCGTAGTTTATGGCCGGGATTAGTTTTGCCCTAAGGACCTTCAACATGGGATCTGCTCTAGGGCTGGTCAAGCATTGACTTAGGCGTCTCATTGATAGGATTACACTATTGGTTTTAGCAGTTAAGTGTTTTATATGAGTTGCCGGTGTTGCCCTCTCATGTAACCAAACCCCAAGATAATTATAGGTGTGGTGGTCCCAATTTGGTGATCTCCCAAATTCCAGACTGCTTGTTTTTTATGGGGGTATTTGCTGAATATCATTATCTTTGTTTTACCCTGGATAACTGTCAGGTTATTTTCCTTATTATACTTCCACAGCTCTTTTAATTCTCTTTGGAGACCCACCCTTGTGTGATCCACCACTACGGTGTCATCTGCGTACTACAGAATTGCCAGTCTCGCCGTGCATAGTCTCGGTGGAACTACACTTGCCTCTTTCAGAGCTCCCCCCATGTCTGCTGTATAGAGGTTGAATAGGAGGGGGCCAAGACGCAGCCCTGCTTCAGTCCGTTGTTGGTTTCGACTCTTGCTGATAGCGCTGTGGGTCTTATCTTGACTTGTACCCAAGTCCCCTCATGTAGGGATATGATGGCTTTCAATAGCTTTGATGGAACTCCCCAAGCTGACAGTTTTCTTCAGAGTTTGCCTTCATCGACCATACCAAAAGCTGTGCTGTAGTCGATAAAACAGCAAAACAACGGCAGGTGCCTGTCTTTCACTGCACGTTTTGAGAGATAGGCCAGGACCATGATGTTGTCTGTTGGTGCACTGTTTGTCCTGAAGCCGGTCTGGTAGAATGGTAGTATTTTGTTGTTGTTAGCCCAGTCCTTTAGTTATCTCAATAGTAGCTTGGCGTAGGCTTTGGCTTCTACGTCCAGCAGGGCCACTAGCCTGTAGCTGGTGGGGTTGGAGTGGTCGACTTTCTTGTGACTAGGAAAAAGGATTGATCCTTTCAATGTTTGTGGAATTATTGCCGTTGAGTAAGCAAAGTTATATAAAGGGGTAAGGACTGATTTAAATGCCAGGGCTGGAATACCATTTGGGCCTGGTGCCCCATCATTGCTCATTTTCCTTATCCCCCTTACTATTTCTGCTTCTGTGAAGCCATTGCCCTCAAACGTCGTTGATCCTACTTCATCTGTGTTTGGGGAGATTGTCTATGTGAGTGCTTGTTTCCCAGATGTTCTTAGGAAGCGTGTGCTCAACAGCTGATGTACCTCTGGTGTATAAGCCCCTTACATACACTTCCCACTCATTGCTTGCTATGTTATTCTCCTTGCTCCTAGGCTGAGAGCTCAGGCGGTTGATGTACCTCCATAATTTGGCTTTGTTTTTTCCCTTTAACAGGGCGAATACTGTAAACCATTTTTGTTCCATTTCTTTCCTCTTGTGCTCATCTACTTCCCTACTGTAGGCAGCTCTCAGTACAACTATGGAGGCCCCCTCTGCCAATGATCCTCTTTTCTTCCTTCTTCTGAGTGCCTTCATAAGAGCACCTTTGCATTGGCTCAATCTCTTTGGCATCTGTGGGTTCTTTGAAAGAGGGGCCTTCTGGGAAAGTGATTTTTTACAATGTTTTTTGCCCAGCTTCCGCCACAGGTCTTCTGTCTGTGCTTCCCAGAAACAAGTCACCTCAGACTGGGTCTCCCGCGGTCCACGAACTTCCCACGTTAGTGCCCACTCATGCATTTTCCCTTTGAGTTTGGTTGTCCATTTTATTCTTTAAATGGCTCTGAAATGTTCCTCCCCTGTTGTTTCTCCCATCATTTTCTGGAGGTCTGCTGATTCCATTCCTAGGTAGAATGTTGTACATGGAGGCCTATGATCGCTTTCCCCTCTGTCGTCGACCTGAAATTCTTTCAATTTATCGGCCGTTTTCTCGTTGATTAAAATATAGTCAATAGTAGATATGTTCCGAAATGATGGTTTGGGGCACCACAAGGGTGATCGTAGTTTCATTGTGAAGTGAGTTGAGTAGATTTTGACATTTTTGAGAAGAGAGAGCAGTGGGGCCGCCTTGCACCCTTTGTTTTGTTTGCCACTCTATGGTATATGAAGCAACAATGGTTCAATGGGACTCATTTCGTATTCATGTATTTGTAGTAATACAACAGACATTTAGCTTTTTAGGTGCTGATGTCAGTTGAAACATTGTCATATTTTGTAGTCACATATTGGTTCTCCAACTCCCAGATGCAAAACCGAAAGTTTATTGTGATTTAAAAATGGACAACGAGCAGTCACCTAACAGAGACCTTCACTGAAAACTGAGGAATTGTTCAGCATTCCAGCACTATTACCTTTTTGGTTTAAAAGGTTTCTTGTATGGATGTGCAACAAGATTTTACTAGGTATACAACTTAAATTTGTTGTAGCCCATATTTTGATTGAATATCATAATTTACCAGGAGAAAGTGAACTGGGCAAATGAAACATATTTCTAAGAGTATGTCTTTTCTTTGTCAAATGGTGTTTTAAAAAAAAATGTGTTTCCTACTTTAAAGCTCGATGTTATCATGAGGAGAGAGAATACCCTCGAGACATCTACTGGACTATGGAATTATGATTCTCTGCACTGTTCCATAAATTCATCTTGACCTCCCCAAATCTTGTAGTATTCTGAAGAACTCTGAAAGTGACTGCTTGATATATATCTGTACTTCACTCTCCTTAAGTTGGTTCCCTGTTGACTGCAGATCTACTGTGAAATAAAGCTTGTCTGTAAAACTAGTCTGCATTCCAGCTAAAGATTTCTGGTAGCTCTCTCTTTTTACCACAACGTAAGAACACTCTTTTCTGGAAAATCCCTTTTTGAAATATGAAATACCCTTTAGAAATTCCATTCAACTCAATTCAAAGAGATCTTAAACATGTTCTTCATGGTCTTCATAGTCTACTACCAACTACTCGCTTCTAAGGCAGTTTGCCTCATGATGAGTTATATTGAAGTTTTATGGAGATATTAGACTGTCTTACTTCTAGAAGATGGTACGTTAACTAATCTGGTCTATTTGTGTCTTCTACATAGACAGATCGAGGACATTTCTAAAAATATTTGTGGTGTTTGGACAGAATATCAGAAAACAAGATATAGTCATTCAAGCTGGGTTGTGTTTACAAAAATATAGTCGACAGGAATATCAACAGTAAAAATATAATTTTTAGTCTTGTTTTTAATACTGTTGTAAAAAATATCGATGTAGCAAATATCATTGTATGTAATATCATTTGCAGTTGTTAAATAGTATGCAATTTACTGTATCTGTTTATTTTTTAATTTGTGTTTTTAGTAAGAATATTTTTTAGTTATGAAATTGTTGAAATGTGTATATTTAGTTGTAAAAATTGTATATAACTAATTTTGCAATAATTTTTTTAGTAGCTAGATATTGGATTTTTAGGAGATGAGGTTGGAGATTTTTTATAAACAAACATTTTGAATTTAAAAACATTTATGTTAATCATTTTGAGGATCTGCAAATTAATATTGAATTTTTTAATATATTTTGTTATATTAATATTTTAATTCATTTTAAGTTTCATTTTAATTAATATATATATTAATTGTACAATAACAAGTTTGTAATGAGATTTCAAAATATATAATAAACATCTGAAAAAAATCAAATGTTTAGAATATTTTCATGTAAAATGATTGCGGGGCATAATTTAACATTTTAGAAATGTTTCAATTGTTTTTGTTTTAAAAAACATATTAAAATTATATTTTACATTCATCAAAATATAAAATGTACTTAAATCTTTTTGTATTTTATGATGGTTAATTTTGGAATAATATTCTATTTGTTACTATATGGTTTAAAGTTTAGGAATGTCTCAAAGGAGTACATTCTCTTCCTTTCACTCCCGAGGGGGCACAAAACAAGGTTGCCCCTTCTCTCCGTTGTTTTTCTCCCTGGCCTTGGAGCCATTGGCAGCTTGGATCCTCCAGGACCCACAGTTGTGGGGAAATCCGGGGAGCGGTGTGTGGGAGGAACGGATATCCCTCCATGCAGATGATATTCTGCTACATGTAATGCATTTGCTCTTGTTGATAGATAGGATCTTGCACATTTTCCCACTTTTTTAGAGCTCTTCTGGTTAGCAGACCAATCTGAGTAAGTCTCTCAGTCTCTCATTGTTCCTCTTGCTGGAAGGTAGCCGGTTCTACTCTCTATATGCAGGGCTCTAGTGGTAACTCAGGGCTTTCAATACCTAGGCATTCATGTGACTAGGGATGTGGAGGATTTTATAGAGCTGAATCTAATTTGTCAATTGAAACGTCTGGGAGAAGATATTGCAAACTGGAGGACACTCCTGCTCTCCATTATGAGTAGGGCAGTGCTTTTCAAGATGATGGCCCTACCCTGCATGTTCTATGTCCCACACAATTCCCCATATAGGGTACCACCCGATTTCTCTTGAAAGGTGAATATCGAACTGTACAAATTACTGTGGAATGGGGGCATTTCACAGATTTCCCTTGGCAAGCTCCAACAGGGAGTATTCAAATGAGGACTGGCAATTCCGGACATTCAGATCTATTATTGGGTGGCACAATTGACTGCAGTGAACAATTGGGTATTTTGGGACATCGAGAATCTGGCCTACCGAATGGATCTGTGTGCTATGCAGGACCAAGGTTACCCGTCAATCCTGTATAATAAGAAATGAGCAGGAATGCTGCCGCTCCATATGCAAATGGTTGTTAAGGCGTGGAGACAGGCTAATAAACATCTGGGATGGGATGGGATGGAATGGAATGACAGGCTGAAAAACAGGATCCAGCTATGGGACATTGAACTTACTTTTGTGTGAAAGTCTAAAAGGCTTCTGTAAATGGAGACTGATTGATATTGGGTGTTTTAGAAACATATGGAGAGGGGGTCCACCACTAACTTTTGCACAATTACAGCAGGAGTACAAAATGGGGTAGGTGGAACATGTTAAATCCCTACAGTTGGGACATGTGATACAATGTGATGTACCAGAGAGAGTGCAACTACAAGAGCCCTCCTTGTTGGAGGACCGACCACTACAGGACCCAATGCCAAAGAAAGTGATTTCATTGACATACAAGAAAATAATTGAAAACTCCCCATATCTGTTGCATTCCTTGTGGGAGTCTTGGGAAGTAGATATAGAGCTTATCAAGGATGATGATTGGCTGGAAGCCATTCAGAGCCACAGAGAAATAGCCATTCAGGCTTGTTTCCTTATGATCCAACTACAAATATTGCAGAGATCCTATTATTCTAGGTCTTTACTACACCGTCTGGGCTGAAGCGATAAGGCCCTTTGCGCCAGGGAATGTGGCATGGTGGACAAAATTTTCCACGTACTCTGGGAAGGCCCCATTGTCCAACACTATTGGAAGGGAAAGGTACAGGTCATGACTGAAGTTACTGGCATCAGAATCCCGCTGGAAGCCAGATGGTTGCTGCTCTGCATAACAGGGGTGGATACTTGCCCCAGATACTCCAAAATGTGGTTGCAACTGGTAGCAGGGGTGACCAAAAGAAACATTGCAAAGGCATGGGGTGCAAGTAGATCCTTAAGTGTCATGGAGTAGGAGGATGATCAGGACTGGTGCCGATTGGTGGAAAGATGATTTATTACAGTAGGGGCTGCCCTAAGAAATTCGATAAAGTGTTGGACAAATAGAGTTTTTATAGAGACAGATAAAGAACTCATCAGGAAAGCTACTGGGGCAATAGGAGGGGATTGTTTTTTTCTTTGGAACTCTGCGACAACAAGTTTTGCATGTTTTAGTGATTCTGTTTGTATGATTTACACTATGTTTATCACAATTGCATGGATAAGGACTCTGTGTCTCACTATCCCGATAAGTAATCTTAATGGCAAATGTTTATACCATTCTATGTGCATTGAACAACTGTTCAATAAAAAATAAAAACAATTTAAAAAAAAGTTCAGGGATGTTAGAAAAAATTCAAAAATATTTTCACTATTGATTTATTAAAAATATGTTTGTTTATATTATAATATTTAAAGATATATATTTAGGTTTCTAGTTTGGTGTAGTTTGCTTTAAGATTTGTAAAAATGTTATTTAAAAATGTATATGAGTATGCAGTATTAATTGTGTATTTAAGTTGTTTAATATGTATTATCTTGTTTAAAATGTTTTATATTGAAGTGGATATTGTGAATGTCACCGCTTTGGTATCCAGCACCTTTTTCAAATAGCCTTATATTGGAATGGGGTAATTAAATGTCACCCTTTTAGTGTCCAACACCTTCCACAAATTGGTTCAGATTGGAGTGAGAATAGTAAAATGCCACCATATTAGTGTCCAACACCTTCCCCAAATTGGTATTGATTGGAGTGGGAATAGTAAATGTTCCCAATTAGTGCCCAACACCTTCCTCCAATATTGTTAGATTGTAGTAGGTATAGTAAATGTCACCCCTTTAGTGTCCAATGCCTTCCCCAAATTAGCTTGGATTGAAACGAGAATGGTAAATGTCACACTTTTAGTGCCCTTAACTGTCTCCGAATTGGTTTAGAATGGAGTGGAAACAGTACGTTACCCCTTTAGTGTCCGTATCCTTCCCCAAATTTAGATTTGAGTGGGAATAGCAAATTCCATCCATTTAGTGTCTGACACCTTTCCCAAATTGGTTTAGATTGGAGTGGGAATAGTAAATGTCCCATTTTTAGTGTTCAACATTTTCACCAAATTGTTACAGATTGGAGTGGGAATAGTAAATGTCACCCTTTCCTGTCCAACACCTTTCCCCAATATGGTTAGATTGGACTTGGAATAATAAATGTCACCCATTTAGTGTCTAACTTTAAAAAAAAAAAGATGATTTATGTTGGAGTATGATTATTACATTTTACACTTGTATTCTGAAATTTGTTATTTTACTTTTATTTGTATGTAGTAGAAATATTTTGTATTAGTTTATTAGTAATGTTGGTGATTAGAAATATAACAAAAAATAGTTATTTGTTTTAATACAATAATACTATTAATTACACACATTTTTCCCATTTTATTTCTGTTTTCAAAAGTGTATTAAGTGTATATTCAGACAGTTTTTTTAACATATATGTAATTAAAAAAAAAGAAAATCTCTAAAATCCAGGAAATAATAATTTATTTTTATTTTCTTAAGAAAAAAACATACTGTACATTTTTAACTTTTGCTTTACATAAACAGTTTTTTGAACATTTCTTAAATATTTTGTAAATTTATTTTCAACATCATTTTAACATATTTTCTCAGTACATATTAAAACATTGTATATATATTAGACTACTATTTAATTTATATGTTATACATTTTAAACATTTTATCACATCACTGTGAAAATGTGGAAAAAATGTATTAAAAAATGTAAAAACTATTTTGTATACATTTTTCATAATTTCTACAATATTTCCTAATCATCTCTATCGGGAGATAGTCTTTATTTAGTTTCAAATAGCAGCAATTTTTTTCCTGCAACCTTCTATTATGTAATCTTTTTTTGTTATTTTTAGTCTATTTTCCCGGAACCAGGTTGCAGAAAGGTACTGCCGTTAGTACTAACATTTAAGTACCACTTAAGGACTTTTATGGGTTTTGATGGTAGGGGGGTGTCAGGGAAGGTGTCGACAGTAGTTATAGTGTTGTTTGTGGGTTTGCTGTATATTTAGATGTAATACTGTTACTGTTTTTCACTAGTTTGTAGGTTTACGTTTTTGTACACTATTTTAGCAATGTATCGTTATGTTAAATCAAGTTATATTTTGATGATTAATTGTTATGTATATGCATTTTAGGAGAGTAAGTAGCCATCTGGACACCTAACTTGCCACTTGCCTGTGGCCTCCAGTTCCTGCTTGTTTCAGGCTGATCCAGTGACACCGCAGCTGTCTGAGTTTTCCCGCTGTGGTTTTCTTGACCAGGTTTTCCCACTCACCATTCTTCCTGCCAACAGAAGCCCCACCCACCCCAGGTCCTACTTAATTCAGGCTGCAGCACGACCCTGCAGCTCATCAAAGGTGCGCCAAAGACAAGCTTGGCTGTGCCCGAGCTCTATACCCTCGACCCGGGACACCACAACAAACACTGCCACTGACCCACGCTCCATGGTAACACCTTTCACCTGCACCCACTGTCACTTCACTTGCCACTGCACACACACCAGCCCACCAACCAGCCCCACACCGAACACACCACAGACAACACCTAAGCTATAACACCAACTCCCATGCACCCTTCTCAACATATGTTCATTATGCAAGCATTCCACTGAATCATGGGTCCTCATCGCCACTCTTGCACCTGACATAGTCTCCCTGACTAAGACCTGGCTCAAACACATTTCCACCCCAGACATTGCAATAGCTCACTAGGACCACACCAACAAGCCGTGAGGAGGAACAGGAACAGCCATTATCCACAAGGAGACCATACAGTGTACCACCACCAACAACATCATCACACCCAGGGACCATCTCAACTTCAAGCTCCACACAGGTGACAAGACAACCATTGGAGGCACCCTCACATACCGATCCCCAGGCCCATGCTGCAGCTCCTGCAACCCCATTGCAAACTTCATTGCACCCCTAACCTTAGACTTCAAGAATTACATCTTCCTAGATGTCCACATCGACTACCCCAATGACAAAAACACCAAACATCTCCTTAACAGTATGAGCAGCCTCAGATTGACCCAGATTATCCACGACCCAACACACACTGCAGGACACACACAGAACCCAATTTTCAACTCCAGCAACTGTGTCAAACACAGCTATGTCACAGAACTCACATGGACCGATCATTCCATCATCCACTTCACCATTTCCAGACCCCACAACCTCACTCCAAAGATGACCAACGCCCCCCACTAGAGGTGGAATAAAATCTCAGAGACCACCTGGGTGAACACCTTCAACATCTCCAACTCTGCTACCACCTCCAACCTCGAACAGGGATTGAAAAATGTCAATGCCTGGATCACTAATTGCACAGACAGTATTGTCCAAATCAAAAGCAACATCCAGAGGGAATCCTCTAAAAAGGCCAGCTAGTACACCCAAGAACTCAGAACAGCGAAATGAGACAGCACACAGTTGGAGAGGAGATGGTGCACCAGCAAGGACACCTCCGACAGGGCAGCCTTCTAGACCTCCCTCAACCTTTACCACTGCCTCCTGAGAGCAACAAAGAAGACAGCCGTTGCCCCACGCATTGAAACAAGCACCAACAACACCACAAAACTGTTCAATATTATTATGGCATTCTCCAACCCGGCTACCAGCTAAAACAACATCACAACCCAACAGGAGCTGCACGACAAGATCGCAACTATATACAGAGCCCAACCCAAACTTATAGACTTCTTCGACAGGTATGCCACCATGGTACCCGACACAAACCACACACCATGTTGAACATCATCTCAACCCAGGACACCACCTACACCATGAAAACCATCCACTCGGGGCTCCAATAGATCCATGCCCGCACCACATCTTCAAACTCAGAAACCAAAGGATCAGCCAGGAACTCACCACCACAGTCCACAACAAATGTAATTCCTAAAATGCCATTGGACAGCCAATCAGAGCACTCGCTCTAGCGGGAGCCTTTCACTCCCACAAGAGCGTGAGAGCTCACCAAATTTCAACAAGTACAATCTGCGGTTGAAGGTCTAGTTTCCCTCTGAACTTGATGAAATTCAATTCAGCAGTTTGTGCCGTAACCGTGTCTGAAGAAGTCCATGGAAAATGCATGGGGATTTTATATTTTAGGACCCCACTTTTTCTTGGCCCCCACTTGACTAATCACCATGATACTTACTTATAACATGCCTTTGTCCAGGTGTTTGAGTGTGAATATTTTTAAAGGCGATATTTGTGTTTTTGTTAAAACTTTGTTTGGTAAGATTCATCAAACGGGGCCACAGTTATTAGCAAACCAAAAAATGCTCTGTCTATGGAAAAGCCTACCTAAGTATAACTACCTACTGCGACCTTCGACCGCCAGTAGGTATTTTATGTGTATATATATATATATATATATATATATATATATATATAATTGATGTTGTCGCTTTATATACCTGTATTGAACATGACGTTGGCATTGCAGCATGTAAATACTTCTTAAGGGACAGACCGCTTACACTGTTTGATCATACCACTGTCCTATTACAAATGTTACACTTTTGTCTGCACAACAACTGCTTTTTATTTGAAGATCAGTGGTACGAACAATACACAGGGACTGCTATGGGTAGTTGTTTTGCCCCTAGTTACGCCTGCCTCATGATGGGGTGGTGGGAGGCAGAACATCTGTGGCATGATGGCAATGCAAAATATCAGGAAAATGTCATCCTGTGGACCCGATACATAGATGATATCTTCATGATATGGGACGGTCCACAGGATGATCTTGATTGCTTTATCCAGGGCCTGTCCATTAATCAATTGAATTTGGAATTTACGAGTAAAACCAATCCTCAGACTATTGAATTCTTAGATGTCCAGGTTGAGGTAGGAGGGGGTACCTTGCAAACAAAATTGTATAGGAAACCAACTTCAGGAAACAGTATTTTACATTTTGGAAGTCACCATCCAGTGGGTTTAAAACGAAGCATTCCCTATGGTGAGTTTTTAAGAGCAAAGAGGAACTGCAGTACCCATGAGCTGTATGAGAAAGAGGTCACTAACATGCAGGCTAGATTCAGGAGTAGAGGTTATGCTGCTAATAATCTTAGAACAGCTATTCAGAAGGTGGATACTAGAGAAAGAAGCAGTTTACTAACTCCTAAACCTCAGGGTAGTGACAAACAGGAAGTAAGACTGATCACCACATACAATTCTGCATCACGAGATTTACATCAGATAATACGCAAACACTGGCATATTATCAAAAGTGATGCTATAATTGGTACATTGGTCAGTCCAACTCCTCATATCACTTATCGTAAGTGTCAATCTTTAAGAGACCTCCTAGTTCACAGTCACTTGACTACACCCAGTTCTACATCTAAATCCTGGTTGAGGGAACTCCCAGGGTTTTACAAATGTGGTAGGTGTAAGGCTTGTAGCTGCAGTTCCAATGTTAAAACTTTCTCTCTCCCAAATGGTAAGCAAGGAAAAATACGGAATTTCATCAACTGCAACACCGAGTATGTTGTATATGTGATCAGCTGTATTTGTGGCCTACGTTATGTAGGGAGCACAATTTTCCCTGTAAAGAAACGCATTTTGGAACATCTGCGTGCAGTGAAAAATGGTGACATGTCGTACGCAATTGCGAAACATTGTCATTTAATGCATGAAAATATCAAAGACATCAATACTAAGATTACAGTTTTTGGTATTGACAGGGTTCCTGCAAATGCTAGAGGCGGTGACCGGCAACGGCGACTGAGAAGCCTAGAATCAGAATACATTATCAAACTATGCAGCAAGTTCCCTGGTGGGCTTAATCAGGAGGAGGATCTCCACATTCATCTTGGATAGCTGGACTAGATTTTCTGTTGTTTATGATTAGCTTGACATCACCTCTTGTGTCTGCAACGGAATTGTAGGATTTCTTGGCATTTTTTGTCCAGCAATGTCACTCCAGGTTTTTCCCTATCGTACTTTTTCCCTATCGTTCTTTTGGTGTTTCTGTATATAACATACTTGTAACAACTTTCTTGACAGGATTGGTTTGATGACACATTTTTCTCTCTCCTTTTTTCCTTCGTTTTTTCCTTAGTTTGTTTGTTTCTAATGCATCTTAGTGTATACATATATACACATACTTTTTCATGGAACCTAATACCCTTCTTACCCCTTCGTCATCTTTCTCTTCTTCTTTCTCTCTTTTCTTCTTTTCCTTTCATCCCAGCTCTTCTTCTTTTTATCCCCTCTATATTTCCCCTTTTCTCACATCTGTTCTGGTAACTATGGGTTATGAATTGCCTATAACCATTATGGATATATGCATAATTGCTTGGGCCATCTGTAGTCCTCTAGAGCGGCTGCTCGAGGTATGTCTGGGTAGGCCCAGGTTTTCTTTGACTCTTGTTTTTATTATATGGTGTTGTTAACTTGCTGTAGCATTTCGCCTCTGTATGCTCTTTTGTTCAATTAGTGACCCCCAGGTGGTCGGACTGAGTGGCTTTGTTTTCCCCCGAAGTAGATGACAAGAAATGTAATTTACGATGATAGCCTTTTTTGCCACTTGGCATTTATCTCATTTTAATTATTAATTTGAGTCATACATATACGTTTATTCACTGTATTTCACTTTCTAGAATTATGTATATGTGTACAGCATCAATGTGTTTCAATGTATGGATTTCACGTTCAATTACTGTGACAGTCTGTCTTTCATTGAATGTGCACTGTGGCTCTATTTGCAACGTACCCTGTTTTCTATGTCTACTGATTTGTGAGGAAGTACATTTAAGCCTATGACCGCTTCCGGGTCACAGAATGACTCTTTGACAAAGACGGTTGTTGTTGAAACTAGAGTCAATAAAATTGTTTTTTCGTCTATTAGAATCCTGAGTGCGACTCTTTTCTTATGCTGGAGCAGCGTAAGGCTTTTTAAAAAAAAAAAATATATATATATATATATATATATATACATATATATATATATAGATATAGATATATATATATATATATATTCACTGAAAAAACCATAGGTTTCAAGGGCGTTATAGTTAGCTGGACATTTCACTCGTACAAAACCCTAGAAATTCCCCCGTTATAGTTAGTTCAGCTAACTATAACTTGCGCGCCCGCAATGCACTGATGGCGTCACATATTACATCACTCATGACATGGTCAGTCAATGTGTGTTTTACTGAAAATTAAATATGTTTTATATATGTATATCTCAAGGTTGATGGAAAAACAAATGGGTACATAAGTGTCTAAATGGATGATTTATGTTTATAAAATTGATTGTATAACTGACTGATTAGGTGTATCTTAGTGAATACATGGGTTAGCAAGTAATGTTTAAATATGTACATATCTGTATCAGTCTCTCACTTTGTGTATAAGTGGCTGCATGTGTTGGTGAGTAGCTACATGAGTGTCTATATGGGTTATTAGTTGTTTTTATGAGTATCAGTTTGAGTGTCTGTATGGTTCGGTGGGGGGTATTACTTAGCGCATAGATGCATGAATGAGTGACTCACTGTTTGTATGTGTTGAAGACAGTATGTGTGCAGGACTATATGAGTGTGTGTATGGGTGTGTTAGTGAGTGAATGACTGTCTCAATAGTGTCTTTATGAGTAACTACAGGTGTTTAAACTAGTATATGTGAGTATTGGTGTATATAAGTGAGTATATGTGAGAGTGAGAGATTGGAAGAGTTTCTGTATAAATAAGTATGTGTTTCTATAAGTGATTGTTTAAGAGAGTAAGTATGTGTAAGTTTCTGTAGAAGTAAGTGAGGTGGTGTGTGTATAACTGTATATGCAAGTAAATGGATGTTTGATACTTTATTTGCATTTGTGACTATGTGTGTGAGTAATTCTATAGATGAGTGGTGGTGTCTAACAGGATGTATAGGTGTATGAGTACATATGATGAGTGAGTACATGTATGAGTGACTGTATAGGACTGTTAGTGAATGAGTGGATGTGTATGTAGATCTTGGAATTACTGAATAGGTTGTTGTAACTGGTATTGGTATGTCCATTGTTTTGAACATTTTAGTTTCTATTTTTGAATGTGTGTATCAAAGGTTATATTAGGGTGAGAGAAGGTCTGCCACTCTATCACAAGGATGATGTCATCAGTGATGTCATTTGAGATGTCATCAGTGATGTCATGAGTGATGTAACTGGCCATGTCATGAGTGATGTAATATGTGACATCATCAGCAGTGCATTACGGGCGTGCGAGTTATAGTTAGCTGAACCTACTATAAGAGGGGAATTTCTAAGGTTTTTTATACGTGTGAAATGTCCAGCTAACTATAACGCCCCTGAAACATATGGTTTTTTCAGTGAATTTCTAAGGTTTTTTAATTGCTAATTCCTAACTGTAACGTGCATGAAACCTATGGTTTTTTCAGTGAATTTCAAAGGTTTTTTAAATGCTAATTTCTAACTTTAACGTGACTGAAACCTATGGTTTTTTAAGTGAATTTCAAAGTTTTTTTAAATGCTACTTTCTAACTATGCCTACAGAGGTAGGACATGTGAAGAAAGAAGAAAAAACGCCCAGTAAGAAAAAAAATAAATGCAGAAAGAAGCAACAGAAGTCCTCAAAGACGAAGAAAAGTGCAGGAAGGCGGAAAACGTGAAGAAAGAACAAACAGAGTATCAGAAAGAAGCCTTGTTGCAAAATCATCCTGTACCCTCAACTTTTTCAGACGGGTACTGGTGGTAACTGAGTCTGACTAACTAGTCCTACAGCCATTGCAATGTTAAAAGACACTTAGAATACAGTAAAAACACCTGCATACACTAGGGAACACTATGCGTTGCGGTACCCCTGTGATTACCATGCCCTCCTCTGACCCTAGTACATAATAGGGCAGGGGGATTAAAACTACCTCTTAAAATTCACCACAGGGTGCGTTTGCACACTGGTGAAGGGAGGGGGGGCCTGAGGTGACATGTGTGCAAACACGCCCTGTGGCCATTTTAATTTGGGAGATAAAGTCCCCTTGAATCCTGAGAGTCCCTTGGGTCAAACTAGCCCACTAGGTACCTCCAGTAAGCAGAGAGGTGTCAAAAGTGGCAGAGCCTGGACCACCTCTCTGCAGCGCAGCGCAGTGGCACTTACTTGAAACACCTGGTGGGCTAGTTGGCCCCCAGGGGCCCTCAGGATTGAACGGGGAATTATTTTCCCAAATTAAAACACACCACAGAGGGTGTTTGCACACACCACCTCAGGCCCCGCCCCTCCCTTCACCACTGTGTACACGCGCCCTGTGTCTGTTTTAAGTTGGGAAATTAGGTCCCCTTGAATCCTGAGGATCCCTAGGCTCCAACTAGCCCCCTAGGTACCTCCAGTAAGCGCCACAGATCTGTGTTGCAGAGAGGTGTAAAAAGGGGCGTGGCCTCTGAACACCTCTCTGCAACGCAGCACCCTGGTGCATACTGGAGATACCTGGTGGACTTTTTAGCCCTCAGGGACCCTCAGTATTGAAGGGGAATTAATTCCCCAACTTACAACTTGCCAGGGGGCACGTTTGCACAATGTTGAAGGAAGGGGGAGGGGCCTCAGATGACATGTCTGCAAACACGCCCTGTTGTGCGTTTTAGGTTGGGGAATTAAGTCCTCTTCAATCCTGAGGGTCTCTGGGGGCCAACTAGCCCACCAAGTACCTCCAGTATGCGCCAGCGAGCTGCGTTGCAGAGAGGTGTTCAGAGGCCACGTCCCTTTTTACCACACTCTGCAACGCAGCTCTGTGGCACTTACTGGAGTTACCTGGTGGACTAGTTGGGCCCCAGGAAGCTCAAGATTGAAGAGGAACTAATTCCCTAACTTAAAACACGCCACAGGGCGTGTTTGCACACATGTCACCACATGCCCCGCCCCCTCCCTTCATCACTGTGCAAACGCGCCCCGTGGTGCGTTTTAAGTTGGGGGATTAACTCCCCTTGAATCCTGAGGGTCCCTGGGGTGCAACTAGCCCACCAGGTACCTCCATTAAGCGCCACAGAGCTGCATTGCAGAGAGATGTAAAAAGGGGCGTGGCCTCACATCACCTCTCTGCAACGCAGCTCCCTGCCGCATACTGGAGGTTCCTGGTGGGCTAGTTGGCCCCCAGGGACCCCCTGTATTCAAGGGGAATTAGTTCCCCATCTCCAAATACGCCAGGGGGCACGTTTGCAGAGTGCTGCAGGGAGGGGGCGGGGCCTCTGGCGCGATGCTGGTCTTTTAAAAAAAATTACTTTTAAGAAGGGGGGCTGTGTGGCCCCACTTCTTTACCTTTTTTATGGGCCCTGGGGACCCCATCCCCCAGGGCCTGACCCCCTTTTTTTCTTTATAATAAATTTGGGAAGGGGGCCGCGTGGCACTCCTCCCTAGGCCATATTCGGCCCCAGGGACCCCATCCCCTGGGGCATGGCCACTTTCTTTTCAAATTTTTGGAGGGGGGCTGCGTGGCTCCCCTCCTCAGGCCATTCATGGCCCAGGGGACCCCATCCCCGGGGCCGGCCTTTCCGTTTTTATTTTTTTTATTTTCATATTTTTTATAATTTGTGAGGGGGACCGCATATGACACCCTCCTGGGCCACTTATGGCCCCAGGTACCCCATCCCCCAGGGCCAGCCCTATCCGTTGGGTACCGTGGGGGGGTCCCCAATCCCCCCACGGTCCCACTGGCTCCCCGCCCCCTGCGGGAGCCGGCATTGCTTTTCCACATGGGGAGCTGCTAAGATGCAGCTCCCCGTGTGGAAAAGCAATCTGCTTTGGTATTTGGAAGAGAGAGCAGGCTTCCTGCTATCTCTTCCAAATACCAAAGCAGAGTTTGCTACGGCAGGTTGGGCACCCCGGGACACTACAGGAGCCAGCCCTGGGTGTGGCGGTCCCCACGGCCATGACAAGGCTCCAGGTAGGGGGCCGCACGGCCCCCCTGCCACAATTTACAAAGCCCTGGGGCTGGGGGGTCCATCACGGACCCCCCAATTTTAATATTTAGAGCCCCAGGGAGGTGGCAGTCCCGGGCCGTGTGGGGGGCTCCCCCAAACAGGTCATATTTTTAAACAAAAATCAAGCCCCAGGGGGTGGTGGTCCCCGGGGCTGCGGGGGGGCCATGAGCCCCCCCACAAATATTGTGGATAAGCCCCGGGGAGTGGCGGTCCCCGGGGCTTTGGGGTGCCTTTGAGCCCCCCACACATTAAATAAAAAAGCTCCAGGGTGTGATGGTCCCCAGGGCTGGGGGGGCTGTGAGCCCCCCGCAATTATGTTAGATAAGCCCCAGGGGTGGCGGTCGCCGGGACTGGGGGGCCCCTTTGGGGTTTGGCCCACCCGGGGGCTGAATATTAATGAAGCGCAGGAGCCTGTGCTTCATTTTGGTTTTTTTCTCGGCTGGATCCAGTCACCCTGCATGGATTTTGCCGATTTTGTCCGTTTGGGACCCCCTGAGCAGGCCTACGGGGTCAGGGTGTTTCTACCCTACCCCCCTTTATTGCGTTTTGTGCACTTGTTCCACTGATTTCTTGTGCCTCGGGTCTACCAAGGCACAAGATGGCTGCCAACACTTCCTGGTTTGGAGTGTTGACAGCCAATTAGCATAAAGCTCATGATCGGAAGGGTGCGCGGATCCTGCGCACCATAGATATCAAAACTTTTTTCATTTTGAATTTCTCAGGAATTACTGAACGGATTTACACAATTTAACAAAAAGGGTTCTTTCTGAACCAAGATCTACCTTTTTGCCAAATTTGGTGTAATTCCGTTCAGCAGTTCGTTGGGAAATTGCATGGGGAAAACACGTTTTGGGACCCCATTTTTCTTGGCCCCCGCTTGGCAAATCACCCCGAAACTTTCTAGGTAGGAGTGGACTGGAGTGGGCCATACGTTTTGAAAATTTCGCGAAGATTCGTCAATCGGCACTAAAGTTATTGGGAGTAGAATGTTGCGAATTTCCTATGGAAAATAGGTCCTAACTATAACTACCTACTGGCGACTGCCAGTAGGTGATATATATATATATATACCCCAACACCAAGTGCCAGAAGCATGTTATAAGATGGCCACCAACAACCACACATTTATGTAATAAGATTTTTTAGCAATTTTTGCTGTTCCTGAAACTTTTTAACGATGTGTACTTTTTTCACTTTAAAATTGTGGTTGAAATGTTTACTTACTGACACCGAAAAAGTCAGAGTGCCGAAACGAGTCTGTCAGTGCTGGGAGGTTCTGCACATTAAAAAGCACTTTATGCGAATTCCCGCGAGTGATCTACTTTGTGTCGGCTGAGACGGAATTTGTTTGCTGCTTTGGATTTATATATATATATATAGATATATATATTACTGCTTTGTGAAAATATATATACAAACATATATATATAATATATGTATATATATGTATGTATATATATATATATGCACAAAGTAGTATGTCTACAGATAGTGCACAGAAGTCTCGTACTTCACAGTTAAGTTTCAAACAAACTTTATTTGGCAACGCGTTTCAACCAGGTACTCTTCCTCACGGCCTGAAAACATTCATGCACCACCACCTTATGAAAGTTACAAAGAGCATAAAAGAAAGATGCGCATGTTGGGGCTTTCTTTGTAAATGCACTAGTAAGTGTCTTCCTAAGATAATCAAGAAAACAGACTTACACATGACCTTTTATTTTGTACGGGATATGAAATTGTTAAGTGTTATCAAACAATATTCACCACATAAAATATTTGGGAAAAATGTGCTCATCAATTTAATGTGCATATTACCAATATAAGAAATTTAAAAAATATATATATACAAAAAAGTTGTGCAACATTAAGGTGCCATTATGCTATGCTGGCCAAGTGCAAGAAAGTGGAGGGCAGAGAAAATAGGTCAAGTGGCCTGTCAACCGTAAAAATAAGACGAGTATATTTGATAATTCTCACACATTATAGCATGTGACAAAAGAAATGTATAATTCACAATGCAGTGCTTTTGACTCCTCCAACTCATTGCTCATATCTAGCCAAGTGGCTTTTGCTACAATTCACTACATTATCATACAATCACATAATAATTAGATTAGCTCAGTGGAAGCATGAACATGAAGAGAGAGGATGTGGCCTAACAGCTAGAGCAGCCAACCTTGACGCTGGGGAACCAGGTTCAAGTGTCAGCTAGGACGCTCAACATCCTGTGATTCTGAGCTAATCATTTAATCTCCCTTTGCCTCCCAAAAATCAATGTGTCCGTCTGATACCTTTGGGTCGAGTTCAAGCTATTTCAAACTCCAAAAAATAAGATTAGACTCCATAATATGAAATTAAGAATTCAAAATCAAATTATTACACCGAAGTCTGTATATCAAAGCATCAGAAGTAAGGCATTCACACATTCTTATCATGTTCTAAAAGCGCAGCACTATTACGGCATGGACAGAAAACAAACAAAATTCAAGAAATAACCATTCATGGTACAACAAAAAAAAATATATAAATGTGTCACTGGAAACACCGTTACATTTTATCCTCAACAAGATATTTGAAACTATGATTTATATTAATAACAGCATCATTTTTAACAGTCGCCCTCCAATAACAAGCGTTCAAGTAATATTTTGTACATTTCCGATTTACATTCTCATTGCTTGTGTTTTCCTGGCTGTAAGCATATCCCAAGTGCCAGAGCAATTGTTTGCTTTTTGTGATGCTCTTTATATGGATATATGATGTATTCATGCATGTTTTTGCAATGCATGCCTTCATAATGCAGGGCATTACAACGAGCGCGGTGTTACCGTGCGTTCCATTACAACCCAAGTCGTTACAATGACTTGCCTTATGGAAGCGCTGGACTTTAGAATAGTATATTTTACTATTCCAACTCCAGTCTGTGCAACAGTAGGAAAGTTGTTGGATTTAAAATCCAACAATGCGCATGATAACGAGACGTTCGTTGTGGTGCCTGCGTTGTAATGGCACATGCGTAGCTCTGTCTGCGTTGTAAACACTGTTTCCCCTTTATGCCATTCTATGAGAAAATAGTTTAATAATATAGTTAAATATTTTGTTACAAATCTGACTTTATTTTGCTCATATATACAAAACATTACATTCATCGTTTGACATTTTATACTTACAAATGGGTTGTTGACTATAATTTCTGGTCTATTTTTAGTTTTCCGTTGAAGCTGTTGAAATGCGGGCCTGGAGGTTTGTGCTCTCTTTCAGAAAGAAATGTTTGTTTTAGTTACATTTTAAATGGTTATTTTTGGTTTGTTTGTCGGGGTTGTGGGCTTTTAGTTCATTTGTTAACAGTAAGGTTCATTTTATGTTTAGAAATTATCTAAATGTAACTACTTATAACATGCCTTTGTCCAGGTGTTTGAGTGTGGATATTTTTAAAGGTGATATTTGTGTTTTTGTTAATTAGGAATGGGATGCCAATAAATGCCAATAATTTTGGGCAATATTTTTATGAGTCAATATTGTTTTCCACTATATTATGTCACTGATCGATGAATGGTGGGGGTCAGAGTCCATCATCCCCTCGTCTTCTTTGTCGATGGCTCGCATGTGATCATCCTCTTCCCCACTGTCTGAGGTGAATTTTTCTTTACAGGAGTGCTTGGGCTTTGTAATCTTCCTTGGAGGCCCTAAGGGCCTTCTTGAGATCTTCCTTCTTGGCTGAAGAGCCCTATTTAATCTTTCTGTCATTGCACAGCCCTCTGAAACTCATGTATCTTAAGGGTGGACAGAGTGGCCAAATTGATTTCCAGTGCTCTTGGCTTTTGTAAACATTCCGGGAATCGTTGCAAACGTTTTTTAAGCTTTTCCCAAACTTTTTCGAAACGTTTGAAAACTTTTTTTAAAAGTTTGGTAACTTCGCGAAATAGTACTTTTGAATCGTTAAAACCTGATTCAACTAAGCAATTATGATTCACAATCACAACTACTTCAGTTTTAGGTGTTGATCTTGTGGATTTTTAAGGTTCTCAATGTATTAACTGCAAGGTACTACAAAAAAGAAGTTATGGATCCCACCTCTAGGTACCAATCTGAGAATGTGATTATACAATGTGGTTCTACAAACTCACCATGTAATAATGGCAGAATTCTGTATCAGGTCGAATCATGTTTATTTGGAGAACCTTTTCACAGTCCTGAGTAGCTGTGGCTCAGAGTAGTCATGCATTTATCAAAGTAACACGTGTAAAGGACTAAGAAGCACCAAAACAATTGAATAAGAAGAAAATGTAACTAAATGAAAATCTGACACCAATATATAGAAATAGGTTGTGTTTTTATCTTTAAACTGACAGCTGAATGACAAAAGTCCACTGAAGGGTTCTGGAGGTATGAATTTTTAAGTAAACAATAAATCACTGCTTTTCATTCAGGTGCAATAAAGTATTGAAATCCACAGCAACTTGCAGTTTAGGGTTAGCCACAACAAGTGACTTGAAAACTGCTAATCGGTGGTCTTGTGGGTGCTAACTCTGACAGGGAGCTAGTCATAGGGATCATTCAGGTTGTACTCAACAAGTACCTCACAAGGAAAGCATTCTGTATCCAGTTCCAGGCTATATAGGAGAACCGCCTTAGAAATCAATGGGATGGGCCTGATGCAAGGGATACAGGATGCTGAACAAACTCTAGGATGCTGAGCTTGTGTCAAGGGGTCATCCTTTGACCACCCAAAGTCCTTGAGCAAAGGGTGCAACTTTGGCTCAGTGGTCAATGTTCCAAAAAGTCCTGATGTGGTCCAGGACAAAAACAATTGCTATTGGTCTGGTCTGGGTTACACCAAAACCAACAGTTCCCTTTAACTTGCAGTAAACCCAGGCTGGGTGACCAAGCTGCAATCTGCCAGACCCAGGCACAACTTCTGAGGGTCGAGACCTGATTTCCCAGTCTGCAACTCGGTGTCCAGCAGCGAGCATGCTTCTTGGCACAGAGCTCAAAAGGGTGCACGCTTCTCAGCTTTTGTGGCACTGTGGCTGTAACAGAGAGTCATCCAACTGACTTTTTGAGTCAAATTCTTTGTCTGGGGCTCAGGGATGAATTCTTCTTGAGGCAGACACCAGAGGCACAGTCCTCTTTTTGCTAGCCCATGGTTCAGTAGGTACAGTCCAGCCATTAGTGCATCCTTCTCTTTGCCTCATCCCGGGATCAGCAGGGCAGTCCTTCTTTGGTCCTCTCTCTAGTACAGATGTGATGTGAGGTCTGGGTGCAAGTAGTGCCACTTTTGTGCCTGTTTCTTGCTCCTGGGGGATGTGTCAGCCTGCAATCGAGGACTGGAAGTCACATTTTTCTTCCCATTGTCACACTCATTGTGGCATGAGAGTTGCAGTCAATTTTACAAAGCCTTGGTATCACCGGTACCGCATACTAGGGACTTATGAGTGCGTTAACGTATGACAGTTGTAGTTAGACCAAGTACCTTTTAAAGGTCTGAGCACTGAGACTTGTTTAGCAGGACTCAGTGCACTTTTAGAGTTGAAACACATCAGCAGCTGTCCAAAAGTTAGGGAGTGACCATGCAAAAAGGAACCCCAGTACCCCTGCACCCCGGCCAGCTGCCCACATGCAGCCATCCTGGGTGCTACGGAGGCTGAAATTGTTTCCAGTAAGTGAGAGCAGCTGTTTTTGCTTGTTCTTGTCGAACAAGAGAAACCAGAGTTGCCCTGTCCTGCAAGAGCACAGGCAGGGAACTAAAAGCCTGCTCCCATCATAGGTGGGAGCAGACAAGCATTCCTGCTTGCAGTCTTGCAGGCAGGGAAGTGGTGACCCTGGAGTGGGCTACTTGGGATACCATAGTGGAGCTGGACCCAGGGGATGGGGTTTCTGAGTCTTTAGAGCTGCTGGAAAGGGGACCATGTGCCACTGTCCCTTGTTATTGGATATGTCAGACCAGGGGTATGCGGTCCCTGGGGCCTTTACAGCAACAAAACATGTGTTGGCTAGCTTATGGAAAAGTTTTGCATTGAGGTTATGATGGTTGCTTTTTGTGAACATAGTACACAGAAGAACTCTCATACACTATAAGAACTTTTTTGTGGTGGCGTGATCGGAATCAATTTTTTCTCGAACTGACATTGTCCTCTTAAAACCAATTCTGTATCTTTCCTTTACCCTCGGTCCTCCAACTCATGTTCTCAATAATGAAATGTTTAGTTCATTGTGAACATTAACACTTATTTGTGAGCGCCACTTCTACCCAGCCACCACTTTTTATTAACATTGATATATAAACTCGATGTCAAAATTAAACACTAACAACAATAATAAATAACATGGCAATCTTATATTAATTTTATAATGTTAAAATAAACTTTAAACACATATAAAGAATAAATATACACTTCAGCGCATGAAAAAGTTAAGAAACAAAAAACACTTACTACAACTAATGTAATATAACAATTAAACCCTAATAAAAATAAATTATAAACTTAAATCATACACCCAAAATCGCACAAAAAATATAAACTTTGATTTAATCAAAAAACAGAAACACTAATCAGCATCCACCATAAAAGGCAATAACTGAAAAAAGTATAAACTAAATGAACATTGACCAATAAAATCAACTATGAAGCAAACTAATCAATAAAAAAAATAAAAATTAGGTAAAAATACAATATAAAGGGAGCACAACATTTGAACACTTACAACACCAAAAAGACTAAAGCTGCAAAACGTCAGTAGGCTGACCATAGAAAAAAAAACCCACATAATTTCCTTCATTTAGTAAGTAAAACATAAATCTAAACATACTTAAAAATAATGTGCTCAACCCTTTTGGTGCGGCCGATGCAAGCACTAACTCCCTGGTGCGTCACATGTCCATTGGCCGACACCAGGGAGGGCCCCCTTTAATCCTCCGGGTCAAAGCACTGGAGGTTTCTTTTTTTTTTCCAGGGGGGGATGCGGAAGGCTTTCCCCATCTCTCCCCAGCCCCCTTCCATTCATCTGTGACATCAGTGCGCCACAGGTTTTCCCCACCGGAGCAGAGAAAGCAGCAGGTAAGGTCGCGCTCGACTCGGATGGGGAAAACAGGCCGAAAAAGGCCTCCCCAGCTTTCAGGGAGGCCTTATTTGAAGTGTGAATGGAAAGCCTAGTCCCTCCCCACACCGTACTTTGCACACCTATCATTACAGAGAGAGGTCTCAGCAAAGGGGCCAGTCACTCCACCCACCCTACTCTACACACCAATCATCTGAGAGAGAGGTCTAAAAGGAGAGGGCACTCCTTCCCCACATCCTACTTGCACACCCGTCATCTGAGAGAGGTCTGAAAGGAGAGGTCAGTCCCTTCACATACCCTACTACACACACATGTCATCTGAGAGAGTGGACAAAAAGGAGAGGGCAGTCCCTCCCACACCGTACAATGTACACCTGTCACTTGATAGAGAGGTCGGAAAGGATCGAGCAGTCCCTCCCCACACCTTACTTGACACATCTGTCATCTGAGAGGGAGGTCTGAAAGGAGAGGCAGTCTCTCTCCACACCTTACTATGCACACTCTTCATTACTAAGAGAGATATGACCAGAGAGGGCAGGGCCTCTCCACACTGTACTATGCACAGAGTTATCCGAGAGAGTGGTCTGAAAGGAGATCTCAGTCCCTCACCACACCATCCTGTGCATACCTAGCATTACAGAGCGAGGTCTTGGCAGAAATGCCAGTCCCTCTACACACCCTACTATGCACACCCATCATCTAAGAGAGGGGTCTGAAAGGAGCACCAGTCCCTTCACACACCCTACTATGCACATCATCTCAGACCTACTTTTAGAATTCAGTTCTCATGATTTCATGAGATACTAGCTGACTATCTCACATAATTTTCTCACACTTAATCCATTATTTTTACTTCATCGGATGTAGTGAATATATAGCTTACCTGCTTTGAGTACACAAGTATGGTACATATAACTGTGAACTCGATGTTTTAAGCCCATGTCTCACTATTTCAGTTTATATAGTAGCAGGCACTTTGTGTACTCTTTCTGAAATGTACCTCAAGAGGTTACATTTGGGATAAACTCTAATTTCTTTCTCGAGATGTAAGAGAGAAACTAAAGATTTCTTTAGACACAATATGGTGTACCTCTCTGGAACCCGCCTCTAAACTTTGCTATATTTAAACAGCGCACACTTTTCCAGCTTCAACTCTATGCTCATATATTAGGTTGATTATGAGGTTACAGACATCTCTGTTTTAAAGCTGGGGCAAGCAACTTCACTTTTAGACTACATTCTCTACTATCATGCTGTCACTGGAGCCAATGTAGACTCAGTTGACAGAAACATGATGGCCCTCATGACGCATAATAGGGTGGGAGGAACATCTGTTTCGCGGAAAGGATACTCCTTTGAGGTTGTGATGGAACATCTTTTCTGCCACACTCTAAGTCATGCACTTAGGGCTGTACATGCAAAATTTGAGAATTGTGATTTCCTAATTGCGATTCTTACCTCTTCACAATTGGGAAATCATAGTTCCTTATGTACAAAAATGTACATCTCTCTAATAGCGATAGCTAGTAGGGTCGCAAATTGACCTATCTCAGGAATATTATTAAGGTAGGTTGCAGTTTGTGACCTATTAGGAACTGCAGTGATCACAGGGATGGTGGCCTTTTTGGGTCAGCAGGCCATCATGTCTGTGTTTGCTTTCTAATAAAGTAATCTTTTCTTTAAATGTAGGCCATTTTTGTGGACGGAAAAATAAAATGAAACATTTCAATTTCATTTATTTAGAATAGGCAGTGGTCCATGGAACCACTGCCTGCTCTTAAAATATATTTGTTTCAACAATCACAAAAGAGAAGGGATTCCCAAGGGACACTTTTCCATTTACAAATGGTTACTACCTCCTTTAAGGTGTTAGTTAAAAATTAATGTTTTGCAACCGCAATTTGGTCACAAAACATTCATACATACCTCTGTGATCCTGTATTTGGAAGGGACGCCCTAAACACACACCTTCCAAATACCGACTTGCCAAACACAAATCGGTAACATGTTGCAGAATCACAGTTTGTGGTTTGTACGTATGAAAAAGCATGTCTTGTTCCTATGCCCCTTAATCTTCTATCTGGAGCTCAAAATCCTCCAGCAGGGCAAACCTGATGCTGTACCTGCCAAAGTCCTTTTGAAATTGGACACTTCTTCAATAAAGTCCAAGCATTTCAGAATTTCTGGAGCGGTTCCCCTTGGTCTCTTCTAAGGATCCTAGGACCTCAGGGATGGCACTTAGCTATGAGGACTCTCTTCAGCAGAGCAGTGCATAAAAGTGCAAGCCAGTTGTAATTGGCCTGAGGTTGGATACATAAGCAGATCATTCTGGTAAAGTTGTTACCTTTTGAGTAAGTCTCTGAAATGGAAGTCTAAATAATTCAGTGGGGTAAAGTTGCAGGCTGTAGTCCACAAGTTCCCCTCAAAGTTGCACAGCCATTGGATGAGGTCCTGCGAATGCTCTTGCTTTTAGTGTCAAAATCTCAGAGCAAGAAATTTGAAATTTCATACCGACTGAAGTCCTCTTGTTACTTGGATACTTTATGTGCCTTTGCCTGATGAATATTTCTGCCATCAGGCTTAAGAGTTGATTTACAGTTTGGCCAGATTTTACCTGATGATAATGAACAGAAAAAAGATTATCACACCTTCTGTCTTTATTAGTGTGAGTGGTGTAATGTTCTTCATCTAACAAACTCCATTGGACCACTGGAGGAAGCTTTCTGTTCAGGAATCAGCATTGACTCAGTCGCCGGAAAGCTGGAGGTTCCACAGTCCTTAAATAGGGCATGCAAACTGTCAGTTTCAGGAAAAGGGTACTCAATTGGGTTTTGTGATGAAATATCTTGTCTGGTAAACTGCAAATTAGCCTTTCAGTCTCTTCTTCGGAGCTCAAAATCCTCCAACTGGGTAAGCCTGAAAACACTACCTGATGAAGACCTCTCGAAATTTTACCCCATGAGATCCCACTGGAGGTCAAAAAACTTCTTAGTTTAATCTTTTCATACTTTCTGAAGCAGTACCTTCTGGTCTATTCTAGGCTCCCAGGACCTCTGGAACAGCACTTAGGGATGAGGACTCGATCTAGGAGAGGTCACCAGTATGGAACAATCCTGATCAGTTTGCTGCTAGTCAGCTGGGCATTCCGGCAAAAAGGCCTCTTGCAGCTTGTGACCTTCTAGCCACGCAGAAGGTCAGCCTATTGATCCTTGAAGTTTACTTCTCAGTCCTGGATACAATGGGAGCAGGTGACTCCTCGCATGTCTTCACACTGGTTACAGGCAGCAGGCCCAGTCCTCTTCTGTTCCACCTCAGTACCAGATGTGTGCTGGTGAGCTGTGAGTGAGGTGCCACTTATAGGATTGACTAAACAATGGGTGGGGGTGACTTGTTGACACTTCCTAACCAATAATAAAAAACTTCCCAGGGGAATCCCTTCCCGCTTTTGCAGGAAATCCTTTTACCTCACTGCAAACTATCCCATAGTGCACTATTCTGCGTAAAATCCAACAAGTCAACACCCTTCTGCCCAGGAACATTCCTGATCTCCCAGCAAGTGGTATGTTTAGGAAAATTACCAGTCTCCTACTCTTCATCCCAACCAAATTTCGGTTCTGAGACCAGCTTCCCCGCCATAGTGCTGCTAGTAAGGTGGATCCTGCTATCCCAGGAAACAAAGGCTTCTTTTCCGTAGGTCTCCATTCACACTTAACTATGAATTAGTAGACCTCATCCTGGTCCCTTTCATGTTGATGAAGTTCCTGAACCTTCTCTAGCAGCCGTTCCTGAGCTGAGAGGAGTAAATACCACAAACCCAGGTCCTTATGCCAAAAGGCTTAATCCATTGTTCCTATTTTGGGAGCAGTTTTCATAACTCATTAAGGGGAAGCCTTGACAACAGCCCGCCGCTGGCACGCTAACACAATTCAGCTTACTGGAGGCTCAGGCAGACGAAGTCTAACTTTGTGAATGTTACTTTTCCTAAATATTTGTTAAAACCCAACTTCACCAGTGAGTTGGATCTTAATACATGTTAAAAATAGTGATTGAACAATTTCTGTCACTTATGACAAACCCGAATTAGCAGAAATAGTATTTTTTTCTGAACTTTAGTTTCTATCATAGTTACAACTATTGCCCTTCACAGTGAAAATAGCATCTGAGGGCAAGTCAC
Source organism: Triturus cristatus (assembly GCF_964204655.1). NCBI lineage: Eukaryota > Metazoa > Chordata > Amphibia > Caudata > Salamandridae > Triturus > Triturus cristatus. Next base: position 431,176,770 of record NC_140588.1, read on the forward strand.
TGTAGGTATATACCAACGCAATGGGCACATGCATCAACCTAAACACCGATCGCAAACGGGCCAATTCGCAGAATCGGCCCCTTTGAGACCAGTATTTAGGCAATAGGGATGCATCAACCCAAAACCCATTCGCAATATAGGGAATCGCAAATTGTGCGATTCCCTAAATTGCGAATGCTTTTAGGGAATTGCAAATTGCGATTCCCTATTTGGGATGCATCAAAGATTTTCCTAAATGCGACCCATTTAGGAAGTGCTAATTACCATCAACTGCAAGTTGATGATCATTTGCAAAAACTTTGAAAAATGCACAAAAGTGCATTTTTCAAAGTGCCATGTGGGGCACACAAGCCAAATTTGGGGGTGCAGCAGGGTGACCTTTAAGGCCCCCTAGCACCCTTCAAATTGCATTCGCAATTTGCGAGTGCACATTTGGTACTCGCAAATTGAGAATGGCTTCCCATTCATTGCTATGACCCTCCAGGCCCATAGGAATGAATGGGAAGGTATTCCTTAATTGCGAATCGCTATTTGGGATTCTCAATTAAGAAATGTGTAGTTTATTTTGCAAAACCTACATGCATAGACAATTGCGATTCCTTAATAGCGATTCCTTAATAATCGCTATTAAGGAACTTCAATTGTCTAGCTTGATGCATGTGCCCCTACATTTTTGCATGTACCACTTTCAAGTAATAGGCACCCCACCTTTTGGGCTGTAAGACCTGTTTAGGTGTGAACTGTTTTATATTTGAAAGTGGGGTTCTTTCCAACCAAAAGGGGTAATTGACATGTCTACCTGCAGGTTTAAAGGCTGCGCAGGTAGGCCTGAAGCCCTGATTTATTTGTTAGTCTATTGCACGGTGCAACGTGCTGCAGTTCACAGGTGCCTTTACCTTCCTAAGCCACTGGTGTATTTACCTGCACCACACAGTATAACTTTTCAATATATTTTGGGACTTTTTTGATGATGGATTGTGGAATTGCTCAAAAGAAAGAAAATTGTTTTTTTCAGTGACAACTATGTTTAGGTGAACCAATAGGGTTGACTTGTAGGAATTCGTGAACTTGTATAAACTTATCTCAAAATAAATCAACAAATTAATTTATAAAAAGATTGAGTATTACTTATTAGGGGATGAAGTTAGTGTTGTTGATGACTTTATTGATAATCTTAAACATTTATTTATGTGTATTAGCAGCATCTGTCTGGCAATTGGTATAATGTTACTTACTGGCATTTTATGTGGCTTTTTATTTATGAGACAGCAGTTTGATGTTAAAAAATGTAGACACCAGGTGTGTTCTGATTGTGTGGCTTCGAGTTTTAGTTTCTCGATTTTTGCTTTAAACCAGGGCGATAGTTTGGATTTATCTGCATTTCTTTCCATAGAGATGGGCGCGTTGGAGTCTGCACTTGAGGTGGACTAAACCACAAATTCACTATAAATGGAGCTTTCACATTCAAGTAAGCAACTGCACAGTAGTTGTTCCTTCTCTTTTGTCTAGTTGAAGAGCAATGTCACCTAGAATGAGACAGTATTTATGATATTTTGTTGAAAGCTGAAATAATATCAATGAGCTTCAGAAAAATTGAAGTAGGCATAGAAGAAGGACAATACATTAGCATTATGGAGATGGAGTGATTGGAAGAGATTGAAGCAATGATTTGGCGTTCATGATTGACAGGTCTTGTGGGTTGGATGCCTTAGTTGCATACCTAAAGATTTCTGCCTTCCTCCACCTCTGGTAGGAACGAGTCGGTCATGTCTAAGAAATGAATAGACTGAGTCAAGAGGACATTGATACAGAAATCCACCTCTCCTTTGACCGAAGTCTGGGTAACTCGCAGTAAATCGAATCTGTGTGAAAGTATTAGGATCCACTCATTAAACACCTTTACCCAAGAACCTATATTAATTAAATCAATCTTAGCAACTTTAAAGGAGTTGGTTTTAGCTGCATTTGTTATTAGGTAAGTTAGAAATGGTGAGGTTATGGGGTACGCCTTACTTTTATGAAAGGGGTGATGGGATGGGGGAGTAAGGTCCAGAAGTCCTCGAGGACGAGAGCGAGAGACAGTTTAAAGATGGCTTTGTGCACTCACAATTTTGTCTGAAGGTGATGGCGGTAAGGTCCTGGAAAAGAGACGTTCGCAAGAAGAGTATGTGATCCTATGACACTTGAGGGGTCTGCTGAAAAAACAGCACAGTAGCTGGCCCCTGGTACAAGCTGGACCTAGACGGGTCGAGAATGGATGCCTTGTAATGAGGGCAAAAGTAGAATAAAAATCACTTTATGACTGATGAGAATGAAGGTGCTCAGGGCAATTGACATAACATGATGTATCCTCATTGTGACATCGGAGCATCAGGAATAAATGCGCACTTCTATGGACTCTGGATGGTAGCCAAAGCTGTTTTCCAGCTCTCCCTTTGGTTTAAGATGTACTAGAAGCGACTACAATGCAATGCTGAGTGAAATACGGACATGCTAAATACATAAAGAAAACAAACCTAATATGTTTTCCTTAGCAAATGCGGAAAAATGAAAAGTGTGCAGAGGAGCTGCCTCCGAGGACAGCATGTTCTTGGTTCGGAGGCCAGCTTTCCAGGAAAATGACAACAGCTGTCAGGATGAATGGGAGAGGTTTTCTCTAACTGGAGCCAGAGATGAGTTCAGAGAGAGAGAGAGAGAGCAAATTCTGGCGATACATCTTTCCTGTTAGGTCACGGAATGTTGTTGTTATCAAATCACTTCCGCAAGTGATTGCACAAGGAAACCCATCAATTAAGACATTGGCCTTCTGGACGGAAAGGAGGCAAAGTGGAACACTGAGATCTTGTACAGAATCTTCATCAACAAGGTATCATGTGTTGTCCTCCAGGATTCACAACGAATTAACGTGAAGTGTAACATTTGCATCTACCTGTAGCTCACAGGTGAGGTCAACTGATTTTAGTGTGTTCATCTTCAATACCCACCCAGATATTTAAGCATCAACTCTACCCTATACAGACTGAAGGACGCCACACAGCAATGACAGCATTAAAACAATCCCTAGGTGTTGTGTTTTGTGGCAGGAAAGCATAATGAGAGTTCATTCATGCTTCTTTCTCAAAAAATACATTTGGGGCCATATTCGCAAGAACGTGTGATAACTACCGGAAGAGTAGCGTAACGCAACTTTCAATATCGCAGCCTATTGCGTGAAAATAACCCAGTGTCAATGTGGAATTCACAACAAGGCAGTACCACACAATAGGCACCAGATAACGCGGACAATATCCGCGATACGACCACCCCGACGGAGATAAAAACACAAGCCACAACACCAGAAAACCTGCGATGAGCCCTTCCGCGATGAGGAAAGCAGGGATAAGCAGTGTGAGTGGAGCAATACTCATGCGCAATGCGTGAACAAGCACAAGGAGAGGAGGGGAGAGGAGTTGGCCTACATCTAGGGCGCTCAACCTCGGACCTGGGGAACTGGGTTCAAGTCTCGGTATTGACGCTGAACATCCTGTGATTCTGGGCAAATCACTTAATCTCCGCGTGCCTAACAAAGAATGAATGTGTGTCCTAATGTAACGTAACTGGTGCTATGTAAAGCGCTCTGATACCTGATTGGATTCGGGTCAAGTTCGCGCTATATAAAACTCTGCAAAAAAAAAAAAAGCACTAGAACATCATACTGAACATGCCACTGAATAAAATACAGCAACAATGGAGTACCACGGATGCTCCCTGGTCAACTGCAGAGGACAACATGCACACCACAACATCCAAGCACCGTGGAAGGACAGAACTGACAGGCACACCGCATGAAAGAGACCAGTGGCAGGCAAATCTGATCCGCTGGAGCAACACACCCACCGTGCAGCATACGCACATAAGCAGAAGTGCACCTCGACATTAATAACATCCCTGTACAAACAGCAACCCATCCACAACTGACACACCTGGACCGCAAAATGTGCTCAACCAGGCAAATTACATCTGTCACCCCAAGGATATGTAACATGACAATGCACATTTCCAAATGTGAACCTTCAAAAATGTTTAATCCACACATGCAGTGCAATTGGACATCTACTACAGTCCCATGATTGCTACGGCCCGCCACAATGTGACGTGCTCATGAGAAGTAGGTGTCAATGATAGGGTTCTCACGGGCCATTCCAGCAGCAGCTGCAGTGGGATGTGACCCATCTGCCCCATCACCATCATCATCGATCAGTACCTCTGGAACTGGGATCCATGGGGCCCTGGTGCGAACACAGATGTTGTGCAACACACAACATGCAAGGATCATCTTGCACACGATGTCCGGGCTGTACAGGAGCTTGCCACCTGTACCATCCAGGCACCTGAAACGTGACTTCAACACACCAAATGTGCTTTCAACTATGCCCCTGGTGCGTATGTGGGCCGCATTGTACTGCCTCTGGGCGGGTGTGTTCGGGTCTCAGAGGGGTGTCATCATCCAAGGGCAGAGTGCATATCCTTGATCACCTGTGACAGTGCAGGGAGAAAAGAGTCAATACTTTGTTCATCAGGATGTGATTACAGGCCCACAAATTCAGCGACGCCTGTGCTGGCTGTGTGTGGGGTGAGCGTAAGCCAGCCCTCAGGGTGTAGCCCTGGATTACCATGGAGTGGTGTAGTCGTGTCTTTTAGGTGGTTGTGTAGTCTGACATGTCGAATGTGGCTTGGAAACGTGTGCATCCCCACTGATGTGCTTTGTGCATTGGTGGCTGTGGAATGTGAGCCCTGTTGATTTGGTACTTACCAACAAGCAGTCCAGTTCCATAGGTGCCATCCTGGAAGCGCTGGTTGATGATGGACTGTCAGAAGATGCAGGAATCATGTACACTGCCTGGGTAGTTGGCGGCGCCATTCGTGAAGAGTCCCCAGTGGTCCACTATTGCCTGCACATTGATGGAATGCATGTGCTTTCTGTTGCGGTAGTGCTGTGCAGTATCCGCAGGGGGCACAAGTGGCACATGTGTGCAGTCAATTGCACCCAACACAGCCGGGAATCCGGCTATGGCGTAGAAGCCTTGCTTGGTCTCCAGCTGTTCCTGCACAGTGTTGGGGAAGTAAAGGCACTGAGGTATGACGCTGAGGATGGCATCCAGAACAGGTGTGATGAACTTTGATAGGGCTGGCTGTGAGACCCCTCTGACTCTGGCAGTTGTTGGTTGGAATGTCCCAGAGGCCAACAGGTGCAGCAGAGCCAGCAGCTTTGTCTGAGGTGGGATGTTGGTTCACCACTGTGTTGGGACCGTCAGCCTGTGGGCGATGTGGGTCATGATGCGGAGGATGGTTGACCTTTTGAGCCTATAGTGGGCAATGACTACCACAGGCGTTAGGTCTGCGAGAGTTGTGCATTTTTGGTAGGTCCTCTGTCTTACTCTGTACTGCCTCTGTGGTGGTCCGGGGGGGGGAGGTGGTCCGGGTCCTGGGGGTGGTGGCAGTCCAGGGTTGATGGCAGTTGGTGTTGTGGCCCTAATGGGGCACTGAGCTGCATGTAGAATAGCTCCATGGCGTCGTTTGGTCTTCGGGCATGGCTGTGTGCGGGGCTCCATTGCCTACTGCAGGTAGGCGTCCGTCTTTACACCTGCTTGAGGCAGGTGTTAAAAACCTGCGGCCTACGCTGCTTATCGCCAGTTTTTGGTTCACTTCGCAGTTCTGTCAGTTCGTTGTGAAAGTGGTGTTGTTATTTTTTCATGTGTTTTTGCACGGGAATACCTACTCTACATCTCATTAGAGTTAGTTGGTGGTGTCCGCTGTGGTGTTAGACAGCTGGTGATCTTTAGTGACAATAAAATTGCAGTAAAATAAGCAGCATTAATATCACACAACATCGGGTGACATATTCCGACCCAGAATGGGGATCTCCCATCTCCCGATCCCAGTACTAAGGGGCAGATTTACAAGCCCCTTGCACCACTTTTGCGTCACCATTCCCATGTTAAAAGTGACGCAAAAGTGGCACAAGGGCCTTGTAAATTTGCCCCTAAATGTCATTGTGTGAATCAGTTGCATGTCTTTTCCATCCTTAACTTGTTCCTGCACCACGCCTCTCCTACCAATGATGGAGTTAGGGACAACCGTTGACTTCTGCTATAGTCTACCCTCGAAACTATGACAACTGCTTACATCTATATATTTTCAGTAATAGCAAATCTAACGAAAGTGGGCGGGGGGGGCGAAGTTTCAACTGTGCTTGCTCGATATGTTACTAGTGTTTCACAGAAAGGCTGGGTGTGTCCTAGGACTTACCTCTGCCTCGCGAGAGAGAAGCCCCTTATGACATCCTCGATACATTGCACCAACTTTCAAGTTTCATGTCTGTCTGGGTGAGGTAGGGTGTGTCAGGCCGATCAACTGAGTGGGCCACAGTTGTGCCCCCCAAAACCCACAAAAGTCTCCTGATCTAAAGAGTTCCACGCCCAGGGGAACATTAGATTTTCACCCGCAGGTTCAGCCAATGATATGGAGGGAACATATGACACAAATTTACCATCCCTTTTCCACAAAAGAAAGCAGTGCACTGTATAGCTGAATCCCAGCCCATTCCACTAGCACAAACCCTTCCCGTGCTCTAGTGCTGTATGGCTTGTGGTTTGTGCACAGAGAAGCGCAAGCTGATCAGTGAAAGGAACGTCATCTGCTAGCCTTGAAGGCCCTATGTTCTCAAGTGCTTTTTTAACACTTCATCAGCTGATTACGGAATTACTTATCTGACACTGAAGTATGACTGGAAATCTAATTCAAGCAATTCATGTGCATAAGCCATTTAAGACCTATGTATCCAAGAGGCAGCTCCCATGGTTTCTGTGTCTAAAGAGCAGGAGTTTACCAATATCCGCTGGCTCCCTTCACTGAACACATGTGGCGATTGGAAATCAAGGCAATTTACAGCAGCAGGTGCATGCAGTGCTCTAAAGTACAGAGACTGCCAGCCGAGAAATACAAGCGCAGGAGGGACGTGAGTGCACACAATAATATGGATTACATGACCTCTGACCTGTGGTTTAAGAAGTATGACCTGTGGCCTTTATACCCCAACTACATTTAATTTTGCTTGCTTCAGCTGTCTTAGATCTAAAATGATTAAGAGTCAGATTTATCACGGTTTTGTGTCGCCCTTGCTCTAGGGGGCACACGAGCAATGGAAAGTGAAATGTATCAAGCCATGCAAGGCCACTTTGCATGACCCTGCTTGGTTTGATATATCTGGAGAAACTGCAAGATAGTGAAAATCACTGCCTTGCATTATTCTGCCCCAGTGAGGTGTTCCATGGGTGGAGCGTGGGTGTTCTCACGCATCCACTGATTGATTTTGGCACATTCCCAGATTTACCATTAGTGGGAGACTTGGGAATGCCTCAAAATGCTACGCCTCTTAGGTGAGGTGTGACGAAGAAAAACATCTATATTTCTACTTGTTTTTCCTCACTATACATATGCTGCAGAATGCAGTACACGTAGAACGAGGAAAATGTCTCCGGGTTGTTTTTTATGCAATTGCAAATCAATTCCTAATTGCATTTCTGTGTAAAGGTTTACGATTGAAAGTATATTCTGCCCACCTGTATCAAGTCCTGCTTGGTTCTAGCAATAAAATAGAAGTATATATTTTTTATACCTACCCAATTGTCTGGATTCTGTCTCAGAGTGTGTGCAATCAGTCCTTGAGTGAGTGAATACAATAAATGTGGAGGAAGGTGTCCCTTCCTGCACAGAAAACAATCCTGCGTACAACACAGGCACCCTTGCACCATGAGGCAAGGGTGCCTAGGCGCTAGGCAGCAAAAAGAATGCCAGTGCTATGAAAGGACAGGAATGCACTGTGTCCTGTTAAATGTGGTGCATTCCTATTCTTCCCTTTCACACTGCACGGTGGCTTGGTGCGTTGCGCTGTGTTAAAAAATGATAAATGTAGGCCTATGTTTTTTACTATGATTGTCTGACTTGCTTTTAATATATGGGATAGCATTTTATTGAGGCAGACGTTTTTTCTATAGATATCTAATCATATTTGACTCTATATGGCTGTACGAATTCTCATGATATTCTTCCGAAACTTCTTCAGTATCACAATGGGGATTTGGGGAGGTGGAACACTTCAGAGCACTGCTCTCCTGTACTTTCTGAGCAAATGGTGCAGTCCATGGTCTGCGTGTGGGAAATGAATAAGTACGGGTTAAGAGGTAGGGGTTAGATAGCTCAATTCATAGAGTCTAAAGTAACAGATGTAGGGGCATATCAACAAGGGCTTTATCTCTGCTTTTTTGGCTTTAAAAGCCAAAAAATGAGAGATAAAACTAGCGCCCTATCAACAACAGGGTGCTAACATGCAAATTTGCATGTTAGCACCCTTTTACTCTACGCTTCCCCTTGCATCTCTAATGAGATGCAAAGGGGGCGTTCCAGGGTAAAATAATAGGAGAAATGTCGCTATGCGACATTTCTCCTATCATCAAGAATGTCGCTAACCCTGTTAGAGACAAAAAAAGCAGCGCTAACCGCGGTTAACGCTGCTTTTTTACGTCTGGTATTTTTCAGACTTAGCCATGATATCCTATGGAAGGAGGATATCATAGCTAAGTTTGCCTGTCCCTATCAACAAGGTAACGTGAGATTATTGCTGGGTTTCCAGCAATAATCTCACGTTAGCCTGTTAGCGTGAGGATTTTTATCGCTATTCAGATAAGCGTTGCTAATAGCACGCTATCTCAGCGATAAAAATTCACGCTAGCCGGCGATAATTATCCTAGCGCTAAGTGCGCTTAGAGATAATTATCGCCGGTTGTTGTTGATATGCCCCGTGGTAAGTTACCTTTGGAGTGGGGGCTGTGTTTTACAATTGTATTGTGTGGTTATTGCTAGATGACTTGTGTTAGGTGTAATAGGTATGGTCTGTGTGTAGTCTAAGGTTCCTGTAGAAGCACAATTGGTGCTCTAAGAGGTTGGTAGAAAGAATTTATTGAAACCTAGGGTCCTTGAACAGGCCTTCGTTTGGTGAAGGTTGTGTTTAGTGGCACCCCACATAATGTGTGGCAGCAGTCATTTTAGCTTGTTCACCACCTAAGGCCAAGCTGAAGGAAAGGGAGGTGGTGACATCAGGTGGGGCAGAAGAGGAAGGTGATCAGGCAGCTCAGGCAGGAGGGTCTACACGGTAAGAGTGGCCCCACATGGCAACTTTGGCTGCCCTGCGTAGGGCTATCTTTATTTATGCTTGGCGGACTCACCTGTCATGGAATTACTGCTGTGGAAGAGTCAGGAGGGGTCGACCCTTGGCAGTTATTGCCGACAGCTGTGGAGGAGGGCATGCTGCACTCTGTTGGTTGCCAGGTAGCGCTGTGGAGTAGCAAAAAGTGATAGAAGCATGGGGCTGCACTATTAAGGGCAACAACTGAGAGGAAGGACTACAGAAATGGGTGGTCGGCGTAAACAGAGTCCCCTACTCATCCACAGTAGCTGACTTGTTATATGTAGATGAGGATGGTGGAGAGATCAACAACGGCAGAAACGTGAGGCAGGTGAGCCCTCCTTGCAGATATAGTCTAAAAGAGCTGATCAGGGGAGCAGCTATTGGCAGAGAGATTGGTAAAGCTGGGAGAAAACGGGACAAAGAAGAGATTAAGCAATAGAACAAAAGAGAGAGCAATGCAAGTTGAAGCGGAGAGGCACAGTGCTCTTTAGAAGTACAGGATTTTGTGATGGAAGAGGCAGGAAAGGGTAGGAGAGGTGAAGGTAACCATAGGAGATGGGCTTGGGTGGATAGTGGGAATATTCAGAAAGATAAGGTTCGGCCTATGCCTCTAGGGCTAACCAGATTGGTCCAAATGAAAAGGGAAAAGGTGCGAAATAAGTTGGAGGTGGCTGCGGAAAACTCCCAGGAGTGTCTCATGTGGGTGCAGACCCCAGACAGAAGCTAATGTACAGTCCAGTAGCGTTTCACACAGGTAAGAGCGGTGCGGCGGTGGGGCAGGGGCTGTGTAGGGTGGGTGGTGGTGGAATTCGACAGACGACGGGGTAAGTAATATTAAATAAATAAAACCCCTTACTTTGTGCTCACCGCATTGCCGTCAGCGATGCGGCGAGCACAAAGTAAGTGGTTTTATTTATTTATTTGATACTACCTAGCCCGTCATTTGTCGAATTCCACCACCACCCCACCCCGCCTCGCCCCACTGCTCTTACCTGTGTGAACCCCCATTGGTACAGTCTAGTGGAGGCGACCCATTAACAGCGTGGGTATGGACCAGCACAATGCAGGAAAGTTTTGCAGCATCCTCCCTACCGAAGATTGTCAGTACAATCTTAGATGAATTTTGGGACCGGGATGTTGGCGATGGGGAGGTGCTTGTCACGAGTGGTATTTGTATTGGTAGGTGATTTTATGTAGATGCAAATGATACGCTGTTAGACAATGAGAAGGGGGTGATGGATCAGAAGAAGATCAGATAAAGAAAAGTAGGGTGAAAATGATGAGTGGACGTGGTAGTCTGAGGACATGAGTACACAGAGGTTGTATAAAGTGGTGCAAAACTGTCAGCGATCAGGAGGCTGTTACCAGAATGGCTGTCTTCAGCGCTGATCCTGATCTTGAAACCATGTAAGAAGACTTCAATGGGCGAGATGCCAACCCTTGATGCAAAGAGTGTTCTGAGTATGTCTATTGGAGTTGGCTGTGAGGAAGCCTTAAAAGTGAAAATGGTGAGGCTAGGACAGGGGAAATATGTGGCAGACTGGGGAACTGGGATGGAGGATACCGAGCTACCTGGACAGGACACCAAGAGAGGGAGCTCAGTAAAGGAAAAGGGGATGTTATAGTGGAGGGAAAGGACAAGGATAAGAAGGAAAGTAAAGAGATAAAACTGAAGAACCTGCTATATGGGCATTACTAAACCCCTTGAAACACACTTAATGGTGTCCACAAGAAAAAAGGTTTAGAAGGGGGAGCACATAGACAAATTTAATTTGCTTCACAGGGAAATAAAGGCAAAGTAGGGGCCGAAGGAACAAGAACTGGAGTTGTCTAGTCGTTCAAATGTACCTGTGACCATAGAGAACTGGGCAATTGTCTTTTTGATACACACTAGAGTATACTGTGAAATCCACTCTGAGAGCTGTGAGATGTTACTTAAATACAATAGTGTGATTTACAAAGCTCAGATACCTTTTGAAGGTCTTGCCTGGGTGCGGTACGATGCTGATTTCAAGGCTAGGCTTGCAGAAGACATAGATGGGAATTGGGGAAAACAAAATACAGATTTCTGCTGCAGTGGATAGCATCGAGGCCGGTGCCTACAAAATGCATTGCTAATGGGCTGCCAGTGATTTATCAGCCTTTTCCGGGATGTCCCGTCTAGTGTGGACTGGCAGGAACAGGTGGAGTTCAGGCAGGGCGAGGGCATCCCCCTTGTCCCCATTCAGTTTTAGTGAGTTCATATTCATCCAAGATTAAACTTGGACAAAACCAGTATTAAGGGATCTGACTTGTAGTTATCCTAGGAGTATAAAGATACCACAATTTGGGTAACATTTGAGTACAAAAATAATGTAAGCCCATGATATTCTACAATCTCAGCTAAAGGCCTCACATAGCGATTGAAGAGAAGAGTGCTTGAGATAGAAATCTGTGGCATCCCGGAAACAAAATGGTGTGATTTGGACCTGTGTTGGAGTCAATGCACCTGAAAGGTGCAATCATGTCAAAAATATCTCAGTCAGGACTGTGCCCTGCACACCCATCTCTCCTTGTCTGGAAAGCGGAATGTAGTGGTTCACATCGTTGAATGGGGCGCTGAGATCCAGACATCTTCCATTAGACCCATTCTTCATTGTCTCTTGAATCAAAAGTGTTCCCTGAGCACTCAAGGAAAAACCTATTGGCAATAGGCAAGTCCAAGCAGAAGGGTGATGTTGGATATGTGAAACTTAATAGAGAACTGTTGATACCACATCCTCAACATCAGAATTATTTGAGGGCTCAGAGACCTCTTTTGATTCAAGAGACAAAGAAGGCTGGGTCTAATGAAAGACCTCTTAAAGCTCCAATGCACCATACAAGCAGGGTCAGACTTGGGTAAAAGATAGGCCTTGGCACTAAAAGGAATGTGGTCCCATTAATGAAGCAGATAGCTAAAAGGTGATAATGTCATGGAAATCAACAGTAAAACCCAGCTCACCTGGCCATAAAACTGGGCCACAACTGTTAAAAAGTTGGCCCACACACTGATCTTTGAGACCAGCCCATCGGGCTCTGCCTGATTGCCCAGTAGGCCAGTCAGACCATGTACACAGACATTTGTGCTGTGGAGCTTGAGTGAAAACTTTACCCTTAAATTGTTGAAGCAGTAGCAAGCGTTTCAAGAAGTGATCATATCCTATGTTATAAAAATACTCTTGAAGGTCCAGTTAGACAGAAAAACAGCTATATATAATTAACAATGGCAAACACCACTGCAAACCTGAATGGATGGTCATTTGAGGCAAACCAAATTCCTTCAAAGTTCATCTCTCTAGATCATCGTATAGTAGTGCCATCTGTTAGTGCAGGGCAATGTTAACTATTTAAAAGCCTATAACAAGCTGCATTTTGTAGTACTTCAATACTAAAAATTCTATTCTGCCCTTACCTCTCCTATCTTTGTCTGTGCAGAGATCTCTGCCAAGACTGCAGAGTCTCGACTCACATAAGTATACGTTTTAGTAGTAAATGTAGGAGGGACAGAGGGACAGAGGGGAGTGGATGGAAAATGAGGAATACTTGTGAATATAGGGGAGGGGATATGGAATGTGTAAGGATGGGTTTGTGGAGGGTTAGAGATTGGTTTAGGGAGGGTCACTCACTCATCAACAAAAAAGTAAGCCCATTGCTATTCACAAACTGCACTTCTAACTACAGGCAGTTACCACAGGCAGAAAGGGACCCAAAACCTAAGTAAACTACTCGAGCTCAGAGCTGGAGGTTGTCCAACACCACACCATGCCAACCACTAGTACAGCAACACCGGCCCAAAAAAACACAATGGTACAGCACTATTACCAGCATTTTGAATTAAATCAATAATGAATTTAAATATGTTAGTGTAAATTAAAATAATTCTTCTGGAGTTCAAATTTAAAAATAAAATTCCCCCTAAATAAAAAAAAAAATTCTGTTGGACTTGGCCCTTTCTGCAGGGTCACCCCCAAATTTTTTGCCTTCACTCCTATTTTTGCTGAATTCATTTTTGCTGGCTTTAGAAATCTGTGTATCTTACCACTGCTATCCCGTACTAAAGTGCCTGTGCTCACTCCCTAAAACATGATGAAATTAGATTCCACCTGATTGACATGTTTAATTTACCTATAAATCCCTAGTAAAGTGGTATACTATATAGCCAGGACCTGTATATTACATGCTACTAGTGGGACTACAGCACCTGTTGTGCCACCCACTTAATTAGTCACTTAGAACATACCCAGGTCTGCCATTGCAGTCTGTATGCAATTTCAAACTGCCAAATCAACTTGGCAAAATTACCCCCTTGCCAAGCCTTAAACCCCTTTTCATTGCATATACACCATGCCTAATATAGGCTCTAAACAGTCCATGGGGCAGGGTGCTTTGTAATGAAGAGGTTGGACATGTACTTTTAAAACTCAGAACTTCATTTTTCACTACTGTGAGGCCTACCTCTCCCGTAGGATAACATTGGGTTACCTTATTACATTCAATAAGTGCTAACATTTAATTGGGAACAGGTAAGAAAGTCATATTTAGTGTCTGAACATTGTACATTAAATCCCCCTTTAATCTTAAAGTCAGTCTTTAAGTGATAATTCTGAAAATGCCACTTTTAGAACATTTACATTTTCTCGCCCTAACTATTTGATGCCCGCAGCCTGTTCCTGGATCACATGACTGGGTGTAGTTGAAAGTTGGAAATTTTTAGTCCTCCCAGACAGACACACAATAGAGTGATTAGGTGTGCGGGGATGTGCCTTCACTGGTAGGACGTGGAGGGAGAGCTGGACACAGCCCCACTTGCAAATCAATAGGCTCTGCTGTGCCTTCACAAAAAGGATGTCACGCTAGCCTATTGTGCATACAGCCATTCTCAACCCTAGGAAGGAAGGCAGGAAATTACAAGCGTTTTACAAAGGAAACCTTTAGAAACTTCTACTACTTCAAAGAAGGCACCAGGTATAAAAGTAGGACCGTCAGACCCACTCTTCAGTTCACTTCCTTAACCTGCAGAAGGAGTCTCAGAGGACTGCTTGCTGCTGTGCCCTACAGTTTACTTCAGAAGACTGCTTTGCTGCACCTGTAATGTTTGCCCTAAACCCTCAGAGGCCTGCCCTGCATGTTTGAGCCTTGTTCCACTTCTTGAATCCTAACTATTTGATGTCTGCAGCCTGTTCTTGGGTCACATGACTGGGTGCAGTTGACAGTTGGACTTTGTATTGGACTACCAAAGTGACTCCAAGGGCTAGTTGGATGGCTTCCTGATCAAAGCCTCAGAGACAGAAAAGTCTCCCACCATCGTGAATCCATACCTGGAACCAACCTGAGTGAGTCCTGAAACTCCAAGTGATGACACTAAATTCCTGAACCCTTGAAAATGATGCTGAAGGTGCCCAGATAAATCATTCAAAAGAAATCCACTAGAAAGTTTTGGACTGATATTCTTCCAGATGTGCAGATATTCCTAAAGGGAAAAGGTTATTTTTTTCTTAAAATAACTCTCACCCACCAACAGGCCCTTTGGTGGCATGCTTCATAATCGGGAGCCTGACTGCTCGTGCCAAGCTACCAAGGGGGTGAGCTGGGGATATCTTCAGCGTGTAACTCCCTTGCCCTGACTAGAGTGGTGGTTTCTCGATCCTGAACCCTTATGTGTTTTTACATTTTACTTTTCCCTTCTCGCCTGGTCCACATGACAAACAAAATGGCAGCCACAACTTTCATTTCAGCCAATCAGGGCATGGGTGCCCGCGGGTGGATCCATGAAAGATACTCGTTCCTAGATATCTATAAATGTCATTCTTTAATAAGTCCCAAACTGCTGAACGGATATGAACCAAATTATAAAAAGGTTGCTTTATGGACGAAAATCTAGCTTTCTGCTAAATTTGGTGCAATTCCATACAGCAGTTCGGTCTGTAGCCGTGTCTAGAAATTGCAAAATCTTCATGGATAATGCATGGGGAAAAAGCGTTTTGGGCCCTCCCTTTTTCTGAGTCCCTGCTTGAGGTATCACCTGAATACTTTCCAGACGAACAGCTCATCTAACTTGCACACTAGAAAACTGCGTGAAGATTCGTCAAACGGCACCAAAGTTATTGGCAAAACAAAAAATACTTCGTCTATCGGAAAAGTTGGTCCTAACTAAAACTGCCCGCTGGTTTGCCAGTAGTAGATATTTATATATTCACAGCAGAACCATCTAGCCTGTGCCTTTTAGAGTGAAACCATTTGATATAAGGAAGCTTATAACATGCAAAACAGACCATGTGGTGTAATCTATAGAGTGCCCCTGCCTAAGAGATACAGTGGAAGTACCATTTTCCAAGTAAAGAAGCACTAATTAGAACATATTAGAGCGATCACCAACAATGATCAGATGCACCCAGTGGCATGACACTTTAAAGACAAACACATGGGGGATTGGTCTAAAATGACTTTCTTTGGTTTAGACAAAGTCATAAAACACCAAAGAGAAGGAAATCAGGTGCTAACACTATGAAGATTAGAATCTGACTACATCATTAGTCTGGAGACAATGGACCCAGGTGGCTTGAACAATAGTGAGGACCTGACAGCACATCTAAAAGTGTCACCTCCCCCTTCTCTTCTCTCAACGTAGCAGGTGTTCAGTTCTTGTGTGTACTCTTATGTTTTTTTCTTTTTAAAGTGTACATTTTGTTTATTTACTCTTTCACACTATTGATTTTGATTATTATCATTCTTTATATATATGGTATATTACTGTTTTACATGCAGAGGTATTTCCATAAGACCTGGTTTTGATAGACGCAGAGATTATGTATTTCTGTGATGTTTTTCATATTATGGGTAATAGCATGGCCTCTGCAAATGGAAACATTGCCCCAAACAGAATGTTGGGATTTGTGAATCTAATTTGACCTGCTTCCTGACATAGGATGGGTTTGTCTACTGGGGCTTTAATCACCAAATGGATATTGGGAGGATTCCTTCTTGTGTATGATCGTAATGCAGTAGTGTGCAACATAATAATCTTGAAAGATTTGCCATCCTTTCTAAAAAAAAATATCGCTTATAGTAGTGTATGCATAAGGTCATAAACATCGAGAAACTTTTCTTGTAAGAGGGAGGTTAAAGCATAAAATTGCAATATCACACATTTTTCTCAAGTACTGTATTTTTTGCTCATGAAGTTATCTGGTTTTAAATTGTAATGAATACACAGAGATAAGTAATGTATTTTATAAATTAAGACACTCATTGTAAATAGGCAAATGAATGGATACAGTTTGATACTTGAAGCATTTCCACCATATTTTATAAACTTTTGTGAACATGTGCACTTTTTTATTTACAAACCACATGTAGAATGAACATGCCCGAGCCAAAACGTGTTGGGTCCTTATTAGCCTAAAAAATTCAATTGTTGTATTACCTGCAATTCAGTTATGGCCACTGGTGTTTTCCTTTTTGTCCAGGGAGGGAGTGCCGGATATT
The DNA here is from genome assembly GCF_964204655.1 of Triturus cristatus. Classification (NCBI taxonomy): domain Eukaryota; kingdom Metazoa; phylum Chordata; class Amphibia; order Caudata; family Salamandridae; genus Triturus; species Triturus cristatus. Next base: position 431,193,502 of record NC_140588.1, read on the forward strand.
TATATATGTCTATTGTAAGATAAGATTTGATTTTCGACCTTGCATTCACCCATCTATTAAGCAACTGAGACAATTGTTAGCATTTGTAATGGCACTTAAAAAATCATACATCATTGGATGGTTATAAATCTGAGTTCTGGCCCAAGCATAGCACTCGGTCAGCATTGACTGAGATCAAGGAAATGCTACTCTGAGTAAGGGAAGATGGGCCTCCTTGTCTTTATTCTGCGTGACGTGTTACATAGATACCACACCATTGATCACAATCTCTTAAAAGAGATACCAGAGGATATCAGTCAGCGCTACTCATTCCTTTCTCTGACAGAAAACAGGCTGTTCTTTATTTTTTCTCCCCTCTCGCTTATGGCTACACACACTGGATGCACTCTTTCCACTATTATTCAATGTCAATTTGTAGACATTAGCTACCCAGCTGAAAACACCAAGCTATGGAGTAGGCATTCAATATCAGTACTCCTAACTGACAAGGTCATAAGCTCGAAAACAGCTGGGTCTAAAATATTTATGTGAGTGATTGAGCACATTTGCGTTGGGTAGAACTTAACACCTGTTATGACTGCTAGACAGATCATAAAGTGTGTGAAAAACAGTAAATAGACAATATATATGTAGACGTGAGGAATGTTATTTGATGTTAATGCAATTTATTAACGATGGTGAGTGTAAGAAAGGGTCAAGACTCATGAAAATTGAAACTCCCAGTGAGTCATGATGCAACTAACCTCCGTCAACAATGGTAATAAATAGCATTATACACTCTGCCCCTCTGCATAAAAAGGTTTATGACAGTATTTTTTTATGTGTACCTGTTTAAACTACCATAAAGAGCAACTCGTTAAAGCTTTCCACGTAAGAGCTGGAGTCCACCAGGGTTGTTTGCTCCCGCCTTTTCTCTTCCCGCTGGCCGTTGACTGGATCATGAAAACATCCATAGCAAGGAGAAGAAATGGGATCCAGTGGATACCTTGGGTGCAGCTGTACGGCCTGAACTTTGCAGACGACCTGTCCCTAGTCTCCCATACCCCTTTGCAGATGCAAGAGAAGTATGACAATGTGTCAGTCACATCAGCACAACTTGGCCTGTAAATCCACAGAGAAAAACCAAGATCCAGGAAGCTAACATGGGCAGCATAACTGCAGTCACTCTTGCAGGTGATGCACTGAAATAGGTTGAGACCTAGACAAGCAATGTCATAGACAAGCAGGGCTGCACAGATGCCAACATCACAGCAAGAATCAGAAAAGCAAAGGTTGCCTTCATTCAGCTAAAGTAGATCTGGAGCTCCAAGGACCTAATGCTATAAAGCAAGATCATGCTTTTTCACAGCAATTTAAAATCGGTCCTTCTGCATGGAGCAAAAACATGGAGGACACAGTTACCACCACCAACAAAGTCCAGACCTTCATCAACACCTGTCTAAGAAAAATCCTTCAAATACCATCTGCAACAATGACCTATGGCAGCAGACTTTCCAACTCTTTGCTCATGAAGAAATCAGAAAAAGATGCTGGTAAGGGCACACCCTCTTCAATCCTGCATCAAACACTACCAGGGAAGCCTGGACCTGGAACCCTCAAGGGAAAAGGAAAAGAGGAAGGTCATGAAACACCTTGCGCCAGAGCCTCGAGTCTGACTACAAGCAGATGGCTTGCAGCTGGAGTCAGATTGAAATAAAAGCCCAGGAGAGAGGTGGCTAAGGAGTCCTGGTGGATGGCCTATACCCCGTGAGGGTTAGTAGCCATACATATCTCAACAGACAAAACCAAGCTGCAAAAGATTACATGTGTACAAAATGAGGTTTTTCATCATTCATGTTTAGTTTGTTTCTTTTAGCGTCTCTGAAACAATAGTTGTCAAAGGGAATATTTATTCCCTATTGTTCTTAGTGTAATACAAAAGGCAAAACGATTTTTTGCAATATCTTCCAAAAATCTATATCAGAGCTTGATGGCCCAAGCCACTGCATGACGTATGAAAATATAGGGGCATATGCATCAACATTAGCATTTGCGATTCCTTATTAGCGAAAAATAAGGAATCGCTAATAAGGAATAGCAAAAGGCTATGCATGTAGGAATCGCTATTCAAATAGCGATTCCTTAACATTCCTTATTACCGAATCGGTAATACCGAATCGGTAATAAGGAATACCAACCCATTCATTCCTATGGGCTTGGAGGCCCATAGGAATGAATGTAAAGCCATTCTGTATTAGCGATTCGGTATTACCGAATCGCTAATAGCGGGAGCACTTTCAAGGGTGCCAGGGTGTCAAAAGGACACCCTGTTGCACCCCTGAAAATGATATGTGCACATATGTTGCACACACACATGCTCTAAGGGCATGTGTGTGCGCAACATGAAACTTTGAAAAATGCACAAAAGTGCATTTTTCAAAGTTTTTGCAAATTACCATGCAGTTCATCTTCATGGTAATTTGCTCCCCTTATTAGCGAAATCGCTAATATTTTAACTTTGATGCATTGCATTTAAGGAATCTCACTTTGGGATTCCTTAAATGCAATCGCTATTTAAGGAATCGGTATTTAAGGAATCCCTACTTAAAGAAACGCTATTTAAGGATTCCTTAAATACCGATTTCTGCTTTTGGGTTGATGCATTGGGATTGGGTATTTTTTACTTAATACCGGGAGCAAATAAGGAATCGGTATTTTACCGACTGGATTTTGGCTTGATGCATAAGGGTGATAGTGCACTAAACTGTTAAGAATGAACCTGCATTTGAGGACCTGAGATATTTTGACAGTTATTCAATTTAACATTTATGTTTTGTTGCAAAGAGAGAATTACAATTTCTCGATTGACAGTTAATAATCTTCGCAAGTTTACTGTGATATTGTCCAGGCTAGCAAAGAGCTACGCTTTCTTGTACTAAATTTACGGTGTGCATTAGAAGTGAGAGCAGTCCCAGAGGTTTTCGTTTTATCATCCCCTACAGCTATTCTTCCTTATCGCATTAAAGGAGCCTTTTCGAATTGCTGTTTCACGCTTGATATATGTCAGTCCAGCAGCAGTGCCTTCCAGTAGAGCAGATTACTTTCTTCATATACCCTCTCTTCTCTCTGAACTTTAAGCCGGAAACTATTTTCTTTTTCAGCAGATACTGGCTCAATTACAGTGAATCTTTTCTGCCAGTACTGTTTGCACTGAGTGAAAGTTTGAAAAAGACAACAAATTAAGGACAACTAATTTGTTACCCAAATAGTTCTGAAAATATTCGCAATTGAGAAGCTAGCAAAGCTTGGTTACGGTTTGTTACAATGTAAAAATGAGCATAGCTTGGTTACAAGTGGTTGGAATCGGTTTGCATCGCAATTACGATTAAACAAACTTTATTAATCCATCTAAAAACATATGGGTCATCAACTGTTGCCCCATTCACACTCTCATCGGAAGTGGTAATTGCAGTTGGTGTATATATACATGGATGTACCTCTGACCTGAGAAGGGAATTGGGGGGGGGTCTTATATCTCTGAAATACACACATGGAATATATCGGAGTAGTTTTAGAGCTTACTTGTTGAGATGCAGGTAAAATTCTACCTCTGATTGTATTGTCTGGTGAAGGGGCCTAACTCAATCTAATCTGGCATGTGGGGTGCATAAAAAATGCTAACTATGAGAAGCTGTAGAAAAATGAGTAACTCTGGCGATGAGTACTAGCCAGAGAGTCCTGATTCTCACTTAATATGCATAACCACCAATTACAATTTCTACCAATGGCATCATGGATAAAGAAGGCTATACCCTTCCACAACCACCACTAGAAGCTGGGAGCGCTGCCGGGACAGCTCAGGTGCGAGGAAAGCAGACAGGGTGGTTAAGCAGGTGCCTATTGGTGCTATTCTCAGAAATAGTCCGGGCATACCTGTGCATGGGATCGAAACTGCATTGTGCGAGATTCTGTGTTTAAGACACTTTTGAGATGGTTACAACTTTGAATATAGGATTTGGACGACTGACACATTGACATATTACTCTTTATGATATGTAATGATGGTATCATTGTCTATGTGCTTTCTGATTTTTGTGAACCCCTGTATATATATATATATTCAATCAAACATTTTATTCAATACAAAAATTGAATTTAGAACACCTGCCTTCAAATTGTTTTCTTTTTTGGATTTAGTTTTGAAAAATGATGAATAGTACTATCACTGTCCTAATCCGTCAGATTGAATTGATTGAAATAATAGAATTTTTGTGCAAATAATTCCTTTGTGAGCACTTTTTCTATAATACTTAAACTTTCTTAAAGAGGTATTTTCATAATAGTGACTTAAAATCCAACTTTACTATTAAAGAGGGCTATTCTTTAGACAGCAAACTCGACCGGTCGCCCTGCTCCCAATTCAAAGTTACCACTTATTAAATGTAATAAGGGAACCCAATGTTAAGCTGTGAAAGAGGTAGACCTTGCAGTAGTGAAAAACGAATTTCGGAGTCTTGCAACATCAGAACATGTCAAACTTAAAAGTACATGTCTGACTTTACAAATGCACTGCACCCTGCCTTCTGGGTTGTTCAGCGACTCAATTAGGGGTGTCTTATATCAATTAAAGAGGAAGGTTTGGGCCTGGCAAAAGATTTATTTGGCCAGGTCTAATGGCAGTTTAAAACAGCCTACAATGCTGCACTGGCCTGGCAAGCCTGAAGGATGTTTTCAGTGCTTCTTAAGTGTGGGGGGGAGGGGTTGCACAATGAGTGCTACAGGTCCACTAGTAGCATTAAAATTACAGACCCTGGGTATATAAGGTATCACTTTTTTTTATTTCAATAGACTTTTATTGGAGAGGTCCAACGCATAACAATATATATATAATAGCAAGAGCAACATAAGTTAAGAAAGTGCACAATAAAAACTCTGTCAGATGAAGACACTCATTGTATATAATAAAGACGTTTGTGATTGTATTAAAATAGAATCAGGTATAAAGAGAGGATGATGGGATTTAGAGATTGGTCCATATGAAAGGAGAGTATAGGAAGGAGGAGGAGGGAAAAGGAAGGGGAAGAGCTCAGGGCTGGACAAGAGTATGCTCCTTAGGAAGATACACAGCTTATGTGCTGTGTAGGGCTGATGTTCATGTGTGCTGGATTTTTTCTAAATTAAGATCCATTTTTGACCATAGTATACAAGAAGATTTGTTCTTGTATTTGCAGTTGTGTAAGATGTTGTCCGCACTCCATGTAAAGCATACCCAAACCCACCAAGTTTGATGAGAGATGTTGTTGTAGTTTTTCAAGTTTGCTAGGAAGGTTTTCACTTCGATAGAAAGCAAATATGTCTAAGGAAATGGTCCCAGGTGTTTAAGGTGACTAAGAGCGGGGCATTTGAGCAAGCCAGTATTCCTACAGAAATGAATATATGGTTTAGAGTAAATTTGATAATGAAAATAATATTAAGGGTCTTCAAAATCTCTTTCCAAAGAGGTCTAAAATGTTTGCAGTAAAAGAGTAGATGGTCAAGCTCTCAGAAGTGGAACCGCAATGCCAGCAAGCCTCTGATTCTGATGTCACGTTTATATAGACATGCAGGGGACCAAAAAGAACTGGAGAAGTATGGGAGCTCTTTTGTGACAGAGGAAGGAGCCCTATATTTCTTCTCAGAAGAAGGGAGTGATGGTTTTGACAGTGTATCTAGAGCAAGAGTCCATCCATGCTTTTTTAATATATACATTATTTGGTTTAGAGGTTTAATGCAGGACTCCGTATATCTGGGAAGCAGTATGAGGTTTGTTTGAACGTTTCTCAAGGAAGCGGAGGCAATCCACAGCAGTGGATAATTTTAAGCACATAGGGTTACTTTAACTTTAACTGTAAGAAATTTATAGAAGTCATAACGTTGGGGTCAAATCTCTCAGAAAGCATAGCAAAGTAGAGAGTATTTCTGATTTTGTGAGGATCTTTAATATTATTAGACCTGGCATCATTGGCGTGGGCCTCCCTTCATGTTTTTTGTGCTATGCCTCCTCTGTTGTTGATATGTTTTTAATGCTTTGGGCACTTTGCCACTGCTAATCAGTGACAAAGTGCAAGTGCTCCCTACGGTAAATTGATGTATGGATTAGTGACTCCATGATTGGCTCATTTGATTTATTGTCAGACCCTAGTACCATGCACTGCATGTGCCCAGGGCCTGTAAATCAAATGCTGCTGGTGGGATTGCAGCACTGGTTGTGTCACCCACCGGAGCAGCTTGTAAAGTGTGTCTCAGGCTTGACATTGCAGAGCCTGTGTGCAGTCTGGTACTGCCATGTTGACTTGGAAAGTGCACCCACTTGCCAGTCCCTAAACCTTCCCTTTTCTACATGTTAGTCACCCCTAAGGTGGGCCCTAGGGCAGGGTGCATTGTATTTGAAAGGTAGGACATACCCTGGTTTGTGTGGCAGGTCCTGATAGTGAATAACAGACCATTTTGTTTTTCCCTATTGCAAGGCTACCTCCTCACATAGGCCAGAATGGGCAGTTTGATTATAACATTTTATAATCCTAACTGACCCAGGGAACGTGGTAGAAAAACGAATATAGTATGCCTGAACTCAGAATGATAAACTACATCTTTTAGTGAAGTTGGTTTAACATTCTGTGTTTGAAAATACCACTTTTAGAAAGTAGGTATTTTCTTGCCTAACCATTCAGCCTGCCTTTGCTAGGTTGTATCTTGCATGTCAGGTTTGTGAGTGACAGGAGGGTCGGGGCTCCAGCAGTCTGATGAGTCAGGGCTGGGCTGAATAGGGAGTGTGGGGCGGAGATTTCTTTTCACTCCCCTGAGCCCTCATAGAATAGAGAGTAGGGGGAGGAGATTTCCTCTCAGCTACCTAGGCCAGGTCCACTCTCAAACAATGCTATCTCCACCTCCTGCCAGGAAGCTGCATAGAAGTGGTTCTGGCTAGGTACAGGCACCCTATGCCTTCAGAGGACAAAGGATTTACTGGTGTAAATATTGGGGCCCAGACCTCAGAACTTTAGATCACTTCTGGGAAATTAAAACAAACCTGTGCCAAGGAGAAGAACCAGGGAAGCTGAAGGAGGAGGCGACCCCTATGCTGCGTGTTGTTGGGGTTGGTCTGCAGTGGTTACTGTATTGCCAAGGAAAGGAGAAAGGAACTGAGTGTGCTTTTACATAATCTTGAAGAAGATCTCCAGGGGCTTGAAGATTGAGTTTGCCTCCTGCCTGAAGTCTCAGGGATACAAGACTTCAACCCCAGCTCCCCTCCTGAATTCCCTTGCTGGGAATTGAAGTTCCTGCTGTTTTTTGGGCCTTCTGAGAGACTGCGTGTTGCTGGGAGCTGGAAGCACATCGCAACGAAGAGGACACCTTTCACCATCGCAGCAGTTGTTGTCGCATTGCCGAGTAAGCGTGCCGCCGCTGCCGCTGTCGGCATCGCCTCACCAAAGCGCCTCGTAACACTGGAGAAGCGTGCCGCCGCCACAGAGGTCGCCGTCGCATCCCCGGAGAAGCATGACGCAGGGCCTGTCGCAGCTCAGAAGTTCACCGAGTCACCAAACGGCAGTTGGGCGTGCACACATCACACCTACGTTGTCGCACTGCAAGCAAGACTCTATTTTGTCGCATCGCACCAAATTGTCAACGCATCGAGGCGCCATCTTGTCGCCTCGTAACCTGGACGCAGTAAGAACTGACGCATCACCTCCCCACGCGGTGAAGAACCGATGCATCACCTCCTCTCCGGTAAGGAACCGACGCATCACCGTCCCTGCACTGCAGTAGGAAACCGACGCATCACCTCCCCCCGAAGTAAAGAACTAACGCACCCTTGTTCTTGCGTGTAAAGAACCGACGCATCACCTTCCCTGCGACCCCTTTGTTTGTTTTGCGTCACACATCTAAGGTACATTGAGAGTAAAAGTGTTGCATTTATCATCTACATTGAACTGAACTATTTCTACTATTTGACAGTCATATGTTTGAGTATTGTATTGTGGACTTTTGTCGTTTGGGTCTTGTGTTAAGTCTATATAAAGAATACTTATTTTTATATACAACCTGTGTGGTGTCTGTAGTGTTGTCACTGTATTACTGTATGTGTTCACAAATGCTTTACACACTGACTCTGAGATAAGCCTGTCTGCTCGTGGCAAGTACCAAGGGGGTGAGAAGGGGTTATTTTGGAGTGTAGCCCCCTTACCCTAACTAGAAGCAAGGGTCCCTATTTGGACAAAGGTGTATACCATTGCCAACTAGAGACCCCCAGTTCTAATATAAATTATGCCATGTGCAGCCCACTCTTTCCAGAAGGGCAGGGTGGGATCGATTTTAACAGCAATGTTTAACCAGAGTAAGGTCATTTCTGAGCCTGTTATTTTGTTGGTGAAACATTTATCTAAGGTTTTTATAGCTAATAACGAATCCCCAATTATCCTAAATGACTGAGGATACTTAAGTTGTTTAATTGTAAGGGTGCTGATTGGACAAAGAGGGCTAACTAGGTCTGCCACAATGTCTACCCAAGCAGGTCAGGAATGGGAGTCTGGCTTTAGCCACCAAATGGCTTGTCTGGTCCGAAAAGTAATATGATAATTTTTTGTAAGTTTTGAAGGGTCATGTCACCCTTAAACCTATTTGTTTGGCGTTTCCTTTGTGAAATTCTTGCTGTCTTATCTTTCCAGATAAAGGCAGATATTAGTGTATTAATGGATTTGTAAAAGGTGTCAGAGAGATTCATTGGGAATATACTCAAGAAGATGTTCATTTGTGGAGCTAGCATCATCTTAACTCTTTGTATACTTCCCCACCATGTGATACACATAGGTGATCACATGTCACTTGCATTTTTAATCTTAGCCAGTATGTTATCCTCTATGTGCCTTCTGGGGTCCATAATCGTATCATCGAGTTAAATGCCAGGGTATTCTAATGTAGAGGGCTGCCATTTTAGGTTTGCATGTGTAGCTATGTTTGAGAGACATAGCATATTTAAAGGGAATATTTATTTTTCTTTATTTATGGCAGAGCCTGACACCAAAGCGTTTTTGGAAATGATGGCAAGAATTGCCGGAACTGTCTAATCTCCCTTGGACGAGAAGATCAAGACATCGTCTGCATAGGCCGCTAGTTTTTGTGGGCCACTGATAAAGGAAATCACCTTTTTGTGTGTCTCCCACTGCCTAAGGACCTGCCAGGACGCTTTGCTGCCAGAAGGGGAAAGGCTGTTGTATCGCACTGCTGCGGGACTGCGAGGACCACGGTGCTCAGCGCCCAGCTGATTGGACTCACCTGGTTCCTCTTCCCGTTCCTGCCTCCACCAACCACGCAACGCCTCGCGGCCCCCGCTTCGCGGGAGCCGCTCGTAGGGCTTGGTTGTATAAAATCTCGGCTGGTCTTCATTCTGTGTGTGTCTCCCACTGCCTTAGGACCTGCCAGGACGCTTTGCTGCCAGAAGGGGGAAGGCTGTTGTATCGCACTGCTGCGGGACTGCGAGGACCACGGTGCTCAGCGCCCAGCTGATTGGACTCACCTGGTTCCTCTTCCCGTTCCTGCCTCCACCAACCACGCAACGCCTAGGGCTTGGTTGTATAAAATCTCGGCTGGTCTTCATTCTGTGTGTGTCTCCCACTGCCTAAGGACCTGCCAGGACGCTTTGCTGCCAGAAGGGGGAAGGCTGTTGTATCGCACTGCTGCGGGACTGCGAGGACCACGGTGCTCAGCGCCCAGCTGATTGGACTCACCTGGTTCCTCTTCCCGACCCCGCCCCCTCTTGCCCTTCTGATCTTTTGTTAGACCCCGCCTGAACGCGCTAGCGGTACGCGCGCGGTTCGTAGCACGGGGCGAAGACCGGGCAAAGAGCGGGCCGTTTGTGGCCGTTCGTGGACAGCCGTGGACGGGACGGGTCTATATTCATAGGGGTGTTATTGCTTATGCTATAAGGAACTGTTGTGCTAGCGGGAATTATCCTCCTATTACTTGTAGATTGTTAGCTAGTCGCAGCAGTTGCTGTAATACCTTCACTGTTTACCAAGTGTTTTTTGATTCTTCCCCGTGCACCTTTTCCCCGGCCGCCCCTGGTTCTGTGTGCTCTTCTTTTCTAGAATGTCTTCCTTAAGGTCTGGTAGGAAGTTCACGCAGGACAGTACTGTGGGACGTGTTACAGGGACCCTGGACAACTTCATCATGAGAGCAGCTAGGGTTCTTGAACAGGAAATTATTTTGACGGAAAAAAGATTGTCCCTAGAAATTTCTGCCAAGAGATCGTCTCTTAGTAATATTATGGCAGCTACTTCCCCTGACTTTAGGTCGCCCCAAACACTCATCGACCAATCAGGTAACAACGAGCTTGGGTCAGTGGCTCCTCAAACCATGAGTTCGTTGGACAACTTTCCTGCTATTATCAATACTTCTGAACCCTGTGGTCAGCCTTCTAATACAAGTGATAACCACTCGCTGCTCACTAATAAGCAGCTCGGTAAGGATACTACGATCACGGTCAGTAAATTTCCGTCCATCAATAAGAAAAGAAAATGCGGGGGAGCGCATCCTAGGGGTAAACGTGCTAAAGTGTCCAAATTGTCCAAACCTGTAAATCCTTGTCTCCCCCCTCTCCCCAACTTGTCTCGTGGCACCCTCACTACTGTTGGGTGTCCCACGCCATCCCATACTCCCCTGCCCCTTGGACATCTTGAATCTTTAGAGCAACTACTTAAATCTTTTTTTCTACCCCTTTACGAGAGAGTTAATCGTCTTTCTACTTCTCTAGAGAAATTAGAGAGTATGATGTTGTCTAATTCGTCCCTAATGGAGAAGATCATAGTGACACAATCTGTCCCTAAGATTTCATTAACTCCTGATACTGCTCTTGAAGTAGGGGTTGTTTCTAGTGGCACCACCCCCCAGGTTAGCGCATCCTCTGATCTACCTGTTCCTAATGTACATGTTGCGGAAGTATCTCATACTCCATCTACCCTCGCCATGACTGTCGATCCAGTTAGCAATGCTGTTACTAATTCGAGCAGCTCTGCAACTGGACAATTTAATATTGAGGAGGACAGTCTCTTCTTCAAATTTCCCTGTATTAATCTCCCCCCGGAGTCGAATCCATACACAGTCATTATAGCGGGCGTTCCCAGGCTCCTGCAGGTCAAGACTGAATCCCACAGTGAGTTGAAGAACAAAGTAATTCATTGGTTAAATCATTATAGGCCACTACCGGCTAGACTTTGTGCTGAAATTCTTACTGTCCGTAGGGTGTGTTGGTTGGGTAAGGGGGTTAAAAGAGTGGAGGGTGATTGTGTGATTATTAATTTCCGGGATCCTAAGGTGGTGACCCATATATGTTCCCATCCTAAAATTACGAATGTCACTGGAATAATCACCCTGGATTTGTCATATTTTTACCCTCTTGGCCAGCGTGTTATATCTGGTGATGTGGTACCGGGCTGGGAAAGGGTCAATAGGGTTTCTTTCCGCCAGCCAGGTTTAGATTTTCACCTTCCATTGTTTAATTCCTTTGCCCCTTTGAATAATTTGGATGGGGTCGATTGACCATTCATAAATTGTCATAACCAGGGCAGTGTGTTCAAGGTTTCAGATGACTTTGCTTATCCTGGGTTTGTTAGTTGGGGTGGGTCTAGGAGGGTATTTTCGGGGCCGGGTGCTTTGCTTTCGGATCCTGTTTGTGACCCTGTTATAGCCCCCCCTAGCATTCTAGATCATCTCCCACCCGCCCTGGCGTGTCATGATAATTTTCCGTCTTCCAGTTTTACAACTGGCAACACACAAAGAATTGAGCGGACACCCTGTGCGGGTGTGTCGCTTATTGCTAAACCAGTAACCACGTCCACTGTTTTCTGTGTTCTTGAGACTGATAGTATGGCACCTGATATTAGTGTTTCCTACCCAGCAGTCCCGCGGTCCTCACCCTCTTTGTTGCTACCTGATACTCCCAGCTCCACCCCCCTTACCCTGGCTTCATGGAACATTGCCGGTCTCCGGAGTAAAATTTCCACGGAGGACTGGTCTGATTGGGTAACCACCCACGATATTCTTGTTTTTCAGGAAACGTGGGCTGTGGATCCTATTCATTTCCCTGGGTATGTGAAATTTTTTAAGGGGGCATCTAGTGGCCCAAGGGGCCGTCCTTCGGGGGGTCTCTGCATATGGGTTAGGCAAACCCTCAGGTATAGCCTTACCGAAATGGCCATTGATAGCCCCGATTTACTGATCGTCTCTTTGCAACACAATAATGACCCCAAAATTTTGATTATAAATGTATATAATAGGAGCCTTCCTGGTGGGCGTGGTTCAAACACCTTTTTACAACTGGATGGGTTCTTGGATACTGTCGATCCAAGCATAAATGTGGTAATAGTGGGTGACCTAAATTGTTGTTTTGAGCCAATGCACCCTGCTTGGGAATCACTCACTTTGGATGTGGATACCATATTGAACATCCCCTTTCTAGACCTTCCACCTATTAAGCGGTGGACTGAGTCCGCTGTTCAGTGGATGAGTCTTTGTATGGAACGTGGCTTTCGGGCTGCTAATGGACGCACTCCATCTGATAAAAATGGCAAGGTGACTTTCTCTGATGGTCGTGGTCGTAGTAGTAGAATCGACTACGCTTTAATTAAAGTGGAGTTCTGGTCCTCTCTATGCGATATGATGGTTTTAGACCGCCCGGAGAGTGACCATAATCCCCTAGTCTTGACATTCCTGCTTTGCCCTGACCACAGAAACCCACAATCTGAGTTAGTGACAGCAGATGTTCTCCTTACCAACAACCAGCGGAGAGTGCGTTGGGAAAAAGTTGCCCTTGATAGTGCAGTACTTTCTGAGATCAGTCAAAAAGTTTCCTGTGCGTTGGAAGATCTGCAGTCCCTTCGGAACCTGGAGGATGTCGTTGGTGAAACTACCAACATTCATGTAACCCTATTTTCAGGCCTCAAGTCCCTTTTCTCAAAACCTTGTAAGGCCAAGAAACCTTCCACCATAAAACCAAGTTCTTGGTATACCAAAGCCTGTCAGGCGTCTTATAGTAAACTGAAAATTGCCATTAAAACTAAAAACCAGGCAATTATTAGATCTGCCAGGAAAGACTATAACAAATAACAAGTACAAGCTAAGCAAGATTGGGACAATGACCACTGGAATGATCTTTTGGCGGCCAGTAAGCATAGGAATTTAACAATGTTTTGGCATATTTTGAAGTGGGGCAACTATCCGAGTATGCAGGCTCCCTCTAACAATGTACCCCCGGACATATGGGTGTTACACTACGAATCTCAGTTTTCGGTCATTAATCTGGCTGAGGCCCCCGTTCTTCCACTTAGTAGGGATTTGACCATTTCTTCAAACTTCAAATTTGAGGAAGAAGAGGTCAAGACCGCTCTTTCAAAGGTGCCTGATGGCAAGGCTCCAGGAATTGACTGTGTCCCTGCGGAGCTTTTTAAATCTGACCTTGGCAATTGGGTGCCTTATATCGCTTTCTTGGCTAACGCCATAGTCAAGGGGGCTGCCATTCCGGAATCATGGAAGGGCGCCGAGATTCTACCTATTTTTAAAAAAGGTGATCGCTCTTGTCCGGGGAACTATCGCCCAATTAGTCTCATCGACTCAGTCCAAAAGACTATTGCAAGAATGATCCTGGCGAGGATCCAGTCATGGATCGAGCAGGACGATATTATCTCGCCCCTGCAGGCCTGTTTTAGGTCCTGTACTAGTACCATAGACCAGGCATTCAAATTCCAACTGATTGTCTGGAAAACGGTATATCTCTGTGGTGGAACAATATATGCTGCTTTCGTAGACCTTCGGTCAGCTTTTGACCTAGTCAACAGGACCAAACTCTGGGAAGCATTAGCGGTGCTTGGGATGCCAGATGATCTTTTAAACATCATTATTAGATTTTATGAAAACAACTTTGCCCAAATTAGATGGGGAAATCAAGGCCAGGTCACAGAAAGATTCAAAGTTAGTAGGGGTGTCAGGCAAGGGTGCGTCCTTGCGCCTACTCTATTTTTGCTTTTTATAAATAGAGTTGTGCAATACTTTTCTTCTACCTCTACGGACGCCCCCACGTTGGGTGGTTCCAAAATACCCCTCCTTATGTTTGCTGATGACACCCTACTTTTATCCCAGACTTTGTCTGGGTTGCAGACGGCTTTGAATGTGTTTGCTAATTTTTGTTCTGACTTTGACCTTCTAGTTAATGTTTCCAAAACCAAATATATGGTCTTTAACAAAGGGAAACATGTGAAAGGTCATGTGTTCATGAACAATGACACACTTGAACGAACTAATATCATGACCTATTTGGGGATAGTGTTTGAAAACAAGCTGAATTGGAGGCCACAAATAGACGTTCTTTCTTTGAAATTTGCTCAACTCTCTGGTTGCTTGGTTAAGGATCAGAGGCAGTCACAGATGAAATTGATAGGCCCTCCTATCAAAATCTATAATGCTAGGATAAACTCAGCCATTCTTTATGGTGCCAAACTCTGGGGCTTCGCCGATCTTTCTTCCTTGGTCAAAGCACAATATAAATTTTTTAGAAAGCTTACGGGCCTCCCCTGTTCTACCCCACTGAAACCGCTCTTGTTGGACCTTGGATGCCATCCCTTCGATGACATCGCAAGGTTCAAACCTTTGGCTTTTTGGAGGAGACTTTGGACGACACCGGAATTAGGTCCCTATGCCAAGGCATTTCTAGATGTCCGCTCTATTTTGGGTTCTGATAACATCACATGGTTCAGGCAAGTTAGATTACTATTGGAATATATGGGTTTAGGATTGCTTTGACCCAGGTGCCAACCCTTTCCCATCCAAGAAAGATTTTAAAAATCTTTATTGGTTAATGGTTTTACAAAAACAGTCCTCCCTAGTTCCTGTAGAGTCTTTGTCCGGCAGGTTTTATGAACATAAAACAGTTTCTTCCCTTGAAGCCTACTGGGACATTATCTCCAGGCCTAGTGATAGGAAACTTTATCACCAATTTAGGGTCGGCACCTTACCAACTAAATCATTCACTAAAAAATGGAAGGGCGGGCCTTGTGAGTTTTGTAGCTGGTGCCAGGATTGTGTTGACTCGGTAAGGCACATATTCTTTGCCTGCCCGGCTTATGCCGCCCCCAGGGCCAAATGGCTCAAACCCATATGCCGTAATCTGGGAACTAGACAGGGGTTTGCAGCCCTTAGCATTTTGAGATTTGATACTGGCGAATGTGTTGTTGTTGCCGTGGCCAAATTTTTGGGCTGGGTATGGAGGCAATAGACTACTTGTGCGATGTTGTGTCTTTGTATGATCATTACCGTGTTTTTCTGGTTATGTTTTTAATATTTGTTTTTGATTGTATTTCTAAATGTTTGCAAATGTCTTTTATGATGAAATTTTATCGATAATAAAGACAAAATGAAATGAAATGAAATGTTTGTTCCAATGGCATAGAGAAGGGTTTCTATTGAGAGGAGAAATAATAGGGGACATAGAGGGCAACCTTGTCTAGTTCCTTGCGCTAATAGAAGTTTATTTGACAAGTGCCTATCAAGTTTGATGCCAGTCGAGGGTTTATGATAAAGCAACATGGCCATACGAATAAAGCAGTCACCCAAATAAATTTTTTCCAAGACAGCCTTGAGTAAGGGCCATTAAACTTTGCCAAAAACCTTCTCCAAATCAAGTGTCAATTTAGCCATTTTCTATTACATGACAAATGTGCAAATATTGTCTGCAGCTAATCTTCCCTTTACAAAACTAGTCTGGGATGGATGTGTGATAGAGGGGAGCATTTTCTCTAATCTAAGGGCTTGTTATTTAGTATACATTTTATATTCAGCGTTGAGTAACAATATGGTATGAAAATTCTTCATACAAATGGATCTTTACCTTTTTTAGGTATCACTGCTATATGGGCTTCTGAATCTGACCCAGAGATTTCGCCCAATGATTCAAATTTAGTAAAACAGTCACTCAAATGAGGTAATAAAATGTGTTGGTAGCATTGGTAAAGAGAGGCCAGGAATCATCTGGACCCAATGTTTTTTGTGTTTTAGGGAATAAATAGCCTTGGTTATTTTATCTGGATCAATCAGTTTGTTAAGAGCGACAAAGTCCTTGTTTGCCGGTCAGTGTAACTGGATTGAGTCCAGGTATGATTGACAAGCTTCGGAGCTGTGCCTACAACCAGAGTAGGATGGATTATACAAGGTCTGAAAGACTTCTACAATTTTTGTATGGCTGACCTTTATCATGCCAGTTTTATCCTTAATGGCTTGGTTCTGTAGTTTTTAAATTCTTTAAGGGTTAGAGCTAAAAGTTTACAAGTCTACTTTCGTTCAAGAAAATGTTTAGCCTTCGTTTTAGTGGAACAGACATAAACTCTCTGAATTAGGATTTTTTATATTTGTATTTAAATATTTTTATCCTGCTTATATGGTTGAAATCCAGAAATAACGTTCTTTAACTCTCCAGTTTTTTAATCTGCATTTCTAAGAGGTTCAACCTTATGTTCAGAATTTGTATTCTTGGTCACCATAATGCTGAGCATCTCACCCCTTCATCGCATCCTTGATTGTCTCTATATCCATATCAAGTGTTTTATTGGTTTGAAGGAACTGAGAAATAGAGCAAGAAATGTGTTTTTGGGATTGTGGGTCTGTGAGAATGAGATCATTTATTCTCTATAAGCAGCTCTTGGTATACTGTTTGGAGAGGTTAATGGTAAGGGTAATGCATGTTTGATCGGAAATGAGGATAGGCACTATGGTAGGATCAGAGGCCACTTGGACTAGATAATTCTCTGGCTAATAAGTAATTTATTCTGAACAGTGTTGTAGGAGTGGGAATAGAAGGTAAATTCACTGCCTGTTGGATTATGAAATCTCTGTATGTCCACCATATCATTGTCTTCACAGAGTTTACACATTTGTCTCTTTGAGTGATTGGATTGATAGGAGCAACGTGCACAATGTCAAAGGTATCCCAAGAGTAAGGTGGAAACAGGCTGTAATGTTCAAGCAACACAAAGTCTCTTATCTCCATTGTTCAAGTCTTTGTACAATGACCACAGAATGTCCTAGCAGAAGCTGCACTATTGTGTAAACATGCACAGAGTTAATCAGCTGTCTCTCATAAGAAAGGATAAAGCACAGTTTCACAGGCATGTTGAAATCTATGTGAGGACGGGTCAGTATCTTCAACAGAAAGGGAAGAAACTAACAGTGAAATGATGATGGCAGAGTGAGATTAGTGTGACATACATGAGTTCAGCAAGTGTTTCACAAAGGTCCCTAAGTCTTTAGGCTCATCATAGATAGAAGTGTGGCTCTCACGTACTCATGTATGATCTTCATGTTTGCTGGGCCAGCAAAGGAAAACATAATGTTAGGGATCTCAATTCCAGGCACAGGGGCAAGCATCTTCTCCATTCAATTCCCTGTAGGTTTTGCAAAGTCTTGGGAGATTCCAACTTTATGACGCTTACAGTGTATGGTTTTAATCCTTATCATGCGATCCAAAACCCTTTCTGTGTGATGGTATCTTAGGGGTATGAAAATGGGAGCTCATGGGTTCGATAAGGTAGAAACAGTTTTCGTTGGAATTCTATGTACCTGCTTGATTTCAAAGTTTTATCAAACAAGATTTCTAGCACTCGGGTGAGCCAAGATTCAAGTAAAGATGCACATGATTTTTCTTTGCTCTCTGTATTTTCGGGGAAGCCAAAGATCCTTAAGTTGCCTCTCCAGAGATTTCACCTTTCGTGCCATTAAATCAGTTCTTTATTAGCGTGTGTTGGCTATCTTCCGTTCTACTGATTCTCAATTCTGCCTCTTCCATGCGGTTAGCCAGAGCCTTAACGTCTCATTGTGGGGCCACCATTTCTGCTTGTATGCATTCCATATCTGCTTTTGTTGACTGTATCAGGCCACGCAGGGAATTGAGCCTTTGTAAGATATCTATGCTATTGCAGAGGTCTTGTTTTCCTTTCACTGAGGTGTCTGGCAGAGGAGTGTCAGATTTAGAGTGCTTTTGAACATTCTTGATCCCTCAGATCTTTGGACCCTTTATGGTCTCCCAAATCTCTTTTGCATCTGCCATGACTTGGTTCACCAAGATATGAGACAAGAAAGGGAAAGACTTACGTCTCTACAACTAGGAAAGCGTTAGGATGCAAAATCCACTGCTCTGTAGTTAGACAAAATGTATTTCAGCTTAGGGCTGATTGTGGCGAGTAGTTATGGAACTATGGCCTGTGCGGAAGCAAATACGGAAAGGCAATGCTGCACAGAGGAGAATGAGCATTATATTCTAGAAAAGGTAAATGAGCTGTGTGAGGCAACTTTGATGAGCAGTCAGGCTTATGCATTTGCCCCCAGGTGAGGTGGTGTAAGGCCATCTGAAGTGCAAGAGGTTCAAAAGGCTTAAAAGGCCCCAAGGGGGACCACCCTGTAAAGTAGTTAGTAATCTGAACTAGCGCCTCAGGGGAACATCTTCGGAGATCCCTTACACTAATTTTGCACTTGCCCAATTTGTTTGTGAGTAGCCGGGATGTGGTACATCCATAAGGTACATCTACAAGGTATGCAGACAGTGTCAAGGCCGCAGGGATCTAGGCACATTGGAAAAAGAGCACTCCGCACTCCTCATGCGGTCTGGCAGTGTATGGGCCCCCTATATTGCATTATGTAGTCAATGGAAGCACAGAGAGAGAGAGAGCAGGCAGAAGAGCCAGTGAGTGTAAATTACAGTGTTCATTGCAGCAGGACTGGTTGTGCGTCAGCCAGATCTTCTGAGCTCCTCGGTCGCCGGCACTGTCTTGATTCTTTCCTCGTTCCCAGCATTAGATCTGGTTGGTGGAGAAGATAGTTGCAGAGCATCACTGCAGTCATCTCATTGTCAGTCTTCATGACCTGAGGGATTCCAGCAGTCGGGCATATTGTTTTTCCTAACCTACTGCACCCATTAACAAGTGTGTACGGAGGTGATTAAAAACTCATGTAAAGAGCCCTCTCACTAGGTGGCCATTCCCAACCGGGCGTTCGCTACGCCCCCTTGGGGTACCAATTTACCAGAGACTTGCAATTAAATTGATTGTGGCAATTGGTTATAAGCCAATTGCACCAAGTTTAGGGGAGAGAGCAAGCACTTTAGCACAAGTTAGCAGAGGCACAGAGTCCTAAGGCCAACAAAAAACGAGATAGATCAGCAAAAATAGGAGGGTTGAAGGCAAAAGGTTTGGGGGTGACCCTGCACAGACTGCCATGTCCACCATCATAGTTTTCCAAGACTAGGGGCAGAGTACCTTGGTGTTGGTAGGTCTCTGTCAGAATACTCAGATTTTAATCAAGTCTATTTTCCAAGAGTTGCTACTACTGGGGTATTGGTGTCAATTGTGTTAGGTCTACTGGTTCTCAAGCAATTTGATGGTTCTTTTAAAGGCATTAAAAATATTAAAGGGTAGTGGTCTGGTTCAGGGACCGAAATTAGAATGCCCCATTTAGTAAAAATAAACACTTGTGCCATTATGTAGTCAAACTCGTCTTTGTATTTTAGTGCCATTCTTGTGATTTTCCTCCTCCATGTTTTCCTTAGAGGAAGAAAAGCTATATTATATATATTTATATATTATTGATTGAGCAGAAAATATTTTTGGGGCATTTGGAAGAGACTTCAGCAACTTAAGAATATTGCCTCGGCTCAAGATATCCTGTAGTCCTCTAGAACTACATAGAGAACTAAATAAAGGTTTGAGTAGAACAGCAAGCAGTTCAAGTTCCGGTTTATGACTGGTGGCGTTACTGGTAGCGAGTTGATGGACTTCCACTTCACTTGATAGTGCCTAAAAGTTGACACAGTTCGGCTCCATCTCTGAAGCTCTTGGTGTGTTAGTCCTGTTGGTTATTTGTGAAACTCCTTCCTCCAAGGAACATGGGAGTCTAGTCTCAGGGAGGAGAAGCATAATATAGAAGCTCTCACCCAGGTTTAATGCTCTGTTGGATAAATTGGTGGAATAGATGGTAGTGCTGGAGGATCTTGTCGGATTTTATTTGTACCTCTCTTGTGATGGCCTTACACCTTGTAGAAGAGTTACCCTGTGTGGACTCTTGACCTACGTGGGGGATGGTTGCTTAATGTCCCCTTATCTCATTTCTCTCCTGATGGATTAGCTCCTCCTCTTTTGATTCTTGTCAGAAGGGTTGTTTCTAGGTGTTAATTCTTTCTGGCTCAGCCTGAGAATCTTTGTAATGATTGAGAGGATGGTTTAGAAAGTTTATATCGGACACTACTGGAATTATTGGAGCACATCTTTCAGCACAATAGAAAGATGAAGAGATTTTAGGCTCAATGTTTTTCTTTTGTTTGCTGTAGTAAGGGGAGAACACGCTCTCTGCTTTGCCATGGAGCTAGCTTCAGTTCGATATTGTTTGTTAGGTCGTTTGAGGCTTTTACAGTTCTTTTACGAAATGTAAGGATTGAATTCATCTTATAGGTTATCGTTAAAAGACTGACTTCCTTGATTTTCAGCTGTATACATTGCCTCCACTTCTTTTGACTGTGATTGTTTATTGCCACTGTACTTGTAGACTCATTAACCAAAGGCAATTTCTTCTTATTTGCGGTGCACTATAGGCTATACTTGACTGTAACTCCTCGTACATCTTATCAAACATTGTTCCGTACGAGGTCATATTAGGCAAACTCTACCTTTTGACCACTACCTGGTCTGCTACTATTGAACATTTTGTCCCAGCAGTGTCACTCAGGGCATTGCTTTGCACAGGACGGCAATGGATCTCAGCGGAGACAGCCACTTCCCTAGTATGAGTTGATTTTTTCTATTTTATTTCAGGGGCCTGCAACCGTTTTGCTGGTAGTAAAACGGCTATTGATTTCAAATTTAACTAGTTGTTAGAATAATTTGTCTTGAAAACATCCACCACTAACTGAAATATTGCAGACAAACCTCCTGATGTATTAGGTATTGGGGAACAGGAACATGTGCATGGGCTCTGGTCTTCTTGATCTTGCACCAGAATTAATAAACACTTTAAATTTTGCAATGTGGGTCCTCATTACCGCAGTCTCAAAGGCTCCAAACAGCATTCAGATTTTTCTAACCCATGTCAGAACCCGTGTTTCCGAACATTTCTGATCGACCAATTACAATGAGAGGTAACCGTTCGGTCATTCCGAATTGGTTCCGACCGGCATTCAGAAACTCCGAGGTGGTCGGAATCATACGGCACTATAGACTGCATTTTCGACCGACGTATTATGATGTCGGATTCTGACAGCCTTTCCAATTCGGTCTGTCTGACACGAAAAGGCTTTCCTAAACTGACTTTGGGAGGCCCTAGCAGGTCCCCCTTCATCCTGAGGCTTCCAGTTGGAAGCCTTAGGGGTAGCCAAGGGACCCCCTTGTAAAACCATGCACAGTGTTGCAGGCACCATGGGGTGCCTGTGACAGGGTGCAATGTTTTCTGCAACCACCTCTTTTTTCAATGGGAGCCTGTGTTGTCGGTCAGAACACAGGCTGGCCTTTAAGTCAATGGGAGTCTGACCGAATGGTGTTCGGAAACATCGTAATCAGTCAGTCGGACTCTCCGAACCCGAGTCGGTCAGAACGACAAGGAGTCGGTCGGGTTGCTTTCCGACCGACATCGTAATGAGGCCCTTAGTTGCAATGTTGCCAAAAGGTTTTGAATCTACTTGAAGAGAGAGGTTTTTTCCATGTACAGTTTAGGTAATTGACTCGCTTTGGTTAGTGATTATTTGTGATGACTTAGATGGCTCTAGTTCTGAAAATCCTGACATTTGGGTACCAAAATATATTATTGACAGGGCATGGGAGTGTACGAGGAGGACCATTACCTTGTAATGCCTGTATAAATTGAAAATGCTAAATAAGGAGTAGATAGGATGGTTAGGCTGCTTTTTAGGCAGAGTGCCTCAGGAGTTATAGAGTTTTGCATAATCTTTTGTCTATTACTCGCAATTATTTGCTGAATAAGGTTGTTCAATTAAAAGATAGTGAGGTTATTCTCGGAGGGTTTCTTTTGTGTTGACATTACAACTTCCAGCTGCTTTAGTATTGTTGTAAGCAAATCCATGGGAGATGGTGCGAAAAAGATGGTAAAGATGGTAGATTCTAGCAAGGTGGCCCTACGTTGAAGAGATAGAAGGTTGAGAAGTTCGATGCTCCATTTTACTTACTGGTTACAGGCCCTTTGCATATTTTCTTTCCATTTTTTTTATTAGATCAAAGCACACTAGGCTTGATCGCAAGCTGCACCAGGCATGCTAGCCAAGTGGACTTACACACCCACACCTAGCATCCCCTCTAACAAGCTCCCTGGCCCCCCTCCCTTGGCTGCTGGGCCTTACCAGTGGACTCTGCTGCTGGAACGTCGACTGCAATTTGACAAGGGCCCTTTGGGGGCTCCCGCAGCCATTCAGCTCAGACCAGCCAGGTGAGAGCCATTTGCAGCGCAAGTTCACTGACAGCTTCTGCCATCCTCTTCAGCCCTCGTCAGCTATTTGCCCTCCCTCCCCCTTCACCTACTCTTGGTCTCACTTGTGCAGGGCTGCCAGAACCTATCCTGAGCCTGGAATGAGCCCTTTGGAGCTGGCTGGAAAGTTTTATGAGCCAGGCTGCAGGGATTAGAGGGTATCCAGTAGCTAACAGTAGGCCCACTATGGGTTTGATAGACTCCACTCCACCCTCTGCAACATACTCAATTGCCTGCAGGCTTTGGGCACTAAGCTCTGGCAAGGACGTGGCTCACAGATCTGTGACTCTAAACAGCAGCGGGCATGCCTAACAGCGTATGACATCACGCAATACAGTTGATGTAGGCAGTCTGAAAAGACAGTATACCTTCACCTTGATGGCCAGTAATGGTGTTTCCAGGCTATAAAGGGGGAGGGGACCAGCACTGAAGATCCATGCCTTTGGCTGAAAAATCCATGAATGACTCCCAAACGCATTGAGAAACCTCTCATTATTTTTTGTTTTTCAAGAACAGACTCCTACCTTAGGAGTTATTCTTGAAGATAAAAAGGTTTGCAGAGCCGCAAACATGGCAACTGCCTGGAAAACTCTTTAGTCTTCAGAGCAACTGCTGCAGTGGTGCTTGCTTCAGGCTTAGCGATCCCCATCAATAAGATGGTGATCTCTAAATATACTATCCTTTACCCAGGAAGCATAGGCTAAAGCAATGACCCTGCAAACAATCAAATGCATTCAAATATAATGCAAGCAGAAAAACATTAAAGCATTCTTGAAAGTAAGCTTGTAAATCAGCTATGTTAGACCTGGCATCCTTGGCACGATTTTCCCTTGTCTTTTTGCCTCCTGTATTTATGCTGTGTGCTGGATTTCATTTTTACTGGTCTAGATTATTTGGACACTTTGCCACTGCTGATCAGTGCCAAAGTTCAAGTGCTCCCTCTGAAATTGTGAATATGGATTGGTGGTTCCATGAGTGGCTTGTTTGATCTTGTTAGACTTACTACTAAGTCCCTAGTACAGTGCACGCACTGCGTGTGCCCAGGGCCTGTAAGTCAAATGCTGCTAGTGGGCCTGCAGCACTGATTGTGCCTCCCACACAAGCAGACCTTCAAAGGGGTCTCAGACCTGCCACTGCAGTGTCTGTGTGCAGACTCCACTGCCATGTCGACCTGGTAAGTGCACCCACTTGCCAGGCCCTAACCTTCCCATTTTTTGCATGTGAGTCACCTCTAAGGTAGGCCCAAGGTACCCCTGAAGTGTGTGTGTACTGATGCGTGTGAAATGTCCTGATAGTGAAATACAGTGCATTTTGTTTTTCAATATTGAAAGGCTATCTGTCCCATAGGATAGAATGGAAGTTTATTTATAACATCCTGTAAGTTTAACTTCCCATTGGGACAAGATAGAAAGATGGAGTTTAGTATCCCTGAACTCAGAATATAAAAATGCATCTTTTAGTAACAATGATTTTTATATGGTGAGTTTGAAAATACCACTTTTAGAAAGTAGGGACTTTTTTGCTTAGCCACTCCTGTGTGCCTCTGCTGTTTGTGGATTGACTTTCTGGCTTTGGAGTGACAGGGGTTGGGGATTTGCAGTCATTGTAGATAGCCACTGGGGGTGGGGGGTGGTATGTCCTGCCTCCCCTGGATGACTCAGGGCTGGGCTGAATAGAACTGGGCAGCATTTAGAGTAGGGGGAGGGAATTTCCTTGCACCAGATTAAGCCTGGTCTGCCTTACACAATCCTTCTCCACTTCTTGCCGGGATGCTGGACCAGAGAGGGCAGAACTGGTTTTGACTGAGCACACAGCCTCTCTGCCACAAGAGAACAAAGAGAAATGGAATATAAATATTGGGGGCCAGACCCCAGAACTTTAGATTACTTCTGGACTCAAGAGGAACTTCTGTTAAGGAGAAGAGCTGGGAAAGCTGAAGGAGAAGTGCCGCACGTTTGCTGTGTGCTCCTTGGGGTTCAGCTGCAGTGGCTGTTTCTGCAAAAGAGAGGACCAAGACTTTGCTGTGTGCTGTGTATCCTGCTTGAAGTAGATCTTCAAGGTCTTAAAGTAGAGCTTGCCTCCTGTTCTGAAGTCTCAGGGACACAAAGACTTCACCACCAGCTCCCTTGTACTTCCTTGCTGGGAGTTCTGACATGCCAAGAGGAGCCTGTTTCTGTGTTGGGCCTCTGGAGGTTGTTCCTGCTGCTGGGACCCGGGAAAAGAGAAGCAACTAATGGAATGTGACGCATCCACACCCATTTCTGACACATCGCCGCTGTGCTGCTGAAAAAACAGACGCAGCACCTTCCCGTGGCTGGAGAAATTGCTGCACGCTGAATCTCATGCACCGATCTCCAAAGTCTGAGATCCAAGGACCGATTCTGACTCAGTCCCTGCTGTGCAACTGCAAGAACGAATGCATCATGGTAATAAGACTGGAGAGATCAATGCAGTGCCATTGCTGCATCGAGAACCGAATCATCTTCAAATCCCCAAGCAACGCGCCAGGGCGCCAAGTCTACAACAACGCTGGGGCCTCAGTAAGAAGCCGATATGTCACCTTTCCGCACAGTAAGATACTGACGAATCACCTCCTCTTCAGTAAGGAACCAACGCATCATCTCCCCTGGAGTAAAGAACCGACGCATCACCTTCCCTGGGCATGAGGAACCGATACATCACCTTCCCTGTGGCTGTTTTTGTTTATGATTTTGACGCATCAAAGGTACTTGGTGTTGAAAGTGTTGCATCTACAGTTTGCTATGGATAAAACTGTTTTACCATCTGAAAATCATTTTTGATTTTTGTATGTTGGATTTTTGTCATTTTTTATCTTGTTTGGTTTACATAAAAATTTCTTATTTTTCTAAACTATTGTGGTGTCCATTTGTAGCGTTTTCACTATATTACTGTACTAGTGTACACATGCTTTACACACTGCCCCTGAGATAAGCCTGTCTGCTCGTGCCAAGCTACCAAGGGGGTGAGTAGGGGTTATTTTATAAGTGTATCCCCCTTACCCGGAATAGGAAGAAGGGTCCCTACTTGGGCAAAGGTGCAAAAAATTGGCAACTAGAGACCCTCATTTCTAAGAAGCTGTCCATAAAAAGTCACTACAAATATCTACATGATTGCTTGTTTCCTTTTATTCAAGTTTGGTTCTCTATGAAGGTGGTTCTTTTTTTCTTCATTCTAAGCAAGGAAATCCATGCGGGTGGTAGTGCACTTCACAAATACAGATAACATAATCTGGCCATAAAAGTTGACTGCACCATTCTTTGAGTTAACATAACACAATGCTCCTCAATTTAATCTTTTTGCCTTTTCAGCATAATTTGCTCAGTGTGTCCTCACCAAATTAATGTACACACACTTGAGCTTACCTCCTAAAGTCTATAGGGTTACAAATACATAGTCAGTAATAAACTTTTGCGTCACATTTTTCTAGACTCTTTGCTTCCCTTGACAGCTATACCTTGTTCCGGATTACCAAATAGGCAAAGTAGGCACAAGCCTATGGGCCCCACTACTTTTGGGGACCCACAAACAACGGATCAAAATAATATTGATTTGATCTTGAAAGAAAATTGCAATCAAGCTTTCTTAAATTGTTACACTACTGAACAATTGTCATCGATCTTCAATCACACAAGAATAACTGAACTCACTTGCGATTATATCTACTGAATACAACGTCTTGCAAAAGATAGACTCACAAGATATAATTAAAGATTTAATCACAATCAAATTGAAGAAAGTGAACATTTAAGATTTTCTTTGTTTATTAACATTGTTTTAGTTGTTTAATAGCATTAATACCTGTTAATGTTTAGTTTTGTATAATAATATTGGCTTATAAAAATTGAAGCATGGCAAGATTAAAACATATTAGGAGATAATTTGCAAGGGTGCCCTCGAAATAATGACTTCCTTGCGGCCTCCACAGTGTTAAATGCGGCACTGGCTATACTATCTTGAATCAAAGGCAATGGCGGTTCTCCTTCTAGGGTTCCAGGTCTATGCCTCCCTTTCCTGGCCTCTTTTTATTATACCAAGAGTGAAGTATAGTATTTTATTCACTATTGGTAAAATAAAGAAAATGCAATCCATCATCAACCTGAGGCAGTTAAAGAAAATGTCTGGCGCAGGTGCACATAGGCGTCTGTACCAGTCATCGGAGATTATCTAGGGCTGATAAAACCCCCAACCCTGTCTCAGGGGACTGGCACACCTCAGTGCCTCCCAATTCATAATGTGGTAAGGCTTCAGAGGTAAAGGTAGACAAAGGCACTGCAGGCTTACGCCCTGCAGTGCCCATTGCTACACGTCAACCTGCAAGTCATCCCACCCTTTCCTAACACGTCACAAAGTGTGGTGTGACAAAGCAGAGACTAAAACCTCGAATCTGCCACTGGGCAGTTTTGAGGTTTCAGTTTCAAGCGCTGGAGTCTAAATGGGACCAGCACAGGCAGCAAGGTAAGTAAACAATTCTTTTAAATTCTGTGTATGAAGGTGTTAGTGTGTGTCCATGGGAGAGTGTGTGTATGTGTGAGCATGCCTGTTTGTCTGTTTATTTGAAAGTGAGAGTGTCAGTGAATGAGTGAGTCGAAGGGAGTAACATTGAATGATATGAAAATGATGTGAGATTGAGAATGACAGTGAGTGTAACAGTGTTGTTGTGTGTGCTGCTGAGTGAGGCAATTCTGAATGAGTCAGAGAATGAATGAGTCAGGCTGAGATTGAGTGAGCTGATTTGCTCAGACTGAGTGAGATGGAGTGAGAATGTTTGAGCCTGAGTGAGTAAGAGCGATATTGAGTCAAAATGAGTGTAAATGAGTGCGATTGGGTGAGTATGAGTGACTCAGGGTGATATTGAGTGAATCAGAATACACATGATTGAGTGAATCAGTGAGAATGGGTGAGAGTGAGTGAAAATGTCCAAGAATGACTGAATTAAACTGAGTCAGAGTGAGATTAAGTGAGTCGAAATGAGTGGGACTGAGTGAGAATGAGTGAGACTGAGTATGAATGAGCCACAGTGCAAATTGAGTGAATAAGAATGAGTGGGCCTGAGTGAATCAGATAGAAAAAATGAGTCATGGGGAGGCGCAGGGAAACTAGATGAGAATGACTGAGATTGAGCCGGAATAAGGGAGTCAGAATGAGACAAAGAAGGTGAGTGAGACTGAGAGAGTCAATGTGTAATTGAGTAAACTAGGAGTGAGAATGAGTGGGACTAAGTGAGAATAATTGCGAATGAGTGAGACTGCTTGAGTCAGTGAGACTGGGTCAGATTAAGTAAAAGTGAGTGCAAGTGAGAATGAGAGCAAGTGAATGAGACAGAGTGAGAATAAGTGAGAGAGTAAGACTCAGTGAAGTGTGAACATCCCCCCAAACCCTCTGAGTAAGTGAGTCAGACTCGCTCACCTGAATTTAAGCCAAGGATAACACCGCACCTCTTTTAAGAGTCACCAGCCACCACTGATCAGAGATGCTGTTAAGTGGCTTGTGGTGACAATAGCGCTAAATAAATGAATACACAAAATGCTACAGATTTTTTATGGCTTCTGTTTTGAGCATGAGTTTCATGCTCTGAGCCATGGGATCTGAGCCATGGGAGAGGGAGAATATTCAACATGTGTTTTCATTCAGCTCTAATTTGAAAACATGTAGCGCTCTTATTTGCTCATTTCTTTCAACTTTTTGTACTGCCCAGGATCCGTCTCTGAATTACTCTGCTTGTCCCTTATTCCTGAAAAATACCTGTATTAAATACAAAATATTTTTAAAAAACGTTTCTTTATTTCCACAGGTACATTACAGTAAGCAAGATTGTGATGTACATATTGTTTTAGGGCCTTATGAGTTTGGCGGTCTTCCTGTAGGACCGCCACCGTGGCGGTCCTAGAAGACCGCCAAGCCTGTTGAGGACCCTGCCACCAAATTACGAGGTGAGTCTAGGAGGGGCGGGCGGTCCAGCAGCTGTGTCACAGCGGCAGGTATGTAAGGTTCACAGGAGAGCTTAAACAGCATACCGCTGCTGTGACAGCACCTACGGCACGTTTGTGAACTGTGTGGCATGCATCATGTCATGCTTGCCACACAGTGCATGCATGAAGGTGCAATTCTATGGGGGCACAACATGTGCACCTTCTCACGCACCCTCATGGGCAAATTCACCAGGGGGACCTTTGAGGACCCCCTTACCTGATTTCTGGCACCGATTTTCATGGTGGGGACCTACCATGAAATGGTCATGGTAAATGCAAGTCGTAATCTGCTTGGTGGTGCCGGCATCAGCACTGCCAGCATTTTCAGCCGCTTTCCACATCGCCACCGCCGTGGTATCCTGGATCCTGGCAGAGGTGGCGCTCTTGTGGCGGTCCCACTACCACCATCGTACTACGTTGGTCGGAGCGCTGGGTTGGTGGTGGTCGGACCGCCACCACGAGTACTGAGGTCCCAGGATTGCTGTACTCATATTAAGGCCCTTAGTCTCGGTATTGCACAATTCCAAGCAAGTTCTGTATATGGTTATAGATAACATTTCTGACTTTCTCACTCCAGTCATTACAGATCAGAATGAGGTATAACCCTGACAGGCACATGGCAGGAGGGAAGGTTATGTGTGGACTGTCTTAGTGTTGCACATTCCCAAGAATGTACAAGTAAGACAAGCATGAACAGGTGTGCCTGTAAAAGAGATTTATATATTCACTTCTCTTCATTGACTGCATCTGACAAATTCTATATGTTGCAGCTAATAAGGGAAAGAAGATGAGAATCTTATTCATTTGCTATTGTCACTCTCATGGAACCTTCAAACGCACAGTGCGATAAAACTACTTTTGTGGCTTATCTCTCTTATTTTAGCACGGAAAGTGTCCTTGTGTCATAAATTAACACAAGGATGCATTTTGCACTAAAATGTAGTGCAAAATGCTGGATTTGCAAATACTTTTGCGCAATGTTGACAAAAATGTGCATAGTTATGTGATAGCAAATTTCATGCATTTCGCAACCCTAATTTGCACAGATCCTGCAGTTCAATGGGTGGATGCTCCACACATTGGCAGCATATATGCTAGTAAAAGTAACTAAACTGAGGACCCTAACTTGTTTCATGCATTCAGCATAATTAATTAGAAACACAGCTGCTAGGATTGCTTAGACCTAGCCCCATTGTTGCCCCAGTGACCCATCAGAGGGAAAGGCACACCACAGTTAATTTCTTAGCCCATGAGAGTGGATACCAAATCTAATGAAAAACAACAACTACTCTAATGATGAGGAAAGTAAAACTCACAGGTGTATCTTGTCATACTTCCACCTATAAAAATGTATGTACATTTTAACAAGACATTTTGATATGTGTCAGATTCTGACAGGTTATTATTTCAGAAACCTTAGTCACAGTGAAATAACTGCACACACCAATAATGATATGACAAATGCTCAAGTCTGATATTCTGGTATGAATCTTGGGCACAATTTGTAACATTATATGATGAATGTTAAACAGAAATGAATATATTGTCTTTGCTTTCAGTTATCAGTGATTGTTTTTTATCACAGAGCGCTAAATCCTATCCTAGGTACATCCTGCTGTAGTTATCTGTTAGTAATATTATTAAACAAAGGCAAGAATACACACACATATACATATTTTAGTAATTGTAGAGATGAAAAACAGGTTTGCTCAGAGTGGTCTTTTAGACCTTTCACATCCCATAAAGGAGAAGACCCAGCATCACTCTTCTGAGATTTCCCACTAAGTTTCCTGGTCCAAGTTGGAATACCCTGGCAAGTTATAAGATACAAGCATGGGTTGTAGGTTTTCATGTGTTCTTTTGGCATCTGTCCAGCTGCAACATCCTATTCAGCTCTTATTTGTTTCTGCCTCCGTTTCTAACTGCAATGGTTTATATAAATCAATTATCCACTTCACTAGAAATGGCTGTACAACCCTCAGGGTTTCTTATTGGTTCAGATTTAATTACAATCATCTCCTTGGAACTGAGCAAATCAGATTAAAGGTTACTTTATTCTTGACCTTTACAAAGGCCTTAATATGTATTTATTTCTCTTTGACCGATGGAGGATTATTTGCTCAAACTAGGAATATGCCCTGATGTTACCTCTTTCTGTTTCGGTGTTTTGACTTCAGCTCGTAGCACCTCTTGGTTATACATTATTACTTAGAATCTAGCCTAGAATCATAGGAGGATTTTCATACACAAAGATGCTTCTTGCTCACACCCTGGATATTTGCAGCTATTTAATACCTTGGGATGGCATCCAAAGCAAGTCCTTCAAGAGAGAACGTAGAAAGGATTCTGCGGGTGAATGCTTTATGTTTTTTAGCACACAAATAATATCTATTTCCACATTATCTTAAATTGTATTAATGTTAATCTTTTAATCACACAACAAAGCAGGTTGCCGAAAGCACAACTTGTTTTACCACAAGGTTAATATACTAGCACAAGGTAATATGTGTTAATACTTTATTTATAATAGCTTCACCATGGAGGGATATTTCACTACATTTTGAACCAGAAATGGTAACCTACTCTGTTGTATATCAGAATCATGTTGACAGAGATATTATTTGACAAAAACATTCTACCATACATATTTACAAAACAATTGGCCAATGGTCTGTGGAGTTTATGCTTTTATGGTCTATAGAGGGGAACGTGTATCATGCAAACAATTGCAGAAGCTTCATGAAGTTAACAAAATAAACAGACAGGTTGCAATCAGCCAGGTCCAACCATTGAAACTATGAGCCTTTAAACAGCAGAAAAGTAGATTCATATCTGTTAGAAACTGGGTTTCTGGCTGGCAGAGGTATGTAACCTGTTCAAGCAAGAACCACAATCCTAGTCAGGGTAATCCAGAAGCGCACTTTACATTAACCTGTGCTTAACCTCTGGTAGCTTGGCACCAAGCAGTTAGGCTTAACTTAAGAGGCAACATGTACGTATTTGAGAAACACATCAAACAGTAACACAGTGAAAACACCACAAAAGACTCTGCACCAGTTTAGAAACATTGAGAATAATTTGATAAACAAAACAAGACCAAAATGACAAAAAAACGAATCAGTAAAAGTCAAAGGTATGACGTTTTAAAGATTAAATGGAAAAATAGGCTTAGAAACAGTCAGCACTTAGAGAGTTAATTGATTGCGCTGTACCGGGACAAAGTGAAGAATTCAGGCCAATCGTGATGGAGCATGGACTGGATATAGGACCCACGCAGGGCCCATTGAGCAAAAGTTCATTGATCGTGGTTGCAAACAACGAGATGTTTTGTGATCCCCACATAGTTGGGGGGGTGCATCAGATTTCGCCACTCAGCAGCGGTGATGCATCAGTTCCATGAGCAATGCGCCGGCTTTGAAGTGTGGCGGTTTCTGGATGCAATGCGCTGGGTGTTTCTACAGTGTAGCGGCGATACATCAATGTTCTCCATGTAGTGGCAGTGATGTGACAGTTCAGAAGTGGCGGTTCTGGAGGCAATGTGTCAGTTCGAAGACGACATCCTGATTTGGTGCCCACAATGGTGGTGATGTGTCTGTTCAATCGGAGCAACAATGCTGATGCATGGGTTCTGGCAGATGCAGCACTTTAAGATCCCTTCCAAGGGCCCAGGACTGGATTGGCACCACTTGGCAGAGCAGGACGTACAGAAGACAGAGTCCAGTCACTGTTTGCAGGTTGAAGAGCGAAGTCTTTGATATCCCTGAGACTTCACAGGTGGCAAGCCAACAAGCCCTTGGAGATACTGTGGTTCTGGTTTGTAGAGATGTAGGGTCAGTCTTTCTCACTTCCAGGCAAGAAGACAACAGGCCAACAGAACAAAGCAGCTTAGCAGAGTAGCAGTCCCTCCAGCAGCACAGCAGTCCTTCTTCCTGGTAGAATGTCCTCACTTCCAGAAGTGTTCTGAGTTGGTGGTGTCAGAGGTCTAGTTCTTATAACCAGTTGGACCTTTGAAGTGGGGGAGACTTCAAGGAGATGCCTTTGAAGTGCACAAGTCCCTTTCTTTGTGTGTGGCTGTCTAGAGGGAATGCACAAAACCTGCTGTCACCCACCGGAGACTGCCATTCTGAAGACTGGCAGAAGGCACCAAATGGTTACAGTAAGAAAATGGCAACTTTCTAAAAGTGGCATTTTCAGAATTGCTATTTAAAATCCAACTTCACCATCAGCTGTGTTTTTAAATTGTGGTTCTAGAGACACCAAATTTGGTGGTCCAATCTCTTCCCAATTGGAAAATCCACTTAGAAAGTGTAATAAGGCAATTTCAACGTTATCCTATGGTAGAGAAAAGCCTTGCACTAGTGAAAATGAATTTAGGAGTATGTCATTACTAGGACAAGTAAAATGGAAGATTACCTGTCCTACTTTTCAATTACACTGAACCTTTCCCATGGGCTGCCCAGGGCCTACCTTAGGAGTGACCTATATAAAATAAAAAGGAAGGTTTGTACCTGGCAAGTAGATTAACATGGCAGGTTGGCATAGCACTCTAAAACTGCACATGCAGGCTCTGCAGTGGCAGCCCTGAGACATGTTTAACGGGCTACCTAAGTGGGTGGCACAACCAGTGCTGCAGACCCACAAGTAGCATTTAATGTACAGGCCCTTAGCACTTATAGTGCACTTTAAACAGGACGTATGATTAGATTAAATATGACAATTGTGGATAAGCCAATGTTAACATGTTTTAAGTAAAGAGCGTATGCACCTGTTTAGAAGTGGTACAATGCCCAGATTCCTATAGCCCAGCAAAAACTCACAGTCAATAACAACAGTAAAAACAGGAAGTCTGAAGGCAGTCAAAACGTCAGGGGAAACCACACCAAGAATGTCAGATCTAAAAATATCTTAGATAGAATGGTAGACCATTCCAGAATTTGGCACTGCTCCTCAAAATGGTCTATCCGCTACTCTGCCAGATTTTGGTTTAGGAATTGATACTAAACACTGAGGACTGGAAAAAAGTAAGCATGTGGGTTGATGCTATGTAAATTAGGATTCTAGAAACTCTAAGCACTCTTTGTGAATTGTCTGATCCATTAACTTTATAGCCTTAAAAGATATCCTCTGTTTGATTGGTAGCCAGTTTGATGTTTGTATGAATGGGACAATGTGTCAGAACTGGGAAAACATGCAGCTACTGTGTTTTTTCAAATAGAATTATGGATAGTGCATACAACTGGTCGGACAGGTCTACTTGTGATAAATCAGCATGTGCATAGCCTCATTCTCTTCTACCTTGTTAAGGGCCCAGTAGGTGTCCTGTTCTAGTAGAGTGATACCACAAATGCCCCTTGGTCTATTGTATAGACTTCCACAGGTATCTCTGTTAGCAGACAATACTAGAGAGCAGGAAATAGATTTGCTCTCATCTTTTTCCTGCCCACCCCAACAGAGAGGGCTTACCTTTGGTAAAGTCTCTCTAAAGTTCTTTATTGTCTTCCTAAAGAATTGCCATCTATTTTTGTTGATTGAAATCATTACATAATGAAGATCACATATGTTTTTCTTACTAGGGGCATTGATACAACCAATATGCTTTAGATCACATGATGACCATGGGTTTTTGATGCTTTCTTCAGTATGGATCCTGTTTGTGGTGAGTGCCGCTCGTTAACTCTCAAATTTGAGATGTATATATCTTACTAGTAGAAGATAGAAGCAGGTTTTGGTTTAAATTATAGTAGTGTAAAGCAAACCAAAGTTCTTTACAACTTACTTATGTCTGTGAGCATAACCTAGGTTTGAGGGGGGGGTCTGTTCACGTCAATACATTTTCATAGGTAGCAGTGTTCCAACAGAAACACAGTACCTGTTCCAACTGTGTTTTCAGTGTGACCAGGAATGTGGAGCTGGTACTAGTAGCAAGGATACGTCTACAGGAATAAATCCTTCTGGAGTTCCTCTAAACAAACATATGTGCAAGAGTTCTCCTTCTACTTCTATGTATTACTGGTGCATTCTTTGGGAAAGTGCCACACTACAACTTTTGGAAGATAGGTGTTGTGTCAGTTGTAATTCCATCCCTTCTTTGAGTTGTGACTTTTGACTGCATCGGTTTGCCTGCAGTCATCCATGATTACTTGTCTGTTGGCTCCATTATATCAATCTCTTGGAGAAGGTGCATGTATCATTGTTTGGGTACCTCAGTGGTTTCCATGATTGTAATGCAATTTAAGTGGATTTATAGAGTTCTGAAAAGAAAAAAACGAGATAGTGGTGGATACACAGTCGCACTTCAAATCCTAACAGAAAACTGGGCTAGTATGTTTAATTTATCTTTAAAGTACAGTGTAGATTTGGTGCCTCTCAGGTCAGATACCCCACTATCCAAGGTATCAATAATACAAGAAACAAAGGTAACTTGTATAGCGTAAATAACAAGAGAAAAGCCCTGGCACTCTTAAATTTTCACATAAATTCAAATGTAATACATTGTTTTGCACCAACAAACACTAGGATGGCGAAAGAATCCCTCCAATTCAGGAAACCATGAAAGTTAGTCCATAAGTCATTCCTGTAAGATTTATTTGCAGTAACAAAGAAGGTAAAAGACAAGGGACTGGTACATCAATATTATACAATACATTCATACAACATGTTATTGAGTGAAATGCATGATGGTCCAGTCCTTTGTTGTGAAGAAAAACCGATCACAGCCAACGCGCATTTCGTCACCACCGTGACTTTCTCAAGGTGTTGAGGTAATTGTGAATACATACATATGAATACATCAGCAATTTTATGACACATAAATCGCTGCTTAATTGCAATTTTGTGCCCAATCACCAAAGGATAAAACAGTCTGACATGGGAAACCAGATCCCTAAGCAAAAGAACGTATTTACACCCAGTGAGCGAAACAAACAAGAATAATAATAACAAGATATAAAGAAAAACAAAAGAGGTAATGGTGATAGTAAAGTCCAGATCTTGAACCTCAATTTTTCTGAAAACTGAAAGCTTAAATGCCCAAGAGATTGCTATGAAGTGCACTGATATAGAGTCACCATGATGAAATATGTCCGCTGTCCGGTTCTGTAGACCCATAAGAAATGGGGAACAGAGCAGGACAGAGAGGAAAAGAAGGAGAAAATGTATAGCCCCTAGTCCTTCAGTTAAAGTAAGTTAGAGGGAAATCCAAAAGATATCAAAGATCAATAAGTATAGACCCTAGTCCTTCAGTTAAAGTAAGTAAGAGGGAAATTCACAAAATGACCTTCTTGGTTGGTCAAAATGGATGCTGTAGATGTCAGCGGCTCAATAGTCCCAAAGAAGGATCCTCTTGGAAAGACAATCAGTAGCTTGAAGTAATAGATGTAAATATTAGAGTCACATCTCAAACAATATGGGCCAAATATCATTTTATTTTATAGAGAGAGGCTCTTTTAGGAATTATAAAAATTCATTTAAAGGTGCTCAATTAAAAGATGAGTTATCGTATCTTCCTTCCTATTCAGTCTAGAGAAGAGAGATTTTGCCTCCAGACAATTTCTAAAAACCTGTGTACCAGGTCATTCAAATAGACAACATTATAAACACTCTGTCCAAATTTTGTACTTGGGCATCAATACATAATTAGTGCAATGCAACACTGTTCTGCTTGGGTTTTCGGATCAGATAGAACCCGCTCATCAGAGCCTCTCTAACCCAGCCAGAACGTTACCCTCTCCCTAGGGCCTATTCACAACAAGTAACCACAGATATATACCACCTAAGGACAGGGGATTCCTACTCATATATATATATATATATATATATATATATATATATATATATATATATCTAGACCTCTTATAATACAAGTGGCGGCCTCGCGATCCCAGACGGACCCAGGACTTCCTACCCAGACGGCAGCCTCAGCCTCGAGGTCCCAGACGGACCCAGGACTTCCTACCCAGACGGCAGCCTCAGCCTCACGGTCCCAGACGGACCCAGGACTTCCTACCCAGACAGCAGCCTCAGCCTCGCGGTCCCAGACGGACCCAGGACTTCCTACCCAGACGGCAGCCTCAGCCTCGCGGTCCCAGACGGACCCAGGACTTCCTACCCAGACGGCAGCCTCAGCCTCACGGTCCCAGACGGACCCAGGACTTCCTACCCAGACGGCAGCCTCAGCCTCGCGGTCCCAGACGGACCCAGGACTTCCTACCCAGACGGCAGCCTCAGCCTCGCGGTCCCAGACGGACCCAGGACTTCCTACCCAGACGGCAGCCTCAGCCTCGCGGTCCCAGACGGACCCAGGACTTCCTACCCAGACGGCAGCCTCAGCCTCGCGGTCCCAGACGGACCCAGGACTTCCTGCCCAGACGGCAGCCTCAGTACAAGTTCATCCTATGATTACCATAACATACAACAAGGGAATCAGTTTTACTATTTATCAGATCACACAAGAACTGCCAGTTTGAGCACAACCTGTTCTCTGGTTCGAGGGGCTCCTCTCTCCCTTATTCAGTTACCACTTACCTGATCAGGGTTAACATCCGTTCATGTCAAGTCACAGCTGACTAGAAGAATAGGCTACCCTCTTATACAAGAACACGCAGCACATGTTGATTCACTACAAACTGGATACTTTATTATTCATTATATACGCAATCACATAACATTACTGTGTAACACATAACCTGCAAAGAAAAGTGAAAGATTAGGTTGTACACTCTAATAAGAAAGGGGTCGACATCACCTTAGTCGTGTGTAGCCTGCACTCAATGGTCATCTAGGTTCCCCTCTCGTCTGTGCCTCGGCTCGCCTGGAAGTCACACCTCCGCAGTCACGGATCTGTTCCCTTCTCCCTTCTCCGAGTCACTGGGACCTCTTCCTCATCGGCTACTCTCTCCTCTCTGGCTATTCTGCTAGAAGAGTATCTGTCTCTCGGTTTTTCTCCGCCTTCAAGTTTGTCATCTGTCTTCCCTGGAATAAGTAGTAGCTTTACTGCTAACGGCTAGATGCCGCCTACGGACTGAAGTAAGTGCACCGTAACTGCCTCAGACTTTCACTAATATAGAGGTGCATTTCCTCATGGAAAATTCCGGCCCGTAACCTGCCGCCCACCAAATTCTTGTACCTCCCCGTACCAAGGACACTTTCCCAGCCGGCCGGCCTGATGTAGTGTCTTCGGCATGAAGAAAAATACAATCCTTCGATAAGGGCTGGTCTGAACCGGTTCTCTCCAAGCGAATAACACCTCATAACTAAAACATCCCCCTTAACCTAGAAGCATCTCAAGCTGCCGGAGCAGAAAGAAAGATGGAGTCTCTCCCGTTTGAGGCCTACCAGGCCTGAATTCAGCACGGCTCCATGAAATACCCTCACTACAGGGCAGGTTATCCCTAATACTAACGAATCTATCCCCTAGGATATGTGTGCAAGCCCTGATCTATGGGGAAGAACACAGGATCATGTCGAAGTGCCTAGTAAATAGGCTCCATTCACTACTCTAACCCTTAGGCTTGAATGGTAAGAGACTGAAGTCACCCTAATCACCCGTCAACACAATAGGGCCGGGAAAATCGAGCAGTACAAACACTTACAGTAACTTTCAACGATTCCTTGTCGCGTTGATAAATAGTATTCTTATTTGAAAAACCGGTCAGTAGGTTGAACATATAATAGACATAAATATTTAGATTTCCTTGTCGCGTAGTCAATATAAAATTATTTTCGCAACAGTAATTAAATGGATTTAAAAATTATTATTATTATTAAACGTTTCCTGTGTAAAGGTCACATCCAGAGTAATGTTAACCAAATATCATTTCCAAGAAGAAATTCATCAAAAACAAAGTTAACTATATTGAAATAGATTGAATGCTCACTTAAAACATATAAGTTTACTCTTTCCTTTCCTATTTCATTTTCAATCAAGAGATTCGTCCTCCAAGACAAAAGATTTTCTAAGGACATATAAACCTAGTCATTAAGAAAAGGAAAAAAAAAAAAGAAAAAAGGGGGCATAGTAATTGAGAAATCCAGATATTGTATTGAGTACCAGACATAATTGGTACATACGGATACTTACAGTAACACACTGATTCCTTGTGACGTTGTCAAACAGTATTCGGATGAGAAGGGCGCTAATAGAGAAGAGAAGGAGGGGGGATATGTTACTCTGTCCAATAAGTAGATTCCCATTACTTCGCAAAAATAATAATGCGGACCTCCAAACTATAGACAGTTAACAGATAAGTTAGTGGCATCATGTAAGTTAAACTTTCTCTCTTCTGTCATCCCTTTGTGACAAAAATACCTCTGTACTGTGCTTAATTGAAAGCGATATACGAGTTATGTTACGGGTCACTCTTCCCTATGGTCGTCACTGCTATATCACCCTAATGATTCATAGACAACGGTCGTAAAACACATTCTGTTTTTATTCCTACAACACATTCTCTTTCAAACATGTCCAACTTTCTTCTTTGTTTAGGGAATGATCAAAAAACATAAGTTGTTTAATGCCAACTTTAAAAGAGGGGGCAGTTGTTTAACTGACGTCCAAGTAACTTTCAATATTCTCAAATGTACATTTGAGACAAACAAGAAAGGTGAAATACTATTTTGTCATACATATAACACATTTTCCTCAATCTCATTCTGGGTGAGCGAACATAATACAAAGAAAAAAATATAAACGTGAGAGAAAGGACATAATTCGGCATGTGTCCACGGCGAACAAAATTGCGGTCCGCAGTGAGTGAAGGTCTCCCGACTAAGCGAATAGTCTAAGTGTCCAACAAGCCAGACCAAATAATAACACGCTCAACTATACTAACCTCAAGGCATCTTGTGTTGTCTTCGTAATCTGCTACTCCTTTCAAAGCTGCCTCCACAATGAGCCTGATTTGGATGCTGTTTTTAAGCGTCCACTGACCCAGAAGTGTCTTCCTACTCGCACCCAAAAGGCACCTAAGTATGTATTGCCGTCCAAGTACAAAATTTGGACAGAGTGTTTCTAATGTTGTCTATTTGAATGAGCAGGTACACAGGTTTTTAGAAATTGTCTGGAGGCTAAATCTCTCTTTTCTGGACTGAATAGGAAGGGAGATACGATAACTCATCTTTTAAGTGAGCACCTTTAAATTTTTATAATTCCTAAAACCTTCTTTGGGACTATCGAGCTGCTGACATCTACAGCATCCATTTTGACCAACCAAGAATTTTTTTAATTTCCCTCTTACTTACTTTAACTTAAGGACAAGGGTCTATACTTATTGATCTTTGATATCTTTTCAATTTCCCTCTTACTTTAACTGAAGGACTAAGGTCTATACAGTTTCTCCTTCTTTTCCTCTCCGTCACCTTTACCTCTTTTGTTTTTCTTTATTTTTTGTTATTATTCTTCTTGTTTGTTTCGCTCACTAGGCGTAAATACGCTCTTTTGCTTAGGGATCTGGTTTCCCATGTCAGACTGTTTTATCCTTTGGTGATTGGGCACAAAATTGCAATTAAGCAGCAATGTATGTGTCATAAAATTGCTGATGTGTGGGAAAGTCACTGTGGTGACAAAACGCGCGTTGGCTGTGATCAGTTTTTCTTCACAACAAAGGACTGTACCATCATGAATTTCACTCAATAACATGCTGTATGAATGTATTGTATAATATCTATGTGCCAGTCCCTTGTCTTTTTCCTTCTTTGTTACTGCAAATAAATCTTACAGGAATGACTTATGGACTGACTTTCATGGTTTCCTGAATTGGAGGGACTCTTTTGTCATCCTAGTGTTTGTTGGAGCAAAACAATGTATTACATTTGAATTTATGTGAAAATTTAAGAGTGCCAGGGATTTTTTCTTGTTATTTATAGAGTTCTGCTTGTCACCTTTGAGGGCATTCAGGTGCTGAGGATTGCGCATCTAGTTGGCATATGTGCTCAGATGTGTGTCTCCTCTGTTCCCCGCCAGCTAGTTGTGGGAAGGCATCATTGTACATGTTTGCAGAGACTGACTCCTGTGGTTAGAAGTTCTGCTGCTCCATTTATTATTTGCTTGTAATCTTGACTCGTGTAGTCATTGCTTCATTGTTAAAAGAATATGTCCAAAGTTTGATCAGAAGTCCAAGGCCGGAGCTATGAAAAGTCATGGTGCTGAATACCAAGGCTGCGAAGTCTTGATTCCAACTCACATCCCTTTCAACCACCGCTATTCATTATTTGCCTCTTCATCACACTGTCTCAGGTTTTTTTTTCATCCCTGCTTTCTGCCATTGTCACAGTTTTCTGGTTTTTACTTTCACCTTTTCCCTTTTTGTATTTCTCTATCCTTTGCTCTGGAGCAATATCTGTTGAGGAAAAATACGTGCACAACACAAAAATTAGTTCCGGTGGACCACATATGCAACCACCAGTTCAGAATAAGTACTGCATTTAGATCATAGTTCCTGTGCATGTGTTTTTACATATTTCATAATACAATCAAAGAAAGTGTTTACAATGCATAGTGAATAATAGGTAGGCCTTGCATACCAATCGGACGATCAGTATTAATTTTCATAGTGAGGCATGTGGCTTGCTGATGAGATGTGCACAATCAATGGCCTCACAGGGGGGTAAAACCGTTGAAATTGTGGTAGTTACACTGTGCTTGTGTAAACTCATGTTGTGTGGGGGAAAGATCATTTCTCACATTGATTTCAGTCATATGATGGTGAGGCACTGAGTGTGTTTCTAGGTATCTCTAGAAGTACTCCAGTGTGCATAATTCATTACCTAGGCTACTGCAATGTTCTACAGTCTCTTTTTGGGTGTGATTGTTTTGTCACCAGGTAAATTGAATATTTTAAAGGGCTTCAGTGCATTTAACTCAATGAGTGTTCATATTTGTTGGAATCTTTCTCTCTGGTGGGTTTGTTTTCTCTTCCTGCATAGGAGAATGTGTGTCAGTTAGGTTTTATGTCCATGAGGAGATTATCTTTAGGTGGGGCATTAGCATTTCTTTTGTCCATGTTGTACAGATTTCTCTATCCATCTGAGTTGGGGTTAGGTCTTCAGCTATTGAAAATTTCCATAGCTTTGCAAGTGTGGGCATTAATGTGATAGAATATGTGCTTTCTATAGTAAATACCTTTGTGGGATTTTGATAATGGCTGTGTAGTTCTAGTAAATTTATTTTTGCAACATTCTTGTTCTTCTACCTACAAAATTAATGTTTTATCATGCAATTCAGGTGTATAATCCTGGCCACCTGATATACCTCATAAAAAAAAATGTGTCCAGAAATTTTCATTTTTGATTTTTGTTTAGCACCCCATCAATGTCTTCTCAACCAAATTCACAAGGCTCTTTCTCTACATGTTTATTTATTTATTTAAAGTTTTATATAGTGCGAACCAGACCCCAGAGGGTATCAGAGCGCTTTACATTTCGGAACATTGCGTTACAAGTTGCATCAGGTACAAGAGCATAGTAAGGTACAGTAACAAAACAAAACACTGTTGCTGGAATTTGTAGGAGTGAGGGGAGGAAGGACCCATAGAAGAGAGAAAAGGAGGAACTGTGTCCAATGTCTGGCTGGGTAGGTGACGGTCAAGGGGGAAACCAGGGCCAATCTCCTCAATAGCTGTCTAGCAGCTTCACTGAGCATCAGCCATGTTGCACAGGCCTCAGCGATCAGGGAAAACGTTTTTGATTTGATTTGATTTGAGCAGGTATGTATACCAAAGGATCGGTACATCATAAGTTACATCAGTTACAGGAGAATAGTAAGGTACAGTAAACAAAAGCAGAGTTGAGAAAATTCGTAGTAGGGAGGGGAGCCATAGCAGGGAGACGAAGAAGAACTGTGCCTAATGTCCAGCTGGGTAGGTGACGGTCGAGGGGGAAACCAGGGCCAATCTCCTCAATATCTGTCTAGCAGCTCCACCGGGCATCAGCCATGTTGCTCGGTCTCAGAGTTCAGGAAAAGCAGTTTAGCATAGATCCATAGACAGGTAGTGGAAGAACATGGCCCCACTAGGGGGCAGAGGTAAAAAGGAACATGGGGTGGGGGGAGTAATGAAGAGAAGGAGCTGGGGCTGCCGTTTAGGCTGCAGAGGGAA
Organism: Triturus cristatus; assembly: GCF_964204655.1. Classification (NCBI taxonomy): domain Eukaryota; kingdom Metazoa; phylum Chordata; class Amphibia; order Caudata; family Salamandridae; genus Triturus; species Triturus cristatus. The sequence goes on from NC_140588.1 coordinate 431,236,094, forward strand.
CAAAGGCAGAGGCGGCCTCCATATTAAAGTCAGGCACATCGTGTCCAGGCCTCTGTAGGGACCTGTGTAGGCCATGGTAAAGCCCTGATCATGCCCACCTTGGATCAAATGTGGTGACTGTTAGAGCTTGCAGCGGTTGGAGACAAAGTCAGGGCCCTCACAGGGGGTGCCGGGCAGAGTAGAGAGCATACTGATAGTCGGGCGCTACTGCAAATAATGGAAGATCATGGGTAATGGACAACGCCTGACATGGGTAGATCCCACGTGCCTCGACTCAGCGGCATGGCAGTCTCTGGTGTAGTCACACTTCAACAGACACTGAGGTATCCTCATTAAGGGTGGGCGGAATTTGCGAAATTGATTTTTGCAAATTATCGCGAAATTGTGCGAAATCTCCGTGAGCAAGCAGAAATTTCGCGAAGATTGCTTTTCCCGCCCGTTCGCGATGTATTTTTGCGTGCTCGCGGGGAAATATATCTCCAACTTGCCCATGCGGTCGCTAATGGGCGCGACCATCTTGCTCGCGAGACTTATTTCCTGTTCCGGGTCGAATGACGTATTCGCAATCGCAATGATGTGTTCACGATCGCAAGCTCTTGCAGGATAGCGCAACCGGCTACCAACAATCCAACATCTCTTGGCAAACGCAAACATATAGGAAAACTGGTTGGCAAACGCAGGAACCCGGTAAATCGCAACCACGCGCACGAGAACGCATTTTTAAAGCGCAAACAAGAAAAATACTTCTGTTTCACTGCAGATTACAAAAGTTTTGACATTTTCGCGCTCTCCCCGGAACGGGAAAAATGTCAAAATATCGCAAATTCCACAAGCAGAACGAAATTTACAGCCCAGGCCAAATCCTCATAGACCTACCGACCCGCCGAACGGTTCTGAATCCTCCACGATGGCAGTCATTCCCCAACAGGGAGATAAATCGGCAGTGCTGATCCTTGGGGAGGGAACCGAGGCTCCATAGATAGACGATAGAGATGGAATCAATGGTATCGTGGCTCATATCATACAGCCTCCGGTTGAAGTGTTTCCTAGTACCCCCAGGGAGCGTTAGCGGTTTCATTATGTGTAGAGGGTGAGGGCCATAATTGAAATCTGCTCCCGGCAGAGGAGTTGCTATGCTAGGAAATGCACAAGTCTGTGTTTGTTAGGGCCATTAATGTTTGTGTTAAATGATCTGCGCGTACTGGATAAATTGATCCCCAGCTTGATTACAGGATATTTGCTGGTTAATTGGAGTCCGCAGAATGTGTAGCCCTCTTCAGGGCCCGGCGATGCTCCAGCCGAAGTCCTGGTCTCTCAGGAGGTCCCGGCCGCGAACACAGTATGCGGGCCCCTCCCCCACCGATCGTGGCCGTCCCGTACCGATGCCGCGGGCAAGCAAGCCTTCCGTTATGGCAGCCCTCCCCTACAGGGGGTTGATCCGCAGTGCTGTGCTTCGAGATGAGAATGAGACGGGCCTTTGCAGATAGTTTGAGCACGGGTCAGCGATGTTACAGCTTTCGTCCTAGGGACTCTGATTGCAATCTTCAGGAGTCATCTAGGTCACGGGCACTCAGAAGCGTTGTGGCTCATTTCTTGGCAATCCGGCGGCCCAGAACAGCAAAGCCAAGTTCTATGAGGCATTCCGGTTACAGAATTCATACTTCAGGTAGGTATGAATGCTGCGGAATACCACTCCGGATGACGGTGTGCGGGTTCAGCAGGGAGAGCTTCAGTCTCAGGCGGTCTCAGGCCCTGGCCCACAGGCTCCATTGAGGAACTCAGGCTTACGGATCGATGGCAGCAGGCGGGTCCCTGCAAATGTCACCTGCAGTGAGGTTCACGCACTGGATTCCTCAATCTTCCGGAAGCACACAGGCACTGTGTCGGAGGAATGCAAAAAGAAATATTGATGGACAGAATGCAGAACAATGTCATACATTCACCCCAGTACAGAGATCTGGGCCTAAATCCGTCGTTTTTTTGCTCACCATGCTATTCCAGTTTGAACACAGCCATATGCAAATCAGTCTTGACCCTGTGCCCAATGGGAAAAGTCCAGCCCGAACTGCCAGGCCAGGTCCTCCCTGGACTGGAAACAAGTAGCCTAGGACCAGTTTTGGGGTTTCACCCCTCTTCAGCCAGGATAGCTTGATTCCAGTGGCATGGAGAGCACGGGACTCACGTCTGAGCATACCCATCCCACTCAGTGTGACAAATGCAAAAAGAACTATTGATGGACAGAATGCAGAACAATGTCATACATTCACCCCAGTACAGAGATCAGGGCCTAAATCCATCGTTTTTTTTACTCACCATGCGATTCCAGTTTGCACCCAGCCATATGCAAATCAGTCTTGACCCTGTGCCCAATGGGAACAGTCCAGCCCGAACTGCCAGGCCAGATCCTCCCTGGACTGGAAACAAGCATCCTAGGACCGGTTTCGGGGCCTCAACCCTCGTCAGCCAGGATAGCTTGATTCCAGTGGCATGGAGAGCACCGGACTCACGTCTGAGCATACCCATACCACTCGGGGTGACTAATGCAAAAAGAACTATTGATGGACAAAATGCAGAACAATGTCATACATTCACTCCAGTACAGAGATCTGGGACTAAATCCATAGTTTTTTTGCTCACCATGCTATTCCAGTTTGGACCCAGCCATATGCAAATCAGTCTTGACCCTGTGCCCAATGGGAACAGTCCAGCCCGAACTGCCAGGCCAGGTCCTCCCTGGACTAGAAACAAGCATCCTAGGATCGGTTTCGGGGTTTCACCCCTCTTCAGCCAGAATAGCTTGATTCCAGTGGAATGGAGAGCACCGGACTCACGTCTCAGCATACCCGTCCCACTCGGGGGGACGAATGCAAAAAGAACTATTGATGGACAGAATGCATACCAATGTCATACATTCACCCCAATACAGAGATCTGGGCCTAAATCCATCGTTTTTTTGCTCACCATGCCATTCCATTTTGGACCCAGCCATATGCAAATCAGTCTTGACCCTGTCCCCAATGGGAACAGTCCAGCCCGAGCTGCCAGGCCAGGTCCTCCCTGGACTGGAAACAAGGATTCTAGGACCGGTTTCCGGGTTTCACCCCTCTTCAGCCAGGATAGCTTGATTCCAGTGGCATGGAGAGCATGGGACTCACGTCTGGGCATACCCGTCCCACTCGAGGTGACAAATGCAAAAAGAACTGTTGATGGACAGAATGCAGAACAATGTCATACATTCACCCCAGTACAGAGATCTGGGCCTAAATCCATCGTTTTTTTGCTCACCATGCCATTCCAGTTTTAACCCAGCCATATGCAAATCAGTCTTGACCCTGTGCCCAATGGGAACAGTCCAGCCCGAACTGCCAGGCCAGGTCCTCCCTGGACTGGAAACAAGCATCCTAGGACCGGCTTCGGGGTTTCACCCCTCTTCAGCCAGGATAGTTTGAATCCAGTGTCATGGAGAGCACGGGACTCACGTCTGAGCATACCCGTCCCACTCGGGGTGACAAATGCAAAAAGAACTATTGATGGACAGAATGCAGAACAATGTCATACATTCACCCCAGTACAGAGATCTGGGCCTAAATCCATCGTGGGTCCCTTGCTCACTTTGCCACTGGATTCAAGCTAGGCTGGCTGATGAGGGTTATGAACCCGAAACAGGGCCCAGGATGCTTGTTTCCAGTCCAGGGAAGACATGGCTTGGCAGTTCGGGCTGGACTGTTAACATGAGGCACAGGGTCAGACTGGTTTGAATTTGGCCATGTCTGAACTGGGGTGGTGGAGTGAGCTAAAGAATGATGATGGATTAAACTCAGATCAGTTGACTGGGGGTGAGTGTTTGATTTGCTCAAACGCTCCGTCCATCATCCCCTTTGGTATCACTGTGTCGGAGGAGCCAACAGTGTCGGAGCCAAGGGCTCGTTGCAGCGGGTAGCTGACTTCAGCAGCAGCCTGGCCACGCAGCAGGAAATCGGCCGAGCAGTGCCGGAGCTCGGGCAGCGTAGGTGCAGATCGGAGCAGCAGCGGTCATCTATCCAGCGGGTAAGTTGGATGTCCCTTTCAGCTACAGCGATATGCTTCGATGTGGGTGTGCAGTCTGGTCCGTGGGGAAAGGCCGGTGAGGCGGTTTTAACAGGGATAACTGCCAAGTTGGTAATCCCCAAACCGGGAGCTCCTCTGGAGGCTTCTACTCGGCAGCCATTTTGCATGTGCATGATTCAAAACATTTACACAGCTTCTGATCAACTGGAACGCTCTTTCAATGAGTCCATGTACAGAATATGACATTGTTTGATCTCTTGAACTCACTGTACCGAAGCTCTGTGTGACAGTCAGGACTCATTTTCCACATTTGCACAAGGTATTTGTCTACATCACATTCTACTTCTGTCCCAGCAATTTCTTTTAGAAACTTCAAAGTTTCAGCAGTTAAAGCTCCTAGCTTTGTTCCAATTATGCTCATAGTGTCATCACCCATACGAATATGTGCATTAAAAAGAACACCGGGCATCTCAGATGTCAAGTTTCTTTGACAGAATATGAAGCAGGATTAAGTCTTTTTTCTAGCTTGCTCCATAACGTATCCATAACTCTGACAATCCTTGACTTAGGAACATTGCAACAAATCTGAGTAGCACACAAATAGCATCTGTGTCATTTGACAATACAATGACTCAATTGGAACCATTTCTAACAGCCTACTCAACATGTGGCACAACACGAACGTCAGCTTCCTCGAATTTGCTGTTAAGTTCTTAAACAATATGGCCCTTACCTTTTTCGTTATATCTTTGCAGCCATCAACTCCTCATTGACAATCACTCTACTTGCAATAATTGAAAATTCATTGTTCACTGAAGCATCAGCAATGTTTTGGCTTGTTTGATGTTAATGATCAGAATTTATCAAGTTACACAGGTATAGGTGTAGAATTTTTGATGCTGGCAAGGTCAATTGTTCCACTTGTAGATATTCATCTGATTCTCTGACATACTTTGACAGATAGTTTGAGATACCTGTCAAAGACAATGTATAGTTCTTGCAAGGTGCATACTGACTTTGATGTCTGAACGTTATCCCCAAAGTTTTGCATCGATTAAATCTTGACCATTTGCAATTGTGGCATGTATTTCACCACAACAGCAGTTTTCAATGAGGACACCTTTTCGATTGAAAATCTTCAGGTGAATGGTTTTTTTCGAGCTCTTGTACAAGTGCTTCACTGGTTTGGTTGCAGCATCTCTATCAAATAATGCATTTGTTGAAGGAAGATCATGCAACAGAACGTCCTTGATAAACAAACCCCTTTCATTTGTTACATCCATATCTCCATGTCTTTGCAAAAGTTGTTTTTTGTTATCTGTTTTGTAGTGGCTGTTTGTAAGAAACTCTTACTATGGCAATTAAAGCGTGGAAGCTTAGCTTTAGTGATTATTTCAAACAGCTTTTTCTCTTTCGATACCAGTCTCTCCTGCTTCAGTACTGCGTATAGTTCCGATTCATTTTCAGGACATCTAGCAGGCATTGTTTTTATATCGCTATCCACATATTGTTTGGTCACATTGTTATGTAGTTGCACATGCTCAGTCATTTCAAAGACGTTTCCTTGCTGCTGCAGTTAATGAAGAAGACCATCAACATGATTATTAAAACATTTCCCTCTCTTTCTCACAAGTTTGTGGTGAGGAACAGTTTTGCGATAGTCCATTTATTTTGAATTTTTCATCTCTTTGAAAACATTGCAAATAGAAAGGACTTTGTGGTAAACTAGCTGCCATTGAGCAAAATATTCACTTTTATATGTCTGACCAACAATTCCCTTGGAGCTTTTCTGTGATCTCTGGATCGTCTGTTCCAGTTTCATATCTGGAGCCACAGTATTGAACCTTCCCCTCTCTGTTTTTCACCACAAAATATCTTTGGATGAATCTTCTGTAGAGGTATGGTTTTGCTATCTCTAGCTTCTTCCTCTCTTTCCAAATACCAGGACCCATATCTCATGTAGTTTATCCAATTGAATTCGTGAAACACAGTAATAAGTGACTCCACTGTCTTCACGTGCAGCTCCCAATCAGAATGCACACTATTTCACTAGAGCTATCATGTGTAAAACATTTCAACAGTACTTGCAAAGTTGTGATTTATCTTCACATTCTGACAAATTCTACTAACTTGGTTTTCTGATTTTGAACTGAGTGCATTGAACGTTGCCTGGCTTTACATCATGTCTTTTGAATTAAGAGCAGCCTCTGCCTTGTTAACTTCTGAGATAAGATATGCAAAACCTAATTTGTCATTCTTGTTCCAGAAAGCATTCCAATATAATGTTTCTATAGACTCGGATATGATGACCATACCTTATAAGGAACTAACATGATGAGTTGCATTCCATACTGACTGGACAGTTTTGTTTTGGAAGATTTCCGCCTCAATAAGTGCATCGTCTAAGCCACATCCAATGGCATAACTTCCTTCACACTGCAGCTCAACTTTTGTCAAGTAGAAAACGCCCATCATTTGATAAAGATCATCAAATTCTGCTGGATTGCTAATAAAAATGTCAGCTACAATACTTAAAAAACCTTCATCATAGAAAATTGGCAGGTTAGGCTGATCTTCAAGCTAACCATTACAAAATAATGGGGTAACCCAATAATCGCCACCGGACCTGAGTACAATGCGGTAATGAAACAAGTGGTCCGTGACTGCTTTAAAGCAGAAATAAATTGTAATTTATCATATGTGTGTCGCTTAATAAGTCAAACACTAGTGATGAATACTAAATTGAACGCAACAACATGCCCTGCTATCTAAGATAGCATAGTTCAAAACATATAGTTAATGTCAACCAAAAAAGCGCCAAGAATTGTTTAGGTTTAGTATATTTATTTTCATATACTCAAAAATGGATAAAAATTAATTTGATACCAAGGTTGCTCAAGGAAAGGGAGAAGGATAGGTGTGCTAGTGAAGAGGTAAGAAAAAGTGAATAGTCACAGATAATTAGAGGTTATATATTTTCAGTACTTTGGCAATGGACTGGTAAATAGACCAGTTTAGGAAGGCCTGCCCGAACAGATTATTTCTAAAAAATTTTATACACTTTTTTGTGAAATGCATAAATGCAACATCAAGCAAAGGGAATGGGATGTGATACAGGCCCTAGGTGGGTGAGGTGCGTCAACGCTTCGACTCGGCTTCTGCTTAGAGGGTGACTTGTACCTCCGCTGCGAGTCTTCCACAGGACGAAAGGGGGCGGGGGCAACCTAATCCTGGTGCAACACAGGCATCCAAGGTCACGCACTGGAGCTTGAGTACTTAATGGCTCAGTCAGTGTTTTCCAATTGTAGTGAGCTGAGATCCACTCATGAGGGCCCACCTTGTGAAGTCCTCACCGGTATTTAAAACCGTGGATTAGATATAGTAAACAGGCATCAGAGTGAATCTGTCAAGACCTGTTTTGAAAGGAGCCGGGTGCCGCGTGCCTCGAAGAATGCCTTCTGCCAAGTTCAAATGCACGCACTAGTGTTTGACTTATTGATCTTCAAGCTAAGCATGCACATTTTGGAATTTTTTTAGAGCTGGATATACTGTTGCGTAGTTTGTGACTGGAGATGGAATTACTGGTAAAACCCCATCCTTCTTCAGTGGGATGGTATTCTGGGAGATCAGAGCGTTAATTTTAGCCCACTGAGGAACTGAAATTTCTTCATCCTTCAGTCCGCACTGAATACGCGATATGACAAATTCAGTTAAATCAGCTTTGCAGACCGCAGCATCAGGTAGAAGAAGATCCATGCCCTCAGTTACTTTCAAACTTTTTGGTAGACTGGGACATGTTGATGGCTTATAGTGATTTTACACACATTGGGAAGGCAGTTGGGTTATAAGTTTGCAGCTTTGTTTGTTTATGCCTACAGCTGACACAGCTTGTTTTCCAACAGCTAAGTCACAGGTGCAGTCTTGAAAAAGCACCATGACAAGATCATGTGTGCTATATGTTCCAGACAAAGAAGAGTTGTCTTAAAAATCAAAATGATCAAAAGCAGCAAGTGTAAATCCTATCCTGGTAGGTAAAGTTACTTGGAAGTTGTGTGCTGTAGGTTTCATAAGATTTTACAGCATGAGCTGCTAACAAGTTCCTGCTCTGTACTATGTCATTATAACTTGTTGATACGCCAATTATATTCATTGAAGTCATTAGCGCTCTCCTTTACACTTGTCATACATTGCATGGACAGTCAACATGTGTAACAGAGTTTTTTTTTTGCTGTTATGTAATTCATAAACCATGATTTGGAAAAAACAGTACATTTGCAAAGCATGAGCCTATCAGTTTATGGGAATGTCTTCCACTTTGCTTATATCTTCCAAGCCATTATCAATGTTGCTGGCTTCTGTTCCAAACTCAAGAACATTATTTTATAACAGTTTTGCTGTGCTGTTATTAAACAATGATGTAAAAAATGTTAAAACAGCATAAAACATTCTTGTTGACTCCCATGGCTTGCGGAGCTCTGGTGAATTGAAAGATTGGGGACAACATTTGCCCCCGCCAAACGCACTGCGGTGTGCCTTCATTAGGCAGTCATTTATGCTTCAAATTTCATCCATGTAATCCATTTAAACAGTTTTCTCCACTTTGGACTTCGATTCCTTTTACTCCAATTAACGAATCCACACACGGAATCATTTGCCTTTTTCCAAGTTTCTAATATTTAAACAGTGCCCAACCGGACCTCATGTAAAAATACGAGTGATGCAGGGTTCATCACAACGGTCTTTTATTCGTTAAAATCCCAATGCATTTCGGGCTTCAAAGCGCCCTTCGTCAGGGGACACTATAACCAATAATAAAAACAATTATCCGTTACTATTTCAAACAGAAACGCGCATGATTCATTAGATTGATCAACAGAGATACATATTCAGGTTAACTACGGTATCAAACACAGATTATTCTGACACTTAATTTTACCACCGTGTCCTTAGTATCGCTAAAGACAGTTTATACGTATTTTTACATGAGGTCCGGTTGGGCACTGTTTAAATATTAGAAACTTGGAAAAAGGCAAATGATTCTGTGTGTGGATTTGTTAATTTGACTAAAAGAAAACAAAGTACAAAGTGGAGAAAACTGTTTAAATGGATTACATGGATGAAATTTGAAGCATAAATGACTGCCTAATGAAGGCACACCGCAGTGCGTTTGGCGGGGGCAAATGTTGCCCCCAATCTTTCAATTTTTTGTTAATCTTTGTGGCAGTTGGGCACGCCACTAAACCTCTCAGCACGCATCAAGGATTACTGGGATTAAATTAAAAGTAACATGGAGTATAAGGAGTGCATCCCCACCCCCATGATTGTTGATTGAGGAGCTCTGGGCCATCACAAAATTTGTCATTCAATCCAAACTTTAAGTGCCCGATTCACAGAAGTAATCTGAGACAAAATCCTAAACTTACTACTTTTGGTATTCAGAGAAGGCCTTTAGTAGTGGTAAAGTTAGGATTGTTTCTTAAGTCTGTTTTAAGTCTATCTTAAGTCTGTACTAAGTATGTCTTAAGTCTGTGTTAAGTCTGTGTTAAGTCTGTCCTAAGTCAAACTTAAGACAAAATCCTAACTTTACTACTACTAAATGCCTTCTGTGAATACCAAAAGTAGTAAATTTAGGATTTTGTCTCAGATTAGTTCTGTGAATCGGCTCCTAAATCTTTCATGACATTTCTTAAAATGGTTCCTGCTGATTTTACTGCATCCTGTGATCTTATTTTGGCAGCAAGAACTTAAGGATCAAGTCAACTGAAAACACCGTAAGTGGCTCGTTCTTTTTGTTAGACTGACAAAAACAAATTCTGGCATTGTACATGCTCACCAGAGAAAAACCTTAATTCTGTTATTACGCATCAATACAGTTTCATAAATATTGACCATTATTTCTCTGATCTCACTGAGTGTGAGCCAGTAGCCAGCACTCAAGAGTGATTTTTAAACTTCATTTGCTTTTTCAAAGAGTGTAAACTTAAATGATGCCTGGTGGTTACGTTGTTCCTGGGAGCTCATTGTACATTCATATTTCAAATGTGCGTATGCATGCAGCACGGGTGGGCATACAAATCATCTGCAAATACATTCACCTCGCTGTTTAGATTAGCTACTCATTGAAAACTTCATCTTGGAAGAAACTAACTGCAGGTACAAACAGTCTTGCTCTTTGAGACTCACATACTCTACTTTGTTCTTTTGTCAATCCCTTTGGCTCGTGTTCTGGCTAAACCACAAATAACACATTGAAAATCCTCTGCTTTCTGATCAGTTGTTGGAAGTAAATGTGGGGTAGCCATCAATCTTCTAAGTGGATGGGCATTGGGTTTGGCTGTTGTCGCTTTCTCAGAAGACTCAGATTATTGTTGTGATTCACTGGTTTCTGCTATTTTTTGACAATTGTTTTCCGGGCTTTTGTCCATTGTATACGACTTGTAGTACTTTTTGTTACAATGATACATTATTTGATTTTGTTCATCCATCAGTTTCAGTCTTTTGTGAAATTCATCTTACCATATTTCTGCAATTTCTTGAACGCTCTACTGTGCAGCCACGGGAGGTAAAGATCATCTGATACCACCTGCTTGGCTCATGTTTAAATCAATATAAAACCTGAAACAAACCAATAATAAAATAAATTACCAATATGATGGCTAAACAAATCATTATAGAGCCGACATTTTGGAAAATGGCAGAAGAGTTGCTCTGAGGAGTTATTTTCTGTTTCTATAAGACTACTTGACCCCCAAAACCTATGTTTCGACACGGAAAGGAAGCTGCAAAATAGCTGCCATTTTTTTAAATGTTGTCCAGAAAAATTTGTCCCTGATTAGCAATGTCCACCCAAGCTAAATTACTTCTCAAATGACACAAAAACACAAATCAAAAAAGAAAATTTCTGGACAACAGTTGTTTTTACAGAGATATATCAAAGAGCCAGGACTAGTAAGAGTAATGCACCTCACTATGTAGAAGTCCTTACATCAGAATAAAAGTTAGTCATGGCCATACCATTGCAATAACTACAATATTGGGAGTCAAAACATTGAGTACCATTGATTCACTGGTACAACTACCTCACAGTTAGTAAGTTAATTAGTATTTGATATTAATAACAAGGAACAATTACAAAACTGCAGTATGTGACATCAATCAATCAATCAATCAAAGCATTTATATAGCGCACTACTCACCCAGAGGGTCTCAAGGCGCTAGGGGAGGGGGGTCCGCTACTGCTCGAACAGCCAGGTCTTGAGTTGCTTCCTGAAGGCGAAGTGGTCCTGGGTCAGGCGGAGGTGGGTCGGGAGGGAGTTCCACGTCCTGGCGGCGAGGAAGGAGAAGGACCGTCCCCCTGTGGTGGCTCTTCGGATGCGGGGGACGGTGGCGAGGGGGTGGCCGGTCGATCGAAGCTGGCGTATGGGAGCGTAGAAGTTGAGGTGGCTGTTGAGGTATCCTGGGCCTTGGTTGTGTAGGGCTTTGTGTGCCATCACAGTCAAACACAGCAATGCATGGTAGGTGCAGAAGGCCTCAAAATGTGACCCTGCTTCAAACATTTTAACAGATCTAGAAAAGAAAAAAGATAAACTATTTCACAAATCATGGGGTGCTCTCAACAGAACTCAATGTCTTTTAGGTAAATTAGTTTTGAACATGTGTAGGGATTCTTAAAAACTGAGTGACTTAAGTTGTTTTTGTTTTGTCACATACAAACTTCATATGTTATTCTGTTTAACGATCAAATCAGTCTGTGCTTCATGACCCCTTTACACTGGGGCTTCCTCAGGGCCAAAATAAAACATATGTTCACATATACATGATAACATTATTTTAATTTCCATTGGATAATTAGCAATAAACAACTTTTGAGGTCTCAGATTTCATCAGTACTATATACATTATTGCTACTAAATACATTTGTGTATTTCTATAGACCCTTTTGATTTGGAGGATTGGTATATGGTAGTTTTGTGCTCATAAAGTAATTGTTTCACTATAACTTAATATTTCTATCCATTGTTCATTGTATATAGATGGCCTCATTACGATGTTGGTAAGAGTTGCCTCTGACTGACATCGCCGTGGAATCGGGACCGACTGACCTCTGTTCAGCGGTCCTGACTGTGTTATTACGATGTGACCACACATTGTGCAGTCGCAGACTCCCATTTCTCAATGGAGCTTGTGAGGCGGTCTGAAACCGACCACAGCACAAGCTCCCATAGAGAAATGGGAGTTTGTGTGAACTCCTGCACCCTCTGGTAGGCAACTCATGGTGCCTGTCATAGAGTGCAGGGATTTACATGGGGCCTCATAGGGTCCCCCCAGCCCCACAACGGTAGGCCACTGAAGCAATGGGGCCTTGCTTGGGGCCCCCAAATTCACTTTCTGTCAGCCTTTCCATTTCAGAAACACCAGCATGGTAAGGCTGTCTAAAACTGACATCATAAACCTGACCGCGGAAACGCCGTTCTTAAGGGATCACGTTGCAGTTCCAACTGGCCGTCAGGCTGGTTGAGCCCATCCGAAGCCAGTCAGTCAGACCAGCTGGTTTACATCCCGACCGCCTTCATTGTTAATCAGTTTCAAAATATTCTGATACATGAAACATACTACAACACAATCACATATCCATGAAAAACACATGTACAAACATAAAAAATACACAAAAACAACTGATCGACTTCATCATATATTGAACATACAAATAGAAAAAGGAGCAGATGAGCTGTAAGCAATTGGAAGGCTGGCGGTAGATGGAAGCTGAGTGCTATATTGTAGAATATTGAAAATTGAAGTTTAGTGAAATAGAAGATTGTGCAATGGTGTACGGGCAAAGATTGGACTGTAGAGTTAGACAGTGGAGTGTATGTGGAAAGAGTGAAGTAGAATCTCGTAGGATGCCACAGAGTGCAGTATATTTTAAAGAGTGCAGTTTTAGAGAGAGGAGAAGAGTATCATACAGTGGAGCCATGTAGAGTGCAGTGGTATACACTGTAGTGGTGTGAAGTGGAGTACCGTACAGTGAAGTAGCATACAGTGGAACGCCATACAGTCTAATAGCGTACAGTGGATAGCCATAAAGTGGAATAGCGTACACTGGAGTTTTGTAGAGTGGAGTACCATACAGAGGAATAGTGTACAATGTAGTGGTGTATAGTGGAATTGGATACAGTGGAGTAGCATACAGTGGAGTAGCATACAGTGCTGCATGATGAACTGGAATACCATACGTTGGAATGGCGTACAGTGGAGTGACAACCAATGGAATAGCTTAGATGGAGTGTCGTGGAGTGTTTTGATGTAGATTTTAGTGGTGTACTGTGAAGTGGCATACAGTGGAATAGTGTAGAGTGGCAGGGCATACAGTAGAGTGGCGTTCAGTGGAATATCATATAGTCAAGTAGCACACAGTGGAGTTGGGTACACTGGAATGGCGTAGACTAGATTGGCATCCAGTGTAGTGCCTACAGTAGAGTTGCATTCAGTGGAGTGGTAAATACTGCAGTGGTGTAAAGTGGAGTAGGGTAAAGTGGAATAGCATATCGTGGAGTGGCGCAGATGAAGGCAGTGACTTGTGCTGCATTGCGTTTCTGTAGGTGTATCAAACAAACCACATTGGCTTTGCGTTATTTGGTAAATTTTACATAAATATTGTGTTGCCCTTTCAACACTATGCATAATACAAGAGAAACACAATAGAATCCCAACTTTGTCTCTTAGTGATGTAATGTGTCATGGTATACTAAAGAAAGTTAGCGGTATACCGTGGTACATGGCGATGACAAGTTGGTGTCTAATTGGCTAATGTCTGCCTTTACAGATTTAAAAGGCTGCCATAATCATTTTAGTACAATTTTGGTATGTTGTAGCTTGGGGCCTTAAACATAGGTTAGTAGTAGCTTTATTGTTGTTCCATTTCTAGTACCATTTTGGTAAAATGGTAATAGGAATTGTAATTTTTAAAATAAATTTCTATATATATATATTTAACCACTGTACTCAGTACTGCCGTAGGACCTATCATATATATCTTTTTTTTCTTTTATAAAATGTATCTTTTATTTGGTAATGTATTTAAGTAATGCTGTAGAATGTAGATTTTACGGTGGTAATATCTACATTCTTTGGACATACATATTAAAAAAATTGTCAAGACACTGTAGTACACTATATTTGTGAAATGTAGTGTATTACAGTGTTTTTTCAAAGTTTATGAATATTTTTTTTTCTTAATTTGTTTAAAAAGATACTACAGTACTACATAGGTAGTGCTAAGTTACCCCGTAATTTTTTTTTAATATATAGAAATGTATAACTAGATGGCATTACTTATTACTGGGCCTGGGCGGTAAATTCCGTTCCGCTCGCGGAATTTGGGTAATTTGGGTAATTTCGTGTTCCGTGGAGAACTCGGAATTGCCAAAAATTCCACGATCCGTGGCTTCGCAACATTTTTTGCTTGTTCGCGCTTTCAAAATGCGTGTTCACGTAATAATTCCCCCCGAGCACGCAAACAGTGTTCGCGAACAGGAAAAAAGCACCGCGAATGGGCGGAACAAGCAATTCCGTGAGTTCGCGGAACTTTTGCGTGCTCGCTGAGGTTTTTTACCATTTCGCGGAGCATTGCATAGCACGACTACGCAAATTTCGCCCACCCCTACTTATTAACACTTAAATTAAGTGGCACTAGGTAAGGAAAACATATACACCCTAATATATTCCTATATTTAAGGAACTAAGCCAGAACACCGGCCACGTGGCCTTAAAAATCATGTCTGTCTTGAATTTCTGTAAAGGCAGCTAATGTCCAATCAGATAATGATTTGACATCACTATGTACGGTGGTAGTTTCATGAAATTTCATGAAATTACAGCAACAACAGATATCACTAAATAAAAGATGCTAAAAACTCTAAAAATGCTTATCCTGTTTAGTAGCAAACACAAAAAGGATCATCTACGCACCATAATCTTCAATCCTGCAAAATGTTATCCAAAATACAGACTGGCTGTTTTGGCGCTATGTCCCCCTTTTCTCTTTGCACCCCCTTGGCCAAACAACACAAAACCTTCCATCATCTGACAATGTAATGGGGCAATACATCTGCAAAGTTTAGAAGAGATTTGTCAAATGGTTGCAAATTTATTAAGAGAAGGGACAAAAATCTGAGGAATTCTTATCTCTGATAACCCTAAGTATAGAGTGACTACCGCCACTCTGTAATTGTAATATATACAGCATCAGAGATGTCAACAGTGATGTCACTGACAATGTCATGAGTGATGTAATATATGAGGTCATAAGCAGTGCATTGTTATGGCATAAGGTATAGTTAGTTTCGGTAACTATAACTGCTGAATTTCTATGGTTTTGTACAAGTGGAATCTGAGACTAACTATAACGTCCCTGTAACCTTTGTTTTTTTCTGTGATTTTTTTAAAGTTTTTTTATTGTATTTCCTAACTATAACTTTCCTGTAACCTTTGGTGTTTGCAGTAAATGTATATTGTTTTTTTAATGGTAACTCCCGACTATAACGTCTGTGTAACCTTAAATGGCTGTGAGTGGGTCACAAGGGGTTTGAGAGTACCTTCATGGGTGTGAGAGTCAGTCTGTGAGTGAGTGCATGAGTGTCTGAATGGGTCTGTGAGTGGGTGTGTGAGTCTCTGAGTTGATCTGTGAGTTGTTGCTTGAGTCTCTGAGTAGGTTTGTGAGTCTCCAAGTGGGCCTGTGAGTCAGTGCTTGGGTCTCTGAGTAGGTCTGTGTGTGGGAAATAGAGATCATGAGTGTTTCTGTAAGTGGGTGTATGAGTGTCTGAGTGGGTCTGTGAGTGGGTTCACATGTGTGAGTGGGTCTGTAAGTGGGCGCATGAGTATCTGAATGGGTCTGTGAGTAGCTGTGAGAGTGTGCGAGTTGTTCTGTGTATGGATACATGAGTGCCTGCGTGGGTTCGTGGGTTGCTATGAGAGTGTCTGAGTACATCTGTGAGTAGGTGCATAAGTGTCTGAGATGATCTATGAGTGTATGCAAGAGTGTCTGAGTAGGTCTGTGAGTGTGTGTATGAGTGGATCTGTGAGTGGGTGTGTGAGTGTCTGAAAGGGTTTGTGAGTGGGTGTTTTAGTGTCTGTGTGGGTATGTCAGTAGCTGTGTGAGTGACTGGACCACAACAGAACCCCACCTGCCCTGATATCCAACAAGAGTCCCCAGATTCACACAAAATATCTACTCAAGTGGAGTACTTTCTATTTGTTAATTACTAAGTGCTTCCTCCTTGGTAAATGTCCAGTATGTATTCTGCACTACAGCTGCGTAACGGAGCATGAGAAAATGTCACCAGTGAACTTGTGTGCATTTTGACAATGTGATTGTTCCTGATGCATCTTTATCCAGAAATCTGTGATAATAACATATAACCTCCCAGAGAAGAGAATGAGACTACGAAGAGGTAAATCTCCACCAAATAAGTGTCTTTCTTCTTAACTATATGAAGTAAGTGCTTCTTTGGTGGAGATGTTCTCATATTGCTCGGCATCAAGAATCCCTCAACAAAATCGGTGGGAAATGCACTGGGGGGGTGGGCACTTGTTAAGTTGTTCATCACCTGGCAAAAGGCAGGAAGACCTTTGCTTACTACTGAGGTGGGTAGTGTCGGATGAAGCTTCCAAGTGATTTGCACATTTGAATGCTCACAGTAATTAAAAGGGAGAACCATGGACACTGCTCTTACCAGGTAAAGACGGTCACTACAGATTGCGCTCCATTAGATTAATGATGCATTCACCTCCACACAACATTTCAGATCGTCTTCCAATGTAGAATTGGTGAACAAACACACTTGCTCTGCTTTTGTCAAGGCCAGGAGGTCAGGATCATTAGTCCTTTACAAAAGTGGAGCTTCAATTAGGGCACCTGCTAAATTTATATTTGTAAGTGCTTCCCATTGAGGTTTAATTTCTGTGAAATGAGCATCAGAGCCAGAACATCCCCACCAATACTTACAGGGGGAGGAGGCTGCACGGCCCCTCTACTCAGGACAGTTTTGGCCTTTTGGTCCTGAGTGCCCTGGAGCCTACCCAGGGCACTCAAGGTACAATGGCAACTGCGGGGGAGCCTGAATACCCCCGCAGTCTCTGCTGGCTCTCTGCCTCCAGCGGGAGCCGACATTGCTCCCACATGCAGGGAACTGCTAATAATGCAGCTCCCTGCTTGTGGGAGCAATCCTTTATCTCTTTCCCTTTCCCTTTCCACATGACAATGGGCAGGCATAACAGATGAAAACTCTGCTCCTAACAGGTAGGAGCAGTTTGACAGCTCCTGCTTGCTGGGAGTAGAGTTACTGTTTGCTCTCGCTTGACAGTAGTTGTCACAGCTCCTGCCAAGCGAAACAAACACCTATCTTCCGAGGATGGGCAACTGTTATAGACTGATGCAGGTGTGAAAAAAGACAGGCAATGGGCACATTTTCATCTATGAAAGTATACGCCTTCCAGTGCAAAAGAGATGATCATAAATCCTTTAATTAGCTGTTCCCCATCTGCAGAAGAAAGAGGGTGAGGTTCTCCCAGTTGGAGTACATGTTTCATGTTTTGGATTGAATCACATGAGGAATATGGATAACAATGTGGAAAGCAAAACATCCACCCAAATAAAAAAGGAATCTGCTCCTAATGTTAATCAGGCCATACGTAACCCCCATTATCATTATCAGTAACAAGATGTGCATGTCAGCCAGGCGGATCCCTTCATTTCCAGACATTGTCACAGAATCAGTGTACTTATCTTTCTTTTATTAATTTTTCAATTTGAGCCCAAATCTTAGAAAGGTTCCATGAATTTTGTGATGTGGGCATCAGGTGTGCCTGTAAGTGGTCAATCCCAAGGAGGGAACAAGGCTGCATCTAAGAAGCTTCAAGGGCACAGAAGGTTAACCCACTTATGTGGGCTGGGGCAAAGGGTCAATAATGATTTGCATATAGCTGGGTCTGAACTGGGGTGGCAAAGTGAGCTAAAGAACGATGATGAATTCAACCCAGATCTGTGACTGGGGGTGAGTGTGAGTGTCTGAAAGACTCAGCACTCTGTCCATCATCTCCTTGTATTTTCATTGTTTGCTCTAAGTTGGCCAGGTATGCCCAGACGTGGGTCCTTGCTCACTTTACCATTGGATTCAAGCTAGCCTGGCTGATGAGGGGTGCTACCCCGAAACCAATCCCAGGATGCTTGTTGCTGGTCCAGTGAAGACCTTGCGTGGCTGTTCAGGCTGGACTGTTCCCATGAGGCACAGGGTCAAGACTGATTTGCATATATCTGGGTCTGAACTGGGGTGGGGAAGTGAGTTATAGAACGATAATGGATTCAACCCAGATCTGTGACTGGGGGTGAGTGTCTGAAAAGACTCAGCGCTCTATCCATCATCTCCTTGTGTTTGCTTTAAACCACTTAGTACTCAAACTTCAAATCTAAATGACTGGTTCAGGAGAACACAATAATGGCTGTATGAAGTACATGAACGAAGAAACATCAAGGAAAGAGGATAAACACCACAAAACAGCAACACTGCAAAGATATTCCAAAAGAAAAGGTCAGTTATATTTAGATTGTGCCCTCACTTTTGCAAGACTTATTCCAGTAACTATGATCTTACCAGAATAACCCTGAAAAAGGTGACTGCTTTCTTTTTCATAAATACTTTCAGTAGTTTTTATAATTTTCAAGCAAAGGCAGAGTGCTTCCCAGTGCTGATAAAACTAAAAACTAACCCAACTAAAATGCACTCCACTTATGTGGAAGAGCCTATTATCCATGACAGAAAAGACCCCACAATACCTGGAAACCTGAACATTGTTTGGAATAACAGTCTTTCTCTGTATGTGGTTAGCTGTGGTATTTGAACCCAGAGCTGAGAAGCACCCAGAGGAATCTGTCAACCCTGGATATTTTGGGAAACGGTATGCTAGTATTCAAAAATACCCTGGGTTGGTAGGGTTCCCTAGGTGCCGACATACCCTAGTCAAAATATTACAGAAATCCCATTAGGCACAGGGGGAAATGAAGTAGATTATCAACCCACCTTAGGTTAGGGACCTAGCACCAGATAGATATTCTGCCACACATGGGAGTTAGAAGAGGTAGAATGAGGGGGTGAACCATATTCCAAAAGGAATCTAAGTTTCCGCTTACTTGCTGTTCAGATGACTTGGGAGTGTGGCCTGATACCTGGATGGAATGGCCCCTGCCTTTTTCTTTTTGTTTTACCTCAAAATGTTTCCCTGGCATCTAGTGGTCTTTCTGCCAGCACCATCTAAAAAACCATACTAAAAAGCCAGGAGCGGACAAGGCTGAGTTGAAAAATTATAGACCCATTTCTCAGCTCCCCTTCCTGGCGAAGGTCATGGAGCAACATGTCTTGAAAGCGATTTCTGGTTTTCTGGAAGAACATGAGCTGCTCCATCCATGCCAGGCTGGTTTCAGAGCCCACCATAGTACGGAGCTAGTTATGCTATCTGTACTTGACGATCTTAGAATAATGGCCGATAACAAAGAGCCGAGCGTCCTGATACTTCTAGATCTCTCTGCGGCGTTCGACATGGTGAGCCATACAACACTACTGACTCGACTGATGGACTTGGGTTTTTGGGGGCCTGCTTATAATTGGCTAATTTTTTCTATCAGGACGTTCGCAGAGGGTCCAACTTGGCGACCACATATCGCACAGGGGTGACATCCTCTGCGGGGTCCCTCAGGGCTCCGCATTGTCCCCGCTCCTCTTTCACATATACCTGCAGCCCTTGGTGACTGCATTGACCAACATGGAATGCCGAGTCTTCAACTATGCAGACGATACCCAGCTTATCCCGAGGATCGATAACTCGGCCCGCGCTCAAGAGACAGTCCAAAACATCTTAAGGTTTACCATTAATTGGATGACTGCAAACTCCTTGAAAATCAACCCAGATAAAACGGAGATTCTTGTCATTCCAGTAAAAGACAACCTCTGGAGTGGCCTGTTCTGGCCCAAAGAACTCGGTGCCCCTCCTAGCCCATCACCGGTTGTGAAAAGCTTGGGAATTAAGATCGACTCTGAACTCTCTATAAATCACCAAGTCCATTCGGTGGTGGGCACATGTATTGGTCTTTTGAGACAACTGAGGAAACTGGCTCCCCTGCTCTCAGTTTAATCTATGAAGTCCATTGTATCGGCTACCATCATCTCGCGTCTCGATTATGGGAATGCACTCTACTTAGGACTCCCCCAGAAACTTATGAACAGACTGCAGGTTGTACAGAACGACGCTGCTAGGCTGATCTTCAGTTTGCCCAGGAGGACCCATGCCTCACCCCGGTTACGTAAACTGCACTGGTTGCCTGTTAGACAGCGATCAAAATTTAAAGGATTGTGTATTGCTCACAAAGCCCTTTATGGTCATGCCCCTGGCTACATAAGGGAACGCTTAACCAAATATATGGCAGGGCGAGCGCTTCGCTCTGCAGAAGCCGTCCAGCTGGCCTGCCCCCGGGGTAATCTTGTTTCAAAGGGTGGACGAGCTGTCTCAGTCCTTCTGCCACAACTTTGGAACCAGCTTCCGGACACTTTACGGAAGGAATCTGGTTTGCTCCCCTTTCGGAAGCAGCTAAAAACTTTTCTTTTTAGGGATACCTCTTAATACTTCCTACTACCATGATTGACCTCCTCAGCCCGGATGCTGCCTTTCCTCTGTCAAGCGCTAAGAGACCTGTTGGTATATAAAATAAAATACAAAATACAAATACAAATCTCCAGGATTGCAAATTGGAGGTGAAATCTTCAATTTCCTCCAAGGGCAGGGAGACTGTTGTAGTTTTCAGGGGTAGAAGGTTCAGCTCATTGCCATGATAGAACACCCCCACACTTTACAATTTTGTTAAACGTTTATCCCTGGTGTCTAGTCTGCTCTTTGACCCACTGAGGAAGGCAGATTGGGGGAAAATTCACCAATCTGGCCTCCCTGACAGGGCAGAAACACTGTTTGCCCTTCAGAACCAGGGCGCATGGCCCAATATCAGGAAAGGCTGCCTCCCATACCATTTGTTTCACAATAAAAAACAGCCCTTGGGTTTAGTGGGCTTTCTGGGGAAAGCATCACTCCATGCCTCTGGGGTTTCCTCTACCTCCTTGGCTACTGGTTGATCCCTGCTCAGGAATCATTCTCCTGCAGCTACGCTAGAGAGATGCATCAATGGAAAGCAAAGAATCTCCATTTTCCAATGATAACATTCCTGTTTTGATCGGTGCTCTGGAGTTAGAGATCCAAATAAAGTGAAAGTGAAGGGAACCAAACAGGCACTTTTAATTTCACTTTTTATAGGGATTAAAAATCCTCAAGCTGCAATGAGAAGTCTTCCACAGCAATCTCAAATGAGGTAATAAAAAGGGAATCCCTCTGGTGCAGGCGCCAGAGGGATTTCCTTGTTTCATTGGGAAGATGAAATGTTCACATCCTTCACACTGACAAGGTAGATTGAAGGATTTGAACATCTCATCCAGCACACTTAACTTAGGGGGAAGGGAGTCCCCTTAAGCTATGGCAAGAGAAATGATGAAAGGTACCTTATTGCAAGGTCCAGTGCTGATATGACACCAAGTGCATCAGCAATCTCCATCTGCCAAGCAAAACAAAGCAAGTAAGCTCTCAGGCAAACATAAAACCCAGCAGGAGCCCAAATGCCCAATCGCTTGCCCGAAAATCAATAATATTAATAAGCAATGCAGTCTTGGGTGTGGCCCATATTTATAGTCTGACTTCGAAAAATGTCCTCAAGGAGATGTTTTCATGCAAATCTCACAGAGGGTCATGACAGAAATTTTGTGCCACATTTCATGAATATGGTTTCACATTTAATAAATTCAAGAACATCTATTTTTACAAGAAATAGAATATTACTAACAATCATTACAGTTGTGTTTTTTTTCATCCGGTTGCTGACCGGTCATCTAGTGTAAAAAGGACTCTGATCCAAGTGTAAAAAAGGATTTAGCTGTCACAAACCCTAAGACTCGCAAAATAATTGGGGTTGCAACAGCATAATCTCTCATTGTCATATAAAACACTTTTTACAAGTGAAAATTGTATTTTAGACTTGGAAAATGTGTTCTGCTACCCATAACCAATCACAATATGGAGAGGGCATGAAAGAGGTGTGCCTTCCCGGCTGCGATTCATTATCAGACGTTTCAATGATTTGCGGCCCCAATTGTAGCTGCAAACCATTGAAAAGATACTGACTCCTCAAAGGAGTTGGTAACTGATTTGCAAAGGGCGGCTTCCCGCTTGAGAAACAAGATTGCAACTTTAGAGGGAAGAGGCAATGACCAGGGGACCTGTGCCTGCGCCGCCTGAAGGTTTCCAAAAGGAACACAGGCTGTTAAGCACCAAGATGGTGGTCTGCTGCCCCTTGCAGGCCACCATCCCTGTGACTGGAACCAATCACAGGGGGTTGTAAATTGTGACCTCCCCAGTAAATATTAATTAGCCAGCTCGTCCTACTGCCTTCTGCGATTCAGTGTAAAACAAACGATTCATTCATAGGTCGGTTCACAAAATCTGATTCCATTCACAAAAAGTCAATGAGAAATCTGCGAGCACTTTTTGAGAATGGAAGAATAGTGCAAGCGTCTTTTTGAGATCCCCGGGGGTATGGAGATCATGGCACGTGCCATAACTGATATGTAGATACTACGAGTCTGTGCGATCTGATGAGCAATTACAAATCACCCCCTTTTTCTAGCTAACGAGATCAGGGAATGTGAGTGTTTGTTAAAATAATGCTTCACTGTCAAGAACAGTATACACCCTCAAGCAAAATGCAGCCAGAAAAGATTGGCAAGTAGAAATCTTTGATTCCTTTCCCTTGTGGCTAACAGAATCACTGCTTCAGACAAAAAGCACACATTTTCATCAGCTGTGAGAGCTTTGGTTTTAGGCGTTTAATCCAAAACTGCGGCTCTTATGTCTCTCTTTCAAATATGATCTGGGAATAAAATAAAGGTTATAAGGAACTCAAATGTCACTACAGCAGAGCAGTTAGATGCAGTGATCTTGCATGAGCCTTCTGACGCTTTAATAGATGGCTCTGGAGAAACTAACGATCACATCATACTTGAATTAACAGTATTCTGTGAGGCATTTCAGTGCATTCTGCTGAGGTTTAACTATTTCCGTGCATGCAACAAAATAGTTTCTTTATTAAAACCCAGGTACCTGCCAATTAGCTTTTAAACATTTTCTTTTATATGGCAGGTTCCAAGCCCCAAAGGGCATCAATGCACTTTTGGGCAGTAACATCCATGGACTATCGGAATATGAACAACTGCTGAACAAATTCTCAAGTACCTGGATAAACGAAAACACCACTCTCCCCTTACACTCTAAAGTGCCTGCCTGGGGCAGATTTACAGCAGCCCACCTAATCTACAATGGTTTAAAAATAATTCATTTGAAAATATCTGGCCCTTACGCTATGCCCTATTTACTCATATCATAAATGGCCCCTCTTTCTTCATCTTTAAGGAACTTCTAAAACACTCTTCTCATTACAAAAACACATCAAGCCATAAGCCTAATTAAAAGCTATCCACCGTTCTTACCTTTTCTAACCTCCGTATTATAAATTATTTCCTACACCACTGCTTACTTTATCTTATTTTATTCATCCTCATCTCTTATTTCCTTTTACCATGCCCTAATATCTATTATAAATGTGTATGTTTACTTCTATATGCCCCCTGTATTGTAAAAATGTTGAGCTATCTTCTCAACCAAGTTTGATATATAGTAGAAAAATGCCATGATCTATCCATTTGCTTATATATGGCAAACAGTGCTGGAACCTATCGGGATAAAGATTATCCTTAGCAAAAAGAATACAAATTAAAATAAATCATTTTAGGGCTGAAACATGTTATCTTCATGTAAATAATGGAATACTTTGTAGGGAGGAAGAGGAGACTTAGGGCCTGCTTTAGATCTAGGTGGACAGGTAATTCCATCCAGCCGCAGCCCGTGCAGGTAAGAGCGGTTGGGCCTGGTTGAGGGGGGATTTGACAGATGACCTAGAGGGAAATTTAAATAAATAATACATTTTCCCTCGTGGTTGTCTGTCGAAATCCCCACCCACCCGGCCCCACCGCTCTTTCCTGCACTGGCAGCGTCTGATTCCATCACAATGGTGAAGCATATGCCATCAAATCTCACAAGCCGAAATATGAAAACCGATGATATCTTATGGAATTTATATTTCAGCGGATGGGATATCCGTCACCGTTGTGATAGAGTAACCCATCTGCTGAGATCCAAGTCAGGCCCCTAGTAAGGAGGGTAAACAAGTGAAAGATGTCAAGATGCAAATGTGTACAAGAGATACACCAAGTAAACAAATGTGCCAAATGCTGTAAAAACAATATACACAAAACATATTGATCCTGCCGTTGGTCAGAAATAATATAGGACTAATAAGTTAACTGGAGAATGCTATACGATAAAAAGGAACATGGTACGTCTGAATTCTAGAGCTGCACATTTAAAGAGCAGGTTGCTCAATGAGATTCATAGAGAGCACCTGTGCAAAATAATGATAAAATAGATGAAAAAATGTCAGTTTGGAAGAAAAGTGATTATTAAGTATCTTCAGAAGAAGTCAGATTTTAAAATGAGAGAAGTCAAAAAGGAAAATCAAGCGTCTTTAATGCTGGCCTCTGACAGAATTCTTGTAGATCTCTGCCTAACATAGATATTTTCCTGGGTAGAAAGAGGAACCTCTTGGAGCCAGCCCTGCTTGGGGCCGGCCAGTTTACAATGGCACAACAGTGAAGACCGGGATGCCCCAGAAGTTGCTGCAGGGATGGGGAGAGACCATATCAGTAAATGGCAGGAAATGGATCTGGAAGCAAGGATCCAAGAACAGCATAGGCTGGTGGAGGCAACTGAAGCTAGGTGGGAGTGGCTTTGTAGGGAGAGGTACAGTACGCAGGAGATGGTGGGGCAGGGGAGTAAGGTGAAGGGCACGCCTGGCACCTGGGTGGGAAATGGGATCACAGGCGAGCTCAGGGAGCTAGGTGTTGGGCATGGGAGCCTCTAGGGCATGAGACATGTGAAAGTTTTAAGGGGGCTTCTGCGGCCCATAGGCCAGGTAGCACTAGGGGCCCACAAGGTAGGAGTAGCCCCATGGTAGGTGGTGAGGCTGGCATACAGATGGAGACACCAACAGTGCACATGGTGCTTTCTGGGCATTGGTCTGAAGCACCAGGGGTGTCTTTGGTAGCCTTCTCTATAATGAGGGAGCAGCCATGATGTGATGTAGAGTAATCTACACAATTGGGCGGGGCTTTGCCTATCATGATGAATGAGCATGAAGCTGCATGCCTGGTACATGAAGAGTGTGAACTGGAGGATGAGTTTGAATTGGATTATGTTGAAGGCAGTGACAAGTGGGAGGAAGGTGAAGTGCGTCATGGCAGGAGGTGGTATTGGAGTGGAGCAGGGTGTGAGCAGTGGTGGTGCAACGTCTTCTTCAGATGGTGTTTTACAGATGTCAAGTGCGGACTCTGGAGAACACACTGGGTGAAAGAAGCAGACATGCAGTGTAGGTCCCAAGGCGAACAAGGAACCCGGACGGTTACCCCCAGGTAAGAGAAATTGGAGGTCTGTGTAGAATACCCAGCAGGGGTGCACAAGAGCAAACACATATTAATTGGTCTGTGTGGGCAATGGGGTAATTAAGAATGCAGGATACAGAGGACGGACACAGAAACAATGTCAGGGCTGCAGCCGGGTGCAAAGGATGGTAAGGTGATGGTAAGGTGACCGTAGGGATGGAGACATCTACTGAGGATGCAAAGGCATCGGAGGGACGGCAAGGAAGGGGGTGGTTATAAGAAGCACCTGCCTTACAAGGGCCTAGTGATGACCCTAGGGTCTTATGTATCAGACAAAACTAAGAACTGCATATGGAGCCACAAATATGTGGAGTTTTCCAAGTTCCTGCATAGAGACAAAGAGGGGTCAAAGGAATAAGAATGGGAGCTAGCGAGGCGGCCCAGGGTACCCATCACTATGGAGAGCTTAACATCAGCCTTCTTGATCTTTGCCAGCATGTACTGTGAAAGTATATCGATAGGGCCATCGCCTTATTCAAAAACATGGAAATAATATTGAAAGTGCAGATGCACTTTGGGGGCTATGCCTGGCTCAGGTATAATGAGGAATTCAGGGCCAGGGTAAGTCTCAATCCTGACACTCCTTAGGGATATGTGGATCCTGAACTGCGGATGCAGTGGATGTCCTCTACACAATCTATGGCTTCAACACACACAGTAAGTTGCCTTCCCATTAATTACAGGCCCTTTCAGCCCCATCCCGCTCAACAGGGGGCGGGTAACACATCTAAGGACCCCTGCATGAATATCGGGGCATGCTGGAATTTTAACAAGGGGTTTTGTTCCCGACACTCGTGCAAGTTCAAGCATGAGTGTTCCAAATTAAGTGGTAGACACCCCGCCACTCAGTGTTTCTCATTGGCAAGCCCCTCTGAACAATGGAGGGCAACAGGAGGGAAGGGAACTGCGGGCCAGACTGGCCCAAAAGGCTCATGCGCCAATTAGGCTGGGAAACATTATGCCCTGGCTGGTTATCTATCCTGACAGAGAGGAGGTTTTTAGATTGGAGTAGGGATTCCAGGAGGGTTGCAGGGTTGACTATCAGAGACCCAGGGGTAAGTGATGGGCTGACAATTTGTGGTCAGCCAAGGCAGCGCCAGAGGTAGTGGCTTTCAAACTGCACAAAGTGATTGAAGAAGGGAGAATCGAGCGCCCTTTCCATGACTGGCCATTGACTGACTTGATTATATCTCCTCTGAGTTTTGTTCCCAAGAAACAGGAAGGTGAATTCCGTGTGTTCCATCATTTATCTTGTCTAGAAGGGGTTTCAGTGAATGACTTTATTGCCCCAATGGACACAAGGGTGGTGTATGCTTCTGTTGACAATGCTATCTGATTGATCAGAGTGTGTGGGGTGGGGCCGTTACTGGCTAAGTGTGATATCAAGTCGGCTTTTTGGCTATTACCTATACATCCTGGCGATTTTCCCCTACTGGGGATGCAACTGGATGGGACAATTTATGTGGACAGATATCTAGCACATTTCTGCAATGGGTCTTCACGAGAAGCAGTGGGCACCGGGAGGTGTCCCAGGTTCTGGATGATTGTCTCCCTGTTGGCACGGTGGATTAGATGAATGTCTCAGATCTCTGAGGCATTTCGAGGACATGGTAGGGAACGTTGAGGTGCAGTTGACACCAGTGAAAACAGAGGGTCCTAGCACAGTTTTAACCTTCATGGGCATCGAATTTGATAGAGTCCATATGATAGCGAGGTTGCTACGAGCAAAGATACTGGAAATTCAGAACATTCTTGAGGAAGTGATGGGGGTAAGAAGGTTGGAACTCAGGGTTGTTCAGCAATTGTTGGGGTTCTTGAATTTTGTGTTCAGAGTGGGGTGGGGTTGTCAGACCTTTTGCTGTAGACTGGGTTTGGCCATGTCCAGAGCAACATTACCACACCATAGGATTCGGGGGACAATGAGATTGAGAGCTAACCTTCAGGTTTGGGAATTTGTTTCTAACTCATTTCAATGGGGTGTCATTGCATTTTCAAGAGGAGGAGGAGGTATGTCAGGTGCAGATATTTTCTGATGTGGCAGGAAATCACGGGTTTGGTCTTTTGTGGGATGGGGTGGTGTGCATAAGGGTGGCCTCAGACTTGGTTGGACAACAGGAGGAGAATAGACTTTTTAGAATTCTTCTCCTTAGTGATTACAGCGCGGGGCAGTGAGTTGGCAAATAGGGCAGTTATGTTTAATGTTGACAACATGACAGTAGTGGAGCAGGTTAACAAGCAGAAGGCCATGGACCTGTGGGTTCTGTGCCTGTTGAGACATTTCATGATGTTGTGTTTGCTGAACATTGTTTTCAAGGCTAAACATGCACCGGGTGTCAACTCTTCTATAACTGATTCATTGTGTCGTTCACAGTAGAATCGATTTTGCTGCATGGTGCCAGGAGCAGAGGAAAACAAGGAGCCCATTCCTACAGAGATTTGATAGTTGGGGGCCCGAGAGTCTTTATGCTGGCCTAGATGTCTTTCGCAGAGTCCTCTAGACTGAATTATTGGCTGGCATGGTGTGAATTAGAGTGTTTTGAGGGACATGCAGGGAGGTAGTTGAGTCTGGACCAAGCTGAACAGGAAAGAAAGATTGTACATTTTGTCATGTTTCTAGTTGATAAATGAGTGTCGCCTGTGACAATAGCTGGTAAGCTGGCAGGTTTGCCCTGTTATGGTAAACTTTATTGAGGATTTGACCCTGCTCGAGATGAAATTGTGGGGCAAAATATTTGAAAGAGTGGAGTAGAGTAAGACTGGCACAAGACAGAGAGTGTTGAGTGAGGCTATCACTTTTGAATTACTTTGGAACATTCCACGAGTTTGGACTGCATTTTGTATGGATTGGTTTGAAGTTGCTCTGTTTCATTTATGCATACTTTGAATGTTCTTTAGAACTTTCCAGGTGTCTGAACTGTTATAATCGGAGTGTGAGGTCAGAGTGCTACATGGGGAGGTATGCCTGGAGGAGTGTAGGTTGGGTATTTGGTTGAGGAAATCCAAGATGGATCAAAAGGAGGGAGTGAAGTGGCGTGCCCGGTGAGTGAATAGCTCAGTTTCGATGACTAGCCGGGGCGCAGGCATGAGGCCATATTTTGTCATGAAAAGGGGGACAAAGTTACGAACGTTCAGTTGTTGGCCATGCCTCAAATGGCATTGCTGAAGCTGAGTCGAACAAAGCAAAGGAAATGATGGACGGAGTGTTGAACATTGCAAGCACTCACCCCCAGTCAACTGATCTGGGTTTAATCCATCACCGTTCTTTAGCCCACTCTTCCACCCCAGTTCAGACATGGCCATATGCAAATCAGTCTGACCCTGTGCCTCATGGGAACAGTCCAGCCCAAACTGCCAAGCCATGTCTTTCCTGGTCGGAAACAAGCTTCCTAGGACAGGTTTCTGGCATTTCAGCCGTCTTCAGCCAGGCTTGCTTGAATCCAGTGGCGAAGTGAGCAAGGGACTCACGTCTGAGCATACCCTGCCAACTTATGGCGAACAAAGCAAAAACCAAAGGAAATGATGGACGGAGTTTTGAACATTGCAAGCACTCACCCCCAGTCAACTGATCTGGGTTTAATCCATCACCGTTCTTTAGCCCACTCAGCCACCCCAGTTCAGAGTACTGGGGTGAATGTATGACATTGTTCTGCATTCTGTCCATCAATTGTTGTTTTTGCATTTGTCACCCCGAGTGGGACGGGTATGCTCAGACGGAGTCCCGTGCTCTCCATGCCGCTGGAATCAAGCTATCCTGGCTGAAGAGGGGTGAACCCCCGAAACCGGTCCTAGGATGCTTGTTTCCAGTCCAGGGAGGACCGGGCCTGGCAATTCGGGCTGGACTGTTCCCATGAGGCACAGGGTCAAGCCTGATTTGCATATGGCTGGGTTCAAACTGGAATGGCGAGCAAAAAAACGATGGATTTAGGCCCAGATCTCTGTACTGGGGTGAATGTATGACATTGTTCTGCATTCTGTCCATCAATTGTTGTTTTTGCATTTGTCACCCCGAGTGGGACGGGTATGCTCAGACGTGAGTCCCGTGCTCTCCATGCCGCTGGAATCAAGCTATCCTGGTTGAAGAGGGGTGAAACCCCGAAACCGGTCCTAGGATGCTTGTTTCCAGTCCAGCTAGGACCTGGCCTGGCAGTTCGGGCTGAACTGTTCCCATGAGGCACAGGGTCAAGCCTGATTTGCATATGGCTGGGTTCAAACTGGAATGGCATGGTGAGCAAAAAAACGATGGATTTAGGCCCAGATCTCTGTACTGGGGTGAATGTATGACATTGTTCTGCATTCTGTCCATCAATTGTTGTTTTTGCATTTGTCAGGCCGAGTGGGACGGGTATGCTCAGACGTGAGTCCCGTGCTCTCCACGCCGCTGGAATCAAGCTATCCTGACTGAAGAGGGGTGAAACCCCGAAACCGGTCCTAGGATGCTTGTTTCCAGTCCAGGGAGGACCTGGCCTGGCAGTTCGGGCTGGACTGTTCCCATGAGGCACGGGTCAAGCCTGATTTGCATATGGCTGGGTTCAAACTAGAATGGCATGGTGAGCAAAAAAAAGTTGGATTTAGGCCCAGATCTCTGTACTGGGGTGAATGTATGACATTGTTCTGCATTCTGTCCATCAATTGTTGTTTTTGCATTTGTCACCCCGAGTGGGACGGGTATGCTCAGACGTGAGTCCCGTGCTCTCCATGCCGCTGGAATCAAGCTATCCTGGCTGAAGAGGGGTGAAACCCCGAAACCGGTCCTAGGATGCTTGTTTCCAGTCCAGGGAGGACCTGGCCTGGCAGTTCGGGCTGGACTGTTCCCATGAGGCACAGGGTCAAGCCTGATTTGCATATGGCTGGGTTCAAACTGGAATGGCATGGTGAGCAAAGAAACGATGGATTTAGGCCCAGATCTCTGTACTGGGGTGAATGTATGACATTGTTCTGCATTCTGTCCATCAATTGTTGTTTTTGCATTTGTCACCCCGAGTAGGACGGGTATGCTCAGACGTGAGTCGCGTGCTCTCTATGCCGCTGGAATCAAGCTATCCTGGCTGAAGAGGGGTGAAACCCTGAAACCGGTCCTAGGATGCTTGTTTCCAGTCCAGGGAGGACCTGGCCTGGCAGTTCGGGCTGGACTGTTCCCATGAGGCACAGGGTCAAGCCTGATTTGCATATGGCTGGGTTCAAACTGGAATGGCATGGTGAGCAAAAAAACGATGGATTTAGGCCCAGATCTCTGTACTGGGGTGAATGTATGACATTGTTCTGCATTCTGTCCATCAATTGTTGTTTTTGAAGTTGAGTCGAACCCTGCCCATTATGGAATTCACTCTTTCAGGATCGGTGCAGCAGCAACATGGTTGGGGTGAAATTGGTGTTAGAATCGCAAGATTAGCAGATGGAAGTTACAGTGCTGTAAAAAATATATGAGTAAATAAAGGGGGCTATGTAGGGTTGGTTGGAAGATGCGGAATATCAGCTAATTTTGTTCTTTGTCTGCAGGATGCCTGAGGGGTCCAAAGAGACAAAAGACTGTTTCGTGGCTTGTTGTATACTCATTTATCCACAGGGCAGCTAAATTCGCAGAATGCCAGGTTTATGATCGTTACCTAGGATTTCCAAGCAGTCGGCAGGTAGTGCTGTAGTGGGGCAAGAGTGGAATGCGATGGGGCAACCTGCCCCCATTTTTAGCAACCATGGTACTAATGCAGTTTTTCAGGAACTTAGATATATCATTTACACACTGAGCCCAAATTTCTAGTTCCCTCCACACTTCATGAGTTTAGTCCAAACTTATCAACTTGTATTGTCTCCAAATGATGAACCTGTTTTAAGAGGGCAGGGATTTGGTAATTATTAATCAGTACTTATACCATGATTCATTACCATTCCATTATAACAACAGAAACTTTTTCTGTTAATAACAGTAATATTTATCTAAAATAATGTGAGGCTCATCAAGTACAAAAACAACACAAATCAGCGCAATTCAAATAAAAGTACATTAATTTTCAATCAGTCCAGTGTACATCATATGAGTAGCGTAATAAGAGAGTGGATAGGTAGAGAGACAAAGAAGAGAAAACATTTGCAAATTACAATGCAAATCATAGATTGAATATAATTACATATCATTCAAGATTTAAATCATAAATGCTACCCTCTGGCCATGAGAGTAAGCAAGGCACTTCAAAGAAGATTTTAAAGTGCAAAGTTTAAGAGTCAAGAACAACCGATCATCAGCCAGCTCACAAGAATAGGAAACAGCGGTACAGCTCTAACCTCTCAAAATGTAGGAATATGCCGCCTAACCCCACCTACTTATTAGGTATAATTATACCCCTAATTCATATTAATCCAACCCCTACTCTATCCAACCCACCTAACTAAAGATTCTATTTGGCTAAAACAAGGGGTGTCTTGGTCAATCCACTCCAATTAAGTTCCGTTTATCAAACACACTATAGTCCAAATTCAATACGTCATTTTCAAGCTTATATATCTTTCTCTTCCGCAGCATGTTCACATGTGTTCACGTTTTTGTAACTTTTCTATCCGTATGTCAGCTTCCAGTGGAAGTCGCTTTTCAGAGGCTCATTGTTTCCTCAATGACCTTGATCTTCTCCGAAGGCACAGGGAAAACTGATTAAGCACTCTGCCTTCATCACACCATAGTAAAATCTTCAAGCTAGACCTTTCTTTCCAGGACAGAAAAAGCCATTTCTAGGGAAAGACAAATACAACATGAATATCATATCTTTTTGCATGAGTTTTATTCTCTAAAAGTATTCTGCATAGTAATATTACTAGTTTGCACAAAAAAAGAAAGGAAGCATTAGAATGATCATTAATCTTGCAGTCCTTTAGTCATTAATTTCGGCATTAGTCATGCGCAGGCTTGCGGACTACCCCGGATTCTCTCTAAACGCGTTCTTATTTTCGCATGCGCATTGTTAAATTCAAACTCAAATTCAAAGCACGCAGTTAACTTTTTAATGGTTATTTTGCAAATGAGAGGTTCAATCCGAGCAGGTTTTGTTTAGCGAAAACCCTGCTCCATCAATCCCCCCTTTGATGGTGATTTGAGCCATCAATAACTAACCCAAAAATCTGATTGACATCATATGTTAAAAAGCTGTTGTTTTCTTTTGTTTCAGTCTTATTTCATCTATGTATTTTACTATTTCATAGTAGTTTCTCTTTCTATCTTCTAATTCAATATCTTCTCTCTTTCTCTTCTTAGCTCTTTGTCAAATATCTAATGTTCCTTCTTTGCATCTACAACATTTATATATCATTGTTAATATTAGTATTCCTGTAGCAACTGCAATTATTGGTTTTAGTATTTTTCCCAACAAACTACTGAAACTAGAAACCCAACTGCCCAATTAAGAGAAACCCTTACCAAGTTTATCCCAAGCACAGTCAACCTTCAGTTCAGTCAAATCCTAATATTCTTAATATATAACTCTAAACTCTTTCTTTTGTCTGGGATATAGGTACAACACTGTTGAATTTTCAGCATCGTACAGACTCCACCCTCGTTTGTCAATATTAAAGCAAGAGCTAGTCTATTCTACAAAACCATTGACCTTATAGTAACCATTTCAGTATCAATCATTAAGAATGCTCCAGCAGTATCCATCGATAAACAATCAACCACTGTGGACAATTTCCAAATTTTATGAGAATTAAGGATAACACCAATTTAAGGTATCAATGCTCCGAATATATCACCACCTATTTCAGTAAAAATAGCTCCCCTTTTGTTTTGTGTTAGTCCAGCCATTTTCTCATTGGCTCCGTGATTTTTATCTGTGTGATAAACTATTGGAAAGACAATTCCCATGTAACAACACCCATACCAATGTGCGGGCAATCTATAATAGGCATTTTTACCACACACATAATATATTCCCGGAAAGACTGGGTCAGTACCATCTTAGGTCATGTGCTTGTTCTTGCTGTGTTGTGACTACAACTTCTCCAACCTGATAAAACACAGAACGTACCACATCAGCCAGTCCTTTGCAATAATCGAGCACTAGATCATCAGTTATTATCATTAATTGACTGGCTGGAACTATTGGCTGTCTCATTGCTCTACCCATAAGCACTTCATGAGGGGATAATCCAGTTTTCTCATCATGAATACTTCTCAGACTCATCAGAACTAGGGGTAAAGCATCCGGCCATTTAAGTGCTGTGGATGCACACGCTTTTGGTCATCTGGATTTAATAGTGCCATTCATTTGTTTGAAAAACTGGTTTGTGCTGCTTGCTATTGCCGGGACTGCCTGGTTTCCTACCTCTGCCCTTGGAACTTCTGCAGCGCCTCGCGGCCCCCGCTGCGCGGGAGCCGCTCGAGGGACTGGGCGTTTGTCATCTACTGCCTGGGATACTGCTGGCGCCTTGACTCCACGCTGTTGGCCCCGCTGCGCTGTGACTAACTTTGGTGAGGGGACGTCGCTGGATGCTCGTTTTGCGGTGAGCGACCGGCATTATCGGGACTGCGAGGACCAGGGTGCTGTGCGTGAAGCTGAACATCCGCACCTGGTCCTCTTCCCGACTCCTCCCCCAACACCGTTTCCTTCCCCTTTATAAACAGTATCTCGCCCTCACGCGCTAGCGGGACGCGCGCGGGTCTTAGCACGGGGCTAAGACCGGACAAAGAGCGGGCCGTTTGAGGCCGTTCGAGACTGTACGAGCCTGGACTGGACACCCCCTTTGGCAAGTGTGTTCTGCGAAAGGCACTAAGCAATGGCTACTGGTCTGTTGAGGCTGGCTCCCAAGGCTGGGAGTGTCGTGGGGACCCTTGATAATTTTATAACACGGGCTAGCAATGTCCTTGCCTATGAGATCGCCGCTACTGAACGCAGACTATCCCTAGAACCATCGTTAGGGAAGCGATCATCCCTGGGTGCCATCACAACCATTCCCTCCCCCAATAACCTTGCACACCCCCTACTAGGTGGTTCTCCAGTTGAGGTTCTGTTAGATGACCCCCCCCCCCTAATTGCTCCCACTCAATTTAATTCAACTGCCCCTGGGCAAAATCAGGCTGACCACTTTCTTTCAGCCCCTATTTTTACGTGTGCCACGACAAGATCGATGGCGGATAGGTCCGCCAGAGGCAAATGTCCCGAGGCGAATCTCCCAGCCACAAAAGGGAAAAAACGTGTTGGAGGTCCTGTGAGTTGTCCCACTAAAAATAAACAAAAAAAATTGCCCGCTCCTAACCAAGATAATATTACTCCCTTAGAAGTAAACGACCAAGCAAACTTCCCGACCCAACACTCAGCGGTATCACCCATAACCATTGCTTCAAGTCTGGATACTCAGGAGGGACTGAGCTCTAGTGCTTTTTGGAATAGAATGGCTGCACTAATTGATGGGAGGTTGTCCCCCCTAATCGAACGCCTTGCGGCCTTGGAAGGGAAACTAGCATCACTATCCAACCTGACCCAGCCTAATATAGTGGCATCCGTGCTTCCAGCTCGGAATTTGCCATGCCAACAATCGAATACCTCACCTCTCATTTTGCCCATTGAACAGGCGACTGGCTACTCCTCTGCTCCTAATGTAGCCCAATCTGGTGGGGAATTAATCAATACTAAAGTACCTAGGCAAGCTCGAGCTGCCACATCACGACAGGCTGACACACCGTGTGAACCAGGAAGCTTAGTGGGTCCCCCACCCCAATGTTCCCTCCCTTCCTCGACCAATATTGGAACTAATCCCCCCCCTTCTTCTAACAATCTCCCAAGACTAGACTTACCTCCAGAATGTAGCCCTTATGTTGTGGTCTTAACAGGTGTACCTGAACTACCACAAGGCAGAGTTGAACCCTATCAGTCGTTGAAGAACAAGATAGTTCATTGGTTGAATGTAAAAAGACCCCTGCCTCCAAATTTGAATGGGGAAATTCTGATGGTCCGAAGAGTATCTTGGGTAGGCCGGGGTGTGAAGAACATCAAGGGGGACTGCATAATTGTGAACTTTAAAGATCCTAGGGTGGTAAAGTATGTGGGCGAGTATGTGGGTGAGGGTGGTTGGAATAATACGATTGATGGAATTCACTCCCCCCTACTCTCATATTTCTATCCGTTGGGAGCATTAAACCACAGGAGGAATATACCTAACGTACAACCGGCTGCAGAGAGATTATGCATAGGCCAAAACGGAAACCAAGAGTCTGATTTACAACTTGACTACCCCAACATTCCATGTCACAATAGGTTCAGTGCCTTGGATTGTGTCGACTGACTGAAGTTGGTTGCCAATTCCAGGAATTCTGCCCCAACCCAGACAGAGCCTATTGAGAGCCTGGCTGTACTTACACAGCCCCAGGCTACAACGGGTTCAGATACCTTGAATTACCTAGTCGTTGCCTATGACCCTGGGCCACGGGGAGAATCTTCAAATTGCCCTGTAGCGTCTCTCGAATGTCCAGAAATCCTAGACGTCAGGAATCCTCTATCTTCAGGTACTGATCAGGGCATCTCACCCGTTCTGAGCTCGACTATGCCCCTAGGTGGATCCCCCAACCCAGGGCTACTGCGCCAAATTGAATTGATGACATCACCCCCTGAGTTAACAGTGTCCTGTTCTGACACCACCCTTGTCAACACTTTTTCTACTGATCCCTATACGGAGCTAGGCCCAACACCTATCACTGTAAATGGCAACCTTAGAACTCCCCCGCCTATAACATCTATACCATCAAGGTCCTACCTTGCCCATCCCCCTTCACACAAGGCTATGGGGCTGAAAATTCTGTCCTGGAATGTGGCAGGTCTGTCACGGCTGTTAGAACTCCCCGACTGGGGGGACTTCATTGACGGTCATGATATCTGCCTCTTTCAGGAGACATGGGCATTGAAGCCCTACCATCGTGCGGGGTTTGCTACTTTCTGGGAACCTGCAGTAAGGCCAAATGGGGGAAGGCCCTCTGTAGGGCTGTCTATTTGGGTACGGACTCATTTGGATTGCGTATTTAAGAGAATTAATACTGATTCGCCGGATATTATGTGTGTAGCTATGTCCAAGAGGGGAAATCGGGTATTGTCCATCGTAAACATATACTCTCGCCCTGTGAGGTACGGCCAGGAGTCCCCCACTCTGAGTAGTTTAGATGCTTTTTTGAGCTCTATTATTAATATCGATACTCTGGTAATTGGTGGCGACTTTAATTGTCACTACGAACCCTTAAATGGGTTGATTACCTCTGTATCCCAGGATGAGGATCAAGAGTGGGCTATACCGCCCTCCAACTCTTATCCCACGAAGGCTTGGACGCCATTGATTCTCCAAGTCACCCAACTGACACTTACTTACTCACTAAGGGCATGTAATGGTAGGTTCCCTGCAGATAACCCAGGTAATCCTACATTTGAAAGAAACGATCAAGCGTCCATCATTGATTATATTATGCTTAGCATGGGACTATGGCCAAGTATTCTGGACTTTCGAGTTCACAAACGTAGCGAAAGTGACCATAACCCCATTATTGTCACCTTAGAGGGTTTTACAAACAATCACTCTACATCTATAGTCCCACCTAGTGTTGTTCCCTTGATCACATCTGATGGCTCCCGAATAGTTAGGTGGGAGAAGTTTGCTCTATCTGATAGAAATCTCGGTGTAATGTATTCTGAGATCTATCCTCTTTTGGAAAAATTAATGGGAGCCCCAATCTTATCAGAGGGCTTCTCAGATTTTGAGCTGATAGGAGCAACACATATAGAACTATGTGCCAGGCTTGAGACCCACTTCAGTCGGGTAATTAAGAGAAATCTACCACCTACAAGGGAGACCCCTACTTGGTTTAACAAATCATGTAGGGAAGCAAAGCTCTTGCTTCTGTCAACGCTTAAAAATGGAACCAAGCTAAAAATAAAGGAATCCAGGGCCCACTTTAAGAAAATTATTCACGAAGCCAAAAAAGAGTGGGAAAATAGCAGATGGGAGGAAATTTCCCACGCACTAAAAAACAGGGACCAAAGATCATTCTGGAATTTAATTAAAACTGGAATGTCACGTCCAACACAGGCGCTTCAACCCAATCTTGGCCAAGAAATCTGGCGTACTCACTTTAAAGAATTATACGCAATTCAGCCCTCAACATTGCCCACCCCCCTCATCCACAATACCTTGCACCCTCCTCCAATTCAGGCTTTGACCCCGATGTGCACCCTCAGTGAGGTTAGAGTTCCTCTCACTAAAATCCAACCGAACAAAGCCCCAGGCTTAGATAGGATCCCAGGTGATCTTTTCAAAAGTGAGCCCGACATCTGGGTTCCTTATCTATTTGGTCTCTTTAACGCAATCCTAGCAGGAATGCCGTTGCCATCCACCTGGGCCGGCGCCGAGATCATACCAATACACAAAAAGGGCTCGCCACTTGATCCGGCAAACTAGCCAATTAGCCTAATAGATGTCGCCCAGAAGATTTTTGCTCGCATTCTCTTAGGGAGACTACAAACCTGGATGGAGGAAACCAACATCTTGACCCCCCTCCAGGTGGGATTTAGAGCTAGGATGTCAACTGTGGACCAATTGTTTAGGCTGCAAATGATCCACTGGAAAAGCATAATCTTAGAAGGGGGCAGCCTTTACCTCACGTTCGTTGACTTAAAGTCTGCCTTCGACATGGTGGATCGTAGTCAACTCTGGGAGCTAATAAAGGGGATGGGCGTACCTCTTTACCTTTGTGATTTATTAGAACGCCTCCATAAGGACACTTTTGCCAGAGTCAGGTTTGGACTCCATGGAGATCTTACCGACCCTTTCAGGGTCAAAAAGGGAGTCAGACAGGGCTGCGTTCTAGCTCCAACACTCTTTGTCCTCTTCCTGAACGGACTGGTTGATGATATCTTGGCCTTGAGTGACATAGATTCCCCTAAGTTGGCAGGCAGGAAAATTCCCGTACTTATGTTCGCGGATGATACTCTGCTCCTGTCAAGATCACCTATGGGCATGGCTAGAGTTTTGGATGGCTTTGCCACCTTTTGTAGGAAAAGGAACTTAATAATCAACGTGAACAAGACTAAATACATGGTGTTTCACGCGGATACCATCAACCGTCCTATACCGAAATTGGACGGACTGCCCCTAGAACGGGTGAACACTTTTGATTATCTTGGCCTGACCCTCAATAACAAAATGACCTGGGTTGACCAGATTTCAAAAGTAAATCTAAAACTCGTCCAGATATCAGGGGGGATCTTAAAGATGCTTAAAAATAGCCCCCTAAAACTAATCAGTCCATTGGTAGAGATTTACAAAAGTCAGGCAAGGGGGATGGCAGCCTATGGTGCGGAATTATGGGGTCATAACCCATCCTTGATTTTAACTAAGTCAGAAAACAAATTTTTAAGACAGCTATTCGCACTTCCGGTGAGCACCCCTATACAGCCGCTCAGGATGGACCTGGGTATACAACCAATTGCGGACATGGTCGCCTCCAGGCCAGTAATGTACTGGCGACGACTATGGAGCACTCCCGAACTTGCCATCTTTCAGGTAGAATTGAAATCCATCCTACTGCTACCAAGGGTAGGTGCTATCCCTTGGTTAGCTCATGTTAGGAAATCTCTCAGAGATATAGGGAGAGAAGACCTCTGGCTTTCACCTGAGGACACTTGTCCCTCTTTGCCAAAAAAATCATTGGCAAAAACACTGCAGGAATTTAAGCTAACTCAGATCATTCGATCAGTCAATACTTCAAATCTGACCTCGGCTTTTCTAGTTATAGCTTTGAGTCTGCAATCGACTTGATCCAACCTGTATTGGCTAAAAAACTATACCTACAATTCAGGCATGGGTCTCTCCCCCTGTTCTCAAGAACAAATAAATGGGCTGGCGTACCAAGGCAATCTTGTCCTGGGTGTGGTGTTACTGATGAAACTGAGGTTCATGTTGTAATCTTCTGTTTGGCATATAAAATATCTCGTAGGAAATGGATAATTCAACTTGCTAAGAACATAGGGGTTACGAACCATAGAGATCTCTTCAGGCTGCTGAAATATGATCCTTCCCCCCTTTACGTCACTGTGATAGCTAAATTTCTCTTTTCTATGTGGCTAACCAGAAGAAAACTACTACCTCACTAAGTCAATCACATTGGCACCAATCCTTGGTATTAATCTGTTTTAATCTGTGAATTGCTCTATTCTATTGTTCTTATCAATCATGTTTTAAATTTGTAAATATTATACCATGATATTTTATGACTTTTATGTCTTGTAGCCGAAATAAAGTTTTTCTGACTGACTGACTGACTGTTCGACCACACCTGAGGCTTCTGGTTGATAGGCACAATGTAATTTTTGTTCAATTTGCAAAGCTGTACAAGTCATCCAAATTATTTCATTATTAAAGTGAGGGCCTCTATCTGTTTCTAAAGAGACTGGAAAACCAAATCTAGGTATAATCTCTCTCAGTAGTAATTTAGCCACTGTTAAACTATCATTTCGTCTTGTTGGGTAAGCTTCCACCCAACGAGAAAACAGACAACCCACCACCAACACGTATTGTAGTCTATTACAACGCGGTAGTTCAATAAAGTTAGCCTGTAATCTGGTAAATGGACCTGCTGTTTTTCCAATCCGTCCAACTGACAACTGTTTATCTCTCTGCTTTTTGTTGTTGACACATCATTCACCTCTGGCAAAGACTCTCTGCAATGACCCTGAATTTTGGATTATAGCATGTCTGCTTAAAAAGTCTGATCATGGCATCCCTGCCTATGTGTGTTATGCCATGATAGATTCTTGCCATCTGTGACAGCAAGCTATCTGGCATTATTAGTCTTCCATCACTGCATACCCACACATTGCCTTCTTCCCTACGTGTGCAACCTGACTTAGTCCATAATTCTTTTTCTTCATCACTAGCTTCTATCTGCAATTGCTAATTTAATGCCAAATTTCAACAGAAGAAAACATTAGATGACAATTTGCATCAGATTTCCGGTTACTTTAATTTATTGAAACCGAATTTTGTGCACAGAATCGTGCAACTTGGTCAGCATATTTATTGCCAAATGTAATGTAATAATTTCCAGATTTATGTGCAGACTGCAGAGTATTTGACCACTCCAATTTCTTTGGGCACCTGTAATGCAACCAGTAAATCCTTTACAAAGTTACCATTTCTAATCAGTGAGCCTGCTTGTGTTAAAAATCCACATTGCATCCACAGTTGTCCAAAATCATGCACAACCCCAAAACCATATTGACTATCAGTGAATATGGTTAATATTAGATTTTCCCCAATTATATATGTTCTGGTTAGCGCCATAAGCTCCGAAATTTGAGCTGAAACTGTTCCCTCTAAGCATGAAGCTTCAAGAACCATTGCCACAGTACACACTGCATATGCAGCACACAAGGAAGTTTTTTCATCTCTTATGCATGATCCATCCACAAACATCACACAATCTGATTCAGATAAAGGTGTATTCTTAATATCTGGCCTTGGTTTTGTACATAATTCAGCCACATCCAGGCAATCATGTTTTGCTTCATCCACCACTTCTTCACAACTTGGACTCGGTAACAGTGTTGTTGGGTTTAGATTTGTACATCTTGTCACTGTCACGTTTTCTGCACCCAAAATCACCCTCTTATACTTAGTCACCTGACTACTAGTAAGGTGCTGAGTTTGTGTTCTGGTCAACAAAATCTCCACAGAATGAGGTACATACACTCTCAAAGGATAGCCCATAACAATGGGCTCACTCTACTCCTAGCTCACACATATAGCAGCCACCACTTTCAGACAACTTGGCAATGCTGCTGCCACACCATCCAAAATAGCAGAAGAATATGCCACTGTTCGGCATATTATTCCAGGAGTTTGCGTCAAAACTGAACGCGGGCAACCATCTCTTTCACAGCAGAATAATGCAAAAAATTTGCTGCAATCAGGCATTCCCAATGCAGGTGCTTGACAAAGACTGTCTCCAATTCTATTGATGCCTTCATGCATTCTTCTTCCAAATCAATCGAATCAATCACATCTTTGTGTGTCAATCTTTGTAGGGGATTGGCAATCAGTGGAAAACCACAGATCAATTCTCTGCAATATCCAACCTTGCCCAGAAACGGAAGGACTAATTTGCAAGATCACATGTATTCAATCTTGTGATACTTTCCTGACTCCTTTTTCAATTTTGTGTCCCAAATACAAAACTTCTTATTTACAAAATTGTGATTTAGCTGGTGACACCTTATGCCCACCTAATGCCAAATGATTCAGTAGAGCAATGGTATCTGTCACAAAAGCTTCCTTTGTTTTTGATGCAACAAGTAAATCATCTATATATTGCACCAATACCAAACTCTCTGGCATTATCAATGACTCCAAACATGTTTTCAATATCTGAATGAAAATTGAAGGACTCTCTGTATACCCTTGAGGAACTCGACACCATTCCAAGAGACGATCCACGAACCGAAAAGCAAACAAATATTGACTATCCAGGTGTAAGGGTATCGAGAAAAATGCTTGACACAAATGAATCACAATAAACTATTCCGCATCACCTGGGATTTGATAAAGTATCACTGCTGGATTTGGTACAATTGGACAACAAGGTATCACTATCTTGTTCACCTGCGCCAAATCTTGTACAATCCTATATTCCCACTTGTTTTTTTAATGCCCATAATAGGTGAATTACAATGACGTCCCAATATTTCTTTTAAAATGCCTTGTTCAATCATTTGGTCAATTACTGGTGTTACTCCTGAAATTGTCTCAGGACTAGGGGTGGGCGGAATCTACGCAAAGCTCCGCAAAACGGTAAAATCTCAGCGAGCACGCAGAAATTCCACGAGCATGCTGAAATTCCGTGAACACGTGGAATTGCTTATTTGCAATGCTTTTTTCCTGTTCGCCAACGCTGTTTGTGTGCTCGGGGGGAAATATTTTGCAAACACGCATTTTGAGAATGCGAACAAGCAAAATATTCCGCAAAGCTGCGGAACGCAGACTTTTGGTCAATTCCGCGTTCTCCACGGAACTCAAAATTACCCAAATTCTGCAAATTCCCCGAGCTGAACGGGATTTACCGCCCAGGCCTACTCGGGACTCATTTTGTACTGCGGGATTTTTTGAAATTCTCCTCCTTGTTTCACTGAAATTTGGATTGGGTTAACTCCCTTCATCGGCCCAATATCCTGTCCTGTGAAATACCACACATCCATCTAGACTCTATCTCTCAATTCAATTGGCAAATCTTTCACAGTAAACAAAGGGAATTCATCATTCACTTCTGACTCTTGTCTTACCAGCATTAATTTTAAAGCAAAATCTTCATTAGGTGTCTGAAATGATATTCCATCTGGCGTACAATAGATGGTGCAATTAATTTTGCAGAGCAACTTTCTTCCCAACAAATTTACCGGACTCAAATCACACACCACAAAACAATGCGAGTTTCAAACATATCCAATGTGTACCTTCATTGGTTTTGACACTGGACTTTTATCAGCTGATTTGATACGCCAACAACCTGGATTGTTTCTCCAAGAGGGGTAGGTTTGGAATTTCCGCAGTTCTTACTGTAGAAGGGGTAGCCCCAGTGTCTAGAAGGAACGTTACTGCATTACCTTCTACTTCTCCATCCACAAAGAGATCACACTGATCTACCTCAAGAGATGCGCCAAGTACGCACTCCTCCTCCCCTCTCAAGCACCGTCATTGAGATATATCTGA
Organism: Triturus cristatus; assembly: GCF_964204655.1. Classification (NCBI taxonomy): domain Eukaryota; kingdom Metazoa; phylum Chordata; class Amphibia; order Caudata; family Salamandridae; genus Triturus; species Triturus cristatus. The sequence continues at coordinate 431,279,554 of NC_140588.1, forward strand.
ATCATTCTCCTGACACTGTAGCCAATACTGAGAAGACATTTGTACATTTTGATGATTTCCATTCTGTCCTCCCGAAGGAAAACCCACATTTCCACTGTATTTTTGTACTTGAGCATTCACATTACCTGGCATCGGGGCTTTTGGTATCTGTGTCTGTGTCACTACTTGCTATTGTTGCTGTTGATTATTATTCACTACACCTTGCATCTGCTGATTAAAATTTTGATCCATTCCATTATTTTCGAAAACAAGCCTATACTCACATCTCCAATGCCCGAACTTACCACACGCATGATAAGGATATTTATTTTTCAACTCTTCCTTATTACCTCTACCTATGCCTTTCACCGGTGTTTGAACACCACCATTCATGAAGACACCTCCAATGGTAGAAAATTGTGCATTTTGAGTATTCTGATTCTGACCTTTTCCCAGAACACCTGTCTGAGAACCATCTACAAAATTTCCACCTTTATGTGCTGCCTTCATTTGTGCCCACATCAGTTTCTCTGTTAATTTCTTGTGCCTTGAGTCAATGTCATCACTACAATATTTTGCATATCCAAGTACCTCATCTATGCCTTTACTTTGCCACCATATCAAATGCTGCTGAATCATATTGCAAATGTCTAGTTTCAATTCAAATACAAACCTATACACAAAGGGGCAGATTTACAAGCCCCTTGCGTCACATCTGCACCGTTGTTGCGTCACTTTTGTGATGCAGCGGCAGCGTAAAAGTTGCGGCCCATTTACAACGTGACGCAGCTAGGGAGATGCGTAACGTTGTGAAGTCCTGCGCTACATTAAAACCTGCGGCTAATGTATGCAGGGTGGGCGTTCCGTCGCAGTGACGCAGTGAAATCCACAAGATTTCACTGAGTCACTTTTAAGTCCATGCTGCGTCAAAATCCTGCGCCTGCTTGAAGCAGGTGTAAGGAGTGATGCAGCATGTTAGGCCTAGGGCGCCCCTGAGCATTGCTGGAGTTGCGTCGTGCTTGCGACACGACTCCAGCAATGCGTGACTTTTCCATCAACAGATGCGTCAGAATTTCTGACACATCTGTCAATCCTTGAGCTATGGTGCGCCATATTGTAAATATGGCGCATTCATGGTGACGCACGGGTTTTGCATGTTGGCGCAGGGAAAGTGACGCATCTCTACAGATGCGTCACTTTCTTGTTAATCTGCCCCAAAATGTCCTATCTCTTTATCAGTGATATTCTCCATACCACTACATTGTTTAAACACCTGTAAAAGCCTATCATAATATGCATGCACTGTTTCTTTTGACTCTTGAGTTGTCCTGTCTATTTTAACCCAATATATCTCTTTTAGTGAGATTTTTCCCTTCAAATATGTAATGACCTGATTATATTTTTTAATTACTCCATCTGATGGTGCTCCTGTTTTTGGATCGCTAGGGTATTCCTCGTTAAGCCAATGTGTTGCAATCTTACACTCAACCCACAAATCTGCTGGAAGGACAATATCAAACAAGCCATCCAAATCTTTCAGCAAACTGTTGATCCTTTTACAAATCTTTCCACTTCTCTATGCCATTCAACTGGTTTTTCCCTCAATATTGGAAAGTAATTTGTAAAAGACAAAACACCCTGTCTATTCCAAGGCACAAGAACATATCCACCACCTTTTACCTCTTTCATTGGATATATCATTTCAGTCGTTACTGTCTCTTTATCTGTTTCCCTCAATGGATACATTGATGAGGTTGCTCCTGCATTTGCAAGCATCTCTTCTTTCTTTTCAGCCAATCTGCCCTTCCATTGTTCGAACTCACCCCAGCGCTTTAATGTGTTAATCAGCTTCTTAATTTGCAATCCTTTCCCGGGAGTATTTGAACTCTCCAAGTCACTAAAGTCCAATCAATATGTCTTTTGTAAAGCTTTTGACTTCTCAATATCCACTCCATATGTTTGTGCTACTTCAGCACATTTCCCATAAAGAGCTATAGCTCTCATTGTGACATTTTTACACAAAAATAACAACGCTTCTTCCTGATATTTACTCGATCTTTCTGGACTTATCGTACCTTGAATCATTTCTTCCAAATCTGCTTTTAATCTAACTACATCTATGCTAACATTCACTATGTTTGACGCCATTCCTTCAAATCCATCCATGTAACTCTTCTGGAGATGGTCCTATTGACCCCCCCGACGTTGACGTTGCTTCTCCCAAATTCTGTAACAATCTCCTTGGTTCTATCTGTGTATTACGCTTTGGAGTTTTCACAGGTTTCTCTGCAATATCAATCAAAGGTTCCACTACACTCGCTCCGGTACTTCTATAAGACCTGTTAATATTAAGTGGCACCGCTTAGGCCTGCACTTGAGATATATTTTGCTCTTCACTGTACAATGGGACTATGGGACCAATTGTCACTGGTACCGATAAAGCTTCTGCATTCAGTTACTCTTTTGTGCCAAATCAGTTTTTACCTGTTTTGAGTTATTAACATTACTTATTTAAGAGGACTGAGAAACTTCAACTTCAATTAATGGTGCACTAGTCACCCTCTCTTGTTCTTCCTGGTATTGTGGAGGTCTATTTAATAAAAGCTAATCCAAAAACTCATCATCAATTATATTGGGTTTTGATTCTGCACTTTCTACATTCTTCTTTTTCTCCCTACATTTTCGTGTTATCTGATCTTCGGCTACCATAACTGGATATAATCCTTCACTTTCTCTCAAATCTCTCCTCCATCTCTTCATTTGTGAATCCCATTTGCTTCATAATATCTTTATAAAGCTTGAGTGTAAGGGAAAAAAAAAACCCTTGCGCTCCAAAAAGATTCCACAGTGTAATTAACTAACTCTGCCAAAGTACCTGCGGTGCTATCAAACAGGGAATACCACCCAATCCCCCAAAGGCTCAATCTATGATTGATTAAACTATTAATTTATGTTGATGCACTCACAATAATTAAAGACACAATGTAACAATTTCGAGAAAGAGAACGACAATATCCATTCGGGCTTCCGTTCTTCTTTAATCCTCAATAGAGTCTTCCACTCCCAACACGTTTTGTCGCTAAAGCGATTAACCCAAACGACTTCCTCAGGGCTTAAGTTCTTTTGGTCCAAGATTTCCTCCTAATATTTCCAATGAGAATCAAAATTCCCTCAGAGTTCATAAATTCATGTTAATTTTCGATGCTGAATAAGATCCCTCACTTAATTTGTGAAATCAACACCTTCGACTCCCACGTTGTCCAATGCAAATAAGCTCAAATATTACCGTCTGAGTAACAAGGATGAAATCTTCAATGACCCCATACTTGTATAGATCACAATAAATTCAAAAGCAGCGTTTCGATTTTAGTAAGTTTGTTCTAAGTTTGTCCAATACTCCTGCCAACCCGAATACAGGTAAGCGCTACGCGTACCTGCATTCGGGTTGGCAGGAGTATTGGACAAACTTAGAACTTAGAACAAACTTACTAAAATCGAAACGCTGCTTTTGAATTCATTGTGATCTATACAAGTAAGGGGTCATTGAAGATTTCATCCTTGTTACTCAGACGGTAATATTTGAGCTTATTTGCATTGGACAACGTGGGAGTCGAAGGTGTTGATTTCACGAATTAAGTGAGGGATCTTATTCAGCTTCGACAATTAACACGCATTTATGAACTCTGAGGGAATTTTGATTCTTTTTGGAAATATTAGGAGGAAATCTTGGACCAAAAGAACTTAAGCCCTGAGGAAGTCATGTGGGTTAATCCCTTTAGTGACGAAACGCGCTGGGAGTGGAAGACTCTATTGAGGATTAAAGCAGAACGGAAGCCCGAATGGATATTGTCTTTCTCTTTTGCGAAATTGTTACATTGTGTCTTTAATTATTGTGTGTGCATCAACATAAGTTAATAGCTTCATAATATCTATTCATCATATTTCTGTATCTATTTTTCGTCCTATTTCTCTCTCTCTGATACGCTTCATGTTCCCATGCCTCAAGCGCCTCGTACTGCATCGGCCTAGGATTAGGTAACTGTTCATTTAATACTTTACATTTTCCAAACTTCTCACATAAAAAGTACCATTCTCTGGAAAAGCCAAGCCACCATCTTCTCTGGTATATTTCATCCAGTTCTCTAACCGTGTGCACGTATGATAACCACGTTCCAAAGTCATGAAAGCCGCTGGCTGTTCCAATTTCAAGCGATTCATCTTTTCCGAATAATGTCCTCATCATTTTTAACAATTTTATTTCTTTCCACTCACTACACTAATTCTAAATAAGCGAACACAAAATCCTTTTGTAAATCCTCAGATGTTATTCGTACACTACAACCAATACCAGCGTACCTCGCACCTGTCAACCAATTGTTGTGCGACTCTCACTGTGCCATTTCACTCCTCTAACTGAACAATGCCAGCGCGGCACACGATGAAGCTTCACATTAGCTGAACAAAGTGCCAGTGGGGCATATGGTGACGCTTCACACTAGCTGACCAATGCCAGCGCGGCACAAGGTGAGGTCAGTATAACTCCTACAACTGACCCTCCCTTTACAAACATTATAAGGTAATGTTTTCAAAACTCTTAAAAGAAACAAATGTTAGAAACAACATGAAACAATCCTGCTGTATCTGCCCCACTAAACCAGAAAGATAGATACAAACACGTGGAATTGCTTATTTGCAATGATTTTTTCCTGTTCGCCAACGCTGTTTGTGTGCTCGGGGGGAAATATTTTGCAAACACGCATTTTGAGAATGCGAACAAGCAAAATATTCCGCAAAGCTGCGGAACGCAGACTTTTGGTCAATTCCGCGTTCTCCACGGAACTCAAAATTACCCAAATTCTGCAAATTCCCCGAGCTGAACGGGATTTACCGCCCAGGCCTACTCGGGACTCATTTTGTACTGCGGGATTTTTTGAAATTCTCCTCCTTGTTTCACTGAAATTTGGATTGGGTTAACTCCCTTCATCGGCCCAATATCCTGTCCTGTGAAATACCACACATCCATCTAGACTCTATCTCTCAATTCAATTGGCAAATCTTTCACAGTAAACAAAGGGAATTCATCATTCACTTCTGACTCTTGTCTTACCAGCATTAATTTTAAAGCAAAATCTTCATTAGGTGTCTGAAATGATATTCCATCTGGCGTACAATAGATGGTGCAATTAATTTTGCAGAGCAACTTTCTTCCCAACAAATTTACCGGACTCAAATCACACACCACAAAACAATGCGAGTTTCAAACATATCCAATGTGTACCTTCATTGGTTTTGACACTGGACTTTTATCAGCTGATTTGATACGCCAACAACCTGGATTGTTTCTCCAAGAGGGGTAGGTTTGGAATTTCCGCAGTTCTTACTGTAGAAGGGGTAGCCCCAGTGTCTAGAAGGAACGTTACTACATTACCTTCTACTTCTCCATCCACAAAGAGATCACACTGATCTACCTCAAGAGATGCGCCAAGTACGCACTCCTCCTCCCCTCTCAAGCACCGTCATTGAGATATATCTGAATCATTCTCCTGACACTGTAGCCAATACTGAGAAGACATTTGTACATTTTGATGATTTCCATTCTGTCCTCCCGAAGGAAAACCCACATTTCCACTGTATTTTTGTACTTGAGCATTCACATTACCTGGCATCGGGGCTTTTGGTATCTGTGTCTGTGTCACTACTTGCTATTGTTGCTGTTGATTATTATTCACTACACCTTGCATCTGCTGATTAAAATTTTGATCCATTCCATTATTTTCGAAAACAAGCCTATACTCACATCTCCAATGCCCGAACTTACCACACGCATGATAAGGATATTTATTTTTCAACTCTTCCTTATTACCTCTACCTATGCCTTTCACCGGTGTTTGAACACCACCATTCATGAAGACACCTCCAATGGTAGAAAATTGTGCATTTTGAGTATTCTGATTCTGACCTTTTCCCAGAACACCTGTCTGAGAACCATCTACAAAATTTCCACCTTTATGTGCTGCCTTCATTTGTGCCCACATCAGTTTCTCTGTTAATTTCTTGTGCCTTGAGTCAATGTCATCACTACAATATTTTGCATATCCAAGTACCTCATCTATGCCTTTACTTTGCCACCATATCAAATGCTGCTGAATCATATTGCAAATGTCTAGTTTCAATTCAAATACAAACCTATACACAAAGGGGCAGATTTACAAGCCCCTTGCGTCACATTTGCACCGTTGTTGCGTCACTTTTGTGATGCAGCGGCAGCGTAAAAGTTGCGGCCCATTTACAACGTGACGCAGCTAGGGAGATGCGTAACGTTGTGAAGTCCTGCGCTACATTAAAACCTGCGGCTAATGTATGCAGGGTGGGCGTTCCGTCGCAGTGACGCAGTGAAATCCACAAGATTTCACTGAGTCACTTTTAAGTCCATGCTGCGTCAAAATCCTGCGCCTGCTTGAAGCAGGTGTAAGGAGTGATGCAGCATGTTAGGCCTAGGGCGCTCCTGAGCATTGCTGGAGTTGCGTCGTGCTTGCGACACGACTCCAGCAATGCGTGACTTTTCCATCAACAGATGCGTCAGAATTTCTGACACATCTGTCAATCCTTGAGCTATGGTGCGCCATATTGTAAATATGGCGCATTCATGGTGACGCACGGGTTTTGCATGTTGGCGCAGGGAAAGTGACGCATCTCTACAGATGCGTCACTTTCTTGTTAATCTGCCCCAAAATGTCCTATCTCTTTATCAGTGATATTCTCCATACCACTACATTGTTTAAACACCTGTAAAAGCCTATCATAATATGCATGCACTGTTTCTTTTGACTCTTGAGTTGTCCTGTCTATTTTAACCCAATATATCTCTTTTAGTGAGATTTTTCCCTTCAAATATGTAATGACCTGATTATATTTTTTAATTACTCCATCTGATGGTGCTCCTGTTTTTGGATCGCTAGGGTATTCCTCGTTAGGCCAATGTGTGGCAATCTTACACTCAACCCACAAATCTGCTGGAAGGACAATATCAAACAAGCCATCCAAATCTTTCAGCAAAACTGTTGATCCTTTTACAAATCTTTCCACTTCTCTATGCCATTCAACTGGTTTTTCCCTCAATATTGGAAAGTAATTTGTAAAAGACAAAACATCCTGTCTATTCCAAGGCACAAGAACATATCCACCACCTTTTACCTCTTTCATTGGATATATCATTTCAGTCGTTACTGTCTCTTTATCTGTTTCCCTCAATGGATACATTGATGAGGTTGCTCCTGCATTTGCAAGCATCTCTTCTTTCTTTTCAGCCAATCTGCCCTTCCATTGTTCGAACTCACCCCAGCGCTTTAATGTGTTAATCAGCTTCTTAATTTGCAATCCTTTCCCGGGAGTATTTGAACTCTCCAAGTCACTAAAGTCCAATCAATATGTCTTTTGTAAAGCTTTTGACTTCTCAATATCCACTCCATATGTTTCTGCTACTTCAGCACATTTCCCATAAAGAGCTATAGCTCTCATTGTGACATTTTTACACAAAAATAACAACGCTTCTTCCTGATATTTACTCGATCTTTCTGGACTTATCGTACCTTGAATCATTTCTTCCAAATCTGCTTTTAATCTAACTACATCTATGCTAACATTCACTATGTTTGACGCCATTCCTTCAAATCCATCCATGTAACTCTTCTGGAGATGGTCCTATTGACCCCCCCGACGTTGACGTTGCTTCTCCCAAATTCTGTAACAATCTCCTTGGTTCTATCTGTGTATTACGCTTTGGAGTTTTCACAGGTTTCTCTGCAATATCAATCAAAGGTTCCACTACACTCGCTCCGGTACTTCTATAAGACCTGTTAATATTGAGTGGCACCGCTTAGGCCTGCACTTGAGATATATTTTGCTCTTCACTGTACAATGGGACTATGGGACCAATTGTCACTGGTACCGATAAAGCTTCTGCATTCAGTTACTCTTTTGTGCCAAATCAGTTTTTACCTGTTTTGAGTTATTAACATTACTTATTTAAGAGGACTGAGAAACTTCAACTTCAATTAATGGTGCACTAGTCACCCTCTCTTGTTCTTCCTGATATTGTGGAGGTCTATTTAATAAAAGCTAATCCAAAAACTCAACATCAATTATATTGGGTTTTGATTCTGCACTTTCTACATTCTTCTTTTTCTCCCTACATTTTCGTGTTATCTGATCTTCGGCTACCATAACTGGATATAATCCTTCACTTTCTCTCAAATCTCTCCTCCATCTCTTCATTTGTGAATCCCATTTGCTTCATAATATCTTTATAAAGCTTGAGTGTAAGGGAAAAAAAAAACCCTTGCGCTCCAAAAAGATTCCACAGTGTAATTAACTAACTCTGCCAAAGTACCTGCGGTGCTATCAAACAGGGAATACCACCCAATCCCCCAAAGGCTCAATCTATGATTGATTAAACTATTAATTTATGTTGATGCACTCACAATAATTAAAGACACAATGTAACAATTTCGAGAAAGAGAACGACAATATCCATTCGGGCTTCCGTTCTTCTTTAATCCTCAATAGAGTCTTCCACTCCCAACACGTTTTGTCGCTAAAGCGATTAACCCAAACGACTTCCTCAGGGCTTAAGTTCTTTTGGTCCAAGATTTCCTCCTAATATTTCCAATAAGAATCAAAATTCCCTCAGAGTTCATAAATTCATGTTAATTTTCGATGCTGAATAAGATCCCTCACTTAATTTGTGAAATCAACACCTTCGACTCCCACGTTGTCCAATGCAAATAAGCTCAAATATTACCGTCTGAGTAACAAGGATGAAATCTTCAATGACCCCTTACTTGTATAGATCACAATGAATTCAAAAGCAGCGTTTCGATTTTAGTAAGTTTGTTCTAAGTTCTAAGTTTGTCCAATACTCCTGCCAACCCGAATGCAGGTACGCGTAGCGCTTACCTGTATTCGGGTTGGCAGTCGAAGGTGTTGATTTCACGAATTAAGTGAGGGATCTTATTCAGCTTCGACAATTAACACGCATTTATGAACTCTGAGGGAATTTTGATTCTTTTTGGAAATATTAGGAGGAAATCTTGGACCAAAAGAACTTAAGCCCTGAGGAAGTCATGTGGGTTAATCCCTTTAGTGACGAAACGCGCTGGGAGTGGAAGACTCTATTGAGGATTAAAGCAGAACGGAAGCCCGAATGGATATTGTCTTTCTCTTTTGCGAAATTGTTACATTGTGTCTTTAATTATTGTGTGTGCATCAACATAAGTTAATAGCTTCATAATATCTATTCATCATATTTCTGTATCTATTCTTCGTCCTATTTCTCTCTCTCTGATACGCTTCATGTTCCCATGCCTCAAGCGCCTCGTACTGCATCGGCCTAGGATTAGGTAACTGTTCATTTAATACTTTACATTTTCCAAACTTCTCACATAAAAAGTACCATTCTCTGGAAAAGCCAAGCCACCATCTTCTCTGGTATATTTCATCCAGTTCTCTAACCGTGTGCACGTATGATAACCACGTTCCAAAGTCATGAAAGCCGCTGGCTGTTCCAATTTCAAGCGATTCATCTTTTCCGAATAATGTCCTCATCATTTTTAACAATTTTATTTCTTTCCACTCACTACACTAATTCTAAATAAGCGAACACAAAATCCTTTTGTAAATCCTCAGATGTTATTCGTACACTACAACCAATACCAGCGTACCTCGCCCCTGTCAACCAATTGTTGTGCGACTCTCACTGTGCCATTTCACTCCTCTAACTGAACAATGCCAGCGCGGCACACGATGAAGCTTCACATTAGCTGAACAAAGTGCCAGTGGGGCATATGGTGACGCTTCACACTAGCTGACCAATGCCAGCGCGGCACAAGGTGAGGTCAGTATAACTCCTACAACTGACCCTCCCTTTACAAACATTATAAGGTAATGTTTTCAAAACTCTTAAAAGAAACAAATGTTAGAAACAACATGAAACAATCCTGCTGTATCTGCCCCACTAAACCAGAAAGATAGATACAAACACACAAAGAATTATTTTGCTATTAGCAGGATATCGACCAGCATTATTCCACCCTCTCTCTAGTGGAAGGTTCTTTGGACTTTCTTCAGCTGCGCTTTCTAAAGGTACCCAAATAAATTTCCACTATACAAACTTCAGAGTTCCCTATGCAATATTAACAACATCCTTTCTTGACTAATATCACACCAGCAGACAAAATACTTCTGTAGTGTGTGCCACACTAATTCCTCTGCCCATTAAGCTAATACTATCCCGGGATCTTAGGCAACTTCGTACCTGAGTTTAAGATCAAGGACAGACCACAACATACAATTTATGGTATGACCTGTTAATCCCCAAAATCATTAATTCAAACCTATTATTTCACCAAATGTAACCCCTTAAACCATTAATTTTTGCTAACAAAAACTGATGCAGCGTTTAGGGAACTTAGATAAATCATTTACACACTGAGCGCAAATTTCTACTTCCCTCCACACTATATGAGTTTAGTCCAAACGTATCAACTTGTATTATCTCCAAATGATGAACCTTTTTTAAGAGGGCAGCGATTTGGTAATTAATAATCAGTACTTATACCATGGTTCATTACCATACCATAATAATAACAGACACTTGTTCCGTTAATAACACTAATCTTCATCTAAAATAATGTGATGCTCATCAAGTGCAAATACAACACAAATCAGAGTAATTCAAACAAAAGTACATTCATTTTCAAAGAGTTCGGTATACATCATATGACCAGCGCAATAAGAGAGTGGATAGGTAGAGAGAAAAATGAGAAAACATTTGCAAATAATTATGCAAATCAATGATTGGATATAATTACCTATCATTCAAGATTCAAAACAGAAATGCTACCCTCTGACCATGAGAGTAAGCAAGGCACTTTAAAGAAGATTTTAAAGTGCAAAGTTTAAGAGTCAGGAACAACAGATCATCAGCCAGCCCACAAGAATAGGAAACAACGGTACAGCTCTCTCCTCTCACAAAATAGGAATACACCGCCAAATCCCACCTTCTTACTAGGTATAATTATACCCAAATTCACACTAATCCAACCCGTACTCTATCCAACCCACCTAACCAAAAATTCTAATTGGCTAAAACAAGGGGTGTCTTGGTCACACCACTCCAAATAAGTTCCGTTTTTCAAACACTATTGTCCAAATTCAATACGTCATTTTCAGGCTTACGTATCTTTCTCTTCTGCAGCATGTTCACATTCATTTGCGCTTTTGTAACTTTTCTATCCGCATGTCCACTTCCAGTGAAACTCGCTTTTCAGAGGCTCATTGTTTCCTCCATAATCTTGATCATCTCCAAAGGCACACGGAAAACTGATTAAGCACTCTCCCTTCCTCACACCATGGTCAAAACTTCAAGCTAGACTTGAGGTCTTTCTTTCCAACATAGAAAAAGCCATTTCCAGGGAAAGACAAATACAACATAAATATTAGAAAGCATTAGTATGATCATTAATCTTGCAGTCCTTTAGTCATTAATTTCGGCATTAGTCATGTGCAGGTTTCTCTCTAGACATGTTCTCATTTACGCATGTGCATTGGTTAATTAAAAAACTCATTTAATAGCACGCAGTTAACTTTTTAATGGTTATTTCAATCTGAGCAGGTTTTGTTTCGCCATAAAACCTGCTCCATCAGTGCCTAAATTGGGATGTCCGGACTTGCTTGTTCTCACCCCTGAAAAATTGATTTGGTACGGTTATCAGGGCTCATGCTTCTGCAACACATGCAAAAGGCCTTGTGATTAATTCAGCAAAGGTTGGCAGGGACTTGTTTAGTATGGACAGAATTTGGGGAATGCATATTTCCTGTTGGAATTGAGGGGCCTTATTGGGGATCTATGGAAGGACAGGTCTGGTGCAGTTGAGGGGCCAGGGAGTTGCTGTGTTGCAGGGGGTTCATGGGTGGGGCAGTGAAATGCCCTCTGGGGTTTTACTGGGTGGCAGTAGGTGGAGAGTCAGATGTGGGCATACACACAATGCGCTGGGAGAGAGGAGGAAGAGAGCATAGAAGAAGGAGGACAGTGTGCAGGATGCCCAGGAGAGGGCAAGGGGGCTTCAGTGAAGGATGCTTAGGTAAAATTAGAGAAAATAAATCTTGTCATGGAAGGAGCTCATGGAGTAAAGGGTAAAGGAAAAGTGAAGAAAGATTGGCTGATGTGAAATCGGGTGTGAAGAGAACATGAGTGAGGGAGGTTAAAAAAATTATGTTTAAGATGCTGCAAAGTTGTTGACATGTTGAAATGTTAAGTTAATTGCAATCCTGTCCTACTAAATGGCTTTTTACACTTCATGGTGGAGGGTGCCATGGGAAGCAGAGGTGCAGCCTAGTCTTCCCAGGGGATTCTTTGTGAGGGGATGACATGGCAGGACAAGATAGGTGGGAAGTGTGGTGTTTAGAGGTGGGTATTAATTCAAGCCTAGAGAGGGGGATTGTCCTCTTTCCAGCTCAATCTCTTTTGCTACCAGTGAAAGTTTTGGACCACCTACCCTACAAGAGATAAGGTATGGGTCAGGGGGCAGTAGCGAGGATGTTCACTTTGCCAGGTTAGGAGAGGTTGCAAAGGGGGCAGAGGTGGGGTAGTAGTTGGGGGCAAAGAGTCAGATGTGGTCATGCTAACCCCTCAGGGGAAGGGGAATAACAGAGCATAGCCGAAGGAGGATGGTGTGCAGGATGCCCGGGGCAGGGCAAGGAGGCTTCAGTGAAGAATGCTTGGGGGAAAGAAGTGAGAATGAATCTGATCATGGAAGTAGCTTATCGAGTAAAAATGAAGGAAGAGTGAAGCAAAATTAGCTGGGGTGGAAGCAGAATGATAGAGGGGGATACAAAGAACTATGTTTAAAATGCAATGCTATCAGGTAAATGGCCTTTTACACTTACTGAAGTGTGGTGTGTGATTACCACTCGATGGAGTTTGACTCCTTCCTGAAAACTATTTTACCATGACAACATTGTGGGGATGAGACAAGCAGTGGCTCTGTCTGTTGCTAGATTGGACTCAGACAGTATTGGCACTAATCCCAGAGCCTGGACCTTTTTGAAAAGGACCAAAATGCAAAAGGACAACCAAACAGAATTATTAATAAATTATGTAGAAGCAAAAAACATTGCATGCAATGAAGGAATACATACTTTATGCACAGCATTAGTTAGGAACAATTTGATTCATTCAGCACTTTTATATTGTGTACATGAGAAAATAACAGAAAATAGATGCTTTCACTTTGAATCCCATGCAGTCTGGAGTTGAAGGGCAAACTAAAAGGAAGTTACTTGTTTCATCAATTTAATACAACTCTTGACACTTATTAATGATGTACTTCATATTTGTAGTGAATTGAGCTTTTTAGCATGGTCTCCCCAGATTTCTCTGATTTATGTGGATCCTATTTTTGCTGGTATTTGGGCTCAATGTACTGTGACACTGCTATTCAGTGCCACACTGTCTATTCTCGGACCATATGATGGGATATATTCTCTGCAAGACATAGTAGATGGCACAGAAAATGCACAACTGGAAAGGGAGTGGAATGTCATATCAGGGCTGCAGTGTGTTTTTACAATGTCCCATATAAGACACACATATATACTTCCTTGGGACACGTATGTGCTCCATCTGGGCTGCATTCTAAAGGTACTGCAATAACACTTGACAGGAAAAGTGCTCCACCATGTGGAAACAATATATATATTTTTATATATTTTTAAGTCACCTCTAAAGTGCACCTTGTAAACTCACAAGGAAGGGTTTGTAATCAAACAAAAATCTAATCAGTCGAACCGGAGTTATTATTTTTTTAAATTTAAGGTGAAAACTATCAAAGCATCAACCACAGACATCTATTTGTGCAAAACAGGGTCAAAGTCAGAAAAAAATTGGCATTCGCAATGGAGCGCAGTTCGGATACATGAAGTAGATTGGGCTTGATCTGCGCTTACCTTCGGACTTAGAAGAAATTTCAACAAAAATTGTCTCAGAAAGTGAAGTTCCAGTAGGGCAAGGTTGCATGCGGTGTCTGAGGAGCATGTATTGTCATCTGGGAGCCGCTGGACAAAGTTGCGGTGAAGGGTACTACGTTTGGACTTCGTCTCTTTTATGGAAGTAAAAATCTCCAGTGTGACAAAGCTGTGGACAAATGCAGAGCAGAATTTGCTGCTGCAGAGAAGAAAGTAGCAGGAGATGCTGCAAAGTAAGGTTGACTGGCGATGCACCGTGGGCAGATTGACGAGCAGGTTGGTCCCGGTCTCCTCTCAGTTCTCAGAGCACATTTTAGCCCAAACTTTTTGAAGTCCCAATTTTTGGATTTTGTCTATCTGAGCACCTGTAGCACCATTTCCAAGTGTCTCACTCAGGCTGGCTTCAGGTGCATGTTTAATGTTGTTGTGTGTAGATTTAGATTCCGTATATAGGTTTCCCGATTTATGCCCTTATATAGGTACAATTCATATTGCCCTTATTTAGGCATAGAAAATCCAGCTCTTATTTGGCATTGTCCATGCTAACCAAATACAGGCATGGTCTTCTACATCCGTCAATCCACGTCACAACGAATTCTTGGAAAACCAGACTCTTAAGTCTTTAGGAATTTCCCTTGCTTGGATATTGATTTCTCCAAGAACTCATTTATTATGCATGAACATCTATTCCTTAGGGGTTCATTCCTGACGTTCCGATGCCCGACTTTTACGTCAATACAGGCATTCCGAAACACCTTCAAGGTATAAATATACCTGCACTTGACCTGGCAAACCACGGTTCCGGTACGGTCCAGTTCGACTGCCTACTTGCGGTTCGCCATGACAAGTTCGGAAGGAGATCGAGTTCCCAGATGATGCACTGACCAGACGCTGTTATCCTCCACGCAGAGAACCAGCTCCAGTGTTTCTGACTCCCCTTGTGGGGTGTTAGATATCGAGTCCCGGAAAGAGATCCCAACCTTACACATTCTAAGGTATGGAGCAGACTAGAACTTAGAGAAACTTTTGGCAACTCTTGGCAAAACTAAAACTATAGCTAGCTATACTTTAGAAAACAGCACCTACTCCTTACCTCGTACTACACTTAGGTTAGGTACACTGGGGTAGAACTATTTAGAAGCATCAGATGAGTATTCACATTTTAGCCTGTGTTATTTATGTATGTATTTTATGAATGTATGTCATAGCTACAAACCATGCTATTGCAGTATTATTTTATCTTACTGCTAACCCTGAACGCATTGTACTTCGCACCCTGTCTTACGATTGTAGCAGTTCATATCTCTTGCATGAGAAATAAGACTGTTCAATAAACCACTTTTTATTGAAACGCCCATTTCTCTATTTCTGTGCAACTCTGTATAAACAAAGCATGCACGATTGACTGAGTGAAACTGTTATTTATTGTTTCCACGATTCTGAGATTGTTCCGACTCTAACGGAAACAAAGTTGTCATGTTTATGCAGATGTCAGAAACTAATCCCTTCTTGTATATTCGAGAAGTTTCTAGTGACCTTTGAGTTAGCTGGCACACACAAGTAATTAAGTTTAATGTACTCGATAGAGACATACTGACCTCAGTCCTATGTCAAAACTATAGTGTATATTATTCCAATGTGCAGAGCCTTTCAGGGATATAGGAGCTACACTACAATGTGGTTGGAGCCTTTTCTGTCCCTGAGGCTCTGATCAGGAGGCCAGCCAACTAGTCCTTGGATCCTTGGAGTCACCATGACAGTCCTGGGTTCAAGAAGTGTAACAGGGCTCAAGCAGCAGTGCAGGCCTCCGAGGGTTCAAGGCAGGGTTCAGGCAGCAGACCAGCCCTTCCACATGCAGCAAAGCAGGCTTCTGAAGTACACAGCAGGCCACAGAAGCAGGCACCTCTATGAGAGTCCGTCTGCAGGTCCAGAAAGTGAACTGAAGAGTGGGTCTGAGGGTCCTATTTTTATACTTGGTGCCTTCTTTGAAGTAGGAGGAATCCATTTTAATGGCCTGCAGTTTTTGGCTTCCCCTGCCTGGCTCCAGCCTGACACCATGAACAATGGGGTAGTGTGAAGTCATGTGTGTGAAGGCAGGGCACAATCTTTGGATTGCAAGTGGATCTGTACCCAGCTCCGCCCCCATCTTGCTAGGGATGGCTCATCCAGACACACCTAATCCCTGTACTATGTAGCTATCTGGAAGGAATATACAAAGTCCAACTTCCAACAACACCTAGTCATGTGACCCAGGAACCAGCTGCAGGCATTAAATGGTGGGAAACATCCATTACAATGCAGGCATTACAGCACAATGCCTTTACAATGCAGCCAATACAATGCAAGTTCCATTACAACACATGCTATTACAACGCATGCCATTACAACGCATATGCCTCACTGACCAGCACTTTCCCTAAGGTAACCACCCTTCGGTGTTAGAATAGTAAATTATGTTGTAATGGTACATGCATTGTAACGGCTTGCATTGTAATAGCATGCATTGTAATGGAAGTTGTATTGTAAAAACTGCGTTGTAAGAGTTTGCGTTGTAATAGTTTGCGTTGTAACGTCATATATCCCCAAATGGTTAGGTCAGGAAAATGTCAACTTTATAATAGTGGCATTTCCAAAATTGTAACTTAAAATCCAACTTTACCATTTAATTGGATTTTAAATTACAATATCTCACACACCAAACATGAATTCCCTACCTGCTCCCAATCATAAGTCGTCAACTGTGGGGCTCTTTGTATGAAGTAGGAATCCTCTTATGTAAATCTGGGGAAATCCACAGTGAATGTATTGTTTGTGCAGCCTCATGGTAAATTCTCATTCGGGTTGCATAGAAAAGATTACAAAGAGACTGACATAGTTTCTGTTGATGTTATGTATTCTCCTACAATACAAATGCAAATGACAATGTGAATCATAAAAAGTGAAGACGACGCAGTGCTTAAGTGTGTGTATAAACATTTAAAATACATACAAAAGACACCATAAATGCTCCTTAGGTCTTAAGCCAAGTTGTGCAAATATACATATGCGTAAAACATAGCACAATGCAGAGTTACAAATAATTGAGGAACCAAAGGAGATATATGTTAACGTTTTGACCCCTTGTAAGTAAAAGAGTCTCCTCAGGATGAAGTCGTCTGGCTCAATATCAATATATGGTAAAGAAAGATGTGTGTGAAACATCAATCCCAATATATGTCCACTGCAGAACCGCTGGGAAGCCTATCAAAAGAGTGACCATATGCTTTGTGGGAGAGTCGATTTCCTGCTTCAAATGCAATTCAGCTGTGTGCTATCCAAGTCCACCGAATCTAATCTGGACTGAAGATAGTTGTATTCAATGCATGATGGTCTGAATCCATCAGTGGAGTCACTCTGTACATATAATGCATTCTGAACCTGGTCCCCATGGGCATTTAGGGTTGTCCTTATGACAAAGTACACCCAATCATAATTTGGCACTTATTAAATCTAAGAAGGCAACCCAATGTTATCCTATGGGAGAGGTAGGCCTCAGACTAGTGAAAAACAGAATTGTGAGTTTTTCACCATCAGGACATGTAAAACTTAAACATACATGCCCAAACATTTAATCACAATGCACCCTGTCTTATAGGCTGTCTAGGGCTTTCCGTATGGGTGACATATGTAATGAAAGGGGAGTTTAAGGCTTGGCAAAGTGGTTATTTAGCCAAGTCGAATTGGCAGTGTAACACTGCAGTTAGGCTGCAATGCAGACCTGGTCGATGTTTCAAGTGCCTACTTACCTGAGTGGCACAATAAGTAGCACTTAATTTACAGATCCTAGATATATGGTATACCACTTTACTATGGCCTTATAAATAAATTAAATATACCAATCTGGTTTAAGCCAATTTTACCATGTTTTAGGGAGTGAGCACAAGCACCTCAGTGCTGATTAGCAGTGGTAAAGTGCACAGAGTTAAAAGGCCAGCTAAAACAAATTTTGAAAAAAAGGAGGGGTGAGGGCAAAAGGTTTAAGGGTGACCCTGCAGAGAGAACCAAGTCCAATCGCTAGACTCCAGTCACAGTCATTGAGAGAACCAGTTTGAACACTATCAGGTGGGTGAAACACTCACAGAAATAGGAGAAGGGGCAAGGAGCGGATGGCAGGCCTCCCTGATGGGAGAAGGGTTCTGCCATCTTGAAACAGGGTTATGAGCAATTTTACAATAAGACAAAGAGGAAATGCTGCAATAGGACGTGGGGGAGTGTGAGAAAAGGGCTAGGATTTGGGTGGCAGAGTTACTCCAGTCACTTGCTAGTGCACAGGATAAATCTGGCACCTCCTCAGAACATTCTTGGACCCCGGGAGCAGGGCCGGACTGGGAACACAAAGCAGCCATGGCAATTTTGTGGGACCAGCCACCACGGGGTGGGGGAGAGTACAAGTGTGAGACACTGCTGTTTTTGTTACTGAGGGCAGATATTGCAGCATCACTGCAAACCCAGCACCCGGTAACAAAACTGCCCCCCACCACTATAAAACCTGCCCCCACCCTTCCAGCCTCCTGGGGAAACACCTGATGGCTGCTACAGCCAGTCCAGCCCTGCTGGGGACATTCAAGAAGAGGACTCATTCAAGGACTCCTACTGTCACCAAGGGTCTGGGCCTACTCTCCAAGGGTCATGTGTTTGGTCTCTAGTTTGCTGCATCAGTTTGCCTCCTGTTTGCCTGGTTCAGGGACAAAGAAGCAAGATACTTGACTCCAAAAGGTACTAGCTGCTCACGGAGGACTGGTCTCTGCAGGGACCTGACTGTGGAGAGAACCCTGGTGCCTAAAAGCCTAGCCTGAAGCTTAGGTCTGTAGTACTGACCAGACTGAACTATCCCAGCAGGTTAAGAAAAGTAGCATTTAGAAATTTTTTTCTACCTACTGTGGACCGGAACAAGGTGCTAAGGGTTTCTAGTAAGGGAGCATTGTAAAAGGGCAGGAAAAGGAGGATTGTCCTTCTCAAATCATTTTTGCTTGATGACAACAGGTTCAGGGGGACTATGCAGTAAAAGTAACTGGTCTCATCAACCCTGTCCAGCTAGCACTTCCAGCCATGACTTGCTGGAGGATTTCAACTTCCAAAAAAGGGAATAAGTCCAAAGGCGAAACCTTAGGCTAGAACGTGGTAGAAAATCTATCCATCAAGCAAAGCACCATTGGCAGCCGTGAAATCCAGCTTTGTTTCACTCAATGCTTTTGGCTTCAGTGGGATCTTGAGGAAGATGTATCAAACTTCCGAACACCCTCACTGGCAGCACCCTTAGACTTGTCTATCTGGAAAATGTTGACTTCTATTTCAGAGACTTAGTCGTAAGGTCAAAACTTTGACCAGGACAACTCGCCTGGTGCATGCCATCCTCTCCTTACCTTCCAATCAGCCTGAAATCACGTCTAAGTCTTGTTCAACAATTAACTGTTGTTTCCAATGGAATTTTACTTTCCTATATATAAAACGAAAAAAGATCATATATTCAGTTTCCCTTGCCCTACTTTAATAATCTTAGAGTATTTTTGCTTGTTATATGTTTTTAAATTGGCTTGTGAATTTAATTGTGTTGTTTTCTTTACTTTAAAATACATACTTCTCTGGTGATTGCTTGCTGCTTTGGCCATAATACTGGCGGTTTAGCAGAGATTTCCTCTGAACTGTTTTCTGACCTGACCGAACCAAATTGTGTTTATTTTGTTGGGAGGTTGTCACCTTCTCCCAAATTAATAATCTATGACAATTTTTAAATCTAAACTCAAGCCTGGTATTACTGGAAGCTACCACTAATCCCATAAAGAACTTTAACTATGAATAAATAATCTAATGAACCCAATAAACATCTCCTGTCACCATGAAGCTTATATTGAATAAACGACCTCCTATGTGGCACTTCACAAGCAAAGATTGCAACACAACGTACCTTTAACAGTGAGAAGGTAGGCTTTGTTAGACGTCTGGCATCTAAATGAGTATACAGAATACAAAGGCTTAAAATGAAAGCAAATCATAATGGATTGTGTAGCACACATTTGTAGGTCATGCCAGCTAATTGCCCAGGATCAGACGACTAAAAAACACTAATCGGCCTGTAGATACAATGATAATACTCATTCAAGAACTTTCTCTTTTGCCCATTGTGAGCAATGATTGGGCATTAGCCTATTTTCTTGGTAAGAGCGGACTCATTTTTTTATCCAGGACTCCATTTTGGTCAGGTCTGAGCTATAGCAGTTGGCTGATTTGTTGCCTCTCTCGATCTTCCCCAGAGAAAGACACACATGCCGCGGACGCGCTGAAGAGACTAAGACTAATTGGTCCGAGTCTCAGTTTTTCTTTCTAAAGTTTAGTTTACGGGGAAGTTTGCAGTAATTGGGGAGAAATTCCTTTAAAATACTGGTCTTTTTAACTAGTACTTTTTAGCTGACATTTTTTATCTGAGGGATTAAGCCACCTCAGAGGCACCATTTTATTAAGGTCAGCCCTCTAGCAGTTGACTGATTTGTTGCCTTCCTCAATCCTCCCTTTCAAAAAACGTGCATGCTGCATACACGCAAGGGAGAAACAGACTAATCAATACGACTCTCTGTTTTTAACAGAAAGTTTGGTTTACAGAGAAGTTTGCAGTAATTGGGGGATATTACATTTTTAGTTTTTTTTATTCACTTTGATTTGGCTATAGCTTGTCACCTTGGTATGGTTTTAGGAGCAGGTGCCATTTTTGAAACCACTGCAGAGGCATCATTTTAGTAAGGTCAGTGCTCTAGTAGTTGGCTGATTTGTTGCCACCCTCAATCCTACATATAAAAAGACTCACATGACGTGGACACGCAGTGGTCGTGCGCAGCTGGCACGCCAAAGGCAAGCCTATCTGGACCTGTCCACACCCTCTCACATCCAGCCCAGCGCCAGCAATGTTATGATGATGTGTCAGGTGAAAACATACTCTCGGGAGAAGTTATTGTTATTAAGAGATGGAGCTTGTCACCCTCATGCTGTTTTTAATCCAGAATATTCAAAGAATAATTTGTTTATCCACTTTGTAAATCCTGAAGGAAAAAAGGGAGGTGAAATTGCTATAATTTTTAGGGACTCCTTTGTGTTACTTTTAAATTGACTACTTTAATTCCCCAAGAAATAGATTTCTTAAACCAGTCCTGGTATCTTTTGGTTCCAGTTTTTACAGAGAGGCCTATGAACATTTATTATCCTTGTCCACCCCAAGTATTTGCAATGCTGTATTGAGTTTTATTAGATCAGCCCTTGCCATTAGAAACCGTTACTGAAGTTAGCGAGTGATAATATTTTATAATGGATTTACCTGTCAAATGTTATTTTTAACGCACTGTTTAAATTTTTTTATTGTATTTTGGATCTTTGGGTATCTCTTTTAATATGTGTGTACTGTTTTTATTATATGTGTATACTTTTATGATTCCTTTTTGGATTCGAAATAAAGTTATTTGATGATGACTACTTAATTCTCATTTTCAGGTGTTTTGATATAAAGACCGCCAGAGTGACCAAATAATAATCTCCTACACATTCTTGATACAATTCGGAATACTTATGTTACATTCTCTACAGCAAACCCTTCTAATGTTCAAGTGGGGTCAGGGATAAGACTGATTCCTCAACTACTAATATTCAACTCTATCTTAAAGGCTGGTTCTTTTGAGGAACAAGAGAAATGCAAATCTAGTTCACCTGGGGATCCATGTCCACCCTATATTTTAGGGACTACCTCTTCTACCATCCGCCTGTGTTAAATAAAATTCTTAATAAATCTCTTGAATCAGGTCTGTTTCCCTCAGGTCTGGAAACAAGCATTTCTCCTGTGATCATTAAACAAGACTTGAGCAGATCTGGCAATATTAAACAATTTTAGACCAATTTCTCTTTTACCGGCTACTACTATCATTTTTGGAGAAATAGATTAACAGTCAGCTAACTCTTTTTCTGGAATCCTATATCTTGTTGCATGATTCCCAATCTGGTTTCCATTCAGAGTTCAGCACTGAATCTACTTAGCGGAAGGTTTCAAAATTTACCAAAGAAAATTTGGATCTGGGGTGGTTAGCCATGGAATTCGTGCTTGACCTTTCAGTCATCTTTGATACACTCTTGCACTCAACCCTTTTGGATAGACTCAAACTGGCATGTAAGCATGGCCAGTCATTTGTGTGGTTAAAATCTTTCCTTGAGGGCAGAATGCAGACACCACTCCCCTCTCACATCCATTCTAAAACCACGTGAGTATGGAGTCCCACATGGCACAGCCCTGAGCCCTACCTTTTTTTAGCTTATCTGGAAGCATTGGCTAAGCTGAGTCCTGGGGATTGCAGGTATACACTGATCACACCCAGCTAATATTGTTTTTTCAGGAGCTTAATGACCATTCCCTTACTATTTTCAAACAGTGCCTGCAGAGAGTCGCAGGGTGGATGAATGCTAACTTTCTTAAATTAAATTCAGAAAAAAAATGAAATGTGTCTGCTGTTCGTTTTTGATAAACTCTAATTCCTCAGGAAAATGCCACATCTAGTTCTGAAGAACACTTGGGAAATGATTGTCTACACGATGCTAATATGGAGACTGGATTATCGAATAGTCTCTACCTGGGCCTCCACACTTCCCTAAACTAGAGACTCCAAATTGTGCAAAGTGCTGCAGCAAGACTGAGTCTGAGAATTTCTTATCGGCAATCAATCCTGCCTCATTTGAAACACTGGACTGACTGTTGATTGCCAATTGTATCAAATTTAAAACACTTAATTTTGCTTTTAGAGCATTATCAGGACATGGATACCCCTATTTAAGAAAACACTCCGGAAATACCATCAATTTAGATCTCTGAGATTGAACAACCTTAGACCTCGGCAGGTTCCAAAAATATTCAAGACCAGGAAAAGGGGCAGATCTTTTGTATTTCTGATGGCCAAACTTTGGAATGCCTTGCCAGTCAACCTTCGTATGGCTCCCTCGGAGCACATCTTCAAAAAGAGGTTAAAATCTTTTCTTTTTGATGAGGCCTAGATCATCTTGTCCTTATACCATCAGGTCAGTTTCTCTTGCTGTTAACGCCAGGACGTCTCTTATGAAGCAGCAGCCCTGCGCTGTACAAATGCAAATTGATTGATTGATTGAAACAGCAACATGGATAATTGTAGGATGCAGAACACAGGAACTGGACTGTGAAAACAGACTGCAGTACTTACAACACTAGCAGAAACAAGTCATAGAACGTGAAGCTATTAATGCTTATCTAGAGCACATGAGAATATAAATATTACACCTATGTTCATATTCTAGAGGTTATGGGAAAAAAAAGTATCTAGCATGATTTTCAGAGGAATAGTTGCCGAAAGTACAATTCTTTCATTGTGGAAAGCTGCTACCACTTCCATATTGGTTTTCACTCACCCATTCAGAACATACCTACTCGGACAGAGCAAATATGGCAAATCCTTTAGATGGCAAACAAGATGAAATGTTTTTTAATGGAAAGATCAAAAATTTATCACAATAGATTTATCTTCATGCGGATGGGATCATATGCCAATTGAATTTATGATTTGCCTATAATAATATTTTTAGATTGAATGCACCAAAAGAAT
The DNA here is from genome assembly GCF_964204655.1 of Triturus cristatus. Lineage (NCBI taxonomy): Eukaryota > Metazoa > Chordata > Amphibia > Caudata > Salamandridae > Triturus > Triturus cristatus. The sequence continues at coordinate 431,303,193 of NC_140588.1, forward strand.
GTGGGTGCTTTCTACGTCTGTATGAAAAAGCCATAAGTGCTCCACATCACCAAAAGATAGGAGACTGCCGCCCAAAGCCCACAGATAACTTAAAGGAAGAAGATTCATGTAGGAAAGCTAGATACAAGCAAACAGAACGACAAACACGACTCAATAAATACTTTTTCTTCAACTAATGGGCAAAGGTTAGACACTCTTATGAAAGGTAAAACATTAACAGTTTACAGCCTGCTGTGAGAAATACTTACGTAAATAAAAGTATGTAGATAAGGAATGCTGTACTACAAGGTTGAGTGTATGGAATTTGTGGGCAATTGGGTTCTACATTGCAACAATGCTTTATTAATTCTCCCTTACATTGGGGAGTTTGTCAGCTTCCTTTTGCATTGGGTATTTCTTGACAGCCACAGGGGACAGTAATCAGTTGGAATGGGGAAATATTCCTTTATGGGTCCGTTCATAACTATTTGTATGTAGTGCTTCGTGCCTCACGTTTTGTTTCTAACTTCTGCAATTCACTGACGTTACTTGCACCTAATGTATGGCACTCAATATGCAGACCTTAAAAAGAAGGATTACCTATTTTACCTGGATTCAAACCTGTGACGTTCAGATTACTGCAGATGCTGCTGTGAGCTTTGACTCAAGGTAACCCTTTGCAAGCCGCTGTACAGCAAGACTATTTAATCTGAAAATATCACCTTTATTGATGTTTGATTAATTATGAAAATGTATTACTCTGGATCAGTAATCAAAAAGGAATCTGACTAATGTAGAAATTACATGATAATATTTAATTCAAGTATTAGAGAGCCTTGTAGGGAGGACAGGCAGAGGGCATTTGCGGAGTAGTCACGTGCCTATCTTAAGCAAATGTGCTCTCAAGAGAGTACAGAATGGACTTCATTCATAGAGAAAGTAGGAAAAGTACAGGCCAAGATGGCTGCCTTTGCCAGTACATATTTTTCCTACTTCCTGGAAGTCACAAACATTGGCAGAAGTACACCTTGAAGGCTGCTCCAGGGACGTGTCTTTATGCAAACTCCTTGGAAGGCCATGTGACATTCCCTTCGGGATCAATAGTGGAGAACTCCGCCCATGTAATAGGATTCTCTGCGCAAAAGCACTTTTTTGATCACACTGAAAATGTTATCTGAAAAAGCCCTACCCTATACCCACACATAATTGTAGTGTCGTGGGGTACTGGGCCCACGATGCTAAATAAAGGCACAGCACACAGGTGTATAGTTTGCCGTTAGCTAGGAACTAACCCCGCCCAGAGCCCTGGGCTTTTTATTGCCATGCTCACATGGCCTCAACCTCGGTCGAGACCATTTCCAAACACTAGAACTGGGGGGTTGCTTGTAAGCAAATCTACCCCTATCGTGACAAGAGGCGTGGTCTGTCCCATCGCCTCTCGCGATATTACATTCCTCCTTAACCAGGAGACAAACTGAAATAATTATCAACATCATAAACATTACATTCTAGTCCTGACCGTTGACTACCGGTCATATCATGACAAAATGAAACAGTCTTACTTGGGGGTTGACCACAACAGCTCACCCTGGCTGCGAACCGACATCTGGTCGCCGATTAGCCACTGGTTACATAGTCTTTGTACCTCTGGGAGAGCTTGGGGCAGGGCCGGAGGTGATACCGGCCTTGACTGCCCCGCCGTTGCGAGTCTGGAGACTGGTCAGCTGGATCGTGAATGGAGGTCCCACTCTGCTCTCCTTCCGATTCCCGGGCTGATGGTGGTGAAGACTGCCGGTTGGTGGAGTGACCAATGGGGCTTGGCTGTCCTTGTCCAGCACTTCCGTTCCTCGGGTTTGCAGGTCTCCTTCCGGGAGTCCCATCTTGCTCAGGAGTGTCCACCGGGTCACCATCCTCTGTGGGAGGGACTTTTTTAAAGAAGGACACATTTCGGGTCACTGTCTCAGAACCTCTCAGAGCGGTCACCATGGTACCCTTGATGGCAATGACAGTCCATGGAGTCAGTTCGAACGGTGTCCGGAACTTCCCTCCAGGATGTCAATCTTGTACAAGTACCTGGTCACCCAGGGCGATGGGGCTTTCTAAGGTGTGTCTCCTTTGAGATGCCGCCTCGTTGGTTTTTGTTCGCCTGAGGTCTGATAGGTTCGGAGGGTTTGCGGCTTTTTTCCATGTGGAATGATGGGGGATGGTGTCCGTGACTGTTCGGCCAAAGCATAGGCGGCTTGGGGAGATAACTGTGGTACAGTGAGGGGTGAGTCAGTATTCTCGAAGAAATTGATACATGGCTCGCTCGAGGTTGAGACCCTCTGACAGCGCAATCTGTATGGTTTTGTTTAAATTTCGCATTAGCCGCTCTACCTCGCTGTTGGCTTGGGGCCACCTAGGCGTAATTTTGTGGTGCTTTATCCGATGGGATGCGAGGTACTCAGCGAGTTCCGTGTTGGTGAACGGTGGCCCGTTGTCAGTCCTGAGTTCTCCAAATAGATCATGAGTGGCGATCACCTTTTCGTGTTTGGGGATGACCTCTGCTGCAGATGTGGAGGAAACAAACTCTACCTCTGGGTATCTGGAGAAGTCGTCGACCACTACCAGCATGTGTCGTCCTCCAGGGAGACTGCCGAAATCCGCACTGACTCTCTCCCATGGGCTGCTGGGGCCTGCTTCGGTGACCACCGGCGCTGGTCTGCTTGGGGGACTTGTGGCGAGGCATGCCGGACAGTGTTGTATGAGCGACTCAATTTGGTGGTCGAGGCCGGGAAACCACACTTTACTCCGGAGTCGGTTCTTGGACTTGACGATCCCTTGATGCGCTCCATGGGCAAGGAGTGCTGCTTGTCGGGTGAGGTAGGACTAAGCGCGTACCGCGCAGGAGACATCCTTCCGCCGACACCGACAACTCATGACGGACCTGGTGTAACGATTTTAGCGTGGCTTGAGCTGTGGCTGTACGCCTGGGCGACGGGTTTTGGAGATGTTGCCAGTCTCCGAAGCCGACCGCTTGTATTGCCAATTGAAGGCAGTCGTCGTCTCGGGTAGCGGCTATGACTTCTTGCAGTGATATCGGGAGGGGTTGGGACCGTTCAACAACCATCCGGACGTAGTCCTCTGTGGCAGCTGCTTCTTCGGCTTCAGGAGGGGTCACTGGCGGGCATGCCGCGACGGGAAATCGGACGGGTAGCGCGTGCCGGGTCGGTATTCCACTTTCAGCTGTAACTCCTGTAGCTGCAGTATCCACTTTTCAATCCGTGGAGGAGGCCGGGACGATGAGCCTAGGAATAGCGGAATGAGCGGCTTGTGATCCGTGATGACTGCGAACGGGTGGCATACAGATAGATGTGGAAATGGCGGCACCCCCACAGGATAGCGATGGCCTCTCGTTCAATTTGTGAGTAGCGCTGTTCAGTAGGTGTTAGAGTTCTACTCGCATAGGCTACTCGCGCCCAGTCACCACAATCCTGGCGTTGCGCTAAGACGGCACCCAGACTGGTGGGGCTGGCATCTACGACCAGTTGGGAGTCATGGCGCGGATCAAAGTATACGAAGGTTGTGTCCGTGGACAATGCGGCCTTGGTCTGTTGGAAAGCTTGCTCCTGTGCTGGGCCCCAGGTCCAGTGGGCGGTGGCCTTTGTGAGCTCTCGCAGGGGGCCTGTCAGATCCAACAGGTTCTTGATGAACCGGCCACAGTACGTGACCATGCCCAGAAAGCTGCGGAGTCCGGTCACCAAGGTGGGGGCTGGCGCTTCTTGCACGTCTTTGACTTTGGCAGAATCAGGCCCAATGCCCCGGTCTGAAAACCGGTAGCCAAAGAAGCTTATGTCTCGGCGGAGGAACTCGCATTTCTCTCTGTGGAGTGTTAGGCCGCGGTCTCTCAGGCATGTGAACACTGCGTTGAGGTGGACCATGTGTCCTTCTAGAGAAGGGGCATGGACCAGGATGTCATCGCTCACATTGAGCACCCCTTCTAGCCCCTGCAGGACTGTTTTGATGATATTTTGGAATACTTCTGCCGCGCTGGAGATCCCGAAGTTCAGGCGTTTGTAGCGCCACAGACCGGCGTGGGTAGAGAACTTCGCGATTGGACGCGAGTCCGGGTGGAGCGGGACTTGATGATACCCCGACCGAAGGTTCATTTTTGAGAACCGTCTTGACCCTGCAAGCTCGCCAATGATGTCATCCACGTTGGCGTTAGGTGGCGTTCCCGTTTGATGGCGAGATTCGGGATCCACATGCCGATGCATATGCGGACGGCGTCGGGCTGCTTCGGTTTTTTCGCGACCACGATGGGCGACACCCAGGGGGTGGGACCTTTCACCCGTTCAATGATTCTGGCTGCTTCCAGCATGCGGAGCTCTGCCTCTACTTTTGACTGGAGATGGAAAGCAATTCTCCTGTGTCTGAGAGCCACCGGGGCGACTGACTTGTCTATGTGTAGGCGAACCGCCGGGCCTTTGAGGCACCCGATCCCGTCGAAGAGGGGTGCGAACTCAGATATCAGCCTGTCCACATCATGTGCTTGCACCACAAAAGCAAACTGGATGAGGCGCAGTTCTTGGGCTGTGCGACAGCCGAGTAGAAAACCTGAACCTTCTCTGGAAACGTAGATTTTGGTTGACCGACAGACATCATTGTGCGAGATTTCAGTTTGGAACAGTCCGCACATTCGGAGTGTGGTGTGTTAAATGGTAGCGGCAGTTTCAGTCGATAACCTTCCAAGTATTTGCCCGGCGATAATCGCCTCTCATACCACTCGATAATTTACCAATAAAAGAGGCAGGCGCCGGAGACTGGAAGGCAGGAAACAAGGTTTTATTCCGTCGGAGCAGAACACATCAGATCAGACAGCAAGGTATCGTCACGAGGTGCTCTAACTGCATCTCTGAGACCTGGTCTCTTATACACTGGTTTATTGCTTTATTACACATAGTACATTCTTGAGATTCTTTTGAAGTACGGGGGAATATCCCCTGGAGCCCCGGTTCAGATCCGATCCCACACATAGATACAGTAGAAGTTCCCACCCTACCCGCAGTGGGAGATGGCTATCGCGCAGCAGGGAATTCCGCTAATTCCCGGGGTGTGTGCAACTGGCCGGGTCTCAGGGGGTAGGGGCTTTGATCTACTGTAATCCCTTTGATGTGGGGTGTTTCCCTTACAGTAGGGGCAGTAAACTGCATCCGCAGGGCTAGGTGATGGCCTGGGACCAGTTCAGACAATGGGGCGCAGAGGAAGGGGGTTTATCAAAGGAGAGGCATGACCATGTATGGGTTGTCGGTTGGAAGTGGTTCCGTAGCAGGGTCGCGCAGAGGGAGAGGGTTTATGGCCTGTATGAGAGAGCGGGGGTGGCCGGCGCGCGGGGGATGCTTGCAGCGCCAGGGGAAAGCGCTGGCGGTCGAGGGTGAGCGGGGAGAGAGAGTGGGGTGCCTAAAATGGCGGCCGTGCATTCGCTGTGCGTGGCGCTGGGGAGGGGCAAGATGGCGCAGATAATGTTCAGTTTGCAGGCTAAATTTCCACAGTCCTCCCTTTTAACATATCTCGCCAGCTTGTCCGGCCAATATTTTCCTTTGTTAGCCTTTTAGTTACAGCATCGTCAATGTTCGTCACACATTTAAAAATACAGAGTCGTTAGGGTAGGCTAGAGTAATCTGACACATTTGTACATTGTCTCATACAGTTTGATAAAGTAGGCGGGGAGGAAGTACATTCAAAGTTGCAGTATAGTCGTGTACATGGCTGGTGTTGTATGAATATTACTATACAAAGTTACATTTTCTTAACTTCTCAGTGTACAGTCGGAAGTGAGTGATGCAACATCATGAAAACTTGATAAGAATAATAAGGTGGTTGGGAGAGGATTTTCAACTTTGACATGGGTTCTTCTTTCCAGTGTCCTTGTTTTATAAAGAGCTATCACTGGTAAGCTCTCATTGTTGTTCTTCTTTCGTTGGTACTGTTGAGCATCGGCGGTGGAGCTAAGGTCCAGCTCAAATCCGATTTCTTCACGCGGCAGGGTGTGACCACTCACTGTTCTTTGATCACAGTCCTGTTCCTAAACACAGTTCACCACAGGAACTTTTGAGACAGGGTGCCGCCCCCTTTGTTCCTCGGTAGTAGGTCAAAGTCATAGTCCAAATAAAAGAGGAAGAGAGAATGGGGTGGCATGGGATCGGATCAAAAATGCGGACCAAGGGGGGGGGGGGCAGAATCTTTTCAGCACTGGGCCCATCAATCGGGCCCGACGGGTTGAGACTTCAGGCACGCTGGTCAGTGAGCAGGGGCCTCGACGTAGCCCTTCGCGCTCCTCGTTCTGATAATGGTGTCTCATCTCACACTCTTGTTGCTTCGTCGCTTCCCCCTTGGTCGATGTCATAGATGTTTTATGATCCTCAGCCAGACTGTGCGTCACGTCCGACCCCTCTCTTCCGATGGCTGCAGGTTATCCTTGAATAGGTTATAAGAAACGAAAGTTTTTTTTTTTGAGATCTTGGCAGGGAAGACATTTACATATTTCATTCTCTCTCCCAACCACTGAGTAGTTGCGGAAATGCTCTTATCTGTTACTACATGATTGGTGCCTATTGACTCTGATGTTAATGTGCATGTTACTAGTCAATTAATTACTGCTGTGGTGCAGGGTTCTGTGGGTGTCCCTGTCCATCGTCTGGCCTTCTAGGTGTCGGTTTCAGCGCCTTGTAATACAAGGTTTGGTAATACCCGTAAGTGCGAGGTGCTATGGTCATGTGTTCACGAGTATCATTTTCATACAGCAGGTGACCCTTTATCAGTTTAAAACAGGGCCATCAGCTGTTTCGTTCGGGATACTCTGAGACGGCTAGTATAGGGCTGGAGTTATCTCTGGGAGAACAGGGTGCTTTAGACATTCTATTTCGGGCTAATTGGTCAGGGGTAGTTCTGGGTAGCGGAGATGGTATCCTTTAAGAACAAAAAAAACCACTGACATATAGTCCCCGTGTTGAGAGTCAGATTGGGAGACATCAGTCGTTTTACCCGTCCTTTCCTTCTCAGCTGATTAGGCTTAACGTTCGCAGAAAGGAGAGGTAGTAACGTGGTAAAGTATGGTCGTTTTTGTTTCTGTCAATTTGTTCGAACACCACCGTGTTCAGGCCAATTATACACTTACCAAAGAGGTGTATGTCGTTAATTTATTTAAGAAGAAAAGAGGGCGAGAAAGAGCCTTTTGTGAGGGAGGGGGAGAGAGAGAGTGAGAGGGAGAGAGAGAGAGAGAGAGAGAGAGAGAGAGAGGGAGAGAGAGAGAGAGAGAGAGAGAGAGAGAGAGAGAGACGTGTGCATCAAGTACGCTATTTCGGCATACATACGACACAAAACGAGAGAGACATAGGTAAGATAATAGGCCACTTGGTGCACACACAACATGGAGTAGCATGAGTTTGTTTCATGTAAGAAAACACAAGCGGGGAAAAGACATAAATTCGGTGGTCACGCACACACAAATGTTGGATAGGGTGTGATAGTACATGCATCAAGACGGGGACTCAGGGCTGCGTTGAGCACGGGGACCTTCTCCTTTCCTGTCCTCCATTCTTATGCAATGCTGCGTACCTTTAGTATTTGGTAGTTTATCTTATGGGTTGTCTGACCCTTTATTCTCCTCCCTTTGATCGGTGGACGAGTACTTCAATCATACAATGACGCTCACGCTCTCTTCAAGTGACCCAAACATGGAATGCATACACATTCATACCGTATAGTCGTAGTACACACGCACAATCATGTCATACAGTTTTCCATGTTCCCAATGATGATCTGTAATTTTTCGCACTATCTCGCAACATTTGTCTATGTTTTCCCTGATATTGAACTTGGTGCGGTCCGTGTCCACTCCACTTTTCAGTCGGAACTTCGTCGTGACCTATAGAGGGGAAAATAAGAGGGGAGGGGAGGTGCAGTAGTCAAAATACCTTAGCGCGCGTAGACACGAAAAAGTTCTACCTACCATGTACCAGGCTAGCCGCAGGAGTGTGTGATATCACGGACTTATTATTCTCTAGGTCGATGCGAAGATGTTCTAGTTCATTCATTTCCTGAATTCGGGTTCCCTGGTCGTACATGTATTTCTCAATTGGTCGTGTATTGTGGTGCAAGATACCATACCTTGCGTTCGGTATATACCTTATAGTTGATCATTGATTTGACAACTCTTTGAAAAGGACAGGCATGATGGGTACAAATTCCGTAAAACAAAAATATGTTAGGCAAATTGAGTTTGTATTATCGGTATGCTTTCGCTTAGGAGTAACAATCATTTATTCAAAAGAAAAACCTTCAACAACCCAGATGATTAGTCATGACATTGATTCAGTAATTCTTTTTAAGAAAAGCCCTTTATTTAAAACAATGTCAGTATAGAAATACGGGCCTACAGCCGCCATAGACCGGCCACAGTGTGAGAGGCGTCGAGCAACATGAGCAACACTGGATTAACATAAAAAAATCGGTTCCCCCCTTTCCCCCACCATCATGTGTGAAAGCATCGCATACATATATATATATCTCTTTTTAACACAAATGTCACGTGACTGGAACGCCACAAGGAGTTGTAGGCCACTCCTACATCAGCGCCATCTTGGGGCGGGGTCGGGCCAGTGCACAGTCTAAGTCTTTCCATGAATTAGCTGTTGGACCAGAATTCCTTTCGGTAGTTCGAGAACTTTCGTTAGCGTCAACTTTGCGTCAGCATGGCGTCACGGCAACCTTGTAGCAATGCCATGGTTCGTTCTTAGGGCGGGGCAGCAGGCGGGTTCTTCCGCCGACATTCTACTTTCTCACTGTACCAAGCGGAGGCAAGGTGGCTGCCGCCCCGGGGGGGGCAAAGAGAGCAATGGCGGTGGTTTTGTCCTTACCGGAAGTCCGCAGGAGTCGAATGTCAAATGACTCCAACCAATTCTGCAAGGCTGAGGGGAGCGTTCTGTCAAGAGTGGGGCCCATGCCCTAGCAAACAAGCTTTCGAGTCCAGAATTGTCTCACGGTGGGCCAGGCCTGGAGCCGGAGGGGTCAACCGCCGGAGTTCAATGGCAGCAGTAGCAGCAGCTCTTCGGTACGGCTATCGGAGAGGGGCCAACAGCAGCTACAGCAGCAGTTCAGATGGTACTGCCACCGGAGTGGCATCAGTTGCAGCGACAACAGCAGTCCGGAGGACATCATCATCGGAGTGGGCCCCTACTTACTTGGCTGCGGGGGCCCACTCCCCGCGTCGGGTGCTAGCGGCAGTCCTGGTGAACCCTGTCCTTGGGTGGTTGCCTGGCGGCCGCGTGCAGGGGTGCCGGCTCAGCCGATCGGCGAATGAAGTGGCAGGACGCAACTCAGCTGGCCGACGTATGAAAGATGCGGTTGGGGGTGCCCTCGTCTGCTGGCGAGCCTCCACCTGGGGAGGTGGGGGAGGCCCGTCCGCGTCGCCTCCCCCTGCCAGGGCACCAGTCCTCATTAAAGAAAGAAGAAGCAAATGGGAAGATCCGCACGGCGTGCCAGGGTGAAATTCAGCAGGCCGATGAAAAAGATGGCTGGGTGCAGCTTAGCTGGCCGGCGAGTAAAGGACTGTTGGGGTGCCTGGCAAGCCTCCACCTGGGGAGGTGGGGGAGGTCCGTCCGCGTCGCCTCCCCCCGCCAGGGCACCAGCCCTCCGGCGCTTCGTATAGCCTCCGGCCTATTCGCACAATCGTCCGCCACTGACGTCAAGGGATTTCTGCATGGCTTTTATAGCCCAAAATCAACTAAAAAGGACCGCCCAAAACAGGCCAATGTTGCAACTTCGAGGAAGGAGAGGCGAGGACGGTGTCACGTGGACGTAAATGCTTTGGGATGCAGGTTGCAGCAGACTGTCATGTAAATAGTTGTTTAAAACATGTTCTAACCTGTTCATTTTTGCCGGAATGTTGTTATACTTATAAAAAATGTTTGACCATACTATTTTGCTTGAGCGTTGTATGTATCAGCGATCTGGTTAGCGTATTCGGCGTTGCTCGATTGCACGTGATCCTAATCAAGTGTGGTGACGTTGATGGTGGGTATCAACAAACTTCCGGTTGTGTCTATTGGGGTCCCCATTTTTATTTATTTCCAGAAGGACCGGGCACTGGGATTTCCAGTGTCCGAACCCTTTACAGAACGCACATTGGTTCCCATCTAAGTCTCTCCGTCCGTTGTAGGGTGTAGGTGTATGGTCTCTAGGGGGTAGCTTTCTAGGGGCGGTTGGTTGGTAATTCTCTTTTGGGGGTTCCCTTCCTATGGTCACCCCTTGCAACTGTGCTATCATCACCCTCTCCTTTAATTCCTTTTTCTTCTTCTCTGACGCCCTATCGTTCTCGTCCTTCTGGTTTTCGTAGTATTGGGCCATCTGGAGAATTGCTGCGGGTTTGGAGGCTGCCCAACTACTCTCGCTGGTCTGTAGTTTCTGGGAAACTTCTGGCGACAGACCCTTTACATAATTCTGGACAAAGAGGTGGTGTCCGGTTGCGGTGGTCATGTCTTGGCCACTGTAGTCGGAAAACACAGTCTCGAATCGGGAGAAGTATTCAGACACGTCTTCCTGGGGTTTCTGGCGGCAAGCCGTCACTATCGACCAGTCTACCTTTCTTTCAGGGATTAGAGTCTTCAGCTTTTGTACAATCTTATCTGGGAGCTCTAGGATGGCTTTCGGGGGTTTCTGTCCTGGTTCTCGCTGTTTATCTATGGTATCGAGTTGTACCCAGGTATATCCGAACGGCTCAGCGTGGTCAACTTTCCGGATTTGTTTCCACACATCAGCCGGCAGACATAGCCCAAAGAACAAGTCGATATCTGCTAACGTCATTATCGTTGAGCCTAAGGCTGTACCTAATTCAGTGTAGAAGGCAGTCGGGTTCTTTCTCAAGTCGGGTAGGGTCTTTCTAAAGGTCAAAATATCTTGCCGGTCCCACGGCTGGTAGACCCAGTTATATACAACCCTTCCCTTCGCATCTTGGTGGTTGATGTCGTCGTGTGTTCCTTGACCCCGTGGGGGGACCCAGTAGGGGGCAGCTTCTTTAATGGGCATCATGGCATCGGCCCTTCCTCCCTGGGGTTTAGTTGCTATGGGGGTTTCTGTTTTGGTTGTTTGTCCATGTTCTTTAAGGTGTCGGTAGACCTCGAGTGTACGAGTGAAGAGGTTCGCTACATCGCCCTCTCTTTCTTCTCCGATGTCTACCTTTCTATATAGGGCCGCTAAGCCTTCGGGACCTTTATCGTGGTACCTATCCTCATATGCATTCAGGGCGTGATAACAGAGCCGTACGACAAAGTGTCGTCTGCGGTTGTCGGCATACGATTTATACACGTCCGTTATATACTCCTCACTTTCTTTTCGCTCCACCAGCGTCCCTACTATCTTGTCAATTCCTGCTCGTTCATCTTTAGTTAATCGATTCATTCTGGTGGAATCGTTCTTTCTCATCTCATGGTCATCTAGCGTTATAGCCGACGTTGGGTTCAGTACAAGAGGCTCAGCCGGCGCGGAGGCCGTGAGGGCCGAGGCCCCTGTACTGCTTTCGTTCGTGTTCGGGGGTTGTGGGTGTTGCATTACTGATTGGGAGGGTGCATACGGAGGGGGCATGTAAATGGTCGGGGGACCTAACAGTAATTCGTCATTCGTTTGCTGCTTGGAGGACAACACAGGGTAGAGCAAAGAAGGGGTCCTAACAGCGTACTGGCCTGAGGTTTCGGGCTCCTGTCTTAGTTTAGTTTCCCTTCTCTCCTTTATGTCTTCTTCTAACTTTTTAGCGGCAAGGTGAGCTGCCTTTCGTAATTCCTTTTCTGCTTTTACTTCTTCCCTCTTTTTCCGTTGCGTCGCTTCTTTGCGCCACATGCCAATACTGTCAAGCATAGTAGGCGTCGTCTTATTGCTACGCAGAGCTACTTCTACCGCTTCTATCTTGCGGTCGTCGAAGGATCCCATCAGTGGCCACTGACTTTCGGGCTCCTTCTTGGTATATTTATGCCACAGCTTGCTATAAGCCACGGCGACTAGTCCATATTTAGTGAACATGTCCTTATTAGGGGTGCCTTCCAGTGGAGCCGGGTGGTTCACCTCTAATAAGCGGTCCGGGCAGAACCAACTACCAATCAGTGGGGAGAAGATAGGCATGACGGGTTTCAACGGGGACAAAAGTCAGCACTACCTATCTTTTCACTGCTTGCAAAGACTAGACAGAATATCTCTATTCCTCGTTATTTGTAAGCAGAGAATACCTCCAAAGAACCAATATCGAACAACTAGTGTTCGGACAATCAATCAATCAATCAATGGGGAGATAAAGATAGGCACGACGGGTTTCAATGGGGACAAAAGTCTGCGTTACCTACCCTTCACTATTTGCAAAGACTAGACAGAATATTCCTATTCTACGTTATTTGCAAACAGAGAATATCTCAAAAAGCACTATTCTTCAAAACAATCAATGTTCGGACAATCAATCAATGGGGAGATAAAGATAGGCACGACGGGTTTCAATGGGGACAAAAGTCTGCGTTACCTACCCTTCACTATCTGCAAAGGGAGAGAGAGAGAGTATTTCTACTCCTCCCCGTTTGTAGACAGCGAATATCTCAAAAAGAACAATCAATGAGCAATACTAGTATTCAAACAATCAATCAATTATTTCGCACTTTTGTCGTGTTTCACGACCTTACCCGGACCGCATGGACAGTTTCTCGTCTTCCGCCTCCAGCGCCCGATCGTCCTCTATTCTCCGTATTTGCCGCGGCACTCCTGATGGTTCCCAGTCAGGACCGTAGATCACTCGAGAGAGGTCTGCTCGGAACCAGTGAAGTTCGGATGATCGGCTGCCAGACGAGGGTCTATTGGGCAGGAGCTCTCCCGATCGTTGCAGTCGTTCACTCTGTCGTCGGGACCTCTCCCACTGGATCCACGTGTCGCTGATGGGCCCCACGTTTGGGACGCCAATTGTTAAATGGTAGCGGCAGTTTCAGTCGATAACCTTCCAAGTATTTGCCCGGCGATAATCGCCTCTCATACCACTCGATAATTTACCAATAAAAGAGGCAGGCGCCGGAGACTGGAAGGCAGGAAACAAGGTTTTATTCCGTCGGAGCAGAACACATCAGATCAGACAGCAAGGTATCGTCACGAGGTGCTCTAACTGCATCTCTGAGACCTGGTCTCTTATACACTGGTTTATTGCTTTATTACACATAGTACATTCTTGAGATTCTTTTGAAGTACGGGGGAATATCCCCTGGAGCCCCGGTTCAGATCCGATCCCACACATAGATACAGTAGAAGTTCCCACCCTACCCGCAGTGGGAGATGGCTATCGCGCAGCAGGGAATTCCGCTAATTCCCGGGGTGTGTGCAACTGGCCGGGTCTCAGGGGGTAGGGGCTTTGATCTACTGTAATCCCTTTGATGTGGGGTGTTTCCCTTACAGTAGGGGCAGTAAACTGCATCCGCAGGGCTAGGTGATGGCCTGGGACCAGTTCAGACAATGGGGCGCAGAGGAAGGGGGTTTATCAAAGGAGAGGCATGACCATGTATGGGTTGTCGGTTGGAAGTGGTTCCGTAGCAGGGTCGCGCAGAGGGAGAGGGTTTATGGCCTGTATGAGAGAGCGGGGGTGGCCGGCGCGCGGGGGATGCTTGCAGCGCCAGGGGAAAGCGCTGGCGGTCGAGGGTGAGCGGGGAGAGAGAGTGGGGTGCCTAAAATGGCGGCCGTGCATTCGCTGTGCGTGGCGCTGGGGAGGGGCAAGATGGCGCAGATAATGTTCAGTTTGCAGGCTAAATTTCCACAGGTGTGGGTCCCAAACGCATACACTTGAACATTGGTGTTGCAGAGCGCTGGCGGGTTGGGCAGCAGTCTGTAGGCACAGAGGGCCATGAGATTGATTGTGGCACCGGTGTCAATGAGTGTTGTTACTGGATGCCCTTGCACTTTAACAGTGCACATGGGTGCAGCTTGCGGTGGTGCCAAGAGGGCATGTAGCATGTACACCACGTGTACAGCGGCGGCCTCATCATCGTCCATGTCTCCGCTCGAGGAATCACCAGGTATAGGCTCCAGTGCGCGCACTGGTCACGGTGGACCTTGAGACCGTCTTGATAGCCGTGAGCGACAGACTTTGGAGAAGTGATTGGTTTTTCCACAGGCACTGCATGTCTTCCCTTGAGCTGGGCATGCGCCGTCGTGTGGGAGCGGGTCTCCGCACCATCCACAGAGGCGGAGCTTAGGATTTTGTCCGGGTCCCTGGGCTGATGGTTTTCTGGGTCTCTGCTGTGGGCCTCGCGGATTGGGTTGAACAGCACAGACCGGTTCCTCTTTGATAGACGCCGGAGCTTTTAGTTCCATATGGGCTGCCCTGGCCTTGGACAATTCTTTGGAGAGTCCCAAGGTCAGTATGTCCTTCATCGCCATGTTGTGCTCTTCCAGGACGCGTTTTGAGGAAGTGCACCCCTGTATGAATTGTGCTCGTACCTCATCGTCTTCATCAGGCAGGGTGCACGTACTCGCTAGTTCCTTGAGCCGAGCATAGAATACGTCGACAGATTCTTCTGGGAGCTGTTTCACTTGGCGGAGAAGGAAACGTTCGTAGTCTGGGTTAGCATATGGCTCGAAGTCCTGCTTCGTGTACGGTCTTTGCGATTTTGTGGATTTCCGCGCCGCCCAGACGAAGGAGCATGGACCGCTGTCTTCGCTCTTTAATTTCCGCAGCTTCAAAGAATGTCTCCAGCCGTTCTACCCATTCCTTCCATCGCGCAGCTTGTGAAGGCGGCGGACCAGTTACAGAAAAAGGCTCCAGTGGTGGGACGGTGGTCATGGTGGCACCGCTGTGGACAAACCCAGGGACGCAGGAAGGCTATGCCGCGGCGTTTGTGTGGCACCAGAGCGTCGATGGCAGGATGAAACAAATATGGATGCCAAGCGGCGGTGTATTCACTGGTGGCTGACCAGCAGGAGATGGCGTTCGGGGCCACAATGGGGCGTGCACACTATGGGTGGCGGGGACCGACCCACAGCCACGGGTTGCGCTTCCAGAGGCGGACAGCAGCCCCAGCGCCAGCGGGGGGAAGGGACCCAACGGTGAGGCGGCATGGTGCTGTGCTGCTCGGTGGGGCCGGTGTAATGCTTGGGTTGAGTTCCTAGGAGGTGCTTGGCATCCACACCTGTGGGAACTGGTGGTGATTGGTGGCCAGATAACCAGGGGCACACACGCAGTGTAGGCGCTTGCAGCGTGCGACTCCCAGGCGGGGTCAAACACAGGCCATGCCGGGTGAAGGCCTCCTTGGGTGCAGTGGTGTTGACCAGCCAGAGGGGGCAGCAGAGCGCACGCGAGCCCTCACCGCGTTGAGAACGGCTCGCGGGGCACCGGCACACACGCTCCAGCCCTCCTTGATATGGCAGCACTGCAGGCGCTCTTCGATGTTGTATTTGGGCCGCCACGAGGCCTTGGCGACAGCGGTAAGCCTCTGGCAATGCTCGCGCCGAGCGAGGCACACCAGCAGGAGGGGCTGCTCGGCAACAGGTAGGAGCGCGGCGATGGTGGGTGTTTGGCACGGCGGGTCAGAGGTAGGGCAGCAACAGCTGACACCATCCCAACATCGTCGCCAGTGTAGTGTCATGGGGTACTGGGCCCACGATGCTAAATAAAGACACAGCACACAGGTGTATAGTTTGCCGTTAGCTAGGAACTAACCCCGCCCAGAGCCCTGGGCTTTTTATTGCCATGCTCACGTGGCCTCAACCTTGGTCGAGACCATTTCCAAACACTAGAACTGGGGGGTTGCTTGTAAGCAAATCTGCCCCTATCGTGACGAGAGGCGTGGGCTGTCCCATCGCCTCTTGCGATATTACATTAATGTAAGGTCGATCCACTTCTCTTCCCACCGTGGAAGTGGGTTTACGTTGGAAAGGGGAATGGGAGGAGTTTGTGAATAGGGAACAATGACTTCAAATATATCTACTTTGACAAAATTGTATGGATTTACATTTCCTACCGATAGAAAAGGGATGGCTCAGCTGTAGAGGCAGTATGCTTTGTGCAAATGAGAACATGCAGGCATCTAGAGTTGCTTGTGGCTTAACAGGCAGTTGTGTCTTCAAGGAATCAAGAAGATACCAGCACCCCTTGTAAGGGAATTGATCACAGTGTGACCTTTAAGTGATCAAATTCTACTTCGAGTGAATAGCCAACTAAAACACATAGAACAGGACGCCAAACACGACCAACCTGATTGGCCCTCTCTGCCTACAAAACAGATGTTTGCACTATGTTGGAGCGACTAGTTTGAAAGACCCTATTTAATTTCCCATGTATTTTGCATTTGCTTCTAAGGCATAGTTGCCAGCTACCAGTTCTCTAATGATACATGCATTCTCTTCATTTACATGCATGATGGCATTTGTTTATTTCTAGTAGCCAATCTTTCCTGCCAACCTGAAAATCACAGCTGTTGCTTTAATGTTTTCTCTACAAGTTAAAAATCAACACATGACTTATAATGTTTATGGTTCTGCATTGTACACATCTAACATTTCCAAGCAAAGGCAGGAACAGATGTTACTAACATCGGTTTGATGGTACTCAGTTTACCTATCTTGGAAGTGAGGAATGCTGAATTTGCATTCAGAGGAAGACGCACTGATCATATACTATGAACATTTTTTTGGATGCTGGATACCAAGCAACTGTCTTTTCTAGCCTTAACTGCTGAAAGGTCAAACACAAGAGAGTCCCTGCTTCCAGTGAAATGCAGCAGCAATCATCATAATAAATTCCAGGCAGCGGCGGCCCCTCCGCTAAGGCGGATGATCAATGCCCCACTGCTCACTGATCAGTTAAAAACGAAAAAATAAAATGATAATGACACAACGTTATCATAATTTTATTTGACTGTACTACCTCACAGTGGCGGCACCTCCGCTAAGGCAATGAGCGTCGCACCACTGAGTGGCAGCAATGAAGTAAATGAAAAATAAAATGATAATAACATGATATCATAATTTTATTTGTTCCTGCCGAGGAACCATGGGGGCGGGCTTCTCTGCTCAAAGAGCAGGGGAGGTTTGATTAGCACACTGAAGTGCACATGATGCGTTGGCCGTCCATCTCGGGACGACTAAACAGCACTTAGTATGTTCTCCACCCAGGCTGCATTACAGCCTGGGTAGAGAACATGCCCAGGCTCCCAGTCTCCATCTGAGCACCGAATTATGGTGCTCAGACCAATAGCTATGCTGCACTGCAACATTGTTATTGGCTTGGTAGGCCAATCACAACGGTGCATTCTAGCTTTATGCTTGCCAATGGGGAGACTGGCTGCTTCCTGTTCTGCCGACGGAGGAGATACAACATGGGACAGAGCTGCGTTGCGGTAACTGTATTTTTCTTTTTTACACCACCTTACTTCCTCACCCCCACCACCCCAGATTCGTGCTGGCCGCTGCTGCTGGCTCGGTTGGGGGCTGGCTGGGCTGTTCAGAGCTGGGAGAGAACTGGTAGCCACCTTCTAAGTGCACATGGCAGTTTGCTGGCAGTCTTGGGCTGGCCAAACAATCATCCGCACTTAGCATGTTCTCCACTAGGCTGAATTGCACAGCCTGATGGAGAACATGCACAGTCTCCCAGCCCCTGTCTGAGTGCTGAACCATGGGGCTCCGCAATGTTCCCTCTAATTATTTTCCTCTTGTGTACGGCAGTGTAGGGTCTCTGCACACTGCAGCCATGGCTATGTGCGCCAGGAACCAGACCGCGCGAGTGTGCAGCGCCAAATATAACTCCAAAATGTTGCTTAAAAAACTGAAAAGACGGTGCATTTCCCCACA
Organism: Triturus cristatus; assembly: GCF_964204655.1. Classification (NCBI taxonomy): domain Eukaryota; kingdom Metazoa; phylum Chordata; class Amphibia; order Caudata; family Salamandridae; genus Triturus; species Triturus cristatus. The sequence continues at coordinate 431,321,010 of NC_140588.1, forward strand.
TACAGCGCAACGTTAAGGGTCTTAAGGAAGATTTGCAATATGGATGCACACGCTATGACATGAATTAGTTACACAGGCAAGTACACTTCAGGTTTACAAAAGCACAAGACTCCAACAGTGGTACCATCATAAGATTTTACTAAAGATTCTTAACTGGAGCACTGTTCATTGGGTGGGGAAATGTTGAGAGCCTATACAAGATTACATTTGCACAATAAGCTGTGGAATGGAATCTTCTTGCTGTAGTCTGCAGCGTTCATCTTCATTTGGAAACTTCAACTATTGCCAAATACTGTGGGAAACAGTGCTTAATTTGTAAAACAATAAGTGACAGGGTTCAAAGCTTAGCTCAGAAGATGTGCATTGTTTTCTGTCTGTGGCCCTTGATAAAAGTTTGTCGAGGAAAAATATGTAATGGTCCCCAGGGTGCAGTAATGATGGAATCCGCAAAGGTTCAATGGACTCTGGTGCCCCGGAGTTGTCTCTTAGAAGGTCTGGAAGGAGAGCTATCCAACCTGCTTACGTAGGGGAGTATTTAAGATAGATATACTCTTTACATTTTAAGAAACATGCAACATGAAACCTTTTTCACATTTATCTTTTCCCATATATATAAATATATTTGTATTATAAGTGGTGTTGTGGTTAAAGTTATTAAGGAAGGTGGGTGTGTGGCATTTAAGATGCTTATTTTTGTTTAAATCTGATGAGTGAAGGTAACCATGGTTATGGAATGAGGCTATGACATCTAGAATGCCTAGGGGTTTGGATACTGGCATATCTGGCCAACAGCTGATGGGAACATCTCCTGTACTTCAGATGCAAAGGTCTACCTTGTTTCACCCTGTTAAACATATATGTGGGTTGATCAATGCAAGACTGCTGAAAAAACACTCCCTGGAAAACAATATGATGTTAGAAACTAATGATTGGGATGCACTGTTTTCAACAGAAACATGGGCCTTGCAAGACTCAGCTATAGATTTTGGCTGGGCTTGTCCTCCGGGCTATAACGTTTTACATAGATGATGAGATGCCAGGAAAGGGGGGTGAGTGGCATTATTTTCAAAGAAAGTTGAAATTTTTCATTGGTATACCTAGATGAATTGGTAGGGCCACAATTAATGGCCTTTATGTTAAAAGAAGGATCAAGTTGTATATTCTCTTACGTTACCACCCACCAGGCTTGGTGGGCTCCTAACTACAATCATAGAGCTTGTTTCACACATGGCCCTTACACATTCAAACTTCTTCATTCTGGGGGACTTTAATATGTGTGCGGATGGGGAATCGTCACAATATTTTAGAGTATTGCAAGAATCCTGTGAAATATTGGGGCTGCAACAACTAGTTCAAGGGCCAACACATCAGGGAGGACATACATTAGATCTTATTTTCTCACCAGAAGATCTAATTTTGGTTGAGGCTATTACTCCCTTGTGTTGAAGCGACCATGCATTGGTGGCTTTTCATATAAAGGGAAAAGAACTCCAAACCCAGAATGGGGACTTTGCCAAAGCGAGGAGACGCGGAGCTTGGCAGAAACAATACCAAAACAAGGGAATGTTTTCAACCTTGTAATATGTTTTGATACCTTGAAGACAGTACATGAGCACTATGACTCCGTATACAATAAGATCTTAAAGACACTAGATAAGGAAATACCCTTCAAAAATAACAAAACCCATCAAAGGCCTCCAGCAACTTTGAACAAAGAAATGTCAAAAGTTTTTAAAAAACATGCAAATGTTAGAAAGGAAATGGTGGAAATTCTACCTAGAAGAGGATAAACAATTATTAAAGAACACCATGAATAAATACAAAACAGATGTACGCAAAGCACAAGCGAATTACTACACTACAGTAATTCTAGAAGTCGCAAAATGTTAAAAAAAAGACATCTGAAATCATGCATGGACTGACAAATCAAGAGTTGATTAGGCAAATGTTTAAACCTTCCCAAGCACTTTGTAATGATCTAGCTGTGTTCTTTGAGGACACAATTAAAAAGATACTAGGGACATTAACAATTCTCTCCCAATGATAGATCACTTCTTCAAAGAAGGCCTATTGAAAACTAGAAATAGTATTCCATGTTCAGATCAGTCAGTGCTGAATGGTCTCAGTATGGCTGATATTTCAATTAGTCACCCCATCAAGCTAGAGTCTTTTGACCGAATGACAGAAGAAACTTTAGAGCAAAAGCAATGTCTACCTCATGAGGCTCTTAGGTAGATCCATTACCACCTAGAATATGGAAGAACGTGGCTGAGGAGCTAATTTCACCCCTATTTCACCGCTATTACAGATTTGTAATCAATCATTGGACTTGGACCAAGTTCCCAGGTCCTGTAAAAAAGCAATATTAACACCCTATTAAAAAGGCCCACAGTGGACCCTGTGGTGCTTAGTAATTTTAGATCAATATCTCTACTGGCTTTCCTGTGAAAATTCTGGAACGATCTGTAAGTAGAATATTGTCAAATCAAGATACAAATTTCCTAGAGGAGGAGCAATTTGATTTTAGGCCATCATATAGTACAGAGTCAGCTTTGGTTCTAGCAATGGACGGACTCCAGATGACAGTGGATAGAGGGCAATGGGGGGTCTGAAACTATTTGATCTGTCAGACGGTTTTGACACCGTTATTCACAAGATACTACTGTCAAGATTAGTAAAGAGTCTAATTGATTGAACAGTTTTGAACAGGTTAAGTTCATACCTGCATTATAGATGTTTACCTCCATAGTGCTCTGAGTTTAAGCCATGGGACACTGCTAATAAGTGCCACACTGTGCCCACTCTGTAATAAAAACAGTATTGCAACATTGATGTCATCCATTTTGACTTTTTAAATGACCAGTAAGGCAATGGCAGAAAATGTGTCTATGTCTTGTAGGTTAAATGTCACGTTAGCTGCAGTGCGCATTTACACCACCCACATATAGGACAGAAATAGGTCTCTCAAGTGCTTTGGAAGGGCTGCAGTTTAAAGGCATTGCATTGGCACAAGGTAGGCAAAAGTTCATTCCATGTAAGAAACTCTTATTTTGATATATTCATAAGTCACACATGAAGTGTGCCTGGTGGGCCCTTGGGACAGGGTGAACTACATTTTGAGGTTAGAGTCAAAAAGTGGTATAAACGATTTGCTGCAGATATGAAAGTTTATTTTCATGAAAAAATACATTTCAGACCACAGGAAAACGTTTAATCAGCTCTCTAATGTCCCAGCGCAACTGCTGAGTTCTCACTGTAGGAACACGCCATGATGACACCCTCCAGATTCCACAACATGCACAGTTAATCAGCTCACTACCACTATTAGTGTGCTCTCACAGTGAAGTAAAATCCAAAAGCTATTGCAGTTTGCAGTCATTGCTGAGCAGGCATAGATCACATTAGAATCTAAATTTTCTATCTCACCTGGCAAAAATATTTCAAAGATATTTCTTACTTAGAAAAGTAACTTTATAAATAATATTTTTGTGGTGTGTGAGCCTATAGGACTGAAATCAGTTTTTCCCCTCTAGAGCTCAAATAAAGATCCTAAGCCTTGAAGTTCAGAGTAAAGAACTCTGGCTCAAAGGAAAAAATACTTTCTCTGAGCCCAATAAGCGCAGATGTGTGTCGGGTGTCTGCAGACTCTAGTTCCCATAGTTTAGGGGCCACAGCTGGGGTGGGACTATGTCCTTAGCTCAGGAGGAGGGGCAGCCAATGTGCTAAAGGCATCGTCCTGTTCCCCCAATGCAGGTGTTCGCAGACTCAGTTTACCTCAGGGTAGGGGCCACAGACTTGATTCCAGTCTGCAGCTGGGGTAAGACTAAATCCCCAGCAGTCTTCCGCCTGGTAGGTGTGGCAATCAATGTGCTAAAGGTGCCGGCCAGTTTCTGTTGCGCGGGTGTCTGCAGATTCTGTTTCTCGCAGTGTGAGGGGCCCATACGTGATTCCTGGATGCAGCTGTGGTGGGACTACATCCTCCAGCAGTTGTCAGCCTGGGAGGAGTGGCAACCAATGTGTTAAAGGTGCCCTCCAATTACTGCTGTGTAAGACATGCTCAGGCGCACACCTGGCCCAAGAGTGGTCCCGCAGCTGTGCACAATTAAGAAAAGAAAAGCAGAGTCTCAAATACGGCGTGTTTGAGACTGTTTTTAGGTCGAGCCTACAGCGCACATGCGCTGTCTGCAAGACCTTTTGGATTTAATAAAATGACTGTAGTCCCGCCTGCAGTTTACAATAGGTTCAATCCAGCATCGATAAGCTTTGCTGCCTTTGTACTCGTTGTGCAGCCGATAGCTCACTTCCGTTAATGGTTGAGGAGCACCGGCCAAGTACAGTTTTCTTGCGCTGGCATTTCTTATCTGTTGTTTGAGAAACTCATTTTCCACTGCTCCCCTTCACCCAGACATGAGTGCTCAGGTTGGAAGGGGACTTTACCCAACACCTACGCATCCAAACTTTTAAAGGAGGATTTTAAAAAAGAGAAAAAAGCAAAAAACGGAGGTGAAAGATCACTTATCTTTCCCTGTGTCATGCAACGTGCTCTCTTTGGAGCAGTGTCATTTAGAATCTCCTTTCTATGTGTCATGCAAGCACGGGCTCCATTTGATACCCTGAGGCTTAAGAAGAACCCTCGGAGCAAGTAGGTGCCAAAGAATAATAATTTCTGAGGCCGTTCATTGCCATGTTTAATGTAATCTGTGAGCCTGACTGCATCCAGTAAATTATTAAATGTTCCTGTTCCTCGTTAGCCAAACATAAAATATATATTCTTCCATGTTGGGAAGCCCGCTTTGGTGTGACATAGGATGATATGCGTGGAAAGCGCCACTGTGCCAACTTGCTGCATCTCGGAGGGCTGCAGTTTGCCGAGTCATCATGGGACTACAGGGGTTGTCATGCTTTTTGTCCTGTGCCTAAATTCTGTGCATAGACGCTCTCTGAGAATTCTGCATGTTCCAGTATAATTGATAACTTTTGTTGTGATTGCCTATTGCTGGTTGTCTGTCGTTTCAAGTAGACATACCATATGACACACTTCTCCTGCAAAAAGTAGAAAAAGGGTGATTTTTTTAACGTTCTTCATTAATGTGATGTGCGCTGCATTTGTCATTCCGTGCTTTTTTCTCCACACTGTGGACTTTGGCTAAGATGCTTGTACACTTTATTGGCTCTTGTGATACTTGTGTTGGCACGTTGGTTCTGTCAACCGTGCCACAGTAAATACAACGCACCTATCACCAGTGGTAAATGGTAAGTACAACTCAGGGGGTGGGGGGCTCACACACAAATGTGGAATGCAACTAATAAGAGAGTGAGACATGGTAGTGTTTCATCTCCTATTGAACATCAAAGATGCTTTACGACTTGCCGATACAATTTGGCGTAACTTAATAATCATCTGACTCTCATGAAACTATTAAATCCATATCTTTATAAATAAATAATGTTTTAAGCAGTAAAGAGCGACAGGACACTTAGTCATTAATCGCACGCTGAAACAATGTTTGATGTAACAAATGCAGCTAGTGTGTACACTGCTTTCTGGAGCGTGTGGTAGGAGCACGGGCATATCAGCCACAGCATGAAAAGTGTCTACTTGTTAGCAATTCTATTCACAACTGAAGAAGAGGTATATCTGTCTTGAGAATTAATATACTGCCAATCTCTGTATTCAGATCCTTCTTTCAGGCAGTCCGCAGTGAGGTACCCGAGTGAAAGCCTTCCTTTATGGTTAGAAAATGAATTATGCTGCATTGGCAAAGATGAAGTTCTTGTTTATGATTGCATTGAAGAACCAAATGTGCTATATTAATGCTTCTTTGTAACCACAGGTAGAGAGCTAGGCATTGCTGATTGCTGGTATGTGCAAGCAAACACCATCCAAGATGGCAACGTACAGATTGATAAGAAACGCAGTTGTTCCATATTTAGTGTAAAATCTCTCTACTTAAACACCATAGGACAATATGCACACATTTGTTTCTTAAAATAGCTCCAATGCAAAAAAAAACACATAAGTAAAAAATATTGTCATTTACAATGCCAATAGATCTAACTTTCACAAATGTGAGACCTAGTGCATTGCAAATGCTTGTTCTTTTCTTAACAGTGCACAGCTGCGGGGCTGATTGTGGGCCTTTGAGTTACTATTCATGTTAATGGCAGCACCTGTGTGCCCTGCAATTCACAGGAATACTATCTCAAAGGGTCCCAATCAGCCCCGCAGCTGTGCACAATTAAGAAAAGAAAAGCAGAGTCTCAAACACGGCGTGTGCTAAAGCACACATCGTGTTTGAGACTCCGTTTTCTTTTCTTAACAGTGCACTGCTGCAGGGCTGATTGTGGGCCTCTGAGTTAGTATTCATGTTAATTGCAGCGCCCGTGTGCCCTGCAATTAACATGAATACTAACTCAGAGGCCCACAATCAGCCCCGCAGCTGTGCACTGTAAGAAAAGGAATGCAGCAAGTGCAAGGGCCACTTGCTCATGAACGCGAGCCCTCCCTAAACCTAGAGCCATAAGGGAGACACTTACCTGCTGCTCCTTCGTCGACTCCCGCAACCAGGAAATTACTGTTTTTTGGGCCGCTAGCATTTTAAAAGCGGCAGCGTAAACGGTCTCGCAGGATGTGCTGTGTGTGCGCGCTAAATAACACACAGTGTACGCTTGGGGTGACTTCGGTGGACACACGCGCGCAGCTTATTGGGAACAGTGGTGCTCAAACCAATCTCAATGTGTCATGCAGCGTTGATGGAGCAGGGATTTGCAAAAAGAAACCCGCTTGTATCAAGTACCCCTGTAATACGTACTAACTTTAAGTAGAAAATAGAATTAACATGCTGCTACACACTCCACGTGGGGAAATCTGCTTCGCAATATGCATGGAATTAATCCTAACAATACGTAATCAACCAAGTCTGTGATAATATTGTGTGTAGTACGTGTTATGAATGTATTGCACTGCATATTGCATGTATATGTAGTATGTTGCTTTGTCATAATTATTAATGCTGCTTTTTTTGCCTATGCTATCCTAGGATAACTGTTAACATTGACTAGAGTTAAGATGAGGGGTTAACAGTGAAGATTTCATTATCACATTATTAATAAATGCCTTCTTTCCGTTCTTTTAGTAACGGGACGGGTTTCCATTTTTGGGTAAAGTTAGCCGAACTGTGATGAGTGCAACTTGCAGTGTGCACAAACCATGTGATAGAGTGGCCAAAATGCTGAACAAGCTGAAAGAGCATGGCACGGTGAAGGACATGATGTTTGACGTGCAGCCAACTCCAGAGTCTTCGTGTGAAAACCCACAAAATGTTAACTGTAATATAAATGTTCCTGATTTGCTACATTTACCTCATGAGAGAATAGGGATGCATACTAAATATGTGGGAACTAAATGTTCGACAATGGGGTAGTCAAGGAAAGCATGACTTAATGGTTGGATGATCATATGCCCCATGTTTTGACCAATCATCTAGCTAGATGGGGTGTTTTAGCAACTTTAGTGGGATGGAATCTGTATTGGTAAGGGTATAAAGAATAGGTGATTTAGGGGCGGGGTTGAAAGCAAGGGCGGCAGACACGGCTGTTGCATCAGGCGAGAGGAGAGAAGGGTGTGTTGCTGATTGTTGGGTTGCAGAGAGGCCTAGCTGTTCTGGTCCTATCTTTATCCTGATCTTAGAGTCTTTGATAAGGGTGGGCGTAGTGGGCTTAGAGGGGCTACGTGAAGCAGCACGTAGTGTGCCCAAATCTACTCACACTTGCGCGCTCCGCGTAGCCCCACTACGCGCCGCCCGCCTCCGGCCCACCCTCCTTTTAAATAATACTCTGCTTGTTAAATAATTAAAAGTAAAGAGACTTACCTGAAGCGCGGCGTCTCTGGGGCTCCCTCTTCCTCGTTTTCAACTTCTTGTGACAAATGGGCATGCGCGGACACCCGCGCATGTGCATTTCTCGCAAGAAATGCGCATGCGCGGGCGTCCGCGCATGCCCATTTGTCACAAGAAGTTGAAAACGAGGAAGAGGGAGCCCCGGAGACGCCGCGCTTCAGGTAAGTCTCTTTACTTTTAATTATTTAGTATGCAAGATATGATTTAAAAGGAGGGCGGGCGGGAGGCGGGTGGCGGGAGGCAGGCAGCTATGCTTCGCCCTGGCATGTGCGTAGCGCTTGCCTGCTTCTCCTACTTCGAAAACTGCAAAGCAGGCAGCGCTACGTACACTACGTGGGCGAAGCGTAGTGTAACGCTCAGGGTTAGTCTTTGATCCCTGACTCTTTGTCTGGGGGTCCCCTGCCACTACCTAGGCCTGGGTGGTGGTTTTCCTCGTTCTTATTCTTTGGATTGGTATCTTTGATAACTCAAAGTTATAATCCATGTTCTTTTGTCTCTTCATCTATCTTTCGCATATCTAAATTCAATTTATTTTCATGTCTGATGTCTCTTCATCTATCCCATCATGCAACTTAATGTTATTTTGAGATTGATTATTTGTTGATGACTTTAGAGTGTATTTTCTCTCATGAGGTAAATTTAATGACTAATGCATTTAAGTTAGATAAATGTAATACATTTCCAATCAATGATTCTGTGATATTTTCGTCTGATTATTGATTGAGTAACTGTTGCCTTCAATTTTTCAACTAATTGGTCCATTGACCAAGACGATGGAAACTTGAACGAGAAGGTTTATTGTATTGAATATGAATTGCCGAAAATTTCAATTATTGAATATGAAGTGGTAAAAAATTCGTAAACTTGACACCAGCACCACAGGGACTTGGGTGTATGTGTATGGGCCAAAGTAAATGAAGTAATTGAGTGTTGCTCCCTGTCCAAACGTTTGGGTCCGCCCTGGATCAGTTTCTTGGTAGCAGAGTTATGGTTTAAATATTGATTAATTATGTTGTGGTTATTGAATATTCACTATATGTATTAACATAAAGAGTTAGTGTCTTCGTTTATATGTTGTCAAGAAGTACAGGTACCAGAGATGCCTGAGTAATCGTGGGAAGGAATTGGAGGAGTGGGGTAAAGAAATCACACTGCAGAAGTACTTTGTTGTGATAATACTGATAAGCTAGGTAGGGCTGTCGGTATTATGTTTAGAGAAAATTCTGTGTGAAAGGAGAAAGTTAGTAATAGTGAAGGGTTACTGGTTTTGAAACTCTGGTAAGGGAAGCCAAGAACAGTAACAGTACAACCCTCTTTGTATGTCAAGAGGCCCTCTTGTGATACCTTGGTGCGATCTTGAGAGGAGTAGATAGGTTATTTCGGGGCTTGACAGAGAAGTAAGATAACGCTGGTCATTATTATTGCTTGCAGTGTGAGAGAATCTCTTTGAAAAGTGAATACTACCTCTTTATTTAGTGGAACAGAGGAAGTAGCATTGTCATTTTATGTTGTTACTAACAAAATTTGAGTAAGAAAATTCTGAAAATATTTCTGCGAACCTCTGTAAAGGGAGGGTCAGTAGTAGGAGTCATACTGACGCCACAAAGTTCTGTGCTGGCTTTGGTCAGACAGCGGGGGTGAGTAGAGTGTTGATTGGGTGATTAGTGTGAGACGCGCTGACAATGGATAAGACTGAAAATACGTACTTTATTGGGATTGGTTAGTTGGTGTGAGATGCGCTGGGATAGGATAAAAATTGACGACTGGGTAAAGGAGAATACGGACATGTATTGGTATTTTGATTGAGTTGTAAATTGCTGATTGAATAGTCTGAAGATGGGTTCGTGAAAGAAACTAAAGAATCTTTTTATAAAGACAGGCCGATTGTGACAAGGGAGGGAATTCCTATTCAGCCCCTGAAAATGCCCGCATCTTATATGATGATTGAGTGAGTATATCACACGTGTGTATGCTTAGAAAACTGGATGAAATATACCAAGGATGATGGAGCGTTAGCCTTTCCTGAGTTTGGTATGTTTAACGTAAGGATCCTAAAAAATTTGAGAGATAAAATGAATTCCTTGGAGACACACAGTATGAAGAATTGGTAGAGTGGGAAGCAAAGGCATTTGAGAGAGAGGATAGAGGAGGTAGAAGGAATATGAGATTTTTCACAGGTCCTCATTTGAGAGGTGAGAGGATCAGATGAAAAGATGGAGAAAAGCTGTAGTTACTGCCGGTTTATACCCAGTCCTGACAGTAGAGAGTCAAACAGGAGCTAAATGTCAGGAAAAACGGAAAAATCTAGAGGCGTCTAGAGAAGGTTTAGATGAAAGTGATGATGAGTTATTAGAAGAAATGATGATAAAAAGTCCTCCGTCTTATGAAGAAAGTTTAGGGGTGTTGACTTCAAGTGCTCCGCAAACAGTAAAGGTAACCCCATTGACTTCACAAGTCACTGATTTAGCAAAACAAACAGAAGAGAATGAAGTTAGTCTGTTGAAAAAGGCTATAATAGAACACGTATAAAGATTAAATCAATTAAATTTGAGTGCAGAAGCCCTGACAGTACCCGTGACAATTGGACCTGTGATCCCACTATTTGGAGAGAATGTAAACTTACTGAAAATACCTACCTTAGCAGTTCCTTGTAGTGTTAGAAATAACATAGAGAATAATGAGACCCAAAGTGGACAAAATAACACCTTGTTGGATCTACCGGTCGGAGATCTAATGACTGAAACCCCAAGAAGAAGTTAGAACCCAGGATATTAGGACAAGCAATAATTCCAATAGCTGGATGTTTCGAAGGGTCCCTCCCCAGAAGAGCTCAGAAATTGGGTAAAAGAGTTAACTAAAACTGATGTACAGCCTAAAAGTCTGAATGTGAGTAAGTCAAAAGTAGATTTGGAAGAAATGATTATCGGAATGATAAGCCCAGATAGATTGGGGACGTATAATGATGAAGAGTTGTTGTTTTTGTGCAAAGGTATTACTTGGAGAGCAAAGAACTTCCATGTGAAACTGACAGAAGTGGCGAGTGAATTTGGTGTCGAGATTGAAAAACCAAAGGTGTTACAGAAAACGTACCATATGGCTTTTACTGATAAAGATTTGGAGAGTTTGAATATGTCAGGAAAGAGACTGCAGATAAAAGAATTGATAAATATCTTGAAGAAGTGGGGAGCGATAGAAAAATGGAGAAGTAAATGGGTGAAAAAGTAGGAAGAAGCTAGTGGAAAGGGAACATCCATGTTTCCACTAAAGGAAACTGAACAGGCAGAAAGAGTTTGTACTATGAGAGAAGTTCCAGGTGGAGGATACGTTCATGTACCATGGACTAGGCAAGATATATTGTCATTTACAAATGATTTTCCCAGATTACGAGAGAAAAAGGTTGAATAGTATAAGCAAGTGGACATATTTGTGAAGGTTTCAAAGGTATTATTGAAGGATTTGGATGGTCTATTTGAAATAGTGGTTCCTGCTGATTTGTGGACAGATTACTGTTGATTGGCCAAAAGATGAGTATCCTAGGGATGCAAAAACAGGTGCCCCATATGAGGAGGCGATGAAAAAGTATCATCAAGTCATTACCTTTTTAAAGGCAAAAATCTGTCCAAAGGTAACAGATTGGGTTGAAATTGACAGGACAACCCAAGAACCTAAAGCATCGGTTCATGCCTATTATGAGAGGCTGTTACATGTGTTTAGACAGTATAGTGGGTTTGAAAATATTAGAGATAACGACATGGGACATTTTGTCTATCGATTTGTATATGGATTAAGACCTGAAATCAGTGCCAGGATACAACAGCATATGCTGTGCTGGCAAAGCAAATTGATCGCAGAAATGCTAAGATATGCCAAATATTGCAGCGACGACATTGAATTTCATCTTAAAAAGTTCAAAGAAAAAATGATGTGGGCACAAGTGAAATTGGCAGAACAACAACAAGAATCTAATAATGTTACACAAAAACAGGGTCAGGATGGACAGGCAAACAGTGACATTCGTGGGAAGTTTAAAATGAGTAAGGAAGAGGCTAAGAAGAAATATCCTTGTCATGCTTGCGGGAAGTTGGGGCATTGGAAGAACAAGTGTAGATCTCTACAAAAGGGTAACAAAATAAGTAAAAATTTGAATCCACAGGTGCAGAGTGATGTGACTAGGCAGCAGCAACAGGTAGTTATGACCCAGTTAAAGGAGCCACAAGCGCCAATACCTCCAAGCGGGAATACTCACATGCAGATGTACAGTGCAAGTTTGGGATTTCAAGGAGAAGAGCACTTTGGTGAGAATCCATTAGTTACGCAGTATTTGGTATGTTGCAGTGAGCGTGAGTTGGTTACGTCGCTGTGACGGTGCCTGAGGGGGGAGGAAGAATGCATAGTTGGCGCATCTTTAGCGGTAAATCAATCAGGGCCATTTGTTGATGGAAAAGTAGAAGTAAAATACATCACCTTCTTATTGGACACTAGTGCTACTCCTTCCACTGTGAGAGCAGAGGAAATCTCAAACCTATCCCTCTCGGGAGCAACTATCCAAGTTGTAGGCGTTGCAAACAAACACATTAGAACTCCTGTCACAGCCCCGATAGAAGTTCACATTGGAATTTTAAAGACATGCATCAGTTTGTGGTGTATGATACCAGTCCAGTAAATCTCCTAGGCAGAGATTTGTTGTGCAAAATGAATTGCACTATTTATTGTACTCCGGATGGTGTTGCAATAATGACACCAGGTGAGAATGTTGAATACAAAATAATGATGGCCCAACGAGAGTCAGAAGTAAGTGAATTATATTTGCTACTAACAGAAGAAGATTTGCCAGAAGAGTTAAAGGGTACAGTGAGATCAGACGTGTGGGATTTTACAGGAAGAGAGATTGGATTAATGAGAAATGTGAACCCCGTTCAAGTGATAGTGAAAGATGGCGCTGTGTATCCCAATACCCCACGGTACAAAATGAGTCCAGAAGTAATTGCTGGAGTCACAGCTGTGATTGATCAGATGATTGAACAAGGAATTTTAAAAGAAATATTGAGCAGTCCTTGTAATTCACCCATTATTGGTATCAAAAAGCCTAACGGAAAGTATGGAATAGTACAGGTTTTGAGTAAGGTGAATAAAATTGTTGTGCCATGTTGCCCGGTGGTACCAAACCCTGCAGTAAATTTATACCAGATTACCTGTGATGCTGAATGGTATACAGTCATTGATTTGTGTCAGGCATTCTTTTCCCTTCCTTTGCATCCGGATAGCCAATATTTATTTGCTTTCCGGTTCGGCAATTGTGTTTTGGCATGGTGCCGAGTTCCTCAAGGGTTTACTGACAGTCCCTCAATCTTAAATCAGATCTTGAAAAAATGTTTGGAAACTCTAAAACTGCCCGGAAACTCTGTCTTGGTCAAATACATCAATGACCTATTGTCAAAAACACAAGAGGCATGTGTAACAGATTCAATTGCTTTACTAAACCATTTAGCTGATGGAGGACACAAGGTTCACCATCAAAGTTACAGTACTGTAGACAGGAAGTTCAGTACTTAGGTCATAAGATTGAAAAGGGACTAAGGAAATTGAACCCAGAGAGAATCAGTATAATCAAAAAAATGTATCCACTCCGTAATCAGAAGGCAGTGAGGATGTTTTTGGGAATGGTTGGATATTGCAGACAATGGACTTGTGGCTTTTTGTTGATTGCAAAGCCCCTGCAAAGGTTGACACAAAAGGATATGAAAGATCCAATTGTATTGAATGAGGAGAGTATGGAGTCTTTCAATCGATTGAGAAATAGTCTTTGTCAAGCACCTGCTTTGGGAATGCCAGATTATTCCAAAGAGTTTGCATTGTACTGTTGTGTAAGAGATGGATGTGCGCTTGCGGTCCTAACTCAGAAGCATGGAATGGCAAGACGTCCAGTAGCTTATTTTTCTGCTACAATGCACTCTGTGGCCGCCGATTACCTGGTTGTTTAAAAGCAGTAGCTGCCACTTGTGTGAGCTTGGAACAGAGTGAATCAATTGTGATGGGTTACCCAGTGAAGGTCTATGTGCCTCACTCTGTTGAGATACTTCTAACTGGTACTTGTACTCAACATATGACAAAGAGTCGGCCGACTAAATACGAGAGAGTGATCCTGGGTGCTGAAAATGTGACAGTGGTGAAATGCACTACTGTGAACCCTGCCACATTATTACCAAATTCAAGATGTGAAGAGGTGAGAGAAGAAGCAGAACATGATTGTTTGGAAGTGACAGAGCTTTGCACTAAGCCCCGCCCAGACATTGCAGTTGAACCGTTGGAAGAATCTGATTGTGAATTGTTTGTAGATGTGTCATGTATGAGGAATGCAAAGGGTGAATTGTGTGCTGGTTATGCTGTCTGTACATTGACTGGAGCCCTGGAAGCCTCTTGTCTGAAAGGCAAAAATTTGGCCCAAGTTGCAGAGCTGGTCACCCACACCAGAGCTTGTAAATTGGCAAAAGGTTTAAAAGTAATGATTTTCACTGACAGTCAGTATGACTTTGGAGTTGTACATGACTTTGGTCAATTATGGATGCAAAGAGGATTGGGAAACTGTAAAGGAATTATTGGAAGCCTTGCAGGTGCCAAAAATAATTGCAGTTGTAAAATGTGCTGCACATCAATCTGGAGACAATAATGTGACCAGGGATAACAGATACACAGATCAATTGGCGCGTTACTGTTCTCAAAATACGCTAGCAATAAATAGATCAATAGAAAGAGGAAATACTGAATGCCACCTTATGTTCACCACCACATTTGAGACTTGGGATGAGGTGAGACAAATGCAGGAGAAAGTTAGTGGCTAAGAGAAGGATGAGTGGAAGAGAGCCGGTGGTAGGAAAAATGATGAAGAGATCTGGGTATACTATGATGGAAGACCAGTTTTGTGAGATTCATTGCTCTCTCACATGACCAGAATGTACCATGGACATGCACACATTGCACGAGATGCCATGGTAAGAATGTTCAAGCAATCCTGGTACAATCCCAAATTTAGACTGATTGCTGAAAGTCTGTGTCAAAGGTTTGTCACCTATCAAAAACAAAATCCAGGAAGGAAGACAGTAGTAAGTTGGGGTGTAATTGGGAGAGCAGGAGGGCCTGTCACCCAACTACAACTCAATTTTATTGAATTGCCACCACGTAACGGACTAAAGTATGTCTTGGTCATTGTTTATTGGTTTTCTAGCTGGGTGGAAGCCTACCCAATGAGAAGGAACAACAGCCTTACTGTAGCAAAATTGTTACTGAGAGAATTAATCCCGAGATTTGGTTTCACAGTCACTTTGGAATCAGATAGGAGAGAGGAGAGGAGTTGGCCTAATGGCTAGGGCGGTTGACCTTGAATCTGGGGAACTGGGTTTGAGTCTCGGCAATGACTTTGAACATCCTGTGATTCTGGGCAAATCACTTTATCTCCCCATGCCGAACAAAAAAATTAATATGTCCTCCTGTAATGCAACTGGTGCTATGTAAAGCGCTCTGGTACCTCATTCGGGTCAAGTTCGCGCTAGATAAAACTCTGTAATTAAAAAAAAAAAATAGGATAGAGGATTACATTTAAATAATGAAATATTTTGAATGATCTGTGCTGCTCTACAAATTGAACAGAAATTCCATTGTGCCTACAGACCAGAGACTTCTGGTATTGAGCAACAAATTAATGGCACAATAAAGTCAAGATTACGGAAGATGTGTGCATCCACAATACTAAAGTGGCCTGATTCTTTGCCCTTGGTATTAATGAGTCTCAGAATTGTACCTGACAAAAAGACTGGATTAACTCCCCACGAGGTGCTGATGAGAAGAGCAATGAGATAAGCATACATGCCTGCAAATAAATAAATGAACCTATATGATGATCATGTACTGAACTATTGTAAAAGAATAGCTGACCTGGTACCTTCTGGGTCTCGCCAGGTTGGAGGAGATGCCACACCGACTCAAAGGGACCAAGCACACAACCTGAATCCTGGAGAGTGGGTCCCAGTGAAGAAGCACATGAGGAAGACGTGTCTAGAACCCCTTTGGAGGGGCCCTTACCAGATCATATTGGTATCGACCACAGCAGTGAAGTGTTTTGGTTTGCCAAATTGGATTCATGCAAGCCATACCCATTTAGTCCCAAGTCCAATTGAAAGACCTGAAGAGCAGCAACTGAGAAACAGAACCCTACAACCAGTAGATGAAGTGTGTGAAGCAGAAGAGTCTGGAGAGACAGATTCTGATGAACATTTGACAATGAACAGCCAAGCACAAGTCGAGTAGAATGGGCACCAGATACTGGTACAGAAGAGACTGCTGTTGAGTCGGAAGAAGGCGAGGCTACTAATGAACCAGGAGAAGGTGAGATAGCTGTTGAAACAGAAGAAGAAACAGCTGAGATTCCAAAGACCATTCCAGAAAAAAACGAGCTCTCACAAGAACTGGAAGACGGAGGAATAGCTAGTGAGACAGAATCAAGCCTTGAACCTACAGTGACTGAAAATCAGGAAAGCCAAGAAAAACAGATAGAAATAGGACAAAATAAGAGAAATGGTGAACAGAACACAGAAGGTGATAAGATAGTGCATGCAAAGAAACCTTGAAAGGGAGATTGTTGGCCAAGTGGGGCAAGAAGATTAAAACCCAAAATAGTAAGAAGAAGATTAAGAAGAAGACCAGAACAAAGGAACAAGATTTCAAGTCAGACAGAACAGGTAGGTTTAGTGGAAAACAAGAGAAGAAGATCGAAAAGAACAAGAGTTCCCTGCAGAAAATACAAAGACCCAGAATGGACCTATGTAATCCTCAAGGAGTTTGAAAGTTTAGGCCTAAGTGAGGAACACGAGAGCAGCGATACTGAAAAAGAAGATGAGAACAAATTAAGACCACCTTAATAAGAGGAAAATTTTTGTCACAACAAGCCATCTATAGACTCAAAATTAGCCATCGAAGGTGAAGACAAATGTCATTAGCTGTAGGATTACATCACCTTTATATATTTTTATTATTTTATGATAAAAGTTCATTTAGCTTTTTTCTTAGGCCTTAACATAGAATAATTGTTAGATTTTTCATTTTTTATAGAAAACTAAAATGGCAGGAAATGAAGAGACTGGACAACCAAAATCTAAACTAAAACGTAGTTGTATTAAATTTTGCTAATGTAATGTCTTGTTACTAACATTTTTGTGGATCTTATTAATTGTCATCATACCAAATATTAATGTGAATAACAATAACAATAACAATATAAATAATACTAATAATGTCTCTAATGGAAGAATGAAAGATGTGGCTCAACAGATAACAAAAACTAATGAAGAACAATTAGATGAAAGTACTTTCCACCATGATGAAGCAAATAATGACTTTTCTTTAAATGTGTTTACTAAAATGTTGCATGAATATACTAATACCATGAATGCGAGCGATTGTTATGTTTGTATGAAATTACCATTGTACGTCTCTGAGGGTATAACCTACCATCATCGGTCTTTAAGATATGCTGTTTCATGTAGTGTACAAAGTAGTCGATTTTACATGGAAGGTAAGTTGGAGTATCAATATACAGATGTAGACTTAGTATTTTCTAAAGTCCCAACTACACGAAATCTGAACAAAGTAGTAAGTGGTAAACATGCACGTTATATGTGTGAATTTTTCTATATTACTAAGCCATTAGATCTAGATTATGCTCATAATAATAATTTGGCTTGCGGATTGCATTATGAAGAAAGACTGTTTTTGAATATGGTAGAGCACAGAAGAGAAACTTTTCCGAAAAAAGCTGCCAAGCAAAAAGCACAAGAACCACCTTGGGCATTTAGTGAGGGGAAATATGAAAAGAGTGAAACTTATGTTGCAATGTCCCTGGACTGGTCACAGAAAGGAAAGTTGTGTTTATTGAGAGCAAAGACTAACTACAACAATTATTTTATTGGCAATAGTGAATGTGAACATACTTTCCAAATTACTGGAGGTTGGGGATTGTTTTTCAAAAGGACTATCATAAAGGCCAAAGAGATCACAGTGGTAATGAAATAAAGTAAGAATTAACACGTAGAAAGACAGCAAGTTTTTCTGAAATAGTGGGCGACTTATTCTCTGCACTAATAACCTCAGCTGGAGTAGTCCTAAATTCACATAAAATTTGAAAACTGTCTTCAGTAGTTGATCGTTTATCAACAGATACTGCTGGTGGAATTTTAATGATTGACACCGAAATGGTGGCAATAGGATCAATGGTTTTGCAAAATAGACTTGCTCTTGACATTATTTTGGCAAAGGAGGGTGGAGTCTGTGGTACGTTATAAATTCAACACTGTTGTACCTATATCCTGAATAAAAGTAAAGGGATAGAAAGATATATTAGGAATATTACTAAGTTGCATAAAGATTTTATGGCACGACGCGGAGGCCAACATTATGCAATACATCCTTTATTGCCACCACTCAGCAGCATGTTAAAAGGTTCTTAGAATAGAGAATAAAGAACTTTGAACAACATTCCAGAAACAATAAAACCCTTAGGCAGCCTGTCCTCTCCTTCTTTTATTGCTGCTGCTCTAAGAGATAAGTACAATTTCATGTTCCCCTTACAGCTTGATAGGTTTAAGGTTCTTTGATATCAAGGATGTTTAGAAGTTTAATATTGATGTGTGTGACACCCTTTAATGTATTAACTTTTTAAATTTTACTATTTTAAATTTGAATGTAAATGCTTTTAATGGTTGGGGAATCTGGAGGTATTTACCAATTATATTTGGGGGTTTGAAGTATGTTTTGTTCGTTTTAACCGGATTATAGGAATTTTGGATCGTGAGGCAGAGCTAGATATTTAAATGATCGAGCATGCTTCGATGTTTTTTCATTTCTGAAAAAGTGTTTTGTATTGCCTTCATTAGGAAGGCCTTCTTAGGGGGTTTTATTTTGATGCATGCTTGTCTATTTAACTGAATTGTGAAAGTTTAATTTTAAAATTAGCAGTTGTCTGTTATGTACTTGCGTCATGTTGCCTTGGTTATAACGGGACACACGCATTTCTCTTACCTCGCGCTCCTGTGACGACCGCGTTCTGACTCCTGTTCCGTGGTATCAAGAACATGTGTATGCGCGTGTTTGTAATGATCAAATTTAGTTTTGGACTTCTATTGTTGCCATAGAGTTTAGCGTGTCACAGATTACCTTGGTAATGGCATTTTCTCTCACACAAATACTTCTTGTGAAGAGATCGATCGATGTTATGGTAAAAATATTTGTTAAGCGCATGTACACCAAGCTGTTTCAAGGGGCTGAGAGCAGGAGGGGAGACAGTGACACAATAACAGAGGTTTTTCTTGTATGCCTGAGAGAACAACAAGGTCTTAAGTAGTGTTCTGAACTGAGCGTAGGAGGTTACTGACCTCAGTTCAGCAGGAAGTGAGTTCCAGAATTGAGGGGCCAGGACTGAGAATCTGAGACCACCATGTTTTTAACGTTTGAAAGCGGGGGTGGTAAGCAGATTCAGTTGAGAGGAGTGCAGTTCACAAGAGGGGGTATAGCGAGAGATCCTTGAGGAGATGAATGCTGGGCCATTCCCAGCGAGGGCTTTAAAGATGGTACAGCCCAGCTTGAAGGCACAGCATTTAGCCACCGGAAGCCAGTGATTTTCTCCTGTTCTCATTTCTGTCTGCTCTGGCGGAACAATCAATCTGTTGGCTACATATGGAACTGGCAAACCATTTTCCCCAACCCTCTGCTTGTCGAACACAGGCATAACCAGACCTATTGTTACAGGCACCGTAACTGCTTCAAGATTTTTTGTCAGTTCCCTGATTTCAAATGTGGTCCTTGCTAGTTCTCTGGTCTTTTCATCCTCTATTTCATTCTCCCTTTCTCTTTCTCTCTCTTTTTCTCTCTCTCTCTCTCTCTCTCTCTCTCTCTCGCTCTCGCTCTCTCTCTCGTTCTGCACAGGAACTGCTGCTTTTCAACTCAGGGGTCATAACCTCTGTCTTTTTAATCCGCAGGGTGTCTCTCATTGGGGTAACTGCTGTTCCTACCTCTGGTTCTCGTCTATACGGGGGTGGTCTTTTGTAAAACATGTCTTCTAGGACATCATCATCAGACTCATTCACCCCATACCTCCTTGTTTCTACATTATGTTCTTTCTCTGTACATTTTCTCCCTTCTGACTCTTTGTCTGTTCTCATAGGATATAATCCTTCAGTCATACTGGCATCTCACCATCTTCTCATCCGGTCATGATGGGTTTCGCGATCATGCTTTTGCCCAAAAATATACCGGTAATTCCCTCCACTCCTCTGCTTTTCTCGCTCGTGCACTTCATCTTCCCATTCGGTCAATGCCTCAAATTGCGTAGGCCTGGGCCGAGGCTCTAGGTCCATCATCCTCTCCCGTAAGTTCCTTATTATGGCCAGATTAAATGAGCCATGCTCTGGGAATGCTAAAACTCCATCCTCTCTGGTATATTTTACCCAGTTATCTAACCAAATACAGGTATGATACCCATACCTCGCAGCCATGAAGGATGCGGGGGTTCTTTTCGGAGGAAGTAACTGTCCCTCCCTTGTCACAATATCCTTATCCTTGTCGAACCATGTTTTTACTTTACTAAACAAGGATTTCTTCTTCTTTTCCTCAGCGTTGTAATACATTTTCTTGTTTTCCGCAACCCTCTAGTGTTTTCTACAACTGTACGATCTCCTGTCCAATTGCAGCGCGACTCACACTAACGCACCAATCCTGGAGCATCTACGTCACTGACTCAGTCCACTAATCCCAGCGCGACTCACACCAACGCACCAATCCTGGAGCGCCTACGTCACCCTGTATGTCTCCCAATCCCTGCGCGGCGTACAGTAGCACACCAATCACAGTGCTTCCACTGTTCTAACCCACTGTCCAATCACAGCGCGGTCTTCCTGATGTCAGCAGTCGCTGCAGCAGCTTCTGCTCCTGTCTCCTGTCTCTCTCGTTTACCCCTCCTTTACAAGACTACTTGGTAGACTTTGTTTCAATCTCTACGAGTCTGTTAGTTACAACATACAAACATCTCCATTGTCTGCTTCGCTAGCTACAGAACAGCAAAAGACCTTTCCCACGAGAATTCTGTCTTTCCCGAGAGCAGCGCTTACCTCTGCCCTACTACAGAATCGTTACTTCCGTTGATAAAGTAGCACATTCCTCTACTCTACCCTTCTAACAAGCACCAATTAACTGTTTTCTCCGGAATGCTCCTAAGAGTTTCACAATTAACCAGAATGCCTTCTCATTCACGCACTTTCACACCAGAAAATGTAGTACATTCACACAAAATCCTGTCTTTCCCGAGAACAGCGAACAGTCTGTCCTACTACAGAATTATATCACACGTTAACAAAACAGCGCTTACCTCTGCTCTGTCCTTCTAACAAGCTCAGAGAATACCTATTACCTTTCTAGTGATAAGTGATAACGGAATGCCATAAGGATCCCTGATACCTAAGACCAGAACTTCACAGATAACCTTCGTTATCATATACACTTCCTTCACACAGAAAATACGTTTCTAATGGCAACACACGGTGATGCTACCTCATCGAACCCAGACAATGCGACGCGCAACTTCAATTGTCACACGTTTTCCCCTGTCTACATACAGGGCTAACAATCCCGCCTCTTCCGAGAGCAGCGCTTACCTCTGCCCTACTACGGAACTGTCACCGACTTCCTACGTCCCAGAAGCCGTACACACTACACAAAACTGAATACGACTTCAACATACAATGTTAGTACAAACATCAATATCAATCAATAATCAATAAGCTTATATACACGCAAATTCACCAGATCAAGACAATAGTTAACCATCCTCTGCTACCAAGAAATTGGTGCAGATCGGAGTTTCCGAATCCCCTTTACTTCCACGGACGGAGTGATTTCGCAGTCACACGCACACACACACATCACACGCTGGTGGGGCCCATTACACCAACATTCAATCCTACCACTCTATCCGTGCCATGTACATGGGGAAACACTTTCCTGTACCTAACCGATCTGCATATACCTTTAGGTCAATGGCATCAACTAGTTGCTTTTAAATCTGGTGGAAACCAACATCATAATATTCTTTATATTCAATGAAACATGACAATAAAATAACCACCCGACACAGTGATTCAAACAGAATATTAGTTTATCTAAAATTGTATGAAAGCCAATTAAATGCAAGTTCATTTCTCTCATGTTTACCTATTCTGTCTAAAAGTCGTTTTCTAAGTCAGAACCGGTCCTCAGCAAAATAATTTCTAGCCGTCATGTAGAGTCACCGTCCTCTCCGTCAGCATCGGACCTCTGATCATCAGTTCGGAAAGAAGTGGCACTAGACCTCTCTAGTCTACTAATATTTATACTAAAAGTTACATTCCAAATGTTACAATCATATCATTAAAAATGGATGAACAGCGGAAATAATGTCGTCTTGTTACACCAAGCAAAGTTCACACGTATTGATCGTCTCAAAAATTAATAGAAATAAAGATTTCATGTCTAATTTGTTACTTCTACGGATGTCTATTTTGGATAATTTGTATCCCATCTATGGGATCATTATGGGTTCATAAAGTCAGTTTTTTAATTTCGCAACATTTCATGTTCAGGGGCTCTCTGGCATCCGTCCCAGATTTGTCGTCATGGTCATGGCTTTTTCGGTTCACCTCGCAGGCAAGGTCACAAGCAGTGCGAAGCCTTCTTGTAAAATTTCCATCAACTCGAATGCAGGCTGCGGGTGGTGGCCATTTTATACCAGGCCACAATGGACAACTTTAAGTAAAATAAACACAAACATAATTACTGCACGGAAATGACTGTACAGTGTTATTCCCCTACTAATACCCTTATGTGTATGTACTTATCTAGCCATTTGCGACATCAAAAAGCCATTAATGCATATTAATTATAAGCGCAAAACACAATAACATCATATAAGCAACATCTATTTCTGTCAGTTTGCTCACCAACTTAGTTCATTTATTATTTTAGCCATGCAATAGCATTCCCACGTATAATTCTTCTGTTAATAAGGTTGGTTAGACTTGACACAACACATTTTAATGGTTATCAATGAATCAGTAGTATTTTTAATTATAACATGCGAAAATGAAACAGATATTTGGTTTTCAAGTAAAAACCCTGCTCCATCAAAGGCTCTTCATTAAAGGGCTGACATGTTGGTGTCTGGGTTGACGGTAAATAAGCCTGGCTGCTTGGTTTTGTACCAACTGCAAATGGTGAAGTTGATATGCCGGGATGCCGACATAAAGTGAGCTGTCATAATCAATTTGGGAGATAAACAAGGCCAAGATAACTAGGGTCAAGGCCTCGGTAGTCAGGAATCTGCAGATCTTACGGATTCTGCATAGGTGGAAAAAGCAAGCAGAGACCACCGTGCTGATCTGGGGTTTCATAGACAGGTCGTTGCTAATTATAACCCCTAGACTCTTTACAGATCCTACTGGGTGTGGAGGACTGCCTCGGAAAGGAGGCCAAAAATTAGAGTTCCACAGGTTGGCAGTTCCTCCAGTTAGAATCAGCTCAGTTTTATCAGGGTTAAGTTTCATTTTTTGATTTCAAAGTATTTTAATAATTTTATAAACAGATACATTAGGCATTTCTGGTACGAGGTTAGCCAAACGTAGTTTGTAGTGCAGTGGTTACAGGTACTTTGAAATATATGTTTAGCTAATTCCCTCTACCTTGACTTGCTGGAAAATTAGGCAGAGGATGACAGAAAGAAAGAAGCAAGAAAGAAAGAAAGAGGTGAAAAGAGGATACAAGAGAGGATCTGTAGCAATAAGCCTAACTGGGCTTATAGCCATGTGACAAAGCCGACATCCCACTAGTTAGCTTGTGGCAGGATTAGTAGCCATGTAAGGCCACCCGACGCCTCTTCGGCCATGGTGGTAGCGTTCCAACTCGCTCGCCCCCCCATTTCAATTGTTTAGCGTACATCCATTCGCTGATAAAGCTCATGGTAGATTGAAAGTTGGATACTGAAGTGTTAGAAGAGTCAATATCAAACACCAGCTGGAGTTCATCAGCATAGTTGAAGGTTTCAACTCTTCTTTTGCGCAAGGACCAGATCAAAGGTAGCAGGTATAGGTTAAAAAGAAAGGGCAAGAGGGAAGAGCCCTGGGGGACCCCATAGGTCAACTCCACTTTTTTGGCTGAGAAGTTAGCGAGGCGGACTGCCTGCAATTGGTTACAGAGCAAGGAGGAGATCCACTTCAATGCCGGACCCTGGATACTGGCATTACTGACACGGTCAATCAGGAGGCCATGATCGACCGTGTCAAAAGCAGCTGACAGATCCAGGAGAACCAGGGCCTGGGTGAAGTTTTTGTTAGCCCCTCTCCTAAGCTCGTCCATGACTGCTAGGATGACTGACTCTGTGGAGTGTGCTGGTCTAAATCCTGCCTGGTGAGGGTCGAGGAAATGGGAGTGCTCAATAAATGAGCTGAGACAGTTTGCTACGTGGGCCTCTAGAATTTTGCTTAGATAGGGGATTAATAATATGGGGCAGAAATTACTCAGGACGAAGGGGTGAGAGTTGGGTTTCTTCAGGATCGGGACAAATTCTGCGATTTTAAAGGTGTCTGGGACAATGCCTTGTTTAAGAGAGTTGTTCAGAAATGAGAGAGGTGGGTCTGGACAAGTGAGGAAAGCTTCCTGTAAGATATGAGGAGGGCAGCAATTGGTAGGGGAACCTGACCCAACTTTTTTGAGTAAGACAAAAAACTCTTCCCTAGAGATCAGGGGGGTTTGGTCCAATAGGAGAGAGTTTTTACATGTGATAGGGGGGATAGTCGAAGGTGTGGGAGTAGGAATACTAGCTTTTATGGTGGCAATTTTCTTGATGAAGTAAGAATTAAGGGAGTCACATAGGGATTGCGAGGGGACAGGTTTCGCCATCACTCTATCTGGTTGTTCAAGCTCATCGACTACAGAGGAGGCCCAATTATTATGGACTCCTAATTGGTGGCCAACTGACCTGGGTACCCCTCCCATTCCGAAAACCTGTGTCAAAAATCTTGGCGTTCGCCCCTTGAACAGACCCTCACTATGAAGGAACACGCTGCTCAGACTGCCGGCTCCTGTTTTCATGTGTTGAGTCTGTTGCGTTGCATCCTCCCTCTGCTCCCTGATTCAACCCGGAAGACACTGACCCAGGGACTTCTCTTAAGCTGTCTGGATTATTGCAATGGTCTGCTGTCCTCCGCCAACGAGGCCACCTTCGACAGACTGCAGGTTGTCCAGAATACGGCAGCATGCCTGATCGTCAATGCCCCCCTCAGGACTGCCTCCCGCCCTTTGCTTTACAAGCGCCACTGGCTTCCTATACGGGAGCTAGTGAAGTTCAAGGTCTGTTGTATCATATATAAGGCCCTGGCCAACTCTGGTCCTACTTACCTTGTGGACAAATTCATTCCTTACATACCTCGGAGGCCTCTCTGCTCAGAATCAAAATCCCTACTTGAGGTACCTAGAATTAAAAAGGCCAGACTGGGCGGCAAGTCCCTATCTTATCTGAGCCCCCGCTATTGGAATAAGCTTCCTTTGCAACTGAGACAGTGCACGGACTATCTCCACTTCAGGAAACAGCTCAAGACTTCCCTCTTCTGTTTTTGATTTATAGTAGACAGTTCTCCACACGCTGCCCGTCCAAGCGCAGAGATACCCCTTCGGGGGTCGATTCTGGCGCTCTATAAATGAATAAATAAAATAAATAATAAAAATACTGAAAATATCCTTGGTCTTATTAGCTGAGTTCATAATCTTTGAGGAGAAGTAAGCTGCCTTAGTCTGAAGGATGGAGTTTTTATATTCTTTTAGCAGGGTTACATAAGTGGCTTTTTTTCCTGAGGCATAGTCCCATCTCCAGCGACGCTCATCTTGCCTTAGGGCAAGTTTTTTTTACATCGATTTCAAATGTTTAGCGCTTGATTTGCACTAGGATTTTGTCTTAAGTTAAACTTAAGTTTGTCTTAAGTTTTGGTCTTAAGACAAAATCCTAACTTAAGACAAATTCCTAATTTAAGACAACATCCTAACTTTACTACTACTAAATGCCTTGTGTGACTACCAAAAGTTGTAAGTTTAGAATTTTGTCTCAGATTCGTTCTGTGAATCGGCCTCTCAGGCATTAAAGATGGGCAAGAAAGAGGCCTGAGAGATGATGCAGCTAAAAGAATGAGCAAGCATATGTCTGCTTTATGTGCCGAATCCTCTGGCAGTGAAGAGGTAGATTTGAGTTGTACTTCAGACTTCGATTCGGAAGAGGATTTAATACATCATAAAGGTTCTCTAAAAGAAGACACCTCATGCAAAGAGTCAAGTCCTTAATAAAATCTCCAGATTTTCAGCCCACCAAGGCTGTGGAAAATCTACATTTAACCCAATTGTAGGTTGACGGTGTTTGGGAGAAAGTTAGTAAGAGTATTACAGCTGTGAGAAATTGGTTTTCAATATTTTGGAAAAGTCTTTTGGGAAAGATAGTGATGCCAGTACTTTCAATAGCAGTAATAGTTTTAAGAATAATAATAATATTAGCATATAAATGTTGTAAGTGCATGAGAGGAAGAACATTTTTATCAGATAAAAAAAAAAAGAGGGATAAAGAGAAAAAGAGATTAAATAGAACTAGAAGCAATAAATGAAGAATATTATGATATAATGAAAAGACTAAATGAGATTGCCATGAAAGGAGAGAAAGATACTAAGCTCTAGAGAAATTGAAAGGTGGCACTCGGTATGGTGACTATTTATGATGGCTTCAAAAGCCATCAGAGGCGGGAATTGATGGAGCGGGGATTCACAAAATGAAACCCGCTTGTATCAAGTACCCCTGTAATACGTACTAACTTTAAGTAGAAAATAGAATTAAGATGCAGCTACTACTCCACGTGGGGAAATCTGCTCCGCAATATGCATGGAATGAATCCTAACAATACGTAATTAACCAAGACTGTAATAATATTGTGTGTAGAATGTGTTATGAATGTATTGCACTGCATATTGCATGTATATGTAGTAAAAGACATTAAATATGTTGTTTTGTCATAATTATTACTGCCGCTTTTTTTGCCTATGCTATGCTAGGATAACTGTTAACACGGACTAGAGTTAAGGTGGGTGGTTAACAATGAAGATTTCATTATCACATTATTAATAAATGTCTTCTTTCCGTTCTTTAGGAAATGGGCGGGTCTCCATTTTTGGGTTAAGTTAGTTGAACTGTGATGAGTGAAACTTGCAGCGCGCACAAACCACGTGATGGAGTGGCCAAAGATGTTGAACAAGCTGAAAGAGCATGGCACGGTGAAGGACATGATGTTTGACGTGCAGACAACTCCAGAGTCTCCGTGTGAAAACCCACAAAATGTTAACTGTAATACAAATCTTCCTGATTTGCTACATTCAACTCATGAGAGAAGAAGGATGCATACGGAATATGTGGGAACTAAAAGTTCGACAATGGGGTAGGCAAGGAAAGCATGACTTAATGGTAAGATGATCATCCGCCCCTCGTTTTGACAAATAATCTAGGTAGACGGAGTGTTTTTGCAACTTTAGTGGGATGGAACCTGTATTGGTAAGGGTATAAAGAATAGGTGATTTAGGAGCGGGGCTGTTAGCGAGGGTGGCAGACACGGCTGCTGCATTAGGTGAGAGGAGAGAAGGGTGCATTGCTGATTGTCAGGTTGCAGAGAGGCCTAGCTGTTCCGGTCCTATCTTTATCATGCTCTTAGAGTCTTTGATCCCTGACTCTTTGTCTGGGGGTCCCCTGCCGCTACGTAGGCCTGGGTGGTGGTTTTCCTCGTTCTTATTCTTTGGATTGGTATCTGTGATAACTCGAAGTTAGAATCCATGTTCTTTTGTCTTTTCATCTATCTTTCTCATATCGAGATTCGATTTTTGCTCATGTCTGATGTCTCTTCATCTATCCCCTCATGCAACTTAATGTTATTTTGAGATTTATTATTTGTTGACGACTTTAGAGTGTATTTTCTCTCATGAGGTAAATGTAATGACTAATGCATTTGAGTTAGATAAATGTAACTAATTTCCAATCAATGAGTCTGTGATTATTTCGTCTGATTTTTGATTGAGTAACTGTTGCCTTAAATTTTTCAACTAATTGGTCCATGGACCAAGAAGATGGAAACTTGAGCGAGAAGGTTTGTTGTATAGAATATGAATTGTCGAAAATTTCAATTATTAAATATGAAGTGGTCAGAAATTCGTAAACTTGACACCAGCGTCACAGCGACTTGGGTGTATGTGTATGGGCCAATGTAAATGAAGAAAATAAGTGTTCATTCTTTTCCAAACTATTGCGTCCGCGCTGGATCAGAGTCATGATTGTCTAGGGGATTCTGGGAGCCTGTGTGCTTCCTGCTGCCGGGAGAAGAGAAGAGGACGGAGGAGAGACAGCTTTTTTTTATTACCACTCCTCCCCTCCATCCCCTCCCCTCCGACCCCCATTTGTTAGCAGCCTCTACTGATTTCAGGCAGGCCAATGTTCCTGGAACAATTCTCAGAGTGGGAGTACCGCAATTACATCACTGAACTCATAAAAAGTGTAAAAACTCCAAGCAGCAAAGAAGAAGTGTAACAAATTAACTAAACCTATTTAGCAGGAGAGTGGTAAATGTGTAGTATGTAGCTGGTGTTGCATTTTGGAGCAGACTGTCACAAATAAATATCTAGAGCATGATGTGGTAGCACACGTTATTTGCAGCCAGCACATTTTCCATTGAAATAGTCTCTAAGGAGTAGATTTACAAACATTTTATTCTGGGTCAGCATCACAAAAGTGATGCTAACCAGCCCAAAAATTTGAAAACTGGTCATGCGCTAGAAAGTACCCTAAAAGTAACGCAAAGCAGCGGAAACACTGGCTTGCGTTACTTAGCACCAGGGGGACGTTACATGGGCGTGCCCATGCAACCACCCATGCCTTTTGACGTAAAACCCTATCTACAAACAATAGTAAACAGGCTTTAATGGCAAAAGCTAGCGCTATTTCAAAGGAGGTGCTTTTATTTCTCCTTTATTTTACGACTTTGCATGGTTACTGCACTGTACCGCACACATACAAAGCGGGAAAAGTTTTAAATTAAGTCTAAGCATAGTATTTTGTACTGGAAGGGTACCCTTTATCACAAAGCATATGCTAGACTCACGCACGCACCCTTGCACTACGGTGCAAAGGTGTGGCACTCAGCAGCTGAAATCAGCAGCAACACTAGGGAAAGGGGAGGAGAGAGACATCTCTCTGTAGATATAGTGCTTTCCTGCTCCCTCCCTGTGACACCACGCAGAGCAGCATGTTTGGCTGCTGTGCTGCGTTCCGTGTCTTTTTTGTAAATCTGACCCTAAATGTGCACAGCCACAAAATGTTTCTGATAAAAATATATAGTACTCAAATAATTAGTGAACGTTTTCAGAGATCAAGTGGCCATCACTTTAAACTGTGTCTTGATTTGTTTTGATGCTATAAATCACTTCAGAGTTGCAAAAAAAAAGTGTTTCATTTGCGTTTTTCTAACTGCTGCTATATTTGGAAATATTTGTAGAGTTCAGGTACATGTATTTAAATGTATTGTGTTTTAAAAAAATGTCTTAGTGTAGCAGTATCTTCCACACTCCCCTGAACCTGAGAAAGAAGGAGCAGCAACGTGTCAGAAGAGGTGGCCTGACGCCTAGCCTCTGCCTTTGAACACATAGCAAACTTACAAGATAAAAACAAAGTTGAAGTCATCTGTATTGCCCATTCACCTTCTGATCCAAAGCATGCTTATTTTGGGAGTGTTGCCCCAGCCACGCCCCTACCTCCAGCGCCTATCAGGCAGGCTAGAGAATAAAACTGCCGTTCCGAAAAAAAATCATTGAACCTCGTGGAAGATTAAACTGAAATCATTTCAGTAATAGTGATGACACTGCCGGTGAGTTCTGAACCGTGAATTGCGGAAGGAACCTATGAGCTGAAACACTCTCCCTACATTGACGGAATGGATTAGACCATTTCAAGGGCACGCAGGGGATGGTTGTTTTATAAAGAGTGCCACTTCTAACTATAAATCCTGCAAGCCGATAATTTATCCCTCGAAACCACGTGCCCAAAATAGCACTGTATTTCAAGAGCCAGATGATCAGCTTTTATTGCGTCTAATTAAAAGTGACCATGACGAATGTATGTGCCCATGCGTGTTTACTTAACAATTAACATACAACCATCCCCAAGGTGCCTGATACATGACTTTGTTCTATTGGCTGACACGTCTCTGATCTTTTCTCAAGGTCTTAACTCTCGGTCACAAACTGATGCTGAATTACAGGGCTCTGTGTGGACGAGCAGTCTATTGAAGGCGCGCAGCGTTGATGCTCACTGGTCTGTGGGGGCAAATGCACAGTGTACAGTATTAGTGGACACTCTCCAGCTACAACACTGTACTTACTAGCATTGCTCCTGATTTCACAATACTGAGGAATATAAGAACTTGCATTATTTAAAGCAGCTGATGTTCGCGATGTTTGGGGAGCACTGTTCTGTGACAATCCTCAACAAAATGAAACAAAAAAGGCCTCGTTCACAGACGCTGTATCCTATCGGCACTCCAATGACTTCCCCAAACACAATACAAAAGGCTGCTCGGGCTGCTCTTGAGAGCCCGTCGCACCCATGTGAGGACTGCGGTTTTGAGACAGCCCTGTCTTCGTCCTCATTTGATAACCATTTTGCTGGAGGGCATATCGAATGCCACTGTTTGCAGGTGCTGCAGGGCGAAGTCTTCTGTCAGCACTGGGTTTCTTTCCAAGTTATTGCATGCATTTTTATATATCGTTTGATACAATACTCTCTTCGCTGATAAACACTGGACTGAACCAGAGTTCCTACTAACCACTTTGGTGGAACTAGGTTTACTGACACCAGAATTATGGTAGGTTAAGCAGGTATGGCATGGTTCGAACTCCAAGGGGCAGATTTCCAAAGACAGCAACTAGCTTGGCCGCCAAAAATACTGCGCTGCATTGCGTGACGGGGGAGGGGGGGTCAGGAGAGAGCCACATCTACAGAGATATGGATCTCTCCTTCCCTCCCCCTAGAGCCGACACTGAAGGGTATCCAGTACAGAATACTATGGGCCTCATTTATGAAAAGTGACGCATCACTGCGTGAAAACAGTGATGCGTCACTTTTCACTGCGCCCTCCCTGCGACTCCAATGATGCGTCATATTTACAGTATGACGCATCATGTCGCAAGGAGTCACAGATACGTCAGTATTTCTGACGTATCTGTAGGCGCAAAAGTGACGCATTGCTGGAGTGTGTCACAAAAGTGACGCAACTCCAGCAATGTGTCCTTTTACATGGGGCAAGCCCCATGTGAAAGGGCCTGCGTCAGTCTTACGCCTGCTGTGAGGCAGGCGCAAGATATTGACGCATTTGCACCCTAGAAGTGGCGCAGTGAAATCTTGTAGATTTCACTGCGTCACTTCTACGATGCATACTTACGTGGGAACGCCCACCCTGCATACATTATACCTGACGCAGGTATAATGTAGCGCAGGGGTTTACAAAGTGACGCATCTAGGTAGATGCGTCACTTTGTAAATATGGCGCATCATGGCGCATGTTTTACGCCACTGGTGCGTCACAAAAGGTGACGCACCGGTGGCGCAAAAGTGACGCAGGGGCTCATAAATGAGCCCCTATGCTTTTAAAACTTGTCTCACTTTGTATGTGTGCTGCACAGTGCAGCATGCTTGCAAAGTCAAACAAGCATTTGCAATGTAATGGTCTCGCTTTTGGGACCTTATGTGTATTTAGCTATGCAGCACATTAGCCTGGGTGCTGAAATATCTACTGTTCTTTAACATGGAGGGAAAGTAAGCACCAAACTGAGGAACACGCCAGGTATGGGAACACATATGTTTTCAGATCATCGTGACTCACGATGAGTAAGCAAAAATTGAGTCAATACTCAATACAGTTTTGCCCCTTTACAGAAACAAAATTTGAGTTCAGATTAGTACACAACATTAGATCACAGCAAGGGTGTTAAGATCCATTGTTTAAGTACTCTCCGAAATTGGAAACTGGTTTTGCTTTCAGTTGGGGCGGGATACCAGGGTCAATAAGGTCCATCTCATAGATTCTGCATCTTTGGAATGAGTAGACTTTAAACAGGTGTGAGTTTGTTAACTCAGAGGTTAGTCACTGGAACTTGTGAGTCACAACCCTTTGGGGCAGCGACAATTGCTTCTAACATTTTATACAATGAGTAGCTTATGTGTGCTATTATCGGTGCAATTTGCTGCATATCAGCTGTTGAAGCTTGTCAGACAATAAAAACATGGGATGTAGGCAGCCTGTTGCAAACGTAATTCCCAACACAGGCAATGATTTTTATGCAATCACATTTTAGTGTATCTGATCAGTGCAGGCAGATTTCAAAGTAATTGCATCCTAACACCACATGGCTTCTCGGTAGTTTACCTCGAATGGAGAATACTGCTAGGTAAGATCAGTAATGCAGAAACGGTGGACATCTTGACTGACAGCAATATCTATCTAGTGAACAATCATGGCTGACAAAAGGGTGAACTGTAAGGAGAAACACAATAATATGGTGCAGCCATGTCTGACTTTGATGCGATTAGCTCCCGAGGCTACTTTCTATGTATTCAGCTAAGGTGGATCTCTAAAATAGTGAAGGATCAGGAGAAAATAAGAGGTACCAAATAGCATATGCCCTAAAAATGTTATGGTTATTAGGATCTTCAATGAATGAGATCTGCAGTGTGTTGCTCAGCCATATCTCAAGGCTGCTGTAATCATAAAGCAGCATTGGTTCTTGCTTTTTGACACGAGGGAACGCACCACTATTAGGGGCAGCAGTGTGAAAGAAGGTGAGCATCGTTGCTGGCTTCAATGTATTTCTATGAAAAAGGTGTAACCCAGAGGTGTCTTGCAGGTAATGGAAGTACTAGTACAGATGTGGTGGGGAGTACCGGACGGTGGTAAGCATCATAGGAGACTTGGTGGGCTTACAGAGCAATATGATGATAACTGGCCCAGCGAAGACCCCAAGAATGTGTACTGATGGGGCTACAGGGCATAACCTGAACAGCCTCTACATCAGGACCTTGGGTTGAAAGCATCATCATCTCCCACACAATATGTAAACGCATTAGCAATAATCAAATTAAATCAAATAATCTTTATTTTCGATCATTTAGATCATCAAAGATAAAATACTTAACAATTGTTTAAAATTTAGAGGTTTCCAGAATTTTTAAACGTTTACATAAAAACATTTGCTTTTCAAAAATTTCATAATACAAACATACAAAAGCGTAGCAAGGGTGGAATACTTTACAATTGTTTAGGATTTAGAGGTTTAGAGGTTTCCAGTATTTTGAAAATTCGCATAAGAAAATTCGCTTTTCAAAAAAGTCATAATACAAACATGTAAAAACGTAGGGAGGGTGTGCTAGAATAGAAATAGCATTACACGGTTCCCCCCTTTTTCAAAATACTGGTGCGAGCATACCACATGGCCGTTAAAAACTTTGCCACTGCAAAAACAATTGGAGGTGACAAGTCAGTTTTTAATATTCTAAACGCAGGCAAAAATTTCCTAAAGCCAGTGTTTTTGAGAATGGGTATAAGCCAATGTCTCCTCGCTCTCCGATATGCATAACAGAAGAAGATCACATGTAAATCATTTTCCTGTGGATGTGCACAGGCTGGGCATTGCTCACTTGTTGGAGGCTGGGACCAGGAGCTGGTAAAGGCCCTCAGAGGTAAAGAACCATACCTCCACTGCAGGTAGAGCTTTCTTGCTATCACAGGGGCCATACCATCCAAAACATTTTCCATTATATAGGAATCTTTCAATTGTAAAAATGAATTGGTCAGTGAACCCTGCCGTGTACTTCCTAAAGCAGAGGTCAGCTTTGAGTGATAGTAAAGTTGTGAAAGTGCCTTTCGGGAGATCCTCATGCTTGAGTTTACAGGATCGGTCCATAAATCCACTAGGCCTAAGCTTTCACATACATTTTTTATGTATATTAGCCAGGGGATCTTACTGATATTCGGTAAGGCCAAAAACTCCTGCAGCTCGCTTCTGTAATCACTAAGATCCTGGCTGCTCCAAAGTCGTTTCCAGAAGGTTAGTGGTTTTAAGCCAAGTTCCTCGGCAATAGGCCTTAATCCGAGATCCAGTCTCAGCGGAAGCAATGGCGTGCTGGTAGGAAGAGCGACCAACTGCCTCAGAAATTTGTTCTCTGTGCATGTTAAGTTTTTAACAGGAGTGTGGCCCCATAATTCACCCCCGTATATGACTGAGCCCCGAGCTTGGGATTTATAGATCTGTATCATTGGAGCCAATGGGCGGTAAGTGGATTTGCCCACCATTCTAATGATACCACCCATTTTCTGTGATAACTTCATGTTTGCCCTAATGGTATGTGTCCCCCATGTCATTTTCTCATTCAGGGTTACCCCCAGATATTCAAATGTTGAAACCCTCTCCAATCGTACTGTACCTAACATAGGGTTGGGACGTGTTGAGGGGGTAGGGTTCAGAATCATATATTTTGTCTTTGAGGCATTAATTTCAAGGCCCCTCTCAGTGCAAAATTGCAAGAACCCATCCACTATCCGTTGGATTCCCATGGGGGATTTAGACAGCAGCAGGGTGTCGTCCGCAAACATTATGGCGGGCACTCTGCTGCCATTCAGTTTGGGGGCATCAATGTCTTCTATCCCGGACAGGTGGGCGATTACCCCGTTGACGAAGAGACAAAACAGGGTGGGTGCGAGCACGCATCCCTGCCTCACCCCCCTGTCA
This sequence comes from Triturus cristatus, assembly GCF_964204655.1. Classification (NCBI taxonomy): domain Eukaryota; kingdom Metazoa; phylum Chordata; class Amphibia; order Caudata; family Salamandridae; genus Triturus; species Triturus cristatus. The sequence continues at coordinate 431,355,827 of NC_140588.1, forward strand.
ACGGGGAATCTTTCTGTTAGGCCTCCCATCCTGCCACACCTTACCCGGGCATAGTTATCCTGATGAAGTTTAATTAGGATGGCCAAGATATCTGGCGGAACTCCCATATCATTGAGGACATTCCAAAGTTTTGATCTCGGTACTAAGTCGAAGGCGGCACGCAAGTCCACGAAAACCGTGAACAGGCTGCCGCCCTCGACGAGCGCCGTCCTCCAATAAATTAGGTTTAGGCGAAAAATCTGATCCATAGTGGATACCCCCTTTCTGAACCCAGCCTGATATGGGCTCATGATGGCCGTTTCCTCTATCCAGTTCTGGAGGCGATTTAGAATAAGCCTTCCAAAAAGTTTTTGCGACACATCTATCAGGCTGATGGGCCTGTATTTGGCTGGGAGCAGAGGCGAGCCCTTCTTGAAAATCGGAACCACCTCTGTGCCCAGCCAAGTACAGGGCACCTCCATGCCCTCTAGGACCGCATTAAATAATGCTAGGAGATAAGGGGCCCATATGTCTGGCTCCTGTTTATAAAGGTCACCAGGAAGACAGTCCAGGCCAGGTGCCTTGCCAGTTGAAAGGCCTGATATGGCGACCCGAACCTCCTTTTAGGTCCCCTTCTGGATGATTATATATAGGTAAAATCTCGCAGTCTCCAATCCCTTGTTCCACCGTATAGAGAGACTGGAAATGCTCCTGCCAAAGGCTAGGAGAAATGTTCGGTTCTATTGCCGGAACAAGTTCCTCGGAGCCTGAGTTGACAGTACGCCAAAATTTCCGTGAGTCCATTGAGGCTAGGGAGCTAGTAAGTTCTTCCCATTTGCTTTGGTCCCACTCGCTCTTGGCATTTGCGACCAACTTCTTGTATTCGCGTCTCCTGGATTGAATCTCGAGCCTACCTTTGGAGTTCTTGATACTTAACAAAAGATCCTTCCTTGCCCTGCGACAGGTTGGGTTAAACCATGTACGCTGGACTTTTCCACCCCCCCTCCTTGGTTCATTATTAAATAAATCTGCAGTCAGAGTCTTAACGACTTCTTCGTGCATCAGCCAAATCTGCTTATTTTTCTCCCCTATACTTGGTTCATCGGTTAAAGTACCCATTCTTTCCAATATGGGGATAAAATTTTTATAGAACCGAGGAAGCTTGAGTGTACTTGTAGCTAATTTCTCCCACTTGATTCTCCTCCTACTGCTTTCTAGGACTAGATCCGGGTTTAATTAGGGTATTTCTAGTTCCCCATGATCTAGACCGGGAACGAGAAAGTCCAGTTCCAGGGCGTTGTGGTCGCTGTCTTCTCTGTCTGCTACCCTAAAATCAATGACATACGACCAGAAAGGTAATTGTACTAGGATGTAATCTATTCTTGACTCCCTTCCCCTCCGGTTAAACGTTGGTTTACTCGGGATGTCAGATTTAACACGCCCGTTACAGGCCCTAACACCATGTTTCAAAGTTAGGGCGGTAATCTGGAGTGCTAGTGGGGTCCAAGCTTTAGGCGATAAAGATACTGTGGGAGGTACTCGCCATCTTGCATCTTCCTCTAAGGAAGCCCCATCCAGAAGACCAGCTAGGGGTTCAAAATGTGAGTTCAAATCCACGCCCACTACAAACGGGGTCCCCTTGGGGAGTTCACCCAGAATATCCGACAGTTCTTCTATAGTGGAAGACTCCTGCGCAATGGTAACCGGCCTTGAATATACATTTACCACTGCTAGTCTACGGCAATTAGACCATTCTAGTATGACCACAAGTATGTCCTCTGATGCCACTTGGACACACGTGGCCTGGCATCCCAGGTGGACTGCAAACCAAGTTTGAAGGCCACCCGATGGGCGCCCCCTATCCCCCCATTTCGCGGGGATGGAGAATACTGCGAAATCCTGCCTTTGATGTTCTTCCCTCTGCCAAGTTTCTTGGAACATACATAAATCTTTTGTATTAATGTATTCTAGCCATTCCTCACAGTCGAGCTTATTTCCCTGACCTGCTACATTCCAAGACAGTATTTTTAGAGGCTGCGGCCTGGTGTTCGGGATAATATTGTGGACAAAATCATTCCCTTCAGCACTGGGCGTGGTCTCTAAGTATGCTAAGGGGTGGCTTGTTGCTTCCCTCACGAGATTTCCTGACTCAGCGCCAGCAGTACACAAGTCTCCATGATGTGCTGGAGCATTTGTCAGGGCTATCTCTGAGCTATTTCCGTCCACACCCTCCCATGGTACGGACTTACACTGCCTACTTGTACATGTGGATAGTCAATCTACCATATTTAGTTGACTAAATCTATTCTGTATTGGAAGATAAAATTTCTGGGGAATTCTCCGGGGATAATAATCTTGGTCACTGAAACCCCAGTTGCCTCCCCTCCTGTGGTAAATTTCCCATCCCTCATCATCAATATTTGTGGTGTAATGGGTTTGCTGTTGTCTTCTAGAGTTGTTCTCTCCATCCTCTTACCGGCCCCCCGCCCAGTCTCCCTGTATTGGTGCGCTGAGCATTAGTTTCAGAGGTCCCTTGGTATTGGTTTCCGAGATTGTAAAAATCTCCCCTTTTTATACTATCTTCCCATCCTGCCGGTGTTTGTGGCCAAGCCCCCCAACTCTCACCCTCTCTATCATGTACCCGAGGGGGGTAGAAGAAAGAAAGGGGTAGGGATTTAATGGTGGTCCCTTCATTCTCTGGTATCCATCCACATATGTGCTGTACTGTCCTTGGATCTTTAAAAATAACAATGATACAGTCACCATTTATAGATTTGGGTGAGCTACCCAGCCAGGGTGCCCTTCGTACCATAAGGACTGGGCTCAATATACCTTCCGGAAGTGGTCTATATATGGATAGCCAATTTATTACCTTGTTCTTAAGTGAGGCGGTGGATTCTTTAGAGGTAGCGTTTAGTTCTGGTATTCCTACTAGAACTACAGTGTAGGGAGCTGCCTCTGGGGGAAGGTGTATTGATCTAGACTTCATCCTCTTGTTAGCATCCTCCGTCGTTAGTTCTCCAGCATTCAATAGTTTGGTGTGGGCAGAGTTTGTCTCTCTAATTTGTTTAGCGCTGAGTAAAGAAGGGGATAAGTGGTTATGCTGGTCTACGGGATTTTTGGAAGCGGCTGCCTCCTTGACTGTATTAATGGTTATTGCTGGAGCAAGTTTTAGCAGCTGCGCTGTATGGGAGCCACTTTTGGCCCGGTTGGAGACCTGGGGAAGTCCCTTTTTTGGCTCTCTATCAGGGACCTTGGTCCCGCCACTGCTAGTTATTTTAAAGCTATCGGCTAGCTGCACTGTCGACTTTTCTATAACCGTTAGCCTGGCTTCGATCTTAACTAATCTTTCTTCCAGGGGGTTTAGGAGATTTCTAATAAGTGCACCTATGTCAGCAAGGGTGATATCCTCCTCCAAAGGCTCGGGCGAATTCAAATTGGCATGGGTGCTATTCTCTCCTTGTGAATTTGAAGACAAGGCCTTAGCTCTATCAGTTTGCATTTTTCTCCTAGTGTTTGGGCAGGGACTATTAGATGGCGGGTTCAAGGGGGAATTAGGGATGTGCAACTTCCGCCCAACCTGCTTCCTTGCACCTCCTCTCTTTTTAGGGATTGCTCCTTCTCTAATCCCCTTCCGACTGTTCATTTTAGGGCCTAGGGGCTCGTTCTTTTCGGTTTCAGGGTTTTGGGTATTAACAGGCATGGGTGGGGGTTGGGCAGATGGGAGGGTTAGCATACTAAGGTCTACAGAATCATTAAGGTCCTTCAAGCTTGAATGGGAGGTACAAGTAGAAATGTGCAAAGTTCCGGAGTGGTCACTTATGCCGGTTGCCCCCATGTCCAGCACAATGAGTTCAGGGCTTATCTCAGGGGATTTTGCCTGGGCCAAGGGACCCATAGACGATCTCCTCACTCTATCTAGTTCCTGGGATATTCGCCTCTCCAACAGCGTGATGTCCTCTATTAATAGGGAACCAGCTTTCACGAAGTAGTTATCCAATGTTCCCTTTGTTGCAGCAGCGACAGCCGAAGCGCTTTTGCTCCTTGTTTCCCTGGACATCATCACTCGAGGCAGTCAGCGCCGGGTTTCGAGTGCGGTCGCGCGGTGAGCCAAGAGGGGTGGCCCGGGCCCGGCCTCTCCCGTCGTCTAACGGCCTCAAACGGCCCGCTCTTTGCCCGGTCTTCGCCCCGAGCTACACCCCACGCGCGTCCCGCTGGCGCGTGAGGTTAGGGTGTATGATATGGAGGGTGGGGTCGGAGGAGGAGCTGGCGAGAAGAGGCCCCAGGTGCTGCGGTGATTTCCGCGCTGGGCACACTGGTCCTCGCAGTCCCGCCGGCAATTGGGGCACACACAACAACTCCCGCAGTACAGTTTAGGTCCGTGGGCAGGAGGGTTTAAATCCCACAGTACTCCGTGTGGCACAAGCAGCACAATCCTCTGACTCGACGGTAAGCAGCACCCGGGAAGCGGGGGCCGCGGTTCTGAAGTAGAGATGGAACAACTTCTGGGAGGAGCTGGCGGGAAGAGGCCCCAGGTGCTGCGGTGATTTCCGCGCTGGGCACACTGGTCCTCGCAGTCCCGCCGGCAATTGGGGCACACACAACAACTCCCGCAGTACAGTTTAGGTCCGTGGGCAGGAGGGTTTAAATCCCACAGTACTCCGTGTGGCACAAGCAGCACAATCCTCTGACTCGACGGTAAGCAGCACCCGGGAAGCGGGGGCCGCGGTTCTGAAGTAGAGATGGAACAACTTCTGGGAGGAGCTGGCGGGAAGAGGCCCCAGGTGCTGCGGTGATTTCCGCGCTGGGCACACTGGTCCTCGCAGTCCCGCCGGCAATTGGGGCACACACAACAACTCCCGCAGTACAGTTTAGGTCCGTGGGCAGGAGGGTTTAAATCCCACAGTACTCCGTGTGGCACAAGCAGCACAATCCTCTGACTCGACGGTAAGCAGCAACAATCCGCACCAACAGAAAACAAGCCCTGATTTTACTATACCTGGGGGCAGGTGGCTGTGAGCACGAGCTCGGGCGCAGGGCATGTGGGGGTTATTGCAGGGCAGGGTGCAGGGAAGAGGCGGACAGGAAGTTAACTGCAGATATTGATGAGGTGTTAGTGAAACGACAGGTCGGTGTCAGTCTGAACAGAGTTAAATAGAGCTTAACAGCTGCTGCAGGGGGGAAGACGGGGGAGTGAGACAGGGCAGAAGTAGCACACTGGCACTGCCAAAGCTCCTACGCTCTACCACAGGTGAGCAAAGAGCATGAAATGTACCTGAAAGGAGTCATGAAAACCTTTTCCTCCGGCGGTAATGAGTATGCAGGGACGAGACTTCCTTCCGGGCAGCCCTCCGATCTGTATAGTGGTGACGTGGGCGCAGGAGTCTTGGTTGCTAGGCGACCCTCCGGCTCCGCTCCAGCTGCAGCACGTCTCTTCTCCTCAGCGAACCCGGCCTCGGGCAGTCGGCCCGAGTAGCGTTGGTGAAGCCAAAGCAGGCACTCAGCACTTCTGGGGATCGGGGGCCGGTGGTGATGAAATACCGGCCCTCAGTGCTTCTCTCCGGTCACGGGCCTGTGGTGGTGATACACGCAGCACTCTCAGTGCTTGTTGAGAGCAGATAGGCGTGCCGGCAAGGCGGGCTTCACGGCTTTCCCGGCACCGCCGTGAATTGGGAAAACGCCACTGATTTATCACGCATGCGTACGATGTAAGGCATCGCGCACATGCGAGACAAAGAGTGCCAATTCACCCACCAATGAAATGACAAACAAGCATTGAAAATGCAATTGGACTCGTATTTCCACGAGACCGATTGCATTTTAAACGACAGTGCGTGGGTGAAAGAATGCTTGAACCGGAGGGGGTGGGGGGAGCGTGGCAGAGCAAGAAATTACAGACTACGGGAGGGAACAGGGAGAGGCAGAGAAACAAAACAGTATTTGAAGTAAAGGGGCCGATAGCCATGGAAGGACAAAAATGACGCCATGGCAGTCAGGAGGCGGGATTAATAAGCTGGCAACCAATTAGAATGCAGCATTTCAGATTTGAGCCAATCAAAAGCATGGGTGGAAAGTGGGCGGAGCTTCCCCCGCTAGACTGTATACAGCATCTCTCAACGAGACAGAGCATGCGCTGCCTAGGCGAGACCTAAAAAAGAAAGGAGAAATAAAATAATTTCTCCTTTTAGTAGCTCCATTGAAATTACATTAACTTTTGGCACTAAACCCTGTCTTCTATTGTTTGTAGATAGGGTTTTGTGTCAAAAGGCATGGGTGGATGCATGGAAATGCCCATATACCACACATGTAATGCCCCCTTGGCTCTAAGTAACGCAAAAGAGTATATTTAGGGTACTTTCCAGGGCAATACAAGTTTCATGATGGAAAATAAATGAAAAATAAAATTTTTGTGCTGGAACCCAGTGAAAACTATTTGAAAATCTACTCTTAAATTGGTAAAAAAACAACATTCTGTGCTCGTTAGCGTCACTTTTGTGATGCTAACCCAGCGCAAAATGTTTCAAAATCTACCCCCTTATCTATTAGTCACTGCTTCTCCAGAAAACACATTTCATCACTGAGACAGTCGACATGTTTCCTATTAATGTTTTTAAAAGGAAAAGTTTTTGAAATGTCCTCTAGGGAACCCCTTCAAAGGCTAATTGTATACCAGACTATAAACTGAACACAGTGAGCTGTTTTTATTTATTAATACTATGTTCAATGGGTGTTGCAGAAAGTAACGTGACACTGCCACCTGTTCAACAGAATTGAGCATTTAATCTACTGCGCTCTGCCACATTTTCTTTTTTTTTTGTATGATTGATTGTGTTAATTGCTTATATTGAAAATCTACATGCAGCATATTGTATTTCGTGCAGTCCTGCCGTGCATTAATTGTTCACTGCTTGTTTGTTCCTACTGCGTGGTGTTTTTATTCATGCTAGTGTTGCAAGCCAACTGCAGAATTTGCAATTCTTTTTACGGAACACCAGAGATATATCTTAGTACAACTCTTCAAAACTTTCTACATGAACAAACAAGCATTTGCAATGCAATTGGTCTCGCCTTTGGGACCTTATATGTATTAAGCTATGCAGCACATTAGCATGGGTGCTGAAAAATCTACTGTTCCTCAACATGGAGGGAAAGCAAGCACCAAACTGTGGAACACCCAGGTATGGGAACACATGGAGAGAAATTCTGCCTCTCACCGGGAAATTATATTGTCCAAAGCTCTGTTTTTCATATAAAATAAGCAACTTCAATGGTCATATCACTGAAAATACAAGATTTGAAAAAAAAATTATTGTCTACGGGTGCTCGCGAAAGACAAATTTCTATGGCCTGGAACCCAGGGAATGCTAAAGTGATTGTGGTATTTTACTGACGTCTGCTGGTCGTTTTCTATCAAGAAAGTTAAATAGAGGCAGTTGCCAGAAAAAATAAAAAAAAGAATGTCCATGAGCAGAAAGCAATTCTGGTATTTTACTGATCTTTACTACTCATTTTCTAACAAGACAGGTAAATAAAGGCAGTTGAACAGAAAAAAAGTCCCTAAGCAAACTAGTCCTGGGGATGATCTCCAGATGTACCAGATCCCACAAAGTACATTCAACAGATCTTCCAGACAGCGCAAGCGCTGTCTAGGCTCGACCTAAAAAATTACCCATATCAGATAAAACAATAGTGTAGGAATGCTTGTCTGAGTCAATAAATTAGGCTCCTTTTCCTTTGGGCTACAATCTACAAGAGCATGTTTCGACCAACCAGTTACACATGGGCATAATGTCACACTACGTTTCAAAGACCGAGGCACAGTAATTTCGAATATAGCTTACAAAAAAAAAAACATATTCCACAACTGAAATATTTCTTGAATGCTAGCATCAGACTTGCGAACATGCAACGTGAGCTCTTACCAAGTAAATTACTATGGTGTTTGGTTGTTCTAATGCTGAAAAAGGTTGCTATCGGTTGTAATAAAAAAAGTCTATGTCTTCAGGTCTTTCTGTTGAACCACACCCACTCCGATGCACTTCATTGCCCACTAGACCACTCTCAAAGGACCCTCTCATGCACACCACCACCCCTTCTTCCGAAATTAAAAACAAATTCTCTTCAACGCATCTCCTCTGCCCACTCAGGATCGACCATCTCAGTCAACACTACAGCCGCAAAACTCCTCCAACTCATCATGGGCCACTCTCCCTAACACCGTAGGGGGTCCCATTCCCTGCCTTGCACTTCTCGTTTCAATATGCCCTACTCTTACCCTCCTTGAGACCCGCTACTGTTGGCCCGCCCATACATCTTCTTCAGTCTTTTACACAAGCACAAAATTTGGGTCCTGCATCCAACTTTCAAGCCTAGTTAATAAAAGACGGGCAAACACTTTCTGTAAGACGTCAATAAGGCTAATGGGCCGATAGTTTGCCGGATCTAATGGAGAGGCCTTCTTGTGGATGGGAATAATTTCTGCGCCCTTCCAAGTATAGGGGATGTCCATACCCAAGAGGATTGCATTAAAATATAACAATATCTAAACCGGGAGCTTTACCAGGGGAGAGGCTCTTTAAGGCAGCCTGAATTTCACAAGAGGTGCAGAGTGGAAGGTCAGACGACCATACTTCATTAGACACTTGGGGAGATGGACCAGTCAAAAATGGTGCTGACTCAACTAAAATGTCCCTCGTCGGGAGACAAAAAAGGGGCTTGAAGTGCGCCAGCCAAACCTCTTCACTCAAGCCGGGAGTTATAGCAGAAGATCCCTCTTGTCTACCACACCTAAGTTCCAGAAGGTCCTGGAATCATGGTTATCCAAGGCGTCCTTTATATTAGCCCACCTGGCAACCTCCCACTCCCTTTTAGATTCCGATATTATGGATTTATACACGTGTCTGGCTCCTCTAATACTATGCGGGGTACCACTTTTCACCTCCCGCAAAAGTGCCCGATTTGCATCCCTGCAACTAGAGTTGAACCACTTAACTTGGTTCCTCACCCCATTCAACTTAGAATTGGCCGTAACATAAAAAAAACTAGCAGCCATGGTAATGAGTTTAGAGTGAGTAATCTCTAGTTCTTGAAAATATGATGGATCCTGTCTACCCTCCATAAGAACAAACGCTTCAGCTAGAAGGATGGCCACATGGGAATAGCGTACGGCAATTTTGTCTGGAGCAGTCAAAAACTTTGACCACCTGATACGACGACCACCTGCCACCACTGTTAAATTAGATACTATAGACTGGTCCGGGGTCCCTGTAGCTCGTTTGGGATCCAAGTAATGCAATAATTCCAATCTGAGAAGATTGTGATCACTATCAGCCCTATCCACTATGGTAAAAGATTTAAGATGGGACCAAAACTCCACATTTACCAAAATGTAATCAATAGTTGAGCTTTTGCCCAATCTATTATAAGTATACTTCCCCGGGGCATCAGGTAGAAGTCTGCCATTACAAGCTCGAAGAGAGTGGATAACTAAGAGCTTGTTGATCTCAACAGCCAATGGAGTTAAACGTTTAGCAGGATACATAAGGCAGTCCTGAATAGCCCAGGTTGATGGAGGGGATACCAGCCAGGGGTTCGAAGTGGCAGTTGAAATCACCCCCAATGACTTTGTGGACCAATGCAGGAAACAAGGTCAACAGGTCATCGGGGGCGTTAAGAATGGTAAGTCTCAACCGTAGTGGAGTGATTTACCAGTACCGAAGTACCGTCCCCAAATTTCAGGATGATACAAAGAATATCTAATGAGTGGGAGTCAATCACTCTCACTGTACACCCCAAGTGAGTAGCCACCCAGATGCATAAACCCCTCGAGCCCTGCACAGCCGGAATACGATAGGAGGCAAAACCAACCCTAACCGGAGGAGTCACCATCCAAGTCTCTTGAAAGAGGCATAGGTCATAATCATCCACCAAAGCTTCCAAATCAGGATTAGAGAGTTTTGTACCCAACCCTGCTACATTCCATGACCCAATTTGAGAACCAGAGTTGACATCCCCAAGTGAGCCACGGGGTACAATTTCAGAACCTATGAGTGAAGGGGGACCTCAGTGGGTCACCAAGGGCAAACCTGCACCGTCGGAAAGATTACCAGTGCTTGAGCCAAAGGAAGTCATTGATGTATTTAGATGACAAGCAGTGGGAAGACCAGCCTCTACACTCTTCCCCACCATCTTGATGGCAGCAACCCCATCATGTATTAAACTTGAAACCCCCAAACAGGGGACTAGTCAAACCTCGCTGCCCAGAATACCAAAAGAATTGGTAACTGGAACGTTATAAACAGCCGTCTGTAAACCACAATAAGAATTCCTTAAGGCAGGCCCGCCCAAACCAGCCGACCGTTGATAAAAATAACCCAGAGGAAGAGGTAAAATCGGGCTCTGGGAAGGCGACCCTTGCCATTCAAGAATGTAATTTACCACTCTAGGATCCCTAAAGTTGATTATGACATAGTCACCTCCCTTTTCTTTTTGATTCACCCCCAACCAACTCACCCTTCTCACAAACAAAATTTCCCCCTGACCCCCTCTTGGCAAAGGTCTAGAGATGTTCAACCAGTGAGTAACCTTATTCTTCAGCTCGAGAAAAGATTCCTGGCATGCACCAGACAATGGGGGGACGCCTGTTAAAACCACCACATATGGCGAGGCCTCCGGAGGCAACTGGGGAAGGAATGATGATGGTAATTGCCCAGTGCTATGGTCGGTCCTGCCTATAGAGTGAGGTATCAAGTCACAGTCCACTCTCCTCTTACCAGATGTAGAAATAGAAAAAGAAGAGAGGGGAGGTGGCAAGTTGGATACAGGCACAGATGGCCTGATAGGTGGAAGAAGAGCAGGTGCATTAGAACTTAAGGTGGGGGAAAGTCTGTTCGTAATAGCTGATACCCGCGCCCCAATATCATTAGAACTAAGTACAGTAGGACAAGTGGCTTGAAGAATAGGCATGGAAGTCACAGGGACCGTATGAGTAGTCTCACTTCCGGAAGGGGCAGGTGTGTGCCCAGCATTTTTATTATTATTAATTAAAGAGACAACTCTATCAATTTTGCTCATCAAGCATTTAAATTGAGAAGTGATGAGTTGTTCCAAATGGGTTTGCAAATCAATTAATAGATGAGTAGCCCATACCGGCGGAGCTGAAGAAACAAACGGTTGAGTTGGTCCTAGATATAGAGGTACTCTGGGTACAGAGCTATTTTTAGAAGGTTTGTTAGGTGGCTTTACTTTCTTATTTCTACCGCGGGGCTTTTGAGTCCTGGGAGTTTCTTGAAGAACATGGGATGGTGATATATTATTAGACGAACTAACCACTGGGCTGGCCGCTGGGTTTGCTTGACCACAAGGAAGCTCAGCAAATGAGGGTGCAAGCAGAGAGTCCTGATAGTTATCCGTAAAAATGGACACATTCCCAGGTAATGGGGGGGGGGGGGGATAAACTTGGGGTAAGGGAGAGACGTCTCTCAGTATTCTCTATTGCAGTTGCCACCACCCCTATAGTTTTTTGCAGCATTTCGTCGATGGCTGTGAGGCTTGGGACAGGAGTATTAGAGACTACATTTTGTCTAGTGCAAGGACGGCTAGTCGCTGACTTAGTTTTACCCATAATCTTTGACCTGGCAAAGATGAAGTGGAAACTAATAAAGAACCCCCAGATCAATAGCAGCAGAGCGCTATAATATCCCTCGATTACAATACCGGCTTAACCAACAGGGTTGCCCAGAGGAAGATGAAACAAATTGTACAAGCACCCTACTTAAAACAAGTAAGAACCACAATACTGATATTAAACAACCCGGACCAATCCTTGATCGGCCAGCCAAGAAAGGTTGCCCAGCCCGGCCTCCCTCGGCCTCTGACGGCCTAGGACGGCCCGCCCTTGTACCGGGCTTCTCCTGGCGCGTCCCGCGGGACGAGGTTCCAAACAGGCCCTTATGCGCCTCCTGGCGCCTGGAGATAGCGTCAGCAGCGTCCTCGCCGCAAGCGGGATTGCTGGGGGATGTAGTCCCGACCACAGCGTTCAGCGGAGCCAAGCCCGGCTGGAAAAAGAGTCACAAGGAAATAATCCCCCGCAGCAGCATATGTCAGTAGGTAGCGGTGCCAAGCCCGGCCAAGGATGTTTACTCAGGACAGGTTGCACATTTTTTGTATTTGCAGTTATTCAGCTACGTATATGAAAATGTTTTGTGATGACCTGTCAAAATCGATACCTGAGCTGTAGTGCTTCCCTGTAAGAGATCCTCGTCACTTGTTAGATGGTCTGCTGAAAGGATCTTTACAATCTTCAAAGTTAATGAAGAATGCTATTGGCTTTTTAGTCTATTCTGGCGCACTGTTTTGTTATGTGCGGGAACTAAAACACAAATATTTCTCATTTTGTGCTTTGTGTGGCATCAAAGAAAGAGTCATCCCAACTGTGTCACTTAGCTGATGGTCCTCAGTCCAAGGGGCTGTGAAGGCTATATTATCCATGTGGCAACCGTTTACAGATTGTTTGCTGAGTGATGATGTCAAAGGCAAGAAATGTGAGGATATTTGGTTGCATATTGATAGTGGTGTGAAAAAAAGTACACTGTACTACATCTTAGATTTTTACAGGAAAACATAACTGTTGTAGTGGACATAATACAAAAAACTAGAGTCTGAAAACACCCTAGTCTGCCAAGTGTTCAGCATAATTGGTGAAGATGTGAAACATATCCTTGATAGTAGGCTGGGCGACAACTTAAGTGACTTTGGCACTGCAATATGTTCTATGTTAGAGTGCTTGCCACTCGGTAAACAAAGCAATGCTGAAGAGCAATTCAGGAACTTTTATTTTACAATGTATGAGAAATGGCTTGCAATGATGCATAGAAATGTCCCTTCAACAACCACAGCATTTGGTGAAGTCAATGAAACCTCAGTGTGGTACTCTGTACAAGTTCTAGATCCCTTCCGTAAGGGGGTATTTTCTCTGTAGTTTTAAAAGTGCTGCTTAATTTTTGACTGCTTCAATAACTCTGAGGGCATAAGCGCTCAGTTCAATGCAAATGTTGCAGAACCTGCCCAGAGAATCATAATCTTCAAGTACACCGGTACTGGCATGGAAAGCTATGTCAGTGGCCATTGTTAGCAAATTGTGTACTGGTTGTTTTGGTGTTGCCCGTCTCAAGTGTCAATGTTGAGCGGGCCTCTTCACAGAAAAAGGATACATGGGATGGAAAAAACGAGCGCACATGACCAAAGACTCACTAAAAATTATTGTATGGTGTACTACAATAAGTTTCATTTGCAAAAATGTATTTGAACCTCATATACAATGTACGTACACTGTCTATATACCATGCATGATCAGTGTAGAAAGCAAGCAATAACAAAAGCAAAACGTTCCATAAACACTGGAAAAACACTGTTTCTGTTGTTTTTAATGGCGCAAAAATGTGCAACCACTGATAAGGCATGAAAATCGCTTGAAAACACTGAAAAAACCCCACCACTATTTTACATAGTGCTCACTATCTAAATAACACACACCATACAACACACGAAGTAAAGGGGCCAGTAGCCATGGAAGGATACAAATGATGACATGGCCGTGATAAGGAGGGACTAACAACTCAAGCCTATATACCAATCGGAAGGCAGCATTTAGGTATGACAAGAACACAAGCCTATGAAAAAGATGGGTGGGAGAGTGGGCTGGGCTTCCCTCCCGTACTCATCTACCCCAGATCAATCCAAGAGCAGTGCTTGCGCGCTGGCTCAGGGCTTGACCTAAAAAACTGAGTTGTCTTTGACCGTGGGAGCACGTGCTTCACGGACAAGAAACCGCACAAAAGTGTGGAAACCTCTTCCTTGTCATAGGCCTTACTTAGTGAGTCTCTTACCTTGGCACAGAGCAATGTTTATACACCCTTTAGGATGATTCATGATAGGAACCCCCTCCCATTATCATGAAAATAAAAGAACAGCTTCTAATACCTAGTCTTCCTTTTATAACCCAGCCAAAATAGAAAAAGTAATTTAAAAAATACCCGTAGCTGTATAAAGTGATATGATGGCAGGGTGGGAGTGAATGTAGAACTGACCCGAGGAAAACTACGACTCGGAGTAATGTAGTAAGTAATGCGAGCATTGCCTCTGCCTCTGTTTTCTTCACCCCAGTCCTTATTTATGAAGGTTTAACCAAGCACCGATCTAGAAACTTGATTACAAGGTTTCTTTCCATAAGACTTCATTGCTCTCTATTTTTTTGTTTAAATGTCAAAGAAAAATGTTATGCAACCCCCAGTGTTTAAATTATATTTTTCACACATTACTGAACACATTATTGCATGTTGGAACCTCCTTCAACACTCTGGTACAACAGGAAGAAGAAGAACCACCTCACTGTAACAGGAACCAAAACTATGAGGGGAAGACCAATTGACTGTATTACATAAATCATCTAGTGAACCACCATTAAAGGTTTCCCAAGAAGCAGACCTCCCTGCCATTGATAGACCCTGACAGTATGGTTAAGAGGAGTAACTGTCAACTGAAAAGCCAGAGAAACAGTTTGACATATCCATCTACTCAAAGTGGATGTAGCTGGATGCATTCCCTTTCCAGGGACTCCAGAGGTCACACAAAGAGACTATACTTTTCATATCAAAAGGCCTTTTTTCTTCATCTGAAGAAAGAGAAGAGAAATAAACAGGCAGAACCACATCATGCTCCAAATGAACAATAGAAACAATGTTTGCTAAAACAAAAATAAAAAATCTGAATTTGTGGGTAAAACACCTGTAGCATGGGCAGGTCCAATGTTCCACCAGCGGAATCTTGGGAGCATCGGCCGGGAGCAGGATGCTGAGGTCATTGGTCGATGGTGCACTACTAATTAGGGGGCCATCTGAAAACACACTGCACAAGGGGCCTTAAAGGTGAGTCAGAGGGGGTCCCACTCAAGGGAGCAGGTTGCAAGGCCCTCGAGAAATTGGGAGCACTGCTGGTTTGTCGGTACCCTGGCTGGGTGGGCTGGGTAGAGAGCAGATATGTCAGCCGGGCTGGGGACGCTACAAGATGTCCACTCAGTCAGGAACATGCGGCTTGGAGAGGTGATACCAGTCACGAAGTGGGTCTCAGAGGTCTTGACATCCTTTGACAGTTGCTTGCATCCTGGGCAGTTGGAGTCCAGAGTGGACTCTTCATCTTGGTGAAAGCAGCAGAGGGTCGGGTACCACAGGTGTTGATGCGGCATGGCTCCGCTAGGTCCTGGTGTCCCCAAACTTGGTGGGGAGACCCTCCGGAGCTGGTGTTCAACTTTTGGTTTGAGTTCTGCATTCGTGTTGCTGAGGAACAGCAAGTCAGGAAAACAGATTCTGCTGGTACAGTGCTTGCGGGCTGCAGGGGAGTAGTACCACTACTCCAAGGTAGTTCTTTGGCAATTTGCAAATGCTGGACGTGCTCTGGGGTTCTTGAAGGCCTCACAGTTGCAGGCAGAGACAGCACACAACAAAGTTTGAGTTCTTAAGGCAGCAGGCAAGGTGGGCATCAATTTTCTGCAGCAGGACTTCAGTCCTCGGATCACCATCACTTCTTTGTCCTTATTATCTTTTTGTCCATTGAATATAAAGTTCAGGTTCCAGGGATGTCACTTAAAGGGGTGATACATAGTAGTCAATTGGCTACCTACCTTTAGAGTGCCTACAACCTCTAAGTGACCACTTCCAGCTGTAAGGGGTACTACCCTGACTCTAATTGGCTAGTTTCCTCACAAACCAAAATGGAGAGAAATGAAAAGTGGGCTTCACATCACAAGCTCACCTTAGGGGTCGTGCTGGCTGAATGTTGACCCACCTCCTGATTTAACACATTTTCCCGTTTGTCCTCCCGCTAGATGTGGAGCAGGAAAGGGGGTTGCCATCCTCCATTATCTGGAGATTCTAATTTCAAAGGCAGCATCGCTTTTGAAGCTTTTTGCCTTGGACAGCCATCCTGGCCTGGGGAGGCCTCTGCCCAGAGCAAGCTTTGTTCCTAGCCTCTGAGAGTGTTGGCTCTACCCCATGAGGTCAGAAAAATGTCTGGTGGTGGTGGACTGGCTAAGATTAGTCAGAGACCACACCAGTGCTTCGTAGGTTTTCAGGGGACCCTTTTAAGCCTCCTGGGTGCATTTATTAATAAATCCAACACTGACATCAGTAAGGATTTATTAAGACAAGATGTTTGGTACCACACATCTTAGGGTACAGTGAAGCCATGGAGCTAGGAAACTCGTAATGACAAGTATCCAGCCCATGATCTCTCGATGGCTTCCCTGTAAACTTAGACTATTCAAAATGGCTTGAATATTGCAGGGCCATATCTGCTCATGCAAATATGTTGTCACATGAGGTATAGTGCACCCTGCCCTGGGGCTATAAGGCCTTCAGTAGGGGTGATTTACCTATACCTCATGCAGTTTATGGGGGGCATGGCACACAGTGTTTTGTGTCATGTCGATTCTTCAGTTTTCTCTGCAACAAGTCATGCAGTTTGCAATGGCAATTTGCCTGGTCTTGGTGGTCTTGGTGAGGGATCCAGAGGGTGGCACAATTTGTGCTGCTGCCCTAGTGGACCCTCTTCAATAATAATGCCCTGGGTACCAGGGGTACAATTTACTAGGGACTTATAGGGGTTGCTGAAGTTGTGTCAGTAGTGGTACAGTTTGCGGGAAAGAACACTGGTACTGGCAACCTGGTTAGCAGGGACCCAGTACATTTCAGTCAGAGTTACATAAAAAAACAGACAAAAAGTGTGTGAGGATACTTCAACAATAACCCAGTTTCTCACACCAGGTCTAACACCATCTTATCTGGATAAATCCATATACATGACTGCTGAGGTAATAAAGCACCAAATTCACCTAGACAGCGACCCTGTCAGCAGAGTCATCTTCCAGTGATGGGACAGTTGTGGTCATCAGCCTGCTTTGAGGTTTCCCACTTTAGCAACGTTTTGGTTTTCCAGTCAGTGGTGGTATCAGCAATACTAGTCACTTTAATCCATCGTGGGTTGCTAGGTTGAATCAAGATGAAATGCTTCTGGTACACAGTTAAACCCAGTTTCACTAACACTGCACAGCAATAGCAAGGGACCCCCTCTCAGTACAGGTCACCCCTGGATCTTTCTCTCAAGTCTGTTAAATTCCTCTGGGTCTTCATACACTCGGAACTCTCTGGGCCTCTCGTTCCTGGACAGTCTCTCCTACTGCAGGGCAGGTACACTCATTTCCTCTTTCTGCAGGCATGCAGTCTTCTAGGCTTCTTCAGGCAGACCCTTTGCTCTCTAGCAGAGTAGAATGTCTTCAGGTGATGTCCCCTTTCCTTTGGGAGACTGACTGTCAGGGAGACACCAGCCCTGATTTCACAGCAGCCCTTTGAGCATTCTGTGTTGCACACCCTTTTTTGGTCACGAAGAACTTTTAAACACAGTTTCAAGACAGGGGATTTGAATCACTGTCTCAAACTTCAGAATTGGCTCGGGTGGTTATTTTTCAAATGTCCTTCTCAGGCTGCTTTCCAGACACAGCATTTGAATAAAGTGATACTTCTCACAGAAGATACCATCAAGGTGATCTCAAACAGGAGCACCCATATCATGAGCACAATGTAGTGTGATTTTTCAGTACCTTACTGCCATCAGCCATCCTGAAGCAACTATCAGAGACAGAAAAAAGGGCAGGCATAGCCTAGTAACTTCCACATCTTGAACAGCAACTGCATTTCCACCCTTCATTCCTACCAATTATCAAATAGTAGTGCTCAAGAAGGACTAATCAGCTGCCCCTTACTAACAGAATCATCATGGAATTTTAAAAGATAGTCCAGCCTTCATTCTCTTCACTACACTGCCTGGTTCTCCACACACCAGCACCGAAAGGTGGCAATATACTTTCACTATCTGGGGGAGCTATCCAATTTCTCGTCCTGCATCATGTGCCATTCTGAGCAAGGAGCATCCAGAATGTATTGGACTGGCTTCAGTACTAAGTCACATCCACCAAGTCCGACTGCCATGCACGTATCACTGATTAACAGCACGTGCACACACTCAACACACACTCAGAATCTTAAACAAATTAGCTGGGTCTTACCAAAGAGACACACTTTATAGGACAGGAGTCAATAGACCACACTGTTCTTGAGACATATGAAATGGTCTGGTCACATTATACATTGTCAACCATGGTACACTGCTACTGCTTTATGTGAGGAAACCAGAACAGTGACAGTGGTCTACTGTTAATTATGAGAGCAAACTTAGTGCACCTATCCAGGTGTCAGGGCAGGTCCTGGACCTCACATTGTGAGGGACAGACCTAAACTACTGGGCACATATTAAATTGGTGTGTTGGCCTAGCCAAAACAAAAATCAATATACTAGGGGCAGTATTTTACATAGGGCACACTTTTTCTGTTTGCAGCACATCGTACCTTTAAACAGGTGCACAGGGTGTAAACAGGAAAAGTGCACCCTATCATGTAGAATGCACTGCCCTCAGGGTAGCCCCGAGAACTCGCACTGCCCTAAGGTATGCTGGCATGTATCTTCTCCTGAGTGGCCTAACAGCATGTTGAACTGGTATCCTGACTTTTTATTGGCCTAACTAGCGCACCTAATCTAGCATGTGCACTCAGGCCTTGAACTGTCCATAGTACAACCAAGTTCCAGAACCTGTTCTGTGACATGGATAGACATAACACCAGGACTGGGCGTAGTTCACGGAGTTTTGCTACGTGGAACTCTGAGAAGTTACAAAAAAACTCCACGAAGTTCCGCGAGTGGCAGAGTGCGGTGCGAACTGCAGTTTGTGCTGGTATTCCTGCCGTTTGGGTAGAAATTACCGTTCACGATCACGAGTGGGGAAAAAACTTCACTGCACAGCGCGAAGCGGCGTTTTCTGCACTCCACGACCTTCGCGGAGTGCAGAAAACGCCGCAAACTCTGCGAATGGAGCGAAGTTCACAGCCCAGGCCTACATAACACAAATTCCCTATTTAATGACATGGAATTACTGCCCTCATACTGGGTTGTCGACATAAAGCAGTGGTGACAATACACCAGTTTTTATGGATTCATAGACCTGAGCATTTTATTTTTCAGTTCTAGGAGAGCAGTCTCCCAGACCCACTATTGTAAAGATTCAATGAGATGTAACGCACAGATCCTTGCACTGCCATTCCAGGCGCATGTCACCTGGTGGATTTTGGCACATGTATCAATCAATCAATCAATCAGGGAATTGTAAGCATGCTACTCACCAGTGAGGGGTCTCAAGGTGCTGGGGGCGGGGTGTAAGCAGCTCCGTTCAGTCGAAGAGCCAGGTATTGAGTGTCTTCCTGAAGATGTTCATAGAGGGACACGCAGAGGCGTAGCTAGAGCTTGTGGCGCCCGGGGCTATCCTTCAGATTTCCGCCCCCCCTGGGGGGGTGCTGGAGAAAAAGGACGGCAAGCACCTGAAAGAGGTCCGAGACCCACGTAGTATCGCCGCTAATAGTTACCTCGATCATGAAAGTTACATGCACATACATGACACAGTCCAGGGCTAGACAGCCCCTGTCCCCAAAATATTGCCACCTGGGATGGACGGCCCCCACCTAGCTACGCCGCTGAAGGAAAAGCAGAAGGAAACCCAAAACTTACATCAGTTCTACCTACTCTGCTTGTGACATCTCACTCATAACATCACAGCTTTTGCAGGACCCTTGTCCCCTGTCCCCTATTTACCCCGTCCGTGACCTCAGCAATGTCTGCAGACCGGTCCACCAAACTGGGTTTGACCACGATTCCCCTGGCAGGACCTTCAAGATACTACAGGTGAGTCCAATGCACCTGATCACTGGACTAACTTGAGTTCTGCAGTTGGGGCAGTACCAGCCCTGCAGTGGAAGCCTTCTCACTCCACCCAAGCCCCCCATGAGAGCTCAGTAGACGCCATCCCACGTGCCCCTCCCAGGAGAGAGCAGTGGAGCCATCCACTGCCCCAGCCGCAGAAGAACTACATGCCCTGACCCCACCCATCCCAGGAGAGAGCAGTGTAACCATTCTACTCCTCCCTCCCGCCAAACAGAGCATTCAACACCAACTCAGTGTCGCCTACGGTCACTACAGTATAGTAATGTGAGTTTTTTAAAGACTGTCAGTGCTCCGAAAGCATTTCAATAAGCTGGAGTGTCAGGCCAGAGAATGCAGTAGAATGTGAAAAATTCAGTTTTTACCAGGCCAGAAGGGGGATCTGACCCGTGGCCCATCGTAGAGACAGCCTTGACCCTGCACCTGTCACTACAGACAGCCCCATGCCCGCAAAAAGATGTAAAAATCTATAGAAATATTTTCATGGGGGGAAAAGGGTATACTAGGAGGGGACAACCCACGGAATCTGCAGAAGGAACCGTGGCAATGTATACTAATAACAGTTTAGTTTCCCAATGTAATATTAAAATGAATTGCACCCAAGGTGCCTCGTTTCAATATTCCTGAAAGTTTAGAAAGCAAAGTAATTGAATGTGAGTCCTGATATCATGGTATGTGCCTGTCCTCACAAACATCTCTGGTTAGCACGTGAGTAATGCCAAGGTCTCTGCACTTTCATATCGCCCGCGCACTTTTTGTGTGTGTTACTAAGAACACACAGGTGTTGCTTGCCACATTCACTCTTCAGCTGTAAATGTCCACTTCAGCACAGACTTACTTTGCTGAGCTGATGCTGTAATCAAAAACAAGCACTGGCAAAGCCAAAAGGTCTTGCTTATGAGAGCTATTGCTTTGGCAATGCTTTGTAGCCATGCTGTACAGCAGTGCAGATGCTTTGCAGTGTGGCTAAAACTAATTTTAAATGACACTAATACACAGCCAGGGCTAATGCACTTTTACCCGATACTGCCCCTTAAACTATCCCAACCATCAGATATCCCAATCTTCCCTCACACTGTCCCCTTCTACCTTCAATCTAGCACTTCTATGCTCAAATGATCCCCCCCTTTCAACCTAACCCCCTTCACCCAAACTGCACCAAACCAACCTCTCCAATACCAAAACGACCCCATCTTCTCGCTACCCCATTCTTTTAGACTACCTCTCCACTCAAACTACTTCCTATTGTCAAAGAACTCTGCCTACAGTCAGAGTATCTCCACTTACTACCTTCTAGAACAAAGTCACCCCTTCAAACAAACTACCCCTACTTTCATGCGAACTCCACCTTCAAACTACCCCTCCAATGCTGAAACTACCTCCAGTTGTAAACTATTCCCTTCCAACTTCCTCCCCAGCACCAAAGCTACCCTATATTTTGTCACATCCCTCCTGACCTCTAAATACTTCCAACTTTCAAACTGTCCCCACTTCCTACCTACTACTCCTATACTCAGTCTCTCAGTATCAACTTACCCTGCGCACTCAGCATGACCCATTTTACCTGAGCAAATCTTCGATGTCACAATGTCAGCCTCAATACCCCATGCCCCTTCCCTTTCACTATACCAAGGATTTCTAGAACTGGTCTTATTTACTGATACTGAAATTCACCCTCTCTCCTCTTACATTTTATTATTCCATAAATTATAATATAGATGTAACAATATAATGTTGAGTAATCTAATTCTAGTCGCGTAGCACAAAACCCCTTAGAATTCTTGCAAAGTGGGTGTAATGGGGTAGGAACCACACCAACAGGCCTAGAACTCCAAGCAAAGCCATATCAACTAAACTAAAGCCATACAAACTAGCGTAGCCCAGTACAAACAACAGACAATGGGAAATGCCAAAATATTTCAAAGCATATTAGATGTGATATTTGCTAAAATTACACACAGTGCCCAATTTACCCTTAGGAGGCTGTCTGCACAAAAGAATTGCATTCAAGGGTTTTATTCAAAACACAAAACTCATACAAAGTATTGTTTCTCTGTCTTTGCATAAATTAAAAATCATATTTGTCACAAATAACAGAGTTATTTGCATGTGTGTGGCTGATGCCATCATTGTGGCACAATGCGCAGTAAATACAATGCAATGCTAATTTTGGTTGTGCAAGGGAGACTATTGCACATAGTTGCATAGTGTGAATCTTGGTAAATCTGCTCACAAGTGTACTGAATTTAGAACGTGCTAGATCAGTAAATGCACACAAACATAATTACCCCTTCAACACCCAAACTACTTCATACTCCTACTACCTCTGCCTTATATTAACCCATCCTATATTTAAACTATCCAACCTTTTAAATTACTCCTTCTACCCTCACATTATATCACCAAAACTCACACACTACACCAGGCCCGGCTCCAGGAACTTTTATTTGGGTGGGCCAAGGGTGCATTCGGGTGGGCCACTACAGGCCCGATTTGTCGCTTATATGTCTAGCCAGGCCTGCTTCCAGCCCTCCTTTATCTCTTCTTAGTCTACCAAGGCCCAGTAAAACACACTTTTCCAAATCTCTTTCTAAATGTTATTACTCTCAAAAAGTGTTTTTTTCTCCATGTAATGTCCCTTTGATGGGAAGAGGAGATTTCTAAGGTGGGAGTATCAGGCAAGTGACACTACACAGGCTCCCCCCGTGCGAGCTTTCAGGAAGAATCCCTCTTCATTACTACCTCCACCTGACCCCAGACTCTGCAGCGTGCTCCCTTACAGGCTTGATTATTCACTTTTCTACCACCCCTCTTCAGTGCATCTTATCTCACAGCTGACCTTGGGCCCCAGCCCCATATGAGCCACCATCCAGTTGCATTTTCATTATTCCTGGTAAAAAACATTAGTAAAATCACCTTCAAACTTGAAGCATTGAATATAGCAGTAAATGTAATTAGCATGCACTTTAAAGTATGCTTCACAGTTTTCCTAATCACCCGACTGTTAATTAAATATAAGAAAACAGAAAGGCCATGACAGGGTTGGATTTAGTGCTGGTGCAAAAGTCTTTTTTTGGGGCCCTAACAATGACCTCTTTCTCCGTAGATACCTTTACTACCACCCTCCAACATTTTCCTTCATCTCTCCGCAGCCCCTCCTCCTCATGACCTCCTCCTCAGACTCCATCACTGCCACCCTCCACCAGTGCCCCTCATCGCTCCGTAGCCCCCCTACCCCATGACCTCCTCCTCGCTTACCTCACTGCCACCCTACACTAGTGCCGCTCATCTCTCTGTAGTTCCCCCCCACCCCCACCCCATGACCTCCTCCTTGGCTTCCCTCACTGCCACCCTCCACTAGTACCCCTCATCTCTCAGTAGTTGCCCCACCCCATGACCAGCTCCTCGTATTTCCTCACTGCCACCTTTAACCAGGGCCCCTCATCTCTGTTGCCCCTCTCTCATATGCATTCCATTTGTTGTATTGCGCTACTCATATCAGTGTAGGGTGTCACAGTACTTTACATAACGCACACATTACACAGAGACAATAAATCAGTCTACGGGGAATGTCACATAGGCCAATGAGGATTACACGTGTAGGAGTCACATGTCATCCATACTGGTGGGCAATATATTTTACAGGGCTTTGGTCTGGAGAAGCACAAACTCAGGATTTAAAGAGTACTCCAGTGGTTGGAGGTTGCCTTTACTGATAAAAATGTATGACTTCCCAAACAAACTCTTTTTAGCGACATCAGAATAATGAAAGACTGGAGAAGTTTTAACTATATCACAACACAAAAAAAGGTGAAATTTGTATGCAGCTCTTTGATGACAGTTCTGAGGTCACTGTCCTATTTTAGGATTGTAACTTCTGAACGGCAAGTAACACAAGGATCTCTGTGACAAAGGCAGTAACCCACCGAGCTACCCCCATAAAATACAGTTTATCTGCATTTAAAAACTAGCAACAGACAAATAAATGATTGCTCTCCAGCAAGATCATAAATCACCAGTTATCTGAACATTTTGTATTATTGTTGTACATCGGTTGCAGATTCATTGCCAAGGCCCACCCGGCCCACCCCCTAGAACCGGGCTTGCACTACACTCCGGTTTGAAAAACTGCCCATTCAGACCCACTGTGCTCTCCTACCTTTAACGTACACTTTATATTCGTAAACGGATCCCATCCAGGGGTGTCAGGCACCATAGCTGATTCATCCACGTCATCGGGGAATGGTGGTGGGGTGCAGGAATCCATCCCAACCCCTGCACGCGCTCTCCCTGGCTGCACCGGAAGTAGTGGGCTGCTCGACGTCACGGTGCACGCGCTGGAGCTTGTTCCACCGCGCGCCCAACGTGGTGCGTGTGCTGCTGGCGGCAATTTGTTGCTTTTTTGCAAGCACGTGAGCAGTGCTTGTACTTCAAACGGCGGCCGCGCGACACTGGCCCGTTGCGGCGGCCTTTATAATTTATTTGGGTACACTGACTTTCAGTGTCCCCAAATAAATTATAACGGCCGCCGCAACGGGCCAGTGCCGCGCGGCTGCCGCCGCCCTAAAAACAGTGCCGCCTGGGGCAGACCGCCCCCACCGCCCCCCCCTAGCTACGCCGCTGGGGACACGTCTGATGTTGACCTGGAGCTCGTTCCAAGTCTCGGCCATGATGTAGGAGAAGGCCCTTCTGCCCGTTTTGTCTCTGCTGATGCGCTGGGTTTTGGCAAGGACGAGGTCGGCATATCGGAGGTTTCTCTTGGGTACGTGGAAGGAGGTTCTCTCGTTGGGGTATGGGGGTTCAGTGCTGTTGAGGCATTTGTAGGTGTGGGTATCTTGAAAGTTATTCTCTTCTCGACAGGGAGCCAGTGGAGGTTTCTCGGGTGATGTACTCTTGCCGAGGGATGCAGAGGACGAGTCTGGCTAGGGTGTTCTGTATGTATGGTCTGCAGTTTGCGGAGGAGAAACTTTTTGATTCCGGCGTAGAGGGCATTTCCGTAGTCTAGTCTGCTGGGTCTGCTGGTTATAGGTGTGTGGGTGATGGTTTTCCTTGATTCGGGGGGATCCATTTGAAGGTCTTGTGAAGGATGCAGAGGGTGTTAAAGCATATTTGAGGTGACGGCGTTGACCTGACGGGTCATGGAAAGGGTGGAGTTGAGTGTGATGCCGAGGTTCCGGGCATGATCGGTGGGGGTGGGTGGGCTGCCGAGGGCGGTAGGCTACCAGGTGCTGTCCCAGGTGGTGAGGGAGGGTCCGAGGACGAGGACCTTTATCTTCTCTGAGTTGAGCTTCAGGCAGCTGCTGTACATGGTGACGGGGTCTTTGGTAAGGAAGAGGATGAGCTGGGTTTCGTCTACGTAGGAGACTATCTTGAGTCTGTGCTGTCTGACGATAGCTGCAAGGGGGGCCATGTGGATGTTGAAAATTGTTGGGCTGAGTGATGATCCTTGGGGACCTCCGCAGTTGATCCCTGTGGGTTCTGAGCGGAAGGGTGGCAATCTGATTCTTTGGGTCCTACCGGTGAGGAAGGAGCGGAGCTATTCGAGAGCGGTTTCTTGTATGCTGGCGTCATGGAGTCTGGCGGTGAGTGTGCGGTGGGAGACGGTGGACCAGGGATGTGGTGTGGTCATGGTGCAGATGTTATATTTGGCGACAAGTAGGGCAGTCTCATAGCTATGGTTGCTGCGAAATACGGATTGGGAGGGATCAAGGATGGAGTTCTCTTTCTCGTAAGTTGGGCGTTGACCGTCTTCTCAGTGACTTTGGCCACGAGGGGAAGGAGGGAGATGGGTCGGTAGTTCTTGAGGGCTAAAGGGTCTGCCGAGAGCTTCATGAGCAGGGGCTTGACTTCAGCACGTTTCCTGTCATCGGGGAAGGTGCCGGTTTCGAAGGTGGTATTGATGGTGTGTAGTAGTTTCGGCGCGATGGCGGCGGTGGCTCTGTAGAAGATGTGCGGAGGGCAGGGGTCCGTGGGTGCTCCTGAGTGGATGCCTTTCATGGTTGATTCAGTGTCATCGGTGGTGGTTTGGGTCCAGGTGGAGATGGTGGGTTGGTTGGTGTTGTTGGAGGGGGGCTTATTTAGGAGTCTGGGGTTCGTTCATTGAAGTTGTCATAGAGGGACTTGATTTCCAGATGGAAGTAGGAGCTGAGCTTGTTGCAAAAGTCCTGGGAAGGGCTGATGTCTGTGGCCTCTCTAGGGGGTTTGGTGAATTCTTCGAGTTCTTTCGAGTTGCAGGCATTGGCAGAGATCTTGTTCTGGATAAAGGTTCGTCTAGTGGATCTGATGTGGTGGTGGTATTCTGTCATGGCGTTTTTGTATGTGGTGCACTCTTACGGCATTTTGCTGTTTCTCTAAATCTTCTCTAGATGTCTCCAGGTGTGCATGGATTCCTGGGGATAGGCGGTGAACCAGGTGACCATCCTGGGGCATAGACTGTTGGGGTGCGGAGGGGGGCAAGTTCATCTGCGTAGTTGGAGATCCATCTGTGTAGTTCTTTGGCAGCGAGGTTGGCGTCGGTCAAGGTGTGGGGGCATCGTGGGTGAGGGTGAAGTTGAGGTGCTCCTCAATGACTTTGCTCCAGTTTCTTCGCGATGGGTGGGGTGCAGGTGGTGGTCCATCCAGAGATGCTGCCTGGTGTGGCTGAAGTGGATGATGTTACATCCTGCGAAGATGGGGGTCGAGGGTGTGTCCTGAATTGTGGGGGAGTGGTGATGAGGTGTTTCAGTCCGAGGTTTGTGAGGTTATCCAGGAGGGTGGGGAAGTTGGGGTCATTGAGGTTGTCGTGGTGGAAGTTGAGGTCTCCGACGAGTATGTAGTCGGTTGAGCTGATGGCATGTGGTGCAACGAGGTCGGTGATGGTAGTGGCAAATGCAGCTCATAGTCCGGGGGGCCTGTAGGTGAGCATGCCACGTAGTGTGGATCTGAGTCTGGTCTGTATCTGGAAGTGGAGATGCTTTGTGTTGGATGGAGAGCCGCTTGTGGCAGAGGTGGTGATTTGGAGGGAGCTCTTGTGTGCAATGGCGAGCCCTCCTCCTGGGCGGTTGGGGTGGTTCTTCCTCTGGATCTTGTATCCGTCAGGGATGGCGGTGGAGATGTCAGGGGTGGATACGTCCAGGTTCTGTGAAGAAGGCGACGTCTGGCAAGAGGGTGTTGAGGAGGTTCCAGATCTCTATGGCGTGTTTGTGAAGGGAGCGCACATTGAGGAGGATTCATTTCAGGGCTTTGGTGGTGTTGGTGTCCGATGTGGGGGTGATGTGCATGGGAGTGCGGAGGGTGGTGAAGGTCCGGTAGCAGTGATGGCAGGAGAACTGGCCATGAGTGGTATTAGGCATGGAGAGCTTGCAGTTGTTGTTTCTTCCGGGGTTGAGTGCGATGAGGGCAGCTGAGTCGTAGTGGTCGGAGATCCAGGTTCCCTGGCACCAGTGGCGTCACAGATGAGTGCAGACGGGCTTACCTTTGGCACACCTTTGGTGCACCAGCGGCATGGCCGCTGAACGCGTCCGCTCTGCCGCCATTAAATAGGGGAGGGGGAGGGAAGCGCAGCTGGGAGGTGGGAGTGAGAAACAGCAGGGGGGAGGGGCCACTGGGGCAGCAGTGGCAGGGAAAACGGGCAGCGAAGAGGGCACAGTACAAAAGGCACAACAAAGAAAAAGGCACAACACAAGCAGGTACAGTACAAAAGGCACAAAAAAGAAAAAGGTACAATACAAGCAGGCATAGTACAAAGGCACAATACAATACCAAGAGCAGACCAGCAGACCGGCGGAGAGCCGCCTTAACCCTGGCCTACACAGGGCAGCGGCACAACAGCAGCGGCGGTGTCACAGTGGAGCTGCAGGGGGAGAGAGCAGGTTTCTGACCCAGGAGGTCAGGGGTCTTGCAACATGTGAGGTGAAAGTCTGAGTACTGGGACTAGTAGGATCCATTTTGACTGGCCTACTGTTTAGCATGACATATGATGGAGAATGGGATAGAGCTTGCCAATAGTGGAATTGTATTTTCTGCATTCCTGAAGCTAGGAGGTGGAGACTCAGGCATTGAAGTGAGGAATGATGAAATTACATGAGGACCGTTTAGTAGGAGATTATTGATTAGTCAATTCAATTCAATTCAAGTAAGCTTTATTCGGAAAGTTAATTTCAGACCATAAAAGCAAGTAAAATGTTATATTTCAACAATTATACATTAAAAGACATATAAATTGAAAGATGCTAATGCAGAATTTAAAAAAAGGATCTCATAAATTCAATACTGTTAGAATATGTGCAAAATGGCAATCTTTGGAGGAAGAAAGATCAAATATCATTTCTGGTTATAAATTCATAAGGTTAGCTCTCAATTTAATTCTGTATTGTATAAAAATATATTAAAAATAATATAAAACAGTATGTACAATGCAATAAATATACATTCAAGACCACAGACATGAAAAGTGATCAGATAATGTCGTTATGTGTTGGTAAAGCAAGAATAATGAAGTTTATGACTCTTTAAAGCGGAAAAAAGATAACCCCCAACTGCAATATTAGGATGCTTTGGGGGATATACCCAAAACAACGATTGATTAGTCCTTTCTGAGCACTGCAATTTGGTGGGAGGTAAGGTATGAGTGAGCAAATTCTGTTGTTAAGGGTGAGTAAGTTTTTAGAATGTGCCTACCTTTTTGTCTTTCAGTCTTCAGGAAGGCTGAGGATAACCAGGTGCAGGTTCCTTGACACTTCATTGTGCCAATGTTTTGGGATAATACTCCTTGGAGCCAGCATCATCACTACAAGCTGGTAGATCCATCACTGTGCTCCTAAACTATGTCTGCACATCACTCAGAAAAGGACATTGCAAAGAAACCACCCCAGTTCCAGAAACTTAGACGAGTGGATCTGCTTCCCAGGAATGGAAAATGAGTGTGAAGGTGGGATCTAGATCTTCCGATTTTGTTCCAGTTCCAAGCCGCTCCATTGGCCAAGGAAAAACAGTACTGGTGAGTTTTTCTTATTTGTAGTTTTTAGTCTGCAGTTTCATGGTGTTCTGGCTGTGGGTATGCAGGAATCACCAGAGTTGGTGAGCTTGTGTGAAAGATAAGCAGGGGTGCTCGTTGTGATGGTCTTGTAAATAATGCAACTGGTTTTCCAGATGGAGTTTGTTAAAAATGGGGGTCTCTAATTGGCAGAGGTAGGTACCTTTGACCAAGTAGGGGCCCTTGCTTCTAGTCAGGGTAAGGGGGCTACAGTCCTAAAATAACCCCTGCTCACCCACTTGGTGGCTGGGCATGAGCAGGCAGACTTATTCAGAGGCAGTGTGTAAAGCATTTGTGCACACATACAGTAATACAGTGAAAACACTACAAATGGACACCACACCAGTTTAGAAAAATAGGTAATCTTTATCTAGACTTAGAACAAGACCAAATGACAAAAATCCACAATACAGTATTCAAAACTAAGAATTTCAAATGGTACACATAGCTTAGTTCAATGTAGATGTTAAATACGACACTTTACTCTCAAAGTACCTTGGATGCGTAACACAATATAAACAAAAGGTTCGCAGGGAAAGTGATGCGTCAGTTCCGTGCTTCGGGGGAAGTGATGCGTTGGTTCCTTACTGCAGTGCAGGGGAGGTGATGCGTTGGTTCCTTACCGGAGTGAAGGTGATCCGTCGGTTTCTTACTACGTTCCGGTTATGATGCGACAAGATGGCGCCTCGATGAGATGCGACGATCCGGTGCGATGCGACAAAATGGCGTCTTTGATGCGATGCGACAACTTGGAAGCAATGCATGCATGCTCGACGGCCGTGCGGTGAAAGTTATGGTTTCTTGAGCCACAACAGGCCCTGCAACGCGCTTCTCCAGTGATGCGACGATGATCTCTGCCGTGGCGCGATTCTCCGGTGATGTAATAGGCTTCTTCGGCGATGCGACGGCAAACAGCTGCGACACGCTTCTTCGGCGATGCAATGACAACAGCTGCGGCAGCGACACGCTTCTTCCTCGTTGCATCGAGCTCCCAGCGACACGCAGTCTCTAGAGGGCCCAAACCAACAGCAGGCACCTTCCCAGCAAGGAAATTCAGGGGGAGCTGGTGCTGAAGTCTTTGTGTTCCTGAGACTTCAGAACAGGAGGCAAGCTCAGCTTCAAGCCCTTGGAGATCTTCTTCAAGATGATAAAGTACAAAGCTCCTCTTCTCCTTTCCTTGGCAATAAGTAACCACTGCAGGCCAACCGCAAACAGCAAACAGCACAGGGGCAGTCTCCTCCTTCAGCTTTTCTTGGATTCTCTCCTTGGCAAAGGTTCGTCTTGATTCCCAGAAGTAATCTAAAGTTCTGGGGTCTGGGCCCCAATATTTATACTACTAAATCCTTTGTTCTCTGAAGGCAGAGAGTGTGTGTACCGAGTCAAAACCAGTTCGGTCCACCCTGGTGCAGCTTCCTGGCAGGAGGTGGAGACAGAATTGTTGAAAGCAAACCTGGCCCAGGTAGCTCAAAAGAAATCTCCTCCCCCTACTCTCTATTCTATGTAGGCTCAGGCATGTGAAAGGAACTCTCTTCCCCCTATTCTCCATTCAACCCAAGTCCTATTCAGTCCAGGTCTGACTCAGACTGCCGGAGCCAAAGCCCTCTCCAGCCCCCTGTCACTCACAAACCAGACATGGAATACACAAACCTAGCAGAGGCATACTGGATGGTTAGGCAAGAAAATACCTACTTTCTAAAAGTGGTATTTTCAAACACAGAATGTAAAAATCACCCACACTAAAAGATCTATTTTAACATTCTGAGTTCAGGCATACTAAACATTATTTTCCTATCATGTTCCTAGGGTCAGTTAGGATTATAAGATGTTACAATCAAACTGCCAATTCTGGCAAATGGGAACAGATAGCCTTGCACTAGTGAACAACTAAATTGGCTGTGATTTACTATCAGGACATGCCACACACACAGTGGTACAAAAGAGGGTGGTGATGGACGGAGCATCAGAACCAATCAAACACTCACACCCAGTCAACAGATCTGGGTTTGATCCATCACCATTTTTGAGCCCACTCTGCCACCCCAGTTCAGACATGGCCATATGCAAATCAGTCTGACCCTGTGCCTTATGGGAACAGTACAGCCCGAACTGCTAAGCAATGCCTTCCCTGGACCGGAAACAAGCTTCCTAGGACCGGTTTCTGGCATTTTGCGGTTTGCTGACTGGGTGTGAGTGTTTGATTGGTTCTGATGCTCCGTCCATCACCACCCCCTTTTGTACTGCTTTGTTCGCCATAAGTTGGCAGGGTATGCTCAGACGTGAGTCCCTTGCTCACTTTGCCACTGGATTCAAGCAATCCTGGCTGACGACGGCTGAAATGCCAGAAACCGGTCCTAGGAAGCTTGTTTCCGGTCCAGGGAAGGCATGGCTTGGCAGTTCGGGCTGGACTGTTCCCATGAGGCACAGGGTCAGACTGATTTGCATATGGCCATGTCTGAACTGGAGTGGCAGAGTGGGCCAAAGAACGGTGATGGATCAAACCCAGATCTGCTGACTGGGTGTGAGCGTTTGATTGGTTCTGATGCTCCGTCCATCACCACCCCCTTTTGTACTGCTTTGTTCGCCATAAGTTGGCAGGGTATGCTCAGACGTGAGTCCCTTGCTCACTTTGCCACTGGATTCAAGCAAGCCTGGCTGACGACGGCTGAAATGCCAGAAACCGGTCCTAGGAAGCTTGTTTCCGGTCCAGGGAAGGCATGGCTTGGCAGTTCGGGCTGGACTGTTCCCATGAGGCACAGGGTCAGACTGATTTGCATATGGCCATGTCTGAACTGGGGTGGCAGAGTGGGCCAAAGAACGGTGATGGATCAAACCCAGATCTGCTGACTGGGTGTGAGTGTTTGATTGGTTCTGATGCTCCGTCCATCACCACCCCCTTTTGTACTGCTTTGTTCGCCATAAGTTGGCAGGGTATGCTCAGACGTGAGTCCCTTACTCACTTTGCCACTGGTTTCAAGCAAGCCTGGCTGACGACGGCTGAAATGCCAGAAACCGGTCCTAGGAAGCTTGTTTCCGGTCCAGGGAAGGCATGGCTTGGCAGTTCGGGCTGGACTGTTCCCATGAGGCACAGGGTCAGACTGATTTGCATATGGCCATGTCTGAAGTGGGGTGGCAGAGTGGGCCAAAGAACGGTGATGGATCAAACCCAGATCTGCTGACTGGGTGTGAGTGTTTGATTGGTTCTGATGCTCCGTCCATCACCACCCCCTTTTGTACTGCCATGCCACACACACACCAGGGCATGTCCTACCTTTCACATACAATGCACCCTGCCCATAGGGGTGACTAACATGTAGAAAAGGGAAGGTTTAAGGACTGGCAAAGTGTGTGCACTTGCCAAGTCGACATGGCAGTCCCAGACTGCACACAGGCTCTGCAATGGCAGGCCTGTGCCACATTTTACAAGCTGCTTCTGTGGGTGGCACAATCAGTGCTGCAAGCCCACCAGCAGCATTTGATTTACAGGCCCTGGGCACACATGGTGCATTAGGGTCTGACAAGTAAATCAAATAAGCCAATCTTGGAGTCACTAATCCATTACAACAATTTACAATAGGGAGCACTTGCACTTTGGCACTGAATAGCAGTGGCAACGTGCCCAAAGCATCTAGACCAGCAAAAACATAGCAAAAACACAGGAGGCAACAGCAAAAAATGGAAGGGAGACCCACGCCAATGGTGTCAGGTCTAACAGAGTTCCATCTTGATGGGGGTAATATGATCATATTTCATCAGGCCCTGGTTGATGCATGCTATGGTGTATAGCATGTCCTTGAGGGATTCCAGTGCTGGGTATGCAATGTTGTGGAGAATGGCATTACCACCCACCTGATATGATAGTATGAGGGCTTCAACAGAAGTTCTGAAGTTACTTCCTGGAAAAAATAGTTACACTTTTGTTAGAAGAGAGAGCTGGCACCAGGCCTTGTTCCGCCATGTTGCAATGGTGGCTGTACTGCAGGGGTGATTGTTTACCCCTCCAGGGGGACACCATCCTGCACAGAAAAAGTATTTAAAGGTGATTTGTTGTTTCTATGTGTGCTGCAAAATGTAGCACACATAGAAAGAGTAAAATAAGAGGAGAAATTAATAATTTCTCCTTGTATCGCTATCCTAAGACCAGGTTTTTGGCACTGCGCCATCCTTGTAAATGTGGGCAGCGTGAAAGAGCAATGGGTGTTGTGGTGGAACACCCACTGCAACACCCATTGAACCCTCCTTTGCCGCAGCGTACTGCTGAAGAAAGGGGCATATTTACAAGGTGATGTGAAGCCACTTTAAGTGGCTTTGCGCCACCTTGTAAATATGGGGTAGGAAGCAACGCCACCAGAGCATCAGAAAACATGACGCTCCAGTGGCATTAGGGGCATGTAAATGTGCCCCTCTATTTCTTGAGGATGATATTGGTTCCAGAGTGTTTCCAAGTGACTAGGCATTCAGTTAAAATTGGGGTTCAAATCTGTGAAGGATATGTCATTGTGTCAGGTTTGTTCTAATTCTTGTTTATTGTTCTTGGCAAATAGCAGGATTTCTGGTTTGGTTGGATTGAGCTTCAGGTAGGCAATGAACATCCAGGCCACGATGATGTGCAAGCAGTGTTTGAGGCATTGAATGTCTGAAGCAGAGCAGACTTTCTGGCAGAGATGTGTATCATGAGCATACAGGTGAATCTTGGAAACATTTGGGGCTTGGAAGTGCCCATGTTAGCAAACTGGTGTTGGTTGTAAAGGTAGGAGGTGAACCATTGATGGACATTTCTGGAAAATTTTGTTTGAGACTCCAGAGTGCATAAGAGGGTTGGCTGGTCGACTGTCAAAGGCAGCTGAGCTCCAGTAATAGCTCAATGCAGATGTCATCTTCATATAAGGGATCAGTCTCCAAGATGCAGCATGAGCTGAAGAAGATGCTTAGCATTATTGTGACCTTGGAGTTGAACATTGACTGCTTTTTAATTGTATTCCTGAGGAATAGCAGGTGAGTGATGGGTTGGTAGTTGACGAGGTTATCAGTGTCAAATGTAGGTTTGTTTAATAGTGGAAAGATCTAGCCTCTCTTGAGATCTTTTGTGAAGATGCCATGAGTGAAATATCTTTTGACAATGGTAAGTAGGGGGAGATCTTTTACAGAGAGAGCTTTGATGAAGGATGAGGATTACACATCATCTTCAAAGAAGTGACTTTGAGGGAGATGAGTATGTTGGTGAGATTTGCGAGTGTTAGGGCTTTGAAGGCTGACCATTGTGGAATTGCATGAGAAGGGGTGAGTGTAAGAGAGAGGCTTGGTGCTGTTGATGTGCTGTCAGATCTTGTAGTTTTTCACTGATGAGGAGTTAAAAATAGATGGGTCTGCCAGGGGGCTAGCTGCAGTGCTTGGTTGTCTTGAAAAGTGATCTGCTGCAGTTGGATAGTATTTTGCTTCTGTTGTTTTTAGCTTTAGTTTTCCTGCAAAAGTCCTTGTGGCTTGAGTCTGACTGACCATTGGTATCTTATGTTTTAACTCCGCCCACAGTTTTTCTGGTTGCACACAGAGTTGAACCTATCTCTTCACAAATCCTTTCTCTGCTCTCTGCTTTCTTTTTTCCTACGTGTTGCATCAGGAAATATATCTATCAATAGGAAAATCTGTTTCTTTTTCTACCTGATTTGCTATTCTATCGTAGCAGCTTGCAGGATTGCCTACATATTGCATAGGCCTCTCAAGTTGATTAGAACTGCAAGAACTATCTTCTTCTGACCCTCATCCTCCATTCCGGATCCATACTGGGATATTGTCAGGGGCAGCCCTCCAGTGTTTGTTGCTTTAGATGGAAGTGCCAAGTATGCCTCATCATCCTTTCCAAATCCCAGCACATGCTCGTAGCTATAGGTGTCCTTCAACTGCAATGCTGGCCTGGGCAGACACACCCCTGCCTGGAAACTGCTGTCAATTCACTACACCTGAGAGCCCATTTCATAGAAGCAGGCCCACTACTAAGCAGGGGTATCAATAAGTGCTCTTAATAGATTAAAGCGTAGAACCAGGGTTGTGTCTAGTCTAGGTCATTTGTGTGGAGTGATGCACTGAATATTGCTTATTTGTGTAGAGCCCAGAGTAAGTTGCAATGTTCTTGAGCCGTGGGAACAAAACATGGTGTGGCTTTTAGAAGGGAAATTTATGCATGCATTTATATGTTATCTGTGAGATCAGTACAAGAACTGTGTAATAAAGTTTAATATATTGCTAAACTCTTAATAGTTACACCACTTTCCACGTCATTATGTAAATTAATGTCAGCTTATCTCTAACACAGAGCCACATAGAAATTATTTTTGTGTGTAAGAAGTAGCGCGATTCTAACCTCCAAGTATAAATGACTTTGTTCCCATATTCATGTATCCTAAAAATACTCACAAGTTCACCCACAGAGTTAAAAAAAAGTTGGAATGCTTTGTGTTGGTGTATAGGGGTAGCGCTTAGAAACAGTTACTGAAATCGCATGCCTTAGTACAGGTTGAAAGTGGCAAGTGATATGAGCCTGGAATTCCTTCCGTGTAGCTGTGCCACAAAATTACCAGGTGGAATTACGACAAATGTAAGACTATAGAAAATATGACAGAGCCTGCAGTTAGGTCCTATCTTGTATTATGCCTATTACCTATAAAGAAAACAAATGCTATGTAACCCAGCTTCTAAACTCATCTAACAATAAATACAAGCTAACATAATAATCAAAAACATAAAGAAAAAAACAAGTATCATTGAAAAACAAAAGACCCAGACTATAGACAAGGAGAATTATCCATGAAAGCTGAAACAAATGTAGCATATGCCCTTTTGAGTGCCTAACAAAAGTAAAAGAAGCTCCGAGAGTCAGTCCTGATAAAAGCATCCGATGGACCACTGTCGCCATATCTATTACTTTAGATGAATCTTATACTGGTTTAATCTTTATTTGTAAATGGCTAGAATAAACATCAGCCGCAGTCCTTTAACAATATTGTTTCACAGTTTACCCCATGTGTGGTGTTCTATCTTGTTGCCAAGGTTGCTGTTCATAGAATGTTTCACTGTTAGGTACGTTGATGCTTGAAATGAGAAATCAGTTGCTGTGGTTGTTTGTAGGATGAGGTCTCTACTATTGGAGCTACATTAAAACAACCTAACTCAAAGTCACGTCTGCAGCCATTTTGGATCTACATTGACTAGACTGCCTGATCCTGCCTAATCTTGCTGTGACGATCTGCTTTGCCTGCAGTGGTTGCCACCAACGGACGAGCAGCACCCTCACCCTCCGTCTCTGCAGCGACCTTTTCCAAACCAGTTGGCTACATTAGCGGAGAGTTCTCTTCACTACATACTATGCTGATCTGCACAGCTTGGCTGTAGGTTGGTTAAACCTGTGGTTGGTAAGTGAGTTTTCTTTCACTCACGCACGCTGATCTGCACATCTTCACTGTAGGTTTGAATTGTCTTCAACGCTGATCTGCACAGCTTAACCTCCTTCTTCACCAGCACTTACCTCTTTATTCTAGTTTCTGATTCATCTATTCAGCGCTGGTCTGCACATGTCAAGTACTTTGATTTATTCTAATTATCAGTTGTGAACAGACCACAGATACTCTACTCTTTCATACTTCATTACTCACATGTTAACCACATGACTTGTTTTTATTGTTGCCTAATTTGTTGTACCTGCCGTCATGCAAAACGTTACTCCTCCTCCATGTTTTCTGTCAACTCCTGGGGACCCTCCTATTCCCTGGCTAAAATGCAAGAAAGTATTCTCTAATTATGCCAGGGTTTGTGGCACATTGTTAAGTGCTGAAAGAAAGTCTTCTTTATTTTTATATTGTCTAGGATCTGAGGGGCAAGAAGTATTTGAACACCTCTCAGATCTTCCTGACAATGAATCTGCCGCATTGAATGAATACGAAATTTGTATTAAAAAAACAGACTTGCATTATCTTTCCAAGGTGAGCATGATTTTAGAGCGTTATCACTTTGGGAAGAGGATGCACAGGCACGAAGAATCTGTCGAACAGTATATTACTGTATTACACAAACTAGCATCAACTTGTTCTTTTGCAGGAAGTCTAAATGAAAGGTTGAGAGATCAATTGATGCTGGATTGTATTGTAGATAAATCAAAAGAAAGTCTTTGGCAAATGATAATCATCCTCTTCAAGAGGTTATTACTACCTTGAAAATGCATGAACATTCTAAAGCCTGCGTTGAGGCAATTCACAAGGATACTGTTAGTCTTAAGTGTGACAATGAAGCTGTCAAAGAAGTGAAGATTCAATCCTCTGATAAATCTCATAAGCTTATTTCTGATAGTGTCTCTAATACAACAAAATTCCAATGCCCCTATGTGAACACTAAAACATTTCAGGGCAAGTGTTTCAGGTGTGGAAACTCAGGCCACATGGCAAACTTTAAGGACTGTCCCGGATGGAAAGTTGTTTGTTCTCTGTGTAGGAAAAAAGGGCATTTTTCTAACTTGTGCAGATCTGGCAAGGATCTGAAGGTCAGAGAGGTTGACATCTATGACCATAATGATCAAGATGTGATAGTTTGTCAAGTCAGGAATCAAACAGTTGATGGTCCATTTGAACATGTGTTGGTCAATGATTGCTCCGTTGAAATGTTGTTTGACTCTGGAGCGAGAATTACACTCATTCCTAAAAATTTTATCAGAAGCAATTTTCGGGGAAGGTAGACCTAGTTAAGCCTGACATCATACCAAAAGGCTACAGTGGACAAATCATCGACTTATTAGGTTAGTTTTGGGGAACCATTGATTTTAAAGGAAGAGTGACTGCAGGAAAAATGTATGTCTCAAAGAAAGGTGATTCTCTGATCAGCTGGAGTCATCAGCGAGACTTGCATGTTTACTTAGATCCTAATGAGTCTCCCTCTGTGTGTTTGAGAGATTTGCCCATGGTTGCCAATGTATCTGGAGGGGATGCTTGGATTACTAGATTGCCTAGTGTTTTCAACAACAAATTGGGCTGTCTCAAAAGTTATGTACATCTGATAAGGTTAAAGTCTAGTGCCACTCCTAGAGTGTCAAAAGTTAGGAATGTACCATTGTTAGTGAAGGGGAAAATGAAATCTAAGCTAGACAAGCTGTTGAAGAATGGGGTCATTCAAGAGGTTGAAGCCACCGAATGGGTTTCTCCGGTTGTGATGGCATGCAAGGCCAACGGAGAGGCCAGGTTATGCATTGACTTGAGGGAACTGAACAAAGCTGTTGTGGTGGAGCACTACCCTCTTCCCAATATATCAGAAACGCTATCTTCTTTGGGTGGTGCCACATATTTTTCAATGTTGGATCTCTCCTCGGCTTATCATCAAATCAAACTGCATTCCTCTTGCCAAGATCTCACTGCTTTC
The DNA here is from genome assembly GCF_964204655.1 of Triturus cristatus. Taxonomy (NCBI): domain Eukaryota; kingdom Metazoa; phylum Chordata; class Amphibia; order Caudata; family Salamandridae; genus Triturus; species Triturus cristatus. The sequence continues at coordinate 431,394,087 of NC_140588.1, forward strand.
ATCACTCCTTTCAGAACTTTTAAATTCCTCAGAATGCCGTTTGGCCTAATTTATGCGGCCTCGATGTTTCAAAGAGTGATGGAGACTCTCCTGGGTGGCATCGATGGCGTTAAAATCAACCAGGAAGATGTTCTTGTCCATGGAGTAAATATGGATGAACATAACAAAAGGTTGATGGAGATATTGTCTAAGCTACAAGACTCAGGTCTCACTCTAAGACTTGATAAATGAAATTTTGATGTGAGTGAGATAGAGTATTTGGTTCATTTGGTGTCTGACCCAGGTACTAGGCCCAGACACTCTTTGGTGGATGCTATTTCTCGCTTCAATTATCCAGAGAACAAAGATGAATTTGTAAAATTCTTAGGCATGGCGGAAATCTACAACAAATTTGTGCCATGTTTTGCGGAGAAGACTGAACGTATGAGAGAGCTTTTGAAGAAAGTATGTGAGTTTGTTTGGAGTCAAGCTTGTTGTGAAGAATTTGGTCTAATTAAGAGGTGTTTAAATGAGGCTCCTAATTTGGCTAGCTTTGATCCTTCATATATTATGACCGATGCCAGCTGTAAAGGATTGGGTGCCCTTTTGATACAGTCTGGTAAAGATTTTGACATTACCATTTTGTTTATTTCTAGGTCACTTAGGGGAGCACAATGCAATTACTCTGTTGTTGAAAAGGAAGCCTTGGGGCTCTACTGGGCTATTCAAAAATTCAAAAAGATTCTGTGGGGCAAACATTTTTCGGTTGTTTCTGATCACAAACCTTTAAAAGAGGTGTTTGGAAAGAAAGGTATTGATTGCATTTCCCACAGGATAAGGAAATGGGTAGTTGCACTACAGGACTTTGAGTTTGATGTCTCCTATTTACGAGGTTCAAGTAACATTCTTGCTAATTGTTTGTCTCGGTTGGGTGGATCAGACATTCAGGATTCCTTTGAAACTGAAGATTGTTTTGCTGGTGAGGATGTTGGAGAGGATTTGAAGGTTTGTGTGGTGAGCGAGGGCATTTTGACTGAAATGGAATTGCTGGATGGTTTAAATGCTGATTCCGTTTTACAACAGGTCATTACATATGTATGTAGTGGGTGGTGTGAGAAAACGTGATTGTACTGAACAACTGAAGGGGTATTGGTGTGTCAAAGAGGACTTGTCCGTTTGGAGTGGTTTACTCTTGAGAGGTACCATGCTAGTTGTCCCAGAAACCCTTCGTGACAAATTAGTGGCAAATGCTCATGCGAGTAATATGGACATCGCAAAAACTAAAGAAAGAATTAGGGACGCCTATTGGTGGCCTGCCATGGATGTGTACATCGAAAGAATTGTATGCACTTGTTCTCAGTGTGCGAATAGTGACAAGATACTCAAGTGCAGGACCCCACCGATGATCATCAGGAAACAAGCCAATGGTCCCTGGGTGGATGTTGCTGTGGATATTTTGCGTCCAGTAAAAATAAGAACACAGGATTGTTATGTTTTAGTCTGTGTTGAAATTTTTTCCAGGTGGCCAGAAGTAAAGATTGTCAATTCGGTTGAATTCAGAGCTGTTATTAATTTTCTGTAGGATCTTTTTGCGAGGGAAGGGTTGCCAGCATCTTTGCTGTCTGACAACGGAGTTCAATTCACTTCTGTTATGGTGGAAAGTTTTTGAGAGAGAGACGCAGGCTTCGCTATATCATTCCGAGTGCAATGGCGTTGTTGAAAGGTTTGTGAAGGTACTCAAAGAGGCAATGCAGTTAGCAATTGTCTCTGGTGGTTACTGGGAGGAAGCAGTAAAGAAAAAGGTGTGTGAGTACAGATTTACTCCACATTCTTCCACTGGAGTTTCACCTTTTAGATTGTTTAAAGGGAGGATGGCCAATACCCAAGTCATTCCTCTTTGGGTTACTTCTAGAAGAAAGGAGGCTGGTGGAGTTGAGGACGGTACTGAGGGATGGAAAAACAGAGACTTAGAAAAGATAATGAGGAGGAAAATTGCTTTTGATGCAAGAAAAGCTGCGAAGAAAACTGTGGTTGAGGTTGGCGATTGGATCAGACTAAAACTTCCGGAAAGAAGATTTGGTAAGTCAAAGTTTGGTCAGCCTATTAAGGTTGTCAAACTCTTGGGTAATGCCGTTAAAACTCAAGATTACAGGATTTGGAATATCAACAGGATTGTGAAGTATTTTCCCAAATGTGCTGGTGATGGTTCTGGTGTGTTAGCCTCTCCTGCCCCACATGTTGTGGAAAGAAGGAATAATAGACTGAGGAGGATTCCTCTTAGTTTGCAAGATTGTGTTTCTTGATTGTGTTTCTTTTTTTGGTTCTTTTATTTTTTGTTATTGTTTTTATTAGGGTTGGTAAAGGGGGAGGTGATGTGGTGTTCTATCTTGTTGCCAAGGTTGCTCTTCCATGCAGAATGTTTCACTGTTAGGAATGTTGATGCTTAAAATGAGAAATAAGTTGTTATGGTTGTTTGTAGGATGAGGTCTCTACTATTGGAGCTACATTAAAACAACCTAAATCAAAGGATCTGCCTCCTGTGATTCTTTTAGAGGTGCCCTACATCTCACCATGCCACTTAAAATATTCTGCCAAACTCAGTGACCCCCCAGGTTTTGCCGACCCCCCAACCCCTTCCTTCACATCCCTCAGCGCCTTGAGACCCTTCCGGGTGAGTAGCTTGTGCTTTATAAACTCTTGATTGATTTATTGAGGTTGAGCCGCCATTTTGGAATACGTCCTTTTAGTTTGGTGCAGAAGTGTAGACTTTGGGTGGTTAGTGGAAATGGGAGGTATCTAATAGACACCTTGGGCTTTCCCATGTAGTGTCTTTCTGAACCAGAACTCTGGGCTGGATTTGGTGCTGCATAAATACCTAAGAAGTTTTGGACGACTTGGCAGACAAAGTAATGTTTTTTTGCAACAACTAGCTAATATATATTGCTCCAGTTTGAGGTTATATCTGTACATACTTTTCTGTGAGGTTTTGGGAAGTACCAATGTAGTACTATAATCTAGACATGACAGCTCCTAGTAGCTTATGGTGTTCAGTTTTCAGGGGAGGACAAACGTTAGAATATTTAACCATAGCCTTTATCTATGATTCATGGGATACTTTGGAGTTAAAAGTAACACCCGGGTGACATACAACTCCCACTGGTGCTGGAAGTTGGCCAAGCTGTGTTGGCCAGAACATAGATAATAAGGTATACATCTTTTTGTCTAGCACCATGGTTTCGGCTTTACCGCTTTTAAGCCAAAAGCCATTATTTCCATCCTTCTTTTGATAGAACGCACTTTTGAATGGCTACTCTCTGTCGCTAGGAGAAGATTTAGTCATAGGAAAAGAGAAGTGTAACTAAATAATTAGAGGAGTTTAAAACCACAAAAACATGTGCACAGCTAAATCATAGATGCTATATCACATCTATGGCACTTTTTAAATAAGGGTTTACGTAATTTTCTTCTTATGTCATTAGGGGCATGGCACAAGGTTAAAAACTAAGAAATCATATTTACTATACCGTATGACAAAAGCAAGCACTTAATTTGTTAGTGTGATCTGCCCATGTTTTAATTATATCCATTAGCAGCAAGATGCCAATTAATAGCTAATTTGGGATGCTGTACCGCGGACGTGTGACTCATGTTTATTAGGTTTCACTAAACAGTGTTTTATCTGTCTCTTGCGAGAGCTAATGTTCTAAATTTTCCAAAAACATAACAAGAGAAAAAGAGCTGGTTTAGGGTTTAATTATTGGCTTACCTGCTGTTTTCAATGTTATTCTTTGCTTGATTGCAGGTCGGTCAAGCCCACAGCATTTCATAGCTTCACACATTATGCCACTGACATTATATTATGGTTTTGTTGATGGGAAAAGTTAAAATAGTTCCTTACTGTGATTGCGGCTTGTCATGACACACATCATGGGGCAATCTACTACCATGGTGTTTTTCCTGCGTGCAGTAGCGGCCGGTGGTGGGAGTGCTGCGGCAGAGCGGGGGTGGAGCAGTGTGGGGGGTAGTTTACTTACCTCTGTTTGGCTGTATGCCATAGTTTACTACGCCCCACCCCACCCCACTGCAGCACTCCCACCACGGGCCGCTACTGCCTGTGTGTAATTTCAAGTGGTCTGCAGGCAGGGCCAGACTGGGAACCAAAAGCAGCCCTGGCAAATTTTGTCAGACCAGCCCCCATACAGTGCATAGCGAGTGCAGCGAGTGAGCCTGACCACTACAAGGGGGCTTGGAGGGGTTCCCTACCCAAGAAAGTTTTGGAAAAAAATGTTGCATTCTACAACACATTCACATGCATCAATAATGCCATTTGTGATTCCTTATTAGCGAAAAAAAGGATTCGCTAATAAGGAATAGCAAAAGGCTATGCATGTAGAAATCACTTAAAAAATAGCGATTTCTAAACATTCCTTAATTGCGACTCGCAAATTGCGACTCGCAATTAAGGAATGGGAAGACATTCTCAATTTGCAATTCTCAATTAGAGACTCGCAAATTGAAAAGGACACCCTGTTGCACCCCTGAAATCTGCATATGAGTACATCTTGCACACACACATGCCCCAAGGGCATGTGTGTGTGTAAAATGAAACGTTGAAAAATGCACTTTAGTGTATTTTGCTAAGTTTTTGCAAATTACCATGAAGTTCAACTTCATGATAATTTGCTCCCACTATTAGCGAAATCGCTATTTTTATTACATTGCATCTAAGGAATCTAAATTTGCGATTCCTTTAATGCAATGGCAATTTAAGTAATCGCAATTTAGAGATTACTTAAATTGCGAGTTTTGCATTTGGGATGATGCATCCCAAATGCAAAAATACTAGTTGCAAAGGGGCAGATTCTGAGAATCTGCCCGTTTGCAACCAGTTTTTGTATTGATGCATGTGGGCCTTTGTTCCTTATATTTTCAATTGTATTTATTTTTAAAGCATAGTAAATTGTGACCTCACAGTGCACCAGGATACAGCAATCTTTAATGGGGTTCTTTAATGATTCCCTCGCTATCACCCTTGAATAGTGCCTCTCATCCCCCCATATCCTCCCTCTCAAATGTATTTGATTTTTTTATAGCACTTCTCATTCCAGTGTAGGGTGTTTGAGCATTTTACATCACACAAACACACAGAGACAATGAATCATAAGAGTGTAAATCAGTGTATAGAAAATGTTACATAAGATTAAGGGGACTACAAGGTGTAGGATTCACAAGTCATCCATCCGGGTACGCATTTTTAAGAGTCCTTGGTCTGGGGAGCAGCAACCCTAGGATTCCGAACGTAACACAGTGGTTAGGGTTGACTTTACAAATAAGAATTTATCTCTACCCAAACACACCCTTTTAACCAAAATTAAGATAATGAAATACTGGTGAAAAAACATAACTTTTTAACCTAGATTATGATTGTTACTTATAAATTGTACAGTGACAAAAGAATCTCTGTGACAAAAGCAGTAACCCACTGAGCTATGCACATAAAATACTGTTCTGTGATCTGCATAGTACACACTCTTTACAGCAGGCATATTAACCCTCTGTGCTACTGTTAGACCTGGCATCATTGGCATGAGACTCTCCTCCATTTTTTTCTGTTTGCCTCCTCTGTTTTACGATGTTTTTGCTGGATTATTGCTTTGGGCACTGTGCCACTGCTGATCAGTGCCACAGTGCAAGTGCTCCCTATGTTAAATTGTTACATTAATTGGTGTTACCATGATTGGCTTGGTTGACTTACTGTTCAGACCCTAGTCTAGTGCACTACGTGTGCCAAGGGCATGTAAGTTAACTGCTGCTGGTGGGCTTGCAGCACTGGTTGTGCTACCCAAAGAAGCAGCTTGTAAAATGTGTCTCAGGCCTGCCACCGCAGCGCCTGCGTGCAGTCCCTGACTGCCATGTCGACTTGGCAAGGAAACCTACTTGCCAGTCTCTAAACCTTCACTTTGCCACATTTCAGACACCTCTATGGTAGGCCCTAGGGCAGGGTGTATTGTTGGTAAAAGGTAGGTCATGCCCTGATGTGTGTGGCATGACCTAATAGTGAATTACAGCCATTTTCGTTTTTCACTATTGAAGGGCTACCTGCCTCCAATAGGCCAGACTGGGCAGACTGATTATTAACTCCATTATAATCTATCTGACTCAGGGAGCATGGTAGCAGGTCGAGTTTAGTATCCCTGAACTCAGAATTTAATAACACATCCTTTAGGATGGATGGTTTTTAAATTCTATGTTTGAAAATAGCCCTTTTAGAAAGTGGCTATTTTCTTGTCCAACTATCCACCGGTCTCTGCTGGTTTGGAGTGTGTGTCAGGAGCTGGGTGGCTCCAGAGGTCTGAATGAGTCAGTGTGGGGTGAATGAGGCATTTACACATAGAGTGAGGGAAGAGTAGCCTGCCCTGCCTGACACAATGCTGGCTCCACCTCCTGCTGGGCGACTGATAGCCCTGCTCCTGCCAGTGACAATACTGGCTCCGCCTCCTGCTGGGCGGTTGAGGACTCTGCCCTGCTCAGTGAATAGGCCAGGTGCCTCTGCCTGGCAACACCCACAACGAACCTGAGATGGGGGGAATTTCCCTGCTTGGACAAAGGGAACAAAGGAGAAAAGGGGTATAAGAGAAGGACCCCTGAACCCAGAACTCAGATCACTTCTGACAAGGAAACCTGTACCAAGGACAAGAAGCCTGCTGATCTAAGGACTTGCCTCCCCTTTCTGCCAGAGTGCTGTTTTGCTGTGGAGGAACCTGAAAGCTGCTTCTTTATTTTTGCCAAGGAACAAGGAGAGAGGAACTTGGTGTGTACTCTCTAAAAGCTTGCTAGAAAATCTCCAAGGGCTGGAAGAGTGCCAGTCTCCTGTTGAAGTCACAGGGCCAAAGGACTTCACCATCTACTGAATTGCTGAATTGCTGGAAAGTGTTGTTTCCAGTACACAAGGGAAAACCTGCAGTCTCGACGCCGCCGAATCCAGCTCGACATCGTGAGTAACGGCTCCAGTGTCCCGAGCCTTCGACGCCGGCCGCCGGGCCCGATCAACGCCAGCAGCAACGCCAGTGAGCAGTGGGTATCGGCCCCGGCTCCAAGTGACCCCGTCTCGACGCCGGTATCGACGCCAGTGAGGAGTGAGTATCAGCTCCACCTCCAAGCAACCCCGTCCCGACGCCGCTGCTGATCGCATTGACTCGACGCCCTTCTCGACGCCGTGAGCGCTGCTCCGGCCCGACATCCCTCGACGCCGCTGCGGATTGACCCGACTCCGAGGTACGATCGACACCGATCTCGACGCCGTGAGCGCTGCTCCGGCCCTCGACGCCGCTGCGGATCGACCCGACTCCGAGGTACGATCGACGCCGACCTCGACGCCGACATCTCGATGCCGTGGATCATCGTCTTCTTCATTCCCAAAGGTACTGTGTTTGTGGGGTCTGTTGCAACTCCAGGCTCGACGTAGCGCTCCTCGCGGCGGTCGACGCCGAACCTTGGGAATATAGTAGACTCGACGTCGTGTGACTCCTGTGGGGGTTACAGTGTTGCCAAAGAACTGTGTTTCAGAAGAATACTTACCTTTGTTGCTAAAGAACTATTTGCCAAGAAGAAACCTTACTTGAACTATTATTTTTCCTTCCAAAGAGTATTTATTAAGACTGTGGTATATTTTTGTCGTTATTTGGTCTTGTGCTAAGCCTTATATAAAAATACTATTCTTATAATAACTTCTGTGTCGTGTCCATCTGTAGTGTATTCACTTTATTACTGTATGTGGTCATAAATGCTTAACACACTGCCTCTGAGATAAGCCTGTCTGCTCTGCCAAGCTACCAAGGGGGTAGCAGGGGTTATCTGAGTGTGTAATCCCCTTGCCCTGACTAGAGTTGGTAGGTCCCTATTTGTCAGAAGTGCATACCTCTGCCAACTAGAGACCGCCGGTTCTAACAGCTACCTAGGATGAGTCAAAACTGCCACAAGACAAAACTCCAATCTCTCTCCAGCTGGTATATTAATCATCAGAGTTATGTTGGTGCTTGTATTGTTTCCTGAAAACTGTTGGATATACAAAGAACTCTGCAGTGCTTTTAACACAGCTGCACTGCTACAAAAGCAGCCCCGGTAACAAAGCAGCCCCCCACCAGCCCCCCATCAGTCCAGCCTCCAGTGAAAAGCCAAATGCCCGGTGCAGCCAGTCCGGCCTTGTCTACAGGTAGACTAATTAAGGACTGAGAAGCCTTGAAAGCTACAGGTAAATAGCAAGAACGAATTTGCTGTCCCCATCAAACTGTTGTCAAACATTAGATACTGCAAGGATTCCTTCTCTGCTGTGGTACTTTCCTTGTGGCTGCTGGCACATGACATGTATGTGCCAAGTGGGATTCAGGTTATTCTCCGAGCGGAGTTTCTTTGACGAAAAACTCTGAGGACAGTAGACATGCTCTGCAGAGTCTACTGCTGGCACATATTTTGGCTCAGGGATAAGGGAGATGTGTATCATGAAGGTTGTTAACAGTTTATTCATTTATGTTTTTAAAAGTTTCCTAAAGGGTTGACCTCTCATTTTCTACAAGTCTTTGGGCCATATTATCAAGAATGGCGATAACATTATTGCCGTTTTAGCGGCAGGAAACTATTGCTAAAGCAGCGATAAGGGGCTTGATAATATGCACTTGAGAATTCCAAAAGAAGCCCAGGGTTGATGTCCTTCACACCAGAACCTGGGCTTCTATTGGAATTCTCAAGGGCATATTATCAAGCCCCTAATCGCCGCTTTAGTGGCAGTTTCCTGCCGCTATAGCGGCGATAATGTTATCGCCATTCTTGATAATATGGCCCTTTGTGTTTAAGAGTCTGACAATAAGTCTCACTTTATTAGGTTTCTCTGGAGCAACATGATGTTTTCTAGATGGCTGGTTGGGCCATGGAAAACCTTGTACTATTTCGTCCAGGTAACACATCCCACCAAATGTGATCAATGCTTTAACTGTTTTAAAAAATGTTTAAAGTGCATCTACTGCAGACTGAAGTTAATGTCCTTATTTTTTAATAACTTTATTTTTTTTTTTAAAGCTTGGGAACAGTATTATTTTACTTACTTACAATATGACATTATATCAGATTAACAGAGCACTGTTTTATGTCTATTATTCATAATGACTTACATTATATAGATGTGAGCCACGCAATATGAGCCTTCCAGACATGTCCAGTGCTTCCCGCCCATAGTCTGGTCGAAGTCCGTCTTGTGAGAGTGTGTTGTCATCAGAGCTCCCTGAAGAAGCTGAAATGCTGCACATTTGTGAGTGATGCAGTTTGTTTGACATCATGGTGGGATCTCCTGCCAAAACCTGTCCTCTTTTGATGTGCGTTTAAAATGAGAGCCAACCCTTCTCATATTTGCACATTTGATCATGGATATTGGGTGATAACTTTTCCATGACATAGATGCTCCACACCTTTCTCCACCGAAAACTGAAGTTTTCAAACTTGGGTGATTGCTATTCCTTCCACTAATTGAATAGAAGGTGGGTGATCCATATCCTCATAAGGGCAGACAAAGGGATTTGCTGTGTTGCCCTGGGTCACCAAAGAGCAGCAGAAGGGGACAGAGTGGAAGGGAGATCCAAGTTACTATTTTAATTTTTAACAGTATCTCTTTCCAGTGCATTTGTATTTGGACACATGAGCACCTGGCGTGCAGTAGGATTCCCCTCTCACCGCACCTCTGCTGGCACACATCCAACCACCAAACATTGCCTGCAGTCTAGGTAGTGCTAGTCATTAGTTTTCATGCAATTTCTTTATGTTGTATGCACATGGAGGATTTAGCGTCCGTCGTCCATATTTTCATCCCATGTTTCTTCTAGTACCTTAATTTTGAGAATCTTTTCCCAGTGTATTGCATATTTGTGTTTATGTGATCACAAATCTTGGATATGGTCAAGTGATATACTTTCACCTTTGCTTCTTTGTAAATATGACCTCTAGCAATAACTTCTCTCTGTTTACTAAGGCCTTACCTCCTGTATTTTGCCCAGTGTAGTAGTTGTGTCAATCTATATTTCTCTTCTCATCCCAGGCTAGGTTGTCTCAAATTTAGTCTCTTATAGTTAGGTCTCCTCCGGCATATAAGTCACTTAATTTTGGTTGGCTATGTTAGTTTTACTTATTGAAATCCAAGTCTGGTATTCCTGGCATAAAATCTATGCTGTATGTTATTTGTGTAATTGGAGAGGGGTATAATGTAATGCATTTCTTTGTTACTTTAGACTGACAATGTTCCAGCAAAATCACTGTGGTTTATAATAATGAGTGTGCATTAGGTCTTGCTGTAGTGGGAAACCGTAACAGGTACTGAAGTGAGATTCAGGAGAATGCCTGACTATTTAAAACCAGTCTATATCTGAACTGATCTGGGCTGCTTGAATGTAGTTTTGGATGTTGGATAAAATCAGTTCCCCCTACCTTGTAGCTCAGAATAGAGTGGTTTCCATGAAACTAGATGTTATGTTTCACCACACAAAACTCAATAGCATATTTAACATTTTTAGATAGTAAGATGTTGGAGAAACACAGTTCTAGTGTCTAAACTACATAGAGTAGTTGTGGCAAATAGTTAATGTTTAAACTAATTATCCTCCCCCTTGAGGACACCTCCAGCTCCCAAAGTAATTAAGATCCTTATACAGTACATGTAAGCGTAGGGAGATAATACATCAAAATAAGTCTTGGGCCTTCAGTGACAGATACACTCCAAGATATTTTACTCATCTCGTGATCCATGTGAGGGCAGTCTGCAGTAAGAGATCACAAAAGGAATTTACCAGATTGAAAACACTCATGCCATGAGATTTTGCAAGGTTTAATTTAAAGCCAGACACTCCTGCAAACTTATCATGTTCATCTGTAAGAGTGGTAATGGGAGATACAAGATCGGTAAGAAAGCATATGCAAACAGTGCAGCTTTATGTCCTGGATCACCCTCTTTGAAACCCTTGATGTTTAGATAGCTAAGGATTCTGTGAACCAGTGACATCATTGACAGTGCTAATATTTAGGGTGAGAGCGGAAATCCTAGTCTCATTCCACTTTGTGATATTGTCATCGTATTCTCCATATTCTAATAAAGGATCTTTTATAGTTGACATGGGTGAATGTTTTCATTAACTGGCCTAATTGTATTTAGTCTAGGACCTTTGTAATACATCTACTATTGTCAGCTTATTCTTCTCAGCTGCCTCTACAAGCTCGCGTTTCAAAAACATACCTCAATCAGAACACACACCTCAATCAGAACCCACCACAATCTCCTGACTGACCAGTTATAGTATCTCATTACTATTAGCTCTTCGAACCCCCGCATACCCAATGAGTAGACAACCCAGATTATAACACTCCCGACCTCTCAGTCGCGGATGCACATTGCACACTCTTTCGCTCACTCACTCGTGTAAGTCCACACCAAATACCACCGAGTCTATGTATGTTCAAAAGTTTTATTTTCAACTGACAAGCTCTGTACGTTGTTCTATAATGCAGCACCAACAGCAAACTACATAAGATTAAAACAATACACATTGTTACACTTAGTTACACTTAAAACAACTACAAGTAGAAGACAAAAGGCGAAATCATGATAACTGAACAGTGATGGAAGCACCGCCCTCCCCTTGGTAGGAATATAATTTATATAAAATTATAAATGAAGATCTCTGAGCGAATTCTGGGGACCCCTCACCTTAGAATGACCTAGTACTGGTTACATCATAAGCTCTGCAAAACTCTGGTTTGTAGAAGGGAATCTTCCGTCTGTTATGAGAAAAATGGTGCGTGTTGGTACTATATTGCAAGCATTTCTCAGTTGTGCCAAAAAGTGTAGCATTTTTATGGATAAGCAATATGGACTAACACCAGAACTCCATAACAAAGTGGCTTGTTTTTCGACCTTGTACGCTGTGCTCAGACAGTAGCAGTATGAGCTCATGTGGGCTCAAAGGCGTATTACACAACAAGCTGCGAGGTAACATGCGCAAAAATAAAAGACACAAAGGTAAAATGGTTGCATGGCTCGGGCTAGCTAAGCAAAGACTAGAATGACCCTAGGGACCATTTAACACTACTAGTGTCTACTCTAATACCTGATTTGTACTAGTGAAGTCTGTTGTATATGTATGTATTAACTTTTTTTTCAATCTTGCTAATGAAAAATAGGGGGAGGTGTATATGGCATCTAAAAAATGTGTAATGTTTTTTCTAGACGTACTACCGTTCACCAGTGCCGGGGCCAGCGGCGAAGGCGACGCGGCTGCTGAGGGCAGAGAAGAGACGGCAGTTGCAGAGGGAGCTGCAGGGGGTGAGCCAGCAGCAGTGGCGGGCAGTGGTAAGTTTTATTCCAAATCCTTACTTATTGACATTACACTCACTGCAAGGGTGTACTGTATACTGTACTGTTGAGACTTATTAAGTAAGAGGTTGTTGTGAACGGTTGAAGACACCCTTTACTTAGCATTAGTAAAAGCATTAGTGGTGGGAGTGTTGAGTAGCCAATGGCCTCTTCTATCTAACTTCAACTCAGCTGTGAAAGTTTTATGGAGACGACTAAAAGTCAAATCAGATGACCCTGATGGATGGGTTGAACGAAAAGGGAAAGAAGGGTGGAAGGAAGAAGGACGGGCGAGATTTAATATTTATGACTGGCAGAGAAGGATACGTGGGATGCATGCATGCATAGGTGGCTGATAGGAATCAGATGCATGGGTGGTTGAATGCCTGAAACTCCCACAAATGTTAGAGGCCGAGGAAGTGGGAGGATAGATACATACCACAAATGTTATGTACTGTGCTTGCTAGTGCTACTGTGCCACTATGTGTAGAATTAATTTTTCTTACTGCTTTGCTAAGAGTATATTTTACAATAGTGTTGTTATTTTTTTTGATGTAGCTACTCTTTCCAAAGGGAAACTGGACAGGAAGGAGTTGGCAGCCAAGGCCCGGTGCCGGAAGCTGGAGGCCATACAAAGGGAATACCGGCGGCTAGTGGTTTTGGTGGAGGAGGAGGAGGAGGAGGCGGCAGCAGCTGCAGCCTCCTCCAATGCCCCGGGCCCCAGCCACCCACTCCAGCATTACGGCACCACCGTCTGGAAGCTGCCCGCCGCCGCCCATCTTTTAATATCACTGCTGCCCCCCCCCCCCCCGTGGATGCAATTGCCGCGCGTTGAAGCGCTGCATGGCTTGGCTAGAGGAGCAAGTTTGTGTCCTCCTGGAGAGGCGAGCCCACTGATAAGACCCTGTTAATTGCCCCTTTTTTAATTCTTCTTTTGGTGGGTGGGAATCGGGCGTTGGGGTTAAGTTTCTTTGGAAAATTGGACATTTCGTATAGGTTGGACTCAGGTGTTGTTGTGGGATTTTTTGCATAGTTTATTTTTGTTAGGGGATTAAATTATATATTTATACTTTACATACAATGTTGTTAATGTTTTGTGGGTGGGGTTACTGTTTTACGTGACTCTGTTTCCTTCCTGGTGCAGGGCCACAGCCAGTGTTTGATTTAAATAATTGGCTTGCTTTGTAAGACACAAACAGATAGATGCTGCACTCCTCAATGAGTGACTTGTCCTACTAGTACTGTCAGTCTCTCCTCCTAGGCTATGCATTCTGCAACTGGACTCATCAAAGGGGTGTGTGAAATTGAATTAATGAAAAAATGACCATTATTAATTATGTCTCACCCAAACTTCTTCTCTTACCTGTGCTTGATGTTTAACATAGGCACAGCGATGGCTGCATGGTGATGATGGTTTTCTTTCCCAACATTCCATGGTTGTGGTGGTAGTAGTAGTAGACACTGGCAGTAGCATTTGCAAAAACCGAAAATGAGACAGTCAGTCGCCTTAGAGAGACTGTTGGAGGAGTAGTAGAACAAAGTACAGTATAGAACTTACTGCCAAACAATAATGTGCAAAAATGCAATAAAACATAATGGTGGCGGGGATAGCCTAGTACATAGAGGTACAAACTCTAGTTGCGTCGAGTCACTCGACTAGGCCTGCAGTACACTCGACACAAGCATAACTGTTAGTGCTGTGTAGGAAGATGACAACAAATCCAATCGATGCCGGCAATTAATGCTGATGGATTAGGTTCCTTTGGTGAAAAAATTACCTCGCAAATATACTGCTCATGGGTGGGCAAGCGGAAGAAGATCCTCGCCCTGCTTTGAAATTGATTTAGTGTTGCTTTTGCCACATCCACCCCAGCAAGCATGTGATACAATATTGGTGACAAACACACGGAGGAGACAGGGAGCGTTTTAGAAAAGACGGGTCCAGTACCAATGCTCCCAAGAACAACCATGTATCACAAATGGTAACAGTTCCCAAAGTAATGAGGTCCGCAGCCGTACTCTGGTTGCGAGTCAGGGCCAAGGTGGGCGCCTATTTATAAGAAAAGAGGAGAAGGCAAAAAGAAGAAGAAAGGGAAAGGGGTGAAGGGGTGTGGAGATGTCTCTAAGTGATCAGGTTGGGATTAGATGAAGCTTGGGAATTTCTCCTTTAGATATTAGTGTCCTCACACACTCTTGCAAGTGTCATACTTCATCATCGGGCGTTGCTCCTCGTGGTGGTGGCGCTGCAGTCCTCCACGGGCCCAGCGAGAGGGCTCTTTATCAGAGATCATTTAGGAGACGCCGCAGTTGTGCATGTGGGTGTGTGGGCCTATAAAATGACGTGTAAGTGATTTCTAAAAAGAGGTATTACCCTACTGGTACCTAACGAACATACTTTAATTCAGGGTTCCAGGAGGTAATGCTTGAATATATATAAAATGCTGGAAGCGAAGCACCCCCAAAAAAACAAATGAAATGGAGGGGAGAGTATTGCTCTGCTGCTTACTTAAAACTCCATGCGTATGTGTGATAGTGAAATTGTGATTAGTGAGGTCGACATGTTTCACGCAGTGTTGGTCCCTAGTGGATCCTAATGCACTTCTTCAGGACCATGTCAAGGTGAGTAAAAAACAATAAAAATAGGGTTCAGGGACAGTGACACCCTATAACCCTATGGTACCTATAGTAAGGTGGAGTTACACCTGAGTGACACAGTGGAACATCAACTGTATGTTCCTTCGATCAACCTGAAAGAAAAGATAAAACATCAAAAATACAGGAGAGACAAATCCAGCGACACAGCAGAAGTAAATGTTGCCGTATCGTGTCTTGTTTAAAGGTGGAATATGAAGGGTGCATGAAGTGGTGCCCCTATTAACCCAACCG
Organism: Triturus cristatus; assembly: GCF_964204655.1. Taxonomy (NCBI): domain Eukaryota; kingdom Metazoa; phylum Chordata; class Amphibia; order Caudata; family Salamandridae; genus Triturus; species Triturus cristatus. The sequence goes on from NC_140588.1 coordinate 431,409,337, forward strand.
AAGAGCATGCTGTAGTATAATAGCCACTGCTAAATTTTGTCAGTCAACGCGTACCTGTGCTGCGAGCATACATAGTATATGCAGTGACGAAACCGGAGCATGAAATAAGCTTCCTAGTTGACACCGTGACATGCTTAGCAAACACATATAATCAAGGCATTGTTGCCTTGTGGGCGTAGCAGCCCATTACCCTCTACACACATAGACAATTGCAAATTCAAACATTAAAACATGAATAAGAGTGACAGAAGTGCCGGATGGTGAGGTCAGTGACTATAGGTGCACGTGACTACCCAGTACAGCTGCTTCACTCGAATACTGGGAAAGTAATGCGTACCCCTTAGAAAGTTATGGAGTGTCTCTACGGCAAAGTCTGCGGTGCAGAAGCCGCCCTAGAAAGACATGACAGTTCTGCCATTAGTCTGGGGAGAAGCATTGAAAATGCTCTTGAATCTGTTGGTCAAGCAGCAGAGAAATACTCAAAGTTAAGGCTTCACATCACAGCCTATTACCTGCCCCAACCACTCATGGACTGCCGGAGAATGTAAAGGACACATTATCCCATTTCAATAGTCGTGTAATGCAGCTGGCGGGAGAGGTACTGGGCGTTTGGAAGTGGTACGCTTGGAAGCCTCCGCCTAGCATGATGGGATTGCTCAAAGCTGGATAGTTACGGCCGTGTAAATGACACGGCCATTTTGGAAAGGTAATTTCGCCATGTCAAAGGGTAGAGTTATCGGTGTAAGATAACTCTCATGGGAGACACAGTTGAATAGTATAAAGATCCAACGGTCACTCATCATTTATTATTGGCACCAAAGGAGCGATGGCTGTTGAAAAAGGGGGCGACAGATAGCTCCACGGGAGCACATGGCAATTGTAGGCTGTGCACGGCTAAAGTACAGTAACAGTCAGTGACACTGGGGCGTCTGTGTCAGACAGTTACAGTGAAAATAGCCTATACGTCACCGGAGGGTCACTGTATAGTGTCGGGGCCGCGTGTGTGGCCACAATCATTGTTACTACTGTTGACAGCATGGTGTGATAGGTGATGGTAGTTCCTTCCGGTAGATACAATGAATAATATACTGTCCACGGAGTGAAACCCCAAAAATGAGTTACAAAAAAAGGGGGGAGAAGGAGTAACGGCTAGTTTGAAGATAGCCATTAGTCTTACGACAGCTACATGTCATTAAAGTGCAGTGACAGGTACTGAAAATGAAGTTTTGATGTAGAGGGATTGTGATGATAGTATGCCATTGGCATGTTGAGAGGTACTAGGTGTGGGTGGAAGGTGTTGTCTCGGGCATCACACCTGAATAATGTAGTCTACAGCATGACAGTCCGGGCTGTTGTATTCATGGTGTTACTGAGTAGCGTTAGACAACGAGCTCAGACCGTGGTATTTCGTCATTCAGACCTACGGTATTGCTTTTTAAGCGGAAAACCCACCGTTGTTCCTGGCGGAACAACGTACGAGGGGTCCAGCCAGGGTTGGATTCTATGATAGTCCATTTTTTGCTCTCTGGTGTGTGACCTAATTCCAAAAAATGAGTCAATAGTTTTGTGCTTGTTTTTTTGCACCGTATTGTGCTCTTGTGCTCGCCTATGCGGATCTTTATAGGTCTTATAGTCATTCCCACATACTTCTTGTCACATGGGCATTCTATTAAATAGACACTGTTCTTTGTGTTGCAATTGGTGTGTCTATTCTGGACCCATGGTCTAGCCAGACACAGGTCGAGTTGTTTGGATGCAGTCATGAGTGGGCAAACTGTACAGGACCCACAGGGATAGTGGCCTACAACAGGAGGAAGGGACCATAGTGTGGGTTGGATTACTGGTGTGGTTGTAGGTCAAGTGTGTACTAATATGTCCCTCAAATTCTCTGTTCTGTTGAAGGAGAATAGTGGAGGAGGTCCTGGTCTAAAGGAACCTGTCTCTAGGATAGCCCAGTGTTTTCTGACGAGTTTTGGGATTTTATTTGAAATGGGTGTGAATGTAGTGACGCATGTTAGGGTCTCAGTCTTAGGTCTATCTTTTATTTCCAAGAGGGCTTCTCTATGGTTATTTCTGTCCCGCTTTTGTGCCTGTGCTATTACTCTTTCTGGGTAGTGTCTCTCCTGTAAGTTGGTAGCCAGAATCTCTGATTGCTTCTTGAATTCGCCCATGGTGTTGTAGTTGCGGCGAAGATGCAGGAATTGTCCCACCGGGAGATTGTCCCTGAGAGCTTTGGGGTGGTGACTTTCATATAAGAGGAGGCTGTTGCGATCAGTTGGTTTTCGAAAGTTGGTTGTAAGTATGGTTTCCTCATTTAAGGTGATCCATAGGTCCAGGTAGGTAATGCTCTCACTGGATATTGATCCTGTGAATTTCAAAAAGGGATCAAGAGAGTTAAGCCATTCTCAGAATGTTTTACAATGTGTTTCCTCTCCACGCCAGAAAATGAGAATGTGCCAAACACAGGACCCTGAAATAGGAACCAAGCTGCATGGCTTTAAGTACATTACTGCCATTATCTGTGGAAACAAAACCAATCTTAAGCCCTCTTGGGTGCAGCCATTCAAAGACCTTGCTGTGAAACTCTTCCAAAATGTTTACAGCAGTATGAGATTTCTCCATGGCAAACATGGCTACAGTTGCATGTTTCCGAGTAGCATTAAAAATCTCAGCTGTGTCAACAGTACCTACTTGAGATAGCTTATCTCTAACCCCCACAAAAGAGACCCAGTGTGCAGTGATGCACATGTAATCAGTGGCTTGGCAACTGGTCCACATGTCTGTTGTCAGGTGGATATTGTGAACAGCACTCTGCTGCAAAGCGTGTCCAACCAATTCCAGCACATCGTGATGTAGTGCTGGAACAGCAACTCTGGTGAAATAGGAACGGCTGGGAACCTTCCATTTAGGGCACATGGCTGACACAAATTCAAGGAAACCCACCCCCTTCCACAAATGAAAAAGGGAGAAGGTCCAGCGCTAACATTTTAGCCAGCTTCGCATTGTACAACAGTGTCGTTGAGTGGTTGTGTTCGTACTGCCCCTCTGACTTAAACATGCTGAGAATGGTAGGCTGGATATTTTCCTTTGTGGTGCAGCTGTTTCCTTGAACCCAGTTAGGCTCAACGATGCACTTTTTTTCATTGCAGTAATCGGTTGCCTTGGTGTCTCAGGCTGACTCTGAGTATGACTCTTACTGTGGTGCCACTGAGATGTTGCTGAGGATGTGGGATGTACTTCTACACTGCTGGGGACAGGGCTAGAAATGTCTCCCTCTCGTTCACCTTCCACCGCCATCACATCTTCCCCTAATTATTCATCCCCAACAACAGCAATGGGTTCAGTTTTACTTTTTTCAAAGTAAAGTAGGTGAGCCTCCCACTGGATACTGTGGTGTATTCTGAGATTCCTTGTTTGGCCTCCGGTACCATAGTTTGTACCAAGCTTACCCCGCCTAACAGCCTGTCGACAAATTGAGCATATAGCAAAGTTCTCCTCCTTACTGCTAACCGAAAAGAAGTCCCAAACTGGGGAGGAGAACTTTCTGGCGCTGCTGGATGTGCCACTTTCAATACCAGATGAACTGGAGGGTGTGCCTGGAATTTGACTCTGTGCAGTTACACTACCACTACCTACTGAGGTGGTGATTGAGCTGGATGTAGGTCCCTGCCAGGCCTTTGCAAATGTGGAAGCTGGAGGTCGTGTTGTTGTTACCTGCGTTGGAGGTATCCGTGCTACATCCATCGCAGGGATTTTGGCTAGGGTAATAATGTTGGTCTCCATCTCCTCCGGGCCGCGAGTGATGTTCGTGATGACTGGCTCATCATCATCATCCCCCTCTTGTACATCTACCTCCATAACTGTAAGGCTTTCTGGAACCCTCCTTTTCACTAGCCTTGTCTTGTGGTGTGCATCTATTTAGTACCCCACTTAAGCTGGTGGCTTCCAAGTGGCATCAAGATCATCAGAAGCGGGGCTTGAAGAAGAAGATGATGGACTAACTCTCCTTTTCCCTTCTTGGGGTCTGGAAGACAATGGATCTTCTGAAACAGTGGCTTGCTCCTCTTTGTCTGCAGGAAGCTCAATTTCCTGAAATGCACCTACTTCAGGAGGAACAACTACTATTGTGGGCTGAGGCTGCTGCTGTTCTTGCAGCTGCTGCTGTTCTTGCGGCTGATGCTGTTCTTGCGGCTGCTGCTGTTCTTGCAGCTGCTGCTGTTCTTGCGGCTGCTGCTTTTCTTGCGGCTGCTGCTGTTCTTGCGGCTGCTGCTGCGCCTGCCCACTTATCTGCTGAGTTTCCGCCTGCGTTGATTGCGTACTACTTTGCAATATTGACATTTCAACATTGCTGCTCGTTAGTAGACTGTCTACCTCTGCGACACTCATGGGCTTGGGCCTAGGTTGGTGGGGCTGGCCCGCTGATGTGGAGGTGCTGTTCCCAGCTTGGTCCCTGGACAACGCTGCTGCAGGCGTAATTTTTTATTTCCTAAAAAACATCTGGGGCGGCACACCACTCTTGGTAAGTGCCACTTCCTTTTTCTGTTCCTTCTTCTCACTGACAACTTTCTTGGTACTGGGGGACCTGTTACCTTTCTTTGGGCCCATCTTCTTCAGATGTCAGCAGGACGCAGATGCACAAGTTGCAGAGATGTCTGTGGTCACACGTGGACGTGACGTGGTGCGCAGCAGGATTCTGTCAGGCAGTACAACGGGTGATGATGACACCTCCTCCTCTGTCTATTTGTGCACCTAAAAGCAAAGAAGCCATGAGAAGAACATCAGTGAAATGTTGAATTTTTTGTTGTGGTTCAAATACTACTAGTACAAACAAACAAATAAAAGATATAACTTAGTGTAGCCATTTGTGAGACTTTGTCAACAAGGGCTTTCATGGTATACTGTGTACTCTCTCAGAAGGATAGGAAATAAGAAGAACAACAACAAAAATACAAATGTAATGGAAGTTTACCCTATTTGGCATTAAATTATTTGCTCATCACATCATTCAGGGAGCTGCTGCTGGCAAAGGGGAAGCATGGAAGCAATAAGCCAAGAGGAAAACTATGCAGGCCTATGCAGGCCTATATGGCAAACGCAGCACACTAATAACTCCCACCAGAAATGGCCACCAGCCACATGGACACTCACAAAATCACAAGCAACAAGCAGGAGGCCTGGAAAACAATGTACTGAGAAAAGGCCTATAATAGCCAGGCTAAGGATGCATGCTGCTAAACCACACTGCTTTGCCTTTTAATGCAATAAAATGCAAAAACGAAAATCCACAGGGCTAAACAAGGTCTGCAAGGTACACAACAACACACCACACACAACAAAGGCATTCATTTAACACACACCCAAAAAGAACAGAAATACCCCCGAAAATACACATTTTGCAATTCAATCCAATGCCATCCATGCCCTAAATGATTTTTGAAATAAATTGAACACACACCAGAGGAACAGTTGCCTCATCATGCACCCACGCATGACTAGCTCTGGGCCTACTAGCTACCCACAACAATTAAAAAAATAATAATAATGATAAGTACCAAAATTGTAGTTGCAGCAACTGCAATGCCCCAATCAAACAAACAACAACACCAACTTACTTACTTAAAACATCAAATTCAAAAGTCCTGAAAATCCAATGATAATGATGCAGCAGACACAAAGAGTGATCCTTATAGCTCAAAATCCAAAGGCAGAATGAACAGGAGATGGACAAAGTAATGGGAGGAGCCTCCTGGACAGGACCAGGAAGTTGGAGACTCTGTGGCACTTCCTCCCTCTCCCCCCCAATTTTTTGTTTTTAAAAAGGAATCCTTACACTAAAAAATACAGCCAAATGTCAATCTGAGGAGTTTTCATCCAAATCATCATTTACAGAAGGTTTTATGCTGCTCGATATATTATTCTTCTCCAGATTGAAAATTTTGTGTGTTCGGGATCGCGCGCTTCACCACACTTCCGCCGGATGTCGTGTCCAAATGACGTGTTCACGATCGCACATTCACTCTCGTGGTGGTGAATGACGTGTTCGCAATTGCAGACATCTTGCGGTGTCCGATGGCGCTGCGAATGACGTGTTTGCGATCGCAAACTCTCGCGGGATAGCGCGACCGGCTACCAACATCAATTGGCGCACGCGAACGAATCGTAAAACTCGTCGGCGAACGCAGCAATTCCAGTAAGTCGACCGCGTGCGCGAAAACGCATTTTTAAAGCACGAACATGAAAAAACATCTCCCCTACGCCGCGGATCGCGGAAATTTCGACATCTAAGCATTCTCCGTGGAACGGGAAAATGCTTAAATTCCGCGAGCGAAACGGAATTTGACGCCCACCCTTACTTCAACAACAAGGTCTTTGAATGGCTGCGACCAAGAGGGCTTAACATTGGATTTGTTGCCACGAAAAATGGCTGTAATATAGTTAAGGCCATGGCAGATGGTTGGTATTTCAGGGTCCTGTGTTTGGAGCACTGCATCAACATCATTGTACTAAACTTTCTCAAAAAAGTAGACAGACTCAGCAACTTACTTTCCACCTGCAGAACAATCAGCCTTTATCAAGTAATTGTTGTAACACACTATCAGCACATTTTAAAAATAGGTTGTGCTAAAAGGCCATCGTGAAAAGTAAAGCAATACCAAAGGGGATGATGGACGTGCGAGCAAATCAAACACTCACCCCCAGTAAACTGAACTGGGTTTAATACATCATCATTCTTTAGCTCACTCCACCACCCCAGTTCAGACATGGCCATATGCAAATCAGTATGACGCTGTGCCTCATGGGAACAGTCCAGCCCGAACTGCCCAGCCATGTCTTCCCTGGACCGGAAACAAGCATCCTGGGAACGGTTTCGGGTTCATAACCCTCATCAGCCAGGCTATCTTGAATCCAGTGGCAAAGTGATATCACTATAGTGAAAAGTAAAACACCCCAAAAAACCTAGATTTTAGGCATAAATAAAGAAGCTTAAATATTTATCAATCAACTCAAACAAATAATCCACACCTTCCAACAATGAACTGGCCCACCTCTCTCCCCAAACAAATAAAATTTCCCATCCCCAACCATTTTTGAATAAAAATATCCTTGTCCCTGAAAAAGTCCAATCTTTAGAAAGTAACCGAACCCCGATCCCAAGTCCCACATCCCCACCCTCACCACCCACAACAACAAACAAGTCCCACCCACCAAAATAAAAGTTTAAAAAGAGGCAGAGGGAACTAGGCACAGTGGGACAGGCTCATTGAGGGGCAGGGGCATTCATCTCTGCTGGGCTTCAATCTGCGCCTGCCTTGAAAGGAAACTGCTTAGTAGGGTGCTGTCTGAGAGAGGGACAGCAGTGTGTGATGGCTGGTAGGCAGCTGCCTGCAGACTGCAGCGCTGATGTTGTGCATGGGAAGCTCGAGCTGCTGGGGCCTGGCTGGGGCCCTGTGCAGCTGCCTCCTCCTGGGCCACCAGTTCTGGTATTCAGCCCATAGTTTCTCCAGCTTCTTCTGCTGCGTCCAGGCTGCTGCATCCTGGTGAGATGGGCCCTGGTCACCAGGAGCAGCTAGAAAATAAAAAAATGCAAATTGTAAACAATGCTCTGTGCCAAAAACGTGTTTAAAATTATGTAGTGGGCGGTACAGTAGCAGTACATGATTTGATGTGATCACATCCACCATTACCCGCTCTCATAAAACTAAAGGAAAATGGCAAATGCTCTATCTGTCTGAAAGGAATTAAGGCATAATAAACACAGCAACCCACCAGTTTTAAAGTCCTGCTGTTTTTTTCTTTTGAAGGATTCCCTAGTAAAGTGATTAGATGGTTTGGGGATTCACAAATTAGGCCCATTTACTAATTACTCTAGTTTAGTTTTAGCTACAATAATGATTCTGATATGATCAGACAACTTGAAGATTATTTTAGCATCTAGTCTGACCTTTCCTTTTGCATATTTTTCATAAGCTATCAGTCCACTACAAACTGTCCAAACCTTTGTCTCTGCAAGGTTTTGGGAAGCATGTTAGATCTTGGGTCAAGGTATTTTGATTTTCTATAAAATAGCTGGTCATACAAGCTGTCAACAGAGATTGCCAAACAAGAATAGTTGAGTTGCTATGTGCATTATAATTCTGTTATCACCTCAGGCCTATTTACCCTTTAACTCCCTCAGCTGTAATCGACATCCTTTTGACCAAGTAGATGGTGGGAAAGGCGATGTACTGTACTACAGTCAGTGAAAGGATTGACGACCGGGATATACCTTTGATACGTTTGTCACAGACTATCCCATCCACAGAAGTCAAACTAATTACATTATCCCTTCAGCATTGAGAAGTGAGAGAACGTGCTAGTTCACTAATATCAATAACTACCACTATCTCACTGACAGGACAGAGGAGTCTCTGCATGACTTCTTAAATAAACAGTACAAGCGAGCGCCAAAGATTAGGATTAGATAGCGCCACCGAGCACCTGTCTACTCTAGGATTATCACATAATATTTGTAACATAAACTTAACTTACCTGAGTTTCAGCAGCATGCTTGCTATTTGGTAAATAAATATGAGCATAGAACACATCAAATAAATAATTATTCCTCACCAAGCCCCACAACCTTCACACCAAGCTGGTCGAGCAGTTCCTGGTCCCTATCCAGGATATCCACCCACAGTGTGTAAGCTGTTCTTGGGTGCACCTGATCCCAGAGCAGCAGCGCACAGCCCAGCGCACCCTTTCCCACTGTTGCTTATGCTTCTGTAGGGCATAAGCGCTACAAGGCCTGCCTCCTGTTACCAGGGTGGTGGGGAGGTGGTGCTGCACATAAAAAACTAAGGCAGCCACCTCCAAGTCCACGAAAAATGCACAGGACTGCCCCCTTCACGGCGTGGCCTACCGCAAGTTAGTTAGATGTGGGTGCATGTTCAGAGGGGACTGGTGTTGCCTCTGCCTGCTCTGCTATGACACTGGGTGGTGGTCAGAAAAGAGAAGAAAGTAGAAGAAACAAGTAGGAAAATGAAGGAAGGAAGAAAAAAGTAGGAAAGAAAAGCGAAAAATAAAAAAAATTTACAATAGTCACACAAACACACAAAAAAGTTAGAAAAAAATTAAAATACAAAGAGATAGGGTAAGGTATAGATAAAAAATGAGGGACAGATTGGTTTCAAAGGGGTAGGATTAAGAAGATGGAATTGAAAACAGGCCCTGCACCATAAACAGAGCAAATAACAAGATGGCTGCACTCATGCAAACATCTTGGTACGGTTCGTATGTGATTTCCGGCACAACAAAGTACTTTGCATTACCACTGAAAATATCACATGCATGGGTGTTGCCAGCAATCTACCCACTCGCTGAGCTCCGCGTAGTACTGTGTATTTTTGTTACCACTATGTGGAGTTTCACGTAGCGTGGCCACGTGAACCCTGACCGGGCCTAGTCTTGAGGTCCACCGGGTATGAGGCCTCACCCTTTCTTTCTTCCACCTCATAGGGCCCATTACAGCGATTCTGAAGGGCCTTGGGTTGTACCTGCTCCATCAACTACACTTTTTGACCAGGTTGAAACTCAACAATGGTAGAATTTTTGTCATACCACTACTTCATGACTTTCTGGCTGGCTTCCAGGTTAGTGGAAGCTTGCTTCCATAACTTAGCCATTTGGCTTCTGAAGGCCTGCATGTAGCTCAATACATCATGTGGTACCTTCCTTCGAGCTTTCTCCCCCCCTACTCTCACCAAACTCAGAGATTCTCTTACTGGGTGGCCATACCACATTTGGAAGGGGCTGATACCCACTCCCCTCTGTAGCACCGCTCCGTTTACAAACAACAGGCATGGTGAGTGGATATCCACTTTTTCCTATAGGTTTTAGGCAGGCCTCTCATCATGCCCTTCAAGGTCTTGTTGAAGCTCTCAACAAGCCTATTGGTTTATGAATGGTAAGGGTTGGCGAACATGTAGGCCCCCCCACACACCTTCCACATTTACCGCATATAACCAGACATGATGTTTGTGCCCATGTCAGACTCACCTTCCTTGGGGAAACCCACACGGTTAAAAATCCCCATCAGGGCCTTTGCCACTGCGGGGCAGTTGGTTTCCACAGAGGAATTGCCTCTGGGCTCTGGGTATCTAGTTGCTTGATCCATTTGAACCAGGATGAACCTTTTGCCTGAAGCAGTCTGCGGATCCATAGGCCCTACTGTGTTGATGTCCACCCTCTCAAAGGGGTTGCAAACAAAAGGCAAGGCATCAAGGGGGATTTTCAGCCTCTGTCCTGTCTTCCCGTTGGCTTAGTAGGTCACACAAGTCCTACAGTACTCATCTGAGGAATTCTTGGTCCTAGACAGTGGGGGACAAGCCTTGCAAAAGTCTTGTCTTGGTCTGGGTGTCCTGCCAGGGAAATTTCGTGAGCCATCTCCAGTAGGCAGGCCCTGTATACTGTGGCACCACAAGGGCCCTTGCTGTCCCTTGCCCAGGAGCCTTAGGCTCACTGTACAGGAGGTTGTCTTCCCAGTAAATGTAGTGACTACCAGAGGCATCATCTGCTGTTTGGGCTTCAGCCTATTGTTTCATGCCCACAAGGGTTGAGCACTCTCTTTGTGCCCTACAGAACTTAAACCTGGTGTGCCCTTCCTCCACATACTATCCAGCAAGCTTAGGCAGGTCACCAGGTGAAGCAATGTCTTCCCGGTGGACTCCAGGGCCGCCACCGAAGGTGCCCCATCCATCTCACTGGAGGTACATTGAGGGGTTAGTTTCCCATGTACTATGCCTCACCCCATCTTATTAGTTGGCTGGGCCATTGTTCCAAGCTCCAGCCCTTTTTCATTCCCATCCTGGGCAGCCATGGACCGCGTGGTAGCACAGATCCAGTCAGGTAACCCTAACATTTCCACATGAGCCTTGAGCTCCACTTCCTTCCAGATAGTGTGCTGCAGGTGATTACCCACCAAATAGTCAACAGGCATGGCAGGGCTTACTGCAACTTTCAGAAGACCTGAACCCTAACCCCCACTCAAAGGGAACCAGGGCAACAAGATAGTGACCCTCTCTCTTGTCAGCCACCACAACCTGGTGGAATGCAGGGGTAATCACCTGCTCTCAGGAAATCAGCTAATTACTTACCATAGTTATATTGGCTCCTGTATCAAAGCGAGCCTCAATCCCTTGCATATTGATGGTGAGCCGTTGCCTATACGATGAGGGCTCATTGATCTTTGGAATCATCTTACTGTCACCCAGGGACACAAGTGTAACCCCACTAATCTCCCAACCAATTACTGTGACAAACTCCACCCCCACCACACTAGCCACCCCTGGAATCTTTTCTGCAGTGGGGAGATGTGCTCTATTTGGACACTTAGGATTTCTCTTGTAGTGTCCATACTCACTGCACTCATAACACTTGGGAGTTTGGGGCTGCTGACTCTTGTCAGGGTAGTTTTTATTCTGGTGGCCAGATTGGGAATGTGAACCAGACCCTTTCTTCTGTGAGTAGTTGTGAGGGCTTGAAGAGAACTCCTTCTTTTTCTCTCCTCCCTCCTTCCTTTGGTGGGAACCCTGACCACCCCTTTGGGAGTACCACCAGATACCTTTGTGGACACTCTGGTGCTGACCCAGAAGTCTGCCTGCTCAGCAAGCTTTCTGGAGGCAGTAATCTTGCTATCAACCAGGTTTTGGAGCAGCCCTGGAAAACAAGTATCAAGAATGTTCTTCTTAAAAAACACGATGTAAAACCCTTCATAATCATTAACCCTTCAGTGCGTTACCAGCATAGTCCAAGAAATCTACCTATGTTTGTGTAGAGAGTTTGTGACTGGCCCTGAACCATTGCCTGTACTTCTCAGGGGTCAGCCCAAACTTGCTGACTAAAATGGCCTTCATGGCAGTGTAGTTGATCTGGTCACCCACCTCTGAAGGAAGGCGTGTGTCCCTCCCCAGTGTTGGCATGTACCGCCATAAACTACTCCCCCCAGATCTCTGGGATGCTGTGTATTTTTATAGCCATATTTCAGAGGCTTCCAACCCTTTATCTATTTCATCTTCTACACCATATCTTTTGGGATATGAAATCTGGATTCATGTGAAGACATGTGACATGTGAAGACATTGCTGGTATGCTGCCCCCAATATCTTTGATGTTGGACGCCACTTTTAGGGCTCTAATATCCAACTCTCTGCTAAGCTCATGGGCCATCTTCTTTTCCTCCATGGCCAGCCTCTTCTCTTCTAGAGATTGCTCTTTTTCTAATTTATCTGGGGCCTGCTACCTATCAAACATGGCAAGCTCTAGTCATGGCAAGTTCTAGTTTGAGTTTCCTCTCTTCCTTCCTGTCCGCCAGCTCCTCTGGGGACAATTCTTTGAGGACACACTGTTGCCAAGTCTAGAGTTGACTTCTAGTCCTGGAAAAAAATTGCTCCGTTCCCCTGTAGGCTGTATGACAAGACTATCTGTCAGGTCCCGCTCTGATATTTTCTCAGACCTATTTCCCTCCTCCTCAACTTCTCCTTCTGGGTGGGCTGCTGCCCATGCTTTTAAGGCTTTCTGAAGCTCTGCCTTCTTGGAACTTCCCTTATGGAACACCCTTTCCTCCTGGCAGAATTCCTTGTGCTGGGCCACTGTGTATGCCTCCAGATTGGCCAGCTCGAATTCCATATTACCAGGTAGGTCCCCATACATTGCAAAAAAAATAGGTCTTGGGCAACAGGACTTTTGGAAAAATCAAAAGATGTCAGAACAAGGAAAACTGAAAAAGGTTAGAATTGACTAAGTATGGAATTGTAGTGAACAACAAGTTACTATATAGTATTGCACAAACACAAGTTCTATCCTCACCGCTGAACACCAAAGTTAGAACTGGAATTCCTGATTGGCTGAGGTATGCATCCAGGCCAGGCAGGAACCAACACTCTAGTCTGGGTAAGCTAAGTACACACTAAAGGATAACCTGTATTCACCCTCTGGTAGATTGGCATGGATCAGTCAGGCTTATCTAAAGAGGCAATGTGTAAACTATTTATGCACAACACAAACAAATGATGGACAGAATGCTGAATAAATCATACATTCACCCCCAGTCAAGTGATCTGGGTTAAATCCATTGTCCTTTTGTGCACCATGCCATCCCAGTTTAGACCCATCCTTACGCAAATCAGCCTTGACCCTGTTCCTCATGGGAACAGTCCATCCCAAATTGCCAAGCCAGGTCCTCCCTGTACCATACACAAGCATCCTGGGACCGGTTTGGGGTATTACCCCTCATCAGCCAGGCTAGCTTGAATCCAGTGGCACAGTGAGCAAGGGACCCACCTCTGGGCATATCCATCCCACTTAGGGAAAAAAGTGCAACAGAACCAAATGATGGACAGAATACTGAATAAATCATACATTCACCCCCAGTCAAGAGATCTGGGTTAAATCCATTGTTCCGTTGCTCACCATGCCACCCCAGTTTAGACCCAGCCATATGCAAATCAGTGTTGACCCTGTTCCTCATGCTAAAAGTCCAGCCTGAACTGCCAAGTCAGGTTCTCACTGAACCGGAAACAAGCATCCGGTTTCAGGGAATTACCCCTCATCAGCCAGGCTAGCTTAAATCCAGAAGCACAGTGGGCAAGGGACCCATGTCTGAGCATACCCATACAACTTAGGGCAAAAAGTCGAGAGGTGTCGAGCAGTGCACCGGATTCTGCTATGCAGTCAAGGGGATGTGTCATTCTCACCAAGCTGCAACTATGGTGATACGCTATCCAATGTGTCGATCTTTCGAGGCAAAGTGCAGGTTCCGAGGTGATGCTCCGAATTTACTCAGGCCACCAGCTCGATGCATCTGTTCTGCTACACGCAGACAGTTGATGCATCGGAAAACGTGTTGCAAGTATTTGGGCCACTTCCAGTGAGCTAGACATAGGAGCAGGGGTAGAGACTTTGATATACCCCTGTGTCTCAAGCAACAGGAGGCAAGCCAACAAGCCCTTGAAGATCACTTGGAGTGAAGGCATAGTCCAGCTCTCCTTCAGCAAAATCAAAGAGCAACAGGTTGCAGGGTAACAACAGGTCTTCCAGATCAGAAGTCAAGCTGAGTCCTTTAAGCAGCACAGCAGTTCTTCTGGCGGAGCTTAGATGCACGTCCAACAGTGTCTGGTTTTAGGTGGTCAGAGACCCAGTACTTATACCCAAAAGTGCCTTTGACGTGGGGGTGACTTCAAAGCAGCTCTCTGAAGTGTGCAATGATCCCTTTCAACCCAGTCTTGTCTGGCAGGCTATCTGTGAGGAGCAATCAGTCCTTTGTGTGGGGACAGGGCACAGCCTATTCAAGTGAAATATTACTCCCTACCTTCCATCCTGTCCACGCATGGCCATCAGGATGCAGATGTATGTAGAAGGGTATTCAGACACGCCTATTATTACTATGTTGTGGCTGTCGAGAGGGAATGCACACATTTTAGCTGTCACCCACCCCAGATGTGTATTGGAGACATGCTGTGAGGCACACAGAACAGTGAAGGCAGAGAAATGTCTACTTTCTAAAAGTTAAATATGATCTAGAGCATATGTTCTAGACAGGGTGTGCACTACTACTTTATAAAAGTGACATTTCTAAATAAGTAATGTTAAATTCAACTTCACTATATAAGAAGGATTTATCATTACCATTCCAAAGATATGAAACATAAAAAAGCTGCTCCCCTCTGGTCAGAAATTATAGCCTGCAGGTGTACTAAGGAATTCCCAATGCTAGCTTATGAGAGAGGCAGGCCTCACAGTAGTGAAAAACAAATTTTGGGGTTTGTCACTACCAGTACATGTAAAGATTAAACTCACCCTTATGATTACTTAGGGCCTTCATTAGGTGTGACATATATGCAATAAAAGGGGAATTCAGGCTTGGCAAGTAGTTTTAAATGCCAAGTCAAAGTGGCAGTAAACTGCCCCCAGAGGCACTGCACAGAAGGCCTGAGACTTGTTTTAAAGGCTTCTTATGTGGGTGGCATAATTAGTGCTGCAGGCCCACTCGTCTGAAGTACAGAATCTTGATATAAAAGATACCACTTTACAAGGGACTTACCAGTACATCAAATATGCCAATAAGGTATCCACCAATGTCATCAGGTTTAGGGAATCATCCCATGCACTTTAGTGGTTAGTAATGCTAATGTGCTCAGAGTCATAAGGCCAACAAAAAGAATCAGCAAAAACAAGAGGTAAAGGCAAACGGTCAGGAGGAAGATCACTGAAAGGATGCCAGGTTTAAGAAAAGCCATGCCCAACAGCTTCTTACTGCTGATCGATCAATTAAACACACAGGTGTTGCCATTGTTCATAGAACGGGCTCAGGAAATGCAACCAGTCCATGGACCACTATTGCCAAGTGGTCTCTTAGGAAAAAGTTATGGAAAATCGAGGCAAGATGGCGGCCGCGCTGTTGGCCGGTTGAGCGGGCTGCTCCTCGCTCCCCCTCACTCTGTTACGGACGTTGTGACTTCTTTCTCGCCGCTCAGATGAGAGCGAAGTGAAGAGAACGAACTGCGGAAACTCCCGATCTGCTGGCGGATAGTGTTGTTTTGTAATCCCCCTCACCGGCTATCTTATCTGGTGTCTTGCTGTTTTAGATTGAGGGTGTTCGACTATGGATTGTGAGTCATGGCGACTAAATTACCACCCCGCACAGTGAGACCACGAAACGCTGCACTACAGACCGGCACGCCGGTCAAAACACGGCTTGCTGCTACGGTTGCCTCAAATAAAAAAACTTTAACGTTACCTGATTCAGAAGGGCTCCGGAGGCATAATCAATTAACATCAGTAGCAGTGTTGGAGGCTATGGGACAGGGCTCAAAAGGCTCGATAGATGATTCACAAGGGGCGGTCAAAGTGCAGAATCCGGCTATACCGGCGATGTTCGCACAAAAGGTGAACAGAAAGAAACGAGAGGATGAGATTGCTACTCGGATGAATCATGGCGAGGATTTGGACGGTCCGGAGCGCAACGAAAGTATTGTAATGATGGTGAGTGGGGAAATTACAAAGTTGAGGGTAGCGGAAGACACTGCTGAGCTCCCAGCACGAACTTACTCAGCTAATTTGCAGGGCGCTGAGCCTGTTGGTAACTCACTCTCAGAAGGCATTCTGGGAGATGAAGTCCAGCCAGCAGATATAATTGAACAGTCTAATGAAAATGCCTCTTCAGCATTTGTGGATGACAGTGGAGGAGCCAGAAGCGCTATAGCTGAGAATGCCAGGATTGGGGCAAGGACTGAGGTCGTTATGGACTCTGCTGTGGTCTCTACTGTGGCGGATAATCAGTATCGCTTGGAGCTCGGTGAACCTCTTGATAAAATATCCAATGCAGATGATTTTTTCTCTCTGTCAGACCATTCTTCGGATGAGAGTTTCGAAGAAGATGGGTTGGAGGAAGCGGGCTCTGGCGAAGGTGGAAATAAAGCGGTAAGGCCTCCAATTGGATTACTTTCAGAGAATACAATATGTGGCACGGCTGCAGCAGAAGGAGCTGAAAGATTGAGCCCACCTGGTTCAGATGCATCGCTCTCCTGGGATTATGAGTAGGGGTGGACGGAATTTGCGTAATTGCGTTACGCAAATCTCCGCGAAACGGTAAAAAATCTCCGCGAACACGCAGAAATTCCGCGAACACGCGGAATTGCTTGTTCGCGGTGCTTTTTTCCTGTTCACAATTGCTGTTTGCGTGCTCGGGGAGAAATATCTCGCGAACACGCATTTTGAGAACGCGAACAAGCAAAAATTTCGCAAAATCGCGGAAAGCAGACTTTTGAGCGATTTCGCGTTCTCCGCGGAACGCGAAATTACGCAAATGACGCAAATTCCGCGAGCGGAACGGAATTTACCGCCCAGGCCTAATTATGAGGGTTCGCCGAATACAATTGCCCCTCCTTTAGAATCTCATCTACTTTTACCAGCTGGTGATGCTGTCCCAAGGAGCGAGAACGGGGGAATAACGTTGGCAACTATCTATGACCTGATTATGGCACATAGGGCAGAAACCCAGGCTGAGAGTATACGTATGCAAAATTCATCTAAGAAACTACAGAACTCAATCCGGAGGGTGGGGAAGACATGTGCAGATATGACTAATAGAATCAGCGAGGCTGAAACACGGATTTCCGCTCTGGAAGATGACCTTATTAAGCAGAGAGAACTTAAAGGATCTATGAAAGCCCACCGAGACAATTTACAGTGGAAGATGACCGATTTAGAGAATCGTGTAAGGCGTAATAATCTCAGAATTTTGGGGGTCCCTGAAGGTAAAGAAGGCGCGGATACTCGTAAGTTTGTAGCAGAACTATTGGGAGAGGCTTTTCCGGAGCTTGCACGATGGGACTGGTGGGTAGAGATACAGCGAGCTCACCGTTTTCCAGTCAGTCAGAGAAAGAAGTTAGGTCAGAGTGCTTCTTTCCCTCGTGCAATTCTTATATCGTTAAACAACTTTTTGGCTCGTGAAGCCCTTTACGATATCGCACGACCTCCTAAGAAAGGTCATGCAAAGGACTGTGACTTTTTTGTAAGGCCCGACTTTTGCCAGTCCACAGTTGATCTTCGTTGGCAGCTGATCCCACAGTTTCAGGTTAAAGGCGCTCAAGTTTTCCTCCAGAACCCGGCAAAGCTGAAGATCATCGCTAAGGGGCGGACACTGGTGTTTTTTGATGAGCTGTCTGCTAAGGAGTTTCTGCAGTCTTTATAACATTTAATTGATGACTGTATTACTCTCTTCGAACAGTTTGGCTAAGAGCTGATAAGGAGTATTAATTTATTGGTTATAGTAACCCGTTTGATTACGAATTGAAAAGTAGAAAAGTAGACAAGCAGATTATTTTCGATTTGGGTGAGGAGGGGTGTGGGAGGGCTGGGTGCCCGACTCTACATCGCAAGGGACTATGGTCCCAGTGCCTCATGGGGGTGGTAGGGTAGTTTTGGTGCGGAGGTGGGGGGTGTGGGGTAGGGTTAGGGGGTGTAGGGGTTGTTGGGGATGGTTGCACTGGGGGGGGGGTTAAGGGGTATAAGGGGCTGTTAGGGGTGAAAATGACAGCAGTCGATGATTTCTTTTTGGTTTGGTATGGAGGGATCCCTTCAAATCACTGTTATAGTACTAACCTGAAATTAGCAATTGCATGTCTAAGTCAGAGAATAAAGATAAATGTAAGGTGGGAGAGTTTTGGAGAAGAAGTGATGTTTTTGGAATATTATAATAATCTGAATGGGTAAACTTTCAGTTTGTTCCCTTAATATATGCGGGTTGAATAAGAGGAGGGTTTTGGCTAGCTTAATCCAGGTGCTGTCCTGGGATATTTTGTGCTTATATCATGGCCGAATCGAGGATGGCTCAAGGCTTTGGGTATGGACCTGGTCGTCTGCTCACGTCAGTCAATAAACTCAAGGGGGGTTGCTATTCTATCTAAGAAGGGGGCACTAACGGTTAGGAAATTTAAGGAAGATAAGTGGGGGCGCTGGGTATTCGCTGAAGTTATTTTTAATAGTAAAATGTTCACAATCTGTACCGTGTATGGTCCCAATTTAGACAAATCTGAATTTTTTGATAAGATTAATCTAGAATTGTCTACTTGGTCACAACCGTTTATAATTTGTGGGGACCTAAATATACATTTGGATGGGGGGTTTGATGTTAAAGGCAATCAGGCTTATTACGGTAGGAAGCCTAGAGTATATAAAAGTGTGCGTAGATTGTCTTTGGATCAAGGACTATTTGATGACTGGAGTGAACTTAATGTTGATCCGCCAGGTTATACGTTTTTGTCAGCCCCTCATAAAAAATTGGTCCGATTGGATTATTTTCTTGTTTCTAATTCTTTGCTTTTTAAGGCGAATATTTTTACCCTCCCAAGGTTTATTTCTGACCATAACCCTTTAGTCTTAAAAATTGAGCTTGACACAGTTACTTCACGGAATTCTGAGTGGACATTTGATAGAAAACTGTTGTTTGACTCTGAGTACTGTAATCATATTAAGGATTGGATTCCAGGCTTTTTTGAGATTAATAGGAATTCCGCCTCTGAAGGGATGGTATGGGACGCTTTCAAGGTGAGACTCAGGGGTGAGACTCTTAGGTTTGTTGCCCATAAACGCAAACATTTGAAGGCAGTCTTGAAAAATCGTATTAGGGATTTAGGCAATATTGAATTTGAGGTGGATAAAATAATTAAAGAAGGAGTGGATTTGACTGAGATATTGAGAAAGCTTGCTATTAATAGATCTGCTCTATTTCAACAGTTTGCTGAGGAGGTGGCTGTTAAGTTTCAGTTGTATAAAAGGGAATGCTATGAGTATGGGGAGCAGACCGGAAGAGTTTTAGCTAATCGACTTCGACAAAGAGAGGTGCAGAACAAAATAATTAAAATTAAAGATATTCAGGGAGTACTCCAGGAAGTGCCTCAAGGGGTGAGGAAAGCTTTCCAAACTTTTTATGAGAACTTATATTGTAACGAGGAAACGGACAAGACGGGGAGAGTTATTTAGCAGGGATTGTCTCCTCCTCCTTAATAGAAGAACAGAACAGAAAGATAGGTTATCTGAGTCAATTACATTAGAAGAAGTGGAGGCTGCCATACTCTCACTTCCATATGGCAAGGCGATGGGCCCTGACAAAATACCTTTGGAGTTTTATAGTAAGTTTAGGGCGGAGCTGGGGTTAGAGTTAATGGCTGTAATGCAGAATGCCTTTAAAGGGTCTCCGCCGGACTCATGGTCTAAAACGATAATTATGGTTTTTAAGAAAAAGGGGAAGGATGGACTATAGCTAGGCTCATACCGACCCATTTCTTTAATAAACTCTGATAGTAAAATCTATTCAAAACTTCTTGCTAGGAGAATCGCCAAAGTCATCACTTCTATTGTCTCATTGCGTCAGCACGGCTTTATTGCCAGACGGGCCACCACTGATCATATTGCCCGGGTCATATCCCTGCTGGACTGGGCACAGGCGACGGATTCTCATGTTGGGGTGGCCCTGTTGGATGCCGAAAAGGCATTCGACAGGGTCGCCTGGGCCTATTTATGGTCGGTTCTTACTTGGAAGGGATTCCCCCTCGATTTTTTGAAGGCTATACAGACTTTATATAGGAACCCGGCTGCCACCGTAAGGGTTTCAGGGTTGGAATCGGAGGAGTTTAAAGTGCTAAGGGGCAACCGACAGGGATGCCCCTGTTCGCCTCTTCTCTTCGCTCTCTATATAGAGCCGTTGATTTGTAAATTGGAACATGACTCACTAATTATTTCTGTGAAACCTCAGTTATATGATGTTAAAGTTTTAGCTTATGCTGACGACCTAGCAGTTCTGTCAAGTGATGTGGTTAGTGCGTTAAATAGAATTGAGATTTTGACGAACGAATTTGCTGGGTTTTCAGGCTATAAGCTGAATTTAGCCAAGACCCAGATTTTGCATTCGGAAAAGGGACGCCCATTAGACCCCAAAATAGTTGATGAGGCAGTATATTTGGGTATCAGAATCTCGGCGAAGGTACAGGATATTCCAGCCTTGAATGCTGACCCTATTGTTGTAGATTCTAATCTATGCTGGAAAAGGTACCCTAGCTCCTTCAGAGCTTCTGAGGACTATCGCGCTTTAACACTGCATTGAAGGTGCGCAGCGCTTGTATTTTTAATCACCTACTTTTGTATTTTTGTTATTAGTTATTTTATTATCCCTTGCTTTTAACATTGGGCTCTCTCCCTCTTACCTGCATCTTAAATTGGTGAATCACCGCTGCTTTAGCGGGTCCGGTTCCGGGGGTCCCGATAGGGTGGGAAATCGGCCGCCATCTTGGAGTGGTGGTGGTGGTGGCGTTTTCGGGCCGCCATTTTGAGCGGTCTAGTGGCGCTGGAGACGCGCGGTCTCTCTACTTAAACCAGCACTCAAGCGTGCAGCGGTAACGCGCAGCGGGCGCGCCGTGATCGCGCCTGAGTCGAGCCAGAGTCCTGCCCGTCTGCGCTAAGGAGGCGCGAGGCGGGGGGTTACTCTGCTCGTGGGAGTCATCTTCCTTTTCTTGTGATGACTCCGGTACGTGGGTATTCCAGGTACGAGCTGCTGGAAATTCGACAGTCGGTCCCTTTTTGTGCGCGTGAGCCTGTTAGCCCTCTTCGCGGCCAGTATAAATGTGCCTGTGGGAACTGGTTGCTTAATGCCCCCTCTACAATCTCGGCCCTGACGGAGTCTTTGCCAGTCAAGTCCTCTTGTAGTAGACCTTCGGTCGCATGAGATATTTCCATTTGGAATCTTAACGTCAGGTCCCTTCTGAGACACCGCTCTGAGCTCTATGAGCTCCTAAGGGATGAGACACCGGACGTTTTCTTTATGACGGAAACCTGGCTTCAGGAAGTGGACACGGCAGCCGTGAATCTTGCACTCCCTCCAGATTACTCCATCTTTACTCACAATCGGGCATCTAGGGGTGGTGGCATTGCGATAGTCGTAAAGTCTTGCTACCCCTGTGAATGGAGGGTAGTCATTCTTTTAGGATGTGAAAGTGCGTTTTTTCGAATCTCTATTAGCCATCAGTTTTCCTTTTCTGGCCTCTTAATTTACCGCCCTCCTGGGTGTGACACTGCGTTCAGAAAGGCTCTCCCGGACTGTGTCAGTTCTCTGGCATTGGGCTGTGCTAACTTCAGCATTCTTGGAGACCTTAATCTCCATTTTGATCGCTGTCATACCTCTGCCATTAGTAGCACTTTGGCTGATTTGGAGGCCCTTCAGCTTAACCAGCTGGTGACCTCCCCCACTCATGTGGGGGGTCACATTCTTGATCCTTTATTTACTAATTTGATAGGGGTCAAGGTGGCTATGCCTTGCCCAGTTGCTTGGTCCGACCACTTTCTAGTTAAAATTTCTCTCCTGATCAATGGACATCCATTTAAATCCCTAGACAGAGTAGTGTCTAAACGCCATTGGAAGAAACTTAAACTGGAGGAGTTTCACCATTTGTTGGAGGTCAATCCTCCAGGCCCTTTTTTCAATGTTGACGCTGGGTATGACCTTTTTTGTGACTGGGTCTCTCGGGCCTTGGATGTTTTGATCCCTGTGGTTTGGACGAAATGCCGCCCCAGAGTACCTAGCCCATGGTACGACAGTTCCCTGGTACTGTTAAAAAAAGCCTGTTAACAGGCAGAAAGGGACTGGCGGAAATCCTATGAGGCTGGGAAAAAATCTCTGTATTTGTCTAAAGTTAAAATATATCACAGAGCTGTGTGTAGAGCACGTGCGGCTTATTACTCACAGGAATTTAGATCAAGTCTCAACCCGTCCAAACTAATTTTTAAGGTCCTAAAGGACCTGACGGTTAAAAGAGCTTCTGCGGCGGAAATTTGTTCAGTGGCCCATTGTGAAGACTTGGCCTCTTTTTTCCTTGAAAAGGTTCAAGCTATCTATCGTGCTTTTCCCACTATAGAGTTAGTAGCTGAACCTTCTGGTCCTATATCGGCTATAGGTGAGGCCTTGGCATCATTCCCTAGTCTATCGATGGAGACATTTCTGAAATTGGTCCATAAGATAAAATCTGGTTCCCCAGTGGATCCTATGAGGCCAGCTCAGTTTAGAGACTCTGCTGCTATCTGCCTTCCTCCAGTGTGCCATCTTATAAATCTTTCTCTCGCCTCAGGTGTTGTTCCTATTAAATGGAAATAAGCCGTTGTAACACCCATCTTGAAAAAGTCCACATTGGACCCCCTAAAACTCGAGAGCTATCGTCCGATCTCGCTCCTCCCTTGGGCCGTGAAAGTTGTTGAGTCCCATGTGAACGGGGTGCTGACTGAACATCTTGCAAAGGCTAGCATTCTGGATTCTTCCCAGAATGGCTTCCGTGCTGGTCACAGCACTGAGACAGCCTTGCTTTCAATGACGGAACATCTTCGTTCCGTACTTGACTTTGGTCAGACTGCGGCACTGATATTACTTGATCTTAGTGCCGCGTTTGATACGGTTTCGCATGGGATCCTTCTTCAACGTCTCGGTGAGGCGGGTGTTACGGACATTGCTCTCGATTGGTTCTGCTCTTTTCTCACTGATCGGACGTTTAAGGTCGCGAATCTGCCGTTTGAGTCCAAGTCCTATTCGCTGGAGCTGGGTGTCCCTCAGGGTTCGTCGTTGAGTCCCACATTATTGAACCTCTATGTGAGACCGCTAGCTGCTGTCGTCAAACATTGGGGCATTACCATGGTCTCCTATGCCGACGACACGCAGCTGGCGGTTGCCTTGAGTGGAGACGCCGACCTTGACGCCCCCAGATTCCGGGATGGTCTTTTGGCGGTAGCTAGCTGGATGAATGCCAACTGTCTCCAGTTAAATGCTAAACAAACTGAGGTCATGATTGTGGGTAAGCGGACGGATCTTTGGGGCGACATGTGGTGGCCTCCTGAACTGGGTGTAACTCCTATTCCAGTCTCAGAGGTAAAAAACTTGGGGGTGTGGCTAGATCCAGCCCTAAGTTATAGTATTCATACTAAAAAAGTGGTGGCCACTTGCTTCGGCATCTTACGAGTGTTGAAACCCATCTTGCGGTTCTTTGATGCTCCTACTAGGCAGCCGGTCATACAGGCATCCATACTATCTCGGCTTGATTACACCAGTTCGCTCCTGTTGAAGGGCCAACCAGGCTGAAATTGCCCGGATGCAACGTATTCAGAATGCTGCAGCTAGAGCCCTGGTAGGTCTACCGAGGTTCTGCTCTGCGGAAAGTACCATCCGTTCTCTGCACTGGCTGCCTATAGCACAGAGGATCTCTTTTAAGACCTTGTGTCTTTCTTTCAAGATCCTCAAGTGGGCTTCTCCCCAGATTCTTGCTAACCTTTTGGTGCCTTATGTGCCCTCGCATTCTCTGAGATCCTCAGGGCAAAACCTGGTGGTGGTCCCACGGTTTAGGCTCTGTAGGGCTGGAGGCCGGTCTTTCCGGGTCCTGGCTGCAAAGTTATGGAACTCCCTTCCGCCTTACATTCGTGAAATGGATGAGCTTCTGAAGTTCAGGAGGGCTATCAAAACGCATTTGTTTCCTTTCTCAGCCTAGCATTTGGATTGCGCGCATCTGACCTTATATAGTTTTGTGGTGTTGGGACCTTTTTTAAGTGCCGGGACGCCCCTTGGCTGGGGCATCTGTGCGCTATAGAAGTGATTGTAACATAACATAACATAATACCTTGGAGAGACTAGATCATTTGCACCTATCACTTTATGGAAGAAGCAATGTCATTAAAATGCTAATCTTTCCGAAGTTTTTGTATATATTTCGGGCTGTTCCGCTATTGTTTCCTAATTCTTTATTTCTGAGGATAGAAAGAATGTGTTCTCGGTTTCTATGGAGCTACAAAAGGGCGAGAAGAGCTATGAAGTGGCTTTATTTACCTATTATTCATGGGGGTGGGCTATTTCTAACTTTCGTTTTTATTATTATGCATCAATGCTTCAACATTTTGGAAATTTGATCGCCGGAGAAAGGGCAAGACATGATCTGGCTACCTCTCCCTCTATTTACGAATTAGTTTTGGGTCGAGATGCACAGCATCTATTAGTTAGGGTTATAGAGCCAAGTTATTACAAAAAAACTAGATCTAAAATTCTGTCAGCAGCTTTTTTTGTTTGGAAAAAGATATGTTTGCTGTGCAAGATAAAGGAATTTAATTGCTATACTCCGATTGGTTTGCCAGGGGCTCTCTCAACAGTCCTTATGGACTGTGTTGCCCGGAGGTGGCGTACGGTTGGCATTGGGACTGTTGGGGATTTATGTGAACATGGTCAAATAATGTCATATGCCTCAATGAGAGAGAAATTTGAATTAGACAAGGGTGAATTTTTTAAATATTTACAGCTGCGTAGTTTTCTAGACAAAGTCATTATGAAGGGTACTTGCTCTCTTGAGGGAATTCCCATACTTGAGGCTATAATACGTAGGGGGAAGCTGGCACAAATATATCAAGAAGCTATCCGTGGACAGCAAGATGACCTCTCAATGCAGGAATTAAAATGGGAAAGAAGGCTTGGGATCCAGAATATAGATCTGCAGGAGTCTTTAGAATTGGCAAGTTCTATCCTGCTGTCCGGGAGCCTAAAGAGTCAGTGTTTTATGTCAATCTTTGATCTGTATTATACTCCAGCTAAGATTGCAAAATGGAAGTCGGGAAAGGGGGATAAATGTGCTCGGTGTGGTGAGATAGCAGCGGATGCTGCACATATGTTCTTTTTGTGCCCGTCATTAGCCCCCTTCCTTAGTGATTTGCAATTTTTTTTTAATTCCTCTTTAGAAATATCGGGAGTTTTTAATCCGGGCCTTGTCCTGTTTGGCAATGAGTTTGATTCAACAATTAGTAAAAGGCTAGCACCCTATAGGGGTTTTCTATTTCTATGTATGGCTGTGATGCGCCTTTGTATAACCTCACAGTGGTTGAGCCCGGATCCACCCCTTTTTTCTGAATGGAGGGCTAGGATTCTTGCTCTATACCATATGGAAATGGCTCTTTATAAATTGAAGGGTCATAGAAGAAAGCAACTTGGCGAGAAACTATGGGCACCGATAACAGGCTGGCTCTGAATAGTGTTGAATGTTAAAAAGCTCCAGTTTGGGAATTTATGTTTGCTTTGTCTTTGTATTGTATAAAGTTTGGCTATTATGTAACCCTTATGAAATCTGATACTGCTGAATAAAAATGTAAATAAAAAAAAAAAAAAGGAAAAAGTTATTGTAGGAAGGTAGGATCCTTCTATGCATATTTACCCCCACTTTTTGTCTGGTGGCAGTGTGTTTTGACTAGTCCTGCAAATGACTGGGATCCTGCCAATCATGACCACAGTTTCTGTGCTTCCTCCATAAATTTGACTATGGTAAGTACTTCTGTACCTCCACAATGAGCTACTGGTTTACCCCTGTAAGTCCCTAGTATATGGTACTGAGGTACTCAGGGTAAAGGTACACCAGGAGTCTCAAATGGGCTGCAGCATGTCGTACGCCACTCATGAGAGACTACTCAAACTCTGACTACAGGCCTGCCATTGCAGCCCATGTAAGCTGGTGCTAGCACCACTTACAACAGATATAAGTTCCCTTATATCTGAGGTCACTACACTTAAAACCTGTAAGTCACCCCTAAGGCAGGCCTTTCAATCCTGAAGGCAGGGTGCTGGGTTATAAGTGTGAATGTGCCCCTGCATGAGCAGGACACCTCTACAAACCCCAGAGTCAATTCTCCAGGCTTTGTAAGTGGGGTCAGCCATTTTGATGCATGCAGTGGCCATCCGTCATTATGTAATGTATAACTATATTGTGGCTGTGCCAAACCTGGGCATGTTTGGTATCAAACTTGTTGGAATCATACCCAAAAAACATTAACACTGTGGGGCGGCTCCTCCAGTAAGCCCCTAGTAATCTCAGCAACAGCCTTCTAGGGCCTGCCAACAAGCTACTGTTGCTGCCCATCCCAGAAACGATTCTGCCCTCCTGCTGCTGAGCTGAGCTCAAGCAGGGGAAGGTAGAACTATAGGTTTCCTGCAGCACGGAGGTGTGATCACCTCCCAGAAAGGCATAAGTGTATTGGGCTCGGGAGGGGGAGCTTGCCAGCACTACCAGACTGCTTTACATACTCCTTTTGGAACCAGTTCTCGGAGCCCTTGGCTTCCGCTCTGGCATGAAGCTGGACAAAGGACATCAGCGTATTCTCCCCTCTATCCAGCTCCTCCTCTGGGAGGGACCACTGAGTCTTCCTAACCCCTTTCTTAGGGTATAAAAGGGCTTACCTGTGAGTGGATCCTCAGATTCGTCATGGAAGAAGACTCAAGCCTAAAACCACTTTACTCTTTGACCGTCTGGACAGTTGAACTTCACTGGACTTCGCCTGGAACCGTCACTGCATCAACGAAGATTCCTGCTGCTACTAGTCTCACTGTTCTGCAAGTCTTCTTCAATGTCTGTGTTTGTGCTTCTTACAGGATCTCCAACAGACTTGTGGGAATCAATGACACCCAAATTAATCTCCCTTGGAGTAAAGGAGTCACTCCCCTACACTGCAACAAATCTGACCACTCTGGTGCTCATGACATTCCACGGACTTCGAAAGGGTCAGAAACACAGGTGGTGGTTCTTTAATTCCCTTAATGCATGACCTGTCGTCTCTGCAATTTTGAGGCCAGCTTCCCTCGTTGGAACTGCTGGTACTGAACCTTTGTGCACTGCTTTGACTTGCCCTTGCCAAGGCTTGTTGGCTCTACACTCCAGAGATCATTGGGCTACAAGAACCATCAGCCTCCAGCCTCTCTTCCTGCTAAGATCAGCATCCTCATCACATCCTCTGCACTGTGGACCTTCATCTGTGTTGAGCTGCTCAAGGTCCTCTTGCGACTCCTGTGCCTTTGGCCTCTGGGTGCTCTCGAGGGTCTTCTCTTGCTTCAGTGGGCACCCCTACTTGCTTGAGGCCTACTCTGACTCTCCTGCAGGTGGTGGGTCCCTTGGACTTTGCTGATCCCAATGTTCCATCATCACTTTCCACACCTGTTGTGGCAGCCAAGGCTTGCTGGTGCTCTCGCTGGACACCGACCCCCCCTGGTTCTCAACTTCCAACATGGGGCAGTTTGTGCATGGCTCCTGGTCTTCCTCAGCATCGCCTGGTCCTCACAGCTGCAGCGACAAGGTCCGTGTCATCCCTTATGCATCAACCGACCTCGGTGTGCATTGCTCTTCCATGCCTCCTGGTCACCTCCGAGTGGCATAGACTCTGTCCCCTCTGCTTGCAGGTTCTTCTCTTCAAGAATCCATCCTTGGATTCCAGCAGACTGTTGCACAGTCTTCACCAGCGGAATCTTTACTGAAGTCCTCCATTGTGGTTTACAGTGGTTTCCGACGTCACTTCGCACCTATGCACCTGGCTTCCCTGGTGTAGGTATCATGGATCCTGGGGTATCCATGGGTGGGGTGATTCTCCAATCTTCTGTCTTCCATGGGGTTTCTTCAGGGTCCACTGGGAAGGGTCCTTCTTCTTCAAAACTGCAACCAGACTTTACCATTGACTTTTATTGAGTATGCTAATGTACTGTGTTTCCACTTTGGACATAGCCTCTGTGAGGTTCCTGGGTACTTACCATGGGTGGTTCCTTGTGTCCCCAGCTCTTTTGAGTCTGCTGGTCAAAGTCCCGGTCATAGTTCGCATTCCAATTTCTTAGTATATGGTTTGTCTCCCCCTCGAGACCACTGTGTATTGTGCTTACTTACCTCTTGCAATTGAAGTATTCTTGTGTATTGGTGTTGATATCTCCTGTTAGTGAGTGTTGTGTAATAAACAGACATATTTTTATAACTACACTGTGTGGTTCATTTTAATTTACCCTACACAACATGAATAGATCTGGTAAAAAAAAGTTACTTAACACTTGTTCTGGACTCCACATCTACAACTTAGAGAGCTTTTGAAGGTTGTCTAAGACCACTAAAACCACCATAAGGGTTGTCTGGATTAGTGCAAAGTGCTTCACTTAAATAAGTGTGCGCCACATACTAAGCCAGCCTCCTACAGTTATTGTATTTAAAAACAAAAACCTCAGATTGGGCTGTTCTCAAG
The DNA here is from genome assembly GCF_964204655.1 of Triturus cristatus. Taxonomy (NCBI): domain Eukaryota; kingdom Metazoa; phylum Chordata; class Amphibia; order Caudata; family Salamandridae; genus Triturus; species Triturus cristatus. The sequence continues at coordinate 431,437,921 of NC_140588.1, forward strand.
AACTGTTAGTTTTTTTGTTTTAAATGTGGTACACACCTCTAAATAATATAAATATGTTAAAGGATGCAAAACAGATCAGGTCAAACACTCTCCTATTATATACGTGTTATGTAGCTTTGCCTATTTAAAAACTTTTGTTAATGATACGATACATTTCACCCACTATCCATTATACCCACGATACATTAAAGGAGTGGACAATATTTTACCACATCACAGGACTATAATGGAATATTGCAATTTGCAATGATATTTCTGTTAGTTTTTCTGCAATTGTAGCATGTTTTCTGTGTACAATACATTAAGGCATTATAAATGAGAATAGATTAAACTAGGCAAAGCTGCTTGTCATAGGTCATCTGCATAAATTAGCATATGGATAAAAGCGTTTTGGCCAGCTCACACTAAGGGGTTTGAGAGAGAGAGATTTCTTCTCCTTTTTTCACATGACAGCCCCTTTAATGAAAATAGGAAGACTTTTCACACTCCTGGTCCATTGTATGCCTTGAAGCATTTTACCTTTGTGCATAACAGTGACAAAAAATTAAGCGACGTTTCATATATTGACTAGTATTACTAGTTGTAGGGTGATAAGTAGCAGAATAGATTCACATGCCTTGTATAGTGCTCCAGCGTCTGAAGCACCTGGTCCCCACTCAACACATCTTGAACTTAAATACTAATATAAAATAATTAACAAATAGATAGATGACTGTGTCCTTCAAACAGAACAAATCAAAGTCAACTTGCAATCATATGATTTCTCGCACTAACAGCAGGGACTCACTCATGTGTTCACACCAAATGGGATTCCATATTATACCCAAGACCCAACCTCAGGTCTCAAGGGAAGAGCACTGTGCTATGCATCTCACCTTTTGTGAAACTGAAAGCCTCAAGGGAATAAAGTCTCCTCCTGCTATTGAGGTGATCAGGAGTACAGCTCAGCCCCCAGAGAGCCAATTTATTTGTGAACGGTAAAGTTTGATAGGGGGCATTCCCACCTTTTCAGCTGCATCTCTCCACAGTGGATGCATGCTCAGAATCGCTACAGTAGGGCGATTGAGGAGTAGGTATCCACTGACTAGACAACAGGGATATCTCTAAGGAGAGCCACTCACCAGGAAAAGCAGATTGCTTCCACCCGCTGATCAAACAATACAGACCTTCTGACCCCTATGAGGCAGACTGGGGGGCTTACCCCAAATTGCCCACTCTTCGGGAACCAAAGGCTTACTTGATATATGGGAATGTATTTCCACCAAATGGAATGGGGTGTGGTCCGGCGCATTCTAGAGTTGGACCAAATCTCCTCCTTGCTTCGAGCGGTCAGTATCAAGATTAAGACAAAAAATGCCTTGACTCTGACTTCCCATGGTAGATGGCTGCAGGGAACGCTACAAACCTTGAGCATTTTGGAAAACTACAGCCCAAAGACAATCCAGTGTGGTGTGGCTTTCATAGATACCAGCCTGTTTGCTTGCACATAGCGTCCAGTAAATAATGTTGTATTATTCACTATTAGTGTAATAAAAAATGAAGCACACTCAGGTACTGTGGTTGCAGCTGTGGTAATTAAAAAGGTTTTTTAATGAATTTTGTATGCATGCTTGCAGGTGAAAGTGTGTTTGTACGTGTGTGCAAGTATATCTGGATGTATAAGAATGGGTGTGAGTGACAGTCAAGGGACAGTGACTAATATTGTATGAGATTGTGGCCCCACGTTCTATTCCTCCCACATTAACAGTACTCTCGTATTGACATGATTTTTATTAAGAGATCTCTATTGGAAAAAGCACACATAGAGGTCTGCCACAAAATTACATCTGATCACAATCCAGTGATGCTAACCTTGCAGAAGCAGTTGGGGACCAGAGAGGCTCCCCAGGCCTTCTCATTTCCTAGACACTTACTCAGCAATCCAGGGTATCAGGCACATATTAGAAGATTCTTGGGAAAGTACTTAAGAAACAATATGGGCATTGCTTCTATATCGACGGTATGGGACTGTATGAAAGCTTTTGATAGAGGGGCCACTCTTCAGTTTATTTTAGCACAGAACCGGCGTGTAATCCAGGAGGCAGAACAGGATCACCTAGACTATCTAGATCTGGAACGTCAACATGCTAAAGCTATCGCAGTACGGGATCCAGCGGAACAGTCAATATACCTCCAGCTCTTAAAAGTTTGATCCAAGCTTAATACAGGGCTAACAGACAAAGTCGCCACTAATTATCATAAGTATAAAACCCTGCAGTGTGAATATGGAGAGAGGGCTGTCCGCCTGTTGGCTAGTCAGATCGCTGGCCAGAAGGTTAGATCCAACATCAAATTAATTAAAGGGGAAGGTGGTCTGTCTTATACTCGACCACTGGATATAGTCAAACAGTTTTGAATATCCTATGCTAATTTATACTGCGAGTCAGCCTCTTGTAATAAATATTATTTTCTTAAGTATATACAGGAGAGCTAGTGCTGAGACTTGACCCCTTGGAGTCTGCATTACTACAAAAAAAAATAGAGTTGGGTGAAGTTGAGGATGCAATTAAGTCTCTACCCTCAGGCAAGGTGGCCGGCGAAGATACTATCCCGCTCGAATTCTATAAAACCTTTAGGGACAATTTGGTACCTGTCTTTACACAATTGATACTGGCATTACTAACTGGGACGATGCATCTGCCTCCTGGAGTGTCACTAATATTGCAGTATTCCCTAAGAAGGGGAAACCAGTTGAGGAGAGAGGCTCCTATCATCCTGTATCTTTGATTAATGTCGACGCCAAAATGTTCTCTAAAATTCTGGCTTCACACCTCGGTCCTCCTATCCACTAGCTAGTCTCAGAGCAACAGCATGGCTTTGCCTCTGGCAGAGACACGGCCACTCATATTAATACACCTATCGCTGCCTTTGATGTATCCAGCAAATTAAATAAACACATAGGGATGGTCATGCTCGATGCTGAAAAGTCTTTGACAGAGTTGCCTGGGAAGCACTCTTGCTCACTATGTCAACATTCATCTCCTCTATTCAGAAACCATCTAAAAACCCTGTAGAAACAGTTAAGTTGAATGACATTTCATTAGCCCACTTTGCTCTTCAAAGGGGCACACGGCAGGGGTGTCCACTTTCCCCTTTATTGCTTGCCCTTTACATTGAGCCTTTTATAAGGCATTTGTTGCAGAGGCAGGGATTTCCCCAGTGTGTCTTAATGGTCTGGAACTAAAACTGACTGTGTACGCAGATGACATTGCCATCTTCCCTGCTAATCCAGTTGATGCTGTAGCCAAAATTACGCGAGAGGCCAAGTCTTTCGGCTCCTTTTCTGGCTACAAGCTAAATCTAGCCAACGCTCAAACTATTTTACATTTTCAACCTAAAACCCTGCCTGTATTGTTAGGGGCTACAAAAACGGCTACTTACCTGAGCGTCTGTCTTAGCGGTCAAGTAGAAGACGTTGTTATTCTGAATTATGAGCTGCTTCTTAAAATAGTCTTGGCTAAACTGCGTAGTTGGCATTGGCTTGCTCTTAGAATATAGGGAAGGTGTAACATAATCAAAATGACTATACTCCCTAATTTATTTATATCTATATCGCTCAATACACCTGCAGGTTCCATTGTGCTTGTTTCCAGTCCAGGGAGGACCTGGCTTGGCAGTTCGGGCTGGACTGTTCCCATGAGGCACAGGGTCAAGGCTGATTTTCATATGGCTGGGTTCAAACTGGAAAGGCATGGTGAGCAAAAAAAATGATGGATTTAGGCCCAGATCTCTGTACTGGTGTGAATGTATGACATTGTTCTGCATTCTGTCCATCAATTGTTGTTTTTGCATTTGTCACCCCGAGTGGGACGGGTATGCTCAGACGTGAGTCCCGTGCTCTCCATGCCACTGGAATCAAGCTATCCTGGCTGAAGAGGGGTGAAACCCGGAAACCGGTCCCAGGATGCTTGTTTACAGTCCAGGGAGGGCCTGGCTTGGCAGTTTGGGCTGGACTGTTCCCATGAGGCACAGGGTCAAGACTGATTTGCATATGGCTGAGTTCAAACTGGAACGGCATGGTGAGCAAAAAAACGATGGATTTGGGCCCAGATCTCTGTACTGGGGTGAATGTATGACATTGTTCTGCATTCTGTCCATCAATTGTTGTTTTTGCGCTTGGAGAAGAAATCCTTTACATTTTCGACATCCTAAGTACCCAGATGACAGCCATCAGAACTGCCCGCATTCAGTCCAAAACCCTGCATCACACCGCACACAGCAGCGCTTTCCCTGTGTTGCTCAAGTGTGGTGAGGTCTGCCTCAAACAGCCAAGGGTGTTCCAGCCTCAGCAGTGCCAGTGGTATCATCCTAAAACTTCTTATAGATGGAGCCAACCAGAAACCCCTCCGCTCCTCCAGTCTGGAATGTGAGCCCTCCCCATCTCACTGGGACAGCCTGGTCTTCTCACCTCCCTTAACAAAGCCACAACACTGGCGGTGCACCACCCTGCTGCAGTTACAGTACTGAGGCGCCCAGCCTGCTCTGTCAGTGCAGCTGTACCCTCTCTGCTGTTCCAGTACTGACACGGCTCTGACGGTGCCCCTCACCCTAGAGATTCATATTTCCCAGATCCATGCAGGCAGACCTGTCCACTTGTTTCCTTTGTATTCGGTGACTTATAGGCCTGGTTTTATAAAGGGTAAACAGGATAACAAAGCCGACAATGTAGAGAAAAAAATACAGTACCCATTTCAGTGATATTCAGAACGACCTGGGCCCAATCACTCTTCTTGTTTCCCAAATATGTTTTTTTTGCATAAAGGACATCAAGGACACCCTGTGCCCATGCGTATTGTAATTTTCTGTTGTTACGGGTCTCCAGGCTTCTTAGGATAGGCATGTGTCTTTCGAGGGACATTGTCAATCTGTTTTGATATTTTCAATCAGATTATAGATCCCAGGCCTCAAATAGGCCACTTAGAAAAAAGCGTTCCCCTTACCCAGCCTGCATCGCTTACAGTCACTAACAATAGCCATTCCAAAATGTTCCCTTGTTTGATTACAGCGTGCTATGGTTTTGAGAGCAATTGTGACATCATTTTCTGGGTGGCCCCTTTAAGATAGCCGAGGATAGCTGTGACGTTTGGGCACGGGCTGCAGAGATTGCAGAGATCTGTGGCAGCCTGTAGTAACAGCTTTTAGATGTGGTGGGGCCATGTCAGTCCTTCACTCTACCGGTTCTAATAAATTGAGTACTACTGAGTTTGGACAGAACTTGGAGACAAAATACATTCGTCTTAAATTACTATATAAAAAATCACCAACATAAAGTCCAGTCTACCTCCTAGGCCTAAGTATCCAGAAAGCCCCCAATCCCCAGGTAACATGTAAGTACTCAAACCCCATTCTGAGAAGGTAAGCTGCCATCCTGAGACCAAATACACCAGAACCTAGTCCACAGAGAATGGAAATACTCCAGCTGTTTATGCAGCATTTCCCGCAAACGAAACTACGGCTTGTTGTAATAGGGTCGTTCAGTTGTACATAATCTCTTCTTGGTTATATATCAGGAAACAAAAATGCTTATAGCGCTGTTTTAATATAACTTTTCAACATGCTGCACAGCAGCCACCCTGCTCTACAGCACAGCTTAAAGACATAAGCAAAGCCAATAGCTCTTGTTAAACACTTATAAGGTCACAAAGGCGAGATCTATTGGATATGCTAATGCTTGTTTTACAAACTTACAAGTTAGAGACTATTTTCTACGGGGTCAGAGGCTATTAGAAATACCAACCCCATCTGAAATATTGTCTGTAATATATTTGAGCTCCGGCCGAGGCACTATTGGTGCAGTTTACCAGAAATGTCTTGCAGCTGTCAGTGATGATGACAGCCTGCAGATTGCTATACAACTAAACCGGATTCTTCTAACTGGTAGAAAAGTCGAGGAAATACAGGAATCAATGGATACCCTAGATCGAGCTGTGGCCTCTGTTATTTTAAACTACAACAGCATCGGGCTGTCTTCATGCTGCACTACACTTAGCTTATCTCCAAGTGGGCTACATCTCAACCTTTGGTCAAGTCATTCTGCCTAAAATGCCAACTTTTTGCTGCAGACTTAAGGCACATGTTTGCTGACTGTTCAAGGATTAATATGTTTTGGAGTGACGTCTCTTCTATTCTCACACTACTTTTCGGTTGTAAAGTTCAGCTTACTGAAAAGGAATATTCCTAGGGACTAATTGTGAGGTTGTTAGCCACGAGAACATATTAGCCACAATTCTCATTGCATGTGCCTGCTTGTGCATTGCCAGAGTCTGGATTAATGACACAAGCCTAAATGTTAACGAAGTCTGGGCTATACTCAGACAGGTGCAGGAGTCATATGAAATCACTTTCTGTGATGTCATTAAGGTCAAAGGGTGGCGGCGTAAATCATGCACCATGTTGTGCCGTAATTACAACGTGATGCATCTAGGGAGATGCGTCACGTTGTAAACCCCTGCGCCACATGAAACCTGCGTCAGGTTTCATGTGGGCGTTCCAGCGCAGGGTGGGCGTTCCCTCGCAGGTATACCTCGTTAAAGTGACGCAGTGAAATCTACAAGATTACACGGAGTCACTTTTACGGCCATGCTGCGTCAAAACCCTGCGCCAAAACCCTGCGCCTGCTTGATGCAAGGCGTAAGGATTGATGCAGCATGTTAGCCATAGGGCACCCCCGAGCCTTGCTGGAGCCATGCGCCGCATTTCCGCCGGGGGATGCGACACACATCTGCCCATCCATGCACCATGTATAAGCAATGGGGTGACCCTGTGTCCCTCAGAACCTGGGTAAGATTATTACAAGAAAACAATGGTTCTGTCGGGTATGAGTAAAACAATTACTTTGTTATGCAAGTGAATCAAGAAAAAGGTACGGAATCAATCAAGAGTTGACCACACAATCTAAAAGTACAAATCACAGTGAAGCTAGATTTGAAGGGTGTGATGTCATTCTTTATATATAAATTTCATCATTTATATGAAAACACCCATATCACTTGTAACGCGAGGTTACCAACGTAATAAACTGTAAAGTGAGTCAGTGAGTCAGTGACAAGGTGACAAAAGTGACAGAATTGTGCATAGTATATACAGTGATCAAATACAGAAATAACTTTTTATGTACACAATATACATGAGGAGGGCCAGTATCAAGGAAAATCACATGCACCATGGCGCGCCGCATTGTGAATGCAGCGCATCAGTGGTGGTGCATGGGTGGTTTTGCGGGTTGCAAGTGTTCTGGCGCATCCCTGCTGATTTGCAGAGATGCGCCAGACCTTGTAAATCTGCCCCATGGTGAGCAACAGTGTTTTTCGCCAGCTGCTCTTGGCTAATGATGGTGAGACAAGGTAACCATCATTGGCACAATCAAGACCTCAACAAGTTTTTTTTAACAAGCTTACGCACAATGTACTCCAAATATGTTTTAAAAAGGGTTGTAACGTCCTTGGGGAGGGGGCTAGGGGGGCCCTCAGCAGTTCGTTTTTAGGGGGGGCCTCAGCAGTTCCCTTTTGGCTTTTTTTTATTGCTCTTTATTGAAAGATGTGCACATTTAACAAGGTGAAGCAGGGGAAGAGTTAAAAGGACAGAGAGAAATCCTTTGTTAGCCACATGCTCTAAACACTCTGTACCAGACCTGTTTGTTCATAGACCTTTCATATCCAAGCAAAAAAAGCCTCAGCAAATAGAAGCTATTTGATCGACCTTTGAAAACATTAACCGAAATGTATCTCTGTGTTCAGAGCTTCAAAAGACAATGAACCTAATTCAAAAACTAGGTCGCCTTGACTTTAATCATCAGCAAGTCTGAGAAACATCTGTACTAATACACTGTGGAACACCATTACCTCTGCAGTTTTTGCTGTGTTGGAAAAAGATTCGCTCATGACACAGACAGTAACAGATACACTTTTATTGTAATACTAAGTTAATTCATTTATTGTTACCTTACCCTATTGATGTTGCACACTTGTGAATACAGATATTGATTTATTTATGTAACATTATAAGGCTCTAAATGCAAATGTGACGCTGTTTCAGACTGCACATATTTCTTTGCATTTTAAATTATTAAAATGTTGTTTATGCTGTGGTATCTGTGAAAATACACAGTGTGTCTTTCACGTGGTCTCTTGGCGAGGAGGGCTATTTGAGATGTGTTTATTTCTTGCTGGGAGGGGTGCCCTTTGGCATATATATTACCTCATGTTTATGCCCTTATGACTGTGACCCATTGTTTAATACCCCTCCGTAGCCCACGTTTGTACACATCATTGAATAAAATAATTGGCAATATCGAAAATTAAAATATGCAGGTAAAATCTCGTGTAATTCCCGATATTTTTATTCTGTGAAATGTCGAAATTTTCGCTATTTCGCATACCTCAAGATTTCACATGACTCTTGCCCACAGAAGAATGGTTCGAGTAAAAAGTGTCTCATTAAGAGCCATTTCCTTTGTGGACCATTATCTCCCATGACTTTGGTATGCGAAGTGGGCTCTTGTGATCAATTTTCGAACGCGGTGCCATCTAACCATAATTCCCATAATATTCATTACATTGCATAACATTTAAGGAAATTAAGCATAATAAATAAAATAACATTTTGGTTGTTTCGCACCCATCAACCAGCGTCTGTATCCTAGTGCATGTATAGTATTAGTAACCGGTTTCGGTAAAAAAGGTGCCTTAATCCCAGCGTTAGGGTTTTAGTTTCAGTTTTTAAAAATTATCTTTCATTCTACCAGTTTGAAGGCAAAGAATCCCTCTGTCACCATCATCACGTGTCTGCTTCAATGTCTGTACCATCACGAGGTGTCACAAGCATTTTTCTGATGGGTAAAATCAGTAGATGCACTATTGCAACCGGATACCAATATTTTTTGTAAAGGGGGGGGGGGGTAGGATTAAAATGAAAGTTAGATATTTTTGTTGATAATCAAACATTTTTAAAGACTTTTCTTAAGAAATATTTATTTGAAATATATAATTATCCATACCCCAAATATCTTTAGTCTTTATGTCACAGCAGCCATGCCACTAACCAATCTCCTTGCAATGCCCTATTTTACCTGTCTTTCCATATGTGTTTCCCACTAAAAATGTACATGCGACTACTTGTCCATATTCTTGTTTTTAATGTATTTTTTTTATTCTTCAACTTTTTATTTCACATATACGCATACGAATAAGGTAATAATAATGATCATGCTGTATTGTCATAGTTAATTACGACACACTACTCTACTGTTGTATGATACTTCGGTATACTCGGATATTTAGAGCAAAATGATATTTTAGCCATTCCAGCAGTGTTTGTAAATATTGTTCCTACAGTCCGTTGCCAGTCCATGCAAGGTGTAAGGAATCTGCCTATAGGGCACCATGCTGGTGATATCTTTGTAGGTATGGTTGATCTATTCCATGATGCCTTTCCAGCATAATTTTACCCAATTTAGATATTTAAAATGTACCAATTTATGCGTTTAGTGCAGAGAAATTGTCTTTGTTTGCTTTAGCAGAAAATACATTTTCAATCCATCATGCTGTCCCCAATGTCCAAATCCCTCTCCCCTCCTTCCTGCATAGATTCCACAACTCCAGTGTTCGATACCATATCATATAGTTTGGATACCCATTTGGTGGCATCCAGTGATGTAATCAATTGAGCCAATGGTTCGAAGCGGAGGGGGGGGGGTCTACTCTGGAAAGCCGATCATTTCTTCACACATTGTGGTTCTAATTCTGTGCTTTATAAAAACATTCAGGGGAATGGGCTCCCGGGCTGTTTTAAATGTTTCAAGTGCCAGAAAACCTCCGTTCTGGATACAAATGACCAACGCAGGTATCTCCTGTCTGGTCAACATCTGGACTACTCTGGGTTTTATTGTGGGTGGGCAGGTGGGTAGTTTTCCATGGGCATCTCGGATGCATGTAGGCAAGGAAGGCCCATTGAACACTCAGTTTTTCCATGCTAGGCATGTGGATGAGGTCATATCGACCTGGCCTTGGGATCTAGGGAGGTCCTGCAGCAACAGCGACCTAAGTAGGACTCCATCAGTCTGCTCTCTCCCAGGCACGAGTCATTTGGAGGAATCTGTCAGGAAGATACCTTGCATGCATAATGGGCCTGTGCCACTAAGTTTTTTCAAACTTTATTGGGTTTTATGTGCTTCTTGTACTTCAGACGGCTAACAGTAATCATTAAATATTTGCATCTACACATTAACAGAAGTCTGTGCCGTATAAAGGCCTGTTACACACATGAATACAACATCAAAACTCATATGATTTAGAAGAATGCCGAATACAATAACTGATGCAGAGCTAGGTTATCCTACGGTGTATTTCACAGTGCACCTATTAGAATAATAGTACTAAATCAACACCCACTAACCCCACCCTCCACCCTGCAAACACCCACCCACCTCCCGTAACTGGTTCTGGCCATACATTGCATCAACTTTAATCAAACAATTCCGTACAGTGCAAATACTCTGTCCACAATTCTTATCGAGCTATTTCATCAGTAACCCCCCTAAGTTACTGTGCTGTTTATCTTGTTGACACAGGTGTTATTGAGTACTTTGAACTATGGGAACGTCGTCCGGGCTGGTATTTTTACAGGCTTCCACCATTGTGTCCCATTCCAGTGATATTGTATTTTTCCGAAGGCCTCGGGCCTCTTCTCTGCGCAATGCCACGCTTTCAGCTCCTGCCCATCTAAGCAATTCTGTATGCCACATAGCTGTGGTGGGGGCTCTGGCTGACTTCCAGCGCATTGTGATGGATCTCTTAGCGACTATAAGCGCCAAATCTAAAAAATGTAATTGTTCCTTGTGTGTTTTCGTCCGTCTACGAATTCCAAAATGTACTCTAGTGCTGTGTCTACCATGGACAAGCGTGTGGCCCCCTCTATCTGTTGCTTGACCCCCCTCGAGAACTCCATAAAGCCCGTACAGGCCCACAGCATGTGTAGGAGGTCTGCTTCCAGCAGTTTACATCAGGGGCATTGATGTGTAGTTTCCGTGTATATTCTATGCAGTCTAAGCGGCGTCAGGTATGCTCTGTGTACTATCATGCATTGGATAAACTTGAACTTGGCATTGCGTGGTATTTTCCACAGATATTCCAGTATGGCACTCCACTCTTTATCCGTTAAGTCCCGCCCCAAATCCCCTACCCATTGCACCATCGTGGGATCTAGTTGGACCCGGGCATGTGTGCGGATGCTAAGGTAGAGCCATTTGACTAAGTCTCTTCCCAGCCCCATGTAGTAAAGTGATTGTACAAGCTCATTTGGTTGGGGTTTCACCCTCTGCCGAGCCCAGTATCTTTTAATATAATGTGTTAGGGTAGCATTAGGGTAGCATGTGTCACGTGAGTGGTGGGCGCTCCCGTAATGCGCATGAAGGTGTCATGTTCCAGAAGCGTCCCATCACTAAAGAGCGCCCCAACAGTCTCCACCCCTGCATCCGTCCAAGGTTCAAGTGCCCTCTGCGTCAGCCTGCCAAACGCCAATGGTATCCCTACCAGTGGAATATTGTCGGCGTATCTGCCACCCATAGATGTGTATCTCAGCGCTTTTCCCAAGCAGAGGAGTGCCGTGTGCAGGAGACATGGTAGTCCCGGCGGTAGTTTGCTATGTGGTATCAGTAGGGTGTGAAGTGTTCCCTGCTCGATGTGCCTGATAATGTAATCAATCTCTTGTATGTTGCGGCCCGCCATCCAATATGACAGCCATTGTACTTGGCATGCGCAGCAGTAAGCCCTAAAATCAGGTGCCCCTAATCCACCCTCCCATGTGTTGATTTGTAGTTCTGTGCCACTAAGTAATATTGTTCTAAATGAGGCACCTCAAATCCGCACTTGTCATATGAACGTATTAAAAAGTCCCAGCAAATTCTGGGCATCTTTTTTAACACAATTTATCCAATGAAACAGTGAAAAAGTGATTATTATTCCCCAAATATAGGCTTTTGTTTCCTCCCATAGTGTGGAATATTGAGAAATTGATCCTACACTGTGATGTGGTACAAGAATTCCTTTAAAGAAACATGGACTTCCTCCTTAAAAAACGGGGGGCAATAGGGAGTCTGCCTGGAATCTCCAATGGCTGTTGCTCGACCTGGCCTTGGGGATTGTGACAAGCATTTCCACTGTGGAGTGGTCTGGTAATGTGCAGGGTATGTAGGCTCTATCAAGTATCCTTGCTACTACCCCCCTCATCACCAGCCAGTAATGTATCCTCAAGAGTGTGCCATGTTGAGATGAGTAGAAGGAGTTTCCTCTTTCGAACCAATGTCGAGCCCTCCATCCCTCTACCAGCTTGCTGTGTCTATAACTAACCATTTAGCTTTCCACCAATAGATCATTGCGTCTTTGCGTCTACCCTGTGCTGGGATCTGTCTAAGGCAGGGTTCAGAGCTAAGTTGCAATCTTCACCCCATATGATAATATCTGCACCACCTGTTCAGATCAGATTGCATACATCCTCAAAAAAAGTTGAAATGTCAGTATTGGGTGCAAAAATATTGAGTAAGGCCATCTTTTTGTTATACAAGAATCACACCAACATAGGGTATCTACCACTCCAATCTTCGATTTTTGTTTTTGCAGTGTTTAAAATCTGTTGATAAGTATCTCCACCCACTGGATTTTGTACTATAGGACAAGAAATACCTATGTTGTCCCCACCTCCTCACAAAGGTCACCAGCAATCGGAGGTTCAGATGTGCTTCTTGCAGTATGTCTGTATCTGCTTTATGCCTATCTAGATAGGTCAGTACTTTTCTGCTGTTCTATAGGTTGTTTAGGCCACAGATGTTCCAGGATAGGAAAGTCAATATTTTGTTAGTATTTGTCATAGAAGTTAGACTTCTGAATGCCTGCTATGGATCTCAGAGGCAGTTTGTCATGTCCCAAACACCATGTGAAACATATTACTATAGCTATGACAACAGTATGCATTATACAAAATCTCCCCCGGATCCCACTCACCACCCCAACTATCAGTGATATATCAAGTCCCTACTATTTCTGAAATGGAATGGTGATACACTCCAGAGGGGGCGCTTCATGCTTACTGTCAACCGAGCCCTATGAAAAGTAAATCTTGAACCTTGGTAGGAATGATGCGAAGTGGGGATTGTTTATGTGCAAATAATAGTTATAGGTTTGGGTGTATGCTGGCTGCGGCCAATGGACTCCCATTCTAGCTAGAAACAGCAGTTCTCAGTGTCCACCAGCTTAGTTTACCTTCATATGTTCAAGCCTGTTAAGCTGTAAGTTTTATTTGTTAGTCTTATCTCTCCACCCTATTTCATCTCCACTTCCAGAGACAGACTCAAGGAGAGTGTCTTTGCATCACTGGTAGCATCTTGCAAAATGTAAAAGCAGCATTTGCTTCTATGAAGATGTGTGCATTGTCCTCTGGATCAACCTTCAATTTAGGAAGATATAGCATATACATGTATATGGATTTCATGATCTAAGAATTCATTTTGCTTCTACAAACTTACATCTCCCTAAATGCAACACCCTTGTATGGCCTGGGTAGATGGACAATGTCTACCCTTGAAGGTACAAAGGCTTCTTCTCTTTTGCCGAGTGGAGTGAAAGGAGAAGCCATATGATTAACAGCCGTGGAGGTGCTCCTGGTAGTGGCCTGGGTCTCAATGATCTAGGCATCTGCGCAACCAGGAATACCTCAGGGAAGCTGGATCTGCCAAACAGGTCAGACAAAAGGCCTTCAGCAAATGTGACTGAGTTATCCATGTAAGTGGACACACCAATCACTTCCATTCGTAAATTGTTTTGTCAGGACTGCACCTCCAAATCTTTGTTCTTGGAGAGGATGGTAGTAAAAAGCTTCTACAGTTTCTTCACTTTCTCAGCTGATATTGCATCTTCATCTTTTATATCTGATATGGGATGCTTCATTCCCTCAAGGCGTAGATTGTGTTGGTCTATGCTTTCAGTTAGGTGGTTTGAGCCAGAAGCCATTGCATCTATTTTATGGTCTATTCTAGAGATCAGAGGCTAGCTTTGAGCTCTAGAATTAGTGCACTGGTGTCACCAGTAGGATCCGGCTGGTCGTCATTTTTATCGCCAGCCATTGAGTCACAGCTCGCCATTGCATGCTTCATGGACTTTTCTGGCTTATTTTTTCTGGCCTGACATTCCTGTCTCTGCCAAGGTGCCTGTTCAGTGGCTTTTCCATTGTTTTATAATGTGATATGGCCAGTTGGTGTGTTGGTGTGTGTCACTCGATCGGGTATGCATCACTACCTCAGCTGCAAAAAGCATTTGTCCCTCTCTCATGTACCTTTTTTACTATAGTTAGTGCAAATATGCCACTTTAAGTATTGGTTCTTGGCCCAGCACACCGGTGCCTGCACCCTCAACTCAACCCAATCGGCATGTAAATCATCTCAATATCCTCACAATCTAAGCAAACCTGAATATCTGTTGGAAAGGGAAAGAATTCGGGGGGAGGGTGTCCAGATTGTGCCTAGTGTGTCCCTTCATTTCCACAGGCCGGGAAAGGAGTGGACACTAAGACCGGAGGGAGCTCATTATGCCCCCCCCAATCGGTAGGTGGGTTGTGGGAGGCATCAAGCTCACCAGCCACCCTTGAGGCGGTCAGGCCTCTGAGGCCCGACCAACAAATGTAGGTTGTCTCTCTTTGTGCTGATTAGGACTATTCTGTGGTTGCTAAGAAGTGCCGCCCTGGGTCTCTGATGTTGGGCGCCCCCACTACATTTGCATGTCATATACACACCTCACTGTCACATCTGGGGTTTTAAGGGCTCAATCCTAAGTGGCCATCTTGGAGACAGGCTTAGCCACACCCCACTAGTGTCAATGTATGCTTCACAGAGTCCATCACCAAGAGTAGTACTTGGCTATCTCTGTCCAGGTATCCTTGTTTACATCTGTATGTATCAGTGTCACTGCACCAGTACCTGCGCTCACGGTCTAAGTCCAACTGCTTTTGTCCCTATATGCATGGCCCTGTATCTGTGTCATTGGCTTTTTCCCTTGTGTCAATGCCCCTGTGTCTGTTCTGAGGCAAGTGTCTGCTTCACATGGCCTCAGTCCCCATATTCTTGCAAATGTGTTTGTGTTCCAGTGTCTACATCCTAATGCTTATGTCCAGTGTACTTATCAACGTTTCCTCATTCTCATGTCTGTATTTTTGTGTCCATGTATCATTCTCTCTGTCTCAATGTGTGTATCCAGAGGTCCTGGTGTTTGGTCAGATTACCCAGGAATCTGTGTCTCAGTGTCTGTCCACAGTTTATATGTGAATGCCCTGGTGTTCTGGTATCCAAATGTCAACAATCCCATTGTGCCAATCTTTGCGCCTAAATGTCTGTCATCATGTCACCACTTTTATCATACCCCACGGTGCTGGTGACTGTGCCAGTGCTAATGTCCCAATGCCTGTGCCCTAGTATCTATTTTCTGAGTGACTATATAGGCTTTTAAGTGCTGTAGAACACATTTCCAAGTGAACATACCCAAATCTTCTTGCCTCAGGACCATGGAGTCTGAGGAAAAATGTCCCAGTTTTTATGCTACAGTGATCAAGTGTCTGTGCCCACACCAGTGCACAGGTGTCAGTGACCCTGTGTATGTATGCTATGATCTCTGTACCAGTGAACATACCCAATTGTCCTTATTCCATTGCCCATTTCCAACTGCTCTGAATCTGTGGCAGCTTTCCAGTGCACTATGCTTCCAGTGTGTGTCAGTGTCTAAATTCATGTCCATGTGTATCCACTTTTGTGCATACATTGAACACCAGGTCAAAGATAGCATCTATTTTCTTTGTGTTATTATGCATGTAAGAGTGTAGTTTGCCAATAGGGGGATGTGCAAGTTTACTTTCCATAAATGGAAACTAGCCTGTCCTTTGTTTATTAGGGGATTTCCAGTGATGGGATTGTAATGTTGGTCTTAGGCTAAATTTGTTTGCAGTTATGATGGAATGGTAGGTTGAAGCTATCTAATGTATGTGTATTTGAGGTGGTGGGTTCTGTCAATCTTTGCTTGAGGATAATAAATCTTAAGTTTTCTGTAAGCTCTCTTCTTGAGGATCACTTCGGACAATGAAACTAGATGTTTAATTAACCTACATGCCTTATGACGGGGTAATATGGTGGAATTTGAGACTGTGTCATAAAAGCGATTGGCAAATGTAAGAATTTAATTCTGTTGGCTTGAAGATTAGCAGATAGCTTTATGTGTTCAAGATGGAAAGATGATGCAGTAGTGGAGAGGTGTTTCAGAGGAAACACTTATGGTTGTGTTGATCTACTACTTGGGTACTATGTCTATGACTAATACGTGTGTTGTTCATAGAACAAAAGTGTTGTTCTGGGGATTGCTGCATGAGTGTATAATCTTTGGCGAGGCAGGAGGCTATAATGAAGAATATGTCTAGGAACGCTGGAGAAAGCTTATCACGGATGTCTGTTTATTGTTCTCACAGTGACTTTGCATGTAATAGTAGATATACAGGTGATTGTGGCAGTCCTATCATGGAGTGCATGTGAGTTGGATAATGGATGTGTCTGAGTTTTATCAAGGAAAGGGGTGTTTGTACAAGGGTAAAGGTGTAGATATACAGGCAATATTTGATAGTGGTGTAGGGATGGGTATCCAGCTTGATGAAATGGATTTAGCTATACTAGGAAGCAGAGCTATCTGCGCCTCTAGCTCCGACACCCAATTCTGCGCAGACTGAAGCTGCTGCACCTTTGATTTGGGAATGATGTAACATCAGTAAGAGTTAATGGAATCTATATGGAAAATAAGGATAGATGCTTTGGCACTAGATCTCTGGGCTGTGCACACCTTCAAAAACTATCTGACCAAGTGACATTGGTGTGATCCATGTCAAAGGAGCAGTCAGTGCGGTGTCCCACTTGAGAGCGGCTGTCAAAGACCTCCTATAGGTGACAAATTATTAGAACTCCCGTTTGACGATGCAGAAGTGAGATCCTTATGAAACAATTTGTAGATGGTAGGACTGCCTTTGACAGTGGTAGAGCAGTGTTGAAATTGTACTTGATACCTCAGATACAACGTCCTCAAATACTTATCTTTGTCGAAATAACACATGGGGATCCCGTGCCTCCTCCTCTCCTGTTTTTTTCTCCATGGACCCATTACCTTTCAACTGCATAACTATGGAGGCGAAGACGGTATTTTGCAAGCTGCCATGTATATGGGCAGATATGCTAGGAGAATGTAGAGATAATTATGTTCCTCTGTGTTATGTCAATTATGTAAAGACAGAGAAAACATGTTGTTATAGTAAAACACAGACTTCAAGATGTAGACTTAAAATACATATTACTGTTATGGTCAAAACTGAAAAGTATCACTGAAGGTAACTAATTTCTTTATGACACCAAAACTTGCTTTAAGATAGCTGGATATGCATTACACAGGAAACATTAACTCAGGCAGGGCATGCTACAGCCTTGGTCTTTCACTAAGAATGGATTCTGGTGCAGATATCACAACCCATATACAAGAGTATACAAAATATTTTGGGTGGCATCAGTGTGCTGGCAGTTGTGTCCTTTTGAGAGCTCCTTTGGCTGTTGTGGTTGCAGAAAGTGGCTGAATGGCAAAAGATGGCATACATGTTGATGATATCCCTTGCTATACAAATGTACTGCAGGTTTGGCTATACCACATGGCATGGGTGAGCTGTATATATGTACTGCAGGTTTGGCTATACCACAGGGGTGAGAATATAGTGTTACCTTTATGTGAAATACTGGGGTACATCACTAGGTTCACTGTCATCTGATTGTCAAATACATTTGAGGGGAATCATTTAAAAAATACAAGTTATAGACACTCACTACACAGAGAAGGTGATGTTGGGCAGATGTTACCATGATTGCTTAATAACTAATCTCCCCACCCCTATGTAACATCAATTAGAGATGTGAATGAGACAATAACACATGTGGGATACTACCTGCAAATGTTCTACTCATGCCCACATGCCCAATGACAGAGGACATGGAAGGAGCTTTGCATTTCACAAAGCTGCCCATAAAATCCACTGAACGAAATATTTGCACTAATATGATGCACTTTGCAGGGAAGGACCGATTTGGCCTATTAAAAGCTCCAACACTGGAGGTCTTTTGGGGGTGGTGGGATCTCATTGAAGTTTACTTGTTCTGTGGTTAAATTTTGTTAAACATGGTTCTGAAAATGTTAATAGAGGGGAAAAACAGGGGCAAATTACCTCCTTACAAGCATAAGAATAGTGATGGCTCTGGATAATAGAAACAACCCTCTTGACTTCTTAGCATACCACCCTCTATCCTCAAAGGTGGTTAGCAAGGTATTTGACAATAGCCTGCAGGGCAACATAACAGGAGTGATTCATCAAAATAATGCAAGTCCATGCTGAAAAATGAACACTTACACGTCTGCATGCCTTTCCCGCTCCTGTTTGCCTTGGTGATTGAATCACAAGCACTCTTATAGAAGCAAGGGATTGTCAATAATGGTTTTCAAATAAGAGACACTGAATGCTTCTTACTATTATGCGCAGATGACATGCTGGCGTTTCTATGGGCCCTTGCAGTATCAATGGGTAAGCTAGTGTTAGCTTTTGATGTCTTTGGTAGAGTGTTTGGGCTCAAGGTAGTTGAGGCAGGTCGATCTTGTTCCCTATGGTCACGCTGAAAGCATTTTAGGATTGTGACTTATCAGATTTCCCATTCAAATGGTAGACCATTGAATATTTAGGCAGCTAGGGTTATGCATCTTACATGTAGCAGACAGAATATTAAACCTCAAATCCGTTTTGCTCTGCAAAACGCTTCATCAGTCATTGGCGCTTCAGGTCGCATTGTCCACTAGTTTACCCCCGTTATTTGTAGCTATTCCAATGCAGCATGTGGGCATATTTCAGATCAATGTTTAGAACACTGAACTGTATTGTAAACCACCTGGTGTGGGGGACTGGGAAGCAGAGTAGAACTCAACATGCAAAAATGTACTCAGGAGTAAGGGGGTCTACAATTGCAAGAAATGGAAGTTTACTTTCTTAACAGGCAACTTCAGTTCGTATTAAGTTGTTGACAAGATAACCAGGCATTGCTTGGGAGTTGCTCATTACCATACACGTTAAACTAGAATACTGTGCATACATACAAATGCCATGCTTGGCGACAGCATGATAATGGAAGCAGACACTTAAGATACTATGTTTTAATGTTGCATATGCACCATTGGACAGGTTACGAGGGCTGGAGAGTTTCTGTAAGGCAGTGCTGACATAGACATATTCTTTTGGTAGATAGGAGGATGTGAGCTCATGGGAGAAGTATTGGTTGATTTCAACTTTATAACTTTTGTGGAAGCCTAATCATCCTACAAAGTCAATTGCCACAATATATGAACCTACTCTAAGCTAGTAAGGAAACCTGGCCCACATTCATGCATGCCCCACCAACCACAGATGCAATCTATACAATACTCAATCTGATGCATGAAGATAAAATTATATCATTAATAGAGCTCTGAGGAATTCCTCTGTAAAGAAACCACTGACTACTAATAGTAGATGGGAGTCAGGTTATAGGAAGGAGATTACTCTTCAAGACTGGTGCAAACAAATTTTCATGACAGAATATTTATACAATTCAGTATTATACAATTGGCATGCCACATCAGTAACATTGACAAAAGGAGAATTACGGGTCCTAGTTATGGTTCACTAGAGCAAATACCTCCTACCTGCCCTGTGATTGCATCAGATTGGAAGGTTGTCTCAAACTAATACAAAAGAAGCACTGGGCTCACCCTCCAACTCATACCCAAGGCATGTCTATTGGGCATCATTTATATTGCAACAAAGATCAAGACACAAAAGAAGTCTGGGCTGTTAACTCTCTTATTAGATATGCATAGAATTGAAATCAGATGGTTGAATCATAAAAGGCCTAGTGTGAATGACTGCAAGCAGGATGTGGAGGAGTGGAAAATGCCAAAGTAATATACTTGTAGAGACATTAAACATTTATAGTATGATCTGGTTGATTAGGAAACATACGTCAAGCAATTGCTGCACACCCTCAACCACTTTACCTTCTCCCCAAAAATACATTGGGGCATATTCACAAGCCCCTATCGCCACCCCAACGTCACTTAATGTGGCTTAACGCTGCCTTGGTAATAGGCCCCCTTTCACGGTGTATTTAGCGTGAAAAGGGCGTGCAGTGGGTGTTGCGGTGGGTGTTCCACCGCAACACCCCTTAATATTTATGCTGCCTCCTATTCACAAGGGCAGCGTAAACAGGAGCTAACGCCAAACTCAAGACCAGGAAAACCCTGGTCTTAAGTTGGCGATATGAGGAGAAAGGCTTTATTTCACCTTGTTTTTGCATTTTTCATGTGTGCTGCCTTGTGCAGAACAAATGGAAAATGCAAAATGCTACGGTTTGTTTAAGTGCAGGAAGGTGTCCCTTCCTGTAAATAAATAAACCTTTTTTTAAAAATGCCGTTTTGTAACTTACATGTGTGCTGCATGAAGCAGCACACATGTCAGTTACAAACTGGCATTTTAGGTCTGTTTATGTGCAGAAAGGGACACCTTCCTGTACATAAACAAACCATCCTGCTTGCAGACACCTTTGCACTCTGGTGCAAGGGTTCCTGCGTTGGCCCTAAGTTGTGAAACGTAGCACCATCTCAGGGGGAAAAGCAAGGCTGCACCATGTCCTTGTGAATATGGTGCAGCCTTGCTTTTCTGAAGTGGCAGAGAGAGGCGTTAAGCCAAGAAGACTAACGCCTCTGTCCACCACTTCCTTGTGAATATCCCCCATTGTATACTGACCATTGTCTGATTCTCAAAGCACACTGCCATCTGTTACATGATGGGTGTGGAAAGGTGCATGTGGCATACTTTTGAAAATCAATGCATATATGCTATCTTCTTATTGTCTATGACTAACAGCCACCTTAAGGTTGCTTGATTACCTTCTTTTTGAACCCTAAATGCCCAATGCGTGAGTGTGTTTAAGCCGGCCTTTTAAAATGTTAACTATTGTTTCTGATTAATATCTGACTAGCAAGGCAAATAGGTATGACCTTCTTCAGCTGGTACAATTACTATTATTTGTTTTTAAATTTATTTTGCAAGCATATGCCTCATAATGAAAAGAAATAAAATACAACCACATAAACATGGTCACCATGTGCTTGCTGTTCGATTTTAAAAATAAAAGACATTTAGTGATGTGGCTATTTTACTAGTGATGTTTATTAAATAACAAGCCTTTCAGGTGTGCCAGGCGTTTATTATTATTTGGGAAGGAGACATGAACAAATCATCACCTAGTCAAGCACTTAAATTGCAGACAGCTACAATGTTACAATGTCACTTAAACACTTTATAATAGCAATTGTAAAAATTACATGGACAGTAATTCACATCTAACTGTGCAGTCAAAAGAAGTAATTTCCATAGGGAGAATCTTTTTACTTTTCATGTATTTTGGGGTTTTTAAAGGTATCGCTCTGGATTGTGGATTGCTGTTTTCCTAGAGCACTTTTAAGAAAAAAGTTTTTTGGTTTTTGTATGGTTTTGTTTCTGGATTTTAGTTTTTTGAGAAATTTGAATTACACTGCAGTGACTATGGTAGGATTTTAAAATACTACAGCTACTCAAAAACAGAGGACTCCCACCGGTAGGAAAAACATAAAACTTTATAAAGTATGCAATTATAATTATTTTAATGTCATGAAAAGAAAGCAAATTTTTAATTTGTTTTTACGGTGTTAATATGTTGTTATTCTTGATAGTAATGTAGTATACAGGATTTGTTTTCCAAGTAGTCTGTGCTCTCAAACATGCTATATTGGTGAACCTTTGAAAACAGCTGTTCATTCATTTCCTTTGTTTTTTTGTTTACTATAGTTGGCAAACTACTTGTATAAGATTGGCCTTGTCACATTTATGGCAACCTTGCGCCCCCATTTCTAAATTTCCAGGAAATTGTGGAGATTGGGGGGGGGGATCCAATAGAACTAGAGAATGAGTTATGCCAACCTTCAACAGCAATGTTAGTTTTTGCACCTCCCTCTAAACAAGTCAAGTAGTAGTACAACTTTTTGGAACACTTCTGTGAACTGACCTGTTTACATGTTTCTTCAAAATAATTTAGTAAAGGTACCAATTGATCCTCATTATGTGGAAAATACTCAAACTGTATAATAGCTGTGTAAAATTGTCTATGTATGTAGGTGGTACAAAAGCTAACACAAATAGGTTTTTTATTCAAACTATAGCTTACTGTCAAGCATACACTTATCTGCTTTGTATGTTTTTGATTTTCTTTTGCCAATGAAAAAAATCTTTGAATTTGTGTGTTGGGGTAATTTTTTAAATATCTGAAAACATTGCTATTTCAAAACCATTCACTCTTTCCTCAGGGCTGTTGTTTCTTATTTTTACTTTAACAGTTATTAAAAATTCAATTTATGTTAGCAACTGATCATCTGTCACTGAAGTATACAATAGTGGCATCGTTAATAATGTAGATTAGGGCAAATGGATGTGTGCTGTTTTAATTGTCCCATTTATCTTTAAATTTTCACTATTATCAAGGGTAACTATGTTATGGAGAGTTTCACAAATAAATGAGTATTCTTTTTAAAGGATATTGATCATCATATAGAAGGAAGATTCATGCTTTTTATGTTTTTATTAGCTGTTCAGGGATGTCTATGTCACTACATTTCTTTGCCTGTGGGGAGGGCGAACTGTACTTGCCTGTCTTTTTCTGCCTATTATCCTTCTCAACTTAGGTATGACAGCAAATCTCCAGCAATGTGAATAGGGATGTTTCTTGATTTCTCCTTTAGTAGTGCACCAGAGGTCTCATTGGATGTGGTAGCTAGTGTTTCTAGTTATTGTACAGACTATTTAAACTTAATTTTCAGGGGAAGAGTGAGAGTAATACAATATAGATCCCCATAGTAACATTTCTGCCGTGGAGATAGGTAGAGAACATTTTAACACAGCTCCATTTAGCCCTGGGATCAGTATGTCTGCCCTTATACTAAAGGTACCCTTCAAATTTCAGTTATTGGTTTCTTTTTTTGATATGCAAAATTAGCCCCAGGCATGTTCTCTATTTGATGCTAAAAGTTAATTGTTTAACAGGTTAGTTATTAGTTCACTGTTATTTAAATATTATTTGTCGGATTATTTTCCTTGCTTAGTTTATCTTTTTATTTGTAATAACAGTGTTGTACTTTAGGCATTCACTTTTCCTAAAGGTAGAAAATTGAGCAAGTAATTTTAGTTAGTCTGAAAAAAATATGAATTTAAAAAAAAAAAAAAGTTTTTAACATAATTATAAAATCCCAATTTTCTGTTCCGCTCTTCTGAAAATGTTAAGGTTTATTTACATTTTTAATTTTATTTGTCTCCACTCCAAAGTTTTAAAGTAATTCATTTCTAAAAATGCCTTTTATTAAATTACCTTTGTTTACTTTGTTGTTAAGTATTTTTGCATGGGGTTATATTTACTGTAGAAATTGGTATAAAGGTATTGAAGAAATTATATAACAATTAGGAATATATAAAAAGGAGGGAAAAGGCGGGCCCCTGTGGCAGACTGCTATAACCAGGAATGTAGAAAAGTGAAGGGTGAGCTCTTACATGCAGTAAAATTCAAGATCCGCCCTGATATGGTAGCATGTAGGGCTAGATACAGACAGGCATTAGAGTATGCAAAGAAACAAAGGGAATGTTCCTTATGGTCCTTTCTACATAGTGCACTGGTAGCCAAATATAATAAGTCCTTTTGGAGGAGAGCAGCCCACTGTCTGAATGGAACAAAGTCTGCTATGGAGTTTAAAGTCCAGCCAGAAGAATGGGTATCCCATTTTGGGGGCCAATATGCTGTAGAGAACATGGAGGAGGAGGAGCTAGCAGGTATGAGAGATAAAGTTCCATCTGGCACTGTGGAAGTCCTAGAAATATTTCTCAAGGAAATCTAAGTAGCCATTAGATCCTGTATCCCAGCCAGACTTCTTGGCGCCTATAAAATTCCCAAATTCCCAATGACCTATACAGGAAGAATTTTGAAGTCTGGGCTCTATATATTAATATGTTACCCAATGCTAACCTTTCAGGTATGGAAATTCCCACTTCCTGGAACTTACCTGAGATCATAACTATTTATAAGAAAGGGGATAGGGCAAACTCGGCCAGCTTTAGACCTATTAGTCTAGTTGACTCTGCAGAAAGTTTTCTATAGGCAGCTATTGGCCAGTATTTAGGATTGGATCCTAGCAAAAAATATCCTGTCTGATTTTCAAGCGGCCTTTCCTGCCAATATCAGTACCCTAGACCAGGTAATCCGCTTTCTCTGAATTAATTGGAGAGAAGTTGCCATCAAAGAGGGGAAGCTATATGTAGCCTTATTGGATCTCCGCACAGCCTTTGACCTGGTCCCTCAAGCTAAACTCTGAAGAGTGGTGGCAGAGCTGGGACTCCCTCGAAATCTGCTAGTTATTCTAATTCGTCTGCACTCAGCAGGATGGTCAATTAACTGAGCCCTTCATGATGAATTGTGGGACGAGACAGATATGCGTTTTAACGCCCACCCTGTTCTCGCTTTTTATTAACGGGTTTAGCAGGCTTCCTAGATAGGGATGGGTGCGATGCCACAAAAGTTGGGGAGAAAAGAGTCCCTCCCTGCACTTCTCTTAACTGAAGACACATTATTAATATCAAAGTACCCACAAGGGCTCCAATAGTTATTAAATGATTTTAAACTTTTCCGTGATGAGCTTTGTCTGAAACTCAATGAGGCAAAAATGAAGTAGATGATATTTGCTAAGGGGACTTCTAAGCCATCTAAGAGGCGTATGCATCTAGGGGACCATACAATAGAACTAGTCTCTGTCTTAGATTATTTGGATATCCGTCTAAATCCAAATCTATGTTGGGTACCCCATATAGAGAAAACACAGTTGTTCCTAATTGAGCAGACTGCCCACATAAGTAAGATCCATAAAAACACAGGAAAGTGGCTCCAGCATTAGAAATATATAACATCAAAGACTTAGGAGGAGGTTTATATGGAGCAGAATTGTGTGGTATTGGGAAAATGGTTTTTCTTACTGTCACTGAACTTCGCTTTATAAGATCCCTTTTTAATCTTCCAGCCAGCACTCCCCTGACCCAATTTTCCTTAACCTGGACCAAAGAAAATTGGCCCACGAGCTGGACTGCAAGCTTTTAATGTTCTGGCACTGCCTATGGACAATTGAGGAGCTCGCCCCCTATAAAGTGGCGATTAGGGATCTTCTGATACAGCCCAAGGTAATTACAAATCTCTGGTTTAGTACCCTGAGAGAACTGTTGAAGAAATTGGGAATGGAGGTTTATTGGTCAAAACCGGAGGAGCTGTGTTCAATTCCGAAGTGTAGGGCCAAAACCCTCTATTGTGAGCCTACCCTGGTGAACGATGTGACAAACTCTGTAGGTTCTCTGACTCAGGAGTTTATGAATTTTAGCCCCTCCTGCTGTTTAAGGAAACAATTGATGAAATTGCCCCACCTCTTACATGTAAATTATTCTTCCAACTCAAATATAAGACCCTTCCTACTAAATTGTTCTGCAGTAATTGGTGAACTAATGAATTTCCAGATGATAAATGTCCAGCTTCTAAAGGAAGCATTGAATCCCTAGTCCATCTGTTATTTTTCTGTCTACATTACAGTAACTTGAGGGGCAAGTGGATAGCCCTTTTGTGAAGGCTTCTCGGTCCTGGCCACTATATTGACGTGCTCAGAATTCTTTCTACAGACACCCGTAGAGTAATAGTTTTTGGTTTAGCAGAATTTCTGTTAGGTCTATGGATCAAACACTCAAATAGCATTGTATAATAATGTTTTATTGCATTTTAATTTATATACGGAATAGATGTAGTCTTATATGGCTCTTATTCTTTTACAATATTTTTTACTGTTTTCTCCATGTACTTTTTAAGATCTTTGTGGTCGAAATAAAGTTATGATGATTAGGAATAGAATATTCTCACTCTTTTCAGTGCTTGCTGTTTATTCTATGTATGTTGTTCTCATTAGAGATGTAAGGTCAATGGCACTGTTTTCTGGAAGCTAAAATTTGTCAGTAGCTCATCCTTTCCACACAGTAGTCATCTTAGAAAGGGGTGACAAAATGGTGGCAGACGTATTTATATATGTGTTCATTTGTAGATGGTATTTCTTTAAAAATATAATTCAGAAAATCTTTTTTATTGCAATTGTTTGGCGGTTAGAACATATTCTTTGCAATTAGTTTTGTAAATATGTGTTACGTCCTTCTAATGTGACTTCATTTGGGTACCATCTTTATTGAGAATGAATGTTGAAATTAATTTTTTTATATGTTAATTACATTCCTCCTAATTTTATTTTCACTCGGTGCCTTTTTGTCAAGATAATGCCTCTTTTTAATATGTGTGGTAAAAAAAAGCATTGCAAAGAGATAAATTGTAAGAGCAACTTGCAGAGATTTAAAATATAACGTGTGATAAAAACTAGTGCAGCACAAAATTATAGAAACAATTCCCTCCATGGTATGCAAGGTTTTAAATTTTAACTTAATGCTCACCGATCATCAGTCATTTACGGGGACCCTATTATACCGCCCACCAGGTCCCAGGGGAAACTTTCAATCAGCTATTGAAAACTTACTGGAACTGGAACCCATGGCTGGTGAATTTAATTTCACCATTCTTGGGGACTTCAACTTTCATCTGTAAGCCCCTGAAGATAAGGAATCCATAGCCCTTATTTCGTTGCTAGAGGTGGTAGGACTCTCTCAAAAGGTCATGAGCCCTACTCATTCGGCAGGGCACACTACGGATGGTCTGTTCACAAATAATGAGCAGATCTCTTTAAAGGAGATCTCCCTCTCACATGGTCTGACCACTTTGCAGTATTATTTGATATTAAGATATTGCACCCTACACCCTTCCACCCCAGTTCCATTCCCCGTAAACAGTGTAAGGATTGGAACAGTATAGATCAGGTCCCTCTTAAACAGCATCCCATGGATACCCAGCCTGAAGATGTGTCAGACCTAGAATTGGCCTCCACAGATTACACAGAATGGCTTCAAAATGCTTTTTCAAGACTAGTACAGTGTCCAAAAACAGGAAGGCTCCCTCTGCCCCTTGGTTTTCTGAGGCACTGAGATTGGAGAAACAACGTTGTAGGAGACAAGAAAGCCGCTGGCGCCAAGAATATGACAGCGAGGAGAAATCCTGCTATAGGATGGCACTAACAAATTATAAACATCTCATAATTGCAGAAAAAAGTAATTACTATACCAGTAAAGTAGAAACCACACAAGACTCCTCCAAACAACTGTTTCAGGTAGTCTCGAAGTTGGCAGAACCAGCGGACAGCTCCATTAAGTTGGCATCCCAATCACTCTGCGACTCTCTGGCTAGCTACATTCAAGATAAGGAACCAGATGGTTGGAAATAGCGAGAGTAGAGATAGCCCCAACTTCATGGAATTTAGACCAGTTTCAGTGGAACAGATCTCTGATCTGATCAATACAGTCAAATCAAGCTCTCCGTTCGATCCGTGCCCTCCCTCAGTCCTGAAACTGATTCCAGATATAATAGGCACTAACCTGATGAGCATCTGCAATTCTATGTTCTGTTCAAGCATCTATCCCTCCCTATGGAAAAAGGCCATCATTGTGCCACTCTTAAAGAAACCTAATCTTGACCCAGGAGACACTAAAAACTGTTGGCCAATTGCGCGTCTCCCGTTTCCAAGAAAACTTATTGAAAAGATTATGAATATACAGCTGGCTCAATTTATTGAGGAAAATAAGCTGCTGGAAAACACGCAGTTTGGCTTCCGCATAAACCATAGCACTGAAACCGTGCTCATCAAAGCATTCGATGAAATTAGGTCTGTGCTTGATAAAGGTGGTGCCGCAGTACTGGTAATATTGGATCTATCCGTAGCATTGGACACAGTTGATCATGCCACACTTATCAATCGTGTCTCTGCCATAGGTATTGGGCACAAGCTTGGGTGACTTCAATTCACCAGTTTTCTCACTCCCGTGAGGAGTTCCGCAAGGGTCATCGCTAAGTCCGACGTTGTTCAACTATTACGTGACTGACTTAGCATGAGTAATTAAATCATTTGGGATGGATCTTACGTCATATGCTGATGACACGCAACTGGTGCTGGCGGTGCATCAAGATGGAGACACAGTAGCAGCCTGCCTTCATGATGGCATGTTGGCCATTAGTACCTGGATGTCTAATCATTGCCTTAAATTAAATTCGGACAAGACAGAGGTCTTTGGTAACCTTACCCCATAATGGTCCCCTACCTGGTTGCCAGAGAATGACGATTCTCCAATTAATATACAGAGAGAATCTTGATTTCATTAAAGACAAATGGAGGCTAACATTATGCAAATACTTTTATTTGCTGCCCAACATGCAGCCCTTTAAAGAATGTAACTACATCACAATAAGTAGAACATTAGCAAAATACCATCCAGAACTCTATCTCCACTAGCCATCAGGAGTGGAAATCACATAAGCAATATGAAAATCCCATAACGATGTCCAGCTTTCAAATCATTAACTTATATCGGCTTGAGGAACTCAGAAACAAGATAAAATCTAACTCCCCAAATGACCATTGTCCTGCTAGGATACAAAAAAAACTTCTTTCCCATTTCCCGACCACTTTTCTCTCTCTTCTTAACACCTCCTTAGAGCAAGGGGTAGTACCACGTGCCTTCAAAGAGGCAGTGTTAGTCCCATTACAAAAGAAGACTGGAGTAGACCCCAGCCTTCTGAGCAATTACAGACCCATCTCGCTCCTCCCTTACCCAGCAAAATTGCTGGAGGCACATGTTGCAAAACGTCTTTGTGCTTTCATCGAAGAATCAAATTTTCTGGATTCTCATCAGGCAGGATTCAGACCATCGCACTCTACCAAATCAGTTATCTTGAGTGTCATCGACGATCTGAAGTAAGGAGCAGATAGGGGATGTACACAGGCCTTGGTACTACTAGACCTGTCTGCGGCATTCGATACTGTGGACCAGTCCATCTTAGCGGACAGAATGGCAGCAGCAGGTCTGAGGCGCACAGCTCTGGATTGGATGCTCTCATTTTTAGGGGAATGCACCCAGTCCGTTTGGCTGGCACCTTTCAACTCAGCCTGGGTCAACAATACTTGTGGGGTACCTCAAGGGTCATCCCTTTCCCCCATCTGTTCAATATATATATCTGTCCACTGATTCAAGCTCTTCAAAAAAGGGGAGTAAAGGTATATTATTACGCAGATGACATGCAGCTGATTTTAACGATTGATGAAACGAATGACTCCAAGAATGTTTTCCAACACACTATGCTTTTCATCAAAGATTGGATGACTCATAATCATCTCAAATTAAACTCGGACAAAACTGAGATAATTATCTCTAACAACAGAATAGAACTGTGGACAACTGCACACTGGCCAGCTGCACTGGGTACTCCACCTATCCCTAAAAATTCAGTCAAAAGTCTGGGCATTAAGATAAGTGCTAATCTAGCCATGCAGGAACAGATTAACCTGGTTACGGCCTCATGTGTTTTTCAATTGAGGACCCTTAAGAAAATTAGGACATTTTTCACCAGGGAGGCAAGCATAGCTATCATGCTTGCCCTGATAATATCCTGGCTGGACTATGCCAAATCGCCATCTATTTAGGTCTCCCTGCTAATCAAACTATAGGCTACAGCTTATCCAAAATCAAGCGGCCAGGCTAGTCTTTCAGCAACCGAGACACTGCCACACTAAGCCACTAATGAAGCAGCTACATTGGCTTCCTGTGACTCAGTGGTCCATGTTTAAAACCGGATGCATGGTTTTTAACGCATTTCATGAAACGGGCCCCAAATTCATATCCACAAAGATCTCAAGATACTTACCCAAACGGAATCTCAGATCAGCCACTATGAATATGCTGATTATTCCTAGATTCAAGCGAAAGAGAATGGGTGGCTCTCGCTTTTCGCTACTTGGCCCCACACTCTGGAACTCCTTGCCAATAGAAATCAGATTAGCACCTGAATATACCAGTTTTAGGAAAAAACTGAAAACATGGTTATTCACTCTAGCCTACTAATAGAGTCCCGTAGGACAGCTCTCCCTCTCCTCACAGCACCAAGAGACCGTAGGTATACGTGCACTTAATAAATTCCCTAAACATAAACATAACAAAGAGACAGTGCACGCTCCAATCTTCCTCTTGGGCTGCGATGACACAGCTGTACGACGTGATGATCCAGTTAATCCTTAACATTGTTATCTGAGAAAAAATCAAAAGATACTGTATAGTGAAAGGTATAGAGACGGATTAAAATCAACCTATTAGAGATAAGCATTACCAAACCCAAACCTCTCAGGGAGAGGAGGATGGGATAATGTTAGCCTCCGTTTGTCTTTAATTAAATCAAGATTCTCTCTGCATAATAATTGGAGAATCGTCATTTCATTACAAGACCGGAGGCCACAATTATGCATGTTTAAAAGCCATGTAGAGCTACACTGATAACATGCTCTATTGGTCTCAAGTAAAACTTTGAGAAAGTACTTGCGTTAGACCAATCTGCAACTTTAAGTATTTTGGGCAGGGTTCCCTCAGCCCAAAATACTTTGCTAGCCATTGCACCCCTAGAGGAGTGAGCTCCAAACCTAGAGAGATCCACACCAGCCTCATGCATAATCAAACGGACCCATCTGGCCAAGGTCGCTGAGGAAACAGGTCTAAAAGGACTAACATATGATAAGAGAAGTTGATTAGTGCCAATAGGTCTAAATGTTGAAATCTTATTTTCATAACACTTCATGCAGTTCACAACACACAGTTTTTCACACTCATGAAAAAAGGGGTAGAAGATAGACTCTGACATTGTTTTGGTTCTTTTTCAAATATCGACATGAACGCCTTCAGAGGAGTAAAACCTATTAGAAAGTTCCAGGGCTTTTATGTCAGAGACCCTTCTAAAGGAAATCAAATACAAAAGAGTCGCCAATTTCATGGAGATTCTTTTAAGGGAGAGTAAGTAATTAATAGGCCAAGAAAGGAAGAGGTTAAAGATAAGGTTCACATCCCAAAGGGATTCATAACGAGCCTTGGGAGGTCTCCTTAACCTAATACCCTTCATAACTCTTTTGATTAGGGGGTTGCTACCAATAGCAAGGTTATTAATCAGGGAATGACCCGAAGAGATTGCTGATCTGTAGCAGTTGATAGTTCTGAAAGAAAGACCTGAATCGAAGAGATGGGCAAGATAATTAGCTACCTGTTGAAGCAGGGAACTGAACAGGATCCAAATCCCTTTCCAGGCACCAACAAGACCACTTTCTTCAAACACCCTCGTATCCTTTTCTGGTTCCTGGTGCCTATGAATCTTCCAGTAAGCTCTTAGCCTCTCCCGAAAGGTCTGAATATCTGCCTGAATCCCTGATATCCTCCAAACAAGAAGGTTCATCCTCCCTTCTAGGACCAAAGGGTGTTCTTCTCTGTCCGGACCCTGGAGTAGGCCTAAGGATGATGGGATCAGCAGCGGGAAATCCGCCGCTAATTCCATTACCCCCGGAAACCAAACTTGGGATTTCCAAAAGGGAGTTACAAGAATGGTGGAGCACGACTCTAGTCTCACTTTCCACAGTAATCTCTGAATCAATGAGAAGGGGAAAGGCGTAACCCTTGATCCCCTCCCAAGACTGGCGAAAGGCATCTACCCCTGATGCATTCGGGTCTGGCCTCCAACTGAAGTATCGCTGGACTTGGTGAGTTAGTCTGCTGGCAAACAGGTCTACTTGGATTGGGCCCCAAAGCTCTTGGATCACGGAAAAGGCTTCGGGATTCAATTTCCAGTTGCTGGAATCGTGGAGAAAACGAGAATTCCAATCTGCTCTCAGATTCTGAGTTCCCGGAATTAATTCTGCCATGAGAGTGATCATTTGATCCCAACAAAAATACCATATTCGCTTGGCAATATGTGAGAGATTCTTGGATCTCGCACCCCCTAGGCAATTTATACAACAGACAGCCAAGAAATTGTCCAAGCGGATTAGGGTATTTGAGTTCTTTAGTAACTCTTTGAAGCTCATAAGCGCGTTCAAGGCTGAGAGCATCTCCAGAGAGTTTATATGAAAGAATTGCTCCTCTAAGGACCACCTCCCCGGTCTCTAAATTGTTTAATTGAGCACCCCAACCACGGTTGCTCGCATCCGATTCTTGGGTAAAATCTGGGACGTTTCCAAAAGTAGCTTTCCCATTCCATGATTGAGGGTTTTTCAGCCACCAGTGAAGACCTTCTTGGGCGTCCTCTTAGAGGGGCAGTGAGTCTTCGTACCACAGGCCTTTCCTCAGACCCAGAGCTTTTAGTCTTTGCAGGCCCCTGTAATGAAGGGGGCAGGGAGAAATGGCCTGGATAGAGGACGAGAGGAGGCCCAAGACCCTGGCTAGGTCTTTCAGACAGATAAAATCTTTTGATAGTGAGACTATTTTTATCTTGGTGACCTTCTTGTGGGGAAAGATTAGGTTGGAAAGAATAGTATTTACCTTGAAACCGACGAATTCCAATTCTTGTGTCAGAAAAATAATAGATTTTTCCAAATTTATGATGAAGCCTAGGTCCCGAAGGAGGTCTACGGTCATTTGTAGATGTTTCTGTAGTTCTAACTCGTCCTGGGACATAATGAAGATATCATCTAGGTAGATTATTAGGTGAACAGCTCTCTCCCTGAGAAAGCTGACCACTGGCCACAGGACCTTGGTGAAGCACCAAGGTGCTGAGGACAGGCCAAAGGGGAGACACTGGAACTGCTAAAGAGTTCCTTTCCATGTGAACCGAAGATACTTTCGGAAGTCCTCGTCCATGGGTATCATAAAATAGGCATCCTTGAGGTCCAGTTTTACAAGCCAATCCTTGGCTTGCAAAATGTCCCTCAAAAGATGGATACCCTCCATCTTGAAGTGTCTGTATATTAGGAACTTGTTTAAATATTCAGATTTATGACGGGTTGCCAACCCTTGTCCTTTTTTTGGACTAGAAAGATGGTGCTTAAAAAACCCTTTGAAATTTCTGATAAGGGGACTTTTATAATGGCCCCTTTGTCTAGCATTTGAGATATTTCCAGCTCTATCAGTTTTGAATGTTCCTTGTCTAGAGTCATTTCCCTTGGGATTTTCGCTTGGGAGGGCTCTTCCCAAAAATGTATCTTGAGCCCCACTACGGTTTCCAAGACCCACGGGTCTTGAGTAATTCGTAACCAGTTGTGAGCAAAATGCTTCAGTCTCCCTGCCACCTTCAAGGGAAAGGGGGATTTTGTGCTTACCTTGATAGGATAGGTTGGAGGATCTTGATCTGCTGCCACGGGCTTTTGAACCCCTTCCTCTCTGGGGGTAGAAGTTGGAGTTTGAACGGTAGCCTCTATAGGGGCATGTGCCTCTTTCGTCTTGTGGGTAAAACTGGGACCTGGAGGAGCCGCGGCTGACAGGTTGTCCCCTTCTGTCAGCCCTTCCAAAAAGCCGTTGTCCCCCAAAAACTCTGCGCATATTAGATTTGCCTTGCTGAAGGCGTTGAAGGTGGACAAGGATTTAACAAAGTTATCACCGAATAAAAGTCCTTTGGCGTTGCACATGTCCTCCTTGGCAGATAGATCTGCAAGCTTGGGGTTCATTCTGAGGAGGACCGCCTTCCTC
Source organism: Triturus cristatus (assembly GCF_964204655.1). Lineage (NCBI taxonomy): Eukaryota > Metazoa > Chordata > Amphibia > Caudata > Salamandridae > Triturus > Triturus cristatus. The sequence continues at coordinate 431,471,776 of NC_140588.1, forward strand.
CGTTCGGTGATCAAATTGGTGTTTGCATTTCCAACTAAACAAATGGCCCGTTGGGACCGACCATCCTCGTAGAAGTTCGGTATTGACCGGGGTATTGTTGGATCTAGCCTCTTCGGTCATGTCGAGGATTTTGGACAGGGGTCCAAGAACGTCAAGAAGCTTGTGCTGACATTGTTTCAGGCATTTCTCAATTCCCTTCCTGGGGTCACTCCCTGATTTGAAAAGGAAGGTGATCAGCTCGGGATCAAGATTGGGGGTGCTGTAAATCTTGTCCTCTGAGGAGGGGCGAGGGCACTCGTTCCACACCAGGTTACGTGTCTCCCTTTCCAGTGGTTTCCTCACCCACTGGGATAGGTATTTACCCACATTATCCATGGGCTGTGAGGGTGGTGTATGGCAGTAGGATTAAACATTTCCCGAGGGGGTCTTTGATGGTAAAAGATGAGGTGGAAGGATGATCTAAGTCCTCATCAAGATCCTCAGGGGTATCTTGGGGATCGAAAATAAACTCATCCATGTCCTCATAGTGTGTACTTTGCTGATTAAATTGTAAGAAATCACCACTGAAATCATTTGTCCCATAAAGGGTACCGCATTCTATAATGCCGCTACGGGCACCTCTTCTCTCAGTCCCAAGAAGTTGGGATCTCTCTATTGTGCTGCCATGAGCACCAACATCTCTTGTAGCGCGAGGGCTACCAAATTCTATTGCATGGGTGAATGCTTCATTCATATGTTTTCTTTTTTGGGGTACTTTACCCCTTGTAGTGGGTCCAGAGGTAGAGGGAGAGTCTCTGTCCGAGAGAGAAAAATAAATCTCCTCGACAGGGGACGCCCTCTTCCTCTTGGACAGAGCAGCGTCAACAGCTTCCTTGATGGAAGATTTAAGCTCTTCCCCAATCAGCCTTTTGAGGCTGTCTCCCAAAAGCTCCTTAGGGGATTGTTGGATGGCGTTTGTGTCAGGCTCCATTTAAATACAGTATACTGTATATTAATCAGCAAAGGGCCTTTATGTGGCTTGGAAACAATAGTGCAGATAGGCACTCTAGATCAGAGAGATACAATATATATATATCTTAATCTTAAGAGGCCTTGGTAAGGCTTACTCACAGACGTGCCAGTAAAGTGTTATTTGAAAGGATTTCTTGGCAGTAATGATTAAATGAGCGCAGTGAGGGAAGAAACCAGCAGGTGGCGATCTTGCTCCAGAAGTAGATTTAATTAAAAAGGGGAAAAAAAGGGCTCCGGCTCCGTCAGGCACCGTTAGGCTCTCGAGACAAGGGAGGCGCAACCAAGGGAACCTGATGCCGAATCGGAGGGAGCATTACGTGTTGCGCATGAAATTAAGCCATTAAGGCACGTTCTCGCGTCTCCCAGCAAGTTGCTAGGGGACGCGGAAGTTAAAAGGCGCAAGCTCCGGTTCGTTCCTCCTTTTTATTTATTTTATATTTTTTAATACTGCTGACGCTCGTAAGGATATCTTTAATGAAATTCTGTAAGGGAAAGGTTTAAACAAGGGAAACGGGCTTAGATAGCTGCTTTATGGATGAAGCCCAATTGTCCGTAACTGATCGAATCAGTGCTACGAGCAAACAAAAAAACGTACCTGGGGAAAGGAACCATCGGAAGGCATATAATTAACTATAAGGTCATTATCTGCCATAAATTGGACAGGGGAGTACTGAAAGCGAAAGTGGTTAGTAAATATTTAAATATGGCACAAATCCAATACATAAGACACAAATCTAATACCTAGACTAAGCAGTACAGATCATAAAGTTAGAATATATTACCAAATAATTATTAATAAGGACAATTAAGTAGAAGTCATGCCACGAATGAAAGAAGTGTACTTAGCTGTCAGAGCAGCGAAAAAAAGAGGAAGATTGGAGCGTGCACTGTCTCCTTGTTATGTTGCTAATGTTCTACTTATTCTGACGTAGTTACATTCTTTAAAGGGCTGCATGTTGGGCAGCAAATAAAAGTATTTGCATAATGGTAGCCTCCGGTCTTGTAATGGAATTTGGGAGTAACCCCAATCCCTGTTAAAAAGGCCAGAAATGTGGGCATCATCTTTGATGATAAATTATCTTTCATACATCACCCTTTTATGTTTTAAGAATAATAAAGAAACTGCTACCTTTCATCCCAGCCAGTACAGAGAGAAAGCTAATTTGTGCTCTGGTCATGTTGAAGGTTGACTACTGCAATAGCCTTTTAATCAATGCCCAAGAAAGAGTTCTAGGCAGACTTCAGCTGCTAAGGAACGCAGCCGCTAGGATACTATTGGGTACCTCCACATTCAAGCCCATATCCAATGTGGTGCGACAGCTTCATTGGCTGCCCATAAGAAGTAGAACTAAATTCAAGGCTCTCTGCATTGCCTATAAGGCAATTCATGATACTGGATCAGAATGTTTAAAGAAAGCCTTCCGAGCTTATACGCCCAGCAGACCTTTGCACTCAGCAGATGCCAGTCTGCTGATCGTCCCCAGACTAGGAAAGCCAACTGGGTGACAGAAGCTTCATAGTGGGCACATCCAAACTATGGAATTCTCTTCCCCTGCAGATTAAGGCTAGTCCCACGCTGATATCATTTAGAAAACCAATTAAATCCAGGCTTTTTTACCAATAGGCTTCCCGCAAGCTTTTGCGTACCTCCAACTCACAGTGCCAAGACACCTACGGGTATTTGTGCGCTTTACAAGTTGTTAAAATAAATAAATAAAATGAATATTATAAACTGCCTCATGGTAAAAGTATGTGTGGTAACACTCTGATATTCGTCATCCATCTCTCTATTCTGATCATGTTGCATTAGTTTGCAGCCATGCTATGATCGAGATTCAAAATATTTTCTTAAACAAATCCTTATTTATTTACAGATGGAAGTTGAGGATAGCAAAATGATCCCCAATACCGAGTTGTGTATATTCATAGGGGACTTGTACAGCAACCAATTGTATTCTTTAGAACCCTGTATCCACTGAGATAATGATTTAAAGAAAGATGTTCAATGCTAGTGATGCTTTGATTTTAAAATGTTTTTGTCTCTGTAAGTAAAAGGATGATGAGGGTCATCTTGCTGACTACTGCATAGGCAATGGACTACGTGCCTTTTACAGTGAATTCTGAGTGGAGATGTCTCTTGGTAAAAAAAAATATATATATATTGTGTTTTGATCAAAACTCTGTTATGCAAATCCTAGTAAGTGACCAGTCATGAGTACCTGAAATCATGCCATTCAGATTAAAAAGACATAATGATTTATGGAATGTAAATGGCTGAGCAATTGTAATTTTGGCAAATGTTATTTGATGGAATATCTCTTTTCCAATGGAAACGTCATGCTGTTAACCATACAGCAATTTCCAGTACCTCTGTATGAGATCTTTGAGGAGAACTACCTGTGAACAACAAAACACCATGAGCCCGATTCACAAAGGCAATCTGAGACAAAAAGTCTAACTTCACGACTTTTGAGATTCACAGAGGTCATTTACGAGTTGTATCTTTGCATCCGCAGTCAGGCCAGAATCTCCGGCTTGGGCTGTACTCTCCTCACCGGCTCATACTCTCTGGCTTGGGCCATTCTCTCCGGCCCGGGCCGTATGAAGTGTAATCAAAGGGCCGGAATGCAATTTTTACAAAAAGGGATATTAGGAACGTGTGCTAAATGATGGAGGTCATGAAAATCAGTTTGGGCAGGGAAAAGAGTGTGGTCGGGCACTGCATCATATCCCAGTAAAGTCTGCTCCTTGCATCATGGTACACGAAGTTCACAATTTGTGCTACCATCAATGTTGACTGTAGTGTCGGCACACCTGATGATTAAATCATTCCCTCAGGGCAAACCGTTCACGTCACAGCCGATTTAGCTGTTTTTGGAACTTATTCAGGCTCTTAGATGGAATTAACAGTGCTGGGTATCTTTCCTTTCTTAGTTTTGGAACTGTAATTGCCCATTCTGCCATTATTACTCTATGTTACATATCGGTGTACAACTCTCAATCTTTTCCAGGATTCTACTATTCAAGTCACCCCCCCACTGACTAAATCTCCCTCTAAGCATTGTCGAGGGTTCATTAAATTTTACAATTATTTATAATGTCACATGGTCCTTTGCATTTGTTGTACAGATGAAATAGTAATTGAATGAATGAATGGATAGTTTTAAAAGAGCGCATTTACTTCCCCTAAGAATGCCCTGACACTAGGAAAAACTTTTTGAAAAGAAGGGTTACTCTAGCTGAAAAAGCTTGAGATCTTACCTTAATGAGATGTCATTAGAAACTGAACAAAAGTGAGGAGGCAGGGAATTCTAGTGTTTGGCATTGGGAAAGGAGAGGGAAGGACCGCAAGGCCCATTTGAAATGTGGAGAGTTAACAGGAATGCTGAATGAAGGAACTTATTTCTGAGATACTGTAGGCCAATGAGTAATGTAAAGGGATTTAAAGATAGAACATTTGGCAATTTGAAGTCAGTGAAGATTTTTAAGATAGATAGTTATAGATGAGCAGGAAGTTAGTTCAAGAATAAGATGTGCAGAGGCATTCTAAACAATTTGCAGGTCTTGTGAAAGATAAGAGGGAACATCAGGGTAAGGTGCAGTGCCATAGTCCAACCGAGATTGATAATGGCTTGGATAACAGTTTTTCCTGGTGGAGAATGGAAAAAGAGGGATATTTTTCCTGAGTGATTGAAGATATTAGACAAAGCAGGATTCAACCCTAATGGAGAAGGTAAGGGAAGAATCAAACAGGAAGCCCATGTTCCTAGCTGTGGGAAATGGATGCTCCTAGCTGTGGTAACTGGGGAAGGAGAGGCACCAAGTCGGGGAACCACCATGGAGAGGGCCAAATGAAGAAATTGACACTCATTATGAGGTCCTCAGTCGTGTCACTCTTTAATATCGGATACTTACTGGTCACTGAATTGGAGACCATTATTATGTAAGAGCTAACATTTTCTTGGGTGAAAGTGGAGTTATCATATGTCATTGGCATGGGACATGATGTTAAAATGAAAGATTCTAATAAGAGGGGTAAGAGGAGAGATACAGGATGACAGGAAGAAAAGAACAAAAAGGAGAGAGATTAAACCATTTGAGCTCTGCTGGAGAGGAAAGCTTGAAGCCAAGCAAGGGCTTGACAGCAAATTCCTGCAGCAACCAGGCAGGCGAGCAGGACATTAAGTCAATGTGTGAAATGTTGCCGAAAAGTCGAGGAGGATCAGGGTGGGGATTCTTCCCCGAACCATAATTGATCTGCTGTCTCTGGAGGCAGCAAGATTGGGCAATCTCCATTCCATAGGGGACAGAATCCAGATTCGTTCAGCACCAAATGTTTCCTGTCTTCTAGCTTGCAAAAAAGCGGTTGACTTCTCAGGAATTTTAATGAGAAACAAAAGGGGGGTCTGCAATAGATTATTTTAAGAAGAGTGACTAGGTCTTGATTTCAGACCATAGGTACAGTAGTTGAGATTTTTTTGAAAAGTTCTAGAAGTGGAGGGGTCGGAAGGGGAGCCAAACTTGATAGAAGTAAAGTACAACTTGAATATGGTTTTTACACAGAGTAGAAAATTAAGAGATAGGGCCAGGTTTGGTTCTTGAGATAAACAGAGAGGGATCCTGGGAAGGGCAGAAGAAAGTGAAATGGAATCATTGAGGGCCAAGTGAATTTTGGATATCACGAAGCATAGCTTGTAGGAAAGAGGCCAGGCAGTGTTTTTACATGAAGAGTGCTTGAAACAGTAATTCAGAGTATTAGAAATTGCTTTCAAGGAGTTGGTGGCCAACACTATGCAGGCAGCGTTGAAAAAGGGGTGGACTGCTTTGGCCAACTGTTTTGTAAGGCATGATAGCTGACAGACACTACTGCTTAGCATTCAAATTATAGTCTTTCCTTCACAAGTGTTCCAGGGATAAACATTGGTGTTGCAGACGGGGTTTTGCGAAGTGAGTGGTGGCATTTCATAGGAGCAATATGATCGAGGCTTCAACTTCCATGTTTAATTTGTTTCTTAATATTCTTAAGGTTGTTTCTTTCCTACTATCTGTACTATTTGCTGGTGCCAATCTCTTATGTTGTTCACTTTGATTTCTTGGGTCTGTAATGCTCTATGCTGCCAAAATTAAAGACAATTGGAGGGATGGGGGTTGCTCCTCTGATGTTGATAATGAAGCATCTTAGGGTTTCAACTTTTACTGTGTAGCACTTGTCTGCTGATAGCATATTAGCATTAGTGCCCCATGGGCTTCTATGGTCAGTTTTACTAGGTTTAAAGTGGCATATATTCGGACTCAATTGCTGCATAGCGATCCTTTCAGGATTCACTCGAAGCATGATAGACTCAAATTGTATTGTCGTGGTATTCTCTCCTTCATTATCAGTCGGAGTTTCCTGTCCAACCAAATTTGCAGCCACAGATTGTGTGTATGAGCCTTCTGAGATACAGACCCGTCTGTTACCAGTAGGTTGCCACACTGAGGCAGTAATGTGACAACAGCCTCTCTTTCAGTCATCTCTAGATGAGGAGAGGAGCTAACAATAATCTCTAGTTTGGCTCGTTCTCATTTGTATTCCACAACTGTGTGAGCTGTACTGTACAACAGGCATATAACCACATCTCAGCTCGGTGGACAGGTGTTGTGGTTGGTTGTATAGAAGTAGCAGTATTACCCTTACACGCACAACTATTGAAGACAGGGTGTGACTTTTGAAGTTGTTTCTAAATTGCAATTAATTATATTACAAATATCAAAACTCGATTTTGATTGTTTAGTTAATTTATTTTGTTTTGATTTATTTTAGATAGCTAATTCCGTTCTCTGACTTTCCTCAATCTTCCCCAGTTCTGTTTAACTGTGTTACACTCCCTAATTATGGGTTTTTTGTGAGTCTATGCCACTACAGTTACCTTATTCTGTAGGTTAGCACTAGCATAGTGCTTGAAGTCAAATTCCTTTGTTAGTGCAGCTACTTGTGCTTCACTCGAGATTGCATGTTGTGCTCGTATTCCAAAGACCCTTTACATTTAGTGGTAACTGATTGCATTTAGTGGTGGTATTTGCGGAACAGGACTAGGCAGCAACTGTTCTTTCAGCCTTACCTTGTATCCAGGACATACATGTGTTTCATTTGACTCATTTAGAGTAAATCACCTTCACATAAATGGCCATTTTTGTAAGAGTTCCACGTATACCTCCATTTTGTTTAATTGAGCAACTCATGCCATCTCACACATTTATTCCAGTGATGCAGTACTTACAGAAACATTGAAAATCTCACTGGCAATTTCAAAAGCTCTCCTCCATTCCACTGCTCAAAAAACAGCAAACACAAGGAAATTTGATCGCATCACCCCCATTGTGATAGACCTGCAATAGCTCCCTCAGAAGGCAAACATTAAACCCAAACTTGCCAGTTTGACCTCCAAAGCCTTGAAACTATGCCAGCCCACCTGCCTTCACTTCTGGCTCCACATCTCCGGTGGAGAAAGTAATGTTAGAAGCGAAGAGGCCTCCCAACTTGATAACAATACATTTATATATATCCCGCCAACCTGCCCAAAAATTGTTCTCCAGTGCAGCCCCATCATTTAAAACTCTATTCCAGAGGAGATCAGATGAGTAGATGACCTTGGTGCTTTCTGAAAAAACCATGGGGCATATTATCAAGCCAGGCAATCAAATTATCGCCGCTATAGCGCCAGAAAACTGCCGCTAAAACGGCGATAATGGGCTTGATAATATGCTTTATGGAATTCCAATTGAAGCCCATGTTACATGTCCTTCACATTTAACATGGGCTTCAATTGGAATTCCATACAGCATATTATCAAACCCATTATCGCCGTTTTAGCGGCAATTTTCTGCCGCTAAAGCGGCGATAATTTTATCGCCTGGCTTGATAATATGCCCCTAAAAACCTTCCTCCTCAAACAACACCTATTTTTTTACATTTTCTACTGCAGATAACCTAACATGAGGTTTTCTTTCCCTTCGTGTGCGCCTATATTTTGGTCCTTTCTAGCATTTCTCCATGTTTTTTTCCTTGTGAAAAAAAATTCTTGCTGTTGATAACAAATCTTATTTTACTCCTGTTAGTTGTACACCCGAGTTTCTCAGCTTTAGTTGTTTGTTGGAAAACACAATACAACCCTGAGGATAACGACACACTATATAGGAACCATAAATAAAATAAATGCTGCAAATGCAGTATTTGTGGTATATCTCATTTCATGAAAGAACTGTAGGGTGGCGGATTTTGATTTATTAGAAGATAATGATGTCACATATTTTTCAGTTTTACTCTTTCATATCGCTCTTCTATATTTTCCGATTTCCTAACAGCCTCAACAGCTTAAACATGACTGTCAGTCGGACTTGTCAAATCTAAGTGATAAGCTGTGTGTCGAATTTGGAAAAAAATCTTAGTGACTTCCTGAAGTCTATTCAGGGCTCCACGACTGCTTAGAAAGTTAACAGATTAATAAAAGGTATATACATTAAAAGCAAAAGGTAAAACTGAACATTTTAAAATGCGCTGTGAATATGAAGGAGTGTGAAATTGGAGGCTAAAGATTTAGTTAGTGTTAGAAATGTGTATTCCTGGTAGGCTAGGGCATGCGCCAAAGCCAGGCAGAAACTCCCATTCTAGTCAGGGCAAGGAAGTTACACACTGAAGATAACCCCTGCTCACTGCCTTGGTAGCTTGGCACGAGCAGTTAGGCTTATCCCAGAGGCAATGTGTAAAGCGTTTGCGCAACACACACACAAACGCAACACACTAGGCACACTACAAAAGAGACTTCACGCAAGGTTACATAAAAATAGCCTTTGTATTATCAAATATACACATTAGAATACACTCAGCTATATTTACACTGTGCCCACTGGCACCCGGTAGCAATTAACAGGGGATTATGTACAAGGCAGCCCCAATCGGGCCACTGTCAGAACCATCACAAAGCATAAGTAGTAAATGTAAAACAGCCAGTGATTACTGGGGAAGTAATGAACTTAGCATCATCACAATAAGCAAAAATCACATTAGCATTAGGCATACCCACATTAGCTCAGGCATAAACTGCAAGCATCATAGCATGACATTAGGCAAAAATCACATGAGCATGGGGCATGAGACATAATAATTAGTGCCTATGGTAGGTTATCACCGTTATGGTATGTGTAGTGCCAACCTTAGCACTCAAACAAAACATGCCCCACGTTGCAGCTGCCCGCAACCGCAGCACAACTGAGGCAAATAAGGCCCAAATGAGAATAAAACACTGGCACTCCTGTGCCTTGGGAGCCCCTACTCTGGGACTCTAAAGTAAAATTGCCTCGCGTTGCAGCTGTACCTCACTGCGGTACAGCTGAGGGCAGTAAGCAGAGCACTGACACTCCCAGCGCCGGGTGAGCTCCCCCCCCCCCCGCCCGGGACTCTACAAACAGAAATCTGCCCAAATTTGCAGCTGCCTGCTTCTGCGGTGCAGCTGTGAAGACCGGCTTTGCTCTGGCACTACTGTGCTCAATGTGAGGCCCCAAACAAAAGAAATTCGGCACAGGCACCATGGTGCATCAGGGGACGCCAACACGAGTCACTGAGAGTCCCCACTCACCGGGGATCTCCTCTGACACCTCCGGTCTCCGTGGCCTCCACAGCAACACGGTGGGCTCTCTCCGCTCACGAGAGCCCTGCCTGCTCCGGCCGCACTCCGCAGCACCCACGAAGGTAGGGTGGGCTGCTGCCTGACTTCAGCTTCCACTTTGCGCACCGGGGCTCCCAATAGCTCATGGGAGCCCTGCTCAGGCCAGCAACCACTAGCCGGTGCTCATGTAAAGCACTCCAATACCTTTGGGTTGAGTTCGCGCTATATAAATCTGTAATAAAAAAAAAACAGGGACGGGAATTCTCCTCCCACTATTCCAATTGCAGGTCTTCAATTCAGCCTAGTGCTGACTCGCCCTGCCCTCCCTGGAGCCACCCACACCTCATCAGCCCCGGTCTCTTCTGGAACCAGACATGCAATACACATCAGGCAGGCAGTCACATAGCACACGGGAATGCCAACTTCTAAAAGTGGCATTCCTAAAATAGTGATAATAAATCTGCGCACACCATTGCGCAGCATTTATTATTTCCATTCCAAACTTACCAACCATGACATACTTATTTTGTTCCATTTAGGAGTTATGCCATAAGGGGGGGTTCCCAATGTTAGCCTATGGACAGCAGTGCTAAAGTGCCCGGAGTCCCAAAACTACCAACACCATGTCAGAAAAAACTAGGAGGAAGGCAAAAAGTTTGGGGATGACCCTGCAAAAAGGGCCAAGTCTAACAGTTATTATCCTCAAATTAATTTGTGGGAGCAGTATAAGTTCATCAAACACAAAGGGCCATATTACGAGTTTGGCGGCCCATGAACCGCCAGACCCACGGTCACGGTCTGACCGCCGTGAGCTTGGCGGTCCGACCGTCATATTATGAGATGGGTGGATTGCTATTGCAAAGACAGCGGCGGAACCCTGACACTGCAAGCACACCGCAGTCCGCCGCGGTCGTGGTCGGGGAAAAGCTGCTGCCACAGTGCAGTACAGAGGAGTTAAACTGCCATCCATACTACAAGTTGACTTTCCGATGACCTGACCGTGCCGGTGGGACCGCCAGCTTCAAGTTGGAGGAAGTGAAGGATTTGAGGTACGTACTCACCCCTTTCCTGTTCTTCCCATCACATTTCGACATGGATCCCTTTCTTCAGGTCCCCCTTTCACAGCACTATTTTCTCCCCAAGGATTATGACCCTGTTTGTGGTGATATACAGGTGAGTCCTTTTTGTGCCATATACCCATTGCCTGCACTGCTCACACATGGGTCAGACACCGGCAATGGGTAGATAGTATTTTTCCACATGTATCATGCATGTGTGTACGTTCAACACATATGCAGTTGAAATGTTCACACATGCATCTATACATATGGAAATATAATCACCATCGTGACAAGATCTCCATAGCCTCACAGTGGGCACCATGGTAAACTCATAATACAGATGTCTGAAGACCGCCAGCACTGAGGTCTACTGGCTACTGCAGACGTGGGGTTCGGGCAGTCGGTCCCCGACTAGCAGTAATGACTCAGGCGGGATCCTCAGACTCCAACAATGATTAAGTAGGTGTCCCTGGAGTGGTGTCCAGTAATGCTGAGCTGGGGGCCCACAGAAGTCAAAAGGTTAAGAAATACCTCTCTAGGGGCCATATGTAGGAAGCCTAATACCGGTCGGTAACGGCCGATTTTCGGTAAATATCCCGTTACCGACCGGTATTTAGGCTTTTTGTATGTAGGGGGCACATTTCAGGATTCGGTAATATACCGAATCGGTAAAATTACCGAATCGGTATTTTTACCGATTCGGTAAATGCCGAATCCTGAAATGAGATGTAGGGGGAGTGTGTCGTTGGTGTGGGGATTCGTTATTTACCACCAACTAAAAGTTGATGGTAAATGACGAATAGCTGTGAAAAAGCATTTTGTGCACTTTGAAGTGTGCAATGTGGCAGACATACATGCCCTTAGGGCATGTATGTGCGCCACATGTGCACACATGGACGAATCAGGGGTGCAACAGGGTGTCAATGTGACACCCTGCCACCCATGATGATGCCTCCCCCATTACCGATTCGGTATTTACCGATTCGGTTATGGCAACTGGCTTCCCATTAATTCCTATGGGCCTCCAGGCCCATAGGAATGAATGGGAAGCCAGTTGCCATTACCGAATCGGTAAATACCGATTCTAAAATACCGACACTTACCGATTCGGTAATATTTTACCTACATTACATTTACCGATTCATAAATACCGAATCGGTAAAATTTGGTATTTAAGAATCGGTAAATGTAATTTACCTACATATGGCCCTAGGTATTGTGACTTGGGTGTTCTAAGTGTGCTGAGCCAGTACAATATATAATTTCACACACAGCCTGTTTTTAGGGGGTTTAGAAAAACATTTTGTAATTGCTGTTTGTGTGACGGCAGACGTTTTATCACAAATTAGATAGCCTTGCAAGTTTCCTAACAAAAACAGATTCTTTGTAGCACTTCCACACTTACCTCTCTGTTTCTTCCCTATAGGCAAAATCTCCTGCCACCTTCCCCTTGGCCTGACGGCATGACAATGATGCACATTCCAGGCAAAATGAGTGCTGTTGTCACACCTCTTTGGGGCGTAAGCTGACTGTATACAAAAAAAGGCAAATCATAGCATGCCTTCTACGTCAGGCTCCGCCCCTCACCTTACCTCCAGAACTCTTCACCTCTCTACATGTTCTTCCTTGCATGCCAGAACACATTTACCATGCCACGATCTGTAAAATGTTAAGAGCAGTGTTCTTTAATCTGTTAGTTATGTGATGTTCAAAGTGCAATTTTCTACATTAAATACTCAATCAGGAATTGTGAACCTCCACTACACCTGCTCTTTCCCTACATCATCTTCTCTCGCTGTAACAAATAACTACTTTAAGGACACCGTCAAGCGGTGAAATATGAAAAAAAAAGAATACAAATAAACTGATAAGTACATTGTGGTGTTGCCCATTTTTTTTGGTGATTTATGTGTACTTTGTAGCAATCTGGATTATAAATGTGATCCTTATGGGCAGTGTCTGAAGTTGGCATGGGATGCGGTGACTACACCAGAATTAGAATATCAGAGTGGTCGAGAAATGTTGGCGAAGATAAACCAAGATAGAAGCGCAGGGCTGACTCACCACCACTCCTCTCAGTGGATCAAGGACGAATGCCATGGACTCTCCCATCTAACAAAGCAATGTACTATTGAACGTGCAGCGAGGGAGTGAGGGGGCTCAAGACAACTGAATGCTTCTCTGCTGCCTGTTCTTTAGCTGGCAATATTTACTGCTGCGGGTGCAACCCAAAGCCACGCTCTTTGGTTGTACGTGGATCCCATACCAGTGGGGACATGTTACAACTCATGGGAGGAGCCAGGGGCTGAGCCCCTTCCCAGCTCATTTCGTAGGCACTTTGCCCGGGGTTGACTGCCCTGCATTGATATTAATTGTCGGCCCTTGACCACCCTGTGTAACCGTGCAGACGCTGAAGGAGACGATGATGTGCACTCGAGGCAAGCAACAGACTGGAGGTGCGGGGACAAGCACTGGAGCCTCCAGCCCACATCGCATGCAACTGGGACTGATGGCTGGCACCAGTGACTCATCTGTCCAAACATCGAAGAGAGCCATTGTAGCTACTGTTGTGCTGCTGTAAGAGTCACACAAAAAGGCAAAAGTGCCCAAGGAGCCCAAAGCACAGACAAAGGATTGGCCGCCTTGTGGAGATAACAGAGCCCTGGTTGACAAAGGCATCTTCCTGGTGCTTCACCCGTCAGGGGGAGCAGAGCAAGGGGCAAGATGAGTATGATACAGCCCCTAAAGAGAGCGGTTCTACTGTGCCACCTGTGGGCCAGGTCACTAAGGTATGTTCTCTGGTAGAGGGCACCTCTCTGTTAGCAGTTAAGAGTACAACAATAGACTGGGAGTAGGACTGTGTGTTTCTACTACTCCCTCACTTATGTCCACAACCACTTTTCTGTAATCTACTTCCACTGGCTCTTTGACGGTGTCTCTAGGTCCTCACGCTACTGCTAATTTAGACGACTTGACTAGCATTGCGAGGAGGGCAGAGGCTACAGACAAAGCCTATAATATGCGACAGACCTTGATCTTGCCTTCGGTCCAAGAAATTTCAGAGGTTACCGCCTCCTAGCGATCCACCTGCCTTGAAGGGGCAACATCATCGAAGGTCTATAGCATTAATGATTTGCATGATACCAAAGAGGCTCTAGAGGCTTTCTTTGCATGGCCCTTTGAGACAGGTAGCTTGCCCACATCTGACTCTGGTGGTTGAGAGAGTTGGGCAGTCTAACAATCAGAAGGCTGGAGTTGAGGGGACTGCAGCCAAGCAAAGCGAGTTAAGATTAACCAGTAAGTCAGGAGTGACCCCGGAGAGCACTGTGGGCCCTCTTGATAATGTTGGAGATGCTTGCAAGGATGAGTTATTATGGGACTCAGAAGGTGTGGAATTAACTCTTACCAATGCAACTTTGCAAGGGGTTGGCTTCTCAGTATCTCGGCTGGCCTCCTCAGGGAGCATGCCACTGAATAATCAACAGAGGCCATAACTAGCGCAGCCTAACTAGCCAACAGCTGCTAATTTGTGTACCCTCCTCTTGCCTTTAAATATAACATGCGCGTAATGTATAAGGAGGAGTACAAGAAAGACTAATTTGCCTTGCATTGGGAAGAGTACAAGAAGGACTCCCTAGGCTTGAAAATCTCCCACATGAAGACGCAGGTGGTACTAAGGAAAATTTAAAGAAATATGGATATCCTACACAGTCGCCTCCATGATATCGAAACCCAATCGGCTCATCTAGTGTCATCTACGCAGGGTATGAAGGATTAAATGAAGCAGCATGAGGACAAACTACAGCCTATGTCACAGAAACTGGAGGATGTCGAGAACCAAATTAAACCTAACAACCTCTGGAGGCTGGGCATACCAGAAGGACTCAAGCGGGATAATCCCAGAAGATACAGTGTTTACTTGCTCCAACAGGCCTTTCCCCACTTAGCGACTGGGACATTGACTGCCAAGTACAGCGGGCACACAGGTTCCCATTCCATATTCTTCATTTGAATGGACGGTGGAGTCCAGGGGGTTGTGGGAGACATGTGGGGGGGAGGTGTTTGATGGACTGCAGCTGAATTGGGGCAAGGGTCTTGGGAACCATCATCACATAAATAAGAATTAGTTTCAATTTGACAATGGATAACATTACTTGAGGTCGCAAGCAGGCGTTACAGACTTTTTGTTGGAACATCAACGGGATGCATTTTAGCGCAAAGGTTAAATATGTGGTGGAAGAACTCAGCACACTCAACCCAGAACTTGTCTGTTTCCAGGAAAACCCACCTTGCTGTTGGGGAACTGTCCAAGCTTAGCACCTTAGGTTATCATACCCTGGTGGCAGCTGCAACTGTTGCTCCAAAGAGGGTGTGGTATAGCTTTCAAGAGGGAAGAAATGGTCTACGTGCCAGGTCAAACTTTCCAGGATGGGGAAATGGCTCATTGCACATATAAGTAACTCTAGTATTTCACTAATGATCTGTGTGGTTTATGCCCCACACTTAGGCGATCCTTCCATGTTTAACCATTTATTGGTTGAACTCAGCACATGGCCTGCCCTATTGTCATTTGTGGGGAGTTTCATCTGGTAATGGAGCCAGGTGTGGACTCAACAGCTTCTCCACTAACTATTCAGGGAAGGATGGCTAAGTCATGGGCAGCTATTAGGCATATCTGTAGTACACATGGCCTGAGTGACATCTGGTGGTTCTGTCAGGGTCATGAACCAGGATTTACGTTTAATTCTATCCCGGACATCCTCATGGCTGGATATGTTCTTTGTCAGTTAGAGTCTTTTTTGGTTATTAGATTAAATCTGTGGATTGTGTTCGATCACAATCCTCTCTCAGTTTTTGTTAACTCTAGCTCTATGACTGATTCTCCATCTCTATGCTGATGTACCTTTGATCGTAACCATTTGTTCCTAATATGTTAACTTTATAGGTGCTAAGCTAAAGGAATTTATTTATAATAATAGGGGAACAAAGAGCCTTTTCATGGTCTGGGATGCCCTTAAGGTCTTTGTCCGGTGCAAGACCACATGCTATATTATTTGTAAAGGTAAGGAGGAGCACGGCTGTGAGACTAGGCTGTGGGGACAGCTCATCCAACTTGAGGTGGAACATTGATTTTACCATAGACCCCCCAACTGTCCAGAGAACTCTTTAAGGGTCTTTCAGCAATTGACTCTTTTTCAGATGCAGCGTAGTACATGGCTTTGGATTACCAAATGCTCTAAATATCGAACAAAGCATTAATTGTGCTTCAAGAATAGTGAAGAGACGGAGCAGGTATTAGCTTTCCATCTGAAGGAAAACAATAATAGTCATTTGATTCAGGGCATAAGGGATTCTCCTGGTCAAATGGTTACTAGGGAAATGAAATACTGACAGTATTTCAGCAGTTCTATTCGGGCGTATTTTTGGGAAGAATGTGTTGCTACAAAGGACATGATAGACTCTGTCTTGCAGACCTTGAGACTGAGCCGGCTCACGGAGGAGCAGAGAACTGCACTAGGCAGCATAATCACTAGGGAAGAGATCGAAATGGCTTTTATGCAATTGCCTAGCTGCAAAGCAGTGGGGCCAGATGCTATCCCAAACAAGTTTTATAAGCAGTTTAAGAATATTCTGGCTGCCCTATTTACTGAGCTAGAAAACTCATTGGCTTTTTTAACATCAACTCTGCCTTCCTGGAGAGAGATGCATATCTCTGTTTTTGTAAAAAAAAAGAATGAGGATCCTTGAAACTGTGGCTCATACCTCCCCATCTCCTTGATAAGTTGTGACTCCAGAATTTACACTTGGGTCCTTTCGAATCGACTTTTTGCCATTATTACTGCCCTGATAGACCTAATGCAGCATGAATTTGATCTCTCTTGGGACACCACCTCCCATGTCAATCTTGCCATCAATGATTTGGATGCGGCAAAGGAGCTAAGTGTTTCTACCTTGATGATACTTTTAGATGTTGAAAAAGCATTCCACAGGGTCTCCTGACAGTTCCTGTGGACAGTCAAATTAGAGATGGGACTAGGGTCTGGCTCAAATATCAGGAGCAAGACATTATATTCTTCGCTGACTTCCAGGTTATCATACATGGGTGTGCTCTCTGAGGTCATCCAGATAGTTTGGGGAACCAGGCAAGGTTGCCCTCTTTCTCTACATCTATTTGCTTTGTATTTGGATCCCTATACCTGCATTTTAAAGATGGCAACCTTAATTCCATCACTGAAACTGCACAATTTTGAGATTGAAGTTCCGGCCTATGCCAATGATATTGCCAGAATTATACTTACATCATCCCTGGCAACTGCCCTACCAGCAATTGAAAGCGCCGCCATGCCTTTTGGGCAAGTCTCGGGCTATAAGTTGAATATTGACAAAAGAGGGTTATCATCAGTAATAAATCTCAAAAAGAGGACCCTCACTTTGTAACTTTGGCTAAGTCTCTTGGAATTTAAATATCGTTTGACATTATCAACAATTATATGCCTCTGCAGGTAATGCAACAATGGGCCACTCCCATGACCTCCTCCCGGACCTACACCTTCCAACTCTCTCCATTGAAGATAGAGACTTTATGGAAGCTGACCCTACAACGGATTAAATTGCCCAAGTGATCCAAAAGACTGCATTGGGTAAGGCCTTGGGGTCTGCAGGGCTCCCAATAGAACTGTATAAGACTACTTCTGCTCCGATCACACCCCACCTACCGAAAATGTATCTGGAGAGTCGGGAAGCAGGGGGGCTCCCTAGGGACCAAAGACTAGCAACTATAGTTGCCATTCACAAAGAGAGCAGACTGCCCGAGAACTGCTCCTCTTATAGGCCCATCTCCCTCCTCAATGCAAAAGTCAAAATTATGGCAAAACTACTAGCCCTGCGACTAATACAAATTATCAATAAATTGGTTCACCTGGACCAATCCAGTTTCATACCGAGCAGAAACACTGCTTTAAATCTTCAACACCTCATGGGTGTACTGGTGCAAGTCCACTCATCCAAGAAGACGCAGCCATCCTGTCTCTCGACGCCCGTATGGCGTTCGACGGAGTGGAGTGGCAATATCTTTTTGCAGTATAGGAAGAAATGGGCTTCCACCCCAAAGTTCCTGTCCTTGGTACTTCTACTGTACACTGAACTTTTAACCAGAGTGTTGTAAATTAAGGCAGAATGTGATTAAGCATTTACTGAAAACATTAATGCTTTCCCTTGCGATCATGTTTTCCTCGTTATGTTGACCGAAGTCCGGACTCCATTTTGTATTGACATGCTGCCATGTGTTCGTCACGAGGAGAGTCCGACCTCTGTGTTAGTTGCTCTTGTAATCTGCCTAGTAACAGTTATAAATAGCTCTCTCCTGTCCATCTGGCGCATGCCCAGACTTGACCACATCTGTTATAATTAGCCTTGCTTGACCATGTCCTTTCGCGGGCTCAAGGAGTGTGTTGGCTCCGCCCATGTATTGATTCAGTATCGAGAATGACCATAAATGGTAATGTTCTTCGGCCTCATGTTGTATCCACCCACTTATGAGCCCCTCTGTTGTGTATAAAAGGGGACTGTGTACGAATGTTCTGTGTGCTACTCCATGCAATACTGAAGAGTGTTGTGTGGATTGTAGGACCACCCTTAAGGGTTAATAAACGTTGTCTTTGTACTTTGCAGTTTCCGTGCCAACTTCCTTATAGATTCCGTTACAGGAGAGCGAACCCTTGTTCTTGCGGGCCTAGCTGGGGCCTGTATTCATCAATTGGCGCCCGTCACGTGGGGCTCATCGGCGACTCGGATGCTCGAAGGACTGGTCGCGACGAAGGTGAGGAGTTTGGCCGGGGACGTGATCACTGCCAGCGGCGTCTTAGCCCTGGCATCCCGAGGTTTTTCTTCCTTCCCTTCCGAGCTGACCGTCTGGGTGGCGCCGGTCATCGACTGAGACCTCTTCTGTCGGTCCTGCCGTGAGAGCCGTTTGGGCGATTGTGGAGCTTGGCAGTTGGAACCTGGACTCTTGATTGGTAAGAACCGTTGTACGGTACTTGCTCCGAGTTTTTGAAGCCTGGGTTGGCTATTTGAGTTTGATTGATGATGACTAGTCATATTTTGAATTTGTCTTTGTGAAAATATATGCGTTGCAACACATATAGGCAGGTAATGTGGAGAGATTTCTCCGGAGCTGTGTAAACCTTGAACGGCGCAACGATTAAGTGCCATTTTTCCTTATAATATTGCATATTTTGCATTATTCCTAGCATGCCTGCTTTTAGCGCACTCCGTAAGTGGTGCTGCTGTTTTGGAAATCGGTTGAACCTCGAGGAATCTGCTCCAGCTCCCCCAGAGGGGACTCCTAATAGGGATATGTACGTGAAGCATGGTCTTTCTTCCATAATGTACAGCACGCTATGGAGGAAATACACGAGGAAGGATCCTGAGTTGCGATGGCCTTTGTATGGATCATTTGATATACGTAAGATTGAGTATGTGGAACAGTGTATGTGTAAGCGGCGTGCTCGTCAGGATATGTTTGAGTGTGTGCGATTATGGGTGAAGGAAGTGCGTGAGCGAGAGAAGCGTGAGAAAGCGCTGTTTGATAAAGAACAACGGAAGAATGATCATGTGCGAGCGCAGGAAGCGAAGCGTCGGGAGGACAAAGAGCAAACGGACAGACAAGAGAAAGAGCGTAGGCTACAGGTTTCGGGTCAATATGTTGTCCGTCAGCCACTTTATCCTGTCCTTAATAATCCTGATGATGATTTTTATTTACTAGATCGCTCTCCGCCCCCTTATGTTGGCGCATCTGCTCCGCGGCCGCAAGATTCTGGCCCGGCTCCGGGTAAGGTCGACACACGGTCCATGTTATCGGCCGAGCATATGGCTGAGCTTCGGAAACTTTCCCTCCGTGCACTTAAGGGCAAGATGTCTAAGGAGGAGTTGTTCCATACTTGGGGGTCATGGCAAGATAGAGAGAGGGTGTACTTTCTGTCTCATTTCGCAGATGAAGTAATTGCTGCTTTCCGAAAATATTCCAGTGTCCTTGAGCCTGACGAAGTGTCTTCGGATGCCGGAGCATTACGTAATGGTGTTTTTTTCTCCCCCTAAGGCTCCTGAGGCGGCTCGGCGGCTGTTCGCTTTACGGGACGAGGTGCTGGCCCTTAGAGAGAAAGCACGCCAACAAACGGAGGAGGAGAAGCAGTCGGATTCGTCTGCAGCAGGGGGCCACCCATTCGCCTCCCAGTCAGATAAGGATGACATAGTGCATGCTAAACCAATGCGAGAGGCGGCGCCTTTGTATGTTCCTCCTAAGGGAGCAGGGACTAGCTCGGATATTAACTCCGCCGATGCAAGGGGATATTTTGTATATAATTGGGTTTACACTCCATGGCATAGGGCCGATGTTATGGCATTAAAGAATGCGCTGCCTGACCCCCGCAAGAATCCAGCGGCCTTCTATGAAGAAGTCGAGGGGGCCTTGAATTCTTGCATTATGACCTTAGCGGATATAGACCTGTTCTTTGGCCTTATCCTACCGCCGGATACGTGGCGCTCTGTCTGAAAGGTAGATGATGCGGTTGCCTTCAAGGCCCGGTGGTCCGACCTTGAGGATGAGGATAGGGAACGGAAGCCCGCACAGAAACCACCCCAGAATATTTTAGATCTCCCTGCGGCTATTGTGGCTAAGTTGAAGACGATTATCCCCCCTAAAAAAAGATTGACTGGAATATGTTAGCTGCATGTAAACAGAAAGTTGACGAGTCAGTTGCGGACTTCTTTACGCGCTTTGAGGAGACGTTTCATGATTTTAGTGGCCAGTCGCTTACTGACGACACGGGCCGCCACCTTTTCGCGGACAAATATGTGGCTAATCTGCTACCGGCAGTTGCGGCCCGGTTAAAAGCGAGTGAAAGTTCTTGGTCCTCCGCGACACCGACGGCCCTTCTGACTATCGCTCAGTATTATGAGCGTCAGGAGCACGAGGCGAAGGGCCAGGAGGAGAAGAAATCGAAAGATCTCAAAACCAAGGTGATGTTAGCACAAGTATTTTGAAAAAGGACACGGATGCAAAGGTCTATCGGTTCATAATTGATTTGAGGGAGGTAAACAAGATCGTGATACCTCAGTACCCGGTGGTTTCCGATATCACGACGTTGCTTACCTTGGTCCCGCCTACGGCGACCATGTTTTCAGTGATTGATTTGAAGAATGCCTTCTTTTCCATTCCCATTCACCCTGATAGCCGATTTCTTTTTGGGTTCACATTAAACAATAGATCTTATCGTTTTTGTAGAATTCCCCAAGGCTATACAGAAAGCCCTAGTATTTACAGTCAGGCTTTGAAACGACAGTTGGATTCCTTTGTTTTACTCGAGGGGGTCGCCCTCATTCAATATGTCGATGACATCTTGTTGGCGGCTGACACCCTGGAATTGTGTGAGAAAAGCACGCTATCCTTACTTTCCTTTTTAGCCTCCCACAATCATAAAGTATCTAGGAAGAAATTGCAATTCTGTAGACCAAAGGTGACTTATTTAGGTCACCTTTTGTCTAAGGAGGGGCGTGCACTCACACCAGATCGTATCCAAGTAATTTTGGACACACCGAGACCATCCACGCAGAAGGATGTGCGTGCATTTTTGGGCCTTGTTTCTTTTTGTAGACAGTGGATATTGGGGTTTTCGCACATAGCTAAGCCATTACTAGCTCTTTTGACAAAAGACACGCCTATCCCAATCCCTTGGTCAGATGAGTGTGATGCTGCTTTTCAGCAACTGCGACAGGCCCTTTGTTCAGCACCAGTGTTAGGGACCCCTGATTATACAAAACCCTTTTCGTTGTATGTGCATGAGAAAGATGGATGTGCATTGTCAGTCTTAGTACAGATGCACGGCGACAAGCAGCGCCCTTGTGCATACTTTTCGGCTGTGCTTGATCCTGTCGCCCGAGCATTACCAGGGTGTTTTCGCTCGGTAGCGGCAACAGCTGTGTCAATACGCCAAAGTGAAGGAATTGTGTTGTCCCATAAATTGTTGGTGTTAGTTCCCCATGCTGTGGATGCCCTGCTTAATCAAACAAAGACGCAGCATTTGACCAGTGCCCGTTTAACGGGATATGAGCTGACGCTTTTGGCTCCTCATATTACGTTGAAAAGGTGCGTGACATTAAACCCGGCCACATTGTTGCCATACCCCGAGACCCAGCCTGAGGCGCAGAAAGCGCATGATTGTATTCTTGTGACTGAGGAACAAACAAAGGGTCGTATTGATCTCCAGGATACGCCCTTTTCAGATGTAGATGGAGAGTTGTGGGTAGACGGATCATGCCTGAAGCTACCAGATGGTACGACTTCAGCAGCGTATGCAATTACCACATTACACACGATAGTGGAGACAGCACGCATACCACAGAAATCAGCTCAAGCAGCGGAACTGATAGCATTAACACGAGCATGTGAGCTCAGTACAGGATTATGTGTGAATGTTTATACAGATAGCCGCTATGCCTTCGGAGTAGCGCATGACTTCGGCCTACTCTGGAAGGAGAGAGGGTTTTTAACGTCACATGGAGTACAGATAATGCATGGAGAGTTAGTTCATAATCTTTTAACTGCATTGACATACCCAAAGAAAATTGCTATCGTTAAGTGTAGCGCCCATAGGAAAGTGGTTGATAAAGTTGGAGAAGGGAATGCGTTAGCGGATCGAGTAGCACGGGAGACTGCGATGCAGCCCGGCGCTACTGCCATGTATGTAGTAAAGTCACAGGTGGAGAGATGGCGTGATGCGAAGGAGGAAGTGCGAGAAATGCAAAGGACCGCTTCTGACAAAGAGCGGGAACAATGGGCTAGCGAAGGAGAACTGGATGACGAGGGTTGTTGGAGAAATAAACAGATGGATAGATGGAAGTTACCCACGGCTTTCGTACAACCTATGGTTCAGATGGCACATGGGCTAGCACATGTTGGAGCTTCCGCAATTGTGAAATTGCTTACCCAAGTCTGGGAGCATCCAGAGATTGCTAGCACGGCAAAGAGGGTGGTGCAGACCTGTATGATCTGTCTGAAGTATAATCCAGGGAAAGGCACTCGAACTCCAGCAGGAGGATTTGCGACACCCACTGCACCCTTTGAGGTTCTGCAGATGGATTACATCCAGCTTGAGCGCTGTAACAATTTGAAGTATGTTCTAGTAGTGGTTTGCGCTTTCAGCAAATGGGTTGAGGCGTACCCTACGAAAGACAATACTGCAATGACCACGGCGAAGCTACTGCTAAAAGAGTTTTTCCCTCGATACGGTGTTTGTAGACTTCTGTGGAGTGATAATGGCCCTCACTTTGTAGCGGATGTTATAAAGTATGTCTTGAAGGGCCTAGGCATCACTCAGAAGTTCCATGCCGTGTTCCACCCTCAGTCTGCAGGACTAGTCGAGAAGTATAATGGTACACTGAAGCTTAAGATCGCCAAAATGCAAGCTTCAACATCTTTGACTTGGCCAGACGCCCTGCCACTGGCGTTATTGTCAATTAGGTCAGTGCCACACTCTCGAACCGGCCTTACGCCATACGAAATAGTATTCGGACGCCCAATGAACATTTGGGGTCCACCAAGGCCTAAGGCTGTGTATGATGTACCTTGTGTAATGATGAGCGATTATCTGGCACAGTTAACGGATAACTTGGTTTCTATTCATCAACAGGTCCGAGAGGCGCTCCCTGATCGGTCTACCGGCGAAGGACATGGTCTCCGACCCGGAGATCATGTTATGGTGAAGGTCTTCGACAGAACGAACAGTTTGGAGCCGAGATGGGTAGGACCTGAGCAAGTCCTCCTTGCAACGAGGACGGCAGTGCGAGTCTCGAACAGGAAGAATTGGATCCATTCCTTGCACTGTCGAAAGGTACCGCCCGGATTGGTGGAGTCTGCCGTGCTGACCGATCAACGAGAAATCCTAGCAGCAGAGACAGGCCGTGCCGCTGAGCCACGAGACACTGAGAAGCTCTTTCCGGACCACACGACTTCTGGAGGAAGGCGATATCATCTGCGACCAAGGAAGTGAGGTTTCCAGTACCGGGACATACTGTCAGAACGGCCCTTGGGTTAGTGAAACGGAGAGCCGATGTGGCAAGGGGGGGGGATCAGCCCTGCATTAGTGTAGCGACACCCGTCTTGGCCCGCTGGTGAAGAAATCAACCGCTGCCCAAGGGGAAGAGTTCTGACAGACTTTTTAGTTTCAGGAAGATATCAGGGTATTGTTTCTTTTGACATGGAGAAGAAGAAAATCCTTTGTGCATTGGGGTTCATGCTAACAGTAGCTATTGTTGGGATAACCACATGGTTTGTGGAGGAGGTAACTCCTGCTCGAAAGACACTTGTGTTGACGACTCCAGTGCCTGCGGAGCACTACTTTTATACATTGCCATATCAAGAGTTGAAGCATCGACAATCCTATTTGAATAACACTTTCATTCAGATGCTGCATCACACCCACGTTGCTACGAACGCTACGAACTGTTGGATATGTGGGATGATGCCAGCCCATCAGAAGAAAGGAGGTACGCCATTCATACCACTTCCTTTCTCTCATAATGGCTCTTGTAGAGCATGGTACACTTTGCTGTTTGCCACTCGGAAACCGACAGTGGGACGATTGCTTTTTAGACTTAATAGAGAATGCCATCAAGACAAGAATGGATATCCACAAGCGAATGGGACAATTTGGGAATGGGAAGAGTACCGACCGGACAATGAATCCATTCCCTATATCTTCACGAACACAAGAGACACTGCGGGGAAGGACAAATTCGTAATCCAAGTAGCACAAGCTCAAGCGGACCTGTGTGTCCAGAGTGTGGGTTTTATCCCTGTTGGTGTCAGTGATTGTATAACCGTATTGAACATTGACGGGTTGAATAACAGTACCTTCCTGGCGTCCCATAATACCTACTTTGTGTGTGGAAATAAAGGTTATTACCGTTTGCCGGCTGGGTGGTCTGGGGTATGCTATGTATCATTCCTATTACCCCCTGTATTCCTAGCACCCGCGTCATATCATAAGGATTTGAAACTTTTGAATAATGTGACTGTAAATAGATATAAACGTACTCTGTCGATTGATGATGTGGATCAGACTGATACCAGCCTGCAACAGTATATTGATTTTAACTTAGGACTGTTTTTCTTTGTTGGAGCCGCTTTGAATAGTAGGAAGATCCGAAGATTAACAAGAGTGGTAGAAGCCGTGACCAATCAGACTGCCGCTGCTCTTGGGAATCTTACGGAAGAGTTACAAATAACCAGGATTGTTGCGTTGCAGAATCGTATGGTATTAGATGTAATGCTAGCTGATCGAGGAGGAGCCTGTAAAATTATTGGAAGTAGCTGCTGTGTGTTCATTCCTGATCATACGCCATCCGTTTATAACGCCATTAACAAGCTGCATAAAATAGCAGCTGAAATCCACACAGAAAACGGCACTTGGTCCTTTTCTGGATGGTTTTGGGCGTTGGTTACTGTCTGGGGATGGAAGGTCTTAACTGGTCTCTGCATTATTATAGCAGTTCTGTTCCTTTTCTGTATGTGTATTCAATGTGGACCATTGTGCTGTTCCGTATGCATTTCATTCTGCATTCCAGATAAGAAAGCTATTGCCGATGTTGCTCGCCAGAAGGGTCTAGCTAAAGAGGTTAAGGGAATGATGATAATTGATATATATGATGATTATTCTTGGAAACCGGATGTCTTCAGTAAATGCTGAAAGGGTCGTCTGTTGTAAATTAAGGCAGAATGTGATTAAGCATTTACTGAAAACATTAATGCTTTCCCTTGCGATCATGTTTTCCTCGTTATGTTGACCGAAGTCCGGACTCCATTTTGTATTGACATGCTGCCATGTGTTCGTCACGAGGAGAGTCCGACCTCTGTGTTAGTTGCTCTTGTAATCTGCCTAGTAACAGTTATAAATAGCTCTCTCCTGTCCATCTGGCGCATGCCCAGACTTGACCACATCTGTTATAATTAGCCTTGCTTGACCATGTCCTTTCGCGGGCTCAAGGAGTGTGTTGGCTCCGCCCATGTATTGATTCAGTATCGAGAATGACCATAAATGGTAATGTTCTTCGGCCTCATGTTGTATCCACCCACTTATGAGCCCCTCTGTTGTGTATAAAAGGGGACTGTGTACGAATGTTCTGTGTGCTACTCCATGCAATACTGAAGAGTGTTGTGTGGATTGTAGGACCACCCTTAAGGGTTAATAAACGTTGTCTTTGTACTTTGCAGTTTCCGTGCCAACTTCCTTATAGATTCCGTTACAGGAGAGCGAACCCTTGTTCTTGCGGGCCTAGCTGGGGCCTGTATTCATCAAGAGTAGTCAATAACGCAAAAACCTGCAGAGAATTCCCACTATGACACAGGACCCAATAGGGCTGCCCCCTCACCTTTGTTATTTGCCCTAGTCCTAGAACGATTGGCGATCTGGGTCAGCCCGGATCCCCTGATATGGGGCTTGCAATGGACAGAGGAGTGGGAGGACAGAATATCCCTATATGCTGACAACATCCTACTATACGTGGCAGCCCCGCCCTTCCCTGGATCAAATATCAGATATATTCACATCAATTTTGAAGTACTTCATTAACTGGTCCAAGTCAATGTTATTAGACCTCAGCGTGGATGCCCCACAGAAACCTCAAGGATGTGAAGCAAAAGTGGCACTCGATGGCTTCCAATATTTGGGGATCTATGTAACCACTGACCCCGAAGCCTTTGCTGATCATTATCTCCAGGGTCCCTTGCTGCGTCTTAAGAAAGACGTGGGCCATTGGAGGACCATGTCCATCTCCTAGCTAGGCAGTGCAGCTCTATTTAAAATGATGGCGCTGCTGAGGTTTCTTTATATGCTGCAACATACACCATTCCCAGTCCCTGATGTATATTTCGCGCAATAGAAACTGAGCTGAGGACCCTGCTGTGGGATGGGAAGGGTCCTCGCATAGCGCGCACATAACTGACCCGCGACTCATATGATGGCAGCGTAGCATTGCCAGACACCCACGAATACTACTAAGCGGCACAGCTCACCACTGGTCAACCAATGGGTGCATCGTCTGCCAGGAGATATGGCATATGCTATGGATCTTCATGTGTTGCAACCACATGGCTACAAACGAGCACCTTACACCTCCCTAAAACATAGGACTCTCAAGGGACCAACAGCGCACGTGATTCAAATCTGGCATAAAACCATTAAAACACTGAGCTGGGAGGGAAAAATCACGGAATGCACACCCCTGCAGAATTCCAATAAATTAGGTATTCTGGGCCGCCGGCCTGGGTTCGACAAATAGGACATGATCCGCATCTCCAGGGTTGGAGATCTCTGGAAAGGAGGAAGAGTGATACCTTTTCCTGGTCTACAGCATAAATATGATTTAGTAACTTTTAGATACCTTCAGGTTTGCCAAGCCTTAACAGCAGTAATCCCTAAAGGAGAGATCCTCCCTGAAGCATCCCCATTGGAAGCCAGACTATTAGACGACTAGATGACATATAAAGCGATCTCACTAACATATACAAAAATGATTAACAACATGCCAGACACATTGCTCCAGCTCCGCCAACTATGGGAGACAGATATCGGTGACATAGAAAACGAAGGCTGGCGAGAAGCTTTATCTTCATCTAAAGAAGTAGCGATCAGATCACGATTTCGCCTAGTGCAGCTCAAGATACTACACAGAGTCTATGTGACATGTAACACATTAGTAGAGATGGGGAGGAGACTTAATTCCACCTGCTTGCAGGGATGTGGGAGAGAGGGCACCTTCCTTCACATAATTTGGGACTGTCCAGTAACACAGACCTATTAGACTTCAGTACTGTTCTGTATAAAGAACTTTGTGGGGAGGAGATGTTCCTCTCTCCGAGAGGAGGTGCCTACTGAATGTGTGGGAGGCTTCAGATCTAGGCCACATGGAGCAAATATGAGTCATCACCACTGATCAAAGACTGGAAACGAGACATGGACTGGTGTATGATGGAGGAAAAAGTAATTTATGAAAGCCACAGGTGTCCCCACAAGTGGGAAAATATTTGGGCCCATTGGAATGAATACAGATGTGGCCTATGTCCTGAGATGAGGGAGGAGATCCTTGATACTTGACATGGGTAGTAGGGTGGCCGCAGAGGAAGACAGGGATGTAAACCTATGATATAGCCGGACTGTCAAATAGTGGGAACTGAAGGGGAAAATCTGATTCTACCATCTGTATACATAGCAACTTAGCACTGCTGATAAAATTGTTTAAACGCTGTTGTTTATTTTCTCAATAAAAAGATATGACAAAAAAATATATATATATCGTTTTATATCAGAAATATTATATCCCTGAACTATGAAACATTATATACAGAATCCCTCTCTCTATTCAGGAAGTGGTATTGGCTTCATCTGGGTCAGATCGAGGATGCAATATCATCTAAATTATCATATTGCCACGTTATTTATATTATTCTGGATCTATTCCTCTAATGTTGCATAAAATCGCTTTTAATAAATTTGAAAGTAGTTGGCAAGAATTTATTTGGGCCTATAAAAAGCCCTGTTGCACTATTTGTCACCTTCAAATGCCCGGTGGAGAGGATGGGTTGTGCTCCCACTACTGTGGAATTATTAGTTCCTGTTCCAGCTCCCCGCAGTAGTGGGCCTCAGTATATGGGATCTGGCAGGCCTATTCCACAAATACTGGGCCTTTTCAACAATGATTAGGCTGAAACAAGGGATTGACGATACTGCTGTTTTTTAAGCACACTTGGTTTAAAATGTCATTGGCTTGCCATCAGGTTTGGCAGGCTATTTGTTCCACCTGTCATGTGTCTCGGTTCCATCAATTTACCTCATTAGGGAACAATCCTAGCCTTCTACCCTTCTTCCAAAACAGCTTTCTTTGATGTTGGAGTATAGCTAAAATCCAGTATTTGGGCCAACTATTTAAGAACAGAACCTTTTTATATTTTCAGGATCTGAGTAGGGACTACAGGCTCCACCAAATTGGGGGCTTTTGCTACTTCCAACTAGGAAAATGTGTGCAGAAGCTCTCGGACAGTGATATTAGTATGAACCACAATGGATTTCTGAAGAGTTTTATTAACATTAGGAAGCATGGCTACATACCATGGGGCAGATTTATGTTCCCTGGCGCATCCCTGCAAATCAGCATGGATGCGCCAGGGAAGATGCGTCACGCAAGTTTGCCCTTGCGCCACCGCCGATGCGCCGCATTTACAATGCGGTGCATCGTGGCGCAAGGACAAGCAGATATGTGACGCATCTGCCGGCGTAAGGTTGGCGCAGTGCTGAAGTTGCGTCGCAAGCGCAGGGTTTTGACGCATCAGTGTTGGGAAAGTGACTCGGTGAAATCTTATAGATTTCACTGAGTCACTTTACAGGGGCGTTCCTGCGACGGAACGCCCCCCCCCCTGAGTTGAAACGCCCACATGAAACCTGACGCAGGTTTCATGTGGCGCAGGGCTTTACAACCGTGACGCATCTCCATAGATGCGTCACGATGTAAATGGGGCGCAACATGGCGCAGGGTTTATGCCGCCGCTGCGTCACAAAAGTGACGCAACGGCGGCGTAAAAGTGGCGCAAGTCCGATATAAATCTGCCCCATACTTTTTAATCGCTCTTGGGGCAACAAGGGAGTATGGGTATTAAATTTGAGATACTGGCTGCTAAGTGGTCTCAACGCTTAAAGTGCAATATCTCTGTGTCTGAAGCATGGTACACCAATAAGCTGACACAGGGTTATCTTGTAATCATTCCCTGACTCAAGTCACACTCTTTTAAATTCTTAAACAACACATTTTATACACCATTTAAGTTTATAAGTGGAGCCGGATGGAAATTTCCCCTGCTTTAGGTGTAATGCACTTTTTGCAACCTGCACCCCTATCTTACAATTTTGGCATACAATGCTTGTATTGATAAATTAAGAACTTTGAATGACTAATCTTATCCCTGATCCAAAAGTTGTGTTGGTTGGACACAGGTTGGTGGAGGTTGCTGGTGTCTTTTTCTTTGTGGTAACTTCTGAAAGGGTTATGATTGCTTGTTTTTGGCTAGAAAATGAAATCCGTTATCCTGGTGGTGGGACTTAATGTTTCTTTGTGGTCTGGAACATGCAGTTATTGAATACCATCCAAGCCGCTATAAGCTAAGGAAAATGTAGAAACCAGTTAAGAAGGCGCTGTTGGGTCCTTTACCTGGTTACGATATTAGGATATGAAACAATGGCACAGCTTAATCTGATTCTGTTTTTAGAAATTAGAAAAATATTTTGGTTGTTATCACTGTTTTTTACTGTACCAATATATGCTTGATTGTTCTTTAATGACTACAGTTTAACTCTTTTTGTTGGAAACAATGCCACCTTTTGTATGTGTAATCTTGTTGTAAGATTTAAATGAATTATAACTCCTGATAAAAAATAAATGTAAAAAAAAGAGAAATGTTTGCAAAATTGTGAATTCCACGCATCCATGCTGATTTGCAGGGATGCGCCAGGGAACATAAATCTGCCCCCTGGTATGTAGCCATGCTTCCTAATGTTAATAAAACTCTTCAGAAATCCATTGAATTCCATTTAGAGTGACCTTACATTCAGTTCACTAAGTTATAGGGAAATTCTGGAATCCAAGCACACTACTGTAAGTCTCGTTCAGTAAAGTCAGTGTAATACAATCTAGGCCATTGTAGTAAGTGTTTTTTTATCGGATAATGTGGCTTTGAGTAGCCAACTGGAGACCCTGCAATATATCATTATGGTTGCCAAGAGGACAATACCTTACAGGGCCTGCAGAATAGATTTAAATTGATTTATACTGTAAAACACTCAAAAGGTGATGGGAGGAGTGCTTCCAATTTGTCCTTTGTTTCCTGTATTGCCCTTGGTGGCAAGTGTATGCCAAGATGTGTGTCTCGTGCTCACCTCAGGGCATACCTTGTCCTAGATTGATTGTGTTCCGGTTTGGTGAGGACATGGCCTGACAGTTTGGACTGCACTATTCAATTAGGAGCAGGGTCAAGTCAGATTTGCATATGACTGGGTCCAAACTGAGGTGGCAGGGTGAGCAAAAGAACAATGGTTTAGGATGTTTGTACATTTGAAAAGTGATGGGTAAGGACTGGGACACTGTGCTTGGTCTGAGATAAAGTACTACGGTTAAGTTATTTTAACAATACGTGGTTTGATCTTTTTCATTTCTCCCTGCTCATTCCTTTCCCTTTCCATTGTTTTAACTCTGACTTGCCAGCTATTTCTTCCCTCAGACTGCTGGACAATCCATTAATCAGGCATTCCACCGTCAGTCAGTCAGTCAAGATGCATGGCTACATTTGGGAGGCTGCAGATATGTTGTTCCCTTGCTGACTAATAAGCTTGTCTTGAATATACATTTGGGTGTGAGATGTTATTTCAAGTAAATTGTGGATCGCAAGCAGTAGAGCCTGGTCATCCAGAGCTAGTGAGTTGTGGTACATAATGAAGTCTTGAAATTCTTGGTTTTAAGAAGGTTCAGAAGAGGGCCTGGTCTGGTCGCAGCTGAAGATGGCAGCAATCCTGTGAGGCTCCAAAACGGCTCTGATGACCTTTCCATAGTGGTACAAAAGGGGGTGGTGATGGACGGAGCATGAGAACCAATCAAACACTCACACCCAGTCAACAGATCTGGGTTTGATCCATCACCGTTCTTTAGCCCACTCTGCCACCCCAGTTCAGACATGGCCATATGCAAATCAGTCTGACCCTGTGCCTCATGGGAACAGTCCAGCCCGAACTGCCAAGCCATGCCTTCCCTGGACCAGAAACAAGCTTCCTAGGACCGGTTTCTGGCATTTCAGCCGTCTTCAGCCAGGCTTGCTTGAATCCAGTGGCAAAGTGAGCAAGGGACTCACGTCTGAGCATACCCTGCCAACTTATGGCCAACAAAGCGGTACAAAAGGGGGTGGTGATGGACGGAGCATGAGAACCAATCAAACACTCACACCCAGTCAACAGATCTGGGTTTGATCCATCACCGTTCTTTAGCCCACTCTGCCACCCCAGTTCAGACATGGCGATATGCAAATCAGTCTGACCCTGTGCCTCATGGGAACAGTCCAGCCCAAACTGCCAAGCCATGCCTTCCCTGGACCGGAAACAAGCTTCCTAGGACCGGTTTCTGGCATTTCAGCCGTCTTCAGCCAGGCTTGCTTTAATCCAGTGGCAAAGTGAGCAAGGGACTCACGTCTGAGCATACCCTGCCAACTTATGGCCAACAAAGCGGTACAAAAGGGGGTGGTGATGGACGGAGCATAAGAACCAATCAAACACTCACACCCAGTCAACAGATCTGGGTTTGATCCATCACCGTTCTTTAGCCCACTCTGCCACCCCAGTTCAGACATGGCCATATGCAGATCAGTCTGACCCTGTGCCTCATGGGAACAGTCCAGCCCGAACTGCCAAGCCATGCCTTCCCTGGACCGGAAACAAGCTTCCTAGGACCGGTTTCTTGCATTTCAGCCGTCTTCAGCCAGGCTTGCTTGAATCCAGTGGCAAAGTGAGCAAGGGATTCACGTCTGAGCATACCCTGCCAACTTATGGCCAACAAAGCGGTACAAAAGGGGGTGGTGATGGACGGAGCATGAGAACCAATCAAACACTCACACCCAGTCAACAGATCTGGGTTTGATCCATCACCGTTCTTTAGCCCACTCTGCCACCCCAGTTCAGATATGGCCATATGCAAATCAGTCTGACCCTGTGCCTCATGGGAACAGTCCAGCCCGAACTGCCAAGTCATGCCTTCCCTGGACCGGAAACAAGCTTCCTAGGACCGGTTTCGGGCATTTCAGCCGTCTTCAGCCAGGCTTGCTTGAATCCAGTGGCAAAGTGAGCAAGGGACTCACGTCTGAGCATACTCTGCCAACTTATGGCCAACAAAGCGGTACAAAAGGGGGTGGTGATGGACGTAGCATGAGAACCAATCAAACACTCACACCCAGTCAACAGATCTGGGTTTGATCCATCACCGTTCTTTAGCCCACTCTGCCACCCCAGTTCAGACATGGCCATATGCAGATCAGTCTGACCCTGTGCCTCATGGGAACAGTCCAGCCCGAATTGCCAAGCCATGCCTTCCCTGGACCGGAAACAAGCTTCCTAGGACCGGTTTCTGGCATTTCAGCCGTCTTCAGCCAGGCTTGCTTGAATCCAGTGGCAAAGTGAGCAAGGGACTCACGTCTGAGCATACCCTGCCAACTTATGGCCAACAAAGCGGTACAAAAGGGGGTGGTGATGGACGGAGCATGAGAACCAATCAAACACTCACACCCAGTCAACAGATCTGGGTTTGATCCATCACCGTTCTTTAGCCCACTCTGCCACCCCAGTTCAGATATGGCCATATGCAAATCAGTCTGACCCTGTGCCTCATGGGAACAGTCCAGCCTGAACTGCCAAGTCATGCCTTCCCTGGACCGGAAACAAGCTTCCTAGGACCGGTTTCGGGCATTTCAGCCGTATTCAGCCAGGCTTGCTTGAATCCAGTGGCAAAGTGAGCAAGGGACTCACGTCTGAGCATACCCTGCCAACTTATGGCCAACAAAGCGGTACAAAAGGGGGTGGTGATGGACGTAGCATGAGAACCAATCAAACACTCACACCCAGTCAACAGATCTGGGTTTGATCCATCACCGTTCTTTAGCCCACTCTGCCACCCCAGTTCAGACATGGCCATATGCAAATCAGTCTGACCCTGTGCCTCATGGGAACAGTCCAGCCCGAACTGCCAAGCCATGCCTTCCCTGGACCGGAAACAAGCTTCCTTGGACCGGTTTCTGGCATTTCAGCCGTCTTCAGCCAGGCTTGCTTGAATCCAGTGGCAAAGTGAGCAAGGGACTCACGTCTGAGCATACCCTGCCAACTTATGGCCAACAAAGCGGTACAAAAGGGGGTGGTGATGGACGGAGCATGAGAACCAATCAAACACTCACACCCAGTCAACAGATCTGGGTTTGATCCATCACCGTTCTTTAGCCCACTCTGCCACCCCAGTTCAGACATGGCCATATGCAAATCAGTCTGACCCTGTGCCTCATGGGAACAGTCCAGCCCGAACTGCCAAGCCATGCCTTCCCTGGACCGGAAACAAGCTTCCTAGGACCGGTTTCTGGCATTTCAGCCGTCTTCAGCCAGGCTTGCTTGAATCCAGTGGCAAAGTGAGCAAGGGACTCACGTCTGAGCATACCCTGCCAACTTATGGCCAACAAAGCGGTACAAAAGGGGGTGGTGATGGACGGAGCATGAGAACCAATCAAATACTCACACCCAGTCAATGTCCATAGTGACACGACTGGGGTCTTCAATCTCAACATGAGAGGTGACCTTAGCTGCAGCCAACCAATTGGTACATTATGGAGAACGTTTCCTACCATTTACCTATGTGAGAACTTACATTTAATTAACTGCCTTCACACAGAGATTTGTGGCTGCCATTTAATTTTTTGCTGAAGCACCTCAGATGTTGTGGAGAAGGCATTCCATACAATTAAAGGTTGGTTAACAAATTAACTAGTATAATAATTCCATAATACCATTTTTGAGGGTGGGTATTTTGAGTAATGTTGTCTCAATTTCGTTGAAATCATAATTTTGAAGTGGAAATGTTAAATGAGGGGTCACTGCTTGTTGGCTGCTTTGTTTTCACCCTGGTTGTGCAATAGGTTCTTGCCTCTCTTCCCTTGGATTGGGTGTCTACTCTTATTAAATCCTTTTTTAAAGACATTTTGTTTGCTAGCTATTGGCCCTCTGCTATCCTATCAACTGATGCTTGTTAGGTCTCGCCTACGCAGCGCGCATGCGCTGCTTAGGCAAAAAGACCTTTAGCGATCGCTTTGGCTTTGCAGCAAAAAAACGTGCACGCCTTCCATTGCCTGCAATGGCAACGCGTGCACGTGTGGCGATTCACTTGCGGGAGCGCGCGGTGCCATATGGTAGCAATTATCGCTCCTGGCTCTGCTCGCTCTCGCAAGTGAAACGCTTTCACTTTTGCCGACACTTTTTAGGTCTCGCCTACGCAGTGCGCATGCGCTGCTTAGGAAAGAGCCCTTTAGTCATTGGCACAGCTTTCCCTGCAAAAACTTGCATGCGTTGCATTGCTTCCAATGGCAACTCATGCACGTCTGGCAATTCACTTGCGGGAGCGAGCAGCTGGCGCCATATGGTAGCAATTATCGTGCCTTGCCGCTCGCCCCCGTAAGGAATCGTGCAGGCCTCGTCCTCTCTCCTCCCTCCCCCTGCTGCCGCGCGAGGCACGCGTGCACTTGTTTACCTTAATGTGGCATTGTCACTATGCACGTTATCTGTGATACCTACAGGCAGCCCTAGCATTTTAGACCAGATTTGGTGCTGTAGTTATTCTGTTTTTGAGAGTCAGGCGTCACTAACAATTTGTGAATACTGCTCTGCACTGGAGCTCATAGTCCTGAATCACTGGAACAAGCATGGGTGGGGACAACACAAAATACTAGAAATATTGTACATTTGTCTCCAGTAGAGCACAATTGTAATGAAATATGTGCTCTGGGCCGTTACATTGCTCTTAAGTCTTGGGGGGGGGTAAACATTTACCAGTTTGCAAATATTAAAGAAATATATACTGCGTTTATAAACGTGGTATATATAAAAAAATGTAATGTAATCTTGCCTAGCACAATGCCTGCTATGTGTAGGTATACAATTAATAGCTGTAATGAAAGCGAGCAGGAACAGAAGACGGGGAGTGAGAGGGCGCTCGTTCTCAAGCAGTAATCTTTCCCAGAGGCTGGGGCTGCTGAGAGCTTTCGGAAGCTGGAACCCCAGAGGGCATGCCTGCAGCACCTCCCGCCCGCTTCACTTTTTAATGGCCTTGCCTGTGTGTTCTCCTTTCGTCTTCTCTCTGTTTTATTTTTTTTCAATTCCCAACCCAACCTCTTTTTAGAAAGAATATTTTTTGTATTATCCGAGACTTAGTGGTCGCCGACCCAGTTCAAAACATTTGATAGAGCTATCTGACTTCTTCGTCCTGCTGAGAGCCGTGAGCTCTCTAGCAAGTTTGCGTGAAGCAAGCTGTTGAACACAGGATTATACAGTTTGTTAGGGGATGGGCAGTGGTCTTGCTGGAAGAAGTATAAAGACAGCAGTGAAAAAGGAAGAATATTGGAAGGGGCAGATAGGTAGATGGCTTTTTTTCTCCTTTGAATTAAAAAGTACTACTACGGTTAAACAGTTACAACACTTGAGCCAGGAAAGTAAATGAATGTATAAACTACAGACGGGGGGAGTTGGGTGCCGAACACGATATCTGTTTCCTGCTCGGCGAACACATACGGATTTAGGAGCCTGGCTGAGGTCCAAGTGGAACAACACCAAGATACGAGGAAAGGAGGCCTATTCGGGCCAATCGTCAAAATCTAGAATCCAGTAATGTTTCCAGCATGAGTGTCACAGGCCTGCTAGCCCCGTCAGCACTCTCCCTACCCCCCAACCCAGATAACTTTTCCTTTTTTTAGGTAACTTTGTAAGAAAGTACTCTTTTTCACCTCAAGTATATACATTTTTTTTTTTAGTTTTCGACTAAAATCTGTTAAGCAACATTGGATTTCCGGTTGCCGTTATTTCTTTTGGTTACTTAGGCAAACATATTCTAGTTCTTGTTCATCTGCAGTCGTTTGAGAGGCGCTTTTTAAACGGCCAGCGCCCCTTTGGCAGGGATGTCTATCCAATGAGATGCATATAATGACTTCAGATTTACGTTATACAGGAAAACCATATCCTTGTGGTACAGTTTAAAAATAAATTGTGATGTGATTACCCTCACCCTCTTTTGCATAGTGCTGGTAACATCCCAGAAATGGTTTATTAAAGATTCTCACAAAACAGACTGAAAACAAAAATTGCTTATTTATGGTAGGTAAGCAATACATATGTTGGAACAATGCTGCCTTGGGTTTGTGGGCATTTAGATTTTGGTGGGGGAGTAGTTCGCTGTCTTTAATTTGCTCCCTCAATTACGGAGCCATGAAGGAGACGTCCCAAGCACTGTGCCCTTACCTTGTCCATTCGCCTGAACTTCTAGCTTTCTCCGAGCTTCTCCTCCTTAGGGTCACTGTCCCTGCTCTAAATTATGCTGTAACTACCCTTATTGTTTTCCTCTATTGAGGGTTTGACTGGCCATACTGCCATTCTAGCATTTTCCCAGTGGAATGCCAAGAGCCAACTATAGCCACCCTTTTTGTAGAAAGGCTTGTTTGAAAATGTTTGATTTTTTTCATGCCGGCCCTGCCACTCTACGTGCGGTTATCATATTAAGAATTACTATTAATGAAACATTTTTTTTTAAATACATTGATTTTTATTTTCTGTTTTAGTGAATTACAGAATACATACAATAAACAATGCAACTGTTATAGTTGATTGCATCCAAAAACGTTGTCATCATCAACATAGTAAACCCCCCATTCCTTTTAGTTTGTGCTGGCTTGTGTCACCGCCAGTGTCCTTGCATGCCCATCCCGTATTCCATTTTGGTTCTAGGAAACAACAGTAGCGATCAACCGGATGTCCTCTCTAATTGAACATTTGCAAAGCACAAATGTATCACCCAGCAGGCATCTTGGCACTTAATTATTATTAAAAAAGAGCAGAAAATCTAATATGAAGATGATATATAGATAAGGGAAATGATTTGTAAATTTCCTGACTTGTCATTTCCTGCTATGCTTGTGTATGTTGGGCCCTACCAAGAACGCAAATCAATCGAGGCGGAATGACAAAGGGAAGGGGAGAAATGTGGGGAGTCTTGAACTTGGCATGTTAACAGAGAGGTGGCTGAACACATCTTAATGGACACGCGGTGCCCATCAGCAGTTATGATGGTTGCTACAATCTCCGAACCCCACTGGTCTAGTTTTCTGCATAACACTAATGCTCTTCTTTTCCATACACCCACACCCATGGCTTCGAAGGTCCAATCTTTCCTCAAGTGCCAATTTCCACCCACACCTCATGGGTCAGTTATGTTCAATCCTGCATGAACTTGACCAGCTGTCCCTCTGCGAGGATCATTTGTTTTCCAGTTGATTTATATGGGAATTGTTCTTTCTCTCCTGTAGAGCGATTCCCCAAACTTCTCCTACAGAGATCCAGATTGATTTATTAAGGAATCTAATCATTCCGCCCTTGAGAGAAATACTCCCTTTTCTTCAGGGCTAATTTGATTTATTTAAAAGTAATCCCTACCTCCGGCAAAAAAATCCTAAATTCTCAGAATTCTGTTTCATTGCTGGAGGCAGCCCTTTCATGTTAGAATATTCCCAGTCCATCTCAGAGGAAGACTGGCCTTCAAAGTTATAGAGCAGATGATTATCTCGCTGTCTCTTTCTCTCGCCTTTTCATCACCATACTCTTGAGGTGAATGAGGACTGTTCGAGAGGTGAAGGCCTTTGCTTCGTACTGGTTTGTTCCTTCGTTTAATGTCATTCTCTAATGACACTCTTAGTGATTATTTATTTTTTTGCTTTTCTCAAATCACTTTTTCCTGGGCTTTTGGATAGATTACACTTAGCTGATAAATGTGTACAAACATGTGTATGGCATTCATATTACAGTGCAGAGTGTGTTTCTTACATGTTTATTCATTGCATCTTTGTATGCCTCTCAACAATAACTTGTATGGTTGTTTTTTGTTTTACTTGCTTTGGTTCTGCCTTTTATCATGATTGTTAAGGCTTAATAGGTGAAGTGAGCATCCCTTGAAGGCGGGGCTTAGATTCCAGCTTTTCAGCTGTGTACCTATGGAGTGTAGGAGTTATCCAGTGCTCTAGCTCTGGCAGGACAGAGATGGCATACGCCTGCTTGTAACCCAGGAGTTTGGGGAAATCTCTCCTCTCCTATTGTAAGATCACTCTGCAGGGCAATAAAATATATCTTCACCCTGGACACTGCCTTCCTAACGCCTTCTTGCTCCTCAAGGTGACCCTGCCACCTCAAGGCTCACACAACATCGGTTGGATCGCCTAAAAACCATAATTTTTGTAGCATAATTTCCTCCTGGGAAATACTAGCAGAAGAGGAACAAAAGTGCAATGTTCTACTTCAGTACCACCCGGGATGGCATGCACACACATTTTTTCTTACTACACGAGGGGCGCTCTCACTTGCCACCCACACCGTTATACAATTCTTATCTGCAATTTTTAAAAACTTGAAACAATAATTCTAATATTACTTTGAAAGGTCTTCAGCAATACTTAATGTCGTACAAATATACATTGTAAACTAGAGTTGCCGAGTCCTCTGCCAAATAAAACACTGAAAGTGCAGGGCAGTGTGCCAGATTCTAAGTTTGTGGTTTATTTTGAAAATGTGAAAAGACTTGCAGATAGCACTCTGTTGAAAAATATTTGACCTCAAGCTTCCTGGTGTTCACATACATGAGAGACCAGCTTCAATGGCACGGAGCAGGGTTGTACAAATGTACCTGCAGAAGCCCAAGGCAAGTACGCCATGAACCGACATGCTATAAACATAACTATATGTGCACGTTGTGCTTTCAAAGGGCAGGTACTGTGAAACACAGAATACCTGTATTTCTTAAATTTGCAAGGGAGAGTATCTGCACTTAGGAGTAGTGTGTTGATGTTTACAATGAGAAAGTATTGCAAATCTCTGTAGCATACAAGTACTCTTTAATTGTGAGTCCTTGCATTTCTAGATTTCCATTGAAAGTACTGTGTGCACTCCCCAGTTGTGTCAAATACTTGCCAAGAACAGCATTGGCATAGCCAATAGGTTTCGCCTTTGGGACCTTATAAGTGTTTAGTTATCCAGCACAATATCCTTGGTGCAACAACATCAAGTGTTGCATGGCTAAACACTTATAAGTTCCCAAAGGCGAGACCTATTGGCTATGTCAATGCTTGTTTATCCAGCACTCTCCCCCTCCTCTCGCCCCTCCCCCTGCTGCCTCCTTTTAGCGCGAGGAACACGCTTGTTAATGTTGAGACTTCTCCCATGGCCGAGGCGCCCTTTCAAGCATCAAATAAGGGTAACAACAATACAAATTCCTAATTTAACTAATGCCATTCGCATACTTTAAATAAACAATATACACCACAATTTTCAACAAATTTGAACAGCGCGCAGGTGGTTGCCTAGCCAACACTATATATCACAAAAATGACGTGAACTAGATGGATCTAAGTCTTTTTCCTCTTTCCCTTACCCTCTTTCCCATATATATGCGTCGGACTATAATTCCCCCATGGGGGTGGGGACTCTATCTTGCTCTCCTCGCTGCCCCTGCTGTTCCCGGGAGGGTTCCCCGGAGACCGAACCTAATAGTTTGAACAAAATACGCCAGATGGCGCCGTCACCATCCAAGCTCTGCTCCGGGGCTTCTGTCGCCTCTCAGGGGAGCAGCTGTAACCAATGCCTATTGTAAAATTATAATTTTACCAGCTGACAGCCTCCTCCCGACTATTCCCACCACACCGGTGAACAGAGCGCAGGGCCACACCAGTTTTTATGGCCGCACATAATCAGAAGTACTTAATTTCCACAGACCATTTTTTATTAAGAGTTAGGGCGTTTTTTTCTCGAGGCAGCAAACGCCAACAGCCGTTGTGCAGCCGGCCGGCCCACTGGATTTATGACCTCAACCATCACTTGTTATTGTGAGGGGATAGTCTCAATGGTGGCTCATCCTGATTTTTATCCTTCTTCTTTCCAGCATCTAACAGGGCGAGTGCTCATCTATTGCGGATATGATAGAGGGATACTTTCATATAATATTAGCTTTAGGTCACAGTACAGTAGTGCACTATTCACATCCATCCCTAGGCCATAATTCTGATCTGTGATTCAGAATGTCTTTTTTCATGACCACGTCACAGTTGTTTGCTGGTGTATTTATGTAGAAACTGCCTGCCTACATTTTACTGGGTGGAAAACATGTAAGGGGATGTGATACACGCAGAAGCACCACATTTTGCATTTAATACTTTATTGTTCAGAGTAAAACTTTGAATAGCAGGTATATATCATACCGGGTAAAAAATACCACACTCATCAATATCTACAGTTTATTGGGGAGGGAAATACCTGAAGCCCTTCCGGCCTGCTCGTAATCCAGTTCTTTGTGGTAAAGTGAATCATGTCCTATGTGTGCTCCATCTACCATGTGACTCGATATCACACCTTTCACTTCCTAACCCTGTTTGATGGATAGGAACAAGCATTGGCATACCCAATAGGTCTCGCCTTTGGGACCTTGTAAGTGTTTAGCCATGCAATAGTTAATGTTGTTGCTGTAAGGATATTGTGCTACATAACTAAATACTTATAAGGTTATAAAGGCGAGACCTATTGGCTATGCCAATGCTTGTTTTTTCTTCCTCTCACGGAAAGAGCAAAAAGAGATAAAACTGCTAATAAGTCTATTTCACTTTCATTCAAGTCTGCAAACTTGGTTTCTATTAAAATGTCATGAACAAAAGTAGATACTTTGACAAAATGGATAAAATAATGGAACTCATGACATGACTGTTCTGTTTCCTCTCATTACTTAGGGACTGCCATTAGGAATGGGAATGTTTCAAGCTCATTTAAGGGACCAAAGATGGATTTGGATTCCCCTCTTAAATTCCAATCTCCATTGACTCTGGATGAGCTTATGGAATAACAAAGAGCCTTAAATACTTTAGTAGTTGAAACTAGTGCTACATTGCAAAGAATAAAGGAGAGATGGTTTTACACTTAAAAATAATATCTGCTGTGGATCAATGCATTAGAGATATAAAGAAATAGAGTTCCTTAAAAAGCCATGGAAGACTTGGAAAATAGAAACCGGGGTAACGACCTCAGACTATATGGTATTCCAGAGGCTTCAGATGGCTCTGATATGATCTCCATTTGCATACGATAATAATACCAAGGATTGTTCGCATGGATAGGCAATCTCCACTCAGCTCATTGCCTAGTTTTAAATTGATCGCTATCGCCCACCTCTACATCTAAGGATATTATAATCTTTTTTGCAATTCACTGGAATGATGGAAGTTGTATGTGCTGCCAAACTACAAAACTCTCTTCAGTGGTCGGATAAAACTGTTTACTTCTCACAGGATGATTCAAGCGTGACTGCCAACAGTAGGAAACAGATTTTAGTATTGAGACCTCGACCTTTAGAGTTATTTACAAGGAAAAAACTACTACGCACACTGATCCTCACGAATTAAAGGAATTTATTTAGCAGCATAGAGTAGAAGAAATCTATCTTCATGCTCATGCTGTCCTATACCGTTTTGCAATTTTTTTTCCTTTACAGTTAATGATGTAAATACTTTTATATCTCTAAGATATTTCTCTTTACCCTGGAGGCTTGATGCATACTTTACTGTTGCTAAATATTAATACTTAGCTTTTGTTATTTTTTTTTAATTTCACCTTGAAGTCTTTTAATTCACCAAGATTTTTTATTCTGTCCTTATGTTACATGGATTATCACCCGTTGTTTGTTCCCTAGTCTTTCTGAAGTTATTTATACGTAAGTTTTATTTTCCTAATATATATATATATATATATATATATATATATATATTACCTACTGGCGGTCGCCAGTAGGTAGTTATAGTTAGGACCCCTTTTCCATAGGAAATCCGCAACATTCTATTTTGAATAACTTTGGCGCCGGTCGATGAATCCTCGCAAATTTCTCAAAATAGGTGGGGCGCTACGCTCCGCTCCTACCCTGAAAGTCTCGGGGGGATTCGTCAAGCGGGGGCTGAGATAAAAGGGGGGTCCCAAAACGCGTTTTTCCCATGCATTTTTCCATAGGACCTTTAGAACGAGCTACAGCCCGAACGGCTGAACAGAATTACTAGAAATTTGGCAGAGAGGTAGCCATAAGGTCAAGGAAGTGCCTTTTGCAGGTCTGGTGTAAATCTGTTCAGTATTTCCTGAGTAAATAGCATTTAAAAGCATATATATATGTGGGCGGAGCCTAACCACACATCTCATCCTGAGATCTGATTGGCTGTCAGCACTTCATCCAAGAAGTGTTGGCAGCCATCTTGGGACAAATATACATGATAGCACCTCATTAAAAAGCATTGCAGTTAATAGAAGGTTTTAAGACTTTAGTTACATTATAAATCATTTGTTGATGGTACCATACTCATTTTAGGAATTGTGGTATGTTCTAAGGTGATTTCACCATGTGAAAAAGCCTTCTTCTGGGATATCATGATTGAGAGAAAAATATTTTCTCATGCTTTTACCACAGAGGTTTGGAAGGTGATCTATAGGCTAAACTGAGAGCTTATTTTCTGTAAATTCACATTATCTTTCTCAGTCATGTGAGAATGAAGTCTGATATTCTCAGTAAAACATGTACATCCAACAAGGGCAGAGACTGTCAGTTGATTCCTTTGTGTTCTACTGCAGCTTCCCAGAGTGTTCCAAAGAACTACTAGAGCGCTAACAGTCCTACTTATGATAAACGTATGGCACACCTGAAGCCATCTTGCTTGGATTAAAGTGGTAACTCTTAAAACATTTAATTTAAAAAGGAACAAAATGAGGGGGTTCATTTTTCCATAAAAAGTATGATTAGTGCTGCAGAAAGAAAAATTAGGGCACATTTTGAGTGACTTCTCAAATCCTCTTCTATTTCATTAAAAAATTCTGACATGCAGACTGAAACATGCACTTTCAATACCAGCAGCAGTTTTCCCTGGTGAGCAGTAGCTTTACTACAGTGATCTAATGAGCAAAAAGAGTGCTAACATTCTGAATTTATGGCAAATGTGTGACACATCTGAATGCCTTCTTGATGGAATCAAAGTAAAAAACTGAAAGTATTTCCTACTGAGGAGACTGCAGTAAATGAGGAAATTAGGAAACTTCATAACAAATAAGTCTCCCAAGATGGCCACCAGAGACAAAAGAGCCCAAATGTAGCCCAAATATCACCCAGATGTAGCCCAAGTATAGCCCAATGACAGAATGTCCCAGAATGTTCTTAAAAACAACTAGAGCGCTTACTGTCTTCATTATGACAAAAGTATGGCACACCTGAAGCCATCTTGATTGGAATAAACTGGTAACACTTAAAACATTTAATTTAAAAAGGAACACAATGAGGAGGTTCATTTTGCCATAGAAATTATGATTAATACTGAAGAAAGAAAATGAGGGCACATTTTGAGTGACTTCTCAAATCCTCTTCTATTTCATTAAAAAATTCTGACATGCAGACTGAAACATGCACTTTTAATACCAGGAGCAGAC
This sequence comes from Triturus cristatus, assembly GCF_964204655.1. Taxonomy (NCBI): domain Eukaryota; kingdom Metazoa; phylum Chordata; class Amphibia; order Caudata; family Salamandridae; genus Triturus; species Triturus cristatus. The sequence goes on from NC_140588.1 coordinate 431,515,855, forward strand.
TTCCATGGTGGAGTAGTTTTACTACAGTGATCTAATGAGCAACTAGAGTGCTAACATTCAGAATTTATGGCAAATGTGTGACATATCTGAATACCTTCATGATGGAATCAAAGTAAAAAACTGAAAGCATTTCCTACTGAGGAGACTGCAGTACATGAGGAAATTAGGAAACTTCATAACAAATAAATCTCCCAAGATGGCCACCGGAGACAAAAGAGCCCAAATGTAGCCCAAAATCAACCAGATGTAGCCCAAATATAGCCCAATGACAGAAGTGTGCAAAACACTTATTATTTTGTGTTTTTGCAGTGTTATATAGTGCAGACTTGTCAGGTATTGGAGTGCTTTACATGAGCATTGGTTACATCACACAAGAACAAATTCATTTTGGTTGTAGACATGGGGAGACTAAGTGATTTGACCAGAATCACAGAATGTCGAGCTGAAGCAGAAACTTCAACCTGGTTCCCCAGTTGCAAAGTCTGCAGTTCTGGAAGTAACACCACATCCTCTCCCCTAAGTGCAACATTTAATCAAGTGGTCAACTGGATAAAAAAACATAAAGATAACAAATAATTTAAAAGTGCTTTGTCGCTATTTGAAAACTCAGAAAATATGTCCTTATTTTAGTCTTTTAGAGCACTAACCATAATTTTGATGCCAATAAGACCCTCTCATATATGTAATTTCTAAAGGAAATGCTCTAGGTATTACAGTTTTGATTACATCAAGATGATGTCAGGCGTTCCACACTTTTGTAATAAATATAGAATGTTAGCAATCTAGTTGTTCATTAGGATACTGTTGAGAGGCAGAGGCCAGGGGCACGGACTCTGAAAATTGAAGGCAGGTAGGAGGGTGCAAAGGCAACAATTTAACCACACTGAGCAGGCAGGAAGGGCCGTGGAAGCACAACAGACTATGGAGGGCAGTGGAAAGGGGGGCAGGGGCAACAAACCAACAATACAGGACTTGCAAGAGAGGCTGTTGGAGGGAAGATCTATTACGGGTCAAGGAAGCTAGGGGCGGTCCCCAGATCCCCGGGAGCCACCACAGAACTGAGCAGGAGAGTGAGTCAGGGACAAAAGGGGCACCTTAATTTGAGCCGGGGTGCCTAGGAACGCTTGCTCCAAAAATGAAGAAAACAGACATATGAGACATGGAATTGGAGGCAGAATACAATGTCAGTTTAATGAGAAGATGCAACTTCAAAGAAACCGCAGAATAGAGACATAAAGTACAAAAAACAGAATCCAGATAATCATACAGCTGTCATAATATTCTCTGTATCTCAATTAATGTACTGACAGAGAGAGAGAGAAAACACATCTATAAATGCATCATGACAAACAAGTTACACCAAGGAAAATGTTACCTAGGAACACTCACGTTTACTCTTAGAGCAAGCATTCCTGCAATTACAATACAAAATCTTTTAAATGCAAAAGTAAAGAGAACAATGGTTAAACATAACATGACATTTCATATAGGTAAAATAGAATAAGATACTTCAAGCAAAGCAGAGCAAGACATTTTAAGCAAAGGAAGACAAGAGCTCCCAGCTCTTGGGGAAAACCTGCACTGCCTGTTAACCTACATACAGACGGCGAGGTAGTCCGTCGATATCTGTGTGTGCTCCCTTTTTATATCATTTTGTGGGCTCCTTTGCACGCTACATCTACCTACGTATGCTACCCAAAAGCTTCGACTGCAGATTTTACCAGACATTTCGTCATTTACCCACTTAATGCTGACAATGGACTGGGTGAAAAGGTCAGTCTCTCAGGCCAATCGCTTATCGTAAGTTCCATAGAGCAAGCAGAAAATAATGGGTATTGTACGGGAATTCAATATATTCATGTATAAAATCTCCTCAGTTCTCCTAACTTGACGCTCTGCGGTTGCCACTTCCTTAAAAGCGGGAAACCTGCCCAGGACGCAAGTACCAGTCCAGGATGCAGCCTACTGTATGTCGACAGCTTCAGGGGGATGTTGAACTTTGATACCGAGCACGGAGCACTCGGGTAGGGTGGGGGCTACTAGTTTGGATCAGAAGGCCTCGCAGACCTGCCTTCAGACTGCTATACACTAAAATTGCAGAGCTATGGTCAATTTAACAAAGAGGCCTACATATTGAACAGAAGGGCCTACACAGGGGTTTTATGCTGGCTGAGTGGTAAGGATGTCTCAGGATAATTATATAGCAATACAGGACCCGCTGGTCAATTTAATACGGCCTACAAATGCAGCTGGCAGGGCAAGGACAAGGGTCTCATACTTCAGGTGTGGACAGAACGGGCCAGGGGCCCCCTGTGATACAAAATCTACCCTCCTTCAAGGCTGTGGCAATGTAATAGACCATTGTGGGCAGAAGGAAGAGGCAATGGTAGTACAACCATACATGCCAACAGACCCGATTCAGCCAGGAAACGTCCAATGTTTTTAAGCTCAAATGGGCTTTATTTGATCTGTCTCCTGTCTACAATATCCTCTTTTTCAATGTAACTCAAAGGGGAAAATCAATACCCCAGTTTTTTTTCAAAATCTCCCTCTTACCATGTTCAAAATGTTCGCAAGTATGGTACATTGGATCATGGAAGGAAATGGGATAGGGACATGGACTTGGATAACAGAGGACAGGAGGGACATGGAGAGGTGCACCAAACTGACCCTGCAGGGCAGGCATCAGGGTTTGCAGCAGCACAATACACCACACAGGGCATGCAGGACGGGAGTGCAGCACAACAATCCATAGAAAGCAAGAGGGAGGGGACAGGACCATGCACATGGACAACAGAGAACAGAGGGGCAAGAGGCAATGGTAGCTAGCTGACCATAATGGACAGACAGGAGAGAAAGCTGCAGCATAACAGACCATAAAGGGCAGGAGGGACGGATCAGGGGCATTACAATGGAACAGACAAGCCAGGAGGGAGGGAGTAGGGCTGGGGGCAAGGGGGCAGGGCAGGAGCAGCAAGATAGCCATGGAGGTCAGGCAGTGGGCACTAGAAGCAAGACACACCATGTAGAGCAACAGTGAGACTGTGATGGCATACACACAGACCATGGAGGGAAGGTGGGAGGGGGTCAGGGGCAGCTAACTGACCACACAGGGAAGGTGGGAGGGGCCATGGCAGCACAGAAGACCATGCATGGCAAGTGGGAGGGTTAGTGGCAGCACAATGGCTATGATGGGCAAGAAGGAGGGTGGAGGGGCATGCACAAAGGACAATGGAGGATAGAAGGGAGGGTCAGGACCTGTGCACAGACAAGAAAGTTCAGGGGAAGGGACCTCACAACAGACCACACGGGGCAGGCAGGAGGAGCAGTTGCAGCACAACAGACCAGGGAGGGCAGAAGGGTGTGGCAGTACAATGGACCATGTAGGACAGGAGGAAGAGGATAGGGGCATGGCATGTGGACAGGCAGGGTGGAGGTGGCAGGGACAGGTTACAGTCATCTGACAATTCTAGGCAGGTGGGAGGGGAGTGGCAGCTCAACAGAACACTCAGAGTAGATAGGAGTGGCAGGTCCATGGGACATGGTGGGCAAAAAGGATGGAGCAGGGGCATGCACAAAGACATCGGAGGGCAGGGGGAAGGAGAATAGGGGCAGCAAGCTAAGCACAGAGTTTAAGCAGGAGGTCAATGATGGGGCATAGAATTGGGCAATGGAGGGCAGGAGGACTGGACTGGTACATCATACTAAATTGAGGGCAGTGGCAGCACATCAGACCATGCATGGCAGGAGGGAGGAGGCTAGTCCATGGATTCACACAACAGAGGATAGGGAGGAAGGGGATGGGGCAGCAAGCTAACTGTTCAGAGAAGGCGGGTATTAGGAACTTTATTGTTTTTAAAACATTGTGTCTGTGCGAACTACTTAAAATATGAACAAGTATGCAGCATAATCTCACTTTTATTCAGGAAGAAGAGGACGTTTGTGACTGTGACTCCGGGCTCACTTGGCAGAAACACCCCCTGACCCTCCACCCCCTATCGCAAAATGTAATGCCCGTGAAAAGGGTAGGTGAACACAGTGTTATATAGAACATAGTCCTGAGAGCACGATTGAAAATGAAAACTAGATATAGTGTATGGTATAAACTATGCACCAAAAAGTGTGATATAAGATGAACCGGGCGTGAAATATAATTTGCAATACATTGTGCGCAATGACAGATTCATTGGAGAACGCGAGATAGCACAGGCACTAGCGCGTGCTATGCGATATGCGCCTTGGAGTGTAATATGCACAGGGCAGTGTTGTGTAACCTAACTAGTCTCTAAAGTTGTAATATAAAATATGTGCTGGGGAGTGTAACGTTGCATATGCACTGTGACAAATATATGGATCCCAGATTGTAATATGTATGGCATAGCACTGTGCGTTATAACATAGGCATCGAGGAAGGCACGTTAGATGGGGCAATATAACCCGTGCGAAGACAAGTGTGGCATGACATATTCACGGGGTGGTGTTACAGTGCACATGGGCTAGAGAGTGTCATAGCATATGCACTAGCTAGTGGAATACAACACAGAGGTGTGTGGCACTCGGCAGGCAATGGTGGGTGTAACACAGCATTGGGCTCTGTCAGGAGCACGCTGTGACTCTCAAGTGATGTTCGTCCCCTTTCCAGAGAGTAAAATAAAAAGTATTACACATCCGGCAGTGGATGTGTGTTTTATTAACCGTGAGGGGGGTTTCTTGCATAGTTTTGGTCGAATTTTTGTCGAATCCCCTTTGAATGGCTTGGTGTGCATGTGTATTAAATGTGCCCGTCAATAGCTACCCATGTTTGTATAAATAAACGACAAGGGTGTCTACCAGGATTAGGCACGGTAGGGCATCAGACATGTCAGAGCTTCACTAGTGGTGTAAATACATTCCACGTGGATTCATTGCATGCATAGTCGCCTTTTAATGAATATCACGCAAATCGTCATGGTGATAGGTACGTACGGTTTGTCCAGCATGTCCTAGGTGTGTCTATAAATATATTTTTTTTTTAAATAATAAAAAACAGTGGCCGGCCCTGGGGATTGGGGTCAAAAAAATATAATTAGGAGACTGGCCCTGGGGGATGGGGTCATCAGGGCCAATAAATTAGAATAAGAAGGGGAACCAAACAGCCCCCCTTCTTAAAAAACTAAAATAAATAAAAGACTGGCATCGTGCCGGAGGCCATGCCCCCTCCGTGCAGCACTCTGCAAACGCGCCCCCAACAGGCATCTCCAGTATGCACCAGGGAGCTGCGCTGCAGCCAGGTGTTCTGAGGCCAAGCCCCTTTTTACACCTCTCTGCAACGCAGCTCTGTGGCGCTTACTGGAGGTACCTAGTGGTCTAGTTTGACCCTAGGGACCCTTAGGATTCAGGGGGACTCTCAACTTAGAACAGCCACAGGGCGCATTTACACAGTGGTGAAGGGAGGGGACGGGGCCTGAGGTGACGTGTGCAAACACGCACTATGGCATGTTTTAAATTGGGGATATAATTTCCCTTCAATACTGAGGGCCCCTGGGGGCTAACTAGCCCACCAAGTGCTTCCAGTAAGCGCCACTGAGCTGCATTGCAGAGAGGTGGTCCAGGCCGTGCCACTTTTTACACCTCTCTGCAACGCAGCTCTGTGGCACTTACTGGAGGTACCTAGTGGGCTAGTTGGACCCTAGGGACCCTCAGGATTCAAATGAACTTAATCTCCCAACTAAAAATGGACACAGGGCGTGTTTACACAGTGGTGAAGGGAGGGGACGGGGCCTGAGTTAATGTGTGCAAAAACGCCCTGTGGCCTGTTTTAAGAGGTAGTTTTAATCCCCATGCCCTATTATACACTAGGGGCTTACAGAGGAGGTCATGCTAATCACAGGGGGACCCCAACGCATAATGTTCCCTAGTGTATGTAGGTGTTTTCACTGTATTCTAAGTGTCTTTTAACATAGCACTGGCTCTAGGACTGGTTAGTCAGACTCAGTTATCACCAGTATCCGTCTGAAAAAGTTGAGGGTACAGGATGATTTTGCAACAAGGCTTCTTTCTGCTCTTCTTTTTGTTCTTTCTGCACGTTATCCTTCTTCCTGCACTTATCTTCGTATTTGAGGACTTCTGTCGCTTCTTTCTGCACTTCTTTTGTTTCTTTCTGTGCATTTTTTCTTCTTTCTTCACATGTCCTATCTCTGTAGGCATAGTTAGAAATTAGCATTTAAAAAACCTTTGAAATTCACTGAAAAAACCATGGGTTTCACACACGTTATAGTTAGGAATTAGCATTTAAAAAACCTTAGAAATTCAATGAAAAAACCAAAGGTTTCACACATGTTATAGTTAGCTGGACATTTCACTCGTAAAAAACCATTGAAATTCCCCCGTTATAGTTAGTTCAGCTAACTATAACTCGCGCGCCCGCAATGCACTACTGATGACGTCACATATTACATCACTCATGACATGGTCACTGACATCACTCATGACATCACTGATGACATCTCAAATGACATCACTGATGACATCACTGATGACATCATCCAGTGATTGTGTGTTTTTATGAAAATTATATATTTTTTATATTTATGTATATCTCAAGGTCAAAGGAAGAATAAATGGGTATATAAGTGTCTAAATGGATACTTTTTTTTTGAATTTTTTTTGTGTAACTGACTGTTTAAGTGTATCATAGTGAATACATGGCTTACTGAGTAATCTTTAAATATTTAAATATCTGTATCAGTTTCTTACTTTGTGTATAAGTGGCTGCATGGGTTGGTGAGTAGCTACATGAGTGTCTATATAGGTTATTAGTTGGTTTTTTATCACTATGAGTGTCTGAGTTTCTGTATGGTTCGGTGGGGGGTATTACTTAGTGCATAGGTGCATGAATGAGTGACTCACTGTTTGTATGTGTTGAATACAGCATGTGTGCAGGACTGTATGGGTGGATGAGTGTGTGCATGGGTGTGTTAGTGAGTGAATGACTGTCTCAATAGTGTCTTTATGAGTAACTACATATGTTTTAAACTAGTATATGTGACTATTGGTGTATATAAGTGAGTATATGTGAGAGTGAGAGATTGGAAGAGTTCCTGTATGAATAAGTATGTGTTTCTATAAGTGATTGTTTAAAAGAGTAAGTATATGTAAGTTTCTGTAGAAGTAAGTGTGGTGGTGTGTGTATAACTGTATATGCAAGTAAATGGATGATTGATTCTTTATTAGCATGAGTGACTATGTGTGTGAGTTACTCTATGGATGAGTGGCATTGTGTAACGGGATGTACAGGTGTATGAGTACATATGATGAGTGAGTACATGTATGAGTGACTGTAGAGGACTGTTGGTGAATTACTGTATGTGTATGTGGTTCTTAGAATTACTGAATAGGTTGTTGTAACTGATATTGATATGTTCATTATTTTGAACATTTTAGTTTCTATTTTTGAATGTGTGTTTCAATGGTTATATTAGGGGGAGAGGAGGTCTGCCACTCTATCACAAGGATGATGTCATCAGTGATGTCATCAGTGATGTCATTTGAGATGTCATCAGTAATGTCATGAGTGATGTCAGTGACCATGTCATGAGTGATGTAATATGTGACGTCATCAGTAGTGCATTGCGGGCGCGCGAGTTATAGTTAGCTGAACTAACTATAACGGGGGAATTTCAATGGTTTTTTACGAGTGAAATGTCCAGCTAACTATAACATGTGTGAAACCTTTGGTTTTTTCATTGAATTTCTAAGGTTTTTTAAATGCTAATTCCTAACTATAACGTGTGTGAAACCCATGGTTTTTTCAGTGAATATATATATATATATATACATCCCATGCTTGCAGTCTCAAAAGAATCCGTATCCACGGAAAGCAGAAACCACGCAGATCCAAAGTCAGGCACAATAGTTGTTAGTTTATTTTAAAGCTGAGTCTTCATAAACATCTGACGCGTTTCGGGCATCCGCCCTTGCTCACAGACAATCAGTTAAATAAAATGAGCCCATTTTATACATCAAGGCTTTCAATTGGCTGCATTTTTTTCACCATTTTTCTACACCATGTGACATTTAGAAAGTGAAGACACATTACTCAAACTTAGAAAGTCTGTTTTCCAAACAATGCATATTGGACCACATTGAACATACTGTGCAACTAAATAACAGGTTAAAATCCAAAATCATCAGGCGCAAATAATGTATATGTTCTAACATGATAATTATGCAAAACATATATAAACACGTATCATTATTTAGTATAAAATACATAAAACTCCATAGTCATTTATTCAATAATATCCAATCTTAATTGACCGTGCAAATAACGCAATAAAGTGCAAATATTTTAGATTAAAATTCAATATATATACAAATAATGTGCAAATTACGCAATAATATAAACACAAAGAATTGTGCAAATAATGCAAAATTGTCAATAATTCAATATATTTTTTGGATATAAGTACCAAACCATGGAGATAAAAATGCAAAAAATGTCTAAACACATATAATGCAGTTCGCATGTTTAAAATAATGATAATATTGTGTTGAAAACCGCCTGAGAGTTGAGCTATGAAAGATGTTATAAAGCATTGTGAGCGAACTCACTATTATTAATTGTATGGTCTAAACAGACATATCAAAGAGTCTATGTCTAATAAATGAAGTGAAAAAAACACATTTATATATTCCTGAACCATGTAATTAAACACACTAGGAAAAATAAAATTGTGAATATAAAAAGAAAATGGGATCAAAAAATGGAAATTCATAATATATATGCGTGGAAGCAGGCAGGGCAATACACTCCATAGAAATCTTACCATATGTAATACATAATGCGAAGTTAAAGAAATACATGTAGATCCTCAGCTGTGTTAAGCCCATTAGGGAATCTGCTGTCTAGTTTTAAAATAAATTCAGATTCTAATCTTCTAAGCATTTTATCCCGGTCACCCCCTCTCTTGGTTTTAGGAACTGAGGCAATTACAAAATAATTGAGGCATTGTAAATTATTATTGTGACAAGCCTTGAAATGCCTCGCCACCGGATACAATGCATCATTGTTTACAATGGCACATAAATGCTGAAGAATCCTAACATGTACTGGTTGCCGGGTACTCCCGACATATCTAAGATCACAGGTACAAGTTAGTACATAGATAGCGAATTCGGTTTTACAAGTAAAAGATCCACGTATATCAAATGGATCTGGGCTGAATGGTGTGCAATATTGGTTGGTGTTTTTACCAAATTTGCACGCTCTACATGTAGAGCAGCGCTTGAACCCCGGCCGGGATTTCAACCCCTCTTCTTGTTTTCTGAGCTCGGGAAACTCATGGCAAACTTGGGTCCTTAAAGAGGGTCCCCTCCTGTATGTAATTATTGGCCCATCCGATAATCTAGGTTTTAAGACCAAATCAGTTTTTAATATCGGCCATCGTTCTTGAACAATGGACCTGATTTGTCTCGCCTGTTTGCTATAGGCTATAATGAGCCTGGGGGTCTGGTTGTTGTTTGTAGAGTCATTATCAACAGAAACATTAGGTGTTGTTGATAATAGTGACTCACGAGTTCTAGCTTCCATTTTAAGAACTGCATCCCTCAAAATAGATTCCCTATAGCCTCTTTGTCTAAATCTTTCCAGAGCTTCAGTAGTACAATTTTTAAGATCATCAGCTTCACTGCAGATCCGTTTGAGCCTCAGTAATTCTCCAAACGGAATATTATCGATAACATGTCTAGGATGTGCACTGCTGGCATGAAGAGTATTGTTTCCAGCAGTGCTTTTTCGATAAAGTTTAGTGGCCAAATGATTCTGATGTACAAATACTTTAACATCTAAAAAAACAGCTTCACACTCACTGATGGAAGAGGTGAATCTAAGATTTTGCTGATTAGTGTTAAGTGTAGTGACAAAATTGGTCGCACTGGCAAAATCACCACGCAATAAGATAAAAACATCATCAATAAATCGCATCCAAAGTACCACATGCTCTTTATACATATCATGATGTGCTAGTCTGAGGACATGCTCCTCCCACCAGCCTACATGTAAACATGCATAGCTGGGAGAGAAGCATGCCCCCATCGCCACACCACGCTTCTGAATGTAAATATCATTTCCAAACAGAAAGAAGTTGTTATTAAGACACCAGCTGGTAAGTTCCATCAGTAATTTGTTATGGTTATAACAATTGATCGGCCTTTTGCCCAGGAAAAATTCCAAGGCCTTTAATCCAGATGCGTGGTCAATACTTGTGTAAAGCGATTCGATATCTAGCATATCATCGCTCCAACCAGCATCTTTAATCTTACCAATGAAGTCCCCAGTATCTCTGATGTAGGTAGGAAGACCCTTTACCAAATCCTGCAGGAAGTAGTCGATATATTCAGTCACATGTTCCGCTACTCCCGCAATGGCAGAGATAATAGGTCTCCCAGGCACTGGAACAACTTGTTTGTGGACCTTGGGTAAAAGATATAATTTTGGTAGTAAAGGATGCTCAACATGTAGAAACTCAAATTCCTGTTTGGAAATCATGCCTTCCCTTTTCCATTTCATCAAAAGTTTTTTCAGGACTTCTCTGGCTTCATTGAAGTCCTTGATGGTACTCTTGGAATAGCATGATGGATTATTGAGCTGATTCATTGCTTCCCTGATGTAGGCTTCCTGCGGCCAGATAACCACGTTACCTCCTTTGTCAGCAGTGGCCACAATAATCCTATAGTCATCACTCAATTTTTTGGTTAACAATGTATAGTCCTTTTCATGCTGGCTTTTATATCTTTGTTTGTGTTTGATCCTGTGGTGTAGCTTTTTAAGATCATCTACAATTATATCTTGAAAAACATCAATAGAATCCCTAGGCATTGTGGGGATAAATTTCGATTTAGGTTTGAACGGACTCAGGTTGGCTCCTAATTGTTCAACCGAGGCCATTCTAAGCTCCTCCTGAGTGGAAGTCATATCAAGATCAATCGTATCATTAGTAGCCAGTTGATGCATTGTCAAAAAGGTTTTGGTGTCTCTCGCATGTAAATTCAAGGGGTTCATTGCAACAGCAGTGTCAATGGTTGAATTCTTTTCATTTTCATTTTGACCCTCCTTGACACAAAAGAACTTTTTTAATTTAAGTTTTCTGATGTAAAGATAAATATCAACTCTCGTTTTTGTATAGTTGAAGTCTGAAACCGGACAGTATGTTAATCCAAGACTTAGAAGTTGTTTCTCGGCTTCAGTAAGGGTGACTGTGGATAAATTTATAATTTCATTATTTATTAATGCTTTTTTCGCCAATATTGCTTTTTTTGTTTTTTGGGCGATTTTATGTTTTTTCCGACGTTCACTCCTCCTTTTATTACATCTTGTTCAATTTGCTGTTGAGTCTTTGGTGGTGGTTTGGTTCGTGGTCGAAGTGTTTGGAGCCTGTCCGACACTAAAAAATCCACCTCTTCTCCTAAGTCTAAAACAATGGCATTGGGGTCCCATGTGCTGCAGACTTCCTCGTCCGACGAAGGTCCGCTTGTTAGTGATTCAACATCACTTGGCTCTTGATTTATATTTGTTGCTTCATTGAGCACAGTAGAACTAAACGTTGTTGTACGATCTGTGGGCCTAGCAGATTTAGTTTGTTGTGACTGTTGCGCAAATTTAGATCTTTTCGCATTATCAAATTTCTTGGTGAAGGTGTAAATACGGCCCTGGGCATAATCATCCTTGTCACGGGCGAACTTGTACACCTTTCGCGCCTTGATCTTATCTTCCTGTTTCACGAGCCTCTCATTAATTGATTTGCGTATTTATATATATATATATTATCTACTGGCGGTCGCCAGTAGATAGTTATAGTTACAACCTAGTTTCCATAGGAAATCTCAAAATTCTATTTTGAATAACTTTGGCGCCGGTTGACGAATCCTCGCGAAATTTTCAAAACTAATGGGGCGCTCCATTCAGCTCCTACCCTGAAAGTCTTGGGGTGATTCGTCAAGCGGGGGCCGAGAAAAAGGGGGGGTCCCAAAACGCGTTTTCCCCATGCATTTTTCCATAGGACCTTTAGTCGCAGCTACAGCCCGAACGGCTGAACAGAATTACGTGGAGTTTGGCAGAGAGGTAGCCATAAGGTCAAGGAAGTGCCTTTTGCAGGTCTGGTGTAAATCTGTTTAGTATTTCCTGAGAAAATAGCATTTAAAAGCATATCAATATCTATACGGGCGCACCGTGCGCGCACCCTGCCGTGCGCGAGCGCAATTCTGATTGGTTGTTAGATGTCGGTAAACATTCGAATCGGTCGAAACCAGGAAGTGTCGGCCGCCATTTTGTCTCTCGCAGTCTGAGGGGGTGAAAAACAAAGGTGGAGAACGTGAAAAGGGGGCAGAGTGGACAGTTCCTGACCCCCTAGCCTTGGTCAGGGGGTCACAGAAGGACCCCCAAGGGCGAAAAAAACAATTTTTTTTTGTAAACAATCGCAAGGTGCGCGCACCCTGCGCGCACTGCGAACCGTGGGCGCTCGGTGCGCACACAGCATCAGCAGAGGATTGCGGTCGCGTGAGTTATAGTTGCCTCCAGTAACTATAAAGGGGGAATTTCATTGGTTTTTTACGAGTGAAATGTCCAGCTAAGTATAACATGTGTGAAACCTATGGTTTTTTAAGTGAATTTGCAAGGTTTTTTAAATGCTAATTCGTAACTATAACGTGTGTGAAACCTATGGTTTTTTCAGTGAATATATATATATATATATTCAGCTCCAGTTTGCCCATAGGCAGGGACACACTCGGATCACTGACATGCAAATTGCTTTTGGTAAAAATGCTCCTCTGAAGAGACTGCTTTCACAGCTCCTCAATCGGTTACAGGTCAATTTCGCCGACGCGTTTCGAAGCTCTGTTGCTTCTTCTTCAAAGGCTCGACCTCTGTGTTAAGCGCTTGTCACACCCTCTATTTGAAACGATTCCACGCCCATGGATGGGCAAAGCATAATGGACCTTGTGGTGTGAATTGCAATTCAAACCCTGAATGGGTACACGTAACTCTCCGCTGTTACTGGCACAATTCAAAGCCCTCACATGGGCCTCTGTACAGGGGTGCATTTCAAATCCATAGTCAATGTCCCACTCGTGAGGCTCGGTGAATCCTTAGCCTCGTGGCACCCAGTTGATTCGGGTTGGTGCATCTCCTCGCGGCAAGGGCGGCCGCGATTTACATTCAGCTCCAGTTTGCCCATAGGCAGGGACGCACTCGGATCACTGACATGCAAATTGCTTTTGGTAAAAATGCTCCTCTGAACAGACTGCTTTCACAGCTCCTCAATCAGTTACAGGTCAATTTCGCCGACGCGTTTCGAAGCTCTGTTGCTTCTTCTTCAAAGGCTCGACCTCTGTGTTAAGCGCTTGTCACACCCTCTATTTGGTGCCTCGTGGCACCCAGTTGATTCGGGTTGGTGCATCTCCGCACGGCAAGGGCGGCCGCGATTTACATTCAGCTCCAGTTTGCCCATAGGCAGGGACGCACTCGGATCACTGACATGCAAATTGCTTTTGGTAAAAATGCTCCTCTGAACAGACTGCTTTCACAGCTCCTCAATCGGTTACAGGTCAATTTTGCCGACGCGTTTCAAAGCTCTGTTGCTTCTTCTTCAAAGCCTCGACCTCTGTGTTAAGCGCTTGTCACACCCTCTATTTGAAACGATTCCACGCCCATGGATGGGCAAAGCATTATGGACCTTGTGGTGTGAATTGCAATTCAAACCCTGAATGTACACGTAACTCTCCGCTGTTACTGGCACAATTCAAAGCCCTCACATGGGCCTCTGTACAGGGGTGCATTTCAAATCCATAGTCAATGTCCCACTCGTGAGGCTCGGTGAATCCTTAGCCTCGTGGCACCCAGTTGATTCGGGTTGGTGCATCTCCTCGCGGCAAGGGCGGCCGCGATTTACATTCAGCTCCAGTTTGCCCATAGGCAGGGACGCACTCGGATCACTGACATGCAAATTGCTTTTGGTAAAAATGCCCCTCTGAACAGACTGCTTTCACAGCTCCTCAATCGGTTACAGGTCAATTTCGCCGACGCGCTTCGAAGCTCCGTTGCTTCTTCTTCAAAGGCTCGACCTCTGTGTTAAGCGATTGTCACACCCTCTATTTGAAACGATTCTACGCCCATGGATGGGCAAAGCATTATGGACCTTGTGGTGTGAATTGCAATTCAAACCCTGAATGGGTACACGTAACTCTCCGCTGTTACTGGCACACTTCAAAGCCCTCACATGGGCCTCTGTACAGGGGTGCATTTCAAATCCATAGTCAATGTCCCACTCGTGAGGCTCGGTGAATCCTTAGCCTCGTGGCACCCAGTTGATTCGGGTTGGTGCATCTCCTCACGGCAAGGGCGGCCACGATTTACATTCAGCTCCAGTTTGCCCATAGGCAGGGACGCACTCGGATCACTGACATGCAAATTGCTTTTGGTAAAAATGCTCCTCTGAACAGACTGCTTTCACAGCTCCTCAATCGGTTACAGGTCAATTTCGCCGACGCGTTTCGAAGCTCCGTTGCTTCTTCTTCAAAGGCTCGACCTCTGTGTTAAGCGCTTGTCACACCCTCTATTTGAAACTATTCCACGCCCATGGATGGGCAAAGCATTATGGACCTTGTGGTGTGAATTGCAATTCAAACCCTGAATGGGTACACGTAACTCTCCGCTGTTACTGGCACAATTCAGAGCCCTCACATGGGCCTCTGTACAGGGGTGCATTTCAAATCCATAGTCAATGTCCCACTCGTGAGGCTCGGTGAATCCTTAGCCTCGTGGCACCCAGTTGATTCGGGTTGGTGCATCTCCTCGCGGCAAGGGCGGGCGCGATTTACATTCAGCTCCAGTTTGCCCATAGGCAGGGACGCACTCGGATCACTGACATGCAAATTGCTTGTATATATATATGTTTTTTCATGCATTTATCTTTTGACATTATGTTTCTTGTTTCTTATTTTTGTAATGTCACACTGGTCTTGTATATTATTCTTGTATATACTACATATACTGCATGCCAATATTGCTTTTTTATTGATGCTATCATTAATTTCATTCCTCCATAAATCATGCCATGCTTATGTGTGCTGTCTGGTTGAGTTATCATTAATTTTGTTCTGTTATTTACCCCTATTCTGTAGGGTGTGTGGCATTGGTTATGCAAAAAACGTTTTGAGTTGAGGATTGTATGTACCCTAACGCTAAGTTTTAGGGTTGTGTACCCTAGTGCTATGTTGTAGGGGTGTGTGCCCTAGTGCTCTGTTGTAGGGTCATGTACTCTAGTGCTATGTTGTAGGGTTGTGTACTCTAGTACTGTGTTGTAGGGTTATTTACCCTTAAGTGTGTTGCCTGAGTCTGTTGGTCCCATCAGGCATACAGCATACACAAGCGTTGAAGGGTTGTGTATGCTGATGTGCATTGCCTGAGACATTTTGGTCTGTCAGGCGTACAATTTGTGTGTGCATTGCAGGGTCCTGTACCCTAGTGTGTGAAGGCTGAGACTTCTTGTCCCAACAAGTGAATAGTAAGTATGTGCATTGTGGGGTCTGTAGCCTAGGGTTGAGGGTAGAGTCAAGTGCCGTAGTTTGCGAATGTGGTACTTTACTTTCCTTTTGTGATCAGAAGGGAGTAAGTTAGGGTGTTACATCTTTGAGGTGTCCTTATTTCTCCAAGTTCTGCATAGTACTACATTGGTGTAATTTTAATTTATTTTATGTCATAGGACTGCTTTTTTTCCTTTCCTTCTTTGGTCCTTGCAATTTGCAATGAGTTTGTTTTAACTTGTATGTCCTTTTCTTGTGCTTATGATATTGTATGATGTGTATTTACATAGTGCATTGTTTTATATTGTTAATTGTTTTCCCTAAGGGAAGGAGATGCGTTGGGACTTGAATTGTTACTATGCATCCTTTCCCGTAGTTACCTGTTCCCAGCTGCTCAGCCAATATGAATGTGAGGAATGCTGGAGTGCTTGTGATGTAATGGAATGCTGAAGTGCCTTGTGTGGTTTAGAGAGTGTCAGTGTGTGGTCTGAGCGGAAAGGAGGCTGTTCCTAGTGGGGCTATTCGCTACCTACTGCTTACTTACCATCTTAATAATCCTGTATATAAGTCTTAATAAATCTTATTCATATAACCTAAAAGAATGGGCCTTCCTTCAATTACAAAAGAATACCATCACTCTGCAAATTCTCCAGTACACAATTTCTTTTGAGAGCATATATGTTCGAAACTATTGAATTGTCATATTGAACAAACAAAAGATGATCTAGAGACCTAGCAAATCTATTACTCAAGGCAGTGGGTCATATGTTTTGCTGCAATATTTATTTATGTCTTCAACAATAGAACAGTATACAATTATACAAATTCATTTCTGTCACTAGAAAGAAAATATTCTATGGAATCATATCAGAAATCAGTTGCTGTTGCTTCTAAAATGTGTGGGTCTATCACAGAATCCTTATCCTTTGGATGTGATGTGGTCAACATAAACAAGGAATGGTATATATGCTGGCCTGCTGTGAGTGCATCTAATCATTATTAGAATGACAAATAAACTCCACTGATGCCATCAAATCCCTATCTAGGCAGTAGTTGCAGAGTGGCTCTGCATTCTGTTGTATGACTGCTATGTGTCTGGAAATAAAGGTACAGAATTTCTCTGACAGAATGAGTAACGACTTACTTGAGGAACAGAGACTGAGAATAATTATTGGCTTAAAATACGGGTCACACCTGTAAGAAATTGCTGCGCATTGCCTAAGATTTAAGAAACGCAGCACTTTCTCTCCTTACTGTGATTGAACTGCTGGTCCTTGGAAGCCTGGGTGTAATGATCCATGCTTCTTAATTCTATTTCAATGTGCTTGAAAAATAGAAAATCTCAGCGACATGACTGTGATTGAAATATGAAGTTATCTCAGCTGAATGGCTGTGCTTAAAAATATGAAGGCAAGCATTTGTCCTTTCCCACGGATCCCATGGAAGCCTGCTGCCTAAGCTGCTTGCCACCTCTTTTATTCAGTTAATTATGGATAGAGGAAAGAAAAAATAATGTATACTGTTGCCACTCTGGTGATTCTTATTACATATTTCAGAATACGTGATAGAAGCTGCATATTGCATAAATTGAGCATGTGTGATAGTCAGATAGAATGGTGACATACACCCATTTCAGTAGAGCACCTTTAGTGACATACATGCGGCCTCTTTGATTTGTAAAGATTATACAGCTATAACGGACTGCAGGAAAAGTTACACCAGCCATCTATGGCATGTGCGTTCTTGTGACATACTGTTGCCATTGCTATCTTTGAAAGTGCCTAGACTTTATTATTCATGCCTATTGTATGTATACATAACAGATTACTTTGCTCAGACTCTTTTCTACTTATGAATCAGGTCTATAGAGTGTGAGGGCATATGTTGATAGAGATACACATACAACTATTCCCTACCATCTGAAAACATGGGTCTTCAGACAGTGCTAGAAATTTTTAAAAATCATAACCCTCGAACAGATACTGTCAGCTATCACCAAGACCAATAGTCTGGTCTCAAATGAGAATAAATATATCATTACTATCACCTTTTTAAGCTGAATATGCACAAAACACCTTAGAACACTGCCTTTAGGGAATGTGGATAGGGGTTGAGTGAACACCGCAACAGTGGGGCCGAATCCATGAACTAGCTCTCAAAATGTACACTATAAAGGTGGAACTACACCATTTTCTCAAGGTTTTCAGTATCTGGAAGTCTACTGCAATCATGAAACCCATGCATAAACATACTCTTGAAAGTGCCCCACACAGGTGAAATCTACTTTTAGGAAAGCAGTATGTGTCCCCTCAGTAATTTTTGTCCCCGAACCTCCTACTGTTAACATTAAACATATATCAGAGGTTATCATCATGAGGAATGTTTAAAACAGCAAACAAATTGGATGCAGGCATCTCTTTACATGCCTCACATGGGGACATATGTACAAGCCCCTATCGCCACCGGTGCATCACTTTTTTTGATGCTCCAGGGGACTAGCGCAATTTGCCTTGTTTCCAAGGTGGTGCTAAGCCACTTAACATGGCTTAACACCACCTTGTAAATATGTCTCTGCGGCAAAGGAGCAATGGGTTTTGCTGTGGGCGTTCCACCGCAACACCCATTGCTTTTTGATGCTGCCCCAGATTTACAAGGCTGAGGCAGCGCTAAAAACAGTGTCATTGTAAAGCCATGGATTACCAGGCGTTAGAATGGCACTACGGGAAGAAATTCTTAATTTCTCCTTGTTTTTTGCTCTTTCCATGTGTGCTGCATTTGCAGCTCACGTGGAAAGAGCAAATCGCCATGAGTGATTGTTTATGTGCAGGAAGATGTCTCTTCCTGCACATAAACAATCTCCCCTGCAGCGCAGGCACCCTTCGAACATGGCAGCAGGGTGCCTGCACTGGCGCCAGCAGCATTTTTTTGTGCCAGCGCTAGAGGAAACACAGGGGTACGCCGTATTTGTGTGAATACTGCACATCCCTGCATTTTAAATATGTCGGAGTGCGGCTCTGCTGAATTTGGCTTCAACATTTTTTTTTAAATATGCCCCATAGTCTTCAGAGATCTGATGGTGAATGATGTTCTCCAAAATGTTTTCAGACCGTGAAAGTGTTTTAGTCCACTTAGCCTAACCTACGGGAGCACAGGGTTAAATAGATCACATTAATGACTTTTAACTCAAACCACAAAAGATAATGAGGTGTAGTTTGATATTTGAAGGCGTGTGTCCTTACTGTAAATGTAAATACTGAACAACAACTACCACTGTGGTGTCCAAATCATTTGGCAAGCAAATTATGGCAGCTAACATTTGAACTGAAATTATTCATGGTGAATAGGGTTAACAATATTCTGTCAAATATCTGGCCTCTTCACTAATCCAATTTAGATTTCTCAGTATCACTGTCCACAGCGCACACATATGGGTCCAATAACTTAGAAAAAAAATACAGCTGAAATGGTTGTTTGGTGCTATACATTGTTTCTTTCCTTGACAAGTTTCCATGTTTCATTCTCTCTTTGTCAATAAGGTATTCCTCGAACATTGTCGTTTTCTTTTTTTTGCAGCAAGAGTTTTGTGTCTATTACAGGAAGCAAGACTGGGAACATCTCTAGAGGGAAGTCAAAACAGCGTGAGGAGAGGAGGGCGAAGCAAAATAAAAGATAAACAAAAAATATTTAAATGGGAGATGTAGCATCATGAAGGGAGTAAAAACAGCGAGATTTCTGCGTAGGTAAGCAGATGAAAAAGCGAGGGACAGAGCAAGGTAACGTATGCCTTCTCATGGGGTGCTAAATGCAAAGGAAAATAAGCACTGGCAATACCAATAGGTCTGGCGATAACATGGTAAAGCATGGAAAAACCATGTGTTCATGTCTGTGTTTTCATGAGTTAGCACAGTAAAACTAGATCTGTTTTATTGGGTAAATAATGCTTAGCATTGTATAATTTTACAGATAGGAAAGGAATTCCCAGAACTTTCCAGGATTATGCCTGAAAATGCAGATGCTGTTTGTTTCCAGGTATAGCCTGGAAAACTTTGGTGAATTCCAAAACGAGTATTTGGACACTCAAGAGAGAAAACATACAGGTGCAAATTTGCTCATTTATACAGTGATTGCTACTACTGGTAAGGCCGCTGAGCGATCACATTAGAATCCCATTCATTGCGCCATTTCAAAGTGGTTAGAAGGGTGTAGGATGCAGTTTGTCTTGTTAGTAGGCATGAGGTGTGGTTCAGGAGGTTCAAAAATGGGCTTCAAACATGAAGTAGCTAACAGATAGCTGCATGTACATGGGCAGTGTTGCAGATTACTGTAAGAAGAGAAGCAGCTGGGTGTGTTAATATCGTTAGTTAAAAATCAATTCGTACTTGTCAAGTCTTATTTGGCGTCAGTGTCGATGTACTGCAGAGGCGTTATAAGTTTGTTTTGTTCTACAAACTATTCTATTGTTTATGCTAGAGTGACATCAAGGCTCTGAATCCGAGGTACTTGCCCAAGCCTTTTGAACTATTTAGTTCCAAAAACCATATTGTCCTTCATGGTAACCTTACCCCTTTCTACCTTTAGTAAATGTAAATGTTCGGTTACATAGCGGCTATTGCCAGGTTTTGCTCTAAGCGCTACCGATTTAGCTAGATTGGTAAACAATCCATGGGAAATAAAGTGGTGTTCTTAAAATCACAGAATTGGAAAAGGCCAGTACTTGAACAATGCTCTTCTGGATTTATAGTAACCATGAATTTCTTTGTGCACCACTTAATATCTCAAATATTGCTCTTGTCAATCAATCTGACAAACAGGTATTATTATTAGCATGTATTACAATACAATTCTAATGGCACAAAGCATTAGACAAATGCTGACACCGTAACACATGTTTCTTTTTTTTCCTTTTTTTTTTCATAACTCATTTTATTGAAAATTGTATCTGATAGTGTAAGTACATTAGTAATTTAGCAAGGCGTCACAAATATCACTTGCATGTACATTCAGTAAAAAAGTCCCCTGTCGTACTTTGCAATTTGGGACCGCGTAGGAGGCAGGGCCCTACCCCTGTCTATCCCGGTATTAGCGAACCGCGAATGGTCAGTGCTTTGTATAACGTTTTAGCTATGAATGCACTGTGAATACGTTATTATACATCACTACGTGGGTTCCATCTTAGAGCGGTGGCCATCTTATGGTTGCCCTCACATAGGCTACATATCATGAAGCAAATACGGGCCTTTTAGAGCACATGTGCCTTCCTTTGACTTTTCTGTGACCTGGGCAGCTTAGCTCCGCTGCCCCAGGTCAGTCCGGTCTCACGAGCTCCCCGTCCTCTGGCCACCTGTGATTAGCATCAGGGCCTGACACACCATAAAACCTTTTCATCCTACACGAGCCTCCAGCTAATCTCTTTCACACCTGACTGTTCCTGCTTTATGGCTTGTTTTCCAAACAGGAGATGCTCATGTTTATTGGGGCCTATCGATATCTGATGTGGGATCTGAGCCTTGCTGGGTAAATAATTACGGGCTGGCTTAACTGGAATGTGGGATGGTCATCATGACTCTGCCTTTTCGTTTGAAATGTATACATTTGAATGACCATGCCATAAAACAAGGAATGTATGCCTGAGGCAGGATATTTTGTATTTAAGGAGAAGCCCGTTTCTGTGATTTTCAGCAGTCTCCTAAGAACATACGCGCTGTTGTACTTCTTGGATACCTGTAAATGGTCTGCAGCCAATAAACTGATCTTTGACTTCACCCAGAAGACTCTGTGTTTCTGTAGGTCTGAAACAGGAAGAACCCGAAGTCATAGGGTGTGTTCCCCTGCACCGCTGGGCTTAAAATTCCCAGTACTTCAGTTGGCGCCCAACTCGGTGCGATTTCAGCGGTACCGGCCCAAGCCAGAGGTTCGTGAGGAGCTTCGTGTGGAAATTCTGGAGGAAGGCCGCCACTTCATCGACCCCTGCATGTCGACGTGGTCCGAAAGTCTTTTCTGCGAGGTTCTGCGTCCCGACGGCTACGAAGGACTGCTGCCCTGATTAATCGCCCTGTTTTGGACCCTTGACGATTTTGGTAGAGCGAAACAATCGAGAGAGTCTTCTGGTGATGCCATTTATCATCGATATTCAGTTAAGTATAAGTGGAGCGTCTCCCAGTTTGAATTTGGTATCCTTCGGGAATATTTTGATTTGGAGTTTGCAAACCCCAAAGCCAGAGGACTCGTGTATTCACGAGACTATCGTAATCGATAATCCTTTGAAGTTTGGAACTAGACTAGTGGGCAAAGATGCCTGGTGCTAGTGTATTTGGAAGATTGTTTTGTTTGAGTTGTGGAAGGGATTTCCAGTTAGAGGACTCATGTCCGGTTCCTCCAATTGGAACTCCAACTTATGAGCTTTATGTAAAACATGGCATGGGCCCCATTGCATATAATGAAGTATGGATCCGATACACCAGAAAGGACGGTGTTTTAAAATGGCCCCAAAATGGTAGTTTCGATACAGATATCTTAGATAATTTGGGAGTGCAATTGTTTAAAAAGAAAGCCCGTCCGGCGATGTTTGATTCTTTCCGCCTATGGCGAAAGGAAGCCAAACAGAAGGAAATTAAGCTAGCGAAAAGGAATAAGAGAGAGAGAGGTATGTCAGTGATGCAAGCAGCTGTGCAATTTAAAGATAATGAGGAGGAGCAAATGAATGAACAGTTGCACAGACAGCGCAAACTAGGGATTGATAAATGTTACCCTGTTTTGTCACACCTTGTGCAAGATGAGACAGAAGAGAAAGAGAAAGATTCCCTAATGTCCCATTTGCTAAGTTCGCCACCCCCATATGCGCAAAATGCCACAGCACCTCCACAGCTTGTAAATGTGCAGCCTCCAGTAAATATGCCGCAAGCCTTCCCGCAGCCGCCAGCTCCTCTTCAGCTGGCTCCTATCCCTGCAGTGCAGCCCTCTCAAGGGTCGCCAGTTTTGTTACCTGTTACCCCCGCGCTTCCTGCGACTTTGCCTAGCACGCCAGCGGCTTCCCCTGGCGCTCCTTCTTACACTACCCAGGTACCTGTATCTGACTCCGCTTTTCTCCCCTCTGTTTATCCCCCCGTTCTCGCCTCAACTTCTCCTTCAGCACGACAACGACTAGCTAATGTAGTTACTAGTTTAATGTCGCCTCTCTTTGGGTCATCTAGTGCGACTCCTGGTTTACAGCATAAGCAATTGCGTAGTCAGCTGCCTGGTCCCGACGAGAAAGAGGTGTTAGATCATCTGGCGCGTAGGTGGATTGGTTTCCCTTCACTCTATGATGTGGAATCAGTTGTTAACGTTTTTCACCAATGGGATGCCCCAAAGCAGAGGTATGTCTTTGATAAGATGTGTGAATTCCTCTGTGAGGAATTGGAGGATAATGGTGCAAACCCAAACCCCCAGGAATTGTGTCGAGTGCGATTTGATTTTGAAACAGGTATAATTGTGGGCCCCAATGTAGATAAAGCAGTTGCGACTTTACTGTCCCTCAGAAATGGTGATTGTCAGTAATCGTTGTTTGAGCAGGATTTCCCTGTGGGGAAAAAGGGAAGAGCGCGACAATACCCTATGAGAGAAGTCCCTCCGGTATGGAAAGAAGCTGTTGCGGCTAATGCCGCTCAAGGTATTGCTGCTGCTCCAGCACATTTTCAGCGTGTTTGGGTGCATGTCCCATGGAAGCGATCTGAGGTGTTAGCGCTTAAGCAGACATTGCCTGACCCCCGTAAAAACCCTACCGGTTATTATAAGGAGTTATCACAAACTGCAGAATCATGTGTAATGAATTTGGCTGACATAGATATGCTGTTTGGGAATGTGGTTCCACATCCTTTATGGGGATCCATTCGTAATGTAGATCACGCCGCAGAATTGGGTAACACATGGGCTAATATCATTGCTGCGGATGCTGGCCAAGTTGGTGGCGCGAAACCTGACCCTTTAGTAGCAGAACTCCCTGGTAGAATTATCACATACATGAAGACTATAATGCCCGCGATGCGCGTAAATTGGGATAAACTGTCCGCATGCAAGCAGAAGAAGGATGAGACAGTGTCAGATTTCTTTACCAGGTTTGAAGAAACGTTTATCGACCACAGTGGTCAAGACATGAGCACTGAAGGTGGCCAACGGTTATTTGTTGATAAATTTGTGCAGAATCTACTTCCCGAGTTGTGTAAAAAATTAAAAGACTCAGAAAGTTCCTGGGCTGTTTCCTCTTCAGCGCAAATACTGGCTACTGCACAGTATAATGAAAATAGAGACAAAGATGAGAAGGATAGAACAGATAAGAAAACGAAAGAACTAAAAACAAAGGTCCTCTTGCAGCAGGCTTATCCACCACGTGGAGGACAGAATAATTATAGGCAAACCCAAGGTATCTATCAGCAGCCCCAACAGTTTCAGAATAATCAGCAATGAATGGGTATTATCAACGAATCCCTGTAGGTCCCAACCAATGTTCATATTGCAAAGAGGAAGGTCATTTTAAATATAGTTGCCCTAAATTAATGCAGCGTAACAGTAATGCGTATGGCGCAAGAGGTAGAGGTGGTCAGCAAGCTCCTAGAGGCAGAGGGCGTGGAAATGTTCCCCAGAACGCGCGTCCTCTTCCGCCTCAAAATACCATAAATAGCTTTGATCAGCAAGCCAATGCGACTGGTAAGACAGCTCAGTACTACAATAATGATTATTATGCAGAAGATGACAATGTAGAAGATAATGATTACTAGGACAGCCATAGACAGAGAGAGGGAGTTGTTTCAGTGCCAGTGGATCAGAGCGGACCTTATGTTAAAGTAACTACAGCAAATGTAACGGAGCCCTTTCTGCTGGATACTGGTGCTGCAAAGAGTTCAATAATGCATTCAAAACTCCCTGGCACGCCTTTGTCTGGCGAAATGAATGTCTCAGTAGGTTTTTCTGGCGCCCCAGTTAGGAACCCGATTTCTAGTCCTATGTCTCTTTCTGTTGGACCATGTGAGCTAAAAGCACCCCTCATTCTAACAACAGGTTGTGGTGAAAATTTGCTAGGATTAGATTTGCTAAAAAGATTGCATGCAACACTATATTGTTCTCCCTCAGGAGTACAACTTACATTAGGCAAGAAAGTGATTTCCCCGATGTATTTGTCTAAGAATGCAATGCCACCTGAATTGTCATCCCTTCCGGATGTCCTTTGGGCTACTGGTCCCAATGATGTGGGTCTTTTGGAAATACCGCCATATGTGGTCACTTTAAAAGCCAATGTCAGATTGCCACGTATTCCCCAGTACAAGATCTCCAATGAAGGTCAGAAAGCATTGCTAGCAATTGTCAGCGATTTGATTCAAAAGGGTGTAATTGAAGAGACAAGAGGCAACGTTTGCAATAGTCCTGTTTTACCTGTCTTAAAACGAACGGACCCTTCACAGCCACCTGTTTACAGATTTGTGATTGATCTTAGAGAGGTTAATAAGATTGTTGTGCCACAGTTTCCAGTTGTCCCTGATATAACTGCCTTGTTAACCATGATTCCAGCCTCCGCTGCATGGTTCTCAGTGATCGATCTGAAGAATGCCTTCTTTAGCATCCCAATTGCAGAGGAGAGCAGAGACATTTTTGGCTTTAGTTTAGGAGGTCGCAGCTTCCGCTTTAAACGCGCTCCCCAGGGCTACTGTGAAAGTCCATCAATATACAGTCAGGCTTTAAAAGCGCAGTTTGATGCACTGGTTTTGCCTAGTGGCGCTATCCTTATTCAGTATGTTGACGATTTACTGATCGCCGCGGATACTGAAAAGATTTGCAAAAACGCTACCTTGTCATTGTTGCGTCATTTGTCTGCCTTTCATCACAAAGTGTCTCTCTCAAAGCTGCAATATCGTCGACAAGAAGTGACCTACTTAGGTCATCTCTTATCGAAGGAGGGAAGGAAACTGACCCCAGAACGAATTCAAGCCATTACACAGTTGAGTGTGCCAAGAACACAGAGAGAAGTGCGTGCTTTCTTGGGCATTACTTCATACTGTAGGCATTGGATTCCTAATTTTTTCTTGTTGGCAAAACCTTTGTTAGCATTAACATGCAAAGACACACCGAATCCTATCCCATGGTCTGAAGAGTGTCAGAAAAGTTTTGTGGAATTGCGTAATGCATTATGTTCAGCTCCTGTGTTGGGTACCCCTGACTACAGCAAGCCTTTTACATTGTATGTTCATGAGAAAGATGGTTGCGCATTATCAGTGTTAACACAGCCTTTTGGCGACAGACCGCGTCCATGCGCATATTTTTCGTCAACCTTGGACGAGGGCATTGCCAAGTTGTCTGAGAGCCACAGCCATTGCAGCTATGTCTATTCGACAGTCTGCTGGCCTAGTAATGGATAATACATTGATTGTTATGGTTCCACATGCTGTGGACACATTGTTAAACAGGACCAAGACACAGCACTTAACTAGTGCGCGATTATCTGGTTATGAGCTGACACTGTTAGCAAACCATATACACATAAAGAGATGCAACACGTTGAATCCAGCTACACTATTACCAATCCCAGCAGACCTAGATGAGATTGAGCAACATGATTGTCTGTTCAGAACAGAAGAAGAGACGAAAGTAAGAGTAGATCTTAAAGATACTCCCCTGACTGAGTGTGATGGTACTTTATGGGTGGATGGTTCGTGTTTTAAGCTTCCAAATGGTGATACGACTGCTGCATATGCTATCACGACTTTGCACACGATTGCGGAAACTGCACGTGTGCCACAAAATATGGCTCAAGCAGCAGAATTGATTGCCCTTACGAGAGCATGCGTGTTGTCTGAAGGAATGAAAGTGAACATATATACGGATAGCCAGTACGCCTTTGGCGTGGCTCATAGTTTTGGGCGATTGTGGAAAGAACGTGGGTTCCTGACTTCGCATGGAGCTAAGATTCAGAATGGCAAGTTGGTGAATGATCTCCTTGAGTCGCTGACCCTACCGTCACAAGTTGCGATTATGAAATGCAGTGCGCACAAGAAAATCACTGATGATGTTGGTCGTGGTAACGCGTTTGCTGATGAAGTCGCTAAAGAAACAGCAAAAGATGTGACAACTCGAATGTATGTTGCAGGCCCTGCCAGATGGGTTGGTGATGTTGGAATGTGTGAAAACACAATAGAGAGTGTAAAGTCCCTTCAAGCTGAAGCCACAGAGAAAGAGTTGAGCAAGTGGAGAGAAAGTATGGGTAAGTTGGATGAGAATGGTTGTTGGATTGATCTGTCAGAACATAGGCGATGGTTGTTACCTGATGCATATGTGCTTCCAGTGGTTACTATGGCACATGAGATGGCACATATCAGTATGAAAGGAATCTGTAAGTTGTTGGCTCCAGTATGGCAGAATGCTGGAATTCCCAAGTGTGCAGAGAATGTGGTCAAGAATTGTATGGTATGCTTGAAGTACAACCCTGGTAGGGGAACCCCAACTCCAGCTGGTCATTTTGCGCCTCCATCATATCCATTTGAAGTTTTGCAGCTAGATTTTATCCACATGGAAAGGTGCAACAACCTGAAATATGTATTGGTGGTTGTCTGCGCTTTTTCAAAATGGATAGAGGCCTATCCCCTAAAAGACAACACTGCTCTATCCACAGCCAAAGCCCTTGTGAAGGAATTTTTCCCTAGGTTTGGAATGCCAAGAATGGTGTGGAGTGATAATGGGAGTGAGTTTGTGGGTCAAGTGATGAAGAATGTGTGTGAGGGAGTAGAGATAAAGCAGAAGTTCCACGCTGCAAATCACCCCCAATCAGCTGGATTAGTAGAGCGCTACAATGGCGCTCTAAAACTCAAACTGGCCAAAATCCAGGCGAGCTCAGGTCTTAAATGGCCTGATGCTCTGCCTCTAGCACTCCTGTCCACCAGAATGACCGTACACTCACGAGTGGGACT
This sequence comes from Triturus cristatus, assembly GCF_964204655.1. Classification (NCBI taxonomy): domain Eukaryota; kingdom Metazoa; phylum Chordata; class Amphibia; order Caudata; family Salamandridae; genus Triturus; species Triturus cristatus. The sequence continues at coordinate 431,543,346 of NC_140588.1, forward strand.
TAGCCCATATGAGATTATTTTTGGCCGCCCAGCTAATGTATGGGGTGTACCAAGACCGACGAAATTCAGTGAAATCGAACATCCAGTACTGCTTGATTACTTGTATGAATTGACGGCTAAATTGCGTGTTTTACTCCAACAGGTGCACGATACTCTTCCCCAGGCCTCTGAGGCTCCAGGAGACCCTATCAACCCTGGCACGTGTGTTTTGGTAAAAAATTTCCAGCGCAAAAGCAACGATGAGCCTCGTTGGATCGGCCCTCATCTCGTACTTCTGTCTACAAGGTCAGCTGTTCGAGTAAAGGGGAAGAAGAACTGGATCCACGCCGCCCACGTTAAAAGGATCCCTTTGCCTCTGCCGTATGACCAGTGGGTCCAGGAGGGTATCGCAGACTCTGAAACAGACACTGTACCTCATTTTGTGCCGTTCAGTGATGCACGCATAATAAGCACAACTTCCGCACAACAGAGTGACGATATTTTGCAAGAAGCTGTGCCACCGTCAATTCGATTGGACACCACAGAGCCTGAACTCTTGTTTCAAGATCAGACGGTACCTGGCCGGTTTCATTATAATCTAAGACCAAGGCCTATGGACAAATAAATATTCTTTTTCCTTACCCTTTTGTTTTTGATACCATAGCTCTCCCATCTGAAGGACTTTCTTGATTTTTGTTTTTCGAACCACCATCCGGGTTCAGCCGCAGGGTCGCGGTGCCAAGACTTTGGGGTACAGGCCGAAGACGTTAGGTCAACGGTTCTCGTTGGTCTAGGGCGTTCCCTGGACTGACAGGCGTACTCCTTAGCAGAAGAAACTCACCCGCCGCGAGCGGCACGATTAGAGGATGGAGTTTTGTAAGATGGAGAGACTCGCTGAGGAAATGAACTTTCAAGCAAAAATGTGTAAAATAATGAAGAGCAAACGTTTTGTATTATTATGTCTGTTTATATTATGTAGTATGATCGTGTTTACTGTAGGACTTGTATTCTTCTCCTCTCAAGAGCCCATTGCACCCACTGTACAGCCTATACCTCCTCCTACTATCTCCTCACACTCTTTCCACCCTCTGCCTGAACACGAACAAGCTAGACGATCAGAGTTTGTGAATAACTCGTTTATTGAGCTCCTGCACCAGCACCAACTAGTTATGAATACAATCAATTGTTGGGTGTGTGGTTTAATGCCACATACCATTAATAAGGGTATTCCTTATCTAGTGCTACCGTTTAGTTACAATGGATCGTCATGGGCATTCCAGACCATGTTTCCCTTTGCTCTAGATGCGTACTCCCCGCGACAGCCGCGTTCCATCAGACCTAGCACCAATAATAATGCTTTAATGAAAGGAGTTGCCGATATGAGCAGAGATATCGATGCATACTCATCTATTCCCAAAGAAGAGTTGAGAGCTTATGTAGGGTGGAACGCGACGGGGTATAGTATTAGTCTGGGTGAAAGACAGCGAAAAATCTCATCCCCAATCTGGGTCGTACCCCACATAGGTCGGTTCTGTTTGCAAGGTAATGGTCAGAATCCTAGAGCTCAACTGGGAAGAAGTGACTGTACTGAAACGTACACTTTTCCGTCACAGTTTTCCCCTGCGTTTTTGGATGCCAAGGGTACATATTTTATCTGCAATGACCGAGCATATACATGGTTGCCCCCTGCCTTCTCGGGCACATGTTATATTGCAAATTTGCTACCGCCAACATTTAATGCCGCCTCTGACTATCACAAGACCAGAGTTGTGAGAGGCGTGATTAGTAAGGAGGATACTGCCGGTCAGGAAGCGGGAGATTTCTTTTTGGGTTTCCTGCCGTTTTGGGGACCTATGGTCAATAGTAGGAACCTGAGACAACTGACTCGTGTGGTTGAATCTACTGTTAATGTTACGGCTGGTGCCCTTGGTAATTTGACAGCTGAGCTCCAAGCGGATCGCCTCATGACTTTGCAGAACCGCATGGTTCTAGACGTCATACTTGCAGACCGCGGTGGGGTATGTAAGGTTATCCAATCTAGTTGTTGCATTTTCATACCAGACAACGCTCCAACAGTTTATCAAGCCATCTCCAAACTACATAAAATATCTGAGTCCATACACGTGGATAAAGGAGATTGGTCACCGGTGGGGTGGTTCTGGGAACTGATATCTGCCTGGGGTTGGAAAGTTCTGATGGTCATTGGAATGATCTTAGCCATCCTTTTCCTGTTCTGTCTGTGCATACAGTGTGCTCCTGCGATATGTGGCCTCTGTGCTACATTATGTGTAAGGAAACCTGTATCGAGGGACGAGCTAAGTAATAGGATGATGCTACAGCAACATCTCCATGACTTCGTGAATATTGACCTAGACTCGGATTGAAATGAATATAGTTATTGCCTATGTAAGGGCAAAAGGAGGGTCTGTCGTACTTTGCAATTTGGGACCGCGTAGGAGGCAGGGCCCTACCCCTGTCTATCCGGTATTAGCGAACCGCGAATGGTCAATGCGGTATGTACAAGTGCTTTGTATAACGCTTTAGCTATGAATGCACTGTGTATACGTTATTATACATCACTACGTGGGTTTCATCTTAGAGCGGTGGCCATCTTATGGTTGCCCTCACATAGGCTACATATCATGAAGCAAATACGGGCCTTTTAGAGCACATGTGCCTTCCTTTGACTTTTCTGTGACCTGGGCAGCTTGGCTCCGCTGCCCCAGGTCAGTCCGGTCTCACGAGCTCCCCGTCCTCTGGCCACCTGTGATTAGCATCAGGGCTTGACACACCATAAAACCTTTTCATCCTACACGAGCCTCCAGCTAATCTCTTTCACACCTGACTGTTCCTGCTTTATGGCTTGTTTTCCAAACAGGAGATGCTCATGTTTATTGGGGCCTATCGATATCTGAGTTGGGTTCTGAGCCTTGCTGGGTAAATAATTACGGGCTGGCTTAACTGGAATGTGGGATGGTCATCATGACTCTGCCTTTTCGTTTGAAATGTATACATTTGAATGACCATGCCATAAAACAAGGAATGTATGCCTGAGGCAGGATATTTTGTATTTAAGGAGAAGCCCGTTTCTGTGATTTTCAGCAGTCTCCTAAGAACATACACGCTGTTGTACTTCTTGGATACCTGTAATTGGTCTGCAGCCAATAAACTGATCTTTGACTTCACCCAGAAGACTCTGTGTTTCTGTAGGTCTGAAACAGGAAGAACCCGAAGTCATAGGGTGTGTTCCCCTGCACTGCTGGGCTTAAAATTCCCAGTACTTCACCCCGTAGCATGGTGCAAACGGTACAGTTACTATCACAACATGTCACTACTTCCTCTTTGAAATGGAAGCTATGAAATCTGAATTTTTTTATGTTCAAAATATTTGATTGAGTTTTCATATTTAAGCAATAAACAGAGACAAAACAGAAAAATAATATTGAGAGAAAATACCTGATCACAATATAAACAGACAAGAACATCAATTGAATTACAGTAGGTAACATCAGTAAATATATTCATTGAAAAATAAAAGGGGAGGAAAAGAAACTTTAAAATAGAGCTACTATAGCGAGGATATTGGTCTACCATAATAGCAATAAAAAACTAGATATGAATAGATATAAATATATAATTAAGAAGATAAATATAAACAGGTTTCTAAAAAGAGTGATATGAGTTAGAATTATAATTAATACCCGTCAAGGATAACTGAGCTCCTCTTCTTAATAACCCATGACCACAAAGCATGAACTGACAACAGCGAAACATCTTCCCAAAAGAATGCAATGGATTTTAAAGCTGCTGATATTAGAAAATTGAATAGTTTACCTTCTAAGTCATTTATGTATTGCGAGAGAACAGCAGATTTGCAGATTAACATTTAGAATGAAACAATATCATGAATATTTAATATCTTTTTTATAATATCCCAAACTTCAGTCCAAAATTTAAAAACTAAAGGACAATCAAAAAGCATATGTTGTAATGTACCAGGATGTAATTTACAGTGCCAACAAGTTGAAGACTGAAGAAGTTTAGCTTGAAATAAACGTAATGGAGTCCATAAACAGTTGAATAAAATATAAGAGTTAGTTTGAGAAAGCGAGACAGGCAACCAACCAGAAATACTATTAAGCCAAATATCTTTCCATGCATTACTAGAAAAAGAGGTTGAAAGTTCATTATTCCAAAATACCGAAATCCTATTAATATTGGTTCCTAGAAAAACAGATAATTTTTTACATAAAGTAGAAACTCCATGAGATAAAGTGGAAACAATTTGAATATAAATCGATAAATCAGATTTACCATTAGAAGGAATAACATGAGGAAAAGAATCTAAAATCGAATGACACAAATATTCATATTTGGAAAGGTCTGACTGAGGTAAACTACATTTTGTGTGTAAAGCCTCAAATGATACTAAAGCATTGTTGTAATAGACATCTTTAAGATAAAATATACCAGCACTAATCCATGAGTACCAGAAACTGATATTTCTATTTAATTTAATGACTGGGTTATGCCATAATGACATGTCTTCTGTATTGAACATGGGTGACTGAAAAATGTAATCTAAATCATTAAAAATCAGTTTAGTGGATTTAAGAATAACAGATTTACGAAAAAATTGTGATTTATTAGACATGGTTAACAAAGTGGGTAGTGGAAATAGTTTTACTATTGATTTCTCGATAAGAAGCCAAGTAGGTGGATTACTTAAAAAGGAATGGTTAAACCATATGGAACTTTGTTTTAAAATAAAAGCTTGATGGTAATGAAAAAAGTCAGATAATCCAAAACCTGCATTACATTTGGGCATTTATAATTTTTTATAACCAATACGAGGTGACTTGTTATTCCAAAGAAATTTGGAGAGAAATTTGTCAACATCTTTATAAAACTTTAATGAAAATTGAGTAGGAATCATGGCAAGGGTGTAGAACATTTTAGGAGCAATAGTCATTGTAATAGAGTCCATTCTTTCCCACCATGAAAGGTGAAGTGAAGACCATTTGGATATTTTATCTTTAATATAATTTAAGATAAAGTCACAGTTCAATGTTATTGTTGATTTTATGGATGACGAGAACAGAATACCAAGATATTTCAAGTTATCCTTTTGCCAAATAATTTCATTCATAGGTATCATATCAGGAGTACAATAAATATTTAAAGGAAAAAATTCAGTTTTATTAGTATTTAACTTATATCCAGAAACTGTGGAGTACTTCAAAATAATCTTTAATAGGGAAGGGAATGAGGATATAGGATCACTAATAAATAAAAGTACATCATCAGCATAAGCGAAGGTTTTAATAATAGCGTCCTTACTATTGATTCCTTTAATTTTATCACATTTTCTTATAGAAGTAAGTAAAGTTTCAATACCTATAAGAAACAAAAGCGGGAAAAGGGGGCAACCTTGTCTTGTACCTTTAAAAAGTGAGAATTGATTTGAAACTTGGCCATTGCTAGATAAACGAGCAGTAGGAGCAGAGTACAAAGCAGAAATCATGCGGATAAATATGTCACCAAAATTAAATGATAGTAACGTATGGAATAAGAATTGCCAGTGAATTTTATCAAAAGCTTTCTCAGCATCTAATGTGAGAATTCCTCATGGTAGAGTTAAAGTGGAACCTTGCTCAATAACGTGTAACAAAGTTCTTGTATTGTTGGCAGAATATCTATTCTTGATAAAACCAGATTGATCTGGATGAATAATAGAATCTAACACAGGGGATAATCTAGAAGCAAGTATTTTAGCATATACTTTACAATCTTGGTTAATTAAAGAGATAGGATGATAATTTGACACAAGTGTGGGGTCCTTATCAGGTTTGGGAAGTACAATAATTAAAGAATCAGTTAAAGAACCTGAGGTAATTCCTGTGGAATTAAAAAAGGTAAAAAGTTGAAATAAAAAGGAATAAGCTGTAATTGAAATTCTTTATAAAACTCAGCAGGGATGCCATCAGAACCAGGAGACTTATTATTGTAAGAGATTTTATGGCTGATAGAATTTCATCTTGAGCAATGGGTGAGCCAAGCCCAATTTTATCTGATTGCGAAATCTAGGTAATCCACATTTAGTCAAAAAAGAATCAATTAAGGAAACATCATTAAAATTGGGTTTGTCATAGAGAGTAGAGTAAAAATCCAAAAATTAATTAGAGATATCATTTTGGGATAAAGCAATTTTACCATTAGGGCCATGAATTGAATTTATTTGAGTTTTATCTTTTTTTATACGCAAATAATTAGCTAAAAGTCTTCCAGATCTGTTGGTATTAAAACAAAATTTGGCTTTAGAATTTGAAATCAGAATGCCAGCTCTTTTGCTAAGGATTGAGTTAAACTCATATCGAAATTTTTGCAATTTGACTCTATATTGAGGATCATTAGACATGATAAAAAGCCTCTCAAATTTTGCAATTTGCTTTTCTAAATGTTTAATATTTGCATTAAAGGTTTTATATATATTTTTTTTTTGGGTCATAAGAGAAATAGTTACTCGGGGGCGTGGCCAAGCCGGCTACAATGGTGGCTGCAGCTTGCTAGGGCTCTGAGATCGGGCCGGCAAAGTGACCGACTCCAGGCGTTGCTCCGGCGTAGAACCGCAACCCCGGGCGCCGGAACGGTCCTGGCATCCACTGCTGCGTGGACGCAGGGCGTTGAAGGGGAGAAGAGCAACGGCGGCGAGACGAAACGCCGGATCGAGACTCGGTGCCCCAAGATGGCGGCGGGCGATCCGAGAGGTCCGCATTAGTGCACCAGGAGGACGACTATGATGAGGATATAGCCTGCGAGCTGCCCCGTGCCACACGCTTACAGCAGCAGCAGCGTCTGACTGGCGCTGGGGGGCTGCGGAGTCCCGGAGGCATACCGAGAGAGGGAACGTCCTCATATCGGCATTGGGGCGAAGAAGATGGGCGGCCATGTCACCAGCGGCGCGCGCCTCGCGCGGTGACCAACTTCACGGGTGAGGAGCGAGGCAGCGCTGGCAGGGGAAGACTCACCTCCTGCAGGGCATGTAAACGATACGACATCTGCGGTGCAAGCGAAGCTGAGGGGGAGTCCTGGTGTATCTCGGGGCAAGACGGGGGTGCCTGACCCTAAGATGGCGCCCGACGGGACATCACAGTAGCAGTGCCCGGAGCCCGAAACAAGAGGGAATGGACAGTCGGCATCAGCGGGGTACGACCTGAGCTCTCCCCTTACTGAACCTGAGAGAGACACAAGTTTGATTGCCACCCAACCTCAGTGTTAATACAACACCCCACGAGTCGACGGAGGGCAGCCCCCTGGCGATCTACTGGAGGGCACTGGGTGACGGAGTGTCCACCGGCCCTGAGTCATGAGGAACCGCGGGGTGGGGTGGTCCCTCTCCTGCGCTCTCCTAACTGATCCCTAGAGGCGACGGACAGTAATCTCCTTGTGGCCCACGGACGGGGGAGGAGCGGCGGAGGGTCCACGGGGCCTGCGGAGGCCTACAGCGGAGCTCAGACGCCCCCAGAGGAGACGCGGATCGCAGGCCCGCCTACGAGGTGACCCCCTTGCCTATCGGGGGAAAGAGGGACCCCGAGTAATCGGTAGCAGTGCCCGAGGCGCTGACGCACCCGGATCGTAGCGATGGGGAAACCCCGGGGGACCCAACAGACGACGGTTCCCGAGACGGCCCCTGAGAAGATGCCCAAGACCCGGACATGGGTGGGCGCGGTGGAGACACAGCCCGATGCCTCGGTCTCCGTCAAGTTGGACCAGGTTCTGGCCGCTATTGAGCATTCTAGAGTCTCGATGGAGGAGCGGCTCGGGACACTAGCGACGGACATCAGCCTTATCCGCGACGACCATCGGAAACTGGTGGATAGAGTGAAAGACAGAGAGAAGAAGATAGAGGGCATACAGCCGACGATCGATAAACACCAGCAGAATCTCCAGGAGGTGCTGCACCGCCTGACAATCATGGAGGAACGTGCGGGCGATTTAGAAGGACGCTCAAGGCGCTGCAACATTCGCGTACTGGGGTTACCCGAAGGAATTGAAGGCACGGACCCCCTGCAATACTTGGAGACATGGGTGAAATCCTTCACTCCGGAGGGGGATCGCTCCGCCTTCTTCTCTATGGAGAGAGCCCACAGGGTCCCGGCCCACAGGCCGCCCCCAGGAACACCCCCAAGACCGATGCTGGCAAAGTTCCTTCACTTTCGAGACAGGGATGCAGTACTACGCGCAGCGCGAGTGGCGGGCACCCTGCGGGTCGACAACCAGCGTGTCATGGTGTTCCCAGATTACGCGAGAGCAGTTCAACAACAACGGGCTTCCTTCATGAGTGTGAAACGCCGGCTGCGTGAGAACAATATCCAATACTCCCTGCTCTTCCCAGCTCGCCTCAGGGTGGTCCACGCCGACTCCACTGTTTTTTTCACCAATGCCACGGAAGCACAAGGTTGGGCAGACTTACATTGCACACGGCAGTCCAGAGCAGAGATCGCAAGAGACCCACACCCTAAGCACTCACAGTCTGGGAGGCGATCACAGCGGCGCTCACGAGGTGGAGTGGGTGGCAGAGCCCGTGCACGCACCCAGGACTCTCCCGATCTAGAGCAAATTGTGAAAAAGCGACGGGAGGCTCTACAAGCAGTGATCGATTTGCAAGCGGCTCCCCTCCCGAACGACATAGACCAGCCACCACATATCTTTACCTCGGAGGGGGAGAATGACAGTGATGGAACAGTATCGGGGGAAGACTCTGCGACACCCCCCATGGTCACTCCACAGACCGCGGACCTTATGCTGGACGAACAATCTGGCTCTCGAGCGAAATGAGAAGGGACTCCTGAACCTAACGTGAAGCTAAGTACGCTTTCCCCCACTCATCGAACATAGGCATCAGTCTCATTACTCGCTAAAGCAGGAGCAACGTCCATTTATCCTGCTAATGGCCCGACCCGTGTCTGGCCCAGTACGCATGCACCACCGCCCCCTCCTTATATTGTTGTAACCCCCTTAATAGGGTGAACAGGTTTGGACGCATCGTTTCGGCGATGGGCCCTAGGCATTGGGAATGTTCCCCGACCCCGATTGTTCAGTTGCTTATCCCAGTTCAACACTTCCCCAACCCCCCGCATGGAAGGACACGAATCCAGACATCCACTACTCATGGCTACACAGCGTCGGAGGCTATAGGCGCCCTCGGTCAGCTAGTTCGACCGCGCCTCACGCATCTCACTAGGCGCAGCCACGCGCATGGCGAGCAGATACACAGCCATAACACCTCATACAACCCACACTGATGTTACCATCCTCACCCTAAATGTTAGGGGGCTCCACACTCCGCGCAAACGATATGCGGTGTACTCCTATGCAAAGCGTCACAACACCCCAATAGTTTTTCTACAAGAGACACATCTCAATGCGAAAGAGGTCGGGAAACTACAATCAAAATGGAGGGTCTCCTATGCGCCACTACTTATTCTGCGTATGCACGAGGGGCGCTGATCTGGATACGACCGGGAACTCCCTTTCAAGAGCTCCGGAGGGTGGTAGACAAAGACGGCAGATATACACTGCTGGAGGGTCTGTTCGACGGGCAGGTTGTGCTTCTCGGTAGCATTTACGCCCCTAATGTAGAACAAGACAAGTTTTGGGACCATCTCACAGGGGTCCTTGCCCCATTTGCTTCCATACCCTGGGTCCTGGGAGGAGACTATAACTGCACACTCGACCTGAACCTTGACCGCTCACACCCCCCTCCTTCGCACTCCCCGGCACATAGGCAAACGGACAGATTCAGGGCTTGGATTACACACTGGTCGCTCACCGATGCTTGGCGGCTGCGTCACCCCCTGCTCCGATTGTACTCCTTTCACTCCATCCCACACAACCTGCGCGTTCGTCTGGACCGCTTTCTATGCTCGGCGACTATACTGCCTAAGATTGCCCACACGGACTACTTGGGCAGGGTCATCTCTGATCACGATGCTCACATTCTCCAGTTACACTGGCGGCCCCCACACCCGCCTGTCCCTACTTGGCGCTTGCCGCGGGACTGTCTGTCGGATCAGATCTTCCGACACGAACAGGAGAGCAGCATCCAAGACTACTTCTTATGCAACTCGGGCACAGCATCATCCACGTTAGTGGAATGGGATGCATTTAAGGTGGTGGCCCGAGGAGAGTGCTTGAAGCAAATAACGGGAGTTAAGCGCGTACTAGAACAGGCTCTCACCACGGCGGAGCAACGCTTGGCTGCTCTCACCAAACAGGACTCTACGTCCGAGGGGGAGACGCGGCGTATAGCCGAAGCAAAAACTGCCTATCAAGCTGCAACTGCGGATTTACGAAGGTACAACTTCCGTTCGTACGCTACACGGATGCATAAAGAAAGGGACAAAACGGGCACTCTCTTGGCATGGCTGGCCAGACAGGACACGGACATCAAACCCATTACCGAGATATTGGATCCTAGGGGGGAACTGGTGCGTTCTCAGGGAGAGATTCTTGGGGCTTTCCGCGACTACTACGCGGAAATATATAGTGACCCCCTCCTCCACCCCACAGATTGTAGTGGATCGATTTCTCGATCCCCTGCCTATCCCAACAATTACGAGGACAGAGAGGGAGACCCTAGACGCCGTAATATCCGCGGCCGATGTGACACGGGCCCTGCAGGCCCTAGCCCGCAATAAGGCTCCGGGACTAGATGGGTTCCCCTTAGAAAATTACGCGACATTCTCGGCGCACCTAGTCCCTCGATTGGTGTAGATGTTTGCGGCGGCACTGAAAGAGGGAGAACTACCACATTCCATGCGAGAATCTGTAATCGTGACGTTCTTGAAACCCCATAGGGACCCGCAACAAATGGCCTCCTATCGCCCCATATCGCTGTTGTCCGCCGATTGCAAACTCCTTGGGAAAACTCTTGCGGATAGATACGTGCAAATCATACGCTCTTGGGTCCACCCGGATCAGTGCGGATTTATACCCGGCAGACGCACGTCCCAGAACATACGTCGGGTTTTCCACATACAAGATCAGGTGAGGGGGATATACCCTAGGGCGGCCTGTCTCATCCTAGATCTCGAGAAGGCCTTTGATTCCCTCACATGGCAGTTCCTATTTTCGGTGCTACAACGAGCGGGCATTGGGCCCATCCTGCTAGCCTACACGCGCCTACTGTACACCGGGCTGACCTCGCGGCTACGCCTGGGCCGATGCATATCGACGGAGTTCGCGGTCCAGCGGGGCACGCGACAGGGCTGCCCGTTGTCCCCGCTACTGTTTGCTCTAGCGGTTGAGCCTCTCGCCATACGACTGCGGAGGGAGGGGGAGAGTTGGGGCATCCCGGTAGCAGGCACGGTACATAGCGTTTCCTTATACGCTGATGACCTATTGATCTATGTACGGGACATCACGGAAGACCTGACCCCCCTCTGGGAGACTTTGACGGACTTTTCTGTGGCCTCGGGATTGCGGGTGAATTGGGATAAGTCCACGATATACCCGCTGCATCCGGATTTGCCCCCACAGGAGGTTCGGCTGGGTGATCAGCGGGTGCCCTGGAGCGCGGAGGCCCCTCGATACCTCGGGGTCCGTCTCTACCACTCCTCCACAGATATGTCCGAGGGTAATCATAACAGGGCATTGGCGGGTATCAGGGCAGCGATCGGATTTTGGAGGAGCCTACGTTGGCCCCAATTGGGAGAGTGGCATTGGCCAAAATGATTATGGTTCCACGATTGTTGTATTTCTTTACCAATCTGCCGGTAATCCTGCCCAGAGCCTTTTTTCGGGATCTAGACACCCTCCTCAGCGCACTCATTTGGGGATCCGCCAGACACAGGATAGCCCTGAAAAAATTGCAGTTGCCCACCACACAGGGCGGCTTGGGAGCCCCCTCATTCGAGGCCTACTTCTTGGCAGCACAGCTGCAATGGCTGTCTCACTGGACGGCAGACAGGTACACTGTGGAAACTCACACCATCGCAGGACGGATATCGGTTCCGGAGATCCGTCGCCTGCTCCTCCCTGACACTAAACCAAAACGCACATACCCTCTACAGGTGTCAGTAGCACGCAGGTGCATGCTGCGGATACACCGCATGTCCCCGGGGGCCCCTTTGTACTCCCCTTTACTCACCTTGGTGGGATGGCCCAAACAGGAACACTACTACACAAATAACACGCTTCGCACGTGGACATTGTGTGGCATGACAGAAGTGGGGTCTTTGTTCGAGGATGGGCAACTAAGACCGTTCCGCAGCCTTACGGAAGAATACGATCTTCCCCCGGGGCAATTCCTGCTTCACCGTCAACTCCTAGATAGCTACCGACCATATCAGGACCTAATCAAGGGGGAACCACGCACACACCCAGTTCTCCACACGATCCTACACATGGGAGCAGGACGCCATCTAACTACATGGCTGTATAAAGCCATACGGGAACTGACTAATAAACCACTGGAGACCCTGAGAGCCACCTGGGAGGCAGAAATCGGGCGTGTGCTCCATGAGAGTGAGTGGGAGAGGGCTTTGAAGTACCCTAAGAAGGTCTCGAGGAACGCACGCTTTAAGAATATCCAATATTACATTTTGCACAGGGCCTACTTAACACCCGCGCGCCTCCAACGATTCTACCCCGACACTCAATTCTTATGCCCCAGATGCCACGAACAGAATGCAGATTTCCGACATATGTTTTGGAACTGTTCCATTATAAAAATTTTCTGGCACCACATTCACACTACTTTGGGTACCCTCACAGGGCTGACCTGCATGAACACATGGGAGGCCAGCGCCATAGGCGTCTTTCACGCAAGTAAACAGCACAGGGTGCAGACCCGGTTTCTCTCCCTTGCGGTGCTTTTAGCCAAACGCAGCATCGCCATGCACTGGCGCTCCCCCACCGGTCCACCGTTGGCGGCTTGGGTGGGGGCTACACACAAATGGGCGACGGCGGAGGAGGAGACATTGCGGGAGGAGGAGGTGAGAGGGATCCGCAAACACCCTATATCTATGGAATGGGCCATGCTATTATATCAGTTCAAGCAGCTAACCCCGGGAACAGATTCAACAGATGGTTTACCCACACCGTCAGCCCGGCACACGCAGTCACAGACCCTCCCTAACCAATCTCCCGAAATACCGACCACATGACCGCATGGCCAGCCCCAGTATCAGGTATACTGTTGCAGCTCTAGGTCGAACCACATATGATAGGCAACCGTGAGTCACAGAGGAGCCTCCCCCATAAGGCGTTACATACCTAGGCAAGAGTAACTGGGGATGTCCTTCCACACCCGTCCCCCAGGTTATACCCCTGTTCCACCCCAGTTCATGTGCCATATCTGGAACCTGAGACAACAGGGTATACGCAATACGATATATCTATACGTTATGCATGCTCCCCGTTGACGTACCACCAGTATACACAGATGAACGGTACCACCATTGGATGTACAATTGACTTAACTCTGCGAAACTTTGTATAATGTACACTGTGTGAAATATGAAAATGGCAATAAAAATAAGTTTAAAAAAAAAATAAGAGAAATAGTTACTCCTCTAATATAAGCTTTAAAAGCATCCCCTCTATTGACCAATGAGGTAGAACCTTCAGGGTTAAGAAGGAAATATTCCTGAATGGCATTTAAGAGCTTAGGTTTATTATGTTCATTAAGAACAATACCCGTATTCATTCACCATCAAGATTGCATTGTAAAAGTTGAATTTAAATTCAAAACAAAAGAAATCAAAGCATGATACAAAATATCAATATTACCAATCATAGGATTAATCACAGAGTTAATTAGTTGCTTAGAAACTAATAAATAATCAAGTCTAGAAAGAGAATTGTGTGGGTTAGAAAAGAATGTAAAACTTTTTCTGTAGGGAAGTGTAGTCGCCAAATATCAACTAACTTTGTGGTTTGAATAAATTATTTGAACACAAAAAAAACTTTAGAAGGACGAAATTTAGTAAGAGATAATCTATTTAATAAGGGATCATAACATTAAAATCACCTCCAACTATTAGAGGAACTTTACCCAACTTTAGAACTTCATTAGTAAGATTAGACCAAAAAGCAGGATCATCAGCAGTAGGACCATAAACATTTAGCAAAAACATAACTGAATCATGAATTTTAATTTTAACTATGACATATCTCCCATCAGTATCTGAAAATGTACTCAAAATGTGGCAATGTAATTTTTTTGCAAAAAGAATAGCCACACCATTTTTTTTGCAATTTGCAGGAGAAGAGACAATATTATCAACCCACTTTTTTTCATATAATCTAAGATGTTGTCATCTATATGAGTTTCCTGTATAAGACAAATATCTGCTTTGCAACTATTTTGTACGCTTAATCGGATGACGCAAACCTTTAACATTTAATGAGACTACTTTAATATTATGAACATTAGCCATAATAGCAGAGAGGAGGAGCGTAAAAAGTGAGGAAAGAATATGAAAAATAGCAGCTCCAGAACAGGCAAAAAGGAAAGAGTAGGTAAAAGAATAAACAAACTAACATACAAAAGACGACACCAAATAAACATCAATAACAAAAGTGAAACGTACACTCGCTTTACAAGTATGACCAAACCGTTGGAGCCCAGCGGAAAATCTATAATGAAATAATTAGTCAGAAATATATATTGAAATCACTGTTTAAGTAACAGAATTATGCAAAATCATACATTACTGCGAACGTTGGCCCAGGAACAATTTAAATACCTCTGGACATTTGAAGAACATAGATAAATACAGAAATGCATATTAGCATTACTTAAGTGACAAAATCCTGTGTTTCAATAGAATGCTGTGAATGTTGGTCCAGAAACACTTTCAAATCCACTGGACGTTGAAAGGACTTAGAAAAATTGTCTTTCCAAATTCTCATTGTTGAAGGGTCAAAAAGGCCATATTTAAATCCAAGACTTTCTAATTGAGAACGAAGTTCAGAAAAACCTTACGAGTCTTAACAGTATCTTTGGCGGAGTCTTGGTGGATAAAAATCTTATTGCCAGTGACCATTAGGGAAGGAATATCTCGTGCTGCTTTCCTTATCAAAATCAAATGATGGTGACGTAAAACCTTAAAAATCATTTGTCTTGGTTTAGTGTGGCGAGGATTACGATGGGACGGAATCCTATGCGCTTTATCAATCTCAAATTTCTCCAGGAATTTTATATTTAAGAGACTAAGGGCCATATGTAGGTAAAACGTGTTTTGCGATTCTCAAATTGCGATTTTTAGCGAATCACAATTAGAGAATCGCAAAATGCAATGTAGGTAGGATTAGCAAAATATTTTGCGAATCCCACCTATTCCTTATTTGCGAACCGCAAATTGAGATTCACAAATAAGGAATACCTTGCCATTCATTCCTATGGGCTAGAAGGCCCATAGGAATGAATAGAAAGACATTCTCAATTTGCGATTCTCAATTAGAGAATCGCAAATTGAGAATGCAATTTCAAGGTTGCAAGGGTGTCAATAGGACACCCTTTTGCACCCCTGAAATAAACATGTGTGCACATGTGGCGCACATGCATGCGCTAAGGGCATGTATGTGCGCCACATGGCACTTTGAAAATTGCAAAAAAGTACATTTTTCAATGAAATCGCAAATTACCACCAACCTGAAGTTGGTGGTAATCTGCGATTTCTTAAGCCAAAATCGCACAACTTGGGTGCTTCCTACATTGCATTTAAGGAATCGCAATTTGGGATTCCTTAAATGCATTCGCAAAATAAGGAATCGCAAATTTTGCAATTCATACATAGCACACTGCCCAAAATGCAATCGCAAACGCTGAAATTCTGCGAATTTCAGCATTTGCGATCGCAATTTGGCTTCCTACATTTGGCCCCAGGTAACAAATTCTCCAAATATAATCTGCAATTGGAACCTTCGACATCTTCTGGCAAATTAAAAATGGGCAAGTTATATTGCCTATTACGATTTTCCATATCCAGAAGGAGAGCAGACATAGGAGAGATTTTTGCAACAAGTGGTGTGAAAGCATCAATTTGAACTTTGTTGTCCTGAATTTTAATTGTATTGTCTGAAATTTTCATTGACATGCTAGCCATATCTTTGACAGGTTTTTAATTTCAGATGCTATAGGGTCAGTGTTAGCATGAAGTGCTTGAAGTTCTTCAAGAATTACATTTAAGGAAGGCTCACTGGATTCCACCACTTTAGATTTTATAGGAGGAGAAATTTGCTGCTTCCTTTTATTATGAGAAGCTTGAGCACTTTTATTATCCATTTTCTTAATTTGAAAGATAATGGTGAAGATATAAGTATACTGAATAAAAAAGAGCCAATTGTAGAAAAAATGCTTCAAAAGAAAAGCTGGTGCAGCAGCTAGAGCAGTTTGTGGGAGTGGCTAGGCCAAAGTCAGGCCCTTTCCTGAGTATTCACTCCGCCCCCCTGACAGAAAAACTGGGCTGTATCTTGAAGCAGAGCATGGAGAGACACAGGAAGAAGAAAAACAGCACCTCCGACGTCCAGAAGATGGTGAAAAACAGCCACAGCAGCAGGTGAGGTCTTAAAATGCAGAAATAATCATTTCCAGTACATTTCTGACTGGAAATTGGCCCGTAATCATCGAAAATGGGCAATTCCGGCGTGGAGCTCACCGGGTGGCGGCCATCTTGAATCGCGCGCTCGCGCGTCTCCATAACACATGTTTCTAAGGGCACCAAACTGTGGAAGGATTAAATACTGAGATGGCTCTGTCAGGATTTGAACCTATGATGTGCAGCAAGTCACACCAGATGTCAGCTGCAAGCATTTAGGAGGTATTAAGCAATAGGAAACTTCAAGATGTTGAGCACCGGATGTAAATAACATTTAGGCAGGAGACCGCATGTCCAATTGACTGGCTGCATCTCTTATTAGAAAAAGTTGGTGTTTTCTTTTTTTCTTGTGGTACACTGCTGTGCGCGCAGCGTTCAAAGAACATAAAGGAACTTAGAGGGATGGACAAAGCTATATAACGTTAATAAAAGATGCTGACTAGAATGACCTGCTGTGACAAGCATAGGAAAATATATATCTAAAAGAATGATTGGCCTGTTGTCTGATTTTTCTTCATTTTCGATCCTCAGCTGCCAGAATGTCCTCCATCCCTTTGTCCAAACTCTTTCTAGCCCTCGCAGTGCCTGAACTCCTCTTACTTCCTAAAAGGTAGCAAACTCTTTCTGTTCTTTTTTTTTTTTTTAAACAATTTTTATTAACAGTAATTTTGCACCTTTCCTTATACAGAGTTCATGTTCAAGACACAGGTTGTAATCATCTCTGTCAACATTAACATAGGTGATAGCACTTTGTAACGGCAATACGTCATCTGTACATATAACACAGGTACCCTCCTGCAAGCAGTCCCATACGTGGACCCCATCCCCTCTAATAGTAAAGTGTACCTTCTGCATTATTCGCTGAGGTCGGACTCTGATCCCGACAACGGGGGTTCGCATATATGACCCCTGAATGTGTTCCATTTTCCCCATATCCTCTGCCATCGCCGGGGGCACCCCCTGTTACCACATACCACCTTCTCCGCAACCATGGCGCCATCTAAGTCACGACACCACCATGCGTGCGAGGGGATTGCTTGCGCCCCCCAGTGTCGTGCAATATTCCTCTTCGCCAATACTAGACCTATGGTCACCCAGGTTTGTTCAGCGTGGTTTAGGTCTGTATCATCCCATATATTCAATAAACACATCCGAGGCTCAGGGGGAACCTCATGACAGGTTACTCGGGAGACCGTTGCCATAACCTCCCTCCAATAGCCGGCAATGGCAGGGCAGTCCCAAATTGTATGAAAAAAGGTACCCTGGAGGCCGCATCCCCGCAGGCAAAGCGGATCAACCGCCCTCCCCATTTTATGTAGCGTGGATCTAGTGTAGTATATCCTGTGCAGTATTTTAAGCTGCACCAATTTTAGTTTGGACGAAACTGCCACCTCCCGTGGGAACGCAGTCGCCTCCTGCCATTCGTGCTCATCCATGTCCCCTAAGTCTACCTCCCATTTCCGTTTGAGAAGTTCTGTGGGGTCTTTTTGATGGTTCACTAGCTTACGATATGTCAATGATATAGCTTTCTTGGTCAGATAGTCTGTGAGCAAACGATCCTCGAGTGGGGAGGACTCAGGTGGGGTGGTCCCTCTAGGTATGGCATTCCTCAAGGCATGTTGAATTTGTAGAAATTTGAAGCTTTCCGCCGTTGCAGCTGATATTCTATCTGCAGTTGCTCAAACGGGACCATCTCACCCCGCTTCCAGAGGTCACCGACCCTGGAGATGCCTATCAGGTCCCACCCCGCAAATTCCTTACTTAAATGCATCATGCCTATCGTGGGAGAGACCCATAGTGGCGTCTGTCGAGTGATCACCCCCTCCAAACCAAGTCTGCGCTGCGCCGTGTGCCATATGTGTAGGGTGTGTTGTGTGGGGCCTGTTAGGATATGTTTGAGGGATTTATCGTACAAGGCACAAAGTACTCCTGTCACCCCCATCTTATGCCTATCCATGCGAAGGGCCGGATCGTCCTGCAGGGCATGCACCCACTGATTGATTACCGTGAGCTGGGAGGCCCAGTAATACAAGCGTATGTTGGGTAGAGCAATTCCCCCGTCGTACCAACTCCTCATCAGTTTGCAGAGAGCTATGCGGTGGGGCCCGCCCTCCCACAGCAGGCTGCCCACCTCCTCCTCCACCAATGTAAAGTAGGAGTCTGGGATCGGCACGGGCGTGTTTTGTAGCACATATAGGAAGCGCGGGAGGGCCATCATCTCGAACAGGGCTGCTCTCCCCAGCAAAGTCAGCGGAAGAGAATGCCAGTGTTTGACATCACTCCAGAGTCTTCGGAGGGGCGGAAGTAGGTTGCGTTCAAAGAATAGGGCTGGGTCAGGCGTGATGTTGATGCCGAGGTATCGCAAACCATTCACTGCCACCGATAGTGTCACTCCTCTAGGGAGTTGTGGTATGGGTCCATGTAGGATGTAAAGTACTGACTTTGCCCAATTGATCAAATAACCGGATAATCTACCGTACGATTCACAGATGTCCAGCAGGCTACTGATAGACCATTTTGGGCGCGTCAGGTATACCAAGATATCATCTGCATAGAGCGAGACACGGTCGTCCCAGCTCTCTGTCCACTTCAGTCCTGTTATGACCGGATCCTGCCTAATCCATGCCGCCAAGGGCTCCAGCACTAGGGCGAACAGCAGTGGGGAGAGAGGACACCCCTGCCGAGTTCCTCGCCCCAGCGGAAAGTCCTCCGATAGCCGTCCGTTCACCGCCACCTGCGCCAGAGGCGCGCTATATAATAAACGCACCCATGCACAGAATTTGGGCCCAAAACCAAAACGCGCGAGCACTTCAAAGAGGAAGGGCCATTCCACGCGGTCAAACGCCATGCTGGCATCCAGCGATATGATGACCGCATCCTCCTGAATGCAGGGCCCTCCGGCCAGTATGCCATGTAACCGTCTAATATTCATCGCCGTGTTGCCTCCCGGCATAAAGCCGGATTGGTCAGGGTGTATGAGCGTCTGCAAATGAGGCTGTAGACGGGTCGCTAACACCTTCGCTAGAATTTTTGCTTCTACGTTAAGGAGTGAGATAGGTCTATAGGAGGTGCAACCAAAGAACAAAGGGGAACCCCTAAAGAAATGATACGGCTAGAGAAACAGGGGAAATGAAGCAAGCGAGAACACAAGAAGATAAACTCTACCCTTGTTATTAAAGAATGTACAATGTATCATAAATTTTAGTGCAAGCAGAATGACACTCTGGCTGAATCAAGGTCATATGACGTATACATACATATAGACACCCAAAAATTATTAAAAGACAAAAAGGATCGATTTTACAGGATTTTTTTCTTTTTTTCTTTAAATTTTTATTATTGATACTTTCTTTTATATAAAAAGTAGTTGAATTCTCTTTCAAAATGTATGACTCAAGAAATATTTTTTTAGTATTTTGTACACACAAAATATATATCACAAAAGTTCATACAAAAAACGACTACAAATAGTTATACAAAAAAGGAACAGATATAATACACAACAGAATAAAGGAAAACAGGTTCCCAGTCAGAGAGAGAAAATTTGATCAGACATACATTCATTCAAACCTAAGAGAAAAGTTTCATTCATACAACCTCACATAAACACATAGTTCATTCAAGATCAAACCAAAAGCACTCATAGGCCCCACCCAAGACAATGGAATAAAGAATCCAAAAAGATTCTAATGGTTGTTAAAGGCAAGCGTGTAGGTATTTTTTGAAATACACAAATCCAATCAAGGGAGTAGAGGGGCCCTGTTCAACAACGCCTATAGGAGGTGCAGTCATGAGGAGGCTTCCCGGGTTTTAATATCGCCACCAGTGTCGCGACTCTCTGGTCACGGGGGAGTATGCCCTCTTTTAAGCTGGCTTCATACATTTTCAGCAGGTGGGGAACCACCGTGTCCGTCTCTCTCTTATATACCTCTATCGGAATCCCATTCGGCCCCAAGGCTTTCCCGGACTGGAGGCCCTGAACGGCTAGGGCGATCTCTTCTGTGGAGAGGTCAGCCTCTAATGCATCCGCATCCTCCTCAGTCAATCGCGGAAGACGTATGTCCCGCAGGGATGCTAGGTTGTCGTCAAAGGAGGCCGTTACCACGGGGGTGTACACTTTTTCATAGTGGGTTGCAAAGGCCCTCACTATTTTGTCAGGATGCGTCACAACCTCACCCGTGGCCAGCCGTAGCTGCGCCACCCATCTGCTGGCCCTCTCTTTTTTATCTAGCCACGCTAGTAGTGTGCCCGCCTTGTCTCCCACTTCATATATTGTATGTTGCATTTTCGTAAGATGCAACCGGGCTGCCTCCCATAAGTGGTCCCTGTATGTTTGTTTAGCGAGGTTCAGTGCCTGGACGTTCGTGTCGGTGGGCTCTCGGGCGTGCTCCCTTTCTGCCGCAGTCACCGCCTCCTCAAGCTCTAACACCTGTTGCGCCGAGTTACGTTTGTGGGCTGTAATGGCCGCGATGGCCTGTCCACGCAGCACTGCCTTGTAGGCCTCCCAGAGGATAATGGGTGAGGCAACCGACTGCGTGTTGTCTTGGAAGTAATGTTTCGTGGTTTTATGTAGGGTCTTGCACACGTTAGGAATTTTTAGATAGCCGGGGTGTATCGGAAAAGTGCGTCTCCGCCCTAGCAGGCCTGAGGAGCATGACAGCAACACCGGGGAGTGATCAGATATACCCCTGGGGAGGTGTATGACCTCCTGTAGTTTCTCAATGCATGCCGGGGAAGTAAGGAGGTAGTCGATACGTGAAAGACTGTTGTGCCCGCTGGAGTGATGTGTGTATTGACGCTCCGTGGGGACTCTTTCTGTTCTTAATTCTTTTGCCACATCCCTTCAGTTCCATCGTTTGTTATTTTAATATTTACAAAGCAGAAGGTCAAGTATCCCTTCCTGTTTTCGCTGTTAATTAGCGTCCCAACATTAAACCGATATCTGTGGGAGTTGAACCCTTCTCAGAAGAGTGACTGACTCTGCTTAAAATCTTCACAGGCTAAAAGGGTGTTTAGGATAAAAGTGTGGTGGTCTCAAGATGACACGTGTACCTCAATCATGAATCATTCAGAGGTAACAATATCCTGCCGTGACCGTAGCAGCTTCTGTTTTTTTTAGGTATTTTTAATGGTTTTATTTTATTTAAAAGATTCACAAAATACCATTATACCATATCCATTAATTGACTTTCTGTTCAGAAGCAGAAATGTACAAAGTGTTCAGAATTCTATTCTAACATTTATTTAAAAGCCTACTGCTTTGAAGATTTAAGGGTCGTTTGTTCTCTTAAAAACTTTGACATTGTAGATGTAAATAGGTAATCTGAAAGTATTTGTCTTTTCAATATAGCCACACAAAGCATGTCTGTTTTACATTAAGTACTAGTGTTAGACAAATGGTTCTCGACTCAGCAGTAGATTATAAAAAATAAAGCAGGAGAAAACATTCTGTAAAAATCACTGCGACTCTGTCATGGATGGAAGGAAGGGCAAGTGCAAAACTCTATTAATTCTAATCTTGTATGTAGGTACTAGTTTTGGTGCCTATATGTTTTCAGTACAAGTACTTTAATATAATAGGGCAAATTTAATTTTGTGAAACAAAGTAATTGTGTCACAGAAAAACTAATGCATCTGAGAGACTTAGGATTGTCTCAACTGATGTATTCAGATAAACCCTGTCAAACTGTCATTTTGCTTTTTTTTTAATCTGGCAAGATTGGAAGCAAAGGAAAATTCATGTATGGATCCATCTATAGCTCAGAATGTCATTATAAAATAGTACAGCACATGCCTCTCAAATTGGCTTCGCTGTGTGAGTTTGCAATGTGTTCTATGGACATTTCAGATTGTATTGTGGTTTTACGTGGTCATTAAGTTAGAATTAAACAAAAAGTAGAAATGTAGGTCAAAAGGCATGAAGTCACTGGGCACAGCAATGCAAGCATCCTCCTAGGTTTAACAGACATTGCAACAGTAAGCATGCCAAAAAGTAGACTAGAGGCTCACTGTAATGTATTGATACAACTCTAGGAGCGAATATCAGCCTGATGGGGCCAGTATTTTAAGAGTTTTATCTGTGGTGTGATAAGATGCATAAATGCTAATAGGTCCAGATGGTGGATCAAGTGACCTTTTTTCAGGATGGAGCTTGAAATGCAAAGATGAATACTCAGGCAAATACTTCCCCTCCCCCTCCCCCTCACCACATGCAGCTAATACAATAACCGAAATAATGGCACCAAAATAATGGAAAAACAGAAACAATTCGATTTTACATTAAGTATTTCCTAACATCAATCCAAGTTTCGTGTTATGAGCAAGAACAGAATGACTGAATTCCTGCAATTGAATTATCACCAAATCATCACTGCCATATTTGGGATTGCCAAGATCAGGCACATTTCAGAGTGAAATTCTGGTCCAGGTAAACATCCGGAAACTAATTTTCTCAGTGTGGCAGAAATTGCAATAAAGTCCAGTGAACGTAGAAGCTAAACCGCTCAAAGCATAGAAGCATGCCCACAGAAGGCATACATTGTCTAGGAACATCGTAGCAGCTTCTGTGATCATTCCTCAGAGATGAGTGCTGGTAGAAAGAGGGTACCAGTGCGGCTCTCAACCATTTGAACAAGTGAAGCACCAAAGATGGCATGCGCATGTCTGCCGTGTACCTTGTTACACAGGAAGAGGCTTGGCTGCTCCAAATCACTTAATAGATTTACAGCTCTATAAGAAACTCTCCTCGGTGCTTCTGATTCCCAACGGAACTTTCGCAGAACAATCCCATTTTATCTTGAAATCATCAAATCAGCAGCGCATCCATTTAAGTCGATAGTCCCTCAATAGCTCCACGGTACAGACAGCATCAATAGTTGTTGTCGCACCGTAGAACGCAGCTTGATAGTCCCTAGTGCACGTTTGAAAAATGATTGTTAAGCATTTGCACTGGTAACAAAGAGCATAAGAAACACAGCCAGTGGCGTAGCCTAGTCAGTGAGATTCGGGGATGCGAATTTCTAATTTCCCAACCAAAAAAGCAGTGGGCTGCAGGGTGAAAGGGTGAGATGATCATGCTTTGGACTGGACTGTTTCCAAGAGGAACAGAGCAAGTACAGATTTGCATTAGGTGGGCCTCTGTCTAGAGGGGGCAAAAAAACAATGGGCTTGAATGATACCGAAATAATTGCCGCTGGTTGGGCTATTTGCAAGCATTCATCCCATCACCTTGCGGGTGCTGGATTGCCAGCAGTATGGTATCCCTGGAAACCTGTGACTGCTGCAGATTTTCAAGTATACTACTGCCAATGTTTGTGAATTCCAAAATGCATGAAATCTGCACCAATTCAAGCAGTACCCATATGGGTGCAGATTTGTTATTTTTTGGGTAAACAAGTAAATTTAAGTTTCCCTCCAAAAAGTGAAAAGCCTTCAGTGACATGAGAATTCCAAGTGCAACCGAACACAGACATAGCAAACCCAACTCAGGGATCAAGACCCAACTACCAAGCCAAGAATGCATTTGGACAGTGCCAGATTAAACCCAGTGGAGTCCCCTCGAAATTTCAGGGCCCCCTCGCAAATTATCTCCTAATACGTCGGCTGCTAGATGGAGATGACCCATCACTACTGTACATTCCACGCACGCCGTTTGCACCGGATATTTTTGCAAACTGACAGCTGCTAGAAGAAGAGCTTCAAGAGACAAACTGTTATGTGAATCTGATGCAGTAACTCTGGTTTATGTACTTTAAGTCGGTAATGAGTACATTATATTAATACAGTATTTTCTCTACAGAGTCTTTAATGTAAAGTTCTAGTTTCTTTGAGTTGATTCATTTTTTTCTATCTTTTGGAAACAATTTTAGAAAGCTTGATTATAATTTTCTTTCAAGATCAAAACAATAATATTTTGATCTGTTGTCGCGGGCCCCTAAAAGGAGTGGGGCCTATAAGATGATGCCTACTTTGCCTAGTTGGTACTCCAAAACGGCTTTTAGGGCTGTCACAACCCAAACACCTGGCCTGAAGCTGCACCCATGCCAGTCCCACACCTGGAAGTTCTTTCAAGGAACTCATGACTATGGTCAACTACAACACAAAAGCCTGGCATGCCTGAACAGGGATCACTTGCCTTAAATGTATTTTCACTGTACACACACTTCTGCATCCCTGCTATGAGAAGCCTTGATGGTAGACTTCACACATTGGGGCATGTAGGCAGAGCGCCATGTTTCCAGTCTTTGACTTTTACAAATCATTTTATCAATTCTTTGACGACCCCATGTACTAAGCCTGAGCTGCAAATAGTGGTCTAGGATCACACAATTTCAGGGAAGTTTATATAGAATCCAGATTAGCTAATTTTACATTTTTAAAATGAGCCACCAGGTGTATATCTTTGTCTCTCACCTTCTCTCCTGTTTTACAACAAAGGTCACAAACATAACAGACCCGACTCAGAGCCCCAGACCCAACTACCAAGACAAGAATGCATTTATTTGTGGGGTGTCACACCCTAAATACCCTGAAGCTACATCCCTGAACACAGACTTACTGGCCTGTGTGCAAGTTTTTTGAGAGAAGGAGTATATGACAATAGGAATTAAGAAAAGGGATGAAAGATAGAATAGGGTGTGCTGTACAGGAGGCATCAAGAGAGAGTGTAAGAGAAAAATATGTAAGTGGATTTTGGGGGAAAGGACTTCAAGATATATGTAAGGGGAAGAAGCATAAGGGGAAAATTCTAGTTAGACAGGTGAGTGTGTGTGTTGAACAGTAGAGGCAGGAGACAGGGGACGTTAGAGAAGTATTCCAAATGCAGGTGAGACTAGAAGATTGACAGGAAGTTATGAGAGTGAAAGTTATCTGAGACCTTGTGAAAGAAGGGCTTGCAAGCGAAAGCTGTGTTGGAGGAAAGCTATGGAAAAGTGAGAGGAGAGAGTGAGCATGAGCAGGATTCCAGAGGGTGGAGAGAGATTGGTGTGTAAAGAGGAGTGTGAATAGGGCAAGAAGGGAGAGAATATGTAAGATTGAGGAAGAGGTGGAGAGGAGGAGCATGATGAGACCATATTGTGCTTCATCTAGGTTGGCAAAATCCTCTCAATAGCTAGGAGGTGGAGAACGAGACAGAAGTATTGGATGTAAAAAACGTAAGAGAGGAGGTAAGTGAGAGATAGATAAGGGTGAGAAAGAAGAAACAATGAGGCGATTGGTAGAGGTGGTGAGAATGAGGAATGTGTGAGGCAGGTGTGAAAGAAAGTGTGAAGGATCTCCTTGAGTGAAATACATTTAATGTGGAAATCTGCATACTAGACATCATATCATGAATACAGTGGCCAGAGAAGAAAATCCATAATCATGTGGTGTGAGAAAGTCATCCTTTTTGCCCTGATCAACCCCATTTCTTTGCCTGATATGGATGATAACTGACTCTGAATGTGCCCTGGGCTCTGCTAACCAGACCCAGGGCCAACTCTCTGTGTAAAAGGTATATGGTAATTAGATTTGATTACAGTTGGTATGGCAACCTACCTGTATGCCCTAGTATATTGTAGCGCATCTAGGTTTAGGGGCCCATCAGATTTAATGCACTTAAGAGTGCACTGCTGCGTTGCCTGCTGTCATTTTAAAAGCAGCCCTGCTTTTTTAGGCTGCTTTTAAAAGTAAATTATATGTAAATTCAACTTGGTACTTCCAAAGTCTTAAACTACCTTATGTGTACATATCAGTCATCCCTAAGGTCTCCCTTAGGTGCCCCATGGTTAGGGTGCCTTGTAACTATAAGAAGGGACACCATAAAAGATGTTTACATGTATATGGCTTTGAGAGGGAAAAACTGCCAATATTGTTTTTCCCCATTATAGCACATTGGCACCAGTGGGTGACACAGGAATACTTTAATATAGCCTTATAGCCCGACGTAACGGGCTATACCGGCTATTAAAGGCTCGCTGCAGCGTTAAAGGCCCGAGCCGAAGGCGAGGGACTTTAACAAAGCAGCGGTACTTTAATTGCCGGTATAACCCTGCTACGAAGGGCTATAAGGATATTAGAACATTGTGCCATTAGAGGGCAGAATGTTCTAACAAATTAAACAAAGGCTTCTCGAAGCTCGAGGGGATTTAAATCCCCTCGAGCTTCGAGAGGCTTTTGTAAAACATTGGAATGTTGCTCTGCGGGCCTTTACCAGCCCGTAGAAGCATGGAGCACTCCATTGTCTACAATGGAGTGCTCCACATTCCAATGTTCTAATAAAGAATATGTTATAATATGTTATGTTATGTTATGTTATGTTATGTTATGTTACTTGGGTATTTATTTAAGCGCACATACACCAGCAGGTTTCTTGGTGCTGAGAATCCGAGCAGAGACTTTACAGACATTCAGAATAACTATTGACAGGAGCAAGATAAAAATATGCTTTAAAATTTAAAAATGATAGAATAAATCAGCAACTTGCAAAGGTTAGATTTATTATAACTATCACAGAAAAGAAGTTATAAGACTTTATTTTCTGATTAACTACAATCCAGCTTTCCAGCTGCCTCTCTTATTGGCCAGTCTTTGGCAGGCTGAGCCAGAGTGCTCTGATGAGATGCAACGTGGCCTGCATAGACACAAAAGACATCTGGTAAGAGGTGATCTGCAGCTACAGAGCAAAAGGCATGATAGGGGTGGAGTGGCCAAACTGGCCTTCAAAGAAGGAATAACAGGACAGGACACAGGCTCTCCCCCACATCCTGCACCCCCAGCCAGACAGGAGCCCCAGTAATTGAATTAGCAGAGAGGGTGGAACGGGAGTGTTAGGGAAAACTAGCCCCGCCAGAGAATTTCTCCATTTCAGGTTTGAAAGGAATGGTGCTTTCTGAGACAAGAACATTTCACAATTTGGAGGAAGTTGTCATACCTGAGGGTGGCACACTGCACCTCATTGGTCAGGGGTACCCCCTGCTTTTCAGCCATGAATACTGAATAAACATGGGAGAGCTGCCCAGCAATTCAGATTCCTGCCTGAAACTACAAGAAGAAATATTACTGCCCTGCTCGAACCTTGGCCTTTACCAAAAGGATTGCTCCCTGAATGATTGCACCTATTGCACTCTTTGGGAACAACATCTCTAAGGACTCTGTTTTGAAAAGTGAAGGAGTGGACTTGACTTGACCGGGCCCTATCGCTGAGTGTAGCCGACCCGCACCCTTTTGCGGTCGGCCTGAAACTTTGACTTAGTCCTGGTCAAGCATGACCAGATGTCCCAATGTAGCGCTTTAGACTTTTAGGCACTAGAAAATGTTTATTCTTTAAAAATTCATATCTCCAGTTCCTTACATTGGAGTTTTGCCATTTGGATGTCATTTGGATGTCATTTTAATCATAAAGATATTTCCTATTTTTATAAACTGGTGTTGCATTTTAATTGTGTGTTGTGTCTTACTTTTTTAATGTGTTAGTGATGTTTTATGCTTTACACACCTGCCTCCCAATTTAAGCCTGCCTGCACGTAGCAAGCTACCAAGGATTGAGCAATGGAATAATTTATTGAGACCTTGACTAGGTGTTTTATTGTGATTGTGGCCTTATTACTAGTGATAGGTACCTACCTACACCTACTAATAAACCACATTTCAACATTTGGAACGCAGTTGTGGGATCCAGTTTGATCCAGTTTGACCACACCATACAGCAATTAAGTGAAGATCTTAAAAAATACAGTAAATTGATGTAGAATAAAAAGTGATTTTTGAAAACAAAATTACATTTGGACTAAACTATTTTTAATTTAATTTATGTTTTTCTAAATTGTTTTACCTCTGTTTTCAAAAGCTTTTTTAGTAACTCAAAACTAGGAATACCGTGTAGCTTGATCTGGCTAACCTGACTAACCTCACAGCAGCTGAGTGTAGTGTACAGTGTAGGACTAGGGGGTTGCTAGCTGCTAATTGAATTAAACAGGCAGAGATTTTTCGGTCCCTTAAGGCCTGGGCAGAGTCAACTCCAGGGGATGAAGGGAAGGGGAAAGAAGAGGAGGAGGGTGATGACAGCTCAGGCTTCCAGCTGGTGGGAGTAGGGGAGGCTCCCCAGTAGAGGAACCAGAGCTGTCCCTTGCAGAGAGACAGCTTCAGGATCAGTTAGTATACATAGCTATAGAAGAGAATAAACGGGACCTGGCAAACAAAAAGTGGGCAAGACAATAGCAAATGAATGGTGGAGGTGAAGAAGAGGAACATGATAAGATGTCCATGGGTGGTGGGTTTGATCCCAGGCTTCCCAAGGGGATAGTGCCCTAGTATGTAAAGGTGGACAACATTGAAAACGTGGCTGACTGCATTTGGAAGGACCCTTAAGATGGGAAGGGTCCACTCCAAATACTGGGGTTCACTACTGTGGAAGTTGATCCCTATAGCTGCGAGGGTTAGACTATTGACCCTCGAGGGGATGAGGCAGAATTCTACTCCCAGATGAGAAAATGTCTTGTCAGGAAATTTGGTCTCATCCCAGAGCAGCACAGGGTGAAGTTCAGGGATACCCACAAAGTAAACACAGCCCTGG
Source organism: Triturus cristatus (assembly GCF_964204655.1). Lineage (NCBI taxonomy): Eukaryota > Metazoa > Chordata > Amphibia > Caudata > Salamandridae > Triturus > Triturus cristatus. The sequence goes on from NC_140588.1 coordinate 431,572,482, forward strand.
GTGGGCTTTGTAGATATCTCAGTGAAATCACTACAAGACTGGATTCAAGATAACCAGGTGAGTACTTATGAGAGGCTGCACAATATATTTCTTAAAGAGCACATCCTGACTCATTGTATACAAGAGAAGTTACACCGGTATCTAGTGGATTCCAAGCTGTCTAGCGACAGGCAACTTGGGGAGACAGTTGATGTGTGGTTGAGAACCAGGGTTTCCAATCAGCACCAGGGGTGGCGATCAGAAGAAATTAGGACAGGTTCCCCCCTGGGAGAAGCCCAGGGAAAAGATGATAAAAAGAAAAGAGTCCTCTAAAGATCCACAAACACCTGCACAGGGGAGAGGGTCCCCGAGCAAATCCACTTTTCAAGGGGAGAGGGTATCAGGGAAAGTCCTTTGACCCTGCAAAGGCAGGAAAGTTCCTTGACCCTATGAGGCCCAGGACGTGTTACGAGTTTTTTCAGCTAGGACACAAAAGGTGCAGGTGTCAGGTGGAGATTGTCCCAGAGATGGGGATGTGTGTCACAGAGACAACCTTAATGTCCTTGGAGAGGGTGGAATTTGCAGCCCTGGCCAGCTTGCCTGCCAGTATGGAGAGGTACAGGCACAGGCCTAAAATCAAAAGAATTGAGGTTGAGATTCTGAGGGATGCAGGAGCCAGTGTGTTCATAAGGAAGCTGGTTTCCCTTTTGCAGATCATGCCTGGTGTGTATCACCGGTTAACATATGCAGACAGCCAATGGTGAGTTTGGAATGTAGAGGTGAGACATCCCCTAAGAAGGTAGTTGTGTCTCTTGCACTCCAAGTAGAGTGTATGCAGGGAAATGATCTTAAAGCGTCTGACTGATCAGAAGTGAAGAGAATGGTCCATGCAACGATACTGGATCTCCCTGACTGGGTAAGTGCTATGGCTAGGACATAGAATGTACAGAAGGCAAATGCTGAACACTTGGGACCTGGAACAATGGGCCAAGCATCTAATGACAAGGGAAAGGGCACATGGTCGGGTGAGCCAGCCCAAAGAATTCCAGAGGTGCAGGGGGGATGTGACCCTGAGGGGAGCATCTGACCTCTGAGGTAGGTATTCCACTCCTGCAAGCTCCATCCAACTTTGCAGAACTGCAAGGAGCTGGTGGACCCTCCAGAGAAGAGTTGTGTCAGGGACAGAGAGAGTGCCCAACTCTTTAGAGCCTGAAGCAGATGGCCTTCAGGCAGGAGAAGGGTGATGTCAGTGGATTCCACAAAGTCTACTAGGATGAAGGAGCCCTATATAATGATGCTAGAGATCTCAAGGAAGGAGCCACCAGGAGGTTGGGGGTCCCCCAAAAGTATAGAGAATCCATCTTCACATGTAGCCATGACATCTCCTTAGCAAGTCATTTGGGTCAGAGTGAGACATGGAATATGTTGGTTAACCACTTCTATTGGCCCAACATGTCTGCCTAAGTAAAGGAGTTTTGCAGCTCCTGTACAACCTGTCAGGCCAGGGCAAGACAGGGGGCAAGCCAAAGGGTGCCTTGATACCACTGCCAGTGGCTGGGTTTCTCATTCAGAGGGTGGGGGTGGACATTGTTGGTCCCCTAGACCCACCACCTGCATCCAGGAACAGATATATCTTGGTGGTAGTGGACCATGCCACAAAACATCTTGAAGTAATACCCCTCTGGACAGTCACTGCCCCGTCAGTGGCTAGGGCCCTACTCTGTGTGTTCACCAGAGTGTGTTTCCTAAGGGAGGTGGTTTCAGATAGAGGCATGAATTTCAAGTCTGGCTATCTGAAGGCGATCTGGGAGGAATGTGGTGTTACGTCCAAGTTCACCACCCCATCTCATCGCCAGACTAATGGTCTGGTGTAAAGGTTCAATAGGACCCTGAAGGGCATTATCATGGGTTTATCTGACAAACTCAGGAGGAGATGGGACTGTCTCCTCCCATGCCTACTGTTTGCATACAGGAAGGTGCCACATAAAGGGGTTGACTTTAGCCCCTTTGAATTGTTGTTTGGGCACCCTGTAAGAGGCCATTGTATCTGGTGAGAGAGTCTTGAGAAAAGCCTCTCAAGGCAGCCAAGGCCAATGTACTAGGCCTGAGATCTCGTATGGCAGAGTACATGTACAATGCAAGCAGGACACTGGAGGTCAGCCACGAGCTCATATAGCTCTGGTATGACCACAAGGCTACTGTGCCTGAGTATACTCCATGACAATTGGTGTGGAGGTTGAAACCTGTGGCTCCCTGGGCCCTGCAGGACATGAGGACTGAGCACTACACAATCATAGAGAAGAAAGGTGAGGTTACCTACCTGGTAGACCTTAACACCCTCAGGAATCCCCACAGGATCCTGCATGTCAATATATTAAAAACCCCACCAAGACAGGACATACATGACCATGCTGATGGTCACAGATGAAGGGGGAGAGGAAGAGACTGAGTTGTTGCCAGATCTCCTCTCTACCAGCAGCACAGAGACTGCAAGCAGGTGCTGGGGCAGTTTGCTGGTGTGTTCTCTTTGACGTATCAAAGGATTTCCTAGAGAGAGGAGGTGGGGGACTAGGAGCTAGATGAGAGGTCCAGTGCCCGTGCTCCTTGGTTTATGTCACAAACAAAAATTTGTTCAGTCCAGTTATTAAAAGTAGTTTGTGGCCTCCCTGACCAGTTTTAACCCCCATCTTCATACATGAGCTACCACCCCATCTAGACTCTACCTTGCAATCATCATACGGCATACCAATAACAGATCTCCGCCAAAGTGACCCTTCGGGGGACCCATTGGCCATTGCAGCGCCGGCCCAACGAGAAGCAATAGCCCTATGATGAAGCATAACATCCCTTTGGGATGTGTGTCGGCAACATGAACCAGTCCTGTTTACTGCCACCGTGCATATGCCTGAATCCTGCACAACCTGTCGATATCTCCTATTTCTCTTTAGGAACTGTAGCCCCAATTTCTGTGTGTGTTCTCTTTGACCCCAGGTATCACCAATTGGTGTATACGTGACATTGACACTGGTGACAGCTTCATGTTAAAAATTAGCTGTACAGATTATCTGACCATCTCAGATCCAGCATCAAGGCTGAAGTAGCTAAGATGTTAGACTTGAGGATAATTGAGCCCTGTGATCATGTGTGGGCTAGGCCCAGCGGTGCTGGTGCCCAAACCTAATCCGCAAGGGGGAAAGAAGGGGTTAAGGTTCTGTGATGACTATAGAGGATCGAATGCAGTCACCAAGACTGATGCTCACCCTATACCTAGATCTGATCAGCTCATTGATAGGTTAGGGGATGCCAAGTTCTTGAGTATACCTTAGGCTACATGCAGATTGCCCTCAGTGAAGGAGCAAAGGAGTAGTCAGCATTCTCCATACCAGAGGGACATTACCAGTTCAAAGTAATTCCCTTGGCTTAAAGAATGCACCTGTCACCTTCCAAAGGTTGGTGAACAGTGTCCTGTCTGGGCTGGAACCGTACAGTGCAGCTTATCTCGATGATATAGCTGTGTACAATTCCACCGGGAAGGAGCACCAGGACCCCCTGAAGGGAGTTCAGGCCCTGCAGCAGGTGGGCCTGATTATCAAGGTCAGTAAGTGCCAGACAGGGCAGAGTTCAATGGTGTACCTGGGACACCTTGTAGGTGGAAACCATGTACAACCTCTCCAGCCCAAAGTTCAAACCATTTTAGATTAGGTAGCTCCTACAATCCAGACACAGGTCAGGACATTTCTTGGTCTGACTGGGTACTATATAAGATGTGGTCAGAACTATGGGACCATTGTGACTCCCCTGACATAACTCACTTCTAAAAAGTAGACTAAGAAAGTCATTTGGACCCCAGAGGCTATGTGTTCAGCACCAGTGTTACAGGCTCGTGACTACAAAAAGGAATTTGTGGTTCAGACAGATGCTTCAGGACAAAGGATTGGGGCAGTGTTGGCACAAGTAAATGAGGAGGGTCTATATCAGCTAGCAGTAGCGGCTTGTGGAGGGAGTTCGGTGGGGCAGTGAGGCGGGGCAGGGGAGGAGCAGGGTGGGGAAATGTAAACACCGGAATATGGATGAATGGAGGTAAGTACACATTTAAATAAATAAAACGAATTTCGTTGTGCGCGCTGCATCGCAAAATGCAATGCAGTGCGTGCAAAGGAATTCGTTTTATTAATTTAAATGTGTACTTACCTCCGTTCATCCATATTCCGGTTTTTACATTTCCCCACCATGCCCCTCCCCCGCCCCGCCTCACTGCCCCACCGAACTCCCTCCACGAGCCGCTACTGTCAGCTAGTAACCTTCATTAGCAGGTGACATCTCCCCAAGCCTTTGCTGTGGTCAGGATCCTGAAGCAGTTGAAGCCATACCTGTTTGACACTCACTTCCATGTTCAAACAGACCAGAAACCTCACAGACGGCTCTGGGAAGACATGGCTTGGAAGTTCGGGCTGGACTGATTTGCATATGGCCATGTCTGAGCTGGGGTGGCGGAGTGATCTAAAGAATGATGATGGATTAAACCCAGATCAGTTGACTGAGGGTGAGTGTTTGCAATGTTCAACACTCCGTCCATCATCGCCTTTGGTTTCGCTTTGTTCGCCCTAATTTGGCAGGGTTGCCCAGACGTGGGTACCTTGCTCACTTTGCCACTGGATTCAAAATTGCCTGGCTGATGAGGGGTATGAACCCGAAACCGGTCCCAGGATGCTTGTTTCCGGTCCAGGGAAGACATGGCTAGGCAGTTCGGGCAGGACTGTTCCCATGAGGCACAGAGTCAGACTGATTTGCATATGGCTATGTCTGAACTGGGGTGGCGGAGTGAGGTAAAGAATGATGATGGATTAAACCCAGATCAGTTGACTGAGGGTGAGTGTTTGCAATGTTCAACACTCCGTCCATCATCCCTTTTGGTTTTGCGTCATTTTAAATGCAGCCCTGCTTTGCTGGCTACTTTTAAAAGTAAATTATAAGCAAGCTCGACTTGGGAATTCAAGATACTTCCAAAGTCTTATACTATGTTATAATTTCATTTGTCACCCCTAAGGTATCCCCTAGGTGCCCCATGCATATGGTGCCTTTTAACTATGGACATTATAAAATATGTTTTATATGCCTTGGTAAGGGAAAAACTGCCAATTGGCTCCATTGGCCAACATGGGAATGCTTTAGTAGAGTTTAATTATTGACAGGAGCAATATACAAATGTACTTCAAAGTATTAAAATGATAGTTTGAATAGATCCAACAACTTGCCATGGTTAGATTTATTATGACTGTAACATCAAATAAGTGATAGAACTTTCTTTTTTGAAGAACTAAAATCCAGCCTTCCAGCAGCCTCTCCTTATTGGCCAGTTTTTGACAGGCTAAGCCAAACTGATGAGGTGTGGGGAAATCTGCAGCTGCAGAGCAAAAGGCAAGAAGGAGGTGGAGTAGCCAGACTGGTCTTCAAAGAGACAATGATAGTTAGGATAGGACACAGACTAACCCCCACATCCTGCACCCCCAGTCAGACAGGAGACACAGTAATTGAATTAGCAGAGGGGCAGGAACAGGAGTAATAGGGAAACTTAGCCACACCAGTGAGTTGGCTCAGCCAGATCTTAACCTCCAGGAGAGACTTTCTACATTTTGGATTTTAAAAGAATAGTGCATTCTGTGACAGAAATATCCACAATTTGGAGAAAGTTGTCATAACTGAGAGTGGCACCCTGTTCCCCATTGGTCAGGGGTGCCCCCTGCTTGTCACCCAAGAACACTGAATAAATATGGGAGAGCTGCCCAGCAACTCAGATTCCTGCGTGAATCTATTTGAAGAAGAAGGACTGCCATGCTTGAAACCTGACCTGCACCAAGAGGATTGCACTCTGAATGACTGCGCCTGTTGCACACTTTGGGAACTACAACCCAGCCTGAAAAACCCCTACAATGTACAACTTGCAAATGCGCTTGCGCAAGACGTACAACGTAGGGGTGATCAGTGAAGAAGGACGGCGAGAAGAGGGCAGGAAAGCAGCCACGGCAGGTAAGTGCCTTTTTAATTAATGTTAATGTTAATGAGATTTATAAAAGCGCACAAATACCCAAGGGTGTCTTGGCGCTGGGGACTTCAAACAGCAAGCTCTGCGCCTAACACTGGAAAAGCCAGGTTTTTAATTTTTTTCTAAAGCCATTTAAGGAGCTGGCATTCCTAAGTTCAAGTGGAAGAGAGTTTCAAAGTTTAGATGTACCGTAATGAAAACTACGGCCACCCCAATGAGCAGTGCGAATTGTAGGCACCAACAGAAATCTTGCCCCCTTTGACCGAAGATGTATGGTCGGTTGGTAACATGCAAAGAGATTCTGAAGAAAAGAGGGGCCTGTATGATTCAAGGCTTTGTATACAATACACAGTGCCTTGAATTTGATGCGCTGAAGCACAGGGAGCCAGTGCAATTTACGGATTTCGTTAGAAACCAGTATATGCCTGGGAATATTGAGCAATAAGCGTGCCGCAGAATTTTGAATCATCTGGAGCTTCTTTAGGCACTGCTTCTGGGCATTGAGGTATAGCCCATTGCAGTAGTCTAGTTTAGGTTGAATAAGAGAAGTGACTACTGTTTTCCTGGTATTTATTGGAATATACGGAAATATCTTCCTTATTTTCTTTATAAGAAAATATGATGCAGAGACAACGGCATTAGTCTGTTGACAGAGTGTTAATCTATTGTCATTTAGTACACCCAGATTTTTTACTTTCGCCACTGGCTTGGGTGGAATGCCCATCTCCGCCGGCCACCACATATTGCTCCAGGTGGGCTGCAAATTGCCAAAAATCAAGACTTCCGTTTTATCTGAATTAAGTTTGAGGCAATGTGCAGTCATCCAATTATTAATAGTGCTTATGCAGCTTTGAAACTCTTGAAAGTGGGAGATTTGATGTTTGTGTGCAGCTACCACAAACTGGGTGTCATCGGCGTATGTTGTCAAACTAAATCCGAATTCCCGGATCAATGGGGCCAGTTCATAGACATAGATGTTAAACAAAGAGGGGCTCAACGAACTGCCCTGAGGGACGCCACAAGGCAAAACATAAGAAGCCGAGTTGAAACCGTCAATTACTTTGGGAAGGGGGAGGGCGTGAAGGGGAGCAAAGTTCCATGGAGTTGTTTCCCAAATCCGCGGAACTTCCGTAGAGGCTCAACGCCTGCTCCGACCAGGGTTAAAAGTAATGAGTGAGATCCTATTTAAGAGTGTAAGGTCAGTGATCAGGAATGAATGAGACTACTTGGAGCATTGCGAGTCCAGTACTAGGGAATGAGTGAGACTTTCAAAAGGTGTGAGGCCAGCTTGGGCCAGAAGAGAGGTTCTTCAAGTGTTGAGTAGCATCATTTTGGATTCATCCTTTTACGTATGGCTCGGTCACATATATATTTGGATATGGCCTTATGTATTCGTGTGACGCAATAACACTAAAGAGATATAGTGTACTAAAGGTATAAATGCATCTATTGATTATTTTGACATATATATGTATAAGTTTTTCCTTTTCAGGAATATCTGGATTGTGGAAATTCTTCTTCTATAGGTTTAGATTGTAATGTGGAGCGCTAAAATGCATTTAATACATTGCTTTCACAAGGGATTAGTGAGAATGAATCATATGTATGTTTAATGCTTGCCTCATAAATTGTGACCAATTGTCGTTTTTGCTAAATAAAAATGTATTGGTGTATTGTGCCACATATAAGAGTACAGCCCGATAAAGCTTGATTCATTATGAAAGACTTCATTCATTCGATTATATGTAGGTTGTAGAAGTAATATGCATTTAAGGTGAAATGTTAAGATAGCACAATTGTGGGCCTTAAGCTTGCAGTCAAGACATTTAATATTAATATGAAAGTAGTTTTTCTGCATGTTTTTCTCCTCTGCAGATGCAGACCAAAGGCATTCGTTTGTTAGTGAAAAGCACTTTGTATTTCAGAGACAGAGAAGTAAGGAAGAGCTGGCAAGGTCAAATGATTTTAATGAAGAACAAAGGAAGTGTTACCAGATGGTACTATCAGACGGAGGGAGGTGTCAATGATGCTTTGGAAGCGGTGACTGGAATATGGGAGTAGTGTTCAAGGGACCAAGTTCTTTTCTGGGAACTGGAAAACATATTATGATGTGTATGAGGTCATGTTTTCTCAGATGTTCTTAGAGTATTTTAATTAGTGAAACCACCTTGGGTTTAGTCAGATTCCCTTTAGACTTGGAGAGGTACAGACCTCTCTTGGCATCTCTGATTGAGTGGCTTTATGTTATACAGGATTCTTAACTTATAGAACTTCTACAGAGGTTCTGATGCTGACATAATTCTCGCTTCCTTGCTTCAATAGTGTTTCCCTTATCCTTACATTAGTGTAAGGTAGGTAGATGCTGCAAATATTATATGTTCTTTGCTGTTGAAGACCAGTATTTTAAAATGTTTGGTCTCCCTTGGGGCTATTTTATTCTTTTATACTATGTTTTTGAGATTGATATATATCAGTCTGGCTTGGAGTTTGTAATAAACCTTTTTGACTTCAAATTACTGATTCACACTGTTATTGTGTGGTCCTAGTGACCACACTGTGCTTTGAGATTTAAATTGTTGTTAACCCCTCTTCCTCCTAGTCTACTACAAAGGTTTATTGACCAGAGTTGAATTGGAAGAAATGGGCCAGAGAGTTCTCAGGTGTGTGAGGCCAGCAATGGGCAATAAATGAGACTCCACCTAAATGTGTGAATCCGGGGAATTAGTGAAATACCATGTAATGACTCAGGGACAGAGTGGTGAGGTTTGCTTACCCAAAGACAAAAGGCCAGAAGGAACACGCTATGAGTGTGGACATTGGTTTATAGGAAACTGGGGCTGAGGAACATGAGCCAGATCACATGAGAACCACATCCATGCTAATTTAAGCAGCCGGGTCACAGTACAAATTGACTTGCGCCTTCTTGTATGTTTCATCTCCAGTTTGTTCACAGTTTTGGCATTTCCCTGCACCTTTGTTTTATTCTTATTCCGTCATGTTTCCCTCTGTTATTTCTTCGTATTCCCACAATCCATTAACTTACATCTGCTGTGTTATATTGGACTAACCATCATTTCTCATCATCTCCAGGTGCTCCTGAGCTTAAGGAAGGTAACAGGATACTTACTTGGTCCGTTATCAGCTTTCCCTTACAGCTCATCGGCCAGACTCACTGTACCAAATGTGTATATGGTTCTTTTTAAAGACCTACCAGAGAGAGAGAGAGAGCACTTAGCCAAAGTGTCTAAAGAGGCCAGAGAGATGTGACATCCACCCCAGCATGGTTTTCTGTCTCATCCGCATTCCTATTTTCCCCTCTTCAGAAAGGTAGGTTGGAGATTCCTGTTCTTCCACTTACTTTTCTGGCTCTGTTGAGAGTGGAGGATTAGCACTGGGATTCCCTCCTCCCACCTGGCTCCCATTGGAGTTGTGACAGTCCATTGCAGTGTGTGTATGTAAGCCCTAAGTTGGGACATGAGAAGTGTCTGAGGCCAGCACTGGGTGATAAATGTGCATCCATTGAAGTTTAAGACGTCAGTGGTAGATGCAGGTGAGGGTCTCAATTAAGTGATGCAGAATTACTCAGGCATTATTAAAATGTGTGAGACTCTGATGGGCATAAAAATGACTTCAATACAGAGAGTGAGGTAAATCATGGAAAAGTATTTGTGTTTCTATTGACTGAGGACTGTGATGAGGAGGAAGTGAGGGAGATTACTGTAAAATGTGTAGGGTCAGTGATGGGTAATGTGTAAAACATTACCAAAATGGCGAAAGTGAGTTGTGGGGAATCAGTGTGACTCAATTAAAGTGAGAGCTGTCAGCCTGTGAGTGAGTAAGTGTAAGTTAAAGAGTGAGAGAATAGCAATGTTCTGAAAGACAATAGACACATGTAAGGCTGGTGATACTGTCTGTGCAGAAGTGAGACTCAAATAAAATGTGTAAAGTCATTGATTTGTGAATCAATGGGACGCCACTGAAACATGAGACCAGAGATATATTGGGGAGATTTTTGTGCATAGGCAACGTCGAAATGCACAAGAATTCATTCAAGCATGTGGGACCATATGCATTATTGAGTGAAGCTCTGCTAAAGAGTATGAGACCAGAAATAGGGGATTGAGTGAGATCCTACTGAATTCTAGACCAGTCAGGCTGCAGGTGTGTAAATGAGAGATACTTTACTGAATGAACTGTTAAATGTCTTTATCAATGTAATTCCATTGAAGTGTACAAGTCTAATATCATGGGTGTAAGACTCATTGAGTGTTCTCCAAAGTATATGTTGCTAACCAGTCAGTGATGTAGCAAGCATCCTATGGCTCCTTGTCAGTGGCAACTGGTCTTTAATGGCAGAAGGGGGTGGATTGCGGTGCCAGGGTGGCAGGGACTGAAGAAAAATAAACACTTACCTGTCTGCTGTCTGCACCACCTCCTCTCACCTGTTGCCCGCTTCCAGGGCAGGAAGCACCCAGCCCCCAGCCTCCAGTTTGGTCTGCAGTCTTGTGATTGGTCTGAGCGCTGTGGATCAGCACTCAGCCAGAGAATGGGAGGCTGGGCATGTTCTCCATGCAGGCTGTAATGCAGTCTGCATGGAGAACTTGCAAAGTGCACATGATGGTTTGACCGACCTGAGACAGCCAGCCAAAGCAGCCCCACCCCTACCCAGCTGAGCAAGGGGAAATAAATTGATAATAACAATGAGATATTATCATTTTATTTTTCCCTCTTTGACCTGCTCAGTGGGGAGATAGTTCTCCGCCTTAGCGGAGGAGCCATCCCGGCTACCGCTGCAAGAAAGGAAATTCTTTCCTGTTTCTGCAAGGTAGTTGTGAAAATGAAACTTAAATGAGGTGCAGAGAGCCCTCGCGTAGGAAGTGTCCTTTAGGGCACCGGATTCACGCTGTGCCTTCGCAGTGCTGGCAACAGAACAATTGCATCTTAAACACGCAATCGTTCTGCAAGCAAGTCTGTACAATTGTGGAGTGGTGTTGGAATTAAAGTCAATTAAATGCCAACACCTTCCTTACTGGTGTGCCGACTGGAATTGGAATAGTAAATTAAACTATTCCAATATCCAGTGCCCCCCTAAGGCAAGTCATTAAAAAGACTTTAGTGCAGAACAAATGCGTGCTAAAGACTCATTCATTTAAATGATGGCGTTCCTAAGGCATGCATGAAAAACACATGGGGAATTCCGTCATACATTCCCCTTGCGCCTCTGGGGGCAGCTGCCACTGCACCTGCTGCACTCTTGGCAGCCAAGCCATGTACCATGGCCCAAAGGAAAGGAGCCTGAGAGTGACACGAGACCTGGAGAGAGGATCAGGTGAAAGAAGGTGAAACTGCAGTGGATAGGAGCATAGTAGAACAGCAGGGAGTGAGTAGGCAGGTCTGGAAAGAAGGAAGGTGTTGTGGTGGTTCCTACATGGTAACAAATAAGGTGACACAGGCACCAAGTAATTTATGACTAATACTAAACCACACCTAATAGGCGGCCAGCCTCTTTGTTGGCCCCTACATGCAAGGACGCAAGTACTATGGTCTGGACGCCCACAGGGTATGCAAACTAAAAACTACAAAGACAACTCCAGCACTAAATGGTGTGCACCCAACTTGGTGGCACCCGGCGAGGCTCACAACACTACAGAAGACAGAAGGGGTGGTGTGGCGAGAAAGATGGAACAAGGAGGCAGCAAAATCAAAGGAGAGGTAGTCAGTAACATAGCAAGGGTGCCATGAGCTTCGGAGTACGCGAGGGACATACATTTGACAAGTGGGTAGTAACCAAACCACTAGTGGGGCAAAGAAGGGACTACTCCAGTCTTGATAGCTGCACTATGCACTATGACTGGCGGGAAGGGGTGCCTGATGTTTGGGGAATGGTCATAAGGGCTGAAGAGAGAGATGGCAGAGACAACAGGACAGGGGAGCAGATAGGAGGAGTGCTTGCAGCTGTACAGAGAAGCAGAGGAGCACAGCAAGAATGAGGGAGGTGGCAGGGCTAAAAAGGAGAGAAGTAGTGAATCTGGCAGCAAGGTGGAGGGGAGAAAAACCAGGGCGGCATGGTGTGCAAAATAAAAATGGACTGGGACCCAAACCTGAGTATTTACCAATGGCTTAGATTAATTTAAGCATTCCCTCCATTACTTTTTTGTATAAATTGTGTTTTATCACATGCTGTTAAATGATGTGAATGCCCTTTAGACGCAAGTGGTTGGATCTGCGGTCTCTGTGGTAGGAGCATTTTAAATATTTGGTCTCTTAGGACTACAAAAAACTATCAATCATTTTATTTTATTTTTTCAGAATTTTATATATCATGAACTTGACCCAAAGGTATCAAGTATCAGAGCGCTTTACATGGGCACCAGTTGCGTTACACAAGGACACATTCATTTTTGTTAGGCACAGAGAGATTAAGTATTTGCCCAGAATCACAGGATGTTGAGTGTCATTGTCGAGACTCAAACCCGGTACCCTAGATTTGAGATCGACTGCTGTATCCATTAGGTCACATCATCTCCCCAAATCCTTGGGTGATCAGTTTAATCTTTGTCTGCTCAGGGATGAATTCTGTAATTCTCCAGTGTTCAATTGCAAATAAAAATCTGCAAGGGGTCTGGTTTTAGGTCTTGTCTCAGACAGAACATGTGCTGTTGATTGTGAGTCATTTTGTTAGTTTACAGTGGACTTGGAGCCTGCCCATTGCTTACTATTGGTTGGCTTCATTGTCACTCTCATTTTCTTTCTTCTCTTTAGTCTGGCATGCCAACCTCATTTCCCCTTTGTCCCTCCCCTGGAGCATGGTCCCCGTTCATGAGCTAAAAGAGCTACTTTCTCTTTTTGTTGTAGAACTCCATAAGAGTGCATGTGTTTGGAGGCCATCCCTCTCATGCTTCTACACCTGTCTCTATCCGTGTTGTTGTGTGCCCCCTCCCATCCTCCGTTCCCCTCTGTAGTGTGCTTGCCCCCTCTCATGCCTTTATTTGTTGTTTTTTGCTCCCTCATACCCTTCCATCATCTCCATTTTCTTGCTTATCCTCCCCATGTTGATGCCTGGTCCCTCCCACTCTCTCCACGTGTTACTTACCCATCCCACCCTCTCTGTGTTCTTGCTTGCCCCCACCCTTCTGACCCTCTTCATCCTATTGCTTGCCCTTCCCATCTCTCTCTGTCCAGTGGCTTGCTTGCTAACTCCCGCTGCATGCCCCCGACCAGCTTTCCACTAGGGGTAGGTGAATAATTCTGCTCCACCAGCAGAGCTCGAGGAGTTTTGCCCACTATGCGCTCTGTGTGAATTTCTGCAAAAGTCCACGAAGCGACGCGGAGCAAAGTGTTTTCTTTCATGCGGCTCGCCAGCAGTGTGTTAGCGAGCACTCACAAGAAATACAAATTGTGCTGGATCACCTCTCGGCGAGATTTCTCAATGCAGGCGGTCACAGGAGGTAGAGGCCACACGCGTTGAGAAACCTGCCACTCGCTTTGAGTAAGCTGCCGCTCGAGTAGAATGTCTACTCAAGCAGCTGAAAGCAGCAGCACCCTCCAGCCTGATGCTGAGTGCCGTGCATGATGATATTACAGGGTGGGATAAACTTGCCTCTACCTCCTGTATTTTTGACACTGCTGGATTTCGTTTTTGCTGGTTTAGATGCTTTGGGCACTTTGCCACTGCTGATCGGTGCCAAAGTGCAAGTGCTCCCTGATTACATTGTTATTATAATTGGTTATCCATGATTGGCACATTTGTTTTACCAGTAGGTCCCTAGTGAAGTGCACTGAGTGTGCCAGGGCTGGTACTTCAGATGCTACTAGTGGGCCTGCAGCAATGATTGTGCCACCCACATGAGTAGCCCTAAAATGGTGTCTCAGGCCTGCCACCGCATTGCCTGTGTGCAGTTGCTAACTGTCATGTTGTCCTGGCCAGTGTACACACTTGCCAGGCCTGACCCTTCCCTTTTCTTGCACATTAGACACCCCTATGGTAGGCCCAAGGTACCCCGCTGGGCAGGGTGCAGTGTATGTGAAAGGTAGGACATGTTACAGTGTGGGTAACATATCCTGATAGTGAAATACTGCCAATTTAGCTTTTCACTACTGAAAGGCTATCTTGCCCATAGGTTAGAATGGGGAATGCTGTGTATAATATTTACCTGCATGTCTTCCCATAGCGGCAAGATAGGCATCTGAAGTCTGGTGTCCCTGAACTCAGAATTTGATAACGCATCTTTTAGGAAAAATGGTTTTTTAAATTCCGTGTTGGAAAATAGCACTTTTAGAAAGTGGCTATTTTCCTGTTCAACCTTTTTGTGTGCCTCTGTCTGTTTGTGTATTGACTGTCTGGTTTGTGAGTGACAGGGGCTGGGGCTGACTCCAGGGGGCTGGGTGAGTCAGCACTAGGCTGAATAGACCTATCTGCACTTAGAGTGGTGGGAGGAGTTGCACCTGGGGCCTGAATAGGGCTGTGCCTGCCTTCCACAATGCTGGCTCCACCTCCTGCAGTGTGGCTGATGGCCCTGGCCTCCCCTCACAAAGAAAGAAGATATGCCCTGACAGAGGGCACCTAGAACTGGTTTGGACTGGATCCTGGACGCCACACACATGTAAGAACAAAGACTTTTGGGGTATAAGTAGCTGTTCTGAGACCCCAGTAAAATTAGACTACTTCTACAATCAAGAGGACTCTCTGCCAAAGAAGATCAGCTGAAGAGACTGAGGAAAAGGACTGCCCTTGCTGTGTGATCAGGGGCTGACTTGCAGTTTGCTGTGATTACTAAGTAAGAGATCTGAGGAACTTTGCTGTGTGCTGTGTTCCCCTCCTGCTTTCAGAAAGGACTTTGCTGTGTGCTGTGTCCTACGAAGTCTCCAAGGGCCTGAGAAGAGCTGTCCTCCTGTTGGGAACGCAGGGATATCAAGGTTCCCAAAACAACATTTATTGAGGAGCTGAGTGCGCGTTTCTGTGCACAGCCAGTGCCTGCTGGTGATCTGTGACTCGGTGTGCAATTGGCACCCAAGGAAGACTGGCCGTGACGGGAAACACACACTGAGGGCCGGTATCTCCTCCCTACCGGCCCCTGATCGTCATGAGTGCTGTGTTTCCCCTTTGTGCCTTCACCGCCGCACTTCAAGCTGAGTGCCCAAGGCCGGGTTCACCGAGGACAAAGGAGCCACACAAATGCTTCACCGCTGCCGGCCCAGAGTCCACTGACGTCATTGCCACGCTGGGATTGGCCCCAGCCTCCAGGGATTCCTGCAACGTCATTGCTAAGCCACGCTGGGATTGGTCCCAGCCCCCAGGGATTCCTGCAACGTCATTGCTAAGCCGAGCTGGGATTGGTCCCAGCCTCGAGGGCTTCCTTCACGCTCGTTACGAGAAGCGGAGCTGTGCCTGAGGCCGGAGAGCATCCCGAAGAAGAAATCGCCCAGACTGCTGAGCCTCTGCCGCATTGCACTAAGGTAACCGGGGTTCAGTAGTACAGCGCGCACTCGCGCCTGTCAACCACGGGGTGATTTTCTTAAAGAAACCGGCAGTATTACTGCATTGCTAACACGGTAGCGAGCTCGCACGCATTGTGGGGGCGCAGAGGTGCATTGCTGATTCCCGCTTTCCTGAGCCAGCAGTGCTGGCACGCACATCCCGCTACAGAAAAAGCGCCACTTTTCATTACCACAAAAGTGAACTGTGTGAGCCAAAAAAGAGCATTACAAAAGTGAACTGTGTGAGCCCAAAAAGAGCATTACAAAAGTGAACTGTGTGAGCCCAAAAGAGCTTTACCAAGGTGAACTGTGTGAGCACAAGGATCATTACTGAAGTGAGCTTTTGGCAACAGAAACCTACCAGTTTGTTTTTGCTAGAAACATAACAAGGAACCACTTTCAAAGACAGAGAAATGTTATTTATATGTATGTGCATTTTTTTCTACCGTTTTGATCTGACCTAAGCTATATAAAGATATTTTTTTTTTATAACAACCTGTGTGGTGTACATTTGTGGTGCTTCACTGTGTTACTGTGAGTGTTGGTGCAAATACTTTACACCTTGCCTTGGGAATAAGCCTGTCTGCTCGTGCCAAGCTACCGAGGGGGTGAGCAGGAGTTATCAACAGTGTGTACCCCCCTTACCCTGACTAGAAGCAAGGGTCCCTACTTGGGCAAAGGTACTTACCTCTGCCAACTAAAGACCCCCAGTTCTAACAGAAGTTCACATTCATGTGGACCTTATTTCGACTTGATGAAGTTAACAGGGATGTCGTACTATAAATAACCTCATTTAACGCAGCTTATTTTTGTATTTAGCTGGAATTAGCAGATATTTGCAGCTTATTTGAAATGCCCATTTATGAGAGTCTGAACATTACATAACCCTCACCTCTTACTCAGTAGAAAACAATTATTTGGGATGTCCACACTACGATCAGGAGCGGGCGGGACCCGCGCTTCCCTTTACATGGAATGAGCAGAGGTATGGCTGTGGCCATTGCGGCAGCTGCTCATGCACCAGCTTCAGGACCTGCCAGGGGGTTTAATTTCTGGCCTGTGAAAACAGGGGGCAGAGCTGCAGACGGGCCTGATCTAATGGAAGAGGCCAGGGCCTGGCAAAGCCCGCACACGGAGGTGCGGTGGCGAAGTTTAACTCTCCACACTCCGTGGTGGGTAAACGGTGCAAAAAGCGGGTAATTGCAGAGAATAGGGATCGGCCCCAGTGGGCCACCCATCGGTGACAAGCTGCGTAGGTCCACTGCAAAGCAGGAAAAGCTGTGGCCCGATGGGGTGTGGGGGTGCCAGTGTGTGCCAGGTCCGAGGCTGCACTCCCCAAGGGCCTTGTGGAACAACGCTAAGCCACTTGGACCCTGGCGTGGCCGGAGTTTTGTGCGGCCCAGGAGTATACGCACACAGTGGGGTCTGGCCTGGTTCTGGCCCCCTGGCGGTGGTCGAGAGGAGAGAGACCTCAGAAGTGCCCCCCCCGTGAAGGTTCCGGTGGCCAAGAGCCGGCAACTGCGGAAGGAGAGTCCAGTTCACAGTACCCATGCTGGAGGTGAGGAGAAATCCCCCAAACCTTCTAGATCAACGCAAAGAGTAGTGGTAAGGAGAGATGGCTCTTTGGAACTTGAAAGGACAGATTCCGGTGGTGAGCGCAGGATATCGCCCAGAATAGATTAACAAAAACAGCACGTGAAAAGAGAGGCTTCTAAGGCATTAGTGGAATTGGTGACAGCTACAGGCTCGGACGCAAGCACAGGAGACATTGTGGAGGACACCCCACAGATGGGGAGGGGCTCATGAATGGGCTGTGGACAGTTCTGGCAGTTGGAACAAGAGGCAGCTTTTATGGAACACCGAGCCATGGATCTGGGTACCCTCTCCCCCCTGTTCTGAACAGCGTACTTTGTTGTGATGGTGTTTCCTTCCTACCACAAAAATGATTGATCGACCTGGGATGGACACAGACACTAATGGGTGGATAACGCCTCCCCTCTTTCTTTCTCTCTCCCTACTTTCTCTTCAATCTTCTCTGCATTGTTTAATCTTATTTTGACCTCTTGCATTTGTTCTTTCTGTCATTCAGTCTCTTCACTGGAGTATTCTTTTTTTGGGTGGCAGTAGATATGATGGTGTGAGCATGTTGTGTTGAGCGGAACATGGGTGGGCGTGATTTTGACCGGGCTTGAGAAGGATGCGGCTGACAGACACTTTGGGTGCCTGAGAAATGGCATCATTCCAGTCCGGCAACTGATACATATTGGATGTCTGAATGATATGGTGTGTGGATTGACTGAGAGATATGAAGTTCATGGGGAGTGTAAGTGTATTTTAGTCTGGTTATGGAGATGTATTGCTAGACTGGGAAATGTTGATGTATTGCCAATGTTTAAGGGCGGTGTGGGGGTTTGTGGACGTGGGGATGCATGATTTGTTATTGCAGTGTCTACCCAGGGGTGGGTTGTTTTAAATGTTCAGTTTAAAGTCCTCTCTGGCTACGATGATGGCAGCACGCAAACTGTACTTATACTAGACGAGGCAAGCATGGGTTGGATGACATGGGTCAACACAAAATTGTAATGGGGAATGGGCGGGGGCTAAATTCATTTGTGGCACCTTATAGAGTACAAACATGTATGCGGTAAAAGGGTACTCATGATCATATGCTACAGGAGACACATCTCTTAGACACTGAGATAGAAAAACTCCACAAGAAATGGAGGGGACAATTGTTTGCATCTACCTACTCCACCTATACCAGTGGGGTGGCAATATGGGTGGCCCCACAGGTCCTGTTTAAACTACGAAATTATGAGGCAGATGTGGAGGGCAGATACGTGATAGTGCATGGTGAGCTAGATGGTGTGGAGGTCTGTTGACGAATGTATATGCTCTGAACACTGATGATGGTGAGTTCTTTGGTGTCATGGAGAGCTTACTCCTACTGTATGTTGGAATCCCTTTAATATTGGCTGGCAATTTTAATTGCATACTTGATGGCCTGATGGATAGACACCCTCCGAAGCAAGTAGGCCTGGGCGGTAAATTCCGTTCCACTTGCAGAATTTGGGTAATTTCGCAATCCGCGGAGAACACGGAATTGCCCAAAATTCCACAATCCACGGCTTCGCGGAATTTTTTGCTTGTTCGCGCTTTCAAAATGCGCTTTCGAAAGATATTTCCACCCGAGCACGCAAACAGCATTCGCAAACAGGAAAAAAGCATCGCAAACGGGCAGGACAAGCAATTCTGCGTGTTTACGGAACTCTGCTTGCTCGCGGAGATTTTTTACAGTTTTGCGTAGCGTGACTAAGCAAATTCTGTCCACCCCTAAAAGCCATACACCAAGCCCCGCATGTTGATATCACTGAGGAAGGTGATGAGCGGGTTGAATTGTGTTGATATTTGGAGCGGAACGCACACAGGTGAATGAGGCTATTCTTTCTATACCCTGGCACGGGAGGTGTACAGTAGGCTTGACCGTTTTCTGCTCTTGCAGGAAGCATGCGAGGCGGTTATGCGGGCTACTATACTGGGCCAGTTTCTGTCGGATCATGCTCCGGTGCTGTTAGAATGGGGACCAAGAAGACATAGGCCGAAGGTTCCGCTGTGGCGTTTGCAACCAGCTGCATTGTGCGACGTGATATTTAAAGAAGAGCTCAGGGAGGTCATTCCGGGATACTTCACCACTAACTGGTTGACAGCTAGCACTGGGAGCATGGAATGGGACATGCTCTAGGTAGTTACCCAGGGGGGTTGTTTGTCTAGGGTGGGGTGCACCAGAAAGAGGCTTGAGTCAGACTTGACAACTGCAGTGGATAGACTGGTTAGGCTTCAAGTGTCAGGTCGAGACCAGAGCCTGCTCCTGCAGGCACAGCGCCTAGTTGGAGAGATCTGGGATAGGTTGGATTACCTGGTTCATCGAGAATATCGCCAGCTCCTACACAGAGAGGGTGATAGGTCTGGCAGACTGCTGGTGTGGTTGTTAAAACGAAAAAGCCCACACCCGTTGATATTGGTGTTGCGCAGTCCTAATGGAACTACGGCCACTACGCAGACTAGCGTCAACAAAGTGCTATTTAACCATCTCACTGATATTTGCAGTGAGGCCCCGTAGACTGGGATGTCTATTGATGGGGGATATCTCATGGGTGTCCCCCTCTCATGCCTCACGGATGGCCAGAGGGAGGAGTTGGAGTCAGCACTCCACCTAGAGGAACTGCAGGAGGCACTACAAGCTATGGCTCGCTTTAAATCACCAGGACTGGATGGAATTCCAGTAGAATTCTATCAGACATAGGCAGATATTCTGCTACCACGCCTATTAGAAAAGTTACAAGAGGCCAAACAAGCTGGGTTCCCACCTCAATCCATGAAGGAGGCGCAGGTAATCATGCTCCCTAAGCCTGGCAGAAGCGTTGAGGACCCTGGTGTATATAGACTGTTGTCCATGTTGGGGTGGATGCTAAATTGTTCACAAAGTCCTAGCCATAAGATTGGGTAGAGTCGTGACCTCTCTGGTTCATGAGTATCAGTGCGGGTTCATACCTGGGAGGGGTACTCATATGAACACACATCGCTTGTCCCATGTTCTCCATTCCGTGGCTGATAGTGAAATACGGGTGGCAGTTGTAGCCCTAGACATTGAAAAGGCCTTGGATACGCTATGACGGGGGTATTTATGGGAGGTATTGAGAAAGAAGGGTTTCGGAAAGGATTATGTCATGTGGGTCAGGCTGCTCTATAACCAACCGAGAACCCGAGTGCGAAACGAGAGTCAGGTATCGGAGATTATACAGATTGAAAGGGGTACACGACAGGGGTACCTGCTGTCTCCACTGCTTTTTGCTTTAGCAGTGGAACCCCTGGCAGTAAGGTTGCGGAGAGACATGGCACCATGAGGTATAGCAGTAGATGGCCATACACATGTGGTTTCATTGTATGCGGATGATGTGCTTCTGTACATCAGACAGCCGTAAGAGGTGATCCCGGTACTTATGGAGACATAGGCCTCCTTTGGTGTGGCCTCCGGCCTTCATATTAATCGTCAGAAATCAATACTGTTACCGCTGACTGCTCTTGCGCGAGGAACCCCTCAAGACCTTCCTGAGGTGGGCCTGGAATGGGAATTTGATCACTTTAGAAACTTGGGCATTCAGGTAGCCCACCAACCAGATGCCCAGTTTGAACTAAATATGGGTAACATTCTTACACGACTAAAACTTTCAATACAATTCTGAAACAAGCTTCCAATGTCGATCATGGTAAGGGTGGCTGTATCAAAAATGGTAATGCTGCCCCGTTGCCTGTATGTGCTGCAGAATTCCTTCTGCAAGTTCCTGATATCCACAATTAACACCTTAAATAGCCTCCTGATTTGACTGGTATGGGCAGGGGGATGGAGTAGAGTTAAGCTAGAAACGCTCAAATTGGATGTGGACATGGGGGGCCTGGGCCTACCTGATTTTAGGCTATACTACATCGCTGGGTTGCTACAGTCTGCAAAGCAATGGTGCACAGCAGGCTGCACAGTAGAAAAAGAGCTACTGGGAGACTGGAATGACGGTTCATAGCTACAAAGGATTTAATGATGGGGGCGTGGCCAACTGCCGGGCATGAAGGACATGAGCTGATTGAGCTCCATTGCAAACTGTGACACTTGGCACTATATCCTGCATTAACCTGGACCTTCACGCTCGATATGTATATCCCCCGAGTGCGGAATGCTTCTGGAACCGCTTGCCACGATCCGGGAACCGTAGCCTCCGTGGACACTATCTTTCCAAGCGATTGTTCTGGGCAGTGCGGAGATTCCACGGAGAAGGTGGGCGGAGTCGCGTCTTGATCAGAAAGGAACCACTTGACCTTGCAGCTACCGAGGTGCATGCTATAAACTCTGGCGATTTCGGTGAGCGGGGAGATGGTGCAGATCTCGACCCATATTTGCGGAGAGCGAGCCCGAGACGAATGAGCTAGCTGCCCGATTTGCTCCGACATAGCAGGAGCCGTGGAAGCAAGATGGCGGATGGCGGCGGCCGCTGATCGGACCTGCTCTTCTACTGGTAGACACCTGCTGCGGTGTGGTGAGTGCCCAGGAGCTTTCTGTGACTGCCGCCACTGAGCAGCACAGATTGGTGTGGGAGGTCCTCTGCACCATCGGTACAAACCCCGACGCTCACACCATAGGGCCAGCGGCACTACCCGACCTGGAGGTCCTTGTGGGGGGCGAATGAAATCCTGCACCCAGCGCTTCTGCGGTCCCATCTATAAACCAGGAGGAAACAGCCGATGGGATGTCAACAGGGGGAGTTGTGAACAAGCTGTGATTGTTGGCCCCACCTGCGAGAACGAGATAGTGGGACTTCGAAGGAGACAGGCTGCACATGCTGATGCCGCCGCAGTGGGCAGACGACTGTGTCGCTGCCGTGATCACCGCTGTGGAGCAGGGGCTTCTACCCACCTGCCGTGCGGGTGGGGACGCGTCCTGGTGATACGGTCGATGCCTGACAACAACCTGCAACGCGAAAACAGTGCCTAGAGAGGCGCGCAGCACAAGAGGGAACCGAGGGTATAGTTTTGCTTGCCGACGATGTGATCAGACCTACTACGACGAGTATACGGGCTGGTTGGTATCGCTTGCAGCACACCCTGAAAGGACAGAACAAGTCCACTGCTGGAGTACGAGGTCAAGGGAACACAATTGTGGACACCTTCTGGCTGGAATTTGGGGATTGGCCTGGTGGTGGGAATACGCGTAGCTGAGGCGTGGAGGGCTTCGGTGGCCCTTCAAGGACCATCCTGGAGCAGTGACACACACACGGTCGTCGCGGCATCATGGGACGCCCTAAGAACAAAGAAGCTGATGCAGCATCTAATGAAGACACGCACCCTGCATCTAATAGTGATCCCGCCAACAGTTCAGATAACGAAGTAATACCTCCCACGGGAATGGATCAACATGCTGCCAAACTGGATTTAATTTTAAAAGAGATACAGGACTCCCGTGCCACGATTGAAACACAGATGGGGACTCTATCCACCAATCTAAACTTGTTGCAAGCGGACCATAAAAAACTGACAGACAAAGTGAAATCGAACAAATTGGCTCTGGACGATCTGATACCACAGCAGACCATGCACACCTCTCAGCTTGAACAATTCCAGCGCCAGTTGAATGGCTTGCAAGACAGGGTGGACGACGCGGAAGAGAGATCTCGTTGTAATAATGTCAGTATTCTTGGAATAACGGAGCGCGGCGAGCGGTCTAACCCCACCCAGTTTGTGGAGGACTGGTTACAAGATCACGTGGCGAAGGAAGGACTGACAGCACTCAACAGTGTAGAGAGAGCGCATTGAGTGCCGCCTAGACCACCTCAACGCACCGCCCAGACTACTGATAGCACGCATTCTGCACTATAAAGACCGTGACACGATCTTGCAGGCCGCCAGAGAGAATGCTCCTATACGTTTTGAGAACAAAACGATCTCCCTGTATCCGGATTTTACTCCAGCAGTTCAAAAAGCCAGAGCCACATTCCAGGAAGTAAAGAGGAACTTACGAGCACACAACTTGAATTATGCACTGCTTTTCCCTGCCCGACTGAAGGTTATATACGGACAGAAATCCATCTTTGTTAACAATCCTGAAGAAGCGGCGGACTGGCTTGAGATAACCTTCATACCGGCGGCCTCACAGACCTCGCTTCCGTCAGGCCAAATACGTCGAACTCCCTCACAGCGGGATGATGGGATCCGCATGGTGGGGAGCAGACGAGTTGTGGAAGCTACTGACACTGGCCCAACTCCGGAACAAATTACAAATTACAAACAGTCAAAATGATGCACTTTTGACTGCAGCGGCGCTTGCCGCTCATGATACCCAAACTGCAACGACCTCGACGCACTCATCGGATGCAGCCACAGTGCGCTCTGACTCTGAGACTAGCTTGACATTGTTCCCCTCGATCACTGCTTGCCAGAGACTACTAGAATTGTGTTCCGGGATGGTCGGGAGATGGGTAACGTATAAGATGCTCCGCAATATGTTTTGTTGTTGATAGCTGCATTAGAAGGTCTAGTAACTACGAGCTGTACAGGGGAATGTAACGGCATATTACGTTCATTTTTCTAATGTGCAGTGTAATGCTCGTTTGGAACAAAGCTGTTGATGCCTCCACCCCCCTAGCGATTGCACTATGGAATTTATTGTTTAGAGTTCATGTTGAACTTTTGTTTCAAGCTTGGTCCTCTGCTGTTTTATGGGGGAACATAGTATTGGGGAGTTTAGTTAGTTATGCATGCTCTGCCCTACCACACCTGGCATTTAATGGGCTTAGCAATTCACATGCTGCATGGAAATTACACTATCTGCTTCATGATGACGTCTCATAACAAATATACATACTACACCTGGAATGTGAGGGGCATGGGCTCGATCCATAAGAGACACTGTATCCTGGCACAGCTGAATAGAAGAAGATTTCTATAGCTTTCCTTCAGGAAACTCACCTTAACATTGACGAAGCGTCTAAGTTACAGAAAAAGTGGAGGGGACAAATGTTTGCCCCGACCTACTCCGCATTCGACCGGAGAGCGGCGATTTGGTTGCGAAATAATGTCCCCTTTAAGTTACTGGAGCAAAAAGTGGACCTAAATGGCAGATATGAACTGCTTCATGGCATGTTGGACAGGGCTCATGTAGTTTTGGGATGCATATATGCCCCGAAAACTGACCAAGATAGGTATTTGGCAGCTCTTAGCGTGGCACTGACGGACTGGTCTGACTATCACTGGGTGATAGGGGGCGATTTTAATGCCGTATTGGACATTAATTTAGACAGGTCACACCCCCCCTTGCATGCAACTGAAAGTGAAAAACAAGCGGAGGCACTTAGAGGCTGGGCGGAGGGTTGGGAACTACATGACACCTGGCGAGCAAGAAACCCGGGACATAGGGAATATTCCTTCTACTTCCCACCACACCGGCTACATACTCGCATAGACAGGTTTTTTTGTTCTGGGGCTTTACTTGGCTCTGCTAGCACCGTGCTGCATATGGGTAAGACATTGTTGGATCATAACCCGGTGGAGTTAACCTTTCAATGGCGTAAGACCCCAACCCCGATACTGACCTGGAAGTTGCAGCCCTTACTCCTGGATGACCAGGTCTTCCGTAGTACGCTCTCAGAGGTGATTGATAATTATTTCTCCTGAGAATAAAGGGTAAGCTAATACCCGTCAATTGGAATGGGACGCCTTCAACACAGTTATAAGGGGAGTGGCAAGTGTTCGACTTGCTCTCATAGAACAGCTCACAGAGCTTGAGGGTAAATTGAATACACTGGAAGGGGTGGCAGCAGGTACAAATGAGCAAATGACACAACTACGGGAGGCTAACATACAATATGTGGAGCTCCTTGAGGAGCTGCGCATAGTGTATTACCGGCTCTACACGCAGACACAACACACACAGGCGGACAGGTTGGGACCATTACTGGCAAATCTAGTTAAAAATGTTCCCTCACCGTCACCTATTCTAGAGATCCAAAATAACGAGGGTAATATAGTTCACACGCAACTGGAAATCAACACTGCATTTAAGGAATATTACGCGCACCTATATAGGCAACCAGTACGTCATAACGACACAGACTTTGAACCCTTCTTTGATGGGTTACAACTCCCACAGCTCACACAACAGCAAAGTGAAGAACTAACACGACCAGTAATTGGGATGGAAATCCGTCAGGCGATCAAAGCTTTACCGCGTAATAAGACCCCGGGTAACGACGGTTGAATTTTATGCGGTATACGCTGACTTGCTGGTGCCTCATTTACAGTGCCTATATCATGAGTCGTTGTGGGTGGGCGTGCTCCCCTCTACTACATTGCAAGTGACTGTGGGTTAATTATTGAAGCCTGGGAGAGACCGTTTAGACATGTTGGGATATAGGCCCTTATCGCTCCTCAACTCGGATTATAAAATTTTAAGTAAATTGTTGGCTAACCGACTCTGTCAGCTCATCCCGAAACTGATCAATGTGGGTTCGTGCCAGGTAGGAGTACGGCACTTAAGATCAGACGACTGCACCAAATTATGATTGGTACACTCGGCACGGGGACCAAAGAGGGTTGCATTTCGCTTGACCTACGACAGGCGTTTGACTCGCTGCACTGGGATTACATGTTCTATGCCCTCTCACGGTTCGGTATACCGGATGCATATATCAAATGGGTGTGGTTACTATACACGAAACCCACAGCGCGTGCACGCACAGGACAGCATATTTCACGACAGTACACTGTGGCTCGGGGTACCAGGCAGGGATGCCCACTATCGCCATTGCTGTTTATCTTGGCACTAGAACCCCTTTTGCATAGACTCCATTCCCTATTGGGATGCAAGGGGATATTGAGAGGTCACACGCCTATGCAGATGACCTCATTCTATATATAAAAGACATGGATATGAATCTTGAACCAATGCCCTCAACTTTTGAGCCTTTTCAGGCATTGACTGGCCTCGCTATAAATGCCGCAAAATCTTATGCCTATTTCTTTGACGACCCCGCGTGTAGTGGACAGTTAACTTTTGGTTGATGGAACTTCCATATAGCGCCTGATACCTTTCGGTATCATGGAAAACAGATATATAGAGATGCAACAGATTTATTGGATGGCAATCTGACTCGAGCGGTCACTGCTCTTAAGTCTCAGGTTAAGTTCTGGACCTCGCTGCCTCTATCGGTGGCGGGACGGGTCGCCATAACTAAGATGGTGCTATTACCAAGACTGCTTTATTATTTCACCAATCTGCCTATACTTGTGCCAATGGGGATCTTTAAATTATTGAATTCTTTAATGATAGAGCTGATCTGGGGCACGGGACGCAGACAAATTGGCTTATTGAAGTTACAATTGAGTACAACACAGGGAGGGATGGGGTGCCGGACTTGAGGGCGCACTGTTACGCTAGCCAACTGCAGTGACTGGCGTATTGGTTGGCAGGATGTAATTTACAGGAATGGGATATGTCATATCGGGAATGGGACAGAGGGGATATCCACAGGCTCTTATTGCCCAAGGCCCAGAATCCGCCATCGACGCCCACCTATTACGGATAGCGATAACATATTGGAGAAACGCATTGAGGTACACAAATCGGACACCACCGTATGCCCCTACCATCCCACTGATAGGTATCCCCACACGATCAGGGACAGTTACTAATCGTACCCTGCGGGCATGGTCCGACGCGGGCATTACAACAATAGGGGCGTTCTTCTCAGAGAGTGTCCTAATGTTGCACGAAGCCTTTGTGCGTGAGCATGGATCTTCAGATAGACTGTTCCTATTACACGCCAATATATCTAGATTTATTCGGAGTACATGTACATCAGAGGGCACCAAAACTAATACAAACGTGCTACTTACCATGCAATATCTAATGGGACATGGAGCACCCCTGACTAAATGGCTGTCTCACGGGATCCGCACTAAAATGGCGATCTTGTTGCAACCACTCCGTGTCAAATGGGAAAGGGACGTGGGCCATGCATATACGAACAAGGAATGGGACATCATAATAGGCTAGCCCAAGAAGGTGTCTCGCAATCCCAAATTTAAATTCATCTAATTGATGCTGCTACACAGAGCCTATCTGACCCCACGTAGACTGTGCACTATGTTTCCGGGAACAAGGGATACATGTCCGCGCTGTCACGCACCCAACACGGGACTGGTACACATGGTATGTGACTGTCCGAGACTAGGGCACTACTGGACGTCAGTATGCAAGATACTGAAGGACATTGCCCCAGTGCGCAATAATGACACAATGGAATATTGTATACTGGGACTGGGGCTCCGTTGGAAGAAGGGTAATCCTATTTATAAGTTTGCTAACCTTGCGCTTCTCCTAGCTAAAAGGAACATTACCACACGATGGAAAGCCACCAGGGCACCACCCCTACAGGATTGGCATGCGGAAATTGTCAGGTGGGGTAGAGTGGAAGGGGCTGAACTACAAAGAGAAGAACACAGGGGCTTATGTAAAACACCGATATCTATGGATTGGAATGCAATGTTGGAGGAATATGCAGCGATTGGCATATTATCTTCTTGAGGGAACATGATTACACCCGCCCGAGCCCAGACCACAGGTAGTGATCATACAGGTCAATAATAGTAGTGTTTTTAATCATAGAGGGGTGCAAGGTGCACTCGGGAATACCTGTGGAGGACATATGTACGCAGGACCATGTTCTGGGCATGTGAATATATTGCTAGTGGGAAGTGTTGGCCGGGCTTGCGGGGGAGGGAGGGGTGAGGACATTTGTTGTGATAGAATAGTTCTAAATTAAGATGATTTGACTCTGTAAACTTAAAATGATATATAATTTCTGATGAAGGCGAGTGAGCTGCAAGCTTACATATTGTTTTAAGGACATGGACCTATTCCATCGTACTTAAGAACTATTGCAGTGTTATTTACGAACTCTAGAAGATTCTCAGGGATATTGTTGTGACACGCTGCATCTTTGATGTAAATGTATACGACATGTGCCGCATAAGAGAAATGTTATTATCTTGCCTTTTCTTTACAAGGATAATTGTTGTGAAAAGTCAATAAAAAGATGTTTAAAAAAACACAAAGGTTTTTAATGATGGGTTTGAGTGTCCCCAAAGAATGTCCTTACATAGTACAGCAGGTAGCTGAGGCCTGGGAAGAGGCAGTCATGATAGTTCTCCACAGGGCACCATATGCCGCAGTGCTCCCTCTCCAGTGGCTACATGGTTTTCAAAACATTCAGGCATCTATGGATATTTTGAAATGATACGAGGGAGGATGCGTATTGGCAGGATATATGTACCAGAATGAAACCTTTATGACACTTAATGAGGCACGGGACTGGTTCCAGGTAGCGGCAGGACACTTCTTGCACCATGCAAAGATTTCACGTAAGGCCCGTGCGATATCGACTACCTTTCTGGAGGAGCCGCAGTTATCGCGCACACTGACAATGCTGCCGGGTCCAGGCTCTAGCAGGACCCTCATTTTGCGAATATATACAGCACTGAAAGAGGATCTCAAGACTGACTTATCAGCAGTCAGGAGGAAATGGGATGGAGACCTATCTGTGCCCTTGACGGATGGGGAGTGGAAAAGAGCATTAGCACAGGTGTCCGAAGCAACAACCAATGCTAGGCTTAAACTCATTCAATTCCATTATTTACATCGCACATACCTTACACCGCAGCGCCGAGCACAGTTAACCCCAGGTCTAGTTCCATCATGTCCCTGCTGTGGCACAGAACCTGCCACATTCCTACATATGACATGGACTTTTGTAAGATTGCAGAGGTATTGGGAATAGGTGGTACAGACATTGCACTCTTTAACTGCGGTGCAAATAGAAGTCTCTATAAAACAATGCTTGCTGGGTGTACTCCTAACGCCGAAGAGAGAGACGTGAATTTGTCTTAAATATGCTATGCTGGGTCTGGTTCTGGCTAAACAACGTATTGCAATAAACTGGATTCTTCCCGCCCCCCCCTCGCTGGATAGATAGTGCAATGATATGCGTGAATGGGGTGTGGCGGAAGAATGTCACCTTAGGGCTGTGAGAACAGATGAGAATACTGAAATGGACCTGACAGAATGGGGATATATGCTAACAGAGATGTCAACGACAACTGCCCAGAGCAAGGACGGAGGTACACTTACACAATCGTCCACTCATACTGCTCTGGTCCCTGGTGCAGGGAATACAAATAGCCAACCCGCATCAATACCAAACTAGTTAAGCCATTATGTCTGCTAGCCCAGATAACGAATGCTACTGCTGCCGGCCACTGCCCAGGAGAGGAAAGGGGTGGGGGGGCTAATTTTTGGTTAAGTATTACTGTTATATAAAAAACTAAAAGTACATTGCGATATACAGAAATTCATTGGATCAGTATAGCTGATGTTTAAATGACATGGGACGAACCATTGTTTGAGAATAATGGATCCCATCCAACATGCATATGACAAATGTAGAAGCTATGATGTTATGCAATGTTACCAATAAAAAGCAAGTTACAAAAAAAACCTCTGTGCCACTTAATGGATGTGCATGAAACTTTCCAAAAGTAAAGTACTTCCTCGTTGGGTTGTACAAGGTATGTTTTGTGCAGCTCTGTCAAGTTTGGGACTAAAAAACATAAAAGGATCCCTATAGTGATATTTCCCATATCAACTCTCATAAGATTTATTTGCTCGTTTATAAATTAAAAACAGCTCAACAGAATTACACCAAACTTGGCATGTGGGTAGGACTTTAATGAAATAAGCGCCTTTGCTTAGTTTTCTGTAAAGTTGTTAAGCAATTTTTGAGAAAGTAATGTTTGAAAAGACTGTTCCTGACTGGGCATGAAAATCCTCCACAGATTCACAAATCTATGAAGGACTGCAAAGCAAATTTAAAAATACAAATGCAAAAAGTTAGACTTGTGATCTCTGCAACAGCTATTACCCAACAAAATGCATGGAGCACAGTTTTAGGAAAAGGTCAAAACAAAAAGGCCATAAGGGAGCTTGGTGAGCCAATCCTTATCCTCGGGCCCCTAGGGGACCTCAAAGGGACCACCTATAATTTAAATGGTTTTTCACATTGGATTAATGAATACTGGGCAGGATTTGTGAATCCTAGAACCTTCTTGGGTCCTGCAGAAGTTCCTTAGGTGTCAGGAATCTTTAATTCAGCATGATGTATGCATCTTCAGAATTTTTTTAAAAATAATTTTGTGGGACGTAGTAGAGCACAGACCTATAAAGATGCATCTTGCTTTAGCTCTGAGCTCTCATCAAAGATGCTCAGTGGCGGAGTTTGTGATTGGAATCGGCAGAGTTTGACGAGCATTAACCCAGGACAAAATATAGCAGTTCGTGAAGCCTTTAGAGAGTGAACTGAAGCAGTGGAATTGAGCGAACACGCTTTCAAGATGGCAGCCTCCTGGTAATTCTCCCGCAACACCTGCATTATTTACGATAGTTTAGCCACATTCTGGCTTACCTTATTTGTGTTGGAGTGTCTCTTTTTACTCCTTGTGGCCAGCACTTGTGGAGAGGTTGTATTTGGGGCTCTGGCTTTATTTTTTTAGGGCTTTCTGTAGTGCTGTCTCCCTGCATCGAGCTGATCTGTGAGGTGCTTCTTAATCAGGAAAGGACGTTGCTGAGGCCTAAACCACACCCACACCTGGACCTTGCTGCTGCACAGTTGCTTGCTCTGGCGATAATGTATGTATATTCATTTTCTTTATTTTTGAAGTGCTTTTGAAGCTATTTATATATATTTTGCCTGGTAAAGTGAATACAGAAGGAAAAAATGTACATACAACAACTAACAAACTTAAGCAAACAATTTCTCCTCTACCAGTAAAGTCCAAAATGATGGATTCTAACGAGTCTTCCTTAATACCTTTATTGGAAGAGATACGAGCATTATGCTCTAATATAGATAACATTGTTTTGGAAATTAAAAATATTTACAAGGATATTGGCTGGCCTTTCAATGAAAGTCTCTGACAATACAATGAAAATCCAGGATAATAATTTTAAAATTGACAGTATGTTGCCCCTCACTGCAAAAATTGTGCCAATGAATGCTTTATTACTTGAATTAGAAAACCGTAATAGGCAGTATAATTTGCGCATCTTTAATTTGCAGGAAGGGGTTGAAGGCAACAACTGCAGGCAATACTTGGAAACCTTGATACCTGGTCTTTTACAGTTAAAATTCTCAGAAAAATTTGAAACTGATAAGGCACATAGAATTCATTCTCATCGTAATCCAACCAATATTAAAGCGCGTCAGGTGATTTTTAAAGTCTTGCTTCAACATCATCTGGTAATGATCCGGAAAGCAGCAATAGAGATCCCAACTTTAATGGTTATTGGAAAAAACATACATCAAGACTTCACCAAGGAAATTGTTCAAATTTACAAAGAATTTACTGAACTTAGATCTTGACTTAGAAGCGTGGTTTTAAATATGGCCTTTTTAATCTTTCTGTTAGGATAATTTGGAAGAATGGCATATCAAAAATGTTCAAATGTCCTGCGTTTTTAGATTAACATTCTGGAAAATGATTAATGTTTCTATGTTGTCTTTTTTATGTTTGTCCCTATCTTTCTATTTTCTCCCATCTTTTTCATCTGGATCTACTCTCTAATCTATTAAGCTACATTTTTTCTTTCTTTCTTCGATCTCTTTTTTTTACTGATTGTGGATAATATTAATAAAATTAAAGTTGTTTTGTTAAATGTCAAATATTTAAGACACCCTGTTAAATGAACTAAAGTTTTAGACTATTTAGCCAGGCATAAAGCAGACATTTGCTTACTTCAAGAAACTCTTATAGATGATTCAGTTTTATAATATATGAATGAACGATGGATTGGTAATATTATTTCCTCTCCTGCAGTTAGTAAAAAGAATAGTGTTGCGATCCTGTTTGCAAAAAAATTAAATATTCAAACACTTTCCAAATATTCAGATGCAGAAGTCATTATATTATTGTTAAATTTAAAATTGATACTAAAAATGTGTATATAATTTATGGTCCAACAACTGATGATCATAAATTTTGGTCTCTTTTTACCTCTGAAGTGATTCAATTAGATACTGGCCCACTTATTGTTGGTGGCGACTTTAACTTAATCTGTGACTCGCTATTGGATAGATATTCTCAAACTAAATAATGTCCCCCTAAGGCATATTTTTTTTTACAGTCTTTTTTTAGATCAACCAAATTGGTGAATATTTGCCGTCTACATCACCCAAAAGAGAAACAATTTACTTTTTTTTCAAACCCTCACAATTCTTATTCTCGTATTGATTATTTGTTACTTTCTTGTTAATTAATTCATTCATTCTCTGATTCTACAATTCTCAATATTAATATTAATATTTCTGATTATGCACTTATGTCAGGTGTTATGCAAATTAATGCAACTCAACAATCCCATTCTCGCTGGCGTATAAATACGAAATATTTCTCTTAATGACAATAATAATACCAAACTTTAGTCAGCATTACATGATTATTTTTCTTTCCATCTAGAAGGATCTACTTCACTTGTAAATCATTGAAATGCATTTAAGGCTTATATTAGAAGTGTAACAGTATCAATTATGGCACACGAAAACAACGGTTTCAATGTTAACCTTAAAGAATTTGATAAACAAATAGCAAAATATGAATGGCTCATTATTTCATCTAATGATAAAAAATAAAAAAAGAAGTTACAGAAATTCTGATATGAATTAAACTCTTTGTTAATTAGAAGAGCTGGTATACACATTTTGAATAATAAAGCTAATTTTCATTTCAGAGCCAATAGATCTAGGCGACTTTTAGACAAAATTTTAGGTATTAAAAATGAAAAACTCCAAATTAATTCAATTTGTGGTTTAAATGGTAAATTGGCATTATCACACAAAGAAATTGTTAACTATTTTTTGGTTTACTATTCAAATCTATACAGTGATCCATCAACTATAGCTACACTTAGTATTTATATTTTTGCACTCCTGTGGCCTACCTAAACTTACCCAGTCAGTGATGGAAACATTGGAGGTGCTGATTCCATTAGAAGAACTTAATTCTGCTATTTGATCTCTGTCTTAAACTGGGTAAATCACCTGGACCAGATGGTTCACCTGCTGAATTTTATAAAGAATTTTCTCCTCATTTGATGCCTCATTTACCTAAATTATTTACTCACTTTAGGATCTACCTCAGGATCCTTTACTGAAGCTTTCATTATAGTTCTTCCAAAACCTAATAAAGATCCCACTAGTGTACGAAATGAGGGCCCTATTTCCTTAACCTCTTCTGTGCCCATGACGAGATAGTCTCGTCATGGAGCACGGTTGCGCTGTGCCCATGACGAGACTATCTCGTCATGAACCCCACCCACTAATGCAACGCCCGGCACAGGAGGGGGAAAGGGCGTGGCACTGAAGGGGTTAATTAATCACGACTGTAAACTTTATGCGTAGATTCTTGCAACCAGATTGACTTCTGTGCTTAATACTATTGTTCACATTGATCAAACTGGTTTAATAAAAATAGACATTCTGTGACAACTACTAGATTATTATTTCATGCAATTGAAGCTGTGTCATCTTTTCCCCTTCCTGTTGGTGTCCTTGCATTAGATGCTGAAAAAGCATTTGAAAAAGTACATTGGCAGTATCTATTTAGTACTTAATCTGCTTTTAATTTTGGCAATTCCTTTATTTTTATGACTTCAGCCTTTTATTCTGGCCCATCTGCTAGACATTTCATTAATGGTCAACTCTCTATTACATTTTTTTCTTTTTAGAGGCACCCGTCAAGATTGTCCCTTATCACCTTTACTTTTTCTCCTGGCCATTGAACCTCTACTCATTTCCATCAGACTCTCCACAGAAAGAAAAGGTATTATTATTAATGAGGTTACTATTCAAACTGTAGCTTATGCTGATGATGTATTATTAGTGTTAGTAATCCAGATTCCTCTGTTCCGCCTCTTTTAAAGATGGTTCAGTTATATTCTCAAATTTCTGGCTACACCCTAAACACAAATAAAACAGATTTATTTTCCCTTAAATGTGTACCATACCCCTGATATGCTTCCAAACAGTGATATAATATGGCAAAAATAAAAATCTTAAATATCATGGGATTTTATTCTCTCATACCATTAAATAATTGATGTCATTGAACTGTGAGTATATTCTTAAGAATTAAAGACAATATTCATAAGTGGTCTGTTTTACACTTATCTTGGTGGGGGGAAATGGATTCTGTTAAAATGGTTATTGCTCCAAAAATATTTTTTCTATTATCCACGATGCCTACCCAGCTTCCACTTAAGTTCTGTAAATTTTTAGACTCGCTAATATCTAAATTTATTTGGAATAATAAAGCACCTCGTATAAGTTACCAAAAAGTGAAAATTGCAAAATGTAATGGTGGTTTCCTTTGCCAGTCTTTTTAAATTATCATAAAGCGTTTATTTTAAAACAAAGCATTTTTTGGCTCACCAGCACAGATTTTCATAATACACCTTCATGGCTTCTCATTGAAAAAAGTTTGATATCACCATTCTTGTTACTTGCTTTACTTACTATGTCTGCTTGCAATTTTTTATTTCGAAGATCTGCAATATTGAAATCTGCAAAATTAATATTACAGGATTTAGATTCTCTCTTTCAAACACTTATTTCTCACACCTTACATGTATCCTTATGGTTTAATCCTATTATAAAGCTTAATTGAAGCATAAAATGTTGGCAGTCTTTGATAAATGCAGGCATCCTTTATTTATTTATGCAGGAAGCACCCAGGCACACAAGCTCCGCAGAGCCAATTACAACGCTGCAATTCAATGGGGACAGGGAGCCTGTGCATGTTGCTCACCACACTGTGTAATGCAACCTCGTGGGGAACATGCAAAGTGCACATGAACTGTTTAGTTGGCCCAAGAGAGCTGGCCAAACAGTTCATGCGCACTTAGGGAGTGCAGTGCACACCACTCCTCCCCTGCTCCTGCCAGCCCCGCCCCACCACTGACAGCAATAGGAAAAATAAAATGATAATAATGATACGTCATTATCATTATATTTTCCCTTTTGAGCAGTGGGTCGGCACTACTCTGGCTTAGTGGAGGAGCCACCACTGTTTAACTTATGATTAAAAACTGTTTGTCATCACCATAAAAAATTGTTCTAAACAGGGAGTCCCTAAAATACGGATTGCCCAGGGTCCCACAAATGTATAAGATATCACTGCTCTGCTTTGTCCTGTCACCCTGGATCCCTCCTCTGCTCCCGATTAAATCTGCGAGACTGCTCTCATCAGGAGCAGCCTGTGCAGGTAAGAGCGGTGGGGCGGTAGGGCTGGGTTGAGAGGGGATTCGACAGATGACCACGAGGGAAAATAAAATACATAATTCATTTTCCCCTGTCATCTGTTGAAATCCCCCCTATTGGACCCCACCGCTCTTACCTGCACGGGCCGTGGCTGGCTCTAGTTCACATTAGAGGAATGAACAGTCGGTGTCCTTAGGGCCATTTCTACAGTGGCTGGCTGAATAATAAAGAATGTCTGCCATTTAGGCGTCCACCAAGTAAACAACATATATTAATTACTGCTGGGCCAGTAGCTGGGTGAATTGACAAATCCATGTGTTTACCTTGTTATTTTGTTTTTCTGCTCCGTGTTATGATATATTTAGCCCTGCAATACTTCATGCCAGCAAATGCTGCTACGTGTCCAGCCAAAAGCAGCCACTTTCTTTAACGTTGCACTGACAGCCATTCACCTATGTCCCGGTCTCTGCCCTAAACTGTCAGACACCATGCCCTAACTTCTCACTTTCAGTGCTCAGTTTATGTGATCCGGATCCGACAGGGCAGCCACTGTGAGATGAATCTCCATGTATCTTCATCGCCCGAGATGGCAGTGCAGACCGGTAATAGAAGCACATCTGTTCTGACTTCCCCTCCTATAATGATCAGAGCCTTCTCTCGGGAGGTACTCTGTGAACCATGTGCTTTTCCTTTTGATGTAATAGGCGGGCTGCAATCTGACATAACTCAAGCGTATTCAGAGTAATTCATTCTCTGGTTCCATTCACAAATGTAGCTCGAGAGCATATTGGGGTTACCCTTGAGAATCTCAAATTTAAATCAGCTGAGTTACATAGCATAAACACACTTTTGCAGTGAAGTTTATTTTAGTAGCTCATATGAAAATAGCCATCTCAAAGTTTTGCATCAGCGCATCTTCAAAATGAGTAGTTTGCAATAGCTTTCTCTTGAAAGAGGGCATCTTTGCGGCTTGCTGGTGTGTGTATTCCTGTTTTATAGCTGTATCAAAGTGAGAGACCACGCAGCTGCTCTTTTAACGATTTGACACAACGGCCATCAACCTTGCAACACATGACAACCATATTACATGAAGTGCAGAGTCTTCGGAAAAGAGAAGAAAACATATTTATCTGCTATCTGACACTTTTTGTAAGCCTTAAAGTTTTTATATGAATAGTGGGGCGCTTCTATAATGCCAATTATGCATGCAGGAGCTGATAAAGCGCTGGTGCTTTTCCTGTATAGAGAGCCCTTTGATGCATGGGGGTGTCTCCCAGGAATTAGGAGGATAAATGAGTGATCATGAGACATGGTGCTACTAAGAAACACGCAGCATGAAAAACCCTTGCTACTCTAGGCAGGGAACTATCAGTGTGACATGTG
This sequence comes from Triturus cristatus, assembly GCF_964204655.1. Lineage (NCBI taxonomy): Eukaryota > Metazoa > Chordata > Amphibia > Caudata > Salamandridae > Triturus > Triturus cristatus. The sequence goes on from NC_140588.1 coordinate 431,609,271, forward strand.
CCATGTCCTCCTGCAAAGACAGACAATGGGCTTCCTGGCACATAAGTAGGCAGTGCCCTGGTCTAGGACTGGCTTTAGCGCTGGTTGCGCCTTGTGCAACAATCTTTTTTAGTAACTGTCTCCACATGACCTCCTCGTCGGATTCTCTCATTACCACCTGTGCAAAAGTGCCCCCATCTCTCCATAACCCCTCTCTCAGATACATTTCATTTGTTTTAAAGCGCTATAAAATGCAGATCTGTTCTTTGCAGCAGGCATATCAATCCTGAGCGCTTCTTTATGTGGAGTCAAACCTGCCACTAGACAAAACTCTGATCTATCTCCCTCTACCAGGAATATTAGTCACAAGAGTTATCCTGACATTTCTATTGCTGCCTGAAAGCCGGACACACAATGAACTCTGCAGCAGGTGCTTTTAAATCGTACCTTATTGCTAAACACAGTGCCCCCCCCCTTCCCGAAGTTAATGTCCCCCCTCCAGGTCAAGAAAGCAAAAGACACACAAAAAATTGATGGAATGCGGAAGAAATCAAACATTCATCCCCAGTCAATAGGTCTGGGTTAAATACACCCTTCTTTTGCTCACCATGCCACCCCAGTTTAGACCCAGCTATATGCAAATCAGTCGTTCCCATGCTCCTCATGGGAACAGTCCAGCCCAAACTACCAAGTCAGGTACTCCCTGGACCAAAAACAAGCATCCTGGGGCTGGTTTCTGGTTATCACCCCTCATCAGCCAGGCTAGCTTGAATCGAGTGGCACAGTGAGCACAGGGCCCATGTCTAGGCATACCCAGCGCACTTAGGGCGAGAAAGCAAGAGACACAAATAATGAATGAAATGCGAAATAATTTAAACATTCACCCCCAGTCAGGAGATCTGAGTTAAATCCATCGTTGTTTTGCTCACCATACCACCCCAGTTTAGACCCAGCCGTATGCAAGTCAGTCTTGACCCTGCTCCTCATGGGTAAAGTCCAGCCTGAACTTCCAAGTCAGGTCCTCCTTGGCTCAGAAACAAGCATCCTGGGACTGGTTTCCGGTTATCACCCCTCATCAGCCAGACTAGCTTGAATCCAGTGGCACAGTCAAGCTGGGGCCCACGTTTGGGTATACCTGGCACACTTAGAGCAAGAAAGCAAGAGACACACAAATAATGAATGAAATGCAGAACAAATCAAACATTTAACCCCAGCCAAGAGATCTGGGTTAACTCCATTGTTCTTTTGCTCACCATGCACCCCAGTTTTGACCCAGATATGTGCAAAGCCCTTCGATCCTAGGAGATATGGTTACCCCGTACAAAGCCTCGAGATCTCTGCGCTCGGACAATGAGCGACTGGCAAATGTTCCCAAGTTTAGGAGGGTGCGTGCTGGAGGCCGTCGCTTCTCCGTAAAGGCAGCCACACGCTGGAATTCGCTTCCCCGCAGTTTGCGGTTGGAACCCTGCTACTTGCGTTTTCGCAAGCAGCTTAAAACTCTGCTTTTCCCTAAATACGTTTTTTCCGCCCCTCTTGGCCAATTCAAGCTCTCACAGCGCGGGGATGCCTCCGGGTCACCAGGCGCTTTACAAATCTTTAAATTAAATAAATAAATAAATAAAGCACTGTTGACCCTGCTCAACATGTGAAGAAGTCCAACCCGAAATGCCAATCCAGGTCCTCCCTGGAACAGAAACAAGCATCCTGGGACTGGTTTCAGGGTATCACATCTCATCAGCCAGGCTAGCTTGAATCCAGTAGCACAGTGAGCCCAGGACCCACATCGGAGCATACCTGGCACACTTAGGACAAGAAAGTAAAATGAAAAGAAATGAACACAGCGGTTGCACCACCCTAAATCCAGCCCTACACTGGCCTCTCCACACCCTGGCTTCGAATGTGGGTACCCCTGAACCCAACTTTATATCTCCACCTAAGGTAGCCTCTTTCACAACAGTGATGAGAGCACAATGGCTTCTCATAATAAAACGATCTTCATTTGTCCCCTGTCCTCAGATTTCTGCAGGTGGGGATAAGTTTGCCATTCCTGGAGCTGCATATGGGCAGCTTAGTATATGTGATCCCATCCATGTCTATCAGGTGTTACAGATTTGAACTTTCAGATATGGCAGGAGATCCTTCTATGAGGCCCCCTTTCACTGGAATAAACTTTCCCTTCAAATTTGTTTGTGTCCAAAGGAAGGAAAGTTGAAAAAACTCCAAAAAAAGTGGCTGTTTTAGTTAGTTTGCTAGTCTTAGTCTCCAACAGAGCGCCGAGATATCCCCAGGGGAAGCTTTGCTGTGCTATATTAAGTGATATTAACATAACATAACAGACAAAGCCACAGGAGGAGCAGATGATGCTTGGAAACAAATTACACATTTATTTTTATTTCATATCGCTAATACACCTCACACTGTGCAACTGTTCATCAGCAACAGCATGAAAGGCTGAGTTAGCCCTGTTGGTACTCAAACCTCTGTCTTGCAGCCTGAACATAGATTATCCATTAATGTGCTGAGCCCATTTCATGATGATATGGTGAGGCTGCTGCTCAAAGTGGGTTGATTCTAAACATGCCCTCAGTGCCTAGAGCCTTAATTACATTTTAAAAGAACATATGAATGCGAATTGTTGATTTCAGTTTACTATCCACTAGGGGATGTTCCTTTGATAAATTGTGAAACAATATTGTTGCAGCATACTAATGTGTAAGAAGGGCTGTGCTTTATTATCTAGGCACAAACCTGATTTTCATCACACAGGATGTTTTCCACAATGCGAATTTCATTTTCTATGTCAGTTTACTTTACCATGAGTGAACATGTGGAAAACCACGGTTTAATTGACTGAATAAGGCTCTCCACCATTATGTCCTGCTTCTCCAACAGCAGTAAAATAACAATATACAAAACCAACAGCCTTAAAACATCAAGTAGAAAACTTAAAAGCAAAGAGAAAATCATGTTAAATCCATTGCATCACTACAACATGCCTGGTTCTTTCCCAAGACAATTCTTCACTCCATTATGTTCAACGTCTTGTTCTCAAAACCTGCTTCACAACAGTCACAACCGACAGAGGCCATTATTAAAGAAACCATCAGCCGCTTCCTTCTATCAAAACTTCCACCAGATTCAGGGATGTAACACGGGGCCCCTGCACACCCTACAGAGCAGGGGGGCCACCACCCCTGAGGAGCTCCTCAATCCTTCAGGGTGGCAATTTAGCCCAAAAACCAACGGATATCTGTGAGATATGGGAGACTTATGGCCCCTCTTCACATTCTGCATGGGGGGGCATCATTCTGCATTATGCCACTGACCAGATTCACAGATCTGGAAGACATAAATACAAAATAATGTCATGCAGTACCTTCTGAGAGAATTCAGATACACCTCTGTGTCTGTAATGAATTTCTAAATTTCTCACACTAGTTACTGCTGGCCTGAGAGTCATGCATTATAGAATTTTAAAGATTGTTGATATTGCAATGGATGTATTTCCTATATTTTCTGTTTGGAGAAGATGGGACAGATGTACAACCATTTAATTTTGCAACTTGCAAATTGCGATTTTAGTGCCGATTAACGAGTTACAAAATGAAATGTACTAATGTGTCTCAAGCACATTAAGGGATTCCCAATGGTGTCGTAAATGTCCTACCTATTTAATATTCATGAGGTAGGTCACAATTTGCGACCCTTTGGGGATAGCCTGTAATCACAGGGAAGGGGGTCTTGCTGGGGCCTGAAGACCACCATGTCTGTGATTACTTTTTAAATAAAAAAATGTCTTTCTGTAATGCAGCCCTTTTTCTTTAAAGGAAAACGAGATGTATTTAAAAAAGTAATGTGAAAAGTTTCCTTTTCATTTTTAAGAGTAGACAGTGGTCTGTGGGACCACTGCCTTCTCTTAAAACATTTTGATACCCACATTCACAAAGGGGAGGAGGGTTCATTGGGAACACCTTCCTATTTGCGAACGGGTTACCACCTCCTTCAGGGAGTTGGTAAAATATGAATGTTTTGCGACCGCATTACGGTTGCAAGCATTCAGATGCCCTTAAAACGCCCCTTCCTAATAGTGACTCGTAAACCCTATTTTGCGAGTTGGTAATAGGTTACCGACTTGCAAAAGCCATTTTAGCGGTTTCAAACAGCTTGATTCTCCATTTGTGACATCTGAAAATGGTTGTGTATCTGGCCCCATATGAGGCCAACATCCGGTTAGAAATCCTTACCATGCTAAATTACCTCTAACCGAATGAAACCTCCATTTGGACATATATATGCTAGCTTCCTCTATTTTATGTCATGTAGCAAATATAGGAGAAAATATAAGCAAATGAACATAAGGATTTTGGTATGAAAATGTATCCTTCATTTTTTCAATTCTTGTTTCAAGTTTTAGGTGAAAAATTAATATTTTGTGTGGTATACGTGGAGAGTGCAGGGTGTTGAATCTTAGAACTGTGCCACTTAAACCCAGTTCATTGACCAGCCCATCTCTAACCAGGCTTTATAGGAAATTTGAAATGTGCATATGGTCAGACGACCCCACAAAATCCAAGTGCAGTCGGATACACCAACAAGCTCACCTTTTCTAAGCTGATCTGCATTGTTTAAGTGTATTCCATGCCCAAGCATTTTTGATGAGTTCCTCAGCCTGTCCTGCAAGACCTGGGAGTTTTCAGTGTTCCTGCTTATCCTCCACACCCTGAGAAATAGACTCCCTTCCTTCACAAATCAGTGCCATTTTGACGTTGGACCTAGCAGAAGGTCCCTATAGTGCTGAAGTAAAATTCGAAAATCCCAAGAAAGTTCAATTAGAACTGAATACCATTCTTGTAATCTCCAAACAAGCATGATGATTAGCACATTTGCTTGCTGCCTCCTAACTTCGGCTAACACTCTCGTTATTATCACAAATGGCAGGAATCTAGGCTGATGCAAAAAAGGTCACCAGAGAATGGGCCCAATCTGACCATGAGCTCTCCGAAGACCTTGCAATTTCCACAGACAGGAATCTTTAAGGTATCTGAAGTGCCAAACTGCTACCTTGTTCTTTTTTCCAGGAAGGTACTCTGACATCGCCAATGTAGATTTTACGTTCTCTGAGTTCAACTACATGTGAAGAGCTGTAACTGAGCTTCGCATTAAGGGCAGCTATAAATGACTGATGTAGGCGCAAGGAGTAGTTTAACTCCAAGTTAAGACTGGCTGCTTTTTTGCCATTTACAGAGGATTGAGCACAGATTTATTTAATGAGTTTTGTAGATGCCTCTGACACCGATTGTGTTCATTCTTAGAGTGGGGCTTCCACCCCTCTTAACTAATACCCCAATTTCATATGGTTATGCACATAAATTATTTTATATAAGTGTGTTGCTCGAGATTAAAGCAAAGACAGTAAAGCATAGTCGCCGCCTGTGTTTCTGAAAATTTGTATCAGCTGACGCCTGACACATCGAGAATATTTAATAGTTTTCAAAGATTAATTTAGATTTTGTTAGAAGGGCAACTAGAAATTAAAGTATCGTTAACCAGAACAGAACTGTGGCAATCTGCTGCTCACAGCCCATTAGAGGTCAACAGTAGAGGCAATCACGGGTTGAAATGTGTAGTGTCCTGTGATTGGCCAGGTGCTCATAACTGCAGTAAGGATCAGAATTAGGTCCGGGATCATGTGCTTCCACACCAGATACCTCTTTCCTTCCTATTGGTTAATCCAGCCAAAAGGTCTGGTCAGGGGTGGACACTGCAAGAAGGTGCTAGCCTTTTTGTTGCACCCCCCATCAGCATGAAAGAACACAATGGCGCACAAGCTTGCAGTGCCCTACAGTACACCTGCTGCACTGTCAGGTAAGAGACTAGATTTTCTTTTCTGTCTCTCAGGCGTCTGCCCTAAACTCTTAATTGAGCGAATTGAACAGACACACATGTTCACAATGGTATGTAAAATAAAAGTGCAGGAATGGAAAAAGGGTGTCTCAGTGACATGGAACCATCTGGTCACCACATGTATGGGCAAATTCAAGTGTTATCCTAAGAGCATCTTTCTGCAACGTTTCTTCATGGACACCAGTGAGATGGCACTTAGTTGAATAATCACCCATTCAAATTCTTCATTTCTAGTTATTAGTCAGGAAAATCATAAGGAATACTTACCTTTTGACATAATTGATACCTCTAAATTTCAAATCATCTCAAGAATTCCTTGGTTATTTAAGCATAACTCAAGGACTAATTCAGAGAGGCGCACAATACGATGTTAGTGATCAGATTGCAAAAATAAATGTTATCAACATTTAGATTTGGTGTCAGAAAAAATACTACTTGTTTAAAAGTGGAAGCTCTGCTATCTGTAGAAAAAAACAAATAAAGAACTTGATTTACTCAAGGATATATTTAAGGAAAATCATTGTATGTTAGATGTTTTAGTAAACAGCAAGCAGAACTGTTACCTCCTCACATGGAGTATGCTTGTACGATTGATCTTAAGACCTTGCCCAAATTACCTTGCAGCAGAATATACACATCAACAGATAAAGAGATTGAACATTTGAAGCAAAATCTAAAAAAATATCCAGCAAATGGTTTTATTACATATTTTCAATCGCCTGGCTCTTCCCCTCTTTTTTGTGCCTGTATTAACTATCGAAGCAAACACAAGGAGATGAGGGATGGAGCGCTGAAACTTTTCAGACACTGACCCCAGTCACAGATCTGGGTTGAATCCATCATTGATCTTTAGCTCACCTCGCCACCTCAGTTCAGACACAGCTATATGCAAATCAGTCTTGACCCTGTGCCTCATTGGAACAGTCCAGCCCGAACTGCCAAGCCATGTCCTCCCTGGACCAGAAACAAACATCTTGGGACTGGTTTCGGGCTAACAGCACTCATCAGCCAGGCTAGCTTGAATCCAGTGGCAAAGTGAGCAAGTAACCCACATTGGGGCATACCCTGCCAACTTAGGGCAAACAAAGCAAACACAAGGAGATGATAGGCGGAGCGCTGAAACTTTTCAGACACTCACCGTCAGTCACAGATCTGGTTGAATCCATCATTGTTCTTTAGCTCACTTTGCCTCCCCAGTTCAGACACAGCTATATGCAAATCAGTCTTCACCCTGTGCCTCATAGGAACAGTCCAGCCTTAACTGCTAAGCCATGTCTTCTATGGACCGGAAACTAGCATCCTGGGACCAGTTTCAGGCTAACAGCCCCCATCAATCAGACTAGCTTGAATCCAGTGGCAAAGTGAGCAAGGGGCCCACGTCTGGGCCTACCCTGCCAACTATCGAGACCTGAACAAAGTTACCATTAAAATCGCTACCCCTTATGTTGATCTCGGTAATATTAGATTAGATCGAGGGTGCTAAAACTTTTATGAAGATCGATCTTAGAGGTGCTTATCATTTGGTAATGGTTTGTAAGGAGGATGAGTGGAAGACAGCATTTCGTACAACCTTTGGGCTTTAGGGACATCTGCTTCTGCCATTTGGTCTATGCGGTGCACCCAGAGCATTTTAGTTTTTATTAATGACATCCACATACAATTTATTAACATTTTTGTCATTGTTTACATTGATGATACTCTTATATTCTCATTAGACAGACAGGAACACATTCAGCAAGTATGCATAGTACCGCAACAATTGTGAGAAAACTGTTTATATGAACAGGTAGAATTTTTAGCATTTGCGATTTCCCCAGAAGGGTTAAAAATGGGCAAGAAGATTCAGTCGATCCAAAGACAGTAAAAAGATATTAATAGTTTTTAGGGTTAGCAAATGTTTACAGACATTTTATAAAGAATTTATCTCAGATAATGTCATGCATTGCTAGGCTATTCAAGAAAGCGGTTCCATTTAAATGGAACAAGGAAGCTAAAGAAGCATTCCAGGAATCAAAATGTCAGGCTTACTTTAGAGCTGATTCTAAGACATCCTAACAATAGTTTACCTTTCTATGTTGAAAATAATGCATCAAATGGAGCAGTAGGTAAAGTATTAACCCAGATATACCCAGATACAGATCAATTATTATCCAGTAACTTATTTATCCAGAAAACTGATTGATGCTAAAAAGAAGTACACTATTTCCGAGAAAGAGTTATTGGCTTTTATTGTAGCAATTATCAAACAGAGATGTTATTTCTTGGACCACAACTTCCAGTCATGGTTTATATAAATCGCTGTAATTTGTTGCTGTTATGATCAGCCAAGGCATTAACAGCTAGGAAGATGAGGCGGTCTTCGTTTTTCCGACACCGTAATCTTGTAATATCTTTTAGAATGGGGCGCACAATCCGACAGATGACAGTTGTGGGAAGGATTACACAGTCTATCCAATAATTCCAAAAGAGAAATTAAGTTAACATGGTTTAAGAAATATCTTTAGTTATACAAAACGGAGATGAGAAATAAGGCATTAATGGACATACTTGGTTCTCCATTGTCTGGTCATCCATGTATAGCTATAACAATCAACCTAATGAAGAGACAATTGTGTTGGGAAAACATGAGCCCAGATACAAAAGAGTATGCTTCCTCTTGTGACATTTGTTTCAGATAAAAAAGAATATGTTTTCTCTTGTGACATTTGTTTCAGAAAAAAAATTATCATATTAAATCACCGGGATTGTTACAACCAATGGAATTTTTCAAACAGCCTTGACAAATGATTTCCACGCATTTTATTGTAAATCCTCCATCCATTGAGGGGTTCACAGCCATTGTTGTAAGTGTTTAACAGTTAGTCCATTTTATACCCCTTTAGGGGGTGCCCTCAGCATCAGGTATTAGTTTTTGTTTTCTTTACAACACTTTGTAAAAGTTTCATTGGTTAAAGTAGTGGTTTCTGATCAAGGAACTCAGTTCATCACATGATTTTGGAAGAATTTCATACAAATCGGAAATTGGAATTCCGGCTGTCACCTGCATATCAGCTCTAGACAGTGTCACTTGGCCAATGATCTTGAAGCTTTTGATGCTGTCTTCAGCTCTGGAAGATCTGAACTTCACTGAGTTGGTCTTCTTGACATAACCCTTCCAGTAGCCACAATACTGCCAACAAGTGAAGGTCAAGCAGGCAGTTCCGTCAGGAAAAAGCCCCAAGGAGGAAAAAGCCACAGAGGCAAAAAAAAAACTGTAGTTCATTAAGGTGGGCTTCAAGGTAATTGAGAAACAACAACACAGGAATCACCAATGCATTCGAGGTTATTCAAGGATCAAGATTAGAAGGACGCACGGATAACCAGAAACTGTGCATGGAAAAACAAGTGAAGGAGAAAACTACCATCCCAGTTTAGATACAGCCATATGCAAACCAGTCTTGATCCTGTTACTCATGGGAACAGTTCAGCCCGAGCTGCCAAGCCAGGTACTTCCTCGACCAGAAACAAGCATCCTGAGACAGGTTTTGGGTCCTTACCCCTCATCAGCCAGGCTAGCTTGAATCCAGTGGCACAGTGTGCCTAGGGCAGACATCTGGGGATACCCAGTGCACTTGGGCGAGAAAGCAAAAGTCACACAAATAATGAATGGAATGCAGAACTAATCAAACATTCACCCCCAGTCAAGAGATCTGGGTTAAATCTGTCATTCCTTTGCTCTCCATGCCACCCCAGTGTAGACCCAGATATATGCAAATTAGTCTTGACTCAGCTCATGGGAAAAGTCTAGCGCAAATTGCCAAGCCAGGTCATCCCTGGACCAGAAACAAGCATCCTGGGACTGGTTTCGGGGTATCACATCTCATCAGCCAGGCTAGCTTGAATCCAGTGGCACAGTGAGCCTGTGACCCACATCTGGGCATACCCGGTGCACTTAGGGTGAAAAAGCAAAAAACACAAAAATGGCTGCACCGGAGCACCATCCTATAGCCAGCCCTGCACTGGTCACTGCACAGCCTAGCTCTGAATGTGGGTACCCCTGAACCCAGCTTTCTATCTCACCCTTGGGTAGTCTCTTTCACCACAGTGATGAGAGCACAATAGGTTCTCACATGAAAACAATCTTCATTTGTCACCCGTTCCTCAGATCTCTGCAGGTGGGGATGGGTTTGCCATTACTGGAGCTTCATGTGGGCAGCTTAGGATATGTACTCCCATCCATGTCTATCAGGTGCCACAAATTTGAACTTTCAGATTTAGCAGGAGATCCTTCTCCTGTCAGACCCCCTTTTACTGGAATAAACTTTCCATACAAATTCATTTGTGTCCAGAGGAAGCTAAGTTTTAAAAACTCCCCAAAAAAGTGGCTGTTTTAATTAGTTTGCTAGTCTTATTCTCCAGCAGAGCACAGAGGTATACCTCAAGAGCTGATTTGCTGCGCTATACTAAGCGAAATGAACACATTTAACATAACAGACAGAGCCACAGGAAGAGCAGATACTGCATGCAAACGAATTACACATTTATGCTTTGTATAACACTAATACTCCTCACACTGTGCAACTGTTCATCAGCAACAGCATGAAAGGCTGAGTTAGCCCTGTCCGTACTCAAACCTCTGTCTTGCAGCCTGAACATAGATTATCTATTAATGTGCAGAGCCTGTTTCAGGGTGATATGGTGGGCTGCAGAGGCTGCTGCTCAAAGTGGGTTGATTCTAAACATGCCCTCTGTGCCTTGAGCTTTAATTACTTTTTAAAAGAACATATGAATGCGGATTGTTGATTTCAGTTTACTATCCACTAGGGGATGTCTCTTTGATAAATTCTGAAACAATATTGTTGCAGCATACTAATGTGTAAGAAGGGCTGTGCTTTATTATCTAGGCACAAACCTGGTTTTCACAATACAGAATTTTCTCCACAAACCGATTTTCATTTTCTATGTTAGTGTACTTTACCAAGAGTGAACATGTAGAAAACCACGCTTTAATTGACGGAATGAGGCTGTCCACCATTATTTCCTACTGCTAACAACTGCATTCAAATAACAATATACAAAACCAACAGCCTTAAAACATCGAGTAGAAAACTTTAAAGCAAAGAGAAAAACATGTTTAATCCAGTGCAGAACTACAACACGCCCGGTTCTTTCCCAAGACAATTCTTCACTCCATTCTTTATTATTTTTAACATCTTGTTCTCAAAACTTGCTTCACAACCGACAGAGGCCGTTATTAAAGAAACCATCAGCCGCTTCCTTCTATCAAAACTGCCACTAGATTCAGGGGCGTAACGCAGGCCCCTGCAGACCCTACGGAGCAGGGGGGGGCACCACCCTTGAGGAGCTCCTCAATCCTTCAGGGGTGCCCATTCAGCACAAGCTCAATGGGTATCTGTGAGATATGGGAGACTTATGCCCCCTCTTCACATTCTGCATGGGGGGGCATCATTTTGCATTATGCCACTGACCAGATTCACAGATCTGGAAGACATAAATACACAATAATGTCACGCAGTACGTTCTGAGAGCATTCAAATACACCTCTGTATCTGTAATGAATTTCTCAATCGTGCACGTTAGTTATTGCTGGCCTCAGAGTCATGTATTATAGAATTTTGAATATTGTTGATATTGCAATGGATGTGTTTCCTAAATTTTCAGTAGTGAGTCGCAAAATGAAATGTACTAATGTGTCTAAGGCACACTTAGCGATTCCCAATGGCATTTTCATGAGGTAGGTTGCAATTTGCGATCACTTTGGAATGGCCTGCAATCTCAGGTATGGTGGCCTGCTGGGGTCAGCAGACCACCATGTCTGTGATTGCTTTTTAGATAAAGAAATGTTTTTCTCCTGAAATGCAGCCCATTTTCCTTAGAGGAAAATAGGATGCATTTAAAAAGGTAAAATTAAAAGTTTCCTGTTCATGTTTGAAGAGTAGTCCGTGGTCCGTGTGGCCACTGCCTGCTCTTAAAAAAATGTGGTACCCACATTCACAAAGGGGAAGGGGCCCCTTGAAATCCCCTTCCTGTTTGCGAATGGGTTGCCACCTCCTTCACAGGGTCAGTTAAATATTAATGTTTTGCGGCCACATTCCTGTTGCAAAACATTCATACATGCCACTGCAACTTGCTATTAGGAAAGGGCGCCCATGAAAAAACCCTTCCTAATAGCGACTTGCAAACCCTATTTTCAGAGTTGGTAATAAGTTAACAACTCGCAAAATAGGGTTAGTACATTGCAAAAGCTCCATACCCGCACTCGCCCGCATCTGAGGAGCCTTTCCCTGCGATTCGGCACATCGGAAATCTACGATCTACTTGATCATTCACAAGCAATTTTTCCTGCTATCTCGGGACTTATCACTCCGAACGAGTGTCTGACCACGTCAACACCCTCCCGCCTGACGCTTTTGCGCCTCAGACCTTCCCCATCATGTGTGACTATTATTGGATCCTCTTCCTCACTTTTTGACATCTCTACCCCCCAGGTAATCTTGTCATCCTCCTGTCCTGAAGAGATCCCATTATCCGCACAGGGATCGAAACGTCGTCGACAACCATTTCTAAACTCCATTGTATCTTTATCTCAAATGTTGGAGTATGAAATGCCTTACTTTGTTAATGCTTACTTTTGTGCACAAAAAAGTCACCTTTTAATCACTTGCCTGGGTATCGGAAATCGGCTGATTTCCTTTTACCCTGCCACCAAAACTCACTCACTGTTCTGTTATTTTATCCTTTATTAATTGTATTTGACTAGTATTTTTGCACTGTCTTTAAACATAAAACCCAATTTTTCATTGGACTAATTGCGGTATGTTACTTTATTCTGTTTGAATGGGACCACTGTTCCTTACAAAAATGTACCTACCCTCGGTCCCTTCTGACTCCTAGGGTCTCCTTGTTTCTTTAACTCGTACTGTAGTCCAAGTGGTAAATCAGCAGAGTGTGAGTGACCGTGTATCTGGTAGAGACTGGGAGCCATTTCAAGATCATTCGGAGCATGTGCAGAGTGAGGAACCAGACAGAGAAGACTGCATTGATCTAGTGCTTTATAGTGAGTTTACTATCCACAATTATGCCGCAGGTAGGGCTGGGTCAGTGGGGGTGGGAGAGGGTACCAGTTCCGCAGGTCACCAGGAGTCCTTTCATGGGGAGGTGTTATTCCTGAAGATTAGTACTTCTGTCTTGTCTGTGTTTAGCTTTAGGCAGTTGTCCTGCATCCAGTCGCCGATGTTGGTCATGCACAGGTGGAAGTTGAACCTCATGGTGGATGGGTCTTTGCTGGATAGAGGATGAACTGGGTGTTGTCTGCATAGGGGATGATGTTCATATTATGGTTTCTGATGAAGCTAGCCAGGAGGGTCATGTAGGCGTTGAACAGAGTAGGGCTGAGGGATGATCCTTGAGGGACGCTGCAGATGATGTTCTTGGATTCCAAGGTGATTGGTGGAAGGCTGATCCTGGGAGGAAGGATGCAATCCCTTTGAGGGCATCCTCTTGGATTCCAATCTGATGAAGCCTCTTGATCAGTTTGTGGTGGGACACAGTGTCCAAAACAGTGTCAAGGAGGATCAGGGCAGCCACTTCTCTCCAGCCTAGGGGAGTTCTGATGTTGTCAGTGTCTGCGATCAAGGCAGTTTTTGGTGCAGTGGTTTGGGTGGAGTCTGGATTGGGATGTGTCCAGACAATTGTTGTTCTCGAGGTATTCTGCGAGTTGCTGGTTGATGGCCTTTTCAAGGACTTTGGAGGGAAAGGGGAGCACGGAGATGGGTCAGTAGTTCTTGAGCTTTTTGGGGTTGTTGGACGGTTTCTTGAGGAGGGGTTTGACTTCACGTTTCCAGTCATCTGGAAAGATGGCCAAGGTGATGGATGTATTGAGGATGGCTTTGAGATTGTTGCTGATGGTCCTGTTGATGAGGTTGAATATGGGATGGGGCAAGGGATCTGTGGGTGCTCCTGAGTGGATGGAATGCATAATGTCTGAGGTGTTCTGCAAGGTGAGCTGATCCCATGTGGTGATCCAGTGGTCGGAGATTGCAGCTGTGGAAGCGAGGAGGCTGAGGGTGTCAGCAGCTTCAGTTTGCGGTTCAAGGTATTTGTAGATGGTGGAGGTCTTGGCATGGAAGAAGTCCACCAAGGTGCTGCGGAGTTCTTGAGAACTGGTGATGGTGTTTTCAGTTGCTGAGAGGTTGGAGAACTCCTTGATGATGCTTAGAGTTCATTTCTGTGGTTGGAGCTTGCCTCGATGCTGTCGGCTAGGCAGTTCCTTCTTTTCTCATTAAGGAATCGGTGGTACTGGTTGAGCAATGTTTTATAGGTGGTGAGGTCAGTTGGATCCTTGCTGGTTCACAATTTCCTTTCCAGTTGCTTGCAGATCAATTTTATGGTTCTCAGCTCCAGTGTGTACTACCTGGCATGTTTGGTGGATCTCTTGGGTTTGGTGTGTTCGATGGGGGTGACTCTGTCAGCGCAGTCAGAGATCTAGGTGGTGAAGTTCTTGGAAGCCTGTTCGCAGTTGATAGACGTGTCAGGGTGGGGTGTTGAAGGTGTTGGTTGATTGGCTTTCGGATACTTTGTTCCAACTGTGGTGTGAGGTGCTTGGTGGTCTAGTGGCACGACTGGGGGATGATGTGAAGGTAAAGTGGATGACTGAGAGGTCCGTCCAGGTGAGCTCGGTGGCGTGGTTGTACTTGACTCTGTTGCTGGCTGTGAAGATAGGGTCCAGTGTGTGCCCCATGAAATGTGTTGGATCAGTGTGGGGTTGGTTGGTCAGTTGGAGCATGGGGTTTCTTCACTTCACATGTTGGGATTCCCCAGTATCACGTATTTAAAAGCTTACTAACTTAATCAACTACGTTCCCTTAAGAACTCAGAAAAACATGTCAAATAACCAATCACTGTATATTCTTCCATTTAAGAGGCTATGCAACTTCTGCCCATCTTTCTTCACACACCAGCAGGAAATTAATACTCTTCCAATTCATTCTTGCTTGAAATTGTTTTCTAGGAATACGTTACATATTATAATTAAAATATTACTATTTATTATTGCCCATACATAGGACAATCATATCATATCTGGATAGGCAAATATTACAATAACAGTCCATATTTAACATTCCTGTCTTATGGAATATGCTAATCAAAAATGAAATAGACTTTCTCGCCCTCCAACCTAATTCCTCACCACTTCAGAAATTCCTGCTTTTTTAATGATAAGCTGGTCATTGATTCTGAGAGTGGGGTCATCCTCACTTCCGCGTGCTTAATCAAATTCAAACTTTTCTTCAGACTAGCTAGTAAATTGTACACTCTGTGAGACACAGAGACGAGGATTATGCTAGTTCAAAAGTTAGTTATTGCTGGCAAAATCATAACCACCATGGTTTTCAAAGTAAAAACTCTTAAATGTAGATTATGAAGACCCATCCATTATATCTTCCAACCTTGCACTCAAATTGAAGGATTTTGCCACAACTGCATCTCTAGATGAGTGGGCACCAAATTCATTAATATCGCTACAAGCTACTTGCATTACCCAACAAACCCATCTGGCTATTGTAAGTGATAAAACTGCTGTAAACAGTTTCCTCAATCAAACCAGGCATTGCCCTCGTGGATGTACCTCCTATATCATATTTCCTTATGCTTTTATGCATTCACCCAAGAACAAGTTTAGGTTGACTCTGAAAGCTGGGAAAGCTAATATTCAGGTGATGGGTTTTGTTTTTCTAGTCAAAATAGGCTTATCTTCCTGCAGAGTAAACTTCCTACCTGAAATTTTTAATGTGCTACATCAGACACCTGTGTACATGATATTAGACACAACAGCAAAGCCAGTATAAATGAAAGTTCTTTCCTGGTTCGGTACCTATTCTGTTTCCAGAATGAGAACAAATTCAAGACTCTATTCACATCCTATATACTGAAATGATTAGGTTCTAGAGACAGAGAGAGATCTATGCCCCTTAATAGTTTACTAACCATGGGGAGTTCGCCCACTGGTACTCTATCTAGCCAGTGGAATATCCCTGGATATAATAGCAGAAAAAACACTGTTTACTGACCTGTAAACAAGTCCTTCTCTAGCCAGGTTTGATAGGAAATTTGAAAAGTGCATAAGGTCAGATGACCCCATGAGATCCACATGCTGTTGCACACACCAACAAACTCACCTTTTCTAAGCTAATCTGAATTGTTTAGATATATTCCATGCAAAAGCATTTTTTTATGAGTTCTTGGGCCTGTTCTGCAAGTCCTGGTAGTTTCCAGTGTTCCTGGTGATCCTCTCCACCCTGAGACATAGACTTTCTTACTCCACCAATCAGTGTGGGGTTGAAATTGGACATAGCAGAAGGTCCAGATAGTGCAGGAGTCAGATTAGAAAATCCCAAGAAATTTCTATTAGAACTAAATACTGTACTTGTGTTCTCAAAACAAGCATGATGATTACCACATCCGCTTGCTGTCTTCTAACTTTAGGTAACACTCTCATGATTATCACAAATGGCTGGAGTCTTGGCTGGATGCAAAAAGGTCAACAGAGAATAGGCCAAGTCTGACTATGAGCTCTCTGAAAAACCCGCAATGTCCACAGGCAGGAATCTTGAAGGTATCTGTAGTGCCAAACGACTATCTTGTTCTTTATTCCAGGAAGGTACTCCGCCATCACCAATGAAGATTTTACTTCCGTTGAGTCCAACTACAAGCAGGGAGCTGCAACGGAGCTTTGCATTAAGGGTCAACTAGAAGAGGCTGATGTAGGTGTGAGGAGCAGGTTGCCTCCAAGTTAAGCCTGGCTGCTTTTTTTGCCTTTTAACAGGGAATTGAGCACAGGTTTATTTAGTTACTTTTGCAGTTCACCCTGACATGGATTGTGTTCATTATTTTAGTGGGTCTTCCACCCATCTTAACTAATACCCGAATTTCATATGGTCCTGCTAGTGAGTTATTTTATATAAGTGTGCTGCTGGACGATTAGAGCCAAGACAGTAAAGCATAATCGTCACCTTGGTTTCTGACATAAAATTTGCATCAGCCAACTCTATAGGCCTACCGCCCTCGGGAGCCCACCTACTCCCCAGACCACACCAAAAACCTCGGCATTATACTTGACTCATCGCACACCATGAACAGACAAGTCAACGCCGTCACCTCCAGCTGCTTCAAAACTCTCCGCATCCTTCGAAAGACTTTCAAATGGATCCCCCTGGAGTCAAGAAAGACAGTCACCCGCTCACTCATCATCAGCAGACTGGACTAAGGAAACGCGATCTACGCCGGCACCAACAAGTCCCTTCTCCGCAAACTTCAGACCATACAGAACACTGCAGCCAGACTCATCCTCGACATTCCCCATAACGAACGCATCAGCCAACACCTGCGGATACTCCACTGGCTCCCAGTGTAGAAGGGAATCACCTTCAAAATCCTCACTAACGCCTACAAATGCCTACACAACAACACACTCAAATACCTCAACGACAGAATAAACTTCCACGTATGCATAAAAAACCTCTGGTCTGCCAACCTCGCACTGGATGAAACCCCTCGCATCCACAGAGCCAGAACAGGCGGAAGATCGTTCTCCCACATTGCAGCCAGAACCTGGAACAAGCTACCAGCAGATATCAGACTCACCCCCAACCTGAACACCTTCAGGAAGACCCTCAAGACCTGGCTCTTCGGATGAACGGATCTGCACCCTCTACCCCTCACAATTCCCTGATTGATTGATTGATATTATTTAATAGTTTTCAAAGAATAATTTAGATTTTGTTAGAAGGACAACTAGACATTCAATTATCATAGACCAGAACAGATCTGTGGCAATTTGCTGTTCACAGCCCATCAGAGGTCAGCAGTAAATGCAATCACAAGCTGAAAGGTGTCGTGGCCTGTGATTGGCCAGGTGATCAAAACTGCAGTCAGGATCACGATTAGGTGCAGAGATCACATGCT
The DNA here is from genome assembly GCF_964204655.1 of Triturus cristatus. Taxonomy (NCBI): domain Eukaryota; kingdom Metazoa; phylum Chordata; class Amphibia; order Caudata; family Salamandridae; genus Triturus; species Triturus cristatus. The sequence goes on from NC_140588.1 coordinate 431,627,118, forward strand.
CCCACACCAGATACCTCTTTCCTTCCTATTGGTTAATCCAGCCCAGAGGTCTGCTCATGGGTGGACACAAGGGAGCCATTGACTGCAAGAAGGTGCCTGCCTTTTTGTTTCAACCCCCTATCAGCATGAAAGAACTCAATAAAGCACATGCTTGAAGCACTCTACAGTGCACCTGCTGCACTGTCAGGCAAGAAACTAGATTTTATTTTCTGTCTCTGGTGCCTTTGCCCTGAACTCTTTGCTCTTGAATGTCTCTCATGGTGGGCTTTCTAATCCCTCTGTGAACTGTTAAATTCAGCCTAGGTTCTAAAATGCTGCCACTCAGGGTTGTAACCTGGTTTCTTCACTTTTCCTGTATGTACACCACAAGACACCTAGTGAGTCTGCCTTAACGCTTTTGGCTTTCCCAGGGGGGCCTCTCAAGCTTCCCTAGGGCCTCTGCCATACTGCTTTGCTTCTTCCTAGGCCTTGTGAACTGTTTATTAAATAAGTTTTCTCCCGAGCTTTGCTTTCTCTGTGCACTTCATGCCTCAATGGGTGCCCAATACTATGTCATTTGCTCCTCCCTTGGGTCTCTCAGTGTTAGTCCTTACATGAGTGTTCTGCCCAGAGATCTTTACTGGTAGGGTGATCTGATGACTCCATGTCGACAGGACACAACCTTTCCATTTCTAAGTTTTGATTTAACACTATCAGTGCATTCTAACAGGTCCTATGGCTCATTTTAATTGAAAAAATTGAACAAACTCACCTGTTAACAATTCTATGTAAAAGAAAAGTGCAGAAATGGAAAACGGGTGCCTCAGTGACATGGAACCATTGGGTCACCTTATTTAGGGGCAAAAGTCAAGTGTTACCTGAAGAGCATTTTGATGCAACGTCAATTCATGAGCACCAGTGAGATGTTACTCAGTTGATTAATCACCCATTCTGCTGCTTTCTTGCGAGTAATTAGCCAGTAAAGCCAGAAGGAATACTTATCCTTTGACACGATTGATACCTCTCAATTCCAAATCATCTTAAGACTTCCATGGTTATTTAGGCATAGCTCAAGGACTAATTGGGAGCAAGGGGCAATACAATTTGAGCGATAAAATTGCAGAAATAAATGTTATCAACAATTTGATTTGGTGTCAGAATTTTTTTTATTCATTTACAAATGGCAGCTCTGCCATCTGTAAAAAAACTAAAAAAGAAACTGATTTATTTAAGAACATATCTAAGGAAAATAATTATTTGTTACATATTTTTAGTAAACAGCAAGCAGAATTGTTAACTCCTCACAAGGAGTATGATTGCATGATCGATCTTAAGACCGTACCCAAATTACCTTGCAGCAGAATATTCACATTAATAGATAAAAAGATTGAATATCTGAAGCAAAACATAAAGAAATATCTGGCAAATGAGTTTACGGATCGTCCCCTTTTTTTTGTGCCTGTAAAAGAGGGAACCATCGTGCCTGTATAACCTATCGTGCCCTGAACAAAGTTACTATTAAAAATAATTACCCCTTCAGTTGATCTCGGTAATTTTAGAACCGATCAAGGGTGCTAAAATGTTTACGAAGATCGATCTTAGAGGTGCTTTTCATTAGGTAATGGATGTGAGGGTGATGAGTAGAAGACAGCATTTTGTTCCAAATTTGGGCTTTATGGACATCTGCTTATGCCATTTGGTCTATTCAATGCACCCATAGCATTTTAGTTTTTAATTAATGACATACACATAAAATTAATTAACATTTTCGTCATTGTTTACATTGATGATACTCTTATATTCTCAAAAGAAAGACAGGACCACATTCAGCAAGTACGCATAACAATGTTAAAATTGCGAGAAAAACATTTATATGAACAGGCTGAAAAGTGTGAGTATTTTGTATTACAGGCTGAATTTTCAGAATTTGTGATTTCTCCAGAAGGGTTGAAAATGGACAAGAAGGCTCAGGCAATCCATAGACTGTAAAATACTTTCCTAGCTTTTAGGGTTTGAAAATGTTTAGAGGCATTTTATAAAGAATTTTCCTCAGGCCATGTCATCCATTACTAGGCTATTAAAGAGAGAGCGATTCAATTTAAGTGGAACTGGGAGACTAAAGAAGCATTTCAGGAATTAAAATCTCAGTCTTACTTCAGGGCTGATTCTAAGACATCCTAACAATAGTCTACCTTTCTCTTTAGAAAATAATGCATCAAATGTAGCAGTAGGTACAGTATTATCCCAGAGAAACCCGGATACAGGTCAATTAAAATCTGGTAATTTATAAATCCAGAAAACTGACTGATGCTATAAAGAATTACACTATTTCCAAAAAGGAGTTATTGGTTTTTAATGTAGCAATTAGCAAACAGAGACATTATTTTGTGGACCACAGCCTCCAGTCATGGTTTATATAGATCTCTGCAATTTGTTGCTGTTATGATTAGTCATAAAATTAACAACTAGGAAAATGAGGTGGTCCTCATTTTTCCCAGACTATAATTTAGAAATATCTTTCAGACTGGGGCAACACAATCAGAAAGCTGACTCATTGTCTTGTAGAAATAATGACTGTTGTGGGAAGAAACAAACAGTCTTTCCAATAATTCTGAAATAGAAACTCGTTATGTTAATTTTGGACTTGGCCCTTTTTCCAGGTTCATCCCTGAACTTTTTGCCTTCCTCCTAGTCTTTTTTATGACCTGGGGTTTGTGGTTTTAGGACTCTGGGCACTTTAGCACTGCTGTCCAGTGTAAAGTGTGTGTGCTCTCTGTGCTAAACATGATAAGATTGGTCTACACCTGTTTGGCGTATTTAATTTACATGTCAGTCCCTTGTAAGGTGGGATCTCCGATACCCAGGGCCAGTAAATTAAATGCTACTGTGGGCTTGCAGCACTGATTGCGCCACCCACCAAGGTAGCCTTTCAAACCTGTCCCAGGCCTCTGCCAGTGCAGGGCCTGTGCATGCAGTGCTACTGCGACTGTGACGTGACACCTAAAGTGTGTGCCACGTCTGTGACCCCCCTTTTACTGCATATCAGTCACTCCTAAGGTATGCCCTAGCTAGCCCTATTGGCAGGGTGCATTGTAGGTAAAAAGTAGGACATGTACCTTAAGTGTTCTGGTAGTGACAAACAGCCATTTTGGTTTCTCACTGCTTTGAGGCTGCCCTCTCATAGGAATGCATTGGGGATTCCCTGATAAGTGTTTCAGTGGTAATTCCTGATATGAGAGGAGCAGATGGTCAAGTTTGGTATGTTTGGAATAGTGATAATAAATGCTGTGTAATGGTGTGCGCAGATTTATTATCACTATTTGAGAAATGCCACTTTTAGAAGTTGAGAAAATAACAATATCTAATTTTTTTTTTCAATTAAAAAAAGTCTTTATTGTGATTATTCATCTTAAAAGACAGAACAGTCAATATATTATAATTAGATACAACCACATCCATACCATACCAAGACCTAAGACTGGTTTACAAGTTTCTCAGTAAGGTTTAAAAAAAAAAAAACTATATTTACATATTAAAACAATTCCTCCAGAAGGCCAACGGCCTATAACGGGCAGTATCCTCAATACTATGACAGCCTAAATCAAACAGCAGGGGAGTACAGGGGGACGATTGGGGCAGGCCCACAACCGATCTCATAAATTTATTCTGGGCTGTGGACAATTGGGTCAGGTTACAAAACCCCCAGATTTCAGCACCATATAAAATAGCGGGAATAATTTTAGTCATGTAAATTTTGACCACTTTTGGCTTAGTTAATGATAGCCTGTGTTCCATGGTCAATGCTCCCGCTAATTGAGTGTGTTTCAGTGCGAGAATCTTAACTTGGGGATCTCAGCTCAACTTCTCGCCAAAGGTGACACCCAAATAGGTGAAGACTTTTGTCTGCTCCAGAGGTTTCCCACCCATAAAGACACGTGCTTTAACGGGTTTGGACCCATGGAGCCCCATAAACTTAGTCTTCCCTACATTAACCACAAGCTCATGTTCGCAGCAAAATTCCTCAAAACGAGACAGAGCTAACTGCAACCCCTGTCTCGTCTTGGATAGTATCAGCGTGTCATCGCGAACATGAGCAGGGGCACCTTTTGGCCGGCGAGCATCGGCACGTCCGTTGGTTGATCAACAAAATACTGCACTACCCCGTTAATAAATAGAGAAAACAGGGTTGGTGCCAGCACACACCCTTGCCGGACGCCCTTTCCTACCTCAAATTTCTTTGTAACCTCGCCCAGTTTCCCCCAACGAACCTGAGCATACGTTGATTCGTGGAGTCTAACCACAAGGGAGACTAACTCTTTAGGCATCCCCAGTCTCAGTAGGACCTCCCATAATTTTGCTCTTGACACGAGGTCGAAGGCGGATTTTAAATCCACAAAGGCAGCAAAGAGCATTCCCCTACCCAAAAAGACCTCCTTCCAATATATAAGGACAAATCTAAAAGCCTGATCCAAAATCCCCATATGACACCGGAACCCCGCCTGTAAAGGAGATAAAATGTCATTTTCGGACATCCAGCCCTGAATCCTACCCAATATTACACGTGCTGTTATCTTTTGAATACGCCAATTAAGCTGATGGGCCTATAATTGGCCGGAGCGGAACGATCACCCTTCTTATAGATAGGGATGATTTCCGCTCCGGACCATGATGCAGGAATTGGGGCTCCACCAGCTATTGAATTAATTAAATTTGTAATATAGGGTATCCATAAATCAAAATCCTGTTTGAATAAATCGGCTGCAATGCAGTCAGGCCCCGGTGCCTTACCACTTGGGATAGACGTAAGAACTGTCTCTACCTCTTTTGTGTTAAACAGCAAAGGGTCGTCAATTTGGATTTGTGGGACATCCCCTGACCTCTCTGAAACCAGTTGGAATTGTGTTTCGAAGAAGACAACCCATTGCTGCAGTTAGACATTATTATTCGGGATTATTGACCGATGTCCATTCCCCCATTTAATAAGATCTCAGAATTGGGTCATATTCCTGCCTCTACATGCTAACAACAGACAACGCCAGCGATCCTCATCCCATTCTTTCTTGGCGTGTCTGATAGCCGTTTTATAAGTTATTCTACACTGCTTGATAGTACCATGGATCCTAGATTTAATGGCTACCACTAGAGCTTTGTGAGCTAGCCTACACGTATTGTTATACCACGAGTTAGGTTTATTCATACTAATCTTTTTAGCAGGTCCAGCGTTTGTAAAAACCTTTTTAGGCCGCTAAAGAGGTCACTATGGATTCCCCCCAACTTGGCATTTAGGACCTCCTGGGAGCCTCATTCGGAACGTTCCCTTAAAGAACCTGACACTAGAGCCCTAATTTCTGCCACGTTCTTTCCATCCTACCTTGGCCCACCGTACCCTTCTTAAATCATTCGCAATAGTTACTATATTGGGGCAAGTGTCGCCTTCCATCAATACTGGACCACAAAAACTCCTATCAACAAATTTAAGAACCAAGGGGTTGTGGTCACTTTCAGGGCGACATTGCACTTCCATGTCTAAAACTAGTATCCATTTCTCCACATTCACAAGGATATAGTCAATGGGGCTTTTGGATCTACCATTATCAAATGTCACCACACCCTTGGCATCGGACTTAGTCCTACCGCTAACCGCCCTTAGGCCTCGTTCCAGGCATAACCCTTTCATTTGAAGTGCGGCCACGGTCCATTTTCTAATAGGCTCGAGATCCAGTTGCGGGATCCCCCAAAGTGCATCAATCTCTTCACTAAGCCTGCCGTCTTCTGAATCTAGTGGTTCGAAGCAGGTATTGAAATCCCCTGTGTTAGACCTGTCAGCCCTTTGGGTGGTCCCTCCTCATCATTATTTATTTTGTCCCACTTTTGCCTCAAACCCTGTTAGAATTTTTCCTTTTTGGGAACCACCAGACTTTTTAGTGTTGATGCAGGGTCAGGGAGCCATTTTCCCTACCCCTGGAACTTCTGTCTGAGGGCCTGAGACACAAAATGGTGGCCACCCATTGTCACCTGTGACATCATCAGAACCCACTGGAGATTTCTGGAACCTTCTGCAACATTCCAGAACCCTGTGACAGTGTGAGGCAGGTTTAGAATGTTGGGAAGCCAGCTCAGAGTTGGCAGTTGGAGTTGGCAGTTGGCAGTTGGCACCTGACTGGTGAAGGGAGAGCAGCACAACACTGAAGGAGGAAGGAGTGAGGCAGCAGGGGTGGAAACTTGTGCCTGGAGTGGGGTCCAGAAACCCACCCTTGATACTAGTCCCTGCTGACTGAGCCCAGCCTGGAGCCCTGTGTGGGAGAAAGCAAGAAAAACCATCTTAAGGACCTGGACAGCCGGAACAGGCCTTAAAAGTAAAGAACAGCAAGTTCCTGACCTGGTTACTGGTAACTTCCTGAAGTCCGACGTCGAGAAGCCTGGAGACCTGGAGCCCGAGGTGGAGAAGCGGCGCTGACTGGAAAGCAGACGTCGTACCCGGAGCTGCCAGAGGTCGAGAGAGAGGGCTGACGGAGGTCGTTGAGACACCAGAGGTCGAGGAGGAAGTCACCTGAGGTCGAGTGTACGGCGTCGACGGGGGAGTGAAGTCCGCCCTCCGGAGTCGCCGGAGACCGAGGTGAAGCGTGCCGGAGGTCGGGAGTGGAGATCGCACTCCGGAGTCGCCGGAACCTGAAGATAATCGTGCCGGAGATCGGGAGTGGAGGTCGCACTCCGGAGTCGCCGGAACCTGAGGAAAGGAGCACCGGAGGTCGGGAGTGGAGATCGCACTCCGGAGCCGCCGGAAGTCGACATCGAGCCAAGGTCGCCCGACGTCGTCGAACCGGAGCCGCCCGAAGTCGACATCGAGCCAAGACCGCCCGACGTCATCGAACCGGAGCCGACATCGAACCGAGGCCGCCGATATCGAACCAGAACCGCCTCCCGGCGTCGACAAGAACTGTCATGGAGCCGAGGCCGCCGACATCGAACCGGAACCGCCTCACGGCGTCGACACGACTCCAGCGGCGTCGGAACTTCATAAAAAGGGCAGTAAGTGGAATAGAGGGCGCCTAAGGCCCTGTGAAGCCCTAAGAGACCATCCTAGAGGCTAGAGAGGTGCTGGAACCAGCTTGATAGTGCCATGGGGGAGCTGAGACTAATACAGAGGGGTTGTGTAGTGTGGGAGAGCCAGATCTCTAGATTCCCCCTTGATCTACCTCAGTTTAGGCCTCAGCCTTGTCCAAGCCAGGTAGTACACCCCTTAGGTCATCCAAAACTCTACAAGCTGGGATTGGGCCAAATCATCCCATAGTACCTCAGGAATGTGAACTGATTTTCAAGTGTCACTGTTGGCTTTTATTATTTATTGAGAGCACTGTATTTATTGTATTCATCCTATTTATTGCCTCACAGTATTTATTGTTTCACAGTATTTATTGTCGCACAGTATTTATTGTCGCACAGTATTTATTGCCTCATAATATTTAATTGCCTTTTATGTAATGCACTTATATTTATGCCTTGATTATTTATGATCTACCTTATTTATTGAATCGTTGAAGTATTATTTATTTGACTTACCCTTCCACAGGAAAAGCCTTGTGTACTGTGATTGTATTATTATTTATTTAATCAGCAACTAAGAGAAAAGAAGATAAAGAGATATATTTTCAGTATAATTTTTAAGGTGTAGTGTCGTTTTTGGAACGGATGCACGCATGGTTATTGTGTGGGTATGACGTATGCTTAGCACGGTGCCTGATCCCTGACCACTCGAGCCAAGCTACCACAGTGTATGTCTGGGAGAACACCACCACCCTTCCGGTGTGGGAGTGTTTTTCTAACACCCTGCAATAATTAAATCATCATTAGGGGTCACTTGGGACAAATGATTCTCTAAAGCCATTATGACCTGGGAGCACCTCCCACCAGGTTGACCCCTAGCGTAAACATTATACAAAGTTAAATCAAGGCCGCTCACTGATCTGACCCTTATGGCCAGAATATCTGGGCTATCAATACTGACCTCCTCCACCCTTATCCTCTCAGATTGTCTCACCCAACAGGTCAGTCCGCCAACTGCTCTAACCCTATGACCCCTTATTGCTGGTTTGAATAAATTCAAATAGCCGACGTGAAAGACCCCATCAATAGACCAGACAAGACTTTTGATTCCAGCCCTGCTATATTCCAAGAGGAAATAGTAATTGAAGTTCTCAACGTTGCCGGGCCACCACACCTAGAAGTTGCCTCAACAGCATTTATACAGGGATTCAGGACTAGGGGGTCTGGTGACATAGCGGGTCCAGTAGGTAAATACTTCTCCATCGTAGTTCCCATAGAACACCCTACTGTCGGAGGGTCTATATCACTTCTCATCTCAACCCCTCTAACTAATCCCGGCCGTTCATCCATTCCCAGTCAGTCAATATCTTCGAGTGAGGATAAAACCTCATAACGATTATTGATCTGTATGGGATGGTCATTCCAGATGTCAGAATCCTGTGGTGCCCAAAAATCCCTTTTTCTATGTCTTATGTGCTGTTTATAGAAGTAGCCAAGGGGGAGCAATCTAATCGCATCTGCAGTAAAAGGTGAGTGCCCAGCTAACTCGAAAATGTAACGAACCAAAGCAGGTGACCTGAAGCTTAAAACCACACAATCGCCTGGCATGGATTTAGTTGAATGTCCGACCCACTTTATGCGTCTAGCCATTTTAAACTCATAAAATAAGTCTTCCCTAATGCCAGTTTTCTTACTCAAATAGTGTAGTTCCTTATTTCTTAGGGTGGATCAATGCTCGCGTGCCCCCGGGGTGAGAGGGGGGACGTTTGCTAAAATGACCGAATATGGGGTTGCTTCTGGTGGGAGGTGGAGGAAGCTGATCTTATCTGACCCGCCATCATTGCTAAGTTCCACCTGCCTCCAATTTCCCTCAGCCCCAGAAGACTGCTGCTGGGGCATAGGCTTAGCGTTACTAACATCATAGTGAGATGTGCCTGTAGCCCTCCCTACTGGTTGCGCCTTGTCCACTATTATCTGTGCATTCACCATTGTACCCTCTTGTTCCTTATAAATTTCCCCCGCTCTGATTGGGACAACCCCTCCTGCTACCCAAGGGTTTAGCTGTACAGGAATCTCTTGGGGGTAACATGAAAAAGCTTCTTCAATCTTTTTAAGCCTAATATCGATGGAGTCTAATCTTTCCATTAAAGGGTCGATGAAGGCTACTAATTGTTCCCTTGATAGGGAGCTAAAGTCGGCTTGGTTCAACAACGGGGTAGTATTAGTAGTGGTGGAGGTATCTACAATGTTACTACTTGGATTACCAGATACAAAAGCCCCGCTTGATTTGCTAGTACTTGGCAATACCTTTTGCTTATTTAAACCACGCCCCTTCCTTTTTTTAGCTCAACTAACTATAACAGGCTAATTTCTCTGGTTTTATATGAGTCAAATGTCCAACTAAGTATAACGTCCCTTAAACCTATGGTTTTTTCAGTGAATTTCTAAGGTTGTTTTAAATGCTAATTCCGAGCTCCCTCTGACCCTGTCACCAGGCAGGTCGCTCCCCTCACCGCTGCACAGCCCTGCTGCTCCAGCCGCTGCCAGGTGATTTCTGTGCCCCACTCGGGTGTGTCCCTGACTGCTGCCACCCCGTGCCTTCTCCCTTCCTTTTGACCTTCTGTACCCCCTTGTACCCCTGTGACCGCTCCTCTCTTTGCCTTCTGTACCCCATTGTACCCCTGTGACCGCTCCTTTTTTGCCTTTTGTACCCCATTGTACCCCTGTGACCGATCCTCTCTTTGCCTTCTGTACCCCATTGTACCCCTGTGACCGCTCCTCTTTTTGCCTTCTGCACCCCTTGTACCCCTGTGCCCGCTCCTTTTTTGCCTTCTGTACCCCATTGTACCCCTGTGCCCGCTCCTTTTTTACCTTCTGTACCCCATTGTACCCCTGTGACCGCCCCTTTTTTTGCCTTCTGCACCCCCTTGTACCCCTGTGCCCGTTCCTCTCTTGCCTTCTGTACCCTGGTAGAGCCTTCCACCCCCCTCCCTGCCCCCCGCCTCTGTTCCCGCCGCGTTTTTTCCCGCCGTTGACCCGCGACCCCGCCCTCCTCGTACCCCATTGGCCACCCCGCTCCCTCCACCCAGCTCCTCCTCCCTCCCTCTGCCCTCTTATGGAGGCTGCGCAGCGGTAGAGAGAGCGACCTCTGACCCTGTCACCAGGCAGGTCGCTCCCCTCACCGCTGCACAGCCCCGCTGCTCCAGCCGCTGCCAGGGGATTTCTGTGCCCCACTCGGGTGTGTCCCTGACTGCTGCCACCCCGTGCCTTCTCCCTTCCTTTTGACCTTCTGTACCCCCTTGTACCCCTGTGACCGGTCCTCTCTTTGCCTTCTGTACCCCATTGTACCCCTGTGACCGCTCCTTTTATGCCTTTTGTACCCCATTGTACCCCTGTGACCGATCCTCTCTTTGCCTTCTGTACCCCATTGTACCCCTGTGATCGCTCCTCTTTTTGCCTTCTGCACCCCCTTGTACCCCTGTGCCCGCTCCTTTTTTGCCTTTTGTACCCCATTGTACCCCTGTGCCCGCTCCTCTCTTTGCCTTCTGTACCCCATTGTACCCCTGTGCCCGCCCCTTTTTTGCCTTCTGTACCCCATTGTACCCCTGTGGCCGCCCCTTTTTTTGCCTTCTGTACCCCATTGTACCCCTGTGACCACTCCTTTTTTTGCCTTCTGTACCCCCTTGTACCGCTGTGCCCGTTCCTCTCTTGCCTTCTGTACCCTGGTAGAGCCTTCCACCCCCCTCCCTGCCCCCCGCCTCCGTTCCCGCCGCGTTTTTTCCGGCCGTTGACCCGCGACCCCGCCCTCCTCGTACCCCATTGGCCACCCCACTCCCTCCACCCAGCTCCTCCTCCCTCCCTCTGCCCTCTTATGGAGGGCAGAGGGAGGGAGGAGGAGGCGTGCCGAAGGCGCGCCTAAGGCAAGCCCGTCTGCACCCGTCCGCGCCTGGACCACGCCCAGCGCCGGGACCCCTGGCCCCTGCCAACGCCAGGCCACACGACGGACCTACGACGCCGCAACCCTCAATGCACTCAATACCGGCCAGAACCCCACCTGCTGTCAGGCTGCCCCGAAACGCTTCCACGGACCCTTCACCTGCACAACTTGCAAGTTCACCTGCCTCCGAACATGCACCGCACCCGCCAAACCGAACTCCTGCAACAACCACCTCAAGTGCATCCTGCTCAACACCCGATCTGTCCACAGACACGCCGTCGAACTCTGGAACCTCCTCGACAAAACCTCACCAGACATCGCCTTCCTCACGGAAACATGGATGAACACCTCCTCAGCCCCCGACATCGCCATCGCCATCCCGGATGGATACAAGATTATCAGGAGGGACCGCGTCAACCAGACCGGAGGAGGCATCGCCATCGTCCACAAGAACACCATCCGCATCACGACCAACGCCGACGACAAGTACGCCACCGCCGAACACCTCCACTTCCAGATTCACACCGACCCAAAGACGACCCTCAGAGGCACCCTCATCTACAGACCCCCGGGACCACGCACACAATTTAGCGAAGACTTCACGGACTTCATCAGCCCACACGCCCTCGCCTCCGCCGACTACATCCTCCTAGGGGACCTCAACTTCCACTTGGAGAACAACAAGGACCACAACACCATCACCCTGCTGGACAACCTCGCCAACCTCGGACTCAAGCAACTGGTCAACACCCCCACCCACTACGCCGGCCACACGCTCGACCCCGTCTTCACATCCAGCAAGCACATCGCCTTCAACCACTCCACCGGACTTCACTGGACCGACCACAGCTGCGTCCACTTCAGCTTCAGAAAAGCCACAACCCACCACCACCCGCAACAGGTCCCTCACAGAAGCTGGAGCAAGATCACCACCGACCAACTCGCCACCTCCCTCAGCCAGAACCCTCCGGCCAGCACACCGGACCCCAACGTTGCAGCTCGCGACTTCACGCAGTGGCTGACCACCTGCGCTGTCGACCTCGCACCACTAAAGAACCCTCCCAGCAAACCCAGAAGCAAGAAGGCCCCCTGGTTCACCAGCGAACTCAAGGACTCCAAGAAGACCTGCCGCACCCTCGAGAAAGCCTGGCTCCTCGACCAGAACACTGAAAACATGACCGCCCTCAAACTCGCCACCCGCAAACACCACCAGCTCATCCGCACCACCAAGAAGAAATCTCTGAAGGATCGACTGGACAACAACACCCACGACAGCAAGGAACTCTTCAGCATCGTCAAGGAGTTCTCCAACCCCAGCACCGGCAACAACGACATCACCCCCTCACAAGATCTCTGCAACTCCCTCACCTCGTTTTTCCACCGCAAGATTGCCAACATCCACAACAGCTTCGGCACACCACCCCCGCACCCAAGCGTCGAACCAACGCCCCCCACCACCATCCTCCGCACCTGGACCGCAGTTACCACCGAAGACACAGCCCACACGATGAATACCATCCACTCCGGATCTCCGACTGACCCCTGCCCCCACCACGTCTTCAACAAGGCCGCCTCCACCATCGCACCCCAACTCAGAGACGTCATCAACACCTCCTTCAACACCGCCACTTACCCGGAGAGCTGGAAGCATGCCGAGCTCAACGCCCTACTGAAGAAACCAACAGCAGACCCCACCGATCTCAAGAACTTCCGCCCCATCTCGCTTCTCCCTTTTCCGGCCAAAGTCATCGAGAAGATCGCCAACAGACAGCTTGCCGCCTTCCTCGAGACGAGTGGATCCCTCGACCCCTCGCAGTCCGGTTTCAGAGCCAACCACAGCACCGAGACCGCCCTCATCGCAGCCACCGACGACATCCGTGCCCTGCTATACAACGGGGAAACAGCTGCACTCATCCTCCTGGACCTCTCCGCAGCGTTCGACACTGTCTGCCACCACACCCTTGTCCAACGCCTCAGCAACACTGACATCCAAGAGAAGGCACTGAAATGGATCATCTCGTTCCTCGCCGGAAGGACACAGAGAGTCCGCCTCCCCCCGTTTAGATCGGAGGCCACCAAAGTCATCTGCGGCGTCCCGCAAGGATCATCTCTCAGCCCCACCCTCTTCAACAGCCACATGAGACCCCTCGCCATCATCGCACGCCAACACAACCTCAACATCATCTCCTACGCCGACGACACCCAGCTGATCCTCTCCCTCACCAGAGACCCCGACACCGCCAGAACCAGCCTCCACGAAGGGATGAAAGATGTCGCCGAATGGATGAAGAACAGCCGCCTGAAACTGAACTCAGACAAGACGGAAGTCCTCATCCTGGGACCATCACCCTCCGCTTGGGACGACTCCTGGTGGCCCCCAGCCCTAGGCACCGCCCCCAAGCTAACAGACCACGCACGCAACCTGGGCTTCATCCTGGACTCCTCCCTCTCGATGACCAGACAAGTCAACTCCGTCTCCTCCCCATGCTTCCACACCCTCCGCATGCTCCGCAATATCTTCCGATGGATCACGACCGAAACCAGGAAGACGGTCACCCAGGCCCTCGTCACCAGCCGACTGGACTACGGGAACACCCTCTATGCTGGAAAAACAGCCAAGCTACAGAAAAGACTCCAACGCATCCAGAACGCCTCCGCCCGACTCATCCTTGACATCCCCCGACGCAGCCACATCTCCAGCCACCTGAAGGACCTGCACTGGCTCCCCGTCAACAAAAGGATCACCTTCAGGCTCCTCACCCACGCACACAAGTCTCTTCACGACCTGGGCCCCAAGTACCTCAACGACCGCCTAACCTTCCACATGCCCACCCGCCAGCTACGATCCGCTAGCCTCGCCCTCGCCGCCGTACCACGCATCCGAAGGGCCACCACCAGAGGCAGATCCTTCTCCTACCTGGCAGCCAAGACCTGGAACTCCCTCCCCATCCACCTTCGGCTGACCCAAGACCACCTCGCCTTCAGGAGACAACTCAAAACCTGGCTGTTCGAGTAGAAGCAATCCCCTCCCCCCAGCGCCTTGAGACCCTCCCGGGTGAATAGCGCGCTTTACAAGTGTTTTTGATTGATTGATTGATAGCTATAACGCCCCTGAAACCTATGTTTTTTTCAGTGAATTTCTAAGGTTTTTTAAATGCTAATTTCTAACTATAATGTGCCTGAAACCTATGGTTTTTTCAGTGAATTTCAAAGATTTTTTAAATGCTAAAGTCTAACTATAACATGCCTGAAACCTTTGTTTTTTTCAGTGAGTTTCAAAGGTTTTTTAAATACTAATTTCTATTTATAACGTTCATTAAACCTATCTTTTTCTCTGTGTTTTTTAATTATCATCCCTTTCTCAACTTGGTGAAAACTGCAAATCTCACCACTCTTCCATCAATACCTTACACCAACAAAATTGCCACAAGCAAGAGCCACATCTAACGCTAATGAAATGCACAGTAGGAGTTCCCGTGCAAAAAAACCACGAAAACACCACTTCTCCATATTTTCAACGACCAGCCAAATTTGCAATACGATCCAAAAAGCAGGCGATAAGCCGAGTTAGCAGTAACAAATTAACATCAACCTTTAACTGGTGTAAGGAGGTTGACTATCTACTCCGTTATTTCGACCCAACTCACAGCCACATCTAAAGACCAACACGTGATACAGCTACTGATCATGCAGCTCCGACATCCAACAAAGCCACAACACCCAGCCCCACCACCACTAGAACCTCCCCCCGGACCACCCCCCCTACTGCCACCGAGGCAGCACAAAACAGAACAATGGACCTTCCCAAAACGCCATGCCCCTCAGCCACACAATAGCTGAATGTTGGGAGATGAGCAACCAACTATATTTATTTATTTATTTATTTAATTTAATCTTTATTTCGGCCGATTTGGCCATAAAAGATGTACAAAAGAAGCACAATGAACATGTAAAACCATCAGAAAGTAAACAGGAAACACATCAGATAAAAGACCATACAATTAAAATTAGAACTTAAAATTAGGTGGGAGCCTGCGACTTTAAAATACGGGTGCGAATATGCCAGACATTAGTAAGAAATTTGGCTAGTGCAAACACAATTGGACCTGAAACGTCAGTTTTTAAAATTCTATACACCGGGAGGTACTCCCTAAAACCAAGGTTTCTAATGAGTGGTAGGAGCCAATATTTCCTGGCGGCCTTGTAAGTTGGACAAAACAAGACCACATGCAGATCGCTTTCCTCTGCTCCCGCACATGCCGGACATAGCTTGGTAGATGGCAGTGTTGACCAGGAGCAGGTGTAAGATCGCAGAGGCAATGTGCCATATCTCCATTGGAGGAATAGCTTCCTGGCCAACACAGGAGACATAGCGTCCAGAACCCTCTCCAGCCGGTATGAGTCCTTGCTTTGCGCGAATACAAATGTTAGTGACCCCTCATCCTTGCTGTCTAAGGCCATAGATAATTTCTGCTCGTGGTAAGCACTGACCAAAGCTCTTCGTGGGATCCTTAGTGAGGCATTAGCAGGATCCGACCACAGGTCGGGGAGCCCCAATCCCGTACAGGACTTTTTTATATATTTTATCCACGGGATCTGTAGAGCTTTAGGGTGGGTTAGAAACTCCCTCAGTTCCGCCCTATACGAAGAAAGTTCTTCGCTGCTCCATAGCCTTCGCCAGTAGACTACG
Organism: Triturus cristatus; assembly: GCF_964204655.1. Taxonomy (NCBI): domain Eukaryota; kingdom Metazoa; phylum Chordata; class Amphibia; order Caudata; family Salamandridae; genus Triturus; species Triturus cristatus. Next base: position 431,642,768 of record NC_140588.1, read on the forward strand.
GGTCTGAGACCTAGTTCATCTGCTATTGGTCTCAGGCCCAGGTCCATCCTCAGGGGGAGGAGCGGGGTACTGGACGGGAGTGCTACTATCTGTCTAATGAAGTTGTTCTCAGTTATAGACAAGCTGCAGGAAGCTGTGTAACCCCACATTTCTGCCCCGTACATCAGAGCTCCTCTTGCCTGAGCCTTGTATATCTGAATAAGCGGCCCCAGCGGTCGATATGTCGAGATTTTCATCAACCGAACGATGCCGCCAGTGGTCTGCACTAATTTAAGATTAACCCTAGTCTGGTGGGTTCCCCAAGACATGGTTTCATTCAACGTTACACCTAGATATTCAAAGGTGGAGACTCTCTCTAAACGTGTTGCTCCCAGTAAAGGGTTCGGGCGTGATCTTGGGGTTGGGTTCAGGACCATAAACTTGGATTTGGTAGAATTAATTTCTAACCCCCTATCTGTGCAGAAAGCCACAAAAGAATCAAGGATCCTCTGTATTCCCATGGGAGTTTTGGACAGCAGCAGGGTGTCATCCGCAAACATAATTGCAGGCACCCTGCTGCCATTCAATTTTGGGGCATCAGTGTATTCAGTTCCATTGAGATGGGCGATTACCCCGTTGACGAAGAGGCAGAACAGGGTCGGTGCCAATACACAGCCCTGTCTGACCCCCCTGTCAACGGGGAATCTGTCCGTTAGTTCCCCAAGTTTCCCGCACCTAACCCGGGCATAGTTATTATGGTGCAATCTCTTTAAAATTATCAGGATGTCTGGGGGGACCCCCATCTCAGCCAGAACACTCCAGAGTTTTCCTCTGGGCACGAGGTCAAAGGCAGCCCTCAGGTCCACAAATATAGTGTATAAACTACCCCCTTCCAATATTGCTGCCCTCCAGTAGATAACGAAAAACCTGATCCACTGTGGAGACTCCCTTTCTGAATCCCGCCTGGTACGGACTGAGGGCGCCTGTTTCCTCCACCCAGTCCTGAAGCCGATTCAGCAGTATCCTGCCAAACAGCTTCTGTGACACGTCAATTAAACTGATTGGTCTATAGTTGGCTGGGAGCAGGGGCGAGCCCTTTTTAAATATAGGAACCACCTCTTCCCCCAGCCAAGTACTCGTAATTTCCATGCCACGCAAGACTCCATTAAACACAGCAGCCAGATAGGGGGCCCAGACACCGGGCTCCTGCTTGAACAGGTCCCCGGGCAGGCCATCCAGACCTGGCGCCTTTCCGCCTTTAAGTCCCATTAATGCTACCTTCACCTCGCCCACTGTTATCAAATCCCCGCCATACTCTGCCAGTCCAGTACCGATGTCAATCTTAGTTACTCCCAGTTCAGAACTGTAGAGAGACTGGAAGTGTGCCTGCCACACCCCTGCTGCAATATTTGGCTCTATTGCCGAAAGGAGGTTCCCCGACCCCCCGTTTACTACTCTCCAAAACGTTCGGTGGTCTCTTGCTGCGAGGGAAGTGGTGAGCTCCTCCTACTGGTTCTCCTCCCATTCGGTTTTAGCATGGGTAACCAGTTTTTTATAAGCCCGTCTATTTTCTCGCAGCTTCTCTCTGCCTGTTCCCTCCTTGATGCTTCTAAGGAGTTCTCCCTTTGCCTTCCTGCAGGCTGCATTGTACCATAGGGCCTTATGTTGCTGGGTCCTCCTCTGATTCTGAACCCTGCTAAAAAGCTCAGAAGCCGCTCCCTTTATAAGGTCCTCATGAGCCTGATATAATTTCTCATGGTGGTCTGTATTGCCCACATCATTGGCTAGCTCTCCCACTTTTTCCAAAATAGGGATTAAACCTGCGTAGAGCTTCGAAAGTTTCACTTGGCTCGTAGCTAGTTTATCCCACCTGATTCTTCTCCTGTTATTATCTAGTAGTAGTTCGGGGTTGAACTCCTCCATGGTTGTTATGGAGGCCTTTAGCCCAGGATGGCAAAGATCGAGTTCAAGGGCGTTATGGTCACTATCCAATCTCTCCACAACCCTAAAGTCCAAGATAGAAGACCAGTTCACTATCTGCACAAGGGCATAGTCCAAGCAGGACTCTCTTCCCACTCTGTTGTACGTGGTTTTGCTTGGTACATCAGACTTAATACGTCCATTGCAGGCTCTAATTCCATGCTTTAGGGTAAGGGCAGTAATCTGCAATGCCACAGGCGTCCATACCTTTGGGGAAGGTCCTACGACAGAGGGTACTGACCACCTGAACTCTTCTTCCATGGGAAATCCCTCTACGAGACCGACCAGCGGCTCGTAATGGGAATTTAAATCCCCTCCCACTATGTAAGGAATGTCTCTTGGCATTTCCGCTAAGTATACTGAAAGCTCCTCTATAGTGGGAGATTCACGCGAAGCTCCCACTGGCCTGGAGTAAATATTTATCAGGGCAAGTTTCGCTAGGTTCGGCCAGGCTAGTAAAACCACTAGGATATCATCTGATGGCACCGATAGGCGTGAAGCCTGGCATCCTAAGTGGGATGCCACCCAGGTTGTGAGTCCACCAGAGGGGCGGCCCTTACCCTCCCACCTAGCCGGGATGGAAAATGACTCGCAACCTTGGTGGTTGTAATCTTCCCTTGCCCAAGTCTCTTGGAGCATGCAAACATCCCCGGACTCGATGTAAGTAGTCCAATCTTGAGTGCCCAGTTTACTGGCAAGGCCAGCCACATTCCACCAAATTAGTCTCATTTGCGCTGGAGAAGCCACAGAACAGATTGCAGGGATGGAGTGGGCGGAAGAGCCAGCACCTGGGCCAGAAACGACACCAATTGCTCTAACAGGGTCATTTTCAGAGGTGGGTTCAGCCGAATCAGGAAGTTTACTGGGACCGTTACCCAAGGTCACAGGATTTAAGTCCGGGTTTGGGGGCAGTCAGTCCACACCATCCAAACCGTTCAGGCAGTTAAAACGATTGTGGTCCAAAAAGGGAGTCTCCAGAGGTCGATAAACTGGACGTGGAGCATATCCCCTATATCTAGATCTTCGTTCCACCCTTGTCCAGTTACCTTGTGACAGATCATGGTGCATGCAAATGGGAGGGAAAAAGAAGGAAACTGGCAAAGTCTGTATAGTAGAATCCAGTGATCTATTTGACCCAGCACAAATGTGTAGTACTGTTCCAGGGTCTCGAAAAGAGACAATGATACAGTCCCCTGCTATTGATTTCCCCGACTTCCCCAACCATGGTACCCTTCTTACCATAATGATCTCATTGTTGAGGTGGGCTGGGAGAGGTCTGTTCCAATTCAACCATTTAATGGTTTTCCTCTTGAGTGAGTGAAAGTTCTCATTTTCACCCAGTTCTAACGAAGGAACACCAGCCAAAACCACCATGAGGCTGTTAGCCTCTGGTGGTAGGTCGGGTCCCCGTGGTCTAGGGGCAGGCTTACCAGGGAATAGGGGGGCAGTACCAGCATTAGGAGGCAAGTCACCCATCATTGATAAAGCACACAATGCCAAGTGTAACGCTCATGTGCTGCACAGACCTCACTATACAAAGCACAAACCTCTCCATGTGGAGATATACTATTGATACTTGTAGTGTAGTGCACAGTGTACGCAACCATGTTACCTCAGGCAGTGGGGAAGATCTCGGTCATGTAGCTGCATTGTCCCCCCTCAAAGCGGAAGTGGAGTGGGCTGCTCCAACGTACACCACTCCAGCGTAGGAGTATGAATAAATAGACCAGGCCCTAGGCGTGGTTCACTTGTGGGAAGACCAACGAGTCTTTCAGAACAGCAGCCCTCACCCTGGCATGTGGCAGCCGCTATAACCATAGGCCTCCTCGACACAGGGCCCCTGCGAACCCAGCGGCACAGCACCGCAGACTTATGTCTGTACCGACTACTGCCTTCGATCTACATTACGGACAGCACTGCTCACAATTCAGATGTAGGGGCGATTGCAGATATCGCAGTCCAGTTCGCAAGACACTTTGCTCCCAGTGCGGCCCACCCAGACCACGCATCATCGCAGGGTGCGCACACGCTGTGTGCTTCAGGTACTACTAGCTCACTGCACCATAAGTCATCGCCACGTGGCCTTGTCAACGCAGAATTCTTTAGACAAAACACATTGCTCCCAGTGCGGCACGCCGCGACCACGTCTCATCGCAGGGTGCGCACACGCTGAGTACTCCAGGTGCCTCTAACTGTGCAGCTCAACTCAACATCACGTGGCTGTGCGACCATCCTGACCGCAGCCTCTGCCCACACTGGAGTTACATGCTTCACAATTCAACATTAGTAGCAACGCAAATTGTGTAAGAGACTATAATGGGTTAAGAGGACCAAATGTTCCCAATCTGTGCAGCTCAAGTCAACGTCACCTGCCTGTGGGCCTTTGATGACCGCTGCCTTCGGCCTACACTGTGGAAGACCGGCGACACGTGGTGCCAACTAACCCTGTACAACACAAGCCGATCCGACATGTGTAACTGTGTCCTGAGTCCTCAATGGCAGCGACCACAGCACCAGACTCCCTTCGATCACTGAGGGGTATTTCCACATGGAAAACCAGTGACACGTGGTGCCACTGAACCTGTACTACGCAAGGTTTGTTTGGGTCACCAACGTATGCACGTGGCTGTGGAGCCTAGCTCACCGCTACCTCCGCCCTACACTGTGGGCGACCGGCGACAAATGGAACCACTAACCGTCTTCAACACAAGCCGATCCCACATGTGGAACTGTGTCCTGAGTCCTGAATGGCAGTGACCCCAACTTGCCAGCGACCACAGCACCAGACTCCCTTCGATTAGTGTGGCGTATTTGTATATCAGTCATCAATGTGGAAAGTATTGCAGACGAAAAGATAACGCAAAAGATACATTTTACACAAACTGATGATTTCCCTTTCCACGTCCATTAATTTCCAAAGGAAGAGTGAACAGATTTATGTCAGCAATGAGACATACCATCACTTGAAAATCACCCAAAAATACTTATAATTTAAAAAGAACAGAAGCATCAAAATACAATAATGATTAACAATACGGAGGTTTTGAAGATATGAAATGCAAATATGAACATACAATATGATGCACAGAACTCAATTGCTGTTTCTCACTATGTCACGTCATATATTACCAACTCTGAGAAGACAGAATTGAAAGAAATGTGGGAAGAAATTTCACAAGAGAAGACACTTAGGAATAAAATGTACAGCTTCAGTTTGAAGACACTTTCACATCAAGAAATTGGATCCTACCAATGTTTGGATCGATAGACATCTGCAAGTTTATATTCAAAGTCAACAGGAACCATCTGGATAAGTCTAGCTTTTCCTGCGGCACGAAATTGAGTTTTAATATAAATGTTATAATACATTTTTGTGATGATATAGACTTACGTTTCTTTGCTAGTCAAGAGAACTGTACAGAAAATAACCGTTGGATATGTCTATGTGTTGATCAACAAATGAAAGATAATACTGTTGTGAAGTTTGAAAAAGAAATAACAAAGTTTAAAGTAGTTTCTGGTGAAAATCCCAACTATGTTTATATTTATTGCAGACGTACTCATTATAAAATTCAAACTAGGAATGTAGATGTACTACCACTAACCTTGTTCAACACAAGTCGATCCCACATGTGTAGCTGTGTCCTGAGTCCTGAATGGCAGTCACCCCAAGTCCCTGGCAGCGACCACAGCACAACACTCCCTTCGATCACTGAGGCATATTTCGATATGCAAGGCCAGCAACACGTATTCCCACTAACCCTCTTTAACACAAGCCGATCCCACATGTGTAACTGTGTCCTGAATTGCAGTGACCCCAAGTCCGTGGCAGCAACCACAGCAGCATATTCTCTTTGATCAGTTAGACATATTTCCATATGCAACGGCGGCGACACGTGGTGCCAATAACTCTGTTCAACACAAGCCGATCCCACATGTGTAACTGTGTCCTGAGTCCTGAATGGCAGTGACCCCAACTCCGTACCACCACACTCCCTTTGGTCAGTGAGGGGTATTTTCATATGCAACTACAGACTCCAGTAGGCAAGTAAGTATCACAGTCCTACACCCTACATATTATCCTTTTAGTATCCTTGCTTCAAGAACTTTTTTTTATATCAGTTATAGCTTTACTACAATGACCAAATTAATCTTCAAATGAAAACTAAAATGGAATAGCAGTCTACACTGCAGGCAGTACAGCTCGCACTTTAATTTTTAAATGCTAATTTCTAACAACAAGATTGTACTCAGAAAATACAACACTTCATCAGTTTATTCTATACTTATTTCATCTTTTCATCATATGCCTACACTGCACTCACTAGGGCTCCCGATGGAAATTATTTCTTCATTCATTAACTACAGACTCCACTAGGCAAGTAACTATTACAGGCCTCAAATCTACATAATATACCTTTACTATACTTTCTTCTTGAACATTTTTTATATCAGTTATACCTTTAGTACAACCACCAAATTCATTTTCAAGTACAAACGAACACTCAGCAGTCTACACTGTGGGCTGCAGACCTCGCAATTTGAATTTTGGATATGTGGTGCCAACTAACACTGTCCAACACAAGCCGATCCCACATGTGTAACTGTGTCCTGAGTCCTGAATGGCAGTGACCCCAAGTCCATGGCAGCCACCACAGCAGCAAACTCTCTTTGAACAGTTAGACATATTTCCATATGCAGTGACCCAAAACTTCAAGGCAGTGACCACACCACCACACTCCCTTCGATTAGTGAGGAGTATTTTCATATAGAAGGCTGGTGACAAGTGGTGCCACTGAACCTGCACTACGCAGGCCGGTGAGGCCACCAACGTATGCACGTGGCTGTGGACCCTTGCTCACCGCTACTTCTGGCCTACACTATGATCAGCAGGCCTCACAATTCAGATACAGTCGTAATTCCACATGACGCAGTCCTATAGCCAAGACACATTGCTCCAAGTGCGGCCTGTCCACACCATGTATCATCACAGGCTCATACACTCCCAATACTTCTGGTGCCACTAACCCTCTTTAACAGAAGCCGATCCCACATGTGTAACTGTGTCCTGAGTCCTGAATGGCAGTGACCCCAAGTCCGAGGCAGCAACCACACAACATACTCCCTTCGATTTGTGAGGCATATTTCGATATGCAAGGCCGGCGACAAGTAGTCCCACTAACCCTCTTTAACACAAACCTATCCCACATGTGTAACTTCGTGGCAACACCCACAGCACCAGACACCCTTCAGTCTTATTTGTTGTTCTTTTCTTTAAATACATTTTTTTATATGTAAATCTATACATGTCTAAGACTCTTCTTTGTCCAACCGCACAGGGACACTTCTGGGCCCAAGAAGGTTGTTGGGGGTATGATGGTAATGTGGGAAGAGGGTGCTTTACCTACTGATGTGACGTGAGGCAGCGTCAAAGGGGTATCTATCACAGAAAGAACTCTGATATGTTTTCACAAATACCTCGGACAAATGCCAGCTGACGGACTGAATCACAAAATGATTTTTCAATACTTATGTAGTGTGAGTTATGAACAGTTCGCACCCAGGCTCGCAGAGGGACAGCTGCGGCCCGTCCACTCCACTCACAGATGCAGTACTACGAGCCGTCCGCGCCATTGTAGCTATCCCTGCCCTGTTCTGTCGTACGCTATGCCACACCACGCCACGCCACGCCACTCAGATTACGTTCTGACAATGGCCCCACATACCTACCTGTCGCAGGCGTACTCGCTGTTCCTGTGCAGGTCAGTGGTCTAGTTCTCCACATCTCCTGCCCATTCCCTGAGGGCAGCTTTACCCACACACCACACCCATCCGCACATGTGTCACAGGCCATGTGACCACGCAAATATAATAGATCGACAACGTCACATCCTTTGTTGCCGGTGCTGACTAGTTGCCGGACGCTCCACGTGTCTCAACCATAAAGAGTCTTTCAAAACTTGCGCTGAAGGTTACTCGCACCCTAATCTGTATATCCCTCAGGGGACTACCTCTCTATCTCCCCCTCTCTCTCTCTCTCCCCCTCTCTCTCCCTCTCTCTCTCTCTCTCTCTCTCTCTCTCTTCCTTCTTTTCCTTCTATCTCTCTAACTCTCTCTTCCTTCTCTCTTTCTCACTCCCTTTCTTTCCTTCCCTCTCTTTTTCTCTCAGGCTTTTTATTTCCTTCTCTTTTTCTCTATGTCTCTCTCCTTTCATATGCGCATTACACACGTCCTTATTTTGTGCTTTATTTTCCAGGCTCCGTCGTCCACATCCATGGTCCCCACAACAGTGTTCCACCTTGTTATTTTGTATTTTTTTTGATAAATGTTGTCGTTGACATATGTTAATAAAAAAATAAAGTTTGGAAAATAAAATGAATAACGTTTCTGGTTTTTTTAACTGCTGTGTAACTCTTTCTTGTTCTTATTACTGTTATTTGATGAAGTCCACCATGGTCTTACATTTTGGAGGACTTATCGCGGGAATACTGGTGATGTCTGCAGTTTCCACCAACTTCTGAATAGTGTGTTAGATTTAGCTCAACTTTACTTCCATTAAAGTGCTGCTACTGAAATGCAGACTAGCCGTTCCCGTGCAAAAAGACACGAGGTGCACCTTTGCGATTTATTCTAAATACTAAAATCCTGTATTGAATTGCACTGAAGTAGTGGCTGCACTCACAGTCTACACACAAAATCATTTACAAAACCCCATTGTATTTATATTGATTGGGAATCGGGCGACAGGTGCTGGATCTTGACGAAATACACTGTCCAGTTCGTATATTGTCCTGCACATGCAAAAAATCACATCACAATTTTCACACCAACTGCAATGCGAAACAAATTCCGGCGATAAGCCACGTTAGCACCAGGGATTTTACACCTGCTTTCTGATGGTGTGAAGCAGGACGTCTACCTGCACCATGAAAGAGAACACAGCCAAGAGCCACACCAGAACACCCACAGGTGCCATAGAATAAATGAGCATGATACAGGGATACCCATGAGGGCCACACGACTCTTCGGAACAACTCCGGGACCGCCAACGCCCCCAAACCCGCATTTGAGCAAGTGTGTCCCTCTGGTCATTGTGTTAGCATGAATAGCACCAGCCCTGCAACATCACAGTGTGCTATCACCTCAGCGTTGGCAGTGAGCCTGGACATGTAGCTACGCACGCATCCTCCTGCATGCACAACCGGCATGTGCTGGTCTGGAGTACACAGGTCAGCGCAGAGGTGTGCCTATCCGACAACGGGAACGGGGTGTCTCGGACATCTCCGTGTACAGTAAATGCAGTAAGTGTGTCTCTGTGTTCTGGTGTGGCCTGCCACAAGGGCTGCAGCAGTCGATGTTGTAAAGTGGCATGCACCACCTCCAAACGGCACTGTGATGGTGTAGTTGGAATGCAGCAGCACATGCACAAATAGGCATTACAATGATGTGCTGTACGAGTGCACGAGATACAATAGCGCACCGTACAAAAGTGTGGGAGGTGGTGGGAGGGAGGGGCAGCTGTTTGCAACGTAACAGACAGTGAACTCGCCCATGTGCCACTTGCTGGGCATCTCATCCATGATGACCACGGTCGCAGACATCCCACAACACCAACGACCCACCTTTGTACACATCCTCTATGAATGAAGCGTGGTTTTCACTTCTATGCTCGTTCACTGGTATGATGTTGGCGAGTTATGTGACTTGTGCTACTTGTTGGTGTGTTTCATTTTGGCCATTGTTTGTCTATACTTGTGCTATACTTAATTGTGCATGTCTGCCATTCTGCCCATCTCCCCCCGTCCCCCCACTCCCTGCTTCTTCCTCTTCCTGGTGCTGTTCTGTCTATAATTTTGTTGCTCCACACATAAATACATGTAAAGAACAAATTAGAATAGTTCCTTGATTCTTTAGGTTTCAAAACTTCTCTCTCTTGACTTCTTTTTAATTTTCCATATAAACAGTATTTTTTAATATTCAACAACACATAGAAGGCAGAAGTGCAACTTATTCTATCAACACACTTTGTAGAACATTTTACAACACGTTCAGGTTAAAAGTTCATCAATCTTTCTAAACGTAACCATATTTTTTCGCAACATTTTCTCGAACATTTAACGGCACGTGCAGGTTAAAAGTTCACGATTGTTTTAAGTTCGAACAGTGCCTTCCAAATGCAAGTAGCAGGTGTGGTTGAGTTGACAACTTTCATCCTATGATACGTACTCCACATTGAAACTGATTTTTCTTAACCAATCACAAAGATGCTTTTCCACAAAATGAATGTGCACCCTACTTTGAAAAAAGAATGCTTTTCGTCTCCCAATCACGTATTGTTTTGTATGGCAATAACAAGTAGTTCCCCATCTTTAAACATATCTCTTATTCTACCAAGGAACTGCATGAGCTACAGACATATTTCCATACCTTCCAGCCATACCTTCAAAATGCTAGTGTGGATCGTAGGACATAGCTATATTTTCTGGTGCAAGAGGTATGCAGAACAGAGACGTATTGACTTAGACCTAGGTTTACAAAATGTGGACATTAAATGGTTGGCACAGAGAGGATTGAAGTGGCACCAATTGTTGCCTTTGGTTAAAACCTGTTTGCATCTCCAACACCCTGACCTCATGATTGTGCACTGTGGTGGAAATGACCTAGGCACATTGACTGGGGTAGGTTTGGAAATGCTTATGAAGGACACCTTTGGACAATTGATGTTACTTTTCCCTCAAACTGTCTTTGTGTATTCCAATATATGCCAAAGACAGAAGTGGAAATGGTCAAAACAATTTTGTCCTCAGATTGAAAAATCTAGGAAGAAACTCAACAAAGCTGTGTCTGCATACCTCAGAGACCACAAAATGGGGTCCAGCTACAACAGCAACATACGTTTTGATAAGGCTGATATCTACAGAAGTGATGGAGTACACTTCACAGATCACGGAAATCGAGTTTTCCTGAATAACTTGAAGCTGTGCATCCGCACTTATATGTAGCTCCAACTAATCAACACAAGGGCTCTTTTTAGATCCACCCTATAACTGACAACTTAGGCCCGCTATTTTAGGGCCAGGTAACGGCAAATCCCGGACCCTCACCAAAATGTATTCTCCATATAGCTGTGATGCAGCGTGCAGACCATCTGACTTTGCAGTACAGAGCTCTTGCTTTGATCACCACCTCTACTCCCCCATAGGGGTGAGTAGTTTGCGCTTTACAAATATCGTATTGATTTACCTTCACACTCCCTGTACAACACCACCTAAGCACCATATACAAGTTGGACAAGTGTGGCACAGCGCCCAGAGCACATGACTTCACAGCATAGCAAACACAGGCTCACAGTTTCATACCCGAGTCCAGCAGCAGCTCAATTTAGCAGCATGACACTCTAGGCAATACCTCACTTAATTTCCGTACCCAGCACTTTCAGACCAGTAGGGGTCAGTAGTTCACCGGCTTTACCTTGAGTCAGCTCAGCTTACGCCCCCAGCGCCATCAGACCCGTAGGAGTGAGTAGTTTGCACTTTACAAATATCTAATTGATTTGATACGAGCAAATTTACCTTTGCACTCACTGTATAACACCCCCTAAGCACCATACAGAAGTTACAATGCTCGAAACAAATGTTCCTCCGAGTAGATTTAACTACATACTGACACTACTTGGACAGATATGGCACAGCAGCCAGAGCATATGACTTCACAGCATATGACACACTGTTTGGACTCACACTTTCATCCCCGAGTCTGGCAGCAGCTCAGCCTAGCACCATGAGACTGTACACAATACCTCACATATTTTCCGTACCCCAGGACTTTCAGACCAGTACGGGTCAGTAGTTCATCCTAGTAGGTATAAAAAAATGCTGACACTACTTCCACAGGTCTAGTGCAGCGGCCACGGCACATGACTTCACAGCATAAGACATACAATTTGGGCTCACGCTTTAATCCCCGACTCCCGCATCAGCTCAACTTAGCAGCATCAGACTCTAGGCAATACCTCACTTAATTTCCGTAGCCCAGCACTTTCACACTGCTACGGGTGAATACTTTGCTTCACACCCCGTCTATAGCACACCCTAAACACCCCACAGAGATTACATTGCTCCTACCCTTTTCTTTCCCACTTTTTTACCCTTTTTTCCCCTTACTCGCTTCGACAGAATCACAAAATAGCAGCCAACACTTCCTAGTTGCAACCGCTCGCAGCGCTCACAACCAATAAGCAGCAAGCTCGTGCTCGTAACGCCTCAGCCAATCAGATGACAGAATTCCCAAATATCGATATCTGTACATTTCGATATTTCTCAAAAACTACTGAACGGCTTTACAAAAGCGTGCTTTCTAGACCAAGACCCTTCTCCCTGCTAAATTTGGGGTAATTCTGTTTACCCGTTCGACCTGTAGCCTTGTCTAAAGTTTCCTATGGAAATTAACATGGAGAAAATACGTTTTGGGACCCCTCCATTTTTCTCGGCCCCCCCTAGACGAATCACCCCCAAACTTCCCACATAGGAGCTGATATGAGCAAAGAATTAGTTTGGAAAATGTCATGAAGATTCATCAAACAAAGCCAAAGTTATAAGCAAAATAAAAAATGCTCTTCCTATGGAAACTTGGTCCTAACTATAACTACCTACTGGCGACCGCCAGTAGGTAACACATATATATATATATATAGCATGTAAGGGGGAAAAAGGGCGATAAGAGTAGGAAACAGGAGGATAGGAGCACTGTAACCTCTGTGGGGGAGTGCGAAGCGAAGTAGTCACACCTACTGGTCTGAAAGTGCTGTGTTGCTCAGAGTGATATGGTGCTGAGATGAGATGGTGCTACAGTCGAGTATGAAACCTAGAGCCTAAACCGGGAGGTCATTGCTGTAAAGTGATGTGCTGTGGTGTCTGTAGGATACCTGCGGAAGTAGTGTTATTAGGCGTTTATACCATACAGGGAGTGGGAAGCGAACTACTGAGCTCTACCGTTCGTTTATACTATACCGGAAGTGGGTAGTGAAGTACTACGCCTACCGGTGTGAAGACTCGGGGATCAAACCAAGCTGATTGTTGTAAAGGGAAGGGCTGTGGGCGCTGTAGCATACTGGACACTGTAGTATAACTGTAAGTAGTGTTAGTATGCGCTTATACTATACAGGGAGTGGGAAGCGAACAACTCACCCCTACTGGTCTGAGGACTCGGGGATTAAACCGTGAGCTCATTGCGAAGTGCACACATGTGAATGTGCTTGGATGGAAGGAGGATCGGCAGTGGGGCTACGTCATAAATAGTGATAACGTTCATTATAGTCAAGCAATGCATGCCAAACGTGAATCTGAAAGTCTCACATATGACACACTACTACACTGGTAAAGCCTGACAACAGAGAATGCAGCAATACAAATGTACACATTACTGTTTACTTTTTGTCACATGTGATCTAGGATGTGCACTCTGCCCATGGCTGATGATACCCCTTCGGGCCAGCAATACCCAGGCCGAAAGGCAGCACAATAATGTGCACACACACACACCAGGGGCATCGTGTAACACACATTTGATTTTTGATGTTCCGTTTGAGATGCATGGCCATCACACGTGGAAGGCTAATGTACAGACCATGGATATTGATCAAGATGATCGTTGCATGTTGTGTGTAGTAGAAGATATGTGTACTAGGGGTGGGTGGAATTTGCAAAATTCGCTTTCGCAACTTATCGCGAAAATGTTAAAAATCTCCGCAAACACGCGGAAATATCGCGAAGATGCAGAAGTTTTTTTCCCGCACGTTCGCGGTATTTTCTGCGTGGTCGCGGCTCGCCAACTTACCCATGCAGTTGCTCGCGGGCGCGGCCATCTTGTTTTCACTTGTCTCGCGGTGCATGATGGCAAGAAGAAAGACGTGATCGCGCGACGCATGACGTTACTGCGGACGTGAACTGTCGCGAGACAGCGCAAATGGCTACCAACAATCCAACATCTCGTGGAGAACGGGACCGGATCAGGAAAACTTGTCGGAGAACGCGGGGATTCAGGTAAGGCGATCTTGCACACGTGAGAATGTATTATTTTACAGCGCGAGCAAGCAAAAAATGTCTGGTAAAATGCGGATTGCAGAAATTTTGACATTTTCGCGCTCTCTGCGGAACGCGAAAATGTCAAATTATCGCAATTTCCGCGATCGGAACGGAATTTTAGCCCAGGCCTAATGTGTACACAGCAAAAAAACTTTAAAAAAATGTTCTCTAAGCAAAAGGGGTGTGTCTCATCAAACGCTGTAGAGAGAATGACTAAAATGGGTGGGGTCCTCCAACTGTTACAATGGGAAATGTTATGAACTAATCAAATGCTTTTTTTTAAGGTCACATGGCAATCGCGCATCAAGGGCGCAAGGGGGCCGCACCCGACAAGATTTTGAGAAAATATATTTATCATAATATAAGTTTATTACAGTTAGAAATATATATATGTTTAAAATATTTTAGATTATTGCTTGCTCTCATATACAGTCTAAAGTTATTTAGATATAGTTTTGAGACATAAAAAAAAACTAGGGAATGGCGTACCCAGCGCGACCCTATACGTCTATGATAAAGCGTGGCTTGGTACTGCGTACCCGTCGGATACCTATGTAGCAGCTGGCGCGAACTCATACGTATATGATGTTACTCGGGACGCGGTGCCACAAATTCGTCGGATACGAAATGTGCATCCTTTACGAGTTTAGCAATATGGCGGATAGGATTCACGTGGTGATGGAGCTTGGTACACTACCAGTATAGGAGTGCAGTTTTCCCCCAAAAAAACAGATATACATATTTTTGGGGGAAGATATAAAACATTACCTAATTTTTAAAGTTAAAAAAAATAAGTATACTAGAGTTCCAAAATATTACAAAAAAATAGAAAAAATATAGGTTTTATAAACATTAAAATATGAAATGAAAATTTAAAAAAACTTTGAAATTCACTGAAAAAAACCATAGGTTTTACAGACGTTATAGTTAGGAATTAGCATTTAAAAAACCTTTGAAATTCACAAAAAAAACATAGGTTTCAGGGACGTTATAGTTAGTTGGACATTTGACTCATATAAAACTAGAGAAATTCGCCTGTTATAGTTACTTGAGCTAACTATAACTCGCGTGCCCGCAATGCACTGCTGATGATGTCACATATTACATCACTCATGACATGGTCAGTGACATCACCAACCAGCAGTCCCAGGGACCGCCATCACCCGGGGCTCCATTTTTAAGAAAATAACCTGTGTGGGGGGCTTGAGCCCCCCCACACACCCCGGTGACCACAACCTCCCGGGCCACTAAAAATGTAAATGCGGGGGTCCGTTACTGACCCCCGATCCCGGGGGGACTACCACCTCCCCGAGGCGTTGCAATGGTTGGGCCCTCCATGGCCCTGGGGACCGCCACCCCCTACGGCCGGCTCCTGCAGTGTCCTGGGGTGCCGACTGCTCACCCCCGGGACACTGCTGTTTGCTATGGCAGGCTCCCGCCCTGTCATAGCAAACACTGATTTGGGGTATTAAGTCCCCTTGAATCCTGAGGGTCCCTTGGGTCCAACTAGCCCACCAGGTACCTCCAGTAAGCGCCTATGAGGTGCGTTGCAGAGAGGTGTAAAATGGGGCATGGCTTTGGATCTCCTCTCTGCAACGCAGCTCTGTGCCGCATCTTGGAGGTACCTGGTGGGCTAGTTGGCCCCCAGGGACCCTCAGGATTCAAGTGGACTTAATCCCCCAACCTCCAACTTGCTAGGGGGCACATTTTCAAAGTGGTGCAGGGAGGGGACGGGCCTGATGTAAGAAGTTAGCATTTGAGATGTCATCAGTGATGTCACTGACCATGTCATGAATGATGTAATATGTGACGTCATCAGAAGTGCATTGTGGGTCAGCGAGTTATAGTTAGCTGAACTAACTATAATGGGGCATTTTCTATGGTTGTGTACAACAGAAATGTCTAACAAACTACAACGTTCCTGAAACCTATGGTTTTTTCAGTGAATATATATATAATATGTCATGTGAACAAGGCTCTTCGAGCTGAAATGCGTCACGGCTACAAAAGGAGTGAAATAAATCACTAGAGCACTCATGTTGGGTCTGTGTCCATTTGTTCGGTGTGGACTGCTACCGGATTTGGAAAAGAAAGTGATGTATATATATATATATATATATATATATATATATATATATATATATATATATATATATATATATATATTCACTTAAAAAACCATAGGTTTCACACACGTTATAGTTAGGAATTAGCATTTAAAAAACCTTGCAAATTCACTTAAAAAACCATAGGTTTCACACATGTTATAGTTAGCTGGACATTTCCCTCGTAAAAACCAATGAAATTCCCCCGTTATAGTTAGTGCAGGCAACTATAACTCACGCGACCGCAATCCTCTGCTGATGACGTCAGATATTACATCACTGTATTTAGACACCCATGTCTTCTTCCATTAATCTTTAGCTATACATATATTACAAATATTTATTTTTCAGAAAGACACATATTTAATCAGTGATGTAATATCTGACGTCATCAGCAGAGGATTGCGGTCGCATGAGTTATAGTTGCCTGCACTAACTTGATAGTGTTCTATTGATCATTGAGAGCATGTATGAGTGAATCTATAGGTAAGTGATTAGATGTGTGTGTAGATATAGGAATCACTGAGTGGGTTTATAGAAAGTTGTATTGGTGTGTCAATGGATTCAAATATGGTATTCTGTATTTTACAGTGAGTGATGAAAGGTTATACTAGTGTATGATGAGGTGTATCTGATTGTCACATGGATGATGTCACCAGTGGGTTTGAAGCAGTCCATGTGCTAAGGACTGGCTCAGTGCATGAGTACTTGGGTACTGACTGAATCATTAGAGAACTGCAAGGACAGTGCCTGGGTAAATTTATAAGTGTTTGGGTTTTGGCGCAGTGAATGAATTAGTACATGGTGCTGAATGGGTCACTAGAGGAGTGCAAGAGGAGAGACAGGGTGTTTCCTGGAAGTGTATGGATACTGACTGGGAAATTGAAGGTATGAAAGACAAGTGTGTAGGTGGTTAGAGGACTGCATGGATAGTGGATAGGCGCTTGAAGCAGTCCATGTGCTAAGGCCTGGCTCACTGCATGAGTACTTGGGTACTGACTGAATGATTAGAGTACTGCAAGGAGAGTGCCTGGGTGAATTTATAAGTGTTTGGGTTTTGGCGCAGTGAATGGATTAGTACATGGTGCTGAATGGGTCACTAGAGGAGTGCAAGGGGAGTGACAAGGTGTTTGCTGGAGTGTATAGGTACTGACTGGGGAATTTAAAGTGTGAAAGACAAGTGTGTTGGTGGTTAGAGGACTGCATGCATAGTGAATAGGCGTTTGAAGCAGTTCATGTGCTAAGGCCTGGCTCACTGCATGAGTACTTGGGTACTGACTGAATTATTAGAATACTGCAAGGAGAGTGCCTGGGTGAATTTATACGTGTTTGGGTTTTGGCGCAGTGAATGGATTAGTACATGGTGCTGAATGGGTCACTAGAGGAGTGCAAGGGGAGTGACAGGGTATTTGCTGGAAGTGTATGGATACTGACTGGGGAATTGAAGATGTGAACAACAAGTGTGTAGGTGGTTAGAGGACTGCATGCATAGTGGATAGGCGTTTGAAGCAGTCCATGGGCTAAGGCCTGGTTCAGTGCATGAGTACTTGGGTACTGACTGAATGATTAGAGTATTGCAAGGAGGGTGCCTGGGTGAATTTATAAGTGTTTGGGTTTTGGCGCAGTGAATGGATTAGTACATGGTGCTGAATGGGTCACTAGAGGAGTGCAAGGGGAGTGACAGGGTGTTTGCTGGAATTGTATGGATACTGACTGGGGAATTGAATGTGTGAAAGACAAGTGTGTAGGTGGTTAGAGGACTGCATGCATAGTGGATAGTCGTTTGAAGCAGTCCATGTGCTAAGGCCTGGCTCAGTGCATGGGTACTTGGGTACTGACTGAATGATTAGAGTACTGCAAGGAGAGTGCCTGTGTGAATTTATAAGTGTTAGGGTTTTGGTGCAGTGAATGGATTAGTACATGGTGCTGAATAGGTCACTAGAGGAGTGCAAGGGGAGTGACAGGGTATTTGCTGGAAGTGTATGGATACGGACTTGAGAATTGAAGGTGTGAAAGACAAGTGTGTAGGTGGTTAGAGGACTGCATGCATAGTGGATAGTCGTTTGAAGCAGTCCATGTGCTAAGGCCTGGCTCACTGCATGAGTACTTGGGTACTGACTGAATGATTAGAGTACTGCAAGGAGAGTGCCTGGGTGAATTTATAAGTGTTTGGGTTTTGGCGCAGTGAATGGATTAGTACATGGTGCTGAATGGGTCACTAGAGGAGTGCAAGGGGAGTGACAAGGTGTTTGCTGGAGTGTATAGGTACTGACTGGGGAATTTAAGGTGTGAAAGACAAGTGTGTTGGTGATTAGAGGACTGCATGCATAGTGAATAGGCGTTTGAAGCAGTTCATGTGCTAAGGCCTGGCTCACTGCATGAGTACTTGGGTACTGACTGAATTATTAGAGTACTGCAAGGAGAGTGCCTGGGTGAATTTATACGTGTTTGGGTTTTGGCGCAGTGAATGGATTAGTACATGGTGCTGAATGGGTCACTAGAGGAGTGCAAGGGGAGTGACAGGGTGTTTGCTGGAATTGTATGGATACTGACTGGGGAATTGAATGTGTGAAAGACAAGTGTGTAGGTGGTTAGAGGACTGCATGCATAGTGGATAGTCGTTTGAAGCAGTCCATGTGCTAAGGCCTGGCTCAGTGCATGGGTACTTGGGTACTGACTGAATGATTAGAGTACTGCAAGGAGAGTGCCTGTGTGAATTTATAAGTGTTAGGGTTTTGGTGCAGTGAATGGATTAGTACATGGTGCTGAATAGGTCACTAGAGGAGTGCAAGGGGAGTGACAGGGTATTTGCTGGAAGTGTATGGATACGGACTTGAGAATTGAAGGTGTGAAAGACAAGTGTGTAGGTGGTTAGAGGACTGCATGCATAGTGGATAGTCGTTTGAAGCAGTCCATGTGCTAAGGCCTGGCTCACTGCATGAGTACTTGGGTACTGACTGAATGATTAGAGTACTGCAAGGAGAGTGCCTGGGTGAATTTATAAGTGTTTGGGTTTTGGCGCAGTGAATGGATTAGTACATGGTGCTGAATGGGTCACTAGAGGAGTGCAAGGGGAGTGACAAGGTGTTTGCTGGAGTGTATAGGTACTGACTGGGGAATTTAAGGTGTGAAAGACAAGTGTGTTGGTGATTAGAGGACTGCATGCATAGTGAATAGGCGTTTGAAGCAGTTCATGTGCTAAGGCCTGGCTCACTGCATGAGTACTTGGGTACTGACTGAATTATTAGAGTACTGCAAGGAGAGTGCCTGGGTGAATTTATACGTGTTTGGGTTTTGGCGCAGTGAATGGATTAGTACATGGTGCTGAATGGGTCACTAGAGGAGTGCAAGGGGAGTGACAGGGTATTTGCTGGAAGTGTATGGATACTGACTGGGGAATTGAAGATGTGAACAACAAGTGTGTAGGTGGTTAGAGGACTGCATGCATAGTGGATAGGCGTTTGAAGCAGTCCATGGGCTAAGGCCTGGTTCAGTGCATGAGTACTTGGGTACTGACTGAATGATTAGAGTATTGCAAGGAGGGTGCCTGGGTGAATTTATAAGTGTTTGGGTTTTGGCGCAGTGAATGGATTAGTACATGGTGCTGAATGGGTCACTAGAGGAGTGCAAGGGGAGTGACAGGGTGTTTGCTGGAATTGTATGGATACTGACTGGGGAATTGAATGTGTGAAAGACAAGTGTGTAGGTGGTTAGAGGACTGCATGCATAGTGGATAGTCGTTTGAAGCAGTCCATGTGCTAAGGCCTGGCTCAGTGCATGAGTACTTGGGTACTGACTGAATGATTAGAGTACTGCAAGGAGAGTGCCTGTGTGAATTTATAAGTGTTAGGGTTTTGGTGCAGTGAATGGATTAGTACATGGTGCTGAATAGGTCACTAGAGGAGTGCAAGGGGAGTGACAGGGTATTTGCTGGAAGTGTATGGATACGGACTTGAGAATTGAAGGTGTGAAAGACAAGTGTATAGGTTGTTAGAGGACTGCATGCATAGTGGATACGCGTTTGAAGCAGTCCATGTGCTAAGGCCTGGCTCAGTGCATGAGTACTTGGGTACTGACTGAATGATTAGAGTACTGCAAGGAGAGTGCCTGGGTGAATTTATAAGTGTTTTGGTTTTGGTGCTGTGAATGGATTAGTACATGGTTCTGAATTGGTCACTAGTGGAGTGCAAGGGGAGTGACAGGGTTTTTTGCAGGAGTGTATGGATACTGACTGGGGAATTGAAGGTACGAAAGCCAAGTGTGTAGGTGGTTAGAGGACTGCATGCATAGTGGATAGGCATTTGAAGAAGTCCATGTGCTAAGGCCTGGCTCACTGCATGAGTACTTGGGTACTGACTGAATGATTAGAGTACTGCAAGGAGAGTGCCTTGGTGAATGTATACGTTTTTGGATTTTGGCGCAGTGAATGGATTAGTACATGGTGCTGAATGGGTCACTAGAGGAGTGCAAGTCATAGAGCCAGTGGTATGCTAAAAGACACTTAGAATACAGTTAAAACACCTACATACACTAGGGAACACTATGCGTTGGGGTACCCCTGTGAATAGAATGACCTCCTCTGTAAGCCCCTAGTACATAATAGGGCAGGGGATTAAAACTACCTCTTAAAACGTGCCACAGGGCGCGTTTGCACACTGGTGAAGGGAGGGGGGGGGCCTAAACTGACGTGTGCAAACAAGCGCCTTTGGCCGTTTTAATTTGGGGGATAAAGTCCCCTTGAATTCTGAGTGTCCCTTGGTTCCAACTAGCCCACCAGGTCTCTCCAGTTAGTGCCACAGAACTGCGTTGCAGAGAGGTGTAAAAAGTGGCACGGCCTGGACCACCTCTCTGCAATGCAGCACAGTGGCGCTTACTGGAAGCACCTGGTGGACTAGTTGGCCCGCAGGGGCCCTTAGGATTGAAGGTGAATTATTTCCCCATCTTAAAACGCGCCACAGGGCATGTTTGCACACGTCACCTCAGGCCCCATCCCCTCCCTTCACCACTGTGTATATGTGCCCTGTGGCCATTTTAAATTGAGAGATTGAGTCCCCTTGAATCATGAGGGTCCCTAGGGTCCAAGTAGCCCACTAGGTACCTCCAGTAAGTGCCACAGAGCTGCATTGCAGAGAGGTGTAAAAAAGGGCATGACCTGGACCACCTCTGTGCAACGCAGCGCATTGGCGCTTACTGGAAGCCCCTGGTGGACTAGTTGGCCCCCAGGGTCCCTCAGGATTGAAGGGGAATTATTTCCCCATCTTAAAACCCGCCACAGGGCGTGTTTGCACTCCTCATCTCAGGCCCCATCCCCTCCCTTCACCACTTTGTAAATGCGCCATTTGTCCGTTTTAATTTGGCAGATTAAGTCCCCTTGAATCCTGAGCGTCCCTAGGTTCCAAGTAGCCCACTAGGTACCTCCAGTAAGCTCCACAGAGCTGTGTTGCAGAGAGGTGTAAAAAGGGGCACGGCTTGGGCCACCTCTCTGAAACACAGCACAGTGGCACTTACTGGAAGCACCTGGTGGGCTAGTTAGCCCCAGGGGCTCTCAGGATTGAAGGGGAATTATTTCCCCAACTTAAAACGCACCACAGGGCGTGTTTTCACACGTCACCTCAGGCCCCATCCCCTCATTTCACCGCTGTGTAAACGCGCCCTGTGGCCGTTTGAAGTTGGGAGATAAAGTCCCCTTGAATCCTGAGTGTCCTTGGGTCCAACTAGCAAACTAGCCCACAAGGTACCTTCAGTAAGCACCACAGAGCTGCGTTGCAGAGAGGTGTAAAAAGGGGCACGGCCTGGGCCACCTCTCTGAAACACAGCGCAGTGGTGCTTCCTGGAAGCACCTGGTGGGCTAGTTGCCCCCTGGGGCTCTTAGGATTGAAGGGGAATTATTTCCCCAACTTAAAACGCGCCACAGGGCGTGTTTTCACACGTCACCTCAGGCCCCATCCCCTCGCTTCACCACTGTGTAAACGCACTCTGTGGCCGTTTTAAGTTGGGATATTAAGTCTCCTTGAATCCTGAGGGTCCCTAGGGTCAAACTAGCCCACTAGGTACCTCCACTAAGCGTCGTTGCAGAGAGGTGTAAAAAGGGGCAGGGCCTGCACCACCTCTCTGCAACGCAGCGCAGTGTCACTTACTGGAAGCACCTGGTGGGCTACTTGGCCCCCAGGGGCCCTCAGGATTGAAGGGGAATTAATTCCCCAACTAAAAACACACCACAGGGCGTGTTTGCACACGTCACCTCAGGCCCCGTCCCCTCCCTTCACCACTGTGTAAATGCGCTCTGTGTCTGTTGTAAGTTGGGAAATTAAGTCCCCTTAAATCCTAAGGGTCCCTAGGGTCAAACTAGCCCACTAGGTACCTCCAGTATGTGCCACAGAGCTGCGTTGCAGAGAGGTGTAAAAAGGGGCGTGGTCTCTGAACACCTGTCTGCAACGCTGCTCCCTGACGCATACTGGAGATACCTGGTGGGCTAGATGGCCCTCTGGGACCCTCAGTATTGAAGGGAAATTATTTCCCAACTTACATCTCGCCAGGGGGCGCGTTTGCACAATCGTGACGGAAAGGGGCGGGGCCTGAGGTGACATGTGTGCAAACCTGCCCTGTGGCACATTTTAAGTTGGGGAATTAATTCCTCTTCAATCCTGAGGGTCCCTGGGGACCAACTAGCCCACCAGGTACCACCAATATGCGCCAGGGAGCTGCCTTGCAGAGAGGTGTTCAGAGGCCACGCCCTTTTTTACAACACTCAGCAACACAGCTCCGTGGCGCTTACTGGAGGTACCTGGTGGGCTAGTTGGCCCCCAGGGACCATCAGGATTGAAGAGGAATTAATTCCTCAACTTAAAGCGCGCCACAGGACGTGTTTGCACACATGTCACCTCAGGCCCCGCCCCCTCCCTTCACCACTGTGCAAGCGCGCCCGTGGTGCATTTTAAGTTGGGAGATTAACTCCCCTTGATTCCTGAGGGTCCCTGGGGTGCAATTAGCCCATCAGGTACCTCCATTAATCGCCACAGAGCTGCGTTGTAGAGAGGTGTAAAAAGGGGCGTGGCCTCAGAACACCTCTCTGCAACGCAGCCCCCTGGTGCATACTGGAGGTTCCTGGTGGGCTAGTTGGCTCCCAGGGACCCCCAGTATTCAAGGGGAATTCGTTCCCCATCTGCAAATGCACCAGAGGGTGTGTTTGCAGAGTGCAGCAAGGAGGGCGTGTGGTCTCTACCGCATCCCGTTTTTAAATTTTTTTTTTATATTCTTGGCCCTGGGGACCCCATCCCCCAGGGCCTGCCCCCCAATTTTTTTTATTTTTGGAAGGGGGCTACGTGGCCCCCCTCCCAAGGCCAAAATCTGCCCCGGGGACCCCATCCCCCGGGGCATGGCCAAATATTTTTTTATTTTATTTTTGGGAGGGGGGCTGCCTTGCCCCTCCTCAGGCCATTTATGGCCCCAGGGACCCCATCCCCCGGGCCGGCCTTTGTTCTTTTTTTATTTATATATTTCTTAATTTTGGGGAGGTGGGCCGTGTGGACCCCCTCCTGGGCCACTTGTAGCCCCGGGGACCCCATCCCCCAGGGCTGGCCCTCTCCGTTGGGGACCGTGGGGGTGTCCCCAATCCCCCACAGTCCTACGGTCTCCCCACGTCCTTCGGGAGCCAGCATTGCTTTTACACATCAGGAGCTGCTCTCTCTTTCAAAATTCAAAACAAGTTTGCTATGGCACCCCGGGACACTGCAAGAGCCGGCCCTGGGCCATCAAGGGCTCCAGGAGGGGGGCCACACAGCCCCCCTCCCAACATTTTCAAAGCCCCGGGGGGTGGTGGTCTCCAGGGCGTGTGGGGGGCTCAAGCCCACCCCTCACAGGATTATTTAACTTTGAAAAAAGCCCCGAGGGGTGGCGGTCCCCGGGGCTTGGGGGGGCTTGGATGCCCCCCTGTTTAAAATTAAAGCCTCAGGGGGTGGCAGTCCCCAGGGCTGCGGGGGGCCACGAGCCCCACCGCAAATATGTAAATAAAGCCCCAGGGGGTGGCAGTCCCCAGGGCTTGGGGGGACCTTTTTGCCCCCTCACCCATTTCTTTTTTGCAGCCCCGGGGGTGGCGGTCCCCGGGGTGTGTGGGGGGCCTTTGTGCCCCCACCCAATAAATTCAAAAGCCCCGGGGGTGGCAGTCCCTGGGGCTGGGGGCCCCATTGGGCCCCCCATCACAATGAAAACAATGCCCCGGGATTTGGCCCACCCGGGGGCTAAATAGCAACGAAGCGCGGGCTCATTTTTAAAAAAAATTTGGCCGAAATTCGCGCTGGGCGCATGAATCTTGCCGTTTAAAAAAAACAAAAATGCTTTTTTGGGCCCTGGGGGTCCTTGTGGGACTCCCTAAGCAGGCCTAGGGGCTCAGGGTGTTTCTACACTGCTCCCCTTTTGAGTTTTGCACATTTTTTCTCTGCTTTCTTGTGCCTCGGTTCTACCAAGGCACAAGATGGCTGCCAACACTTCCTGATTTGAAGTGTTGACAGCCAATTAGCATACATTTAATGATCGGGAGGGTGCGCGGATCCTCCGCGCCCATAGATATATATGTGATTTTACTTTTGATTTTCTCAGCAACTACTGAACGGATTTACACCATTTAACAAAAAGGCACGAGTGTGAACCATGCCCTACCTCTTTGCCAAATTTGGTGTAATTCCGTTCAACAGTTTGGGCTGTAGCTGCGATCAAAGTTTCCTATGGAAAATTGCATGGGGAAAACATGTTTTGGGACCCCCTTTTTTCTCAGCTCCCGCTTAATGAATCACCCCGAGACTTTCAGGATAGGAGTGGACCGGAGCGCCCCACCAGTTTTGAAAATTTCACAAAGCTTCGTTAACCGGCGCCAAAGTTATTCCAGATAGAATGTTGCGGATTTCCTATGGATAATAGGTCCTAACTATAACTACCTACTGGCAACCACCAGTAGGTAATATATATATATATATATATATATATATATATATATATATATATATATATATATATATATATATATATATATATATATATATATATGTATATTTTTTTCCAAACAATGAAACCCACTCATCCGGGGATAAAACAAGCCCACCTGCCAGTAAGTAGCATCACATCTCTATTTATTGAGCAGTAGGTTTGTAGCATAATGCGTTTCGACACTACTTTGTCTTAATCATATGCACCATGTGATGCGGTCAGTTGTTTGACTTTTAAATCCATAGTCCATAGTCATACGCACTGAAGAGGGACTACAAGTGACTAGTGGATATATATTTGATTTCAATTAAACTATAATAGTCTACTTTTATGAACAGTGGTCAAGAGTAGCTCATTGAAATCTAATATTGATGTCCATTGATTGGCATCTCCGATGTTTTTTCAATGTTTCTTAGATCCTTTTAAAATGCTTAGACCACAGTACCCATAATGCATCACGCCCGGCTCAATGAATAGAGATGTGATGCTACTTACCGGCTGGTGGGCTTGTTTGACACCCGGATGCGGGGGTTTTGTCGTTTGGAATATATTAGCGGTGATGCTCTGCTAACAAGCCCCGATCCGCTTGGAAGGGCATCCTTTTCAGCATCAAAATTCATTTGGAGATTTATATATCTATATATAAAAAACCATAGGTTTCACACACGTTATAGTTAGGAATTAGCATTTAAAAAACCTTACAAATTCACTGAAAAAACCATAGGTTTCCCACACGTTATAGTTAGGAATTAGCATTTAAAAAACCTTGCAAATTCACTGAAAAAACCATAGGTTTCACACACGTTATAGTTAGCTGGACATTTCACTCGTAAAAAACCAATGAAATTCCCCCGTTATAGTTAGTTCAGCTAACTATAACTCGCGCGCCCGCAATCCACTGCTGATGACGTCACATATTACATCACTCATGACATGGTCAGTGACATCACTCATGACATCACTGATGACATCTCAAATGACATCACTGATGACATCACTGATGACGTCATCCATTGAGTATGTGTTTCTGCACAATTTTAATATGTTTAATATATATAGGGAAAGGCATGTTGAAGAGTGAGTGGGTGTATAAGTGTGTGAATGGA
Source organism: Triturus cristatus (assembly GCF_964204655.1). NCBI lineage: Eukaryota > Metazoa > Chordata > Amphibia > Caudata > Salamandridae > Triturus > Triturus cristatus. The sequence goes on from NC_140588.1 coordinate 431,669,000, forward strand.
TGATTTTCTAGGTGCGTAACTTACTCTGTAAGTGAGTCATTAAATGTATTTTACTGCAGACTAGTGACTAAACTGTGTGAATGTCTGTATGTGTCTGTGTGTTTGTGTATAAGTGGCTGCATGGTTTTGTGAATAGCTATATGAGTGACTATATGGGTTATTGATTGGTTTTCTGAGTATCTGTATGGGTGCCTAAGTGTTTGTGTGGGTAGGGTGTGTGTGACTCTATGCATAAATGTGTGAGTGGGTGATTCTATGGGTGCATGGTTTTAAGAGTGCATCTCTGATAGACTGTATGGTTGAGTGAGTGTATGTATGGGTGTGTAAGGGATTGAATGTATATCTCAGTAGTACATTTGTGACTAACTACATATGTATAAGACAGTATATGTGTGTGTAATAGTATATAAAGGAGTAGATATGAGAGTGTGTGATTGTGAAAGTGACTGTATGGATGAGTGTGTGCTTGTATGAATGATTCTATAAGACGGTAAGAATGTTGTACTTTTTTATGACTAAGTGAACTTGAGTGTGTATAACCACATAGGTGAGTAAATGGGAGTGTGATTATTTGCATGATTGAGTAGTTCTGAGAGTACCTCTATGCATGATTGGTAGTGTGTGAGTGTCTATATAGGTGTATAAATGCATATGATAGTCTTGTATGGAGTGACTGTAAGTATGAGTGACTGTACAGGTGAATGAGTGGAGGTGTATGTAGACCTAAGAGTTAATAAGTGGGTATGTAGCTATTGGTATTGCAGTATGTATGGTTTTGAGAATGGAACTCTTAAATTTTGAGTCGGTGTATCAAAGGTTATATTAGGGTGTGAGAAGATGTGCTAATTTTTCACATGGATGACATCATCAGTGATGTCATCAGTGATGTCATTTGAGATGTCATCAGTGATGTCATGAGTGATGTCACTGACCATGTCATGAGTGATGTAATATGTGACGTCATCAGCAGTGGATTGCGGGCGCGCAAGTTATAGTTAGCTGAACTAACTATAACGGGGGAATTTCATTGTTTTTTTACGAGTGAAATGTCCAGCTAACTATAACGTGTGTGAAACCTATGGTTTTTTCTGTGAATTTGCAAGGTTTTTTAAATGCTAATTCCTAACTATAACGTGTGTGAAACCTATGGTTTTTTCAGTGAATTTGTAAGGTTTTTTAAATGCTAATTCCTAACTAAAACGTGTGTGAAACCTATGGTTTTTTCAGTGAATTTGTACGGTTTTTTAAATGCAAATGTTTTATTTCTTTAATATATTTTTTATATATTTCTTTTTCAAAAATTGCCCTATGTATACATTTATAAATTATCTTTTTCCTTTAATTTTGTGTGGGTCATTTTTTTTTTACTTTGAATTTGGATAAAGTTGAACAGCATAGTTAATATCTTCTATTAACTTATGTCCACATTTTTTTTTTTTTTCTATAAATTCTTAGGGTGCGCGCTCAGAGCGCGCACCTAGTACGTTTGCGTACGTTTTTCATGTATGCAAGCGTATGTTATCTACGTACGCATACATACGTTTTAGTGCGCGCTCGCAGCGCGCACCTAGTACGCATGCGTTATATACGTACGCATTCGTACGTTTTAGTACGCGCTCGCAGCGCGCACCCAGTATGCATGCGTACGTACGCATGCGTGCTTCGTACGTGCTCCGCGCGCTACACTCGCGCATACGCGCGCAGTACGCGCGGTGACGTTCGCGCGTGCTGCGTATGCGCGCTACGTACGCGCATAAGACTTATGCGCATGCGCGCGTACTCGTTCGCGCATTCGTAATTGCACGGTGCGCGCTCTGAGCTTGCTCTGTGCACGCACCTCGAGTTATGTGAATAATAAAACAACACTTTTAATTGGTTTACATTACTTTCAGTTTCATATTGTTTCAACACCACACCCAATCCCCTCATGGCAAGTCATGTGATCAAGAAACATCACTTTTCATTGGTCCAAAGTACTCTTTGTTTCAGATTCTTCCAAAACCACACCCACTCCCCTCATTATTAGTTCTGATTCCCTTGGAGAAGGAGCTACTCTGTTTTTGTGAGACAGTGGCAGAGCACCAGCCACCTTCTGAGAGTGCAAAAACAACAATTGATGGACAGAATGTAGAACAATGTCATACATTCACCCCAGTACAGAGATCTGGGCCTAAATCCATCGTTTTTTTGCTCACCATGCCATTCCAGTTTGAACCCAGCCATATGCAAATCAGTCTTGACCCTGTGCCCCATGGGAACAGTCCAGCCCGAACTGCCAAGCCAGGTCCTCCCTGGACTGGAAACAAGCATCCTAGGACCGGTTTCGGGCTTTCAGCCCTCGTCAGCCAGGATAGCTTGATTCCAGTGGCATGGAGAGCAAGGGACTCACGTCTGAGCATACCCTTCTCACTCGGGGTGACAAATGCAAAAACAACAATTGATGGACAGAATGTAGAACAATGTCATACATTCACCCCAGTACAGAGATCTGGGCCTAAATCCATCGTTTTTTTGCTCACCATGCCATTCCAGTTTGAACCCAGCCATATGCAAATCAGTCTTGACCCTGTGCCCCATGGGAACAGTCCAGCCCGAACTGCCAAGCCAGGTCCTCCCTGGACTGGAAACAAGCATCCTAGGACCGGTTTCGGGCTTTCAGCCCTCGTCAGCCAGGATAGCTTGATTCCAGTGGCATGGAGAGCAAGGGACTCACGTCTGAGCATACCCTTCTCACTCGGGGTGACAAATGCAAAAACAACAATTGATGGACAGAATGTAGAACAATGTCATACATTCACCCCAGTACAGAGATCTGGGCCTAAATCCATCGTTTTTTTGCTCACCATGCCATTCCAGTTTGAACCCAGCCATATGCAAATCAGTCTTGACCCTGTGCCCCATGGGAACAGTCCAGCCCGAACTGCCAAGCCAGGTCCTCCCTGGACTGGAAACAAGCATCCTAGGACCGGTTTCGGGCTTTCAGCCCTCGTCAGCCAGGATAGCTTGATTCCAGTGGCATGGAGAGCAAGGGACTCACGTCTGAGCATACCCTTCTCACTCGGGGTGACAAATGCAAAAACAACAATTGATGGACAGAATGTAGAACAATGTCATACATTCACCCCAGTACAGAGATCTGGGCCTAAATCCATCGTTTTTTTGCTCACCATGCCATTCCAGTTTGAACCCAGCCATATGCAAATCAGTCTTGGCCCTGTGCCCCATGGGAACAGTCCAGCCGGAACTGCCAAGCCAGGTCCTCCCTGGACTGGAAACAAGCATCCTAGGACCGGTTTCGGGCTTTCAGCCCTCGTCAGCCAGGATAGCTTGATTCCAGTGGCATGGAGAGCAAGGGACTCACGTCTGAGCATACCCTTCTCACTCGGGGTGACAAATGCAAAAACAACAATTGATGGACAGAATGTACAACAATGTCATACATTCACCCCAGTACAGAGATCTGGGCCTAAATCCATCGTTTTTTTGCTCACCATGCCATTCCAGTTTGAACCCAGCCATATGCAAATCAGTCTTGACCCTGTGCCCCATGGGAACAGTCCAGCCCGAACTGCCAAGCCAGGTCCTCCCTGGACTGGAAACAAGCATCCTAGGACCGGTTTCGGGCTTTCAGCCCTCGTCAGCCAGGATAGCTTGATTCCAGTGGCATGGAGAGCAAGGAACTCACGTCTGAGCATACCCTTCTCACTCGGGGTGACAAATGCAAAAACAACAATTGATGGACAGAATGTAGAACAATGTCATACATTCACCCCAGTACAGAGATCTGGGCCTAAATCCATCGTTTTTTTGCTCACCATGCCATTCCAGTTTGAACCCAGCCATATGCAAATCAGTCTTGACCCTGTGCCCCATGGGAACAGTCCAGCCCGAACTGCCAAGCCAGGCCCTCCCTGGACTGGAAACAAGCATCCTAGGACCGGTTTCGGGCTTTCAGCCCTCGTCAGCCAGGATAGCTTGATTCCAGTGGCATGGAGAGCAAGGGACTCACGTCTGAGCATACCCTTCTCACTCGGGGGGACAAATGCAAAAACAACAATTGATGGACAGAATGTAGAACAATGTCATACATTCACCCCAGTACAGAGATCTGGGCCTAAATCCATCGTTTTTTTGCTCACCATGCCATTCCAGTTTGAACCCAGCCATATGCAAATCAGTCTTGACCCTGTGCCCCATGGGAACAGTCCAGCCGGAACTGCCAAGCCAGGTCCTCCCTGGACTGGAAACAAGCATCCTAGGACCGGTTTCGGGCTTTCAGCCCTCGTCAGCCAGGATAGCTTGATTCCAGTGGCATGGAGAGCAAGGGACTCACGTCTGAGCATACCCTTCTCACTCGGGGTGACAAATGCAAAAACAACAATTGATGGACAGAATGTAGAACAATGTCATACATTCACCCCAGTACAGAGATCTGGGCCTAAATCCATCGTTTTTTTGCTCACCATGCCATTCCAGTTTGAACCCAGCCATATGCAAATCAGTCTTGACCCTGTGCCCCATGGGAACAGTCCAGCCCGAACTGCCAAGCCAGGTCCTCCCTGGACTGGAAACAAGCATCCTAGGACCGGTTTCGGGCTTTCAGCCCTCGTCAGCCAGGATAGCTTGATTCCAGTGGCATGGAGAGCAAGGGACTCACGTCTGAGCATACCCTTCTCACTCGGGGTGACAAATGCAAAAACAACAATTGATGGACAGAATGTAGAACAATGTCATACATTCACCCCAGTACAGAGATCTGGGCCTAAATCCATCGTTTTTTTGCTCACCATGCCATTCCAGTTTGAACCCAGCCATATGCAAATCAGTCTTGACCCTGTGCCCCATGGGAACAGTCCATCCCGAACTGCCAAGCCAGGTCCTCCCTGGACTGGAAACAAGCATCCTAGGACCGGTTTCGGGCTTTCAGCCCTCGTCAGCCAGGATAGCTTGATTCCAGTGGCATGGAGAGCAAGGGACTCACGTCTGAGCATACCCTTCTCACTCGGGGTGACAAATGCAAAAACAACAATTGATGGACAGAATGTAGAACAATGTCATACATTCACCCCAGTACAGAGATCTGGGCCTAAATCCATCGTTTTTTTGCTCACCATGCCATTCCAGTTTGAACCCAGCCATATGCAAATCAGTCTTGACCCTGTGCCCCATGGGAACAGTCCAGCCCGAACTGCCAAGCCAGGTCCTCCCTGGACTGGAAACAAGCATCCTAGGACCGGTTTCGGGCTTTCAGCCCTCGTCAGCCAGGATAGCTTGATTCCAGTGGCATGGAGAGCAAGGGACTCACGTCTGAGCATACCCTTCTCACTCGGGGTGACAAATGCAAAAACAACAATTGATGGACAGAATGTACAACAATGTCATACATTCACCCCAGTACAGAGATCTGGGCCTAAATCCATCGTTTTTTTGCTCACCATGCCATTCCAGTTTGAACCCAGCCATATGCAAATCAGTCTTGACCCTGTGCCCCATGGGAACAGTCCAGCCCGAACTGCCAAGCCAGGTCCTCCCTGGACTGGAAACAAGCATCCTAGGACCGGTTTCGGGCTTTCAGCCCTCGTCAGCCAGGATAGCTTGATTCCAGTGGCATGGAGAGCAAGGGACTCACGTCTGAGCATACCCTTCTCACTCGGGGTGACAAATGCAAAAACAACAATTGATGGACAGAATGTAGAACAATGTCATACATTCACCCCAGTACAGAGATCTGGGCCTAAATCCATCGTTTTTTTGCTCACCATGCCATTCCAGTTTGAACCCAGCCATATGCAAATCAGTCTTGACCCTGTGCCCCATGGGAACAGTCCAGCCCGAACTGCCAAGCCAGGTCCTCCGTGGACTGGAAACAAGCATCCTAGGACCGGTTTCGGGCTTTCAGCCCTCGTCAGCCAGGATAGCTTGATTCCAGTGGCATGGAGAGCAAGGGACTCACGTCTGAGCATACCCTTCTCACTCGGGGTGACAAATGCAAAAACAACAATTGATGGACAGAATGTAGAACAATGTCATACATTCACCCCAGTACAGAGATCTGGGCCTAAATCCATCGTTTTTTTGCTCACCATGCCATTCCAGTTTGAACCCAGCCATATGCAAATCAGTCTTGACCCTGTGCCCCATGGGAACAGTCCAGCCCGAACTGCCAAGCCAGGTCCTCCCTGGACTGGAAACAAGCATCCTAGGACCGGTTTCGGGCTTTCAGCCCTCGTCAGCCAGGATAGCTTGATTCCAGTGGCATGGAGAGCAAGGGACTCACGTCTGAGCATACCCTTCTCACTCGGGGTGACAAATGCAAAAACAACAATTGATGGACAGAATGTAGAACAATGTCATACATTCACCCCAGTACAGAGATCTGGGCCTAAATCCATCGTTTTTTTGCTCACCATGCCATTCCAGTTTGAACCCAGCCATATGCAAATCAGTCTTGACCCTGTGCCCCATGGGAACAGTCCAGCCGGAACTGCCAAGCCAGGTCCTCCCTGGACTGGAAACAAGCATCCTAGGACCGGTTTCGGGCTTTCAGCCCTCGTCAGCCAGGATAGCTTGATTCCAGTGGCATGGAGAGCAAGGGACTCACGTCTGAGCATACCCTTCTCACTCGGGGTGACAAATGCAAAAACAACAATTGATGGACAGAATGTAGAACAATGTCATACATTCACCCCAGTACAGAGATCTGGGCCTAAATCCATCGTTTTTTTGCTCACCATGCCATTCCAGTTTGAACCCAGCCATATGCAAATCAGTCTTGGCCCTGTGCCCCATGGGAACAGTCCAGCCGGAACTGCCAAGCCAGGTCCTCCCTGGACTGGAAACAAGCATCCTAGGACCGGTTTCGGGCTTTCAGCCCTCGTCAGCCAGGATAGCTTGATTCCAGTGGCATGGAGAGCAAGGGACTCACGTCTGAGCATACCCTTCTCACTCGGGGTGACAAATGCAAAAACAACAATTGATGGACAGAATGTAGAACAATGTCATACATTCACCCCAGTACAGAGATCTGGGCCTAAATCCATCGTTTTTTTGCTCACCATGCCATTCCAGTTTGAACCCAGCCATATGCAAATCAGTCTTGACCCTGTGCCCCATGGGAACAGTCCAGCCCGAACTGCCAAGCCAGGTCCTCCCTGGACTGGAAACAAGCATCCTAGGACCGGTTTCGGGCTTTCAGCCCTCGTCAGCCAGGATAGCTTGATTCCAGTGGCATGGAGAGCAAGGAACTCACGTCTGAGCATACCCTTCTCACTCGGGGTGACAAATGCAAAAACAGCAATTGATGGACAGAATGTAGAACAATGTCATACATTCACCCCAGTACAGAGATCTGGGCCTAAATCCATCGTTTTTTTGCTCACCATGCCATTCCAGTTTGAACCCAGCCATATGCAAATCAGTCTTGACCCTGTGCCCCATGGGAACAGTCCAGCCCGAACTGCCAAGCCAGGCCCTCCCTGGACTGGAAACAAGCATCCTAGGACCGGTTTCGGGCTTTCAGCCCTCGTCAGCCAGGATAGCTTGATTCCAGTGGCATGGAGAGCAAGGGACTCACGTCTGAGCATACCCTTCTCACTCGGGGTGACAAATGCAAAAACAACAATTGATGGACAGAATGTAGAACAATGTCATACATTCACCCCAGTACAGAGATCTGGGCCTAAATCCATCGTTTTTTTGCTCACCATGCCATTCCAGTTTGAACCCAGCCATATGCAAATCAGTCTTGACCCTGTGCCCCATGGGAACAGTCCAGCCCGAACTGCCAAGCCAGGTCCTCCCTGGACTGGAAACAAGCATCCTAGGACCGGTTTCGGGCTTTCAGCCCTCGTCAGCCAGGATAGCTTGATTCCAGTGGCATGGAGAGCAAGGGACTCACGTCTGAGCATACCCTTCTCACTCGGGGTGACAAATGCAAAAACAACAATTGATGGACAGAATGTAGAACAATGTCATACATTCACCCCAGTACAGAGATCTGGGCCTAAATCCATCGTTTTTTTGCTCACCATGCCATTCCAGTTTGAACCCAGCCATATGCAAATCAGTCTTGACCCTGTGCCCCATGGGAACAGTCCAGCCCAAACTGCCAAGCCAGGTCCTCCCTGGACTGGAAACAAGCATCCTAGGACCGGTTTCGGGCTTTCAGCCCTCGTCAGCCAGGATAGCTTGATTCCAGTGGCATGGAGAGCAAGGGACTCACGTCTGAGCATACCCTTCTCACTCGGGGTGACAAATGCAAAAACAACAATTGATGGACAGAATGTAGAACAATGTCATACATTCACCCCAGTACAGAGATCTGGGCCTAAATCCATCGTTTTTTTGCTCACCATGCCATTCCAGTTTGAACCCAGCCATATGCAAATCAGTCTTGACCCTGTGCCCCATGGGAACAGTCCAGCCCGAACTGCCAAGCCAGGTCCTCCCTGGACTGGAAACAAGCATCCTAGGACCGGTTTCGGGCTTTCAGCCCTCGTCAGCCAGGATAGCTTGATTCCAGTGGCATGGAGAGCAAGGGACTCACGTCTGAGCATACCCTTCTCACTCGGGGTGACAAATGCAAAAACAACAATTGATGGACAGAATGTAGAACAATGTCATACATTCACCCCAGTACAGAGATCTGGGCCTAAATCCATCGTTTTTTTGCTCACCATGCCATTCCAGTTTGAACCCAGCCATATGCAAATCAGTCTTGACCCTGTGCCCCATGGGAACAGTCCAGCCCGAACTGCCAAGCCAGGTCCTCCCTGGACTGGAAACAAGCATCCTAGGACCGGTTTCGGGCTTTCAGCCCTCGTCAGCCAGGATAGCTTGATTCCAGTGGCATGGAGAGCAAGGGACTCACGTCTGAGCATACCCTTCTCACTCGGGGTGACAAATGCAAAAACAACAATTGATGGACAGAATGTAGAACAATGTCATACATTCACCCCAGTACAGAGATCTGGGCCTAAATCCATCGTTTTTTTGCTCACCATGCCATTCCAGTTTGAACCCAGCCATATGCAAATCAGTCTTGACCCTGTGCCCCATGGGAACAGTCCAGCCCGAACTGCCAAGCCAGGTCCTCCCTGGACTGGAAACAAGCATCCTAGGACCGGTTTCGGGCTTTCAGCCCTCGTCAGCCAGGATAGCTTGATTCCAGTGGCATGGAGAGCAAGGGACTCACGTCTGAGCATACCCTTCTCACTCGGGGTGACAAATGCAAAAACAACAATTGATGGACAGAATGTAGAACAATGTCATACATTCACCCCAGTACAGAGATCTGGGCCTAAATCCATCGTTTTTTTGCTCACCATGCCATTCCAGTTTGAACCCAGCCATATGCAAATCAGTCTTGACCCTGTGCCCCATGGGAACAGTCCAGCCCGAACTGCCAAGCCAGGTCCTCCCTGGACTGGAAACAAGCATCCTAGGACCGGTTTCGGGCTTTCAGCCCTCGTCAGCCAGGATAGCTTGATTCCAGTGGCATGGAGAGCAAGGGACTCACGTCTGAGCATACCCTTCTCACTCGGGGTGACAAATGCAAAAACAACAATTGATGGACAGAATGTAGAACAATGTCATACATTCACCCCAGTACAGAGATCTGGGCCTAAATCCATCGTTTTTTTGCTCACCATGCCATTCCAGTTTGAACCCAGCCATATGCAAATCAGTCTTGACCCTGTGCCCCATGGGAACAGTCCAGCCTGAACTGCCAAGCCAGGTCCTCCCTGGACTGGAAACAAGCATCCTAGGACCGGTTTCGGGCTTTCAGCCCACGTCAGCCAGGATAGCTTGATTCCAGTGGCATGGAGAGCAAGGGACTCACGTCTGAGCATACCCTTCTCACTCGGGGTGACAAATGCAAAAACAACAATTGATGGACAGAATGTAGAACAATGTCATACATTCACTCTGAGAGTGAGCAGGACAGTCTTGAGAGACAGAGGCAGAGGAAGCAGAAAGACTCCTTTATATGGCAGTTTTTCACTTTTCCTGAGGGACAAAAGAAGGTGAATGCACCAAAGGTCACCTGCACACTGTGTCAGCGCACCTTGTCACGTGGGAATGCTAATAAGAAGTACCCTTTTAGTATTCACACTATGATGAGGCACGTTGAGGCAATGCATCCTGTGACTTTTCGTCAAGCTTCTGCAGCAAACCCTCCACCTGCTCAGCCGACGACATCTGCAGCAGCTCAGCCGAGCACATCTTCGGCAGCTCAGGCGAGCACTTCTTCTGCAATGGTGCCTTCAACTTCTAATACACCTCTGGATATTCGTCCTTGTTTTGAGAGGTTGAATACAAGGTGCATGGATTGTGGTACTCTTATTACTATGGGTGAGAGCAGTATTGATCTCATTCAGAGGAAATTTGAGGAGCACCCTTGCACTAGGCCATAGTTTTTTTTTTTTTTTTTTTTCGTTTTTCTCTTTCTCTGTCCCTACATTAACTCAAGGGCTCTTTTTAGAGCCACCTAAAATCAAAACACAAAAACTTGTTTTTTGAATCTATTTGTCAGTTTTTTTTTTGAGGTGCGCGCACCCAATGGGTTTAAAAAAAAAAAATAATCATTTTTCTCACCTTTAGTAAACCTTCAGGGACTCCCTGACAAAGAGAGGGGAGTGGCAAAGTAATTAAAAAAGAGATGGTGTACATTTCACACATGAAGGGAAGAGAGTCTTCCTATTAAACTTTAAACTCTGCATCAGTACTTACCTATAGGTACCCTAAACCTATCAAAAAAGATAATAGCTCATTTTAGTGCTGCATTTGAATTAGCTGTATTTACAAGGAGAGGAAAAGACACAGAGAGTGGCTTATCCTCTCCTTGTAAATATGGAAAAGCACCCTGCGCCACTAGTACGTCAAGAAAAGTGACGTAGTGGTGGTGCAGGTTGCTTGTAAATGTGCCCCAGAGATGTTAAGGAAATTAAGGGTAAAACAGACAAACAGAGAGTGACAGATACAGAGACAGAGAGCAAACAACTGAGAAGGAGTAAGGCAGTTAAAAAGACTAAGACAAATGGATACAGAGAAAGAAACATGGATGAAAAATTAGTGATGGAGGTAGTAAAGGTAGGGGAGTAGTAGAGAATGAGTGAGGGAGTTACAAAAGAGTAGTAAAGCAGGAAGAGAGAGTGAGAAGAGAAATGAGAAAAGCAGAGTAAGGAGAGGTGAAGAAAAGGAAGCATGAAACGAAAGCAGTGACACATACAGATATGTTAAACTTACCTGACCATCATCGTAAATTATTTAGAAATAAAGGTTTTTATTTAATTGCAAGGAAACTGAATTACATCTTCTAAATTTTCTTTCTAGTTCTGAAAAAAAGTGTTAATATTCAACAATACACTTTATTAAACAGTACATGTTTTCTCATATTTAGCAAAGCAATTTTTTGCCCTTTTTTTGCTGTTTTCAGAATGTTTTGATTTTCACTGAAAATAGTGAAATCAATTGTATTCATCATTTACCAGCGGGCAAAAAAAAGCCCCAAATGTATCCTCACTAAAACATACCTTACTAGAAATGTCAAAAATACCTTTTAAGAACAATAACAATTTACACGAAATAACGTCTGTTTTCCTTGTTGCAAAAGAACATTTTCCAAAGTAATATCTGTCAAAGAAGTCCACAATTGTTTTTTTTACCTTTCCTTGAGGCCAAATGGTAAGTTTAAAATCCCTTTTGAGTGAAATATCCAATTTTAATCCTTTTAAATTTTAATAATGCTTTCTTCCGATGCTGATTTTAGTATTTAAAATTTGGGTTTCAGAAAAATTAAGTAACAATTGGGTAAATCATAAGGCAAACGTTGCTTGAAAATCAATTGAGAATCATTACACGGTGTCCATACTTTTTCACATTTAAGATAAACTGTGTAATGACCAGAATTTATAGAAGGACCATCATGAAAAATTATTGCAACTGCCACAAAAGTTTTTCCAGATATAGATAATTGATTGCCAACAAACTTCTTTAGTAAAGTTTCCAATTTTGTTCCATCAGCTCTACAACGTTGTACCATTAAAATTACATACTGTCCATATTTCTTTAAAAATAACGTTGACAACATTTCAGATTTACATTTAGAACATTCCATGTTGTGATTAGCATCTTTAACTAATTTACTAAAAGTCACTGTTTTACTTTCTGGTAATGGTAAATATATGAACCTTTCAGGATCTACATTACTACTGCTTGTGTTCATACAGTTATCACAACAATGTTCCCATGTATAAGAGACACCAAATACATTTTCTACTTCTACTCCTTCATCTTCCAGTACCATCAGGATATACATCAAGAATTCCTGTGCATCTTGCTGGACATTTTGTGTAAACTGTGTACATCCAGAACATACATCTAAAACATTTCTAACATCAGAAGCACTTTCTATTTTATTTTTATCATTACTTAGCTGCTCATAAAGGAGACTCAGCAAAGAACAGAATCTTTTTCCCTGATTTAGTATTATCTGCTCTTGCAAAGTTTCAAGATAAAATACAACATTCAGTACTACATTTGCGTAGCTGTTGACACCAGAGCTATTTTCAAAATGACAACCAACAACCTATTCCACACTGTCCTTTTTCTTTTTGCTTGCAGTCACATCACTATCTTTTTGTTTTCTCTTCTGTACATCCTCATTACAGATATTCTCAAATCTCCTTTTCCGACAAACAACACGTTTTTCAAACACAGGATACTGACCTAAATGTGGAGCATAGCTTCTTCTTAATCTATTATACTCCTTTACACAGTTTGCATCAGCACTTACTTTTGAGTCATCAAAGTCTATCATGAATAAACCAGATAATTTTTTCACGCGTGACAAAGCAACATATGCCATACCTTCTTTGAACACAGTAGACCCAATGTTTACAAAAGCACTATCAACAGTTAATCCTTGAGACTTGTGAATAGTTACAGCATATGCTAGAGAAATCGGAAACTGCTTCCTACGTACATATAAGTCACTAGCAAAAAACGAACTGAACAACGACTAATGACTTTAACCTCTTCAATCTGATCAAATTTTATTTTTAAGAATTCAATTCCATCTTTTTTCTGGTACTTTACAAAACTCACAACTTTACCCATAGCTCCATTCACTAAACCTTTTTCTACATCCAAATTGCGTCTTAAAATTACTCTACAGTTCATACACACATAAAGATTCTTTTCCAAACCAGCTGTTTTTGAAATGTTTTTCTCCAGAGAATCCAATTTAGTAGCCAATTTGCCTGTCAATATAATAGTTATTCGTTCATGTTGAATTTTATCCACAGCTTCCAGTTTTATGATCTCTTCATTTTCCAATTTCAAAAGTTCTTGATTGAATACAGAGCATTCATGTAGTGTTGGCATTAAGCAGATTACAGTATTTTTTTCAGCAATTTTCTTGTATATTTTCTCTGGAACTATTTCTTCTGTTGTAAACAAATTACTCAGCAATCGACTCTGTAATGCTTTTCTGCCATTTTCTGTGAGTAGTCCTATTCTGATATCTTTCAGAATACTTGCATAATCTTCATCATTTGCTTGCCGCATATTGGTAATGAGTTCTTTGTACTCAACGAATGACCAAATATTCACATTACCTATACTTCCTAATGACTTCTTCGTGTCTTCATGTGTCACAGTATTAAACACTGGTTGTCCTTTAACTGGAGTAAGTTGCAAAAGATCACCAAAAACTATGACGTGTTTTCCTCCAAATAACACTTCATACTCTGTCTTCAGAATTTGCTGCATTCTTAAATGCACAAAGGCAAGCATTAAGTTTGATACCATGCTTACCTCATCAATAATGAGTACTTTCAATTTCTTCAATACTCTTGAAACTTCCAAGCATGCTTCTCCTGCTAGTTTGTGGTACTGTATTTTGTTCTCATGCTCTACTGGTAACATTAGCAAACGATGTAAGGTAACTCCTTTTATGTTATACGCTGCTAACCCAGTTGGAGCAGTAACAACACAAGACAAAATGGAATCCATTTTCTTCTGTAGGTAGCTTCTAATTACATTAATTAATAAACTTTTTCCAGTTCCTGCTTGTCCACTTACATACATTCTCATTGGTTCAAAAGATGTGCATGAGCGCTCTTTATTTTCATGTAGTAATCCGTGATCAATTTTCTTCCTGACTTCTTCATAAATTTGTTTTTGTTCTTCATTCAGTTGCTGCTCCAAATATGTTAAGTCTACTAAATCTTCCTGAGCTTGATTCATAGCTGTTTCCACTTCATTCATGGCTATTGCTGCTTCATTTTCTACGATTGGTTGTCCTAGAGGATCTTGACTGAATGTCCCAGAACTTTGACTGTCTTGAGAACTGTCTCTAGCTACTTCAGCTGCAATTGTTGCTTCTTGTTCAATTTCTTCATTTAACATTTGAACATAAGTTGTGAAAGTACTGCATTCTATGCTGTCTTTGCTAGCATTGAAGGAATCTTCATAACTCTGGAATTCTCCAAGTAGTTCGTCCTCTGAACGCCATGGTTTAAACAGCTGCAAAAGTGCCAAGTAGTAAAATTCCTTTTTGTCAGGAGTGTCGCAACTCAGCTTCCGGTGATTTATCAAACTTCCTTTTGTTTGCTTCACCAAACATCCCTCCTCACCACTGACTTTATATTTTCCATTGTTGATATCTTCTGTTGCATTCCGTTTAAAAATGAAGTTCTGCAGCACTTCATAAAGACACATGTCCTCAAGGTGATGACTTCTTTGTGGGTAATATGTGTCCAACATGTTTGTTCTTAAAATGTCTGTACTTTCTGGTTCGAACTCTGCTAAATATTCAATTTCTCGAATAGATTTCAGTACCCGATTTCGCATTCCTGCAAGGCCTAAACTTACCCAAATTATTCTTCTGGATTTCGAGTACAGACTTGCAGATGATAACCTATCTGAGCATTCGTAGGATCCAATTTCTCAATGCGATAACATCTTTAAACTGAAACTGTATAGCTTCTTACTGACAGTCTTCTCGTGAGAAATTTCTTCCCACATTTCCTTCAATTCCGTTTTTTCAGATTTAGTGATGTAAGATGTGACATACCGAGCAACAGCAATAGAATTGTCAGCCACATACTGTATATCCATGTTAGCATTCCACATAGATAAAATGACTGGGTTGTAGTCATTTATATATTTTGACTCTTCTTTTCTTCTTAGGTTGTAGGTATTCTTAGGCGATTTTCTTGTAATAGTATGTCACACAGCTGACATAAAACTGTTTACTCTTCCTTTTGAAAGAACATTTCGTGGAAATCCAAATCGACATTTTGTGTAGAATTTATCTTTACTCTTGTACTTTCGTTGACAGTATTTTCCACACCGATGACTTTGGAAACGTAAAACTTTCTCTTTTAAGTTTTTCTCTTCTGTGCTTTTAGGTATAGCACATGTTGCATATCCTTCAATGAAAGATAAAACTGCTTCATCAGCATCTGTTCCAAATTTTGGGGCATCCTTGATCCACAACAGCATATGAATATGAGGAGCACCTCTTGCTTGGTACTCTTTTCTCCAAAAGAAATCCACAACTTCTCCAAGAGGTGGATTTTTTTTATTGCAGATGAAGGGCATCATAGCCTCAAATCTATGATTGAAATATCTGCAAACATTAACCGGATCTAATGAGCACAATTCTCCTGCTGTCTTGTATTGGATGTTTTCAATGTTTGAATTTGCCTCTCACAGAAAATCCAGTAAATCATCCCAAGCGTACTCAGCACAGCTCAGGGTAAGGAACCATGTAGGAGTTCCTAAATTCCGTAACATACACTTCAATTCTCCATGGCGTCGGTACCAATATTCATTAGTTCCACGCTGACAAGCCATCAAATTGATCAATTGAGATTCCAAATGATCATCTCGCTGTTGCACTTTGTTGTGAAAGTCCTTTGCTGACACAATATGTAGATGTACTCCAGTTTTTAAAATGTGATTTACTGCATAAGATAGTGCAGACAAGTCACTTTCAAATAAAAGATGGAACAAATAAGGAATACTTTGACGAAATCTGGGATCTTCTGCATATAATCTTATAGTCCGATACTCCGAAGCAGGAATCTGTACTGGACGTTCATCATATCTTCCACCTTCTCCTGTAGGAAACAGTTGGGGAAAACAACGAGCTTCCAAGCTCTCCTCCCATACACTCACAGGAGTTCCTTTTGCTTTCTTCATCTGAAACAGATCAATAGCGTTTCCCATAACTTCTTTAGAATGAAGAGGATGTATGCTGAAATGTTCATAAATTTCTTCTTCTTTTGACTTATCCACTTTTTCAATTTGCCCAGTTGGTATTCCTGTGTCTTCTAGTATTTTTCTTCATCTTCATCCATATAAATGGCTTCATACCATTTATTATTTCTTTTCAAATATAAATTTGCTCTTTGTACTTTTCGTACATCCACCAGCTCCTGCCAAATTTTCTTATTCTTTGTTGGTACTCCATTAACCAGAATAACTAATGGTTCAGTTTCCAATCTATCTGCATCAATTGTTTCCATATTTTTTTTCAAATCCAATGGCAAATAGACAACCCTTCCTTTTAAACCTCTTTGTAAATCCGAAGGAGGTAATTTACCTGTTTTTGGCTCCATACGCACTATGGTCTCAAACGGATGGACACATTGAATGAGTATAGACTCATACGTATTTAAATCAGAAAGTTCTGGAGGAATATCAACCAATTCTAATTTATTATGTACAGCTCTTGCTGCCATTCTATTTTCTTCTAACTTGTTATAATAGTATTTACAAATACGCTGATCTTCACCCAAATCAAAACTATTTTCCAGAAATATATATGTTGCAAAATCCTTCCACTTATAATTATCTTCATTTTCACTTTTTTTATACAAATCAACATTCCTTGTTTGAATTTTGTAATGGCTTCTCCGGCAACAAATACAAGTAATATTTGGTCTTTCATTAGAGATGATAGCAAATTTTGTCATTTCATCTTCAAAATTTTTACTAACAGTAAGTTCTACATTCTCTTCCACATTTTCTTCAATAACTGTGTCATTTTCTGCACTTTCTTGTTCTGGACCAAAGTAACAAAACTGAATCTCATCAGTAACCTTCACTACATCTGATACAGATCCACGGAACAGAGCATTATTCAACTCATTCAACTTTAGTGCTGGACTTTTAGCAAAATACAATGTTCTCACAAACTTTCTCATTTCAGTATGATGAACAGCGAGCATCCTAAAATGGTGAAAAACACTTTGACACACTTTCCTAGATAGACAAGCCAGAGAATGTCCTTGCAAACCAGTATTCTCTCTCACTCTGCATGGATCTAGTCTTTGAAGCACCTTAATTTTCTGTTTAACACTCTTTTTACTATATTCTCTTAGAAAGTCACGTAATTTATCAATAGATTCCTGACGCACAGTACAAATACTACTACAATTCCAAGTGTACACTGGGGCTTTAGGACGTCTCCCCATAACCTCATCAGCCATCACTTCTTCCTCATTTCTTGGAACCATTTTCTCCTTTTCCATTACACAACCATCCTTAACTTCATATGCTCTTCCATTGGTGTCAACTGCATGCAACAAACTATTACTTTGAAGATAACTCTCTTCATTAAAAAATGGTTCAGTGCTTGAACTATGCTTCCATTCTCCTAAGAACACTTTACAAAAGTTATTTTTTTTTTACTTCTCTTTTCCTTTTGCTTTGTGACTTCATTGCATTGACTAATTTATCTAATCTACGCATCCTGTTCAAAATTAAAATGAATAGTTTTTTTTTTATTTCTAATGCCTTAGTAACAATACTTTCAATAATTTCTTTTTCTTATAAAATTTGTTTTTTTTCTTATATTTTTTCACATCCTTTAGCAAATTTAACATCACTCTTCTCTGAAACATTTTTCTACGAATGTTTTTAAAATCTATTTTCCGTGTTAAGTCACTCTTTCTTACTTCTGAGTCTACATTAGCATTTTGTTTTTGCTGTCGACTCTGTTGTTGTTTTGTACTTGAAACACTGTTTGAATTTATCTTTCGATCATTTTTTTTTTTTGGAAGATATTTTTAAAAAATTCTTTAGTTTGCTTACCAGAAGACTTTTTCTGTTTTCCAACACACGCTTCTCCTCCTATTTTTTTTTTACCAGTTGTCTTCAAATATAGTTGTTGTTTCTTTTCTTTTCTCTTTCTTGACTTTATAGGCATCTTTATATTTTTTCACTGTTGCTCAGCAATACCTGCAAAAAACTAAAAAAAATACCTTTATGTAATTTTAATTCATTACAACTTTTTTTTCAACTTTTCAAATCCTATCACATGAGCTGATCCTTTCCTACGAGTCCAAGTCTTACAAAACAAGAGAAACATGAATTAAATCTCTGACAACAATTCCTGTGTGCACACAGACTCATGGTGTGATTCTAGGCAGAAAACGATATTTGATTGGCAATTAGAAAGCACATTTACTTCTGTTGAGGAGCAAATGATAATTACTGTGACAGCCTGACACATTTTTCTTACATTTTAGAGAAGCAGAAAAGAGCACATGTCCTTACACCTATTTGAGACCATGACCATGTGTTACAGGGTGAGTGATTAGACTAGAGGAAAGGAAAAGAGCCTTAGTGACATTCAATCTGTTTCCGTTACACACTGCTATCTGAAACACAACACAGAGCTGAGTATTATGCATGGGAGTGTAGGAGAAGCTGCTGCATGTGTGCAAAGTGTGTGTTTCTGGAGACTGTGTATTGTCAGTTGCAAGAGAGATCTGCATGGAGACTTTTACAAGTGCATGAAGACTGCACATATGTGTTTAAGAGTACATATTTGGTAAACGTTAATTGGAGTTTTGTACATGTAGGAACTACCTCACCCATTACAAGATTTGATGGAAAATCTACCTAGTTAATTTGAAATGTGTTACCATTTGCCTCTCATTTTTCTGATACTGATTTGTGCTGAGTGCTAACCAACACATTTGAACAAAACAAGCTGCCCCTTTCCTGAAAGTGCAAGTTTTGCAGAACAACAGCAACACAAATAAAATCTCTGACAACAATTCCTCTGTCCACACAGACTCATGCTGTGATTCTAGGCAGAAAACGATATTTCCTTTGGCAATTTGAAAGCACATTTAGTACTGTGGATGGAGCAAGTGATAATTACTGAGACAGCCTCACACATTTCCCTTATATTTTAGAGAGGCAAAAAAGAGCACATGTCCTAATAGCTACTTGAGACCATCAGCATGTGTTATAGGGTGAGTGATTAGAGTAGAGCAAAGGAAATGAGCCTTGGTGACGTTGAATGTGTTTGCGTTACACACTGCTATCTGAAACACAACACAGAGCTGAATAGTAAGCATGAGAGTGTAGGAGAAGCTGCTGCATGTGTGCAAAGAGTGTGTTTCTGGAGACTGTGTATTGTCAGTTGCAAGAGAGATCTGCATGGAGACTTTTACAAGTGCATGAAGACTGCAGATATACGTGTAAGACTACATGTTTGGTAAAGGTTAATTGGAGTTTTGAACATGTAGGAACTACCTCACCCATTGCAGGAGTGGAAGGACAATCTACCCTGTGGTTTTCAAATGTGTTAGCATTTACCTCTCATTTGTGAGATAGTGACTTCTGCTGAGTGCTAACCATCACAGTTGAAGAAAACAAGCTACCCTTTTCCTGCGAGTGCAAGTTTAACAGAACAACAGCAACACAAATTAAATCTCTGACAACAATTCCTGTGTGCACACTGTCTCATGGTGTGATTCTAGGCACAAAACAGTATTCCTGGGTGATACCAGGCCCTTTCCTGAAAGTGCAAGTTTTACAGAACAACAGAAACACAAATTAAATCTCTGACAACAATTCCTGTGTGCATGTTGTCTCATGCTGTGATTCTAGACAGAAAACAGTATTCCTGGGTCACATCAGTACACCTTAACTTATGGTGAAGACATACTCCATAATATCTTTCAAGTTCAAGGCACTTAAATATCTTCCTTAACATAAAATGTAAAACACAACTTTTAAATTGGTTGTAAAAAGTACCATGCTATTTTCAAATGCATTTGCATTTGCCTCTCATTTTTCAGATAGTGATTTCTACTGACTGCTAAGCAACACAGTTGAAAAAAAGAAACTGCCCTTTCTTAAAAGTGCAAGTTTTACAAAACAACAGCAACACAAATTAAATCGCTGACAACAATTCCTGTGTGCACACAGACTCATGGTGTGATTCTAGGCACAAAGCGATATTTTCTTTTGCAATTTGAAAGCACATTTAGTACTGTGGTGGAGTAAGTGATAATTACTGTGACAGCCTGACACTTTTTTCTTATATTTTAGACAAGCAGAAAAGAGCACATGTCCTAACAGCTCCTTGACACCATGACCATGTATTACAAAAACCAAGCTGCCCCTTTCCTGCGAGTGCAAGGGTAATAGAGCAAGACCAACACGAATTAAATCTCTGATAACAATTCCTGTGTGCACACTGTCTCATGGTGTGATTCTAGGCAGAAAACAGTATTCCTGGGTGATACCAGTACACCTTAACGTATAGTGAAGACATACTCCATAATATCTTACATGTTCAAGGCACTTAAATATCTTCCTTAACATAAAATGTAAAACACCACTTTTAAATTGGTAGGTAAATGTTCCATGCTATTTTCAAATGTGTTTTCATTTGCCTCTTTTTTGTGAAAAACTAACTTCTGCTGAATGCTAACCATCACACTTTAAGAAAACAAACTGCCCCTTTTCTGCGAGTACAAGGCTAACAGAACAAGAGCAACACAAATTAAATCTCTGACAACAAATCCTGTGTGCACACAGACTCATGATGTGATTCTATGCACAAAACAGTATTCCTCAGTGATACCAGTACACCTTAACGTACAGTGAAGACATACTCCATAATATCTTACAAGTTCAAGACAGTTAAATATCTCCTAAAACACAAAATGTAAAACACAACTTTAAAACAAGAATGACAATTCTATTATTTATATCAAAATACACCACATACTTCCCCTCTCAAACTCATAACTCACCTTTAAAATTAATTAGTTGAGAAAGAAATGTGGCACTCAAACAGCAGATTATCAGAGCCAGAATCTCAGAGCTGTACACCTCTCTCCTCTCTCCACAACCAGTAAATGGCAATTTTTCCCTCTCTTTTTTCACACATATACATGTTAATGTAAAATCACAGTCCTTCCCACATTTTTTCAAATGGAATCACCCATTTCTATTGGTTGCAACTTTCAACCCCTTTCCAAATCATCCCTTCCCCCAACATGACTTCTGCCTGCTACCATAGCAACAGCTCATGGAACACTGGTGTGAGCAGAGAGGTCAGAAGTTCAGCACACGTTGTTTCTATTCCAAAGAGCAAGACTGCTTGACTTTTCAAACCTAACAGCAAATCCAAAGAAATGGTCAGTTTGAACACATTTTTCTGTACCAATCCAAAACATGCTTTTAAAAATGTAAACATACAGCCTAGTTTTAACTGTAAAATGGTTTGAATCAGCCAATGAGTTCTTTTTATCAAAAAAAAGTATGTATGCCTCCATTTTTCAACTGTCTTTCTTTTCATATTGCCATTCTACTGAAAGACACCTCCTGAGTGCATCCTGTTCTCCTTGGAAGATGTTCACAGTGTGGATTGTAGGTCATAGCTATGTCTTCTGGAGTGAAAAGTATGCAGAAAAAAGAGGTATTTTCAAAGACCTTGCTTTGCCAAATGTAGACATTAAATGGATTGGTCAGAGAGGGTTAAAGTGGCACCAATTAATGCCTTTGGTGAAAACCTTCCTACATCTCCCACAGCCTAACCTTATTATTGTGCACTGTGGTGGTAATGACCTAGGCACTTTAACTGGGGTAGGTCTGGAAATGCTTATTAAGGACACCTTTCTGCAATTGATGTCACTTTTTCCACAAACTGCCTTTGTATATTCTAATATATGCCAAAGGCAAAAGTGGAACTGGTCCAACCAATTTTGTCCGCAGATTGACAAAGCAAGAAAGCACGTCAATAAGTCTGTTTCTGCTTTCCTCAGAGACTATGGTATGGGTTCTATACACCACAACAACTTGCGTTACAACATGCAAGACATTTATAGAGTAGACGGTGTACATTTCAATGATGAAGGGAACAGAGTCTTCCTCTTGAACTTTAGACTCTGCATCGGTACTTACTTGTAGGTACCGAAAAACACTCAATAAACACAAGGGCTCTTTTTAGAGCCACCTAATATCTAAACACTTATACGTGATTTTTATTTCTTTTTTTTTAAATGTTTTTTTTGGGTGCGCGCAGAGTGCGCGCATCTCGCGAGGTTTTTTAATAAAATTAAAATCTTTTTTTTGCCCTTCGTGGTCCTACTGTGACCCCCTGACAATGGCTAGGGGGTCAAGAACTCCCTACTCTGCCCCCTATTCACGTTCTCCACCTTTCCTTTTCAGTGCAACAGACAAAATGGCGGCCGACACTTCCTGATTTCGACCGATTCGAATGTTTACTGACATCTAACAACCAATCAGAATTACGATCGCGCACGGCAGGGTGCGCGCACAGGGCTTGCACAGTGCGCGCACCCTGCGCGCGTATAGATATTGATATGCTTTTAAATGCTATTTTCTCAGGAAATACTGAACAGATTTACACCATTCCTGCGAAAGGCACTTCCTTGACCTTATGGCTACCTCTCTGCCAAATTTCAAGTAATTCTGTTCAGCCGTTCGGGCTGTAGCTGTGTCTAAAGGTCCTATGGGAAAATGCATGGGGAAAACGCATTTTGGGACCCCCCTTTTTTCTCGGCCCCACTTGACGATTCACCCCGAGACTTTCAGGGTAGGAGCTGAGCGGAGCGCCCCATTAGTTTTGAAAATTTCGCGAGGATTCGTCAACCGGCGCCAAAGTTATTCAAAATAGAATTTTGAGATTTCCTATGGAAACACGGTCCTAACTATAACTATCTACTGTCGACCGCCAGTAGATTATATATATATATATATATATATATATATATATATATATATATATATATATATGAAGACCAAATGCTGTCTCCCACTTCCTGACGGTGAGGAAGAAAGCACACGGACACCAAATCGTGCTTCGTTGGATTTTAATAGACGTCAGCACCCACACAGCACGCCATTACGCGTTTCGGCCACAAGGTGGCCTTGCTTGATCACACATATATATATATATTCACTGAAAAAACAATAGTTACAGGGACGTTATAGTTAGGAAATAGAATTTTTAAAAACCTTAGAAATTCACTAATGACATCTCAAATGACATCACTGATAATATCACTGCTGACATCATCTACAGAATCTCTGACGCACCACTCAAACCCCCATGTAACCTTTCATACACCCACTCCAACTTTCACACTATCATTCTCAAAACCATCGACACACCCATACCAGTACTTACATACCCACTCAATAATTCATAGGTCTACACACACATCCACTCACTCACTCATACAGTTACTCATACAGCCACTCATACAGCCACTTACACACTGTCAGACATTGATACATTCATACAGCTACTCTCACACCTAATCACTCACCCAAAGAGTCACTTACTCACCTATACAGTTATACACACAACAACTTACTTATTCATACACATACTAACACATGCTTAGTCACGTATACAGCCACTGACACAAGTACACACTCACCCATACAGCCACTCTCACAATCACTCTCTAACACATACAGTTACTCATATACTTTAACATTCACCAATACTGCCTTTCACATATGCAGTTACTCACCTATAGACCTTAACAATTGTTAACTATATCATTCCTGTATCCATTGCTGTAATTTTGTAATTCATAAGGTTTTAAAAAAAATTCTATTTGTTAATTGTAATGTCCATTTTTTTTAAGTGAACCTCTAAGATTTTCGTACTTTCTTTCTATAATTGGATATTGTGCATTATATTTATATAATACACCATTTGTTTTTTGATTTCATATGTGTCTATCAGAAAATACATAAATAATTGGTTTTGTTTTTAACTATTTTGTAAGACGGCAATACATTGTTGCATTTACAGTGGAAATTCTGTCATCAGAAAATCTATTTTATGCACACACTTAAAGACATTTTTTTAAATAAAGTTTAACTATATATTTAATAATATATTGTTTTAAATTTCCTTTCTGTGATGAGTTTAGGAGAAAACCACCTTTACAAAAAATGTCTATATTTGCGACTACCGACGTCATTGCACAGACGTCGATAGTGACGAAGATCGCGTGGTTTGTACTAAGTGGGCCGGTGCTCTCCATGCCACTGGAGTCAAGCTATCCTGGCTGAAGAGGGGTGATGCCCCAAAACCAGTCCTAGGATGCGTGTTTCCAGTCCAGGGAAAACCTGGCCTGGCAGTTCGGTCTGGACCGGTCCCACTGGGCACAGGATCAAGACTGATTTGCATATGGCTGGGTTAAAACTGGAATGGCACAGGGAGCAAAAAAACAATGGATTTAGCTCCTGATCACTGTACTGGGGTGAATGTATGACATTGTTCTGCATTCTGTCCATCAACTGTTCTCTTTGCATTTGTCACCCCCAGTGGGTCGGGTTGGCCCAGACGTGGGTTCTGTGCTCTCCATGCCACTGGAGTCAAGCTATCCTGGCTGAAGAGGGGTGAAAACTCGAAACCGGTCCTAGAATGCTTGTTTCAAGTCCAGGGAGAGTCTGGCCTGGCAAGTCGGGCTGGACTGTACCCATTGGGCACAGGATCAAGACTGATTTGCAGTATTTCACTCAAGCCCCGGCACACATTCAAAATGATTATAACAAGTCAATAACTTAAGTTATCACAGCAGAGTACATAGCAAATATGAATAATTTAATAGTTGTCTTGTTGTGACTCCTGCCAACACATGTTTCGTCGCTTGGGACAAGACACCCGCAACATCCTCAGGGCTGGAAAACATATATAAAAACATAGTGTAAGCCCAAGAAATTCAGGCATCAGTAGTACAATCTACAGCATGTGAGTTATATCTGGTCCCAACATTACCCATTAAGTCAGCATCAAATATGCCTCAGTCTATACAAGTGCATACAACATAAAACAGTGTAATTACTTTATCATAGCATTTTAAAAAAATAATCATATAATAGTTTGATTGATATTGTCTAACGTGCCAAGCCAATCAATATAGATAATCACCCAATGCAAAAAGAAGGGGATGTGGCCAATCATAGTTAAAGGAAGAAGAGAGTGGCGCATCTCATTATCACCATTCCAGTGACATTCCATATGCATATTATATGAAGATACGCTTAATGGGAAACCCAGGCCTACCTTCAAGTCAATGAAACACTCATACGTGCCTACAATAAGAAACAAAATCTATGAGGTGTTACGTCCTATTGTGTATGTATCCATATAGACACCATCTATAAGGTCAAGAACATACCTTCTGGCTGGTTATAATTCCGTCCCAGCCTGATTATGGCTGGGCATGTTGCAAGTATTCCATGAAAATGTATTGTTTTAACATGTATCTGAAAGAACATAGCAAGGTCCTATTTAAGAAAATATGGCATACCATTCATAATTGCCAAAATTATCATAGATCATAGTGTACATGCTTTATAATTGAGACTTGTGATGAGAATTTTACAACAACATTGCACCAACAGACGCATCCATTTGTGCATTTGCAGTTATCCACCATTACATGTTACGGTGCCGTTACTGCACGCATTATATGCCGGTAAGTGTATACCAATAGGAAGATTCTAACCTTAACCCTTTTAAGAATTTCCAATCGTGACCAAGAAAGAAAAACATTGGATATACAGAACTCCCAATGTGTGGAGAATCGTCATGGAAACACAATTTATTGTTTCCATGGTTCACCAACTTAGTGCACGAGTGAACGGCGAAATCACACCGGACCCGTGTGTTCAACAATGCTAGGCTTATCAGCAATGCACGAAGAAGTATACGTCTTGTGCTCAAGTAGGAGCAGTGTATTTCGATCAACCCACGACACGCTAAAATTAAAAAGATATAAAGATTCAAGGTCCCTAATTAAAATAAATCCAGCCATTATTTAAGACCTAATATCGTACGCAGGTCCATACCAGAAATTAACCGCGTTTCAGTCTGTTTCCGACCTCCGGCACCTCAGTATGGCCGCAGTGTTCCGCCGTCCACCGGAATTGCTTCCCTTAATATTTGAAAAACTATAGGACTAGTGCGTAGACCGCGGCAGCACATAAACCAATGTCAGCCGCCATCTTAGGTGGCTGACTTGTCCGCCATAATCTACTCAAATTCTCTAAATATAGACGCTAAATCGTCTCGACTAAGAGACATTTATTTTATAGTATTGTTACATTTAAGACACATGTAGTACCATTATAATTAATACTAGGTAGTGCGGGCTAGCGGCATCTGTAATGTCAATAATGGCCGCCATCTTGAGTCCTACACTTTGCATATAAATTGGTTATCATTACCCACCAAAATAGAAATGGTGGGCTCAAATATTTAGCTCACTACTGAAATAGTATTCAATCTAAAAATTATCATGAACGAGGTGCACAATTGTAGCAAAAGATTATTACTGGTTAATGCGCTGCCTGATTGTAAGGTCAGATATTCATTCAGGGTATTATACATCCCAATTGCATCACAAGGCTGCCGTCCTTGAAGATTGACTATATATATCATAAAATAGAGGGGAAACAAAAAAAGGATCCATATTTCTTAAAATTGCATATTGAAAGTCCCTTGATATTGGGCGAAAAATAAATGGAAACACGTTTCAATTTGGGGATGTGTTAGACCATCACTAAATTGAGTGCAATAATGTTTGGCTCCATATTAGATTCCATCAACATATGTATTATGATCTACATTCAAAGCCCTAATTCAACTGTACATCTTCAGCAGTTCAAATATATACAGATAACATCTTATCCTTGATACTTGATAACTCTTAGATATTATATGCAGGTTACACTCCTGTAGCACTTAGCAGCTCTGATGTAATACAATCTTGTTAGTACAATTGGTATATTCCTAATCATATTAGCACATAACAATCATTATACATTTAATACAAGTCATTGTATTTGCAGTGCCTAGCTTTCTATACGTCTACATCCTGTGTCACTAATGTTCAGTCACCTAGGAAATAGTGTAATTCATGGTCTTTGTTCATCCCGTGTTCGACCGCTTGGAGCTTCATGATCCACAGAGCCTCCCTGCGTCTTAGGTGTAATTCCTTATTAGGGAGAATCTGGCCTGGCAGTTCGGGCTGGACTGTTCCCATGAGGCACAGGGTCAAGACTGATTTGCATATGGCTGGGTTCAGATTGGAATGGCATGGGGAGCAAAAAAACTATGGATTTAGGCCCAAATCTCTGTACTGGGCTGAATGTAGACATTGCTCTGCATTCTGTCCATCAACTGTTCTTTTTGCATTATACTAAGTGTAAAACATATATATAGACATATTCTACAGTATCTTTAACAGGAGGGCTTTATTAGTGTACTTTTCAAACCCATATTTTTTTAGTGACTTTTCAGAATATAGCCTCCAAACACTTTTTCCCATTTCCGCGAAGACAGCAGAAGTCGCAATGATGTTGGTAATTACGAATAACGCATGTTTTTCAACAACTCTGAAACGTTTATATAAAGGTATTGTGAACAAGTTTAGTATTGCTGTTCACTATTGTAATATTGAAAGTTCTGCTTTTCTTTCCATTTTTAAACAAAACTACTTCAGACTTATATTTTGCATTTCTGCTTCACTGCGGTAACCGCGACAATTTCGGTCACCGCAAATATCACATGACGGGGAAAGCAAGGAATATTATAATATACTTTTCAGCAAAATCAATAGGAAGTACACACCCACTCCTCCTTCTTGAATCTTCTTTCAGAGAAATTCATTCTGAGCAGGTGGATTCATTTTCATTTGGCCCTTTTTTTCTATCAGAAATGGCAGCTCACCAAGGAAATGGGGGTCAGCAGGAAGAACAGCTGGACCAGGATGTGGAGGAGGTGGAGACTGAAGATATGGAAGAAGAGGAACCTACACAAATGAAAGCCAGTAAGGAAAGGGATTTATTTACAATTGTATCAGGTGAATGAAAAACAGCTGCCATCTTGTGCAATGCACAAACTGCAAGAAGAACCGCTCTAGAGGGACAAACAAGAAATATTCATGTGGGACAACGTCCATGTTATACCATCTAAAAACCTATCATAAAAAACCTCGCCAGCTGGTGATCAAGCAGAGGGAAGCTGGAGGAACATCTACATCAGTGGCAGCAGCAACAATTCCTGGTCAGAAACTCCCTTCTGAGGTGCAGACTACTGCAACAGAAATGTCCCCAGAGTTGTCAAGAATGGCCACGTGCTGCATGGACTGTAGTGTTGTCATAAGTGCTGGTGAGCAGAGTCTTACAGCAATTCGCAATGCTGCAAAACAGCATACATGCTATTATTTCCCCCCTTTTATGTGTTCTGCACATTTGTCAGTGCACGTTTTATCAATTCCTGCTGTCCCAGTTACCATTTTGGTTATTATAAAATAGAACAAAAATGTTTTCAACCTTTACAAAAGACTTAAAAAGAAGGGTCATGTTGGGACTTCCTATTATAATTAAAAAAGATGAAGTATTTATATATATTGGCACAAGTGTATGACTGGTATAGGGATAATTGAATGAGTGCAACATTGGTGCATGGATGTTACAATGAGTACAGCAGTGGTGCCTGAGTGAATCTATGAGTGCAAAAGTAGTGCCTGAATGATTGGATGAGTGCCAACACAGTGATTGGGTGATTAGATGTGTGCATTGGTAGAAATTGGGTGAATGGATGAGTGCATATGTAGTGCCTGAGGGAATGGAAGAGTGCAACGGTAGTGCCTGAGTGAATGGATGAGTGCATGTCTAATGGCTGGGTGAATGAATGAGTGCATGGATAGTGCTTGGTTGAATGGAAGAGTACATGGGTAGTAACTCAGTGAATGTGTGAGTGCAAGGGTAGTGCCTGGGTGATTGGATGTGTGCATGGATAGTGCCTGGGTGAATGGATGATTACATGGGTAGTGCTTGGGTGAATGAATGAGTGTATGGGAAGTGCTGAGTGAATGGATAAGTTCATGGGTAGAGGTTGAGTGAATGAATGAGTGCATGGGAAATGGCTGAGTGAATGGATGAGTGCATGCATACTGCCTCAGTGAACAGATGAGTGCAAGGGTAGTTGCTGGGTGAATAAATGAGTATATTGGTTGTGCCTGGGTGAATGGATGAGTGCATGGGTAGTGGATGGGTGAATTGAGGAATGAACGGTTAGTAGCTGAGTGAATGGCTGAGTGCATGGTTATTGTCTGGGTGAATGAATGAGTGTATGGATAGTGTTTGGATGATTGGATGAGTGCATGGATAGTGGCTGGGGAAATAGATGAGTGCATGGGTAGTACCTGGATGAATGGATGACTAGAAGGGTAGTTCCTGGGTGATTCAATAAGTGCACGGTTAGTACTTGAGTGAATAGTTACGTGCATGGGTTGTACACAAGTAAATGGATCAGTGCAAGGGTAGTACCTGAGTAAAACTGTTTCTGCATTCCTCAGAGACCATTGCATGGGTTGTATCTATAACAACAGTCTGCATTTTGACATGCATGGAATTTATAGAAATGGTGGAGTGCACTTTACAGATATAGGCAACAGGGTGTTTCTAAGTAACCTGAAACTCTGCATCCGGTCTTATGTATAGCAGCCATGTACACACAACCAACAAAACAGCTCTTGTCAGAGCCACCCAAGTACCCGGAATATTGTGAAGTTCTTTTCTAGAGGGGTTTTTTTTCTCTAGTTTTTTGGCAATCTTGTCAATGACCACACGAAAACAGGAAACAAAAGCATTCAATGGCCATCAACACATTAAAAAATAATATGTAAAAAAAATCCATTCTGAACATTGC
This sequence comes from Triturus cristatus, assembly GCF_964204655.1. NCBI lineage: Eukaryota > Metazoa > Chordata > Amphibia > Caudata > Salamandridae > Triturus > Triturus cristatus. The sequence continues at coordinate 431,699,031 of NC_140588.1, forward strand.
CCTACACATATTACTATATACATAATTTTGTACAAAGTATCTTCCACCCCTTCGGTGCTATGATGGAATGGTTCCATCATGAGCACCAGTACTCTTGTGCTCATGCCGCAACCATGCCATCATGTGCACAGGTACACAAAATCCCTCTGCTGCAGACAACAGAGGGATTTCCTTTTTTTATTATTGCCTCTGGAGGTGGGAAAGAGCTTCCCCAACCTGCTGAGGTTATTTTTTTAATGTAATGCCGATCTCGCGCAAGGCGCACTGACTTAATCACATTGAAAATGAAATTGAACCGTAGTTTCAGTTTCATTGTTTCAGTGCCCATGGGGCTATCCCAGCCCCCTGAGCACTGAATTACATGGGAGATGTATTGTTGGAAAGGGGAGAACCTCCTCTTTCCAATAGTACCCTTCCTTAGTAAATCCCTGCTTGGGGATCGCCCCAGGAGGGCGATCCTCAAGCAGGGATTCACCCACTAGGCACCAGGGAGGTGGGTGCTGCCCTGGGCAAGGGCCTTTGCTCCCTCTGAAAAAGTAGTAGCCTGGTCAGTCTTTCTGCCCCCTGGGGGCAGATGGGGCAGTAGTCCCTAATATGCCTCCTGAGGGGCAAAAGAACCCTAGATGCCAGTGATTGTTTATTTTTCGGACAGGTGTGGGGGCTGCCCAAAATAGGCATGCCAATGCCACCACCCTCACCCCCCAAAACAAGGCAAATGTCGTTCTGCCCCCCCCAGGAGGCAGATGGAGGCAAAAGCCCACTAGTCACAAGAGATTAGTTTATTTTTATTTGTAGCTAGGGGTGGGGGTTGCCCAGTATGGGCCTGCCAATGCCTATACCCCAAAAACAATTTCTACAGTCTTTCTGACCCCAAGGAGGCAGATGAGGGCAATAGCCCCTTATCTGCACCCTGGGGGGTGGGGAGAGAGCTCTCAAAAAGCCAGGGATTATGCAGGCTTTTTTTTATACATAGGGGTGGGGGTTGCCTAGAATGGACATACCAATGCCCCCACCCCCCCAAAAAAAGCCACAGTCTTTCTGCCCCACTTGGGGGCATATCTGGTAAATAGCCCCCGATCTGCTCCCCCTTCCCAGGGTGGCAGAAAGCCCACTAGGCAGTGACCTTTTTTCACAATATGCCTAGCTGTGGATTTGGGTCCCTAGCGCAGCCGGCACCAAGGGGAATCTAGCAAACCTATAAATTTTTGAAAACTATACACCCAGGGGAATCCAGGATATGGTGACCTGTGTGGCTCCCCCAGGTTCTGTTACCCAGAATCCCTTGCAACCCTCAAACTTTGTAAAAAGAACACGTTTTCCTCACGTTTCTGTGATGGAAAGTTATGGAATCTGCACGGATCCACAAACTTCCACCCATGTGGGTAGGCCTAGTACCTGCGACAAGAAGCGGCACAAAACGCAACATGGACACATCACATTTTTCCAGTGAAAACTGGCCCTTTTTTGCAGTGTCTAGCTCTGGATTTTGAACCCTAGCTCTGCCGGCACATAAAGAAACCTAACACACCTATACATTTTTTAACAATAGACACCCAGGGGAATCATGGATGTAGTGACATGTGTGGCTCTCACCAGGGTCTGTTACCCAGAATCCCTTTCAAACCTCAAACATTGTCAAAAAACAAATTTTCCTCCACATTTCTGTGATTCAAAGTTCTGGAATCTGCATAGACCCACACACTTCCACCAACCCAGCATTCCCCAAAGTCTCCCGATAAAAATGATACCTCACTTGCGTGGGTAGGCCTAGTACCCACGACAAGAAATGTGGACATATCACATTTTTCCAGTACAAATGACCCTTTTTTCTTAATGTGCTCAGCTGTGGATTTTGGACCCTAGATCTGCCGGTACCTAAGGAAACCTAGCAAACCTATACATTTTTGTATGTCATTTGAGATGTTATCAGTGATGTCATGAGTGATGTCACTGACCATGTCATGAGTGATGTAATATGTGACGTCATCAGCAGTGCATTGCGGGGGCGCGCGAGTTATAGTTAGCTGAACTAACTATAGCGGGGGAATTTCTAGGGTTTTGTATGAGGGAAATGTCCAGCTAACTATAACACCCCTGAAACTTATGGTTTTTTCAGTGAATTTCTAAGGTTTTTTAAATGCCAATTCCTAACAATAACGTGCATGAAACCTATGTTTTTTTCAGTGAATTTCAAAGGTTTTTCAAATGCTAATTCATATCTATAATTTATCTTTAAAGCTATGATGTTTAATGATTTTCAATGAATTTCTAAATTTTTCAATTTCAGTGTGTCAATTCCTTTAATTATGTTTTTTTAAATACTTTTTTATCACATTTTTTTTTACTTATTTTTTCAATTAATTCTTTTAAAAATTAAAAAATAATATTTGTTGTTATTGGGTTTTAAAAAAAAAAAATTGTTAATGTTTTAAAATATGTTTTTATATTTTTTTTAATAATTTGTAAACTATATTTTCAAAATATATATATATATTTTTCATTTTTTTGGGATCCGCGCACCCTATGCCCATCGTTCTCGATCCCTACGCGAAAGCATCCGCGTACGATAAGCGTTGGGTACGTGTTTGATGCGCGATTGCAATGCAACCGGTACGCGACTCCAAGCCTATACGCAACACGTACGATGCACGTTACGCGATGCTTGCGCGCTTTTGCGATGCGTCATGTGCGTGCAAGACGCGGTGGGTGCGCGAATCCCGCTAAATATTTAATATTTTAAAAAACATATATATATGTATTTCATTGGACAGAGAGGGTTAAAGTGGCACCAATTGATGCCATTGGTAAAATAGTTTATGCATATCCAACACCCTGACCTCATAATAGTGCACTGTGGTGGCAATGACCTGGGCACTTTGACTGGGGTAGGTCTGGAAATGCTTATGAAGGACACCTTTGCAGAATTGATTTCTCTTTTTCTCAAAACTGCCTTTGTGTATTCTAACATATGCCAAAAGCAGAAATGGAACTGGTCCAATCATTTTTGTCCACAAATTGAGAAAGCTAGGAAACATGTGAACAAATCTGTTTCTGCTTTTCTCCGAGACTATAGAATGGGGTCTATTTATAATAACAATCTGCACTTTCATATGCAAGAGATGTATAGGAGAGATGGAGTACACTTTACTGATGAAGGAAACAGAGTCTTCCTCAACAACTTTAGACTCTGTATAGGTACTTACTTATAAGTACCAAAAACTCTCAATGAACACAACGGCTCTTTTTAGAGCCACTCAACAACAAAACACTTATGCTTGATGTTTATCTCCCAAAAATGTCAGTTTTTTTCCTTGGATCCGCGCACCCAACGCGTTAGGAACCGCGCACCCCGCGCGCATTTTGCCGTTTACAAAAAAATAAGAAAAGGAGGCAACACTAGAGGGTCAGAGTATTTCTACCCTGCCCCCTTTACATCTTTCACACACTTATTTCCCTTACTTAATCAGACTCGCTTCTACCGAGGCACAAAATGGCTGCCAACAGTTCCTGGTTTCAAATGTAGACAGACACTTGAAAGCCAATTAGCATTCAGCGCGTGATCGGGAGGGTGCGCGCTTGGTTCAGGGAGGGTGCGCTTAGGGTGCGCGGATCCTCCGGGGCCATAGATATATCTATCTATTTTAGTCTAATTTTCTCAGGAACTACTGAACGGATTTACACCATTTATGCAAAAGACACGAGTCTGAACTGAGGACTACCTATTTGCCAAATTTGGTTTTATTCCGTTCGACAGTTCAGGCTGTAGCTGAATCAACAGGTCCTATGGGAAATTGCATGGGGAAAACGTGTTTTGGGACCCCCCTTTTTTCTTGGCCCCCGCTTTACGGATCACCACGAAACTTTCATAATAGGAGCGGACTAGAGCTGGCCAAAAGTTTGGAAAATTTCACGAAGATTCGTCAACGGGCGCCAGACTTATTGGGAATAGAATGTTGCAGATTTCCTATGGAAAATAGGTCCTAACTATAACTACCTACTGACGACCGCCAGTAGGTAATATATATATATATATATTTTACTTACCTGAAGATTACATTGACTACATTGACCAGAATGCACGGTATGCATACGCCCATTGGGGCGGGATCACAAACTTTAAACCGCATGAGATGCAACAGCAGCTGTCTCTCTCCTCCATTAGCCTGCCATTGATGAAGGGAGAACTGCTCCGGAAACGCATTTGGCATGAGGCTTTGAAAATATTGTGCAGGGATTAGTTCGCTGTAATAAGCTGCTATCTTCCGATGAATAAAGGTTGAAACAAAACGTCGTGTGAGGCGCTTCACTGTTCGAGCAACTCTCATTTGGATATTCAGTGGCCTGCTCTGGCCACGAAGCTGCCCCCCTGCTGACAGTGCAGGTCTGGTCATTCTCACGTTGGGAGCACCATCAAGAACGACGTTGCCGAATCGGAAGGCATGAAAAGAGCAAGAGATGCGGCGTTACGATTATCCAGCAACCTGAAGGATTTTACATTTTGGAAGGTGTGAGTTACAGCTGCTACCATGGAAGGATTTTACTTCCATGATGATTACATTGACTACATTGACCAGAATGCATGCTATGCATACGCCCATTGGGGCGGGATCACAGACTTCAAACCGCATGAGATGCAACAGCAGCTGTGTCTCTCCTCCATTAGCCTGCCATTGATGAAGGGAGAACTGCTCCGGAAACGCGTTTGGCATGAGGCTTTGAAAAGATTGTGCAGGGATTAGTTCGCTGTAATTTCCTGCTACCTTCCGATGAATAAAGGTTGAAACAAAAGGTTGTGTGAGGCGCTTCACTGTTCGAGCAACTCTCATTTGTATATTCAGTGGCCTGCTCTGGCCACGAAGCTGCCCCCCTGCTGACAGTGCAGGTCTGGTCATTCTCACGTTGGGAGCACCATCAAGAACGATGTTGCTGAATCGGAAGGCATGAAAAGAGCAAGAGATGTGGTGTTACGATTATCCAGCAACCTGAAGGATTTTACATTTTGGAAGGTGTGAGTTACAGCTGCTACCATGGAAGGATTTTACTTACCTGAAGATTACATTGACTACATTGACCAGAATGCACGCTATGCATACGCCCATTGGTGCGGGATCACAAACTTTAAACCGCATGAGATGCAACAGCAGCTGTCTCTCTCCTCCATTAGCCTGCCATTGATGAAGGGAGAACTGCTCCAGAAACGCGTTTGGCATGAGGCTTTGAAAAGATTGTGCCGGGATTAGTTTGCTGTAATTTCCTGCTACCTTCCGATGAATAAAGATTGAAACAAAACGTCGTGTGAGGCGCTTCACTGTTCGAGCAACTCTCATTTGGATATATATATATATAGATATATCCAGAAAAAAGTTTGCCCTGATGCAAGGACGCCTCCAAACACCTGCATGCTTTCAAAAAGCCTTTATTGATAAAACCGGCAATTCAGCTCCGTGATTAAAAGTCTCTATTCTTACGCGCTTCAGAGCACGGTGGCTCCTTCTTCAAAGAATGACATCCGGTGCAACTGCAATGTTCAACAGCATCATTCACCGCATGCAAAACACTTTTATACCTTCCCGGTGCTCATTGCAGGTGTGTTTCCGGCTTGAGGCATGCTGGTTCTTGTAGTTTGAATTACCCAAGTGGGTTCAGTCGAATTTCGTGTCTTTATTTAACTTTATTCAGCCCCAGTGGGTTGGGGAATAGAATCTCCGGTCTTCTTACTTGAAACACAGCAGTTCCTAAGGTTCTGAAGTGTTCAAAACCTCTTGGGCCCCATGGTTGCTCAAAGGGTATGGCGTCATTCATGGCCAGGCTGCCATGTCTATAAATCCACAAAAAATGTTGCCCTGACACAAGGACGCCTCCATAATGTTGATGAAGAGACAGGAATGACCAGGGTCATATTGACATTCAATAATGACTTGAAGGAAGTTCAAAAGATCCTTAGCAAACACTGGGAGACACTGTCCGAAGATCCCCATAATAGGCAAGTCTTTCCCTACCAGACCTAAAATAACTTATCGCAGGGGTCGCAATCTCAGGGACACATTGATGCGTAATGACATTACCAACCAACCACAACACAACAATATGAATTTGAAAGGTTGCTATCCATGAAGCCATTGCAAAGCCTGTAAAAACAGCACCATGGTAAAAGAATATGACAATCCTTGCAGAGGTCAGACGGTACCTATAAATCAATTCATTACCTGCAGTTCCTCTTTGTGGTGTATGTTCTGGTTTGCCCTTGCAACCTACGTTACATAGGGAGCACCAAGCACATGGCAAAAAAGAGGATCATGGAACACATGCAGGCTATCACTAATAAAGATCAACACTACCCGATTGCCCGTCACTTTGAAACACATACTACTCAGTCAATTCGAAACTGAAATATTTTGTCATTGAACAAGTACATGCCAATATCCGTGGTGGTAACAGATTACTTCAGTTACATAAACGTGAGTCCAAGTACATCATTGACTTAGGAACCCATTATCCTGGGGGACATAATATTGACGAGGAGATGACAGCACATTTACATAGCCACAGATGACTTTTGCTTGGCTGCATATCATTCTCTGTTCCCATGTAATCGTTACCCCCTATATTGTGCACACTCTGGAGCTATCTATACCTATATTTGACAACTATCTATCTCTTCTTTCTCTCTTTAGGAGGAAAGGAAGGGACCCGGATAATCTCGCTGTCCGTCTGTGGGATCCCTACCCTTAGCCTTCAGTTGTAACCGGTTTACCATTCACAGATAAGGTTTTTTCTTTCTCTCATCTTTATTTCTCCAATTGTTTAATTTGCACTAATGTATATATCATGCAGTTACAACAACGGTGTCTTTTATGTTGATATTTGGACTATGGACCAATACATACTGGGAAACAGGACCCTCTGACTACACAGGCACTTTGCCTGGAATAACGTTACTCTGACTATGTAGCTGCGCCTGATTTATTTGTTCTGACATGGCAGCATTGAATTGAATAGTTGACACTTTGTCTGTAATCATGGTGACCCGACAGACTACATACATAGGTAGTTCTGACATAAGCATATGTGCTAACTTGCTATAATGTAATGACATGTTATTAACTGTCCGACTATTTGTTTGCTTTCATGCAATCAAGCCTTCATACATTTTGTTATTATTTTGGCTTTTATTATGAACTTGTAATTTATGTTGCCATTCTAATGTAACATCTGAAGGGTGAAGCTGTGACACTTATGTATCTGAAATGCAGTCTCTATTGTGGTACGACTTTTACCACTCTAAAATGGCCTCCATATATTCTGTTTGGCAGGTCTGTGGCGTTAGTCCTGTTTTCCTTTCTATGTATTGCTTTAATACAGTTGTCTGCATTATTTTGTTGTGATCAAGGCAGCAGGACTGCCGAAATGCGACACAGATAGATTTATGAAGTAATAAATCATCATCGGTATCGTAAACTGCCTGGTTGCTTACTGAGTGCGTGTACAACTGCTTGCTACATTTGGGATATATATATATATATTCACTGAAAAAAACATAGGTTTCATTAGCTGGACTTTTCACTCGTACAAAACCATTGAAGTTCAGTGATGTGATTTGAGATGTCATCAGTGATGTCATGAGTGATGTCACTGGCCATGTCATGAGTGATGTAATATGTGACGTCATCAGCAGTGCACTGCGGGCGCGCGAGTTATAGTTAGCTGAACTAACTATAACGGGGGAATTTCAATGGTTTTGTACGAGTGAAAAGTTCAGCTAACTATAACGCCCCTGAAACCTATGTTTTTTTCAGTGAATTTTTAAGGTTTTTTAAATGCTAATTCCTAACTATAACGTGCCTGAAACCTATGGTTTTTTCAGTGAATTTCAAAGGTTTTTTAAATGCTAATTTCTAACTATGCCTACAGAGATAGGACATGTGAAGAAGAAAAAACGCACAGAAAGAAAAAAAAGAAATGCAGAAAGAAGCAACAGAAGTCCTCAAAGACGAAGAAAAGTGCAGGAAGAAGGATAACGTGCAGAAAGAACAAACAGCAGAGCAGAAAGATGCCTTGTTGCAAAATCATCCTGTACCCTCAACTTTTTCAGACGGATACTGGTGGTAACTGAGTCTGACTAACCAGTCCTAGAGCCAGTGCTATGTTAAAAGACACTCAGAATACAGTGAAAACACCTACATACACTAGGGAACACTATGCGTTGGGGTCCCCCTGTGATTAGCATGACCTCCTCTGTAAGCCCCTAGTATATAATAGGGCAGGGGGATTAAAACTACCTCTTAAAACGCGCCACAGGCCGTGTTTGCACACATCACCTCAGGCCCCATCCCCTCCCTTCCCCACTGTGTAAACATGCCCTGTGGCCGTTTTAAGTTGGGAGATTAAGTCCCCTTGAATCCTGAGGGTTCCTAGGGTCCAACTAGACCACTAGGTACCTCCAGTAAGCGCCACAGAGCTGCGTTGCAGAGAGATGTAAAATGGGGCACGGCCTAGACCACCTTTCTGCAACGCAGCGCAGTGGCGCTTACTGGAAGCACCTGGTGGGCTAGTTGGCCCCCAAGGTCCCGCAGGATTTAAGGTGAATTATTTCCCCAACTTAAAATGCGCCACAGGGCGTGTTTGCACACATTAACTCAGGCCCCGTCCTCTCCCTTCATCACTGTGTAAACACGCCCTGTGGCCGTTTTTAGTTGGGAGATTGAGTTCATTTGAATCCTGAGGGTCCCTAGGGTCCAATTAGCCCACTAGGTACCTCCAGTAAGCGCCACAGAGCTGCGTTGCAGAGAGGTGTAAAATGTGGCATGGCCTGGACCACCTCTCTGCAACGCAGCTCAGTGGTGCTTACTGGAAGCACCTGGTGGGCTAGTTAGCCCCCAGGGGCCCTCAGGATTGAAGGGGAATTATTTCCCCAACTTAAAACGCGCCATAGGGCGTGTTTGCACACGTCACCTCAGGCCCGTCCCCTCCCTTCCCCACTGTGTAAACATGCCCTGTGGCCATTTTAAGTTGGGAGATTAAGTCCCCTTGAATCCTGAGGGTCCCTAGGGGCAAAATAGCCCACTAGGTACGTCCAGTAAGCGCCATTGCAGAGAGGTGTAAAAAGGGGCACGGCCTGCACCAAGTTTCTGCAACGCAGAGCAGTGGCGCTTACTGGAAGCACCTGGTGGGCTAGTTGGCCCCCAGGGTCCCTCAGGATTGAAAGGGAATTATTTCCACAACTTAAAACGTACCACAGGGCGTATTTGCACACGTCAGCTGAGGCCCCGTCCCCTCCCTTCCCCACTGTGTAAATGCGCCCTTTGGCCGTTCTAAGTTGAGAGATTAAGTCCCCTTGAATCCTAAGGGTCCCTAGGGTCAAACTAGCCCACTAGGTACCTCCAGTAACCGCCACAGAGCTGCATTGCAGAGAGGTGTAAAAAGGAGCGTGGCCTCAGAACACCTGTCTGCAACCCAGCTCCCTGGAGCATACTGGAGATACCTGTTGGGCTAGTTGGCCCTCAGGGACCCTCAGTATTGAAAGGGAATTAATTCCCCAACTTACAACTGGCCATGGGGTGCATTTGCAGAGTGCTGTAAGGAGGGGGCGTGGCCACCGGCGCAAAGCTGGTCTTTTATTTATTTTATTTTTTTAAGAAGGGGGGCTGTGTGGCCCCCCTTCTTAATCTAATTTATTGGCCATGGGTACCCCATCCCCCAGGGCCTGCCCCCTAATATTTTTTTTTTAAAAAATGTTTTTGGAAGGGGGCCTTAATCGGCCCCGGGGACCCCAACCCCCGGGGCATGACCTTCTTTTATAAAAAAACTTTTTAGTAGGGGGGATGCGTTGCCCCCCTCCACAGGCCACCTATGGCCCGGGGACCCCATCCCCTGGGGCCGGACTTTTTTTTTTTTTTTAAATGCATTTATAGAAACACCTAGGACATGCTGGACAAACCGTATGTACCTATCACCATGACGATTTGCGTGATATTCATTAAAAGGCGACTATGCATACCATGAATCCACCTGGAATGTATTTACATCGCTAGTGAAGCTCTGACGTGTCCGACGCCTTACCGTGCCTAATCCCGGCACCCCGGCCAGTGGGTACTCTCCAAGTAGACACCCTTGTCGTTTATTTATACAAACATGGGTAGCTATTGACCATCACATTTAATACACACACACACCAAGCCATTCAAAGGGGATTTGACAAAAAATCGACCAAAACTATGCAAGAAACCCCCCTCACGGTTAATAAAACACACATCCACCTCCGGATGTGTAATACTTTTTATTTTACTCTCTGGAAAGGAGACGAACCTCACTTGAGAGTCACAGCGTGCTCCTGGCTGAGCCCAATGCTGTATTACACCCACCAGTGCCCGCCGAGTGCCACACACCTCTGTGTTGTATTCCACCAGCTGGTTCGTATGCTATGACAGTCTCTAGCCCATATGAACTGGAACACCACCCCGTGAATATGTCATGCCACACTTGCCTTCGCATGGGTTAGATTGCCCCATCTATCGTGCCTTCCTCGATGCCTATGTATAACGCACAGCGCTATGCCATACATATTATAATCTGGGATCCATATCTTTGTCACAGTGCATATGCAACGTTACACTCCCCAGCACATATTTTATATTACAACTTTAGAGACTAGTTAGGTTACACAACACTGTCCTGTGCATATTACACTCCAAGGCGCATATCGCATAGCACGCACTAGTGCCTGTGCTATCTCGCGCTCTCCAATGCATCTGTCATTGCGCACAATGTATTGCATATTATATTTCACGCCCCGGTTCATCTTATATCACACTTTTTGGTGCATAGTTTATACCATACACTATATCTAGTTTTCATTTTCAATCGTGCTCTCAGGACTATGTTCTATATAACACTGCATTCACCTACCCGTTTCACGGGCATTACATTTTGCGATGGGGGTGGAGGGTCAGGGGGTGTTTCTGCCAAGTGAGCCCAGAGTCACAGTCACAAACATCCTCTTCTTCCTGAATAAAAGTGAGATTATGCTGCATACTTGTTCATATTTTAAGTAGTTTGCACAGACACACATTTTAAAAACAATAAAGCTCCTAATACCCACCTTCTCTGAACAGTTAGCTTGCTGCCCCATCCACCTCCTCCCTATACTCTGTTGTCTGAATCCATGGACTAGCCTCGTCCCTCCTGCCATGCATGGTCTGATGTGCTGCCACTGCCCTCCATTTAGCATGATGTACCAGTCCACTCCTCCTGCCCTCCATTGCAGAATTCTATGCCCCATCATTGACCTCCTGCTTAGCCTCTGTGCTTAGCTTGCTGCCCCTATTCTTCTTCCCCCTGCCCTCCGATGTCTTTGTGCATTCCCCTGCTCCATCCTTTTTGCCCGCCATGTTCCATGGACCGGCCACTCCTATCTACTCTGAGTGTTCTGTTGAGCTGCCACTCCCCTCCCACCTGCCTAGCATTGTCAGATGACTGTAACCTGTCCCTGCCACCTCCACACTGCCTGTCCACATGCCATTCCCCTATCCCCTTCCTCCTGTCCTCCATGGTCCATTTTACTGCCACAGCCTTCTGCCCTCCCTGGTCTGTTGTGCTGCAACTGCTCCTCTGCCTGCCCCGCGCGGTCTGTTGTGAGGCCCCTTTCCCTGAACTCTCTTGTCTGTGCCCAGGTCCTGACACTTCCTTCTATCCTCCATGGTCCTTGGTGCATGCCCCTGCACCCTCCTTCTTGCCCATCATAGCCATTGTGCTGCCACTAACCCTCCCGCTTGCCATGCATGGTCTTCTGTGCTTCCACGGCCCCCCTAGCTGCCCCTGACACCCTCCCACCTTCCCTCCATGGTATGTGTGCATGCCATCATAGTCTCACTGTTGCTCTCCATGGTGTGTCTTGTTTCTAGTGCCCATCCTGCCTGACCTCCATGGTCATCTTGCTGCTCCTGCCCTGCCCCCTTGCCCCCAGCCCTCTGTTTCCATGTGCAGAACCCTATTCCCTCCCTCCTGGCTTGTCTGTTCCATTGTAGTGCCCCTGATCCGTCCCTCGTGCCCTTTATGGTCTGTTATGCTGCAGTTTTCTTTCCTGTCTGTCCATTATGGTCAGCTAGCTACCATTGCCTCTTTCCCCTCTGTTCTCCGTTGTCCATGTGCATGGTCCTGTCCCCTCCCTATTGCTTTCTATGGATTGTTGTACTGCACTCCCGTCCCGCATGCCCTGTGTGGCGTATTGTGCTGATGCAAACCCTGATGCCTGCCCTGTAGGGTCAGTTTGGTGCACCTCTCCATGTCCCTCCTGTCCTCTGTTATCTGAGTCCATGTCCCTACCCCAATTCCTCCTGCCTTCTATGATCCAATGTACCATACTTGCGAACATTTTGAACTTGGTAAGAGGGAGATTTTGAAAAAAAACTGGGGTATTGATTTTCTTCTTTGAGTTACATTGAAAAAGAGGAGATTGTAGACAGGAGACAGATCAAATAAAGCCCATTTGAGCTTAAACACATTGGACGTTTGTTGGCATGTATGGTTGTACTACCACTGCCTCTTCCTTCTGCCCACAATGGTCTATTATATTGCCACAGCCTCTCTTGCCAGTCCTGTATTGTTGGTTTGTTTCCCCTGCCCCCCTTTCCACTGCCCTCCATAGTCTGCTGTGCTGCCACTGCCCTTCCAGCCTGCCCAGTGTGGTCAAAATTGTTGCCTCTGCACCCTCCTACCTGCCTTCAGTTTTCAGAGTCCGTGCCCCTGGCCTCTGCCTCTCAACAGTATCCTAATGAACAACTAGATTGCTAACATTCTATATTTATTACAAAAGTGTGGAACGCCTGACGTCATCTTGATGTAATCAAAACTGTAATACCTAGAGCATTTCCTTTAGAAATTACATATATGAGAGGGTCTTATTTGCATCAAAATTATGGTTAGTGTTCTAAAAAACTAAAATGAGGACATATTTTCTGAGTTTTCAAATAGCGATAAAGCACTTTTAAATTATTTGTTATCTTTATGATTTTTTATCCAGTTGTCCACATGCCATGCCCCTATCCCCTTCCTCCTGTCCTCCATGGTCCATTTTACTGCCACACCCTTCTGCCCTTCCTAGTCTGTTGTGCTGCAACTGCTCCTCCTGCCTGCCCCGTGCGGTCTGTTGTGAGGCCCCTTCCCCTGAACTCTCTTGTCTGTGCCCAGGTCCTGACACTCCCTTCTATCCTCTATGGTCCTTGGTGCATGCCCCTGCACCCTCCTTCTTGCCCATCATAGCCATTGTGTTGCCACTAACCCTCCTGCTTGCCATGCATGGTCTTCTGTGCTTCCACAGCCCCCCACCTTCCCTGTGTGGTCAGCTAGCTGCCCCTGACCGCCTCGCACCTTCCCTCCATGGTATGTGTGTATGCCATCATAGTATCACTGTTGCTCTCCATGGTGTGTCTTGTTTCTAGTGCCCATCTTGCCTGACCTCCATGGTCATCTTGCTGCTCTTGCCCTGCCCCCTTGCCCCCAGCCCTCTGTTTCCATGTGCAGACCCCTATTCCCTCCCTCCTGACTTGTCTGTTCCATTGTAATGCCCCTGATCCGTCCCTCCTGCCCTTTATGGTCTGTTATACTGGAGTTTTCTTTCCTGTCTGTCCATTATGGTCAGCTAGCTACCATTGCCTCTTTCCCGTCTGTTCTCCGTTGTCCATGTGCATGGTCCTGTCCCCTCCCTATTGCTTTCTATGGATTGTTGTGCTGCACTCCCGTCCCACATGCCCCGTGTGGCGTATTGTGCTGCTGCAAACCCTGATGCCTGCCCTGTAGGGTCAGTTTGGTGCACCTCTCCATGTCCCTCCTGTCCTCTGTTATCTGAGTCCATGTCCCTACCCCAATTCCTCCTGCCTTCCATGATCCAATGTACCATACTTGCGAACATTTTAAACTTGGTAAGAGGGAGATTTTGAAAAAAAACTGGGGTATTGATTTTCCCCTTTGAGTTACATTGAAAAAGAGGAGATTGTAGACAGGAGACAGATCAAATAAAGCCCATTTGAGCTTAAACACATTGGACGTTTCCTGGCTGAATCGGGTCTGTTGGCATGTATGGTTGTACTACCACTGTCTCTTCCTTCTGCCCACAATGGTCTATTATATTGCCACAGCCTCTCTTGCCAGTCCTGTATTGTTGGTTTGTTTCCCCTGCCCCCTTTCCACTGCCCTCCTTAGTCTGTTGTGCTGCCACTGCCCTTCCTGCCTGCCCAGTGTGGTCAAAATTGTTGCCTCTGCACCATCCTACCTGCCTTCAGTTTTCAGAGTCCGTGCCCCTGGCTTGTGCCTCTCAACAGTAGCCTAATGAACAACTAGATTGCTAACATTCTATATTTATTACAAAAGTGTGGAACGCCTGACGTCATCTTGATGTAATCAAAACTGTAATAACTAGAGCATTTCCTTTAGAAATTACATATATGAGAGGGTCTTATTTGCATCAAAATTATGGTTAGTGCTCTAAAAAACTAAAATGAGGACATATTTTCTGAGTTTTCAAATAGCGATAAAGCACTTTTAAATTATTTGTTATCTTTATGTTTTTTTATTCAGTTGACCACTTGATTAAATGTTGCACTGAGGGGAGAGGATGTGGTGTTACTTGCAGAGCTGCAGACTTTGCAACTGGGGAACCAGGGTGGAGTTTCTGCTTCAGCTCAAGATTTTGTGATTCTGGTCAAATCACTTAATCTCCCCATGTCTACAACCAAAATGAATTTGATCTTGTGTGATGTAACCAATGCTCATGTAAAGCACTCCAATACCTGACAAGTCTGCACTATATAAAACTGCAAAAACGCAACAAATAAGTGTTTTGCACACTTCTGTCATTGGGCTACATGTGGGCTACATCTAGGTGATATTTGTGCTGCATGTTGGGCTCTTTTGTCTCTGGTGGCCATCTTGGGAGATTTATTAGTTATGAAGTTTCCTAATTTCCTCATTTACTGAAGTCTCCTCAGTAGGAAATGCTTTCAGTTTTTTACTTTGGTTCCATCAAGAAAGCATTCAGATGTGTCACACATTTGCCATAAATTCTGAATGTTAGCACTCTAGTTGCTCATTAGATCACTGTAGTAAAGCTACTGCTCACCACGGAAGTCTGCTGCTGGTATTAAAAGTGCATGTTTCAGTCTGCATGTCAGAATTTTTTAATGAAATAGAAGAGGATTTGAGAAGTCACTCAAAATGTGCCCTAATTTTTCTTTCTTCAGCACTAATCATAATTTCTATGGCAAAATGAACCCCCTCATTGTGTTCCTTTTTAAATTAAATGGTTTAAGTGTTACCAGTTTATTCCAATCAAGATGGCTTCAGGTGTGCCATACTTTTGTCATAAGAAAGACAGTAAGCTCTCTAGTTGTTCTTAAGAACACTCTGGGACATTCTGCCATTGGGCTATCCTTGGGCTACATCTGGGTGATATTTGGGCTACATTTGGGCTTTTTTCTCTGGTGGCCATCTTGGGAGAGTTATTTGTTATGAAGTTTCATAATTTCCTCCTTTACTGCAGTCTCCTCAGTAGGAAATACTTTCCGTTTTTTACTTTGGTTCCATCAAGAAAGCATTCAGATGTGTCACACATTTGCCATAAATTCTGAATGTTAGCACGCTAGTTGCTCATTAGATCACTGTAGTAAAGCTACTGCTCACCAGGGACGTCTGCTGCTGGTATTCAAAGTGCATGTTTCACTCTGCATGTCAGAATTGCTTTATGAAATAGAAGAGGATTTGAGAAGTCAAAATGTGCCCTAATTTTTCTTTCTGCAGTACTAATCATAATTTCTATGGCAAAATGAACCCCCTCATTTTGTTCCTTTGCAAATTAAATGTTTTAAGTGCTACCACTTTATTCCAATCAAGATGGCTTCAGGTGTGCCAGACGTTTGTCATAAGTAAGACTTTTAGCGCTCTAGTTGTTCGTTAGAACACTCTGGGACAATCTGTCATTGGGCTATACTTGGGCTACATCTGGGTGATATTTGATCTACAGTTGGGCTCTTTTGTCTCTGGTGGCCATTTTGGGAGACTTATTTGTTATGAAGTTTCCTAATTTCCTCATTTACTACAGTCTCCTAAGTAGGAAATACTTTCAGTTTTTTACTTTGATTCCATCAAGAAGACATTCAGATGTGTCACACATTTGCCATAAATTCAGAATGTTAGCACTCTAATTGCTCATTAGATCACTGTAGTAAAGCTACTGCTCACCAGGGAAGTCTGCTGCTGGTGTTGAAAGTGCATGTTTCAGTCTGCATGTAAGAATTTTTTTATGAAATAGAACAGAATTTGAGAAGTCACTCAAAATGTGCCCTAATGTTTCTTTCTGCAGCACTAATCATACTTTCTATGGCAAAATGAACCCCCTCATTTTGTTCCTTTTTAAATTAAATGTTTTAAGAGTTACCACTTTATTCCAATCAAGATGGCTTCAGTTGTGCAATACGTTTGTCATAAGTAGGACTATTAGCGCTCTAGTTGTTCTTTAGAACACTCTGGGAGCTGCAGTAGAACACAAAGGAATCAACTGACAGTCTCTGCCCTTGTCGGACTTCATTCTCACTTGACTGAGAAAGATAATGTGAATTTACAGAAAATATGCTCTCAGTTTAGCTTATAGATCACCTTCCAAACCTCTGTGGGAAAAGCATGAGAAAATAGTTTTCTCTCAAACATGATTCATGATATCACAGCAGAAGGCTTTTTCACATGGTAAAATCACCTTAGAACACACCACAATTCTTAAAATGAGTATGGTACCATCAACAAATGATTTATAATGTTACTAAAGTCTTAAAACCTTCTATTAACTGCAATGCTTTTTAATGAGGTGCTATCATGTATATTGGTCCCAAGATGGCTGCCAACACTTCTTGGATGAAGTACTGACAGCCAATCAGATCTCACGATGAGATGTGTGGTTAGGCTCCGCCCAGATATATATGTGATTTTGATTTTCTCGGGAACTACTGAACGGATTTACACCATTTAAGCAAAAGGCACGCCTCTGAACCAAGGTCTACCTTTCTGCCAAATTTGGTGTAATTCTGTTCAGCAGTTCGGGCTGTAGCTGCGGCTAAAGGTCCTATGGGAAATTGCATGGGGAAAACACATTTTGGGATCCCCTTTTTTTCTCAGCCCCCGCTACACGAATCATCCTGAGACTTTCAGGATAGGAGCGGACCGGAGCTGGCCAAAAGTTTTGAAAATTTCGCAAAGATTCGTCAACGGGCGCCAAAGTTATTCCAAATAAAATTTTGAAGATTGCCTATGGAAAATAGGTCCTAACTATAACTACCTACTGGTGATATACATATGTAACGATAGATAGATAGATAGATAGATAGATAGATAGATAGATAGATAGATAGATAGATAGATAGATAGATAGATAGATAGATAGACAGACAGACAGACAGACAGACAGACAGACAGACAGACAGACAGACAGACAGACAGACAGACAGACAGACAGACAGACAGACAGACAGACAGACAGACAGATAGATAGATAGATAGATAGATAGATAGATAGATAGATAGATAGATAGATAGATAGATAGATAGATAGATAGCCGTATGGAAGAGTGAGTGGCTGTGTGAACGGTTGTATAAGTGAGTGTGTGGATGTTTGAGTGGTTGTATGGTTGAGTCAGTGGGCTTGTGAGTAGCTGTATGGGCTGGTGAGTAGGTGAGAGTGATTTTATTAGTGTGTGTGTGAGTGGCTGTACTGGTGAATGACCGAGTGTGTCTGGGGTGTATGGACATGTGGGAGGCATGTAAAGGTTAGTGATGGGGTGTGTGTGGGTGGCTGCAAGAGTGAGTGACTGTGTGCATAAGTATTGTCTGGGTGATTGAGTGGGTGTGTCAGGAGTGTATGGGTGAATGATTGGGTATGCGAGAGGAATGTAAAGATTAGTGATGGGGTGTGTGAGGGCCTGTATGGGTGAGTGATTGGGTGCATAAGTGTTGTATGGATATGAGTGACTGTATGGGTGAGTGAGTGAATATGAGTGTCTGTATGGGCGAGTGTGTGCTTGTGTCAATGACTGTATAGGTGCGTAAGTCCATGTGTTAGTATCTATATGAGCAAGTGACTTAATGGGTGAGTGAGTAGGTGAGTGAGTAGCTGTATGTGTGAGTGACAGTATGGGTGTATGAGTGAGTGTTTAAGTGTCTATACCTCTGAATAACTGGATGTGCGAGTGGCTGTATTGGTGAGAGAGTGGTTACATGAGTGGCTATATAAGTGAGTTAGTGGTTGTGTAAGAGGCTATATAAATGAGGGGATCTGTGAGTGGCTCAATGGATCAGTGAGTGTTTTTTTTAGTACTTGTCTGGGTCTGTGAATGGGTATGTGAGTGATTGTGCCTGTATCAGTCTCTGAGAGGGTCCGTGAGGGTTTTTGTGTGGCCAAATGGGGTAGGGGAGCCATGCAGCCCCCCTCGCTGGACCAATTTTAGCACTGGAGACCTTAGTCCCTGGAGCCCGCCCATGTACAAATGAGGGAGGGGGCTGCACAGCCCCCCTAACCAGGCTGATTATAAGCCCCTGGACCCAATGCCCTGGGACCTGGCCATTAACAAATGGGGCAGAGGGGCCATTAGACCGCCCCCCTTGGGCCAATTTTGACCACAGGGACCAGATCCCCAGGGACCCGGCCTTTTATTTTATTTATTTTTGTTAGGGGAGAGGGTCTACTTGGCCCTTCATCCCCAGGCCGATGAATGAATGTATGTGTCCTCCGAAGACCTCTTAGCAATCTTACTGTATGGGACTTACTGGAGGTAACAGGAGGGGTAGTTGGCCCCCAAGAACATCCTTCGAGGCCAGCTATCACTCCTGTTAACTCCAGTAAGTCTCACACAGTGGGTTTGCTGAGAGGTGTTCGGTGGCCATGCCCTCTTTGTCTACCACTTTTCAGACGTGCCTCCTGGTACACTGCTGGTTGAGGGAATTAATCCACTTTTGTCCTCAGGCCCTCAGGAGTACCGTGGAATTCATTCCCCAACCAGGAGCATGCCAGGAGGCGCGTTTGCAGAGTGGTGGAGAAAGGGGGTGCAGCCTCCAAGTCCTCTGAGCAATCCCGCTGTCTGGGACTTACTGGAGGTAACAGAAGGGCTTGATGGCCCCCAAATACCCTCAGCATTCAAGGGGTCTTCATTCCCCAATGATCACCGTGCCAGGAGGCATGTTTGCAGAGTCATGGTAAAGGGGGCGTGGCCTCAGGCAACTTGCGGGAGGTTTTATAAAGTAAATGTTTTTTTAAGGTAAGACCCCCTTCCCTGGGCCGATTTCAGCCCTGGGACCCCATCCCCCAGGGCCAGTCTTTTATGAAATGGGGAGGGGGGCCCAGGTGGCCCACCTTCCTTGGCTGATTACGGCCAAGGGACCCCATCCCCTGGGGCCAGGCTTTTCATTTTTTTCTTTTTTTAAGTTAAAAAGGAAGGGGGTGAACGGGACCCCATCCTCCAGGTCTTGCCTTTTTTAAAAAAGTATTTTGTTTATACATGTGGGGGGCGGCTGCATGATGCCCCCTTCATGGCCGATTTTGGCCCCAAGGACCCATCCCCTGGGGCCTGGCTACACTACTGGGTGTCCTGGTCCCACAGAGGGCACCCAGTTTTTCCAGTTGGGGACTGCAGAGGGAGCCTGACAGTCCCCGTGGTTCAAGCCGGCTCCCCTCCTCCTCCTGGAGCCCCCATTGCTTTCGGACAGGGGGAGTTGCTAACATGCAGCTCCCTCTGTCCAAAAGCAATTCTGCTCTGCTTCGTGCAAGAAAGAGCATTTTCAAAAGAACAGTGTTTGCTATGGCTTGGCAGGAGCGGTACCCCCGTCAATCCATAGCAAACCGCAATGTCCCAGGGGTGGGCATCCCAGAACATTGCTGAAGCACCACCCCGCCAAGATTAGGGGGCCACGCGGCAGGACATTTGTCGAGCCGCACAGTGGAGCACAAACTGGGGATTGAAAGTGGACGCTGTTGGTGGTGGCCCATCTGAGGGCTTCAAAATGGACAGAAATTAGTGCACCATCTGTGGTTTTATTCACCGGGACTTCAATATCCATAATGCCTCTGGACATTTGACCGGCCCATTTGGGGGCGTGATATGGCTATTAAGGATGGAGACCGGCGCACGTATCCATTAATGCGACTGCCTCTGAGGAAGAGAAACACATTGTCAAAACGCGTCAGGTGATTCGCGTTATGGCTGTCTGATGGAAATCGCCAACAGGAGCCTGCTTATACCCCTGATTAAAGGCTTGCCACCTTAAGTTTGTGTCTCGAGTGCTGCTCAATGCGTGGGTAGGCAACTGGAGCGTTGATATTTGACGGCGGCCCGGCAGTCGAGCTTGCACCACCCCACCAAGATTAGGGGGCCACGTGGCAGGACATTTGTCGAGCCGCACAGTGGAGCACAAACTGGGGACTGAAAGTGGACGCTGTTGGTGGTGGCCCATCTGAGGGCTTCAAAATGGACAGAAATTAGTGCACCATCTGTGGTTTTATTCACCGGGACTTCAATATCCATAATGCCTCGGGACATTTGACCGGCCCATTTGGGGGCGTGATATGGCTATTAAGGATGGAGACCGGCGCACGTATCCATTAATGCGACTGCCTCTGAGGAAGAGAAGCACATTCTCGAAACGCGTCAGGCGATTCGCGTTATGGCTGTCTGATGGAAATCGCCAACAGGAGCCTGCTTGTACCCCTGATTAAAGGCTTGCCACCTTCAGTTTGTGTCTCGAGTGCTGCTCAATGCGTGGGTAGGCAACTGGAGCGTTGATATATATATATAAATATATATATTTGTTTTTCAAAGGTCCAGAGCTTTAAGGTCGCACTCAGCTGTCAATTACCATTCCGGTTTTGTTCAAAAAGGAAGCCAGCTTCTGCATACCAGGTTACAAGTCACTTTATTGATCCCAAACGCGTTTCGAGGCAGCAGCCTCTTCTTTCGTGGGCAGACTAAAAATCATGTGACATGGGGTGCATGCGCTTTTGTATACTACCCTCAGTGGGTTCTTTATGGTGCATGCAGGGACATGTAGTACCTTATTCCACGTAACAATTAATTTTTTTGCAGCAATCTTCTTTTTCTTTGAGAAACCCTCCAGTGGACCCCGTCATGCAGGGCAGGCTCATTAATTCCACATTGACAGCGCTGTGTCGCAAGTCGGTAAAGTTCCTGTTTGCGCAGCCTCTTCATTTGTAAGATGGTGCAGACCTTCACGGTTGGACGACCGTGCTAATTAATTGTTTTTCAAAGGTCCAGAGCTTTAAGGTCGCACTCAGCTGTCAATTACCATTCCGGTTTTGTTCAAAAAGGAAGCCAGCTTCTGCATACCAGGTTACAAGTTACTTTATTGATCCCAAATGCGTTTCGAGGCAGCAGCCTCTTCTTCCGTGGGCAGACTAAAAATCATGTGACATGGGGTGCATGCGCTTTTGTATACTACCCTCAGTGGGTTCTTTATGGTGCATGCAGGGACATGTAGTACCTTATTCCACGTAACAATTAATTTTTTTGCAGCAATCTTCTTTTTCTTTGAATAACCCTCCAGTGGGCCCCGTGATGCAGGACAGGCTCATTAATTCCACATTGACAGCGCTGTGTCGCAAGTCGATAAAGTTCCTGTTTGCGCACACTGGAGGGTTTCTCAAAGAAAAAGAAGATTGCTGCAAAAAAAATTAATTGTTACGTGGAATAAGGTACTACATGTCCCTGCATGCACCATAAAGAACCCACTGAGGGTAGTATACAAAAGCGCATGCACCCCATGTCACATGATTTTTAGTCTGCCCACGGAAGAAAAGGCTGCTGCCTCGAAACGCGTTTGGGATCAATAAAGTAACTTGTAACCTGGTATGCAGAAGCTGGCTTCCTTTTTGAACAAAACCGGAATGGTAATTGACAGCTGAGTGCGACCTTAAAGCTCTGGACCTTTGAAAAACAATTAATTAGCACGGTCGTCCAACCGTGAAGGTCTGCACCATCTTACAAATGAAGAGGCTGCGCAAACAGGAACTTTACCGACTTGCGACACAGCGCTGTCAATGTTGAATTAATTAGCCTGTCCTGCATCACGGGGCCCACTGGAGGGTTTCTCAAAGAAAAAGAAGATTGCTGCTAAAAAATTAATTGTTACGTGGAATAAGGTACTACATATCCCTGCATGCACCATAAAGAACCCACTGAGGGTAGTATACAAAAGCGCATGCACCCCATGTCACATGATTTTTAGTCTGCCCACGGAAGAAGAGGCTGCTGCCTCGAAACGCGTTTGGGATCAATAAAGTAACTTGTAACCTGGTATGCAGAAGCTGGCTTCCTTTTTGAACAAAACCGGAATGGTAATTGACAGCTGAGTGCGAACTTAAAGCTCTGGACCTTTGAAAAACAATTAATTAGCACGGTCGTCCAACCGTGAAGGTCTGCACCATCTTACAAATGAAGAGGCTGCGCAAACAGGAACTTTACCGACTTGCGACACAGCGCTGTAAATGTGGAATTAATGAGTCTGTCCTGCATCACGGGGCCCACTGGAGGGTTTCTCAAAGAAAAAGAAGATTGCTGCAAAAAAATTAATTGTTATGTGGAATAAGGTACTACATGTCCCTGCATGCACCATAAAGAACCCACTGAGGGTAGTATACAAAAGCGCATGCACCCCATGTCACATGATTTTTAGTCTGCCCACGGAAGAAGAGGCTGCTGCCTCGAAACGCGTTTGGGATCAATAAAGTAACTTGTAACCTGGTATGCAGAAGCTGGCTTCCTTTTTGAACAAAACCGAAATGGTAATTGACAGCTGAGTGCGACCTTAAAGCTCTGGACCTTTGAAAAACAATTAATTAGCACGGTCGTCCAACCGTGAAGGCCTGCACCATCTTACAAATGAAGAGGCTGATCAAACAGGAACTTTACCAACTTGCGACACAGCGCTGTCAATGTGGAATTAATGAGCCTGTCCTGCATCACGGGGCCCACTGGAGGGTTTCTCAAAGAAAAAGAAGATTGCTGCAAAAAAATTAATTGTTACGTGGAATAAGGTACTACATGTCCCTGCATGCACCATAAAGAACCCACTGAGGGTAGTATACAAAAGCGCATGCACCCCATGTCACATGATTTTTAGTCTGCCCACGGAAGAAGAGGCTGCTGCCTCGAAACGCGTTTGGGATCAATAAAGTAACTTGTAACCTGGTATGCAGAAGCTGGCTTCCTTTTTGAATAAAACCGGAATGGTAATTGACAGCTGAGTGCGACCTTAAAGCTCTGGACCTTTGAAAAACAATTAATTAGCACGGTCGTCCAACCGTGAAGGTCTGCACCATCTTACAAATGAAGAGGCTGCGTAAACAGGAACTTTACCGACTTGCGACACAGCGCTGTGAATGTGGAATTAATGAGCCTGTCCTGCATCACGGGGCCCACTGGAGGGTTTCTCAAAGAAAAAGAAGATTGCTGCAAAAAAATTAATTGTTACGTGGAATAAGGTACTACATGTCCCTGCATGCACCATAAAGAACCCACTGAGGGTAGTATACAAAAGCGCATGCACCCCATGTCACATGATTTTTAGTCTGCCCACGGAAGAAGAGGCTGCTGCCTCGAAACGCGTTTGGGATCAATAAAGTAACTTGTAACCTGGTATTCATAAGCTGGCTTCCTTTTTGAACAAAACCGAAATGGTAATTGACAGCTGAGTGCGACCTTAAAGCTCTGGACCTTTGAAAAACAATTAATTAGCACGGTCGTCCAACCGTGAAGGTCTGCACCATCTTACAAATGAAGAGGCTGCGCAAACAGGAACTTTACCGACTTGTGACACAGCGCTGTGAATGTGGAATTAATGAGCCTGTCCTGTATCACGGGGCCCACTGGAGGGTTTCTCAAAGAAAAAGAAGATTGCTGCAAAAAAATTAATTGTTACGTGGAATAAGGTACTACATGTCCCTGCATGCACCATAAAGAACCCACTGAGGGTAGTATACAAAAGCGCATGCACCCCATGTCACATGATTTTTAGTCTGCCCACGGAAGAAGAGGCTGCTGCCTCGAAACGCGTTTGGGATCAATAAAGTAACTTGTAACCTGGTATGCAGAAGCTGGCTTCCTTTTTGAACAAAACCGAAATGGTAATTGACAGCTGAGTGCGACCTTAAAGCTCTGGACCTTTGAAAAACAATTAATTAGCACGGTCGTCCAACCGTGAAGGTCTGCACCATCTTACAAATGAAGAGGCTGCGCAAACAGGAACTTTACCGACTTGCGACACAGCGCTGTCAATGTGGAACTAATGAGACTGTCCTGCATCACGGGGCCCACTGGAGGGTTTCTCAAAGAAAGAGAAGATTGCTGAAAAAAAAATTAATTGTTACGTGGAATAAGGTACTACATGTCCCTGCATGCACCATAAAGAACCCACTGAGGGTAGTATACAAAAGCGCATGCACCCCATGTCACATGATTTTTAGTCTGCCCACGGAAGAAGAGGCTGCTGCCTCGAAACGAGTTTGGGATCAATAAAGTAACTTGTAACCTGGTATGCAGAAGCTGACTTCCATTTTGAACAAAACCGGAATGGTAATTGACAGCTGAGTGCGACCTTAAAGCGCTGGACCTTTGAAAAACAATTAATTAGCACGGTCGTCCAACCGTGAAGGTCTGCACCATCTTACAAATGAAGAGGCTGCGCAAACAGGAACTTTACCGACTTGCGACACAGCGCTGTCAATGTGGAATTAATGAGCCTGTCCTGCATCACGGGGCCCACTGGAGGGTTTCTCAAAGAAAAAGAAGATTGCTGCAAAAAAATTAATTGTTACGTGGAATAAGGTACTACATGTCCCTGCATGAACCATAAAGAACCCACTGAGGGTAGTATACAAAAGCGCATGCACCCCATGTCACATGATTTTTAGTCTGCCCACGGAAGAAGAGGCTGCTGCCTCGAAACGCGTTTGGGATCAATAAAGTAACTTGTAACCTGGTATGCAGAAGCTGGCTTCCTTTTTGAACAAAACCGGAATGGTAATTGACAGCTGAGTGCGACCTTAAAGCTCTGGACCTTTGAAAAACAATTAATTAGCACGGTCGTCCAACCGTGAAGGTCTGCACCATCTTACAAATGAAGAGGCTGCGCAAACAGGAACTTTACCGACTTGCGACACAGCGCTGTCAATGTGGAATTAATGAGCCTGTCCTGCATCACGGGGCCCACTGGAGGGTTTCTCAAAGAAAAAGAAGATTGCTGCAAAAAAATTAATTGTTACGTGGAATAAGGTACTACATGTCCCTGCATGCACCATAAAGAACCCACTGAGGGTAGTATACAAAAGCGCATGCACCCCATGTCACATGATTTTTAGTCTGCCCACGGAAGAAGAGGCTGCTGCCTCGAAACGCGTTTGGGATCAATAAAGTAACTTGTAACCTGGTATGCAGAAGCTGGCTTCCTTTTTGAACAAAACCGGAATGGTAATTGACAGCTGAGTGCGACCTTAAAGCTCTGGGCCTTTGAAAAACAATATGTATATATATATATAATCTACTGGCGGCCGCCATTAGATAGTTATAGTTAGGGCCTATTTTCCATAGGAAATCTGCAACATTCTATTCCCAATAAGTCTGGCGCCGATTGATGAATCTTCGTGAAATTTTGCAAACTTTTGGCAAGCTCCGCTCCGCTCCTACCCTGAAAGTTTTGTGGTGATTCGTCAAGCAGGGGCTGAGAAAAAAGGGGGGTCCCAAAACACATTTTCCCCATGCAATTTCCCATAGGATCAGTTGTCGCAGCTACATCCCGAACCGCTGAACGGAATGACACCAAAGAGGTAGTCCTCAGTTCGGACTCGTGCCTTCTGCATAAATGGTGTGAATCTGTTCAGTAGTTCCTGAGAAAATGAGGGTAAAAAAGTTAGTGATATCTATGGCCGGGGAGGATCCGCGGACCCTACCCGCACCGTAAGCGCACCCTCCCCGAACCGAGCACGCACCCTCCCGATCGCACACTGAATGCTAATTAGCTGTCAAGTGTCTCTCTACATTCGAAACCAGGAACTGTTGGCGGCCATTTTCTGCCTCGGTAGAAGCGAGGCTGAAGAAGCAATGGGAATAAGTGTGTAAAACATATAAAGGGGGCAGAGTGGAAATACTCTGACCCTCTAGAGGTGCTTAGGGGGTCCCAGAAAGACCCCCTGAGGCCCCCTTTTTTGTTTTTTTTAAACTGCGAAATACGCGCACGGTGCACGCATCCTAACGCGTTGGGTGCACGGATTCTCTCGCGTTGGGTGCGTGGATCCACGGCAATGTTTTTTGAAAAAAGACAAGAAATCATTGGTTGTATGAATACATTCTACACTGAAAGGTAGGGTGTATATTTCTGGTTTTTTAAAGGTATGATTCTTATTGGTTAACAAAAATAGATTGTAAGGACCATTATATATGATAAGCTGATATGTTGAAAAGTCAAGCACACTTGCTGTCTTGTTTAGTAACATTGTGTGCTGAACTTGTGACCAGTGAGCTCAGTGCAGTGTTCCATGACCTGTTTCTATGGTGACAGGCAGAAAGCAGATTGGGGGAAGGGCTGCAATGTATTTCAGTTGGAAAGGGTTGAAATGTTTAACCAACAGATGTGTGTTTGCTTTTCAGTTTATATGTGAAGGATTGTGATTTGATGTTTACATGTATATGTGTGGAAAATGAAAGGGAAACTTTTCCATTCTTTGTTTTTGCTGAGAGGTGCACAGTGCAGAGATTCTGTAAAATAAAATATGGTGAGTGATTGATATACTTCTTAATCTACAAAAGAACTTGAAAGATGAGTTATTTAATTGTGAGGTGATGTATGTAGAGTATTTTGATTTCAATCAGACTAATGTATTTCTCCTGCTAAAGTGTAGGGAGTACTTTTTTTCTCTACAATGTGTGTGCATGTAGAAACCATTCTGTGATATGCATTTGTGTTTTTCATGTGTTTGTAGACAGATAACTGTGCTGTTTTTATATTTTGGTAGAATTAGAAACCAGTCATTGTTTATGAATTTGTGAAATGAGTTATGTTATGTTTCTCTACTAAAATGTAGTACTACTTCTAGATGAAGAAATGTGTTTTGGTATAGTGCAAGGGATAGTGTTGTTTGTCTAGAATCACACAGTGAGTCTGTGTGCATTTGGGAACCACTGTGAGAGAAGCATTTGGTAACATCGTGTATTTGCTGACAGATAACTGTTTTAACTTGTCATGTTGTCAAGTTTTAGTAGCATTAGAAGTAGGCCTGGGCGAAAATTTCGTTCCGTTCGCGGAAATTGCAATAATTTGACATTTTCGCGTTCCGCGGAGAGCACGAAAATGTCAAAATTTCCGCATTCCGCAGCTTGATGATAATTTGTTTCTTGCTTGCGCTGTAAAATAATACATTCTCGTGCGCGCGCGATCGCCTTACCTGAATCCCTGCGTTCGCCGACAAGTTTTCTTGATCCGGTCGCGTTCTCCATGAGATGTTGTATTGTTTTTAGCCATTTGCGCTGTCTCGCGACAGTTCACGCCCGCATTGACGTCATGCGTTGCGCGATCACGTCTTTCTTCTCGCGATCATGCACCGTGAGACAACTGAAAACAAGATGGCCGCGCCCGCGAGCAACCACATGGGTAAGTTGGCGAGCCGCAACCATGCAGAAAATCTCGCGAATATGCAGGAAAAAAACTTACGCATCTTCGCGATATTTCCGCGTGTTTGCGATAATTTTGAACATTTTCGCGATAATTTGCAAAAGTGGATTTCGCAAATTCTGCCCACCCCTAATTAGAAGACAGTTATGGCTTATGCTTTCATTAAATGAGTCAGGCATTGAAAGTAAATTGCAGTCGTGAAATATGTAGATTGTGTGCAGTTCCCTTACCACTTGCACTGTAGTGAATGAGTTTTGGTAAACTCCTAGGGATAGTGGTGCTTGTCTAGAATCACACTGTGAGTTAGTGTGTATTTGGGATCAGTGTGAGAGAAGCATTTGGTAACATCATGTATTTGCTGACAGATAACTGTTTTAAAACATGTCATGTTGTGAAGTTTTAGTAGCATTAGAATCCAGTCTTTGCTTATGCGTTGATTAAATGAGTCATGCTTTGACATTGATGTGCTGTACTTAAATATGTAGATTGTGTGCAGTACCATTAACTCTTCCAGACTAGTGAATGAGTTTTGGTAAACTCCTAGGATAGTGTTGCTTGTCTAAAATCACACTGTGAGTCTGTGTGCATTTGGGTAAGGATTGTGAGATAAGCATTTGGTAACATCGTGTATTTGCTGACAGATAACTGTTTTAAAACCGGTCATGTTGTCAAGTTTTAGTAGCATTAGAAGCCAGTCTTTGCTTATGCTTTGGTTAAATGAGTCAGGCTTTGACACAAAAGTGCAGTCCTGAAATATGAAGATTGTGTGCAGTTCCCTTACCACTTCCACAGTAGTGAATGATTTTTGGGAAACTCCTGGGTATAGTGGTTGTTGTCTAGAATCACACTGTGAGTGTGTGTGCATTTGGGAACCACTGTGAGAGAAGCATTTGGTAACATCGTGTATTTGCTGACAGATAACTATTTTAAAACCTGTCATGTTGTCAAGTTTTAGTAGCATTAGAAGCTAGTCATTGCTTAAGCGTTGATTAAATGAGTCAGGCATTGACACTAAAGTGCAGTCGTGAAATATGTAGATTGTGTGCAGTTCCCTTACCACTTCCACTGTAGTGAATGAGTTTTGGTAATATGCTAGGGATAGTGTTGTTTGTCTAGAATCACACTGTGAGTCTGTGTGCATTTGGGAACCACTGTGAGAGAAGTGTTTGGTAACATTGTGTATTTGCTGACAGATAACTGTTTTAAAACATGTCATGTTGTCAAGTTTTAGTAGCATTAGAAGACAGTTATGGCTTATGCTTTCATTATATGAGTCAGGCATTGACAGTAAATTGCAGTTGTGAAATATGTAGATTGTGTGCAGTTCCCTTACCACTTGCACTGTAGTGAATGAGTTTTGGTAAACTCATAGGGATAGTGGTGCTTGTCTAGAATCAGACTGTGAGTTAGTGTGTATTTGGGATCACCGTGAGAGAAGCATTTGGTAACATCATGTATTTGCTGACAGATAACTGTTTTAAAACCTGTCATGTTGTGAAGTTTTAGTAGCATTAGAATCCAGTCTTTGCTTATGCGTTGATTAAATGAGTCATGCTTTGACACTGATGTGGTGTACTTAAATATGTAGATTGTGTGCAGTACCATTAACTCTTCCAGACTAGTGAATGAGTTTTGGTAAACTCCTAGGATAGTGTTGCTTGTCTAAAATCACACTGTGAGTCTGTGTGCATTTGGGTAAGGATTGTGAGAGAAGCATTTGGTAACATCGTGTATTTGCTGACAGATAACTGTGTTAAAACCGGTCATGTTGTCAAGTTTTAGTAGCATTAGAAGACAGTTATGGCTTATGTATTCATTAAAAGAGTCAGGCATTGCCAGTACATTGCAGTCGTGAAATATGTAGATTGTGTGCAGTTCCCTTACCACTTGCACTGTAGTGAATGAGTTTTGGTAAACTCCTAGGGATAGTGGCGCTTGTCTAGAATCACACTGTGAGTTAGTGTGTATTTGGGATCAGTGTGAGAGAAACATTTGGTAACATCATGTATTTGCTGACAGATAACTGTTTTAAAACCTGTCATGTTGTGAAGTTTTAGTAGCATTAGAATCCAGTCTTTGCTTATGCGTTGATTAAATGAGTCATGCTTTGACACTGATGTGCTGTACTTAAATGTGTAGATTGTGTGCAGTACCATTAACTCTTCCAGACTAGTGAATGAGTTTTGGTAAACTCCTAGGATAGTGTTGCTTGTCTAAAATCACACTGTGAGTCTGTGTGCATTTGGGTAAGGATTGTGCGAGAAGCATTTGGTAACATCGTGTATTTGCTGACAGATAACTGTTTTAAAACCGGTCATGTTGTCAAGTTTTAGTAGCATTAGAAGCCAGTCTTTGCTTATGCTTTGATTAAATGAGTCAGGCTTTGACACAAAAGTGCAGTCCTGAAATATGAAGATTGTGTGCAGTTCCCTTACCACTTCCACAGTAGTGAATGATTTTTGGGAAACTCCTGGGTATAGTGGTTGTTGTCTAGAATCACACTGTGAGTGTGTGTGCATTTGGGAACCACTGTGAGAGAAGCATTTGGTAACATCGTGTATTTGCTGACAGATAACTATTTTAAAGCCTGTCATGTTGTCAAGTTTTAGTAGCATTAGAAGCTAGTCATTGCTTATGCGTTGATTAAATGAGTCAGGCATTGACACTAAAGTGCAGTCGTGAAATATGTAGATTGTGTGCAGTTCCCTTACCACTTCCACTGTAGTGAATGAGTTTTGGTAATCTGCTAGGGATAGTGTTGTTTGTCTAGAATCACACTGTGAGTCTGTGTGCATTTGGGAACCACTGTTAGAGAAGTGTTTGGTAACATTGTGTATTTGCTGACAGATAACTGTTTTAAAACATGTCATGTTGTCATGTTTTAGTAGCATTAGACGACAGTTATGGCTTATGCTTTCATTATATGAGTCAGGCATTGACAGTAAATTGCAGTTGTGAAATATGTAGATTGTGTGCAGTTCCCTTACCACTTGCACTGTAGTGAATGAGTTTTGGTAAACTCCTAGGATAGTGTTGCTTGTCTAAAATCACACTGTGAGTCTATGTGCATTTGGGTAAGGATTGTGAGAGAAGCATTTGGTAACATCGTGTATTTGCTGACAGATAACTGTTTTAAAACCGGTCATGTTGTCAAGTTTTAGTAGCATTAGAAGCCAGTCTTTGCTTATGCTTTGATTATATGAGTCAGGCTTTGACATAAAAGTGCAGTCCTGAAATATGAAGATTGTGTGCAGTTCCCTTACCACTTCCACAGTAGTGAATAATTTTTGGTAAACTCCTAGGTATAGTGGTTGTTGTCTAGAATCACACTGTGAGTCTGTGTGCATTTGGGAACCACTGTGAGAGAAGGATTTGGTAACATTGTGTATTTGCTGACAGATAACTAATTTAAAACCTCCCATGTTGTCAAGTTTTAGTAGCATTAGAAGCTAGTCTTTGCTTATGCGTTGATAAAATGAGTCAGGTTTTGACACTA
Organism: Triturus cristatus; assembly: GCF_964204655.1. Classification (NCBI taxonomy): domain Eukaryota; kingdom Metazoa; phylum Chordata; class Amphibia; order Caudata; family Salamandridae; genus Triturus; species Triturus cristatus. Next base: position 431,730,232 of record NC_140588.1, read on the forward strand.
AGTTGAGTACCATGTACTATTCTGTTCACTGTGGCAGAACTGAAAATTTAAAAGTTTTACCTAAGCACTGTCCTAGAAGTAGTCTAAATATTTAGTCAGTTTTTAAGTACAAAATAGATTTCTTCAAATGTCTATGCAGTATGCATGTAGTGTTCTAACATACTATACACTTGTCTTTTACACCTTCAATTCCCTAGTCAGTATCCATACACTTCCAGGAAACATCCTGTCACTTCCTTTGCAGTCCTCTAGAGACCCATTCAACAGCATGTACTAATCCATTCACCGTGCCAAAACCCAAACACTTATAAATTCACCAAGACACTCTCTTTCCAGTACACTAATGATTCAGTCACTGCCTAAGTATTCATGCACTGAGCCAGGTCTTAGCACATGGACTTCTTCAAACCCCTATCCACTATGCATGCAGTCCTCTAACCACCTACACACTTGTCTTTCACACCTTCAATTCCCCAGTCAGTATCTGTTCACTTCCAGCAAACACCCTGTCACTGCCATTGCACTCCTCTAGTGACCCATTCAGCATCATGTACCAATCCATTCACTGCGCCAAACCCTAATAAATTCACCCAGGCACTCTCCTTACAGTACTCTAATCATTCAGTCAGTACCCAAGTACTCATCCAGAGACCCAGGCCCTAGTATATGGACTGCTTCAAACCCTTATCCACTATGCATGCAGTCCTCTAACCACCTACACAATTGTCTTTCACACCTTCAATTCCCTAGTCAGTATCCATACACTTCCAGGAAATACCCTGTCACTCCCTTTGCAGTCCTCTAGTGACCCATTCAGCACCATGTACTAATCCATTCACTGTGCTAAAACCCAAACACTTATAAATTCACCAAGATACTATCTTTGCAGTACTCTAATCATTCAGTCAGTGCCTAAGTATTCATACACTGAGCCAGGCCTTAGCACATGGACTGCTTCAAACCCCTATGCACTATGCATGCAGTCTTCTAACCACCTACACACTTGTCTTTCACACTTTCAATTTCCTAGTCAGTATCCATACAGTCCAGCACTTGTCACTGCGTTTGCACTCCTTTAGTGACCCATTCAGTACCAAGTACTAATCCATTCCCTGTGCGAAAAGCTTAGCACTTATAAATTCACCTAGGCACTCTCCTTGCTGTACTCTAGTCATTCAGTCAGTACCCAAGTAGTCAAGCAGTGAGCCCTTAGCACATGGACTGCTTTAAATGCCTATGCAGTATGGATGCAGTCCTCTAATCACCTACACAGTTGTGTTTCACACTTTCTACTCCCTAGTTAGTATTCATACTCTTCCAGCAAACACCCTGTCACTCACCCAGTGTGTCTCCTTATAGTACTGTAATCATTTAGTCAGTTAGCATGTAGTCTTTTAGTGAGGTAGGCTTTAGGGCATGAACTGCTTCAAAGTAGTATGCAGTATGCATGTAGTGTTTTAACATTTGTCACACTTGTGGTTCAGGGCTATAGTTTCTTAGTCAGTTTTTATATAACATGTGTTTGTACAGTAATGGAATAGTATAAATTTGAAAGTTATTAATATACATTTATTTGTGATTCTTTTTTACAGATACAGAACAGGAGTGTTTCTCATCTGTTTGCACTCTTCTCGTGCAAGATTGTTTGGATGATGTGTTTCATCATACTTGCTGTGCCGCACGAGTATTTTTTGTTAGGATCCCCTCGTAACAGAACTCTTTGGCAAAGCTTGCGAGTGACGAAGGTGGCATTGGTCTTTGATTGCCCCTTGGGAAAAGTAAAAAATGTCCTCACCACTGAAGAAAAACATTGTGGGCGTGGTGCCTTCTGCAAAACAATTTCCTCAGATTCGGTAAATATTTTAAAGCGGCAACATTTACAGTTTTTGTAAGTTAAACTTATAAAATTTTGTTAGCTGTATGCATTTTATATATCTGTGATTTGTTTCTTGTGGTATTTTGTTGAGAATACCATGTTGTTTTTTTTTTTAACAATCTTTCTGATTTTCCAGGTCTGTCGTCGACATCCATGGTCCCCACAGGAGTGTTCCGCCTTGTTGTTTTGTATAATTGTTGTTACATTTTGTTTATTAGTTTATTGTTCATATATATGTTAATAAAAAAATAAAGTTTGAAAATAGTTTATCGTTTATATATTTATTATTATAAAAAATAAAGTTTGAAAAAAAATTAATAACGTTTTTGGTTGTTCTCTTAACTGCTGTGTGACTCTTTCTCGTTCTTATTACTGTTATTTGATGGAGTCCACCATGGTGTTAAATGTTGGGGCACTTTTCGCTGGAATACTGGTGATATCTGCAGTTTGCACCAACTTCTGAATAGTTTGTTAGATTTATCTCAACTTTACTTCCGTTAAAGTGCTGATAATGAAATGGAGAGTAGCCGTTCCCGTGCAAAAAGACACGAGGTGCACCTTTCCGATTTATTCTAAATACTAAAATCCTGTATTGAATTGCACTGAGGTATTGGCTGCACTTACAGTGCACACACAAAATCTATTAAGAAATCTCATTGTATTTATATTGATTGGGAATAGTGCGTCAGGTGCTGGATCTTGACGAGATACACTGCTCAGTTCGTATATTGTTCTGCACACGAAAAAAATCACATAACAACTTTCACACCAATTGCAATGCGAAACAAATCCCGGCGATAAGACACGTTAGCACCAGGGATTTTACACCTGCTTTCTGCTGGTGTTAAGCAGGACAACTACCTGCACCATGAAAGGGAACACAGCCAAGAGCCACACCAGAACAGCCACAGGTGCCATAGAGTCAATGAGCATGATACAGGGATACCCATGAGGGCCAGAAGACTCATCTCAACAACTCCAGGACCGCCAATGCCCCCCAAACCCACATCTTAGTAAGTGTGTCCCTGTGGTCATTGTCTTAGCATGATAGGCACAAGCCCTGCAACATCACAGTGTGCTGTCACCTCAGCGTTGGCAGTGTGCCTGGATGTGTAGCTACGCAAGCATCCTCCTGCATGCACAACTGGCATGTGCTGGTCTGGGGTTCACAGGTCAGTGCAGGGGTGTGCCTATCCTGCAAGGGGAACGGTGTGTCTCGGACATGTCCGTGTACAAGAAGTGCGGTAAGTGTGTCTCTGTGTTCTGGTGTGGCCTGCTACAAGAGCCGCAGCAGTCGATGTTGTAAAGTGGCATGCACCACCTCCAAACGGCACTGTGATGGTATAGTTGGAATGTAGCAGGACATGCGCAAATAGGCATTACAATGGTGTGCCGTACGAGTGCACGAGATACAACAGTGCACCGTACAAAAGTGTGAAGCTCGTGGGAGGGAGGAGCAGCCGTTTGGCAACAAAGCACACAGTGAACTTGACCATGTGCCACATGCTGGGCATCTCATCCATGATGACCACAGTCGCAGACATCCCACAACACCAACGACTGGCCTTTGTACACATCCTGTATGAATGCAGCGTGGTTTTCACTTCTATGCTCGTCCAGTGGTGTGATGTTGGCGGGTTGTGTGACTTGTGCTCCTTGTTGGTGTGTTTCATTTTGGCCAGTGTTAGTCTATATGTGTGTTGTACTTAATTGTGCATGTGTGCCATTCTGCCCATCTCCCCCTCCCCCCACTCCCTGCTTCTTCCTCTTCCTGGTGCTGTTGTGTCTATAATTTTGTTGCTCCACACATAAATACATGTAAAGAATAAATTAGAATAGTTCTTTGATTCTTTTAGGTTTTCAAAACTTCTCTATTGGTTTCTTTTTAATTTTCCATATGAACCGTTTTTTTAATATTCAACAACACATAGAAGTCAGAAGTGCAACGTATTCTATCAACACACTTTCTAGAACATTCTACAACACGTGCAGGTTAAAAGTTCATCAATTTTTTAAAACTTAACGATATTTTTTTGTAACATTTTCTTGAACATTTAACGACACGTGCAGGTTAAAAGTTGACGATTGTTTTAAGTTCAAACCGTGCCTTCCAAATGCAAGTAGCAGGTGTGGTTGAGCTGAGCAAATTTTATCCTATGATATGTACTCCACGTTGAAACTGCTTTTTCTTAACCAATCACAAAGATGCTTTTCCACAAAACTAATGTGCACCCTACTTTTAAAAAAGAATGCTTTTCATGATATCTTTAGAGATAAGTTATAGATAGGAATTAGCATTTAAAAAACCTTTGAAATTCACTGAAAAAACCATAGGTTTCATGCACGTTATAGTTAGGAATTGGCATTTAAAAAACCTTTTAAATTCACTGAAAAAACCATAGGTTTCAGGCACGTTATAGTTAGGAATTAGCATTTAAAAAACCTTAGAAATTCACTGAAAAAACCATAGGTTTCAGGGGCGTTATAGTTAGCTGGACATTTCCCTCATACAAAACCCTAGAAATTCCCGTTATAGTTAGTTCAGCTAACTAGAACTCGCGCCCCCGCAATGCACTGCTGATGACGTCACATATTACATCACTCATGACATGGTCAGAGACATCACTGATGACATCTCAAATGACATCACTGATGACATCACTGATGACGTCATCCATGTGATAAATTACTGCATCTTCTCACACCCTAATTTAACCGTTGATACACCGACTCGAAATTTCAGACGTCCATTCTCAAAACCATAGATACTCCAATACCAATAACTACATACCCACTTATTAACTCTTAGGTCTACATACACCTCCACTCATTCACCTGTACAGTCACTCATACTTACAGTCATTCCGTACAAGACTATCATATGCATTTATACACCTACATAGACACTCACACACCACCAATCATCCATAGAGGTACTCTCACACCTAGTCAGTCATGCAAATAATTAATTACACTCCCAGTTACTCACCTATGCAGTTATACACACTCAAGTTCACTTACTCATAAAAATAGTACCACATTCTTACGCTCTTATACAATCATTGATACAAGCACACACTCATCCATACAGCCACTCTCACAATCACACACTCTCACATATACCCACTTATATACTCTTACACGCATATATACTGCCTTTCTCATATGTAGTTAGTCCCAAATGTACCACTGAGATATACATTTAATCCCTAACACACCCATACATACACTCACTCAACCATACAGTTCATCACAGATGCACTCTTAAAACCATGCACCCATAGAATCACCCACTCACACATCTATGCACAGAGTCACACACAGCCTACGCACACAAACACTCAGGCACCCATACAGATACTCAGACAACCAATCAATAACCCATATAGACACTCATATAGCTATTCACAAAACCATGCAGCCACTTATACACCAACACACAGACACATACAGACATTCACACAGTTTAGTCACTAGTCTGTAGTAAGATACATTTAATGACTCACTTATAGAGTCAGTTACACACCTACAAAATCATCCATTCACACACTTGTACACCCACTCATTCTTCAACAGGCCTTTCCCTATATATAGTAAACATATTAAAACTTTACAGAAACACATACTCACTGGATGACGTCATCACTGATGTCATTTGAGATGTCATCAGTGATGTCATCAGTGATGTCACTGACCATGTCATGAGTGAAGTAATATGTGACGTCATCAGCAGTGCATTGCGGGGGCGCGAGTTATAGTTAGCTGAACTAACTATAACAGGGGAATTTCTAGGGTTTTGTACGAGGGAAATGTCCAGCTAACTATAACACCCCTGAAACCTATGGTTTTTTCAGTGAATATATATATATGTATATATATATATCTTTGGAACAACTTGGCAGTGTCCCCCACCAGAGTATCCACAGCACAGAGGGATTCCACAGCACGGCAAGGCAAGTAATTTAATTTGTATTTATTTCATTTTTATCTTTTGACACCAGGTGCAAAAACAACAGGGACGGTCGACGCGTTTCGGCAGATGCCTTCAACTGGATATCAATATATATCAAACCATGGTGGGAGCCCAGCCACGACTGGTTTCAAAGCTGAGGAGCAACAGACTACAGGCTTTTTCTGTTCCCTGTGATCTTGGATCAGTATCACAAGGGCAAAGCCCTTGCGTTTGTGACACTATAGAATAAAAGTTTTAGCATAATCAGATAGCCCTAAAGCAGGTACAGACGTCAGGGCCTGTTTTGTTTCAGCCCCATAAAGAGGCTTTTCTAGCCTCTTTAAGGGGCTCAGGGGTGTGTTTCCTGACACTTTTGGAGGGGATTTGCCATTGCAACATTGCTCAGGATCCATTATCTGCAGCTATACCTAAGAAAATTCTTACCAGGGAGACAGTCACTGAAAGGGCAACTTGCAATAGACTTCAATGAAACTCAGGTGACAGGTGACACTCGCAGGCTGAAATGTTATGACCAAGTTATCACACTAGGGGAGGCAAAACTGCAGTTTCTACATAGTGTAAACAGGAGTCCCTTTCGGTGGAGGTTCGCTAAGTTTATGTTTCATAGCTCTCATCACTGTTTCCTCACACACACACACACACATGCACGTGCACTCACACACACACACACACACCCACGTGCATGCACACACACACACACGCACACACACACACACACACACACACACACACACACACACACACACACACACACACACACACACACACACACACATGACTACCAGCCTTGTGCCCACAGCTTTATAAATTAAGTAGGAGTTGACATGGAGTGGGAAACAGGGCAGGGACTCCTTCAGACATTTTTCAACTCATCTCATGGGGAGGGGGGAGGTATTGTATGCGCACATAGCTGCATTTATTTGTATTTGTATTTTTTGTATTTGTAAGGTGCATAAATCACCCGTAGGTTTCATAGCGCCAGCAGATACTCAGTTAGGTAGACACGTGGTCAGGCAGTGCTAGAATAGCCAGGTTTTTAGGTTTCATCTGAACTTCTGGTGATTAGGTTCTAGCCTGATGGATAAAGGTAGAATGTTCCGGGTCTCTGGGGCTATTTTAGAGAAGGATCTTTCCCCGTTTCTAACTGTGCGCACTTTGGGAACAGTAAGGAGGTGCCTGCTAGTAGATCTGAGTGTTCTAGTCGGGCGGTAATCTGTCAGCTTTTTAGCTAGGTATGTTGGCCCATGACCGTTGAGAGTCTTTTGGACCAGGCAGCATAGTTTGAACTTAATGTGTTTTTTTATGGGGAGCCAGTGTAATGACCTAAGACAGGGGGCAGAGGGGGTACTGGTGGGAAGGTCGAGAGAACATCCTGGCTGCAGTGTTTTGCAGGACCTGGAGTTTAGTCAGGAGGGCTTCGTTTATGGAGACGAAAAGTGCATTGCCGTAGTCCAGGCGGCTTATGATTAGTCCCTGCACTAAGGGCATGCGGGAAGGGAGGGGAATCCATTTAAAGATATTCTTAAGATTTCGCATGAGCCCGAAACTGGTGCGTACTACGTTGTTAATGTGGTCTTCCATGGAAAGTCTGTTATCTAACATTATCCCCAGGTTCTGGGCTGCAGACTTAGGTGGGGGGCAGGGGCCTAAGGCCGGCCACCACCATTCATCTGTCCAGTGTTTGTGTGCATTTCCAAAGAGCAATATCTCCGTTTTGCCTGCATTGAGTAACAAATAGTTGTTTGTCATCCAATCTTTTATTGAAAGCATACATTGTTGGAATCTAAATGTGATGTTGGTGGAGTCAGGTCCTAGGGTAATTAGCAGCTGTGTGTCGTCTGCATAAGAAACGGTTTCAAAGCCATGTGCTTTGATCACCTTTGCTAGTGGGGACACGTATAAATTGAAGAGCGTTGGACTTAGTATGGATCCTTGGGGGACACCTTTATCGATTTCCTGATTTTTTGAGGAGAATTTTCCTATTTGTACCTTTGAGAGCCGCCCAGTCAGGTAGCTCTTTATTCAAAGTAGGGCTGAGCCCTCAACACCGACCTCAGCTAGGCATTTTAGGAGAATGTTATGTGAGATGGTGTCGAAGGCAGCAGACAGATCAAGTAAAATCAGGATGGTGGATTGTCTTGAATCAAGGGCCAGTCTCATATTGTCCACGATTTCAAGTAGGGCTGTTTCAGTGCTATGAAATGCTCTGAATCCTGATTGGGAAGAATCTAACAGCTTATTATCTTCTAGATATTTGTATAGTTGGCTGTTTAACAGGGATTCCATGACCTTACCAAACAGTGGCAGGAGAGAGATTGGGCGATAGTTTAAAGGTTGTTTAGGGTCGGCAGAGGATTTTTTTAAAATAGGTCTGATGATGGCCTCTTTCCAGTGAGAAGGTAGCGTAGAGTGGGATAATGAGAGGTTAAGGGTTCTAGTAAGGTTGGGGTAAAAGCTGACGCAATGTTATAATTTGAGACAATGCCGGATCGGCTAGGGAACCTGATTTAATTCTATTTATTGTGAGGGCTACTTCTTCCTCTGTAAATGTGTGGAATTCCTTAAGAACAGTGGTGTGAGTGGATAGAGATGTATTGATTGTTTGCTCAAATAACGAATCAGTAGGGATCGTGTCAGTGGGTTGGGGGAATAATTTATGAATGTCGTTGATTTTATTATAAAAAAAGGATGAGAGAGTGTTGACCCATTCTTGGGTCATAGTTATTGAAGGCTGGCATGAAGGGGGGTTTGAGAATTCCTTGACTATTTTGTATAGTTCTCTGTGAGAGTTTGCAGCCTGGTTTATCCTGTTCCCCAGATAAACTTTTTTGGCTAAGGCTATAGCATTCATGTATTGCCAGTGAGATTTTTTATATTGTTGTCTGTCAGTTATATTTTTGGTGCGTCGCCATTTGCGTTCGTCTGCCCTGACAGCAAGTTTAGTCTGGGGTAAAACATGGTGAGATTTTGTTTGGACATCTGGTCAATTTTCTAGGGGCAATGGTGTCTAAGAATATGGTAATAGCGAGATCTAAATCAATTGCTGCCTGGTTCGGGTCGGTAAGCTTAGTAATGGGGGAGGGGAAAAAATGTGTAGAAAAAGAATCTAGGCTGATCTTATCCCAGGGTCTGCTCAGATTCAGTTCTTTCCTGGGTTGGGGTTGAGTTGAGTTTACATGGATGTGAAACCTAATTATATAGTGGTCTGACCAAAGGACTGGAAAAAGCTGGTCAATCTCCACTTTATGTGAATTTGTGAATAGGAGATCTAGGGAGTGACCCGCGGTATGGGTGGGGCCGGCCACCAGTTGTTTTAGGCCTAGCGAATTCATGCTGGTGATAAGGTCACTAGTGTGGGGGCCTTGTAATAATTCAGCGTGGTAGTTGAAGTCCTCTAATAGAAGAAAGTTACCAGAGGACAGAGCATGTGGTGCAATAGTTTCGGTAAGCTTATTGACAAGATTAGGTTTGTTTCCGGGGGGCCTGTAGAGGAGGGCGCCTTTCCAAGACTCCTTACTCCCTAACTCTATTGTGAAGGTGCAGATTTTACCCCAATCTGCTTGATGGGTGTCTATGAGATGTAATTTAATGTTAGACCTATGGGCAATTGCAATTCCTCCTCCTCTTCTGTCTGTCCTGTCTAATCTAGTCATTTTATAGTCCAGGGGGAGGGCAACTGCAATGTCAGGTAATGATGAGTCTAGAAGCCAGGTTTCTGTGATAAAGAATAGGTCTGGTTTATCTGCGTCTAGTAGAGACCAGATTTCTAGTGCGTGCTTAGGGAGGGACCGAGCATTGCACTACAGGCATGTTAGGTGCTTAGATGTTGGAGGGGTGGAATCTATTTCGGGGTATTTAGTGCTGCTGCTTTAGTTTGTTGCCGGCTTAGCGAGGGGGGCTGGGCTGCAAGGCTATTGATCGGGAGGGCAGGTGTGTTATCTGGTGGGCTGTGGGCAGTGTGAGCTGTGTTCAAGGAGTGGAGCTCCTGGCTTGAATATTTGAGAATAGCCATTAGCGGTATGTGAGGAGAAGATTCCAGGCAAAAACGGACAGGGTGCCTGACGTCTGGCGACGGTCAGGTGCGGATGGGTGCAGACGGGCTTGCCTTTGGCACGCCGCTGGTGTGCCACTGCGCGTGTCCGCTCTGCGCACTTGCTTTTAAGCCTGGAGTGGGCGGGACCGCATCAGCAGTGTGTGGAGCGCTGACCTTGCGTTCCACGCAAGGAAGTGAGTATTTTGTGCAAGTTGGTGTTTTGCCCCTCCATATAATCGGCACAAGCCGCGACGGACCAGGGGGACACCAGAGATACGAGTGAGCAGCAGGTGACAGTAAGAACAATTTTACATTTAAAAACACATAAAAGGTTTCGCTAAAAACTCTGACAGAGTCAGTGCTGCCTAACCTTCGCAATCTGGGTGGTTCTGTTTCCAACATTTGGCCAACCTTTGGCTGTGCCCATGGGGGGGTAGCAAAAGAACTGGGGCAGTTAGTTTAGAGGGCCTCTTCATCTCACAATTCATCTTTTAAGGGTCTATGCTATGGGTCCTAGCACTCCTGCCTGTGGTTCCATTTTCCACACTATTTCCAGAGCTCCCTCTTTCTGAACCATGGATGTGCACAGACCCAATCTCAGTGGTTGGACTTCTCACATTTTTACCTACCCCACCTCTGTATTATTCCTCATCTCCACCCTGCACAATACAAATTGTTCGCACTTTTATCGAATTACAAACAAATGCAAGATAATATATGCAAAGCAAACAAGCAGGGTAACTATGGTATATGCAGTTAGACTTCACCTACATTTGGTTCAACATGCTCATGCTGTCTGGCCGAATCACCAGATGTAGCGCTGGATGTACTTCACCCCAGTCCACCTGGAGCAATCTCTCCCTTACTTTGGGTGCCTGAAGTTGTTGTGTGAAATTTGGTCCAGTGCTCTCCTGTTTGCGTGGTAATTAGAAGTACCAGCATATAAAGCACTCAGTTCTATAAATGAAAACACAACATTTGGGATAGCGACAAGAGGTCTAACATGGGTTAAATGCAAATATAGCCAGCAAGCATTCAGAATAAGCAAGGCAACTTCCATTTCACTAACCAGAGCATTACAATAGATCTGTTGGTGCATGCAATGCTAAAATAAAGATATTTTGGTACCACAGTAGTAAAAGAGAATACAGAATTGGGTTGATGACCTCAGCATTGATGACAAATATGTGAGGAGGGCAGAGACCATAGGGAGAACAAGGACTTACATGATATAAGGACTTTCACAGAGGCCTTCAGCATGATTGTGGTAAATTCTGTTAGAAGCAAGACAAACAGTAGGAAATGACAGAGACTTATCTCCTAACCTATTAGGATCCAAGATGAATCTAAGGCGTCAACTATACCCATAATCTTATTCTCAAAAAAGTCTGAAAGTTGCATGCATAATTTCGGAGACATCTCAAGGGGCTGAGAAAGGGCAATGAGATTTGTAAATTTCTTCATGATTTTAAAAACCTGTTTAAGTTTGTTTCTGTACAAAGCAATTTTGTTCATGGAAAATTTTGCTCGAGTTTTCTTTATTCCCTGATGGCAAATGTGAAGTTTCTTTTTATACCAGACTTTATCCTCAAGTCGGTTAGACTTACACCAGGATCTTTCAAAGTTTTTACATTGTTGGCGCATTACTCTGAGCTCCTCAGTAAACCAGGGAATGGAGGGACATCTTATGCAGCCCAACCCTGTTTTGATGAGTGCTACTAGGTCTGCCATATTGCCTTAGCCAGGCACGGACTGACAAACCATCTGCTTCAATCAACCCAAACACAGATGGAACACTCCTATTAAGAGTGGATGTAATTTCCACTGTATTAGTATTAGCCCATCTTCTATGTGGCAATGAAGGATTAAGCCTTCTACACCTTGGACCTTGCTCTAGAATCCAACTACAGTATATTGTTACATGATCTGACCAGATGTTAATCAAGACATCTGAAACCTCAACGTGGCCATTGGAAAAGATCCGATCAAGCAGATAGCCTGCTGAATGATTGGGTTTGTCCACAAACTGACACAGATTCCAAGCAGACATAGTGTCCATGAGGAGGCACATTTGATGATCATCAGCCTTATCCAAATGTATGTACAGGTTTCCTGAGACAGAAAGGTTGGAATACTTGGAGAGACAATCATCTAAAGAACACAAGACTTTGGTTGCCGGGGGGGAGGGGGTGTTCAAAAGAATAACACTCTGGACAAGCATTTAATTGCTGCTGGAAAAAGGCAAGCGGCCAAGTATTCAGCCCCTGGAAGTTCTGAATTCTCAAAGGAGATACATTTTAAGGAAAAATTAGTAATTATGGTAATCCTACCCTCCCTTACCAATTCTATCATGATGGAATATAGAGTAGCCCTCATAGAAGCAGAGTTGATTCTTATGGAGGGAGTGCACATTAACTAATGCCGCCTGGATCACCAGAATGTTTTCACAGTATTTACTAACATTTGAAAGTGATTATGAATTGTTAGCAGCCAACATACAGCCCAGCAACTTGAGGGAGGACAGGGAGTACTTTGAAGGTAGAGATTTAGTTGACAAATCACACCCACCTGTGCATGGAGTACCAACATTTAGTCCATGAATCTCCATAGAGGAATACCTTAGGCATGGACCCAGCTGAGAGGATACTTGGGCAGCATGGCTGGCGCTGAGCGTGGGCCCAGCACAAACGGCCACAGATAGGCTTGCCTTAGGCGCGCCTTTGGTGTGCCAGTGGTGTGTCCATGCACCAACAAGTCTAATAACCACTAAGTACATCCCTCCTCCAACAGCTAGACCATTCACAGACAAGATGGTGGCCAAAATGATGAAAAGGCACCCGACCTCCAAACCAAACCACCAAAGAATAAAATAAAAAGGCACAACGCACTGCACACAGCTTTAATGCGCCAGCAATGGGGAACAACCTTTACAACGCAACTTTTACAACGCACTACACTTACAACGCATTTTTTACAACGTAAAATCCATTACAACGCATTCCATTACATCGCAGGACACTACAACGCATTTTTAAAAACTACCTTTACAACGCATTCCATTACAACGCATACTACCTTTACAACGCATACCATTACAACGCATAATATTACACTACACTATCCAACACTTACCCTACTGTTGCACCCCCTGGAGTTAGAATAGTAATTTTTACCCCTATACTATCCAACACTTACCCTACTGTTGCACCCCCTGGAGTTAGAATAGTAATTTTTACCCCTATACTATCCAACACTTACCCTACTGTTGCACCCCCTGGAGTTAGAATAGTAATTTTTACCCCTATACTATCCAACACTTACCCTACTGTTGCACCCCCTGGAGTTAGAATAGTAATTTTTACCCCTATACTATCCAACACTTACCCTACTGTTGCACCCCCTGGAGTTAGAATAGTAATTTTTACCCCTATACTATCCAACACTTACCCTACTGTTGCACCCCCTGGAGTTAGAAAAGTAATTTTTACCCCTATACTATCTAATACTTACCTTAAATGCAATTTAATATAATGCGTTGTAATGGTATGCGTTGTAAAGGTAGTATGCGTTGTAATGGAATGCGTTGTAAAGGTAGTTTCTAAAAATGCGTTGTAGTGTCCTGCGATGTAATGGAATGCGTTGTAATGGATTTTGCGTTGTAAAAAATGCGTTGTAAAGGTATGCGTTGTAATAGCATGCATTGTAACGTCATACATCCGCCAGCAATTGCTGCATAAGTCAGAATGGCAAGATTATGGCTATTTGTAAAGAGTGTACAAAATCAAAGGGAGAGCTAGGGAATAAGTACAGGGGTACGTCCCTTCCCCAAAAGAGTACAAAACTTAAACTATGTGGACGGACCCACTATGTGTATGCAATTAAATCACTGTAGGTAGTATGAACATGGACCCATTAGGTGTTCTTAAAAGACCCCTCACACACTAACCTGGTTGGTGTCATGCTTCATCATTGGGGTCCCAACCGGGCGGCCGAGTGCCTCCTGGTTGTGCTACGACGCCTGATTACAGCGGAGCTGGTGTTGTGCATAAATGTGGTGTGAGGTGAATTTTTTTACAGTAAAAAATATCTCTGAGGATCCTTGCCTATAACTTTAATAATGGCGGCTCAGAATATGGTTAAAAAACAGTTTGTGTAGTGCAATTAATCTGGAATTATTACCGTAAATTGACTATGTGTTGCGGTCTACATGTTTCAGCCCATAAAAAAATTTGAAAAGGGCTTTCTTCAGGACCAGGTGAGTGAATTGTGAGTGGCAAAGGTGAATTGTGCCACGTGAAACCTTCTGTAATACCTGCACACGCGCTAAGGTGTGTGGTTTAGAGTGTCGCGTACTAACTGACACTTGAAAAATACAATGTATGGGGATATTAGGCGGGAAAATCAGGGCTCGGGGGGAGGGTTGCTCGTCCAAGAAACCGATTTGGTCTTGGTGGTCCCTCCGCTGCAAACCTATCTCGGTCCCTCGTAGTCCCGGCTGGTATTTGTAAAGAACTAAAGTGCAAAAACCGCACAGATGAGATTTCACAATATGTGGCGATTTTAAAGAGCATGAAAACTGCTAGAATGTCATCAAATCCTCCTGGAGTCCTGTAAAATCATTAAAACATGCTCCCCAAATGTTCGACTGACACATAACCCAATTCATTTCTTAACTTATCATAGATTGATTCCTGTGGCACAGTGAGCAATGGGTCCACGTCTGGACATATCCATGGCCACTTAGGTTGGTCATCAAATGCTCAAAAGATGTTGGGAGGAACTAAGCTACACCCGTCTAAAGATGCACCACTGTTTTTGTTGGAGCAAGGTCAAGACTGGTTTGCATATGGCAGGGTCCAAACTGAGGTGGCATGGTGAGCAAAAGAACAATGTATTGGAATGCTACCCAAGCAATTGTAAATGGTTGGGCTTGTTGCAAGCATCCTCCCTTCACCTTTTGTGTGTTTGATATTCTTTAATTACAGTCATGGCTACTGGAAATAAGGGCAGGTAAGGATCAAACTGTTTTGGCAGGGTTGACTAAATGTGCATCAAGAAAAGCCAAATAACTCCACATACTGCTGCACAATTGATTTTAATATTTCTTCATTATTTAATAATTTTCACACACAGTAAAACTGTTTGGGCAAATAATTCAGCTTATTACCATCAGTTTAACACCTGAATACAGCAATAAGCAATTGAAAGATGACCAGTCAACTTTGGGGAAGTACCTTCCACTATGCTGGAGTACGTGTTGTCACTTTTTTCGAACTTTTGATCATTTTGAGCTAAAAATAAGCTTGTTTGTTAAAATCTTGAGATTATGCAGCAGATGGAGACTTATGTGCCAAATGCAGCAAATCCATAGTTATGTAGAAAACACTGTGTCCACTGGATAACATAATTACAGTGGTCCTGATTATAGTCAACCAAGGCTAGAAAGTCCATTCTGCCTGTCTGGCATTTCCCCAATAGGCAGCAGGCAAGGAGGCTGCCGTCTGAGATGGTAGGGCTGCCATGGCTAATTCATGCAGATGTGACTCTATTCTAATTACGGTGTCCTGCATTGTGTTGCAGGTTTCAATGTTTTTCACTTTTTCTTTTTTTTTTTTTTTTTTTTTTTTTTTTTTTTAAAAACCTTTATTTGTGCATAGTAAAAGAACAAATACGGGCCTACAACCATCAGGCCGGCCACAATACGGTTGAGCACAGAGACAAACAATACATCCCCTGTGCGTCAAGGTCAAGATTAGCAACGATTCAGGATTCATACACTGGAGGGAGCCTTGACACCGGGGGAAGGAGAAGTAAAGGTTAATTTTAAGGTTTTCAAAAAAAAAAAATTTTATCGGGAAAAAAGTCAGTAAAGGATAGAAACAAGGAGATTCGAGTCCGCAAGTCGGCTTCATACACTGGAGAGCAGCAGCATCATTAAAACAGCCATAGAAAATCTCATACAGTAAGGCGATGCAATTAGATAACAGGATCATCACAGTAGTAAATACGCACCCCCTAAAAGCCGCCCCCACTCAATCCACCCCACACCCGGACCCCGAATCGAAACAAGTATAGCGCAGAGACATGAAAGAAAGAGGCCCATAGAACTAAAAAAGAAACAGTAAATTACCCCCCCACCCTACACCAATGCGGAGGCTATGGCCTACCCCCCCCCCAGCATAGTGCCTGTCGCCCAATGAACCCGAAATATAGACGAGAGAGAAAGTAGGAATAGAGTAAAGAAACTAAGAGAAGAAAGAAGAAAGGAGGCGGGGAGGAGCCCACGTATCCTCAGGAGCGCCCGACACCACCGGCCAACCAAGCCTCCACACACCGAAACCCCACTACACCCAAAGGCGGTCGTGGGAAGATAGCATATAACACCACGGAAATGAAGGCAGACAGATCGCGACGAGTGCGCACGACATAAGTAGACAATTCCAGTCCCAGTCCAGCCCGGCCGTGAAGCCATGATGATAGAAAGTAATCTAGCCCTGGCCCGATCGCGGGCGTACGATTAGACCCGCCCCCTCGTGAATGCCCCGCATCCCGAACAGACAAAGACAATATGGCCACTTGGGAGAAGATGGAGAAGTAGAGTCACAAAATGGCCGCCGATCATCTATTGAGGTCCTCTTGCACACCATATAAAATCCAGACCTGGCTTGTAAAGTACATGAGTTCCACATAAAAGGAGTCGTAGGCCACCGTGAACAGTTCCTCGAGGTCGCCAGGTGTAGTTCAGCTGGAAACTCCTGCGGGCACGGTGAGGCAGGCAACAACAAAGCAGGCGGCAATGACCGGGGAAACAAAGTATCTGCCATTGAGCAGGAGAGCGATTGATCCTGAGCGCCGGGAAAGCCAAATGCAGACACCAGTGTAGCACCGTTATACCCAGTCGTTGCTTCCCCGCAGGAGGACCACAGCACTGGCAGACTCACGTCTTGTTGATCACAAACGGGGCGCTCACGGCCCGCAGCAGACAGTGTAGAGTCGAACCGCTCACTCAGCGTTTGCAAGCCGACACACAATTGCAGACAAAAGTCCCGCAGGGCAGCCAGAACGGAGCCGTATGTCAGCGGAAGCTGCGTCCCCCCAACGGCAGCAATCCGGGACGGCACTGGGGAGCTGGAGTCTGGTAGAGGGAGGGCGAAGCGGGCCGCGGGCGAGACCGGAGCATCACCCCCCAGCAGCGAGCAGGCAATCAGCGCCATGTTTTACCGTTGAACGGTACCGTGGCCAGGGGGGGGGATCGTGACAAGGAGGCAATTCCCAACAGGTCTGCGCCGCAACAGGTGAAAGCCAGCAGTCTCTTCCCCTCCCTCAGGCTCTCTTTGCAGCCGACTAGACCATAGAAGAAGGGGGTCTGCAGCCTTCTACAGCGTGGTCCACAGAGCGGGGTAGGAGACCCGCCACACCGGGGCTTACCCTCTGGCTCCAGCCCATCAGATGCAGGGTACAGGAGGTGTCCGGGCGTCTCTCTCCCGGCTCTTCTGGCGACCGTGCGTGGCGTGAGGCGGGATGTTTTTCACTTTTTCAATTTGAGCAGATGCTTTACAAAAAGTAAAATGAAAAGTTTTGTTTTCATTTTTTAAGAGCAGGCAGTCTGGGAGAGAAAGCGCCAGAATCTGCAGAGATCCACAAATGTCCTGCCACCAAGCATTCCCACAATTCTTCTTATAAAAGCTGTACCCCAGTTATGTGGGTGGGTCTAGGGCCTGCAACAGAAAAGGCTCCAAAACAAAACACAGACATATCATGTTTTTCCTCCCAAAAGAAACCTTTTTTGAAATGTCTGTAGCTGTGGGTTCTGGGATTGGGTCGGCTACTTTTTGACAATTAGACACCCCAGAAAGGCAAGGTTGGTATGTCTTGCGTAGCTCTCCCTAACTTTTTGAACCAACAATGCCCTTCAAACGTCAAACAATGGCAAAAAGAACATATTTCTGACACATTTCTATGAGAGAAAGTTCCAGAATCTGTGGAGATCTACAAATTTCCACCCACCCAGCATTCCCTCACTTGTTTTGATAAACACAGTGCATCATTTGTGTGGGCAGGCCTAGAGCTCGTGACAGAAAAAGGCCAAAAAACGCAACAGGGATAGATCAAATTTTTTCACTAAAAGTCAACCGTTTTTAACTATGTGAGTAGATTCGGATTTTGGGCCTGGGCTCGGCTATCACCCAAGGACACCTACCAAGCCAGACAATTTTAAAAACTAGAGACCTAAGGGAGCTCATGGTTTTCTGGCTTTCATAGACCGCCCTACCTTTTCTTACACACAATGCTCTTCAAACCACAAAGATTTTTCTCTAATTTCAGTGAGAGAATGTTCCTAAATCTACACAAACCTACACAAATCCTGTCACCCAGTGTTTGCACACTTGCCCTGATATAAATCATATCCTACTTGCATGGCTTGGCGTAGCACCTGCGACACAACAGGCCCCAAAATGCAACATGGAAACATCCACATGTTAAAAAAATTACCTGATTTAGCGTTCGTGGTTGTTGTGGTATTTGGACTCAGGATCTGCCGCCACACTGTTAAAACTTACAGACCGAGACATTTTGAACACTAGACGTCCAGGGTGTCTGATAGTCTCGGATTCAGGTCTTCCCCATTGCCAGTTTCCCATCATGGATCTGTACAAGAAGTGACCAATCCTGTTTTAGTCAGGGTAACCAGTTGAAGTCTTGGCAGTAGGTATACTAAAACCAGATTGAGGTGCCTCCCATTCCGATACTCAGACACCGCTGCATATTACCCTCGGGGGTGATCTGTTCACTTGTTTTCCTCACTTGAGGGTATTGCTTTATGCATCAGAATAGCATCAGAATAGCTATTTGCCCTCAAGTCACCAAGCAGGCCAACACCTTGTATCCATCCCTATCTAGAATTTTACAGTAATTCCATTTTAGGTAAGTTTTTTAATTTTTTTATTTATAGAAATGTTATTGTTAGACTTGTCATCTCTTGGTGTGTTTCCCCTGAGTTTTTGCTTTCTGACCTCCCGGTTTTGACTCTGTTTTTGCTGGTGTAATGATTCTGTGCACTTTTCTCACTGATGATCAGTGGTAAAGTGTAAGTGCTCCTGTGGTAAAATGTGTTATGGTTTCCATGATTGGCCTATTTGATTTATGTGTCAGTCCCAGGTAAAGTGCACTGCGAGTGCCAGGGCCCATAAATCAAATGCTGTTGGTGGGCTGCAGTACTGGATTGTGCCACCCATGCAAACAGACCGTAAAGTGTAACTCTGGCCTGCCATTGCAGAGCCTGTGTGCAGTCTGGGACTGCCATGTTGACTTGGGAGGTGCACCCACTTGCCAGTCCCTAAACCTTCCCTTTTAGACATGTTAGCCACCCCTAAGGTAGGCCCAAGGTACCCCTGTGGGCAGTGGGTACATTGTACGTGAAAGGTAGGACATGCCCTGGTGCGTGTGGAATGTCCTGATAGTGAATTACAGCCAATTTCGTTTTTCACTATGGCAATCCTACCTGTCCCCATTGGCCAGAATGGGCAGTTTGATTATAACACCTTATAAGCCTAACTGACCTAGGGAACATGGTAGAAATTCTAGTTTAGTATGACAGGACTCAGAATGATAAAATACATCTTTTAGTGAAGTTGGTTTTAACATTCTGTGTTTGAAAATACCACTTTTAGAAAGTAGGCATTTTCTTGCCTAACCATCCAGCTTGCCTCTGCTAGGTTGTGAATTGTCTGTCTGGTTTGTGAGTGACAGGGGCTGGGGGAGACTCCAGGAGACAAGGTGAGTGAGCACAGGACTGAATAGACCTATCTGCATGTAGATAGGTGGGAGGAGTAGCACCTGGGTCTGAATAGGACTGTGCCTGCCTTCCACAATGCTGGCTCCACCTCCTGTGGTGCGCCTGAGGACCCTGGCCCACACTGACAAAGTAAGTAGGTGCACACTGGCAGAATGCACCCAGAACTGGTTTGAACTAGGTACAGGACCCTCTGCCTGCAGAGGACAAAGGATTTGATAGTATAAATATTGGGGCACAGACCCCAAGATTTAAGAACTCTTTTGCATCAAGACGACTGCCAAGAAGAAGAGCTGGAGAAGCTGTGAGGTGGAACTACCACTTTGCTGTGTGCTTTGCTCTGTTGGCCTGCAGTGGCTACTTCTGTCTTGGGCAGTAAAAGGACTGGACTGAACTTTCTGCAATATACTTTTGTGAGTTTCTCCAATTGCTTGAGGTAGAGCTTGCCCTCTGTTCAAGAAGTCTCAGGAACAGCAAACACTTCAAGCTCGATGCCGTCTACGACGCCGCTGCCAACTCCGTGTCCTGAAGGCACCACAGAGGGCACCGCCGCAATGCGGCACCGTGACCCTGGTCTCACTGACACCACCTGCTGATGCTGTCACCGAGCTGCTGCTCGCACTGCGACCTGTGGACACCACACTCCGCACCGCCTCGCTTCACGACGACGCCTTGGTATCCCCGACGATACTGCTCCACGCCAGAATCGACGCTGCTGCTTGCACTGTAGTTCGAGGGCACCGCTCATAAAGTTACAAGACGCACCGCCCTCATCCCGCACCGCAGCCTCGGCCTACCGATGCCAGTGCCATCGACTCCAGTTCGTAAGCCGACGACAGCGCTTCAGCAACGATGATGCCGCTGCTTGCACCGTGACCTGCCAGCACCGCGACAAGCACTGCCTTCATCTCACACCGCGACCCTGGTCTCACCGACACCGCCATCTGATACCACCACTGAGCCGCTGCTTGCAACGTGACATGAGGGCACCGTACGCCGCACCACTGCACTTCGCACCGCAGCAGCCGGCGCACCTGAATTAAAGTAAGAGGAGTTCGATCTGAAACGCGTGTGACTTCGAGGACCCCGGCGACTCCTGAACCAACCTCTGGAACTGACGCCTGCAGACGCCGTGTGTTATGAAGCTCAATGAGACATCATAGACGCCCGGCATTTCTGAAAGGTACTGTTTTTGGGTCTTCCCGACGCCGTAGCTTGCTCGCGACGCCGCAGTCAGCCAGAACTGTTTGGATTTGTTTGCTCACGACGCCGTGATAGCCCCGGATGGAGCTATCGACATCAAGGAACTGTTTAACAAGGTTATTTTGATATCTGAAGATTTTTAAGTACTGTATTGTGGATTTTTATCATTTTGGTCTTGTCTTAAGTATATAAAAATATTGGATATTGTAGTGCTTACACTGTATTACTGTTGGTTATGTGCAATTGCTTTACACACTGTCTCTAAGATAAGCCTGACTGCTTGTGCCAAGCTACCAAGGGGGTGAACAGGGGTTATTTTAGGAGTGTAACTCCCTTACCCTGACTAGGAAGAAGAGTCACTATTTGGACAAAGGTGCAAGCCCTTGCCAACTAGAGACCCCCATTTCTAACAGTTATTAAACTTGCCACAGCTGTATACAGTGTTAAACAAGCATTGAAATTACAGCAATCAGAATAATGATCAAAAAAAGGAACAAAAAAGGGTGTTACAGCATTGCCTCCTACTAGGGTACAAAGATCATTCAGATATCATGCGACATAGTCCTACAGACAAGCCTGCAATCTATGTTTGAACTTAACCAAATTGGCTCCATGTTCCTATGTAACCCATCCCAACCCTCCCATACCAGGCTGTCACAGAAGCACTACTCTAATGGTCACAAACCTCGCCCATATCTCTTACTGTTATGTGTTGTTTATACAGGCCCCAGAAACTTTTCGGGCGGCTCTGTGGAAGCATTAACTCACTATATGCTTCAGACTGCGTGTTACAGAATATCATATCTTTTTCCCATTCAGATTTTGTAGGGGGGGAATCACGTGACCAGCGCATCGCCACTCTGCCTTAGCCAAGAGCAAACCCAAGCCTATGAGTTTCCTAACATCTTGTTTTAGGAGTTTTGTGTATCCCAAAAGTGCTGTCAGGGGATCTGGAGAAAGTACAATTCCCAATATACTTCCTAACTCATGGAAAATTTGGGACCAACTGGCAGCTATCTGGGTGCGAGACCAAGCGACATAGAGAAAATCTGCACCGCTTATACCACATTTGTCGCAGCAATCCAACTCTCTCAACCCGTATCTGTGCAGACGAGCCAGAGTATAATAAACTCTGTTGAGGTACTTGAAGTGGATTAATCTATGTTTGCCTTTTAGTGATACCTATTTTGTGACATCACAGCAGTAACTCCATAGCATGTCGGCTTGCCGTATACCCAGATCAGACTGCCATTGCCCTCTAGCTGCGGTGCATTGCATGCGCCTGAACTCCTGAGACATAACATATATGTTGGATACCAATTTATACGGAGTCTTTGCACATAGGAGAAAATGGAAGGATGGAAGAGCAGGAGTTTCTTGGAGATCATCTCCCAACAGAGCCAACATGGCATGACGTAACCTAAAATAGTGAAATTGCATGAGTGGAGAGGCAGAATGCACACTTACAGAAGTCTCCTCCCAAGTGGAGACCTTACCATCCAAGAAAAGGTCACCCATTGTGTAAATACGAACAGCCTTGAGTGACTGTACCACAGCACTCTCCGCGCAAATCGGGAGCCATTGACACCAACCCACTGGTAGCAGGGGGAGTATAGTAAAGCACCCACTTGCCTTTTCAATAAAACGTGCCAAGCATGCACAGTCGAGTTTATAGAGTCTAAAACTCCTCACTATCTGCTAGGAGGCCGAGTGAGCCGCCAAGGAAGCATGGAGGGGTCTACCGCAATTTTCTCAATGTGGAGATGAGGGAGAGTCCGTGGGCCATGGCACTAGGAGTAGGCATGTGAGCTCTGAGCAGCTCTTTAATATAGTTCCAGATCTGGGGCACCCAGCCCACCCATAGAATATGGAAGTGTAAGCGTGTCCATCTTAAGACGAGATGACTTCCCCTCTCAAGCCAATCGAACCATTAGGCCTCCCAGCCTCTTTAAAATATTTTTCGGGAGTACCATTGGGATGTTAGTAAAAACAAAAAAATTATCTGGGAAATACAATAATTTTCATTAGAGCGATACGACCAACAAGAGAGAGAGTGGTAACCTTATCCATTTTTCAACATCTTCTTCTAGTTTACTGATAGCTTTACCATAATTGTCCCCCCAGGACTATATCAAAGTCAGTATGAACTTGTATCCCCAGGTATCAGACTGAGTCAGTGGTCCACTGCTGAGGGAAGTCTAAGTCAAAGGGTGACATGGCAGGATTAATGGAAAAATAATGGATTTATTCCAATTAATTTGTAATCTGGAGACACCCGCAAATCTAATCACATCATGAATCAATGGGGCTAGGTTGGTAGCTGGGTCCCTTGTATACAATAGCATATCATCTCCATATGCTGACATGATAAGATTGTACTTGGGAAAACAAATCTACC
Source organism: Triturus cristatus (assembly GCF_964204655.1). NCBI lineage: Eukaryota > Metazoa > Chordata > Amphibia > Caudata > Salamandridae > Triturus > Triturus cristatus. The sequence goes on from NC_140588.1 coordinate 431,753,508, forward strand.
GTGAAGCATGGTACTCTCTAAGAGAGCATGCCAAAGTTTCTGCCACTATGACATACAACAGCGGGGACAGAGGGCAGCCCTGCCTGGTACCTCAATTAATACAAACGGGGGACGTGACGTGACTCCCGGATCTAACTCTAGCCGTCGGCTGATTATACAAAACTGAAATGAATTCGAGGAAAATCTCTCCAACACCCATTCTTCATAATACTGAACATGAACGGCCACTAAACCAAGTCAAACGCCTTTTTCGCATCTAGAAAGACTGCTGTAGCTTTGACATCCGGTCTAACATGCTGAATAACCCCAAACACTGTCCTAAGGTTTTGGGTCAGCGTGTGCTCCGGTACAAATCCTGCCTGTTCAGGTCCCACAAGCATTGGAAGGAGAGGGGCAAGCTTATTGGCTAATATTTTAGCGAAGATTTTTGGGCCAACATTATGGAGTGATAGCAGCCTGTATGAAGAACAAAACTGTGGAGCTTTACCTGGTTTCAGAAGAGTAACTATGAGGGCCTCCCTCATTGTTAGCGTCATTATACTCAATTTGCCAATTTCCTCAAATAACCAACTCAGGTGGGGTACCAGTAGGTCCTTATAAGCCTTGTAGAATGTGACGATTAGTCCGTTGGGCCCTGGAGCGCTTCCGTCTCGCATAGAATTCAAGCCAACCTGAATCTTTGGGAAATCCAGCGGCGTCATCAAATACTCCCTGTGCCCATTCAAGAGCCATGGTAACTGCACCTTTTCCAAGTAATCCAACAGGTTCGCATCATCCACAGAAATCTTAGAACTATACAGATCTTCATAGTTCTTACTAAATTTATGTGCTATATCAGAAGTGTCACTCAGAATAGTGCCATCCTCCTAAAGTAGCAAAAACCCGCCTGAATTTCTTTGGTGCCGAGCCAGCGCCACCAGCACGGCTCTAGTTCTATCCCCCTCCCCATAAGCTCTAGCAACAGCATACTTCCCCATGTGTTTAACTTCACTATCTGCTTCTTCTCTATATTCTTCCAGCATTGTTTTCAGAGCGTCTGCCACCTGTGGATCATTGCCCTTAAGGGCTTCTAGTTTGAGCATGCCCAATTGCCCCTCCATCATCGAGAGTCTGCCCCTAATGGAGCGAAGAACTCCAGCGTGCTCACTTATGGCCACATCCCTAATGTACACCGTAAATGACTCCCAGACTGTAGAGAATTGTTAATCTGAACCAATATTTATGTCGAAAAAGTCGGACATTGCTGTAGCCAGCTCTGCCTTAAACACAGAGTCAAGTAATGAATAAGGAGGCACCCACCATGTGAATGGGGCAACCCCGAGTGGGGGGATTGCAACCTCCATAAGGACTGGAGAGTGATTTGAGAACATGTGGGGTGGCACTGTGCACTCACGAACCCGAGGAAGGAGAGATGTCGACATAAGCATGTAATCAATTCTAGTGTGTATGTCATGAGGGGCAGAATAGTGTGTAAACCCACCAGCCCCTGGATGCCTAGCCCTCCAGATGTCAACCAGACCCAACTGCGTGGCTATATCATGAATAACTTTAGCAGCGGCTGAGGGGTGCCTAGGCCGGCCACCGGACCTATCCAAAAGTGGATTTAAAACACAGTTTAGGTCGCCTCCCTATAATTGCTGCAACTTAGGGTGGGCAGATGTATGAGTTGATAATGTCTTGTAGAACAGGGGGTCATCATATTTTGGTCCGTATATATTAACTACCTGCATATCTAGGCCATTCCCCCGACAACGAGAGATGGTGAACCTACCATTAGAATCTGTCTTAATCTCAATTAGAGAAATCCCTAATCTAGGGTCAACCCAAGTCATCACCCCTTTGGCATGGGATGAAAATCCAGCCCCCTGAAATGCACCTTGAAGCCTCCATTTGTTAAGCATGCTATTATTAGGGGCCTGATGCGTCTAATGTATTAAAGCTACATCAACCTTGTGATATTTGAGATAGGCTAGTATCCTTCGTAGTTTCCTGAACTTGTTTAACCCTCTTACATTCCAAGTCATGAACCGGACTTTCAGGCACATGCATCAACCATTTTTGCAAGCGCAAACGGTGGAATCCGCAAAAATCGGCCGATTGCGCCCACAAGAAGGGCTTCTGCGATACATCAACCTGTCAGCCTCACGCAATTTAAGAAATCGCAAATTATTGAGATTTCTTAAATTGCGATTGGATTTAAGGATTAGCAAATTGTCATTCCTTAAATGCAATGCATGATGGAATCGCAAATTGCGATTTTGCAAATAGGGGGTGCAAATTACCATCAATTTGTACTTGATGGTAATTTGCAAAAACTTTGAAAACTGCACTAAAGAACATTTCTCAAAGGTGTAGGTTACACACACACATGCCCTTGGGGCATGTGTGTGCGCAACATGTGTGCACAGATCATTTTCAGGGGTGCAACAGGGTGTCCTTTTGACACCCTTGCACCCTCAAAAATGCATGCGTAATTTGCGAGTACCTATTGGTACTCGCAAATTGTGCATGCAATCTCCCATTGATTCCTATGGGCCTGTAGGCCCACAGGAATGAATACGAAGGTTTTCCTTAATTGCGAGACGCAATTTGCGAGTCGCAATTAAGGAATGTTTTGTAATCGCTAATTTTATAGCGATTCCTACATGCATAGGCTTTTGCAATTCCTTAATTGCGATTCCTTAATAATCGCAATTAAGGAATCGCAAAAGCCTACATTGATGCATATAACTGTTTGCCCATACGAACATGGTCAGTGTCTCCTAGCATCTATAGCAACTTGTTATGCTTTGCCTCCTGCAACCCATCATCCTGTAACCTCCCTGTTGCTGACATCATATGATACATGTATACATATGCTGTGTAAATAAAACAATAACCCCTCCCACCCCCTCCCAGGTAATGCAATACCCAACAATGCAAATGCGAGCAAACTCCCACCCTCATCACAAAGCTGAACATTCCTGCTGTTGATGCAAATTACACACAAAAAAACCTTGCAATAAACCAATCAGGAGGTAACACACGAGGCGGATGTTACCGGCCATAACATCTATTACCAACAAAAGTCCTTACCGTCTGTCAAGGAGTGAATTCTCAAGGCAGGGAGCCACTGTCCCTACAAAACCCACTATGGGGTAGACCGGGTAAGAAACTAGCTTAACTTTAACTGGTACATATGAATAACCAATCGTTTTATCCCACTTAGTCCCACCATAAATAATTAAAAAAAGGAGGGAGAGAGAGAAGAGAAAAACATGTAATCAGTCAGAGCTAGATCCCGATGTTCAGCTCAGCAGGCAAACATTGGTATATTATAATTCATATCCAAGGATGATGTGAATCAACACAGCAATATTAAGCAAAAACGCAATCTGAAGTTAATCATCTTTGTTGCAGACTACCAGTCGCACCGGCCACACCATCCCTGGGGCTAGGGGTCAGCTTTAGGGTTCCGGCAATGTTCCACTCTTTAATGGATTTTTGAAGAGATTTAGGATTCGAGAAAACTTTAGCAGAGCCATTCACCACAACTCGCAGCGGGGTACAGCAAAGCATATTCTACATAAAGTCCGGAAACAGCGAGATGGAGGAGCCCTCATACCTCAGTTCACCCAACTCTCTGGCTTTTTTCAGCGCAGCGTCTCTGTCCCTGTAGTTAAGCAATTTAGCAATGATAGGATGCGGTGGAGCGCCTGGGCCCCAATGAGCGGTGCGCTCGCTCAACAACAAACATAGCCATGAAAGTTTCAGCCCCCAACAGAGTAGTAAGCACATTTTCAACAAAGATTTCCATGACCCCAGTTGCAGTGGATTCTGGAAGGCCCGTAATGCAGCGGTTGCTACACCGTGATCTGGTCTCCAAATCCTCCGTTTTATCCTGTAAAAAGGACAATGCTTTCTCCATTTGCTTTTAGGTATTGTTGGCATCAGTTTGCGCTACCTCTACCTCCGTAATGCGCCGCTCTGACATGTCTAGGCGCTCCGCCTGGTTGTCCAGCCTTTCAGACATCTGATCCATTCTATATGATAGGGAGTCAATTTTGTCGTCAATGGTGGACAAACTTTTTTGCATTGTCGCCAGAATCTTTTTAATGTCCCCACTCGTTACCTCAGTTTCTTCACTCGACCCCACTGGATGATCCATCGCTGTGCCTGGATTTTCGTTGTTCAAAGCTCAATTTTGGCTGGGATTTATCCGTTTTACCCATCGTGCTAATATATTCCAGAGGAACTACCTGATTACAGACAACGTGAGCCGCAGGAACCTACCGGCCTAAGAACCCTGTAGGCGATGGCGCTAACAGGGGCCACTGTGTCTCAAGTACAGAGGTAGAGTTTGCCAACCTTCTGAATAAAACAAGACTATGCCGTGGCAGATTGTGTCTATGTAGGAAGGGCCCAACGGCAGGACAGCGTGACGTGGTCAGTTACTACTTGCCGCAATATGCAAAGCCAGTCCAGTATGATGTCGACCCCAGGAGTCTGGAAACATGGACTACGCTGACCCAGCCATGGAGATAGAGCATCGCAGTATACAAAGAACACCCGCACCACAAAAAAAATAGCAGGGTTTTAGCAGGTCTCCCGACGGGGAACTCACCCCGTCCAATCTGGAACAATCCATGAGTCCTACACCTCCAATCGAGCGCGAGCTAAGGATGAGGCCTTTACATGCAGCTGCAGGGGTTGGATGGATTTCAATGACTTGTCGCAGCAAAACAAGCCACAGCCGAACCACTCAAGCAGGGCTCCTCCCTCAGGTCACGCCACAGGTGAGGCGGGGGGAAAACTCTGGCATTCCACCCACCGGTAACATAATTAATGTCTGGGAGGCACAGCAAGAAGGGCCCATACAAGGATCAGGCCACCTGGTGCGTGTGCAGTCCCGGGCAGGTCGCCCCTCAAGTCCTTCTCCCAGCCGCACCCGTCAGCCGCACAGCATCTCGGCAAGCCTCTGCGCTCCAAGCGAGAGTCCCGGGCTGTTGGACTTGGCCCTTCTGGCAGGTTCACCCCTAAAACTTTTTGCCTTTTAATGTGACCTGATGTTAGTTGTTTTAGGCCTCTAGGCACTTTAACACTGTGTCCCAGTGTAAAGTGCGTGCGCTCTGTGTTACATTTAGTGAGACTGACCTGCCCTCCCATAGGAATGCATGGGGGATCTGAGTGACCGTGTTAAGTCCTGATGTGAGAGGAGTGCAGGGTCGAGTTTGGTACGTGCAAACTCGTGAGATTGAATGCTGCGCGATGATGTGTGCGGCATTACTGTGTCTAGTGTAGAAGTGCCACTTCTAGAAGCTGGCATGTCTGTGTAATAAATGTGAAGTGACTGCCTGGCTTGTGATTGGCTGGTGTTCCTGGCTCCAGGAATCAGGATGGGTCTGCCCCGGTGGTGAATGGAGAGATCTGCATGCTGATGGCAGGGAGGAGTACACCAGGGACCTGAATAGGGCGGGGCTTTCCCTCCACAATGCTGGCTCCATCCCCTGTGGTGCGTCTGATGTCCCTGGCCTGTCCTGCGAATAGGGAGAGGGGCTGAGCAAAACAAAGTGCTCAGGAACCAGTTGCATCTGGTTCGCCCCTTCCCTGCACCTTTGGAGACAAAGGATTTTGTGTATAAAAGAGGGGCTGTGACCCCATGAAAAGGTTCTCTCTTGTTCCTAATTTGAGGGGGGGCCTGCTGCTGCTGCTGCTGGGTGCCAGGGGGAACTGCCACTGGGGTCTGCCTCCCTGCTGGAGGGCCCTGTGAGCTGGCCCCTGGGCCTAGCCTTTGCCCCCCCCCCTTCATCCTAAAAAGACTTTCTCTGGACTCTGTAACTCCAGTGCCTGGGAAGCGCTATGGCTTGGTGATCGCTTTACTTTTCAGCCTGGGAAGCGCTTGATCTTCCTTCCCTGAGGAGCGCTTTATTGTGGTCCCTTTGTGAGCGGCCGCAAGGAGCAGGCGGTGTGCAGCGCACTGCTGCGGTGATTATCGAGGGAATCCCCATGTGGGATTCCCCTGAGCTGCCAGTGGAAGCAGGTGCCCACCCCGCGTTATTGTCAAATTGAGGGATTGCTTATCTTAAAGCGGGTGCCCACCCTGCATTGCGGTCCTCGTCGGCGGGTGCCCACCCCACTTTTTCTTTATTTAAATTGCGGGTGCCCACCCCTCATACTAGTGCCTGTCGCGAGTGCCCACCCCGCTTCTGTGGCTGTTTTATTGCGGTTGCCAGCCTGCCCTGGACTTGGCCTTTTGAAGGGAGCCTACCCCTCGTATCCCCGCCGCGGGCCGAGCCGCGAAAGAGATCTCTTCCGGGCCACTGCCCAGCGCGACCCGGAAGGCAGGCGAAGTGGTAGGCGGGGCTTCCGAGACGGAAGGGAAGCCCCGCGAGTGAGGAGTTCAATGCGGAGGGGACGGGAGCCCACCCCGCCTCCGCGAGTTCCAGAGAGTTAAGTCCCGGGTCCCAGGAGGGGGCCCGGGTGAAGGCCGCCGATGACAGCGAGGCTCTCAGAAGTGAGAGAGCCCTGCCCGCTGACAGAGAGAAGTCAGCAGTGCCAGTCTCGCCGTAAGAGGAAGCCCCGCGTCTGGCAGAGCCCCCACAGTGTTGAGGTGGCTGGGGGGGAGACGAGGTCGCGGCACTGTGGTGGCATTGGCGCTGAGTGGTCCTGCAAGAGAGCGGGCCACTCCAATGAAGGGGGCATGTTTAGTTTAAGAGCCCCATGTGGCTCTGACGCTTTGGGGGGTACATATTTGTTTTAGAGTCTTGGTGGCTCCAATGTGAAGGCACAGAGGTGCCCAGGCCCCATAGCGACATTTCACCCTGCTGCCCCGCTCGCAGAGGGCAGCTGCACCTCATGGGCATGGTTATTTTTTTACAGCCTGCGTGACTGCATCGGGGGCATATTTTATTTAAAACGCCAGTGCGCTCCAAAGTGCTTTCGGGCAAGTTCTTTTTCTGTATTGGTACATATTGATTTCAGGAGCCCGTGCGTTCCATGGGATCATGTTTGTTTTCTGAGCCAGATGGCTCCAACGCGGGGCACATTGGTTTCAAGGGCCATTGAGAGCCCATGACTCATATTTAATGTCCACAGTTGCGCAGCACTTAGTGCCAGCTGCAGCGTTTAGGCCCTGTTCTTGTCCCCAGCTGCCCAGCAAGTAGTGGGCAGCTGCTCCGTTTAGGTTCTGGCGCAACCTGGACCCCAATGTGATTTAGGTGCTATTGTGATTTATATACTAATGCTTTGGGTGTTAGGAAATGTACCGTGTGTAGTATGTTTTGCGCACCCTGTGTTTTATACCTCTAGATGATTTCTGCATAGGAGGTTGTTTTACCTGTTTAGGTTTATGTTAGGAAGATTATACTTCCCTGTGTGATGTACGCCCCTAGCATAATTATACTTAGGAGGTAGGGTCTAATGCGCTAGACTTGTGGGAGATTGCATAATGTGTTTATGCCCCTGTGATGTATACAGGATAGGTTTTATACCTGATTCTATTGTGATAATGCTGAGGTCATTATTGTGCCAGTAGTTACTGGTTGTGCTCTACAGTTATAATTTGTGTTACAGTTGGTATATGTTCTACATTTACAATTGGTGATTTGTGCTAATTCTGACAGTGGTCCATGTGGCCCTGTCTTGTGTAAATAGTCCCCTGTAAAAGTCTGCCCAGTGCCAGTTGGCACAGTGTAAATTATGTGATTATCATCTAATGTGTTTATTATAATACAAAGGCTATTTTTTATATATAACCTTGTGTGGAGTTTCTTTTGTGGTGGGCCTAGGGTGTTGTTGATGTGTGCGCGCGCAAACGCTTTACACATTGCCTCCGGGATAAGCCTGACTGCTCGTGCCAAGCTACCAAGGGGGTGAGCAAGGGTTATCTTTGGCTTGTAACTCCCCAGCCCTGACTTAGAGTGGTGGTCTCTGCCTGGCTTTGGCGCAAGCCTTAGCCAACCAGAGATCCCATTTCAAACTTGGGCAGACACGCAACTTCACCAGGCATTCCCCAAGGGGCCGGTCTCAGCAGCAACGCAGTCAGCGGAGGGGCTCCAGAGGCCGTCGATCGCAGGCCGGGCGTTCTAACTCGCAGCGTGAGCACGACCCATGGCGGCCACATCACAGCGCTCATCTTCCCTTGACAACAACAAGCCTCAGAACGCAGCAGGTCCGTGCAGCACTTCAGGCGCGTCTACCAGCCTGAATTTCTTAGCGCAGGACAGCTCAGCAAGTAGCGCATCTCCAAGTCAGTTTCACAGACTGCGGGCCTCGTGTGAAAAGGATATATTTCCGGATTTTTCCAGACAGCTTGTGGAGCGAGCTCAATGCGCCGCCATCTTTGAGCCTGGCAAGCTCCCCCCACCCCTTTTAGGTATGATTCTTGTAGCAGAATGAAACCTGAGTTATGCCGATGGAAGTATGTATGGACCACTCCTCACCTAATCTTTCAGCCTGGACCATAAACAACACAAGAGAGGATGCCCAATTTCATGTTGTAGGAGACTGGGTTTTTGGTTGAGGGGGATGAACACCCTTCTTAAGCAACAACCACAATCCTTGTCAAGCTGAACCACAAAAGCCACTAAATTAACCTGTATTTAACCCTGTTGTACCTTGGCACAAAAGTAGTCAGGCGTATCTTAGAGTCAATGTGTTAAGTATTTATGCAGCTCTCAAACAGTAATAAATTGAAAAAAACAACACAAGAAAATCCCACACCAATTAAAAAAAATAAAGAATCGTTTCATAAATAATTTGACACCAGAATGACAAAAATCCAGCCAGTAGAACCAGAGTTGTAAACTATTACATTCTTTTAACAAAAACTAGCACCTAAAAGATCATGGGCATCTAGTTGTGTGAGACTGGTGTAAAGCTGAAAGTTGTGGCTGACCACGATGGAGCATGGTTCGGATACACGAGGTGGATTGGGCCCAGTATCCACTGATCTTCAGACTGAGGAGAATTTTGGAATAAAATAGTCTTTTAAGGTGAAGTTCAGTGGGGCAAAGTAGTCGGCAGTGTCAGTGGAGGAGGCGTCGGCGCAGGGGAGTCACTGGACGAAGTTACAGTGAAAATTCCCACATTCTGGCATAGTCCCTTTTTTGGAAACCGAAAATCTTCAGTGGATTGAACCTGCAGACTGCATCCGATGAGGACTTCATGAAGCCGGATACCCTTCCGAAGAAGAGTTGAGGATTCTCTGCTGTGGAAAAGAACATAGTGGGAGCAACCACAAAGTCAGGCCAACCTGCGATTCTCTTGGGTGGATTGGCAAGCAGGTAGGTCCCAGTCTCCCGTCGGTTCTAAGAGCACATTCTGCTGGATTCTTTTTTAAGTCCCAAGCTTTGCCTTTTGGCTGTTTGGGCACGACTTCCAAAGGCCCAGGGCTGGATGGGCAACACTTGGAAGGCAGGACTCAGTTCAGACAAGGCCCAGGTGCGGATTCTAGGTTGTTGGAGCTTTTTATGTCCTTGTAACCCAGAACAGGAGGAGGCCAAACATCTAGCCCTTGAAGTCACTGTGGTGCACCTGGGATCCAGCAACAAGGCAGGCCTCAAGCAGCAGGACAGTCCTCTGAAGGTGCAAGGCAGGCTTCAAGCAGCAGTGCAGTCTTCCAGTAGCTGCAGGGCAGTTTTCTAAAGTACAAAGCAGGCCTTAAGGTGGATGGCAGTCCTCTGTAGTACAAATCAGGTCCTGGAATGAACTAAAGAGTGGGTCTGAGGGGCTTTTTTCACACCCAGTGCCAATGTTGAAGTAGATGTACGTTCTAGAGTCCCCGCTCACCCCCACAGTTGGTTTGTGAATTTCCTTCCTCCCTGGCCAGACTTCAAGAGGTCTAGTGCGACAAATGCTAAGTGTGATGCTTTTTGTGAGTGTTCTGAGGTAGCTTCTTTGAAATTAAACTGGGGCAAGGAACAGCTCCACCCCTCCCATCCTGGCAGGTTGTCCCATTCTGCCAATGCCCAGTCCCCTTTGTCTCACTGTCTGGGAAGATTATACAAAGGCCAAATGCCATTTTAATCACAGTCATGTAACCGAGGATACTGGATGTAGACACCAAATGGTTAGGAAAAAAAAATGCTGAATTGCCAAAAGTGGCATTGTCAGAATTGTGACTTAAAACACAACTTTACCATTATAGAGGCTTCTATATTACAATTCTTTAGGGATCAAACATTACATTTATACTTGTTCCTAAATAAAAGTTATCACGTATCAAATGTAATAAGGTAAAATAATGTTATCCTCTGAAAGAGGTAGGCCACACAGTAATGAAAAACAAATTTAGGAGTTTTTCACTACCAGGACATGTACACCTTAAAAATACATGTCCAACTTTTTAAATAAACTGCACCTTTTGGGGTGACTTATATATATTAAAAAGGAAGGTTTAGGCAGGGTTATTTTGCCAAGTTGAATTAGCATGCCTGAGATATGTTTTGAAGGGTTACTTAAGTGGTTGGCACAATAAGTGCTGCAAGCCCTGTAGTAGTATTTAATTTACAGGCCCTGGGTACAGGTAATATCACTCTATTAGGAACTTTTAAGTAAACTAAATGTGGCATTTGGGTGTAAGTCGATTTTACTATGTGTAAAGGAGACAGCAAAGCACTTTAGTACTGATTAGTAGTGGTAAAGTGCACAATGTTATAGTGACACCATAAACAGATTCAGAAAACAGGAGGAACGAAAGCAAAAGGTTTGGGGATGACCATGCATAAAGGGCCAGGTCCAACATATGTGTTGTGAGTTTTTCTCTGCGGCTCCCTCCACATAGCTAATGCATTTCCTCCCTTAGAGCTTAGTGTTTTGCTGTCTCCCTTTATCATAAGAACTAGTATGTATCTGTGTTCAGGACAGAACGTTACAACATGAACAAAACTAAAATATATAAAAAAAATATGCCAGTCATTTGTTATGTTTGCTTTGTTCTTTAGCTCATGTTAAGGTTCCTTATTTCTATTATGCCTCACCTGACTCTGTTAAAAACACCTTATCTTTCAACCCTGGATTATGTAGCTTGCCTTATTCCTAAAGCATGAGAAGGAACTTATGATAGCTGTGGAATCACTCATGTCCCCTTTTTGCCATTTAGCATAATTTCTACACCACCTCTTTATGTCTCTTTTTTGCACTTATATTCTGCTAATTAGTTTATGTTATGTTAGATATATATTCTGTGTTGATGTGTTTGTATTTGTATTGAACTACTTGTGGCTTTGAACTTTCTTGATTTGATGTAATGCTTATATCCCAGAAAAGATTTTTTTCTTTTTCTGCAAAGAAATTAAAACAGTAAGAATTTCATTTTATGGGTGTAGCTTTCTAATAACTCTTAGTCTTGAAATTCATAATGCTGGTCAAAGGTAATAGACATGTGTCTCCCTATATAAATCTGCTCCACACATATTTTCAAGAACATCCTGCTATCAATGACTGCTGAAACCCCAAGGATGAGATTTCACATCTTGACTGGGCAAACTGAATTTACTAGGGTTCTCCCTCTGATTACTGCCAATGTCTGTAAAGAATCCAGAACACTGTATAAATATCCTTTCATTTTCATCTACGTGACAACATATCACCAACCCTAAAAACCCTTCTTTGGATACCCATCACCAATCAGTTCAATTTACAAGACAGTTGGCCATCAACATTGGCCCAGCTTTCATCCAAGTAGGCTTAAAAGTTATTACCTTTGGTACAGGCTGATACCACAGCTGACGATCTCTGCACCTGTGGGAACTCGTTTCCAGTATAAGCTGTTAAACTCTGGAATTCTCTTCTGGCACGGATAACAATTATTGAACTCCACATACCTTTAAAGAAAGCTGTAAAGATCCGGCTCTCCCTAAGATGATCACAGTGACTAAACCTAACCATCATTCATGGGGAGAAAGAAGAAGCTTTGCCTATGTGGCTTTGGGTAGGCTCTCTTGAAGACAAACTATAGCTACAGTATAACACCTGAAGTGACTGGCAAAATGCTGGAAAGTGGATTATTAGTAGTGATAAGTAGTGGCTTACCACTAGCAATAAGGCCACAAACACAATAAAAGGGTCATTCAAGGTCTCAATAAAGTATTCCCTTGCTCAACCCTTGGTAGCTGGCAATGAGCAGGCAGGTGTAACTTAGGAGACAAGTGTGTAAAGCATTTAAAAACACCAAAATACCTTAAATAGGTAAGACACAACACAAAATAAAAATCCAACTTCAATTTATAAAATTATATTATATTAGATTATATTTTTATGAAGAAATGCTAAAATGACAAAAATACAATGTGGGTAACCGGAGATATGAATTTTTAGAGAATGTACACCCTCTAGTGGTAAAAACATATAGCGTCACTTTGGGACATCTGGTCATGCTTGACCGGGACAAAATCAAAGTTTGAGGCTGACCGCGATGGAGCCATGGTCACATACACTAAGAGGCAGGCATTGGTCAAAATGTTACCTCTGGGCTTAGAAACGTCAAGTTGTCGCTACCAGCAGGCTGATTTTCATGCTACATCATCAGATTGATTCTTCGCGAGGTCCAGGTTTAATCCCTGAAGCCTGGCGCTCCGGAGCTTTCAGCGGGATGAACCTGAAATCCAGCTCCAAACTTCTCCAAAGCTCGGGATGCAGGGTCCCACCCAGGTGTATGACCACCTCCTCCAAAGTGTAGCATATTCTTGTCCCGGAAAAATCGATATTTCAAAATCCAAAATGGAGAAAGTCTTTCCAGGAGAGCTGGATCAGGTTAACCGAACCTACTGGTGTGGCTAATTTTCATAAACACTACCTTTCCAACCCTCTCCCTAATCTAATTACAGAGACTCCTGTGTGGCTGGGGTAGCCGGATGTGGGGATCAGCTTGTGCTTTCCTAAAGTATTATTCTCACTTTGAAGACCAGTTTGGCTTTCCCTCACCCCTTTCCTGCCACCTGCTCTGCAGCTTGTTCTTCTCTGCCCACGGAAACCCACTGTCTCTCTAGCAGGGCTTTTCACACCTCATTAGAGAACCCTGCCCAGCCTCGGCAGAGGCTGGCCAATCAGGAAAGAGCAGTTGAAAGGCTGGATTTTGGCTTATAAAAAAAGTGTAATACCTTCTTTTCTGACATTGTTATTATAAATCTAACAGTGGGAGGTTGTTAGATGTATCTTAACTATTAATTTGATACCTTGAAGTAATTTTTTCACATGGCTCCTCTCAATATTTATACTTGAATAAAATATTACAAAGTTAGCCTATGGAGGCCTTCACTGCAATAGAGAAAAACAAACAGGAGTTTGCCCCTTGCTAGGGCTTATAAAACATCTTTTATAATGTCTCTGCTTATAGTTACAAGTCACCCTGCCCCTGGGGAACCTATGGGAGACCTTAGGGGTGACGTATATGTACAAACAAGGTATATTAATACTTGGAAGAACCTTTAAATCCAAAGGCGAATTTACATATAATTTCAATTTAAAGGCAGTCTGCAAGTCAGGACTAGCTTTCAAAATGACAGCAAGCAACACAGTAGCTCATACTGCAGTGCAGGAAATCTACTGGGCTTCTAAACCTCCATGCCCTATTATATACAAGGGACTTGTAGACAGTTTGGATCCCCCTTGCTTAATTATATACTTAGGGCTTACTTGGGTCTGTCATTGCCAATCATAGTTATACCAAATTACCATGTACCATTTACACAGAGCACATGCCCTGGGTCTGGTTAGCAGATCCCAGGACGCAGTCAGAGTCAGAAAACCAGCACCTAGTAGTCAAAACTGGGGCAAAAAGAGGGGGCGGCACTGCAAACATGTTCTGATTTGTTACACAAAGTCCAAGGTTTTTCCATCTAAATGATGAGACTGACAGGCGAACATGCTCCTCTCTATACTGACACCAGACTCAATCTTGTCGGCCAATAAGAAGAAATACGTTGGTGGGACAACCTGTCTGTTGAATTATTGTGCCACATCTAACAGAAGTCATCAAGATGAGTAACTTGTCTGACCCATAATTCCTGCTTGTCGTGGAAAGTCTCATGGTATATACTGAGGTTGCAGAAATAAGACACGATAGTCAGGATCTGTTTACACAATCCTACCTGCACGCAAAGGGGACCATGGCCAACTGATATCATCACCTGCATGTCAGACATTTCTGCAAATGGTAGGTATACCCATTTGTGACCTTATTTCTTCTCATTCTTTCTATCACTCACAGCCAGCCTTGACTAGGTGCAGCTTCATGTGGTGACATGCTTGTTGCTTGGGTGTGAGTTTACATTAAACAAATAAAAAGAAAAGAGGCGTTTGGCAAAACAGGAACAAGTTGGTTTAATTAAACGTAGCAGCCAGGAAAGTACCGACAGAGTGCGTCTGAGGAAAGTCTCTCACTGTACAAAGTTTCGGCCGACAATACATATATCGCGTGAGATACAATAACAAATTCTGCATTCTTGAAAAAGCATCTTAGTAGTAAATGACAAGTTTGGTCATGTGATTAGGGGACAGAGATGGCTCTTGACCGTGAGGAGAGCTAGTGTAGGCAAGTGTGTACATGACCAAATGTTTGGTGTGGGGAGCATGTGATCACTACCTGTGGTGTGCATGTTGTATCCTGATTGGCTGAGTGTTTCTATCTATGTTACATCTAGCTTTGTTGTATTTTTGGGGAACACATGCCTCTGGCCAAACATGTTTTATTGGGGCCAGTTTCCTTGGACCTGTTTGTGGTGCAACTATCTATCTGTGGGATTGATCAGGCTTTTCCTTAAGTGCACATTTGTCTTTGGGCTAAATGAGACCCCACCTGTGACCTGTCGTGGGTTGGGGTAGCAGGGCATGTCTGACTATGTATCTCTGACTCAGGGTTGATGGGGAGGTCATAAATGAAAACAACAAGAGAGAGAGGGTTGAGTCACACTCTTATTCCCCCTATATCAACAATTTAACAACAAAAGAGTGTGAAAAAGAAGAAGAAAAAAATACCATTGGCAAGACTATGTATATATAAACATATATATTTATATATATATATATTTATATATATATATATATATATATATATATATATATATATATATATATATATATATATATATATATATATATATATATATATATATATATATATATCACCAGCGAGAAACCTCCGATTAGGGAGCCCCTAACCCTTCAGGGCGGCCTCATACGGGCTCGGAGCAGCCCGGTAATTTCACCAAAGACACACGAGTGAGGCCCACTTCTGGAGAGGAACGTATTTATTTTCAGGAATTGCCATATTCAAGCCGGCAAATTTAAATACTTTTAGTCACGTGACTGTATGGAACTGCTTCTCCCATAAAGCACCATGTTAATCAGGTAAGTGCTACATTTCGTGAGATTATTTGGAAAAGTTCAAAAAAGTTCTTACAACCCACGATGCTTTTGATTTTTATGGCATCCAAATGGAAACAACAGTCACGGAAAATAAAATCAATAGTGATGTTTTTTGTAAGTCACCTTGAATCAATAGGCTCCATTTCCCAGAATGATTAATGAGACAGTCAGTTTCATCAAATCCCTTCCAAGACTGCCGAAAAATGTCATTCAACCGTTGCAAGCCGATCAACACGTCACGTGACCGGCATGAAGAGCGTCTATGTCAACAAGGAGAAAGGACTACGCCGCCTAGTTCACAGAAGGGCATGTTCAACAAGATTGCATATAATAGCCTTTAGATGTGGGGAGGGGTTAACGAGTAACACGATGTAGTTCGATGAAGGTCAAACAGCGGATTGGAGAGCATCGGAGTAACATCCGTTGTAAAAAAAGTACTACCAAATTGACTGAGCATATTTTACGTCTAAATCACACTGTGGATGATCTACACTGGACCATTATTGAGCAAGTAAAAACAGGGCTCAATTTATCGAAATTATTGTTCGAAAAAGAACAGCGATGGATTTATCGCATGTCAACACATCTGGTAGGGTTAAACGAAAATATCCCGTGGGGAACTGTCAAGAGACGTAGCAATTGAAGGTTTAGTTCCCCCCCCTCTTCTTGTAGAAGACCCCTATATAATTTTGATTTTTAATCTTAAAGTTTATTGGCTGTGTCTTCATGTAAACAACGAGGGTTATTACTGAATCCCCTTATTTGGGTCCCCTTATTTGGGTCTGTTTACTATTGCCAAGGTCTTCCTTGTATCCATCTACTAAACCTTTTAGCTTGCATTAAACCGAGCTGATATGTAAGCTTCTTGGTAAATTGACTTCCTTTTTGTTTTGTTTTTCCAATTCTGTGAACCGTCTGCGCTTGGGTCAGGATTTACATCAAGTTACGGGTCTTTTTCACCTTGAGAAGGGTTGGCATTCTAGCCCTTCTGTGAACTAGGCGGCATAGTCCTTTCTCCCTGTTGACATAGACGCCCTTCACGCCGGTCACGTGACGTGTTGATCGGCTTGCAACGGTTGAATGACATTTTTCGTCGTCAGTCTTCAACGCTATTTAAACACAGATTCTTCATACCTCTGGTGACTCCGGGCTCGGTGGTACTAATAGGTTGATCTACTTGGCAGAGGACTTGGATGAAGTGAGTACCGCGTTAAATAGACTTCTCTTATAGCGGTACGCTTTGGGTTCATGATTTAACGGGGATGGTAACGCTATGTGTTTTCCCCGTTTTTCTTTTCCCATTTCAGCTGTTCTGTAGTCCTGCCACCCACCTGTTTGCCTAAGGAGCAAGTTTATTCTTTTTGATACGTAAGCCCTGTATTTATTACTGTTTTTATTTTTACTCCTGTGTTGTAGTGCACATCACTTACTATTGGTGTTGTCTCCATATTTTAAATGTGCCAAGGCTTTAACGTGATTACAGCTATATCGTAGTAATCCTAGAGGTCTATCTCACTTGACAAAGGGCATAATTGAGGAGATTCACTTACTTTATGCATAATGGATTGGAAGGATTTACATAAAGTTTTGAATTTCTTTCATGAGTTTTCAAACACTGGTTGTTATGGAATATTGTCAATGTGCAAACCAGTCTAAAAACGTTAGTATACCAGTTGTTTTTGTGCCTTTCACTTTTTCACTCAGTCTGTAAGGAAGCCGCTATATGAAGCTGTGTTTTGGAAAGGAAAACAATATATGCACTATATACATTACTGTGTTGCCTTTGTGGAGTTTTCGAGGGCTCGCACAGAACCGTGAGTGTATCCGGTTTTTTGGAACCTTAGGTCAGGATAAGCCTTAGCGAGCTTATACCGCCAAGGTGCTACGTTGTATTTTTTCTATAAGGTCCTGAAGAAAGCTTTGTGAATAACGACAATAAGCTGAAACATGTCGACCAATATAATATCCACTTAATAGGATGTATCTGACCAATAGAAGTCAGTATTAGTCATCCGACACTGTTTTTAATAGTGCCAGATTCGTCATCATTAAAATTGTTTGTGGGCGAATAATTGGCATTTTTAATCCCACTATTCTTTCCACTTATTATACACGAGAATCTCGTCAGTCTGATATTTGCGCTCCGCTTTAAGGAAAGCATCGAAGCACACCAGAGGTGCAGTAGGCACCCCTGGTGGAACCCTATGATGAAGCATGTCACCGACTAGGTCGGTGAGTGAGGGTTCTACATACATATCTGATTGATCTGGTGGTGGCACTTCATAACATACATATGTATATATATGCCAATCGAAAAAGTGCTCCCAATAGAAGCGCCACACACAGCGTGTTTTCACCTTTTATTCCAGCAGGAGAGCGGGGTACACAGCGACACCTCTCAGCACTCAATTGCGCCAAACGCGTTTCGGGCTTCTCTAGCCCTTGCTCACTGGCATCTTGAGGGGGAACAGCCGCCAAGGTTCTCACCGCTTTTGCAGTGATGCTTTAAAGTCAAGCCTCTAGTGGGCGTGTCTCTGGGGCATTATGGACATTGGAGTTCTTCCGATATTGTTGTGACCCCAATGTTTGTTGATTTTCCCTAATGGGTCACCATAGAGGTGGAACTGCGACACCGCCTTTAGTCACCTGGATGGATGGTCACGTTGTTCCTCTACGCCATACATTTTTCGGCAGGAGCTGCAATGTTCGCAGCGGGGCGCTTCGCGACCGAGCAGGCCGCTAAATATGCCAATCGAAAAAGTGCTCCCAATAGAAGCGCCACACACAGCGTGTTTTCACCTTTTATTCCAGCAGGAGAGCGGGGTACACAGCGACACCTCTCAGCACTCAATTGCGCAAAATGCGTTTCGGGCTTCTCTAGCCCTTGCTCACTGGCATCTTGAGGGGGAACAGCCGCCAAGGTTCTCACCGCTTTTGCAGTGATGCTTTAAAGTCCAGCCTCTAGTGGGCGTGTCTCTGGGGCATTATGGACATTGGAGTTCTTCCGATATTGTTGTGCCCCCAATGTTTGTTGATTTTCCCTAATGGGTCGCCATAGAGGTGGAACTGCGACACCGCCTTTAGTCACCTGGATGGATGGTCACGTTGTTCCTCTACGCCATACATTTTTCAGCAGGAGCTGCAATGTTCGCAGCGGGGCGCTTCGCGACCGAGCAGGCCGCTAAATATGCCAATCGAAAAAGTGCTCCCAATAGAAGCGCCACACACAGCGTGTTTTCACCTTTCATTCCAGCAGGAGAGCGGGGTACACAGCGACACCTCTCAGCACTCAATTGCGCCAAACGCATTTCGGGCTTCTCTAGCCCTTGCTCACTGGCATCTTGAGGGGGAACAGCCGCCAAGGTTCTCACCGCTTTTGCAGTGATGCTTTAAAGGCCAGCCTCTAGTGGGCGTGTCTCTGGGGCATTATGGACATTGGAGTTCTTCCGATATTGTTGTGCCCCCAATGTTTGTTGATTTTCCCTAATGGGTCGCCATAGAGGTGGAACTGCGACACCGCCTTTAGTCACCTGGATGGATGGTCACGTTGTTCCTCTACGCCATACATTTTTCGGCAGGAGCTGCAATGTTCGCAGCGGGGCGCTTCGCGACCGAGCAGGCCGCTAAATATGCCAATCGAAAAAGTGCTCCCAATAGAAGCGCCACACACAGCGTGTTTTCACCTTTTATTCCAGCAGGAGAGCGGGGTACACAGCGACACCTCTCAGCACTCAATTGCGCCAAACGCGTTTCGGGCTTCTCTAGCCCTTGCTCACTGGCATCTTGAGGGGGAACAGCCGCCAAGGTTCTCACCGCTTTTGCAGTGATGCTTTAAAGTCAAGCCTCTAGTGGGCGTGTCTCTTGGGCATTATGGACATTGGAGTTCTTCCGATATTGTTGTGACCCCAATGTTTGTTGATTTTCCCTAATGGGTCACCATAGAGGTGGAACTGCGACACCGCCTTTAGTCACCTGGATGGATGGTCACGTTGTTCCTCTACGCCATACATTTTTCGGCAGGAGCTGCAATGTTCGCAGCGGGGCGCTTCGCGACCGAGCAGGCCGCTAAATATGCCAATCGAAAAAGTGCTCCCAATAGAAGCGCCACACACAGCGTGTTTTCACCTTTTATTCCAGCAGGAGAGCGGGGTACACAGCGACACCTCTCAGCACTCAATTGCGCAAAATGCGTTTCGGGCTTCTCTAGCCCTTGCTCACTGGCATCTTGAGGGGGAACAGCCGCCAAGGTTCTCACCGCTTTTGCAGTGATGCTTTAAAGTCCAGCCTCTAGTGGGCGTGTCTCTGGGGCATTATGGACATTGGAGTTCTTCCGATATTGTTGTGCCCCCAATGTTTGTTGATTTTCCCTAATGGGTCGCCATAGAGGTGGAACTGCGACACCGCCTTTAGTCACCTGGATGGATGGTCACGTTGTTCCTCTACGCCATACATTTTTCAGCAGGAGCTGCAATGTTCGCAGCGGGGCGCTTCGCGACCGAGCAGGCCGCTAAATATGCCAATCGAAAAAGTGCTCCCAATAGAAGCGCCACACACAGCGTGTTTTCACCTTTCATTCCAGCAGGAGAGCGGGGTACACAGCGACACCTCTCAGCACTCAATTGCGCCAAACGCATTTCGGGCTTCTCTAGCCCTTGCTCACTGGCATCTTGAGGGGGAACAGCCGCCAAGGTTCTCACCGCTTTTGCAGTGATGCTTTAAAGGCCAGCCTCTAGTGGGCGTGTCTCTGGGGCATTATGGACATTGGAGTTCTTCCGATATTGTTGTGCCCCCAATGTTTGTTGATTTTCCCTAATGGGTCGCCATAGAGGTGGAACTGCGACACCGCCTTTAGTCACCTGGATGGATGGTCACGTTGTTCCTCTACGCCATACATTTTTCGGCAGGAGCTGCAATGTTCGCAGCGGGGCGCTTCGCGACCGAGCAGGCCGCTAAATATGCCAATCGAAAAAGTGCTCCCAATAGAAGCGCCACACACAGCGTGTTTTCACCTTTTATTCCAGCAGGAGAGCGGGGTACACAGCGACACCTCTCAGCACTCAATTGCGCCAAACGCGTTTCGGGCTTCTCTAGCCCTTGGTCACTGGCATCTTGAGGGGGAACAGCCGCCAAGGTTCTCACCGCTTTTGCAGTGATGCTTTAAAGTCCAGCCTCTAGTGGGCGTGTCTCTGGGGCATTATGGACATTGGAGTTCTTCCGATATTGTTGTGCCCCCAATGTTTGTTGATTTTCCCTAATGGGTCGCCATAGAGGTGGAACTGCGACACCGCCTTTAGTCACCTGGATGGATGGTCACGTTGTTCCTCTACGTCATACATTTTTCGGCAGGAGCTGCAATGTTCGCAGTGGGGCGCTTCGCGACCGAGCAGGCCGCTAAATATGCCAATCGAAAAAGTGCTCCCAATAGAAGCGCCACACACAGCGTGTTTTCACCTTTTATTCCAGCAGGAGAGCGGGGTACACAGCGACACCTCTCAGCACTCAATTGCGCCAAACGCGTTTCGGGCTTCTCTAGCCCTTGGTCACTGGCATCTTGAGGGGGAACAGCCGCCAAGGTTCTCACCGCTTTTGCAGTGATGCTTTAAAGTCCAGCCTCTAGTGGGCGTGTCTCTGGGGCATTATGGACATTGGAGTTCTTCCGATATTGTTGTCCCCCCAATGTTTGTTGATTTTCCCTAATGGGTCGCCATAGAGGTGGAACTGCGACACCGCCTTTAGTCACCTGGATGGATGGTCACGTTGTTCCTCTACGCCATACATTTTTCGGCAGGAGCTGCAATGTTCGCAGCGGGGTGCTTCGCGACCGAGCAGGCCGCTAAATATGCCAATCGAAAAAGTGCTCCCAATAGAAGCGCCACACACAGCGTGTTTTCACCTTTTATTCCAGCAGGAGAGCGGGGTACACAGCGACACCTCTCAGCACTCAATTGCGCCAAACGCGTTTCGGGCTTCTCTAGCCCTTGCTCACTGGCATCTTGAGGGGGAACAGCCGCCAAGGTTCTCACCGCTTTTGCAGTGATGCTTTAAAGTCCAGCCTCTAGTGGGCGTGTCTCTGGGGCATTATGGACATTGGAGTTCTTCCGATATTGTTGTGCCCCCAATGTTTGTTGATTTTCCCTAATGGGTCGCCATAGAGGTGGAACTGCGACACCGCCTTCAGTCACCTGGATGGATGGTCACGTTGTTCCTCTACGCCATACATTTTTCGGCAGGAGCTGCAATGTTCGCAGCGGGGCGCTTCGCGACCGAGCAGGCCGCTAAATATGCCAATCGAAAAAGTGCTCCCAATAGAAGCGCCACACACAGCGTGTTTTCACCTTTTATTCCAGCAGGAGAGCGGGGTACACAGCGACACCTCTCAGCACTCAATTGCGCCAAACGCGTTTCGGGCTTCTCTAGCCCTTGCTCACTGGCATCTTGAGGGGGAACAGCAGCCAAGGCTCTCACCGCTTTTGCAGTGATGCTTTAAAGTCCAGCCTCTAGTGGGCGTGTCTCTGGGGCATTATGGACATTGGAGTTCTTCCGATATTGTTGTGCCCCCAATGTTTGTTGATTTTCCCTAATGGGTCGCCATAGAGGTGGAACTGCGACACCGCCTTTAGTCACCTGGATAGATGGTCACGTTGTTCCTCTACGCCATACCTTGGCGAAGGTAAAGGTGAAAACACGCTGTGTGTGGCGCTTCTATTGGGAGCACTTTTTCGATTGGCATATATATATATATATATATATATATATATATATATATATATATATATATATATATATATATACATATATATATATATATATATATATATATGTTTATATATACACAGTCTTGCCAATGGTATTTTCTTCTTCTTCTTTTTCACACTCATTTGTTGTTAAATTGTTGATGGGGAGGTCACCTTTGGTGAATGCGACAGCAATGATGCTAGTTTTTTAGAACTTCTACAAATAATGTGGCGGTCATTGATATCATTTTTATCGACAAACTCGATATTGTGCGTACAGTTGTCGTAGCGTACATTGATATTGTCTTTACTGATATTGACATTGTTATGTGTGCCTAGATCATGGCGTACATTGAAATTGTTTCCACTGGTATCAACATTGTAATGCATGCATGGATTGTGGCATTAATTGACATTGTTTCTACCGATATCAACACTGTTGTGCGATCATACATTATGGCATACATTGATATTGCATTTATGGGTATTGACAGTGTTATGTGGGCATAGGATATGGCATACGTTGACTTTGCATTTATTGGTATTGCCATTGTCGGGCCTGCACATATCATGGTATACATCGACATCGTACTCACCCATCCTAATATTTCACCCCTCTAGTTGAATTTTCAACTAGTTTATCCTTCTCATATGTCCTGACCAGTTACAGCTCCTCCATTGGGGCGTGGGGGCATTACCTCATTTCTTTCTTGCAGTGTGAGAAGCAGAAACTTAAAGTGGTAAAACTACCATTTTATGTTTCTGCTTCTCGTTCTGCGAGAAAGCAGAAGTGCCTGGAGTGCCTGGTTGTGGGCAGGTGGTTGGGCGGTCCTGCTCGAGGCCAGTGGGGAGTGGCTGCTTTTGTCGGCCTGGGGCTGACCAAAGCAGTCATGTGCACTCTCCCTTTTCTCTATGTTTGCTGCATGCAGCCTACATAGAGAAAAGGGCCTCCCATTAGGAACCCGGCTGGGGTGCCTAATGGGAGAACCGCACCAATCACAAAGCTGCCTTTGCAGCGTTGTGATTGGCGGAGGGGAGGGAGGCTTCCTGTGGGTGGCTTTCCTGATGAGAGCTGCAGTGCGGGGCCGCGGGATTTGGGACCCGACCAGGAGCTGAGGAGGCGCGGGACGGGAAGTTTAATTTTATTTTAATTATTTATATACCCCTCCTGCCTCTCCCCCACCCCCCGCGACGACCCCATTACTACCTCACCCGCCTGTCATGCCGGCCGCGACTGTTAGGAGGCTTTAAATTTAACGTGTTTCTCCAGGGACAGCAGCCGAATGCCTGCTTAAAGTGACAGAGCCGTGAAGAGTGAAGAGGCGTAAATGAGGATTCGAGGTAAACTGGATAGCCCCAGTTATATAGTGCCTCGATGTCTTCCTGCTCAGAAGTTCAAATGCTAGATAAACTGCGTGCACCAAATCGGTGTGAACAACATGAGGGCCTGGGTGCCAGAATGCAAGCCGGGCTTGAACGAGGAGCTCTGACCGAGCTATCTCACCTTATTGGTTGCCCCATACCCTGTTTTAACATGTTCATTTCAAGTTTACCTGGCTCCAAACTACCTTGCATCTTATTCCTTATAGGTGCTTCGCTCACTTCTCCGCCACAGGAGACTACGTGCCCAATCAAGCCCCTAGCCAGTGTGCAGAGGCTCATTGGTAATAATGACTTTTTCAAGTATAAAGCTATATTATTGTGCATTGATTTGTGCCTCGATGCCTCTAGCTAAATATAGTTTTTTCATGTCCATCCCTAGATCTCGCTCCTTCCTCACCCCCGCACCCTGATGAAGACCCTGACGTAAGGGATTAAACTGCCTACAGTTTTTAGGGGTCGAAACATCGATACTTTACCGCAAAGCCAGCATAGTCAACAGATATTTCATGTTGTGTTACTGTTGTGCAAAAACCAAAGGAAATGATGGACGGAGTGTTGAACATTGCAAGCACTCACCCCCAGTCAACTGATCTGGGTTTAATCCATCACCGTTCTTTAGCCCACTCTGCCACCCCAGTTCAGACATTGCCATATGCAAATCAGTCTGACCCTGTGCCTCATGGGAACAGTCCAGCCCGAACTGCCAAGCCATGTCTTCCCTGGAACGGAAACAAGCTTCCTAGGACCAGTTTCTGGCATTTCAGCCGTCTTCAGCCAGGCTTGCTTGAATTCAGTGGCAAAGTGAGCAAGGGACTCACGTCTGAGCATACCCTGCCAACTTGTGGCGAACAAAGCAAAAACCAAAGGAAATGATGGACGGAGTGTTGAACATTGCAAGCACTCACCCCCAGTCAACTGATCTGGGTTTAATCCATCACCGTTCTTTAGCCCACTCTGCCACCCCAGTTCAGACATTGCCATATGCAAATCAGTCTGACCCTGTGCCTCATGGGAACAGTCCAGCCCGAACTGCCAAGCCATGTCTTCCCTGGATCGGAAACAAGCTTCCTAGGACCGGTTTCTGGCATTTCAGCCGTCTTCAGCCAGGCTTGCTTGAATCCAGTGGCAAAGTGAGCAAGGGACTCACGTCTGAGCATACCCTGCCAACTTATGGCGAACAAGGCAAAAACCAAAGGAAATGATGGACGGAGTGTTGAACATTGCAAGCACTCACCCCCAGTCAACTGATCTGGGTTTAATCCATCACCGTTCTTTAGCCCACTCTGCCACCCCAGTTCAGACATTGCCATATGCAAATCAGTCTGACCCTGTGCCTCAGGGGAACAGTCCAGCCCGAACTGCCAAGCCATGTCTTCCCTGGACCGGAAACAAGCTTCCTAGGACCAGTTTCTGGCATTTCAGCCGTCTTCAGCCAGGTTTGCTTGAATCCAGTGGCAAAGTGAGCAAAGGAAATGATGGACGGAGTGTTGAACTGTGTTACTGTTGTGACCATGGCTGTTTATTATTTCTGTTAATATTGAGATTTATAGGCTCGATGGTAGAGCCTCACATGTCCGAATGAATGTACTGTTTTTGATTGACACTGCCTTTTCCAATCACTTCCCTATCCTCACGAAACACCAATACCCTCCTTCCCTTCTTCCCCCTCACCATGTTCCTGTCTAGGGATATTGATATTTGTAATAACACAAATTTGTGCATTAAGAGAGTGATGTCCAGTCTGAATTAAAACACTGAGTATAACCAATACCTTGTGGTTTCTGTTTTGTTTTGAATACTTGTTTTGATTTCTTAAATTGTATATTGTTATTTTCTGGGACCACTGTCCTTACGTACTGTTTCACACCCAGGTCCCAGAGACTCTTTTGGGTATACCCTTTGTAGGTAACTATCCTAGAGCAGGTGCACCCCTGCGAGGTTTTTCTAATACTGATTCAGTCAATTTTCATTCAATATGGTGGAGAGCCAAACCCTTTCATACACTGAAGAATATAATATTCAGCTCATACAGGATCCTACCAATAACTTTCTGTCTGCAACCACCCCCAATATTGATTTTACCCTCAATGACAAGATAGCACGGCTAGAACGCTTGGAAAAGAAATTGGTACAAACCCGCCTACACGGACACCTACTTACAAAATATCTACAGTCCAACATTATCCCCGCAGGCTTACAGGTACGCAACGAACCAACCATCTTTGTAGACGTGCCAAAATTTAAAGAGGGCATCAGTTACGTGGCCTACAACTGCTCCCGGCATTGGATGGTGCTGGGAGTAGAGACAGCAGCTGAACAGGTACAGGTCCTGCTTAGCCAGATCACTGCACTCAGGATTGAGATAGCTGGGGACTCGACACTTGCCAACGCCAAAGATGCTTTGGAACATCTTGGAAAAACATTAAAAGAATTTGAGACCACCGCTCAAACAAAGAAACTTGAGAAATTAGCTAAAGACATTCGGTATTACAAAAAGAAGAATACCTACTCATACCTCCAAGAAGATTACTACAAACAAGACGCTCAAGGTCGTTTCAACCAAAGAGGATGTGGAGGCTACCACGGATGCAGGAACTTCACAACCTTCTCGGATTCATCCTATAGTATGGACAGCGACAGCGAGCAACCCGGCACAAGTGGGAATTCCGGATACCAAGACCAATGGTACCCAACTCAAGGATCCTAATGACCCCAGGGACCCTACCCACCCCCACCTTTTTTAGGAGAGGGCCAATGGAGACCACCCAGAGGAAGGGGCGGGAATTGGCCCAGGGGTCAATCACGTGGACAGCAGATGGCCAACAACAGCTGGGACAGAGGCCGTGGGAATGTGCAGAAGCTGGTTCGTTTCCAGCCGGAGATCCACGGAGAAATTCACACCCGACGCAAGGCCTACAGGTGGTAAGAAGAACAGAGAACCCCATAGTTAACATCACCGCCTATACACTGAAAGATGAAGAGTCTAGTGTTCTGAGCAAAGGCCTCTCCTTTGTACCAACCGCGCGCCCCAACGAATTTGCATTGAAGACTGAACTTCACCGTTTCTACAGGAAAATCCGCCTGAGATATTTTTTCAAGCAGTCACCATTATTGGGTACAAACTCCCCAACTGGGTTGAGGATTCCTTCTTCTTTTGTTCCACCGTCAAACCGCATGACCAACAGGATCCTAGCCTATGAAAGCGTTGTCCTGCGAGATATATCGAAGATACTGAAGAAACACAAGCACACCAAATTCAACATCACTAAACAAGAGAAGGATGCCTTGTCATCTTTAAAGAACAACAAGGATATAGTGATCAAGCCAGCTGACAAGGGAGGCGCTATAGTGGCGCAGAATGTCGATGACTATAAAGCAGAATTCCTGAATCAACTACAGGACGGAGTGAGCTACATGAGGATCGCTGCAGACCCCTCCTTGGATCTATCTAAGGAGATTTAGGCAGTTACCACTCGAGGCCTGGATGATGGCTATCTTACGAAACATGAGTTTCTGTATCTGAATCAAAAGCAACCACTGCTACCAACACTATATACACTACCAAAGATACATAAGGACCCACTGAAACCACCCAGCCGCCCGATTGTTTCTAGATGCGGCTCGATGCTTTAGCCACTTAGCCAATATATTGACCATTTCCTAAAACCCATAGCAGAGGCAACGCAGGCGTACCTCAGGGACACCATGCAAACTATTAACCTTGTGGACGGATGACATTTTGACATTCCAAACCAACTCCTAGTGACCTGTGACGTTGTGTCGCTTTACACGAGTATACCACAACAAACTGCTCTGGAAGTTACCCGTGAAGCTCTCGACCAAGGAGCTGCCCCGGTGTTAGCGCCTACAGAATTTATCATAGACCTTCTATGCATCGCCATGATGAAGAACTTTTTCTTTTTCAATGGGTGCTTCTACTTCCAGACAAAAAGAGTAGCTATGGGGGCTGCCTTTGCCCCGGAACTGGCCATTATCTTCATGGACCATTTCAAGAGAGCTTTTATATTTGGAGAAACTAATCCCTATTTTGAAAAGATTTCCTTACGGAGGTGGTACATCGATGATATACTCCTGATATGGACTGGAGACTCCATGACACTGGCCTTGTTTCACACCTGGCTCAATGAGAGAAGTCCTGATATCCAATTCACTATCCATTCGGATCAGAGAGAAATAGACTTCCTAGACATAACCATCAAAGCTGAGGATAATCAACTCTACACAACTCTGTACCGTAAGCCGGGCGAAAGGAATTCCCTGTTGAGATACAACAGCCATCACCCTAGGGGACTCAGAGACAATCTTCCCTATGGGCAATTCCTGCGGATCCGCAGGAATTGCTCAAAGAAATGTGACTACATGGAACAACCAGAAGATCTGCGCAAACGACTGATGGAACGAGGCTACCCCAAAAGGCTTACCAAAAGGGCTCAGAAGAGAGCATGGTATAGTCCTACAGAAAATTTACTAACACCAAAGGACAAAGACAAAAGACACCTTGAAAGGATGATTTGCGTAATGACTTTTTCCACTCAGAGTCACGCCATTAAGAAAACTATCAACAAACACTGGGGAATAGTATCTGATGACATAGAACAAGATGTTCCTCCTATGCACTCTTTTAAAAAAGCCAAAAGCATTAGAGAACATGTTGTGCGTTCCTTTTTAGTAATTCTAGAAACACCTACTATCAGATCTATGTGGAATCTACCACCTATCCAAGGCCATTTCAAGTGTGGAAAATGTAAAGCGTGCCCCACTACCGTGCAAACTAAAGAGTTTATCTACAGAAATCATGTGATCCCCTTGAAAACTTTCTCTAATTGTAATACAAACAATGTGACCTATGGAATTCTATGTCCCTGTGATTTGATCTACATAGGCCAAACCCAACAGAAGATCTAGGCTAGGGTTCTCCGATACTGCAGCCGGATAACATGTGGCACACCAGGAGCACCCCTTGTGGAACATTTTGCCTCTATGAAACACAGTCCTGATGACATACGTTGGGTAGTAATAGAGAAAGCATCCCTAGGGCCTAGGGGTGGGAACATTGGTGCCATCCTCAACCGCAGGGAATGTAAGTGGATGTCTCAGCTTGACTCTATTAGAAATGGCCTGAACGAATCCGAAATTAGCCATGCTCAGTTTGCTTGTTTGACAATTGATTAATCCCCTTTCTGTAAATCCTGTGCCTTTTAGCTAGGCCTGGGCTAAAAATCACTTCCGCTCGCGGAAATTGCGATAATTTGACATTTTCGGAGAGCGCGAAAATGTCAAAATTTCCGCAATCCGCATTTTACCGAAAATTTTTTGCTTGCTCGCGCTGTAAAATAATACATTCTTGCGTGTGCGCGATCGCCTTACGTGAATCCCCGCGTTCGCTGACAAGTTTTCCCGACCCGGTCGCGTTCTCCACGAGATGTTGGATTGTTGGTAGCCATTTGCGCTGTCTCGCGACAGTTTGCGCCAGCAGTAACATCATTCGTCGCGCGATCACGTCTTTCTTCTCGCGATCATGCACCGCGAGACAAGTGAAAACAAGATGGCCGCGCCCGCGAGCAACCGCATGGGTAAGTTGCCGAGCCACGACCATGCAGAACATACCGTGAACTGGCGGGAAAAAAAATTCCGCATCTTCGCGATATTTCCGCGTGTTTGTGGAGATTTTTAACATTTTCGCGATAATTTGCGAAAGTGAATTTCGCAAATTCCGCCCACCCCTACTTTTAGCTTTATAATGTACACTAGATTGATGTAACTACCTGTCATTCAATGTATATTCTTCCTACATAACTTGACAATGCATTGTCTCAACATTAATGCTCCAACCACCTGTCATTCAATGTATGTTTTTTTACATAACGTGACAATGCACTGTCCTAATATAAGTACTTCATCCTGGCAAATATCCTTCCTCTGAACCATTTCATATGGACATTGCTATCTATTGCCATATCCTTGTGTCAAGGATTGTACCAAGAAGCAGTGTAATATGTCCCTTAAGCGCACTACGCAAACATTCTGCATATGATGTCACTTTTGTTAACTCTATGACTGTGAATGCTGTTCATATTACTATACTGAGCCTCCTACCTAATTACTGCATCTATGTTAATATTGATCGAAACGTCATTGCATCCATGCGATACCCATCTGCATTTTATATAGCTGTTTTAGAATGTTTTTTAATATTATATTAGAATTGGTTTACATACATACAATGTGTGTGACAGTTTTCAATTTCTTTCTTATTCCCTGCAAAAATACGGGAGTCTTTTTTCTATGACTCCACCTGTCAATCCCTAGTTATGAGGCATTCAGCGCGCCTAATTTAACATGCATTTTAAACAGCTGCCGCTGCCACGTCCGGTTCGCTTCATTCGATCGGATTTATTCAGGGAGACCCTAACATCCAAGGAGGTGAGTCTCTGCACTACAACCGGCCTAAACATAATGATCGGCTGATCATTGTACTTTTCCCATCTAATATATTTCCCCCATCTCCCTCCACAGTACTTTACCAGTAACTGGAGGCATCACGCCCGCGCTATCCAGCAGAGGTAATTCTGCCGTTTGTTTACCTTTCCCGCGCCGAATAGCCGAGTTAATGCTGCCGCGTATTTAGACCATGACATTTTTAACGCATGAGATTTGACTCTTTGCGGCATTTGTTTTACTTCCCACACATTATCATGCTCTTCACTCTCCTACCTCGGTGACACTTCTTTTGTAACGCATTTCGAGTCACCCGTTTTTTTATCATCAATTGAGCTATGGCAACTTCCGTTTTGACTTATATTACAGGTGCCACACCATTTTATGTTTGGATTTCGTGCATCAAGGTCTATAACCGAGCATTCTTCTCCTCTGTAATTTTTAACCGCTGATGGTTTCATTTCCTGAGCAATCTGACACATCAATACCCAAGTGCTCTCTCACCATATTGGTTGCCCCATACCCTGTTTTAACATGTTCATTTCAAGTTTACCTGGCTCCAAACTACCTTGCACCTTATTCCTTATAGGTGCTTCGCTCACTTCTTAGCCACAGGAGCCTACATGCCCGTTCAAGCCCCTAGCCAGTGTGCAGAGGCTCATTGGTAATAATGACTTTTTCAGTATAAAGCTATCTTATAATGCATTGATTTGTGCCTCGATGCCTTTAGCTAAATATAGTTTTTTCATGTCCATCCCTAGATCTCGCTTCTTCCTCACCTCCGCACCTTGTCCTGATGAAGACCCTGATGTAGGGGATTTAACTGCCTACAGTTTTTAGGAGTCGAAACGTCGACACTTTACAGCAAAGCCAGCATAGCCAACAGATATTTAATGTTGTGTTACTGTTGTGACCATGGCTGTTTATTATTTCTGTTAAGATTGAGATTTATAGACTCGGTGGTAGAGCCTCATATGTCGGAATTAATGTACTGTTTTTGATTGACACTGCCTTTTCCAATCACTTCCCTATCCTCACCAAACACCAATACCCACCTTCCCTTCTTCCCCCTCACCATGTTACTGTCTAGGGACATTGATATTTGTAATAACACAAATTTGTGCATTAAGAGAGTGATGCCCAGTGTGAATTAAAACACTGAGTATAACCAATACCTTGTGCTTTATATTTTGTTTTGAATACTTGTTTTGATTTCTTAAATTGTATTGTTATTTTCAGGGACCACTGTCCTTACGTAGTGTCCCAGCGCCATAGCAGACGCCATGCACATTGGGAGTGAGGAGCATTGGCAGAGCTGATGCAGCCCCATAGAAGCAGCAGATCTGCGGTGTTGACTTGAAGCTCCCGTAGAGCTCTCTTGGTGCCACAGCAGCAGGGCCCGGGGGTTGGCATGATCAGAGTTGTCAGAACTGGCCCAGGGCTCGAACTGAAGGAGTTCAGCATGTTTGGTTTGAATGGGGGTGGGGTGACTATCTTCGTTTGTCTCGTGCCAGAATAGCAGGGACTAAAGCGTGTATGGGTCGAGGAGAATTGGCAGAGCTTTTCCACTACTACGATAGTAGGGTATTAAGCAGGTATTACTGAGGCAGGCTGGTAGAGCTGGTTGCATATCAAAGTAGCAGACAGTCAGTGTGTCTGACTAGAACGGGTGCCGCTGGCCTGGCTCGAGGAGCATTGATTGAACTATTCAAATGTCTGAATTTCACTGAGTCACGTAGATCTAAATTGAGGAGAATTTACAGAGCCGCGCTGTTTCGTTACTATCTGGGTGCTGCAGGTCAAGATGCAAGGAGCATACTGACTGGGCATCGCAGTCGCGAGGTCATGCAGTCGTGCAAATGGGGTGCATAAAGATGTCAGCAAAGCTTAGGCATAATGAAGTGCAGTGCCAGTTGTGTGATAACACTGCACTGCACCCACGAGAGGGGATTCCAGGACAGAGCTGTAGAATGAGTCGAACTTATAGATATCAAGCTGGAGTGTGTTACAGAGCTGTCTGGGCTTCTGGGCGCAGCACTGGGCACCACAGTTTGAGGACACTGATACCTCTAATGGGAGAGGCTCCATTTTGCAGTGCCCTTTGGTGATCCCTGGATGCGGCCATAAAACCTGCCATTTGAGTATGATAAATTTACTCCCATTGCATGCCACGAAGGTTCCCGCTGTTTTGAAGGTTTGTGTTGGGGTACGACCTCTGACGTCAAGGGTGATGAGTACACATCACTGATATGGCAGGCATGGACGCCACCATCTCCTTGCTCTGCGGCAGGCTCACAGGCTGTTAAAGGTAAACAGGTTTAAATCAGATTCATTTGACAAGATTATTAAAGAGCATTTGTGTAAAAAGAAATGACATAAGGCTGGTCACTGCCGTTGGCGAAAGTTCTGGCTCGCGACCTGGTTGTTTTCACCTCTTTTGTGTCATGCAGGTGTGAGGTAATTCCATGCCATAGGTGCCACGCCTGAGAAGGATTGCATTACAAACTTTTGCCTTCTTAAATCTTAGTTTTTCAATAAGCTGATTTGCCCTGTTGCAAAGGGGCAGTGTCTACCTGATTTGGTCTGATTCTGGGCAAGGGATTTGGGTTTTACCAGAAACTTGGTTTCATGTGTGTTGCAGACAATTTCAAATATGCTGTATGTTTCAACAGGCACCCATTTTAGATGGAACAGCATAGGTGAAATAAGGTCTAACTTTAAAGTGCCAGTGACCAGTCTGACAGCTGCATTGAGTATTGCTTTAAGTTGAACGAGGTGCACTTTAGGAATTCCTATCAATAGAGCTTTTGATAGTCCAGTCTAATCTGTACAGGAGATTGAATTAATATCTTAACATCTGCACTGGGGAAAATTTGATTACTGTACTTCACATTGCTACTTCTAATTACTTTATTCCAACTAGAAGACTTCATGTGTTTGGTCATTTAAATGTATTATTATTATATTAATTTCTCAAATTTGCTTGGAATTGCACCATTTTTCCACTCTTTTTTCAAAATTTTCTCGCAGGGGAGAACCCCCCCGAACCGCCCGTAGGCTTTTCGGGCTCGCTACACTCGCTCGCCACAGTGCAGTACAACTATTTTACGCCTCACCACTTTTAAATGTCACCAGCCACCACTGGTCATGACTATTACATTATCCAAAACTCTGTGTGCTTCTCTGGTGTCTGTTACTTTTTCCCTATCTATGTGCATAGTACCTAATTTGAGGATTGTATTTTTACAGCAGGAAACCTTCGCTTGTAGAAACCCACACAACAGAAGTACAACAATGAAAACTTGGATTCGTGAAATTAATAGTTCGGAAACCCATAAATGATCCAAGAAATGATTCTATGCACCCAGTCCTGCTCAGAGATAACTCCCTCAGTCTTCATTGTTCCTACTGGTATCAACATTGTTATGCATACATGGATTATGGCATACATTGACATTGTGTCTACTGATATCAATATTGTTGTAAGGCCATAGATTATGGCATACATTGACATTGTATTTATGAGTATTGACATTATGATGAGGGCATAAGTTATGGCATACACTGACATTACATTTGTTGGTATTGGTGTTGTCGGGCATGCACATATGGTATACATCGACATCGTATTCACCCATCCTAACACGCTTGCATCACACACACGCGCTATCACAACGCTTCCTACACAGAGCACAATGCACTCTCTATCCATCCACACCCTAGCACTTAATGTTTAAACATACACTCCCCCTTTCTTTTACTTCAGATTGACATGTATTGTTCGTGACAAAAACATCATAAGAGAAAAACTCTGGCACAATATCACACTCTACCGATGTAGCCCACCCTTCAATCCATACCACTCAGAGTAGCGTGCTACCGTCAACAAATTTGCTTCATCTCCTCATTAGAGATGCGATGTGCTGTATAAATGTAGCAATATTCCTTTGGTACCTGGGACTACAGTGACACATAAGATAAAACAGCATCTCCGCTTTGGAACTCTTAGCGTTCCTTGAAGTGTGGAACTGCAAAGTGTACGACATGTTGATCAGTTCACCCTGATCTTAGCTTGTCTTATGTCCCCCATAATAAATCAAGACGCAGACCTATTTCCATAATTAACTTGGCATCTCTAGTAATGCCTTCAGAGGATTAAGGCCTGGAAAATTCAGTGAACATACTTCACGCTTAATTAGCAGTCTCTGTTTGATGTAATTGCATGTGAACATCTTTCTCTGCTACTTTCCAACTCAAAAATGTCTTGGTTATAATTCACTTTCTGCCTCTCCTGCCGCCTTGATTATAAGTGTCAAGGTAAATTATTGCACGCCTGCTAAGCCCCATTGGCACATGTGTTGTAATTACGAGTCTGTTGG
Source organism: Triturus cristatus (assembly GCF_964204655.1). NCBI lineage: Eukaryota > Metazoa > Chordata > Amphibia > Caudata > Salamandridae > Triturus > Triturus cristatus. Next base: position 431,787,808 of record NC_140588.1, read on the forward strand.
ATATGTCCTATTTCTCTGAGTTTTTTCAGGTAAATATCTGTAGGTCAAAATTACCAATTTTTACCAGATGAAAAGTCCTCGTAAAATACCGGGAAATGCAGATTTTTCTGAGGGCAGCACTCCAATCCACATGTTAAATCACATTGCAATGTGGAAAACTCATAATTGGCGCTTATCTCACCCGACAAATTCTGTACCTTAGGCCGTCCATTTTTAATATGTAGGATGCATAACACCTGTTACTCAAGGGCATTCTCAATTAAGACCCTTGAGTCACCAATCCTTATAGGATTGCTATACATGTTTATGTAATGTCCAAATTTCACTTCCACTGTATTTTTAATATATGTCATGCTATAGTGATTGTGATGTTATAGTTTTGACAATATGTATGTTATTGTCGTAATTTCTTTTACAAACATTTTTTTTGTATGAATAAAATGAATTGTTTTTAACAGCTTTATGGTAGTACACTAAGCCTGTCTTTATCAGTCAGTATGCATAGGGCCTGATTATTGCCAGGTCTTTGGTTGCCTAGGAATGTTATTATTATAGGAACTGTTAAATCAAATACATTTTTTCACTGGTAATCTGATGTGTACCAAATTACTGCTAGAAGATTGTGAATCTTTAGAAATTGAGCGGTAGGAGCCTTACTTCTACTATAGATTTGTTAAATCTCTTTATCATTTATAGTACCTCTAAAGATGTCTTCACTTAGTGCTTAATTTGGACTAAAACGTAAATGCCAGGGCCCTCCTCAGGAGGCCACTGCAGTTTTCACCACCCATTTCTCTGCCCAGCCCTGCCAGTGACAGTACAAACACACCTGCTAACATTACATTCATACAAGTGCAGCCCTTCGGCCTACAAGTGCAGCCTTTCAGACTATTCCAGGACCAATTTTAAAGTCCATTCAATTAATAAACAACTGTTGTTGTGTTCATCTCTAAATAAAACAAACAGCACCACCATGTGGAAAAATTATCATAAGTGCCCGTGTTGGCAATTAAGTGCCGGTGCCGAGCATTGAAAACCACTGTTTCCAAGTTGCTGCCACTTATATTTAAAAGTTCTTGTCTGGCACATGCTTCCTACTTTATTGATTTTGCCCCCTTTTCCTGTGTGTTTTGTGCTCTGCTCTGTTGTTTCTGATTGTGAGATCTGGACCACTTGGCATGGCTGCCCCGACTTTTTACCTCTGCCTCCTGAGTCTTTGGTTGTGTGCTGGACTTTGTTTTTTCTGGCTTAGGTGCTATGGACACTTTGCCACTGCTGATCAGTGCCAAAGTGCAAGTGCTCCCTGGGTAAATTGTAATTCTGATTGGTTTTCCATGATTGGCATATTTGATTTACTGGTAAGTCCCTAGTAAAGTGCACAGTGTGTGTCCATGGCCTGTAAATCAAATGCTACTAATGGGCCAGCGCACAAAGAATGATTGATGGACAGAATGCAGAACAATGTCAGACATTCACCCCAGTACAGAGATCTGGGCCTAAATCCATCATTTGTTTGCTCCCCATGCCATTCCAGTTTGAACTCAGCCATATGCAAATCAGTCTTGACTCTGCGCCTAATGGAAATAGTCCAGCTTGAACTGCCAGGTGGTCCTCCCTGGACTGGAAACAATCATCCTAGGACTGGTTTTGGGGCCAGGATAGCTTGACTTAAGTGGCATGGAGAGCACGAGACCCACATCTAGGCATACCCATTCCATTCGAGGTGGCAAATGCAAAAAGAACAATTGATGGACAGAATACATTCATCCCAGTACAGAGATCTAATGTCCTCCAGCACTGGTTGTGCACTGGTTGTGCCACCCAGACAAGTAGCCTTTCAAATGTCTCAGATCTGCCACTGCAGTGCCTGCAGGCACAGTTTAAACTGCCATATCGATCTGGCAAGTGCACTCATTTCTAAGCCCCAAGCTTACCTTGTTTTACATATAGGTCACCCCTAAGGTAACCCAAGGCAGCCCTGTGGGCAGGGTGCAGAGTATGTGAGAAAGGTAGGACATGTACTGGTGTGTTTTACATGTCCTGACAGTGAAATAATGTGCATTTCATTTTCACTATTGAAAGGCCGTCTGTCCCATAGGTTAACATGGGAGCTGCATTGTAACAACTTACAAGTGTAACTTTCCATTGAGACAAGATAGAGAAATGGAGTTTATGCTCTCTGAACTCAGAAGTTAATAAGAACTTTTAGTAAAGGTAGTTTGTAAATTGTGTAATTGAAAATCCCTCTTTTAGAAAGTGGGTATTTTCTTGTTTAACCATCCTGTGTGCCTCTGCCTGTTTGTGTATTCCCTCTAGACAGTCACAAGGGGCGTTGAGATGTGTCCTGCCTTTCCAGGGTGACTCATAGCCAGGGTAAATAGACCTTTAATCATTTAGAGTGGTTATAGGAGTTTTCACCAGCACCTGAATAGGCTGTGTCTGCTTTGCACAATGCTATCTCCACCTCCTGTAGTGAAGCTGGACCAGGGAGGTGGTTTTACTGCACAAGAGAGACTTTCTGAACAAAGATTTCAAAGGGACAATGAGGTCTAAGTGATAGACCTAATACCGCAGAACTTTAGATTAGTATTGGAATCAAGAGGAGCGTCTGCCACGGAAGAAGAGCTAAAGAGCTGTGAGGTGGAGTACTGCCCCTTTGCTGTGTGTGGCTTTGCTTGGTTGGCCAACAGTTCCTGCTTCTGCTAAGGAAAGGGCAAAGACTGGACTTTGCATTGAAACCTGCTTGAAAAGATTTTCCAAGGCCTTGTGTGTGCTTGCCTCCTGTTCTGAAGTCTGAGTGCCACAGAGAATTCACTCATAGCTTCCTGGAACTCCACTGCTGGGAGTTCTGACCAACCAGGGGTGCCTATTCCAGGTCTGGACCTCTGGAGGTTGTCCCTGCTACATGAACCTGCCAAGAACTAAATCTCTGAAGAAAATCAATGCTTCTCTCTCCTTGGAGCTGAATTCTCTAACGCAGTACCACTGTGCTGGAGAAATTCCCGTCGCACAGCCCCGTGCGGCCGAAAAATCGACGTAGTGCTTGCCAGCAGCCCGAGTAGCAGCCACATGCGGAGTCTCGTGCACTGATCTCTGATGTCAAAGATCACCGCACTGACTCCAATGCAGGCCCTTCTGGGCAACAAGAAGAATCGATGCATCGCCTGTTGGTGACTGGAGAAATCAACGCAGTGCCTGGTTCGCCGTTGCTGCATTGCTTCTAGCGCATCTGGATTTTCCACGCATCACACCTGTGCACCAAATCTACAACTGCATTGGGGGTGCAGTAAGAAACCAACGCTTCACCTGTCTGCACAGTAAGTAACTGACACATCACCTCCTCTCCAGTAAGGAACTGATGCATCACCTCCCCTGCTGGGCAGTAAGGAGCCAATGCATGTTATGTTATGTTATTAATATTTCTAAAGCACAGCTATTACCCGAGGGTGTCCTGGCATTGGCAACTACCCTCTAAGCACAGATTATTATAGAGGTACTACATGTTAAAAAGCCAGGTTTTTAATCCATTCCTAAATGCCATGAGGTCAGTGGCAGTTCTAAGATGGAAGGGAAGTTCATTCCAGGTCATTGCAGCACAGGTGATAACATTTCTCCCATGCCATGTGGCTTTTTAATGGGGGGTGCTGTCACCATCTTAGCTCCTAGGAAGAGTAGAGTCACTTTTAGAGGTATACCATTGAAACCGCTGTTTCAGATATTCTGGTCCTATTCCTTGGAGAGCCTTGAAAACGGTGCATAAGGATTTAAAATGCACCCCTTTTCTAACTGGTAGCCAATGAAGTCTTTTGATTTCCTTAGAAACAGAAATAAATTTTGGTGTGTCGGTAAGCAGTCTTGCTTCTGCGTTTTGCAGAAGTTGGAGTTTATTTAGGTATCGCTCTTGAATGTTCAGGTAGAGGCCATTAAAATAGTCCAGCCTTGATAGAATGAGAGATGCAATAACTGTAAGTGGGCTGTCCTCCGGCAGGAAAGGCATTATTTTCTTAATCATTCTAAGAGAATGAAAGGTGGCTGAAGCAACAGCATTTATCTGATCACCAAAGTTTATTTAGTTTGTTATCCACTATGACTCCCAGATTCTTAGATTTCCTAGTGGGTTTAGGAAGGATGCCTAATTCTTCCGGCCACCAATCAGGAGTCTAACAATTGGCATTGCTTCCAAAGATGATGATCTCAATCTTCCCTGAGTTAAGATTAAGGCAAATCTGGGTCATCCACATCTTAACTGATTTCATACAGTCATACTTTTTTCTAGTTCTGTCCTGGAAGCAGAGACACAACAATTTGCGTGTCATCCGCATAGGAAGTAAAATAAAAGCCGAAAGATCTAATCAAGGCGGCCAAGGAAGATACGTAGACATTAAAAAGAGTGGGGATAAGGGATGACCCCTGCGGCACTCCACATGGTAGGGAGAAAGGTTTCGAGCAAAATGTATCCAAGGACACAATTTGTGTTCTGTCAGTTAGGAAGGCTTTTAGTAGTTTCCAGCTTTGCCGGGAATCCGACATGCTGACAAATAATCCATCAAAAGTTCGTGATGGACTGTATCGAAGGCCGCAGAGAGATCCAACATAATCAGTGCTGCATTGCCTTCCTGATCCACTGCTCCCCTGATTTCTTCTGCAGATTTTATGAGTGCAGACTCTCTGCTATGTCCTTCTCTGAATCCATATTGAGTAGGATCCAGAGAATAATTTGCATGGAGAAAGGCACTAAGCTGTGAGTTCATTGCTTTCTCTTCATTGCTTTCTCTTCCAGTTCTTCCGGAAACGGAAGACCAATCTAGACACGGTCCTAAAAAGTTCTTTAGTTGAGCATTTGGCTAATTTAATTTGTGACTTTGTTTATATAATTCTTTCTCTGTTTCTTATATTCTTTTCTCTAATTGGGTTCTTGACGCTTACAAATATGTTTTTGTTTCCTTATTTCCTCAGTGTACCATAGGGCAGTTGGTTGGGATGTAAAGTTTTCACTGGGGCTAGTTTTTTGCAGGCTGTCTCTACCCAATTCATATGCCACACGGTGGCCTCCTCCACATCTGTGGAGGAGGCCACCGTGAGGCCATTGGGCGGGCACTCGCAGTGAGCAGATCTTCTAATTCTGTTCCCCTAATTTTTGTTCCATGCTCTTAGCTCAATTTGACTCTTAGGGGCATCCATGCTGTTGAGTCGATCGGGAAGGGCCAACTCATATTGGATTGCTGTGTGGTCTGTCCAGACAAGTGGAAACAACCCAGTGCAGGTTAACTGTGGATGGTTAGAAAAAATCCTATCCAAAGTATGTCCTACAACATGTGTGGGACCATTCACATGTTGTTTTAAATCAACACTACTCATCATATCTATCAGGGCTACAGTATCCAGGTCAGTTAGTGCTTCCAGATAATAGTTAAAATCACCCAGGATAGTAAATGAATCAGCACAGAGCCCCTCCTCTAGCAGGGTTCCAACCAAGGTTAGAAATATGTTCCTAGGCCCTAGTGGTCTGTACAGTAAAATGCCCTTAAAAGAATGATGACGAGATTGACAGAAAAGGAAAGTGCTTCGCAGGCCGGATTCGAAGCTATGCGAAAGGCGGCATTAAGTGAGTTATGATATATTGCTGCCAGGCCCCTCACCCCTCCTAATTGGCCTGTTCTGTGTGTGGCAGAGGAACCCAGGTAGAGTAGCTTTGACTAGGTCAGGTCCTCAGGCGTCATCTGTTCAGGCTTCCATGATAAATGCCAATTTTATATCACATTCCTCCAAAAGCATTGCACACTCTAAGCTGTGCTTTACCAGAGATCTAGCGTTGAGCAATAAACATTTTGGTGAATTTCCCTTGGGCCTCTCAGTTTTTGCCCATCTCCATGGCTTATTGCGGTTTATTGCCTGGAAGAGAAGTCGGGGAAGAGCGCTGTTAAAGTTGGAACAGGTAACGGAGGGAGAGGTGGACTTTGTATAGAATGTAAGACACTTACAATTAGTGTCCTTACCTACAGGGTTCAGGTCAAGTAGCTGGGCCCTGGAATACTTTCGAAGGATATCTCCGTCTGGCTTGAAAAGGGCAGGGGGCTGGTATTGAGCGTGCTCTGAGCGCGGGCAGGCGCAGACGGGCATGTCTTTGGCGTGCCAGCGGCACACATGCTGCGTTCAGCCATTGCGCGGTTGCGTCAGCGCATCCATATATAGACAGGCTAAAAAACACCTAGCCCGCTGGCCCAAGATGGCAGCTCCGCTCTAACTTGTGGGGACCACCCGGCATCTTTCCGTCACCAGCAGCAGAAATGAGCTGTGGACGGGCAGCGAGTCACAGGACAACTAAAATCCCTAAAGTAAATCAAATTCATATAGTACAGTCTCACCTCTCCTGTAACAAGGAACCAACGCATTACCTTCCCTACCATAAGGAACCAATGCCTCACTTTCCCTGTGGATGTTTTTGCTTGTGATTTTGATACTTCCCAGGTACTTTGTGCTGAAAGTGGTGCATCCATAGTTTCCTATTGAAAGAACTGTTTTACCTTTAAAAAAGTCATATTTCGATATCTGTATGCTGGATTGTTGCTGTTTTGGTCTTGTTTGGCTTGGATAAAGATATTTTATTTTTCTAAACTGGTTCGGTGTCCATTTGTGGTGTTTTCACTGTGTTACTGTGGATTATATACAAATTCTTTACACATTGCCTCTATAGTTTAACTTGACAGCTCAGTGCCAAGCTACCAGAGAGTGAGTACTGGCAAACTTATGTTTACTCATCTTGACTAAAAGGAAGGTTCCCTACTTGGACAGGGTGCAAGCCACTGCCAACAAGAGACCCCCATTTCTAACACAGATATTGAAGCCTTTCCTACTGTTTGTGTCCTATTTGCCGTAAGGAACATGTGCATGCTTCTTCAAGGCAAAAACAGATGAGGAGCATAGCCAGCAGAAACTCTGTTGACTCACTCTTTACCTACCATGCTGTCCTCATCAAAAAAGATTGAAATGGAAATAGGCAAAATATTGTTACTCAGAATGACTGACACTGCAAACAGCAAGTAGCTGCCCTGGGTGTGGATCTAAAATGTGCCAGCCAATTATAAAGAACCTGTAGCTAAATTGGTTTAGATCATTGCTGCATGCTTTCCATGCCATCATGTGGACTGATCTAATGTGTAAATTACACTCAAGGAAAGCAATCACTCAATGGGACTTACCGAACATCTTTCTATGTGAATTAATATTATTGATTTACGGTTAACTGATTTCAAAAAGTAATGCTGTCATGCCCAACCTAAAATAACAGACTTCCATTAGATAATATGGTGATCTCTCGTTAGGACTTTCCAGATGCTGGTCAGGCTAATGCCTATAAAAAGTTACAATGTGTGGGCATGGCCGACCCTGAGAAGATGGGAGATGCATGATTGCTCTGCTCCTGACTGGCTGTCTAATTTCAGCAGAGTCCGCTGATCTTTGGGGATCCCCTGCCCTAATCGAGGACCCTTGGGTGCAAATACATCCTCCAGCACATGTAGGAGCTCGGCATTTCCATGGGCTCAGCCGATTGCCACACTTGGACAAGCGAGATGGAGGGCCCGGCTTTTTTCACACTTGCCAGCCTGCTGTGAGGGCAGCCACCCGACTGCAAGAGTCAAACAGAGCCCTGTCACTGCCTCTCAACTATTGGGCCCTCAGCCCCAACTATACCTGAGGCACCTTGTGACTGAGTGGGGGTTTGGCCCTCTTCGGATTCTGGCCATGTAGACCACGGCTTGGGGAATGCTTCCGACGCCCCCTCAGCCTTAACTTCTGCTGCATGGATTTGATAGAGAGGGAATGGATTGATATAGGGTCTCGGTTTTCTATCATTGGATAATCCCTGCTGTCTTTTTTTTCTACTCAGGTTGATGGATCTTTGCTGTTGTTTTAGAGAAGATCAGAGCTGTATATTGCATACATTATCGCAGTCTCTATCTATACCAGGCAATAATGAGTTAAAGGGTTTTATTATTCAAAATGTCAAGTAAGCCATCTGTATTAAGTCACAAGTTAAATTCCTCAATCTCAATCATTAGAATCTCAGTAGAAGTCAATCAAACAGTAAGTAATCAATAAATCACAACAAAATGCATTAAGCATGTTCCATTAGAAAAACAATCCGTATTCTATAAAAGAGAAGGAAAAGGTGTCAGTCACAGAGACCCATAAAGATCTCTTATATCAAGAGATTGCATAAAGCTTCAGCATTAAATTCAGCTCAATAAATCAATAACTGATCAAAGCAGACCTTCCCATTAATAGAGGTCGAAGAATCTCAGTAGAGTCTCAGAGCAGTGTGGAATGGGGATAGGGTAAAGAATATGGTGTAAAACCCTAAGGCAGTGTGTCCTACTTTATTAACACAGACTATTATAGACAAACAAAATATTGTTTCAATCTTCATGTTGCTTCTTTTCTCTTCTGTTGACCAATCCGCTTCCGATCTTCCCAGGGAAACAAGCTCACTTCCCGTCTTCTCACAAGAACACCGTATTCTTCACACAGCAACTTCTAAGACTGCAACTGTGCATTATCATCTCTAAGTTTCATAATGTGCATATGATTCATCTTCCCACTCAAGTCTACTTTCCCACAGATAAAACTACATTTCTAACCTTCTAAATAACAAGTTTATGGATTACCTAACAATGGTCTTTTTGCAAGTTGAAACATCTATGTAAATGAAAAGAAAACATTCATTGGAAAAAACAAGTATATTGAAAATAGTCAATATCATGTTTATAATGCTGAATTTGCAATTTCGTAGCTCTGCTAACCTCAATATGGCAGTATCTCAGCATATGAGGCTAGCATGTTTCTGTATGATTGCCTAGTGCAATTTTGGCATTAAATTTGTTTTTTAAGTCTCATTAGCTTTGGAGATTAATTAACATTTACCTTAGTATTTTTAAAACGCTTCTCCGCGGTCAGTGGCACCGGGCTGCAACACAGCACCCTGTGCTCTTTTATTGGCCTGTGGGTCCCACAACCTCATGCAACCAGAGTTGGGCTTGTCGCCTGCTTCTGGACACACCTGAATACCCACCATGAGCACAGGCCTGTGGTTGGAGGATCGGTTTGATTGGACACTTTGTCCTCACAGGGCCTCCTGAGAGCACTGACGCAGGGCCTCTACAACAGAACTCTGGGTCTGTACAACGGACAGGGCCTTTGATCTCTACACGCCCTGGACCATCCCCGTCAGGCCAGAGTGCGATCTACTCCTTGTTCCCCATGGAGTTATTGATCATCCCTGCCCTGAGAGAGGCCTGGATGACTCTGACTAGCTCTTGGTCCAGGGCCTCTGGAAACCAGCCTACTCCTTTCTGGTCAGGTTGATGAGCACTGGGGTATGCCACAAATTTTCAGGTGACGCTGGTGCTCCCCGGTTTGAAGGGGATTGGGGGGCACTGGCCCCCTTGTCTTGCATGAGGTCCGATACAACTTCATTGACTCAAGGATTGTGGGACCTTGTCCCTAGATAGCTGTGGACCCCTACAAGTGCATCTTTCAACTATCGAGATGGCCTTTGCTCCTCCCTTGTACACCTCATCTGGTGGAGTCCCTCCTGGAGCCAGACTCATAGCCACCAACTGGCCTGCTACCTACAGGCCTGCCTAACCACACCCTGAATGGTGGCCTGCACCTTCCTCCACCCGCATTATTTCCGAACCTACCTCTCTGAACAACATCCATTGGGCTGGTTGCCTCTGCAGCCATCTGTCACAGAGACGGTTTATATTATCTATCATTATGGTTGAGAGCTGAAATAACAAGGACTACTCCATTAAACCCTTACTTCAGACCTGCCCCAGCCTGACCCCAGCAGCGCCACTTCATCTCCACCTACAGCAGAAGGGATGAAGCTCGTGGGAGATGACCAGCCTGTCAATAGGAACTTTCTTCTTTAACTTGTCCAGGAAATCAAAAAAAGATAGTGGGTGAAGACCAATCTTCAGCATGAGCTTCGTGTTCTTTAACGGGGCATTGATGACCTTGGGGGCTGTGTAGCACAGACTGAACAATCACTCGACAAACTATCTGAGGAATGCGAAGCCCTGCGACAAAGTATCCTTCATCTAGAGGGCGAACACATTACCCTCCAAGATAAATATGAGGACTTAGAAAACAGGTCACGCCCCAATAACATCCACATTCGCTGGGTCCTCGCCAATGTGACTGTTGCTACCATTTCTCAATATATGTCTGAGCTCTTTGATGCTCTCCTAGGGTGCAATACAGGACCATCGATCCTCATAGAGAGGGCACCCAGGGTGATACCCCTTCATCAAACCGGCAAAGCCTTCCTGATGTTCTCACATCCACCGCTTCGCAGACAAGGAGGAAATCATGTCCAAATCTCATCGAGGGGGTCCTGTTTCTTTCAATGGATCCCACCTCCTTCTTTTCTAGGACCTCTGAGCTATGACTCTTGCTTAGCGGTGTGCCTTACTGCCTTTAAACCATTCACAGACGTTTTCATCTCCAAAGACACAAAATACTGCTGAGCGCACCTGTTCGGCATTGTATTCTACTAGCAGGGCCGCATACACATCACAACCTCTCTCCAAGAGGCCAACTGCATCTTAAACTAGCCAACTGAGGACTAAAGTGAGGAACTCTCCAATGCCTGACCTGCCACCTGTAGTCTGGGTCACGGGCAGCACCATGGGTGGACAACGCCAAGGCCCCAGCACCACGGAGATTGAACACAGCAAGGCTTAGCTCATAGTACACTTACAGAATGCTTGCGTGGATGACACTAAAGCCGCATCTGAGCTGGTGGCTGAACCTGCTTCCTCTCCATGACCTCCGCCAAACCCTTTAGCAGCCCTCAAGTTCCCACCAGGGCCCTCTGTCCTGCTGAGCTGGACAGGGCCTGCCCCACTAATAATATTTCTACGGCCTTGACCAATCCTGACTCCATGTGGACCCAGCGGTCGAAGGCCACCCGACAGAGGCATTCCCTGTCCCGGCGGTGGTACTTGGGCCCCAGCCTAGCTTGTTGGTTTCTTTTTTTACAATGTTTTGTTTCTCTAGTTGTTTGTTTCCCAAGTTGAGGAAAGGGGAAGGTATACAGCCTACACCAGTGCAAACCCTCACATGTTTCGTTTGCCACTCCTGACATACCTATTCCCCCTCCATCTTTAACAATGGTCACTTTTAGTGTTTGGGGGCTCAACAAACCCACTTAGTGCCTTTGTATACCCAGGTCTTTTTTCTGCAGGAAATCTACCTTGCACATTCTGATATAGTCATACTCTGTTCCTGAGAAATTCCCTATACATTATGATGCCACTTCCAGCACTAAAAAGCAGGGACTGCAGTCCTGATTGTTCATGCTGCTCCCTTCATTGAGTGTAACCATAAATCCAGGGGGGGTGGGCAGATGTGTGCTGGTCAATGGACTTTGAGAGGGTGTCCCAATAGGCCTGGTTTCTATCTGTAAACCCAATGTGGGCCAGGAATGCTTCCTCCATGACACTCTTCAAACAGTGGTGGCGCTCACAGAAGGCCTCCTTCTAATAGGGGGTGGTTTTAATTTTGCACCCTGCACCTACCACATAAATCAAACCAGTGTCATTAGGAACACTGGAAGTGAAAGTGGAGACATGTGCCTGGCTCGCAGACTTTGGACTGCTGGATGCTTGGTGAGCACACCACCCTCTAGCTATAGATTATTCCCACTATTCTGCAGCACAGTGAGCTTATGCATGTATCAACCTTATCTTGCTTGATAAAGATTTGGAGCAGGTACTTTTGGAGGCAGATAAGCTTCCCCAGTCCCTCAGACCATGGCCCTGTCTGATTCTTAGTGGGAGTGAGCAGCCAGGTCACAGTTGCTGGTGCCTCAATGACTCCCTCCTGCATGACCCAGTCATGATGGTGACAATCAAAAAGGCACTCACGATTACAAACAGCACAACGCTATGGGTGACACGAATATAAAGGGTGGTCTGGGACCTGCTCAAAATGGTTGTCAGGGTTCACTTCATTCAAGAGGCAGCCAGGCTCAAGCACGTATCTCACTAGATCCCAACTGTCTACAGAATTAGTGTCTCTTGACCAGCAATACACACATTCCCCATCCAACAAGCTTTGGCACAAAGTTCTGACAGTACGGGTCCAACTCCGTACACTAGGGCTCGACAAGGCCCACTATGTACTGGCTTGAATGGGAGCACATGGGGGCAACAAGCCAGGCATCTTACTAGCTTATAAATTGCAGACCCAATAGGTACGCTGTCACATAGGACAAATCAGGGTGGGTGACGTGACTTATGACAGAGGGCAAGCTACAGGCCTTCCAGTCATTTTATTAGCCATTTTACACAGCTGACCAGCTTGATGCCCCACATAGAGAAGTGTCCAGGATTCAGTCACTCTCCTCAGGCTTTCTAAACCTATGGCCCCACAGACTGATGCCCCCATAACAGAGGCTGAATTCCTAAGGGATATTTGGCAACTTAAGACTTCTGAAGCCCTTGAGCCAGACAGCTACAACCCGCTGATCCACAAGCGTTTGGCACCCCTACTCCTCCCAGTCCTCGCAACCAACTTCAATGGTCTCACTGTGGATAGAGAGACTTCTATGTACATGATAGAGGCTTCCATTGCGCTCATAGCTCAACCGGGCAAGGGCCTCAAGGTCTGCCCCATATTGCCTGATATCCCACCTACAAACAGAAGTAAAACTTCACAAAACGTTTGGCTAACGACCTTAAACCCTACTGTCAGACTTGGTCCACACCGACCAGGGGTCTTTGTTGCTAGCCCCAACACCAGTGATAAGACTAAACTTGCACTCCACCTTATCAATGTGGGCCGGAGAAAGGGGAGAGTGGCTGCTCTACTGTACTGAGATGCTGAGAAAGCATTAGATAGGACAGATTGGGGAATGCATTTTGCTGTCCTTGACTGTTTTGGGGGCAGGGTGAGGCGATGGATCACTGCTCTTTACGGCACTCCCCGTGTGAGGGTGATGGTCAATGGTCACCCATCAGTCCCAATTCAAATTCAATGGGGCACTTCTTTCTGGAGCCTCTACTCTAGAGAATCGGAAACGACCCACCCACCCATGGAATCTCCCTGTGGCAAGACCCTTACGAAGTTTCCGTCTTTGTGGGGGATATTTTACTTACCCTCGAAGAACGTCAACACACCCTTCAAGCCCTGGTCCCTGGTTTGGAGAAGTTCCAGGCATTAGCTGGTCCTCAGATTACTATGACCAAATTCAAGGGCTTGTTTATAATAGGAAGGAAGCGGTGACACCTTTTTCGCTGGACAACTGTTTCAATTAGATACTTGGGGATACATTTGATGCCTTCCTTCTTCACCTCTGTGTTTTTCAACTTTGAATCCCTCCTCTGTGATACCAAGGCAGCTTTATTAGACTGGAGGAATCACTCTCTCTGCTGGGTAGGACGCATTGCAGCCCTTAAAATGCAATCCTCCCTCACATATTATACCTCTTTTATACTTTTCCCCAATCACTAGAGCTACCCTTGCTGTGTGGGACTTAATTGCGTTTAAGCAGGGCCTTATCATCTTCCCTTCCCCCCCTACTCCCATCCTAGACAATCCAGAACTTATCTCAGGTCAGGGGACACAGGCCTTTCATATGTGGGGAAAGAAGAGCTGCTTTTGTCTCTGCAATTTCTTCATCAGAGACCAAATCAGAAAATTTTGAGGAACTCAAACTTAATCTACGGACCCCCCAGAGAGTGAGTATTTTCACTATGTTCAGTTCCATCACTGAATCGCCCAACCTAGTGTCAGGTTGGGAGCAACTAAACCATCAAACTCCTTTGCGTGCTATGTCCAATGTCTCACCTCCTCTTAACATTTGAGCACCAGTATTTACAGCATCCTTAATGCCCATCCATTGCCACCCAGGACACCATACCAGCTTCACTGGGAGAAGGACCTCCTTCGCAACAATAACTTTGCCAGACACGCACTCTATCAAATTTACTACTACTGGCGACTCATGCCCTATTGACTGTACATCTTTAATTCAGCACACTCAACTGCATGCTGGTGCGTTTGCGGCAACGTCGGCACCCTCTTCCACATTCATGGTCTTGCTCTTACTTCGAGACCTTCTGGAATGCTATATTCCAGGCAGTCTCTCAGATCCAGGGTAGGGAGCTTGGTAGACTCCCGGAGTTCGCCCTCTTGGAAAGGAGCGCTAAGAGCTTTTACCCTCTTCACTCCACTAGGTGTATATCCCAGGTTTTTCTTGCTGCTAAGCAGGTAATCCTCTTCTTTTGGGGTGAGCCTGCTAGTCCCACATATGAACTCTGGCTTCATAAACTGTGGCTCTTATTGAGCCATGAGAAGATTGCCCAATATGTGGTTCTGCCCCTGAACTCCTACTTCGGGGCGGAATGTGCCTTCAGAGTCTTTGCTCCCTGGGCCTAAGGTACACTGCACAGTTGCCACTTAATGGAGTGGCCCTCCTGAGAGCCTCTAATGCGTAGGTTGTGATGCTTTAATGTCAATGCTCAGGGTGTGGATATGGGGTGGAGGATAGTGGGGGTTGCTACCAATCACATTGGTCAGCTGATATTGCAAGTACTGTTTGTATGCCTAAAACTGTGAAACCTTAAGAAAAAGTATTGGAATGTGAAAAGTTACAATTTAAATTGTAAATGTTTTGACCAAACCTCCAGACTTATACTTGTAACATAACATTGAAGGTGTGTGAATGTTTGTGTATAAGGTATTAAGTGTGTACATTATTCACATTACAGTTTCATCTTGGGTAAAAAAATAAAGATGTATATGTAGCTGATATGTAGTTGATGCAAAGATGTGAAAGAGCTGTACTGTCTGAAAATAAAGCAACAAATCAGCAAAATATCAGGGTAAATGATTCACTTTACACACCGTAGATGCATAAAACAGGAACTTGGCTCTGAGTTGTGCCAGCAAAGTGCTTCATGATAAGTTCCAAGATAACAAAAGGTAGCTGCTGAATGTGGGTATTTACAGGCTGTACTCTTACAGCCATGTAGGAAAAAGGTGGAGGAGATGACTCACTGGTCTGTTGCACTCCTACTGATGAATCTGTCAATAGGAATGCAGTAAAGCAGTTAACAGAAAAAGTCATTGCTTCCCAAACGTTTTAGAACTAGGACCCAATTTAGATAACAACAAACTTTTGCGACCCACCTAGTTTCAATGGACATGACGTAGGGGCAGTTTTCTCTTTTTTTCTTTTTTCTTTTTTTGTTATTACCAATTTTATTACAATAAAAGACAATCTGCATATACATTATCACAGTCACAAGGGGAGGTACACAGAGTCAATCGGTATACATCTTCCACAAAAACACCAACACAATGATGGCTACAACAGTATTATATCTCCTCGTCCGAGTCTTGATCCAACCGCAGAGGTGTACAGATGTTCCCCCTATAGACGTTCCATTTGCCCCACACCCATCCCCATTTCTTTGGGTACCCCCTGTGAACAAAGGTGGCTTTTTCCGCTATCGTAACCATACCCATACCGCCGTCTGCCAGAACACCCTAAGTCGGTCGAGAGGGTCCGTCCAGTTATTAATAATTTTCTTGTAGGTGAGTGAGGTTCATTATTTGTCTAAATAATCAGTTAGTAGTCAGTCCTCTAAAGGGGAGGAGATGGGGAGTATTTCCGCTGCTGGGAGGGTTGCATCAATCGCATGTTTAATCTGCATATATCGAAATTTCTCTCCCGGAGCCATCATGTATTGTTCTTGTAGGTAGGCAAAGCTTACAACCTCTCCATTCTGCCAGAGGTCCCCTAACCGGGAGATCCCAATGAGGTCCCATTTTAGAAATCCCTTGCTTTCTCCCAGTGTGCCCAGTTTGCCTGTGTCCCACAGTGGAGTGTGTTGTGTCAGTCTGTCTGACCAGCCCAGGTGCCAGGTCACGGTGTGCCATACATGAATTGTGTGTGCCGTTGGGCCTATGAGGTCTCGGGTTTTCCACTTGTTGTAAAGCACCCTATTAACTCTACCCTTCCCCAAGGCCAATTTGTCTAGGCAGTAGAAAGGGTCGGTGTCAGGCACATGGATCCATTGATTAATAACTGTGAGTTGCGAAGCCCAATAGTATGCCTTGATATCGGGTAGACCAATCCCCCCATCATACCAACATCTGATCACTTTGTTGGCTGCCACCTGTGTCAGTTTGCTATCCCAAAGGAGGACACCACTGATCATTGTCGAGGACATCCGTACCCTTGGTTTTGACCACGCGCCTAGGCTCACTGTACTTGCTCATGTTTGTTCTTTCCCTGATACTTCACTCTCACTACATCACCTTCCTTCACAGACATCTCTTTTACTGCATTCCTTGCATTGTAATTAATGTGAATGCGCTTCTGGTGTTTGTCCACCAGACTTCTCATCCTGCTCTCCTTTTCTTTGTAGTTATCGTTCTCCCATTTTTTCCAAGCCAAAGACCAATGTGGCTGCAAATGTTTGATTGCTGCTCTCCCCCTGATTAGTTCAAAGGGGGTTCTACCGGTAGTGTTGTGTGGGGTTGTGCGGTATGACCACAACCTGGTACGGAGTGCTGCCTCAAAGGGAATGTGGGATTTCAAAGCCATTTGGATGTTTTTTTTTAATAGTCAATTTGCCCGTTCGACCTAGCCATTGCTTTCTGGGTGGTATAAAGAGGACCTCGCATGTTAGTTTTTAATGAATGAGACCAACTCAGAGGATACAAACTGCACACCGTTGTCAGTGACTAACTGATGTGGGAAACCCTCTCTGCAAAACAATTCTTTCAAGAAGTTAACTACTTCACGCGTGGTAGGTTGTGACACAAATTTGACCTCCACCCACTTGCTAAAGTAATCAATTATCACTATGGCATAGCACATTTCTAAGCTCAAAGCATTCATCGGTCCAATAAAGTCGATGGCGACTTTAATCCAGGGACCCTCGGGTAGCTCCACAGATGTCATTGGGCAATGGAGCGTCGTCTTTGTCTTGTTTGCCTTAGCACACGCTGAACAATGAGTGACAAATACAACAACATTGCGATCCATGGAGGGCCACCAGTATCTCTCCCTCAAACTCTGTTTGGTGCCTGTCATACCCACATGTCCTTTGTGGGCTAATGTTATCAACCTACTCCTCATGGACAGGGTGCTATCAAAGTTTCACCATGCAGAAGGATTTCTTCATCAACACTGATGTCTTTCTTTATATTCCAGTATGGTCGGAGTGCCTCGTCTAATACCCTTTCATGTGGCCAACCTTTAACCACTTATTTCTGTGTCACCCTTAATCACCTCTAACCAGTCTGACTTGATAAGGGCACCATTGTATTTCTCATATTCGAGCAAGCATGCAACAAGCAAGTCATCTTCCCCAGGTGATAAGTAAGCTGCCAACACATTCACTCTGTCTGGTATGTATTCCATTTTAACCTGATACTCCTGCAATTTACACGCCGACTTCACTATTCTTGGCGAGGGTCGACTGGAACCTTTTCCTTCAAGTATGCTGTCCAAAGTCTTGTGATCAGTGTGGATGGTGAACTCTTTGCCCCACAGAAATCTTTTAAACTTAGTGACTGCCCAAACACAAGCCAACAATTCATGCTCAATTACTGAGTATTTTGTCTCTGGGCCACTCAGCTTCCGTGATGCGATGATTTTTTCCTCTTTTTCAGTTCTTTGGCTGAGCACTGCCCCAGCCCGATCTGGCTGGCATCTGTGGTCACAGTGCTTTGCAAGTTTTTATTTGAATGACTGAAGAGCTGGTGCATGCTCAAGATTTTTTTTAATGACCTTTATGCTCGGTTCGCATTTTGCGTCCCAAATGAATTCTGCATCCCTCTTTAACAGTTTCCAAAGTGGTTCGACTTTGGCAGCGTAATGTTGTATGAACTTAGAGTGGAATTCACACATGCCTAAGAAAGATGTGAGTTCTTCCTTATTCAGTGGGTTTGGTGAACAAGAAATAGCAGATTTCAATGATGTCTTTGGTCGAACTCCATTTTCATCGATGAGGTGACCTAAGTACTCTACATTTCCATTGAAAAATTTGCATTTGTCCTTTTGCAAGGTGAGACCACTGTCCTGAATCCTTTGAAGGACCTTCCTTAGCACAGCTAGATGTTCTTCTGTTTTGTTGTAGATCAGTACATCATCTTAAAATGACCTAATACCATCCATGCCACTGAACAGTTGATTCATTATGCTCTGGACTACAGCCAATGCTAAACATAGCCTGAAAAGTAACCTGCTAAATTGATATGCGCCTTCAGGGTTGAAGAACATAGTATATTTTTTTGACTCCTCATGTAGTTGTATTTGATGGTATGCTGCACTGAAGTATAATGTAGTAAAGATCTTTGCTTGACCTAACATCATCACCGTCTCCTTTATCAGAGGTAGGGATTGGCAATCTGCTACCACATGGCGGTTTAATTCTCTAAGGTCTATGTATAAGCAACTCATTCCATTCATTTTCTTCGCAATAACCACGGGCGAAAGCCATTCAGATGCATTGATTGGTTCAATTATGTCATCCTAGCATTAATTCTCCAGAATGGCTTTAACTTCAGCACAGGCAGATAACGGTATGTTCCTGACCCTTTGTTTAACTAGGTATGCATCACTCTTCAGAATGATCTTGTGTTCCAAATCCTTTAAGCATCCCAATTGCTCATTGAACACCCCCTTAAATTCTTTGAGAATGGTTCCCAATGCTAAATACATATGGTGGTTGGCATGGGTTGATCATCATTATCAGTTTTGCTGTTCCAACCACCCGAGGATGTTCACATTATAATCTATTACGAAGATTCTTATGAAGGTGTTTTTCTCTTTGAATGTCAAGTCTGCCTTAAATACCCCCTCCAATTTTATTTTGTGTCCGCCATAAGCACCAGGAGCAATTCAGCTGGATTCCAATAGTGTCATGCACTTTAAACCATTTGCAGGTGTCCTTTGACAAGATTGTAATTCTCGAGCCAGTGTCCACCAACAGCTTGATGGTTTCTCCATTCACACTGATACTGCACCTTGGTTGGTTCTGCACATCTTCTTTGTTGATGATGGCCACAAGCAAGACCAGGTTTTCCAATAGTTCCCTCTCGTCAGAATCTTCCTCTAAATTGGATTCATTCACTGTGTAAATCTGCTTTGAACGTGAAGTTCTGCAAACCTTAAGGAAATGTCCCATTTTTCTTCATCCCTTGTAGATCTTGCCCCTCACAGGACACTCTTTATTGGATGCCACATGCACGCTGGACCCACAATGATAACAGCTAGGCTTGCAGCTGTATGTGCCGTAGGTCTTTCTTGTATAGTTCTTTCGGGTTCAATTAAATGCTGATTCTTCTTCTTTGCAAACTAGATTGATGCTCTCTTGCTCGGTGTCAGGTTTGTGCCGCAACTTCACTCCTTTAGCTGACCTTTCCATGCTCTTAATGGTGAAAATGACCTTTTCCAGGTTTGGGTTTCTATGGCACAGCAACTACTCTTGCGTCTTCACACAAGTGGTGTACATCACCACCTGATCACGTATCATCTCATCTATAGCTCTGAATGCACATGTTGTGGCCACCATCCTTAATGTTGCAACATAAGATTCAATTGCCTCACCTGGCGCTTGGTATCTGTAGTAGAAGTTGTATCTTTCCATTATCACACTCATAGTGGTATCAAAGTAATTTTTAATTCTCATTTTGGCTTCAACAAACATCTCACTCTTCATCCTCTTCATCCTCCTCTTCTTTTACAACAGGAGTTATGTGACCAAACAACCTCCTTCCCTCTGCCCTCAAACAGTTGTACATCATGGCTTGTTTCCTGGCTGGATGGTATTCAGTCCCATCAATTGCCTCCAGATGTTTTTCAAACCATTTAACCCACTGCGTCCAACTTTCAGTGGGTGGCCCAGGGACTTCAAAAAGGTACTAAGCCATTGCCACTGCATTCATTATACCAGCCATGCTGACACAGTTCCACAGGTATTAATGTAGATTGTGCCAAAATGTCTCTTTACACAATAATGAGTTATTACTGAGGATTTGGCTTCCTCCAGTGTCAGTTAAAGGTAACACCCTGTGGATAACAGCAAAGTAGCTTGTCCACTCACCCTTCGTTACAGCTCCTCCCAGGGGGTGGCAGAAGAGAGGCAGGGGTGAATCAGATGAGGCAGAGCGGATGTACAACAGGTGTGGGCGTGAAGCAGTCGGTGATTGGAATGAGTAATTCCAAAGGGAATTTAGGAGCCGCAACCCGTGACCACTGCTGTGGCCAGGGGGCAGTAAATACAGGTGAAGACTGGGAGGAATAGCAGCACATTTGCAAATGCACAAGTGTGATATGCGCCTTCAGGGTTGAAGAACATAGTATATTTTTTTGACTCCTCATGTAGTTGTATTTGATGGTATGCTGCACTGAAGTATAATGTAGTAAAGATCTTTGCTTGACCTAACATCATCACCGTCTTCTTTATCAGAGGTAGGGATTGGCAATCTGCTACCACATGGCGGTTTAATTCTCAAAGGTCTATGTATAAGCAACTCATTCCATTCATTTTCTTCGCAATAACCACGGGCGAAAGCCATTCAGATGCATTGATTGGTTCAGTTATGTCATCCTAGCATTAATTCTCCAGAATGGCTTTAACTTCAGCACAGGCAGATAACGGTATGTTCCTGACCCTTTGTTTAACTAGGTATGCATCACTCTTCAGAATGATCTTGTGTTCCAAATCCTTTAAGCATCCCAATTGCTCACTGAACACCCCCTTAAATTCTTTGAGAATGGTTCCCAATGCTAAATACATATGGTGGTTGGCATGGGTTGATCATCATTATCAGTTTTGCTGTTCCAACCACCCGAGGATGTTCACATTATAATCTATTACGAAGATTCTTATGAAGGTGTTTTTCTCTTTGAATGTCAAGTCTGCCTTAAATACCCCCTCCAATTTTATTTTGTGTCCGCCATAAGCACCAGGAGCAATTCAGCTGGATTCCAATAGTGTCATGCACTTTAAACCATTTGCAGGTTTCCTTTGACAAGATTGTAATTCTCGAGCCAGTGTCCACCAACAGCTTGATGGTTTCTCCATTCACACTGATACTGCACCTTGGTTGGTTCTGCACATCTTCTTTGTTGATGATGGCCACAAGCAAGACCAGGTTTTCCAATAGTTCCCTCTCGTCAGAATCTTCCTCTAAATTGGATTCATTCACTGTGTAAATCTGCTTTGAACGAGAAGTTCTGCAAACCTTAAGGAAATGTCCCATTTTTCTTCATCCCTTGTAGATCTTGCCCCTCACAGGACACTCTTTATTGGATGCCACATGCACGCTGGACCCACAATGATAACAGCTAGGCTTGCAGCTGTATGTGCCGTAGGTCTTTCTTGTATAGTTCTTTCGGGTTCAATTAAATGCTGATTCTTCTTCTTTGCAAACTAGATTGATGCTCTCTTGCTCGGTGTCAGGTTTGTGCCGCAACTTCACTCCTTTAGCTGACCTTTCCATGCTCTTAATGGTGAAAATGACCTTTTCCAGGTTTGGGTTTCTATGGCACAACAACTACTCTTGCGTCTTCACACAAGTGGTGTACATCACCACCTGATCACGTATCATCTCATCTATAGCTCTGAATGCACATGTTGTGGCCACCATCCTTAATGTTGCAACATAAGATTCAATTGCCTCACCTGGCGCTTGGTATCTGTAGTAGAAGTTGTATCTTTCCATTATCACACTCATAGTGGTATCAAAGTAATTTTTAATTCTCATTTTGGCTTCAACAAACATCTCACTCTTCATCCTCTTCATCCTCCTCTTCTTTTACAAGAGGAGTTATGTGACCAAACAACCTCCTTCCCTCTGCCCTCAAACAGTTGTACATCATGGCTTGTTTCCTGGCTGGATGGTATTCAGTCCCATCAATTGCCTCCAGATGTTTTTCAAACCATTTAACCCACTGCGTCCAACTTTCGGTGGGTGGCCCAGGGACTTCAAAAAGGTACTAAGCCATTGCCACTGCATTCATTATACCAGCCATGCTGACACAGTTCCACAGGTATTAATGTAGATTGTGCCAAAATGTCTCTTTACACAATAATGAGTTATTACTGAGGATTTGGCTTCCTCCAGTGTCAGTTAAAGGTAACACCCTGTGGATAACAGCAAAGTAGCTTGTTCACTCACCCTTCGTTACAGCTCCTCCCAGGGGCTGGCAGAAGAGAGGCAGGGGTGAATCAGATGAGGCAGAGCGGATGTACAACAGGTGTGGGCGTGAAGCAGTCGGTGATTGGAATGAGTAATTCCAAAGGGAATTTAGGAGCCGCAACCCGTGACCACTGCTGTGGCCAGGGGGCAGTAAATACAGGTGAAGACTGGGAGGAATAGCAGCACATTTGCAAATGCACAAGTGTGTGAATGTGAATGCGAGAGTGAGTGGGTTTTGTAAGTGAGGGCGCATATATATGTTCTTTTATGTATGTTCTGGTGGCATAGGGTTTGGGGCACTCGCTGATAGATAGTTAGGCCCATCACTGAGTCGTTTGTGGCTTTTTTAGTGACATGCTGGCTATCACTTACATAATGATAGCACCTATGGTGATGGCCAACTACCCAGATTTATAATTTTTAGAAACACAATTACTAAAATGATTAGCTAATAAAATATTGCCTCAGTAAACCTTGGAGTTAATTTCATTTAGAATGCATTCATCTTCTTAAGTGTGAAACATAATGTATGTTTAGTGTGAAAGTAACTGAAGAGCAACAAACAACTGTGCAATGTCACAGAAAAGATATTATTAACAAGGTTGTACGAAGGAACAATGCAGGGAAATACATTGCATGCCTTAATCAGGCATTTTTCAGCCCTCATTTTTTACCCCGCCTTTTTTTACAATGGTTACGCTTTTAAAACATATGCCATTACCACGCAATGTTTATATATATATAAAAAATGTATTTGTGGGGGAGACACCTCACACCCCCAACTTATTTTAAATACATCATAAGGGCATGTGTTGTAAAAACATACACATGGTAAAAACATGAGTGCTAAAAAATGCGTGGTAAAGGCACAATGTGGTAAAAACCTTGTTGTAAAGGATTTTTCCCATTAACAAGTCATTGGAAGGGAATCTGGTTTTGAGAGTAAAATTGGACTCTTTGCCATTATGTAAGTTGCTTTAAAGAGGAGTGTCTTCGGCTCTTTTCAAAAGTTGAGCAAGGCTAATAATAACTTAACGTTAGTATCATCATTCATCATTATTATCTTTATTCGGATATGCATTATCCATAAAAGTACAAACATTAATCATAATCACATACATAGTCCTAAAAACTCATCATTAAAACTAATCAGTTAAAATATTACTAAATTATCCATAACTTGATATCATCGGCGATGTTAAAGTGACAGTGTGCAAAGTGCAAATATTCCACGAAAGAGCAGCTAAAGGCGGGCAAAGCCTTAAATCTCAAAAAGGTTACAGTTAGCAGCATTAAGTGAAAGTGCAGATGTGCATAGTACAAAATGTAAATACAAGTAATATAAAATCCAAAAATACATATAGTACAGCCTAATCCAGCAATCATCAATTCATAGAAAGACGTGAGCGGATGGCCATTTTCAGAAAAGTGCACACTCGATATGTTATATAATCGTCTTTAAGCTGGAGAATACTTTTATGTGCAACCTTAAAATCCGTTGTGCCCTTTGTCCTGAAAAACGGTATCAATAACTGCATACTATATTTTTGATAAAAAGAGCAAAAGAACAAAAAATGTAACATACACTGTTTCCCTAAGTTACCACATGGGCAAACCAAATTCTCAATGTTAGGTTGATAACCCATAGGGAAGCACAACAGATACTTTATTGAGCCCGACCTAAGACGAAAAAGAAGGCTTCGCTCCCAGCGAGTAATATCTCTTAAGAGATAACTAATGGGAGAGCATAAAGGAGATCCGCCCTCGCCTGTCATTAAAATATATTGTTTCACAGATACTTTGGCGGATTTCTGGGCGTATCTCGCATCCCCGTAATATTGATATAAAACTTTGCGGATAGCCTTTCCATCAATTCCATCTAATTGCTCAGGATTATTAAAAATATGCTCTAAATTGACCGCAGTCAAATTTGCCCGTACTTGGGCCAGCCAAGGAATATCAACGCCCTTATCACATTTTAGGCAATCTGCCAGAATCTCCCTTGTTAGTAAGGCTGCTGGGTTTTTCCAAACCTTTAGACAAAATAAAACAGGGCGGGACCTAATGTAATCTTCCAAATATGGCATTCTTAACTCGTTATGGCATACAAAAGTGGACGATGAAATTGGTATGCCCAGAAGTCTCCTATAGAATCTGTTTTCTTCTGCCTGGACACTTTTCTGTCCTATAGGTTTTAAGTAGGGACAGTACCACCTCAGTTCTTTTCGGTTGGGGGAGATTTATTACTGAGTTTATGGCTCTTGAAAATTTAGTCCGTCCATAAGCCAAATGTGGTGTCCAGGACCCATTATCAGAAAATTATAAGCCCAAATAAGGGAAAGTGCGAGTACATATCAAAGAATCAGGGCCCAAGGTAATAATATTAATAGAACGTTTCTTAGGGCCACAACACATTAAAAAAGATTTTTTTAAATTTGTGCAAAGATCCAGATTATTCATAAAAACTGCAAATCCCTTAACTAAAATTCTCAAGGCATTAGGTGTTCGGCCCATTAAAACAGCATCATCTACATATAGTAAGATGGGCAGTTTGTTACCATTAATTATAGGGACATCGGTGGTTTGGTTAGACAGGACATTATGAAGTTCATTAATATATAAAATAAATAAAAGTGGGGCGAGAACACATCCTTGTCTAACGCCTCTCCCAACCACTATGTCTCCTGACACTGCCCCATCCATACTTATCCTTACCAGGGCCCTTAAGTCCCTATGCAGATATGCTAAAAAATACACCAAATCTTTATCTAACCCATAATCTAAAAGGCATTGCCAAAGCCTGGATCTGTTAACAGAATCAAAATCGGACGAAAGATCCGTAAATGCCAGGTAAAGAGGACTGTGTTGGGCGATAGTATATTTCCCTATGATTAAATTAAGATTCAAGCACTGTTCCACAGTACCAAGATGACTACGAGAACCCAGCTGACATTTATTTATTATGTTTTCATCCTCTGCCCAAATTCTGATCTTGTTAAATAGAACTCTCCACAATATTTTAAGGGTGTTATCAATTAGGGAAATGGGTCTGTAACAGCTTGGGTTCGATCTATCTCCTTTTTTAAAAATGGGGATAATTGCAGATGTGGACCATGTATTTGGGATTTTTGTTGTGGTTAAATTGTTAAAAACGTTAAGTAGCAGAGGAGCCCAGAACTCTGGCCTTGATTTTATAAGATCAATAGGCAGCCCATCCGGGCCTGGGGCTTTATTTCCCGCACTCTGGAATATTGCCTTCTCGACCTCAATCAAAGAAATTTGAATTTCAGTAGGCATAAAGTTTTCCAGGGGGTCTTCGCATTGGGGCGGGGAGGCATATATTTTCGAGAAATGAGCAACCCACACTTCACTAGTTATATTGCAGCTTAAGGGGTAGATGAATTCCCAAAAGCTCTCAGGGACTTAGTGGCAGACCAAAAATTGTTTGTATTATTAAGTTTGGCAGCACAAGCCAGGTTATTCCAATACTCTTTTAAGACCACGTCTCGCCTTGTTTTTATTACACTTTTGTAATTGTGCCTTAGGGTTCTAATAAGAGTGGGATCTCTAGGGGAAACAGATAAAGCTGCTCTAAGATCCCTATTAGCCCTAGAGCAGGTGTTGTCAAACCACCTAGGGCCAAATTTGTGTGGGGCTGCAGGTCTGGAGATCAGTTCCTTGATGCCTACACATAATAGAGTAAAAGCAGAAACTGCCTCTGGGTTAGGGTCAGCCAAAGTAAGACAAGTCTCACAGAGAGATGGATAAGTTTTTACCATCCTCTGAACGTTAGTATCATTTTATTTGTTCCTGCTACCGCTGCTTTGAAGGGTAGGCGGGGCAGCTCTGATGATAGGAGCAGGGGGAGTGGAAAGCACACTTTGTATGGGCGTATGAATGTTTGGCCGGCTGTCTTGGGCCGTCCAAACATTCATGCACACTTTGCATGTTCTCCACCTAGACAGTATTACAGCCTGGGTGGAGAACATGCCCAGGCTCCCATTCCATGGCTGAGCAGTGAACCTCGACGCTCAGACCAATCACAACACAGCATTACAGCATTGTGATTGGCAATTAGGAGCCTGTGTGTGTTTCCTGTTCGGGCTGGAGTGAGAGACTACGGAAGAGAGACGCGGGGATGAAGGGGCGAGAAGGTAAATATTTGCTTTTTTTTCTACATCGGCTTCCCCTCATTCCGTTTCCCTTCCATACCCCTCACCCCGCCACCCACAATCTGTGTAGGTCACCACTGTTGAAAGGGCTAAAGGGCAGTACCCTGTTTGTTTTCCGTCCCATTTGCTTTTGTTATGCCAAGGGTGAATAATAATATACTATTCACTTTTGGTATATCAAAAGAAAAATGCCGAGCTCCATCTGTTAAGCAGAAACAGGCTCTGGCTGAAGGCTGGGGCAAGTGCACAAAGGTCCCTGCTCCAGCCTTCAGAGATGTTCAGGGCTGGAGAAAATCCAACCCTGACCTTGGGGCCTAGTCACGCTTCAGTGTCTCCCCTAAATGTGACATACTTAGGCATCACAGATAAAGGTAGCCATGGGCACTGCAAGCTTAAGCCCTGCAGTGCCAGCAGCTACACATTAATCAGCCTGTCACTCCACCCTTTCCCAGCTTGACACAGATTTGGAAAGGGTTGGGACGAACAAGAAGAGTGAAGTCTGGTACTTGCGACCTCCTGCACAGGTACGAGGTTTCAGTGTCCTCCAGCGCCAGAATCAGAAAAGAGTTGCTATCTAAACAGAACCTGTGCAGGGAATAAGGTGAGTAAATAAAAACGTTTTAAATGTTATCTGCATATGGGTGAGAGTGTTTGTCTGTTGGCGAGAGTGTGTATATGAGTGTGTCTGTGAGATAGAGCGTCTGTATGTGTGATCATATCTGTCTGTGCGTGTGAGTGAAAGTTAGAGTCTGCATGGAAAGTCCTGGTTCCACTGTCTGCGTGTCAAATAAATATTTTGGATCTTGGCTCTCCATGCCTCCGCAAGGAGTGATCTTGGGCAAGGCCACTCAACTTCCCAACCCCTCTGTTGCCCAACGCAAGAATAAAACGACTAGAGCATGAGGCTAGAAACTGCAGCAATGGGAAGCAGGAATTATTGTTCTTGAGAAATAGTCTTTCGTGATTCAGCAGTCATTTCTCGGCCACTTGGTCTCCGGTAAGCCCAGACTAGTTCCCCCAACCTGTCTTCCCAGTATCCATTCTTTAAGTATGCGTGATAGTGATACTGTGATGCAGTCCATTTTTAAGCAGCTCTTACCGCTGTAGGTAAAAGAACAGATGCCCGGGAGATAGCGGGGCAGAGGATCACATAGTTTTGGTAATAAGAGAGCCTGGCACAGCCGCTGAGTCACTCTCTAGCCTTTTGGTGGTGCCATGTAAATCGCCTCCCTGGCATGGATCAATCTGACTGATCGGTGTAGCTGGGGACGCCTTCACTGGCAAGGGGCCACTGGTTTGTGCTGAGCTTACTCGAATATTCTAGACTTGTGGCCAGGAACACTGAAAATATGTAATTCTTTGGCTGAGCTGTTTTTTTTTTTGCATGATTATGGATTTGACGCATTTGCCAAATAACCCATAATCTGCTGCATAATCTTTAGATTGTAACAATAAAAAAATTCTAGTTCAAACGTGTTTTTGAATGCCGGAAGAAGGCCCTTCGGAATGGTTCACTGGTTAGTTGATTGTTGCTGTATTTTGGTGTTAAATTGGTACTCATATGGTGAAATATTTTTCCAGACAGTGTTAGCAATTGTGTAAAAGTGTAACATTGACAGAATAATGAGGTAATTTAATCACAAAATGTGCCACGTTATGCCCCATAATTTGCCTTTTCTTGCTGCATAATTTAGTCAATCCTGCCTGCATGATTTGTTCCTTCCGCATAATTCCAGTGGCCCTGCTTATAGCTGAAGGATGGGCAGCAGGAAGGCACACTCTGTGTTGCACCGCAAAAGGCGATTAACGCATGTCTGGAGCAGCAACTCACATTGCAGACAGCATGCACACTGAGAGACAGACAAACCAGCGTTTGGTTGTGAGAATGGAGTGTCCAGTGTCATGGTAAACTGACCAAATATTTATTAAGGGCTTTAGATCATTCCAAACCGCAGTGAGGGGCAAAGTTAAAGGGGGTATTGTGACATTAGTTGCTAACACACTCAGACTAAATGTGCTGAAGTTTTTAAACTCCTCCCTTTATTACCACATCTTACTATGCGAAGGCCTAGGCGACTGGGATTGGTTGTTGATCAATTATTATAATAATAATTTTACAGGAACTATGGCATCGGTTGTAGTTCACATGATAAGGGAGATAAATATGATCAACGAAGAGCATCGGAAATGTCTTTACATTTTGATGATGGTTGATTTTAATGCACATTGTTGTGATATTGAGACTCCCTCTGTGTGTAGACTAGTGAATATCGAGGGTGAGGGCCTTTTACATTTCCCTCATAGTGAGTACGGTAACTTGTTTAATGAATTCATTATTACTTGGAACCTCAAGATTCTTAATAAACTAGACCCTGACATTGGATGTCCCCAAAAGATATTCAGGACTGCGGAATTATGATCTACAATAGATTATATTCTGCTTTCTCAACCCCTTGCTGACAGACTAACCCAAGCAGAGTCATTCTTTTCAACATTTAGTGACCATGCTGCTTTATTTTGCCTCATTGCCTGGCCGAAAAGTACCATCCTATCAGCGAAAAAGATACCTAAACCAATCATAACCAGAAAAAACAGGTATTCTCTTAATTGGCAATCAACAAAATAGAACCTGAATGGTTAGGACATATTAAATTTTTTTAATTTCTTCAGAAACAGGGGTAGGGTACTACTCTCTCCACCCAACTGCTGGCTTTAGTCACTTGCCAGTCATATCCATTCCTAAATGTCCCACTGAAAATCTTCTAGACACACGTTTATCTCCTTTTCTTTTCATGGGTAAGAAAGTTACAGATGATGAGAAACGTGGGCAAACTGGTGAGTACCTACCATCAGCTCCTCAGGTGATGCGTATGTGAGGTACTTTCTCCCCTTCACACAATGTTTTGTATATACCTTTTAAGGGAGGATATATATTCACGGGTGGACCCTACCCCCCCCGTTTATGATGAAATTAAAAATTATTAATATGTCCTAACCAGTCAGGTCTATTTTGTTGATTGACATTATGAGTAGAGGGCGTCCTGACTGGTATTTTCTCTCTTGTGCTCCTCATTGTGGATGATTCTCTTAATTGGGACAAGGTCGACAAAGAACCATCAATTTCACTGATAATTTTTAAAAAACTGACTGAGGTCCTGATATGTTTAGATCCAACCCACGCTATGATAGGACAAATGACAATCTTTATAGATATATTGAGGGAGGTCAAAGATAGCCTTTTCCGACTGATTTCATCTCACAGCACGTCTTTGGGTTAGTTCAACAAGACTTGCTCGAAAGCCCTCCAAAACCCCTCCAAAATTTGCACAAGCACTTAGAGCCACCCCAAGAGACCAAAGCCTACATGCCCTGCTTAAGGAATATACTAAGGCTCGGGTAACAAGGATTAGGGGGCTGCAGGAGGAAGCATGGGAGAACCTGTCAAGGGCAGCAAAGGCAAATAATCCAAGGGATTTTTGGAGAGTAATGAATGCACCATTTCTGAAAGAGGAGTCTGATGCCACTCTCGATACTCATGTGGGGGAGGAAGGCTGGGTGGGTCATTTTGAGCAAATCTTTGGAGCAGATGATGAGTTCTCGTAACCCTCTTATACTCTCCCAAAGATACCTCTTAAGGAGCCCATGGTATTCGATATTGAAGAACTGAGACTGGGCTTGGCACAATGTACACCCTTAAAAGCTCCAGGTCCGGATGGCGACCCTATAGATGTTTTTCTTGCCTACCAAGATATTTGGATTTCTTTTTTCACAAACATTTTTAATACTATAAGTAAAGTTGGACCCCCTTGTTCTTGGAGTACATCAGTAATAGTTCCTATATTCGAAAAGGGGGATAGGTCCAACCCAAAAAACTATAGACCTGTCTCCCTTTTAGATAACACTGCAAAACAGTTGGGGTGACTTTTGCTGAACAGATTGGAGGGGTGAGCAACAGAAAAGAACATTTTACTACCGGTGCAAAATGGTTTCTAAAAAGTCAAGGGAACAATCGATCAATGTCTTAATTTATGTCTAACTGTAGCAAAATATATAGCGGTCCGATCCGAAAAAATATATATGGCCTTTATGGATCTGTAGGCCGCATTTCATTTCGTTTCCCACCCAAAACTCTGGGCCATTATGGAGGAGATGGGCATTGACCGCTCGATAATTGTTTTTATGCATCAAATGCATGCCCAGGCCACTGCTAGTGTTTGGTACAGTAGGGATGGGGAATGCACTAGGCTGTTTAAAATAAAATGGGGAGTAAGGCATGGTTGCGTTCTTGCCCCTTTTTTGTTTTCACTATACCCTAATGGTGTACAGGATGCTGTAATGGGAGCAACAAAAGATCTACCCACCTTTACCGCAGTAACCCTTCCAATTCTGCTTAATGCAGATGATGCCGTATTGATCGCAATAACTGGGCTGGGCCTAAAGAAGCTAATAGTGGCCTATTCAAAATGTATGTCCAGTCTGGATCTTCGAGTTAACAAAGCCAAATCTTTTGTGCTGGTGGCAGGTACTCACCCTGAAAAGCCTCCAGTGTTTTATATACAGCAGCGCAGGTTTACAGTAGTTGACATTTTTACTTATCTGGGAGTTGTATTTGATAGAAAAAGTACTTGGTCCAACATGGTGGGCAATAGAGCCCCTGCCATGGAGAAAAGCGTGAGGGGCCTTTCTTTCTTCTTTAAGAAGTTGGGTGCTAACAGGATTGATGTGATAAAAAAGGTGTATGATGCAAAAACCGTGACTGCAGCATCTTATGGGGCTGAGGCCTGGGGGATGGAGGCAATTGGCCAACTCAAAAGAATAGAAGATAGTTTCTATAAAAGACTGTTAGCACTTCCAAGCAATCAATGAATTACATCTGCCACACAGAGGTAGAGGCCCCATGTATCTCAGATGTAGTGAGACTTGCCCCGATTATGCTATGGCATTCGATCTGGAAGAGAGATACGATCAGTGTGACTCAAAATATTATCAAGGACTGTTTGACCGTAGACAATGCACACAAGGTCGCCTGGCTGCATTATGTGAAAACAGTGCTGGAGCGTCTGGGGGACTGATTTACTAACCCGTCTCGCTGTAGAGCTATGCCCAAAGATAGAATCAAGTAAATATTCTTGGACAAATCGCCAAGTGATTGTTCTAATGCTAGTTTCACTAAAAATTCAGTAAAGCTATATCTCCCATGCCCCCTTTTCACTCAGGGGGACATGTCACATCTGATATTCGTGACAAACCTCAAACATAATTTTATTTGAGTTAGATTCCGTATGAATTTTATTCGGCTAATGATGGGTTTCTCAAAGAACACTTTCTCATTAAATGTTCTTCCAATATGTCCCTGTTATAAAAGATCTGTCCAGTCTGATTTCCATAAACTATTCTTTTGTGGATTTGATACCTCAAATAGAAAGAGGTACAGTCCCCCCTTTTGTGAAAATTCCATTTTAAACAATGCTGTCCTGCACTCTAGTGTATTAAACAACTATCTAATCCTTTCATATGTTATAGCACAGCATCGTTTTTATGGTTCTCGTGGATTCATAGGAAGGCCCTGAAAGATTGGGATAGTGGAGGAGAAAAAGGTGACTTCGGACATTAAGACTGATGGCATAATGTGGGGTTGCCCTTTTAAGTACATGTTCTTACATTTATTTTTTAATATATTTTAATGTCTTTTGCGATATGATATCTATGTATATTTGATGACAATACCTGACTACTGTTTAGGTCTGATAGATTAGATTAGTGATCCAAAAAAGGGAATGATTGAAACCAACTTCTGAGGGCACAATGCACTTTATAATAGTGCGATGATTAAGATCAAAGCCACAATACACTTTAAATTGGTGGGGTGACCACATTCGAAGGTACAAGGCACTTTATATATTTATATCCATGTGGTATTTGTTTATGTAGTTGATTTTCATTGATGAATTTTTATTGTTACCCATGTGGTATTTTATTAGAGATGTTTATAATCATGTATTTTATATGTTTTGGAAACAAAGCGAAATAAAGATTAGTGATTGATTGATTGATTGATTGATTGAGTGTCCAGTGCCGGCGTGGTTGAAGTTCACGTTGTGTGTGCAGTCAATGGCTCCTAGCACACTGGGAAATGAACTATGGCATGGAATTACTCGTTCACACTTGGTGATGCACTTTACAGGTGATGCTTGCCAGGTACTAGTATTAGACTGTGTGTGAAATACCTGCCTCGTATCTACTTGTCATCTGGAATGACCCAGTTGTCAAAAATTGCAGTCAGAACCTTAACAGGGACAGGGGCAGGGATGGGATGAGAGTAGGATGTTTGTGAAGTTAGTTTCCATCGGGCCTTTTTATGCTGCTTACCTGCGTGTGATTGATTGGTAGTTTGATGAGTCGGAGGTGATGAAGCCTTCTGTGCTTTGGCAAGTGTGTATTTATATCATGAGGTGCTTTTGAGGTGGATTTTTGTTTACTGTGTATACAATTATCAATCGTGTGATTTATGTGTGGGTATGAATTGTCTTTATTTGTATGTTTATGTGGTCAGCTCAGAGTGTTTATTTGTGATTGATGGTGCATGTGATATGTTTCAAAACACAGAATCTGCGGGTCTCTTAAAAGAGTACAAACAATACAATGAGCAAATCAACAGGGAAAAGTGCACTAAAGGAGTCCTATTAAAGAAGACGGACTCCCATCACCCACCGAAGTGGCATGCTTCATCATCTGGGATCTCCTCTTGGCTAAAAACCTAGTGCAGCCAAGGAGCTACGACTCCTTGCATTAAATATTCTCAAGAAAAAGACTTAAATGGCACACCCAAACAATAAGGAGGTTCAGTTCCCCACTAATACAGATTGCCAGCTATATTCAAACCACATAAAATTATCAAAGGAGACGATAAGAGGATCAGTCCCATTAGTTGGTCATCTTGTTTGATAACAAATCCAAGACCCCTTAGTGATTCAGTTGCTTGTCATCTTTATTTTTCAAATTCCAATACACGGACCAGCCGACACGTGTTTTGTCTTACAAAGACTTTTTCAAGGCACAAATTGTAATAAAGTTGTATTGATGGTATTTGTATTATGTCATGGAGATTCCAAAACACGACGTCCGAAATTTCCAAAGTAACTATAGCGTATTATAGGTCATGCCATCTGGGAAAACATTGGGCATGTCTCTTCTATGGGTCATGGTGCCTCTTTCAGTTGCTAATCCCCATACTGCAGTAGAAACACCTTATGCAGTCATCATAACGATGTTAAAGAAAGAAAGAAAAAATCATCCGCAGCACTGAGAATCAAAACTAGTTATTTTACCAGTAAACAAAAACTCCCCAAACAAATTGTTTGGGGAGTTTTTGTTTACCGGTAAAATAATTTTATGTGGTTTGAATATAGCTGGCAATCTGTATTAGTGGGGAACTGAACCTCCTTATTGTTTGGGTGTGCCATTTAAGTCTTTTTCTTGAGAATATTTATATGTGTATGTCTCGTACATACGGACGATGTCTTTAAGTAGTAGACATCAATATTAGCTTTGAGCACCCCTTTGAAATTGTTGATCCTTGTATACCACCACGCCTTGACTTTATTTAGTTTACTTACGATTTGTATTTGTTTGGTGTGCTGTCTTTTCCTCTTTGAGGAACACTGCTACCTAATCAATTTTTAATTCCTTGCATTAGTTTAGGAGGAGCTTGCGGATGTTTTAGAATTATCCATGTGGCTAGATCTCCTAAGATCGATGGAGCATGGAGCAGTGTGGTGAAAGTGCGTGATGCAGTGTGTAAAGTGAATGGTTAAAATTGACTACCATCTCGGAATCTCCAGGCTAGGAAATACCCTAAAAAACTGATACGCCAATCGTGAAGCATTGATAGCACCTGCGGCTCCTAAACCTCCACTGACGAGACTCACTTGTGTAAACACATTTAGTACACAGTCAAATCAGATCCAAAAGATTATGTGCAAACATTGGCGCATTCTAAATTTTGGACAGGATAGAATACCTCCTCCCCTTTTCTCTTTTAAAAGAAGCACTAACCTGCGGGATTGTCTTGTCCATACGCGACCAAGAGGGGATACCGCCCATAGACAAGAAACGCTCAAGCATATGCCAGTGGTAAAGGGACACTATCCATGTGGTACATGCGTTGTTTGTCCACAATCTAAACACACCACTGAGCTAGACATCGGCACCAATAGGCCCTGGAGACAAATCAAGCGTACAAATTGCAACAGCGAGAGAGTTATCTATTTGATAACATGCCCTTGTCTCAAAAGGAATGTGGGCATGACAACTAGAAAGGTTAAACAGAGGATCATGGAGCACAAGAGCACCATTCGGTGTAACAAACAATCCACAAGACTGACCAACCACTTCCTTGAGCTTAAGCATAGGCCAGAGGAGATGGTTTGGACTATCCTTAAACAGCTGTATATACCAACACATGTTACTGATATCTTCAGATTCTTATTTAAAAAAGAACAGTGGTGGGTTTTCAAGCTACGTAGTGACTCCGAGGGGCTTAATGGTGAGATCCCCAGGACCTTAGTGTGAATCAGTATCAGTAATACTTCCACCCCTGTGGTAGCGATCGGTAGTCCAAACTAAGAAATCACAGTATATATGCCCTAAGAGAATATCCCTGCCAAATATAGAAGCAGGTGCACCTTTTTTTGCAGCATATACCAGACACTCACAGGAGATTGTGTGGGGCATTGACACATACGGGACAACTGTGTGAAACCAGAGTCATCATACTCTGACATTGATATCCTTTGTCTGTCCACATTGTATACAGACTTAATCAAGTAGATGGTTCACTTTGCAGCATCCAAAATGCTTACGGGTAATATACATGCTATGCGTTTGTCGCCTTCTAATGAACCTCAACTAGAGGCATAGCATCATGGTGGCTGGGCGAATATTGAATAAGAGCGTGCGCTCAGTACCTTCTGCATAGTTGCCATAGTCAGCAGTAGCTCAAGCAGTTCGGCATAAAAATCTATATGTAGCCTTTTCACCCAATACACGGTTTTAGGATGAGGGAACACGTCTCTAAGTTTCCCCACTCGCGCCGTATAGTAGAATTGAGTTTGTGGACATACGGGACTATACTACCCATGTTTCTAGCGCGGGTGTGTAGTTCTCTAAGGATATGACGTACGCGTGCTTGGCGTGCAAAAGCACTGATGCGGGCTACTCTTGTTGCCGCCCGGAGTATTTGGAGCTCAGTACTACATTACCCGGGTTCCCTAGCGTTTTTTGGTAGTTCTTCGATGACACAATGAGCACGCATCGGCGTGAACAGAGCTGGCGTGGCTCTATTTTGCAAGCCGCATGACGCATTTTGGAGCGCGACCTGAATAGCCAGCCACAGGTGTTCAGCTTGAAAGATGATTAGAATCCCCTATATAACCCCGCGCTACTGCTCGTGACAACCAGATGCTTGTCCGAGGTAGCGACGGACAGGTGAGTGCAGCGGATCCTGCTTTTGGTGTTTGGGCAGTAACATTACACGGAGCTCATTTGTAGCCTGACATTGTTTTTTAAGGATCTTATCATATATGCATGTTCTGTTTGGGGCTACTTTTGCATATACCTTCAGAGAACAACAGCTAGTTGTTCTCTCTAGCAAACAACCTGAGTCTTTTTAAATCAGCAGTATTTGCCATATAACTGCGTAGATATGAACATGGTAATACACTATTTTGAAAAGTATATTCATGGTTTGTCATGTGACAAGCTGTCTTGCCATGTCCTCAGACTTCATGCCTAGGGGCAAATCTTGATAAACCTGTGTGATGTGATCTAGCATTAGTGGTGGTTCCAGTTGGGTCATTTTTAGTCATTTGTATTATTTCCATTTCCTCTTTCCTTTTCTCGTTTACAGAGAGTTGCCTCACGGCCTAAGTTGTTACCAGGAGCGATGGGTGTCCTCCAGATTTCATACGGGTAAGGGATTTTACACTTTGACCTCTCACACAACATGACAATGTGTGCTAAACATTTCATTGATTGAAGATGTTTATATAAGTACAGACAGCATCATGTGCACAAATTTCTCAGACTATTTTGTTCTTTTTGCTTCAACAGATGTTTACCAATATTCCTGTAGTGCCTACTAAAGTATCACACAGGTATAAGTTGGTTGTATCATTCCAATTATATTGGCTATTTGTTGTGTTAGTTTTTACTCACGTATATTTTGCAGTTGTAGTAGCAACTAGGTCCTGAGGAAGGCCATGATTGATGTATGAGCAAGATTGGCTGAAACATGTAGGCCCTCCTTTTGTTTTGACCAGTGCGCTCGCACATCTTATCAGACCGTGCTTACACTGCTTTTAATCTTTGACACCGCGGGATACCCAATAAAGTTGTTCTCTCCTGGTAGTCAGTTTTAACCATTCACTTTACACACTGCATTATGCACTTTCACCACACTGTTCCATGCTCCATCAATCTTAGGAGATCTAGCCACTAGGGTCATTCTTAAACATCCGCAAGCTCCTCCTAAACTAACGCAAGGAGTCGTAGCTCCTTGGCTGCACTAGGTTTGCAGCCTAGAGGAGATCCCAGAAGATAAAGCATGCCACTTCGGTGGGTGATGGGATTCCGTCCTCTTTAATAGGACTCCTTTAGCGCACTTTTCCCTGTTGATTTTCTCATTGTATTGTTTGTACTCTTTTAAGAGACCTGCGGATTCTGTGTTTTGGTTTATAAGGAGTGGGGATTGATCCGTGCTGGTCTTTAAACTTCCCTTAGACCCCTCTTTCTATCTGGTTTCGTATTGCATGTGATATGTTGACAGCAGCAGGGTTCAACATATACACCCTACTAGTAGATTTCTGTGTGATGAATATTCCGCACCCAGAGTGTATTCTCCGCGTGTCAAGATGTCCTCGCAGTCAGGAGCAGACAGCTTCTGGCAATATCAGGACAGCTGGGACAGTCAAAAAGTGGGTCTTAGCGGTCTTGATGTCATCAACGGGTGCTTGCTTCATGGGCAGTTGGAGTTTGGATTGGACTCTTCATCTCAGTGAATGTTGCAGATGGTCCGGTACACGGAAATTGGTGCAACATGGCTCCAGTAGGTTCTGGTGTCTTGAAACTTGGTGGGGAGACAGGCCTGACCCTCCGGAACTGATGTACTACTTTTGGTCTGAGTGCTGTATCAGAGTTGCCGGGGAGCAACAAGTTGATAAACTAGATTCTGCGATTCGGTGTCTGTGGTTGGCGGGGGATTGGTACCTAAACTCCAAGGCAGTTAGTTGGCAATTTGTAGAACTCTGGAGGAGCGTTGGGGTTCTACAAGGCCTCACAGTTGCAGGACGAGACAGCATACCACAATTGTTGAGTCCTTCCCATCTTGGAAAGCCACCCTGTCCTGTAGGAGGTGTGAAGCTCCTCCACCCAGATAAGGTTTTGTTCCTGGCCTCTGAGAGCACAGGCCCTCTCCCTTTGTGGTCAGAAACATGTCTGGTGGTGGTAGGCTGGCTGAGACTAGTCAATGACAACACCAGTGCTTGAAAGGTTTTCAGGGGGCACTCTAAAGGGTCTCTTATGTGCATTTACTAATAAATCCAACACTGGCATTAGTGAGGATTTATTAAAAGACAAGTTGTTTGGTACCAAAAATCTTAGGGTACAGTGAAGCCATCACAGAGTTAGGAAACTCGTAATGACAGGTATCCAGCCCATGTACACTTTATGTCTTCTCTGTGCACTTACAATATCCAAGAATGGCTGAGGTATTGCAGGGTCATATCTGCTCATGCAGATAGTTCTACACATGGGATATAGCTCACCCTGCAGTAGGGGTGACTTACCTATACCTCGTGCATGGGACACAGGCATGGGACACAGGCATGTGTCCCATGTTGATTCCTAAGTTTTGTCTGCACCAAGACACACAGCCTGCAATGGCAGTTTGCATCATCTTGGTGAGGGGTATCTGGGGTGGCAAAACTTGTGCCGCAGCCCCAGTGGACCCTCTTCAGTACCAATGCCCTAGGCACCAGGGGTACAATTTACTAGGGATTTAAGTTGGGCCAAAACATGGTAGAGTTTTGGGAATGAGATCTGGCACGGGGAACCTGGTTGGCAGGGACCCAGTGCACTTTCAATTTGAAAACACATCATACACCAGGCAAACCTGTCAAAAGAGTCACTTTCCTACAAGGTTTCAGTTTACTTTTGTGAATCCTGCCCTGACTTGTCAGACCTGGGGTCAACGAGAACAGACCATCAAATTGTCTGAATAACTTGTAGCAGTCCCTCTATTGTTGGTCTGTGAGAGTGAAAAAGATAAGCACTTCTTCCACTGAACCATCTTTGATATTTGATGACAGCATGTCTTTGAAAAGGTCACTCTACTCTTCTCTCCCTCCATCATCATGAGCATTGTAATGTCTGCTTTGTCATGGTGGAGTTTCAGTCTGTTCACATGGATAACCCTATGAGCATTTCTTGGGGTTCCTAAGACCACCAGGTAAGTGAATTCCTTCTTCTTTTCCAGTATAGGATAAGGCCCAGTTCACTTGTCCTGAAGTGCTCTGAGTGCTACAAGCTCCAAACCCCAAACCAGCTGTCTTGACTGTTATTCTACCATTGAGGACGTTTGGTCACACCAGTGCTTGACAAGCTCCTGACTGGCCTCCAAATTGTTGTTTGCCTTTTTCATGTAGTCAGCCATGCTGATGTGAAGGCCTAACACATAGTCATTAATATCTTGAAAGGACTATTTGAGGGTCTCGTCAACCCTCCCTTACCAAACTCAAGGGACCGCTCTTAAGGTGTCCAAAGAGTAGCTCAACGGGACTGAAGCCTACTCCCTTCTGAGTAACCTCCCTATAGACAAACAATAGGCAAACATCCCACCCCATTCTGAGTTTTTCAGGCATCCCCAGGATCATGCCTTTCATGGCCTTATTGAATCTTTCCATAAGATCATGCCCTTGAGAATGCTAAGGGGTACTCACCTTATAAGTCACACCACACTTATCCCACTTTTTTTTCAGATAAGCTGATATAAAGTTAGTATCTCTATCTGAAATTACATCCTTAGGGAACCCAACGCTTGTGGCGATCACAAGGAGGGCTCTAGCCACTGCAGGAGCAACAACTGTCCTAAGTGGAATAGCTTCTGGCTATCTGGTGGCGTGGTCCACTATCACCAAGATAGATCTGTTTCCACTTTGTGGGTCCCGGGGACCAACAATGCCAATCTCTACCCTCTCAATGGAAGACCCCACCACAGGTAGGCGTGTTAAGAAAGCTTTTGGCTTGCCCCCTGTCCTGCCACTGGCTTGACAGATGACACAGGAGGGCCAGAACTGCTTCACCTTTTTAGACAGCTGAAGCCAATAGAAATAGATAAGCAATCTTTTCCATGTCTTGGTCTACACCAGATGACCAGCTAAGGGGATGTTGTGGAGAAGGTTAATGACAAACTCTCTATACAGGTAGGGGACCACCACTCTCCTGGTTGCCCTTGGTTTTTGGTATTTTGCCACTCTGTACAGTATTCTCTCCTCCCAGTATACCTTATGGTTACCACTGACATCACCTTGCTCTTGCCTGATAGCATGGTTTTTTGAGCCTTCAAGAGTGGGACATGCCTTTTGTCTAAGGGAGTAATCAGAGAATGTAAACAGTACCCACGTATATCTAAAGCACTGATGCCGCCAAGCAAGTGAGCTAAACTCTCCCTACTTTCTTTTATCCATCCTTTAGTCTTTACCCATTCCATCCATTCATCTATCCATCCACCCATTTTTGTCATCCGTCCATTCATCCATACATCCATTCACCCACTCTGCAATCCATCCACCCATGTACTCTGCCAGCCAGACACTCTGTCATCTTTCCCCCAATTCACTCTACCTTCCATCTATCCACCATGCCACCCATCCACCCATCAACTCTGCCATCCGCCCACTTTGTCAAACATCCATCCACTCTGTGATCCATCCATCTAGACTCTGTGCCATCTATCCACCCACCCATCTATCCTCCCTTAATCCATCTATACATCCATCCCCATTCTGTCATCGTTTCATCATCCATCCACTCTGCCATCCATCCATCCCCTCTGTCATTCCTTCATCAATCCATCAACTCTGCCATCCATCCACTCTGCCATCCATCCATCTGCCATCCATCCATCTGTCCATCCATCCATCCGTCCATCCATCCATCCACTCTGCCATTCATCCATCCACATTGATTCACTCATCCCCTCTGCCATCTATCCACTCTGCCATCCATCCACCCACTCTGCCATTCATTCATCAGTCCACCGACTGTGCTGTACATCCATCCATCCATGCACAAGCTCGTCCATCCGTTTATCAATCCATGCTTCTATCCAACCATCCATTCATCCATTCTGCCAATCATCAAACCACTCTGCAGTCCATCCATCCATTTACTTTGCTATCCATACATTCACTCTGCCATCCATCCATTCATCAACTCTGCCATGATCCAACCTTCCACTCTGCCATCCAGCCATCCATCCACTCTAACATCCATTCACCCATCACCCATCCACTCTGACATCCTTTCAGCCATCTTTCCACCCACTCATCCATTTTGCTACTCTGCCATCCTTTTACCCATCCATCCATCCATCCATCCCTTCACTCAGCCATCCTTTTGCCTTCCGTTCACCATTCCATTGACTCCCATGCATCAATCCAACCATCACTTTTCTCAGCCATGCATTTACCTTCCATCCACCTATCCATCCATCCATCAATCCATCCATCTCTTTACTCAGCCATCCTTTCACCTGTCCATCCACCCTTCCTTTCAATAGTCGTTCTTTCTTTCAACATTCTATTTATCCAGCTAGATTTTTCCTAGCTCCTACTTTTTTCTATGGACGCTGTATTCCAGCATTAATGATCAGCTTTTGTCCGCTGAGTTGCAAACAGAGGAGGCCTATAAAGAACCCTACCTGCACTGTAGATGCTAAAGCAGGAGGTTTATTATGCCCTTGCTTTTGTCACTGGCTCAAGTCCTCTCTGGAGGGTCCTCCTGCTCCTTGGAATTCTGGCAACTCTGCACAGTTTCATATGGAAGCAGCCTCTGCTCCAGGCACCAGGCTTTTCCTCTCAGAGTTAGGCTACTTCTGAGCTTTAAGACTTTTGGAAGTTGGCTCACCAGCCTTCATACCCTTTCCCTTGATACTAAAGCCCTGGGCCATTCTTCCAGACTCCATCCCTTGGTTTTCCCTCAAGGCTCGTTGTGCTCTTGTGGAGACACACACCCATTCAGGAATAACCAGTGTTTCAGCATGAGACCTTCTCTCCACCACTCCCCAGGCAGAAGTCTCAAGGTCATTTCACGGCGGACACTGCACTGGGATGGCAGGGGACACAGCTTCTACCTTTGGACAATGAACCCATCCTCACTCAAATTTTACCGTAGCTAATGGATGTGACTTTGTAAAATTATAAGAGTTGACAATCTAATGCACCTACTCAGGGAGTATTTGTTCTGAGGAAACCAGCTTGACCAGTACCATGGTTATGCTGGCACCTGGATCCCTCAGAGCCTTTACTTCACCCCCATTGACTCTTGGCCACTGCCTCTACATTTCCATACGTGAAGGCCAGTTGGCTATGGGTTCCGTTTCCCCACCCTGGGAAACTAAGGTAGCCTTTGTGTACCCTTTGCAATTCCCAGGGAAAACTTCTAACCCCATCCCTACACTAGCAATGCCTTTGGGACGGTCACCAGTGGGAGACTTTGTGGTGCACATAGCATATCCCTGTTGTGCCGTGGCTGCTTACAGTCATATAAGACTCAAGCCTTTGAAGGGTCAGAGTTCATTACCAGGTAACCCCAACCACTTAGAATGGGATGTGGCTCTGGGATCCCCCTTGGGCATCTTTTGAGGACTCTTTGGGAGACTTTGACCCCCCTCTTTCCACCGAAGGTTGGCCTGTCCCTTTTTCTTATGATCACAACCATGGGCACTCTGGTGCCTACCCACTCATCAGCAATCTTGCCCAGCTCTCTGGAACAAGATAGATTTGAATCCACCAGATGCTGATGTAACTTCTCTGAGCAACAGTTAATAAGTATGTGTCCTTTGACCAACACATTATAAAGCCCCCCATATGTGATCACTTAGTTACCCT
Organism: Triturus cristatus; assembly: GCF_964204655.1. Taxonomy (NCBI): domain Eukaryota; kingdom Metazoa; phylum Chordata; class Amphibia; order Caudata; family Salamandridae; genus Triturus; species Triturus cristatus. Next base: position 431,830,379 of record NC_140588.1, read on the forward strand.
TCATCCATCCCTCCAGTGACTTCACTGAAGCATCTACAAAGTCTGCCAAAGTGTTTCCCACTTATGAATGTTCCTAAATGTTCCCCTGTATTCTTCAGGGTGTGAACATAAACAACAGGAGTAATCCACACACCCAAAAGGACCACTGCATAAAATATTCAAGTACAACACTGTCCAGCTGTGTATCATTTGTAGGTATGTTTAATATTTGTACTATAGAGAGAGACTCTCATTGATTGAAATCAATCTGGGATCTGCGCATTTCCATAAAATTGGGATAATGTATTCTTTACTCTGAAATCTCTATCCCCTATTTTTAGGCCTCTCCACTATCTCATTGTTTTCATTATGATCAACTTGTACTTTTCTGTGCCGTTTTGCATGAATTTTTTTAACACTGTGTGTTCACATCACATTTAGCACATATTGCACTGATTTTATGATAAGAAATGTTATTGTAAATAATCCGAATAAGTTTTCATAGTATTAGAATGTGTTAATTTGGTCATAACCTGCATTGCTCATTTTGCATTGACCCTTTGGGTGTTATACAATACATTTGTGAGGTATTATACATATACTAATCATACCTACAAATGATACCTTACTGAACAGTACTGTACTACTAAAATAAAATAAAAAAGTATTCTTCAGGGGTCAGACCAAACAGCTCAATGAGTGCCTCCTTCATGTAGGGACAAGTTTAATCTACCTCATCCTTTAGTGTTAGGAGTCTATTACTCCACACTAATGGGATCAGTTCCCACAACAGGGACCCCCATCATTGGGCACACTCTCTCTCATCCTTTGAGCCCTCTCATAGGATGTTAGCCATTTGCCTATGTTGTACCACCAATTATTCCTAGGAACAAAGCATTTGGGCAACTGGGATCATAAGCATCCCTTGCAGTTACCTCTGGATCATTGTTGCCACCATTTTCTTGGGCCTGATCCCAGCTTGGCGCTTCTTTCTGCAAGAGCCAGTGTTCTCTCCTTTATGGCCAGTTCCCCCTCCTAGAGGTCTATGAGACTTAGCTGGACCTCAAGGGTTTTGGACCTCCTCTCTGAAGTAAAGCTCTTCTCACTGCCAGATGTGGAGGGCCTCCTTGAATAGATAGTAAGAGTCAGGCTGCCACTGCCCCTTTTATCCTCTCCTACAACATCATTCCTGTCATCTTCTTCACCCCCACTGTCAGGGGTGATCTCACTTTCCAGTAGTGCTTGAGCTCTCCTTGCTACCTCCCAAGACCTGAGGACCTTCTCCAGGTCCTCCTTCCAGGCAGAGATGTCCAAGTTGATCTTTATCTCCTTGCACAGTGCCCTAAGATCATTTATTATCAGGAGTGGCAAGGTGGCCAAGTCATTTTCCATGTTCTCCAATCTTTTTTGTAACATCACAAACCTTTACCAAACATTTCTTGAACTTTTGGAAACTTTTATAAAAGTTGGTAAACTTTAGGAAATCAATGACTTACATAATCAGATCTTGACAAAATGTTTAAAACTTCTTCTTAAGTGTCAACATGGTGGATCTTTCTGTGGTGACTAACTTATTAATTTTCTGGTACAGCTAAATGGGTGGAAATGTGGTATATTACATGCTGTGGTTGGGTGACCTCACTATGGAATACACTCACGTTACCAACTTGTGCCTAGTCAGGCCAGGTTGCTTTACCTTAGCTTAAACCTTGGTAGCTGTGGCTTCGAGCTGTCCGGTTTCAACAAAGGAACAAGTGTAAAGCATTTAGAAGTGCCAAAATATCAAAAAAAGAAAGTCTTACAAGGACGAAATCCAACACTAATTTACAAAAATAGATTGTATTTTTTGGAATTTTTAGACATCAAAATTAAACAAATCCAATAGAGGGTTCTGCATATATACATTTTTCAGTAAAATGTATATCTCAGCTTTTCGCTCAGAAGTACAAACAAGCATTGGTAACTACAAAGTCTGTGAACTTTGTAAAACTTCTAAGGAGTTGTGTTTGGCTACTCTAAGCCGCTTTGGGTGACCAATTCTGACAGGGGGATGGTCAAGGGGGCCAATGAGGAGTAGTAGGACATTTAACTTGGCACCAAAGCAGTTACAAGTCCAGTTCCAGGTGCTATGAGTGAACCGCCATAGACTTCAATAGTGTGGTCCTGATGCAAGGGATACAGAATGTTGAAGATGATGAGGATGCTCTGAGGTCACATGGGGTCTTTCTGGCAGATACTCATTGGTTCATGGTCCAGGTGGGGTGGCTTTAGCCACAGGGGTTCAATGTCCTTCAAAGTTCTCTTTGGTCAAGCAAAAATTCAGTTACCACTGGACTAATGGTTCCTGGTCACAGCAAAACCATTGGATCCCTTTGGTGAAAGGTAGTGTCCATCTTGGGTGACCAAATTGCACTCTAAGGACTCTCCCAGGTATAGCAGACGTGGGTGCAACTTTTGAGCATCGAGAGATGGTCATCTGAGCTCCATATATGCAGTCAGTAGCAATCAGGCGATAGTGGATACTGACTAGCCAGAATGGGCTTCTGCAGTTTTGAAGCCCTGGAGCTATGACAGGAAGTCAACCACAGCCTCTTGGAGTTCACATCTTCTTTCTGGGGCTCGAGAGTGACTTTCCCATGAGCCAGGCACCACTGGCACTGTTCTTGCTTTGCTAGCCCAAGGATCAGCAGGTTCAGTCTAGTCTTTGGTGCAGCCTTTCTATGCCAGGTGCAGAGGTCAACAGGGCAGTCATTCTTTGGTCCTCTCTCCAGTCCAGATGTGATCTGCGGTCTGGTTGACAGGAACAGCATAGTTATGCACAGAATGTGCCCTCAGGGGAGGTAGAACCCTCCACACTTTGTGATGACTTTCTGCAATGTGTGGCATCTAGCTATCCCAGAATTCCCAGAATTGACTATTCTGCCCACTCCCAAGATAGCAGGGCCCGTCTATCAATGTATGGAGCTTGGTAGTCCATTCTGGAAGTGTGGCTACCTGAGGACTACATGCCCACTGAAAAACTGGTTTGACAACTGGTCTCCCTTTTTTGTCCATCTCATTTACCTCAACAAAAGAGCAGCCCCTCTTGCGTGAGTTTACCATTTGCCCTTCAAAGGTGGTTTCCCTCCCTAAAGCTCACCTTTTGGGCTTACACCCTGTGGAGGTTATAAATCATCCAATGACAGACTGCCATCGTTCTTACTCCTGGAAGTTGTTCCCACTTCTCCCCCAGGGGGTAGAAGGTTGTCTTGTAGAAAACATCTGCGAGTGGCCATAAGAAGGCTTAGGTAACAGAGTGGCAGCTTTCTAAAAAGTTGATTTTCTTACAAAGTTACAATAAATTTGACTTCAGCATCAAGTCGGGTTTAATGCAGTGATCATTTCGATACCTTGAAGTAATAACTTAAGTATTCTAATTCAGAAGTTAGCACAGGTGAGTTGTCAGTGTGTAACCCTGTACTGGCGGATGGAGCCACTAACGTTACCATGTAAAAACAACAATTTAGGGTTTATTCTGTTATGACAAATGCAGATTTTCAACATTTTAAAATAAGTAGAAAATCATGATTTTAATAAAGGCACGGAGGCCAATATTATGCATCATCTCTTTTATTGCTCCCCAAACAGCAGCAACAAAACAAAACACTAAAATTTAGAATACATATAACTTCTACAACATTGAACATGCATATATACTCAGAACTGGCAGCCATCTTCCTCTTTTAGGTGCTGCGAACAAAACAGAGTCTCTCTTAGAACAAAATCCACCAATCAGAATCCTCCAGAAACTGCTCCAAACTAACGAACCTTCTTCTTTATCCTGCATATTAAAAAACAAACAATTAATAAACTGGGCGGGAACAGCGGAGGGATAATATTAGCCTCCGTGCCTTTATTAAAATCATGATTTTCTACTCATTTTAAAATGTTGAAAATCTGCATTTTATAGCAAGGCCTGGAGGCCAATATTATGCATGTTCAAAGTTCATCCAAAACTCTATTCAACACATTCTAAACAGGCTTAAAATAAAACCTTTTAAATGTTGACTCATTAGTCCAATCTGCCGCTTTCATAATTCCACCTACACTAAAGCCTCTCATAAACGCTTTGCTTGCCACAGCCCCTCTAACAGAATGAGCTCCAAAAATACTCACATCCACACCTGACTTTAACATCACCTCTCTCACCCACCTTGCCAGCGTTGGAGTCGACACTACCCTAAAAGGTTTCTTATAGGAAATCAAAAGTTGTGAACAACCCTCTTGTCTCAAACCAACAGTCCTTTTTTCATATTCCCTGAGACAACGCACCACATATACATTTTCATTACCCTCCAAACGAGGATAAAAAATTGTCCTGGACATAGTCTTTGTTCTCTTCCTTAACTCAAAACATACACCCTCCGGTTGATAGCACCTAGAATCCACCTCTAAAGCCCTAAAATCAGACACTCTTCTAAAATAAACCAGAGAAGTATGGCCAACTTCCATGGCACAAACTTAAGCTCCAAAGATGCATTAACACCCCAACTATCTACTTCTTTCAGAACCAAAGACACATCCCATAGCACACCATACTTAGCCCAAGGAGGTAAAGCCACTCTAACACTCTTAACCAACCTTTTAACCAACACATGTTGCCCTACCGGCAGACCATTCACCAAAACATTACCTGCTGAAATTGCAGATCTACTTATATTCACAGTATTATATGCTAAACCAATCTTATACAACTCAGACAAAATAATTAACTATCTCCACTACAGGTGCTGATACGGAAACCAAATTCCTCTCAAAACACCAATCAGACCATCTTCTCCATGCTGATCTATAAACCTTGGTTGTTCCCTTAGACCATGATTCTGTGATAAGATCCTCAGCCTCTTTTAATAATCCATGCACCTGCTAAACTCTCCTGAAATCAGCCATGTCACCAATCTTAGTTGACCTGACACGACCAAATCGTGAACACAACCCTCTTGATCCAGAACTATATCTCTCATATTTGGCAACGACACTGGATACTTCATCACCAAACTCATCAAATCCAGAAAACCACACTTGAGCTCTCCAAAATGGTGTTATCAAGACCAACTCTGCCTTCTCCCTTTCTGACTTTCATCAGTTCCCTCTGAATCAAGGAGAAAGGGGGAAATGCATAATTCCTTCCTGCACTCCAATCCTGAAGAAAAGCATCTATCCCCTTCGCCTCTGGATCTGGTCTCCAACTGTAAAATTCCTTCACCTGACAATTCAGTCTGTCCACAAATAGATCTACCTGCAATGGACCCCATCTCATCTGCAACCTCATAAAAACCTCTCTGTTTAATCTCCAATTGCTCACATCCTTGAGATACCTTGAATACCAATCCGCTTCTACGTTGCTCAACCCCGGGATATATTGAGCCTGGACTACAATCTCCTTCTCTAAGCAAAACCTCCAAAACTCCTTTGCTAAATCCGCTAAACCTCTCGATTTCGGTCCCCCTAGCTTGTTCACATACCTCACTGCCGACAAATTGTCCATCTTCAACAAAACACTACATTTCACCTGATCCTTCAAGAAACTCTTTACTGCGAAAGAGCCTGCCAGGAGCTCCAGGCAATTTATTTGCATCTCTCTCTCCTTTTCTGACCATTGTCCCCCTGTTGACACCATGCTGCATCGTGCTCCCCAACCGTGAAGACTTGCATCCAACTCTATTTCTATCTCTGGTACCTCCCCAAATATCGCCCTGCCATTCCATGCATCCAGATTCATCATCCAACAATTCAACTCTTCTATCGATTCCTGATTCAATAATATCCTCTGAGAATACTTCGCCCCTCTCCTCAAATGATAACCCTTCAGTCTCTGCAATGCTCTGTAATGAGAGGAGCTGGAAAAATCACCTGAATTGATGCTGATAAAAGACCTACCAATCGTGCTAACTGTCTCAATGTAATCCATTTTGCATTCCTCACTCTTTTCACTTCCATTCTGATTTTCCTCACCTTCACCATTGTCAATTTCAACACACATTCCAACGTCTGTATCTGAAAATCTAAAAATTGAATGTCCTGCTGAGGCATCACGCATGACTTCTCTTTGTTCACCACAAAGCCTAAATCCTCTAGAACCCTCAATGCAAACTCTGTATGTTCCCTTGCTAATTCCTTCTCTTCCGCCATGATCAACACATCGTCCAGATAGACAATCAAGCGTATCCCCCTAGATCTCAACCAAGGTGCCACCGGCCGCATCACTTTTGTAAAGCACCATGGGGCCAAAGTCAAACCAAACGGGAGACTCCTGAACCTCCATAACTTTCCTTTCCACCTGAATTGCAGATAATCTCTCTGCTCCTTGCACATTGGAATAGTCAAATAGGCATCCTTCAAATCCAATCTTGTCATCCAATCTCCCATTCCTAATAGATCCCTTAAAATATGGATGCCCTCCATTTTGAAATGATTGTAAGTAACCCAATCGTTCAGCTCCCTCAGATTCATTACTGGCTGCATACCTTTCTCCTTTGTTTCCACTAAAAATATATTGCTTCTGAAACCTCCTTCTACTCTCCTTTGTGATTCTATAGCACCTTTTTTCTCCAATGCCTCTATTTCTTTCGTTACCATGCTCTCCATTTCCTCTGAGAACCTCAGAATATTCGGTGGTCTCTCCTGCACTGGAGTCTGTAAGAAATCTATTCTGTACCCTGACACTGTTTCCAAAACCCATGGATCCTGCGTAATCTCTCCATCGCGAAACAAAATGGGCTAGTCTGCCGCCCAACTTTATTTGGATAGAAATAGGGTCTTGAACATAGCTTACCTGAGGCCCCCCTTGTCCTCCTTTCTGATCGCATGCCTCTCGCACTGCTTCTTTGCCTTTGTGGGAAAAACTTCCCTGCCCCCATCTCGATCTGTAGAATCTTAAACCAAAACTGGTCCCATAGGGTCTATTTCCTCTTCCAAAGCTTCCTCTAGAAATGCCTTGTCCACGGCCGGGGAATCGACCCCGCATTCGCCCAGCCACGCCAAAAACTCTCCTTATATCTTTCTGTGCCTTTTCTAAAGAACTAAAAGTACCCACAAATCTAGACATATCTTTAACAAAATCATCACCAAAAAGTAATCCATCACTAATTTCACCTGGCTCTTTATTTGCCAGATCAACCAACTTCGGGTCTATTTTGAAAAGTATACTCTTCCTTCTTTCAACGCACAAAGCAGTGTTCGAGTTTCCAAGTAGACCCATTGTCGCATTTCTGCTACATCAATACCTGTATTGTTGGAATGTGCTTCTTCGCACATATCAACATTTTTTGTCAGTGGCCCCAAAACGTCCAGGAGCCTATCCTGACAACCCTTCAATCCTTTTTCAAGACCCCTTCTAGGATCTTTCCCAGATTTGTTAATAAAGGCCAACACCTTCTGGTCTAACTCGGGTGTATAAGCCACCTTACTCTCCAGACTTGGCCTAGGGCACTTGCTCCTCATCCTTGTCCTCACATCCTTCGGTATTTCCCTTCTAATCCAATACCGTACGTATTTGGCGATATGCTCCACCGGAGGCCATTGTAGAGAGAGTGGATGCCGTATCAAAAGAGGATCAAACATTCCGTCCCCTTGCGGATCAAGAATTTCATTCTCGTCTATCTAAATCTCGCTCACTTTCCTTTTCTTTAGTGGAACCTCCTCCGCATCCGATTAATCTATGCTTGAGCTACAAGTAAGCTCAACATCACCACTAGATGAACTTGAGTCACAAGCCACCGTAGTGTGTTTTACTTTATGCGCCTTTATTGCGCTCTCTTTTGCCTTTATTGCGGACTCTTTTAGAACCTTACGTTCTTTTCCCTTCTTCACTGTTTCAACATGCCTTCTCTTTTGAGTTTTCTTTCTTCCTTGGCTAGAACCTTCTGCCCCTACATCCATTTCCTCAGTTGTCCAGAAGTTCTCGTCTTCCCCAGATCTTTGTCTTCTGTGTATTGTTTTTTCTAGACTACTTTCTATCTTTTTGTCCAGAGATGCTGCCATCTCCCCAAACATTTTATCCATATAACACTTCATCTTCTCTTCAAAACTTCCCTCTGCACCTTCCATTTACCTTCCAAATGATTTACTCCTTCAAACCAACACTAAAAATAATTATTTCTAATTTACTTTCTTATAAATCTCCCCTCAAATCTGCCTCCTATATCCAAAATAATATTCCTCCTCAACAATGACAAATATCTTTCCTTCAACTGACAAATCTCTCTCCTCCCGTAATGAAATTCAACCTGCACTTGAACTCCTAACCGAAGTCTGACACACAAATACTCGCACTCTGTCAGACTAAATTTTCCCAAAATATGGCCAACAGAAAAACTGTTACTTTTCAATTAAGCTTTCCCAAAGTCTCAAAATGGCCGCCGTACGCTACGTGCATACGGCGCTCTTCCTGTGCCAAAATGAATCTTTACTTCACACGCTCGCTCTGCATGCGTTGCATTCCTTCCTCCATCACCGAAGCGCGAGCCAAGCCGAGCCTCGGTCTTGCCGATATGAGTGTTCAAACCAAGTGCATCAATAGCCTCACGCTACACGCTACGCGCGCACCGATCAACTGCCTCATCAGATCGGTAACAATACTTGATAAACTATGCCCCACAACTTAGACATTCCTGTAAATATTCTATTCATACAAGTCTTCTAAGGGACGGTCTATCCATAAATATTTTTTCAATGATTTTAAGTTTCTCCCAAACCTTACTCTATTCTTATAAAAATTACTAATACATTCATTAAATCTATAAATAATATTTACTTATCTCCCAAAAAACTATTTTCAAAATACATCTTTCTTCCACAAAACAAACACTCTTTCACCAAAAAGGATAAGTAAATGAAACTATGACTTATCTGTTGTCTGAGCAGCAACAAAAGAGAAAGATGACTGCCAGTTCTGAGTATATGTGCATGTTCAATGTTCTAGAAGTTATATGTTTTCTAAATTCTAGTGTTTTGTTATGTTGCTGCTGTTTGGGGAGCAATAAAAGGGATGATGCATAATATTGGCCTCCGGGCCTTGCTATAAAATAAAAATAAATGTCCTACTCGGAATACATTGCACCCTGCCTTAGGACTCGATAGGCCTGTTGTAGGAGTGACTTTTATTTAATAAAGAATGAGGCTTGGGCTTTGCCATTAGGTTAAACGTCAAAGTAGAGTTAGCAGTTTAAAACTGCTCTGCCAGTCATCAGTGGAAGGCTGAGAGACATGGGCTCACGTTGTCGCAGCCAGGGTTGCACAACACCAGCCTTGGTCTTGGTAGGACACTTTAACTTACAGGCACTGGGTACCACTGGTATCATTATACTTGGAACTCACTATATCAGTATAAGGATTTCCCTGTGGTAATCCTTGTTCAAGACCTTATGCCAGCCCATCTATGATCCAAAAAATGCTAACAGATAATTAAGTTGGTTGGGTAACATAGAACACCAGCATAAATTTAAAGGGCTGCAGTTCAATTAATCATTTGCGAATTGTCAGAGGAAGTAACGCCATTAAAATACACCATAATAATGAACAAAGGATTTCAAACTTGCAAAAATTGTACAGTATTTGTATGCTACATTTTATGTGGAAATGTGCCAATGACTTTCATAGCTGTATCAAGGGTATATAGCCCTCTTCAAGTTAATAATGCTTGTTTTTACTTGCTTTAGTTATACTTCACAAATTTGATTACCTTACACTTTAGGTGAGAGCACGCTCTATGATGTGGTTGAGGCTGAAGGTCAGCTGGCACCACTTCCTCTGATGTCACCAGTATCAACGGTGAAATTATGTAACATCCTGTGATGTCATCAGAGTCAAAGGGTATATGTGATGACACTTCCGCTACCCCAGGCATTTTGGTGAATCAATGTCTGAAGAGGCAGTTGCGGATAGTGGCACATCTTAACATGAGAGAGATAACCAGTAGTGGTCCGTGCAGGTAAGCGCAGTGGGGCGGGGTGGGGCAGGGGTGAGGGGTGAGGGGGCGGAAGTCGACATACGACAGGATAAAATAAATAAGTAAAACCACTTACTTAGTGCAAAATGTAAGTAAATCGGTACCCATTTCACGAGCTTCGTCATTAGCGAAATGAAACAAAGTTGACTGATTACGTCATTTGAACACGCCTACTTGGAAGAAAAATCTTGTCATAATTTTATAATGAAACTGTAAAAATGTGTTATTTTTAGAGTTTATAGCGTTCAACATATAGTGTGAGAATGATTACAGATCTTTTTTGTTCTGAAGTAATGACATGTTTATTGAATTTCTGCATACCATAACAATGACCTCCCAAGGCTATTTCATATTTTCATTACAGAGAGAACCATGGTCCCCATAGGAATATTGGGCAGGTCCTTATTTTTTTTTTTTTTAAAGTGCATTCTGTCACATTACTAGGCCAATTGTAAGGAACAGAAATTGATTTATGTGGTGAACTTTGTGAAAATAAAAGTACTTTGCTTTCACACAGAGCTGTGCTCCTAAATAAACAATTTGTGCGAGAGTGTCAAATAAAAGACAACCTTAGTATTAAAATAGGATATTTCACACTCTGAGGCCCATATTATAAACTGCAGTAAATTCAGAGTTGAAATTGTGCCCTCGGAATTCCAGATATCACGGGATTGAGTAATTATGGTGTGCTTGATTACTGGGAGATTAAAAGTAATTCCATAAAGCCCCCACATAAAATTACATTAAAAGACAATGTCACTCTTCTGATTCCTGAATGTTGTTCTGGACCTTTTTTTGATGACAAATTCCTCCAGGTTGGATCTTGAGTATTTGTGTCTGGTGTTATTTGTGGTAATGTTGGTGCCAGTAATAATACCACATGTGGAACTACCACAGGCCCTGCAATACCAGTTTAGCTGACATCTTCAGTTTCTGCACAAATCAGTCTTAGCAGTCCTTCTGTAATGTGGGCTTAAAGTGTTATATCTCGGATATGAATATTGCATCTGAACGTTATCGGAGTTTAATCTGCATTTACAATAGCTTGTTTACATTCTGGAGAAACAGTTGTGGCAGAAGACGGGTGAAGGTCGTTTCATATCGGTCTGCCAGACCATCAGTAATTGCTTATTTTCAGATTGTCAGGTAACACCAACTACAAGGACGACCAGGAGTAACCTATGTAAAGTATATGCTATTGCCCTCTGGCGTTGATTTTCTTTTCAAAATATGTCATTAAATGATATTGCTGGCAGTAATGCTCTTGCACATGCCAAATTGAATATTACATGTCACAAAATATAGGATCAGTAATGTCAGTATAAATTTTGATAACGTGAAATGACAGCTGGGGATATTTTCAAGGTCATGAGTGAATAACCATAAAATATGTTGCCGTTTATACATTGAAGCTTTTAGAAACATCACCTGAACATGGCAGTGTAACACATGAACGTGTTCTATATTACAATATTACACAGTATGTAACTAGAAGTAGTCAAAACTAAAAGTTACGTTTTTAATCCTGTTATGTTTTTTGTGACAAAGGTTAGCTTGTTCGGCTGCAGATTCCTATGCACTTTTGATATAATACAAATAAGCTGTACAGTGGTACGTATATTTACAAGCACCAGAAAAGCCAATAGGTATCAGCTTTACTATGTAAGGCTGCTGGCTTTGCCAATTCTTTTTTGCAACTGCATCTGTGCACGTGTGATGGCGCATGTGCACTCATGTAACAGCAATTTTGTAATGGGGTTTCTAGTGACGAAAAACCCACTTGAAGTGGGTCACGAGCGATCCGAAAAACATGTGGCGTGCGTTGTGATGTGTGCTTGGGTCCTAACACTGCGGTACAAAAGGGGGTGGTGATGGACCGGAAACAAGCTTCCTAGGACCCGTTTCTGGCATTTCAGCCGTCTTCAGCCAGGCTTGCTTGAATCCAGTGGCAAAGTGAGCAAGGGACTCACGTCTGAGCATACCCTGCAAACTTATGGCGAACAAAGCGGTACAAAAGGGGGTGGTGATGGACGGAGCATCAGAACCAATCAAACACTCACACCCAGTCAAGAGATCTGGGTTTGATCCATCACCGTTCTTTAGCCCACTCTGCCACCCCAGTTCAGACATGGCCATATGCAAATCAGTCTGACCCTGTGCCTCATGGGAACAGTCCAGCCCGAACTGCCAAGCCATGCCTTCCCTGGACCGGAAACAAGCTTCCTAGGACCGATTTCTGGCATTTCAGCCGTCTTCAGCCAGGCTTGCTTGAATCCAGTGGCAAAGTGAGCAAGGGACTCATGTCTGAGCATACCCTGCAAACTTATGGCGAACAAAGCGGTACAAAAGGGGGTGGTGATGGACGGAGCATCAGAACCAATCAAACACTCACACCCAGTCAAGAGATCTGGGTTTGATCCATCACCGTTCTTTAGCGCACTCTGCCACCCCAGTTCAGACATGGCCATATGCAAATCAGTCTGACCCTGTGCCTCATGGGAACAGTCCAGCCCAAACTGCCAAGCCATGCCTTCCCTGGACCGGAAACAAGATTCCTAGGACCGGTTTCTGGCATTTCAGCCGTCTTCAGCCAGGCTTGCTTGAATCCAGTGGCAAAGTGAGCAAGGGACTCACGTCTGAGCATACCCTGCAAACTTATGGCGAACAAAGCGGTACAAAAGGGGGTGGTGATGGATGGAGCATCAGAACCAATCAAACACTCACACCCAGTCAAGAGATCTGGGTTTGATCCATCACCATTCTTTAGCCCACTCTGCCACCCCAGTTCAGACATGGCCATATGCATATCAGTCTGACCCTGTGCCTCATGGGAACAGTCCAGCTCGAACTGCCAAGCCATGCCTTCCCTGGACCGGAAACAAGCTTCCTAGGACCGGTTTCTGGCATTTCAGCCGTCTTCAGCCAGGCTTGCTTGAATCCAGTGGCAAAGTGAGCAAGGGACTCACGTCTGAGCATACCCTGCAAACTTATGGCGAACAAAGCGGTACAAAAGGGGGTGGTGATGGACGGAGCATCAGAACCAATCAAACACTCACACCCAGTCAAGAGATCTGGGTTTGATCCATCACCGTTCTTTAGCCCACTCTGCCACCCCAGTTCAGACATGGCCATATGCAAATCAGTCTGACCCTGTGCCTCATGGGAACAGTCCAGCCCGAACTGCGAAGCCATGCCTTCCCTGGACCGGAAACAAGCTTCCTAGGACCGGTTTCTGGAATTTCAGCCGTCTTCAGCCAGGCTTGCTTGAATCCAGTGGCAAAGTGAGCAAGGGACTCACGTCTGAGCATACCCTGCAAACTTATGGCGAACAAAGCGGTTCAAAAGGGGGTGGTGATGGACGGAGCATCAGAACCAATCAAACACTCACACCCAGTCAAGAGATCTGGGTTTGATCCATCACCGTTCTTTAGCCCACTCTGCCACCCCAGTTCAGACATGGCCATATGCAAATCAGTCTGACCCTGTGCCTCATGGGAACAGTCCAGCCCGAACTGCCAAGCCATGCCTTCCCTGGACCGGAAACAAGCTTCCTAGGACCGGTTTCTGGCATTTCAGCTGTCTTCAGCCAGGCTTGCTTGAATCCAGTGGCAAAGTGAGCAAGGGACTCACGTCTGAGCATGCCATGCAAACTTATGGTGAACAAAGCGGTACAAAAGGGGGTGGTGATGGACAGAGCATCAGAACCAATCAAACACTCACACCCAGTCAAGAGATCTGGGTTTGATCCATCACCGTTTTTTAGCCCACTCTGCCACCCCAGTTCAGACATGGCCATATGCCAATCAGTCAGACCCTGTGCCTCATGGGAACAGTCCAGCCCAAACTGCCAAGCCATGCCTTCCCTGGACCGGAAACAAGCTTCCTAGGACCGGTTTCTGGCATTTCAGCCGTCTTCAGCCAGGCTTGCTTGAATCCAGTGGCAAAGTGAGCAAGGGACTCACGTGTGAGCATACCCTGCAAACTTATGGCGAACAAAGCGGTACAAAAGGGGGTGGTGATGGACTGAGCATCAGAACCAATCAAACACTCACACCCAGTCAAGAGATCTGGGTTTGATCCATCACCGTTCTTTAGCCCACTCTGCCACCCCAGTTCAGACATGGCCATATGCAAATCAGTCTGACCCTGTGCCTCATGGGAACAGTCCAGCCCGAACTGCCAAGCCATGCCTTCCCTGGACCGGAAACAAGCTTCCTAGGACCGGTTTCTGGCATTTCAGCCGTCTTCAGCCAGGCTTGCTTGAATCCAGTGGCAAAGTGAGCAAGGGACTCACGTCTGAGCATACCCTGCAAACTTATGGCGAACAAAGCGGTACAAAAGGGGGTGGTGATGGACGGAGCATCAGAACCAATCAAACACTCACACCCAGTCAAGAGATCTGGGTTTGATCCATCACCGTTCAAGCTATCCTGGCTGAAGAGGGGTGAAACCCCGAAACCGGTCCTAGGATGCTTGTTTCAAGTCCAGGGAGGACCTGACTTGGCAGTTCGGGCTGGACTGTTCCCATGAGGCACAGGGTCAAGACTGATTTGCATATGGCTGGGTTCAAACTGGAAAGGCATGGTGAGCAAAAAAACGATGGATTTAGGCCCAGATCTCTGTACTGGGGTGAATGTATGACATTGTTCTGCATTCTGTCCATCTATTGTTGTTTTTGCATGGGTCCTAACACTGGCAGCCATTTTTAATTTATCGATCAAACATGATGGATGCCAATTGTAGACTGGTAAATTTAAATATTTTTTTTTAAAAACTAAATAGTGTGTGGAAATTTGGCATCGGTCCAGCAGTATTTTGACAGCGGTCAGTCCTTCCTAAAATAATTAATATTTAAAGACATTATAAATTTGCACAGGAATGAGTGGCAAACACCAACAAGTGAGGCGGAGGGAATAAAATAGACTGCAAAATGAGGGAGGGAAACAGCGTGATCGGGAAGGCCATGGAGAGCAATGTGGGTATGGAGTAAAGATAAAGGGAGAAACGACACAAAGGGAAGAAAGTAAATAAACACATGCACTCACATGGAGCCTTAACAAAAAAAAGAAAAAAAGTAGTTTCTTGAATGCAAACAAGCTCAGCTGTGTAAGGGTACAGGACAACCAATCAGAATACTGTGAGTCTGAAATGTTCCTTTGAAAGTCATACACATTAGCACGGAGAAAGAAACACATT
The DNA here is from genome assembly GCF_964204655.1 of Triturus cristatus. Taxonomy (NCBI): domain Eukaryota; kingdom Metazoa; phylum Chordata; class Amphibia; order Caudata; family Salamandridae; genus Triturus; species Triturus cristatus. Next base: position 431,845,542 of record NC_140588.1, read on the forward strand.
CATTCAGGAGCAGGTGAAGGGTGTCAGGCAGTGCTTAACTTGTAAAAAAAATAAAAATGCCAGGGCTGTGTTCGGGAGGCCACTGCAGCATGCACCACACATTGCCCCTGCCATGCTGCCAATGATGATAACGACACTACTATTAACCATCACATTCCTGCAAGTATGAAAATTCGGACTATTCTAGCCCCCCAAAGCTATGAGAATGGTTTGGGTGGCAGGCAATAGTCATTTTAAATGTATATTGAATCAATAATTAACTCTTGTAGTGGTCATCCCTACATTAGCCAGAAAGCACCGCCTTGTGGCAGACTGTCACATGCACTGGTGTTGACAATTAAGTGTTGGTGCCAACAATTATGTGCGGTTGCCGACCACCGGAAACCACAGGAGTAAACTGACAAAATATCGACACACAAAATATCCCCATACAAAAAAATCATGACCAAAATACCGAAGTCAAAAATATCTACATCCTATACTTATAATGGTAAGTACAAAAATATTGGGGGGGGGGGAATATCGATGTTAGAAATATAGTTGTACAAAAAAATAGTTTTTATATATATATTTAAATATATTAATACATTTTAAATATAATAAAGAATAACATTAATTAAAAAAAATTAATTAGATTTAGTATACATTTTAACAATATAACAAATAAACTTAATTTAAAAAAGTTATACACATATCTAATAATTAATATATATATACATTTACTTTGAAACAATTATTCAACTAATAATTTTAATGTATTTTATAATGCTAAAATTGTACAAAAATGTAACATATATATAAATAAACACTTAAAAACACAAACACTGTCGTTCCATCACCCTATTCAACCAATACACTAGCTAGCAGTAATCTACAAGTTTCAGATATCTCCAGCATCCGCACTCTTCTAGAGCTTGAATCAGTGTCTGAGCCAGGCTCTATACAGAAAATCTTACGGCACGAGGGCATCACGTGAACTGCAGCCGTCTCCAGCCCATTCAAGTCTCAGTCCACATTCACTCCCATGATGCCGCGAGATGCCATTGACACCTTCAATGACATTATTATTGATGAGCTCAAATCATTACACCAAAAGAATATATGGAAACAACCCAGTCATCACTACCGCAACAAACAATATGCAGACTTAATCAACAAACTACAAAACAACAGTGAGGTGATAATCAATAAATCGGACCTGTTTTAATTACATTTTGGCAGTCCACGCGGCACCCCTTTACACTGACCTGCTCCCTGCTGACGAGAGGCAACTACCTCGAAACACGTGTCCAGGGATGGCTAACGCAACACATACTGTTCTTTATACATTGTGGCATAGGCGTACCCGCCGTCGCCACTACATCTACCACAGTCCCTTGGGGCAACTTGCTGATGTGACGAGCAGTGTGCGACCAACCTTTGCATAATTTATTATGGCTCCCTTGAGCCAACGGGCTGACGAGCCTTGGATCTGCACCTGCGCGCCATGAGAGGTACTTGACCTGTTTTAATTACATTTTGGCAGTCCACGCGGCACCCCTTTACACTGACCTGCTCCCTGCTGACGAGAGGCAACTACCTCGAAACACGTGTCCAGGGATGGCTAACGCAACACATACTGTTCTTTATACATTGTGGCATAGGCGTACCCGCCGTCGCCACTACATCTACCACAGTCCCTTGGGGCAACTTGCTGGTGTGACGAGCAGTGTGCGACCAACCTTTGCATAATTTATTACGGCTCCCTTGAGCCAACAGGCTGACGAGCCTTGGATCTGCACCTGCGCGCCATGAGAGGTACTTGACCTGTTTTAATTACATTTTGGCAGTCCACGCGGCACCCCTTTACACTGACCTGCTCCCTGCTGACGAGAGGCAACTACCTCGAAACACGTGTCCAGGGATGGCTAACGCAACACATACTGTTCTTTATACATTGTGGCATAGGCGTACCCGCCGTCGCCACTACATCTACCACAGTCCCTTGGGGCAACTTGCTGGTGTGACGAGCAGTGTGCGACCAACCTTTGCATAATTTATTACGGCTCCCTTGAGCCAACGGGCTGACGAGCCTTGGATCTGCACCTGCGCGCCATGAGAGGTACTTGACCTGTTTTAATTACATTTTGGCAGTCCACGCGGCACCCCTTTACACTGACCTGCTCCCTGCTGACGAGAGGCAACTACCTCGAAACACGTGTCCAGGGATGGCTAACGCAACACATACTGTTCTTTATACATTGTGGCATAGGCGTACCCGCCGTCGCCACTACATCTACCACAGTCCCTTGGGGCAACTTGCTGGTGTGACGAGCAGTGTGCGACCAACCTTTGCATAATTTATTACGGCTCCCTTGAGCCAACGGGCTGACGAGCCTTGGATCTGCACCTGCGCGCCATGAGAGGTACTTGACCTGTTTTAATTACATTTTGGCAGTCCACGCGGCACCCCTTTACACTGACCTGCTCCCTGCTGACGAGAGGCAACTACCTCGAAACACGTGTCCAGGGATGGCTAACGCAACACATACTGTTCTTTATACATTGTGGCATAGGCGTACCCGCCGTCGCCACTACATCTACCACAGTCCCTTGCGGCAACTTGCTGGTGTGACGAGCAGTGTGCGACCAACCTTTGCATAATTTATTACGGCTCCCTTGAGCCAACGGGCTGACGAGCCTTGGATCTGCACCTGCGCGCCATGAGAAGTACTTGACCTGTTTTAATTACATTTTGGCAGTCCACGCGGCACCCCTTTACACTGACCTGCTCCCTGCTGACGAGAGGCAACTACCTCGAAACATGTATCCAGGGATGGCTAACGCAACGCATACTGTTCTTTATACATTGTGGCATAGGCGTACCCGCCGTCGCCACTACATCTACCACAGTCCCTTGGGGCAACTTGCTGGTGTGACGAGCAGTGTGCGACCAACCTTTGCATAATCAATAAATCGGACACAGGTGGCAACATCGTACTTTGGCCCAGATCAATATACCTTGAAGAAGCATACAAACATCTTGATGACAACACTTGTTACAAGACATCCAGCCACAAGGAAGAGGCTTCTAAAGGCAAATAACTAAAAAATAAACTGAATTCTTTCAGATTGGATGGCATCCTTACCAAAGATGAATTCCTATTTCTCTGCAATGATTCCCCAGTGCTTCCGGTGTTATATTTTCACCCCAAGGTACACAAAGGACTTTCACCGGTTCCAGGACGCCCAATCCTCTCAGCCCACAAGAGTCTGTGCGAGAATATGTCGAAATATGTAGATTTCTTCTTACAGGTCTGGCGAATATATCCTGATGTCCATGGATATCACCTCATTGTACACGAGTATTCAACACCGTGATAGTCTATCTGCTTGCCAACACTTTCACAAGAAGCGACCTATCCAGTGTTACCGACACAATGAGTTGATTTTGTACATGGTTGAGTGGTGTTTGAACAATAATTTATTTATGTTTGACAACGCAGTCTACCAACAGCTCAGGGGTGTTGCCATGGGAGCCTGTTTCTCTCCTAACTACGCATGTCTCCATGTGGGCTGGTGGAAGGAGCAGGTTCTCATGGCAACACACTCAGATGCCTGGAACAACCACATTGTGACTTGGCTACGTTACATAGATGATGTGTTTGTTATTTGGAGGGGCACTATTGACAGTGCCATATCATACATCTCTGCTCTCAACTCTAATAATCTCAACCTTGAATTCAATGCCAATATCAGTGCAACATCTGTTGAATTTCTTGATGTTAAGATTTATATCTCTAATGGTACACTACATTCCAAACTACACAGGAAATCTACTGCCGGTAACTCCACCTTTCATGCCTCCAGTTTCCATCGTAGACACTTGATTGCCAGCATCCCCAATGGAGAAATGCTCAAGCTACACAGAATCTGCAGCTCAAACAGTGACATTATGTCAAAGTTAGGCTCACCAGAGATTCAGAGCACAAGGTTACTCTGAACACAGCATAATCACGGCCACTACCAGAGCTAACTCATACCTAGAGAGGAGCTCCTGACAGGCAGATCAGACACTAACCTCAGCGAAACTGATGCCCCCGGTGAGCCTAACATTGAGGGGGTAGTCAACACTCGTCTCGTCATTACTTACAACAAGGATGAGTGAGTCATCAGATCAATTATTAACAATCATTGGAGGATTGTTCAGTCTGACCCTGTCCTAGGGGCCCTTGTAGCACAACGCCTGACCATCACTTATAGACATGCATTTTCTATGCATGACGCATTGGTTAAGAGTAGCCCAGAAGTCATCTCTAAACCCAATTGGCTTGCTGACATCAAAGGGTTTTTAAAATGTAGTAGTTGCAGAGCCAGTAAGTTTGGTATCAACACCACCCAAGTCAATGCCATTTTGCGCAACAAACCCATTACCATCAAAAGTAGACTTACATGTAGAACAGAGTTTGCAGTCTATGTATTACAGTGTAGTTGTGGTCTTAGGCATGTAGGCAGTACCAAACTCCAAGTCCATCTACGCATCCTCCAGCATTTGCATGTCATTGTTAACAGCGATCCCACATACCAAGTAGCCAGACAATATTTTGTTATGGATAGTGTACCCTCACTCAGATGTGGTGGTAACAGCGAAAAGCAGCTTAGGCAATTAGAAACATGCTACATCTTGGAGCTCAACACAAAATCAATGGCAGGACTCAACATGCGTGAGGATCTACACAACTATTTATAGAATGTCTTAGTTTGTGTTTTTCTGTGAGCTTACCGAGACAACCCATGACTTTGAACCCTTCTGTCTTCTCAAACCACTTGTATTGATACTCACACATTGCTTCCTCCTGTTTGGCAGAACCAATACCTTTCCGCCATTTCATAACTGCAGTACGTTACAGCAATGTGTACAAATTGTCATATTGATCCATTATCACCACTGCGGGCTGGCTGTGTTTCATTATGTTGGTCTTTCTATTGGCATGCCCATGGCACCTTATTGTTTTTTTATGTCTTGTACTTGGTTCTCTATACTTTTACCACATTACTTACCAATTCGACACCTCTGCGCTTTCCTGCCCTTAAACGTTTGACCTTTATCTGTTTTATTTCTACCTTTACTTGCATATCTACTGCTGTTTTTTTCAGATATAACTTGACTGGAGCCTGTGCTGACACATAGGCTACGCATTTGTGCGTCTGATGTTTCATTTTAACCTTTTGTTGATTCTATTCTTCATACTTCACCTTGCACCCATTGTTTTTTGAATTGCAATACTAGGAGTTCATTCCGTTCTTCCTGGTGATTTTCCTTGATTTTGAGTTAAGCAGATGACTTGGGCTGGAGACAGACGTACGTATGAGACTAGTTTAGGTTTTATTTTTATTTTTTTACTGTTCCAGTGTCTGTCACGTTTTGCATTTAAGAGTATACAGCATACATGGCTTATACCCATGGGACAACCTAGCATATCTGTTACCTGTCCTCAATCCTCCTCATAGGTGGCATGTTGTTGAAAGGTTACTTTGTATACATTTTGTACCTTGTAAATCTGTCTATTATGTCTTTGGATAAAATGATGTGTCAGCATGTTAGTCACTTGCATGTGACTCTCCGGGCATCCGGTCGTAATTCACATTGAGATGACGGAAAGAAAAGAAAAGAGAAATAAATGAAAAAATGTGGCAGCCACGTAGACAATGTATACATACTAGAAATACTCCAACGTCTATTTAAACTGTAACTTACAAACAGCACGTCATGTCATCAAGGCGGCAGTCCGGCGGCCGAAACACGTAATTTGGAACTGATGATGTTGAAATAAACACCTTCTTTCATCTACCTGGAGTCTTTGCCTGTGTGTTCCACCGGTGTGGCTGAACCTTGGGATTTTGCTCTGATATAAATATATCCACATCTAAGAGTTGCCCCTATGAGGAATTATTGCCGATATGTGGGGTATCCAGCAACACCAACTTGGGATTATTGAAAAGTGAATGGACTGCAAAGACCACAGTGCCCGCGAAGGCGGGCGACACGGCCACTGAGGCCATTTTGAATAAATAAGCAGGTGAAATTCACGCAAGTTGTTGGTTGTTTCATTCGGCCATGCTCGTGTACAAGGAAGAAATTCTGAAACGCGTAGAGCAGGCACTGATTTGTCAGAAGAGTAGTGGCTGCAGTCCACACAAGAGAGGTGATTTTCCATGGTGGTCCTCCTCATAGGGACAACTCTTAGATGTGCCTTGGTAGCGGTGAAGCCTAAGCTGCGAGGGGGATCCGCCGTAAGCAACGGACCCGCAACACCGGGAGTGACTGGCGTAGCACAACTAGCAAGGATTGAGCCCATTGTGAGTGACTTTGTACTGGCAGCACTTGTTTCCTGACATATGTCCACAAGGGAATTATTGCCGATATGTGGGGCGCCCAGCAACACCCACTAGGGATCATTGAAAGTGAATGGACTGCAAAGACCACAATGCCCATGAAGGCAGGGGACATGCCCACTGAGGCCATTTTGAATAAATATGCAGGTGAAATTCACGCAAGTTGTTGGTTGTTTCATTCGGCCATGCTTGTGATCAAGGAAGAAATTCTGAAACGCGTAGAGCAGGCACTGATTTGTCAGATGAGTAGTGGCTGCAGTCCACACAAGAGAGGCGTTTTTCCATAGTGGTCCTCCTCATAGGGGCAACTCTTAGATATGGATATATATATATATCTGCTAGCAGTATCCTCATGCGGACGCGCACAAACAGGACCATGGACTCTGAATATGCTGTTGCCAAATAATCAGTGCTTCATTCAAAAGGAAAGGTGCAGTCTCAGACGCGTTTCAGACACAGACTGTGTCCTTAATCACTTGTCGAAATATTGCAAGACAGGAAATATAAACCACACAGCACTTCCGGTTCGCGCGATCCGCAGGCAATGAAGATAAATGAAATACTACACATAGTGTTCCTGATTAGAGACACTATTCGCTGTGAATAAATGATCATGGCTCCAATTAAAATGCGAAAGATGGACGCACATAGCTTGTTCAACAATATATATACTAAGCATAGTACAATTTTAGGGATCTTATTGCATGAATCCAAACTCCGCCATTATGTAATCTCAGCACAAATGCAAATACACTGGATCATGTTAATGGGTGCTTGCTTCTTTTGCTAAGGCATCATCATTATGGTGCCAATTCCGATCCTGGAGAAACCGGGTACGAACCGTCGGATGGAGGGTTTTCTCCGTCCGACTCGTACCAGGTTGTAAAACTATACAAACATGCAAGTACGATTCGTACGGAAACACCATTTCCGTACGATTCGTACAAAACACCAACCGAGGAAAATAAACATACAAATGACATCCGGAAAAGCGCCGACGTGACGTCGGTACGCATGCAGCCTGCGTTCCACGTAACCAGGAAGTACGATTCGCACCGACATCACCCCGCACGGAGAATATTTTCCGGGAGCCAAAAACTGCTGGGAAATCAGGACGACGCGCACAAGGAGCCCCTGTACGCGACGGACAGACATGGACCCGAACCTACATGTCATCCCGGCCCTCATAGCAGTCGACCTCCTCTACAGGTACCGACGCAGACGCCGCAGAAGGTCAGAACAACACCCAGGGGCAAAGGGGGGGGGCAGGGGCAGGACACAAACCCCCCACCCAAGTCACACAGCACACATGCCCTGGACATACCTGACCTCCAGGCCCTGGTCACTTCGAGGGGGTGGGGGCGTGTCCAGCAACGCCAGCGTCCGCCACACCGGAAGTGGGCGACGACGCGAACCGGCAACACAACAATACAGGTACGTACCGTACCCACGCCTTAAGAGCGTGGGTACGAGTCGTACCACACCCACCCCTATGTCACCCCAACAATGGCGGTACGGCCCGTACCCATGTGCCAAAGGCCTGGGTACGGGCCGCCCAAGCATTCCACAGTGTGGGCACGGGTACGTACGGACCGTACCCCCCGCGTATGTATGGAGCGTACCCCCACCCCAACAGTGTACGTACGGACCGTACCCCCACCCGCGTATGTATGGAGCGTACCCCCACCCCAACAGTGTACGTACGGACCATACCCCCACCCGCGTATGTATGGAGCGTACCCCCACCCCAACAGTGTACGTACGGACCGTACCCCCACCCGTGTATGTATGGAGCGTACCCCCACCCCAACAGTGTACGTATGGACCGTACCCCCACCCGCGTATGTATGGAGCGTACCCCCACCCCACCAGTGTACGTACGGACCGTACCCCCGCGTATGTATGGAGCGTACCCCTACCCCAACAGTGTACGTACGGACCGTACCCCCACCCGCGTATGTATGGAGCATACCCCCACCCCAACAGTGTACGTACGGACCGTACCCCCCCGCGTATGTATGGAGCGTACCCCCACCCCAACAGTGTACGTACGGACCGTACCCCCATATGCATATGTATGGAGCGTACCCCCACCCCAACAGTGTACGTACGGACCGTACCCCCACCCGTGTATGTATGGAGCATACCCCCACCCCAACAGTGTACGTACGGACCGTACCCCCACCCGTGTATGTATGGAGCGTACCCCCACCCCAACAGTGTACGTACAGACCGTACCCCCCGCGTATGTATGGAGCGTACCCCCACCCCAACAGTGTACATACGGACCGTACCCCCCCGCGTATGTATGGAGCGTACCCCCACCCCAACAGTGTACGTACGGACCGTACCCCCACCCGCGTATGTATGGAGCGTACCCCCACCCCAACAGTGTACGTACGGATCATACCCCCACCTGCGTATGTATGGAGCATACCCCCACCCCAACAGTGTACGTACGGACCGTACCCCCACCCGCATATGTATGGAGCATAGCCCCACCCCAACAGTGTACATACGGACCGTACCCCCCCGCGTATGTATGGAGCGTACCCCCACCCCAACAGTGTACGCACGGACCGTACCCCCACCCGCGTATGTATGGAGCGTACCCCCACCCCAACAGTACGTACGGACCGTACCCCCACCCACGTATGTATGGAGCGCACCCCCACCCCAACAGTGTACGTACGGACCGTACCCCCACCCGCGTATGTATGGAGCGCACCCCCACCCCAACAGTGTACGTACGGACCGTACCCCCACCCGCGTATGTATGGAGCGTACCCCCACCCCAACAGTGTACGCACGGACCGTACCCCCCCCGCATATGTATGGAGCGTACCCCCACCCCAACAGTGTACGTACGGACCGTGCCCCCACCCACGTATGTATGGAGCGCACCCCCACCCCAACAGTGTACGTACGGACCGTACCCCCACCCATGTATGTACGGAGCGTACATGGCCAGACGCAGGAGGGGTGTGTGCAGAGTCCTCCCAGCAGTGCCCAGACACAGGAGGGGTGTGTGCAGAGTCCTCCCAGCAGTGCCCAGACACAGGAGGGGTGGGTGCCTATCACTAACAGCAGTGCCCAGATGCAGGAGGGGTGTGTGCAGAGTCCTCCCAGCAGTGCCCAGACACAGGAGGGGTGGGTGCCTATCACTACCAGCAGTGCCCATATGCAGGAGGGGTGTGTGCAGAGTCCCCCCAGCAGTGGCCAGACACAGGAGGGGTGGGGAGAGATGTTGTGCTGCTGTCAGCTGTTGGAGCAGCCTCCGCCCCCTCGGAGAGCTCAGCCTCGGACCCGTCAGCTTCATATTCTGTGGTGGCAGTGGACAGGTCCTCCGCCTCACTCCCCTCCGCCTCAGTTCCACTCGATGTGCCAGCTAAGATGTCACTGCTGGCACTGGTGCTCGGTCCCTCCGCACGGTCCGTGCCGGTGTCTCCATCCGTGTCCCCCGACGATGCTGTGGGCAAGGTGAATAAACAGAAATTAATCAGACACCTGTATACATATGTCACATGAGTCAAATCTACATAGGTTACAGTGCATAGCCTGAAAAGAAAGATGAATAACATCTACAATACAAGGTACATATATAGGCCCTGCAACACACAGTTGGTTCACCCACCATGCCACTGAGAAACTATGGAGAGCATGACACATTTGCAAATGACATGATATGGATTTGGACAGAGGAGCCAGGCTCTGGGGACAATCCAGCACTGCATCTGCACCACACAGCGTTGCCGTAACTAGGGATGAGCAGGGACCATCTCCATGAACTTGAGGCACATGCTGCAAAGGTAATACTTAAAGACATGCCCAACATGAATGGGTCACTGCACCTTGAGTGTATGTCCAGACAAACATCACACACTGGCCAGACCGAGCAATGAGATTTCAGGTGTCGACGTGTAGGCCTTGCCCGCACCAACCACCCCCTACATGAGACAATTTGATGAGACACAGGAAGCACTTGCATCTCTTAGTCTGGGAGAAATACACATGGGCTGCAAGAAACCCATATTGGACCCAAAATACCCCATGTGCGCCTGTACAACAATCTCATTTACAAATGTCCATCATCAGATAATTGTAAAAAGACACACAGGCACTGGCCACCGTGAGTATGAACACGGAAAATTAGGTCAGGCTGTACAGTGGACACTTGTAGAACACATTACGTAAATATACATGGTGCCAGGGGACAATGGCACAGAGCACATCCTATGCTGTAGACACTGAGAGTGTCCACATATTGTGATGACACCCCTGATACCTAGCAAAATATGCCCCAGGGGACAGTAGTGGCCACAATATTCCATGGTCCTGAATGGTAATGACTGCAACACAGGCCACCATCCCTGCACTCTGCGTATCGCACACTCATGCACATCATGTCACAGGCCACAACACAGGACATGCTTGCTGTAAGGCATTACACTTCAGAGACATACTCCTATGTCTGGACTCAGCACCAGTGCCAATTGACATGGACACCACAAGTACTGAACTGGACAGGGCACAGGCAAGGTCCCAAAACCTGTTACACACCACCCCCACACATGATGCTGCAAGCATTGGTCACGTGGACAAACTGCCAGCCCAGATGACCTTGTGAAAGAGTGACTACACACAGACCAGGGAACACATGGCAAGGAGGGGAAGGGGGGAAGGACAGCACCACTATACTGTGGGTGACAGGACCTGTACCGCACATTTAAACACAGGCAGTGTATCCATGCAACTGCGCACTTACAAATGCTGGTGACACACAACAAACACACATGTACCTACCCCCTTCCTGCTGCTGCTTCTCCCGTAAGCGCCTGTCCATGTCAGGAAAGACCACCGCCAGCACACGCTTGTGGATGTGGGTCAGTCGGCAACGCCCATGGTTCTTAGGGCCCACAGGTGAGTCCCCCAGCAGGACCCGTGCGATCCTCCGTGTCCAGCACCGGATATCCTGCCAGCGTTTTCTCACCTGGGCCAGGCGCCGCTTGCGACCCTCCGCCCTCCTCACGGCACTGACGGCGTCCCTCCAAATCTGCTCCTTGGCAGAGGCGCCTACCTGTGGGGTTGAAAAAGTGAGACTACATCAATACACCTGCCACATGTCACAGAGACACACATTAGAACAATTTTGCTGGTTTCAACAAGGCATAGTATGCAGCCAAAGCATTGCACCTTTGTCATAGGGACATTTTTCTCTGGGTAAGGGCAAATGCACCACTTGCCATTGAAAGTACACAGCTGGCATGAGGGGTACGACACTATAAATGATCCAGACTCACACTGTGCATCAGAAGGTACACCAGGATTATGTGCAGCACCTCAAAGCAGTCACATGCCACAGGCCACTGATGCTACCTCAGCAGAGTACACAGACACACACAGGCACAGGACATTCACCTGCCATTGCCAACTGCAGCTACAAACCTCACTCTGCACATGTGCCACTAGACTGGGGGGGCTCACAGGTGTGGGGCTGGTTCTGCACGTCAGACACACAGCACTGCTCCCTGCTCACATCAGATGGGCAGGGTATATCCATCCCTCATGCAGCTGGGGTACTACACTCCACATATGCACCCACCCACATGACAGGGGACTTACACACACACCGATGTCCAGGGTACGAACACATCATGTGGACACTCTCAGCACAGGTACGCTGAACGAACACACATCTGTGGGTACAGTCGCCTGTCACACTAGGGGGACCACAGAATCACATCAGGACTGTAGAAGCAACATTCCCAGGAGGATTAGACAGGCAGAATGTGGCATGCACCATGCAGTGATTGTCACAGTAAACACAATGCAAGTGAGGACGGCAGACATGCACCACAGCATGCTCTGGCTGGGAGACATTAGGCATTCCCCCCTGGGACCCACCCTACAGTACAATGCATGTGTGTCACACCTGGACCCAATGCCAGGAGTCACAGTCCCAAAAAAGGGCCACAGTCTGTGCTAGTGGACTCAGCACTCACCTGAAACCCTGGTCGGCCATACAGCATGGGGTACTGTGGGAGCATGACATCCAGCAATGCCACATTCTCCTCGGGGGTGAAAGGCTGGGCCCTCTCCACAGACCTTGACATGGTGCCAGGGAATCACGAGCAGCAGCAGTGGTGTGGAATCAAATGATGTACAGGCAAGTGCTCTCTCATGGGACCTGGCTGCCTTATATCTGCCTTGCTGGCCTGTTTCATGCACAGGAGTACAGAGTGATTGGTCACTCACATTTGCATCCTATGTTTCCTCCAATCCATTTAAACCTACCCCTGTGAGGGGGTTAGATTTTTTTAGCATTCAGCATGATGTAATTTCAACAACAACTTTGCAACAATGTTGATTATTTCAAACTGACTTTTGCAGCCCAGCTCATTCAACAAATTCAAAGTTTAAACTCGGTCTCCATGGCAACCAGCATGCATCTCTGGCTTCCTACTTGTCCCTCAAGTGTCCCCTAAGTAATTTGGAGATTCACACACAGGTACGGTGCGTTCCGGGGCCCTAGGGCACCCCAGATGCATAGCAACGGGCCGTACAGGCGTGTGTACGGTCCGTATCACTATGGGTACGCATACGCGAGCACACCCATAGTGATAGTGAGCGTACACGCGTGTGTACGGTCCGTATCACTATGAGTACGCATACGCGAGCACACCCATAGTGATAGTGAGCGTACAGGCGTGTGTACGGTCCGTATCACTATGGGTACGCATACGCGAGCAAACCCATAGTGATACGGACCGTACACACGCCTGTACGCTCACTATCAATATGGGTGTGCTCGCGTATGCGTACTCATAGTGATACGGACCATACACACGCCTGTACGCTCACTATCACTATGGGTGTGCTCGCGTATGTGTACTCATAGTGATACGGACCGTACACACGCCTGTACGCTCACTATCACTATGGGTGTGCTCGCGTATGCGTACTCATAGTGATACGGACCGTACACGCGCCTGTACGCTCACTATCACTATGGGTGTGCTCGCGTATGGGTACTCATAGTGATACGGACCTTACACACGCCTGTACGCTCACTATCACTATGGGTGTGCTCGCGTATGCGTACTCATAGTGATATGGACCGTACACATGCGTGTACGCTCATTATCACTATGCGTAGGCCTACGGCAGCACTCCCATAGTGATAGGGAACGTACACACGCCCTCAGAGCGAATGTACGGTGCCTTTCACACATAACAGTGGTGACAGGCAGCACACAGAAGGGAATAGAGCTGACATACTTGTCCATGGATGGCAATCAAGGCATTGTCTGTGCAGTACTACATGTGTGGGGCACAGGTGTGAAAGGCTGTGATGTGGCACATTACTCCTGAGTTGTGAAGGCAACAGATGTATGATGAGATGTGTACAGATGTTATGTGTGATGGTGCACTATGGCCCAGACATGCCCTTCACTCCTTTGACATGTGTGCATGTCGTACAGAACACTTGAGATAAGCGTCACTGGCATGGCACAGTCAACAACACACGCAAGTGTCCCCTGATGCCCGCTACAGGGGTTACCACACCTGACATGTGACTACCCACATTGCACGATGTGACTATGTCATGTATGTGTGGTGTGTTCCCATTAGCTTGATGTTGGTGTTCTCTCACATGCATCTGCAGTTGCTGCAACCAACATGTGTCTGTTTGTAGATGGCCATGGCACACTGTAACGCACACCAGGCCACATGTGGTATCGGATGTAAGGTGTGTATGTATGCATGGGACACGGAGTAGCGTAACAAGGACCTGTCTGCATACTCTCAATGTATGTGTGATCAGTCATGACATGTACACCTTCATGGCAAGGTGTGTGGGCTGTCCTAGTGTTATGTCATGTGACCTGTGGCTCTAGTGTTCCGCTACCTGTCTCTGCAATCAACATCCTACATCTGCTGATATGTTGATGTATATCACTCCTGTATTGCGTCTGGCTGTTCACTTACACTGGGACACAGCTAGTCCCATGCCATGGGATGTGGAGGTTCACAATCCCCGTGTGTAGCCGGGTCTTGGTAGGAGTGTCACCTGGCAGCCATACGTGTCCAGGGCATGTAGCACACACCTGACTCTGTATGTAGCATATGTGTATTGACAGATTAACATGTGCTCAGTACATATAAATTGTTGTTGCGGTGCACTCACTCTTCCTTGTCACTTCCAAATTACTGCAGAGCGCCGCCTCTTCCCCGACCAATTCCGGACTTGGCTGACATGCGGGAGAATGACTGTATACGCTGCTACCGCTTCCCCCAACCATTGATTGAGGAGTTGACGGCAAGGCTGGCACCACACCTGCTACCGCTGCACAGGTATCCTACGGCACTGACACCCAAGCTGAAGGTAATGGCAGCCCTACATTTTTTTGCCACGGGTACCTTTCAATATACCATAGCTCATTTTGGTGGCATGTCCCAGACCATGTTCAGCCGTGTGCTGCATGATTTTTTAGAGGCCATGTTGCTTCACCTGGATGAGTTTATCCATTTTCCAACTCCTGAACAGTTGACAGGTGTCAAGCGTGGATTCTATGTCATTGGGTCCATAGATGGGACACATGTGGCTTTGGTACCACCACAGGCACAGGAGGTAGCGTACAGGAATCGCAAGCACTACCACTCCATCAATGCCCTTGTGGTGTGTCTGTCCAACATGGTGATTTCACATGTCTGTGCTCGTTTTCCAGGATCAGCACACGATGCCTACATCATGAGGTGTAGCAGGGTGCCTGAAATGATGACGCAGCTGCGCAACGAACGAGCATGTGTTGTTGGTGGGTACACTCTGTCTGTCCTGTATTTTGCGTAGACTTCCTGCCCGACTGCTTCTCCTGTCCTACTTTTGACCATGTGGTTTCCATGTAGGGGACGCTGGCTATCCCAACATGCCATGGCTGATCACACCTCTCCGCAACCCCAGCACGCCGGCCCAGCTCCGCTACAACACCGCCCATGGCCGGACAAGGCGAGTGATAGAGAGGACATTTGGCCTGCTGAAGAGCTGATTCAGGTGCCTACACAAGACCGGCGGCGCCCTCCCATATGCCCCGGTGAAGGTCTGCAAAATCTTCATGGTCTGCTGCATGCTGCACAACATGGCAGTTGAGAAAGCCGTGCCACTCATCCTGGATCAAGATGATCAGGACCATCCACCCGTGGAGGACGAAGGGCTTGGCAATGGGGCTAGTGATGTGGAGGATGTGGAGCCGCAAGAGGACTTCCGAAGTCGGCTCATACGCAACTTCTTTGCTTAGTGGTGAGTACCAGTGTCTGAGTGTGCACGCATTGGTCCTTGTGTGGCATGTGTTGCTATGTGTGTGTCCATCTGCATGTATGCCACGTGAGTCAGAGGTGTGTGTGGATGTGTCACTCGAGTGATGGTGCCAGTGATGAGTGTATTTCCGCAGTCATAATTGTGACCTAGCATGTTGTCATCCTTATATGTGTCGAGTACATGCACATGCAAGTGGATGAGCTTTTTGTGGCTGACTTCTTGTGTGTCTCTCATCCCCAGGTACTTGCGCATGCCGTCTGCTGGTTGCATTGTTGTGGCACTGCTATTCCTCATGGACACGTCATCGTGTGCTGACTCAGCGTTACACGCACGGACAAGTTTGGAAGTCTCCTTAGGGTAAGGGATGCATCAGGGGTGAGTCATCAGTGCCGCTGACAGAGCGGGCGAGTCATTTCCCTACCTGATTCTCTCTTGCCACGCAACCGGAGGAGGTGTTGTCTTTTGCCTGGTGTGCGGCGAGGTCATGCTGTTTAGCGCCGCTTCGCTGCTGCTTGTTGCCTACAACTCCCATCATCCTCTGCGGCAGGCCCGGAAGCCGCCGGTCCCTCATCCGCGCCTGGAGGCGCTTAAAGATCAGCTGTGCCGCTGACAGAGCGGGCGAGTCATTTCCCTACCTGATTCTCTCTTGCCACGCAACCGGAGGAGGTGTTGTCTTTTGCCTGGTGTGCGGCGAGGTCACGCTGTTTAGCGCCGCTTCGCTGCTGCTTGTTGCCTACAACTCCCATCACCCTCTGCGGCAGGCCCGGAAGCCGCCGGTCCCTCATCCGCGCCTGGAGGCGCTTAAAGATCAGCTGTGCCGCTGACAGAGCGGGCGAGTCATTTCCCTACCTGATTCTCTCTTGCCACGCAACCGGAGGAGGTATTGTCTTTTGCCTGGTGTGCGGCGAGGTCACGCTGTTTAGCGCCGCTTCGCTGCTGCTTGTTGCCTACAACTCCCATCACCCTCTGCGGCAGGCCCGGAAGCCGCCGGTCCCTCATCCGTGCCTGGAGGCGCTTAAAGATCAGCTGTGCCGCTGACAGAGCGGGCGAGTCATTTCCCTACCTGATTCTCTCTTGCCACGCAACCGGAGGAGGTGTTGTCTTTTGCCTGGTGTGCGGCGAGGTCACGCTGTTTAGCGCCGCTTCGCTGCTGCTTGTTGCCTACAACTCCCATAACCCTCTGCGGCAGGCCCGGAAGCCGCCGGTCCCTCATCCGCGCCTGGAGGCGCTTAAAGATCAGCTGTGCCGCTGACAGAGCGGGCGAGTCATTTCCCTACCTGATTCTCTCTTGCCACGCAACCGGAGGAAGTGTTGTCTTTTGCCTGGTGTGCGGCGAGGTCACGCTGTTTAGCGCCGCTTCGCTGCTGCTTGTTGCCTACAACTTCCATCACCCTCTGCGGCAGGCCCGGAAGCCGCCGGTCCCTCATCCGCGCCTGGAGGCGCTTAAAGATCAGCTGTGCCACCGCATCGCGGGTCCGCGTGCGGGTCGGCGCCGGGAGAAGCCCGGGACAAGGGCGGGACTGTCTGTGGCCGTCCGGGCCGACCAGGCCGGGCTGGGCCCCCCCTTGACATCAGGCACTAGAAGTAAGTCGTCGCAGATATAGACTCTGGATCACTGTCATTTGGGTAAACTTTGACTGTCGTTATTCATTGACCTGTCTGGTTCCGTGCCAAATGGCTGGAAAGGGGAAGCGTCTCACGGCCCCCTCCACAGTAGCCGGGACTATGGACCAATTCATTACACGTGCTGTCTCGGTATTGGAACATGAGATAGCCATCACTGAAAGACGCCTTTCGTTAGATTCCTCGCTTGGTAGGCGCTCTTCATTGGGTCCGCTAGCTCTCGTTAAATCACCAAACATTCCCAGAGAGCAGCAGCGGGAGGAGGTATTATTACTTTCTACGTCTGATTCATCTCAGCACCTGTTATCTCCACCTGGGAGGTTGATAAATCTCCCAGTTATTACAGATGTAGTGCTAGAGGAGGAAGTTGCATCTTCACCCGTTCCCAATGTCCCCCGCCCTCAGACTAGAGCAGGGGCTAGATCTACTACATCTACCAGTGCAGTCATCCAGAAAAGGAAAAGGGGAGGGGTTATGGATGGTGGTAGGCAGGCGAAAATACCCAAAGCATCTAAAAACACGGCACTTCCTGACACTTTAAGTACTAGTGCCCACCACTCCACGACCGAAACTAGTTCAATTGCTCCCCCTCCACCCGATACTAACAACATAATCTCCCAGCTAGAACGCATAGTACGATCCTTAATTTCTCCATTATTGGAAAGGATCGAAAAGGTTGTAACAAAAGTTGATAAATTGGAACAATCCATCTTGGATAATTTTTGTTCGCTAAAGAATGTTGTTAAGCTGTGTACTAGGGATATACCTAAAACTAATCGTACCCATGGAGCAAATTCTACTCTTGTCGTTCCATCCTCACCTGGCATACCCCCCGCCCCTGTTCTAACTACTACAGGTATTGGTTTAGCCACAGATCTTTCTATGCCACCTCTAAATACTCAACAACTACCACGGCGGGAGGAAGCGCTACAAAATAGTCAGTCCTTGAGGCGGGAGGGTTGGTCAAGCAAAGTACCCTCGGGCACTAACACCACGAATTTAGAAAGACCGAGCACGACTGTTGATATACCCCCCCTAGGTAATGCAATCAGGCCACTCCGACCCAAATACATTTACCACAAGAATCCTTTCCCTACGTTGTGGTATTAACGGGTGTCCCCGAACTCCCTAATAACAAAAATGAATCCTTTGAACAACTAAAAAATAAAGTAAGTCATTGGCTTAACATCCATAGACCAATCCCGAATGAACTGAATGGTCGGATTCTTTTCGTTAGAAGGGTCCAATGGATAGGCTCCCAACCTAAAAACACTCAGGGAGATTGCATCATTGTCAATTTCAAAGACCCACGCCTCCCTAGGTTTATTACTGAACATACATCCTATAGTCCTACATCTGGCATAGAGGCCCACAACTTAAACTTTTTTTATACTCGAGGTTTTTGTCACTGACAATTGCATAGTATGACATCCCCCTTACCTCTTATGACACTGAGGGCAAACGATAGTATACCCACAGATGCCCAGGGGGTCATTCCCCTGGCCCGGATAGGATCACATACAACACCCAGAGCCCTATTGACGTCTCCATCTGGCCTGAGCGAGAGGGCAAATGTACCTAGCCAGACTATTGTGCACCATACCACACGGCCTAGTAACTATTCTGGCACTCTTTTGTCGTGGAACCTGGCTGGTATTAAGACTAAATTTGACTCACCCAAATGGGTTAGCTTTGTTAACAACTATGATGTCTGCCTACTGCAGGAAACATGGTCCCCCGAGGCTCGGTTTATGCCGGGATACTTGAACTTTTATGTTCCAGCAACCAAAGGCCCGAAAGGCCGTCCTTCTGGTGGACTAATCATTTGGGCTCGCCAGGATCTATTTTCACGTGCTGTTGCGATCGACACTGGGTCCCCGGATTTCCAATTAGTGAGACTAACTCTTGACCACAAGGGCACTTTGGATATTTACAATATTTATCTTCGGGGCACGAAAGGGAAAAAGTCAAGGGAGTTGGACATTTTAACCACACTCATTGAATCTAAATCGTGCCAGAGGGACTTGATTGTAGCCGGGGACTTCAATGTTACTTTCGAACCCCTTCTAGATTCTGATTCGGAATGGGGCTTTGACCCCAACGAGGACCGACAATGGGGTATCCCAGTACTTTCGTTACCCCCCATTAAAAGGTGGTCCACGGCAGCAGTTCAGGCAAATGCATTTTGCCTTGAAAGCGGCCTACGGGCACTGAACGGCAGAACAAAAGGAGACAAGCTGGGAGCATTCACCTTCGATAATGGCCGTTCAGTCAGCAGGATTGATTACGTCCTTTCTTGTTTGAGGCTGTGGTGCCACCCTATAGACATGGTGGTGGAGAAAAGATTAGAGAGTGACCACAACCCCATTTGTGTTTCCCATTGCTGGTGGGGTACATCCCGCTCACTGATCAAGGAACCAACCTTGGCTCCCTTGGCGTGTGTACCATCAAACGATATGCGGAGGCTAAAATGGACCCTAGTAAAGACCAACGCCTCAGTAATGGCCCATATTGATACTACCCTCTCTGCAATTAATGCGAACCTTGAGGAAATTTTAAAAATCAAAGATCAAAATGCGCAAGCAACTAGAATACATGAGTCATTTTTCGAGGGTCTACGTGCTTTCTTTTTTAAGCAATCAAGAAAGGGCACCATGCCACCGTCTAAGCAACCTAGGTGGTACGACAAACAATGTAAAAGTGCAAGAGGCACCTTGGCCCAAGCCCTTTCTAGTGGGAGTATACCACTCATTCAATCTGCTAGATCTGCTTACAAGAAAAGCCTCGCCCAAGCAAAAAGAAAATGGGACGTTCTGTTCTGGCTTGACTTGAAGGAGGCTTGCTACGCCCGGGACACCAGACTATTCTGGAACGTGTTAAAGTGGGGCAGAGGGGGCTCGCCTGAAAACCCCACAAACCATGTCACTCAAGAAGATTGGTTGGGGTACTTCAAACCCCAATATGCACGAGACCCCTATTATAGAAACGCGGGCTCAATTCCATATGTCTTCTATCCGTCCAGGCCCTTTTGTTCTAATGATGTTTTAGTTGCCTTGTCTTGTGTAGCCGCAGGGCGGGCCCCTGGTTTGGATGGTGTTCCATCTGACCTTTTTCTCGATAACAAAGCTTCCTGGAGCAAGTACATCACCCTAATTGCGAACGCTGTGGCTGAAGGTGCCCCAGTACCTAAATCCTGGGGGGGTGCCATTATAATTCCAATATACAAAAAGGGTGACAAAACCCTCCCAGGGAACTACAGGCCCATCAGCCTAATTGACACAATTCAAAAAGTCATTGGGAGGATGGTACTGAATGAGGTACTCATTTGGATCGAAGCTAATAAGATCCTTTCTAATCTCCAAGCGGGCTTTCGCAAATTCACCAGCACTGTGGACCAGGTGTTTCGCTTTAAGCAATTGCTTTGGAAGGTTGTCGAACTAGGCAAAGGCAGTCTCTACGTCACCTTTGTGGATTTAAGAGCAGCCTTTGACCTTGTCCCTCGAGAGCAACTCTGGAGGGTCCTTGAAAAGCTCGGTCTACCCCTGGAGCTCTTGACTCTAATCAGGAGACTGCACGAGCCTAACTTCGCAAAAATACAATGGGGTGGCCCGGGGGAAACAACCCCCGAATTTCCTGTCGAGCGAGGTGTGCGTCAAGGATGCGCCATGGCCCCTACACTTTTTTCTTTGTATATCAATGGAGTAGTTGATTATATGCTTCAAGCTAATACCGACGCTCCTAAGTTGGCAGGAGCCCCTACACCAATACTAATGTTTGCCGACGACACCTTTATAGTGTCTAAAACACCGTGCGGCATGCAAAGGGCTCTGTCAATTTTTGAAAACTTTTGCAAAGATTATGGCTTGGAGGTCAATGTGTCAAAGACTAAGCTTATGACATTCAACCCACACCCAAGCTACAGAGCTGGCAAGCTCATAATGAACGGCCAAATTCTGGAGGAGGTAACAAACTTTCCCTACCTGGGCATTTATGTCTCCCATAATAATCGGTGGAATAGACATTTGGAATTGTCCACGTTGAAATTCACCCAGATCACGGGTGCGCTGGTTAAAGAGCATAAAAAATCTCTTACTAAACCTGTTAAACCAGTGTTACAAGTATATGAGGCAAAGGCCCTAAACTCAGTCTTGTATGGGGTAGAACTCTGGGGTTTTGACTCATTAACATCCCTAACAGCCGTTGAAAATAAATGTTTTCGTTACATTATTGGCTTACCACAAAGTACGCCAATGGTCCCATTGCGTTACGATCTAGGTAGACAGGCCATCAAGGACTTGGCCAGTCTCCGTCCGGTTTTATACTGGAGGAGACTATGGACTACACCGGAGCTCCAATCTTACGCATTGGGTATCATGGACGTAATTCAGGTTGACAAGTTCCACAAGATTGGGTGGCTAAGGAATCTTCGTGAATCTTTAAAAGCTCTGGGGTTGGAAGACCTATGGAACGACCCAGTTGGCGCTGAGTTTCCAGCCAAAATGCTATTGAAAACATTATATTGGGAACAGGTAAATCACAGGGTGTGGGGTACCTTTTCTGCCCCCACGATGACCAGCCGTTTTTTAGAGGCAAAGGTTTTACCTTTCTTAGAACCTTTTTGGGATTTGATCACTTCGCCAAGTGATAGGAAACTCTACTTCCAACTTAGAGCAGGCTCCCTCCCACTTAGGGCTCTAACTTGTGGGTGGTTTGGTGCAACTATATGCACCTGCCCTGTTTGTGGTGCTAAAGAAGAAACTATCGCCCACTTCTTGTTTGTTTGCCCTGTATACGCTACCCCAAGACGTTACTGGCTCTCTCCTTTATGTAAACTACTGGGCACAAGGAGATCTGCCGTAGCTATCATAATCTTACTTACAAGCACTTTACCATTCCACTCAATAGTCTTAGCCAAATACCTGGGGTGGGCATGGTCTCTCAGACTAAAAGCCCTCCGGTGCAGTGAAAAGGCACATAGGTAGGGCCTCAAATATCACCATTATTTGTCTGTTAACTCTATTTTTATCATTGTTTTATTACTGATGCGTAATGTATATCATCTTGTCTGCTTCAATGTTTAATATCTCTCTTACTTAAAACTTTTATCTATTTATTGGAAAGATTTTATATTACCTAGTGACTGCGTCTTCTGATAACTGTGTTTTCATTTGTGTCTTGTATGAATTATTTTTTTAATTCGCATCAGGGGTGTATTGGGTGTGGCAGTTGTTTACGATGTGTGCACACTGCCCCTGTCGATGTTTGGTTCCTCTGCAGACATGTCGCATCACCATGGGACACATGACATGTAGGTGGATTCACTCGAATAGATGGTCAGACTTGTTGACAGTCATCTGTAATGGGATAGTGGATTGTGGTGAAGGCATCAATGTGTGTAACACTGCCCTTGGACACATACGGTTTGCATTGGCTTCACATGGTGTGGGACTTCCACATCAGGGGATCACTGGTGTATGGCAGCCTCTCCGTGAGCAGGAGGGGGTGTTTAGCTGTTACCCGACACTTGTGTGCCAGTTCCATGGATATCAAGCATTTGTGGTGCAGAAGGGGGGTGCCAGTGTTGGACCCACATGTTACTCCACATGACCTGTGTATGTGTACTCCGAGTTGCCTCTGCATTCCGGAATACATGACTAATAAAGGTGTCCCTATGCCTCCAAGGTTCCTCTTCTCAGTCAATGCTGGTGTGTTGCCACGGTGCATACGGCATGTCTGGCATGGTTCTCAGTGATAGTGGCTATGTGTCTATGTGTAGAGTAGCAAGATGCAAGCTGTTTGTCTGGGATTAGACTCTGTATTGTGCATGATGTCCATGACTGTGTGGGTATTGTGACATGTGCCATCCCCATGCATCCAACGTTGGCCAGGCCACCATTCTCTGCATCCACCTGACTCAAGCTTGCAGGACATGGTTCTGCCACCTGTCTACACATACCTGGGTGCCCCCCAGGACACTCCACATGATCCCTGACCTCTGTGCATGACTGTAGCTGTACTCAATATGTCTGTCGGCACGGTTGTGCGGCCACCCCCTCAGCTGGTTGGGCCCATCACGGGTGTGTATGGTGCTCCATGTCTGTCTTGCCTAATACATTGTGACCCATGTGTGTCCTGTGCCAGACTCAGGCCCCAGGGTATGGATGGTTGAAGTAACATGAGAACTCAGGAACGGTTAGACTTTACAAGACACATGTAATGTAATGATGCAAAATGTAGGCATCATCTCTTGATCGTGTAAGTTTTTATTTGGGTTGTGGTACGTGTGGGGGGGGTATGACAAGAGGGGCTTTCCAAGTGTGTGGAATCCAAAGTTCACTGGGGCAGTTGGTATCCTTGCCATTGGAAATCGTCAGAGTCCATGCCACAGTCTTTGTCAACATTGGTCAGACAGTGACTAGCAAGTCCATGTGGCAGAGAATGTCATTTGCTGATGTGCTGCTGTTGGGCCAGTGGCCCAGGTGCCAGGCCAGGTGTCCTGGGAGATGGTGCAGTTGCGCCGACCCTCACGGTCTTTTTTGTGGACGACCCGCCCTCCTGCGGGAACCCTCTGAAGCAGGCCGGGACGATGCTTGGGATGCTCCGTCGGATGTATCCTCCTCCTCCTGATCCCGTGAACGGTTAATTCCCGTGAGCACCGTCACAAGCTCAGCCTGTCTGTCCTCCATCCGTCCTTGGTGTCGCTGTTGACAGGCATGTTGCTCCGCATGTTGCTGGGTCTGCTGGGTCTTGATCTCCTTGAGGGTCCCCTTTATCTTGTTGAGGGTGGACACAACCTGGCTCATGCCCGTGGTGTCCTGCCGGTATGTGTCCAGGATGTTTCTTACATGGGAATATACCGGTTCCGCAGCCAACTGGTCAGGATCGCGCCTCCACTTCCACCACCCCTGCCCACTTGCGCCTGGCCTGCCCTTGTGGGCACATCGGGTCTC
The DNA here is from genome assembly GCF_964204655.1 of Triturus cristatus. NCBI lineage: Eukaryota > Metazoa > Chordata > Amphibia > Caudata > Salamandridae > Triturus > Triturus cristatus. The sequence continues at coordinate 431,869,806 of NC_140588.1, forward strand.
CAGGACCCCTGAGGGGTGGCATTTGCGTTGTCGCCTGCCTCCTCCTGGGTGCCCGGTACACCGTGTCCCTCCTGCTCAGCCTGGCTGCGTTGTGGTGGTGGGGCAGGGATCCTGGGTGTCTCCTGGGATGTGGCAGGAGTGGATGTGGTGGTTGGCCCAGTTTTACCTGACGCAGGTGCTGCAGGTGGTTGGACACCAGAAGGGCCAGGTTGGTCGGGGTCGTCCACAGAGTGGTGAGAGTCGTCGCTGCCGGTGGGGTCGTCATCCCGCAGAGACAGGTCCTGTGAGTCTTGCCCCCCAGTGTTGGGGGGTGATCCACGATGTTGACCTGTGTGTGAGAGAGACGTTATTTTTGTTCCATGCAACATCCATGTTTCATTTGTTTAAAAGTTGGCACTTTTCCTCTGGGTATTTGGATATGTCTTGCATTCTACTCACAGTGCACTTGTGCATGGGTATGTCCCTTGGCCACAGCTTTTGAGACTTTACCTATGTGTGACACAGTCTTACTTGCTGCGTCAATTGTGACTGCAGTCAGCAGTGGAGTGAGCAGGTGTGGCGAGCCATGCATTGGCGCCTTCCGTGTTGCACTGTATGTGGGCAAATGGAGTTGTTCCACACACTTATATAATGCAGGTAGCTGGCGTTGTGCTCGTGCACAGGTTGACACATGGCCAAGTGTTTTGCCATGGAGAAGAGAGGGGGATTCAGGCACTGGCCACCCTTGTCTACATGCACGCAGTCCACCTGCTGACGAGCAGACATTCCCACACCACCCAAGGCTGAATTGGTCTCCCTGTGTCTCCCTTTCTCACTCCCTCTCTGTCCCCCTCTCCCTCCCTCCCTGTGTCAGCCTCCTCCCTCTGTCCGTCTCCCTGTGTCTCCCTCCCTCTCTCTCCCCCTCTCCCTCCCTCTGTGTGTCACCCTCTGTCACCTCAGCCCAGCTTCCTAGGCACACACTGTTTGCAGATCTTTGAATGGCCCTTGGCTTGTTCATGTGAGTTTGTTTCTGATCTCCAGGCACCCATTGAGTGTAGTGTCTGTGTCTGCGCTGCTGCTGTGGTGGTGTGTGCTGCCACTCTTTCACAGTGTTGGCTGTTCATTAGCTGCTGTCATGTGCAAAAAGTGCCTTCACCCCCATGTCTTCATGCAAGGCATCCGCCATTTGCAGGCAAGTCTTTCCTGTGTGGGGACACACTGTTTGTCTGGCTGTGACCTAGGCCATATGGGCAGAGGGCATTTTTGTCTGCTTCTGAGTTGCACTATGTGAGTTTTTGAGGCCCACACTCCCGCCATCCAGGTTACTGTGTCTTGTGTTGGTGTTTTCTGTGGCCTGTGACTTGGCATTGTCTAGCTGGGTGCATGGGGCATGGTGGCGCTAGTGGCATGTGCGTGTTTATGGAGTGTGGTTGAGTCATGCGATAGCTTTGGGGTGGTTGCGTGCATGATTGTGAGTTTGGTGGTGGATGACGTTCCCCCCATGTGAGGTGAGTTGTTTGTGTACTCACCAGGCTCTCGGAGTCCTTCTACTCCCTCCACTCCCACCAGCGGCAGCGTGGCCATCACCTTCTCCTCCCAGGGATGGTAGTGTATCGGTCTGCGGGGCGGCCCTCCTCCAGTGATGTTGGCCTGGTTGTGGTCGTCGGTCATTTTTCTCTTGACCGTCCTCCGCAGATCGTACCACCTGGATTGGCATTCATGCCTGGTCCTTCTGGTGGACCCAACAGCATTCACAGCATCGACAATCGTCTGCCACATGGCTGTTTTTTCTGAAATGCTGGTCTGTCTGACCAATGTTCCAAAGAGGTGTGGCTCGACTCGTCGACAAGGACCTCCAACTCTCGGCTAGTGAACTTTGGATTCTTGTTAGTGGGCATGGTGAGGGGTGTGGGTGTGGATGGTTGTGGGGGGGTGTGGGTGTGGATGGTTGTGGGTGTGTGGGTGTGGTTGTGCAGGTGTGTGTGTGAGTGTGATGAGGGGGTGTTTGTGAAGGTGGTTGTGTGAAGGTGTGCAGGTGTAAGGTGTAGTGGAGGTTGTAGTATGGTGCAGTTGTTTCTCTGTGTGGTCTGGCAGCAGTGGGTCTGTTGCAAAGGATCATGGTTTGTGTGTGTTGTGCCTTTTTTTGGTCCATTGGTGGGTGTGGCTGTGTTTGAACTTTGGGTGGGTGTGTTATAAGGAGTGGTTGTGTTTTGGGCCTCTGTTTGGGATTTTGGCAGTTGCAGGTCAGTGAATAGGTTGTATTTGTGCTTGTTGGACATGTTTTGTGGCTTTGTGCGATGCGAATGGAGTCTTCTTGTGTTGTTTTGCTTTGTCCTGGTTGTGTACGTGTGTTTTTAGCGTCTGTACGGTGCGTACATCGGCCATTTTGTTGTACAGTGCTGTCCTTGTCTCTGGCTTGCTACGACTCGTACATGCGTGATGTTGGGTGAGGGTGCTGGTGTTGGGGCCTGGGGTGCGCTCCGTACTTAGACTGGTGGGATGTGTGTTCGCACCGTATATACACGGGTGGGGGTACGGTCCGTACATCCACTGTTGGGGTGGGGGTACGCTCCATACATACGCGGGTGGGGGTACGGTCCGTACATACACTGGTGTACATACACGGGTGGGGGTAGGGTCCGTACATCCACTGTTGGGGTGGGGGTACGCTCCATAAATTCGCGGGTGGGGGTACGGTCCGTACATACACGGGTGTACATACACGGGTGGGGGTACGGTCCGTACATCCACTGTTGGGGTGGGGGTATGCTCCATACATACGCGGGTGGGGGTACGGTCCGTACGTACACTGTTGGGGTGGGGGTACGCTCCATACATACGCGGGGGGGTACGGTCCGTACGTACACTGTTGGGGTGGGGGTACGCTCCATACATGCGCGGGTGGGGGTACGGTCCGTACTTACACTGTTGGGGTGGGGGTACGCTCCATACATACGCGGGTGGGGGTACGGTCCGTACATACACTGGTGTACATACACGGGTGGGGGTAGGGTCCGTACATCCACTGTTGGGGTGGGGGTACGCTCCATACATTCGTGGGTGGGGGTACGGTTCGTACATACACTGGTGTACATACACGGGTGGGGGTACGGTCCGTACATCCACTGTTGGGGTGGGGGTATGCTACATACATACGCGGGTGGGGGTACAGTCCGTACGTACACTGTTGGGGTGGGGGTATGCTCCATACATATGTGGGTGGGGGTACGGTCTGTACATACACTGGTGTACATACACGGGTGGGGGTAGGGTCCGTACATCCACTGTTGGGGTGGGGGTATGCACCATACATTCGCGGGTGGGGGTACGGTTCGTACATACACTGGTGTACATACACGGGTGGGGGTACGGTCCATACATCCACTGTTGGGGTGGGGGTACGCTCCATACATACGCGGGTGGGGGTACAGTCCGTACGTACACTGTTGGGGTGGGGGTACGCTCCATACATACGCGGGTGGGGGTACGGTCCGTACATACACTGTTGGGGTGGGGGTACGCTCCATACATACGCGGGTGGGGGTACGGTCCGTACGTACACTGTTGGGGTGGGGGTACGCTCCATACATACACGGGGGGACGGTCCGTACATCCACTGTTGGGGTGGGGGTACGCTCCATACATACATGGGTGGGGGTACGGGCCGTACGTACACGGGTGTATATACACGGGTGGGTGTACGGCACATACATACGGGGGCTGGGGGGGTGTTAGGCGCGTATGCGGGCACATGTCTCCATGGTTGCTATGGGAGTTCGGTGCGGACGGTGTTTTTTCCATACGGTTGTGACATCGGACGCACGGGATGGATCGTACTTGCGCGGTCGGACTTCATTTTTCACATTTGTACGGTAAATCGTCCGGGGACGTGTCGGACACATTTTCCGACCCGAGGACGTGTGGGGAATTATTCCCAATGCGATTCGTATGGACTTTTTCCCATGCGAATCGTACATGGCAGTTTGTACGGCACTTGTACGATTCGTACGGTAAAAAGACCGGATACGAGTCGTACGGGGAATTTTTTTCCAGGATCGGAATCGGTACCAAAGTGTGCAAATTTCACTAATTTAAACTTTTGCAAGTCGAAAGTACCTTTCAAGCCACTATAAATAACAAAATGTGCAAATATGCTAATATATATTGATATAGGGGGTAATGATAAGGATGTAAACTATGTATGACATGTGCAAATGGGGTATATAATCTAACAAATATAAATACAAAATATAATATAGCTAAAACAACTTAGTTCCCAAATAAATTAAGAAGCTATTTTCTAGCATATTAGAATATGTATATAATTGTAGTATTAGCAGCAGTGTATCATTACATCACCTATGTACAGAATAAAAAACTAAAATTATCTGTCAAATGTGCAAATATGCAATATTGTTGTTGATGAGCCAGATAAAAACACAGTAAAAAAATACAAGTTTCATACCTTCACGCTGCTCGCTAAAGTGCTGTTGGTGTGAGGGGTGCAAAATGAGTAATGTGTGCAAAATAGTGCTTTAAAGATAATAAAACTAATCCCATAATGGAATGAGCAGCGAATACCCTTGTAAACTGGAATCTACTACCTAGAATAAGATATACAATGTGCTAATACACGTGCAATGCATAGTGATTCATAGTAACGTCGTTCCAGTTATGTCATGTGAGACCCAATGTTCGAATAAATGTACATATAAATATACATATAAATATAAACAATCTATCTAGGAATGGAAACAACAGTATATGGCATAATGATAAACAAACTCTGCATACTCATAAGTCCTGTTTGAATAAAAGCAATCAGAAACATCTTGAGGGGAGACTATATAAATCTAACAGATACTTATGCATATAAGGTAGAAGTTGCAGCCCCTCTTTATAGAAAATTGTGTAGATCTTCCCCTGTGTTTAATCCAGTCGGAAACTTGGTGTCTAACTCAATAATATATTTCGATTCTAGTTGACGCAGTTGTTTTTCACGATTCCCACCTCTTTTGTTGAGGGGTACTGAATCTATTACAAAATGTTGTAAATGTTTTAAGTTGTTCTCATGTACCGCTTTGAAATGTCTTGCGACTGGATATGTTGGATCGGAGTTGACAAACGCACGGAGGTGCTGCAATATACGCATATGTACTTGAAGTTTTGTTGTTCCAACGTAGCATAGACCACAGCTGCATCTAAGCACATAAACAGCATGGTCAGTCCTACATGTATAGTGGTCTCTCAGGGGATACTCAAAATCTGAAAAAGGTGTTTTGTAGGTGGAGGTATTAATGCCAAATTTGCAGGCTCGGCAAGAATTGCATTTTACAAAACCTTTTTTCGGGGTGAGCCAATTCCTAGACTTGATGTTCTCTGGACTATTTTTAACTAGATCGTTTCGCATAGAGTAAGCTTTGCGAAATGTTACAGTTGGACTGGGAGGGAGCACCTTTTTAAGGGTCAGATCTGTCATGACTATTGGCCATTCTTTCTTAATTATAGCTGTAATAGCTTTAGCCTGTTTGCTGTATGTGGTCACTAGTCTGAGCTCATCTCCACCACCTTGAGTTTTTCTGATCATATCACTGTTGGTGTTCGTAGTTTCTCTATTTGGATCTAGTAAGATGGTCCTATCATTCCTATTGGCTTTTCGCCGTGCTATGTCCAGCCTTTTAGGGGCATAGCCTCTGGCCTCTAACCGTTGCTTAGTTAGTTCCTGATGATAATCACAAGCTTCCTCAGTGCTACAAGTTCTATGAGTCCGCAAAAATTCTCCATACGGAATACTAACTATCGTATGAGGAGGATGGAAACACTTAGCACGTAGCACAGTTTCCAGAAGTGGGCTTTCTGTAGAGGCTAGTTTCTATTACTCTTTGCTTGGTTTGGACAGTAATGTCTAGGAAATTGGCAGTAGTTTTATCAATATGAGCAGTGAACTTCAGATTCAAATCATTGGTATTGATGGAATCGACAAAATTCTGGGCCTGATCCTTGGTTCCCCTCCAAATGACGAAAATGTCGTCAATATATCTCCACTATTTTATAATGTGCTTGGACCGTTCTTCGGCGTGACGAACCATGAGGACATGCTCCTCCCATCAGCCCACATGCAGGCAAGTGAAGCTCGGGGAGAAGCATGTCCCCATGGCCACGCCGCGCAATTGTTGGAATACAGTGTTGTTAAACATAAATACATTGTTATATAAACACCACTTGGTCATGCACAACAGCATTTGATTATGGCCAATACATTTGAATCAGTCTTTTGCCCAAATAGTATCCCACTGCCTTAAGTCCATCCTCATGAGCTATACTAGTGTACAGTGCAGTGATGTCCATAGTCAGAAACAGATATTCATCTGACCACTCTGTTTTGCTAAGTTGGAATAAAAAAGCCGTAGTGTCTTTTAAGAAACTTGGCAGTTGTATCACGAAGTCTTGGAGATAAAAATCAATATACTTTGATGTATTTTCGAAAGTACTTTTAATAGATGAAACAATAGGTCTCCCTGGAACAGGCAGTGTCCCTTTATGTACTTTAGGTATAAAGTATATATTGGGCAACACAGGAAAATCGTTATTCAGAAATGAAAATTCATCTTTGGAAATTAGTCCTTCTATTTTCCATTTGCAAATCATCTTTATAGTTCTTTTGAATTTTTTTCACATTCATCAGATTGCCTTTGCAATAGCAGGCACTATCATCCAGATGATTGTAAGCTTCTTTGATATAGTCTTTCTTGTCCCAAATTACTATGATGCCACCCTTATCGTATTTATTGACTACTATTGCATCATTGTTTTTCAATTTTCTTTTCATGAGCTCAAAATATTGCTTAGTGCTATAATTGGAGATAGTTTGTTGCCTTTGTGTGCTCTTAGATAGTTTTTTAAGTTCTTCTGTCACTCGCTCATGGTAGATATCGATGGCATCACGTGGCATATTAGGGACAAACGTGGAGATCGGTTTAAAGGGTCTCCTGCCTGGTTTTGCAATATCAACCCCTTCTGTATCAGCTATTTCTTGTGTACTTATCTCTACAGAAGGTTGGTCACGTAGTTGGTATAACGTTTGCATTAAAGATATGTCTTTGGCTTGTACGGTTGTCCTTTGTGTTGTATCCAGATCTTCTTCTTTTTTGTTTGTTATTTCCAAATTTTTCTTAATAGTAAAATACTTCCTCAATTTGATCTTCCTGATACATTTGTTCTCATCTACTTGAGTGTTGCAGTAGCCAAAATTGCTTTCAGGACAAAATGAGAGTCCTAGTGTGAGGAGTTGTTTTTCCGCCTGATCAAGGTCTATGTTAGTGAGGTTAATGATGGTGTTATCTTCTATTGTTGCGCTTTTTTCCAGCGTTGGTTCTGCTTTTTGTGCCCTCTTACACCTGAGGCATTTCCTTCTCTGGCGCCTTTGGGCATTTCTCCTTTGCTTGTTGAGGCGTTTCGATTCCGTGGCCTTAATGATTGTTTTTTTCCATTCTGACGTATTCTAGTTCTTCTGCAAATGTCAGCTGGCCCAAATCCCTTTGCTCTGAACCTGGGTTGCTAATATCAGACTCAGTGTCACTGTGAACTAGGCTAGCGTCCGTTGTGGACAGATTTGAATCGCTTCCTGCATGTTCAGGCGGTCTGGTGACTGTTGGTGCTAGATTTGCCATCATGCCCTTTTGTCTGCGTAGGTTGTCGAACTTTTGTGCAAATGTAAATACTTGCCCTTGTTCATAATCGTTCTTATCCCTCGCAAATTTGAGATATATATATATATATTCACTGAAAAAACCAAAGGTTTCACACACGTTATAGTTAGGAATTAGCATTTAAAAAACCTTGCAAATTCACTGAAAAAACCATAGGTTTCACAAACGTTATAGTTAGCTGGACATTTCTCTCATACAAAACCAATGAAATTCCCCCGTTATAGTTAGTTCAGCTAACTATAACTCGCTCGCCCGCAATGCACTGCTGATGACGTCACATATTACATCACTCATTACATGGTCAGTGACATCACTCATGACATCACTGATGACATCTCAAATGACATCACTGATGACATCACTGATGACATCATCCAGTGAATGTGTGTTTTTCTGAAAATTAAATATGTTTTATATATGTATATCTCAAGGTCGATGGAAGAATAAATGGGTATATGAGTGTCTAAATGGATGATTTGTTTTTGAAAAATTGATTGTGTAACTGACTGATTAAGTGTATCATAGTGAATACATGGCTTAGTGAATAATGTTTAAATATGTAAATATCTGTATCAGTCTCTCACTTTGTGTATAAGTGGTTGCATGGGTTGGTGCGTAGCTACATGGGTGTCTATATAGGTTATTAGTTGGTTTTTTGAGTATCAGTCTGAGTGTCTGCATGGTTCGGTGGGGGGTATTACGTAGTGCATAAGTGCATGAATTTGTGACTCACTGTTTGTATGTGTTGAAGACAGCATGTGTGCAGGACTGTATAGGTGGATGAGTGTGTGCATGGGTGTGTTAGTGAGTGATAGACTGTCTCAATAGTGTCTTTATGAGTAACTACATATGTTTTAAAATAGTTTATGTGACTATTGTTGTATATAAGTGAGTATATGTGAGAGTGAGAGATTGAAAGAGTTCCTGTATGAATAAGTATGTGTTTCTATAAGTGATTGTTTAAAAGACTAAGTATGTGTAAGTTTCCATAGAAGTAAGTGTGTTGGTGTGTGTATAACTGTATATGCAAGTAAATGTATGTTTGATTCTTTATTAGCATGAGTGACTATGTGTGTGAGTAACTCTATGGATGAGTGGCATTGTGTAACAGGATGTATAGGTGTATGAGTACATATGATGAGTGAGTACATGTATGAGTGACTGTATAGGACTGTTGGTGAATGAGTGGATGTGTATGTGGATCTTAGAATTACTGAAGAGGTTGTTGTAACTGGTATTGGTATGTCGATTGTTTTGAAAATTTTAGTCTCTATTTTTGAATGTGTGTATCAAAGGTTATATTAGGGTGAGAGGAGGTCTGCCACTCTATCACAAAGATGATGTCATCAGTGATGTCATGAGTGATGTCATTTGAGATGTCATCAGTGATGTCATGAGTGATGTCACTGACCATGTAATGATTGATGTAATATGTGACGTCATCAGCAGTGCATTGCGGGCGCGCAAGTTATAGTTAGCTGAACTAACTATAACAGGGGAATTTCATTGGTTTTGTATGAGAGAAATGTCCAGCTAACTATAACGTGTGTGAAACCTTTGGTTTTTTCAGTGAATTTGTACGGTTTTTTAAATGCTAATTTTTGAATTATTAAATTAAATATTTTTTCTTTTTTATTAAAATAAAATTCCTATGTATTCATTTATATATTATCTGTATCCTTGTATTTGTTTTTGCTCTTTTTTTTAACTTTCAATTAGGATAAAGTTGAACAGTTTATTTTATTTTTGCAATTAATTTTTCTCCCCTTTTTTTTTTATATAAATTCTTGGGGTGCGCGCTTTGAGCGCGCACCTAGTACGTTTTTGTAAATTTTTTATGAATACCGTCGTACGTTATTTACGTACGCATACATACGTTTTAGTGCGCGCTGGGAGCGCGCACCCAGTACGCATGCGTACGTACGCGTGCGTGCGTGCGTCGTACGCGCTCCACGCGGTTCACTTCCGCATACGCTTAAATTACGCGTGTTTACGTTCGCGTATACGCGTGTGCTACGTATGCGCGTTACGTACGCACATATGACGTATGCGCATGCGCTCTTACGCGTTCGAGCATGCGTAATCACAAGGTGCGCGCTCGGAGCTTGCTCAGTGCGCGCACCTCGGGTTATGTGCATAATAAAACAACACTTCTAATTGATTTTCATTACTTTCAGTTTCTGATTGTTTCAACACCACACCCAATCCCCTCATGGCAAGTCATGTGATCAAGAATCATCACTTTTGATTGGTTTGAAGTACTTTCAGTTCCAGATTCTTCCCAAACCACACCTACTCCCCTCATTATTAGTTCTGATTCCTTTGGAGAAGGAGCTATTCTGTTGTTGAGAGACAATGGCTGAACAGCAACCATCTTCAGACACTGGCCAGGACACTCTTGAGAGGCAGAGGAACAGGAAGCAGAAAGACAGCTTTATATGGCAGTTTTTCACTTTTCCAGAGGGACAAAAAAAGGTAAATGCACCTAAAGTTACTTGTACATTGTGTCAAAAAGTCTTATCACGTGGGAATGCTAACAAGAAGTATTCTTTTAGTATTCACACTATGTTGAGGCATGTTGAAAAAATGCATCCAGTGACTTTTCGTCGAGCTTCTGGAGCAAACCCTCCACCTGCTCAGCCGACGACATCTGCAGCAGCTCAGCCGAGCACATCTTCGGCAGCTCAGGAGAGCACTTCTTCTGCAGTGGTGCCTTTGCCTTCTTCCACACCTCTTGTTGGACCACCTTGTTTGGCGAGGTTGTCCACACGCTGCACTGATTGCGGTCATCTTATTTCTGTGGGTGAGACCAGCCTTGATCTCATTCAGAGAAAATTTGATGCGCATGAGTGCAGTAGGCCATAGATATTTTTTCATATTTCTGTTCCTGTTTCCCTACATTAACTCAAGGGCTCTTTTAAGAGCCACTTAAAAACTAAACCCCCATAAATTTTTTGGGGATTTATTTATTTATTTTTTGGGGGATGTTTTTAAAAAAATTTTTTTTTTTTTTTTTAAATTTAATGTACAAAGAGAGGTGATGAAATGGAAGCATGAAAAGGGAGGATTGAGAAATACAAATATTTTTGACTTATTTTTTTAAAAAATAACTTATTTGGAAAAAATAAATTTTTAAAATTTTGCAAGGGAACAGAATTTCGTTTTTTAATTTTTCTTTCTAGTTCTGCAAAAAAAGAAAAAAAGTATTAATATTCAATCATACATTTCAAAAAGCATTACATGTTTTTACATGTTTTCCAAAGCAATTTTTTGCCCTTTTTTTGCTGTTTTCATAATTTTTTAATTTTCACTTAAAATAGTGAAAACAATTCTATTCATCATTTAACAGCGAGCATTTTTCTGAACCAATACAAAACATGCTTTTTAAAATTTAAACATACAGCCTAGTTTTTAGTGTAGAATGGTTTGAAACAGCCAATGATTTCTTTTTATAAAAAAAACTATGTGTGCCTCCATTTTTCAACTGTCTTTCATTTCATATTGCCTTTCTACTGAAAGATACCTCCTGAGTGCATCCAGATCTCCTTGGAAGATGTTCACAGTGTGGATTGTAGGTCACAGCTATGTCTTCTGGAGTGAAAAATTTGCTGAAAAAAGAGGTATGGTGAGAGACCTTGCTTTGCCAAATGTAGACATTAAATGGATTGGTCAGAGAGGGTTAAAGTGGCACCAATTAATGCCTTTGGTGAAAACCTTTCTACATCTCCCACAGCCTAACCTTATTATTGTGCACTGTGGTGGTAATGACCTAGGCACTTTAACTGGGGTAGGTCTGGAAATGCTTATGAAGGACACCTTTGTGCAATTGATGGCGCTTTTTCCACAAACTGCCTTTGTATATTCTAACATATGCCAAAGACAAAAGTGGAACTGGTCCAACCAATTTTGTCCGCAGATTGACAAAGCAAGGAAGCACGTCAACAAATCTATTTCTGCTTTCCTCAGAGACTATGGTATGGGTTCTATATACCACAACAACTTGCGTTACAACATGCAAGACATTTATAGAGGAGATGGTGTACACTTCACTGATGAAGGGAACAGAGTCTTCCTCTTGAACTTTAGACTCTGCATCGGTACTTACTTGTAGGTACCAAAAAACACACAATAAACACAAGGGCTCTTTTTAGAGCCACCTAATATCTAAACACTTAAATGCGATTTTTTATTATTTTTTTGTTTTTAAAATTTTTTCGGGTGCGCGCTGGGTGCGCGCACTCGGCGATATTTTTTTTCAAAATATAAATCTTTTTTTTGCCCTACAAGGTCCTACTGTGACCCCCTTACAATGCCTAGTGAGTCAATATCTCCCCACTCTGCCCCCTTTTCACGTTCTCCCCCTTTGTTTATCACCCCCTCTTTATGCAAGAGACAAAATGGCGGCCGCCGCTTCCTGATTTCCACCGATTCGAATGTTTACTGACATCTAACAACCAATCAGAAGTGCGCTCGCGCACGGCAGGGTGCGCGCACAGTACTTGCTCAGTGCGCGCACGCTGCGCGCGTATAGATATATATATTGATTTAAATGCTAATTTCTCAGGAAATACTGAACAGATTTACACCAAACCTGCAAAAGGCACTTCATGGACCTTATGGCTACCTCTCTGCCAAATTTCACATAATTCTGTTCAGCCGTTCGGGCTGTAGCTGCGACTAGAGTCCCTATGGAAAAATGCATGGGGAAAACGCGTTTTGGGACCCCCCTTTTTTCTCGGCCCCCGCTTGACGAATCACCCCGAAATGTTCAGGGTAGGAGCTGAGCGGAGCGCCCCATTAGTTTTGAAAATTTTGCGAGGATTTGTCTACCGGCGCCAAAGTTATTCAAAATAGAATTTTGAGATTTCCTATGGAAACCCGGTCCTAACTATAACTACCTACTGGCGACCGCCAGTAGGTAATATATATATATATATATATATATATATATATATATATATATATATATATATATATGCACTGAAAAAACCATAGGTTTCAGAGACGTTATAGTTAGAAATTAGCATTTAAAAAAGCTTTGAAATTCACAGAAAAAAACATAGGTTTCAGGGGTGTTATAATTAGCTGGACATTTCACTAGTACAAAACCATAGAAATTACTCCGTACCCCCACCCCCCCAAGGACGGTGCGTACCCCTACCCCCGTAGGTACGGAGCGTACCCCCACCCCGTAGGTATGGAGCATACCCCCACCCCCATAGGTACAGAGCGGACCCCCACCCCCGTAGGTACGGAGCAGACCCCCACCCCCATAGGTACAGAGGTACGGTCCGCACCGTACCTATGGGGGTGGGGGTACGCTCCGTACCTACGGGGGTGGGTGTCCACTCCATACCTACGAGGTGGGGGTACGCACCGTCCTTACGTATGGTGCATACATACGGGGGCTGGGGGTACGGCGCGTACATACGGGGGCTGGGGGTACGCCGCGTACATATGGGGGGTACGGCGCGTACATACGGGGGCTGGGGGTACGGCACGTACGGGTGCTCCTTCTGCGCGTTGTCCTGATTTCCCGGCAGTGTTTGGCTGCTGTAAAATATAATCCGTGCGGAGTGATGTGGACACCGATCGTACTTGCTGGTTCGTGAAATGCTGCCTGACTCTGTCCGGACGTCACGTCCGCGGTGTCCCGGATCAGAATTGTGGGTATGTGTTTTGTCGGTCGGTGGGTTTTGCGATTCGTACGGAATATGTGAGTGATGGTGTATTGGCTGCATGTGTCATGGTGCATCTCCCAATTTGATTAAAAGAAGGTTCAAACTGTACTTTGTGTGTGGCGCTTCACTTGGAGAGCAACTTCGTTTGGATATATAGTGGCCCGCTACGGCCACGAAGCTGCCCCCCTGCTGACGGTGCATGTCCGGTTGCTCTACGAAAGGGCAACATTTGGGAACGAAGTCACCTTTTTCATCTGGGCATGAGTAAAGCAGCAGAAACGGCGTAACTTGCAATGTGTAACATTTTTTAGGAAAGCACAGAGACAACGGTGAGCAAGGGGGATATTCAATTTCACTTTCCCCAACTACACTTACCAGAATGCTTGATGCTGCACGCCCTGTTGGGCGGTATTATGAACATTTAAATGAATGCGAGATGCAAGGCAGCTGTGCCTTTCCTTTTGAGCCTGCCATTGAAGAAGGGAGATTGTCTCCGGAAACGCGTCTGGCGAAAGGCTACGAGAGACATACTAAGTCTAGTGAGCTGTGGTTCTGCTGTTGCCGATTTGATTAAAAGAAGGTTCAAACTGTACTTCGTGTGTGGCGCTTCACTTGGAGAGCAACTTCGTTTGGATATATATATATCTATATATATTCACTTAAAAAACCATAGGTTTTACACATGTTATAGTTAGCTGGACATTTCACTCGTAAAAAACCAATGAAATTCCCCCGTTATAGTTACTGCAGGCAACTATAACTCACGCGACCGCAATCCTCTGCTGATAAAGTCAGATATTACAACACTGTATTTAGACACTTATTTACCCATGTCTTCTTCCATTAATCTTTAGCTATACATATATTACAAATATTTATTTTTCATAAAGACACATATGTCATCAGTGATGTAATATCTGACTTCATCAGCAGAGGATTGCGGTCGCGTGAGTTATAGTTGCCTGCAGTAACTATAACGGGGGAATTTCATTGGTTTTTTCCGAGTGAAATGTCCAGCTAACTATAACATGTGTGAAACCTATGGTTTTTTAAGTGAATTTGCAAGGTTTTTTAAATGCTAATTTGTAACTATAACGTGTGTGAAACCTATGGTTTTTTCAGTGAATTTGTACGGTTTTTTAAATGCTAAGTTATGTATTTATACATTTTTTTTTTCAGGTTTTTCACCGTGCGCGCACCGTGAAATTTTTTTTAAATCGCGAGGTGCGCACACCCTGCGCGCACGGTGCGCTTCGCGCACCGAGCACCCACGGTAGTGCGTGCCGTGCACGCAGGGTGCGCGCACCTCGCGATTTAAAAATAAAAAAAAAACATTTTTTTCTCCCTTGGGGGTCCTTCTGTGACCCCCTGACCATGGCTAGGGGGTCAGGAACTGTCCACTCTGCCCCCTTTTCACATTCTCCACCTTTTTTTTCACCCCCTCAGACTGCGAGAGACAAAATGGCGGCCGTCACTTCCTGGTTTCGACCGATTCAAATGTTTACCGACATCTAACAACCAATCAGAATTGCGCTAGCGCATGGCAGGGTGCGCGCACGGTGCACGCGTATAGATATTGATATGCTGTTAAATACTATTTTCTCAGGAAATACTGAACAGATTTACACCAGACCTGCAAAAGGCACTTCCTTGACCTTATGGCTACCTCTCTGCCAAATTTCATGTAATTCTGTTCAGCCGTTCGGGCTGTAGCTGTGTCTAAAGGTCCTATGGAAAATAACATGGGGAAAACGCGTTTTGGGACCCCCCTTTTTTCTCGGCCCCCGCTTGACGAATCACCCCGAGACTTTCAGGGTAGGAGCTGAGCGGAGCGCCCCATTAGTTTTGAAAATTTCGCGAGGATTCGTCAACCGGCGCCAAAGTTATTCAAAATAGAATTTTGAGATTTCCTATGGAAACTAGGTTGTAACTATAACTATCTACTGGCGACCGCCAGTAGATAAATATATATATATATATATATATATATATATATATATATATTTATATATTTATATATTTATATCAACAACACCAATTCTACTTCCCCAAAGAAGAGGCACGCACTCCGGTCTGTAAGTATGGGGCTGATTTAATGTTATTTCAGGTCACCCTCGACCCCGCAGAAAAGAGAGACGCGTTTCGCCTGTGCAGCTGTCTTTATCAATGTAAGTAGCACCAACATTTCAAAGATATATATAGCCCTCCCACTCCTTCAAATATGGATAGACATGGTAAAAAGACTAAGTGCAAAATGTCACTGGCAAATCACAGCTAAGATTCACTCAGTGCCAATAATCTAAGTACCAGCTAATGTATAAAAATCTCGGCATAATACATTATTAATATACTTTGCTGAATAATTGTAAACGGATAACTCTTCTACAGTGTGATGACACAGAGAATAGAAATTACATCTGCTCATATTAAATGGAGGTATATATATATATATATATGTGTATATTACCTACTGGCGGTCGCCAGTAGGTAGTTATAGTTAGGACCCCTTTTCCATAGGAAATTCGCAACATTCTATTTTGAATAACTTTGGCGCCGGTCGACGAATCCTCGCGAATTTCTCAAAATAGGTGGGGCGCTCCGCTCCGCTCCTACCCTGAAAGTCTCGGGGGGATTCGTCAAGCGGGGGCTGAGATAAAAGGGGGGTCCCAAAACGCGTTTTTCCCATGCATTTTTCCATAGGACCTTTAGACAGGGCTACAGCCCGAACGGCTGAACAGAATTACTAGAAATTTGGCAGAGAGGTAGTCCCTAGGTCAAGGAAGTGCCTTTTGTAGGTTTGGTGTAAATCTGTTCAGTAGATTCTGAGAAAATAGCCTTTAAATCAATATATATATCTGAGCCAGCTTACGGTACGCTTACCGTAAGCTTACCGTATGCGTACGGTGGCGTGCGCGAGCGCGATTCTGATTGGCTGTTAGATCTTAGTAAACATTCGAATCGGCCGAAACCAGGAAGCGGCGGCCGCCATTTTGTGTGTTTCACTCAGAAAAAAAAGAGTGAAAACAAGAAAAGGGGGCAAGGAGGAGAGTTACAGACCCCCTTACATTTGTGAGGGGGTCAAAGAAGGACAGAAAAGTACAAAGAAAACATTTATTGATTTTTAAAAAAATCACGGGGTACGCGTACGGTAAGCTTACGGTAAGCGTACGGAAGAAAAAAAAAATTAAAAAAGAAATGAAATGCAGATTTAAGAGTTTAGATATTAGGGGGCTCTAAAAAGAGCCGTTGTGTTTATGAAGTGATTTTTTAAGTGGTACCTACAAGTAAGTACCGATGCAGAGTCTAAGGTTCAAGAGGAAGACTCTGTTCCCTTCATCATTGAAGTGCACACCATCTCCTCTATAAATGTCTTGCATGTCATAACGCAAGTTGTTGTGGTAAATGGCACCCATACCATAGTCACGGAGGAAAGCAGAAACAGATTTGTTGACGTGCTTTCTTGCTTTGTCAATTTGCGGACAGAAATGATTGGACCAGTTCCATTTTTGCCTTTGGCATATGTTGGAAAACACAAAGGCAGTTTTAGGGAAAAGTGAAAACAGTTGTGCAAAGGTGTCCTTCATAAGCATTTCCAGACCTACCCCAGTCAAAGTGCCTAGGTCATTGCCACCACAGTGCACTACTATGAGGTCAGGGTGTTGGATTTGCATGAAGGATTTCACCAATGGCATCAATTGGTGCCACTTTAACCCTCTCTGACCAATCCATTTAATGTCTACATTTGGCAAAGCAAGGTCTCTCACCATACCTGTTTTCTCTGCAAACTTTTCACTCCAGAAGACATAGCTGTGCCCTACAATCCACACTGTGAACATCTTCAAAGGAGAACTGGATGCACTCAGGAGGTGTCTTTCAGTAGAATGGCAATATGAAAAGAAAGACAGTTTGGAAATGGAGGCATACATATTTTTTTCAAAACAAAAAGAACTGATTGGCTGTTTCATACCATTCTAGAATAAAAATAGGCTGTATGTGTAAATTAATAGAAGCATGTTTTGTATTGGTACAAAAAAATGTGTTACCAAAGAACAGTACTATGGATTTGCTGTTAGGTTTGAAAAGTCAAGCACTCTTGCTCTGTGGAATTGAAACATTGTGTGGCGAACTTCTGACCTAACTCCACACAGCAGTGTTCCATGAGCTGTTGCTATGGTAGCAGGCAGAAGTCAAGTTGGGGGAAGGGTACTAGGCAGAAGTCAAGTTGGGGGCAGGGTACTTTTGGAAAAGGGTTGGTTTTCAACCAATAGAAATGTGTGATTACATTTGAAAAAAAGGGGGAAGCACTGAGATTTGAAACTTACATGTATATGTGTGGAAAAATAGAGGGAAAGTTTGCCATTATCTGGTTCTGCTGAGAGGAGAGAGGTGTAGAGAACAGAGATCCTGGCTCTGATAATCTGCTGTTTGAGTGCCACATTTCTTAAACAACTAACTAATTTTAAAGGTGAGTTTAGAGTTTGAGAGGGGATGTATATGGTAAATTAAGAAATGAATAATAGAATTGGAATTCCTTTTGTAGAAGTTGTGTTTATTATTTTCTGTTTTGGGAGAAATTTAAATGTGAGGAACATGTAAAATAATATGGACTATTTTTTCATGATAAATTAAGGTGTACTGGTAAAAATAAGGAATACTTTAAGGGTTTGAGGTTGCAGTCAGTAATGCAAATACATTCAGCATCACTAAGGCTGGTTGCCCTTGCTGGAGTGTAGGCAGTCACCGAGGATACACATGGTGGTGGTCTGAAAAAGCAGTTTGGACATGGGCTTTTTAAAAAAATCTAAAAAGTGGATTCATAATGTGTCAGTCTGTAAAAGTGATTTTCACTTGCCAAAAAAAAAGAGCAGTAAGTGTGCATTTAAATTGGCAAAGAAATTTCGTTTTGTGACTAATGTGAAAACATGACTCTGTGTGCAAATAGGAATTACAGGCAGAGATTTATTGCGTTTTGCTCTGGTGATTTCACAGTTGCATTAGTAGGAAAAAGGGGGAGCGATTTTTTGGGGGAAGAAGCAGACTCTTAGCACACACCCAGCTCCTTTCCATGTATAATCATGCACAGTATTTAGAAGCGAGTGGGGTTTTGAGGTTTCAGTCAGTAATGCAAATACATTCAGCATCACTAAGGCTGGTTGCCCTTGCTGGAGTGTAGGCAGTCACCGAGGATACACATGGTGGTGGTCTGAAAAAGCAGTTTGGACATGGGCTTTTTAAAAAAATCTAAAAAGTGGATTCATAATGTGTCAGTCTGTAAAAGTGATTTTCACTTGCCAAAAAAAAAGAGCAGTAAGTGTGCATTTAAATTGGCAAAGAAATTTCGTTTTGTGACTAATGTGAAAACATGACTCTGTGTGCAAATAGGAATTACAGGCAGAGATTTATTGCGTTTTGCTCTGGTGATTTCACAGTTGCATTAGTAGGAAAAAGGGGGAGCGATTTTTTGGGGGAAGAAGCAGACTCTTAGCACACACCCAGCTCCTTTCCATGTATAATCATGCACAGTATTTAGAAGCGAGTGGGGTTTTGAGGTTTCAGTCTGTAATGCAAATACATTCAGCATCACTAAGGCTGGTTGCCCTTGCTGGAGTGTAGGCAGTCACCGAGGATACACATGGTGGTGGTCTGAAAAAGCAGTCTGGACATGTGCAATTAAAAAAATCTAAAAAGTGGATTCATAATGTGTCAGTCTGTAAAAGTGATTTTCACTTGCCAAAAAAAAAGAGCAGTAAGTGTGCATTTAAATTGGCAAAGAAATTTCGTTTTGGGACTAATGTGAAAACATGACTCTGTGTGCAAATAGGAATTACAGGCAGAGATTTATTGCGTTTTGCTCTGGTGATTTCACAGTTGCATTAGTAGGAAAAAGGGGGAGCGATTTTTTGGGGGAAGAAGCAGACTCTTAGCACACACCCAGCTCCTTTCCATGTATAATCATGCACAGTATTTACAAGCGAGTGGGGTTTTGAGGTTTCAGTCTGTAATGCAAATACATTCAGCATCACTAAGGCTGGTTGCCCTTGCTGGAGTGTAGGCAGTCACCGAGGATACACATGGTGGTGGTCTGAAAAAGCAGTCTGGACATGTGCAATTTAAAAAATCTAAAAAGTGGATTCATAATGTGTCAGTCTGTAAAAGTGATTTTCACTTGCCAAAAAATAAGAGCAGTAAGTGTGCATTTAAATTGGCAAAGAAATTTCGTTTTGGGACTAATGTGAAAACATGACTCTGTGTGCAAATAGGAATTACAGGCAGAGATTTATTGCGTTTTGCTCTGGTGATTTCACAGTTGCATTAGTAGGAAAAAGGGGGAGCGATTTTTTGGGGGAAGAAGCAGACTCTTAGCACACACTCAGCTGCTTACCATGTGGAATCATGCACAGTATTTAGAAGCGAGTGGGGTTTTGAGGTTTCAGTCTGTAATGGAAATACATTCAGCATCACTAAGGCTGGTTGCCCTTGCTGGAGTGTAGGCAGTCACCGAGGATACACATGGTGGTGGTCTGAAAAAGCAGTCTGGACATGGGCTTTTTAAAAAAAACTGAAAAGTGGTTTCATAATGTGTCTGTAAAAGTGATTTTAACTTGCCAAAAAAAAAGAGCAGTAAGTGTGCATTCAAATTGGCAAAGAAATTACGTTTTGTGACTATTGTGAAAAGAAATGTAGTAATATATTTAAATAAAATAAAGGAATTTTTTTTTAGTTTTTTTTAGGTATTGCTGAAGAGCAGTGGACAAAATTTAAGATGCCTACAAAATCCAGAGTTCAAAAAACGCACACAAAAAACCTATATTTGAAGACAACTAGAGGACCAAAGTTAGTAGAAGATGCTCATGTTGGGAAAAAGAAAAAATCTTCTGGTAAGCAAAAAAAACAATTTCTAAAAAATATATTCAAAAGAATGAAAAATGTACAAAATGTCTGTACTCGAAAGGATGTTTTCAAAAAAAAAGGAGAGGAAAAAATTGACAATTTAGTTAATGCAAATATACCTTCAGCAACTGAAAAGATTTATATAAATAGAAAAACAGCGTTTAAAGAGATACGTAGAAAAATGTTTCAGAGAAGAGTTATGTCCAATTTGATGAAGGATGTGAAGAAATATAAGAAAAAGACAAAGTTTTATAAAAGAAAAAAAGAAATAGAAGCCATTGCAGCAAAGGCATTAGAATTAAAAAGGAAACTATTCATTTTAATTTTGAATAGGATGCGTACATTAGACAAAATGGTTAATGTACTGAAATCACATAGCAAAAGGAAAAGAGTAGTGAACAGAACAAACTTTTGTAAAGTGTTTTTAGGAAAGTGGATGCATAGTTCAAGTAGTGAACCTTTTTTTAATGAAGAGAGCTATTTTCAAAGTAATAGTTTGCTGCATGCATTTGACACCAGAGGTCGTTCTTACGAAGTAAAAAATGGTTGCATAATGGAGAAGGAGATAATGGTTCCAAGAGATGAGGTACAAGTGATGGCAGATGAGGCTATGGGGAGACGTCCTAAAGCCCCAGTGTACACTTGGAATTGTAGTAGTATTTGCACTGTGCGTCAGGAATCTATTGACAAATTTCGAGAGTTTCTAAGAGAATATAGTAAAAAAAGTATAAAACAGAAGATTAAGGTGCTTCAAAGTCTGGATCCATGCAGAGTGAGAGAGAATACTGGTTTGCAGGGTCATTCTCTGGCTTGTCTATCTAGAAAAGTGTGCAATAGTGTTTTCCATCATTTTAGGATGCTGGCTGTTCATCATACTGAAATGAGAAAGTTTGTGAGACGGTTGTATTTTGCCAAAAGTCCAGCAATAAAGTTAAATGAATTGAATAGGGCTCTGTTCCGAGGAACGGTATCAGATGTAGAGAAGGTTGTTGATGAAATTCAGTTTTGTTACTTTGGTCCTGAACAAAACAGTGCAGAGAAGGACACAGTAAATGAGGAAGAAGTGGAAGAGAATGTAGAACCCTCTGTAAGTAACACATTTAATGATCACATAACAAAATTTGCAATAGTCTCTAATGAAAGACCAAATTTTACTTGTATTTGTTGCCGCAGAACTCATTATAGAAAACAAACTAGGAATGTTGATCTCTACAGAAAGAGTGAAAATGAAGATAATTATAAGTGGATGGATTTTGCCACATATATATTTCTAGAAAATTGTTTTGATTTGGGTGAAGATCAGCGTATTTGTAAATACTGTTACAACAAGTTAGAGGAAAATAGAATGCCGACCAGAGCTGTACATAATAATTTAGAATTGGATGCTATTCCTGCTGAACTTTCTGAATTAAATACATATGAGTCTATACTCATTCAATGTGTTCATCCGTTCCAGACCATAGTACGTATGGAGCCCAAAACTGGTAAATTACCTCCTTCTGATTTACTGAGAGGTTTAAAAGGAAGAGTGGTGTATTTGCCCTTGGATTTGAAAAAAAATATGGAAACTATTGATGCGGATACTTTGGAAACTGAACCATTAGTTATTCTGGTTAATGGTGTACCTACAAAGAATAAGAAGATTTGGCAGGAGCTGGTAGATGTGTGGAAAGTACAAAGAGCAAATTTGTATTTGAAAAGGAATAACAAATGGTATGAATCAATTTATATAGAAGAAGAAGAAGAAGAAGATTTACAAGAAGACACAGAAACACCAACTGGACAAATAGAAAAAGTGGACAAGTCAAAGGAAGAAGAAATTTATGAACATTTTAGCATACATCCTCTTCATTCAAAAGAAGTTATGGGAGATAATATTGATCTCTTTCAGATGAAGAAAGCAAAAGGAACTCCCGTGAGTGTATGGGAGGAGAGCTTGGAAGCTCGATGTTTTCCCCAGCTGTTTCCTAAAGGAAAAGGAGGACGATACGATGAACGTCCAGAACAGATTCCAGCTTCTGAGTATCGGACTACAAGACTATATGCTGAAGATCCCAGATTTCGACAAAGTATTCCTTATTTGTTCCATCTTTTATTTGAAAGCGACTTGTCTGCACTGTCTTATGCAGTAAATCACATTTTAAAAAGTGGAGTACATTTACAAAATGTGTCTGCTAAGGATTTTATGGAGAAAGTGCAGCACCGAGATGATCATTTGGAAACACAACTGATCAATCTGATGGCTTGTCAGCGTGGGACAAATGAATATTGGTACCGACGCCATGGTGAATTAAAATGCATGTTACGGAAGTTAGGAACACCAACATGGTTCGTTACCCTAAGCTGTGCGGAGTACGCTTGGGATGATCTTCTGGATTTTCTACGAGAGGCAAATTCAAACATTAAAAACATCGAATACAAGACAGCAGGAGAACTGTGCTCATTGGATCCGGTTAATGTTTGCAGATATTTCAATCATAGATTTGAGGCTATGATGTCCTTCATCTGCAATAAAAAAAATCCACCTCTTGGAGAAGTAGTAGATTTCTTTTGGAGAAAAGAGTACCAGGCAAGAGGTGCTCCTCATATTCATATGCTGTTGTGGATCAAGGATGCGCCAAAGTTTGGAACAGATACTGATGAAGCAGTGTTATCTTTCATTGAAGAATATGCAACATGTGCTATACCAAAAAGCACAGAAGAGAAAAAGTTAAAGGAGCAAGTTTTACGTTTCCAAAGTCATCGGTGTGGAAAATACTGTTGACGGAAATACAAGAGCAAAGATAAATACTACACTAAATGTCGATTTGGATTTCCTAGACCTGTTCTTTCAAATGGAAGAGTCAACAGTTTTATGTCAGCTGTGAGACACACTATCACAAGAAAATCACCTAAGAATACCTACAACCTAAAAAGAAAAGAAGAATCAAAAAATATAAATGACTACAACCCAGTCATTTTATCCATGTGGAACGCTAACATGGATATACAGTATGTAGCTGACAATTCCATTGCTGTTGCTCGATATGTAACGTCTTACATTACGAAATCAGAAAAAACAGAATTGAAGGAAATGTGGGAAGAGATTTCTCACGAGAAGACTGTCAGTAAGAAGCTGTACAGTTTCAGTTTGAAGATGTTATCGCATCGAGAAATTGGATCCTACGAATGTTCAGATAGGTTATCTTCTGCAAGTCTCTACTCGAAGTCAAGAAGAATAATTTGGGCAAGTTTAGGCCTTGCAGCAATGAGAAATCGGGTACTGAAATCTGTTGGAGAAATTGAATATTTGGCCGAGAATGACCCAGAAAGTACAGATATTTTGAAATCAAACATGTTGGACACATATTATCCCAAGAGAAGTCAACATCTGGAGAACATGTGTCTCTATGAAGTGCTGCAGAACTACATTTATTCACGGAAAGCCGCAGAAGACATCAACAATGGAAAATATAAAGTCGTTGGTGAGGAAGGATGTTTGGTGAAGCAAACAAAAGGAAGTTTGATAAATCACAGGAAGCTGAGTTGCGACACTACTGACAAGAAGGAATTTTACTACTTGGCTCTTTTACAGTTGTTTAAACCATGGCGTACAGAGGATGAACTACTGGGAGAATTTCAAAGCTATGAAGATTCTTTTAATGCTTGCAAAGACAGCATACAATGCAGTACATTCTCAAGTTATCTGCAAATGTTAAATGAAGAAATTGAACAGGAAACTACAATTGCAGCAGAAATAGCTAGAGACAGTTCTCAGGACAGCCAAAGTTCAGGAACACTCAGTCAAGATCCCCTAGGACAACCAATCGTTGAAAATGAAGCATCAATAGCCATGAATGAAGTGGAAACGGCTATGAATCAAGCTCAAGAAGAATTTATAGACTTAGAAAATTTGGAAAGACAACTGAATCAAGAGCAGCAACAAATTTATGAAGAGATCAGAAACAAAATTGATCACGGATTTCTACATGAAAAAAAAGAGTGCTCATGCACATCATTTCATCCAATCAGGATGTATGTAAGCGGACAAGCTGGAACTGGAAAAAGTTTCCTTATAAAAGTCATCAGAAGCTACCTACAGCAAAAAACAGATTCTACTTTGTCTTGTGTGGTTACTGCTCCAACTGGGTTAGCAGCATATAACATAAAAGGAATCACTTTACATCGTTTGCTAATGTTACCAGTGGAGCATGAGAACAAAATACAATACAACAAGCTAACTGGAGAAGCATCCTTGGAAGTTTCAAGAGTATTGAAGAAGATGCAAGTTCTCATTATTGATGAGGTGAGCATGGTATCAAACTTAATGCTTGCCTTTGTGCATTTAAGAATGCAGCAAATTTTGAAGACAGACTATGACATGTTATTTGGTGGAAAACACGTCATAGTTTTTGGAGATCTTTTGCAACTTACTCCAGTTAAAGGACAACCAGTGTTTAATACTGTCACACATGAAGACACGAAGAAGTCATTGGGAAGCATCGGAAATACAAATATTTGGTCCTTCTTTGAGTACAAGGAACTTACTACTAATATGAGGCAAGCAAGCGATGAAGAATATGGAAGTATTCTGAAAGATATCAGAATTGGACTACTCACAGAAGTTGGCAAAAAAGCATTACAGAGTCGGCTGCTACATAATTTATTTCCAAAGGAAGAAATAGTTGCAGAGAAAATATACAAGAACATTGCAGAAAACAAAAGTGTCATCTGCTTAATGCCAACTCTACCTGAATGCTCAATATTTAATGAGGAGCTTTTGAAATTGGAAAAGGAAGAGATCAGGAAATTGGAAGCAGTGGACAAAATTGAGGATGGAAGAATTACTGTCACAGTAACAGGCAAACTGAAAAATAAATTGGATTCACTAGAGAAGAACATCTCCAAAACAGCTGGATTAGAAAAAAATCTATATGTTTGCATGAACTGTAGAGTATTTTTAAGAAGAAATTTGGATGTTGAAAAAGGTTTAGTTAATGGAGCTATGGGAAGAGTTGTGGGTTTTATTAATTATCAGAAAAAAGATGGAATTGAATGTTTAAAAATAAAATTTGATCAGATAGAAGAAGTTAAAGATATTTGTCGTTGTACAGTTCGTTTCATGCTTGTGAAAGACTTATATGTACGTAGGAAGCAGTTTCCGTTTTCTCTAGCATATGCTGTAACTATTCACAAGTCTCAAGGATTGACTGTAGATTGTGCATTTGTGAACATTGGTTCAACTGTGCTCAAAGAAGGTATGGCATATGTTGCTTTGTCACGAGTGAAAACATTATCTGGTTTATTCATGATAGACTTTGATGATTCAAAAGTTAGTGCTGATACAAACTGTGTAAAGGAGTATAATAGATTAAGAAGAAGCTATGCTCCTCATTTAGGTCAGTATCCTGTGTTGGAGAAACGTGTAGTTTCTCGTAAAAGAAAAAATGAGAATATCTGTAATGAAGATTTAGAGAAGAGGAAAAAAAAGAGGAGTGATGTAATTGCAAGCAAAAAGAAAAAGGAAAATGAAGAACAGGTTGTAGGATGTCATTTTGAAAATAGCTCTGGTGTCAACTGCTACGCAAAGGTAGTGCTGAATGTTGCATTTTATCTGGAAAGTTTGCAAGAGCAGATAATAGTAAATCAGGGAAAAAGATTCTGTTCTGAGCTGAGTCTCCTTTTTCAAAAGCTGAGTAAAGATAAAACTCAAATAGAAAGTGCTACTGAAATTAGAAAACTTTTAGATATATGTTCAGGACGAACACAGTTTTCTCAAAATGAACAGCAAGATGCACACGAATTTTTGATGTATTTTCTTCAAGTACTGGAAGAAGAAGGGGTTCCCATTGAAAATGTATTTGGTCTCTCTTATAAATGGGAACATAGTTGTGAAAACTGTTATAATATATGTGGCTCTAATGTTGATAATGAAAGGTTTATTTATTTGACATTGCCAGAGAGCAAAACAGTCACTTTTGCAAAATTAGTTAAAGATGCTAATCATAGCATGAAATGCGGTGAGTGTAAATCTGACATTTTTTCAACATTAATTTTAAAGGAATACGGACAGTATGTAATTTTAATGATGCAACGATGTAGAGCTGATGGTTCAAAATTGGATACTTTAATAAAGAAGTTTACAGGACAGCAATTATCAATTTCAGGAAAAACTTTTGTAACTGTTGCAATAATTTTCCATGATGGACCTACTGTTACTTCTGGACATTACACAGTTTATCTTAAATGTGAAAAAGGCTGGACACTGTGTAATGATTCCCAATTGATTTTCAAACAACGTTTGCCTTTTGATTTAGCAAATTCCTATCTAATCTTCCTGAAACCTAAATTTTAGAGAGACTTGGCAAGATCTGGACAAAATAATTTTACCATTTTACTGGATTACCATTGGAATTTTCAAAAAAAAGATTTTTTAAATTATCATTTGGCCTAATGGAAAGATAACCAATTGTAATGTGGACTTTTTTAATTTTTAATAAAACTTTTAAAAACCAATAATTTAGAGAAAATCGGTAACATCTGCACAATTTAAATTTTGGAATGTTATTGGAGTGCCATTGGAAATTTTTTCAAAAAAGATTTTAAAAATTACTATTTGGCCATGCGGAAAAGTAACCAATTCTATTGTGGACTTAATAAATTATTTAAAAAAATTTCGGGAACCAAAATGTTACAGAGAATCGGTGAGATCTGGACAAATTAAACTTTAGAATTTTATTGGATTACCATTGGAAATTTAATCCCAAAAAATTTTTAAAATTACTATTTGGCCTAAAGGAAATGGAATCAGATATATTGTGGAGTTATTTGAGATATAATATTGTGATTATACTTCTGAAACAAAAATATCAGACGGTATTTTAAAGAAATAAGTATTGTTTTTTGATGATATTTTTTTAGAATATTATGCATTTCTGTAATGTTAAGTTTAAGTGAGAAGAGATTCTGGGCTTTTTTAATACAATCTTTGAGATTGTTATTTTTTTTTTGCCCGCTGTTAAATGATGAATGCAATTGCTTTCACAATTTAAAGTGAAATGCAATATATTCTGAAAACAGCAAAAATAAGGCAAAAATATTTTTGGGTAAATATGTAAATACGTGTACTGTATTTTAAAATGTTTAAAAAATATTAATACTTTTTTCTTTTTTTTCAGATTGATATAGAAAATTTTCGAAAACTAGAACCATTTTTAAAGCAATTTTTTTAAAAAAAACAAATGAATAAATATTTTTTTGAGTGGGTATGGTAAGTCAATAATAATAATTGTAGTGTTTCAAAGTCCTTGTAATGTGATTATTGATTTTTAGTGTTTTTAAAAAAAAAAAAAGAAAATTACGCGCACCGTACGCGTACGGTAAAAAAAAAAAAAAAAAAGTTTTTAAAAACATCTATAAAAAAAAGATGAAAGATAAGGTTGGCTCTTAAAAGAGCCGTTGTGTTCATGCAGGGAGAGAGGAAAGAAAGAATGGGAAAATTAGTCTCTGTGACAAGTGTGCTGATCTATTTTGAGGTTCACTAGGGAAACACTGGTCTCCCTATGACAAATTAGATCATGACAAGAGGCACATCGAATATCAACCCTCAGAAATCGAGGGTTAATTTCCAGAGGGCCAGCAAAAGGAGATGCTCCCCCCACAGATGAAGGGCTCACCTGACCTGCAGAAGAAGGAGTCAGCCCTGCAGATGATGGTCCAGGCTGAGCTGCTGTGGATGTGCTTGGTTGACTTTCTGAAGGGTTACCTCCAAAAAGTCGAGCATGTGTCCTTTTGTGTACATCCTTGAGGTGCCTCATCATGGTATGATTCCCAAAGGAATACTTCCTGTCAGGATTACCTCTTGAAAGTACACGCTGACACAGCTTGCAAGTCACTAAGGGTGCATTTACCTTTAGCTGGCCTTCAGGAAAAGTAAAATAATCCCATACATAAGAGGTCTTTTGTTTCCTCGCTCTCTGCCTCAAGGTAGTGCTGCTAGTGCTAGCCTCACTCTCAGAAGGGCTCTGCTGTTCTGCCATCGTATCACAAAGACAACCCAGCTCCTTCTCCTAAGGGATCACAAGCAGAAATGAGGGGAATGGGTGTGGTGTAGGAGAGTTCTAGAACTGAAAGTAGTTTCAACCAATCAAAAGTTGTGTTTCATGATCACATGACCTACCGTACGCTTACGGTACGCTTACGGTGCGCTTACGGCAAAAGTGCGCATGCGCGTAAAAAAGACACGCGCTTGCGCGCATACGCATAACAGTCACTACCCGACACTTCCGCGTAACGTGCGCGTGTAGCGTACACGCGTACGCGTCCCACGCGGAGTACGCGCGGCTACGCAAATTGCGTAACTATACGCAAACAGCGTAGATAAATTACGGGCGTTGCTTAAACCGTACGCTTACCGTAAGCTTACGGTACGCGTACTAAAAAAAAGGAAAAAATGTACTGCAAAAAATTATAACATGTTTATTTTATGAAATATATTTAAAAAAACATATTAAAGAATTTTAAAAATTTAACCATAGTCTTTATAAAAGGTTAGAACATTAAATTAAAAATATGTTTAAAAAAATAGAAGAAAAAAAAAAATAGCATTTAAAAAACCTTGCAAATTCACTGAAAAAACCATGGGTTTCACACACGTTATAGTTAGGAATTAGCATTTAAAAAACCTTGCTAATTCAATGAAAAAACCATAGGTTTCACACACGTTATAGTTAGGAATTAGCATTTAAAAAACTATAGAAATTCAATGAAAAAACCAAAGGTTTCACACACGTTATAGTTAGCTGGACATTTTACTCGTAAAAAACCATTGAAATTCCCCCGTTATAGTTAGTTAAGCTAACTATAACTCGCGCGCCCGCAATGCACTGCTGATGACGTCACATATTACATCACTCATGACATGGTCAGTGACATCACTCATGACATCACTGATGACATCTCAAATGACATCACTGATGACATCACTGATGACATCATCCCGTGAATGTGTGTTTTTCTGAAAATTAAATATGTTTTATATATGTATATCTCAAGGTCGATGGAAGAATAAATGGGTATATAAGTGTCTAAATGGATGATTTGTTTTTGAAAAATTGATTGTGTAACTGACTGATTAGGTGTATCATAGTGAATACATGGCTTAGTGAGTAATGTTTAAATATGTATATATCTGTATCAGTCTTTCACTTTGTGTATAAGTGGCTGCATGGGTTGGTGAGCAGCTACATGAGTGTTTATATGGGTTATTAGTTGTTTTTTTGAGTATCAGTCTGAGTGTCTGTATGGTTCGGTGGGGGGTATTACGTAGTGCATAGGTGCATGAATGAGTGACTCACTGTTTGTATGTGTTGAAGATAGTATGTATGCAGGACTGCATGGGTGGATGAGTGTGTGTATGGGTGTGTTAGGGAGTGAATGACTGTCTCTACAGTGTCTTTATGAGTAACTACATATGTTTTAAACTAGTATATGTGACTATTGGTGTATATAAGTGAGTATATGTGAGAGTGAGAGATTGAAAGAGTTCCTGTATGAATAAGTATGTGTTTCTATAAGTGATTGTTTAAAAGACTAAGTATGTGTAAGTTTTTGTAGAAGTAAGTGTGGTGGTGTGTGTATAACTATATGCAAGTAAATGGATGTTTTATTCTTTATTAGCATGAGTGACTATGTGTGTGAGTAACTCTACGGATGAGTGGCATTGTGTAACAGGATGTATAGGTGTATGAGTACATATGATGAGTGAGTACATGTATGAGTGACTGTATAGGACTGTTGGTGAATGAGTGGATGTGTATGTGGATCTTAGAATTACTGAAGAGGTTGTTGTAACTGGTATTGGTATGTCCATTGTTTTGAAAAGTTTAGTCTCTATTTATAAATGTGTGTATCAAAGGTTATATTAGGGTGAGAGGAGGTCTGCCACTCTATCACAAGGATGATGTCATCAGTGATGTCATCAGTGATGTCATTTGAGATGTCATCAGTGATGTCATGAGTGATGTCACTGACCATGTCATGAGTGATGTAATATGTGACGTCATCAGCAGTGCAATGCGGGCGCGCGAGTTATAGTTAGCTTAACTAACTATAACGGGGGAATTTCAATGGTTTTTTACGAGTAAAATGTCCAGCTAACTATAACGTGTGTGAAACCTTTGGTTTTTTCATTGAATTTCTATGGTTTTTTAAATGCTAATTCCTAACTATAACGTGTGTGAAACCTATGGTTTTTTCATTGAATATATATATATATATATATATATATATATATATATATATATATATACATACACAT
The DNA here is from genome assembly GCF_964204655.1 of Triturus cristatus. NCBI lineage: Eukaryota > Metazoa > Chordata > Amphibia > Caudata > Salamandridae > Triturus > Triturus cristatus. The sequence goes on from NC_140588.1 coordinate 431,900,363, forward strand.
ACACACACACACACTAAACCAGGCTTAAAATTATGTCAAAATTAGGTGACAGAGCTAAGCAAGCACTTAAGTTAAAAACTAGAACTGGTTGAAATGTAAATTATACCTGTGTAGCTCATGTAATTTCAAGAATTTCGCATTACGCTTGCTACATAAAATTCTTGAAATTACGCCATAAAGACACTTTGGTGCCGATCACGATCCTGCAAAAACCGGGTACGAACCGTCGGACGGAGCACAATCTTCGCCCGACGCTTACCCGGTCTCCAATTTTCACAAACAAGGAATTACGATTCGCACGGGTACACCATTACCGTACGAATCGTAAAAAAGCCCGACCGAACAAAAAAACACCTACCAATGCGATCCGGGAAAGCGCCGACCTGACGTCGGGACGCTCGCAGCCAGCCATTCACGACCCAGGAATCACGATTCGCACCGACGTCACCCCGCACGGTGAATATTTTGCGGCAGCCAAAAACTGCCGGGAAATCAGGACGACGCGAACAAGGACCACCAGTACGCGACGGACAGACGACGACGCGAACAAGGAGGACCAGTACGTGACGGACACAGGACGACGCCACCAAGGAGGACCCGTACGCGACAGGACGACGCGATCAAGGAGGACCCGTACGCGACAGGACGACGCGAGCAAGGAGTACCAGTACGCGACGGACAGACATGGACCCGAACCTACGAGTCATCCCTGCCCTGATAGCAGTACACCTCCTCTACAGGTTACGACGCAGACGCCGCAGAAGGTCAGAATAACTAAGGGAGGGGGGAAAGTGGGGTGGGGTGGGGGTGGCAGGACCAGGGCAGGCCACAAAACAACCACATAAGTCACACACCACACATGGCCTGGACATACCTGACTCCCATGCCCTGGTCACCACGAGGGGGTGGGGGCGTGTCCTGATAAGCCAGCGACCGCCACAACGGAAGTCCGTCACCACGCGAACCGGCAACACAACCAGACAGGTACGTCCCGTACCCACGCCTGAAGAGCGTGGGTACGAGTCGGACCACGCCCACACACGTCACCCCAACAATGGCGGTACGGATCGCACCCACGTGGCAAAGGCCTGGGTACGGGCCGCACAAACATCACATAGCGTGGGGACGGATATGTACGGACCCTACCCCCACCCCGTATGCAAGGAGCGTACCCCCCAGCCCAACAGTGTAAGTACGACCCGTACCCCCACCCGCGTATGCATGGAGCGTACCCCCCATGCCAACAGTGCAAGTACGACGCGAACCCTCACCCGCGTATGCAAGGAGCGTACCCCCCAGCCCAACAGTGTAAGTACGACCCGTACCCCCACCCGCGCATGCAAGGAGCGTACCCCCCAGCCCAACAGTGCAAGTACGACCCGTACCCCCACCCGCGAATGCAAGGAGCGTACCCCCCAGCCCAACAGCGTAAGTACGACCCGTACCCTCACCCGCGTATGCAAGGAGCGTACCCCCCATGCCAACAGTGTAAGTACGACTCGAACCCCCACCCGCGGACTCACGGACCGTACCCCCACCCCAACAGTGTAAGTTCGACCCGTACCCTCACCCGCGTATGCATGGAGCGTACCCCCCATGCCAACAGTGTAAGTACGACTCGAACCCCCACCCGCGGACTCACGGACCGTACCCCCACCCCAACAGTGTAAGTACGACCCGTACCCCCACCCGTGAATGCAAGGAGCGTACCCCCCAGCCCAACAGTGTAAGTACGACCCGTACCCCCACCCGCGAATGCAAGGAGCGTACCCCCCAGCCCAACAGCGTAAGTACGACCCGTACCCCCACCCGCGAATGCAAGGAGCGTACCCCCCAGCCCAACAGTGTAAGTACGACCCGTACCCCCACCCGCGTATGCAAGGAGCATACCCCCCATGCCAACAGTGTAAGTACGACCCGTACCCCCACCCGCGAATGCAAGGAGCGTACCCCCCAGCCCAACAGTGTAAGTACGACCCGTACCCCCACCCGCATATGCAAGGAGCGTACCCCCCATGCCAACAGTGTAAGTACGACCCGTACCCCCACCCGCGGACGTACGGAGCGTACCCCCACCCCAACAGTGTAAGTTCGACCCGTACCCTCACCCGCGTATGCATGGAGCGTACACCCACCACACCAGTGTAAGTAGACTCGTACCCTCACCTCGAATGCATTGAGCGTACCCCCACCGTGTATGTGCCAAGCGTACATATCCTGAAATCGGAGGTGTGTGTGCAGAGTCCACCCAGCAGTGCCCTGAGACAGGAGGGGTGGTTGCCTATCACTCCCAGCAGTGCCCTGAGACAGGAGGGGTGGGTGTGGAGTCCTCCCAGCAGTGCCCTGAGACAGGAGGGGTGGGTGTGGAGTCCTCCCAGCAGTGCCCTGCGACAGGAGGGGTGTGTGCAGAGTCCTCCCAGCAGTGCCCTGAGACAGGAGGGGTGGGTGCCTATCACTCCCAGCAGTGCCCTGAGACAGGAGGGGTGTGTGTAGAGTCCTCCCAGCAGTGCCCTGAGACAGGAGGGGTGGGGGCCTATCACTCCCAGCAGTGCCCTGAGACAGGAGGGGTGGGTGTGGAGTCCTCCCAGCTGTGCCCAGAGACAGGAGGGGTGGGTGCAGAGTCCTCCCAGCAGTGCCCTGAGACAGGAGGGGTGGGTGCCTATCACTCCCAGCAGTGCCCTGAGACAGGAGGGGTGGGTGTGGAGTCCTCCCAGCAGTGCCCTGAGACAGGAGGGGTGGGTGTGGAGTCCTCCCAGCAGTGCCCTGCGACAGGAGGGGTGTGTGCAGAGTCCTCCCAGCAGTGCCCTGAGACAGGAGGGGTGGGTGCCTATCACTCCCAGCAGTGCCCTGAGACAGGAGGGATGTGTGTAGAGTCCTCCCAGCAGTGCCCTGAGACAGGAGGGGTGGGTGCAGAGTCCTCCCAGCAGTGCCCTGAGACAGGAGGGGTGGGTGCCTATCACTCCCAGCAGTGCCCTGCGACAGGAGGGGTGTGTGCAGAGTCCTCCCAGCAGTGCCCTGAGACAGGAGGGGTGGGTGCCTATCACTCCCAGCAGTGCCCTGAGACAGGAGGGGTGTGTGTAGAGTCCTCCCAGCAGTGCCCTGAGACAGGAGGGGTGGGTGCAGAGTCCTCCCAGCAGTGCCCTGAGACAGGAGGGGTGGGTGCCTATCACTCCCAGCAGTGCCCTGAGACAGGAGGGGTGGGTGTGGAGTCCACCCAGCAGTGCCCTGAGACAGGAGGGGTGGGTGTGGAGTCCTCCCAGCAGTGCCCTGCGACAGGAGGGGTGTGTGCAGAGTCCTCCCAGCAGTGCCCTGAGACAGGAGGGGTGGGTGCCTATCACTCCCAGCAGTGCCCTGAGACAGGAGGGGTGTGTGTAGAGTCCTCCCAGCAGTGCCCTGAGACAGGAGGGGTGGGGGCCTATCACTCCCAGCAGTGCCCTGAGACAGGAGGGGTGGGTGTGGAGTCCTCCCAGCTGTGCCCAGAGACAGGAGGGGTGGGTGCAGAGTCCTCCCAGCAGTGCCCTGAGACAGGAGGGGTGGGTGCCTAACACTCCCAGCAGTGCCCTGAGACAGGAGGGGTGTGTGCAGAGTCCTCCCAGCAGTGCCCTGAGACAGGCGGGGTGGGTGTGGAGTCCTCCCAGCTGGGCCCTGAGACAGGAGGGGTGTAACACATGTGTGTGAGGCCAGAATTATCCACATGCATACTGGCTACAAGGGAACATGTCCCCATGAACTCATGTCAACAGACTCCACACACAAGTACAGTGATCATCAAGGATGCCACGATTGTTGCAGGTGGAGACATGGCCCTGCATGCATGGCCAAAGTAGAAGGGCTCCGTCACACACAGCTCATGTAGACACAGCTCTGCGCTAAACATTGGGAACACCCTGCAGGGAAGAAAGCTGGGTACACAGAGGAAGGAATACACCCTGGGACAAGTGCACCACGCAGTAACTGCTTACATGAACAAAGAAAGTTAGCCAACACCTTGTGATGGCACACAGATCCCAGGGTCCCACCAATGAGCAGTACACTACTACATATCCCACACACCCAAACCCTTACACACCACCCAAAACCATGTAGCAGCCCCACCAACACCAATACCAGCATAGCAGTAGTGTGATAATGAAAACAAAATTAAGCTTTATTCAGCATGAGCACAATGTCCGTGGATCGCAGGCAGTTCAATCTTCACAAAGCCCATAGGGCAGTCAATGATTCTCAGCTGGATGGGGGACACAGTGGGATGCGTGTCCCCTACCTTGCCTGCACAGTCAAATGGCATCGTCTTCCACACTGGTGAGGGCATCATGGGGGGGGGAAGCAACAGGCACCGCAGGGACATCAGGGCAAAGGGGCGGCGTTGTGGGTGCAGGGATGGAGGACTCCACCACAGGGGGTGGGTCAGTGCCAAAGGCGGAGGCCAGGATGGCACTACACACCTTTGCAAGGTCCTCCAGGGAGTCCCCTGCACCCGAAGGGACCTCAGGCCCCAAGGACGGGGGGGGTCAGAGGGATGGGTCGCAGCGCCACCGGGGGAGGGTGGAGACAGGGGGGGAGACTCAACCACCCTGACCGGGGACCTCCTCGACCGCTTGCGTGGTGGTGTAACTGTGGGGCTCAGGGACAGAGCGGCCATGAAGGAGTCCTTGGGGGAGATGTGGCCAGGAGAGCTGAGGGGAGGGGATTTGGAGGGAGTGGACTGGGTGGAATGCGGACTCCCACTATGGCTGCGTGTCACACGTTTGCCCCCCGACCCAGTGGGTGTGCCTACCTCACCCTGTGTGTGCGTGTCAGGAGGAGTGCGGTGGACCTTCCCTGCTGGTGTGGTGCCCGTGTCCGTTGATGTGGGTGCATGCCGACGTCTGGATGTACGTGGGACAGGCATGGGAGTGGGAAGTGTGGATGGGGCAGGGGTAGGTGGGGGGAGGTCGCGCTGCAGGAGACCCACTGCTGCAGTCAGTGTGGAGTCGATGGACCTCAGCAAGTTGCGTTGGTCAGCCTGCGATGAATGAATGCCCTCCAAGAAAGCCTCGATGTTGGTGAGGGTTTTGCCGTGGGCATGGAGGACATTAAGGATCGCAGCCTGACCAACCTGCAGTTGCCGCTGGATGTCCACAGACTCTGCATTGGCGGCAGCAGTGGAGACAGGGGCAGGGGGTGCGGTGCCTGGCAGGAAGGAGACATGCTGTGACCGGGCACGCTGGGAAGGGACACGAGCAAGTGGGAGGCGGCTGGTGGGAACTGAGGGGGCGGTGCGAGGTGTTGTTCCGCTGTCAGCTGCTGGTGCAGCCACCGCCCACTCGGAGACATCCTCCTCGGACCTGTCAGCTTCGTATTCTGACGTGCCAGTCGACAGGTCCTCGGCCGCACTATCCTCCACCTCTGTCCCACTCGATGTGCCAGCCCCGATGTCACGGCTGGCACTGGTGCTCGGTCCCTCCGCCTTGCCTGTGTCCATGTCTCCCTCTGTGTCCCCCGACGATGCTGTGGGCAGGGTGGAGAGACATAAATTAATCAGACAGCTGTACACATCAGTCACATGAGTACAATCGACATAGGTAACACTGCATAGCCTGAAAAGGAAGATCCCTAACATCTACTAAACAAGGTACCGATGTAGGGCATGAAACACACAGTTGGTTGAGCCACCATGCCACTGAAATACCATGGAGAGCATGAGACAATAGCTAAACACAGGAAACGGAGTCTGACAGAGCACCCAGGCCCTGGGGACAATCCAGCACTGCATCTGCACCACACAGCGTTGGCGAAAATACCGATGACCAGGGACCATATCCATGAACTTGAGACACATGCTGCATAGGTAATGCTGAAAACATGCCCAACATGACACGGTCACTGCACATTGCGTGTGTGTCCAGACACATCACACACTGCCCAGACCCAGCAAGTAGAAATCAGGATTTGACATATAGGCATTGCCCGCACCAACAAGACCCTACACGAGGCAAATTGTTGAGACACAGGTGGCACCAACATCTCATAGTCTGGCTGATACACACAGGGGCAGGCAAAAAGCAAGAGTGTACGCCAAACAGCCAAGGTGCGCCTGTACAAATAATGAGGTACCAGTGCCCATCCTCAGATGAGTATAACAAGATACACAGGCACTGGCAACTGTGAGTATGAAGAAGGACAATCAGGTCAGGCTGCACAGTGGACACCTGTACAAAATAGCACGTCTATATACATGGTGACAGGGGACAATGGCACAGAGCACAACCTACGCTGTAGACACTGAGATTGTCCACGTTTATGATGACACATACACCACTGAGGAAAAGGTGCCCCAGGGGACAGTAGTGGGCACGCAACTACATGCTACTGAATGTTAATGACTGCAACACACGTCACCATCCCTGCACTATGTGTATCGCACACTCATGCACATCATGTCACAGGCCACTACATAGGACATGCGCGCTGTAAGGCATTACACATGAGAGACCAACTCCCATGTCTGGAGTCAGCATCAGTGCCAACTGACATGGAACCCACATGCAGTGAACTTGACAGTGCACAGGCAAGGTCCCACAACCTGTTACACACCACCCCCACACATGATGCTACAGTCATTGTTCTCGTGGACAAAGCGCCAGCCTACATCACCTTGTGAAGGAGTGACTACACACAGACCAGGGAACACATTGCAAGGAGGGGAAGGGTGGCAGGGGCACAGCGCTATACTGGGGCAAACAGGATCAGCACAGCACCTTTAAACCCTGCCAGTGAATTCATGCTACTGTGCCCGTACAAATGCCGGTGACACACAACAAACACACATGTACCTACCCCCTTCCGGCTGCTGCATCGCCTGTAAGCGCCTCTCCAGGTCTGGAAAGACCACCGGCAGCACACGCCTGTGGAGGTGGCTCAGACGGCGGCGGCCGCGGTTCTTGTGGCTCTCAGGTGAGTCCCCCAGCAGGAGCCGCGCAATCCTCCGCGTCCAGCACCGGATATCCTGCCAGCGTTTTCTCACCTGGGGCAGGCTCCGCCTCCGACCATCCACACCCCTCACGGCACTGACGGCGGTCAGCCAGATCTGCTCCTTGGCAGTGGCGCCTACCTGTGAGGAGGAACAAGTGACACCACATCAATACACCAGCCACATGTCACAGAGAGACATATGGGTACAAATTAGCTGGTTACAACAAGGCATGTCATGCAGCCAACGCATTGCACCTTTGTCATAGGGACATCATCCCCTGGTGAGGGAAAAAGCTGTACGTGCCACAGTGGGTACACAGGTGGAATGATGGCAATGTCACAATCAATGATCAAGGCTCACACTGTGCATCACACCCACCCCTCCTGTCTCAGGGCACTTCTGTGAGTGATAGGCCCCCACCCCTCCTGTCTCAGGGCACTGCTGTGAGTGATAGGCCCCCACCCCTCCTGTCTCAGGGCACTGCTGTGAGTGATAGGCCCCCACCCCTCCTGTCTCAGGGCACTGCTGTGAGTGATAGGCCCCCACCCCTCCTGTCTCAGGGCACTGCTGTGAGTGATAGGCCCCCACCCCTCCTGTCTCAGGGCACTGCTGTGAGTGATGGGCCCCCACCCCTCCTGTCTCAGGGCACTGCTGGGAGTGATAGGCCCCCACCCCTCCTGTCTCAGGGCACTGCTGGGAGACATCAGGCACCCCCCCCCTGGGACCCCCCCGACAGTACATGGCATGTGTGTTACACCTGGACGCAATGGCAGAAGTCACAGTCACAACATAGGGACAGTCTGTGGCAGTGGCCTATGCACTCACCTGATACCCTGGTCGCCCATACAGCATGGAGTACTGTGGGAGGATCACATCCAGCAGAGCCATGTTCTCCTCCAGGGTGAATGGCTGTGTCCTCTCCACAGCCCTTGACATGGTTCCAGGGAATCAGTAGCAGCAGCTGGGTCGACGAATGCAAAGATGTGCAGGCAAGTGCTCCCTCATGGGACCTGGCTGCCTTATATGTGCCCTTCTGCCCAGTCTCATGCACAGGAGTACAGAGTGATTGGTCACTCACATTTGCATCCTATGTTTCCACCAATCCCTTCAAACCTAGCAGTCTGTGGGTTCTCTATCGGTTTCATTCTCCTGCATGATGTCAGCCCCACAAACACATTGCAACAAAGTAGAAGAATTCCAACTGACTTCTGCTGTGCACCTTCCAGAACAATTTCGAATTTTGAACTTGGTCTCCATGACAACCAGCATGCATGTAGGCCTTAATACTTGTCCCCTATGTAATTAGGAGCATCACACACAGGTACGGTGCGTTTCGGGGCCCTAGGGCACCCCAAATGCATGGCAACGGCCCGTACATGCATGCCTACGCTCTCCATCACTATGGGTCTGCACGCGTATGCGTACTCGTAGTGGTACGGGCCGTACACTCGCATGTACGCTCACTATCACTAGGAGTACGCATACGCGTGCAGACCCATAGTGATAGTGAGCGTACATGCGAGTGTACGGTCCGTACCACTACGGGTACGCATACGCGTGCAGACCCATAGTGATAGGGCCGTACACACGCATCTACGCTCACTATCACTATGGGTCTGCACGCGTATGCGTACCCGTAGTGGTACGGACCGTACACACGCATCTACGCTCTCTATCACTATGGGTCTGCACGCGTATGCGTACTCGTAGTGGTACGGACCGTACACACGCATCTACGCTCTCTATCACTATGGGTCTGCACGCGTATGCGTACCCGTAGTGGTACGGACCGTACACACGCATCTACGCTCTCTATCACTATGGGTCTGCACGCGTATGCGTACTCGTAGTGGTACGGGCCGTACACTCGCATGTACGCTCACTATCACTAGGAGTACGCATACGCGTGCAGACCCATAGTGATAGTGAGCGTAGATGCGAGTGTACGGTCCGTACCACTACGGGTACGCATACGCGTGCAGACCCATAGTGATAGTGAGCGTACATGCGAGTGTACGGTCCGTACCACTACGGGTACGCATACGCGTGCAGACCCATAGTGATAGGGCCGTACACACGCATCTACGCTCACTATCACTATGGGTCTGCACGTGTATGCGTACCCGTAGTGGTACGGACCGTACACACGCATCTACGCTCTCTATCACTATGGGTCTGCACGCGTATGCGTACCCGTAGTGCTACGGACCGTACAAATGCCTGTACGCTCGCCATCACGATGGGTACACATACGGCAGCACGCCCACAGTGATTTGGGAACATGCACAGGCCCTCTCAGCAGCAGTACGGCGGTTTTTACACATCACTGTGGTGATAGGCGACACACATGTAGGAATAGGGCGGACATACTTGTCCATGGATGGACATACTTGTCCAGGAATGGACATCAAGGCATCGTCTGTGCATTACTACATGTGTGGGGCACAGGTGTCACAGGCTGTGATGTGGAACATGCCTCCTGAGTGGAGAAGGCACCAGATGTATGATGAGATGTGTACATGTGTACTGTGTGAGGGTGCAATGTGTGCCAGGCATGCCCTTGACTCCTTTGACATGTGTGCATGTGGGACTGCGCACTTGGGGTGAGCGTCACTGGCATGGCACGGACACCAACACACGGAAGTGTCCCATGATGCCCGGTACAGGGGTCATGACACATGACTTGTCACTACCCACAGTGCACAATGTGACTATGTCATATATGTGTCCGGGATTTACATCAGGTTGATGTTGTAGCACCCTCAAAAGCTGCAGCCGTTGCAGCAACCAACATGTGGCTGTGTGTAGATTGTCATTGCACACTGTTCCCAACACCATGCCACATGTGTTATCGGATGTGAGGTGCACATGTATGCATGGGACACGGAGTAGCGTGACAAGGCCATGTCAGCAAACTCACAAGGAATGTGTGGTGAGTCATGACATGTGCACCTTCATGGCAAGGTGTGTGGGCTGGACTAGTGTAATGTCATGTGACCTGTGGCTCCAGTGTTCCGCAACCAGTCTCTGCAATCGGCATCACACTTCTGCTGATGTGTGGGTGTATGTCACTCCTGTCTTGCGTCGGGCAGTGCACTTGCACTGGGACACAGCTATTTCCATGGCGTGGCATGGGGAGGTTCTCAATCACCGTGTGTAGCTGGGTCTTGGAAGGAGTGTCACCTTGCATCCATACGTGTCCTGGGCATGTGGCACATGCCTGACTCCCTATGTGGCATGTGTGTATTGCCAGATTTACATGTGCTCAGTAGACATGAGTTGTTCTCGTAGTGCACTCACTCTTCCTTGTCACTTCCAAATTACTGCAGAGCGCCTCCTGTTGCCCGAAGAATTCCAGACTTGGCTACCATGCAGGAGAATGACAGGATCCGGCTCTACCGCTTCACCCAACCGTTGATTCTGGAGCTGACGGCGAGACTGGAACCACACCTGCAACCGCAGCACAGGTATCCTACGGCACTGACACCCCAGCTGAAGGTAATGGCTGCCCTACATTTTCTGGCCACGGGTACCTTCCAAAATACCATAGCTCATGTTGGTGGCATGTCCCAGAGCATGTTCAGCGGTGTGCTGCATGATTTCTTGGAGGCCATGTTGATTCACCTGGATGACTTCATCAAGTTCCCAACCCCTGAACAGATGACTGAGGTCAAGCGTGGATTCTATGCCCTGGGAGGGATGCCCCATGTCATTGGGTCCATAGATGGGACACATGTAGGTTTGGTACCACCACACGCACGGGAGGTGGCGTACCGCAATCGGAAGCACTACCACTCCATCAATGCCCTTGTGGTGTGTCTGTCCAATATGGTGATTTCACATGTCTGTGCTCGTTTCCCAGGATCAGCACACGATGCCTACATCATGAGGCGTAGCGGGATGCCTGATATGATGATGCAGCTGCGCAACGAACGGGCATGTGTTGTTGGTGGGTACAGTCTGTCTGTCCTGTATTCTGTATAGCCGACCAGCACGACCGCTACACCAGTTCTAACGATGTCCATGTGCTTCCCATGTAGGGGACGCTGGCTATCCCAACATGCCTTGGCTGCTGACACCTCTCCGCAACCCCATCACGCCGGCCCAGCTCCGCTATAACACCGCCCATGGCCGGACAAGGCGAGTGATAGAGAGGACGTTTGGCATGCTGAAGAGCCGATTCCGGTGCCTCCACAAGACCGGCGGTGCACTCCCTTATGCCCCGGCGAAGGTCTGCAAGATCTTCATGGTCTGCTGCATGCTGCACAACATGGCAGTTGAAAGAGCTGTGCCACTCATCCTGAATCAACATGACGAGGACCATCCACCCGTGGAGGACGAAGGGCTTGGCAATGGGGCTAGTGATGTGGAGGATGTGGAGCCGCAAGAGGACATCCGGACTCGGCTCATACGCGACTTCTTTGCTTAGTGGTGAGTACCAGGGTCTGAGTGTGCACGCATTGGTCCCCGTGTGGCATGCGTTGTGATGTGTGTCTCCACCTGCATGTATGGCACGTGGGTCAGAGGTGTGTGTGGGTGTGTCACTGGAGTGATGGTGGCAGTGATGGTAGTATTTCCCCAGTCATAATTGTGACCTAGCATGTTGTCATCCATACATGTGTCGAGTAACTGCACATGCAAGTGGCTGTGCTTTTTGTGGCTGACTTCTTGTGTGTCTCTCTTCCCCAGGTACCTGCGCATGCCGTTTGCTGGTTGCATTGTTGTGGCACTGCTATTCCTCATGGACATGACATCGTGGGCTGACTCAGCGTTACAGGCACGGACACGTTTGGAAGTCTCCATGGGGTAAGGGATGCATCTGGGGTGTATTGGGTGTGGCAGTTGTTCACGATGTGTGCACACTGGCCCGGTCGGGGTTTGGTTCCTCTGCAGACATGTGGCATCCCCATGGGACACGACATGCAGCTGGGTACACCTGAATAGATGGGCTGCCTGGTTGTCAGTCATCAGTGATGGGATAGTGGATTGTGATGATGGCATCAATGTGTGTGACACTGCCCTCGGACACATACGGTTAACATTGTCTTGACATGGCGTGGGACTTCCACATCAGCGGATGTATGGTGTATGGCAGGCTCTCCGTGAGCAGCTGTGGGTGTTTAGCTGTTAGCCGACGCTTGTGTGCCAGTTCCATGGCTATCACGCATTTGTGCTGCAGAAGGGGGGTGCCAGTGTTGGAGCCACATGTTACTCCACATGATGTGTTCATGTGTACTTCAAGTTGCCTCTGCAATCCCAAAAACATGACTAATAAAGGTGTCCCTATGCCTCCAAGGTGCCTCTTCTCAGTCAATGCTGGTGTGTTGGCACGGTGCATCCTGCATGTCTGGCATGGTATTCCCTGATTGTGGCTCTGTGTCAATGTGTCGAGTGGCAAGATGCAAGCTGTGTGTGTGTGCTGAGACTGTGTATTGGGCATGATGTCCATGACTGTGTGGGTATTGTGACATGTGCCATCCCCATGCATCCAACGTTGTCCATGACCCCATTCTCTGCATCCACCGGACTCAAGCTTGCAGGACATGGTTCTGCCACCTGTCTACACATACCTGGGTGCCCCCCAGGACACGGGCCAGGATCCCTGACCTCTGCGCATGACTGTTGCTGTACTCAATGTGTCTGTCAGCACGGTTGTTCGGCCACCCCCTCAGCTGGTTCTGCCCATCACGGGTGTGTATGGTGCTCCATGTCTGTCTTGCCTAATAAACTGTGACCCATGTGTCCTGTGCCAGACTCAGGCCCCAGGGTGTGGATGGTTGAAGTGAACAGATGACTCAGGCATGTTTAGACTGTACAAGACACATGTTAGGTAATAATGCTACCAGCAGGCATCTACTCTTAATAGTGTGATTTATTATTGGGGGGGGGGGACAAAGTGAGGGGCATTCCGGGATTAGGGAATCCAAAGTTCAGTAGGGGAGTTGGTGTCCTTGCCATTGGAAATCCTCAGAGTCCATGCCACAGTCTTTGTCAACATTGGTCAGCCAGTGACCAGCAGGGCCATGTGGCAGAGAATGTCTCTTGATGCTGTGATGCTGTTGCTCCAGTGGGCCAGGTGCCAGGCCAGGTGTCCTGGGAGATGGTGATGTAGCAGCCACCCTCACGGTCCTTTCCGTGGACGACCCGGCTTCCTGCGGGGAACCTCAGCAGCAGGCCGTGACGACGTCTGGGATGCTCCGTCGGATGTTTCCTCCTCCTCCTCATGATCCCTCCCTGTGGGTGGTGATGTTCTCCGCCTTCTGGCACAGGGAGGGTCAGCCATGGCGTCGGCCATCCGACGGAGTTCAGCGTGAATCCCCTGGGACGCCGTCACTTGCTCAGCCTGTCTGTCCTCCATCCTCCGTTGGTGTAGCTGTAGACAGGCTATTAGCTCCGCATGTTGCTGGGCCTGCTGGACCTTGATCCCCTCGAGGACGGACACAACCTGGGCCATGCCCGTGGTGTCCTGCCGGTATGAGTCCAGGATGTTACGGACATGGGAAAATACCGGATCCCCAGCCAACTGGTCAGGCTCGCACCTCCGCCGTCCTCCACTCCCACCACCCCTGCCCACTTGCGTCTGGCCTGCACTTGTGGGAACATCGGGTCTCCGGGACCCCTGAGGGGTGGCATTGGCGTTGTCGCCTGCCTCCTCCTGGGTGCCCGGGACACCGTGTCCCTCCTGGCGAGCCTGGCTGCATTGTGGTGTTGGGGCAGGGATCCTGGGTGTCTCCTGGGATGTGGCAGGAGTGGGGGTGGTGGTTGGCACGGTTGTACCTGACGCAGGTGCTGCAGGTGGTTGGACACCAGAGGGGCCAGGTCGGTCGGGGTCGTCCGCAGAGTGGTGAGAGTGGTCGCTGCCGGTGGGATCGGTCTCCTGCAGATCCGGGTCCTGTGAGTGTTCCCCCCCAGTGTTGGGGGGTGCAGCACGACGTTGACCTGTGTGTGAGAGAGAAAATGTTAATTTTGATCCATGCAACATCCATGTTTCATCCGTTACAAAGTTGGCACATTTCCTCTTGGAATTAGGATCTGTCTTGCATTCCACTCACAGTGCACTTGTGCATGGGTGTGTCCCTTGGGCACCAATTTGGCCCCTTTAACTATGTGTGGCACAGTCTTACTTGCTGCGTCAAGTGTGACTGCAGTCAGCAGTGGAGTGTGCATGTGTGGCGAGCCATGCATTTGCGCCTTCCTTGTAGCACTGTACATGTGCACATGGAGTGGATCCACACACTTATATGATGCAGGTGGCTGTCCTTGTGCTCGTGTACAGGTTGTGACATGGCCCTGCGTTTTGCCATGATGAAGAGGGGGGGTTCTGGCACTGGCCACCCTTGTCTACATGCACGCAGTCCACCTGCTGACGAGCAGACATTCCCACACACCAAAGGACTGATTTGCTCTCCCTGTGTCTCCCTCCTTCTCTGTCCCCCTCTCCCTCCCTCTCTGTCCCCCTCTCCCTCCCTCTGTGTGTCAGCCTCCTCCCTCTGTCCATCTTCCTGTGTCTCCCTCCCTCTCTGTCCCCCTCTCCCTCCCTCTCTGTCCCCCTCTCCCTCCATCTCTGTCCCCCTCTCCCTCCCTCTCTGTCCCCCTCTCCCTCCATCTCTGTCCCCCTCTCCCTCCCTCTCTGTCCCCCTCTCCCTCCCTCTGTCCCCCTCTCCCTCCCTCTCTGTCCCCCTCTCCCTCCCTCCGTGTGTCACCCTCTGTCACCTTGGCCCAGCTTCCTGGGCACACACTGTTGGCAGATCTTTGAGTGGCCCTTGGCCTGTTGATGTGAGTTTGTTTCTGATCTCCAGGCACCCATTTTGTCAGCTGTGTGTCTGTGCGCTGCTGCTGTGGTGGTGTGTGCTGCCACTCTTTCACAATGTTGGCTGTTCATTAGCTGCTGTCATGTGCAAAACAGTGCCTTCACCCCCATGTGTTGATGCAAGGCGTCCGCCATTTGCTGGCAAGTCATTCCTGTGTTGGGACACAGTGTTTGTCTGGCTGTGACCTAGGCCATATGGGCAGAGGGCATTGTTGTCTGCTTTGGAGTCGCACTATGTGATTTTTGGTGCCCAGCCTCCCGCCATCCGGGTTACCGTGTCATGTGTTGTTGTCTTCTGTGGCCTGTGACTTGACATTGTCCAGCTGGGTGCATGGGGCATGGTGGCAGCAGTGGCATGTGCCTGCTCATGGAGTGTGGTTGAGTCATGCTATGGCTTGTGGTGGTTGCGTGCCTGTTAGTAATTTTGGTTGTGGTTGCAGTTCCCCCCATGTGAGGTGCGTTGTTTGTGTACTCACCCGGGTCTCGGAGTCCTTCTACTCCTTCAACTGCCTCCACCGGCAGTATGGCCATCACCCTCTCCTCCCAGGGATGGTACTGTACGGGTCTGCGGGAGGGCCCTCCTCCGGTGGCGTTGGCCTGGTCGTGTTCCTCCTGCCTCTTGGCTCTGACCCTCCTCTGCAGATCGTACCACCTGTTCTGGCAATCCTGCTTGGTCCTCCTGGTGTCCGCAACGGCATTCACAGCATCGACGATGGTCTGCCACATGGCTGTTTTGGCTGCCTGGCTGGTGCTTCTGACCAATGTTCCAAAGATCTGTGGCTCAACTCTGAGGATTTGATCAACAAGGACCTCCAACTCTCGGTGACTGAACTTTGGATTCTTGGTAGTGGGCATGGTGAGGGGTGTGGGTGGGGATGGTGTGGGTGTGGGGGGGGTGTGGATGTTGGGGGGGGTGTGTGGATGGTTGTGTGTGTGTGTGAATGTGATGAGAGGGTGTTTGTGAGGGTGGCCGTGTGAAGGTGTGCAAGTGTAAGGTGTGGTGTAGCTTGTAGTCTGGTTCTGTGGTGTCTGGCAGCAGTGAGTCTGTTGCAAAGGCTCATGGTTTGTGTGTGTGGGCCCTTTTTATTGGTCCATGGGTGGGTGTGGCAGTGTTTGAATTTTGGGTGGGTGTGTTATAAGGAGTGGTGGTGTATTGGGCCTCTGTTTGTTTTTGACAGTTGCAGGTCAGTGATTGTGTTATTTTAGTGGTTGTTGGCCATGTTTAGTGGCTGTGTGCCTTTCGAATGGTGTATTCTTGTGTTGTTTTGTTTTGTCCTTGTTGTGTACGTGCGTTTTGAGCGTGTGTACGGTGTGTACATGGGCCATTTGGTTGTATGATTATGTCCTTGTGTGTGGCTTTGTACGACTCGTACATGCGGTTGTGATGTTGGGGCATGGGGTGCGCTCCGTACTTAGGAGGTTGTGTTGGGGGTGCGCCAGGAACGTACTGGGGTGTAGGTACATGGTGGTACGACACGTACTGGGGTGGGGGTACGACTGGAACGTACTGGGGTGTACATAGACGGTGGTACGACACGTACAGGGGTGGGGGGGTGTACATTGACGGTGGTACGACACGTACTGGGGTGGGGGTACGACTGGAACGTACTGGGGTGTGGGTAGACGGGGCTATGACACGTACTGGGGTGGGGGTGGGGCTCGAACGTACTGGGGTGTAGGTTCACGGTGGTACGACACGTACTGGGGTGGGGGTACGACTGGAACGTACTGTGGTGTACATAGACGGTGGTACGACACGTACAGGGGTGGGGGGGTGTACATTGACGTTGGTACGACACATACTGGGGTGTAGGTACACGGGGGTATGACACGTACTGGGGTGGGGGTGGGGCTCGAACGTACTGGGGTGTAGGTTCACGGTGGTACGACACGTACTGGGGTGGGGGTACGACTGGAACGTACTGGGGTGTACATAAACGGTGGTACGACACGTACAGGGGTGGGGGGGTGTACATTGACGGTGGTACGACACGTACTGGGGTGGGGGTACGACTGGAACGTACTGGGGTGTGGGTAGACGGGGCTATGACACGTACTGGGGTGGGGGTGGGGCTCGAAGGTACTGGGGTGTAGGTTCACGGTGGTACGACACGTACTGGGGTGGGGGTACGACTGGAACGTACTGGGGTGTTGGTACACGGGGGGTATGACACGTACTGGGGTGGGGGTGTGGCTCGAACGTACTGGGGTGTAGGTACAAGGTGGTACGACACGTACTGGGGTGGGGGTACGACTGGAACGTACTGGGGTGTACATAGACGGTGGTACGACACGTACAGGGGTGGGGGGTTGTACATTGACGTTGGTACGACACGTACTGGGGTGTAGGTACACGGGGGTATGACACGTACTGGGGTGGGGGTGGGGCTCGAACGTACTGGGGTGTAGGTTCACGGTGGTACGACACGTACTGGGGTGGGGGTACGACTGGAACGTACTGGGGTGTACATAGACGGTGGTACGACACGTACAGGGGTGGGGGGGTGTACATTGACGATGGTACGACACGTACTGGGGTGGGGGTACGACTGGAACGTACTGGGGTGTGGGTAGACGGGGCTATGACACGTACTGGGGTGAGGGTGGGGCTCGAACGTACTGGGGTGTAGGTTCACGGTGGTACGACACGTACTGGGGTGGGGGTACGACTGGAACGTACTGGGGTGTACATAGACGGTGGTACGACACGTACAGGGGTGGGGGGGTGTACATTGACGTTGGTACGACACGTACTGGGGTGTAGGTACACGGGGGTATGACACGTACTGGGGTGGGGGTGGGGCTCGAACGTACTGGGGTGTAGGTTCACGGTGGTACGACACGTACTGGGGTGGGGGTACGACTGGAACGTACTGGGGTGTACATAGACGGTGGTACGACACGTACAGGGGTGGGGGGTGTACATTGACGGTGGTACGACACGTACTGGGGTGGGGGTACGACTGGAACGTACTGGGGTGTGGGTAGACGGGGCTATGACACGTACTGGGGTGGGGGTGGGGCTCGAACGTACTGGGGTGTAGGTTCACGGTGGTACGACACGTACTGGGGTGGGGGTACGACTGGAACGTACTGGGGTGTTGGTACACGGGGGGTATGACACGTACTGGGGTGGGGGTGTGGCTCGAACGTACTGGGGTGTAGGTTCACGGTGGTACAACACGTACTGGGGTGGGGGTACGACTGGAACGTACTGGGGTGTTGGTACACGGGGGTATGACACGTACTGGGGTGGGGATGTGGCTCGAACGTACTGGGGTGTAGGTACACGGTGGTACGACACGTACTGGGGTGTGGGTACGACTGGAACGTACTGGGGTGTACATAGACGGTGGTACGACACGTACAGGGGTGGGGGGTTGTACATTGACGTTGGTACGACACGTACTGGGGTGTAGGTACACGGGGGTATGACACGTACTGGGGTGGGGGTGGGGCTCGAACATACTGGGGTGTAGGTTCACGGTGGTACGACACGTACTGGGGTGGGGGTACGACTGGAACGTACTGGGGTGTACATAGACGGTGGTACGACACGTACAGGGGTGGGGGGGTGTACATTGGCGGTGGTACGACACGTACTGGGGTGGGGGTACGACTGGAACGTACTGGGGTGTACATAGACGGGTGGGGGTATACATATACGGGGGGTACGTGTCAGACGTACGGGGGCTGGGGGGAGTGTTGGGCGCGTATGCGGGCACATGTCTCTATGGTTGCTGTAGGAGTTCGGTGCGGACGGTGTTTTTTCCATACGGTTGTAACCTCGGACGCACGGGATGGATCGTGATTCCTCGGTCGGACTTGGCTTTTCACGTTTGTACGGTAAATCGTCCGAGGACGTGTCGGACACATTTTCCGACCCGAGGACGTGTGGGGAATGATTCCCAGTGCGGTTCGTATGGACTTTTTACCATGCGAATCGTGATTGCCAGTTCGTACGGCACTTGTGCGATTCGTACGGTAAAAAGACCCGATACGAGTCGCACGGGGGAATTTTTTACCGGATCGTGATCGGCACCTTTGTGTAATTATGTACTGTTTGCAGTGAAAACGTACTATGAATTTAGTAATTCGCACTAAACAATTAGCCCAAATGCACAAGAGCTCAGAATGCAAAAAAATGTTGTTCGTAGTGCTCTTGTTTAAATGCATCCATGAGCCAAAAATTGACAAATGGATGCATTAAAAAATATAGCGTGAAATGACGGCTTTGCATTTCACTGAATTACAGGTAATTTTGCTTTATTTTACACAAATACCGCACCCCCCTATTTAAAACCAAATGTACTACTGAATAATGAGGATTTAAATATCATGGTACAATATTGTTGGCTACATTTTGAAAATCAAAATATCGACCTACCCTTCTTTTTACTGCTCAGCTGCTTCAGTTTATTCGGCGCCAGGATCCTCGGAGCCCAGAACAGCTAGTAATAGGGATCGCTGTCAAAAGTTCCCATCACTCGAGATACCGCAAAGCTCAGTGTGAGAAGACAAGGAAATAAGGAGAAAGGTAAGGGGAAGGTAGTAGAGCGCTGAGCTTCAGTTCGGAGTTGGCTTGTCTGAGCCCTGCTCATAAAATGCAGCAGTTTCCTGGAGGGTGCTGCAGAGAGTTGGTGATGGTTAAAGGAGGGCTGAAAATGTCCTGGGGTACATTAAAGGCATACCTACAGAGTACTAAAGGAGCACTGTGAATTAGTAAGAACCGGTAAAGACCTGACTTTGACTTGCCACGTCCTTTGAATAGCCACAGTAGCATGTGGGAGGCTGACCTACCTTGGGTGAGAAGTTTCCTATCTGCCTTCCTGCCTGCCTTGCTTGTGCTGGGACATAGAGTAGCACTGGTTTGCTGTCTGGAGTGGTTGTAATCTGCTTCATCACCAATTTATAGCTAAGGTGCCTAAGAAGGTTGCAGGACCACATGCTGTCTGGCTCATATCTGGGGCCAGGGATCAAACATTCAATCTGTATTTGGCTCACCTCTTGGGAAGGGCTTGGGTTAAGCAAACAGCCCACTGCCCAGCTGTTTGTCAAGTTTTAGCTCTCTCTACCTGGGTCTACCAGACTCTAACTGGTTCTACACAGCACTGTAGTGAGGGCACAGCAGAGAGGAGGGTGAGCTGCAGCAATTACACGTTGATAAAGGTGGGTTGAATCACATGCTGAACACGGAAGTGATAAGCACAGTAGCTGGTGCAGCTTGTGCCCACAAAT
The DNA here is from genome assembly GCF_964204655.1 of Triturus cristatus. Lineage (NCBI taxonomy): Eukaryota > Metazoa > Chordata > Amphibia > Caudata > Salamandridae > Triturus > Triturus cristatus. The sequence goes on from NC_140588.1 coordinate 431,920,366, forward strand.
GCTCCCCTATCCTCCTGGTTACGACTTACTCCTACTTTGCGCCTCTTGTTCCATTGGCCACACAGGTTTGATTGGCTAGGTGGACCTGCTAAAGGTACAAGCTGCAAAGCCATCTCATAGTGACAACAGATATGTACTCCTAGTTAAATTAAGTCTCTTTGACTGTCTTGAGAGAATCAGTCGAATTTCAGCAAACCTTAAAGCAATCTTTGGAGAAGTCCCTGTCGATGATGCCACTACAAAGGCTGAGAGCGCCTCAACAACTATGTGGCTCCAAAAAGTTTGATCCTGTGATACTGACGTGATGGCCCGATCAAGCCTTTACTGGACTAAATGGGGTAAATGAAGGAGGTGGATCAAATGGAGTGAATGGAGTAAATAATGGTAGCAGCTTTAAAACCATTGCTATAATGAGTAACCCTGGGCATAGTTCGCGAAGTAGCGCTACGCGTAGCTACCCAAAGTGCACTTCGCACTACGCGAGCTAGGCGTAGCACTTCGCGAACTGCATAGTACCCTGTTTGCACTGTGCAAGATGCCGTTTTCAATGATTGCACATTGCGGACAAGCATCCGGCACTGTGCAATCATTGAAAACGGCATCTTGCACAGTGCGAGCTGTAGTTTTCTGCCGCTCGAGTAGATTTTTACTCGAGCGGCAGCTTTCTCAACGCGGACTGGTAGTTTCTCATCGCGAACGGTCGTGAGCATATGTGACCACTCGCAATGAGAAACCTGACCTCCCCGCGTTGAGAATCTCGCCGGGAGGTTTATTTTCCACGCACGCGATCGCCAACTCGATGCTGCTGATCGCGAACGAGGAAAAAGTCTCGCCGGGATGTCATTTTGCTTGCTCGCGGTCGCCAACTTGATGTTGAGGACCGCGAGCAAGCAAAAAATGACCGCTGCACTACGCTACGCGTGTTTGCACTGTGCTACGTGCTATTCGCGTAGTGTGAAGTAGCGCAAACTTCGCAAACTTCGCGAGCGTAGCGTAGTGCTTTGCCCAGGCTTAATAATGAGCCCGCCCATGCCTTATAGGATGTGGCAAACCAGGGGGAGGCAAAGGACCCTAAGTGTGGGAGTGAAAGCTGCTTGACTTTGTCTAGCTCTCTGCGGAACATTTTAACAAAGCATTTTAACATATCCAAGAGTCACAAATCATCAAGTCTCTCTTTGCACAGACCTTAATTCCTACTAATATTAGTTGTAGCAAATCAGTCTCTAAGGTGCAATATCCATGTGTGGCTTTAGGGTTGGTCTCTATCAATGTTTTCCTCACAGGATGAAGGTTGCAAAGGGCGATGGGCCAATTGGCAATATGTAAAGTGACCATATGCAGGTCCGCAGGCAAGGATTCCTTTCCTCCCCTCTTGCAACCACATGTCCAACAAGGGGAGGTAGAAAATAACTGTAATCTTTTGTCATATGAATGTGACCGCTATGGTGGAGGAGCGTCGTCCTCCTTGCCAGCACTATCCCAAATATGTGAAAAATAAAAAAGGGTTTAAACCTGTTTCATTATTGTGTTATTTTTCTTCAGTGTGCTGAGATTTCGGTGCAGGGCCTGGGGGGTAACAGGTACTGAGGGGGAGTGATAGGTGCACTGCCTTCACTGTGCACAATGGTTTGGTCAGCCGTCTCATACGCAGTTGAGGTGTCTCCAACCTGAGCTGCGGTGCTGGGTTGGAGACAGCAGGCATAGGCTACCAGTGTCCCTGGGAGCGCAAATCGAGGGTGCTCAGGCCAATCCTGATACTGCTCTCATGCTGTGAGAGAAGTGCCAGGATTGGCCGCAGGGGATTCTGGCGCCTGTCTGTAGAGGAGCAGGAGAGAGCAAGATTAATTGTAAATGCATTTAGGTAATCACAATTTGTGATTCCCTATTTGAAAAGCATGTAGCATTTCCAAAATTCGACTTTGCATTTAGGGAACACTAATTATCATCAACTTCAAGTTAATGGTAATTTGTGCATGCATTGAAAAATGCACAAAAAAATGAATTTTTCAATCCACTGTGATGAGCACACACATCACCTGTGCATACTTACCTTTTTTAGGGGGTGCCTCAGGGGGGCCTTGGGCCCTCAGGTACCCTTGGATTTGCATTCGCAAATTACAATTATCAATTGGGTAATCGCAAATTGAGAATGCATTCCCATTCATTCCTATGGGCCTACAGGCCCATAGGAATGAATGGGAATGCATACCCTAATAGCGATTCGCAATTTGCGAATTGCTATTAGGGAATGTTAAGGATTCGCAAGATTATTTGTGAATCCTTCATGCATTGGCATTTGTGATTACCAAATGGCGCATCCTTAAAATTCGCTATTTGTTATCGCAAATGATTAACTTGATGCATATGCCCCTAAGTACCCTGCTAGCAAAAGCACAGAAGCTTAGCAAAGTGGCTCTATGATGCTACCTATGTTATGGAAATCTGGGACAACTAGTAGAGTGTATATATTTTCCAGTGACATGCTTTGCCTTATTACTATAGATGAGCAGTGTGATCAAAATATGAACCTATCATGATTTTGCTTACCAAAAAGTGGGAGGATAACTCCCAGAACATTTATTGCAAAATCTCAGAGGAAGCCTACAGAGGGCAGCAGATAAAAGATTCCTCCCTGACATTTCTCAAATCTGCTTCAATCGACCCCGCTGCAATCCAATGTACTCCACTCCACTCCAACCCACCCCACCCCACACCAATCCAATTCACCCCACTCCAATTCACCCCACTCCATTCCACCCCACCCCACTCCATTTGACCTCACTCCATTCCACTTCACTCCAGTCCAATCCACCCCTCCAATCCACTCTAATTTATCCCACTTCAAGCTACCCTACTTTAATCCAATCCACCCCACCACACCCCACAACCAAACCAATCTAGTCCACCCCACTCCAATCCACCCCAATTCAATCCACCTCACTCCATTTCAATCTACCCCACTCCAATCCAATCCACTCCATCCATTCCACATATTCCAATCCACCCCATTCCACTGAGTCCAACCTACTCTACCCCAGTCCAATCCATCTCACTCTATTCCAATCCAATCTGCCCCACTACCTCAATCTACTCCAATCCACTCCACCCCACTCCTCTCCAATCTGCAACACTCTACTTTATGACACTCCACTCTGGCACTGCACTCTATGATACTCTCTGCCACTGAACCACTGAATGATACTCACTTCTACTTAACTCTTCGACACTCTACTCCCCCTACTCCACTCTACAACACTCGATGCCACTAACTTTCAGCCATGCTGAACAGCCGCCACACTGGTGGACAACATGGCAAAGACACATTGACAAAGCCAGTAGCTCTTATATAAGCAAGACCTATTGGCTTTTCCAGTGCAGTTCCTCCAATGAGCGTATTATCTACCAGATACATCAAGGCATACATATAGGAACATTCAAGATTTTTGGTAGGTCTGACTACTCAGAACCTGACATTGTGGCAAGAGAACAGGACACATAGTACAGTCCTTGTGTGCTGAAAAAATATACCAACGGCTAGATAAGGGACAGGATGATAACCACGCCTAAGGGTGGGAGGGGGTCCTGTTTGAACCCCCGATGGTGAATTAAAAACAAAATATTATTTTTTTACAGAAGATTTGACAAACCCAATGTCAGGACTGCAAATCTCTAACGTGCACATGAGGGTTCTGTAAGTCTATGAGGCGGGTTTCGCAAAACTCGTGGACTACAGTTGGGCATCCTTCCCAGAAACCTGCAAGTGATTAAAGGGTTTATCAGACATGGACAACTTTACGGTAAAACTCTTGAACCTAGCTTGACACCCAGATAAAAAGTGGTCAGGGTTGAAGCGAAAAAACCCCTGTCTTAGATTATTGGAACTTGTGGCCCAAGCTTGGATTTCCTTCCGTAATGCAAGGGTTTCACAAACCTTCTTTTTGGATTAGTGACCCTCTTGAACAATTGTTCCTACTAACAAGTTGTTCCCCTTGTGAAGGGTGAAGTGTAAGGTACGGGCACAAGTCAGGGTTTCAGGCTCATAGATGTTGATTTGATGGTTATGTTCACGATGCATTCCCAAAGGCCGTTGTTCTTTTGTGGTGGACTGTGAGTAAGGCCTTCAGGTTTATGGATAGTGCTTTGTATGGTTGGAGGTTTAACCCTGGTTTCTGCATAGTCCTTTCATAGTGACATTCATGGATGTGCATTGATATCCATGGTCCCTATGCATGACTGAAGGTAGTGCCTACTCCTATTGTTCCCCTGTAGCGGTTTGGGTGTAAGGCATGACTGTAGTGCAGACTGCCATGCATAATGATAATGCTTTGACGTTTGCTTTCCACTGCTGAAGGCCATACTAAGTGATGGTTGTTATGTTGTTGTGCACGAGACATAAGGCCAACCTTAATGCCAGGTCTTCATGTTCATGGACACTGACTTTGATGGTCATGGTCCCTATGCAAACATCTTTTCATATCAACTTTACAATGGTACCAGTGAATGACAAAAAACAGTAGGTAGGGTACTGCACGAGACTACACTCTGCCATCGAAGAGCACAACTAGAATGATGGAAAGAGTCATCATTCATAACATGAATAAGGTTTGTGGGAGCACCAGTAAGAATAAATACAGTATTTGTTTTCTAAAAGTGACAAAGATATCAAAGTTGTACAGTTTTGTGTGTTTATGAGTTCAAACAGGCGTCCTATATTCTGATTTGGTGGAGCAAAAAAACTTTATAAAATTGCTGAGGTCAAAAAAACACACATGTGTACATTCAGTGCTTTAGTCACAAAAAGGCCAATGGTGTGACATAGGTAGTTTCTGTAGGTTATTTAGGCCACACAAACTACTTCTACCACAGCTGACAAATGTTCCGTCACAATTGACATTTTGAAGGTTATAAGGAAAGATAAAGCAGAGTGAAATAAGAAAAGTTTGTAATATTTCTGTGGTTTTGAAACAATGGAAATAGAAAGACCAGCGTGTTCAATAGCACTGACCAAAAAGAGTTAAAGAAAGAAAAATTATCAACTTAGTTGTCATACCAAGTGGAATATGAGATCATACATCTGTGTTTAATAGTACCAATCTGAGAAATAAGTAACAATTGTGAAAAGAAAGTGATGGCCTGAAGTTATTCCTTAGTAAGCAAAAACAATGGTGCATAAGTGAATTATAGATGGGCTAGTGAGAAAGGTGACAACATTCATAATTAGCAGGGAGTCAGGTAATGGCGCAAGGAAAGAGATATGTGATGTGGAGTATAAAATAGCCACCTAGTTATGATTTGAAGGTACACTCTAATGTCCAGGTCTTGCGTAATGAAAATCAACTTTAGGAAAAAAATCTGTTACACCTGGTAAGTACAAATAGAGGATTTGATTACAGTAAAGTCCAATAGGCATGAGGTAAGCAATGACCCGATGCGGTGGATACTTACATTTAAATGACAGCAAATGTTTGCTTGAAGATTATGTAGACCCCAATCAAAATAAGCTGGGGGTGAGGAAAGCTTAGTAGATGGAGCCTGTCAAAAACTATGATGTGATAGTCTGTATATGTGAGACATGCCAGAAAATAGTGAGTAATCTCTAAAGGAGTGATGTTGCTGCTAGTCACATTTGTGACAAGATTTGTTTGAGAGATCAAAAGTTAAGAAGTCTAAAAGTGCTCAATTCCCCATGACAAGTGGTGGAAGGGAGTCACTGAGCACTTTTCCAATCCCCTTACCTCCAGTTTTTGTCTGGTGGTGACAGGTGGTGGAAACCCTATGTATGTTCACTCATCTAAATTAGGTGGGCAGACATACAGCCAAACTCTAATGGCTCTTACTCTTTCTGGCCATCGGAGGAGTTTGACTGTGGTGGAGACGGAGTATTCTCCACCGTCATCGAAGTATGGTCTGCCTGAATTTAAATCAGCGGGCGGACTATAGTCTTGGTGGGGAGTGAACTCTGTTGCTGTCGTGACAGAGAGCCCTCTCCACCAAGATTTATTTCAAGCCAAAGGTTGGCACCAGGTACAAAAGTGACACCTTCCTAACCTCTCACCAGAACACTCCCGGACAAGTGGAAGGTTCAGAAGAAGACTGCCCTGCTGTCTGAAGAAGGTAGACTGGACCTGCTTGCCTTAAACCTAGTTTCCCCAGAAGTCACTCTAGGGGACTTACCTCCTGTATGAGGTACAGAGACACAACCAGGTTCCAGAGCCTTCACTGCAACATCCCAGCTGACCAGCACCAACTGGACCTGCCTGAGCTGTGCTGCTGGCCTCTGCTGGAGTGAGTACTGATTCCCAAAAAGTGCCACTCAGGTACTGGAACCTTGGCTGGCATCAGAGTGTACTTCTCCTGAACCAAGGATGAAGATACAGAGGTTTTGGGCTTGTTGCAATGGCAAAGTGGCCTCTTGCACCACGAAATGGCCGCTGGTGGTGACTGCCAGCGTGAAATTTCAGCAGACCCTGCACTTGTGCTGACATCACCGCCCACAGCAACCACCAAAATGAAGCTTCGGTGAGACCTGCCCTTTGCGCCGACAGCGATAGCCCACGACAACCACCAAAGTGAAGCTCCAGCAACGACCGACCCTTCGCACCAAAACAGTGGCTGTCCACGATGCCCGCCCTGGTCTTCATGCCACCAACGACCTCCTTGTGGCCCTGCCAACACAAACAGCAGCTCCTTGCACAGACTTGAGAAGATAACTCTTCAGCGGGACAAACCTGGTCCCTGTATCCAGTCTGCGCTCCATCATTGTCAATCTGAACTTGTGACTTTACCTAGGTCCGAAGCAAACTGGCTTGGCAGTTTGGGCTGGACTGTTCCCATGAGGCACAGGGTCAGGACTGATTTGCATGTAGCTTGGTTTGAACTGGGGTAGCAAAGTGAGCTAAAGAACAATGATGGATTAAACCCAGATCTGTGAATGGGGGTGAGTGTCTGAAACATTTCAGTGCTCCATCCATCATCTCTTTGAGTTTGCTTCGTTTGTCCTAGGTCCAGCCTAACAGGTAGACCCGAGTGGCCCTTTGTGATTTTTGGTGCTTGTTTCACCTGTATTTATTTAAATGTACTCCATTTTTTTTTTAATTGGTGGGTGATTTTTATTGTGCTGTGTTCTCACTTTAACATTGTTTGAGTGCTGCATAAATACTTTGCACATTGCCTCTAAGGTAAGCCTGACTGCTTTTGTGCCAAGCTACCAGCGAGGTAAGCATATGCTTATTTAGTGACTTTAGTGGTTCACCCTTACATGGATTGTGTTCATATTTGAGTCGGATTCTTGTGAAATAATGCCTAATTTCCTATAATTATCATGTATATTTATTGGGTAAACTAATGAGGGTGAATGATCAGATTTCTCATGGGTGACGGGTACTATTCATTCAGAAGTATGGAGTTCAATAATGAACATTGAACGTCAGAGTTCATAGTTATTCAAGTACAAATCCTAATCACTCAGATGTACAAGAGATCAATAATGAGGACGAATCATCAAAAATCATGAGGGTGCAGATCAACGGTAACTTAGATATACAAGGTATTGTATAAGGAGAATACAAAGTCACATTTTCCAGAAGTGCAGAGCAGCAATGGTGGGAGAGTGAAATAAATTAACGAGGGTAGAAGGTTACAATGCATTGATTGCAGATCACCATTTGCTCTGATGCATGGAGGACAATATGAAGGATACAGGATGACAGTTCACAAAGCACAATGAACCAATCATGTTGATGGGTCAGAAGTTACATTCTCATTGCAGTCAAAATGGACATGTATCACAATGTGGTTTGAGAGAGATCATGAGATTCTGTTTGAAGATAAAAGGTTACCAATGGCAGCACAGACATTCAAGAAGTCAAATAATAGTGTCAATAGTTTTCAAAGTCCCCTGTTTTTTGCTGGGAGTCAAGCCTCTTAGTAACACGAGGATGTGGTGGGAGCAAGCCAGGAAAGGTTGTGGAAGACTCTTGTAGGAAAGAAAACTACCTTATCCAATGGAGAGAATGTATTTAAGGAAGGTCCACTCGCAGATTCTTACAATTATCCACATTATTAAGTACTCTTGGACCACTGCCTGCTTGCAAAAAATGTTTTTGGTGACATTCACAAAGGGTGTCCTCAAGGGATCTCTTCCTGTTTATGAATGGTTATCACCACTTTTGATTTGGTGGTTCTTTTGCTTAAAAAAACATTATTATACAAGCTGAAGAATTGGTATTTGAAAGAGACACCCTTTACACACCCCCACCAAATTCTGATTCTGTATTTATTTAAAAAAGCGATTTTGCAGCAGCAAAGGCTCAAATTTGACTTTGAGAATATAAAATTGCTTGGTATATCAAGCCCTAAATCTCTGCAAAGTCAGAAATGTTTGATTAGATATCAAGGAAACTTGAAAAGGACAAAAGAAGTGTGTTTCATCTGCATAAAGATGTTAAGAGAAACCCAGTAAGGAGAAGATGTCACCAAGGTGGTATAGAGAGGACAGATGAAAAAAAAGTTGACCTAGTACTGAGACCCATGACTCAATAATGGGATGGTGAGACCCACATCATAGAAAGATAGAGGACTGAGAAATCAGAGGAGAACCTTTTGTAGAGCAGAGCAGGCAATGCCTAGGATGTTGAGGGATAAAAGTGTAATAGGATGATCAACAGTGTTAAATGTAGCATATAAATTGAGGAATGTGTGAATGGATGAATGTTGACCGCGATGAGCTGAAGTGAAGAAACTAGTTACCTGTGAAAGTGCAGTTTCTGCTCAATAGGAGCAACATAATCTAATTTGAAAGGGGTTGAGTAAGTTGTTAGAACAGCCCAAGTGTGTCAGTTAAAAACTAGGCCTTTTAGTAACTTGAAGGTAGATTTAATTATTGGTGGATGGAGTAATTACAGTCAGCTTGGTGGAGTACTTTACTCCCACCATTGCGAGTGTACTCCACCTGGCTCATTTAGAGATTTCCGCTCTCCATGTGGGCATCTTTAGCATTTCTCAGAACCGCTGTCATGGTGGTTCCTGGAAATGTATTGAACATTTAATGGACAGCTCCCTCAATGGGACCTTTCCTACATCAAATATACAACTTTTTTTATTTTCAAAAAGAAAATCCCAACGCAAGATTTTCTTTAAAAAACATAAAAAGAACAATGATGCCGTCTCCTCCACGTCTTTCATGGCGGTGTTTGGCAGTAAAAACTGGCCATCTATCCAGCCAATCTAAATATGGTGAGCGGACACATGGCAAAACCTTTGACAGCCCTTATTCCTTTGGGACATTGGAGATATATATAAGTGTTGGAGATGGAGTAGTCTCTGCCATCTATACAATGAAGGTGCGCCTGAATCAAATGACACAGGAGGACCTTCAGGTTGGTGGAAAGGGCACTCCATTGCGCCGGAGTATCCTTTCCCCTGACATCTAAATCAGCCCCTTGGTGAAGAATAAAAACTAGGATCCTGGACAGAAGTTAGAAGGAGAGGAATGACAGTGTGGTTAGATAATGGATTTGAGGTTTTTCCCAGGCTAACACAGAAGAACTTGGGAAGAGAGAACCAGAGGTTTAATAATTTGTGGGCTGAAAGGATGATGAGGAGCTCATAATGCTTTTGCAGATGTCCGTATAGGAATGAGCTCTGCAGGCAAGGTAAGGGTTCACCCCTTTGGCAGAACTCTAGACACACGTGGCAGTGCACTGACCTTAACTCCAATGATCTCTATGTCTCTTTCTTTTTATGGAATGCTAAATCTGTATGTAATAAAACATGGTACATCAGTGATCATTTCTACTCTTTGCTACCTTGGCCTTGCTTGCTTGACTGAGACCAATAGATCCCAAAAATTCCACCACACCAGACACTATTTATAATAATCATGCCATTTTCCCACATGAATTGTACAACATTTGCGAAAGTGGAGGAGTAGGTAAACCCCTTTAACTCATTATTTAGCACCACTCTGCTTCATTAACAAGAATCCCCAATCTTTCTCTTCATTTTTACATTCTTGGGAGTAAACATTGTGCTCCACCTCATACACATTAATGAGGCAGCCTTTTTTGCGGATCACTTTGAATGTTGGTGTTGCCCTGTGACTGATTAGTACATCAGTCAGAGCACAAAACTTATGTTGGGTAAGTGTGCAAAAACACCCACTGCTTTGCAACCCGGCTAGCAAACATGGGAGGCATAGCGTCTTGTAGATGTATATTCTGCTGTTGTAACACTGTGTTAAGTGTGTTGTTTTGCAACTCTGCTGTTGAAATGTTTTTGTAATGTGTAGTTTGGAGTGATGGAATTGTAATTCATGTGCAGTTGCAATGCTCTGCAGTGTACTCGAATTTTTGTATATGTGCATTCACGCAGTCTGGGAGTTATAGGGATGCGCCTTTAAATAGTTGGACTGTCCTAGTGCTGCTATAGATGTGTAAGGTCAGTGTTGTGCATTAATGATACACCAGTACTCATTAATGAAAGAGCAGATGCGGATAGGTACAAACAAAAACATAGCACCACTGCTATACCAGTTCCTTGAAACCAGTAAATTTAGACTAAAATATTTTCTTACTAAGAGCTGTTTCCAGAAAAATTCAATGGACAAGAAGAATTTTCGTGTGTTGCAGAACACACATTCTAGATCGATCTATATATTCAGCCAATATTGGTAAATTCCATCTGTAAGAACATTGTTGAAACGTTCTCCTAATTCATGACGCTAAGATCAACAAGAGCCTATTTCAATAAAACCCCATTTCTATGTGCCAAAGAGCACCAGAAGAAAGATGCATAGTCCTCCTAGTCGCAAAATAATTCAAAGGCATTTGTAAACAGATCTCTTACATCTGAATTGAAAGGTCTTTAGATAGCTATTTTGCAGCTCACATACTAAATTGGACCGCATAATTGTGTACGTTGGTTAGCGAGAACAATTTGGTTTAATTTTAGTTACATAATCCATCTTCTCTTGAACTCTATCACAAAAGATCATCCGCTGCTGGAAATGCCAAGGGTAATTTTTGAATAGATAATTTTCAGAGGAAAGGAAATGAATACCAGGAATGCCGGCCGGCGTGTCCCAAAAAGGTTTTTCACAATTGATAATTGAATAGAACGATACTGTCATGGCACTTTCATTATTGCCAGTCTCCCAGCATTCAATTGCATGCCAAAGTAATGTTTAGCTTAGCAGGAGATCACATTTTCCAGATAAAAGATGATTGGAAGTGTATGGATGGATGTAAATCTATGGTAACCTTAGTGCAGGCTCTGAATTGTTACAGAGAAAACCTAACGTCAATATTTAGCAGCTGAAAAAGGTAACCCACCATAAAGCGCCTGGCACCAATGGCCCTTTGTAGTTTTCTAATTAACACAGACTCATAAATCATCGTTGCATGGTTAATAGGTGTGTTGCCTTGTGAACAGAATGAGTACAAATATACTTGCAGGCAGCGAAATAATTAAATAGGGAGGGGCAATATTTATATGTGTTGCTTTGTGTGCACCTAGATGTTTTACATTTGTTTTGGTAAAAATACTTGTCCTACGATGGCCAGCTAAAGCTTTCTGTAGTGAGACCGCATAAAGGCAAAAAAGCACCGAAAATAATGCGAAAAGAGTTTTGAATGGCTGAAACACTGTGGTTTAGATAAATAAGCAGATCATATATTACAATATAAAGCCATTATGTTACAAGTATACATTCATCTCAGCCACAGACCACTCCAAGTACACATTACTCAGTTAGTTAGGACTTTGCACTTGATCAGCTGCGGTCCATGCAGGTGAGAGCGTTAGGGACAGGTGGGGCGGGGATTTAGACAGAGGGCGCAAGGGAAAATGAATTATTTATTTAATTTTCCCTTGTGCTCATTTGTCAAATCCAACCCCAACCTGGCCCCTCTGCTCACCACTCTTACCTGCACGGGCCGCTCCTGCATTTGATGCATGTACTATGCTTTGAAAGTAATGAAGACAAAGTGGTGGGGTAACATCAAACGACTTTAGGTAACTGACAGAGAGTACACCATGCATCTGTGAGCAATACAATAGGGAGACCTTGGTTTAAGGTACACACTGGTCTACTAAACCAGGCCTAGTTTTTCTAATAACCAGCTGTCAGTGAACACACTGCACAAGTCTGGCCCAGGACCTATTGGGTCAGTTAGTGAACTCTTCACTTCTCTGCTCCATCTGTTTAAGAGACCACCACTAGACCAGACAAAACCTTGACTGTCACAGTGTCATTAGGCACTGATCTTGCAAACCAGGTGCTGATGGAGAGATGTGAACCTCCATACTCCTCCGAACCCACTGCCAACCTTACACCAACAACACATGGGTCAGAATTAGACCTGGGAAAAGAGGAATGGGATGAGAGATACAAACAGTCTAACACTCTAATGTCCAGGTCTTGCGTAATGAAAATCAACTTTAGGAAAAAAATCTGTTACACCTGGTAAGTACAAATAGAGGATTTGATTACAGTAAAGTCCAATAGGCATGAGGTAAGCAATGACCCGATGCGGTGGATACTTACATTTAAATGACAGCAAATGTTTGCTTGAAGATTATGTAGACCCCAATCAAAATAAGCTGGGGGTGAGGAAAGCTTAGTAGATGGAGCCTGTCAAAAACTATGATGTGATAGTCTGTATATGTGAGACATGCCAGAAAATAGAGAGTAATCTCTAAAGGAGTGATGTTGCTGCTAGTCACATTTGTGACAAGATTTGTTTGAGAGATCAAAAGTTAAGAAGTCTAAAAGTGCTCAATTCCCCATGACAAGTGGTGGAAGGGAGTCACTGAGCACTTTTCCAATCCCCTTACCTCCAGTTTTTGTCTGGTGGTGACAGGTGGTGGAAACCCTATGTATGTTCACTCATCTAAATTAGGTGGGCAGACATACAGCCAAACTCTAATGGCTCTTACTCTTTCTGGCCATCGGAGGAGTTTGACTGTGGTGGAGACGGAGTATTCTCCACCGTCATCGAAGTATGGTCTGCCTGAATTTAAATCAGCGGGCGGACTATAGTCTTGGTGGGGAGTGAACTCTGTTGCTGTCGTGACAGAGAGCCCTCTCCACCAAGATTTATTTCAAGCCAAAGGTTGGCACCAGGTACAAAAGTGACACCTTCCTAACCTCTCACCAGAACACTCCCGGACAAGTGGAAGGTTCAGAAGAAGACTGCCCTGCTGTCTGAAGAAGGTAGACTGGACCTGCTTGCCTTAAACCTAGTTTCCCCAGAAGTCACTCTAGGGGACTTACCTCCTGTATGAGGTACAGAGACACAACCAGGTTCCAGAGCCTTCACTGCAACATCCCAGCTGACCAGCACCAACTGGACCTGCCTGAGCTGTGCTGCTGGCCTCTGCTGGAGTGAGTACTGATTCCCAAAAAGTGCCACTCAGGTACTGGAACCTTGGCTGGCATCAGAGTGTACTTCTCCTGAACCAAGGATGAAGATACAGAGGTTTTGGGTAGGCCTGGGCAAAAATTTCGTTCCGTTCGCGGAAATTGCGATAATTTGACATTTTTGCGTTCCGCGGAGAGCGCGAAAATGTCAAAAATTCCGGTTTCCGCAGCTTGGCGATAATTTGTTTCTTGCTCGCGCTGTAAAATGATACATTCTCGCGCGCGCGCGATCGCCTTACCTGAATCCCTGCGTTCGCCGACAAGTTTTCTTGATCCGGTCGCGTTCTCCATGAGATGTTGTATTGTTTTTAGCCATTTGCGCTGTCTCGCGACAGTTCGCGCCCGCAGTGACGTCATGCGTCGCGCGATCACGTCTTTCTTCTCGCGATCATGCACCGCGAGAACAACTCAAAACAAGATGGCCGCGCCCGCAAGCAGCCACATGGGTAAGTTGGCGACCCGCAACCATGCAGAAAATCGCGCGAACATGCCGGAAAAAAACTTCCGCATCTTCGCGATATTTCTGCTTGTTTGCGATAATTTTAAACATTCTCGCGATAATTTGCGAAGGTTAATTCCGCAAATTCCGCCCACCCCTAGTTTTGGGCTTGTTGCAATGGCAAAGTGGCCTCTTGCACCACGAAATGGCCGCTGGTGGTGACTGCCAGCGTGAAATTTCAGCAGACCCTGCACTTGTGCGGACATCACCGCCCACAGCAACCACCAAAATGAAGCTTCGGTGAGACCTGCCCTTTGCGCCGACAGCGATAGCCCACGACAACCACCAAAGTGAAGCTCCAGCAACGACCGACCCTTCGCACCAAAACAGTGGCTGTCCACGATGCCCGCCCTGGTCTTCATGCCACCAACGACCTCCTTGTGGCCCTGCCAACACAAACAGCAGCTCCTTGCACAGACTTGAGAAGATAACTCTTCAGCGGGACAAACCTGGTCCCTGTATCCAGTCTGCGCTCCATCATTGTCAATCTGAACTTGTGACTTTACCTAGGTCCGAAGCAAACTGGCTTGGCAGTTTGGGCTGGACTGTTCCCATGAGGCACAGGGTCAGGACTGATTTGCATGTAGCTTGGTTTGAACTGGGGTAGCAAAGTGAGCTAAAGAACAATGATGGATTAAACCCAGATCTGTGAATGGGGGTGAGTGTCTGAAACATTTCAGTGCTCCATCCATCATCTCTTTGAGTTTGCTTCGTTTGTCCTAGGTCCAGCCTAACAGGTAGACCCGAGTGGCCCTTTGTGATTTTTGGTGCTTGTTTCACCTGTATTTATTTAAATGTACTCCATTTTTTTTTTAATTGGTGGGTGATTTTTATTGTGCTGTGTTCTCACTTTAACATTGTTTGAGTGCTGCATAAATACTTTGCACATTGCCTCTAAGGTAAGCCTGACTGCTTTTGTGCCAAGCTACCAGCGAGGTAAGCATATGCTTATTTAGTGACTTTAGTGGTTCACCCTTACATGGATTGTGTTCATATTTGAGTCGGATTCTTGTGAAATAATGCCTAATTTCCTATAATTATCATGTATATTTATTGGGTAAACTAATGAGGGTGAATGATCAGATTTCTCATGGGTGACGGGTACTATTCATTCAGAAGTATGGAGTTCAATAATGAACATTGAACGTCAGAGTTCATAGTTATTCAAGTACAAATCCTAATCACTCAGATGTACAAGAGATCAATAATGAGGACGAATCATCAAAAATCATGAGGGTGCAGATCAACGGTAACTTAGATATACAAGGTATTGTATAAGGAGAATACAAAGTCACATTTTCCAGAAGTGCAGAGCAGCAATGGTGGGAGAGTGAAATAAATTAACGAGGGTAGAAGGTTACAATGCATTGATTGCAGCTCACCATTTGCTCTGATGCATGGAGGACAATATGAAGGATACAGGATGACAGTTCACAAAGCACAATGAACCAATCATGTTGATGGGTCAGAAGTTACATTCTCATTGCAGTCAAAATGGACATGTATCACAATGTGGTTTGAGAGAGATCATGAGATTCTGGTTGAAGATAAAAGGTTACCAATGGCAGCACAGACATTCAAGAAGTCAAATAATAGTGTCAATAGTTTTCAAAGTCCCCTGTTTTTTGCTGGGAGTCAAGCCTCTTAGTAACACGAGGATGTGGTGGGAGCAAGCCAGGAAAGGTTGTGGAAGACTCTTGTAGGAAAGAAAACTACCTTATCCAATGGAGAGAATGTATTTAAGGAAGGTCCACTCGCAGATTCTTACAATTATCCACATTATTAAGTACTCTTGGACCACTGCCTGCTTGCAAAAAATGTTTTTGGTGACATTCACAAAGGGTGTCCTCAAGGGATCTCTTCCTGTTTATGAATGGTTATCACCACTTTTGATTTGGTGGTTCTTTTGCTTAAAAAAACATTATTATACAAGCTGAAGAATTGGTATTTGAAAGAGACACCCTTTACACACCCCCACCAAATTCTGATTCTGTATTTATTTAAAAAAGCGATTTTGCAGCAGCAAAGGCTCAAATTTGACTTTGAGAATATAAAATTGCTTGGTATATCAAGCCCTAAATCTCTGCAAAGTCAGAAATGTTTGATTAGATATCAAGGAAACTTGAAAAGGACAAAAGAAGTGTGTTTCATCTGCATAAAGATGTTAAGAGAAACCCAGTAAGGAGAAGATGTCACCAAGGTGGTATAGAGAGGACAGATGAAAAAAAAGTTGACCTAGTACTGAGACCCATGACTCAATAATGGGATGGTGAGACCCACATCATAGAAAGATAGAGGACTGAGAAATCAGAGGAGAACCTTTTGTAGAGCAGAGCAGGCAATGCCTAGGATGTTGAGGGATAAAAGTGTAATAGGATGATCAACAGTGTTAAATGTAGCATATAAATTGAGGAATGTGTGAATGGATGAATGTTGACCGCGATGAGCTGAAGTGAAGAAACTAGTTACCTGTGAAAGTGCAGTTTCTGCTCAATAGGAGCAACATAATCTAATTTGAAAGGGGTTGAGTAAGTTGTTAGAACAGCCCAAGTGTGTCAGTTAAAAACTAGGCCTTTTAGTAACTTGAAGGTAGATTTAATTATTGGTGGATGGAGTAATTACAGTCAGCTTGGTGGAGTACTTTACTCCCACCATTGCGAGTGTACTCCACCTGGCTCATTTAGAGATTTCCGCTCTCCATGTGGGCATCTTTAGCATTTCTCGGAACCGCTGTCATGGTGGTTCCTGGAAATGTATTGAACATTTAATGGACAGCTCCCTCAATGGGACCTTTCCTACATCAAATATACAACTTTTTTTATTTTCAAAAAGAAAATCCCAACGCAAGATTTTCTTTAAAAAACATAAAAAGAACAATGATGCCGTCTCCTCCACGTCTTTCATGGCGGTGTTTGGCAGTAAAAACTGGCCATCTATCCAGCCAATCTAAATATGGTGAGCGGACACATGGCAAAACCTTTGACAGCCCTTATTCCTTTGGGACATTGGAGATATATATAAGTGTTGGAGATGGAGTAGTCTCTGCCATCTATACAATGAAGGTGCGCCTGAATCAAATGACACAGGAGGACCTTCAGGTTGGTGGAAAGGGCACTCCATTGCGCCGGAGTATCCTTTCCCCTGACATCTAAATCAGCCCCTTGGTGAAGAATAAAAACTAGGATCCTGGACAGAAGTTAGAAGGAGAGGAATGACAGTGTGGTTAGATAATGGATTTGAGGTTTTTCCCAGGCTAACACAGAAGAACTTGGGAAGAGAGAACCAGAGGTTTAATAATTTGTGGGCTGAAAGGATGATGAGGAGCTCATAATGCTTTTGCAGATGTCCGTATAGGAATGAGCTCTGCAGGCAAGGTAAGGGTTCACCCCTTTGGCAGAACTCTAGACACACGTGGCAGTGCACTGACCTTAACTCCAATGATCTCTATGTCTCTTTCTTTTTATGGAATGCTAAATCTGTATGTAATAAAACATGGTACATCAGTGATCATTTCTACTCTTTGCTACCTTGGCCTTGCTTGCTTGACTGAGACCAATAGATCCCAAAAATTCCACCACACCAGACACTATTTATAATAATCATGCCATTTTCCCACATGAATTGTACAACATTTGCGAAAGTGGAGGAGTAGGTAAACCCCTTTAACTCATTATTTAGCACCACTCTGCTTCATTAACAAGAATCCCCAATCTTTCTCTTCATTTTTACATTCTTGGGAGTAAACATTGTGCTCCACCTCATACACATTAATGAGGCAGCCTTTTTTGCGGATCACTTTGAATGTTGGTGTTGCCCTGTGACTGATTAGTACATCAGTCAGAGCACAAAACTTATGTTGGGTAAGTGTGCAAAAACACCCACTGCTTTGCAACCCGGCTAGCAAACATGGGAGGCATAGCGTCTTGTAGATGTATATTCTGCTGTTGTAACACTGTGTTAAGTGTGTTGTTTTGCAACTCTGCTGTTGAAATGTTTTTGTAATGTGTAGTTTGGAGTGATGGAATTGTAATTCATGTGCAGTTGCAATGCTCTGCAGTGTACTCGAATTTTTGTATATGTGCATTCACGCAGTCTGGGAGTTATAGGGATGCGCCTTTAAATAGTTGGACTGTCCTAGTGCTGCTATAGATGTGTAAGGTCAGTGTTGTGCATTAATGATACACCAGTACTCATTAATGAAAGAGCAGATGCGGATAGGTACAAACAAAAACATAGCACCACTGCTATACCAGTTCCTTGAAACCAGTAAATTTAGACTAAAATATTTTCTTACTAAGAGCTGTTTCCAGAAAAATTCAATGGACAAGAAGAATTTTCGTGTGTTGCAGAACACACATTCTAGATCGATCTATATATTCAGCCAATATTGGTAAATTCCATCTGTAAGAACATTGTTGAAACGTTCTCCTAATTCATGACGCTAAGATCAACAAGAGCCTATTTCAATAAAACCCCATTTCTATGTGCCAAAGAGCACCAGAAGAAAGATGCATAGTCCTCCTAGTCGCAAAATAATTCAAAGGCATTTGTAAACAGATCTCTTACATCTGAATTGAAAGGTCTTTAGATAGCTATTTTGCAGCTCACATACTAAATTGGACCGCATAATTGTGTACGTTGGTTAGCGAGAACAATTTGGTTTAATTTTAGTTACATAATCCATCTTCTCTTGAACTCTATCACAAAAGATCATCCGCTGCTGGAAATGCCAAGGGTAATTTTTGAATAGATAATTTTCAGAGGAAAGGAAATGAATACCAGGAATGCCGGCCGGCGTGTCCCAAAAAGGTTTTTCACAATTGATAATTGAATAGAACGATACTGTCATGGCACTTTCATTATTGCCAGTCTCCCAGCACTCAATTGCATGCCAAAGTAATGTTTAGCTTAGCAGGAGATCACATTTTCCAGATAAAAGATGATTGGAAGTGTATGGATGGATGTAAATCTATGGTAACCTTAGTGCAGGCTCTGAATTGTTACAGAGAAAACCTAACGTCAATATTTAGCAGCTGAAAAAGGTAACCCACCATAAAGCGCCTGGCACCAATGGCCCTTTGTAGTTTTCTAATTAACACAGACTCATAAATCATCGTTGCATGGTTAATAGGTGTGTTGCCTTGTGAACAGAATGAGTACAAATATACTTGCAGGCAGCGAAATAATTAAATAGGGAGGGGGCAATATTTATATGTGTTGCTTTGTGTGCACCTAGATGTTTTACATTTGTTTTGGTAAAAATACTTGTCCTACGATGGCCAGCTAAAGCTTTCTGTAGTGAGACCGCATAAAGGCAAAAAAGCACCGAAAATAATGCGAAAAGAGTTTTGAATGGCTGAAACACTGTGGTTTAGATAAATAAGCAGATCATATATTACAATATAAAGCCATTATGTTACAAGTATACATTCATCTCAGCCACAGACCACTCCAAGTACACATTACTCAGTTAGTTAGGACTTTGCACTTGATCAGCTGCGGTCCATGCAGGTGAGAGCGTTAGGGACAGGTGGGGCGGGGATTTAGACAGAGGGCGCAAGGGAAAATGAATTATTTATTTAATTTTCCCTTGTGCTCATTTGTCAAATCCAACCCCAACCTGGCCCCTCTGCTCACCACTCTTACCTGCACGGGCCGCTCCTGCATTTGATGCATGTACTATGCTTTGAAAGTAATGAAGACAAAGTGGTGGGGTAACATCAAACGACTTTAGGTAACTGACAGAGAGTACACCATGCATCTGTGAGCAATACAATAGGGAGACCTTGGTTTAAGGTACACACTGGTCTACTAAACCAGGCCTAGTTTTTCTAATAACCAGCTGTCAGTGAACACACTGCACAAGTCTGGCCCAGGACCTATTGGGTCAGTTAGTGAACTCTTCACTTCTCTGCTCCATCTGTTTAAGAGACCACCACTAGACCAGACAAAACCTTGACTGTCACAGTGTCATTAGGCACTGATCTTGCAAACCAGGTGCTGATGGAGAGATGTGAACCTCCATACTCCTCCGAACCCACTGCCAACCTTACACCAACAACACATGGGTCAGAATTAGACCTGGGAAAAGAGGAATGGGATGAGAGATACAAACAGAGACACCGTATATAGTCACACTGCCTGTTTGCACAGCTTGGCTTGAACTGCACTGCAGGGGTGTTGCTGTCTAAAGGCAAGATGACACCTTTAGTGTGGCTGTTTATGGGCATCTAACCGTCGATATTGTATACCTGTTGACACTCTCTGTATTTCCAACTCTCTGTTCCTTAATGAAACTCAATATTTTTCCTGAATGAAATATATCTAAAGTTGATATGATAAATGCATACTGCACTTTAAATTATTTCACGTTTTTTTGTTAAAGAGAGTCACGTTTAAAACTATTTGCTAACATTCTGCTACTCTGATCACTTTCTTTGTAAGTGAATCGTGACTATTGTGAAATGGACTCATTATTACCCTTTATTTCACCATATACTTGTTTAAGCTATCCTTTAATATCATACATGTTCTAATAACAATTTCAAGCCTGCGTGCAAAATGAGATTCTGTTGAAACATGCACGTGCAATATTGAGATCTTACTCCTAACAAATGACTCCTTGTTGAAATAATCAAAGTGCAAAAGAAGAGTTTGTAATCCCACTGAACAAAAAATAAAGAAGTGTAATATAAGAGTTCACAATCCGTGATGAAGAAGTCCTGAAATAATGTTAAAGTGCAGGCATATATCTATATACAAATGTTGTGTTAGAATACTTCTCTGACTCCAGGACTTTCGTATACTTCCCAAACTAACAGGTTACAAGGATTCCACACTTCTGAACTGTAGGCCTCCCGAAAACTATGTATCATGATTGCCTAGCAATGACGCTATGTACCTCTCTATGCTTCCATGAAGGCTGCCACCATTTGCGAGTCTCATTAGAGTCCTGTGACTCCATGGGCAAATAGCCCTTCTTGCCTTCAGGTGTTCTGAGTATTTTGACAATTTGAGACACTAGTTTTATGTCTTTGTGCACCCCTCCATCATTCTCAGCTTCTGAAAATATACAAGTTCAGGAGATTTGGAGTATTGTGTCTCCCCAGAGGACCAGCATGCACAGGTACGGGTGTCCTGCAGATCCAGACAGGGTGCCAATGTCTCGGTGTGAGCAGCACTGTACTGAAGAGTCCTCTGGTGTATGGATGCTTGTCTGTCGGAGACAGCAGCACCAAACTGGACTACCCACTGGCCATAGACGCCATCTGTCTGTACTAGACTGATCCACAGACGGTGGTGTCCTGAGGTGCTTGGTCTGAACTTACAGCAACTGACACAGGCAGAAAATTGCCTGCTGAAGAGATGGAGGCATGTGGACTTGACACAGGCAGAGGTTGCACACATCAAAACGCCTTCTAAACTTCTGGTGGCAACAATGTGGCAACCGCGTGATGGGTGGCACGTGACCCAGGAGGAGCCAGGCGGTACATATCACATGAGTGCCATAGACTAGCAGAGCCGCACCCAACCATGTTCAGTGGATCGGGGTCTCTTGCTTTATTGGGCAGGGGGACAGGTTGAGCTACGATACTGAGGCATTGTCTTACCTTTAAGACCGCAGTGCTCTCTCAAATACCCACAGACTGGTATACAAGCAATGTCCCCTATGAGAAACAATGACAGTGCTGCTGCACAAAGCAGGGTACGGTACAGTGCAGAACTATCCCCCACTAACCCTGGGAGGCAGTTCACAACAAGGGTAGCTAGAGAAGTGAAAAAAACATGGCTTGCTTAAAGCCGACAAGGGAGGAGCACAAGCAAGGGGAAGAAGGTAAGCACACTCTAAAGAGCAAGTCTTACTTCGGCCGAGTACTAAACTGTGTGTGTTTGTGTGTGTGTGTCCGTCCAT
Source organism: Triturus cristatus (assembly GCF_964204655.1). Taxonomy (NCBI): domain Eukaryota; kingdom Metazoa; phylum Chordata; class Amphibia; order Caudata; family Salamandridae; genus Triturus; species Triturus cristatus. The sequence continues at coordinate 431,942,197 of NC_140588.1, forward strand.
GCCACTGGAAGGGGTTTTGGAATGCAAGCCTTTATATGTGAAGGTTTAGCTAGTTTTGGTAATGCTTTGCTTGCCGATTAAGCATTCTGTACTTGGGCATGTGTTCCAAATTCTTGCTGCTTTATCTTTACTCTTGTTCGTAGGCAGGTTTACCATAAAGTGATCTTAATGCAGATCTCAAATCTTGTTTATGTTATAACTTTTAATTGTTCACTGAAGTATTCAGGGCTTTCTCCGTAGTCCCAGATGACTGTTGCATATTGAAGTTAACGTGGCAATCTCAAAGCTTGGTAACATGATAAATATATTCACAAACTCTTGGCAACGTTTTTGAGCACTGGTTGTTGGATCTTGGAAAACATTATGGCTATCACTGCTGCCACTAATTAGAGAAAGCAAGGCAGCCTATGATCTGTTTTAAAGTTTTAAAATTGTAGAAGTATGTATTCTTTATTCGATCAAAAATATGTTCATTTACAGTAAAAAAAATTCATAAATATAAAACAATAAAAAACAAAACATATTTCATAAAAGTATTATGGCAGGCGACTATAGCAGCACTAGAGGGAATACATAAAATACATGATTTCATCACCGGAACTTATAATAGTAGGTATTTGTAGGTATTAACCAATCATATTTACAGAGGCACATTTGTACAGTTTGGACCTTCTCCACCAAGCATACAGAAAAAATCTCGATATTGCAAATATGAGCCATCGTGTAGTGTCAGATCTAAGAATGCGTAATGCTTCGCTAGGAGATCTGAAAGACAGTAGGTGGCATACTGGGATTATCCAGGTTTTCCTAAAATCAGCCTGGGTGGGACAATAAAAAAGAAAATGATCAATGGTCTCAGAGCTGATGTGCCACGTAGGGCATTGAGGTGTTGCAACTGAATGATTCAAAAGTGAAGTTCCAAGTCTAAATTGGATGTACAAAGCTTTTGCCTGTGGGGGTTCAATATCGTCCATAAATATTTCAAAACCAAAGACTCCTTTAAAATTTAAAAAACTAGTGCTTAAAGTGCCATGTGCAATACCTTCTATGTTTTGGCGATCCATGTACTCCCAAAACCTTACTTTAAGGAGAGGAACCATTGATTTTGTTATGGAGCCCGGGTCCTCCCAAACGCACCCCAACCCCAATGCCAGAAGCCAGTCCTCGATTTTGTTGAACCATTTTATACGGCCAGATTGTTTGTGCAGAGAAATTAGTTCTTTCAGGGCCTCCTTCAACGGGACCTGTGTTTTACTGGTCCAGATTCTAATCCAAAACAGGAGTGCCCTGAGGATAGCAAAATGGTCTATGCATTTTAGGCCAAGATCAAGTGTTAGCGGCAATAGGGGGGTGCTCACAGGTAGGTTCAGGATCGGCCTGATGAAATTTGTTTTCAGCTAGGGTTAGATCTTTTACGTTTTCCAGCCCCCAGAGCTCAGCACCATAAAGGGCTGCTCCTAGACCTTTGGCCCTATGTAGTTCCAAAATAGGCAACATTGGGCGATAGGGAGATGTCCTGGCCCTCCTGACTATAGCACAGTCAGCATGTTGGAGGGTCACGACTATGCCTGGGCAAAGTACTACACTATGCTCGCGTAGTTTGCGAAGATTGCGCTATTTCGCACTACGCGAATTGCACGTAGCACAGTGCAAACACACTTAGCCTAGTATAGTGCAGAGGTAATTTTTTGCTTGCTCATGGTCCTCAATGTCAAGTTGGCGACCGCGAGCAAGCAAAATGACATCCCGGAGAGACTTTTTCCTCGTTCGCGATCAGCAACATCAAGTTACCGATCGCGAGCGTGGAAAATAAACCTCCCGGCGAGCTTCTCAATGCAGGGAGGTCAGGTTTCTCATTGTGAGTGGTCGCATACGCTCGCGACTGCTCGCGATGAGAAACTACCAGTCCGCGTTGAGAAAACTGCCGCTTGAGTAGAAATCTACTCGAACGGCAGAAAACGACCACTTGCACTGTGCAAGATGCAGTTTGCACTGTGCAATCAGTGCGAACAGCATCTTGCACAGTGCACTACACAGTTTGCAAAGCTACGCGTACCTCGCGTAGTGCGAAGTGCACTTCGTGTAGCTACACGTGGCGCTACTTCGCAAACTACGCCCAGGGTTAGTCACAACGCTCTTCTCTATTTGGGGTGTCCAGGCCAACCTATCGCTGATGCGTACACCCAAATAGGCAAAATATTTGACCTGCTATAGTTGTTGCGAGCCCAGCAAAAGTTTGCCCTTATTTGATTTGTATGGATTAAAAGTCAGGTATTTTGTTTTGGAGCAGTTTATTTCCTACCCCTTCTTCCTACATACTTTGTCAAATTTGTTTAGAAGATTCTGGATCCCTTTAGGTGTCCTTGAGATTAACAGGGTGTCATCAGCAAAGAGTAGACAGGGCACAGAACTGTCTGCTAGTCTTGGGGGATCCCCACCACAGTTGTACAGTTCTTCAATTAGACCATTAATATAGAGGGTGAATAGTGTTGGGGCAGGACACACCCTTGGCGCACACCTTTCTGTACCAATATATCTTTTGTCAGACTGCCTTCAGTGTTCCACCTAACCTTTGCATAAGTATTGTGGTGTAAAGGAATTAAAATATGAAGTAAATAGGCTGGGAGACGCAGTTCGCTCAGAGCAAGCCACAGTTGGTTGCGGCCTATCGAATCAAAGTATCTACAATCTACAATCGAATTGTAGAAGTTTATTTTCATCACTAGCCCAGTTGTTAGGAATAAGGGGGAGCTCAGTCTCTAGGTAGAAAATTAGCATGCATAGTCTGAATACTATTTTCTTTCTGCCAGCTATCCCGTAGATTATCTATTACAAATATCTCCTTTTTCTGTTACTAATGGTTAGTTTTACAAGGTTTGTCACTTTTTGACATTGTCACGCTGATGTACGAATGTGTGCATATGACGACTGCACTCACTTGAACACACCATGAGATAACCTCTGGAGAAACCATGTGTACACATTCCAGGTGCCCTAAAGGATAAAAAGGATCAGCTTCATTGGTTATTATCACATTTAATAATGAATAAACATGTCACTAAACAGATTCCCCCACTACCATTTCATTAACTGGCTACTACATCGGTCATCTTTTCTCAGCACTAAATTGGTTTCTAACTACAGAGCCAGGGGCATATTTACAAGGCGCCCACACTGCTGTTCCATCAATATTTTTGGCGCACCGTCAGTGAAGTAAGTGCTCCATATTTACAATGTGACGCATTTAAGCCCATGCTCCATTTTTTGTAGTCCTGCGTCGGAAAATACCTGTTCCTCAACCGGCTGCATGACGCACATTTTAAAATCAGGGGCAGCAAACTCGTACAAATGAGCATAGGCTAGCCACCTATCAAGACTGGGCCAATATTGATGCCCCTACGCTACAGGAATTATTAGCTAGGACTAAACCGGGATTAGCGCCATACAGTAACGTGGCCGTAGATAGGCTCTGTTCATGGATTAAGTCAGCGGTCAATATTGCAGCCCCTACAAAAAGCTTTGTTTCTTGAAGGAAAAATCCGTCAGAACCATGGTTTACAGAAAAACTTAGGACACAAAAACAAATCTGCAGAAGGGCCGAAAGAAAATGGAGAACTAACTATGCCCAAGATAGGAAAAGGGAATATGCACGAACACTGGCGGAATACAAAAAACTGCTTAAAAAAGCAATTATTACACACAAAAAATAAGTGAGGCCAAGAACTCTTGCAAGGAGCTTTTCGCCACAGTCAAAAAACTAGTGAATCCTCCCGCTGTAAAACAAATGGAAAATAGTACAGAACTCTGTAATACTCTCGGACAGTTCTTTGTAGATAAAGTTACATCAGTTTATGAATCTTTTAAGAGTAATGATAATGCCAGCAATTAAGCCAAATACTTCATGCAGGGCATGGATATTTCTACTCCAAAATTGGGTTCTGTTTTTTACCTCTCTCAGCAGAACAAATCAGCCTGGTGATAAAGAACATTAGGTCCGGGGTCCAATGGACCCTTGTCCACCTAAAGTGATGCACATATTCTCAGAAATTCTCAGCGAACAACTAACGCTTGTGTTCACTGAGATAATTCAGTCAAGAAACTTCCCAGACACATGGAAAACAGCATTGGTGCTCCCACTTTTAAAAAAAGCCAATCTGGATCCAAAACAACCCAGCAGCTAACGGCCAATATCCAGAATTCCATTCCCAGTCAAAGTTTTTGAAAAACTGCTTAATAACCAATTGACAGAATTTATAGCATCAAATTTTTTTTTAGACCAATCACAATATGGTTTCAAGGAAGAACACGGAACAGAAACTGCATTGGTTATGGCAGCCGAGGGACTCAGGAGTATATTAGATACAGGAGGGAAGGCTGCCCTGATTCTATTAGAACTCTCGGCGGCCTTTGACACTGTGAACCACAAGATACTCTGTGCTCGTCTAGCAGAACTGGGGCTTCAAGACTCTGCACTCACATTGATGCAATCTTTTCTAAGAGACAGATCCTTTTCGGTCATACTAGAAGATTTTGCTTCCAAAATTTTTTAAATCTACTTGTGGAGTGCCTCAGGGTTCCTCCCTGAGCCCCATGCTTTTTAATATTTATGTTTCTCCGATGGCAGAGATTATCAGGCAGTGTGGGTTTCTTCCGGTATCGTATGCTGACGACATCCAAATAGTGGTGTCAGTTGCAGGCAATATGGAGGAAACAGCTGAGCGATTCAATGACTGCATGACGCAGGTAGATCAGTGGATGCAGCTAAACTGCCTGAAGCTGAACGGTGATAAAACCGAGGTTATGCTGTCAGGGTCAAAGACAGACTTTTGGTCTCCCAATTGGTGGCCAGCCAGTTTGGGTGTCTGCCCAAAACCGGTGGACAAGGTTAAAAATCTGGGAGTCATATTTGATAACAAACTGACTTTTGACGCCCAGATAAACAACCTCTCTTTGACCATCTGTTATATTTTAAATATGATTAGAAGACTCTGCCCATTCATTCCCCTCAATTCACGCAAATCGTTGGTCACGGCATTGGCCCTGTCCAGACTGGAGTATGGCAACGCCTTGTATGCAGAGATCCAAGCCCCAACATCGTTCAAAACTCCAGCGTCTGCAGAATGCTGCTGCAAGGCTGGTCCTCGACAGTCCCAGATCTGAGCCAGTTGGACATAGAGGGCCCTTCATTGGTTACCCATGGAAAAAAGGATTATGTTTAAATCACTGTGCCTGGCCTTTAAAGCCTTGCATGGGTCAGGACCACAGTTCTTGAGAACACACCTGAAATGGTAAGTGCCGGCCAGAAGTTTGAGATCAGCCCACACAAAACTTCTACCAGTCCCTAGGTTTAAGCAGGTGAGGTGGGAAGGGAAAAGCTTTTTGTTGCGGACTGCCAAAAACTGGAATCTCCTACTGATCGCAATAAAAAGCAGCCCTTCACTTTTGCCATTCAGAAAAGCCATAAAAACTTGGCTTTTCACCTGTTAAGGCAGCACACTACTCTGTCCAGGAATCCTCTGTGCATCAGACTCAGCGCCAAGACGCCTTTGGGAAATCACGCACTTTATACATTTCTAATCAAATCAAATCAAAATATTCAAGGTAGGTGTTCCCACATTAATACTAAAGAAAAAAAGAAAAAACAGACGCAGTCATATTTGCAAGTTTTCGAAAAAGCAATGCATCGCCAGCAAGCGGCACGCAGACCATAAAAAAGCGTAAATATTTAAGCGCATCACCAACAAAGGCATTAGAAATTATGCATTGGTTCGGATACATAAACGAAAAACTTACAAACCACTTTTTCAAGCTCAACTGTGCCATGGAGGTGCTAATTCTTCAGCTTAGAGTAGCAGGGAGACCACCACCACCACCCTCCAATACCATCACGCCCACCACCACGTAGGCAGCGCAAAGGAAGGCAGCGTGTCAACCGCCATAAGATTACTCTTATTGACCTCAGGGATGATGAGGTTATCACCTATTATTGACTCAGGAGGGAGTCCATCAGACGCCTGCTGAACCAAATTGCACCAAAGCTGCAGCCAACATCTGACAGGTCAAGCAACATCCCTTCACAGGTCAAGCTGATAGCAGTCCTCCACATGCTAGCATCCAATTCATTCCAATCCACAACAGCCAAAGTGGCAAGAATATCACAGCCATACATCTCTGCATTCCTATCTATGGCCTGGATGCAATCATTAGCCTCACACCCCAGTACTTCCCGTTCCATAAGATAAAGCAACAACGAGCTTGGCGGAAATGCTATGACTCCCTTGAAAGGACTGGTTATAAGGCCATTTTGGCAGCATATAAAGTCTCCATTAAGCAAGAGAAATATATTTATTTTAATAGCAAGTTTGCATTAGCCAAATTATCAAGAGATCTCTTTAAGTTAATTAATCTTTTATCCGCACCTTTAGCTTCCTCCAGTATAGAGGGTTACCAGGATCCTTTACAATAGCATGACAAACATTTTTCACACCAAAATTCTTGATATTTACAAAGACATCGACTGTCTGATTCTGAGTCTTCCACTCCCGCCCAACCAGACATTTATGCTGAGTCAGATCCATCGGAGACTATGATTTTCAGAGAGAGTCTTGTTGCTCTCTTGTCCAGTTTTACTCCTCTTAATCATGAACTTACACAGGCATATCTCCTCAGCATGAAATCAGGCTCCCCACTTGGGTCTTGCTTGTCCAATGTTATGCTGCTGGGAGCTAATATTATTATTCCCCATCTTACAGCAATTCTGAAAAAGACTATTACTTCGGGCTGCTACCGTCAAATCTGAAAAAAGTTGTTGTTAAGCCTCTTCTTAAAACGCCCAATCCAGACCCTTCCAAGTTCCAGCCCATGTCATTGCTGCCTGTACCTGGCAAAATGTCCAGCTGATGACCTATCTGAAATAACATCAGCTGCTGGATGTCTCTCAGTTTGGATTCAGGAGTAACCATGGGACAGAGACTGCATAGTTATAAGCGGTCAACAATGTCCGTTCTATGGTGGATGCAGGGCAGGCTGCAGCATTAATCCTTTTGGATCTATCCGCAGCCTTTGATACCATCTATCCTAACCTTCTTATTGATTGGCAGCAGGAAATGGGGGGGTCGCAAATTTAGAACTGAAGCTCTTAGCATCCTTTCTGGGGATAGGTCTCAGACAGTTATTATGGATCAGTTCTGTTCAGAGCCCATAACTCTTCCATGTGGGGTTCCTTAGGGCTCCTCCCTGAGCCCTACAATATATAAAGTATATGCTTCCCCACTGGTGAAACTTAAAAGGTCCTTTGGGCTTCACTTCAGAGTTTCTGGTTTGTCCTATGCAGATGACACACAAATAATTGTGTCTATCACTAAGTACACAGAGAACAGCTTTCAACTTCAAAAACTGTATGCAGGCAGTGGCCATATGGTTGGGAAAAAACTACCTCAGACTTAATAGAGATAAGACTTAAGTCTAGATCTTCGGAAGCCAACCATTCATATGGACCAATTTGTGGTGGCCGGATATACTAGGTAAACAACCCACCCATACAGACTCGGTAAAGAACCTTGAAGTTCTGGTTGACAATAATCTAAACTTCGAATTTCGGGTTAACCGGACGCTTTCAGCATGTTTTTGGGTGATCAAGACTCCCTTTCATTTCCTTCCCTGCACGTAAGCAAGTGGCCTTAGCTCTGATCACATCCAGGTTGGATTATTGTAATGCATTGTACCTGGATATTATGCCAAACCGCAGCTTCTCTAAAATGCTGCTGCAAGCTTGATTCTTGATGTCCCCAAATTTCACGTATCTGCAGGGATTCGGAAACTGTATTGGCTGCCAGTGAACGAATTAATCATCTTTAAGGCCCTATACATTGTCCACAAGGCACTGCATAGTATTGAGTCTCATGGTATTAAATATGTATTCCAATTGTATACTCCATTCAGATAGCAGTGACCTGCAGGGAAACATGTCTTGATTATTCCTAAGTATTGAAAAGCCAGGTGGGGAGACATAGCCTTCTTAGTGGCCGCATCTAAGCTTTGAATTAAAATCATTAAAAGGCCTCCTCCTAACTACCCATCACCCCCTACCCACTACAGTTCATCATTGAAATTATGTTTAACAGACCGTAAAAAACGAGCAATTCCAACTGCCACATCAGAATAGCGCATTTTTTACAATAGCTCCACCGCTTTCCTCCTATGGCGAACATCATATTTAAAAAACAAATGTCTTAAAAACTTAACTCGATTTAAAGATGCAGTCTAAAAGTGGATACAGAAGGTAGCATTTGATTTTCAGGGGACAGGGGCAGAGACCACTATTATTCTGCACCCTGGTCCAATGTGGGTGGGATGAATAGACTAGATTGGGTTAATCCCACCCTAACCCTTAATATTTCATTTCTCAAGCCTGGGTCTGGTAACTGCAATAAAATAAGGGAAAACAGTGTCCTGGCCCAGTGTAGAGACTGAAAAGCTGATGGATGGTTTCTTGCTTAGATACAATAGGTTAATTGATTCAGACACCAGAGCAACAGATTCTCTCAATGCATGCTTGCCTGGGAAGGGAAACCAAGATGTAATTGTACCACTGTCTGAATGGAGGCTCCTAAAGGCAATTAGTCTGGTTCTTACGGCCTTTGCCCACATCCTTTCAATACATTGGATCTCTTACCAGCACAATTTGGAGACTTTAATCACCCCATCATCCTCCAGAAGTGTGTTAAAGTATCTTAGAGCCTGAGTAGAAGTCACCAAGTTCCAGGAGACCAGGTTGCACTCTCTCCTTATGGCCTGAACCATTGTGCCTTGGAGAAGTGATAAGAGCATTTTAAGCACTGCTCCTTCTAATCTGTCCCATTCATATGTTGGATCAAGGGGAAAAAAAACTCTCCTCCATACATACCTAGCGGAGGTATCTTCCCTTCGTAAGCCCTTAATAATGGAATATGGTTAAGCCCCCCAAATCTAAAATTAAATCTCGATAGACAGCTGGCCTGCAATAGGGCCTTCTGCTTGGTACCATCCCAGTGCGTACCCCAATTCAGATTCCTCCTGAAGATTAAGCCTAAGTATGAATATTGATGGACTTGCTCCACCTCATGTGTGTCTAAGTGCCAGGTGAAACTCTTTTTTTTTCTCAAAAACCAAAATCTTGGTCTTTTCCAAATTAATGTGAAGCTGGTTCTGTTTGCTATAGCTTGCCAGGGCAATTTGTTTCCTCTGCAGACCAATAGGGGATAATCCAGTAATAACAAATCATCTGCATAAAGCAGACAGACAATGTGCTGGTTCCCGATTTTAAGGGAAAAAGACTTAGATTGGGAGATAAAGGTGGGAAGGTCAGCCAAAAATAGGCTAAAAAGCAAGGGTTCTAAAACGCACCCCTGGCGCAGGCCATTGTCAATGGGAATTCTTTGTGATAATTGACCCGACTTATCTAACACCACCTGAGCCCAATTACCAGAGTGCAAGGATTGAAGTGCACTAAGGAGGTTTGGCAGGAGGTCCCAAACAGCAAGTTTCCTCCATAGTATGTCCCTATCCACAGAATCAAAGGCTGTCCGGAAGTCTACGAAACAACAGCACTGCCTTCGATTTTACCTCCAAGGCCTTTCGAATAATGGCCCATAATGCAAAACTGCGGTCTATAGTGAAGTGACCCTCCCAAAAAAACCTGTTCTATTGGAATTCGCTTGGTTTCAATAGACCAGTCTTCAAGTTTGGGTAAAATATTCTTAGAAAAGATCTTTAGTGAGATATCAAGAAGGCTAATAAGCCTGTCATGTGAGGGTTCTGTACCGCTCCCTTTTTTTAAGTAGGCTTCACTATAGACCCTTTCCAGCAAAAGGGGTAAAGGTCAGACATGGCAATCCAACTAAACAAGAAAGTGTAAACCGTGGCTCACCAATCACTGTTCGTCTTAATTATTACTGCTGGGATGTTATCGGGGCCAGCGGCTCAGGAGAGATTTACTCTCTAGATAATGACCTTCACTTCCTTTATTGAAAACCATGTAACAGGAAGTTTTCAGCCAAGAACTTTATGGGGTCTATCAGAGCCAGAGGGTCATCTGTATAGGTCTGTCAAATAAGTAGCCCACTGAGCTTCCGGGATTATACTAACAAGTGTTCCCCTACTTTGACCACTAAACTTGTTCACATTTGCCCAAAACGTTTGCTAATTCTTGAGGAGGATAATTTCCTGCATTTTAACCCCTTACTATGGCAGAATGCGGCAATTTTTATCTGCACAAGAGATTTATATTGATGTTTAAGTTTATCCAGCTCCTGGGAGGCAAAGGGGTCTGGATGGGGCCTAACGCTCCTAGCTCTCTGTCTCACCAATCATTTCAACTTTTGACAATCAGAGTCTTACCAGTCCCCAAGCCCCTTGGGATGAGATTCTGCCTGCACTTCCTTCTCACATATGTTTACAGTGATGACACTCAAAACTTGTTGTACCATATTATTGTACCACACAATGAGATCATCAACATAGATAGGGGGGATATCAATATTCTCCTCTAGTTGAAAGGTGGCTATCTGTTGGAGATGCATGGTATCCAAACGTGTTGGAAGCCTACGCGGATAGGACATTTCTAGAGCCAAAACCTTCTCTGGAGACACTGGCTCACACAAGTCAATGACTGATGTGATTGCCCAGTGATCACTACCCTCACATTTAGCCACCTCAAAACTCTTAAAAAGATTGAATTGCCAAAGAGACGTGAAAATGTATTCAATAGGGCCTAAAGACTGGCCCTACCGGAAAGTTGCTACTGCTGGCGAATAATTTTTGAATTGTCCATTTAAATAAATCAGACCATGACTCGCCAGCCATTGACTCAGCACTTTAGCCTCCTTTTTAATGATACTGGGAGGAAACTGTGCTGGGGGAATATTATAGGAATCCAAAACTTTCTCCAGCTGTAGATCCAGCTGTACAGGGAAGAGGCGGATTATACTGTATAGACCGCTCCCATTGGGTAGCAGATAATCCGCTGTGCATATTTAAAATAGCAGGCGGAATAGGGCCCAACTGGGGGGCTGATGGCAGAGGGCTCTTTTTTGAAGTGCATAAGGCTTGTAGTACTGCCATGGCTAAGTCGTCTTTGGCCTTAAGCACTAGGTTCACGATACGGGGCGAAATAAAAGAGACTCTGAAAACCTCTCTACCTTGTTCACCAAGTTGAAACCCAACCGAAGTTAGATCCAGCGAAAATATCGCTGAAAGAGAGGGAATTTCATGAAATATATGGAGAATTTTGGAGCGATTCAAAGGTTGAAGTTTCTTTACTTTATTCCCCTGACAGGTAATATCCATCAATAGCTCTGAACTCACCAAATGCGACCTGAGGGAAGATTCAAAAGCAGAAGGGAGTTCTTTATGGGATTTATTCAGAGACTGAGTCTTAACCACCTTGCTGCGGGCTGCCATTAGGTCTTTATTATTAGGGGTGGGAAGGACTACAAGGGGTGAAGGAATGGTGTCTGACTTGATTTTAGGGCAGGATTTTACATTTGGTTTTGCCCTTTTATATGAGGGTACATCTACGGATCGGCCACCCTAGGGCGGGCCTCAAGTATTGACCTTGGGGGATAACACTGTTACTGGCTTTCGCTTTTGTACTCGGGGGTTTCTTTTTGCCTATACATGGAGCATGGGATCCAAACAATCCATTCCGAGTCCTTGCTCCCAGTCTACTGTAGAACCTTGTGGTAATTTTAGAAGGATTTAAACAATGATGTTTTTTCCTCACAAGCGTAGGACATTTAGAAATATAAACAGATCCCACCGAATTTATTTGACATTCAAGTTTCCCTGAAATGACACTATGGGCCCCCCGAGGCTCTGGAACTGTTACTGCAGTGGGTGGCTGGGTGATCGTGGTTACACCCACACTGTTTTTAAAATATTGCAGTTCATGTCGATTGTCTTGCAAAAAATTTGATTGGTCCACTTGATTTGTCCTTATTGACACCAGCGTTTTCAAAATCCCGTGTAGAGTGGTCTGCATGAGTAGCATTACCTCCAACAAAGATGACCAAGTGTTAGACTGAATTGTTATGGAACTCCTCTGGGATCCAAGTGCAGAGTTGGTTCCCCAACCAGGGTAGCCTTGTATGATGATGAAATAACTCAGTTCTGTTGATCTTCTCTGCAAATCCGCTGGGAAAGTCCTGAATCATCAGAACATGAAGATATTAATAAGATATCTAACTGGGGAGAGGAAGACAGTCTTGGACCCCTGCTTGCCGCCACACTTATAGCCTGAGAAGGAGACACTGAAAGGTTAGCTATTCGCACTTCATCTAATACTGCATACAATACGTCTGTTGCCAGGTCCGATGTACTGGGTTGCTCGTGGGGTATCTAGGGTATCTTAACCCCCTCCTCCAGTGATGGTTGGACTCTATTATTAAAATGTTTAAGGACGAAGTTCTTTATTGAGGTAACAAGGGGTGAGTGCAAGGCTGCCCCATTTGATAGAGCACTTTGATCGGGTTGATCGGGTTGATCAGCCACCTTCTTCTCTCCTGTTTTCCTCCTTTTACAAACTCTCCCCTGCGATATACTTTTTGGGGCACTAAGGAAGCACTGGAGGTGATGGACGAGAGGAAGTATTCACTACTGCAGTAACTAGTGAAGTTACAGCCAAACAAAAGATACGTTGAACTTACCTCCTTCTTGATCTCGCCCCAACTGCCGCCGCTTCCTCACTGTGTAGTCCAAGGATTTCCTTACACCCCTTCAAAGACCATTCAAGGGCCGTTTTAGACCCCCCTTCCCGTTCACAACGGTAGAGGGGTTATCACCTTCATCCAAGTAAGGGAGATCATGTAATTCTTCCTTATCTCTTCCTTCCTTAGGCGAACCACTGTCAGTACGTTGATGCCTTTGGTTATTTGTTTGCGCTTTGTAAATTATTTTCATTTCATTTCACATGGCTGGTTTGGGGGTGTCTCCATGCAATCCCCATGGTTAATGAGGCATCTCTTGTATCCTATGACAGATTAACTTTGAAATGTGACAAATCAATTTGTTTCTTCTGGTGATGTGTAGCAAGGAAACTAAAATGAAGTCAGCCAAGTCACTAACACTTCCTATGCGTGCTGCAGCCAGTAGCAAACATACATAGATGATCATGGCTCTGAGAGTACACCATGTGCACCAAGATGCCCACCCCTGCACAAAGACAAATCTGCATGCAATGCAGGCACCCAAGTACTGTGGTGCATGTGTGTCTGTGTCTGTGCTAGGCAGCACATTGTTCGGATGTATGACGTTACAACGCATACTTTTACAACGCATGCACTTACAACGCAATTTTTACAACGCAACATCCACTACAACGCATTCCATTACATCGCATGACACTACAACGCATTTTTAAAAACTACCTTTACAACGCATTCCATTACATTGCATACTACCTTTACAACGCATACTATTACAACGCATTATATTACATTGCATTTAAGGTAAGTGTTGGATAGTATAGGGGTAAAAATTAATATTCTCACTCCAGGGGGTGCAACAGTAGGGTAAGTGTTGGATAGTATAGGGGTAAAAATTACTAATCTAACTCCAGGGGGTGCAACAGTAGGGTAAGTGTTGGATAGTATAGGGGTAAAAAATACTATTCTAACTCCAGGGGGTGCAACAGTAGGGTAAGTGTTGGATAGTATAGGGGTAAAAAATACTATTCTAACTCCAGGGGGTGCAACAGTAGGGTAAGTGTTGGATAGTGTAGGGGTAAAAATTACTATTCTAACTCCAGGGGGTGCAACAGTAGGGTAAGTGTTGGATAGTATAGGGGTAAACATTACTATTCTAACTCCAGGGGGTGCAACAGTAGGGTAAGTGTTGGATAGTGTAGGGGTAAAAATTACTATTCTAACTCCAGGGGGTGCAACAGTAAGGTAAGTGTTGGATAGTATAGGGGTAAAAATTACTATACTAACTCCAGGGGGTGCAACAGTAGGGTAAGTGTTGGATAGTGTAGGGGTAAAAATTACTATTCTAACTCCAGGGGGTGCAACAGTAGGGTAAGTGTTGGATAGTATAGGGGTAAAAATTACTATTCTAACTCCAGGGGGTGCAACAGTAGGGTAAGTGTTGGATAGTGTAGGGGTAAAATTTACTATTCTAACTCCAGGGGGTGCAACAGTAGGGTAAGTGTTGGATAGTGTAGGGGTAAAATGTACTATTCTAACTCCAGGGGGTGCATACTTACCTTAAATGCAATGTAATATTATGCGTTGTAATGGTATGCGTTGTAAAGGTAGTATGCGATGTAATGGAATGCGTTGTAAAGGTAGTTTTTAAAAATGCGTTGTAGTGTCATGCGATGTAATGGAATGCGTTGTAGTGGATGTTGCGTTGTAAAAAATGCGTTGTAAGTGTAGTGCGTTGTAAAAGTTGCGTTGTAAAGGTTGTTCCCCCATTGTTCCATATGCATTCGGAGTTGGAGTAGGGCAGTGCAGCAAGAATTCTTGCTGTGTTGTCATACACCAATGTGAAATAGCAGCAATGCACTGCATTTTAGAAATATGGTGCATTGCCCTCCTTTCGTCTGGTGCTGGCACACATTTGGCTGCCTAGTGCCAATGCAGGCACCCTTGCAGTATGGTGAAAGGGTGCCAGCATTGCAGGAGGATTGTTTTTGTGTATGAAGGAATACCTTCCTGCAAAAATAAAATCCCCTGTAGCATATTCCTCTTCCTGTGTCTGCTGCACAATGAATAACACAAGGAAAGAGGAAGAATGTAGGAAAAATAAACACAACTCCTTGTAATGCCTGCTCTGGTGAGCTGGAAGGTTTTGGCACTGCCCCAGGTTTATATGTTTAAGTAAATATGGACCTGGGTACGAATCCATGTGTGTTGTGTGAGAACACCCACTGCAATGCCCATGGAACACCTCCCTGGTGCAGAGTAAGGCAGAGCAGTAATGTGCAATCCTATGTCTTACACCCTATTTTTGAACCCATGCAAAGCCGTGCAAAGAGGCTTTATGTGACCTCATAGATATATCTGAAACATGTGTGCTATCAGAGGCAGAATTATTTTTTATGCCATGGCAGGCCAAGCATCTCAGAAACATGGTTGTGTACCAGTGTAGGGGGATAGGTCAGGGATGTGATGTATTGCCAAAATACTGCCCTTTCTCTGAGCCACAGTGCAGAGCAGACAGATGATGCACAGCAGTAGGCTGTGCCTCTTACCCAAAAACTCGGCAACTGTGTCATGCACACATACTGGGATCAATTACCTGCATTGTGTAGAAGATGATCTGTCACATTGACATGCACACATCAGTTTGTCAATGGCAAGAGTGGTTGATTGTCAGTGTGTATCAATGTGTAATTTTACTCTATGTGGATGGATGGAACCACATCATCTGCACTGCGTAATTAACCATTTTCTAAATCATGTGTCATGACATTCAAGCCAATTATGAGTATCAAGGCAACCTCGATGAAAAGACTGAGGTGAGTGGGCCCTCAAGTGCGTACCGAATCTTGGTATTAGTCACAGGACAATAAGCTCAGTGATGTGTTTAAAAGTAATGTGTAAAATCACAAGTGTGTTATACATGGCAGTATACATGTATGTTGACCAAAGTTTAATGAGCAACACAAGAAGAAGTATGTGTAAAGTCCATGCGTGGTATGCTATGTCAGTGTAGGGCCTATACAAGTGCAAATGTCAATCCTGAATGACATTGTGACACCAATAGTAAAAAAAACACACAGGTCTTGGCAATAATGATAGTCTCTGTACACACATACACATAGGCAGACAGCTGCATTGACTGTTGTAACAAATGTGATGGTTCATCTGTTTTGGGTAGTAAGTTGCCCAATTTGAAAACATATGAATACAGCAATGTGAAATTCATAAAGTCAAACACTATGTTGCCAAACATGTCATACATCAGTCAGCAACATATATTAAAACCTAACCAGGACAAGCCTCAGCAGTGTGTACTCAGGATGCCAATCTCAACATTCATTTACCACAGCATGTTTGAAAAACTCAAGCTATAGAAGTACATGACCCCCTACAAGTTAAAGACATGCACGTATATGTAATAAATTATTGTATTGTGTATGCCATTGTAGTACCCAGCTCCTTATAACAACATCACTGTATCGTACATGAAGATGGCCCACATTACAATACATATGTGCAAATCAGAGTGCACTCCTCCTCCCAAAACGATAGTCTATACCTAACAATGAACAGCATAACAATCCATGTGACATGTCTTAACTTCATCACATGTATGCTCCTAGATCACATGGACAAGTAAGTGTATTAAAGGAATGGCTGTGCCAAACTCATGTACGCCAACACCGGCAATTGTGGATTACCATGGACCTGTGTATGTGTAAGTGTAATACATGAGCCAATGTGACTACTTACCTAACAATGCCAAATATCTGTACTGAACTCTGTCACTTCATACATGTAGTGAGTGCACATAAAATTAAGTGGTCAGTAATATCTCCAAATGTGCCAGCACAGGAAACCTCTAGATTACCATGAAAGTCAGGATGTAGAACTGCACAATGTATCAGGCCATGCCCATCATTTGCTATTACGCTGTCAGCCCCTCCCTTAACCAGAGAAGCAGGAGCATTCCGTGCAGATAAGAGCGGTGGGGTGGCGTGGGTAGGAACTTGACAGACAACGACGGGAGAAAATTAAATAAATAATTAATTGTCCCTCGTCGTCTGTCCAATTCCCGTCCCCACCCCGCACCACCTCTCTTACCTCCACTGGCCGCTCCTGCAGAGAAGGTGACGCAATATAGTTCAGGCTTTGCTGAAAAGTGTCCTCGTCCATTGCCAGCAGTTTGGTCATCCAGGACAGGCAGTTGGTCAGGAGGTGTAGTTTCTCCCTCTGCAATAAAATTGAAATATGTGAATGGTGAGCTATGCTAGATGTTGACGTGAGAAATCCCGCTAACTTACGGTACTTATCCTCATTAACTTTCATTTCAACATTGATGTGTAGTACCTATGTGACTTGTATGTATTGTGGCCATGTGGCACTGTAGTTGCCTTTCAGATGGAAATCTCTGTGCATTGTCACAAACCACTGTGTGACAATGATGGTTGTTTGTATCATACCACACATTTCAACACAGTTACACAGCTTGCTGGCCTGCCATGCCAGTGTGAGTAAGTTGAGGTAAGGTCCACATCTGTCTTGTAGATTAGCTTTCTTTATCATAATGGCTATACTGCAGTGTTTTCAGGTATTGACAGCATTACTGTGCACATTGCTCCAAGTCACCAGAATGCTATGCATTCTCTCTGGTCCCTACTCAGGCCACAGCTCCTGTGAAAGTGATGTAGGTTTGGTAAGGTATTTAATTGCATCCTGCAGTCTGCCTTATACGCAGTATACCTCTGCAGTCCGCCTTGTTCTGCTGTCTTGCAGGTCCGTTGTGCATTCACGTGGGCAAGGGCTCATATTGGTCACACATCCATACTACTCTACACAGCTAGCAACCTTGCTTTACTGCAGGAGTGTGTAAGGGCATGTACTTACCATGGTTGTGCTATCAATGTATACTCCTGGGATTTTATTACACACACAGTTGGATCCATAGTTGAAAACCATGGCTAGTGTGTGTGCTAACTCTGAGGGTATAGGCCCGGTGAACTGAGGTAGATTGCTAGCACTAATACTCACCCCATTTCATCATTGCCAGAGTTGGTTATCGGCACAACATCACCCATTGTTTGACTCAGCCCCACTCACTTGTACATGTCAATCCTCATTTTAGCCCAGGGACTCCACTTACTGTCACACAGTGATGCCACCCGGAACATACATTGACTCTAATCTGACGGCAAGCCCTACAAAATGAGTCACCACTTCTAGTTGCCCAACATGGCTGCCTGTATTTGAGGGCTATGGGTCAAGCTGTACCCCCACATGCTAGTAGTTGTGATAATCATTGCCATGTTCCTACCCAGGTTTGCTAAACAACTAGACCCATACTTCTAAGCCTCCAACGATCACTGAATCATGCACAGAGTTGTGGAAATCTAACTCATCCTGTCACCTAAAAATTCCCAGTTCGACATCCTCCTTCTTTGACGTATATGGCCTGGTAATGGATTTCTTCTCCTGTCTCCCTCCTGACATGTGCTACATCTTCACCTAGGTCCACAGTACATGTAGGATATAGTATACATATTCCCTCTTCTATGTCATCCCTTCCCAGCTGCAGCAGAAGTGTGACACTATCAGACACAGCAGTGCCGGTGTCTTGCTCAGACTACCTTGCAGAACACACGTCACTTCTCACCTCCTTGCTATGCAATGTGTCCCTATTTAGACACAGTCACAGTTCTTTATGCTCAGCTACAACCACAATGCACAGCACTACCAGGGGCAACCAGGCTCACACATCATAAATTGTTTTAAAAGACACACATTACCCTCTAGTGTGGATCACTTGCATCCCCCTAAGAATCTGTACATAAGAGGAGTTTGGGGTGATGTCTACCATGGCAGGCTACACCTGTGTGCTCTCACTCTGCCCATCAGGACAGCTGTGTGTCATGTAGTTGTATGCTAGTTGCTATAGATGTGGCTCTACACATGTACATAAGAGTTGTTACTTCCTATGCCAAACATCTGAACCCTCTATCAGGTGAGGGGTTAATCCTCTGACAACCCCATACCATTCCACAGCTTTGCAGCTCAGATTTGGCTGCATGGCCCAAAGACAAACACACGACCCTCATGGTGCAAGGGGGCATGCATTAACCAAGTCAGGGTGGACAGGGTTTCAGTGTCCTGGCATGTTGTGGTGTTCCAGTCCAGATGTTTTGCTTGGTATTGTGGGAATTGTAGTCCTGGTCACTAATGTCATACATTGCACAACGATTGACTGTATACAAATGTGAACCTGGACTAGTGCTGCGCATCACACATGGACTGGAAAAACTCAACAGAGCTTGGCTGTGCAACATGTGACTGGTCATTTTGACTTACATTTCTATGGTGTATGACTGGACATGTGACCAATGCGATCCCTTTCCCTTACACTCATCACAGTTAAGCACAGGAATATACCATGGTACGCTGCGGAGCATGATATATTTGGTGATATTGTCCCTTACCCTGTAGGTCTTGTTGGTCCTCATAGGCTGCACTGTTGGGTCCTTCCACCCCTGCCACCAACTCTGCTGGGATGACTACTCCTGTCCGCATGGCTGTCCTCAGTTTGCTGGCTAGTTTCTCCTTGGTCCTGTGTTTGTAATCGTGTCATCACTTCTTGCGCTCTGGCACTGACCTTTTAACGTGCCCCACACTGTTGATCTTGTCCACTACTCTTTCTTCCCTAATGGCAGCTTTGAGGTCACAAAGAGTTGATGTTCAAACTTTGTCACCTCTGCTATGAGTATTTGATTTTCCTGTTCACTAAAAGTACTCTTCCTCTTCCCTTGGGGGTCTCTGTGGACATCCTGGTGGGTACTGGGTTTGTTAGGGTTGTTGCCCTGGCTGCTAATGCCTGCTGCTTGCTCCATCTCTCTCTCTCTTTAGATGTATGGGGAATTTATTTTTTCAGATGCGTCACTTATTGTAGAATTTCTGTCGCATTACACACTCAAATGTGACGCAAGGCTGATTTGTGCTGTCTTACGTGCCGCAAAGCAGGCTAGCATCACTTTTGCTGAATATGCTTTAGTTTTCACTATGACATTCCTCCCACGTATGCATCATTTTTTTTATGCAGCCTGGGACCTTATGCCATTGCGTGCTGCATCATAAATATGATGCATCCAAGTCGTCTACAAAAGAGCACAAATTTCTGATGCATCGCTGCCTTACCGCAGTGATGCGTCAGTTCTTGTAAATATGCCCTCCAGCTTTTATGTAGCTGGAGTCAAGTTGAGATAAAGGGGACTGAAGGTTATGGTCATGGTTAAAGTAACTTCCAGGTCAAGTCAATGTAGTGGCAGTAAGTGATTTGCTGAAATGTTGATAGTTGGTACCCCTTGGTACTATGACTCTGTGATAGGATATTTCTTACTTTGAGGAACAGGAGGAAAGTTCCTTAAGGTAGACAACTTCAAACCTGCAATAGGCAACACACCAGCAGATTTGTTTTCAGGACCTATGTAATTTATTTCACATATTGCATTATGAACATTAAAATGCAAACCAGTTTCCTTTACTTTCACTCTGTGCTTACACAAGACTTTTTGACATGGCAAATAAATAAGGAATAACTACGAGAGCAAAGGCCTACCTGGTAGTTCAGCCCGTCAGAGTTAATGCTGTTGTTAAAAGTAGAGTACCACTTGGAGATATATGACCGATGTGGAAAAACCTGCAAAAAAATATTTTGAGGTAGAAAACTAGAAATCATTAGCAAAATTATAATTCCCCTCTGATTACATGCATCTGTGGAAAGATGCTTCTCTACTCGATATTTTCTGAGAAGTTGATATTTTCACATATTTTCCATGTTGTATTGAATATCAACACAAATGATGTATAAACACGCTGACATAACCTAGAAATATCACCAAAGACAAGCTGTAAAACCATTACCTCGACCAACACCCTTCAAATGATGCGTAAAGCTTGCAGGAAATCCTGACTCCCTAGAACATTTAGGCAACATACAAAAGTGACCGTTTATTTGATAAATTTGAAAAAGATCAAGGACAATACCTGTTATGCAACATCACCAAAGAAATCTAGACTATCATATGGAGATTCAGGGCCCGATTCACAGAACTAACTTAAGACAAAATCCTAAACTTACTACCATTTTGGTATTCACAGAAGGCACTTACTCACTTTGGTATTTACAGAAGGCACTTACTCATTTCGGTATTCACAGAAGTTAGGAGTCCTAACTTTAGGACTCCTAAATGCCTTCTGTGAATACCGAAAGTCTTAAAGTTAGAATTTTTCTCAGTTTAGGATTAGTAAAGTTAGGACTCCTAATTTTAGGACTCCTAAATGCCTTCTGTGAATACCGAAAGTCTTAAAGTTAGGATTTTTCTCAGTTTAGTAGTAAAGTTAGGACTCCTATCTTCAGGACTCCTAAATGCCTTCTGTGAATACCGATAGTCTTAAAATTAGGATTTTTCTAAGTTTAGGAGTAGTAAAGTTAGGACTCCTAACTTTGGGACTCCTAAATGCCTTCTGTGAATAACGAAAGTCTTAAAGTTAGGATTTTTCTCAGTTTAGGAGTAGTAAAGTTAGGACTCTTAGCTTTAGGACTCCTAAACTGAGAAACATCCTAACTTTAAGACTTTCGCTATTCACAGAAGGCATTTAGGAGGCCTAAAGTTAGGACTCCTATCTTCTGTGAATACCGAAATGAGTAAGTGCCTTCTGTGAATACCAAAATGGTAGTAAGTTTAGGATTTTGTCTGTGAATCGGGCCCTCAGAGTGGGGTAGGAGCATTTGCGCATTTGTTGGTGGGCACTCTGAGATAGAAGGCTTATAATGGTAAATGGATAGTGGAGACGGCACTTTCATAATACTGATATAGGGAGTTCCCAATGCTGACATATCTAATTATCTTAGCATGCATGTGAATAGCAGGGTTTCCAGACATTCATCACATCCGTGTCTAACAAGTCCATTATGCATTCACCCCCAGAAGATAGAAAACGCTTCTACAGTCATCAGAAAATTATTCTGGATGTGCCTTAAAATGATCAAAGTCATGTTGGATCAAAGGAATCTTCAGAGTGAATGGTAAAGCACATTCTCCCAAAGGGGGCCACCTTCTCACCCTTGTTGGTCAATATTTATATGGTCTTATTGGATATCATCCCACGGCAACATCAGGTATAATTTCAGATATATACTGATGCCAAC
Organism: Triturus cristatus; assembly: GCF_964204655.1. Taxonomy (NCBI): domain Eukaryota; kingdom Metazoa; phylum Chordata; class Amphibia; order Caudata; family Salamandridae; genus Triturus; species Triturus cristatus. Next base: position 431,964,076 of record NC_140588.1, read on the forward strand.
CAAATCCACATCTGACTCAATATCAACTCAGAGAATCAGTCAACAAATTCCATTGGGAGAAGGACAAATCTGTTTACTGAATGAACACACACAGAAATCCTGTCACTAAAGAGGGTCTGATCATGACAGGCTTCCTTTTGAATAGCTACAAAGCATAGACTCCCCACTATTAACTTGTCACAAAAGAAGAAATCAATGGATTATCTTCAACATAGATCTGTCAAGGGCCAAGTTAACGCTGTAGTCATTTGCATTAATCTACAACTATCCATGATCAGGAAGAACATACCTCTAATGTAATCCAATTGAGTGGTGCTAAAAAGAGCAATTGTAATGGAACTGTTGTATTACTATAATGCAGTATGCTCAGGGCTGGTAAAATAACCCGTAGACAGATTGCAAACATTACAAAATTGCTCAGTCACAATTTGTCTCAAACTCTGGAAATCACATTGGCGATGCAGCACACGCAATGTAATTCGTTTTATTTATTTATTTATTTACCTAACTCCGTTCGCCCATATGCCGGAGTTTACTATATTGACTGACATACATATTGCAATCTAAATATTGATTACAGAAATTTTGCATCATTGGTGCAGCATTTTATCATTAACTCCAAATGGGCCAATATTTTCGTAGACAATAATTAGGACACATTATTTTTATCATACAATATTTAGACCATGATATTCTGGTACAAAACCAATCTATGATTTCTATCAACGTTTTCTTCGCTAAACAATCTTAGGGACATTGTTATGTCTGGCATAACTTTAAATAAATCTTTTACATCTGCCAAAAACCACCTGAACCCTGGGACATTACAGCTGCGTAACATAAAAGGTAACTTTATGTCCACATCTCTGAAACACAGAACAGTTAATAGCTTTCCAAATTTCAGTTGCTGAATTTTTGTGTACCATACACTGTGAAGTATATTCAGATGAACCTGCCCAAAGACAGCATCTCCAATCACTGGTGTAAACCTGTACTTACATCCAGTCATATTTCTTCAATGGACTTAAATTGCGCTCCCATGAAGGTAATAAGTGCTCTAATGTATTGGGAGAGTTGTTTAACAAAGTTTTATAGAAAAAAATAAAAAAAAATTCCCGTTAGAGTCTCAGTCTAGATCCTATCCTCCAAAAGGGAGCCATCTATTAGACAAGTATTTATGTCTACGTGCTTTTTAAAGTTGAGCCTGAGTTTCAGATATCAGTTCAGAATCATCACACAAGTGTTCAATCGCTTGCATCTCTGTCGGTTCCCCTTTATCTCCCCCCTTAGACACCCCTATAAAATCTCACTGTACAAACCCTTTAATTTGCAATAGGACATCAAGTACTTTGCTGGTTCAGAGAAGAGTCTCCCTAACTGCTACATTTCTCCAGTGGGTCATTGAAGAAGCTGCCTACTAAGTTGTAGCACTGACAGGGTTATTTTCCTCTTCCTAGTTAACACACACTCATGACCGTACCAGTTTCACTAGGTTTCTGAGTGCTCTTGTCTGGATAGATTTTGGTCTGCAGCTTCCCCCACCAGCATGACTCCTCAAATGAAGAACAGGTAGAGATCAGTAAATAAATATATGAGCAATGCTAAAGTGATCCTCCCCAACTTTCTTTCTTTTTAATGAGCTTTTCCAGGTTTTTGTCTCTCTTTTCCTCATTTGCAATTATCCCTTTCTTTTCAGGGTTCTGGTGTCATGAAGGTTCCACCATCTAGGATGTGCAGGATTCTCTTTGCCTGCCTACTCCTCAGTGAGGGTTGCTTATAAAGGATTGGTTACCCCAGTTTTATTGTTCTTCAAAATTTTGAATCCGCTCCTATGCGGTGGTATCTGGGACAACTATGCCTCCAAAATCTGCCCCTGGAATCCCTTATCCTGAAATGGTATCAAACATGGCCTCAACCACCTCTTTCATAGCTGCCCACCAGCTGTTACTCTAAAACCCACCATACCTATCACATTTGGGCAATCTACTGTACCAATTTCTGTACACTCTCCTGATACCAGGGTGAAAGATAATGAATGCTGCAGAAAAAGGAAATAAATGTAAATAGCAACATGATCCCAAAAGGAAGAAAAAAGAGAAAATAAACTTTCACACTACCCTCTGTCGCCCAGCTGGTTAACCAAATTCTCCTCTTGAGCCATGACGGGATCAAAGCAAAGGCTTGGAGGGTTGCACTCACTAAGAACCTTCCTACTCTCCTATGGGTTGGTCTTCTACCATAGGTCTCCTGACGCTAAGTCAGTGTTCTCCAGGCTCTCTGACCGGTGAGAGGGAACCCGCTTATATTTCAAGGTCTGTGGTTCAGGATTTCTGTCTTCCTCTTTGCTGCTCCACTGTTCCCTGAGTCTCACTGCCAATCCATTTTTGAGTTTTCTCTCAGGTCTTGACTTCTCATGAGGAACACAGCCTCTAGATTGTAAAGTTCATTACTCTTCCATCTTGCCTTCCTTACTCATCCATTCTTTCTTCCAGTTGCTCCCTTTCTTCATTTACTGCTACATCTAGTTTTCCTACTATTTCTAGCTTTTGGTGCCTTTTTGTTTCGTAGGCTCCAGCTGCCCTATTGATGGACTAAGATGGTGTGGGAGTATCTCCTGAATCATACGTAAGTGTCTCCTCGTGCCGAAGCCCTATCGCACTGCCCTTGTGTATTTTGGCAGGTCATTTTATCTTTTATCCCTGCAAATGAATTAAGGGTATCCCTCTTCCTCTAAAGCATGTCTGACAATCAGACATGAGGGATTCTGCTGCAAATCAAATGCTTACAGTTTAATCACAATTATGTGGGAAGCCCAGAAGCATTTGCAAATGTGAAGATGTAAAGACATGCAATACCTGCCTTTTAAACACTTTTGTTAGGTGCATCTAGAAAACTCCTCAGAGAAACCCCACCCAAAAGTAATGTACAAAGGGTTAATTTACTCTCTGGGTAAAGGTTAGGGGGGATAATAGGATTTTCCACCTCAAACAAGTCAACAATTTCCTCTTTACACTAATAAAATCAATCTGGATGTGTTAATATCACATTTACTTAAAACTTATAGCAATTAGTTAATAGTTGTTATATGGCCAGCTAGAGATAAATCGTGTCGCCTTAGTTCTCACACCAATGAAATCTCGTATTCAAGGTAAAATAAGCATCCTTTTCTTATTCTTGATTTCATATGGATAATTCATGATAATATTCCTCTGGCTCTGACCCTTCACACCCTTAGCACCTATTCCACACATACGAGCTTGATCCTCGACAGGTATGACAGCCAAAACTCATTATATTCAGGATTCAGAATATCCCATTGGCTCTGACCCAGTAGATGTATCATATACCGGAGCCAAAACATACTGCAGCTGAAGAATGTGAGTTGAAATTTGATCAAATGTCAGTTCTTCTGTCAGTAGCAATTAATCTTATAGACTCAGTTTCAGTAGGCTCGACTCCTTCATAAGTATTCCATTCTTCTATGCACCCAATATCTGACCCCCTTTTAAGGTCTTGAACCTGTTCCTCATCTCATCCATGACGTTCCCTCTCCCGGCACGGCTCTCATCATGCTTGTTGACCCAGGCTATCTATTTGCCCGCCCTGCTGTCAACACCGTAAAGCATCCTTTGAGAGCTTAGAATTTAAGCTTTAACCTCACTGTTTACCAACCCAGATGTTCTTCTTTTGTAACTGTGATATACTTCTTGATTGAGTCATTCAAGTTGTCAAAGCAACTAATTTCCCCTCTAATATCCTGTATTTCAGTTGTATCTCTTTTGATAACCAGCAATTTGTACATTGTTTGTTAACTTAAAAGTACATTGTATGCTTGCCAGAGAGCCACATGGACTGCTTTTTGTCTTGTTTTTGTACTGTCAAAATGTATGTTTCCATAAACTCCCTCATATTTTTTTCTGTAGCAATGTCTGAAGTCTTGGAGGATGTATACTGAGACTATAACCAACTTTCAACTGCTCCATATCCCTGTAACTGCCATATACAACTGGTTCACTCATTTCTTAACCAGTAAAAATGGAACGCTTTTTAGGTCGAGCCTCGAAGACCTGTTGTATCCTCTTATATGGGCTCTGACACACCCACCAATTGCCATTGGCTGTTATCTGTGTGATTTATAAATGCTGGACTGTTATTGGTGCATTTGGTTAAATGTTCCTCCTTTGTTTGCTTAGCTTCCTTGCTCGCTGGCGATTTGACTCAGAGAATGTTTTGTTTGGCCATCTCACTGCTATAGCGTGTGATGGCCCCTCCTCCCTCCTCCTGTGTGGGCATTACAGCCTAACACAGCTTGGTTCCTTCCCCCCTCACTGCTCCCTGCAGCACCATTCTTCTTCGTAAGTGTTTCTCATGTCTTTCTTTTGTTTGACTGCCTTGCAGTGAGAATCAATTGAGTTTTGTTTACTAATTTGCCATGTTCTTATTGTTTTCTCATGGCTGTGCTCGTTGTTTAATTTAGACACCCCGTATTAATATTTTATTTCCCAGAGCTCAACGCTTGAGGACCGTGAGGTGCAGGACAAACTACTGTGCGGTAGTGCGGGGGGCCTCCTTTAGCACTGCATCCTCCTCAGCTGGAGACCTACAGAGCGGCTACACCACCCTCTCCGAAGCGTCAACAACCGCAGCTTCCGGAACACCCTGTTCCGGCACCCCACTCCTGGGCCTTCCATCCAGGCACTTATACACCCACTCTTTCTTCAATACACCTAGGAATATACATAAAACATATTTAAAAAGTACAGAAATACACAGTCACAGCATGATGTCATCAGTGATGTCATCAGTGATGTCATTTGAGATGTCATCAGTGATGTCATCAGTGATGTCACTGACCATGTCATAAATGATGTAATATGTGATATCATGAGCATTGCATTGCGGGTGTGCGAGTAATAGTTAGCTGAAGTAACTATAACAGTGGAATTTCTCTGTTTTTTTATAAGTGAAATGTCCAGCTAACTATAAAGTCCCTAAAACCTGTGGTTTTTTCAGTGAATTTCCAAGGTTTTTTAAATGCTAATTTCTAACTATAACGTCTGTAAAACCTATGTTTTTTTCAATGAATTTCAAAGGATTTTTAAATACTAATTTCTAACTACAATGTCCCTGAAACCTATATTGTTCTTAAGTAAATTTTAAAAAGACGAGCATACTTTTGTAGTGAAAAACTAACTGTAACAGTAGTCTGATATAAGTTATAATTTAACAATGTTTAAAACTTAATTAGCACTAATTAAAATGTAAGTGTAGAAAAACTGTGACGCAGCAGCTATGATACCTGACTTCGAACAGCAGCGTTCACAGTTCGATTCCCGGCACCGGCGGCACGTTAGCCCACCACTATATCACTGTGGGCAATAACTTGCTTAATCTTCCCGATGCCCCCGAGCGCCGGGACACCTCTCTGGAGGTAGCTGTACGCTTTACATATCCTAGCATTTGTTTAATTTAAAACCATAGTGATGACCAATATTAGCACGTATTTCATTTTACTTCTATTCTGAACAACATTTTTTTATGTCTTCTATTTAGAATTATGGCAAATAATAAATGTTTATAGTCACGAGAAAGGAAATGACACGGTTTGCCGGGTAACAGTTTTTAATCTCTCCAACGTTATACATATACGTGTGAGGATCGAAATCGAAACCTTTACAGCTTCACATTTTGTAACTTTTCCCAACACGTGCACAAGTTAAACAGTGAAAACGTGAGCACGTGTCAACTGTGAAACGTGACATCTAAATGGGCGGAGCTGCATGTTCCTTCCATAGACAACTGAATAAACATAAAGTATATATATTCACACCCGTTGCTCGATTAGTTTCATTTTTGCAAGTTATTTACGGGTGTCCATTCCGTGATGCAGGTTTTGTTTTCTAGCGTCAGATTCTTCTTTTGCGACAACAAAATATATTACGGAGTTGTAAGTTGTTTGATTATGGCATAGTAGATATTTATAATACGTAGCTATTTGTGAATATTTTAAGATTTGTATTTACAAAAAAGTGTTATTGGTTGTTTTTGCCATTTATTTGTAACATCAGCAGCTTGTATTCATAAACAGACAGAATAGAGGATACACTGTTCCTTTACTGGCTCCTTTGAGCTCATATAGTGTGAATTTCTATATTATAATAGTGACACTATACTTGACCACAGACATGTTGGTGACCTGTGTGCGCCAAAACTCAAGATTGATATGTAACATCAGCAGCTTCTTATTCTAACTTTATTTCCCCCCTGGGATGATATAGTGTGAGTATGTATATGCTAATATTCACAGTCATTTTGATCTCAGAAGACTTCATGACCAGTCAGCGCGAGGACGAAAGATTTCAAATTTCCGGTGAAAAGAAGCTTTGAACATATTCACAGCTGGAAAATATTTCATTATTCTCCTTCTCCTTATAGAATATATTGGAACAGTGGTGTATATACTATTATCCTATATATTCTTAAAGGAGTACCTGATCTGTCAGCGGAGCAGTCTGTGACCTCTATGTACTACGACAAAACTTTCCAGCGTTCTACAGAATCGAAATTGTAAAATTCTTGTATTTTTTGTAGGGACCCTCATTCTTCTTCTCCTGTGGAATAATATAAACTCACCCTGTATATTCATATACTGTGTGTTTATAGTACTTCAAAGGGGTTGGATATCTATCTAAGCGACACATTTACAATACATACTATAGTTATTTCCGTAGATAAACTTAGTACCTCACAGTTTGTTACACGGCTAATGTTTCATAAAAAAGTAATTGCAAAAAAAACCCATTGTATACATAGTGTTTCATGTAATGTTTTGATGAAGCGTACATTTCTATGTAATATCACGTCATTTGTGTTTAACAGTTTTTTACTGGTGATTGTTGTTCTGACCTCAGATGATGTAGTACGGGAGTGTTTCTTGTAGCACTTCTTTTCTACTTTATCTAAAAGTAACTGATGCCCTTGTATATTAACAAAAAAGGGAGGGTGTGGCCACGCTTAAGGGATATTTTATTAATTGCGTTTTTATTTGTCACCCCTCTGATATAAACAGCTTCACTTTCCTAAGAAAGTATATTAGTGATTGCTTAATAAAAATTGTTTCAAACCAAGACTGAAATTTTTGCAGCGCAACCACACCTCCCCGACAGAAAAGTAAACACCACATTCTAAGTAAATAGTGCTTCTGGGAAGTATTCCACCCGCAGACTTAATAAAGAGAAATCTGCAACACACTCACGCCTTGATTTGTGAGGCCCACGCAAATTATATAAATGGCCCTTAAAATATATAAAAAGCAAATTTTCCCTTTACAGTCTCTATAAGCCACCTTGCGAGCACTATACAGAGTAAATAGTGTTCCTACCCTCCCCTATTTTTTTTCCCGGATTCCTTTGAACTGTGTCACAAAATGGCTGACAACAGTGAACCGTTCCCAGCCAATAAGTGGAAGAGGTGTGGCGCCACGGCCAGGGCGACTGACTCCGGAATCTGGGGATCAGGGTTCGATCCCCAGTGCCGGCAGCAGATTAGCCCAGCACCATGTGAGTCTGGGCAATAGCTTGCTTAATCTTCCCGACAGCCTCCAGAGCCTAGAGACCCTTACGGGTGATTGTTCGCGCTTTACAAATGTGGATTATTATTATTATATAATAAGGAGCAATCTTGTACTCGTAACACTTTAGCCAATAAAATGTCCATGGTGTTCCGCAGAGGAGGGAATGGCTGCCAACACTTCTACTTTTAATGCTTCACAGCCAATGAACATTAAGCTTGGGAAGGTACTGCTTAGAACACGTCATCCAATCAGATGTCCCTGATGCTCTGCGGAGGGGGAGGAAATGGCTGGTAACACTTCTACTTTCAATGATTCCAAATAATATTACATTTCGTCTAAGAAAGTGACACTGTCCGTGATAAAAGTGAACACCGCATTATAAGTAAACATTACTGCGCATTATAGTCACCATACAGACTGCTTAAACTAAGACCACACTGTTCCTACTATACCCTATTATACAATTATTCTCTTTTTTTCCACACCATACATTCACACTACCTGTGAGTACACCGTTACACAGCCTACTGAACATTGCCGCAATACCGCACATTCACACTACCTGTGTGTTCACCCTACACACTGCTGGCCGCAATACGGCGCATCGTTTTCCTGACGGGATTGCCAGAGCCTATGCAACCTTGCGCAATACCGCGCACCGTTGTTCTGCGGACGTAATTACCATGGCCTACGCAACATTCAAACTCCCTGCCTCTGCACCGTACAGACTGCTTAAACTAAGACCACAATGTTCCTACTATACCCTCTTATACAATTATTCTCTTTTTTCCTGCCCTACGCCTTTCAACTCAGTCACAAAATGGCTGCCAACAGTTCCTAGTTTCAACAGTTCACAGCCAGTCAGCCGCACGCTCGTGCTCGTAACCAGTGGCGGCCCGTGTATATCTGTAAATTTAGATATTTCTCTAAAACTACTGAACGGATTTACCCCATTTCAACAAAAGCATTCTTTCTGGACCAAGGCCTTTCTCCCTGCCAAATTTGGCGTAATTCCGTTCAGCAGTTTGACCTGTAGCCTTGTCTACAGTTTCCTATGGAAATTGCATTGAGAAAACACATTTTGGGACCCCCCTTTTTTCTCTGCCTCCCCTTGATGAATCGCTCCCAAACTTTCAAGATAGGAGCTGATCAAAAAGGAGAAACTTTTGGGAAAATTTCATAAAGATTCATCAAACTATATATATATATATATATATATATATACATATATATATATATATATATATATATATATATATATTCACTGAAAAAACCATAGGTTTCACACACGTTATAGTTAGGAAATAGCATTTAAAAAACCTTGCTAATTCACTGAAAAAACCATAGGTTTCACACAAGTTATAGTTAGCTGGACATTTTACTGATAAAAAACCAATGAAATTCCCCCGTTATAGTTACTGTAGGCAACTATAACTCACGCAACCGCAATCCTCTGCTGATGCTAATACTGTATTTAGACACTTATTTGCCCATATCTTCTTCCATTAAATTTTAGCTATACATATATTACAAATATTTTTTTTTCATAAAGACACATATGTCATCAGCAGAGGATTACGGTCGCGTGAGTTATAGTTGCCTACAGTAACTATAACGGGGGAATTTCATTGGTTTTTTATCAGTAAAATGTCCAGCTAACTATAACTTGTGTGAAACCTATGGTTTTTTCAGTGAATTAGCAAGGTTTTTTAAATGCTATTTCCTAACTATAACGTGTGTGAAACCTATGGTTTTTTCAGTGAATTTGTACGGTTTTTTAAATGCTAAGTTACTTTACGCCATTTGTGGCGTGCGCGCCCACTTAACGCAGTTCGTTCCGTGCACGGTTTTTATCAACTTTAATAAGCCCTGTACATTTGGTGGCCTTCGGCCACCAAAAGCACAGGGGGTGAGGTCAATGTGGATAGTGTTTTTTTTATTTCGATTTTATAATTTCATGTTGCCAAAATTACGTTTTTTTTCTCTATTAATAAGCCTTGCACATTTGGTGGCCTGCGGCCACCAAAAGCACAGGGGGTGGGGTAAGTGTGGATAGTGTTTTTTTTATTTTTATTTTTTTACCGTAAGCGTACGGTAAGCTTACGGTAAGCGTACGGTAAGCGTACGGTAAGCGTACCCCGCGAAATTGCCGAAAAAAAAATAAAACCGTTTTTGCTCTTGGGGGATGTTTGGGGACTCCCTCAACATGACTATGTGGGAGGGAGTTGTCAAAACAGCCCCGTAACATGTTTTTGGCCATCATGTTTGATAAACAACACTCAGTGCGAGAGACAAAATGGCGGACGCCGCTTCCTGGTTTCGGCCGATTCGAATGTTTACTAAGATCTAAGAGCCAATCAGAATCGCGCTCGCGCACGCCACCGTAAGCTTACGGTAAGCGTACGGTAAGCGTACGGTAAGCGTACCGTAAGCGGGCTCAGATATATATATTGATTTAAAGGCTATTTTCTCAGAATCTACTGAACAGATTTACACTTCCTTGACCTAGGGACTACCTCTCTGCCAAATTTCTAGTAATTCTGTTCAGCCGTTCGGGCTGTAGCTCGTTCTAAAGGTCCTATGGAAAAATGCATGGGAAAAACGCGTTTTGGGACCCCCCTTTTATCTCAGCCCCCGCTTGACGAATCCCCCCGAGACTTTCAGGGTAGGAGCGGAGCGTAGCGCCCCACCTATTTTGAGAAATTCGCGAGGATTCGTCGACCGGCGCCAAAGTTATTCAAAATAGAATGTTGAGGTTTTCCTATGGAAACGTGGTCCTAACTATAACTACCTACTGGCGACCGCCAGTAGGTAATATATATATATATATATATATATATATATATATATATATATATATTCACTGAAAAAACCATAGGTTTCACACATGTTATAGTTAGCGGAAATTTTACTGATAAAAAACCAATGAAATTCCCCCGTTATAGTTAGTGCAGGCAACTATAACTCACGCGACCGCAATCCTCTGCTGATGCTAATACTGTATTTAGACACTTATTTGCCCATGTCTTCTTCCATACATTTTTAGCTATACATATATTACTAATATTTTTTTTTCATAAAGACACATATGTCATCAGCAGAAGATTGCGGTCGCGTGAGTTATAGTTGCCTGCACTAACTATAACGGGGGAATTTCATTGGTTTTTTATCAGTAAAATTTCCGCTAACTATAACATGTGTGAAACCTATGGTTTTTTCAGTGAATTTGCAAGGTTTTTTAAATGCTAATTCCTAACTATAACGTGTGTGAAACCTATGGTTTTTTCAGTGAATTTGTACGGTTTTTTAAATGCTAAGTTACTTTACGCCATTCGTGGCGTGCGCGCCCACTTAACGCAGTTCGTTCCGTGCGCGCACGGTGCGCTTCGCGCACCGTGCGCGCACAGTGAGCACGCGGTGCGCTTCGCGCACCGCTCGCCCACTTTACGCAGTTAGTGCCGTGCACGCACGATGGGCACGCGGTGCGCTACGCGCACCGCGTGCCCACGTTACGCTAGATGGGCCATGTACGCACGATGCGCTTCGCGCACCGTGCGCACATGGAGGACATATGAAGCACTTCGTTTTGAAAGGTAATATTTTAATTTTTCGTATATGTTATAAGCCATGCACAAATGGTGCCCTTCGGGCAGCATTTGCACACGGGGTGGAGAGAGTGTGGATAATTTTTTTTTTTATTATTTTTTTTTTAAATATTTTAGTTTAACTCATCTATAATAAGCCATGCACAATTGGTGGCCTTCGGGCACCAATTGCACACGGGGTGGAGAGAGTGTGGATAATTTTTTTTTTTTTATAATTTTTTACCGTACGCGTACGGTAAGCGTAATCGGCGAAATTAGCGAAAAAATAAAAATTCCGTTTTTGGCCTTGGGGGATCTTTGGGGACTCCCTCAACATTGCTATGTGTGTGGGAGCTGTCTAAACAGCCCCTTTACATGTTTTTGTGCTTTATATTTTAAACATCACTCTCAGTGCGAGAGAGAAAATGGCAGCCGCCGCTTCCTGGTTTCGGCCGATTCGAATGTTTACTAAGATCTAAGAGCCAATCAGAATCGCGCTCGCGCACGCCACCGTACGCGTACGGTAAGCGTACCGTAAGCGCACCGTAAGCTGGCTCAGATATATATATTGATTTAAAGGCTATTTTCTCAGAATCTACTGAACAGATTTACACCAAACCTACAAAAGGCACTTCCTTGACCTGAGGACTACCTCTCTGCCAAATTTCTAGTAATTCTGTTCAGCCGTTCGGGCTGTAGCCCTGTCTAAAGGTCCTATGGAAAAATGCATGGGAAAAACGCGTTTTGGGACCCCCCTTTTATCTCAGCCCCCGCTTGACGAATCCCCCCGAGACTTTCAGGGTAGGAGCGGAGCGTAGCGCCCCACCTATTTTGAAAAATTCGCGAGGATTCGTCGACCGGCGCCAAAGTAATTCAAAATAGAATGTTGCGGATTTCCTATGGAAACGTGGTCCTAACTATAACTACCTACTGGCGACCGCCAGTAGGTAATATATATATATATATATATATATATATATACATATATATATTTATATTACTTTGGTGTCATTTGACGAATCATCGCAACATTTTCAAAACTAGTGGGGCGCTCCGTTCAGCTCCTGCCATGAAGGTTTCGGGGTAATTTGCCAAGCGGAGGCCGAGATAAAAGGGGGGTCCAAAAACGTATTTTCTCCATGTTATTTTCCTATACACGGCTACAGCCCGAACTGCTGAACGGAATTATACCAAATTTTTCTAAAAGGTAGCCCTTGGTTCAGAAAGAGCCCTTTTCTTGTTAATGGTGGAAATCTGTTCAGTAGTTCCTGAGAAATTCAAAATGTAGAGGTCGGAAAATCACTTTCCCATAGGAAACTTTATAGACAGCTACAGCTCAAATTGCTGAACGGAATTACACCAAATTTGCCAAAAAGGTAGTGCTTGGTTCAGAAAGCATCCTTTTTTTTAAATGGTGGAAACCTGTTCAGTAGTTTTTGAGATATTTGGGGAAATCAATCTTTATATATCTGGCCGGGACCTACCTGCACAAGCACAAGCTTGGTTCTAATTGGCTGCCAACAATCCGGGGAGTGTTGGCAGCCATCTTGGTGCAATGCTTTTTAGGTCTCGCCTAGCGATGCAGCGCATTTGCTATTCACTACACAAACCCCACTGCACTACCCTAAACCCTAAAACACTACCCCCTGCACAACCCCCTACACTGCCTGAACACCACTGCACTGCCCTAAAACCTAAATCACCACCCCCTGCATGACCCCCTGCACTGCCCGAACACCACGAACCCTAAAACACCACCCCAGCATGACCCCCTACACTGCCCGAACAACACTGCACTGCCCTCAACCCTAAAATACCACCCCAGCACGACCCCCTACACTGCCCGAACACCACTGCACTGCCCTAAACCCTAAAACACCACCTCCCTGCACGACCCCCTACACTGCCCGAACACCACTGCACTGCCCTAAACCCTACAACACCACTCCCCTGCATGACCCCTACACTGCCTGAACACCACTGCACTGCCCTAGAGCCTAAAACACCACCCCCCTGCACGACCCCTTACACTGCCCGAGCACCATTGCACTGCCCTAAACCCTAAAACACCCCCCCATCACGACCCCCTACACTGCCCGAACACCACTGCCCTGCCCTAAACCCTAAAACACCACCCCCAGCACGACCGGCTACCCTACCCTAAGACCACTGCACTGCCCTAAACCCTAAAACACTACCCCAGCACGACCCCCTACACTGCCCGAAGACCACAGCACGGCCCTAAACCCTAAAACACCAACCCCTGCATGACCCCCTACACTGCCCAAACATCACTGCACAGCCCTAAACCCTAAAAACACTACCCCCAGCAGTACCCCCTACACTACCCAGACACCACTGCACTACCCTAAACCCTAAACCACTACCCCAGCATGACCCCCTCCACTACCCAAATAACACTGCACTACCCTAAACCCTAAATCAATACCACCAGCATGACCCCCCACTCTACCCAAACACCACTGCACTACCCTAAACCCTAAAACACTCCCCCCAGCATGAATCCCTACACTACCCAAACACCACTGCACTACCCTAAACCCTAAATCTACCCTCAGCACGACCCCCTACACTACCCAAACACCAGTGCACTACCCTAAACCCTAAAACACTACCCCCAGCACAACCCCTACACTACCCAAACACCACTGCACTACCCTAAACCCTAAAACACTACCCCAGCATGACCCCCTACACTACCCAAACACCACTGCACTACCCTAAACCCTAAAACTCTACTTCCAGCACGACCCCCTACACTACCCAAACATCACTGCACTACCCTAAACCCTAAAACACTACCCCCAGCACAACGCCCTACACTACACAAACACTACTGCACTACCCTAAACCCTAAATCTACCCCAAGCACAACCCCCTACACCACACAAACACCACTGCACTACCCTAAACCCTAAAACACTACCACCAGCATGACCCCCTACACTACCCAAACACCACTGCACTACCCTAAACCCTAAAAAAGTAACCACCACCCCATGCCCAATCCCCCTTACCTCTCACTCCTCGTGGTTCCTCTCTCCTCATGGTTCCTGCTTCATGTCGTCTCTGAGGGGCAGTGCACTTTGTTGTGAGGAAACGGAACAGCCTCTGTTTCCTTACAATGACATGGATCATCTACATTTTTTTAGTACTCATTCTCATTTACCATACATACCTTTACAACAAAATTTGTTGTAAAGGCATGCGTGGTAAATGATACAAAAGTAATGGGATGCACACCATCTGTTCAATCCAATGTTATCCTGCAGTCCTCAAAAGAATGCGTGCGTTACCGGTGTAGTGCCTTGCCCAGTTGGCACTCAAAATGTAACAAGCTGAATGGGGCGTATTTTATGCCCCAGGCCAGTCGCACAGCTTACCTTACCTTTTTGCGAGAGATGGATGTCGAATAGTTCAGAACTCCCGAGCAGTTACCCCTGAAGAAGGACTCGTGTAGTCCGAAATGCATTGGGTTAAATAAAGAACATGCCTGGGAAGAATCATGTGTTGCACGTGTTTTTTGAAAAAAGTCCGGATGGTCTCATCAGAAACATTGGAAATTTGGAAAATTTGCATGATTCTTTGATTGTGGATCAAGTGGAGTTGAGCAGAAAAAGTGAAATGAACGATTAATTGGCTAAGAACGGATTAACTTTGAAGCACTATGGATTTGCGCAAAAAGCTGTGCGACTGGCCTGGGGCGAAAATACGCCCCATTCAGCTTGATGCGTGGTAAATGACCATGCGTTCTAAAAAAATGCATAGTAATGACTTTGCGATGTAAAAAAGTCATTGTAACGGCTGTTTACCGATCGAAGCTGGTCCCTCTTCTTCAGTGAGTTGTTTATTTGATAAATTAGGAGGAAGGAATGTGTTTTTTTTACCAAAAAAGTGCATTCCCAGGCTGTTGTATTGTGAAAGTGTCGGCGTGGCCTGGTTTCACTTCTGGTGAGAGAGTGGATGTAATGGGGTTCTGCTGTTGGACGGGGCCGGCACGACGCGTCATCAGAAAACACAGCTAATGGAAAGCGTTGTCACCGAAGTGTGGAGCAGTGCCATGAGAGGTCAACGAGTGTGCGTCCCACCACAGTATGACCGTACCGCATGGCCCATGTGCCGCCTCCAGTGTATGGAAGGCAGAAGTGACATCCATCTCAGGTCCTCTTGTAGACCGTTGTAGCACTAATTCTACATTTTAGAACTAGGGGATTTTAACCTTGTTGTTCCTACCAGATACAAAGCGAAGATTTTGTGTTATCCAGTGCCCTCATTACCTTTTTTGTGGGTAGTGGTGCTTGTCACTTCGCTGCCCCGCTGGTTCACACGACTGGGCTCCCCACCTCGTGTGCCATCTGCAGGGCCTCTGCTCTCGGCTCACTGGTTTCGGTTTCTGGAGTGGCAACATAAACAGTTGCTCCCAAAGGACTAGCCTGAACACTTCGGTGAATATCCCCTGCGCCAGCATTCCGCGGAAACTCTTTCCTAGCTCTCCCACATCGACGACAATGTCATAATAGCACGGCTCTGCTCGGGACACCGTATGACGTCATAGGAGCTATAAGTGGACCTCATCGGCGTGCTAACATCAGTTCCACCTATTTTTTCCATGCCACCGAGGTAAACAGGTGGACCGACAAATTTTCACATGTATACATAGTATACTAAATATATATTATATATACAAATGCATAACCAATAAAGGCATAAAGAAATAGCAACAGATCAACCATTTCTCACTATTAAAACGTAAGCATGATTAAGACATATTAAAAACATTCATGCCAAACAGTAAAATCATCTTTTTGGTAGAAACAGGTAGACAACAGGGATGTGGGTGGGACAGTGAGGAATCCACAGGCAGAAACTGTATCCACCAAAAAAATGCGTTACCGAAGGTAAGTAACTTGCTCTTCTGATGGCTCCTTCTGCCTGTGGATTCCTCACCTTTTGAACAGAATCCTCAAGCAGTACCTCACCCGGAGGAGGGTGTCAACCTGACTAGATGAAAAAAGTTTGCAAAACAGATCGAGCAAAATGGCCATCCCTCCTAACCTCCGATTCCAATAATGATCGAATAATTTTTAGTCAAAATTATATTGAAAATACTACTTTAAAAATACTTTTATTATTACATTTAGACAAACACTTAAAGGAAAACTTTTATTTATAATTAATTTAAAGATATTTCATACCTTACAATTTATGCCGAAGTCGCGACCCCAGCGGGACTTTTCAAAATGGCTCCCGGAATGCACGCAGCCATCGTGTAGGGTGCGTGAAGGGTGCGCAACTTCTGTATAGTATTAAAAAATAAAAAATGAATATATTTTTCCTAACTAAAAATTATTCACAATTTTTTTAAATATATATATATATATGTATATATATATATATATATCCACAGCATTCCACTCCACAAGGAAGAAGTAGAGGCCACACGGGGGGAACGTCGGGAGATCTTTTATTCAAAACAGCATGTGCATAATGCATTTCGGCCTGTGAGGCCTTCCTCAGATGCAGCTGTAAGCAAGATATGGCTCCACCCTCACCTTTAGTTACCCAAAGTCACTCCCATTGGTGGTAGTCCACTGACCGACGGTCACATGTCCACAACTCCGCTGTAGTAAACTACAGCTCCCAGAATGCTGTATAGCTGGGTGAATGTTGCCTGGGAGGGACCTTTGAAATAAAACCTCTGTGGGTGATGGTAATGCAACTGAAAGGTGCCGGGTGATAAAATTAAAGAGTTCTTGTGTGACGGTGTTCCGTAGATCGCCCTTGAGTCCCCTCCAACGCTCCAGCCTTGATGTGCGTTTGCTGGCAGGGCTGTAAGCCGGCATCAGTAAACCTGGCTCCCCATTAATAATGGACTGCACCGCAGTAGCCGCTGGCATAGCGAGCACTCATAGGACTCACCCGGAGGAGGGTGTCAACCTGACTAGATGAAAAAAGTTTGCAAAACAGATCGAGCAAAATGGCCATCCCTCCTAACCTCCGATTCCAATAATGATCGAATAATTTTTAGTCAAAATTATATTGAAAATACTACTTTAAAAATACTTTTATTATTACATTTAGACAAACACTTAAAGGAAAACTTTTATTTATAATTAATTTAAAGATATTTCATACCTTACAATTTATGCCGAAGTCGCGACCCCAGCGGGACTTTTCAAAATGGCTCCCGGAATGCACGCAGCCATCGTGTAGGGTGCGTGAAGGGTGCGCAACTTCTGTATAGTATTAAAAAATAAAAAATGAATATATTTTTCCTAACTAAAAATTATTCACAATTTTTTTAAATATATATATATATATATGTATATATATATATATATATATATATATATATATATATAAAATAAAATTTAAAAACCATAGGATTGAGGTACATTAGACTTACAAATTTTCATTTAAAAAACCTTTGAAATTCACTGAAAAACCATAGGTTTCAGGCACATTACAGTTAGAAATTAGCATTTAAAAAACCATAGAAATTCACTGAAAAAAACATAGGTTTCAGGCGCGTTATAGTTAGAAATTAGCATTTAAAAAACCATAGAAATTAACTGAAAAAATCATAGGTTTCAGGCATGTTATAGTTAGTTGGACATTTCACTCGTACAAAATCATAGACGTTCAGCTAACTATAACTCGCGCCCCCGAAATGCACTGCTGATGACGTCACATATTACATCATTCATGACATGGTCAGTGACATCACTGATGACATCTCAAATGACATCACTGATGACATCATCCACGTGAAAATCTGATGCACCTCCACACACCTGAATATAACCTTTGATACACCCACTCTAAAATACAGACTACCATTTTCGAATAAATAGACACATCAATACCAGTTACTAAAAACGCACTGACTGATTCCTAGGTCTACACACACACACATCCACTCATTTACCCATATAGTCACTTATACATACAGTCACTCATCAATACAACACTACAATATGCACTCATACACCTATACAGATACTCACACACTGCCACATATCCAGAGTTACTCACACACTTAGTCAGTCATGCAAAGAATCAATCATACTTCCATTTACTCACCTAAACAGTTATACAGACACCACCTCACTTATTCATACAGATATTAACACATAGTTACTCTCTTATAGAATCACTGATTCACACTCACAAATGCAGCCACTCTCACAATTACTGACTCTCACATATATCTATTTATATACACCAGCACTCACATATACTGCCTTTTACATATGTAGTTACTTGCACATGTAACACTGAGACATCCATTCACTCACCAACACACCCATACACACACTCACCCACCCATACAGCTGTTTCCACATGCACTCTTGAACCCATATACCCAGTGAATCAACCACTCAAACATCTATGCACAGATGTCACACACCTCCCACCCACCCACACACACACTGAGACAGTCATAGAAATACTCAGGCAAGCAATCAACAACCCATATAGACACTCATGCAGCTACTCACCAACCCATGCAGCAGCTTACACAACAACAGACTGATACAGACTTTCACACAGTTTAGTCACTAACCCATGCATTCAGTAAGACACATTTAATCACTCACTTATACAGTCAGTCACGTACCTACTAAATCCTCCATACAGACACTTATACACCCACTCATTCCTCAATACAGCTTGGCATATATATAAAACGAATTTAAACCATCAGATCTCCCTTTCAGTAAATGTGACAGGAATTCTGCACTAGACACTTTACATGTTGTTTTTGTTTGCCACAAATGGTCAGTCTTAAGACAAAAGTATGTTATCCCTCTTTTTCTGCCATTTAATTTTAATCAAGTGAAACCAGCATTATTGTTCTTTGATTATAGACACACCTAAATTCTGCTCTTTTTTATTTCGGTTTTTATCAGGAGTGTATCATGTACATTTGTGAAGCTATTTTTAATTCTAATGGTGTTGTAGCGTTATTTTATCAATATGTTTTTAATGATGTGCTTTTATGATTGCTTTTGCAAATCGAATAAAGATATTATGAGATGAGATCAATATAGTGACTGCAAACCAATGCTGAAATTGCAATTGTAGTGGTAGTAATGCATTCATGAAGTCCTTAAGGCACCTTTTCAGTACTGTGAATTACAGATGCAAACATCGGGGGAGCAGACCGTGGTGCAGGGCATTGAGGGATGCTCCCCCTCTGTCCTTTGCATCATGTCTTCTCTTTTTTGAATGGCAGTCTGTGTTCCCTTAAGGGACAGGGGCTGTGATGTTGGCATTCTCTAAATGTGAACGCATGTATGGGGGTTGCTGCTCCTCTCATATTTCCATCCTCACATTTGCAATCATTCAGTAGGACACACACAGACGGAATCCTGCCACATTAATATTAATGGAGCAGGAATCCCGTGAATGCTAATGAATGGCAATGTCTCTGCCGGTGCTAATGAGTACATCCATCGCAGCATAAAAAAAATAACCTCAGGTCGCCTCGCAGATGCAGCACAAAATATGCCTCTGTGACTTGACTAAAGGATAGTGGATCAGGCCCTTTCTATCTGGGCGCTTTTTTGACAGCCTCAAAGCGTTTTATTTTTTTGAACTTGTGTAAAATCAGGTAACAAGAATATACACGTTTTCATAAAAGACTGGTCTTCTCACTCTGACTGGTTGCAGTGTGAAGTCTATCTCTGTAGTTCAACATCTGCGATATAATCACCCCTGATGGAGTTTGCGGCTATGAAGGTGGGAGGAATAGGCGCTCTATGCTTGTATGCTCTCCATTAAAAAAGTAACAATAGTTATTTTAGGTTTGAACACCTCAGTAATCCAGCCTTTAACAAACAAACAATTTAACACATTCTGCCACTCCCACCATCGGTATGTTGTTGCCTAATCCACAAATACGGGTCAGCTGACAGTTTTGTTATGGATTCCCTGAATTTCCGAACATCTTCTGTGACTTGTATCAAACCTTTCTCCGCACCCTCTCTCAAATCATTGTAAAATCCGGTTCACTGATACAATATTGTGATAAAAAATATCGTTCACAAAAATATTGTGTCTAAAATATCGTTTACCACAATATCATACTCCTATGCCTATAATGGTAACTACAAAATTATCACAAAATATGCTGTTGAAACTAATATAGTCCCAAAAACGAATATCCAAAACGAGGCAGAAATATTGAGTTTTTAAAATAAATAGGGTTGAAAGTAGTAAATATTTTATATTTGAATACATATGTTTAATATAATGTAAATTGAAAATATTCCACTAATACATAATACTATATATAAATGTATACTTATATAAAAATACAAACACATATATGTGTGCTTGTAGTTATATAAATATAATATATATTCAGTGAAAAAACCACTGACATCATCCAGTGAATGTGTATTTGTCTGAAAATTAAATATGTTTTATATATGTATATCTCACGGACGATGGAAGAATAAATGGGTATATAAGTGTCTAAATGGATGATTTGTTTTTGAAAAATTGATTGTATAACTGACTGATTAAGTGTATCTTAGTGAATATATGGCTTACTGAGTAATGTTTAAATATGTAAATATCTGTATCAGTCTCTCACTTTGTGTATAAGTGGCTGCATGGGTTGGTGAGCAGCTACATGGGTGTTTATATAGGATATTAGGTGGTTTTTTGAGTATCAGTCTGAGTGTCTGCATGGTTCGGTGGGGGGTATTACGTAGTGCATAGGTGCATGTATGAGTGACTCACTGGTTGTATGTGTTGAAGACAGCATGTGTGCAGGACTGTATGGGTGGATGAGTGTGTGTATGGGTGTGTTAGTGAGTGAATGACTGTTTCAATAGTGTCTTTATGAGTAACTACATATGTTTTAAACTAATATATGTGACTATTGGTGTATATAAGTGAGTATATGTGAGAGTGAGAGATTGAAAGAGTTCCTGTATGAATAAGTATGTGTTTCTATAAGTGATTGTTTAAAAGACTAAGTATGTGTAAGTTTCTTTTGAAGTAAGTTTGGTGGTGTGTGTATAACTGTATATGCAAGTAAATTGATGTTTGATTCTTTATTAGCATGAGTGACTATGTGTGTCAGTAACTCTGTGGGTGAGTGGCATTGTGTAGCAGGATGTATAGGTGTATGAGTACATATGATGAGTGAGTACATGTATGAGTGACTGTACAGGACTGCTCGTGAATGTGTGGATGTGTATGTGGATCTTAGAATTACTGAAGAGGTTGTCGTAACTGGTATTGGTATGTCCATTTTTTGGAAAATTTTAGTCTCTATTTTTGAATGTGTGTTTCAAAGGTTATATTAGGGTGAGAGGAGGTCTGCCACTCTGTCACAAGGATGATGTCATCAGTGATGTCATTTGAGATGTCATCAGTGATGTCATGAGTGATGTCACTGACCATGTCATGAGTGATGTAATATGTGACGTCATCAGCAGTGGATTGCGGGTGCGCGAGTTATAGTTAGCTTAACTAACTATAACGGGGGAATTTCATTGGTTTTTTACGAGTGAAATGTCCAGCTAACTATAACGTGTGTGAAACCCATGGTTTTTTCACTGAATTTGCAAGGTTTTTTAAATGCTAATTCCTAACTATAACGTGTGTGAAACCCATGTTTTTTTCACTGAATTTGCAAGGTTTTTTAAATGCTAATTCCTAACTATAACGTGTGTGAAACCCATGGTTTTTTCAGTGAATTTGTATGGTTTTTTAAATGCTAATTCTTACCTATAACGTGTGATACCCATGTTTTTTTCATTGATTTTGTATGGTTTTTTTAATACAAATTCTTATATTAAACGTGTGATTTTTTTTTTTATTTGCAAGGTTTTTCTGTTAAAACACTATGCTTAAATTTAAAAAATTCTGCAATATATTATTTTTTCTCATTTTTTTTTTTTACCAAACAGGTAAGATATATTAGTATAACATAGTGATTCTTTTTTTTTTTTTTTTTTTTACGTGCGCGTACGGTAAGCTTACGGTAAGCGTACGGTTTGCGTAATGTACGTAATATTTCTACTCTTTTTGCGTATAGTTACGCAATTTATGTAGCCGTGCGTACTGCGTACGTAGCGCATACGCTACACGCGCACGTTACGCGGAAGTGTTGGGGCGTGCCTGTTATGCGCATGCGCGCGTGCGCGTGTCTTTTATACGCGCATGCGTACTTTTACCGTAAGCGCTCCGTAAGCGCTCCGTAAGCGTAACGTACGCGCACGGTAGGTCATGTGATCAAGAAACAAAACTTTTGATTGGTTTAAAGTAGTTTCAGTTCTAGAACTCTCCTACACCACACCCATTCCCCTCATTTCTGCTTGTGATCCCTTAGGAGAAGGAGCTGAGTTGTCTTTGGGATACGATGGCAGACCAGCACTCCTCTTCTGAGAGTGAGGCTAGCAGCACCACCATCAGGCAGAGAAAGAGGAAACAGAAGAGCTCTTTTATATGGGAGTATTTTACTTTTCCTGAGGGCGAGAAAAAAGTAAATGCTGCTTTAGTGACTTGCAAGCTGTGCCAGCGTGTACTTTCTAGAGGTAATCCTAACAAGAAGTATTCCTTCGGGAATCACACTATGTTAAGACACCTTGAGGATGTACACCCTAGGACACATGCTCGACATACTAGAGGAAACCCTTCAGTAAGTCGTGCAAGCACATCCACAGCAGCTCAGCCGAGTCCATCTTCGGCAGCTCAGCTGAGCCCTTCATCTGTGGGGGCAGATTCACCTTTTTCTGGTCCTCTGGAAACTAACCATCGATTTGCGAGGGTTACAATGCGGTGCTCAAATTGCCATGGTCTAATTGTTCGAGGGGAAACCAGTGTTTCCCTAATTAACAACAGAATAGACCAGCACATTTGTCCTACCAGCTAATATTCCCATTCTTCCTTTCCTCTGTCCCTGCATGAACACAACGGCTCTTTTAAGAGCCAACCTTACCTCTCAACTTTTTAAAAAATTTTCTTAAAAACTTTTTTTTTTTTTTTTACGGTACGCGTACGGTAAGCGTATTTTAAAAAAAAAAAAAAAACACTAAAAAACAATTACCACATTACAAGGTCTTTGAGGGATTAATAACGAAATACTGAAAATCTGTTTGAGGAGAAGTGGAAGAAAGGGACCATCTAATTTCTGACTTACCTGACCCACCCAACAATTTAATTATCAATTTAAATTTAATTGAAATTGCTTGTAAAAATGGTTTTTTTTTCCCAAAATTTTCTTTCTCAATCTGAAAAAAAGAAAAAAGTATTAATATTTAATAAAACATTATATAATACAGTACACGTATTTACATATTTTCCCAAAATTTTTTTGCCATTTTATTGCTGTTTTCAGAATATATTGCATCTCACTATAAATCGTGAAAGCAATTGCATTCATCACTTAACAGCGGGCAAAAAAAAAATAACAATCTCAAAGATTGTCTTAAAAAAGCCCAGAATCTCTTTTCACTTAAACATAACATTATAGAAATGCAAAATATTCCAAAAAAATATCATCTAATAACAATAACTATTTCTTTAAAATACCGTCTGACAATTTTGTTACAGAAGCATAATCACAAAAATAATATATCTCAAATAACTCCACAATATTACCTTTCCTTTAGGCCAAATGGTAATTTTAAAATTCTTTTTTGTTTAAATTTCCAATGGAAATCCAATAAAATTCCAAAATTTAAATTGTACAGATGTTACCGATTCTCTCTAAAATTTTGGTTTCCGAAAGATTCATTAGGAATTAAATAAGTCCACAATACAATTGGTTACCTTTCCTTTAGGCCAAATGGTAATTTGAAAAATCTTTTTATTTGAAAATTCCAATGGTAATCCAAAAAAATGGTAAAATTGTTTTGTACAGATCTTGCCAATTCTCTCTAAAATTTAGGTTTCAGGAAGATTAGATAGGAATTTGCTAAATAAAAAGGCAAACGTTGTTTGAAAATCAATTGGGAATCATTACACAGTGTCCAGCCTTTTTCACATTTAAGATAAACTGTGTAATGTCCTGAAGTTACAGTAGGTCCTTCATGGAAAATTATTGCAACTGTTACAAAAGTTTTTCCTGAAATTGATAATTGCTGTCCTATAAACTTCTTTATTAAAGTATCCAATTTTGAACCATCAGCTCTACATCGTGCATCATTAAAATTACATACTGTCCGTATTCCTTTAAAATTAACGTTGAAAACATGTCAGATTTACACTCACCGCATTCCATGCTATGATTAGCATCTTTAACTAATTTAGCAAAAGTGACTGTTTTACTCTCTGGCAATGTTAAATAAATAAACCTTTCAGAATCAACATTAGAGCCACATGTATTGAAACAGTTTTCACAACTATGTTCCCATTTATAAGAGACACCAAACATATTTTCAATTTGTACCCCTTCTTCTTCCAGTACCTGAAGAAAATACATCAAGAATTCCTGTGCGTCTTGCTGTACATTTTGAGAAAACTGTGTTCGTCCTGAACATACATCTAAAAGTTTTCTAATTTCAGTAGCACTTTCTATTTTAGTTGTATCATTACTCAGCTTTTCAAAAAGGAGACTCAACTCAGAACAGAATCTTTTTCTCTGATTTACTATTATCTGCTCTTGCAAACTTTCCAGATAAAATACAACATTCAGCACTACATTAGCGTAGCAGTTGACACCAGAGCTATTTTCAAAATGACAACTTACAACCTCTTCAACATTTTCCTTTTTCTTTTTGCTTGCAATTACATCACTCCTCTTTTTTTTTCTCCTCTCTACATCCTCATTACAGATATTCTCAATTCTGCTTTTTCGAGAAACAACACGTTTTTCCAACACAGGATACTGACCTAAATGAGGAGCATAGGTTCTTCTTAATCTATTATACTCCTTTACACAATTTGCATCAGCACTAACTTTTGAGTCATCAAAGTCTATCATAAATAAACCAGATAATGTTTTCACTCGTGACAAAGCAACATAAGCCATACCTTCTTTGAACACAGTTGAACCAATGTTTACAAAAGCACAATCTACAGTCAATCCTTGAGACTTGGGAATAGTTACAGCATATGCTAGAGAAAACGGAAACTGTTTCCTACGTACATATAAGTCTTTCACAAGCATGAAACGAACTGTACAACGACAAATGTCTATAACTTCTTCTATCTGATCAAATTTTATTTTTAAACATTCAATTCCATCTTTTTTCTGGAAATTAATAAAACCCACAACTCTTCCCATAGCTCCATTCACTAAACCTTTTTCAACATCCAAATTTCTCCTTAAAAATACTCTACAGTTCATGCAAACATATAGATTTTTTTCTAATCCAGCAGTTTTGGAAATGTTCTTCTCTAGTGAATCCAATTTATTTTTCAGTTTGCCTGTTAATGTAATAGTAATTCTTTCATGCTGAATTTTGTCCACTGCTTCCAATTTCCTAATCTCTTCCTTTTCCAATTTCAAAAGTTCCTCATTGAATATTGAGCATTCACGTAGAGTTGGCATTAAGCAGATGACACTTTTCTTTTCTGCAATGTTCTTGTATATTTTCTCTGCAACTATTTCTTCCTTTGGGAATAAATTATGTAGCAACCGACTCTGTAATGCTTTCGTGCCAGCTTCAGTGAGTAGTCCAATTCTGATATCTTTCAGAATACTTCCATATTCTTCATCGTTTGCTTGCCTCATATTAGTAGTAAGTTCCTTGTACTCAAAGAAGGACAAAATATTTGCATTACCAATGCTTCCCAATGACTTCTTTGTTTCTTCATGTGTCACAGTATTAAACACTGGTTGTCCTTTAACTGGAGTAAGCTGTAGAAGATCCCCAAAAACTATGACATGTTTTCCACCAAATAACACGTCATAGTCTGTCCTTAGAATTTGCTGCATTCTTAAATGCACAAAGGCAAGCATTAAGTTTGATACCATGCTCACCTCATCAATAATGAGAACTTGCATCTTCTTCAATACTCTTGAAACTTCCAAGCATGCTTCTCCAGTTAGCTTGTGGTATTGTATTTTGTTCTCATGCTCCACTGGTAACATTAGCAAACGATGTAAGGTGATTCCTTTTATGTTATATGCTGCTAACCCAGTTGGAGCAGTAACCACACAAGACAAAGTTGAATCCGTTTTTTGCTGTAGGTAGCTTCTGATGACTTTTATTAAGAAACTTTTTCCAGTTCCAGCTTGTCCGCTTACATACATCCTGATTGGTTGAAATGATGTGCATGAGCACTCTTTTTTTTCATGTAGTAATCTGTGATCAATTTTGTTTCTGATCTCTTCATAAATTTGTTGCTTCTCTTCATTCAGTTGTCTTTCCAAATTTGGTAAGTCTATAAATTCTTCTTGAGCTTGATTCATAGCCGTTTCCACTTCAGTCATAGCTATTGCAGCTTCATTTTCAACGATTGGTTGTCCTAGGGGATCTTGACTGAGTGTTCCAGAACTTTGGCTGTCTTGAGAACTGTCTTAAGCTACTTCAGCTGCAATTGTAGTTTCCGGTTCAATTTCTTCATTTAACATTTGCACATAATTTGTGAAAGTACTGCATTCTATGCTGTCTTTGCAAGCATTAAAGGAATCTTCATAGCTTTGAAATTCTCCCAGTAGTTCATCCTCTGAACGCCATGGTTTAAACAGCTGTAAAAGAGCCAAGTAGTAAAATTCCTTTTTGTCAGTAGTTTCGCAACTGAGCTTCCTGTGATTAATCAAACTTCCTTTTGTTTGCTTCACCAAACATCCTTCCTCACCAATGACTTTATATTTTCCATTGTTGATGTCTTCTGTGGCTTTCCGTGAATAAATGTAGTTCTGCAGCACTTCATAGAGACACATGTTCTCTAGATGAAGACTTCTCTTTGAGTAATATGTGTCCAACATGTTTGATTTCAAAATATCTGTACTTTCTGGGTCATTCTCGGCCAAATATTCAATTTCTCCAACAGATTTCAGTACCCGATTTCTCATTGCTGCAAGGCCTAAACTTGCCCAAATTATTCTTCTTGATTTCGAGTAGAGACTTGCAGAAGATAACCTATCTGAACATTCGTAGGATCCAATTTCTCGATGCGATAACATCTTTAAACTGAAACTGTACAGCTTCTTACTGACAGTCTTCTCGTGAGAAATCTCTTCCCACATTTCTTTCAATTCAGTTTTTTCTGATTTAGTAATGTAAGACGTTACATATCGAGCAACAGCAATGGAATTGTCAGCTACATACTGTATATCCATGTTAGCATTCCACATGGATAAAATGACTGGGTTGTAGTCATTTATATTTTTTGATTCTTCTTTTCTTTTTAGGTTGTAGGTATTCTTAGGTGATTTTCTTGTAATAGTATGTCTCACAGCTGACATAAAACTGTTTACTCTTCCTTTTGAAAGAACAGGTCCAGGAAATCCAAATCGACATTTAGTGTAGAATTTATCTTTGCTCTTGTATTTCCGTCGACAGTATTTTCCACACTGATGACTTTGGAAACGTAAAACTTGCTCCTTTAACTTTTTCTCTTCTGTGCTTTTTGGTATAGCACATGTTGCATATTCTTCAATGAAAGATAACACTGCTTCATCAGTATCTGTTCCAAACTTTGGGGCATCCTTGATCCACAACAGCATATGAATATGAGGAGCACCTCTTGCCTGGTACTCTTTTCTCCAAAAGAAATCCACTACTTCTCCAAGAGGTGGATTTTTTTTATTGCAGATGAAGGACATCATAGCCTCAAATCTATGATTGAAATATCTGCAAACATTAACCGGATCCAATGAGCACAGTTCTCCTGCTGTCTTGTATTCGATGTTTTTAATGTTTGAATTTGCCTCTCGTAGAAAATCCAGTAAATCATCCCAAGCGTACTCAGCACAGCTTAGGGTAAGGAACCATGTTGGTGTTCCTAAATTCCGTAATATGCATTTTAATTCACCATGGCGTCGGTACCAATATTCATTTGTCCCACGCTGACAAGCCATCAGATTGATCAGTTGTGTTTCCAAATGATCATCTCGGTGCTGCACTTTCTCCATAAAATCCTTAGCAGACACATTTTGTAAATGTACTCCACTTTTTAAAATGTGATTTACTGCATAAGATAATGCAGACAAGTCGCTTTCAAATAAAAGATGGAACAAATAAGGAATACTTTGTCGAAATCTTGGATCTTCTGCATATAGTCTTGTAGTCCGATACTCAGAAGCTGGAATCTGTTCTGGACGTTCATCGTATCGTCCTCCTTTTCCTGTAGGAAACAGCTGGGGAAAACATCGAGCTTCCAAGCTCTCCTCCCATACACTCACGGGAGTTCCGTTTTGCTTTCTTCATCTGAAACAGATCAATAGTGTCTCCCATAACTTCTTTTGAATGAAGAGGATGTATGCTAAAATGTTCATAAATTTCTTCTTCCTTTGACTTGTCCACTTTTTCAATTTGTCCAGTTGGTGTTTCTGTGTCTTCTTGTAAATCTTCTTCTTCTTCTTCTATATAAATTGATTCATACCATTTGTTATTCCTTTTCAAATACAAATTTGCTCTTTGTACTTTCCGTACATCTACCAGCTCCTGCCAAATCTTCTTATTCTTTGTAGGTACACCATTAACCAGAATAACTAATGGTTCCGTTTCCAAAGTATCTGCATCAATAGTTTCCATATTTTTTTTCAAATCCAAGGGCAAATACACCACTCTACCTTTTAAACCTCTCAGTAAATCTGAAGGAGGTAATTTACCAGTTTTGGGCTCCATTCGTACTATGGTCTGGAACGGATGAACACATTGAATAAGTATAGACTCATATGTATTTAATTCAGAAAGTTCGGCAGGAATAGCATCCAATTCTAAATTATTATGTACAGCTCTGGTCGGCATTCTATTTTCTTCTAACTTATTATAACAGTATTTACAAATACGCTGATCTTCACCCAATTCAAAACAATTTTCAAGAAATATATATGTGGCAAAATCCTTCCACTTATAATTATCTTCATTTTCACTTTTTCTGTAGAGATCAACATTCCTGGTTTGTTTTTTATAATGAGTTCTGCGGCAACAAATACAAGTAATATTTGGTCTTTCATTAGAGATTATTGCAAATTTTGTTATGTGATCATTAAATTTCTTACTTACAGAGGGTTCTACATTCTCTTCCACTTCTTCCTCATTTACTGTGTCCTTTTCTGCACTTTCTAGTTCTGGACCAAAGTAACAAAACTGAATTTCATCAGTAACCTTCTCTACATCTGATACCGATCCACAGAACAGAGCCCTATTCAATTCATCTAACTTTATTGCTGGACTTTTAGCAAAATACAATCGTCTCACAAACTTTCTCATTTCAGTATGATGAACAGCCAGCATCCTAAAATGATGAAAAACACTTTTACACACTTTTCTAGATAGACAAGCCAGAGAATGTCCCTGCAAACCAGTATTCTCTCTCACTCTGCATGGATCTAGACTTTGAAGCACCTTAATCTTCTGTTTAACACTTTTTTTTACTATATTCTCATAGAAACTCACGAAATTTATCAATAGATTCCTGACGCACAGTGCAAATACTACTACAATTCCAAGTATACACTGGGGCTTTAGGACGTCTCCCCATAGCCTCATCCGCCATCACTTGTTCCTCATCTCTTGGAACCATTTTCTCCTTCTCCATTATACAACCATTTTTCACTTCATAAGCACGACCTCTGGTGTCAACTGCATGCAGCAAACTATTACTTTGAAGATAACTCTCTTCATTAAAAAAAGGTTCACTACTTGAACTATGCATCCATTCTCCTAAAAACACTTTACAAAAGTTTGTTCTTTTCACTAGTCTTTTCCTTTTGCTTCGTGATTTCAGTACACTGACCATTTTATCTAATGTACGCATCCTGTTCAAAATTAAAATGAATAGTTTCCTTTTTAATTCTAAAGCCTTTGCTACAATGTCTTCAATTTCTTTTTTTCTCTTATAAAATGTAGCTTTTTTCTTATATTTCTTCACATCCTTTATCAAATTGGGCATAACTCTTCTCTGAAACATTTTTCTACGAATCTCTTTCAACGCTGTTTTTCTTTTTAAGTTAATCTTTATTGTTTCTGAAGGTATATTTGCATTAACTAAATGCTCAATTTTTTACTGTTGTTTTCTATTTAAAACATTCTTTCCAGTACAGACATTTTGTACATTTTTCCTTTTTTTGAAGATATTGTTTAAAAAATCTTTTGTCTGCTTACCAGAAGACTTTCTCTTTTTCCCAACATGAGCATCTCCAACTAACTTAGGTCCTCCAGTTGTCTTCAAATATAGATTTTTTTTGTGGTTTTTCCTTAGTCTGGATTTTGTAGGCATCTTAAATTTTGTTCACTGCTCTTCAGCAATATCTGAAAAAAACTAAAAAAAAATCCCTTTATTTTATTTAAATATATCACTATATTTTTTATGATCTTTTCAAATCTTAAAATACTATGTACCCCTTTCCTACAAGTGAAAATCACAATAACACCATCACAAATTAAATATCTAAAAACAATTCCTGTGTGCACACAGAGTCATGGTTTGATATTAGGCAGAACACGAAATTTCTTTGCCAATTTGAAAGCACACTTACTACTCTTTTTTTGGCAAGTGATAAGTACTTTTACAGTCTGATACATTTTGAATCCACTTTTCAGATTCTGAAAACAGCACATGTCCAAACAGCTTTTTGAGACCAGGAACATGTGTAACCCTGGTGAATGACTACACTCCAGCAAGGGCAACCAGCCTTAGTGATGCTGAATGTATTTGCATTACTGACTGCAACCTCAAACCCCACTCGGTTGTGAATACTATGCATGATTCAAGAGGATAAGCAGCTGGGTGTGTGCTAAGAGTCTGCTTCTGCAGAAAAATAGCTGCCCCTTTCCTACTAATGCAAATGTAAAATTACCAGAGTAATACGCAATAAATCTCTGTCTATAATTCCTCTTTGCACACAGAGTCATGGTTTGAAATTAGGCAGAAAACGAAATTTCTTTGCCAATTTGAAAGCACACTTACTACTCTTTTTTTGGCAAGTGATAAGTA
This sequence comes from Triturus cristatus, assembly GCF_964204655.1. Taxonomy (NCBI): domain Eukaryota; kingdom Metazoa; phylum Chordata; class Amphibia; order Caudata; family Salamandridae; genus Triturus; species Triturus cristatus. Next base: position 431,995,333 of record NC_140588.1, read on the forward strand.
CTTTTACAGTCTGACACATTTTCAATCCACTTTTCAGATTCTGAAAACAGCACATGTCCAAACAGCTTTTTGAGACCAGGAACATGTGTAACCTGGGTGACTGACTACACTCCAGCAAGGGCAACCAGCCTTAGTGATGCTGAATGTATTTGCATTACTGACTGCAACCTCAAACCCCACTCGGTTGTGAATACTATGCATGATTCTACAGGATAAGCAGCTGGGTGTGTGCTAAGAGTCTGCTTCTGCAGAAAAATAGCTGCCCCTTTCCTACTAATGCAAATGTAAAATTACCAGAGTAATACGCAATAAATCTCTGTCTATAATTCCTCTTTGCACACAGAGTCATGGTTTGATATTAGGCAGAAAACGAAATTTCTTTGCCAATTTGAATGCACACTTACTACTCTTTTTTTGGCAAGTGATAAGTACTTTTACAGTCTGACACATTTTGAATCCACTTTTCAGATTCTGAAAACAGCACATGTCCAAACAGCTTTTTGAGACCAGGAACATGTGTAACCTGGGTGAATGACTACACTCCAGCAAGGGCAACCAGCCTTAGTGATGCTGAATGTATTTGCATTACTGACTGCAACCTCAAACCCCACTCGGTTGTGAATACTATGCATGATTCTACAGGATTAGCAGCTGGGTGTGTGCTAAGAGTCTGCTTCTGCAGAAAAATAGCTGCCCCTTTCCTACTAATGCAAATGTAAAATTACCAGAGTAATACGCAATAAATCTCTGTCTATAATTCCTCTTTGCACACAGTCATGGTTTGAAAGTAGGCAGAAAACGAAATTTCTCTGCCAATTTGAAAGCACACTTACTACTCTTTTTTTGGCAAGTGATAAGTACTTTTACAGTCTGACACATTTCGAATCTACTTTTCAGATTCTGAAAACAGCACATGTCCAAACAGCTTTTTGAGACCAGGAACATGTGTAACCTGGGTGACTGACTACACTCCAGCAAGGGCAACCAGCCTTAGTGATGCTGAATGTATTTGCATTACTAACTGCAACCTCAAACCCCACTCGGTTGTAAATACTATGCATGATTCTACAGGATAAGCAGCTGGGTGTGTGCTAAGAGTCTGCTTCTGCAGAAAAATAGCTGCCCCTTTCCTACTAATGCAAATGTAAAATTACCACAGTAATACGCAATAAATCTCTGTCTATAATTCCTCTTTGCACACAGAGTCATGGTTTGATATTAGTCAGAAAACGAAATTTCTTTGCCAATTTGAAAGCACACTTACTACTCTTTTTTTGGCAAGTGATAAGTACTTTTACAGTCTGACACATTTTCAATCCACTTTTCAGATTCTGAAAACAGCACATGTCCAAACAGCTTTTTGAGACCAGGAACATGTGTAACCTGGGTGAATGACTACACTCCAGCAAGGGCAACCAGCCTTAGTGATGCTGAATGTATTTGCATTACTGACTGCAACCTCAAACCCCACTCGGTTGTGAATACTATGCATGATTCTACAGGATAAGCAGCTGGGTGTGTGCTAAGAGTCTGCTTCTGCAGAAAAATAGCTGCCCCTTTCCTACTAATGCAAATGTAAAATTACCAGAGTAATACGCAATAAATCTCTGTCTATAATTCCTCTTTGCACACAGAGCCATGGTTTGAAATTAGGCAGAAAACGAAATTTCTTTGCCAATTTGAAAGCACACTTACTACTCTTTTTTGGCAAGTGATAAGTACTTTTACAGTCTGACACATTTTGAATCCACTTTTCAGATTCTGAAAACAGCACATGTCCAAACAGCTTTTTGAGACCAGGAGCATATGTAACCTGGGTGACTGACTACACTCCAGCAAGGGCAACCAGCCTTAGTGATGCTGAATGTATTTGCATTACTGACTGCAACCTCAAACCCCACTCGGTTGTAAATACTATGCATGATTCTACAGGATAAGCAGCTGGGTGTGTGCTAAGAGTGTGCTTCGAAAGAAAAATAGCTGCCCCTTTCCTACTAATGCAAATGTAAAATTACCAGAGTAATACGCAATAAATCTCTGTCTATAATTCCTCTTTGCACACAGAGTCATGGTTTGATATTAGGCAGAAAACGAAATTTCTTTGCCAATTTGAATGCACACTTACTACTCTTTTTTTGGCAAGTGATAAGTACCTTTACAGTCTGACACATTTTGAATCCACTTTTCAGATTCTGAAAACAGCACATGTCCAAACAGCTTTTTGAGACCAGGAACATGTGTAACCTGGGTGAATGACTACACTCCAGCAAGGGCAACCAGCCTTAGTGATGCTGAATGTATTTGCAGCACTAACTGCAACCTCAAACCCCACTCTGTTGTGAATACTATGCATGATTCTACAGGATACGTTTTGTAAGAGACAGTGGTCCCTGAAAGCAAAAGAGTATATCAAGCAATAAACAATATAGCCACAATGGGTACTATATTATAGCCTGTGTCCAGCCGGACAAGGCAGCTTTAATAAGCAAAAATGGTTTTCAATGATCAGACAAGATGTAAGCGAAATATTGGTGGGACACAAGCCTGTATCCTATGGCTTACATATCAAGAGGACATAAATTTCTGAGAAAACAAACAGGCAATTGAGGCGATGTTTCTATGACGAGAATAACAGGTTGTGAAACATCTTGGTATATAACTAGTCACCTTCACAACATTTTATACACATAAGTAGTCGTAGTGTAAGGTGAACGACATAGTCGACGACGTTTCGATCCTTACTGGGGGGGTGTTAGGATCATCATCAGGACTGATTAGTATAATTGCCTTTAGAAATGCCTAAATTAACAACAATTCACACAAAAACCAACATAATACAATGAAGAGGAAGGAAGGGGGGGAGAAAAATTGGGAAAAAAACATAATTGTCAAGATTAAATAAATTAAAACAAAAACATAAGACAGTATATGTCAGAACACGTGCTGAACGTGATCAGGATGACTTTGTGAACTCTCGATCACGGAACGATAGAGAAATAAAGTGGAACACGCTACGTAGCAGGTCGAATTAATGGTGGAAGGGCGTGGTTACCGCGAGTGTAAAGGGATCTTGACGGAGGGACAGTGCGTGGTCGTTGACATGCTTGAAAGGAGGGCGTGTCTGAGACCGGGAAATGTGAATGCCGTCGGTGAGAAACAAGCGCTTTCTATACAGTGAAGAGTATATTGAGTGAGCATTTCGTGATACGCGAGCAACAATTTACCTCAAGCTGTCCAGAGTTACAGCAGGAATGATGTGTCGACTCGGTAAATAAACCTGAGCGACTGATTAAAAGTACGGGATCGGTCTGAAATAAAAATATATATAAAATATATAGGTCAAAATCAAGGCCCAGGAGTGCGGGGGTGCCGTGTAGAAAGGGGGTAAAAAGTCTTACCCAGGTCCACGATGAGCAATGTCAACGCGGTGGCGACAATCTGCCGAGAAAATACAAGGCAAATTAACGAGCGGAATCATATCGTGAATAGAGGGTTGGGGAGCCCGCGGTAGGAGAACGAAAAACGTACCTCAATGTGATAATGGAGTCGCGTTCACGAGGGATCAACGAAGCAGCGTCTCGGTCAATGCCGGATCGGTTGTGGAGAGGAAGTGCTTGGGCCGGTATCATGTGATAGTGGCTGGATCAGGTGATCAGTCACATGTTCGCCTGGTTGCTAGTGGTGATGTGAAGCTGGGCTGATTTGGGCGCCATATTGAGTGAGTGGAAGAACGGCGTGTAGTGAGGTTAAAAACGAGTTTGTATGGCTGGTTGCCAGGAGTGATGTATAGCTGGGCTGATTTGGGCGCCATATTGAGTGAGTGACAAAACGGCGAGTAGTGAGGTTAAAAGCGAGTGCAATGGTGGTGGACGGTCAGACAACATCATATTAAGTCAAATACAAGGATGTATAAGCCATTACATTTCCAAAACATGGAGAGCACAATTTTGAAAGGGAAAGAAAGTCAAAGTCTATTAAAGTATGATGGTGGTTCTGTAGTAGTATCCTGATTCGCGGACAGTTCCAATTGGAGAATTCAAAGTAAAGAGGTCCAATCCTCTAAGCGGTTCAATCCACTGTGAATGCTTCCCGTTTTCAAAATCCATTTTAATTCCTCCTTATTCAGGAGCTGTGAGATATCTGCACCTCTTGGAGGGATTTTGACAACAGAGACAACTGTCCAATGAATGTCATCTTCAGTATGGCCAGCTGATTCGAAATGTTCTACCAGTGGTGCGTTCGGTGTTTTGCATCTCAGTCTGCTTCTGTGTTGGCAGATTCTGATCCGGATTTTTTGTGTCGTTTGTCCTATATAGATCTTATCACAGGGGCACAAAATTGCGTAAATGACATTACTGGTATTACAATTACTGAAATGATTATGGGGTTTACGTATGTCACCAAACACAAACTCTTTGCAGTCAGTAGTGAATCCACATACAGAGCAATTGCCACACTTGTTGTGCCCAGTGACTGCAGGTAAGGACCAATGCTCAAGGAGGGTGCCAGTGTTTCTAGTGTCAGGGAGTGCCGCTCTTATCAAATGGTCTTTGATATTTTTATTTCTTTTGAACGCAAAGAGTGGTCTTTCAAGGTTAAGTATTCCAGCATTTAACACACTCCAGTGTTTAAGAATACTTTTGCGTACTTTGTTGGAAGATGGAGAAAATGTGGTGACACACACTAGGCGATTGTCTCTTTTCTTGGTTTTTGGTTCCAAGAGGACATCCCTGGGACAGTACCATGCTCTTTTCAGGGCACTGCGAATTAGCTTTTTTGGGTAACCTCTCGATGTTAGTTTGTCTGTTAGTGTTTTGGCTTCCCTGAAATAATCCTCCTTAAGGGTGCAGTTGCGTCTGATGCGTAAGTATTGTGAGTAGGGAAGAGAGTCTTTTAAGGCCCTTGGGTGGCTGCTACTGTATTTCAGAAGAGTGTTGCGCTCGGTAGCTTTCCTGAAGAGGCTGGTGATCAAGTGTCCACCATCATGTGTTATGTTTAGGTCAAGAAATGGTATGGATGTTTTGTTGTATGTGAGTGTGAATTTGAGACCACCACAGTTATTGTTGAGCCAATGGAGAAAGTTACTGAGCATAGTTTGGGTATCGTGCCAGATGAAAAAGATGTCGTCAATATAACGTTTCCATAGTGTTATTGCAGATTGGAAGGGGTTCTGTTGGGCTATTATGTAGTTCACCTCAAGGGCATTCATATAAAGGATAGCCAGATTCGGTGCGAAAACTGCTCCCATGGATGTTCCCTTGGTTTGTTGGGAGTAATGACCGTCAAATAGAAAAAAGTTTCTGGTCAAACAGATCTCGAGGAGTTGCAAAATGAAGATAGTGGGGACAGCGTGTGGTCTAATACGAGTGTCTAGAGTAGTCTCAATGATGAGTAATGCGTCTCGTTGGGGGATGTTTGTGTAAAGTGACTCAACGTCTAATGTGCAGAGTGTGTCGATAGAGGGGTTGAACCTATGATTTTCTACTAGAGTAATCATCTGCATACTGTCTCTGACGTAGTAAGGGGTAGACGGAACAAACTCCTTGATAAAGTAGTCCACATAGAGACCTAATGGCTCTAGGATAGACCCGCAGCCTGAAACGATGGGCCGTCCAGGGGGGTTGGAACTATCCTTATGGATCTTAGGTAGAGTGTAGATGACTGGTGTACGTGGGGCCTTGGTATTCAAAAAATCATATTCATGTTTGGATAGAAAACCTTGTTCCAGACCTGATTTCGTGGTCTGCTGAATAATCTGTTTAAGCTCATTTGTAGGGTTCGTTGGGAGTTTGCAATAGTGATCTGTATTCCCTAGCTGCCTCAGTATTTCGTTTTTATAGGTTATAGTATCTTGTAGTACTATGCCCCCGCCTTTATCTGCCGGTTTGATAACCAATAAGGCGTTGGACTTGAGGGTTTGAAGTGCTGTTTTCTCTTCCAGTGCAATATTGTACGGAATGAACTGGTGTTCTGTCGCTAATTGGGAGAGGTCTTTAAGTACCAATTTTTCAAAGCAGGAAACCTCAGATGGAACCATGCTGGCTGATGGGGAGAAAGTAGATGGTGGTCTCAACGGGGTGTTTGATGTTTTAGGTGGAAGAGGATTAAATAAAAAATAGCTCTGTAGTCTGATTTTACGGAAAAACCTAAGCACTTCAGTTTGTAAGTCCAAAAAGTTAGTCCTAGTCGTGGGTACAAAGGACAAGCCCTTGCTAAGAATCGATAATTCAGATTCATTCAGTTGGAATTTTGTGAGGTTGAATATTGGCAATGAAAGGTTAGTCTGTGTCTGGTTAGAGGAGTCACTGTTGTGTAACTCTGGAGAACAGTTTACCAACGGTAATAATTGCGTCGGGTTTGTCGTTCTCCTGGAGGGTTTTGCCAATGGGCACGTTTCAGCCCTCCTCTTCTCGGAGGTTCGTTTGGGCCACGACCTAAAAAAGAGGATGTAGATGAGTGTGGGTTGGTAGGTGCTCTATTTGTGCTGCTCGTGCCTTCTCCGGGATCCGAGTTATCGGATGAGTCAACTGAAGTGTCAGAAAAACCAACCAGGGTATTGCCTTTGTTGAATCTACCCCAAGGACGGTTGTAACGTTGGTTGTTGTAGGACCTATTAGTATAGAAATCCTTGGTAAGGTAAGGGTACGTACGTTCAGTAGAATAGGATTTGATATCCTTCTTCACTTTGGTGGATTTTTTATTTTGTTCTATTCTAAAGAATTCATCTACTGTTTTTTGGATTTGTTCTATCAGTTTTTTGCCGTCCGCTATAGTGTCGCTAGTGGTTAGTTGTTGTTCAATTTCAGTTATCTCTTCCAGAGTTTTTTTAAGTTCCTCGGTCGCTATATCTATACCTAGGACTAGCCAATGTCTCGAGCAGGTAGTACTGATATAACTAAAATTATTGATATATTTTGGGATATCTGTGAAAATACCTGGTACGTTTCTGACTTGTAGGCCGGTGGGAATAATATTAGCTTTCAGGTATTCCGTGAGCATCCGTATCATCAGTTGTAACCTAACTGACTTTTTCTTAGTTTTTTCTAGTTGTTCAGATAGGGTGGAACTGATTTCTTGGGGGGCATTGGTGGAGTCAACAACATTTTATACACATAAGTAGTCATAGTGTAAGGTGAACGACATAGTCGACGACGTTTCGATCCTTACTGGGGGGGTGTTAGGATCATCATCAGGACTGATTAGTATAATTGCCTTTAGAAATGCCTAAATTAGTTACTGATTAAGCGCAATCGCTAGATTGCAAGGGCTCACGCTCCTATCCCCCCCTTTTTCTCTTAAAAGTGGGTCACTTTCCTCCCCCTCTGACTACCATATCCAGATTCCCCCCTTTTTTTGACATGTCAGATCACGCACCTCTCTACACGGATGAATACATTAAGAAAATCCTAGAAGGTCCTTCCCTCTTTGTTGACTCCACCAATGCCCCCCAAGAAATCAGTTCCACCCTATCTGAACAACTAGAAAAAACTAATAAAAAGTCAGTTAGGTTACAACTGATGATACGGATGCTCACGGAATACCTGAAAGCTAATATTATTCCCACCGGCCTACAAGTCAGAAACGTACCAGGTATTTTCACAGATATCCCAAAATATATCAATAACTTTAGTTATATCAGTACTACCTGCTCAAGACATTGGCTAGTCCTAGGTATAGATATAGCGACCGAGGAACTTAAAAAAACTCTGGAAGAGATAACTGAAATTGAACAACAACTAACCACTAGCGACACTATAGCGGACGGCAAAAAACTGATAGAACAAATCCAAAAAACAGTAGATGAATTCTTTAGAATAGAACAAAATAAAAAATCCACCAAAGTGAAGAAGGATATCAAATCCTATTCTACTGAACGTACGTACCCTTACCTTACCAAGGATTTCTATACTAATAGGTCCTACAACAACCAACGTTACAACCGTCCTTGGGGTAGATTCAACAAAGGCAATACCCTGGTTGGTTTTTCTGACACTTCAGTTGACTCATCCGATAACTCGGATCCCGGAGAAGGCACGAGCAGCACAAATAGAGCACCTACCAACCCACACTCATCTACATCCTCTTTTTTAGGTCGTGGCCCAAACGAACCTCCGAGAAGAGGAGGGCTGAAACGTGCCCATTGGCAAAACCCTCCAGGAGAACGACAAACCCGACGCAATTATTACCGTTGGTAAACTGTTCTCCAGAGTTACACAACAGTGACTCCTCTAACCAGACACAGACTAACCTTTCATTGCCAATATTCAACCTCACAAAATTCCAACTGAATGAATCTGAATTATCGATTCTTAGCAAGGGCTTGTCCTTTGTACCCACGACTAGGACTAACTTTTTGGACTTACAAATTGAAGTGCTTAGGTTTTTCCGTAAAATCAGACTACAGAGCTATTTTTTATTTAATCCTCTTCCACCTAAAACATCAAACACCCCGTTGAGACCACCATCTACTTTCTCCCCATCAGCCAGCATGGTTCCATCTGAGGTTTCCTGCTTTGAAAAATTGGTACTTAAAGACCTCTCCCAATTAGCGACAGAACACCAGTTCATTCCGTACAATATTGCACTGGAAGAGAAAACAGCACTTCAAACCCTCAAGTCCAAGGCCTTATTGGTTATCAAACCGGCAGATAAAGGCGGGGGCATAGTACTACAAGATACTATAACCTATAAAAACGAAATACTGAGGCAGCTAGGGAATACAGATCACTATTGCAAACTCCCAACGAACCCTACAAATGAGCTTAAACAGATTATTCAGCAGACCACGAAATCAGGTCTGGAACAAGGTTTTCTATCCAAACATGAATATGATTTTTTGAATACCAAGGCCCCACGTACACCAGTCATCTACACTCTACCTAAGATCCATAAGGATAGTTCCAACCCCCCTGGACGGCCCATCGTTTCAGGCTGCGGGTCTATCCTAGAGCCATTAGGTCTCTATGTGGACTACTTTATCAAGGAGTTTGTTCCGTCTACCCCTTACTACGTCAGAGACAGTATGCAGATGATTACTCTAGTAGAAAATCATAGGTTCAACCCCTCTATCGACACACTCTGCACATTAGACGTTGAGTCACTTTACACAAACATCCCCCAACGAGACGCATTACTCATCATTGAGACTACTCTAGACACTCGTATTAGACCACACGCTGTCCCCACTATCTTCATTTTGCAACTCCTCGAGATCTGTTTGACCAGAAACTTTTTTCTATTTGACGGTCATTACTACCAACAAACCAAGGGAACATCCATGGGAGCAGTTTTCGCACCGAATCTGGCTATCCTTTATATGAATGCCCTTGAGGTGAACTACATAATGGCCCAACAGAACCCCTTCCAATCTGCAATAACACTATGGAAACATTATATTGACGACATCTTTTTCATCTGGCACGATACCCAAACTATGCTCAGTAACTTTCTCCATTGGCTCAACAATAACTGTGGTGGTCTCAAATTCACACTCACATACAACAAAACATCCATACCATTTCTTGACCTAAACATAACACATGATGGTGGACACTTGATCACCAGCCTCTTCAGGAAAGCTACCGAGCGCAACACTCTTCTGAAATACAGTAGCAGCCACCCAAGGGCCTTAAAAGACTCTCTTCCCTACTCACAATACTTACGCATCAGACGCAACTGCACCCTTAAGGAGGATTATTTCAGGGAAGCCAAAACACTAACAGACAAACTAACATCGAGAGGTTACCCAAAAAAGCTAATTCGCAGTGCCCTGAAAAGAGCATGGTACTGTCCCAGGGATGTCCTCTTGGAACCAAAAACCAAGAAAAGAGACAATCGCCTAGTGTGTGTCACCACATTTTCTCCATCTTCCAACAAAGTACGCAAAAGTATTCTTAAACACTGGAGTGTGTTAAATGCTGGAATACTTAACCTTGAAAGACCACTCTTTGCGTTCAAAAGAAATAAAAATATCAAAGACCATTTGATAAGAGCGGCACTCCCTGACACTAGAAACACTGGCACCCTCCTTGAGCATTGGTCCTTACCTGCAGTCACTGGGCACAACAAGTGTGGCAATTGCTCTGTATGTGGATTCACTACTGACTGCAAAGAGTTTGTGTTTGGTGACATACGTAAACCCCATAATCATTTCAGTAATTGTAATACCAGTAATGTCATTTACGCAATTTTGTGCCCCTGTGATAAGATCTATATAGGACAAACGACACAAAAAATCCGGATCAGAATCTGCCAACACAGAAGCAGACTGAGATGCAAAACACCGAACGCACCACTGGTAGAACATTTCGAATCAGCTGGCCATACTGAAGATGACATTCATTGGACAGTTGTCACTGTTGTCAAAATCCCTCCAAGAGGTGCAGATATCTCACAGCTCCTGAATAAGGAGGAATTAAAATGGATTTTGAAAACGGGAAGCATTCACAGTGGATTGAACCGCTTAGAGGATTGGACCTCTTTACTTTGAATTCTCCAATTGGAACTGTCCGCGAATCAGGATACTACTACAGAACCACCATCATACTTTAATAGACTTTGACTTTCTTTCCCTTTCAAAATTGTGCTCTCCATGTTTTGGAAATGTAATGGCTTATACATCCTTGTATTTGACTTAATATGATGTTGTCTGACCGTCCACCACCATTGCACTCGCTTTTAACCTCACTACTCGCCGTTTTGTCACTCACTCAATATGGCGCCCAAATCAGCCCAGCTATACATCACTCCTGGCAACCAGCCATACAAACTCGTTTTTAACCTCACTACACGCCGTTCTTCCACTCACTCAATATGGCGCCCAAATCAGCCCAGCTTCACATCACCACTAGCAACCAGGCGAACATGTGACTGATCACCTGATCCAGCCACTATCACATGATACCGGCCCAAGCACTTCCTCTCCACAACCGATCCGGCATTGACCGAGACGCTGCTTCGTTGATCCCTCGTGAACGCGACTCCATTATCACATTGAGGTACGTTTTTCGTTCTCCTACCGCGGGCTCCCCAACCCTCTATTCACGATATGATTCCGCTCGTTAATTTGCCTTGTATTTTCTCGGCAGATTGTCGCCACCGCGTTGACATTGCTCATCGTGGACCTGGGTAAGACTTTTTACCCCCTTTCTACACGGCACCCCCGCACTCCTGGGCCTTGATTTTGACCTATATATTTTATATATATTTTTATTTCAGACCGATCCCGTACTTTTAATCAGTCGCTCAGGTTTATTTACCGAGTCGACACATCATTCCTGCTGTAACTCTGGACAGCATGAGGTAAATTGTTGCTCGCGTATCACGAAATGCTCACTCAATATACTCTTCACTGTATAGAAAGCGCTTGTTTCTCACCGACGGCATTCACATTTCCCGGTCTCAGACACGCCCTCCTTTCAAGCATGTCAACGACCACGCACTGTCCCTCCGTCAAGATCCCTTTACACTCGCGGTAACCACGCCCTTCCACCATTAATTCGACCTGCTACGTAGCGTGTTCCACTTTATTTCTCTATCGTTCCGTGATCGAGAGTTCACAAAGTCATCCTGATCACGTTCAGCACGTGTTCTGACATATACTGTCTTATGTTTTTGTTTTAATTTATTTAATCTTGACAATTATGTTTTTTTCCCAATTTTTCTCCCCCCCTTCCTTCCTCTTCATTGTATTATGTTGGTTTTTGTGTGAATTGTTGTTAATTTAGGCATTTCTAAAGGCAATTATACTAATCAGTCCTGATGATGATCCTAACACCCCCCCAGTAAGGATCGAAACGTCGTCGACTATGTCGTTCACCTTACACTATGACTACTTATGTGTATAAAATGTTGTGAAGGTGACTAGTTATATACCAAGATGTTTCACCACCTGTTATTCTCGTCATAGAAACATCGCCTCAATTGCCTGTTTGTTTTCTCAGAAATTTATGTCCTCTTGATATGTAAGCCATAGGATACAGGCATGTGTCCCACCAATATTTCGCTTACATCTTGTCTGATCATTGAAAACCATTTTTGCTTATTAAAGCTGCCTTGTCCGGCTGGACACAGGCTATAATATAGTACCCATTGTGGCTATATTGTTTATTGCTTGATATACTCTTTTGCTTTCAGGGACCACTGTCTCTTACAAAACGTAACTTCCCAAGGTCCCTGACCAATTGCTTTGGGTGCCCTTGTGCCTCTGTTACTGATTCTACAGGATAAGCAGCTGGGTTGTGTGCTAAGAGTCTGCTTCTGCAGAAAAATAGCTGCTCCTTTCCTACTAATGCAAATGTAAAATTACCAGAGTAATACGCAATAAATCTCTGTCTATAATTCCTCTTTGCACACACAGTCATGGTTTGATATTAGTCAGAAAACGAAATTTCTTTGCCAATTTGAAAGCACACTTACTACTCTTTTTTTGGCAAGTGATAAGTACTTTTACAGTCTGACACATTTTCAATCCACTTTACAGATTCTGAAAACAGCACATGTCCAAACAGCTTTTTGAGACCAGGACCATGTGTAACCTGGGTGACTGACTACACTCCAGCAAGGGCAACCAGCCTTAGTGATGCTGAATGTATTTGCATTACTCACTGCAACCTCAAACCCTAAAAGTATTCCTCATTTATACCAGTACACCTTAATTTATGGTGAAAACATAGTCCATAATATTTTACATGTTCCTTACATTTAAATTTCTCCCAAAACACAAAATGATAAACACAACTTCAACAAAACGAATTCCAATTCCATTATTCATTTCTTAATTTTCCATATACATCCCCTCTCAAACTCATAACTCACCTTTAAAATTAGTTAGTTGTGAAAGAAATGTGGCATTCAAACAGCAGATTATCAGAGCCAGGATCTCTGTTCTGTACACCTCTCTCCTCTCAGCAGAACCAGATAATGGCAATGTTTCCCTCTCTTTTTCCACACATATACATGTTAATTTCAAATCTCAGTGCTTCCCCCTTTTTTTCAAATGTAATCACACATTTCTATTGGTTGAAAACCAACCCTTTTCCAAAAGTACCCTTCCCCCAACTTGACTTCTGCCTAGTACCCTTCCCCCAACTTGACTTCTGCCTGCTACCATAGCAACAGCTCATGGAACACTGCTGTGTGAAGTCAGGTCAGAAGTTCACCACACAATGTTTCATTTCCAAAGCAAAGAGCAAGAGTGCTTGACTTTTCTAACCTAACAGTAAATCCATAGTAATGTTCTTTGGTAACACATTTTTCTGTACCAATACAAAACATGCTTCTATAAATTGACACGTACAGCCTAGTTTTTAGTGTAGAATGGTATGAAACAGCCAATGAGTTCTTTTTATTTTAAAAAAATATGTATGCCTCCATTTCCAAACTGTCTTTCATTTCTTTTTCCCATTCTACTGAAATACACCTCCTGAGTGCATCCAGATCTCCTTTGAAGATGTTCACAGTGTGGATTGTAGGGCACAGCTATGTCTTCTGGAGTGAAAAGTATGCAGAGAAAACAGGTATGGTGAGAGACCTTGCTTTGCCAAATGTAGACATTAAATGGATTGGTCAGAGAGGGTTAAAGTGGCACCAATTGATGCCATTCGTGAAATCCTTCATGCAAATCCAACACCCTGACCTCATAATAGTGCACTGTGGTGGCAATGACCTAGGCACTTTGACTGGGGTAGGTCTGGAAATGCTTATGAAGGAGACCTTTGCACAACTGTTTTCACTTTTCCCTAAAACTGCCTTTGCGTATTCTAACATATGCCAAAGGCAAAAATGGAACTGGTCCAATCATTTTTGTCCGCAGATTGACAAAGCAAGAAAGCACGTCAACAAATCTGTTTCTGCTTTCCTCCGAGACTATGGTATGGGTTCCATTTACCACAACAACTTGCGTTACGACATGCAAGACATTTATAGAGGAGATGGTGTACACTTCACTGATGAAGGGAACAGAGTCTTCCTCTTGAACCTTAGACTCTGCATCGGTACTTACTTGTAGGTACCGAAAAACACTTCATAAACACAACGGCTCTTTTGAGAGCCCCCTAATATCTTAACACTTATATCTGAATTTTATTTCTTTTTTTTTTTTTTTTCTACCGTACGCGTACGGTAAGCTTACCGTACGCGTACCCGCGATTTTTTTTTTAAAATTAATAAATGTTTTTTTGTACTTTTCTGTCCTTCTTTGACCCCCTTTCAAATGTTAGGGGGTTTGTAACTCTCTTCCTTGCCCCCTTTTCACGTTATCTCCTTTTTTTTTTCTGTGTGAAACACACGAAATGGCGGCCGACACTTCCTGATTTCGTCCGATTCGAATGTTTACAGTCATGTGACAACCAATCAGATTTGAGCTCGCGCCGTACGCGTACGGTAAGCTTACGGTAAGCGCACGGAGCGCGCTTACAGAAATATATATTGATTTAAATGCTATTTTCTCAGGAACTACTGAACAGATCTACACCAGACCTACAAAAGGCACTTCCTTGACCTGCGGACTACCTCTCTGCCAAATTACAAGTAATTCTGTTCAGCCGTTCGGGCTGTAGCTGTGTATAAAGGTCCTATGGAAAAATGCATGGGGAAAACGCGTTTTGGGACCCCCCTTTTTTCTCAGCCCCCGCTTGACGAATCCCCCCGAGACTTTCAGGGTAGGAGCGGAGCGTAGCGCCGATTAGTTTTGAAAATTTCACGAGGATTCGTCGACCGGCGCCAAAGTTATTCCAAATAGAATGTTGCGGTTTTCCTATGGAAACAGGGTCCTAACTATAACTACCTACTGGCGACCGCCAGTAGGTAATAATGGATATATAGAGATATATATATATATATATATATAAATATATATACTATAACACAATTAGCACACAGACTTTATTTTAAATTTTATTAATTTTTAATACTTTAAAAATAATAATATGAATATATATATATACATTCAATTCAAAGAAACTTTATTTGATCAATAGACCATTAAAGTGCAGATGCATAATGACATTTCATTAAAACAATAAAAATAAAAAAATCTTTAGGCACACAGGATCAAACCCCTGCAACCAAATTTATAAACGCCGTCTTTTAGAACCTGTGCCCCGTACATTATATAACAATAAGTACAAATCTAAAGATTTTAATAAAAATGGATATGTGGCATAATGCAAACATTAAAAAAGGACTTAAAAAACTTCAGAAGATGGGGATAGAGAAAATGAAACATATCCAGCAAAAACATGATGATATTAGCATATTTGACCCACAAATTGGCATTCAGAAACATTTTTTTATGACACCACATGGAAAATTAAAAAAGCGACACAGCAAATACAATAGGCAATTGCGTGTTATATTTCAGCAGTCTGAATGCCTCTTCGCAGTGCTGTCTACCTAGGCTTCTGCGTAGCTGAAGCAACCAGCAATTCCTAGCTGTCCTGTAACCAGGGCAGAAAAAAAGTATGTGGTATTCTGTCTCCTCTGCCATACTGCATGCCGGGCAACCTAAAGAAATTGTGCCAGCCCATTTGTTAGTAAAGGCATGCAACGGGAGAACCCCATGCCAGAATTGCAAGTATAACTTCCTGGCTAAGGCAGGTTGAATATCATCCAAGACAGGCTCTAAGCTGTATTTAATTGTCAGGAACACCGCAGTTAATGAGCCTGTTGATGAGCTCCCCTGTAGCTCTGCAAATGTACTTTCACTATAGCCCCAGGCCAGTTCCTTCTTTGAATTCATGGGACAGGCTGCCTCTGCATTACACCAAAGGTTTGCTCTGCCTGTGGCCAGAAATATGTCCCTGACGTGCTATCCAAGGTAATTTTCCTGCACCATGTAGGCTCAGTACCTCCCTGAGCTCTGCCCTATGATTCACCAGCTACGGGGTAGCCCATAAACGACGCTGAAATGTAAGGGGTCTGAGGGCATTTTCATCAGCAATTGGCCTTACCTCAATGTCCAAACAGAGAGGAGTAAGGGGGAAACTAAGGGGGAGGCCAAATAACTGTCTCACAAAGATATTCTCAGTCTTGGTGATACATTGTGTTGAACAATGCCCACAAATTTCAGCCCCATACAGAAACTCTTGTGTGGGAGATGGATGTACAATCATTAGCAATAGAATGTTCCGCTGCCTTTACAAATTGGATAATAGATTCATATAAGGTGGCTAGCCTGTCAGGAGATTGGTAAATGTTTTTCACCTAACTTTTCTTCTGCAATTGGTGAGTATTAGTCTTGCATCTGGCACAGACTTTGAGTGTAGCCTCAGAGGTAGGAATCGGCGGCTCCAGAATCAGGGCAATATGATCACTCTTGTGTCGAGGCACGACAACAAAATTGATTACCCTGTGGCATAGCCTCATCTCTACTAGGATGTAATCTATGATGGAAGAATGTACTGCTCTGTTAAAGGTGTGATTCCCAGGTGAGTACGACTTTGTATGGCCATTACAAGCTCTTAAAGAATGTTTCAAAGTAAAAGATTTAATCTGGAGCGCCAATGGAGTCCAAGCCCTGGTTGGGGGGATATTTGGCTCAGGGATTGGCCAGTGAAGGTCCTCTTCAGTGTGGGTTCCTCCATTGAGGCCATTCAGGGGCTCGTACTGGCAATTGAAATCACCACCAATAATCACTGGATAGTTGTTAGGAATGGTAGGAATGACGGTAGTCAATTGATCGAACTTCAGGGACTCTTGACTATTGTTTGCAGGTCTAGAAAAGACATTGACCAAAGCAATTTTGACCCTTGATGTAAAAGTGAGGAGAATACACAGGATGTCATTTGACGAAGTCTCTAACATCTTAGCTGTGTTACCCAAATGTGAACCAACCCAAGTACAGAGCCTACCAGAGGGCCTACCAGTACCCTTAGTGGCAGCATCTATTCTGAAAGACACATAACCCAGCTGCTGTGGTTTCACCCTGCACCCTGTTATCTGAAACATACATACGTCATGTTGGTCTACAAAAACCCCCCAGTCAGGGTTGGCCAATTCAGAACTAAGTCCTGCAAAATTCCATGACAACACCTGCATCCTGGATGAGGCTAGATGTCTACCTGGATTAGGGATATGGGCATCTACTACAAGTGGTCTACCATCCCCCTGAGAGATGCTTGCGCTTCTCGCCGTGGAACTAATGCTGGTATGTCTCTTATCAGCTATAGGGGTTGGGAACTGTAGAACCAATGCAGTGACCTGGTCTGCCCCTTGACGCAGACGTAACGATGGAAATTTTGTTAATTGAACATTTGACCCCTATCAGTTTCTCTCTGTATTACATAGGGGTCAGTCAACCCTCCACTGTCCCCCGACCCAGATATGGCACTAGGATATTCAGGCCCTCTGGTGGGTGGGAAAAACCCTTTCCCTGGGTTCTTCCCAGCAATGAGGTGGCTTGAGTCAATCAACCGCTTCTAGGCCCCCAAATCTGTTGGATGTCGGTATATTATATAGCAAAGGTCTGGGGGGTTCCTGCCACAAACTGGATGCCTTACCATTCTGGGTCCTATCCCTTGGCCCAGTGTTGTTTGCTCTCTTATTGCTGGTGCTTGTCCTGGGAGGTAAAAGTAGCCTAGCGGTAGAGACCTGATTCCCACATCCTGCCAATGATGACTTGAGCTTAAAAGACTAAAGACAGTCATTCGATTTTTAAAATGAATCACTATGCAATTCTCTTGCACATCGTTTGGTCTATTTCCCACCCATCTAACCCTACATGTCAAGAGGATCTTGCCTGGGTCTTTATAGGCGAATTGCCTTTGTCTAGCTAGCCAAAACATATTCTCGTTCCTAAAGTCAAGGTGGGATTCTCTTTGCACGATTTTAAGCTCAGGTACACCTGCTAGGACAATTACATACAGGCAAGTGGCAGGGGGTAGATCGATAGTGGGCAGAACTGGTTCAGTTTCTCTAGCCTCTACACTAGATACAAGGTCGGCTCCCTCAGTGAACCAGGCCTTCTGGCTATACATGCAACCTCTCTTAATTAGCACGTTATGATGAGGTAAACCTCTGCTCTTTGCCTCATGGTTTGCCGGCTTAATGACAATCTTGGGATAGAATTTTGAGCGCAGAGGAGTTCGGGCATGGCCTGAGAAATTACAGGTGCCATGTCAACCTGACAACTTACATCCTACCCCCACCCCCCGAGGTTATTACTGAACTGCCTGCCCTTGCTTCTTACAATTCAGCCAACTTAGCAACACGTGCTACCAAAGAGCTAAGCTCATCCTTGACAATAGTCCGAAACTGGATCTGTAGGTCCGTCACCAAGTTCGTCACCCCGGCTGGATGGTCCACAGCTACTCGTGCACAGTCCATAGAACCCCTGTTCATAGCCAAGCCCTCCATAGAGTCTCCAGAATCTGATGTCCCATTGTTGCGCTTCTTACGTTTGGCCCCCATTCTAGCTGCTTGCTTGCCTTTCCCATGTTTACCAGGGCCAGTGACAACAACCTCCTTGCTCACGGGTGTATTGGACGTTTCACATACAAGTACACGTTCCATGGGCTAGGACGTAGAAGGATTAGTGGCCGGTACAGTGAAGGTGCGGGTGGATTCATGGCCCGCTGGAGAGGGATATAAGTCAGAAGTCAATGACAACTGCCTTTCGGTTAGTTCAATTTCGGTTGGAACTACACCAATAGCCGTCTACAGCATCCTGTCAATGGAGGCTGGGGCAATGATGATGTGGGCTGCGGAAGCGGCGATTGCTTTTTATCAGTACGGATTCTCTTCCCTATAGTTATTACTTTGCTCAGGATTAGCTAAAATTGCTATATCAGACCAGTATTGTCCAGAGGAGAAAAATAAGAGGCAGCCTGCACTAGTGCTCGGCCCAATTGTAGAGAAAAAGGTAGCACCAGTACTCACTGGAATTGTAATACCTGACAATACCTGATGGCAAAGCGCTGTACCTTTTGAATCCTTGACCTGGCCCAGGACCGACCACTTAACCGACCGCTTGACTCCAATCACTGGCTTTCAAACAGCAGATTTCAGGGGGGTGACCCAGCCCAGCCCGGCCTTGGTCGGGCACAGACGGGCAAGGATGGGCCCGCTCTTGGCCTGGTCTTCACCCGGGCACGCCCTGGTGGGATTTAAACAAGCACCTCCTGGTGCAAGAACAGCCGTGAACGTCCTGTCTCCCTGCAGCTCCTGCCATGAAGAGAACTGGGGCTTGTGGTCCGCCCATGCACTGCAGACACCTTGCACAGCAACGGCTCCCCACGTAGTCATTTTGATGATGGGCGCAGCCACTCTTCATCCGGTAGTGCACAAAATCTGATGAATGGGTGCCATGTGCCGAGCGCAGGGTGCAGGGTATCGCTGGGGGTTAGCCTTGGGGGAGGGGGCATGAGCACGGCAAAAAAGAAAATGAGCCAGAATTTACTTTCTATTGCCTGATTATATCCTCCTGATATATCCCTTTCAGGGAGGGAACAGCGTGCTCCTTTTTCTCTATTTTCTGCTCGCTGTTCACTACTGTTCACCTGGAAGTAAATAGGGGAGTCTGGCACCCAATCCTCAACCAGCAGGGAGGGCACCAATGGAGTTATGCAAAAAAAACAGTGCCGCTTTACTCCAGGGATACTATAGTGATGCCAGTCAAGTGTTCCTGGGTATGTTGCAGTGTTCAAGGAAATCCTGGAAATCTTGAAATGAAGGTCCTGGTATGGTTGCTATCTCCAGCAGGGCTGCATGGAACTGTGTGGAGCAAGGCAGTGGAAAGCAGCATGGAGGGTAGAGGAGGTAGTGGACCTCTGTGGGTACATGCCGCACCAGCCTAGTGCCAGCCGCCTCTGTACTGATGCAGGGGACAGCAGCACTAGTCCCTCCTACTCCTCTCAGCTGATCCCAGCATATTACTTTTCTAATTGAGTTAAACAAGAGCATAGAGGATTGACTTTCCCCGGGAAGCCTGAGTTCATGACAATCAGTCACCTTCAATTTCAGCTAATTGTGCTCCCCTTATACATGGCAGTAAACGTAACACAGACTGACATCAGCCAATGACCATATATATCCATAGAAATACATTTAAAATATGAATACATTTAATATAATGTAACATAGATATTTGTATTGATTATGTTGCTATATATATATATATATATATATATATATATATATATATTATCTACTGGCGGTCGCCAGTAGATAGTTATAGTTAGGACCTATATATATATATATATGTATATATATACTGGAAGGAAAAATGCAGCATTCTCTGTTTTTCATAAACAATCCTTTTTATTTATTTTCCCCATAAAGTGCAAGAGTGTAGACCGATGCATTTCAGCCATAGCCTACATCAGGGTCATGTACATCATGTAGAGTGTGCATTTAAAGGGAAAACCCTTTTCCCACCACCACTGATTTAAAAACAACTAAACTGCTTATATGTCTTTTCAGTCCTTCATCAGCATGTCATGTTTTTAAGCCACCATTTTCTTTTACACATTTTAGAATTTAAATCATTTAGGCAACCTAACAATAAAGTATTTGCAGGACTGAATAGTAGATAAAGTACCATAAGAAAATTCATGTGTGCATAGTGTTATATTCAATGTTGAGATAGTATCAATCGAGAATGTGCGAGACACCCACAACAACTATTGTGTATGCACCTAAGATCTAGGATCAATTGACGGTGCATATACTTTTTTAGGCGTGGGCGGAATTTGCGAAAGTGACTTTCGCAAATTATCGCAAAAATGATCTCCGCAAACACGCGGAAATATCGCGATGATGCAGAAGTTTTTTTCCCGCCCGTTCGCGGTATTTTCTGCGTGGTCGCGGCTCGCCAACTTACCCATGCGGTTGCTCGCGGGCGCGGCCATCTTGTTTTCACTCTTCTCGCGGGGCATGATCGCGAGAAGAAAGACGTGATCGCGCGACCAATGACATTACTGCGGGCGCGAACTGTCGCGAGACAGCGCAAATGGCTACAAACAATCCAACATCTCGTGGAGAACACGACCGGATCGGGAAAACTTGTCGGCTAACGCGGGGATTCAGGTAAGGCGATCGCGCGCGTGCGAGAATGTATTATTTTACAGCGCGAGCAAGAAACAAATTATCGCTAAGCTGCGGAATGCGGAAATTTTGACATTTTCGCGCTCACCGCGGAACGCGAAAATGTCAAATTATCGCAATTTCCGCGAGCGGAACGGAAATTTAGCCCAGGCCTAGTCATAATGCACAGAACCTTACATTATGTTGAAAGTGGCTTGGTAAAGTACCCAACAGTCAACAATATTACTACGGCTATCTGAGTAACTGATTTGATCTCACCTAAACATTAACGCGCTTTCAATGACAGGACTTTAAGTGAGTATGATTAGACTTATGAGTACTGTAATTCATACTCCCATGATATTGTGCAAAATGTGCAGTCAGTTTTTCAAAGATATCTTAAGTCAAATGTAGATTCTATCAAACAATTCATTATCATCTTTTACACCAATAATATGCCCACCTTTCACTGAAAGTGCAAACAATATCGAGCAAACAGATGTTATCTTGTCACATATAAAGAGCAAAGGCAAAACCATGGTCAGCCAAATGAGTATTATACTTCATGGTCCCATATTACTGTGCAAGATGCACAAACTGTTTGTAAAGTTATCTAAAGTGCAAATGCAGATGCTATAGATCTATCCGCTATATTTTGTTGTATATATAGTGCTGGTGTAGGATCAATGGACCAAGAAGTACCATAATTCATGGTTCTGTCACATTAAGCAATATGTACAAAAAGTGCTTCAAGATTCTTTAAAGTGCAAATGCTTTCAATTAATATACCATATCTTATTGTATCCAAGGTGCTGAATAAGGACCAATAAAGGCCCAATGAGTACCATCGTTGAAGGCCCCTAGCATAGTGCAGTATGTGCCTACGGCACTCCAAGTTTTCTTGAAAAGCAAATGCAAGATGCAAGCCTTATCAGACATGTTCCTTGCCATTGTGCAAAAACTACAAGCAGTACTTCAAGTTTTTCTAAAGGGCAACATGCAATAAATGTAAAGTACAGGTGAAAAAATTAGGCTATGTCTTTTTTTAGTAAAATACTAATACTATTTTATATTTAACAAATACCACTGTTAATTTCGTCATCAATTAATTTCAAGGTCCAATGACGCTCTCTGATTTATTAAGATATTGTTATAAACATGAAATTCCTGATACTAAAAAAGCTCACATCTTCCGTATCTTTAATTGTCATTTAAACCCATTTAAAGTAATTGTGCCAGATTTTATTATATGCACTAAAGTCATTAATGTTCAGCAGGAAATGTCAAACTGAAAGCAATTCATTTTCATTTCACCAGATGGAATATTATTACCTACTGGCGATTGCCAGTAGGTAGTTATAGTTAAGACCAAAGTTTCCATAGGAAAAGCGTTTTTCGTTCTTCCAATAACTTTGCGCGGCTCGACGAATCTTCGGGAAATTTTCAAAAACACTTCCCCTTTTTGATTCTGCTGCTCTGTTGAAAGTTGAGGGCTGATCCATCAAGAAGGGGCCAAGAAAAAAGGGGGGGTCCCAAAACGTGTTTTCCACATTCCATGTTTATGGTGATTTTTTATTTTTTTAACACGACTACAGCCTGAACCGCTGAACGGAATTGCACCAAATTTGGCAGAAAGATAGATTTTTGGTCTAGAAAGCAGTCATATAAAGTTTACAAATAAAGATATCTGGGAGCCCAACAGCCTACTGAGACCCTATTGAAATTTGATTGGCTGCCAACACTTTACCAGAAATTGTTGCCAGCCATCTTGGGACTAGGCCTGGGCGAAGCACTACGCTACGCTCGCGTAGTTTGCGAAGTTCGCGCTACTTCGCGCTACGCGAACTGCACGTAGCACAGTGCGAACACGCGTAGCATAGTGTTGCGTAGTGCTGCGGTCATTTTTTGCTTGCTCGCGGTCCTCAACGTCAAGTTGGCGACCGCGAGCAAGCAAAATGACATCCTGGCGAGACTTTTTCCTTGTTCGCGATCGCGAGCATGGAAAATAAACCTCCCGGCGAGATTCCCAACGCGAGAAGGTCAGGTTTCTCATTGCGAGGGGTCGCGTATGCTCGCGACCGCTCGCGATGAGAAACTACCAGTTCGCGTTGAGAAAGCTGCAGCTCGAGTAAAAATCTACTCGAGCAGCAGAAAACTACAGCTCGCACTGTGCAAGATGCCATTTTCAATGATTGCACAGTGCCGGTTGCTTGTCCGCACTGTGCAATCATTGAAAACAACATCTTGCACAGTGCGAACATGTTACTTCGCAGTTCGCGAAGTGCTACGCGTAGCTCGCGTAGTGCGAACTTCACTTTGCGTAGCTTCGCGAAGTGCTACTTCGCGAACTACGCCCACCCTTACTTGGGACTCGGTTGGACCGAGTCCTACAAAAAATAAAAATAAAATAAAAGGGTTCAGGGTAGAAACACCCTGACCTCCTAGGCCTCTTGGGACGGGGGGGGGGGTCCCACTGCTACCACCTAGGGCCCAAAAAGTATTTTTTTAAACATATTTCAAAGGGCTCTCCTGATTCGGATGAAAATGTAAAACAAAAACATAGTGCTTTGTTTAGTATCAGCCCCCTGGTGGGCAAGGTCTCAGGGGCATGAGGGTAAGGAAGGAGGGGGGCTCATGGGACCTCCCTCCTAGGTTTATTCTAAGCCCTGGGGACTGCCTTTTCCCCAGGCAGTATATAGTAGAAATGCAGGCGGCACTCGGTCCCCCTCGTAGTCCCAGGGACCACCACCTTCCCGGGGAAATGAACAGGAGACATACGAGGGGCCCGCTCAGCTGCCCTGCTTCCCCAGGGACCACCACCTCCCCAGGGCACATACATTATTATTTTTTTTAAATGCAGGGAAGCCCCTACTGCTTCCCCCACAGCCTCAGTGACCACCACCTCCCTAGGGCTTAAATACAATAATTAAGGGGGTCCGTCGAGACACCCGGCCCCAGGGACAACCAACTCCCCGGCTACATGAAAGAAAGGAGGTGAGCCATGCTCCTCCCCTACTGGAACACTAGATGGCCCTGGTGACCGCCACCCTACAGGGCCGGCTCCAGCAATGTTCCAGGATGCCCACCCCTGGGACATTGCAGTTTGCTGTGGCTTGGTGGGAGCATCCCACCAAACCACAGCAAACGCCCCGCTTTCAGCAAGCAAGAGCAGAAAAAATTCTCTCACTTGCTGAAAGCGGAGCATGTGTCTATTTCCCTGCCCGTTGTCAAGCGAGCAAGGAAACAGATACATTGCTTTGAGATCCAGGGAGCTCCATGTTTAGGAGCTCCCTGGGTCTCAAAGCAATGCAGGCTCCCACAGGAAGTGAGAAGCTGGCAGGTTCTACAGGGGCCTTCAGGTTCCTCCGCGGTCCCCAACAGAGGGGACAGGCCCCAGGGGACGGGGTCCCTGGGGCTGAAATGGGCCTTGGGGAGGGGGGCTGCCCACCCTCTTTTATAATAAATATATAATTGAAGGCCTGGCCTTGGGAGATAGGGTCCCTGGGGTTGAAATTGGCCCAGGAGGCTGTGGGGCACCCTTTTCTAACAATATATAAATAAAGGCAAGACCCTGAGAGATGGGACCCCGAGGCCAAACTCAGCCCAGGGAGGGGAGCCAGGCACCGCCCTTCCCTTTTATTTAAAAAAAAATAAAGAAATAAAGGCTGGGCCCTGGGGGATGGGTCCCCAGGGCTGGAATCGGCCCAGGGAAGGGGGGGGGGCACGCAGCCTCCCTCCCTTAATACATCATTTTATTTTTTTAAAGAAGGCTTCAAGTTGCTAAAACCCTGCCCCTTTTCTCAACCACTCTACAAATGTGCCACCTGGGGACCAACAAGCCCCCCTGTTACCTCTAGTAAGTCCACATAGTGGGATTGCTGGGAGGCCTTGGGAGACCACGTCCCCTTTCTCCATTATTCTGCAAACGCGCTTTTTGTGGCACTATTGGTTGGTGGATGAAGTCTTCTTGCCTCCTTAGGGCCTTAGGACTAAAGTCGACTTCTTCCCCCAACCAGTAGTGCACCGGGAAGCGCATTTGCAGAGTGGGGGAGAAAGGGGACATGGCTTCCAACAACCTCTTAACAATCCAGCTGTGTGGGAGTTATTGGATGTAACAGAAGGGGTAGTTGACCCCAAGGACCCTCAGGAGTAAAGTGGATTTCATCCCCCAACCAGTAGTGTGCAAGGAGGTGCATTTTCAGATGGGTGAGAAAAGAGGGCGTGGCCTCTGAAGAACTCTCAGCAACCCCACTGTGTGAGATTTACTGGAGGTAACAGGAGGGTATTTGAAAAATCAAAAAAAACATTTACTTAAAACATTATAAACAATAAAATGAATGTCAAAATAATGTAAAATATTTTTAAAAAACAATTAATGTTATAAAATCTGTTTACCAATAATATGAAAACTATTGGAGTCTAAGGATATTAAAGAAGTATTTCCACTCTAGTTTATGTAACAGTAGGGAAAGTGTTGGACTCAGAGGGGTTAGATTTATTACTCCAGTCACTACAATAAGAGGGCAAGTGTTGGACTTTTTCGGAGTTAGATTCACTATTCCTACTCCAGTCTAAGCATCTGTAGGGAAAGAGTTGGGCTTCGGAGGGGTTACATTTACTATTCCCACTCCAAACAGAGCAATAGTAGGGAAAGCGTTGGATTTCAGAGGGGTTAAATGTAAAATCCCAACTCCAATCTGTGCAAAAGTAGGGAAAGCGTTTTACTTCTGAGGGGTGAAATGTCCTATTCCCGCTCCAGTCTGTGCATCAGTAGAGAAAGCGTTTGATTTCGGAAGGGGGACATTTACATTTCATCATCATCATAGTCTTTATTCGAATTTTAAAAAAATTCATAGAAGACACAAACATATACAAGAAACACAATTATCAATAATCTGATCCTTATAAAATAGATAAAATCATCCTTTAAATATCTAAAAAATCCAGTTAAGACAAAAAATCAAACATATCAAAAGAGAAATTACAGTTTAAGACGAGAATTAAACATAGCAAAAGACTAAAGATGGGAACAAATTTAAAAATGCAATTCAAAGTGATGCTTCTATTCATGGAGGGGGATTTACTGCTAACTGCCCATGAGTCCCTACAGCGGATGCTCCCGCGGTTTCCCTAAGAGCCCTGTGCCTTAAGGACCAGGCCCATCCCAGGTATTTGGCTAAGGCGATTGATAGTACTGGAAGAGTATTTGTGCACAGAAGTCTTAAGGCAACAACAGAGCTCCTTGTGGCTAGGATTTTACACAAAGGGGACAGCCATGTCCTTCTAGGGTTGGCGTATGCGGGGCAAACAAACAGAAAATGGGCAATTGATTCCTCATGAAGGCCACAAACGGGACAGGTCCCTGCACTTGCTCCAGCCCACCGATTAGTTAGAGCCCTGAGTGGAAGCGAGCCTGCTCTTAATTGGAAATAAAGTTTCCGGTCTCTGGGTTGAGTGATCAAATCCCAGTAAGGTTCGAGAGCTGGGGAAACCTTCGCCTCCAAAAAACGGCTGGTCATTGTAGGCGAGGCAGAATCACTCCAGGCCCGATGGTTTACCCGTTCCCAGTATAGCATTTTCAGGGATCTCTTTGAAGGGAACCCGGTGGCCACCGGATCGCTCCATAGTCCCTCCATGCCCAAATCTATCATAGTTTCCCGAAGGTTCCTTAACCACCCAATCTTATGGAACGTGTCGGCCTGTATTACATCCATTAGGCCCATAGCGTATGAGTGAAGCTCTGGAGTAGTCCAGAGTCTCCTCCAGTAGAGGACCGGGCGAAGTTTGGCTATGTCCTTGATTGCCTTCCTACCTAGATCGTACCGTAATGGGACCAAGGGCGTGCTCTGCGAGAGGCCGACTATGTTACGGTAAAATTTATTTTCAACGACTATTAGAGATGACGATGTGTCGAAACCCCATAACTCGGCCCCGTACAACACTGAGCTTAGAGCCTTTGCCTCATATACTTGGAGCAATGGTTTAATAGGCCTAGTGTAAGATTTTTTGTGTTCAGCAATCAGGGTTCCAGTAATCTGCCTGAATTTCAGTGTGGCCATTTCCAAGTGTCTATTCCATTTGTTATCATGTGTCACATGCATGCTCAAGTAGACGAAGTTTTTTACTTCTTCAAGTTTCTGGCCACTCATGACAAACTTTCCTGCTCTGTAACTTGGATGAGGATTGAAGGCCATAAGTTTGGTTTTGGTCACATTGACCTCTAGGCCATGATTTCTGCAAAAATCTTCAAAAACTGACAATGCCCTTTGCATACCACTCGGTGTTTTAGATACAATAAGAGTATCGTCGGCGAACATCAATATTGGAGTGCTCACTCCAGCCAACTTGGGGACGTCAGTGTTAACTCGAGCCATATAGTCGACTACTCCATTGATGTACAGGGAGAAGAGCGTTGGTGCCATGGCACACCCTTGGCGCACCCCTCGCTCCACCGGAAACTCCGGGGTAATGTCCCCCGGGCCTCCCCACTGGATTCTTGCAAAATTCGGCTCATGTAGTCGCCTAATTAGGGTCAAAAGTTCCAAGGAAAGTCCTAGCTTTTCGAGAGTCCTCCACAACTGCTCTCGGGGGACAAGGTCAAAGGCAGCTCTTAAGTCCACAAAAGTGACGTAGAGACTGCCTTTGCCTAATGTTACTACTTTCCAGTGCAGTTGGACAAAGCGAAACACCTGGTCCACCGTACTGGTAAATTTGCGGAAACCCGCTTGAAAGGAGGAGAGTATCCTATTGTCTTTGATCCAATCCAATAGCACATTCAGGGCCATCCTCCCGATGACCTTCTGGATTGTGTCTATTAGACTAATAGGTCTATAGTTCCCTGGGAGGGATTTGTCTCCCTTTTTGAAAATGGGAATTATAATTGCGCCCCCCCATGATTTAGGCACGGGAGCCCCTTCAGCCACAGCGTTGGCCACTAGTGAGATGTATTTGCTCCATCTGGGCTTATTGTTAAGGAAGAGATCAGATGGGACCCCGTCCAAACCCGGTGCCCTCCCTGCAGCTACACAGGCCAGGGCTTCTAGAACATCGTTTTGGCTAAACGGACCATGCGAATAAAATTCATACGGTGTCATCCCTGGAGATTTGTATAGGGGGTTACATGCGTATTGCGGTTTAAAATAACCTATCCAGTCCACTTGGGTGACATGGTTAGATGGGCTATCAGGTGTGCCGCCTCTATTCCATTTAATCACATTCCAGAACAGTCTGGAGTCTCTGGCGTAGCAAGCCTCCTTCAGGTCAGACCAATACGATTCGTCCCATCTTTTCTTGGCTTGGGCGAGACACTTCTTGTAATGGTGTCTAGCTATTTGAATAGTAGTCTTACTCCTGCTAGAAAGAGCTTGCGCCAGATTGCCTCTGGCTCGTCTGCACTCCACATCATACCATCTTAAACGTTTGAAGAGTGGTTTGGTACCCTTCCTCATTGGCTTATAGAAGAAACTACGTAGTCCCTCGAAGAAGGACTCATGTAGTCTGGTGACTTGGTCACTAGCTTGATTGGTCACCAGGACTTCTTCCAGTTTTACAATAGTCTGGGCAAGCTCGTCATCGATGTTAGCAATGGTCTCGGGATTAATCTTAACCTGGGGCCACTTGAGTCTTCTCATATCATTAGTAGGAACACGGTCAGGGTGACCCGAGTGATGTTCCTCTCTCACCATCTTACAATCCCCCCACCATCTATGGGTAGCGCAAATAGGGTTGTGGTCGCTCTCGGCTCTTAATACAACCACCATGTCAATAATGTGCTTCCACAACCTCATGCAACAAAGGACGTAATCGATCCTACTAGCTGAACGTCCATTGTCAAAGGTGAATGCACCATTCTTGTCTCCTGGGGTCCTTCCGTTTAAGGCCCTTAAGCCTTTCTCGTAGCATAGTGCATTTACCTGCACTGCTATCGTAGACCACCTTTTAATTGGGCAAAGCGGCAGGGCTGGTATTCCCCATAGCCGATCTTCTTCGGGGTCAAGGCCCCATTCGGAGTCCGGATCTAGAAGGGGTTCAAATGTAACATTAAAATCACCCGCGACAATCATATCCCTATTGCTCGAGTTGATTCCAATAAGGCTAGTCAGAGTGTCCAATACCCGTGACCTTTTCCCATTCGTCCCGCGGAGACATAAATTATAAATGTCTATAGTGTGCATTGAGCCGAGGGTTAATCTCACTAGTTGGATATCTGGGGAGCCCGTGTCGATCGTGACTGCCCTGGAGAATAAAACTTGTCGAGCCCAGATGGTTAGTCCACCCATGGGTCGGCCTTTTGGGCCCTTAATCGCTGGAACAAAAAAGTTCAGATAGCCCAGCAGAAACTGGGGCTCGCAGGTCCATGTTTCCTGCAGAATGCAGACATCATAATTATTGACAAATCCCACCCAATCAGGGGAATCTAGTTTGGTCTTCATACCTGCTAGATTCCACGATAACAAAGTGCCTGGTCTTTTCCCCGACAAAGGACCCTGGTATGCGACGGCCAGACTTGATTCACTCAACTTCCCACTCACGCTGCGGGGGCCTGTTGAACAAACCTTGGATGAAGTAGGCACCCCTGGTGAACCAGGGATGACAACGTCATGGCCGCCAATAGCGTCACATTCATTTGCCCTTTGGACTTTGGAAAACATAAAGTTCGTCTTGCGGTGTGAGTGTCAATGTCGAGGACCTGTACCATAAAAATGGTGTAGGGTGTGTGTCTCTATCCCTGAACTAAGTCTATGTGGTGTATGGTCCATAATGAACCTCGGGATTCGAGTATCTTCAAAGTTAACAATAATGCAATCACCCGCTACATTTTTTACACTTGAGCCTATCCAATTCACTCTTCTTACAAATAATATTCTCCCATTCAGGTTGTTTGGAATTGGCCTATTTATGTTCAGCCAATGACTTACTTTGTTTCTTAGCTCCTGGAAAGATCCAGTTTTGTCTGCGGATAATTCTGGGACGCCAGTTAAAACTACTACATATGGGAGAGACTCTGGTGGTAAATGAATTTGGGCTAGGGGTGGACTTGGAGGCTTTGCGGGGGTAGCAAGGTTAACAAATTCTCTCCCTTCCACAATATGCTTTGAATTATTACTCATAGGTTCCTTACGTGTCCCTCCCTCCCGCCCTGGCAACTGATGGGTGTTGGTCACAGAATTAAAAGAGCTAGTGCCTAGGTCAGTATTGGTTGATGAGGTGTGCTTTTCAGGTGGGAGCGATACACTATTCACAGAGTTTGCAATATGGGGGCAGCTAACTTTGACGCTGTCTCTGGTAGACATTTTGACAACATTCTTTAGTGAACAAAAATTGTCCAAAATAGTTTGTTCCAGCCTATCAACTTTTTCAATGACTGATTTGACCCTTTCTAGAATTGTCAAAATTAAGGATCGAACAGCCTGTTCTAGCTGGGAAATCATGTCTCTACTATCTAGCAAAAAAGGGGTACTTGTACTAGAGTCCTCCCCATGTAAGCGGTCTTGGGTACGTGAGGTGTCGGGGATAGCGGAATTCTTGCATATTTTTGGCATTTTCGGCTGCCTGGTGCGTTCCAAGGTTCCACCCCTTTTCCTTTTGGAATTGACAGGTCTAGAAAATTTGGTCGCAGCTCTTGTCTGAGGGGGAGTAGGATTAGCGTTGGGTGAGGCCGTTGCTGATGCTGCAGATGCTCCATCAGTCAAAGCAATAGTTACAAGCGACCTATCCGAAGATGTTGATACATTAGAATGCGTTTCAGAGTCGGCCGACGGGGGTGCATCCCTCCGAGGCTTCGCCCTTGATTTGATTGGTGATTTAGACTGAGCCAATATTCCTAATGAGGAGCGTCTTGCGAGCATGGGATCAGTAGAAAGGCGCCTCTCAGTAATGGCGATTTCATGCTCTATTACCGAGACTGCTCTGGTTATAAATTGGTCCATGGTACCAGTCACTGTTGAAGGGGCTGTGGCACGCTTCCCCTTTCCAGCCATGTATTACAGATATAATAGATTCCTAACGTGTATTATTGTTCAGTGAGCCACACGGGCGTCGCAGTACAGTTAGCAGTTCACCGTCACCTTACTTCTAACACTCCCTGGAAGAGGGATGGCCCAGCCCAGCTTTGGCCAGCCCCGGACGGCCACAGACGGCCCGCCCTTTGTCCGGGCTTCGTCCGGCGCGTCCCGCTCGCGTGCCGCGTAGTGGTTATCGTCTCCACTTATATAGGGCGTTGCAAGACTAAGGCGTGTGGGCGGGGAAAGAGCACAGGTGCAACTAACCACGGGCTCCTGGGATACGGAGTCCCGAGTCGTGCCTTTACCCCTCTGCGGCGCCTCCAGACACAGCAACGATGACAGGCAGCCCCTCCTAGGGCAACGATGGAAGGAAGCAGCACCTCTGCGCCAGGTAGGACTCTCAGCGAAGCGGGACCCGCGTCAGCGGGTTCCGCGAGGTCTTTTCAGTGATCCGAGGCGTGTGGGTGGGGAAAGAGCACAGGTGCAACTGACCACGGGCTCCTGGGATACGGAGTCCCGAGTCGTGCCTTTACCCCTCTGCGGCGCCTCCAGACACAGCAACGATGACAGGCAGCCCCTCCTAGGGCAACGATGGAAGGAAGCAGCACCTCTGCGCCAGGTAGGACTCTCAGCGAAGCGGGACCCGCGTCAGCGGGTTCCGCGAGGTCTTTTCAGTGATCCGAGGCGTGTGGGTGGGGAAAGAGCACAGGTGCAACTGACCACGGGCTCCTGGGATACGGAGTCCCGAGTCGTGCCTTTACCCCTCTGCGGCACCTCCAGACACAGCAACGATGACAGGCAGCCCCTCCTAGGGCAACGATGGAAGGAAGCAGCACCTCTGCGCCAGGTAGGACTCTCAGCGAAGCGGGACCCGCGTCAGCGGGTTCCGCGAGGTCTTTTCAGTGATCCGAGGCGTGTGGGCGGGGAAAGAGCACAGGTGCAACTGACCACGGGCTCCTGGGATACGGAGTCCCGAGTCGTGCCTTTACCCCTCTGCGGCGCCTCCAGACACAGCAACGATGACAGGCAGCCCCTCCTAAGGCAACGATGGAAGGAAGCAGCACCTCTGCGCCAGGTAGGACTCTCAGCGAAGCGGGACCACTCCAAACAGGGCAACAATAGAGAAAGCATTGTATTTTGCAATGATGAGATTTGCTATTTCCAATCCAAACAGCACAAAAGTAGTGAAAGTGTTGGACTTTGAAAGGGTAAAATGTATTATCCCCACTGCAGTCTGTGCAACAGTAGGGAAAACTGATAGTAGATCACTCAGTGACAGAGCTGGACTAGGGATCCAAAAGCAGCAATGGAAAAAATGCTGAAACCAGCACGGAACCCTTCATCTCCTCATGCAATCTCTCTCTTTCCAACAATCGATTTTCTCTCACCCTGTCTGCCTTCTCTCTCTTCTTCCTCTCTGATCGCTTTTTTTCTGCCTATCCCCTCCCTTCCTTTCTTTATGACTTACTTGAAGCCTTCCCCCTGCCTAATGTATCTAACATTAGGCCACTAGGGAAAGAGACAGAGGCTTCAGTAACAAACGGCCTGTTCTTTGAAAACCAGCCTGCACTGCACCAGGGAAATGCCCCATGGAACAAAAGGACTATCCAGCCCTAATCATTGACTCTAGACACTTTGGAGCCACTGCATTCAACTGCCTTGATAAAGCCTTGTGATAAAGTGAATTAATAATTTCGGTGATGGGAGTCATTTAAATATAATAAGGTCACTACTATCTTGCTGGGTTCAGTAAAATATTTCAGTAATTTAAACCTGAGCTGAACTCCTGGTAGCTGTGGGTAAAAACAGAAACTTAGGATAAAATGTGTAAAGCATTTAGAAGTACCAAAACAATTAAACAGTCAAAATCAGAGCACAATATAAATCTTACTCCAATCTATACAAATAGAGACTAATGTAATGAACAAATTGACATCAAGATGACAAAAACCCAATAATGGAAACTGGATATATGATTATTTTACTTTTAACTACAAATCGCACCAAAACGCATTAAGCACTAATGCAGGTCAACAAGTCACTTTATATTAAGACTTAAGTGGAATTTGGGGCTGACTGTAATGGAGAGCATTTCAGATAAGCCAACCAGGTTTGACCTGGTCAGAGATTTTACCTCCTGACATAGTCTTGAAGATGGAAGTCAAAGACCTTCAGTGGGGCAAGTCAGCTGGCTGCATCTGAGAAGGGCTCAAGATGTTGGAAAGACACTTGACGGTGTGCTGGTGAAGTTGTTGGTTTGGGCGGGAAAAGCTTCAAGCGGAAAAAAATTTGAAATCCGCGCCCAGGGAAGTCCCCTCACTGACCAGATACTTTTGATGCCTTCACCTGGTAAGGTTTTCAACATTCAGACTGTCACTTTTCTTGTGCTTGATACCTCTAGTGGGGCAAAGCTGGGGGCTGTAGCTCATGATGGCTTTATGAGGTCGGATACCTTCTCCACAAGGCCCTGCTAAAACCAAATGTACTTTTATGGAAAAGTTCTGAGTGAAAGAAGCATGAATCTTCAGCCCAATAGAAATTCACTTTGGTGTGACGGACTTGGCAGGCTTCTCGTGATGCTCCAGATGCCTTTGGAGCACAAAAATTTTAAGTCCCAGGTTTTTCAGGATGTTAGGAGTACACTTTGACCCAGCCAAGGGCCCCGGGATACCAGGAACAGCACTTTGGATACAATACTCACTCCAGCCGAGGCTACCAAAAAGCTCTAGGCAGGTTCAATTGGAACTGGTCAGCTTGGATCTTCAGGAAAAGTCTTCTTGTAGCTTGAAGGCCAGTAAAACTGACACTTGGAGTCTATTTCTATGTCCTCGGTGGAAATGGGAGCAGGTCCTGGCCTTCATGCCTCCTCGCAAGTCTCAAATTGCAGGTTTAGGCCTTCTTCTGTTCTTCCACCGGCTCAGTAGTGCTCTGAAGAAGGTGCCCATGGGTGCCACATTTATGTCTGGTACTAGATTGTGGTGTTGGGGATAACTCCTGGCCCCTCTTTAACCATTAGAAAAATGTTCACAGGGGTAGCCTTGCCTACATTTGCAGCAGTTCCTTTGTTCCTTACTGCAAATAATGCCACAGTGCTTCTCTCTTCCTATATCCAAGATGGTGAGAATCTTCTCCACTTCTATAGAGTCTGTGTGTTCACTCCTGAAGAGTGGCCAGAGAAATCAGCAACCCCTCCTCTTTGGGCACTTCAAACCAGTTTTGGGGCAGCTCCGTCCCCACTGGGATTGGAGAGTGGCTGACTGGGGGAACAAAGAAAGGGGACTGCTCAGGAATCAGCTAACATTTGTGATAGGGGAGACCTCTTTACCACAGTCAGGCTACAGTGGTAGGCCTGATGCCATGTTTACACTGCTGTTGCAGTGGAAGGCGCAATAGGTACTTTTTCCAATCGTGACATTTAAATGACGGGCCCTGGGTACTCTTTGAACAATATAGTAAGGACTTCTAGGTCAGTTAAACATGTCAATTAGGAATATGCCCAAATTCAACATGTTTTAGGGTTGGCACAAATGCACTGGGGCCTGATTTGCAGAGTACCAGTGCACAGCGTCACAAAACCAGCAGTATCAGTACACAAAAAATTAGTGTGACCCCGCAAAAGATGGCCATTTATACAAGCATATTTTCAATTTTGTTGCTGTTCAGAACATGTTCTAATCCCTTCTCATCTCCACCTGCAACTGAGGTCCTTTGGGGCCCGTAGTACACAAGAAGACTTGCACTAGCAGTGCACATTTCTCTATTTGTCAACTGTTCCACCTGATATGAAAACCAATTTCCCCTTCTGCACTCCTTTACTGCACCTAACTATTTGATGCAGCTAGGTACCAACAGAAGTTTGTTTCAGCAATCACTCCACAAGCTGTGCGTCCTACAGATATTCTAGCCAAGGACATATGTCCAGTCCCTAGACTTACCTCTGAGTTTCAGACCACCGCTGAGAAAATCAGGAATTATATTTCAGGTGCCAGGAACAGTCTTTACCAGCACCTTCTCAACCAAAAGCACCAACATGGGTATGTCAGATGGCCAAGGGACCACATCGTCACAAGTCACAATGCAAACCTGGTCACATTTTTGGAATGGCAAGAATAAGTGGAAGATGACGGACCCATGGTAGAACTGATATCTGCATGCAAATTAAAAAGTTAATACCCCACCTTGCCAGAACTCTGTTCATGCTAGTTGGGTGAATAACTTCTTGTCAATCCTCAACGGCGTGTAAGCCCCTCAATTGTTTCTACCCAGCCTACCCTCGAATCTCTCACTATTAGAAACGGGGGTCTTTAGTTGGCCAGGGTTTGCACCTTTGTCCAAGTAGGGACCCTACCTTCGAGGCAGGATAAGGGAGTTAGACTCCTAAAATAACCCCTGCTCACCCCCTTGGTAGCTTGGCACGAGCAGTCAGGCTTATGTTAGAGGCGGTGTGTAAAGCATTTGCACATAACCAACAGTAATACAGTGAAAGCACTATAAAAGGACACCACACCAGTTTAGAAAAATATCCAAAATTTTTATATATCCAAAATAAGACCAAAAATGATAAAAAATCCACCATACAGTTGTGAGTAATCTTCAATAATCAAAAATAGACGTGAAATACATTTCTTTGAAGTCGATAGCTCCGTCTGGGGCTATCACGGCCTCGTGAACAAAAAATCTAAACCGTTCTGGCTGATCGCGGTGTCGCGGGCCAACTACGGTGTTGGAAAGTCTTGCAAAACAGTACCTTCAGAAATGTAGAACGCTGGCGACCTATCGATGAGCCCCGAAGGGCCAGCATCCGCAAGCATCGGTTCCGGAGGTTGGTGCAGGAGTCGTCGGGCCCTTGAAGTCGCACACGTTGCAGATCGAACTCCACGTGGTTGAAGTCTGGAGCGCTGGCGTCGACCGGCATCGGGGCTGTGGTGCGAAGTGCAGTGGTACGGCCTGTTGTGCCCTCAGTTTGTGGTACAGGAAGCAGCTTGATGATGGTTGTCCAGTGGCATCGGTGAGACCAGGGCAGTGGTGCCCATTCTCATCCCGGTGCTGGCAGGTCACGGTGCAAGCAGCGGCGGCATTGTTGCTGAAGCACTGTCGTCGGCTGACAAACTGGACTCGATGGCGCCGCAGCCAGTAGGCCAAGGCTACGGTGGGAGATGAGGACAGTGTGACGTGTAACTTATGAGCGGCGCCCTTGCACCACGGTGCAAGCAG
Organism: Triturus cristatus; assembly: GCF_964204655.1. Taxonomy (NCBI): domain Eukaryota; kingdom Metazoa; phylum Chordata; class Amphibia; order Caudata; family Salamandridae; genus Triturus; species Triturus cristatus. The sequence continues at coordinate 432,031,572 of NC_140588.1, forward strand.
CAGCATCGATGTCGGCGTGGAGCGACGTCATCGATGACACCAGGGCGCGACGTGAAGCAAGGCAGTGCAGAGTGCAGTGCCCACAGGTCACAGTGCAAGCAGCGGCTCGGTGGCGGCATCAGGTTGCGGCGTCGGTGAGACCAGAGTTGCAGTGCAAAGTGCAGCAGTGCCCTCTGCTGTTTCTTCAGGACACGGAGTCGGCAGCAGAGTCATTGATGGCGTTGGGTTGCTTTTTCTTCTGTTATAGCACAACACACACAGTCTCCAGTGCTGGTAACAGATGAACTTGAAGTCTTTGCTGTTCCTAAGACTTCTTGAACATGGGGCAAGCTCTACCTCAAGCCCTTGGAGAAACTCACAAAAAGAAGTTGCAGAAAGTTCAGTCCAGTCCTTTCACTGCCCAAGTCAGACGCAGCCACTGCAGGCCAACACAGCAAAGCACGGAGCAAAGTGGTAGCCCCTCCCCACAGCTTCTTCAGCAATTCTTCTTGGCAGTACTCTTAGTTCCAAAAGAGATCTAAAGTTCTGGGGTCTGGACCCCAATATTTAGACTCAAAATTCCTTTGCTTTCTCTGGTTCAGCTTCCCGGCAGGAGGTGGAGACAGCATTGTCCAGACAGAGCCTATTCAGGTGGAAGGGAAATCTCCTCCCACCACTCTAAATGCAGACCGGGCCTATTCAGGTGCTAGTGAAAACTCCTCCCACTACTCTGAATGCAACCCAGGTCTATTCAGCCCAGCCCTGACTCATTCGAGAAAGGCAGGACAAACATCACCCTCGTGGCTGGCTGAGAGAATGCACCTACCCAGCCCCTGTCACCCAAAAGCCAGACAGTCAATACACAAACCAGCAGAGGCACATAGAATGGCTAGGCAAGAACATACCTACTTTCTAAAAGTGGTATTTTCAAACACACAATATAAAAATCATCCTTACTAAAAGTTGCATTTTCATATCCTGAGTTCAGGCATACTAAACTTTACTTCCTTATCTTGTCCCAATGGCAAATTATATTTATAAAATGTTATAAATAAACTCCCATTCTACCCTATGGGACAGTTAGCCTTTCCATAGTGAAAAACAAAATGCACTGTAATTTACTACCAGGACATGTCACACACACCAGTACATGTCCTTTAACATACATAGCACCCTGCCCACAGGGGTACTTTGGGCCTACCTTAGGGGTGACTTATATGCAGGAAAACGAAAGATGAGGGCCTGGCAAGTGGGTGCACTTGCCAAGTCAACATAGCAGTTACAAACTTCACCCAGACTCCACAGTGGCAGGTCTGAGTTACCTTTACTGGGCAACTTCTGTGGCTGGCAAAACCAGTGAAGCAAGCCCACTAGTAGCATTTTAATGACAGGCCCTGGCACTCTCAGTGAACTTTACTAGGGACTTACCAGAAAATCAAATATGCCAATTATGGAAACAGCAATCCATAACACAATTTACAAAGAGAGCGTATGCACTTTAGCACTGATCAGCAGTGGTAAAGGACCCAGAGTCCTGAACCCAACAACAGTAGGTCAGGAAAAAATAGGAGGCAGAAGCAACAAGTTTGGGGATAACCCTGCAAAAAGGGCCATTTCCAACACTCACTGCTGCATTGTGTCAGCAGTTCTCCAGCTACAATGCTGTGGGAACCCAGTCATGAGTGCACATAATAAAATGGAGATCCTACAGCCCCGTCCTCACTCCACCTCTACCACAAGGGCAAGAGATCTTCAGGCCACATTACCCTTTTGCCCTACTCCATAAAGTGGTCCCAGGGTGGCTAATGGAGAGCCCACCAGTTTCCCTCTTTGTTACCCTAAAAGGTCACAACCTCAGTAGAGAGAAACCGTTGCAGAATGGTGATCGTTCTGTCCACCTCATCTCACACCAGCATGCACTACACCAGGGTCCTGCCAGCCACTCTCACCCCAGTTTCAACCACCACAGTTGTTTGGATCAGTGCTCACCATTGATGGCCTTTAAGGTTTTTTTTCCAGAGTTGCTTGCCCACTTTCACCTGGGCTCCATAAAATGTGCACCAACTGTGCTCCCCAAGCAGTAAAGTGCGAAGGGGACGATAGAAGCCACAGCATCACTGTCAAATTTTCAGCAACATTCTAGGGTCATTCTGGCTTGTCAACTAGTCAGGTGTGTCTTGACATTGCTCACAACTGTTTGTATAATCGTTCATGTGGTCTTTAATGAGTAGATTTAGAGTGAAAAGCTGGAGGTCAGACAGGCACTCTCTCAGAGCAGCAATCTTTGTCCACATCCAGGTCATGCCCCTCGCCAATGAAGTCCTAATCACTGGTGTTAATTGACCATTTGATATGGCACCGACTGTAAGATGCCCCGTTACGTTGAAATTAGCTTTTCGAAGAGTCAATGTGTAAAGAGGAAGGATTATCAGGAGGGCATTTTCAAACTGTATGTAGTAGATTGTTAGCTTTTAAACAAGACAAACACCAGCATGGAGTGAGGTGCGAATTTTTTTCTGAGTAGAGTTCAACTATTGCACATTTCATCATTTTTTACATGAATGGCAAAGAAGAGGAAACCGCCAAGTATTAATTCAAAACATATTGTTCTGTGAAATCATGATAAGAGAATGCAATAGTTCAGCTTTTGCACTGGGAGAAGAAAACTCTGCAACGAACTCCCAAATGAGGTATCAAAATTGCAGTGGAGTCTGCACAGTGGCTACAAGGACACAACGGTTGTTCCCATTGTTATTAGTTTTCCATCAATAACCAATTGTGGGTTGAGAGTGATGACCTCTTGCATACCATTATGAGGATGCCGAGGCAGCCCTTGATAACATTAGTTTACCTTTAGACAACCATTTGCGGTTGCTAGAGGGCTAGATAGATTCATCCCATTACAAAAAATGGGGTTTTCCCAAGAAAATCAGAGACCTGGGAATCGAATTGATACAACAAACAATGGTCCTGACTCAATACTTAGCGAATCAGCAATATGTCATCCAGTTAATTCTTTGTTAAGTTTAGAGCTAAATAACATTTCGCAAAGCTCAAAAAACTCAATTTTGACACTTCACCATGAAGTGATACAACATCCACTATTTGATTAAACAATATTTATTTATTTATAACAATTTTTTGATTATATAAAGTTCGGCGCATGGTTGCTCCAGAGGGAACGTGCATAAGATAAGGGTGCTAAGAAGTGAATGTGTGGGAAGAGAAATTCCAGAGAGCAATGAAGAATAAGGTAAGTAACAAAATACACGGTTTACAATTCACCGTACAAAGTGTCCTGGTCACGTATCAATGAATACAATCACAATTTTATGTACAGAATTAAATTAATATTTTTGCACGTTGGGCGGGGGGACGTGTACCAGGCTCAATTATGAGGGGGTGTCGACGTTTCGACCCGTCTTAGGGTTCAAAGATAATTTGATGCCTTGACCATGCGGGTCTTCTTCAGGACAACAAGGGAGGTGGGCAACCTGACGAGTTCCTCAGCTGGCTTAAGGATCTAGCTGGAATCCAGGGGTCGTTCAACCATGGATCGCTAGTGGCAATAGTACACTGACCATGTGTGTGGTCTGGTCGGATTATGTTTCACAAACACCGGAACTGCGACGCGGATTCAATCCGTTCTACAGTGTTATCACCGGGAAAAGGACTTCAACTTAAGTTTCTCATTTCCAGGGAGCTGGCCATTCTGTCTCTAGTACAGAGTGTGCTTCTCGTGGCGTCTCAACCGGCGTCTCAACCGGAGGTTGTCACAGAGACAGAATGGCCAGCTCCCTGGAAATGAGAAACTTAAGTTGAAGTCCTTTTCCCGGTGATAACACTGCAGAACGGATTGAATCCGCGTCGCAGTTCCGGTGTTTGTGAAACATAATCCGACCAGACCACACACATGGTCAGTGTACTATTGCCACTAGCGATCCATGGTTGAACGACCCCTGGATTCCAGCTAGATCCTTAAGCCAGCTGAGGAACTCGTCAGGTTGCCCACCTCCCTTGTTGTCCTGAAGAAGACCCGCATGGTCAAGGCATCAAATTATCTTTGAACCCTAAGACGGGTCAAAACGTCGACACCCCCTCATAATTGAGCCTGGTACACGTCCCCCCGCCCAACGTGCAAAAATATGAATTTAATTCTGTACATAAAATTGTGATTGTATTCATTGATACGTGACCAGGACACTTTGTACGGTGAATTGTAAACCGTGTATTTTGTTACTTACCTTATTCTTCATTGCTCTCTGGAATTTCTCTTCCCACACATTCACTTCTTAGCACCCTTATCTTATGCACGTTCCCTCTGGAGCAACCATGCGCCGAACTTTATATAATCAAAAAATTGTTATAAATAAATAAATATTGTAAAATAGTGGATGTTGTATCACTTCATGGTGAAGTGTCAAAATTGAGTTTTTTGAGCTTTGCGAAATGTTATTTAGCTCTAAACTTAACAAAGAATTAACTGGATGACATATTGCTGATTCGCTAAGTATTGAGTCAGGACCATTGTTTGTTGTATCAGATAGATTCATCAGCTGGATTGAAATCAGCATGTGTTGTTTTCGAAATTTAGCGCCAGGCAGCATTATTGTTTCACGCTACATCAACGTGTGCTTGGACACCTTTATTCAAAAGCAGACATGAATGCGGGCGCATAATTACTTCCTCTGGTGCCACGAAAAATGAGTTTTCATTTGTCATGGAGGAGACTGATAATTATTAAAAGTCCCGAAACGTCGAGACATTAGCCTTCAAATGCGATCAATAATTATTCAAGGGTTTATGGATTTCAATATGAATTTTTGACAAACATGCAATTCGATTGCAGGTAGGACAGGGAAGGCCTTTTATTCCACTGGGCATTTCCCCAATGGGTTGGAGCCCTTGAAAGGCGGTGTTGACTCCCCACAGCCACTCCTGGTGCCTCTATCACTTTCCTCAACTCCCCTAGTTTAACTGAAGCAGGCATGGGGAGGTTTGAAGAAAGAGGAAGAAAGGCTGGGAGGGGAAAGTAGAGAGAAAACTTTCAATGGAGGAAGAGAGAGGGAGGAGAGAAGGGATGGATGGGAAGAGATTCCGTGAGGAGACTAAGGGAGCAGAGCTAGTTTGTGAATTTTTGCCATGGCTGCTTTCGATTCCCAGTCCTGCCCTGATTGTACCCGCCTTCTACCTTCAGACAAAGTATGGTTTTACGGCCAAATAAAAAGTACAATACGAACTGATAATTATTGCCTCTTCTACCTAACAACAATGCGCTGCTGCATTATAATGTCTTTTTAATATTTGTTATTCAGAAATGTAATAAAAACATTGGTTCTTAAAGGGTCATTATGCATTAATGATAAGTGACAATAAAATTATTATTTTTCCCTACCTGGCCCCCACCTTTCAAAGAGGAGCTTGGTGGTATCTGATACCCATACGACTAACAAATGTATTTCTTTCTGCTATTATACACATTTTTTTTGAACACTTTTTGAATTGTGGAGATTGGATAGTCAACATAGCATAGCTTCACAGACGAGTATGAAGCCGTGTAGAAGTACTCTAAGCCTTCTACTGTGAATACCTTGTTAGGGTTTGACCCTAATGCAAGCAAGTGAACAAATAACATTCATGGGAAAAACCCACAACCAGCTACGCCTCCATATTGGAGGCCAGTTTGTTTGCATCCATATGCCAGCCTTGGTGTTGGAAACGGGTATACCTGCCCTTTGACACCATATACCACAGTTTTGAAGCATTGTGCAATCTTCTTAATGTTATCCAAACATTGGAGCACACACTTGTTTGCTCCATGCCATAGTGCCACTACTTGGGTTCTACTTGGGTTCTAGAGAAAGAAGAAGATCAAAGTGAGTCTAGTACCAACGCAGGATTGGGCATAGGCAGAATTATAATTCCGCTTGCAGATTTGACGGAATTTGGGTAATTCAGTTCCTGACAAATTCTGCCAATCGTGAGTGGCGCAATGATGCTGTCATTTGCGCCTTGCAGGAACTATGTAAGGCTCCACAATGCGTGAGTGCAATTTGCCGACCCCTGGTGCAATTTCCAGTCACCATGGAGCCTTCCAGTGCCATTTTGAAACTCCGGCAGATGTGAGCGATCGCGGTCATTGCCAGAATGGTGGACGTTCAAAATGCGGTGAACACACACAGGAACGTTCACGTTTTGGAGGTCGTTTGTTTCTTACCCAGAAGACTCACGTAAACTGCTATGGAAAGTATAGGGTGAAAATGGAAAGAGAATTCCTCCATCTTTAATGGGAATATATTGTGCGGGAACAGGTTTCTCCTCATTAAAAATAGTTTTCAAAGGAGAGAAAAAATGCTTTAAAACAGTGGCCTACTCTCACTGTAGGCACACCCCTGTCATGCGGACAATCCAATGAATTATCACTGGTGGTCAAGGCGTACACCTGAACATCTATGATCTGTGTAGATTTTGATGACTACTAAAATGAGGGTCTGCTAAATTTTAATTTCACTTCACTTGTAAAATTCATAACCTTTTGCCTAGCACAAAATATGCGAAATTCTGTGAATTTCATGAATGCAAAATGCTGCACTATTCTGTAGTATTTGTTCAATTTGCTCAATAGTAAAATGCCTCAGAAAAGACTGGTTTGAGTAGAAAATGTCTGGCCGGAGGCATTTTCGTCTCAAGCCAGCCCACTTGTCCATATCTTGCGTGACTTTTGGAAACGGAGTATGCTCTGGTATTCAATATTCATGCATGGTACCGCAAAATTATTGCAGCAAATTCCACAGTAACTTAGATTGCATTACTGAGTTACGAAAATAAATCGATGAAATCTATAGTCGAGTATCTTTGATTTATGAATTTAGGTTACTTTGCTACGCCGGCCTTAAATATGGTCCATAATATAAAACTGGACAAGCTAGTTTGTTCATCAATTGCTGGCATGCACAGAATAGCAGTTCAATTTTGTTACTGGCGATAATGTGCAAACACAAAGATGTGAAACAATTTCACTCTTTCCGTGAAGGTCTGCAGAACTTTATTTTATCTGGAGAATTTCTAGAAAACATATTTCCAAGAATATATGTCCTCTTTAACACAAAGCGTCTGCATTACTTTCCAGCATAGTTGGACCTCTATTTTCTAGTAACAAAAATATTGATTCCGAAGTGAACTGAAGGCGCTCATTACATATGGTTGATATAACTAAGAGCAGACCCAACTAGTATTTACCACAGGGCAAGAAAAGCAATTGCTTTCTGTCAACATTTTTGTCCTTCATTAGGTTCACTTGTTATTATTTCCCCAATGGGTAAAGAGAACAAAACATAGATTGCTTATTGATTTATGAGGGACCTACACAGTGATTGTTTTATCAAAAGTGAGTGTACATTTAGTAGAGGAAACATACATTGTTGGATGTGTTTGCTAACTTTAAATTCCGTAAAAACCTGCTGTTCTACTTTTTAGTACATAGGAACAATGGTCCCAGAAAACAGTACTACAATGCAAAAAATCACATGAATCAAAACATAAATTCAAATGCAAAACTCGGACAAAGAGTATTTGTTGCTCACAGTGTTTTATTCACACTGGGCATCGATCTGTTATTGTCAATATTCACATATCATTGCATACGAAAATGCCCCTAGATGGGAATGAAAAGGGAAAAAGGGGCTGGGGTGATTGTGATTCAAGTGAGGATCGGAAAATGACTGCAGGGTAAAGTGTGCATCAAAACACTACGTCACTTGGAAAATAAGTGGCTCATTCCTCGAGCCTATTAGTCACAATTTTATCAAAACATTAAGTAGCCATGGTTTTAAACAGTAACACAGTACAAAATGGCTGTTGTTCACGCTGGCTCAATGGTTAAAAGTCGACGTTTCGACCCCAAAAGATCAGTAGGCTGTTGTATCCCTTACGCCGGGGTCTTCATCAGGACAGAAGTTTAGCGGTGGGGGGGTAAGTGATCTAGGGAAGAGCATGAAAACACCTTAGAAAATATAGTCATGCAGACCGGAGTTTAGATCTACATGTTGTTACTCTTCCAGATTATTTATTATATCAGTGACAGCCGATTAATCCGTAATGACACAGCGATAACTTCCAATAGAGTAAGTGACTATTTTCCGGTCCCCTTTTTAATCGCTTTTAACCTAGAATTTGCAATACTAACGCTGCACCTTAACCTTTCAGGTGCTGGTTCTCGCTCTCACTCTCATGGAGCCCACGTGCCCTTTCGCATCTGCAGTCTCTTTCCAGAGGCTACCTATGGTAATTTACCGCTCTTTGGATTTAGCTAATACAAACATGTAGATCTAAACTCCGGTCTGCATGACTATATTTTCTAAGGTGTTTTCATGCTCTTCCCTAGATCACTTCCCCCATATGCAATGATATGTGAATATTGACAATAACAGATCGATGCCCAGTGTGAATAAAACACTGTGAGCAACAAATACTCTTTGTCCGAGTTTTGTATTTGAATTTATGTTTTGATTCATGTGATTTTTTGCATTGTAGTACTGTTTTCTGGGACCATTGTTCCTATTTACTGTCATTTACCCAGGTCCCAGAGACTAGTTTTGGGTTTACCCTTCTTAGGTAACTGTAGTTCTTTTTAGGTCGAGTATCAGCGCTGACCTGTTGCCTCTCTCTGTGGGGTTTTGTGTTGTGGTGAAGAACGGCATACGTATCCCGGTAAGAAAAAAAACGGCAGGCAGGAAACCTCCTCAACAGTTGCCTAACGTCCTGAAAATGGAACTCAAGCAGTGTTTGAATTCCATGCTCTACACGAGACAGCATTAGCAGACTACCACATGGCTGTTCCCTCTAGAAAAAGTATAAACAGTATTACAAAACTTTTACCAAATGCAAGGAGATGACAGTAATAAATTAACCAAACGGAATATAATGGCAAATAGAAAATGAAACATAAAGCACTTAATAAAATGGGCGCAAAGTTGACACCCACCACTAAAACAAACGAGAAAGTAATATGGTTGTATTTGACGTCATCTCAGAGTAGAACAATACTCCAAGATTAAAACACTAAGGAGAGAAAATTGGATTAAATCACGGTACTTGCTGGTAAAAGTAACTCTCCTTGCACTATGTCTCAATTTAGCATCCTTAGCTGAGTCACCAGAAGTAGAAGGTACTTCATCCAAGATAGAAGAATCCTCACGACACACAACAGTGTGACAACACTCTCTTTTCTCTGCCTCATCCTTCTGTAAATTTGCATGCTCATTTCAATCAATCAATCAATCAATCAATCAATAACTGCATTTGTAAAGCGCTCTACTTACCAGTGAGGGTTTCAAGGCTCTGGAGGGTGGGGAGTGCTGCTTCTGCTCGAAAAGCCAGGTCTTGAGGAGTCTTCTGAAGGTCAGCAGGTCGTGGGTCTGCCGTAGGTGGATGGGGAGGGTGTTCCAGGTCTTGGCGGCGAGGTGGGAGAACGATCTGCCACCGGAGGTTGCTCTTTGGATGCGGGGGACTGTTGCGAGGGCGAGGTCGACGGAGCGGAGCTGGTGGGTGGAGGTGTAGAAGCTGAGTCGTCTGTTGAGTTATGCTTGTCTGGTGTTGTGGAGTGCCTTGTGTGCGTGGGTGAGGAGCTTGAAGGTTATCCTTTTGTTGATGGGGAGCCAGTGCAGGTCTCTCAGGTGGGGTGTGATGTGGCTGCGACGGGGGATGTCGAGCATCAGGCGTGCAGAGGCGTTCTGGATGCGTTGAAGCCGTTTCAGGAGTTTGGCTGAGGCTCCTGCATAGAGGGCGTTTCCGTAGTCCAACCTGCTGCTGACGAGGGCCTGGGTGACCGTTCTTCTTGTTACGGTGGGGATCCACTTGTAGATCTTGCGGAGCATGCGGAGTGTGTTGAAGCAGGAGGAAGAGACGGCGTTGACCTGCTTAGTCATGGAGAGGTTGAAGTCGAGTATGATCCCTAGGTTGCGTGCGTGGTCGGTGGGTGTTGGAGCTGTTCCCAGTGCGGTCGGCCACCAGGAGTCGTCCCAGGCCAAAGGGGTGGATCCGAGGATGAGGACCTCCATCTTGTCTGAGTTCAGCTTTAGTCGGCTGTTCCTTATCCATTTGGGGACAGCCTTCATTCCTTCGTGGAGGTTGGTTTTGGCGATGTGGGGGTCCTTGGTGAGGGAGAGGATCCGTTGAGTGTCATCGGCGTAGGAGATGATGTTGAGGTTGTGTAGTCGGGCGATGTGGGCGACCGGTGTCATGTAGATGTTAAACAACGTTGGGCTGAGGGATTTGCCCTGGGGTACGCCACAGATGATCTCGGTGGCTTCAGAGTGGAAGGGGGGGAGGCGGACGCTCTGTGTTCTGCCGGAGAGGAAGGAGGTGGTCCAGTCCATGGCCTTCTCTTGGATCCTGGCGTTGTGGAGGCATGCGCGTAGTGTGCGGTGGCAGACCGCGTCGAAGGCGGCTGACAGGTCCAGGAGGATGAGGGCCGCGGTTTCTCCGTTGTCTAGCAGGATCCTGATATCATCGGTGGCGGCGATGAGGGCAGTTTCGGTGCTGTGGTTGCTGCGGAACCCGGACTGGGACGGGTCCATGATGCTCTTCTAGTTCTATGGTGGAGTTGGTGTCGATGTTGTTCTCGAGGTGGAAGTTCAGGTCCCCAAGGAGGATATAGTCTGTGGAGGCGAGGGCGAGTGTGCTGACGAAGTCTGCGATGGAGTCGCTGAACTGTGGTCGTGGTACAGGGGGTCTGTAGACGAGGGTTCCGCTGAGGGTGGTGTTGGGGTCAGTGTGGATCTGGAAGTGCAGGTGTTTGGCGGTGCTGAGGGTGTCGTCGATGTTGGTCAAGACTATGAGAGTTTTCCTGTGGACGATGGTGATTCCTCCTCCTACTCCGTTGGTGCGCCCCCTGTGGGTGATCTCTTAGCGTTCCAGGATGGCTATGGCAATGTCGGGTGCCGAGGAGGGGTTCAGCCAGGTCTCCGTCAGGAAGGCGGCGTCTGGGGTGGTTGAGTCGAGTATGTCCCAGAGTTCAAAGGCGTATTTGCGGGCAGAGCGGGATGTTGAGAAGAATGCATCTGAAGTAGTTTGGTTCTTTCCTGGTCGGTGGGTTGGCGGGTCGGATGCTGGTGAAGCTGCAGTTCTGGCAGGAGAAGGGTCCTTGGGTGCGCTTCGGGGCAAGCAGGCAGCAGGTGCGTGATCGTCTGACATTGAGTGCGTGGAGGGTGCTGGAGTCGTAGCAGTGTCAGGTGTTGTGGCATTCGCGGAGGCCAGGGGTTCACGCGTTAGAGGCAGCAGCAGCGAGCTGAGTCATGGGCACAACAGGTGGTGCTGTTGCAGCGTGGGGAGTGACCTGCCTGGGAGCAGGGTCAAGGGTCGCTCCTTTCACCGTGCAGTGGCCACCACATAAGGGGAGGTGGGAGGGAGGAGCAGCTGGGAGGCGGTAGCGGGGCGGCGAATGGGCACGCACGGGGTCACAGGGAAGCAGCGGCGGGAAAACAGGCGAGGGACGGCAGAGGGAACAGAAGGCAAAAGGGGGAAAACAGTAAATGAGGCAAAGCAATGACAGCACAGGCAATTACAGAAGGGAAGACAGGCAAAACAGGAAATTAAGGCAAAACAGGAAATTAACGCAAAATGAGACAAGCAGTCAGAGTACTGAGCAGAACCAAGGGAGCAAGCCTAGTCTCAAATACGCGTTAGAGGCAGCAGCAGCGAGCTGAGTCACGGGCACAACAGGTGGTGCTGTTGCGGTGTGGGTATCATATCAACAAAACATACTGGACTCCCTACACCTATGTACTTCAATAATAGGCAATATGTCCATACAATAGATCAAGCCCAAAGACCAAAAGTGTACAAAAAATATATCAATTCATTTATTGAATCATTTTTCTTTTTTCAGGATATATAGATATCCATTTTTCATTTTATTTGAACTAAATACAGTGTACAATAAATAACAATGATAAGGTAAGACATAACATATACAGCACACAACATAATGACTGTAATCAATAACAATAACATACAAGAAACAAGAGAATTGTTTCACAATAAAGAACAATAATGACCGTATTGCAGAACAATAAACATAAAATTACAAAAGACAATGACTATAAAGAAGACACAAGACAAGCGCCGACGCGCGTTTCGGAGATCCTATAAAAACTAAACAGGCTCCTTCTTCAGGGCTTGCAGTGTGGGTCTTTTAATTAAGAACAAGTTAAAGTGTTTCACTTCCGACGTCATATGATTAAGGTGCTGGAATTTGTTCAATATTAACAACTGTTGGTCTGTGGGCGAAAGAGAAAAATTAAAATAAATATCTAGTTAATAACATGAGGCTGGGGCTGGGTCAAGGAGTCCTGACAGAGATCAGCAAAGTAGAAACCTACACCAGGAAGGTTTAAATAGACAAACTATAAGTAAAAAAGTGATAATAGAAATGTGGAGAACCAGTTAGTGAAAAGGAAATACCAATCACCTAGATTTCACAGATATACAATGATAAACCTACTTGGAGTGTAATCCTATGTTGTGGATAAAGCCAGACCACTAAGGGACTTCTGTGAGAATTTTTAACAACTTGAAAAGATAAAAAGATGAGAAATGAGAACAAAGTCAGGCAATCGAACTAGCCATATCCACAAGGCTAAACTACTCAATGGTTTGGAAACCTGACAATTAAATAGAGAAAGAGTCAGATAATTAACAAAATCCATAACTCAAAATACAGGGAGATTAGAATTCTATACCCAAGTATGTACCCAAATATTTCATGGCAAGGTACCAACATAATTCCAAACGACAGGCTAAACGGACTATTTAGTTAGAAAATGAAAACCAAGGTGTTAATGAAGTTTAAAGATAGTACCAACACCAATCGTTTTTATACAACAATGATGTGGACAAGTTAGCGTAGGAAGACAACAGTCTAAGGGTAAAAACAAAAAAGAAAATATGGAGCACAACTTAGCAAAGAATGATCTAGATGAGTTGATACGAAAGCTAGGTACTCACTAGTGGGAACTGGGACTCCACAATACCCACTATGTATGAAGGTAAGTGGTAGAAAGCTTGAGTCAGCTCGAACGCTAATGGGAGCACTTCATATGGTCTGCTGTGTGCTAGAAAATACCAGTAAAGCTCTAAAAAGAAAATAAATCAAAAGCCCATTGATTAAAAGACTAGGGTGATTTTGAGAATTAACAAAAAGAGTATCAAGCTGAGAGGACGAATGCTTACCAATAATTTAAGTAATAACGAAGGAAACAGATTGTTAACGGAGGATAGTTTTTAAGATGCCAGGTGTTCATATATTTAAGTATAAATGCCAAAAGGCATCTATCAAAAAGCTTTCAAGGAGGTAGATTAGCGTGGTGTAATATCCGCCTAAGGATAAAAAACAAAACAGAAAATGTAATAAACCCCTTCAAAAGAATAAAAAATAATACATTGAATATGTGTGCTCTCACTTACGAGTAACTGAAGCTCTATGGTCTTCACCATATTTTGTAAGAGGTGGAGTTTAAGAAGTTGAATCCACTCGTAAACTTAAAGGAGCACTTCAAGGAGTTTGCTCATGGGCGAGGAAAAAATGTTGCTGCTTAAAATCTAAAGGAAAAGAAACAGGCCAGCGAACTTAGCAGGGGAGCTAAGTTGAACCGTAGAGTGACAGCGAAAGTACGAGTTTTAGCAGAAGCGAGCACTTACCGATTAATTTACACTTCAAACCGTGACGCCACCAACGGCATGACTCCCGCAGGTGTACGAGTGCAGGCTTAGCGTTCTCCTTTTATGGTGCATCCAATAAGCGATACGAAAATAGAATAACTGAAATAGAAGGAGGACTAAAGAGAACTACTGAACAAAACTGTGATGTATAAAAAGAGGAAAGGAATTTCGGTCGCCATGTTGTATGAAGGCGGCCACTATGGAAAGGATAAAAATAACTACAGAAAGGAAAATAAAAATAAAGAAAACCAATTCGAAACGCTCCAAAAGTAAAGAAAAAAGAATAAATAATCACTAAACGGTAGGCAAAGGGATGAATGAAATAGTTTAGATGATTCAATGGGCATGGAATATACAAAACCAAAAATCCCCAGACTGGATAGAAGAAGGTTGCAGGATATATTCAAATGGAATTGAAAAAGGACAGTCCTGGAATACATATAGAAACCGGATGTATTCCCAAATAATCTAAACAAGGAAGTGTTTAATATTAAAGCCGGGAAAACCACCTACCTGCTGCGAATCATATAGGCCAATTTCGATACTAAATGCGGACTATAAGATCTACGCGTCCGTATTGGCTACTAGGCTTGCAAGTGTTGCCGGGTCTCTTTTACATCAAGACCAAAAGGGTTTTGTAAGGGGGCGGTATTTGTCAGAACTGACCTATGATCTGATTGGGGCTATAGACCTGGCCTCAACGTGGTCTCTGCCTCTTGCAGTGTTGACTCTGGACGCCGCGAAGGCCTTCGACAGAGTCAACTGGATGTTCCTGTCGGAGGCCTTGACAAAATTTAAGATCGGCAATAAGTTTAGGCGGTCTGTCGCACTCCTTTATAATAAACCTTCGGCCAACCTCTTTATTAATGGCTCCCTTGCTGAACCCTTTGAGATCTCTAGGGGAACGCGTCAGGGTTGTCCCCTTTCCCCATTATTGTTTGATTTATATATTGAATCTTTTGCCCAAAGGCTGCGGGATGAACATAGAGTTTCTTCTTTTAAGTATGGGGAATGGGAGAAAAAAGTGGCCTTATACGCCAATGACATTTTGATTTTCACTTCAGACCTGAACAGGGCTTACCCTGCAGTTATTGAGTTGGCCCAAGAATTTGGCACAGTATCAGGCTATAAAGTAAACACTTCCAAAACCAAAATAATGGCATGGAACATGCAGGCTCACCACCAACCCCCCCCCTCTGAAAACTAACATGAGATACTTGGGTATTCATATTCTTCAAGATGTAGATATGATTCCAACCTATAATTCAACATTGGTTACTAGAGAGACCCGGAAGTTAATGAAATCTTGGGCTTCTTTACCCTTGCCTATATTGGGGTGAGTAAATTTGATTTAAATGTCCATTTTACCTAGATTTACTTTTCTTTTTAACTCTATTCCTTTATTCTTTGATACTGTCGCTTTGAATAAATTACAAAGTGAATTTAACACATTTGTCTGGGCTTCTCGGCACTCTAGGATTGCCTGGAAGAAAATTAGAAGACGTAGGGAAAAGGGAGGTTTAACAGCTCCTAACCTTCAGTTGTATGCCTGGGCATTTCAATTTTCCCACTCGCGAATGCTCCTAAAGCAGCCTACTGGAGAGGGAGTTGGTACTATGTTATTAGCAATGTTGAGAGGCTCTGGTATTCCGGAAGACGGTTTCTTTTATAAATATGGTGATCCTAAATTTTTCAAAAAAGTCAGGTTGAAGGTATTACAGGGGCTGCTAAGAATGTGGGTTAAGCTGAGGGTTTCGCTGAAGTTGGGTTATTTTTCCAGTAGTGCCCCAATTTGGAACTATCCTGGGACTCCAGAATGTCTGTTAGACAGTTTATCTTTGCCACTTAAGATTGTCGGAATCGAGAGATGGGGTGACCTATTTGTGGATGGCACACTCGTTCCCTGGGAAGTTTTAAGGGAGAAAGTTGGTCCATCTCTTTCTAGGTTTAAATATCTGCAATTATCCAGCTGGGCTACCTCAGTTAAAGAATCCCGCAATAAAAATCCTCTGGGCAGTAAAATCCATTTCGAGCATTTGATGCTACAAAAACCCCTAATGAAGAAAGAAGTTGCCTTTTGGTATCAACGCATCATGGAAGAGGAGGATGGTGAATTCCAACTACCGACTTTACTCTGGGAGAGCTGTATCCCGCAACAAGATGTACAGTCACTATGGTTAAACACTTGTTAAATGTTGTGGGACACCGTAAAACCAGCCTGGCTTCGCAGGAATCACCTTTTTACAATTCATAGAGCCAATTACACACCCCAGAGACTAACAACATTTTCCAACGGTCCACCAGTTGGCTGCGAGAGGTGTGGAGAAGTTGCAGCCTCAGATATACATATTTTTTTTAATTGTCCTGCCCTCGCAGATTTTTGGGAAAAGGTGAGCAATACACTTTCGAGGTCACTAGGGATACAAATTGTTATCAATTTACCTATGCTCATCTCTGGCTAACAAATGATTTGGTAGGCCCATCCAAGAAACTTTTTTTCTATGCTATTCTTCTTGCTAGAAGAGAAATATGCATTAAATGGAAAGACCCTCTACCACCTAATTATCAAGACTGGCAGACATCTCTTTTGAGGGTTTCCAGACTGGACATCTCGAGGGCAGGAAATAAGGAGAAGCGTGACTTTTGGAAAATGTTGAAATGGAGCTAGGGTTTTTTTTTTGTTGTTTATTTTCCCTAGCCCAAGGATTAAACAGCCCTCCCTCTCTAGTATACCCTTAACTTCCTTCAAGGGAATAATAGAGATGTCTTGCCATTTAAAGCTGAGCTAATGGGCTTCCCACATGGACACTGCCTTCAGAACTGTTTGATTGAGTAAACACCTGCAGACTGTGCCCTACAAGGTACAAGCCTGCGGATCCAGTGTACTGAGACGGTGGAATTTTTCTCTGTATCACCAGTTCGGGCAAGCCTAAGTGGGTTGAGAATGAGGACATAAAAAAAAAAAAAAAGGAAGTGTTTAGGTGATAAAAACAATAAGTAATGATTCAGAACAGACCATTCAGGTCAACTTCAGATAATAGCATTTTCCCAGGGTAGGCATTCATTAAGGCCCCTTTCATAGGTTTGAAGAGTGTAAATCCAAAACACTTCCCTTTTGCGTCTTTGGGCATCGATGTTACTATCCTTGGGTGAAAAAATGTGTTCCAAAATGATTCAGCGAAAGTCTTTAACAGAATGTTTATTTTCCACCCAGTGGGTAACCAGAGGGGTCCCAGGACGTGGCCACACTTCTCCACTCTGCCGCTCTAATCATTGAGCCACACTTCTGCACCAATATAAGTTTGTTGGAAACAATGGCAAATTCGCAAGCATGACAGTGGCCGCATTTATGTGTGTTTGGCACCAGTGATGGATTTCTGAACAAAGGTGTCTGTAGGGCGTTCTTTGGCTCTGACCAAGGAGTTTCTCAAATTGTTATTGCGTCGAAATGCAAAGGTGGGCTTGGGGAGAGAACTTTTACAATTATCAGAGTTAAGGATGTGCCATTCACTATTAATTATATGTCTAACCTTATGGTCAATGTTGGAATGGGTAGTAACACAAACCAATTTGTCATCAATTTTGGTTTCTTTGTTCTGCAGTAGTGCTGTTCTGTCATAATACTTTGCTCTTTTGTAAGAGTCCTTGACAAGTTTGAAAGGATAGCCTCTATCTAAAAATGTTTGTTTAAGTTGTTCAGCATGGAAATCAAAGTTCTGTATAGTGGTACAGTTCCTACGAAGCCGTATGAATTGACTGAACTGGATGCTGTCCTTTTGGCTACATGGGTGGTAGCTGGAATATTGAAGAAGTGTATTTTTGGCAGTGGGTTTGGTATAGAGTGGGACCTCTATTTCTTGTTCAACAATTTGAACCCAAATGTCAAGGAATTCAATTTGAGTTTTACTGGTATTGGGACTGAATTTGAGATGGGAATCACAGAGATTAATCCAAAGGATGAATTCCTCAAGTTGTTCCTCTGGGCCTCTCCAAATAAAGAAAATATCGTCGACAAATCGATGCCAAAGGAGAAGATTCTCACTGAAGGGAGAAATTTCATTGAATATAAACTTGGCTTCAAATTCTCCCATAAGAATATTAGCAACATTGGGCGCACAGGCAGCGCCCATGCTAACTCCTTGTATTTGCTTAAAGATTTCTCCATCGAATTCGAAATAATTTTCCTTAAGGACAATGGCTAAATATTCCAACAAAAACAAGCGATCACAAGGACTGTTACTATTTTCCAGGGTACTCTTGACTGCTTCTAAAGCTCCTTTTTGGGGAATGTTGGTATAGAGAGCTTCAATGTCCATAGAGACCAAAATGTCAGTATGGTAGTTAAAAGGTGTGCCCTCGATTTTGCTAATGAGGTGTCCCGTGTCTTTGATGTAACCCCGAAGGTTGGATGCCAGGGGTTGTAGGAATACATCTATGTATTTTGATAGAGGCTCAGTGAAAGACCCAATGGTGGATACAATGCGTCTAAAAGGAGGTGAAATAGAGTTCTTATGGATCTTAGGGACCCCATACAATATAGGTATTCGATGGAATTCAGCATTAAGATAGTTAAACTCTTGTTCGCATAGAGAGCCTCTATCCAGAGCTCTCTGAGCGATTTCCAAAATATCAGTTTTAATCCTTTGTTCAGGATAAGACCTGAATTTGGTGTAGTGTTCAGGGACCATAAGCATGGCGTGGATTTGTTGCTTGTATGTAGAGCTGTCTAGTACCACAATGCCCCCTCCTTTATCAGAAGGTTTCATGGTCAAATCAGAATTGTTGGCTAGTTGTTTAAGCGCATAGTATTCTGAGTAGTCAAGATTATACTCAGGTTTGGGAACAAAAGTAAGAAGTTTCTGTATTTTGGAATCAACCACTTTTTCAAAAATGCCAACTTCGGCACCAACCTGGTCCAAGGTGGGAGTAAAAATAGATCTGGGCTGAAGTCCAGTATAGGTGTGGGGAGCAACCTGCCTGGGTGCAGGGTCAAGGGTCATTTCCAACTCGAATCACTCTCTTACCATTCCACCATTGCCCATTCTCAACTTGGACACTATTTCTATTCACCTTGATGACCCTGACTGGAGGTTCAAACTTGGTTTTGCCTTTGTTTAGATGAACAGGTTTACAAATGCGAACTAAATCACCCACCTTTACTTCCACATCCTAGACTCTGTTTCTCACATCAAAATTGCGTCTTTGTTTCTCCTGATAGGAAGAGACCCTTTTCCTAACAATATCATCAGAAACCAGATCCTTCTTGGGCCGTACCCATTTGTTCATCCAGGCAGGATGAAAATATAATGTTGCTCTTCTACCCCACAGCAATTCAAAAGGAGATAAAACGCATGCCGAATGGGGAGTGGTACAATAAAACCACAGCCTGCTCTTGACAGCATTAGCAATTACACATTTGTTTGCAATTACCCATTGAATACACTCTCCTAACACTTTGTTCATTCTCTCTAACAACCCATTAGTTTGTGGATGATAAGAGAAACTTCTAAGATTTTTAATGCCACTGGTAGCCAGAAATGTTCTGAACTCATCGGAGATGAACTGTAAATCATTATCAGAAACTAATGTCCCAGGAAATCCTTCCTTGAGGAAAACTTCTTTCATGAATTCAACAAGTGCCTTGGAAGTTACTTCATTGACAAACTTTAATAGTCCATCATAACAATTGCAAACCTAGATGCACTGTTAGGAGCATTGAAGGATCCAACAATGTCAATCCCAACTTTTTCCCAAGGACCTGAAGGCAATTCAATAGGGCAAAGAGGGGGAGTTCTTGTCTGATAAGATTTTTCACAACTTGAGCATATGACACAATTCTTCATTAACAAACCAATCTCTTGATCTATACTAGGCCACCAGAAACATAAGGGTACTCTTTTTTTCATCATGGTAGCCCCTAAATGTCCATCATATGCTCCTACGATAATTTTCTTCCTCAATGTGATGGGAGGAACACACGTGTCCGCTTTCAACACAAACCCATCCTCAACAGACATCTCATCTGCAACCTTAACAAAAGTTTTAAGATCAATATCGACATTCCTCTCTTTGGGCGAACCAGCCTCGATGTACTTTATGACAGACTTAAGCGTGGAATACTGCTCTAAAGCATCCCTCCAATCTTTTTCAGAAAAGGCACAGATGAAGGGCAAATCAATGGAAGCAACAATGCAATTTTCCTTATCCTCATCACAACACAAAGTCTTGTCATCTTCACTCCAATCTGAAGAACGTGACAAGACATTTGCATACCCATTTTCATGGCCAGGAAGATATTCAGTAGCAAAATCAAATTGCAACAATTTAGTTGAGAGACGTGCAATGTGGGGTGTGAACCCATTCGAGGTCTTCCCACTCAGAATATAAATTAGAGGTTTATAGTCAGTTTGGATAACAAAATGTGTTCCACAAATATAGTTTCTAAATTTCATGACACAACACCAACAGACCAACAATTCTTTCTCTATTACAGAATATTGTTTCTCTGCGTCAGACCACACACAGGATGCATAACCAATTGTATACATTTCAGTTTTTCTCCTGGCTGAGAACAGCCCCCAACCCCACATTACTTGAGTCTACAGTTAACACACATTGTAGTACAAGATCATAGTTCTTTAGAACCTTCGGTGAAGACAGTTGCTCTTTCATCCATGCAAACACATCCTGACACTCTTTGTTCCATTCAAATACAACACCCCTTCTCAACATGCTGGACAGAGGTCGCAACTTTGCAGCATAATCCTTGATGAACCAAGAGTAAAACTCACGTATGCCCAGAAAGGATTTAAGACCAGGTTTGTCTCAAGGCGCTTTTGCATCAACAGTACTCTTCACCAAACTCGGCTAAGGCTCTTCACCTCGTTCACTGATAAGATGTTCCAGATATTCTACCTGCTTTGTGAGATAAACACATTTATCACGCCTAAGTACTACACCTCTACACTGAAATCTGCTCACAACCTCATCGAGAATGAGATCATGAGCACGTCTGTCAGGAGCATGGATCAATATGTTGTCTCAAAAAATTGATACTCTTTTGATACCCTTGAGCATGTTAACCATGACCCTCTGGAATACAGATGCAGCGGACGCCAAACCAAAAGGCATCCTACAATATTGATAAGTTCCAAATGGGGAAACAAAAGCTGTGAGGTGCTTGAATTCATCATCCAGTTCTATTTGGTGATACGCAGAGGCTAGGTCAAGCTTGGAGAAGACTTTGGCCTCTGACAACCCTGCTAAGAGCTCAGAGATATTGGGAAATTGGTGTGAATCCACCCATATTTCTTTATTCAAACATCTTAGATCAACACACAGTCTCAATTCATTGTTATGCTTGCGTGCCACCACCACACTTTGGCAAACCCATCCACTGCCATTGGCTGTTAGCTGCGGCATTCAGATATGCTGGCTTCTGATTGGTCTATTACTGCAATTGTCCCTCCTTTGTGTGGCTCCTTTCTCCCATGGCGATTTTACTAATGATGTCTTTTAATTTTCCCTTTTCATTTGCAGCATTTCCCTGGCTCAGTGCGGCACCCGATTCATGGACACCGCTCTTTTTAAACAACCAATCCTGGGAAAACGGCGCCTGTTCCCCATGCTCGCTCCAGGACCCATGACGCCTTTGCCAGGCCACTGCTAATAGTCGACTGTGTCACCAAAAGTCCATGTCCTTTGCACATAGTTGATGGGATCTGCATTCTCGCTGATGGGCTTTTGCTTTGGTGTTTACTTTGCACATCCTTTACAGAAGCGCCCAGCCATGAGCTTCATAGGCCATCCCAGCTGGTCAGGGTTTCACCTGTGTTTTCATCTCAGATTTGTTTTGCGATAAGTGACAAATTTGAACACATAACGAACTGGAGGATTTTTGTTTTGTTCCTCTGTAAGACCAAGTGGTTCTTGGTGCGAATCCTCAAGATATTACACCATAGATAAAAATAAAGGCTGGCGATATCACGCAGTGAAACATGAAGTGCTTCTCGATTATATTGGCCTGCTAATCTCGCGAAGCACCCAAAAAAATTTAACAAAATAAAGGCAGACTTCACTTTTTTCTTGTCCACTTGTTCAAAGGAATTTGGCAGGGTTATAGGGTAAACCCGCCCCCCCCAAAAAAAGAATTCAGCTTCTGTTGCATCTCACTTCTAAATCTCACCCAGGACACCAGACTAGTGTTTGCTTCTTTATGTGCAGGTTTGGAGTCTCCAACTATTAGCATTCAGGCAGCCGGATTGGTATTGTGCTTTAAATTGTTATAAAACTGCATTTCGTGGTTATATAACTCGAGAAATGTTGTCTAGTTTGAGTTCTAATAACTCTGCTGATACAGCAAGTGAAGAAACATAAAATGCCCCATTATGTGCAACGACAGCCTGTTCCTTATTGCAGAACACGTCACAGACCCTTCCATATGTATCAATCCTCTCATGCATTCAGAGCAACGTGAAAGATCAGAGCTCCTACCATGCTGCCTACCGCCCCTCTCCTTTTATTTCCATGGTAGTCCCACCTCAGATGCACATTGTGTAGGAGCCACTTCCGAAACCAGATCCGTGCGGCTTCAAGCGGGACTTAGTTCGATTCTGACCATGTCATGAAAAGGCCCACATCTACAGGGTAAATACTCTACTGATTTTCTCTCTATTCCCCTCCCCATAAATATTGTTTTTGATAATATGTGCAAACAATAACCCAATGAAGGGGATAGTTACCCAAAAAACATTTTAATTGCACGGTGAGTAAGATTGACAAATAAATTCAACGCTCACTGCTGATGTCAATTTAATTTGCACTTCACAAGGTCTAATACCAGCGAGGCCAGCTCTGTCTGAGTTCACCTCTAGATTGGTAAATCGAGGACATTTACATATGGTATCAGTAACATCAGTTATTTACAGCGCTCAAAAACTGCAAACATACGTTATGAAATGCTACATAAGAAATGCCCAAGTTAATCTCATTATGTTTAGCACGCCATGCATGCAGACATTCTGCAAAGCAAATAAGAAAAATATGTTGCGCAGTATTTGGTTTTATTGAGCTGAAAGGGTTTTAGGACCCCCCCCCCCCCCCCCACACACACACACACACACACGCAAGCACGCACACACACACACACACACACACACACATCCCCTCCTCCGTCGTGTGTCTTAGCCCGGGCTGCAGCTCTGTGGGTGCCTGTCCCAGGGAAAGACTGGGCTAATTATGGCTCAGGAGCACCAGAATAAACACCGTATTTTCGCGAGGGACAAGTTGAGCTTCTGCTGCATTATGGCTGATATCTCTCTCCTTACAGTCAATTTCCTCTCCCAACCTTGACATTGAGAAGTGGTCTCCAGGTCGGGTTGGGTTACAGAGTGGGGCCCTCCTGCCTCAGTAGCACTGTGGTGTAGGGTTGTGCATGAATCAGAGTATTGAGCCCAGCAAAACAGGCAGAGGTTTCAAAGTGCTTCAGCTTTAGCTGGTTCGCATTTGTCATTTCATATCCAGTCAGTGATTCTAACAATGTCTCGGCTATCTCAGGGCTGAGGCAAAGAAGCTGACGAGCCGCACAAATTGGCAGGTCAGTGGCGAGGGTCAGTGACCATAATGTAGAGGGGTATGGCAAAGCCGATGCTAATTGTTAGGCAGCAGCACTTGGGATCCCCCCCCCCCCCCCCCCCCGCCCAAGAGCGTCACACAAACAGACATACTAACACGCAGGCTAAAATGAAACGAGCTCAATTTTGAGAAAAGTGCTATAAATTAAGACAAACACAGGAATGCACAAATGAGACCGTCTGCCCAAACCAAAAAGCAGCTACACCAAATGGTAATAAAGCTAAAATTAAATCGGCCCCCACTCTTTCACTGGGAGCTGTTGCTAAACAACCCCCCCCCCTTCTGTGGACACAGAACCCTGTTAATAATGAATATGAAGAATAAGACCTTTTTATCTTAAACATTAATTGCAGTCGTAAATCACACTGCATCACCCAGTGTGTAGTAATTGTATAGCTATTCAATCCCTGGTGGCACAACACCCAGGATAATCTGCTGCATAGCCAAACACTTATAAGGTCCCAAAGACGCATGATTACATCACAAATGCTTGTTTGCAAGTGTATTTGATAATCCCAAATTATAAACACAATTAATCCTTGTTATGTTTCCGATAGGGATCTTGTAATAAGGCAACATGAATTATTAAATGTCTTACCTACATATAATCATCTAACAATAACAGAGCAAAATAAAGATTACGCTTCAATTACTTAATGGTAATTGTATTGCTCAGCGTACCTTTTCTTCCTAATTAATTACATAGTGAGACCACCCCACCTCACAGACACATGCAGTTCCTTTCCAAAAAAGGAGAAAGCCCCCTCCACAACCTCGGATTTAGTTGACACAAGGCCGCACCTTATAAAGTTGGCCTGGTCAGAACAGGGATGGAGGGGTTAATTAATTAGGGTGAAAATGTACTTAGAGTATCACTGATAAGTAATTTAAGCTTTACCTCCTCCTACGTTATCCCCTAATTAATTGCATAGTGAGATGTAGCAAGCAATATCATTGACCAGGACAACTGACTGTTCATGCACCACTCAGTTTTTTTTTATCATGGAATCAAACCCTCTCTTACTTCATAGAAGCCAGCACTTTTGACTCCAAAACCTCCCCCGAGTCAATTTCCTGCATCACTCTGTAAAAAGTAGAGGGAGTAGCCCATTTTGCAGCCCCACAAATGTCAACCAAGGATGCTCTCTGATTCTCCACAATGAAAGTAGAAATGGCTCTAGGGGATCTACCGTCCATCCCTGCCGGGAACAACGTTCCTACCTCCCTATATATGACAATACTATCAGAGATCTGATTCACCTACTCTGAGTCTGATTTGAAGGTTTAGATCCTTTCCTAGCAGGACCAAAATTAACAAATAATGAAGACGCAATCCTGAAATCTGAAACCCTATCCAAATAAATCAGAATAGCCTGCTTAAGATGTAAGAATATAACACCACCTCCTCAGCAGAAAAAAGATTGGGATGAAACACTGGTAAAATAACTTCCTGTTCTCTGTGAAACACTGAATTTACCTTGGGGATGAACAAAGGGCCAGAATGTTAAAATGAGCCTGTCCTCCAATACCTTAAAGAAGGGATGCCTCACTGAAAAGGAGCCCAATTCCCCCAACCTCCTCCCTGATGTAATTGCAAACAGGAAGAAAGTTTTCATGTAAGTGATGTCAAATCCACCCTCTCGAGAGGTTCAAAAGGAGACCTCTGCAACACCTACGGGACTAAAGAAAGGTCCCAAGACAGATTCATTGGTCTAGCCGGAGGCCTGAGATTCAGAAACCCCTTAAAAAACCTTCGGACTAACACATCTGCGTCTCATAAATTATACCAAGGCATTAGACTAATGAGTGTCCACCAGATTTTAAGTGTGGAAACCTTTAATACCAGAGCAAAAACATCCTGCAAGAAATCCAGCATCTTCACTGTTTGTAGGACTAAAGGGGAAATTTACTGGGAAACTGTTGGAGCGTTGTGTTAAGCCAAGAAGGCCGACGCCGCACCCCAACAGTTTCCAAACACAGGGATGTGCCATATTCCCAAGAATATGGTGTACCCCTGCCTTTCTGTTAGGGCTGGCACTAAATGTAGCTGCCTAGGGCCAATGCAGGCACTCTTACACCATTGTGCAAGGGTGGCTGCTTTGCGGGGAAAGATAGTTTGTGTGCAGGAAGGTGTCCTTTCCTGCACAGAAACAATCAGTGATGGTGTTTTGTAACTTCTATGTGTGCTGCAGAATGCAGCACACATAGAAGTTGCAACACATCATTTTTTAATGATTGTTTATGTGCAGAGAGGGACACTTTCCTGCAATAATAAAAAATCAATGGTGTTTGCTGTTTCTATATGTGCTGCACAATGCAGCACGCATAGAAACAGCAAAAACAAGGAGAAATAAAGTATTTCTTCTCGTTTTGCCTTGTCAAGGTCAGGTTTTCCCTCATCTTAATTCTGGTGCTGCCCCATATTTACGTTACCCTTGTAAATACGGGGCAGCATCAAAATCAATGGGTATTACAGCAGAACGCCCACTTCAACACCCATTGTCCACCCCTTTTTTGCTAAGTGAAGCGTGAAAAGGGACTTTATTCACAAGATCAGATGGTAAAAAGCAGAGTGAGGCCATGCTGGAGCTACCGGTAACGCCACAGAATTATCTTACTTCAACCTGATCAAGAACCTCAGAATCTAAGGGAAATGCTGAAAGACATAAAGGATCCCCTTTGGCTAAGGCGAAGAAAGGACACCCTCTGCCAAGGCCCTCTCCACCCTCACCCTCAAACAGAAAAGGGGAAGAAGGGCATTCTGAGCAGATGCTAACAAATCCACTACCTGAGTCCCTCACTCCTGGCAAATCCTGTGAAATGCCTCCCTGATTAGCCAACAGTTCTGAAAGGACGGAATTTCCCTGCTCAATTTGTCTAGTGCGACATTCAGCTTCCCTTGACTGCAAATCGCTCTCAGCTCCATCATGTTGTCCTGTACAGGTAGTAAGAGCTGATTGGGTATCCTCGACAATGCTGGAGATCTTGTGCCTCCATCTTTGTTGAGGTATGACTTGATTGTATTTTTGTCCATCCACATGGGAGCAGATGCGGGCAGTGCCTGATGACTTGCTTCTACGTCCCTCCAGTTAGAGGATCTCAATTGCTGCACCCTTGAACAGAGGCCCTGCACCTGCCCTGCACTAATCCAAGCTCCCCATCCCGCCAAGCTGTCATTGGTTGTCAAGATGATCAGCATCTGGGGCAATAACCGTATCCCTTTCCTGATGTGTGAGGACTCCATCCAACAAGAATCTCCTCTCTCATTACAGTTGTCATCAGAATCCTTACAGTTAAATCCTTATATACCAGGGACCAATGATTCAGACTGTATCTCACCAGAGCGTTCAGATTGAATCTGGCCCATGGCACCAGAAATATGGTTGCTTCAAAATTGCCTTGCACCTGCATCCAGGCTGCCTCTGGTGGATTGTCTTGCACCATCAATTTCGACAAATGTGAGTGAATCCATTTGATCCTTTTCTCTGTAATTGAAACCAACATGCTTGTTAGGAACATTGCAGCAATGAAAGTCTGACCTGAACAGGTTCTGATTTATATCTTCTGATTTACAAGAAACCCATGATGTTCCATCCCCGAAAGCACTCTTGTGACATGAGCCACTGTTGTTACTAGGGAGGATGAGCATACCAGTCAGTCGTCTAGGTATGGAAGGAGTGCGATGCCCTTCTGATGCGGTAACTCCACTATTGAAGCCAGGACTTTGGTAAAATCCCTTGGTGCTAGTTTTAGACTGAAGGGCAGCTCCTGAAATTGGAAGTGCAATGGCCGTACCATGGTTGACACCTACAAATGGACACATGATGATAGGCATCCTGAAGATTGATAGTGGCCAGGAAATCTCCTATTGACTCTAAAGAGATAACTTGCTGCAAGGAGAGCATATTGAAATGGATTGTCTTTACCCACTAATTCACTCCTCATAGGTCTAGAACTGTCCTGTACTCTCCATTTGCCTTCTGCACCAGGAACATGATAGAGTAAACTCCCTTTCCCCTTTCCAGTGCTGTAACTTCCACAATTGCTCTTTTCTTTTAGAGGTTTAGAACGCCAAACCACAAAGCCTCTCTCTTTACTCGATCCCTGTGAATCAAGGTTGAGAGGGTGCTTGAATCTGGATGTTTTTGAACAAACTCAATCACATAGTCTCTCCTGAACAGACTGTGCACCCATTGATCTCTGATGGACTCCTTCCAAATGCTGCCAAAGGCCAACAACTTCCCTCCAACTGTGCGATCCACCTCCAGAAGGTGAGACTAGTCAGGAACGATTCTTGCTTGCTCCTGTCTGTTTCCCAGAGTGTTGCAGTGTCTCCTTGGCTGAAACTGCCTTCTTCTGGAAGAATAACCCTTCGAATTCTTCCTAGAAAATCTTTATAATCCCTGTTCCAGGACCTATAGGATTTGGAGGCTGCCTCCTCCTTATAGGGAAAAGTGTGATTCCTGTCTTTGAAAGACTTTGTAATATTAGCATTCAACTATTCTCCAAACAACCTATTCCCCTCAAAGGGAATTTTCAGGTGGGACGCTTTCTCTGCATAATCATTTTCCAGTCCTGCATCCACAAATGTAGGCATGCCAGAAAGGTAGCACCCGTAGCCACTGCTGAGGATCTAACAATTTATGAAGAAATATCGGCTAACAGTTTCACCTTGCTGCCTTTTGCAGTAGCAAATCATATCTGTTAACATTTTCCTGGATGGCAGTAAAGAGAGACTCAAAGTCCTTTACCAAAGACTGTGCCATGTACGCCGCATAAGTGGCCATTCATCATGGACATAGAACTGGCAGCAAAAGAATTTCTTAGTAGCACTATCAATTTTCTGATCCACAGCATTGGCATTGGAGCAATCCTCTGGGTTAATCACCGTCCTGCAATCAAAGATGCCAGGATGGAATCCACTCTAGTGTCGGGCAAAAATACCTCCTCCACCTCCATGAGAGCTTATACCTTTTGTAGGAATCTTGAAATACTGGATTGATCCGCCTCCTTCCAGTGGCTGAAGAGACAAAAGCGAAGGCTTGGCATACTGAGGGAAGAGACCCTCCTATGTGGCTGAGCCGCTGCTTCCATGAATCCCAGGTTACTTCTAACATGATCCAAAATCTGGACCAGATCCTGCCTGGAAATATACCTCCTATAAGTTGAGATATTAGGATCCTACGACTCTGAATTTGAAGTATGCTGCCTATCTCCCTTTACACTGGAGGATGCCAATTTTTTCTTTTCTCTTAGGCTTAGCAGCCAATGCTTCAGCGACTGCCACCTCAATCATGGACTGGACCTGAGCCTCGGTCAAATACGCAGGACTGGCAGGAGTTTGTTCTCCGGGCTGTTTATGTCCCTGAGCACCAGGCAGACTACCCTCCGAGTAGAAGGAAGAGGAAATCATCCTTATCTTTTGTGCACACCTCCTGCTCTCCATAGTAGTGAAAACACACACTCCACCATGGAAGAAAAACCACAAATGGCAGAAACTGAGGATCCTTAACTTCACCTGTTCTGCACAACATAATTCAGTAAAGAAAACCATGCCCTCCAAATCATGATATAACACTATAAGTACAGAAGTCTGCATCGTCATCTGCTTTCCATCATGCTAAGAACTGCAGCAGGCCAGCCACCACCGTAGTAAAAGCTGTGTCAGATAACCCTTATGTTACTAAAGTAATTAGCAAGCGTCTCCCAGCAGTAAGCAGCTCAGGAAACGCATTCTCTTACCTTCACAACTTCAAAATTCAGCATCTTTAACATACAGGCACCATGTCATTTGAGGTGCTCAGCCACCTCTGAAACGGCTGTGTGCACTTCAAAATGTCCCCGGGTCCAAACAAAAACAGAAGCATGCCGGAAATCCCTACGGAGGCTTCACTACCTGGAACCAAGCCTCCAGCCCCTCCCCTCAAGCAAGCCGCAGCCGGGGAGCCCGACCTCTCCTACTGCCTGTATTTGCAGCAAGCCTCTCCTCAAACAAACTCGGTGAGCTGTACCAAAAGTGTGCACAGTATTCCACTGGCTCTCGACATAAAGGTTAGCCAAATAACAACGCTGCAGCCACAACTGAGTTGCAACCTCCTGGGTGTCTGCAAGATACAACTAAAACAGGAGGTCACGAGCGGCTTTCTACTTTTTGGAAAGTAACTGGGTGTGCCTGTGAAGCGCGGTGTCCTCAATATTGAATTAATTAGGGGAGAAAACGTAGGAGGAGGGAATGGTGTTTATGAGGGATGTATGAGGTATGCACAAAAAGGCATATTTGACATGGTCCAAATATATACTCATTGTAGAAGTGCATTTAGGGCAACAGATTCTTGGAGCTCCTTTATTTTGGATCTTAATTTCAAGTGGGCAAATTTATGAAGGGATTGAGTCAGTGCCATATTGAAGCCTTTCAAAAAGGTGGAACTGCTTTATTCTGCTGTCCACTGATTTTCTTTTTCTAAAGGACTTGCCCTTCTTCTGCGTGTAGTACAGTGCTAATTCATAAAAGTGTCACTTCAATGGGTTGCTGCATAAAGAAATGTATCCAATATGCTTTCCTATGAAGCTGATACTGAGATACACGGCTGCTGTGCCTTGGCTGAATCAATGTCTGTCAAAATTGCAAATAAGATTAATATTCATAGGGTTATTCAAGATTTTTGTTTGCAGGAAGACAAGATTGACTTAAGTAAGCTAAATGCCCTCTCCCATTATTGTCGGTCAAGGACACTTGAGTATGGTTTTACATGCCAATATTAGACACACTTATGAAGTTTCAGCTTAATCAATTTGAATTAAATGGACATCAAGGACTATTGGACAGAGGCAGGTGCTCAGGACTGAATATATTGGCTATGTAACTAATGATGTGTCCGTGCTCCTAAATATGAAAAACTGATGTTTTTGCCACAATTTATTGTCGAATAAGGCATATATGTATGAAAATAAGCTACACAATTTTGCTTGCAGAGAAAAGAGTACAACATTTGCATTAGAGGTTGCAAATTTTTAAAAGAAGAAATATACATGGTAAAGCCTTTAGGGTTGAAATTTTTTCAAAGAGCTGTACATGGCAAATCCCATTGACCAACATTTGTAAAACTTCAGCTTTTTTGAAAGGAAAGTGTGATACTCCGAGCATATATTAGGTAGACTAATTTAAGCATCTGCAATTCTGTAAAGGAGGGCCCATTGAATGTATCGGTGTATGAATGTCCTTATTCAATGTTACCTGCATTTATTTGATATGAATGGTTTCATTTTGTGAAAATTGATGTATAATAAAAAAGCAATACCTTCACTCCACATAACAGTGCTTTATAAACTTGAGACAGTGCAATTATAGGGGCAGACAAAACTGAGTCAGTAAAACATTG
Source organism: Triturus cristatus (assembly GCF_964204655.1). Classification (NCBI taxonomy): domain Eukaryota; kingdom Metazoa; phylum Chordata; class Amphibia; order Caudata; family Salamandridae; genus Triturus; species Triturus cristatus. The sequence goes on from NC_140588.1 coordinate 432,062,282, forward strand.
AACTTTATGAAAAGTGACAAGTGGGTATCAGATAAGAGATTACGATTCATTTGTGAGTCTGTGATGTTTACTTTTTGATCAAATCTTCTGGGAATCTCCTTCGTGAGAAATGGTTTTCCATGGGAGGTTTATGTTTCAGGAGGGATAGCTGTACTAAAAAGCATTACTTTTATGCCAGAAAGGCTGCAGAATAGATCCCTGGACTGCGTGAAATGGACCCAGGCCGGGAAGGCGAAGCTGGACCAATGAGGGCCTGGGTAGAACGCCCTCCGGAGGCGGGAGCCCGCCCCTGGCCCACACTAACATGCCGGCTAGCACGGCGGGGCCAGGATTAGATTGGCCCCATTTAAACAAAGCAAGCTCCCTCTCCCCAATGAGGGGGCGAGGGAGGAAACGCGAGGGGGAGGATAAGAAGGGGCAATGGCCCAAAGGAGACACATTTCCCCCCCTCACAGGAAGAAAGAAAGGAATGCCACCTCCTCGCAGAGAAGAATGCCGGGGAAGCAGATGAAGAGAACGGCAGTGGCAAGTGCGAGATGTGGCATTTCGTGCCTTTTTTCGAAAGGCAGAATGCGGGACCAGAGCAGTAAACCCCACCTATGCTAAGATCGACGGTGCGGGTGGGGATCACCAAAGATGGAGGACCCACAGACGGACGGGTCCATTCCCCACCTAGAAAATGCACCCTCCTATTGCGAGAGGGAAGGAAAAGAATGTTCGACGGCAGGAAAAGAAAGGACCTGGCTGGAACTGGCGACAGATGCTGCCACCGACGTTGGAACCACAGTAGCGAAGCCTCCTCGAGAAACCAGTGCAGAAAAACCAAAGGTGGGCATCCTGTGGCTGGGTGCGCCGGTGGTGGTAGGAGGGACTATCGAGGCCGGCAGCAGCGGTCCAGGGCCGCAGAATCGGGAAGGTCTGCCGCAGGGAAATGGATGCAAAAGAATCCCCCCCGATGGCAAGAGAAGAAGGAAAGGGCCCTATCCGACGGGAACCGGTACCATTATCTAAAGAGAGACGGTTACACCAGCCCCCCCCTGCCGGCAGCCAGAACGGCTCATGATCCCCACGTCTGCAGGGATTAGTTGGGGTCATTGCCCTGGAAGCAGAATGGACGTCGCCACACCACGTTCAGGGGCAAGGGCCTAGGTGCGAAATTCAGAGTGGTCGGAGCGGGCGGCTGTGCCCCCGAGAAGCGGCATACAATAGGTGAGCAAAGAAATAATTGGCCCTTTGTGGGCAGAATAGGGACGGGTGTGGGAAAGCCTTGCGCAAAATGTGAGTGGGTTAGAACCGGCATAGACAAAGGGGTTTTACAAAGTCACCCCGTTGCAGAATGCCCCCTTTTGTAAGATCGAGGGCTAAGGAAGTGGGCATAATTGGCCCTTTGCGGGCATAGTAGGAGCGAGCGCGGGAAAGCCTCGTGCAAAAGGTGAGCGGGTTAGAACCGGCATAGACAAGGGGGAATTACGACGTCACCCCATTGCGGTGAGATTTAGGTAGAGGTGTACAAAATTGCCTGCTGTCTGCAATTTCGGAGACAAGAACTATGTAAGGTAACCAGTGTGTCTTTTACATGCTAGGGCAGACTTCCGGTAGAAACATCACATGGGATACCGGCAGGAGGCTGGTCCGAGCACAAAAAATGTCTCTCGATGACACAGTGGGAGAAAACGAAGTGATCGCCTGGTGCAAATTTGGCAAAAAGCTAATCTCACTCATTTTGGAAGTTTAATTTAAGGGTCGCCCTATGCCTAGTATCAAGGAGGCAGTTCATTCTGTTGCACCATTGAAGCCACACCCGTTACTGTGTTCAACTCCCCTCCTCCTGTCTCCCACTTCCAAATGTTTAGAGGGGGCTTGACAGAATACACTGGAGTGAGTGAGTTAGGTGAAACCTGAGATTTCTGCTAGAGCCTTCAAAAGAAGTCGGCGAAGAAAGCGACCTAAACCGAATTTTACTGCGGTTAGTGCAACTTGCAAATATTAGGAAAAAACTATGGCTCTGAGCACTGTATCTTTTTGTTGATTTGCTTCTCTTGGCGGGTGGATCATGGCAGGATTTGTTGGAGGTTTAACTTCTTGTGGTGTATTGTTTTCCTTTACTCTTTACTTATCAATTATGCACTTTTTGGGTTGACCACCGTTACGGGGAGGGACGCCAAATGTAGGACCGGGGGAAGCAGGTTCGAGTCCAGGCGCTGTTTAGCAAGCCGGTGACCCGGGGCACTTCAATTAATCCCCGTTGTGATAGAAACGAAGCACGCGTCTCGGTGTAAGGGTACTAGCGCTCATGGGAAGCGCTCCAGGGCATTTCAAGTCGAGTAAGCGCTTGATTTCCGAAAACTTCTGGGTAGCTGTAGTAAATTGTCATGGACCAGGATCTTCAACTATAGATACATTTGGTACATTCCAGCACACTGAAGATCGCAGGCCCCGGGCTTCAGGGAGGTTAATCAGTTAATCCCCTTAGGGATAGAAACTAAGCACGCGTCTCGGTATGAGGGAACTAGCGCTCAGGGGAAGCGCTCCAGGGCGTTTCAGGTCGAGTGAGCACTGATTTCCGAAAACTTCTGAGTAGCTGTAGTTAATTGTCAAGAACAGGGATCTTCAACTATAGATACATTTGGTACATTCCAGCACACTGAAGATCGCAGGCCCCGGGCTTAAGGGAGGTTAATTACCCAGGGAACAAGGTCAGTGCCAAGAGGTTTGGTCTGCTCCCATGCTCTGAGATTGATCGAGGGGGAGAATATGTGGCCTAACGGATAAAGCGTTGGACCCCTTAATCTGGGGAACCGGATCGGGTCCCGGCAGGGACGATCAACTTCTGGTGACTCTGGGCAGAGCACTTGTCACCCCGTGATTTAATGGATGTGCATATGTACATACATACATATATATGTACTGCAATGCGACTTGAAAGTGTTAATGTGCATATCCGACAACTGCGCGTGGAATCAGAGCGCCGAGTCGGAATCAACCTTCACTAAGTAGGAACCTTGAGAGAGTTATCACCTTCGAGACAACCCGCATCATACCGAAATTTACATATTTTTTACAAAAAATCCAATTTGGCCAGGTGGACGACGGTCATAGGGATTGAACCATTGTGGATTATAATTGCAAAAACTTGCACAAGATGGAGGAGCGTAAAGCCAAACGCGCTATCAAAGTAGCCACCTTTCTTCAACCCGCCGGGAACGACGATGCCCCAACTGATGGGGACCACACCACACGTAATGATGCCAATCCAACACTGAAACAACTGTTTGCATCAGTCGAAAAACAGTATAAGCGTGAAATCAGCAAAAGCTGGGAGGCACTTGCGCTCCAAAAGTATCTCGAAATCAATCGGATCCCACGCGGACTAAGGATTTTCACAATGCCCACTCACCCGGACACAAGAACTGATATGCTTGAAGAATGGGGGGCGAATAACACTGCATGTAGTCAAAATATGATGCGCATCCTCATAAAATATGCTGAAAAAGACCTGGAGGAAATACATACCCAAATCCAAGAACTGGAAGCCAAAATCGGTGTGACTAACAAAGAGGACACTAACAAATTAAGAAAAGAAATGGAAGAACGTCTAGAGAAGTATGAAGATGAAATAGAACAAAGAAAAAAGAGAAAGTTTGCTCGCGATGAGGCCGATTATAAATGTGGCAGGATTCTAACATTTGCAAAGAGATTTGATACAATGAAACTGAATCGTACTACACTTCTTTCAGAAGCTCCAAGCAATGTTGATACAGAATCAGACATTAGTGGTAGTGAAAGTGAAAGAGCCTCCAGTACTACTCAACTTACCAACACCACTTTTTTAGAAGAAATGCGCCTCGTCAACCTGGACCAGAACCTGTTCCGGACGCGGGGAAGAGGCAGGGGCAGAGGATGAGGCAGAGGGTATGGAAGAGGCAATTCAAAGTCTTCCGAAGCCTCAGGAAAACCCGGAGATCCAAACGGAAAAAGGTATGGTCTCAGAAATCGCACCAAGAAGAACTAGCTATCGACAATTTAATAGTGAACTTATCAGACCATAGACTAACGGAAACCGAACACAAAATCCTCAATAAAGGCCTGTCTTTCTGTCCTGAAAAACACTTCGATTACACTACCACCAAAATCGACATATACAAATATGTACGCAAACTGAAACTTGCAAAAATACACGCATCAAGAAAATCGAGCACTCCACATGTAGGGGCTGAGAGTACGGAATCGATCGAAGAACACCGTCTCACAATTGAGGAAATACCACACCTGTTGAGTCTATATGATTTAGCAAATGATACGGAAAATCAACAAACTACAGACCTAGAAACACTGAAACTACTTGAGATTGATACTCAACAACATGAACCTAGTGGTTTGAAACAAAAATCGAAATTTAGCCCACAGTTGTCACCAGGCAACAAAATTGACTCTTTCTCCGAAATAATTACGAGTGAAATTGACAAACTTAAGAAAACCAGGAACAATAAAATCAGGGAAAATGTATCAAAAAACGAAAGTCAAGCTATTCAAAATTTGGCAAACAACTCTAACATAATCATAAAACCGGCTGATAAAGGCGGCAACATCGTAATACTTAACACTGTGGATTACGTAGAAGAGGCTTATCGCCAATTAAATGACACTGAGAAATATGCCAAGCTAACTAATAACCCCATGTTTAAAATGCTCCAGGAGATCGAGAAGAACTTAAATGAATGGCATGAACAGAATTTACTCAACCTTGAGGAAAAGAAATTCTTATTCAAAGAAAACCCAACGATACCAACGATATATTTTCTGCCAAAGATACACAAAACATTGATCAAACCACCAGGTAGACCAATCGTATCCTCTTGCGACTCAATATATGAGAACATTTCCATGTATATCGATCGATATCTGGCACCCCTGGTAAGAAATCTGTCTTCATACATCCAAGACACTAGTGACTTCCTACGGATTTTGGCCAACACTTCATGGAACCCCAACTATCTAATGGTGACGATAGATGTAGTATCATTGTATACTTCCATAGAACATTCGATTGGCCTGAATGCCTGTGCCTATTTTTTACGCCAAAAAAGCATACATGAACTAGAACATTCAGCCATGCTATTGACCATGATTGAAATATGTCTAAAAAACAATATATTCCTGTTCAATCATCAACTGTATCACCAATTATGTGGCTGTGCCATGGGTATTTCCTTCTCGCCCAATTACGCTAACCTCACAATGGGATGGTGGGAGAAGGAAATAGCATGGGGACCACAGAACAATACAGCACTTGAGAAAATCATTTTATGGACAAGATACATTGACGATCTGTTTTTAATTTGGAACGGAGATAAAAAAGATTTCATGTCATATTTTAATAGTCTCAACAATAACAACATTGGTCTCTCCTTTACGTGCAATACCAGCCGCCATAGAATAGACTTCCTTGATATATCTGTTTACATTGAAAATGATCAAATTGAGACAACTTTATTCAGGAAGCAAACAGCCACTAATAGTATCCTACATGCGGATAGCTTTCATCCTAAAGCTCTACTCAGAAGCATTCCGTATGGTGAGTTTATCCGCATGAAAAGAAACTGTTCCAAAGAAGCTGATGCGAGGGATAAAATTTCTGAATGTACCAAGAGACTTCAAAAGCGTGGCTACAGGAAAAGAGACTTAGATCAATGTATGAAACGAGTTCAAACCAAGAGTAGAACAGACATTCTGGTCAAGAAACACTTAGAATCGGATCAATCAATCATCGAACATCAACCTGCCCCTCGGTTGATACTCACATACAGCAAGGAATCATATAAAATTCGACAAATCATCCAAAAGTATTGGTCGATTTTACAACAGGATCAAGACTTGCTACCGATTATCGGAAATCAACCATCAATTGCATATAAAAAGGTCCAATCCATTCGAGACCTTACTACCAAGAGTCACTTCCAAGGCATCAAACCCACACAATCCAACTGGCTCACGCAGCAACAAGTAGGGTTTAGAAAATGCAACAGTTGCAAAGCCTGCAAAATTGGGAAAAACATGAAGACACTCACTGACCCAGAAGGCAAAACTATTCACATCAAACATAAAATAACTTGCACCACCAAATTTGTCATCTATGCAATTCAATGCGACTGTGGGATCCTCTACATAGGTAGCACTATCTGTATGCTAAAAAAACGCATTTTGGAACATGTCAGAGCGGTCAAAAACAAAGATCTTTCCTATGCTACCGCAAAACACATGCTAGCGTGCCAGCAGGGTAATTGGATGAATATGTCATTCTTTGCAATTGATTCTATCGAAACCAATGAGAGATTGGGCGACCGTCAGAAAAAATTGAGACAACTTGAATCAAAATATATCATTCGACTTCGAACTAAACACCCGAGAGGGATGAACTTGGACGAGGAACTTTATGTACACCTCTAGTAGGACTGCACCACCAGGGTGTGTAGCTTACGTACCCATCTTTGCAAATTCCTTTCCCTATTTTTGTGCAAACATTTATTGATTTAGTAGATTTCTGCATAACTTTAAAAAATTTAAAGTATACTCGGGGAATCGTAACTGGCCACTAATGCCGGTTAATTGAGAAATTTGTGGTTAAAATGTTAAAATGTCGCCACTGTGTATGTTCTAGACTCAGGATACTATAGAACCGGAACACTAGGCTATACATATTGAAAATACCAATCCTTGAGTAGTACTACTTAGTTTACGTTGGGGAATCTACTCTTATTCAATCAATTGTTGTAATGATTGACAACTGTCCAAATGCTTTTTTGGTGCTTCGGGAAATTGAATTAATTGATTTTCTCTGTTACCTGGTGTTCACCATGAAACTTTATTTATGTTAAAAAAACTCACAAAATGTAAAAACTACAGCTCCCAGAAGTCCATGGGGTTTTTTTGTTGCACAGGAAATGCTTTAAATTGCAACAGGATATGGTGTCACCTACCGTGAACAAGGCCGACAGGGCTGAAACGCGTTGGTGTAACAGAAGGGTACTCTGTTAAAGAATAAAATATCTGCAAGGTTCCTGAGTGCGAGTGTCATTTGCTGTAAAAAAAAACATACATATATATATATATGTATGTGTGTATAAATAAATATATATATTGTGTCCCTCTGCAAAGCGCTCAGATACCCTTGAGTCGAGTTCACGCAGAATAGAACAAACAAAAGAAATACAGCGTTCCTCGAAGGGATAGGTAAAGGGGCAGGTCCAACTTTCAGGGACAAAGACACGTTTCAATACTCAAATAACAACGGGGCATATTATCAAGACACGGCGTTAAAATTATCGCCGCTTTAGCGGTAGAAAACTGCCTCTAAAGCAGCGATAATGGGCTTGATAATATGCCGCAGAGAATTCCAACAGAAGCCCATGTTGACACCAGAACATGGGCTTCTATGGGAATTCTCCAGGGCATATTATCAAGCCCATTATCGCCGCTATAGCGGCAGTTTTCTGCCGCTAAAGCGGCGATAATTTTAACGCTGATTCTTGATAATATGCCCCTAAATTGTGTAGCAAAGATGTAATTTTCAGGGATTTAATTTAATTGGAAAGGGGGTCCGGGGCTTCAGCTGCCGTTAACATCTACACGCACTCACGCTGCATCCTGGAACGAGCAATACAGTTGTAATATTCATGGATTTAATTTCATTGGAAAGGGGGTCCGGAGCTTTAGCTGCCGTTAACATCTACACGCACTCACGCTGCATCCTGGAACGAGAAATACATAAGATTTACCGAGATGAAGAGCAAATATACTGGCTGCATGATCTTCAGCTCAGGGCCGGTGCTAGGGCAGTGCACCCGCACCGAGCGCTGACCGGGCATGGGTGTGCAGGTTTCCTAGTTTATGTTGTGAATAAAAGCTCCCCATCCTCCTGCAAATTTCAGGAGACAATTAAATTATCAGGAACACTCCGGGGATTAGCTTCCTTGCTGCCTAGATTGGAGTTTTGTCTAGTAGGAGTCTTGATCCAGGGAAGTTTTGTAGTTATGGTAGGCAGCGCCGAGGGTTAATATGCCCGCAACAAAGAACATGTACCATTCAGATCACAAAGTGAACGTAAGGTCAACAGGTCAGGGGGTACCGTTTGTGTCAGAGATTCCTTTGTTTGGAGTTTACAGGAGCTATTAAATGTCCAAGAACCAATAAGAGTTTAAGGGATAAATTAGAGCATAGGAATTTTCCCCCCAGACTTTCATTATTCCAAGGTGGCAAAGTGGATCAATGGTGTGCAAATCAGTTCTTGTTATTAAAGAGAGCTTCAATCCATTGGGTTACATTTAAAGTCAGAGTTGTGCAGGTACAGGCCAAGTACCCTTCAACCCTACGGCTTACCGGTAAGGATGACACGCGAGTCCACCACCTGTCCCCTGTCTCAGGTAACATTCCTTATACACCGAGTTACACACCTACTATTAATAGTTAAAGGCTACAGAAGGTTAAAAGTCGGAATGCCCAGTTACGAGGCAATGGTATGCTGCATTTTTGTAGGTGGTTGGTTTGTGCGAAAGGCACCCATCAAAGTTGGTTTTACAGCCAGGCGTTTAAATTCATGCTGCAGCCGGTAACCTAAGTGAGCAAATCTCGCAGCCTATCTCTGAGGGAATGGCGGTAAACAACACACCGATTAAAATCACAATGTTGCAGTCCCAGTCATAGCTTCAAGATGCCTAAGGGCGCAGAAATATGTGGTCGAAATAGGGAAAGAGCGCACAATAATGCACTCACATATGGTGTGATGCTTCCTGTTCCATTTCGGAGACACTGTGGAGCTGCGTCCGAAAGCTAGTTTCAGGCCTCTAATTTAGCACGTTTCGTGTTTATCATTTGTCTTTTGACAGGAGGTATGGGTTCAAGGGCCAGGGCCAATATTTTAAAGTGAGCTTCTGGCGCAGTCAAATTTCAGGGACAAACAAAGCAGCAGCATGTTCAGCAAAGGCATAAACGTCAGGTACAGGCATAAAGTACACAAGCCCTTCAGAGTGGGGGACTAAGTAGTATATGTAATTCATAAGTACAGCACAGGGAGCGATGTCACAATTGATAATAAAACGGGGCCATTTCAAAGAAACTGAAAATAATTTCACACGGAAATGCGAAACAACTCTTTTAAAACGCTTGTGTTAAAGCACGTATGTTTTCCACATGACTGACCGGAAATGACTGACAGAAACCCCTTATTTGGGAGGACCAGTGAAAGGACATCTTATATTTTAACGGGTGCTGAGGGTAATTTTGACAACACCAATATACTGCACATTTGCTGTTCATTAAGGAACAGAAGGAGTAAAGGTGAAAGTTTCATTACCTCTCCTAAAAATAATAGGGATGAGGAAGTGGGATGGAGACTTAGAAACTTGGACAAACGATTGACCTTAACTACAGACAGTGCTCATCCCCTAAGCCTTAATAGGGCACTGCAACCGACAGCCAAAAGGATGGTGCAGCAGGGGAGGGAGGACTACACATCCCAAGGATAAAATACACACAAAAGCTTTGGCTCTGACCACGAAAAAGGAATGCGGGGCACCGGGCGGTAGGAATTTCACACCCTTGGGATAAGCAAATTGAGCTTAGACAGACAAGGCCCGCAGCGGGGCGCAAGGGCGCGAATTGGAGCAGGCGCGTGGCTAGAACAAAAGGAATTCCCTAATCTGTCCTTAGACCAACGCCGCAAACGGAGGAGCTGGGGTAGGAACCATGGGCTACTGCAGTACGTGGGAGGCCTAGAGCAGGGGGTTTCTCTCAAGGAAGAAGGCGAAGGGAGAGTGGGGGGAGCTCCCTCCGATCGAAAAACTGTAGGTAGCGTGGCGGAACAAGCACAAGGAAGCCAGTAGAAAGAGAAAAGTACTAGAAGATAGATAGAGGGCTCTCACAGTGTCCTTGGGATGCCTCACGGCAGGGGTACAGAGGGAGAAGATGGCAAGGACTCAGCCTCAGGAAAGGTAGAGTAGATGCCCAAGTAAGGTCCTTGGGATGCCTTGGACGGCAGGGACCCCTGGGAAAAGGGAAGACCCACAAAAGGGTTACAGGGCGAGCGGGACGGCACTTGCAGCCCGGGCAGGTCCAGACGGACACCCTCCAAATCGGTAGCAAGCTTAAGCCTAGACCCGCGAATCGGAAGCCCAGAAAAAAGGGGCCCCTCCCCTCCCAGGAAATAGAGGAGGCTGGGTCCATAATGCAAGAGAAAGAATTTCAAAGGACAATAGATGAAAAGATACAACATGTACAACATGGACATTAAATGACGCAATGACCATGAAAGTTTGAAACGGAAAAAATAAATAAAAAATTATGTAAGAAATTAAATATTGACGTGATAAATAAATTGCGACCTTTTCAGACACCAAAGAAAGTTGTCAGTGGTGATTGTAAGGTAAAAGCGCGCAGTGGTGGTAACAGTGAAGGAAGCGGGACGACTTGACGCCTGGAGGGGGTTTAGAAGAAGGCTTCAGGCTGGAGCGAAATTACCAAAATAAGAATGATCATTTAACTCTGTAGTAAGATATCATGCTGAAAGCTGTAAATAGCTGAGTGAATACTAAATTTCAGTGTTCAGATCTGGGAAGAACATCTCGTCTGGGTAGCGACTCATTGATTTCCCAACTCAAATTTGCCATCTACAATCCTGGTCAACATTGCAGATTACCGTATTAAAAACAGATACTTTCTAGAGCTTTACAAAGAAAACAATGTTCCACTAATCAGGTACCCTGCTGTCGAATCTTCTCTATGTCCGCAGCAGCAGCACTGCGTCAAAAGGAGTTTGTGAAGCTACTTTACTTATTTAAGGCCCAGGTTGTGCAGGCAGCAATAGCACAACATTCCAAACTCCGGGTCTTAGTAAAAGGCACATTTCACATGTTTACAAACTTAGACGAAGCACAAAAAATGCTGCAATCAATTTCTACCAACTTAGAGGAAAGGGTGAAGGGAAAAAAACCCAAAGATATGTCTTATCATGTTTAATGATGGGAGTTGGGGGTGGGTTGTTCACTCAGTGTGTTCAAACATGGCACTCAGTTGGGGCATCAATTCTGGTGCTCTACCTGGGAGGACTGAGGGGGGTATTGTGGGCTATTCCCCTCCTTTCAGCGGTGGGTGGCATGTTGAGGGACGGTATTGGTGGTGGGTATTAGAAAAGAGCAGAATCTTAGATAGGAAAGTAATGTTGCATACGTTTTTGTTTATCAGGCTTCTACGTATGAAAAGGTTTTTTGGAAATGGGGGTTGAAGTACAAATTATTTTGGTCAATATTAATAGGCTTTCCCCAAAAAAGTATGGGGCCTTACTTTGATGGCTTACTGCCTTATCACCTCAAATTTCGTTTTTTCAAGAAACCCATTTTAAGTCAAATTACCCAAAGTTGTTTATTCCTAAATACTACGCAAAGGCATATTTTCCTTCTGCATGGTTGGCAATAATGGGTGTTGCAATTTATTTTGAACGAGGATTACATCGGAACATTATACAGGTCCCGAGGGACCCCCATGGCAGTTGAATTTGGATCACTGTCAGGATAAGTGGCCATATATGTAATCTTGTGAATTACTATGCCCAAATATCAGATGATCCAAAACCTATAATTAAAATCAATGATTTGATTAGAGGAGGGGCAGGTCCAATAATAGTAGGGGGGTGTTTAATTTTATTCAGGATTTAGCTAGGGATACCACGAATAAAACAAAAAAACAGCTGAAGCAAATTACTGAAAAGGTATTAGATGTCATGATTCAAGATTATCGACTGATAGCTCCATGGCGCCGAGCCCATTCTGAAATGTTACAATATACTTATTATTCCCGACAATTTCATTCTGCTTCGCGTATAGATTATTTCCTCACTTCTCCTTCCCTTAGGTGTCCTGATTCTCAAATACGGACGAACTCTTTTTCTGCCCTTTCGCCACTAGTGTCAAGATAGAATTAGTTGCAAGGCGAGGGCAGAGATCCTGGTGGCAGATGGATTGTTGTCTTCTCTCCAACGGTGAATGGCTGATAAACATTAAAACATGGATCAAGGAGTTTTTTCACGTTAATAAGGGTACCGCAATGCTTTTTTCTGTTTAGGGCACCTTTAAGACATCTATCTGCGGGCAAATGATTGCCTTTGTGGCCGCTCAATCTAAAGTCCGTAAGGTTCATATTTCTGAACTTCAACTTGCGGTTGATACCACAGCTCAGATGAGGGCAAATTCATCGACCGAGTGAACGTCAGTGGATCTGCGGCTGTCTACCGCTAAACTAGCGCTAAGGGAATTCTTTGCTCTTGAAGAGATAAATAGCTCTCATACATAACAACAACAAGTCTATGAAGAAAGCCATATGGTGGACAGATTTTTGGCTTGGTCATCTAGGGTGAAGCAGGAAGCCGCTTTAATTACCGAATTGCTGGAACCCGGATCAGGGGTTTTGGCCTCTGAAAAGGAAGAGATTGCGGAAATCTTCCTTGCCCATTATAAGCAGCTATATGTGATCAAATATATTTTTTCGCAAATATCTATACATCAGTATTTCTTAGACATTAATCTACCCCAATTATCAAATATTCGCAGATGAACTAGTGGCTGATATCACAGCACTAGAAATTCGTCAACTTATAGCCTCAATGCCATCGGGAAAGGCCTGCGGCAATGACAGTCTTCCAGTAGAATTTTATAAAGTCTTGCAGTGAAAATGGTTGTGAGGCCCCCCAACATTTAAGGAATCAATTATTGTTAGCTTTGTTAAAAAAGGGGAAGAATCCGTGTGACGTTAACTCATATGGACTTTTCAGTCTATTCAATCTTGATTATAACATTTTTATGAAAGTCTGGGCTAACTGAATTACGCCTGTCGCTCAAAAGGTTATTCATAAAGATCAGACTGGCTTCTTGCCAGGAAGGCAAATGTCTTCCAATACAACCTTTTTAATACATGTGATGTGATTGATTTTTTAACACCAATCACATTTCCATATTTATTATGATGGTAGATGCTGAAAAAGCATTCAACCTTGTCAATTAGGAGACCCTTTTCTTTGTTCTTCAGAGGGTGGGATTTTCTAGCTTAATCATCTATATGCTATATAATATATATCAGGGCACACAGGCGCAGATTTATTTGAACTCCAGCATAGCCGGAACTATAGATATAAATCGGGAAACTTGTCAGGGTTGTCCTCTATGACCCATACTTTTTACTCTTTTTATCAAATTATTGGCAGTCAAGATAAGGGCAAATCGGGGAATTGAAGCACCAAAAAAAAAGGCATGCCCACGCTCAAATTGTTTGCAGACAGTGTCATTTTGTATCTCAGGCCTGAAGAACAAAAGATAAGAATATTATTGGCTGAGTTTGAACTGTTTCAATCTATTGGAGGATATAAAATTAACCATAATAAGACAGAAATACTGATGTTTAATACATGAGGGAATAATCTCCCTGGTAGTTTTCAACATCCTGCAGTTTTGTGTATACCGATTGGATATCTAGGGGTTTTTGTAACTAATTCAAACATTGAATTCTACAAACTGAACTATGAGGTAATGTTAAAAAAAAATAGAGATTTACTGGATAGATGGTCATTCTCCCTCTTAGTCTTATAGGCCGGTCGCCCTTATTAAAATGTCAATCTTGCCTTTATTCATTTTTTTATTTATGAATGTGCCGATAAAAATCAAAACGGCATATTTTAAAGAGCTTGATGTACTGTTTCGACAGTTTGTCTGGAATAAAATGGTTCCCAGAGTAAAATATCCAGTACTACAATTGGATAAAAGTAGGGGGGATTGGCATTGCCCCAGTTACGTATATATTATGAAGCCTCTCTTTTAGACTTTTTAGTCCAAATATCTGATTCTAAGCGATCTTTAGATAATTTCATTCTTGAAAAAATGGTAATGGAGGTGGGATCATAGCTCCAATTCTTCACAAAGACAGCCAAACTCCCTAAAAAACTAGGTATGAGATGTTGCAAGATCTCCGTACAAGACTCCAGTCATTTTAGTCCATTAACGCTTTGGCGGCTGGTTATGAATAATTGCAGTTGAAAGAATGCAAAGTTTTAGGTCTACATATCCAGTCTAGTCATTTAAGGTTTTGGAAGGTAATGGCTTCAAATGAGCTGGGCCATTTTTTGCTGTGAGGGAAATGTATCACCTGGCAAGAAAAAATACCTAGGTGCAGGGATCAAAGTGAGCTAGTTTTTTGGGGATTCATACAAATTGTCTACCTAGTGAAAAAATATTGTCTTATATCCCACACCGGCCCTTCATCAATAGCGGCTGCTCTTTTTTAAGCAAGGCCGAGTGGGGTGGGTAAATGTTATAGATTTCTGCTGAGTCAAGGGGAAAACCACATAATAAAGAATTTTTGGGTCAAAATTACTGCGACAACGCAATGCTCTTTTTCAGAGGTTGAGCGGCAGACTACCTCACAACTTGGCAGTAAAGCCTTAAGGGAAGATAATTTTAAGCGTATGTCTTTTTTTCATGATGGATGGCATATTACACTCCTAAATCCCTCCATAGGATCCACCCGGCATTGGAAGATAGATGTTTTCAATGCTAGCAATTAGGTGGAGGAGATTTGCTCCATACTTTCTTCACCTGTCCATTACTGGCACAATTTTGAGAAAAAATATTTGGTGCTCTTATTAAAAGCTTGCAGAGCCAAGTCGACCTGGGGGCTGCAGTGGCACTTTTTGACCTGTCAAAACAGAGCCAAATCTTTCCAAATTTAAAAGGCAAGGAAGCTTTTCTTTCAATTACCTCTTTAGTGGCATGATCCTTGATTCTGCAGAATTGAAAGACAAGATGAGTTCCCACATATTTAGAATGGCTTAGGAAAATGATCTGTACAAGGATATTTGAAGAGGCCTATGTAAAAAGGGTAGGCGCAATCAAAAGATTTGCGAGGGTTTAGAGATATATGGAACAACTTGAGAATGATTTGTGTCAAATAGAGCTGCTACAATAAAGTTTCTGTTTGACTGTCGATCATGGATGGTTTAGGTAATAAAGAGAATCACTTTATTGATCTTGGATGGCTGTATCTATAAAAGATATGACATTTTCCCTTTTTAAAGATTTCCCTATATTTTATTATTATCAAGGGTAGGGAGGGTTACAGCTGTTCAATGTCATCTTGCTTTTCTGTAATGTTTTAAAATGTCACTCAATGTACTGTTGCCACAAGGCAATTTATTATTTTTTTAAGGAAGCTCTATTTTTGTTATAACTGATCCCTGATGTCTATGGAATTATTTTATTATTTTATTGTGAAGACTATTTCTGTAGTATCAAAATATTATTAATATTAGTTTTCATTGCGTATGATGTAATGAATTAGTCTACAGTTTCTGCTCAATAAAAAAAAAGAGGGAAGTTTTACATTCTAGATATTTACTTTTTTATTGGGTCTTAAAGCCAGAATCTGAAAGTTTTAAATGTAGAGATCATACTTATGAGTATGAATGTTCTATAATTTATACAATATTACCACATTTGTAAATGACACCCTGAGTTCATATTCCTAGGAGAGCATTAGGAGAAGGGCAAATGCAATGTAATGAGGTGGACAACGTCTACAAACATTTGCACTGCCTATTCTGCATGTACTTGTAAACTTATCCCTAAACAAAAGAGATGTACCGCTTTAGGGGAAGTGCCTAAAACACATTTATTTTTCACATGGAACAATGCTTTTAGTGTGAAGAAAAAACATAACACGGCATCTATGAAATTTGACAAGTTTCCTAAACTTACATATGCAAATTGTCTTCAATACAAAGAATCCTTAAACATAGTTTTAGTGATGATGGACTGACATTGGATTCACGTACGCCTCAAATTTTTGTGAGTTGAAATGAATGCCGTAAATCTCTGCTATCTACAAATGTATAATTTCTTTAAGATGTGTGTTACAAGAGCTGAAGGAAGGTCTGTGCTTCTGGCCTGGAGCGAATGCTAAGACTGGACATAACTTCTGAATCAAAAGTACCTTCTTGATCATGGCAGACTCCTGTAACATTAGAAATGACTAGCATGTATTACTCTTCAAATAGAGAGCCTTGCAAATGGGTGGGATCTTTTACCTTACCTGTATTTTAAAGTGCTACACATAAAAAAACTATTAAGATAACTCAGAACTGTATTTGATACAAAAGGTCAATGTCTATATCAATAAGCTGCAGAGAGACAATCTCATGATAAACAAAATAACAAAGGCAGAGTTCTGTTATATGTTATTCCCCCCGACGGCCCTAAGTTTAAATATCATAAAGTGACCCATATGTAGTCTGAGAACCCTAATAAAGACATGAGTTTGTGCATAATAAATGGATATTTCCCACCCAACCTAGTTAGCTTAAATGTAGATTTATGTAGTGGGGCTGAAAGGGTATTTGAATTTTCAATAAAGCGTACATTCTTCGGCCCTCAACATGATATGGCCTGAGATCCCAATATGGGAACAGAGGTTACTGGCTGATTTGAGATTGCAAAGTTTGCATGAAAGCCCCCACATTGATAATTTTCCAAGTCACATTTCTCCAGGTAGAACCCGGCAAAATGTGACATGGGGAATGTGCCAGATACTTGGGTAAACAGAATGAATTGATGAGGTCAGACCATGTTCAAGGCAATTCCTCATTTTAATGACTAAAATTCGAAATAGGGAAATAATATTTGACATGAGAATTTTCCATGCACAGAGCATAGGTAATTCCCAGGTGCAGGATTTCAGACCATTTGTTGTGGGCAACTCATTTTGAGAGGCTTTAGTGGTGATCTCAAAGATGAGGTAAGTGACATAGTAATGTGTGATAGTGTTTCTGGTTCCATACAAAAGTGTCCAACAATGAGCTCCGCTTATATACTTTTGGCAAGACTGTGGCCAATGAGAAAACTATTTCCCAGAGGCATTATGGATACCCTATAGCAATTGGCAAACGGGGCTGATAGGGATTCTAAGATCAAAACTACATAACAGTATATCCATAGGTAGGGGTACTGGGATAACACAAATCTAGCTGGGATGCAATGCAGGACTGAGCAGTGGTTGAGAGCCCAGCAGTATAACTCAGTATTGGTTACAATGAAGCAGATAACAAGTCAGTTCCTAGTGTGTGGGTTGATAATGCTCTTTGAATAGATGTTTGTTGACTTTGGTTTGGAATTACATGTGGATCAGAACAGTTCTGTTGACTTTAGGGCTGTTGTTCCAGATCCTGGGTGTGCAACTGAAGAAGGTCTGCCTTTCTTCTTTGCCAACCTAGAAACACCCTAGCTCTTGGTGTGACGCTGTCCACCTAAGGTCAGGTATGTAAGCTTGTTAATACTGATGGTCTTGGATGCGATTAAACTGTCTTGGAGGAGAAGGAGGAGGAATCTGTGTGGTATCTTCAATGTTTAAGTAGTGTGATTGAATATATTCAAGCTTCTGACAAACTGTGTTTCCTCCATACAGGAGAAAAAGGACCAGAGCTTGCTCTATTGTTCTGAAGTTGGCCTCTGGAAGGAAAGTAGGGGTGTGCAAAATTTGTGTAATTATGTGAAATGTGAAAAATGTACAGAAATGACACTTTACCTGTGAAATGCAAATCTGTCGTTTAGCTCTAAATTTTAGCATGACATGCATCCTTGCATCAATTTTAGATACCCGGATGCATTTTGCCTTAAAAATATTTAAAAGCTAATCCATTGTGAACAATAGCCTGTGGTCTGATATTCCTATGCATTTGGGGTACATTTTTACTGCAAACGACATGTAATTATGCAAGGAGTGCAATGGCATAATTTCAGGAACTTTATGTATCAAGTTAGGGGTGGGTGATAAATTCCGCTCCTCTGGCGGAGTTCGCAGAGTTTTGCCCACTCCGCGATATGCGAGTATTGCAAAGTTTTGGCAAAACTCTGCCAAGCACCACTTGGTAGAATTTGTCCTTACACACAACTCTTCTACATAAAATTGTTCGACCCCTAGCGTGATTTTCAGGTGCTAGAACAACCGACCGACGAGATGTTCTTAACGTGGATGGTCATGGCAGGTCGTGACCCTTTATGCTGAGAAAACCTATGCTCAAGTGGAAAACCTACTCTAGCGGCAGAAGGAAATAGCGCCCTCTGGTGTGACGCATGGTGCCAATTACACCATTTTATAGCACGGAACAAGCTAAAAATCAGCACGATGCGCTAAATTCCGCTTGCTTGTGGAACTCTGTACAATCTCACAGAGTTTTTATTTAACTCTGCGGAATTCCGCGGAGTGATATTCCACCAGCTCCTCCCACCCCTCAGTGTGACAGGTGTGCACAGATGGGGGTCCTGAACTCATTCTGCCACTGGAGCCAAGCTATACCCATCTGATGAGCCAATAACAATGGTAAAACCGGCACTGGGTTGCTTGTGTTCCGGTTCCAGGACGGCCTGGTACATGTGTTACTTTGTAAGTACGCATATTAATTTATAAAGACTGTTATCATACTCTCAATATATATAGAGCGTATAGAGCATAGTGCAACTAGTAATACATGTAATAAAGGCATTAAAGTCTCATTATCTAAGTTGCACAAGTGACTCCCCTTGAATGAAATATCAGGAAATCAGGCAGTCTAGTATTCCCAATTGAAGTAGGAATAGCTGAAAGAAAGTGATCCAGTTGAAAGGTCCTGATGTAAGTTACCCCAGAGCTGTTAAAACACTGTAATGATAATTTTAATTCAATTTTAAAATCTTTATTCGGACTGATGAGGCCATAAAAGTGCATTAAAAATAGAATACAAATTCAATTAATCACAGCACTTAAGAGTTAAAACTATTAAGCAGTCGATTAAAATGGTTTAAAAGAAAAATGCTATTGAAAACTCCATGATACAATTGATGACAGGTTCAAAACGTTGGACGACGATGCATTTCATATTCAGGAATTAGAGGTGCCAAAACACTCATATCATATCCAGTCGGGGCCAGCAAAAAGGAAACAGAAACTTCGAAAAAGGGACCGCTATGTACTCCCCTCTGTCGAGGTAATTGAAAGATGCACCTCTACTTTATACCAACTGTTAAAAGTTGGTGCAGCGCATATATCTTCCTGAATGTAAACTACAACAAACAGTTAATCTCCTCTAAAGCATAACAGCTCGTGGTTGGTCATTTTAAAACGTACAACATGCTTCTAACAAGTAAATATGCTGTAGAAGTGTAAAACAGTGCAATGGCCTTTAGGGCAATTATCCCATCATAACACTGTAATGATATTTTAAAATCAATCCATATTTTAACCATCCCAGGACACGTATATCATCTTCAAAGTCAGTCTCCTATATAATTTAGCTACTCCAGCCTTAAACCAACTATTTAAGGTATGCAGCTTCTCTTCAGATGAACGATTATAATAGTTTATGTCTGTATAGGTCTACATTTCTACCGTCCACAGAGCAGACAATATCCTGTCTAACAACCCATGCCTCGAGTTGCCCAAAAATCTTTCACAGTATGATTGTAGCGTTTTCATCTTTTTTTACATGATAATATCCAGCTGTAACGGGAGTAAAAATCGTGACATTGGAGAACACTCATATTTTTTGGGAAAAACAGGTACTTTCGATCAAGTAAGCACTTCTACAGCTATTTACAAATACTCGACAAACAGCAGAGTATCATCGATACAATTTCAGCAAATGATCGATAGAACCTCCGCCACATCTCTTGTTATTTCTGTAGAGGCCCGTGAAACTTTTCTCGCATGTGTTTTGCACTCCTGGTATGAGGACCCCAAGTTAGGGATGAATGAAAATTGTTTACCAAATACTTGCAAGACGATACATTTTCCACTTTGATTTGCTTTATCAAATGAGATAATGTTGTTTTTGATGTTCATAGACAGCTTACTTGCTTGATTTGCTGTGAATGACTCCAACAAACGCTGGAGGTCTACACCTGTCTGATCAATTAAGATCAAGTTATCTGCATATGCCAACATGAGACATAGATGGGTCCGAGGCGTGAAGGAAAGCATTTAGATTTAGCAAGGTGCTCCACTAGGCCAGACACATATAGATTGAAAAGGCAAGGGGCAAGTAGCCCCCCTGCTTCAATCCATTTGATGTATTGATCTTGTTAGTGAGACTGCCTTTTGTGTTTGTGTCTGAACCCTTATCCGGGTGTACTAATTTAATCAGGGAAGCAAGTCTTGATCATTCCCAGTGTCTGTGGGTTTTTCCTATATGACTTATCTGTCAGACCTTTCAGGGGCTGCACTGTCGTCTACAAAACAACAGTGTAACCTACAATTTGGGGATCTAGCAACAGATGCGAGGCGATGTAATGCTACAACATTACCAACCACATATGCCCCCTCTGAAAGCCAGCTTAAAGGAATTAAACCCTTTTCGTCCAGCAACTCCTCATGATGCACGAATTACACTTGTTCTCAGCCAAAGAGAAGGCACCCTGTGCTATGATGGCATAGAAAGAGGATGCAGTCCATGGCCAAGCTTGAGTATTATTGCAGCTGAGATACCAGGGAGCTGTGCTGAGAACATAAGTTCAGATGTTTTGGATAAGAATAGTTCAGGTGCCAGTTAGGGCTGAAAAAACACATAGGTGAGGTGTTGAAAAGGGCCAGAATAAACACGCTGAAATGTCATAGAGTGGACAAAAGGTTTTGGAAGAACATGTTGACAGTTTAACTCATATGAATAAAAGGCCACCTTTGAAGGTTAGCCAATATACAGCAATAAGGGGCATATGTATCAAGCGATTTTGTATTCGCAAACGCTGCGATTCGCAAAATACAAAAACGCAAAATGCAATGTATGAGCCATTTTCGCATCGCATTATTAAGGAATCGCTAATTTAGCGATTCCTTAATTTTGCGTAAGCATTTAAGGAATCGCAAATTGCGATTCCTTAAATGCTATGTAACACGCACCCAAGTTGTGCGAATTCTCCTTAAGAAATCGCAAATTACCACCAACTTCAAGTTGGTGGTAATTTGCGATTTCTTTGAAAAATGCAATGTTTTGGCATTTTTCAAAGTGCCATGTGGCGCACATACATGCCCTTAGGGCAGGTATGTGCGCCATATGCGCACACATGTTCATTTCAGAGGTGCATCAGGGTGTCATCATGACACCCGTGCACCTTTGAAATTATTCTCAATTTGCGATTAGCAAATTGCAATTCGCAATTTGAGAATTACTTCCCATTCATTCCTATGGGCCTCCTGGCCCATAGGAATGAATGGGAAGGTATTCCTTAATTGCGATTTCGCAATTTGCTAATCGCAATTAAGGAATATTAAGAATTCGCAAAATATGTGCGAATTTTTAAATACATCCCGTTTTGCAATTCTCAAATAGCGATTCTCAAAAAATCGCTATTTGAGAATCGCAAATACGGTTTTTGATACATATGCCCCTAAGTTCCTAAGCAAATTAGTCTGAATGAGTGACTAAGCATCTGAAATTCAAGTTAAACCAGGTAGATGTGCTTTCAGTCATGAATGTTTGGCAATGGATTCATGAGAATAAAAGGAAATGCAGATTGTGTGGGATGCACTATCAGATCCTGGAATATAAAACCTGTATACACTAAACGCTGCCCCTTACTAGAATCAAGTTTTGTTTGGAAATGACTCATTTTCTAAAGGTGATGAGCTCCCAAAAAATGGTCATGCCTATGATACTAATGCCATATTGGAACACAGGTCTCTGGAAATCTCTGCGCAGTCTTAAAGCAGTAAGTAGAGAGGGGAAAAAGGAGAACAGAAGTCACCAGGGGAGCATTAGAATATGATGCAACAGGACATGACACCAATACTGGAGTGCCAAAGCAGTAGGTCTACCAGCTAATATGACTTGTTCCCCCAGGGTCTCTGCACGCAACCACCTGCTCTGTCATCCTGAATACCCACTCCTAGCTGCTAATTGCAGTGTGGCCTGGAGCATAGCCAAGCTGAGCGGCCGGTGCAAAGAAGCAGGTTGGAAGTGTTGGCAAGAGGTTCCATGAATTCAGCTCAGGCTTGGGCTCAGATATAGACTTTGCTTCTTCTCAGAGGATCCAACTTCAGTGGTTCATTTCAAGTGGCACTGCCTGCATTGCCCAGCCCAGGTGCCATTTTCTCCTTTTAGCACTGTACATAGCCACTCACTTGCCTTCCATCTTCCTTACCTACCCCGTCTTGCCACCCATCAATCGACAGATGAAATATGAAAGAGAGACTGCAGTAAGTACGGCAGCGTGGTGGGCTAGGTAGCCACTGGCATGCAACAGGTCTGGTTGAGTCACACTGCAAATTGAACCCAGCCTCATATGGCTTCTAACCAAATTCTACCAAATTCATCCCTCCTTGTATCAGTGAACACTTGTGGCTGTGGAGGCAGCTGGGGTGCTAGAGCTCACCCGGAGTCATCCTGACCTCCTTATTTCTTGACACCCGACCGGCCTTTCCTCTCCTGGTCTTGTGGTCAGGGGCACAAAGGATGCAGGTGACCTTAGTGTGGTTTATTAGTCTGAGGAGTTCGGGTCTATCCCTTTGTTGGGGGATCAGCATGATTGTACAAAGATCACTGTGAACTGTCTGTATAATAACTCTTCTGGAAAGGAAAGGAAGGAGGTTTAACAGTTTCCTGAGCACTCCGAGTATGCCATACTAACCCCCTTTTTTTGGAATTCCATGACCAGATTTCTGTCTAGCCAAACACCCAAGCTCTTTTATGGGTTTTTGGGGCTGGGTGTGTTTCCCAGACAGTGTGACCTGCGACTGATTGTTAAGGTTGTTGCCCAAACCATGATGTTGGTCTTGTCCCCGTAACGTTTAAGGCAACAACTGCCCATCCAATTGGCCACCTTATAATCAGGGCGCACGCTGATGGGAATCAGAACAGTGTTCTGGAGAGAGGAACGGTGCTATTTGGGTGTGGACCGCATAGAAGACTTTTGACAGCCCAATGGCTCATAGAATTTCAGCATGAGGACCCATATAGAGTTTCAAGAGGGTAGGACCCTAAGGTGCTCGGCATTTCAAGGGGAATGTATTTGAGTAGCAAGTTTGATCCAGCATTTGAAAGGTCCTACCCTTAAGGGAAGACCTTAGCCTTTTTAATGGCCATGTTTGCGATTCTCTGCATGAGCACTATTTGGTCTACAGTGTCAAATGTGGCACTGAGATACAGAAGGATGACTGCTGTAGAGTTTCTCTGCTCTAGGAGCCACCTGAGGTATTCTACTACTGCTAGTAGTGCCGGTTTTGTACTGTGCTGTGGACTGAATGCCAATGGGATGGAGAATTTTGTTGTATTCCAGGAAGAGGAAGAGTTGTTTGTTCACATACTTCTCCAGAAGCTGGGACACTCCTGGCAATAGAGAGATGGGCCTATAGTTTCCTAAACATAAAGGGTGACGACTGGGCTTTTTTAACAGAGGCTTCACTACTGCGTGTTTCCAAGAAGAGGAAACTAGATGGTTAGTTAATGACAAATTCAGTAGTTCCTGCAGGACTGTGAGAGTGTACTGTGACTCTTGCTCCAAAATGTGATGGGGGGCAGGTCGAGGGGTGAACATGACTTGCCTATCATCCTCAGATAGATGGTCAGACAGAAAAAATCAAGAAATAAGAATGTATTCAAGGTGTTACATTCAAGATTATTCATCTTGGGGAAATCATTTATGGCTTGCAGATTTCTGCTATAATACAATTGTTTATTTATCTACTGGCTTCACTCCATTCTTTAGTCTTCAAGATCTCCATCCATAATCCATCAAAGACATTAGAAAACAATATTCCATAAACCCACTTATTGAAGAAAATAAACAAACACTAGACAAAATACACACCAACAGAAAAGCTAACTAGAGCCCAGATAGTTTGTAAGAAACAATCAGACAGACAAAGAAGAGAGGCTCTGAAATCTCATGTGGGTGGTTGGAGTCTGGGTAGACACTGAGTATATCAGACTTCATAGAAACAGGAAATTTGAACCTAGATTTATCAGTGCATTTTCAATATGCAAAATCATCAATCCAGTTGCTATGGAGTTACCATTTCTAGGTACCATGAACGTCTATCAAGTATTTCATGTATCCTAAATGAAACCTGTAAAGAAGGGCACTCTCGTTGGTTAACCTCCTTCACTTATCATTCAAGACTCCAAAGTAGAATATGAGGTGCAGTCTATTTTGGATTCTCATTACACAAAAAGTAATCTGCAGTATTTAATTCATTGGAAAGGTTCTGAGGTTGAGGAAAGATTGTGGGAACCAATTGAAAATATTCATACACCTCAGCTAATAAATGGATTTCAGACAATGCACCCTGAAAACCAAGACCAAAGAATGCCCACCAACATGGGGGTACTGTTATGATCGCAGATAAGATTAAAGAGGAATACAGAAATGGGGTTACAGGCTGTAATAAAAGGATATGGAAACGTATTGCAAAATTCCTTAACCTCTTCCCTTTGCAGTAATTGGTTTGCAGTGATGCCTTATCAAAGATGCAAAAAGAAAAATGCAAACAGTTCAGTTGACTGGGGGCGAGTGTTTGATTTGCTCAAACGCTCCATCCATCATCCCCTTTGGTATCACTTTGTTCGCCCTAAGTTGGCAGGGTATGCCCAGACGTGGGTCCGTTGCTCACTTTTCCACTGGATTCAAGATAGCCTGGCTGATGAGGGTTATGAACCCGAAACCGGTCCCAGGATGCTTGTTTACGGTCCAGGGAAGACATGGATTGGCAGTTCGGGCTGGACTGTTCCCATGAGGCACAGGGTCAGACTGATTTGCATATGGCCATGTCTGAACTGGGGTGGTGGAGTGAGCTAAAGAATGATAATGGATTAAACCCAGATAGTAGACTGGGGGTGAGTGTTTGATTTGTTCAAACGCTCCATCCATCATCCCCTTTGGTATTTCCTTATCAAAGATGGCATTCACTGTGGATAAGGGTAACACAAACAGAAAGTGAAACTAAAAGAAACTATCAGGCGATTTGGAAATTTCTTCTCATGAGATTTAGTAGTAGCAACTTATTGACTCTTCATAATAAAAGGAGAAAGCAAAGTGAATGTAATTGATTCCCAAACTTGTCACTGGAATTGTGGAAACATTGGAGTTTATGGAGCCACGCTTTCTTCTTTATGTTGCCTATGATTTCTGTTGTGATGTGGACCTGTGTATGGCTGTTCCATGCTTACTCTGCGCAGACTCACTTTCTATAAGTGAAGGAAAGGCCATTGTTTTCCTGTTACCACCTACTTTTCTTATGCTACCTAGTGGAGGCCATCTTTGGGTGGCTTCATTAATTAAAAGGAAACCACACTCATCTACTTCAACTTGCTATTGTAATTTGCATTATGAGGATATGTGCCCTCGTTCCAGAGACCTTCATTTGGAGAGGTGCTTCTCTCCTTGGCAGTCAGTGCTCTTGTGGATTTTGAAGCAAGCAGGAGGCAAAGAAGAGACTCTAGGGCCAAATTCTATGATGTAGTAAGAGCGCATTTGGGGGCATATTATCGAGGACGGCGTTAAAAGTATTGCCACTTTAGCGGCAGGAAACTGCCGCTAAAGCGCGATAATGGGCTTGATAATATGCCGAGAAGCCGAAGAGAGAGGCTTCTAACAATGTCTGTTTCTCTTGCCACTATTACTGGTCATGGGAGTGTGATAGGAATGTGTGCTTTTACCCATGACTGTCTTTTCCTAAACCTTAATAATCTCATGCAAGGATTTGCTTGTGACTCTATTCACCTGATGGAAAGAACTTTGCAGGACTGGAAAGCGCTTTATATGAAGTCAAAGACTGTCTTTTTTCATTTTTGTGAACATTACTGGGTTGTGAGTGGTGTTAATTCACCTCCAATGATACCTTTGACATTTCATTTGTGTGTTTTTAGAGAGTGTTAGAAGTAGGGTGAGTTCTGTACCATATATTTTTATTAGTCTCTCTATATAGAGGATGTCAGCATAAAAGAAATCACTGTGATATTTTCTGTTTATAGATACACTTACATGTTATGAAAAATTTAGCTGAGAAAGACGTGTGTGTCAGCCAGTTATTCGTTTGCTTTAAACAAAGTGATATTAGAATCTAGCTTGGGATAGTAGTCAAAAGAAAACTAATAATCTGCATTTTCTAATGCAGGAAAGAAAACGGAAATTGTACTTTCTTTAATTTGTCTGATGTGAAGAAAGCCTCGCATTAGCAATTTTTTCTCTTATACCATTTCCCTTTCCTCTTAGGTATTCAAGATTCACAATCATTTTGTGAGGGTCATGGCATGCCTTCTGTGAGAGTTGGAGCAAGCCTAAGTGTATTCATTGTACTTCCACAGAGCAAAAACTTCTAAGTCCCCTGAGGTCGTGACAGAAATTCCTCACACTCACTTTTAATTCATGTTGTTAGTTGATTTTATTTCACTTTATGGCAATGCTGCTTTTTTCCAGTCGGATATGTATTTTCATATTTTTGGGTGAAGGTCTCCTAATATGGAGCTTAATAAAATCAGAATTCAAAGTTTCACAATAAGCAAAGCTTATTACAAGGTAGATCACTGTCTTATGGTTAAGATTTGTACTGCCCATACACAAAATTCACATAAAACCAACACAATGTATTCAGCTATATATCTATCTCATCAATAAACAACCAGTAAAATATATTTAACTTTCTGAGATTGAAAGTATGATGATGAGTCAGGAGAAAAGAGTGGCAAAGCTGAATATTAGCTAGTTCAATGCATGTGTATGTTACTGAAGTCTGAGCAAGAAGCAAATGAAGGATAAGCTTTCTGTTGAGATCTTTGCTGGGAGATTGAGAATGCCTATTTTTCCTAGGCCTCTAGCACATATGATGGACTCAAGCACTACCTTGAATGCAACTGGTTGGATATAATATTGACTGCTGTCTGTGTGAAGAATGTGTAATGGCCTCAGTTTATGCTCACATTTCTGTTCAAAGGTGAAAAAAGGAGCATTAATGATAAAAATAGTGAACAGCCGGAAGGACGGTCCCACACTGCATCTTGTATGCAACTTTCAGTTGGAAAACCCAGTAATGCCCAAGGTGACCAGGATGATAGTGACAGTATACTTTATTTTCCCATGACCAATTCAGTGAATTAATAGACAGAGCTAAATTTTCATCAGCATGACTAATGTTCCCACAGCCCAACTAGACTAGCTCATGACCAATTCTATGTGGTCCTCTTTCGCTGCTGGCGACCTCCAGGAGCCGAAGATGGGTACTACATATTAATATTGGCAGGTTGGTACATGTTCTGTACAGCACACAAACATAGTTAATTAATGGGTACTACTTTAACCATTATGATGAACATTTCCTAGCAAAATGAAATTGCCTGTGGCAAAAGATGACTAAAGGGTTCAAAGAGTCAAGCACTCACTCTTGCCATTTCCTTGCATCTTCATGTTACATGACCAAATCCAGATAATATCAATTCTGGCTTTCTATCTGAGGTAGGCAAATGGAGTACCATTAAAATATGTAATAGAACCGCCTGTTATTTACCACACCCAGACAAAGCAAGTCATTATCATAATTAAAGCATGCCTTATATGATCTTTTTACTATATATCTAATTCAATCTGCTGAAGTCTACTATTTAACAGATGCAAGCTGACTGTGTGATTGGTAAAGGGTATGCCTGATGTTGATCTGGCTCATGGGCACAAGACACATTCCATTAGGTCCAAAAGTAAACATTTATATAACACATTAATGAGATGAGTACATGGGGTCCACTGCCTATGAGTTTGTTTATTTCAGACGAAGCATATGGAAGTCTCGCTAAAAGAAAACCATGGTTAGGGGGCATTTTCTTTTTTTGTGGACTTCGGTACCATTTTTGAGGTGGCGTTTGTTATGTGTAGATGTCAGGGAAGACATTTAAGAACCTTCTCTAAAAGAAAGGTAAATTAAAGTGTAAGATGTGACTTTAAGAATAGTAAATCTTTATGTACTTACCTTAACAATAAAGTCGTAGTCTATGATCTGCAATTAATATTCTTGCAGGTCGATGTTTTTGAGTTTGGTAATCTGAAATACAAAGACTAATTCTAAGGTAGTTATGAGCAAAATTGAAAATATTCTTGTGAGAAAGTGGATTATTGGTTGGGTTGGATGTTAGTTCACCACAAATAATAATGCCACTATTCTTGTTAGTTCCAGTAAAGGTGCAAGTATTTTAAACCTGAGCTCCATCCCGGTGGCTAATGACATTGCAGACAGGTTCAATTTAAGAAAATGGGGTAAGCATTTAGAATTACCAAAACTGGTAAAAAGTCAGAAACACAACACAACAAATATCCTACTCCAATTTATAAATAATAGAGAATAATCTAATGAACCAAATGCCACCAAAATGACAAAAATCCAATCAGGGGAACCAGAAAGCAGAATTTTTAAAGTTTTCAATGAAAATAGCACCAAAAAACATTAAATGTCAATCATACTCATCATGGTTGAGCTTGCTCGGTATGTAGGTGCCATTTTAAGGCCAACTGCGATGCAGTTCAAGTTGGATATAGAAAAAAGGTTTGACCTGGTCATAAGTTTTACCTTCTGACTTATGGCCTGATTCCGGGTTTGGAGGTGTGACTACCCAACCACCATTGCAGTGGCTGAGAATATGTCTTCGAGCCAGCGGCATCACGACCACCGCATTACGAGTAAACTGCATCACTGCCAGCGCAATGCTTTGTCTCATAGAGAGCCTGTAGCACATGCCACCACCAGGGCACTGCCTCTTGCACGTCGGTGCACTGTGTACCATGCACCGTGTTGTGCATGGCAGACAGTGCACACATGACAGTGCAAGAAGAGGGGGGCACAACATGTGCCCTATGCACACCTCCATAGGCTACAATGCCCTGGGGCCATGTTAGGGGCCCCTTCCCTGCCTTTCCGCCAACATTTTCATGGCGGGTCCTGGCCATGAATAGGTTGGCAGAAATACAGGTCGTGATCACAATGGCGGTGCCAGCATTAGCACCACCTCCATAGCCTGCCACTTTCCCGACTGACGCCGCTGTGGGATCCAGGATCCTGGCAGTTGTGGCAGACTTGTGGCAGGCCGACTGCCCTTCTTGTAATCGGGCAGTCAGACTGACAAGGAGGTGGTGCTAGAACCCCCACGGCGGTATGGCCCTACTCATAATAAGGCCTTTATTATCCGAAAAGAAATTTAAAAATTCCTCAGCGGTACAAGGCAACAGCCTGTGGCTAAGAAGGGTTCATCCGGAGGTCTTTGGAGCCAAAAGGTTACTAAGTATGAGGTTTCTCAGCCTGTTAGGAGGAAGACACATTGACACAGTCAAGGGTCGTAGGACTTCAGGACTTCGTTCAAGCAGGAGCTTCAAGCAGGGTCCAGGGCAGGTCCAGCTGGAACTGGTCAGCTGGGTTCTTGAGGAAAAGGGATTCTAGCAGCTTGCTATGTTCTTGTCGCTTAGTCAGAGGACAGTCAACTGATCCTTGGAATCTACTTCTTTGTCCTGATTACAAGTGGGTGCAGACTCGGTCTTCCAGGTCTATTCACAGGTCTCAACAGCAGGCATAGACCTTCTTCTATCTTTCACAGGTCCAGAAGTGTGCTGAAGAAAGTGCCCAGGGATGCCACATTTGTGCTTAGCACTACCCTGTGGGTCAGGGTGACTCCTAGCCTCTCCCAATCAAGAGAAAGTTCCCAGCGGTAACCCTACCCACTTTTGCTGCAGTTCCTCTGTGCACTAATGCAAGCAAATCCACAGTTCTGCTCTCTAACTACAAACAAGATGGCAAAACCCTTCTAACACAGGGCATAGCTCCTGCGCCCACCACAGACTTGTGTGCATGGAAATAAGCAACCTCTCCAATGTGGTCACTCTAAACCACTCTTTGGGGTAGCTCCTCTCCCTTTGGGATTGGTGCCTGCCTGACTAGATGGACAAAAGAGGGCCCTACCCAGGTGTCAGCTAACATTTGCTTGTGACAGGATAGGACTATGTGAAGTTACTGATGGTCATCCTGCTAGAGGAACAGAAGATCTTACCACTTCCAAGGTCTTTGTCCAAGTGGGAGCAAATTCACACCTCATTAAGGGAGCTTTTCGGCTGCCTGGTGACGGTTGGGAGCTCAAGCAAACAGGCTGTTCGAAGATTTCAACAGGGAAAAGGAAACTTTGTAAAAGAACCTTATCCAAAATATTTATGAAAAACCGAGCTTTGCTAGTGATTTGATGTGTAATGAGAATTGTAAAAAGTCCAAAATATATTTAGTAGCTGTTTTCTAGTCAGAGATGATAATATTATTCAATATAATATTGTATACCAATGCTTTCCTATGGAAAAGCTAACCCTGCTGCAGTGGAAAAAAGCTATTGGAGCCTTTTCACTATAAGGGCATGTTTAACGTTTACGTTTTACCTGACCTACTTTTAAATTCCCTGCAGGTAATTATTGCATTCTCTCAGAAGTGGGTGGCACAATGGTTGCTGCAGTCCAATAGTGATATTTAACTTGCAGGCCCTGGCTACACTATATACAATATACTATGGACAAAAGGTAGGCTAAATAAGCTATTTAGGACTATAACCAATTCCAATAAGTTTTAGGGGTCAGAGCTCATGCACTGGGTCCTGGTTAGAAGAGCCCCACTGTAGAGTCAAAAAACTAGCCGCATTAGTGTAAAATATATGTAGGTGATCATGCAAATATAAGCATTTTCCTACAATTTTCTTCCAAAGAGTCAACTTATTTAACATGTTCAGCTGGTGAGGTGTCCATGGGTTCAAGAGGTAGTCTGAAAAGGGTGTTATAGTACTTATGGAATCAGAGAAAGAAGCAAAGTGTTTGCATAGCGCAAAGAGCTAACATCAAATATTTATTGATGAGATAAGGGATCATTTGCAGTACGCTGTTAGTCACTGAGGTGTTCTATTAGCATTTAGAGGAACAAGTTCATTAATGAAGTAATGGAACTCCCAGGGGACCTGCAATATTCTTGTAACGTATGATTGAGGGCATTTTATTCTTTCTGATACATGGTTGCACCATTATCCTGCAGTCAAAAACGTATATACTTTGCCTATGTAAAATAAACACCGAATCTGTAGTGTGAAACTATACATACCAATTTACCTCTAGTAATTGAATTTAAACAGACTGAGGGTAGGGGCTATCGAGAGCCCCACCTGACAAATGTAGTATTTTTAAGTGAAGCGTACTAGTGCAAAGAACCAAGGAGCACTTCCCTATATACTCCTCAACAAGGAATGAATTCCTAAAAAACTCTTTCTTCATGTGCTCACTGCTTTGAATATTACTTTATATTTGTATTGTGTAGTGCTGAACCTTTGTGATTTGTTTACCTCTAGTAATTGGTTGACATAGTACATGCAGTTAATTTAAATAACTTTTAAGGTAGTGCATAATGTCTGGTAACATGGAGACAGATTCTTGCTTCCATGTTATGAATTATATATAGTTGGGTAAAAAATAAACATACTGCTATAAATTGATTCTTTCTGCTCATGGCCGCTAGTTTCAGGAGAACAGGTCTGAAGAGCTCAAAAGCTAGTTCTTATTTTTGTTCTCGTTTTCATTGTTTGAGCAGCAGTTGTAATATAGCCTTATAGCCCACTGTGGTGGGCTATACCAGCATTTAAGGCCCGCTCCAGCGTTAAAGGTAGAAGGCGAAGCCCAACTACGGTGGGCTATAGGGCTATTAGAACATTCCACCACTAGAGGGAAGAATGTTCTAATAAATAAAACCGAAGCCTCAGTGAGCCCAAGGAAGTTTATATCCACTAGGCCTCTGTTCACAGCAACAACTGTTTACGATAAACATTTGAATGTTGGAGCACTGTGCTTTTAGCAGTCATTAGAAGCCCAGAGCACCCAGTTGTCTTCAATGGAACTCCCTACATTCCAATGTTCTAATTCTGCTCAACAATCTGCTTTTTACATTCTGCTGGCTGTGGTGTAGAGATTGTGAAATCACAACTCATCTGCATTATGTTATTCCAATATAGCAACTTTGTAATTTTCATCTTATAAGTGACAATGATGTCACAGCGACACTGTATTAACAAAATTAGATACAGGCACATAGTATACTTTCACACAATGTCTAAGTTTAGTTTGTGTGAAAGTTGGAATACCAATTGGAGAAGAGTTTGGAAAACAAAATTGTTTGCCTGTGGCCCAACTACATTTACAAAAACAACAGTTGATGGACAGAATGCAGAACAATGTTATACATTCACCCCAGTACAGAGATCTGGGCCTAAATCCATAGTTCTTTTGCTCACCATGCCGTTCCAGTTTGAACCCAGCAATATGCAAATCAGTCTTGACCCTGTGCCTCATGGGTACAGTCCAGGCCGAACTGCCCAACCAGGTCCTCCCTGGACTGGAAACAAGCATCCTAGGACCAGTTTCGGGGTTTCACCCCTCTTCAGCCAGGATAGCTTGATTCCAGTGGCATGGAGAGCACTACATTTATACATAATCCTGTTGTTCTTGTGTTCTTGTTGCTGGCATGGTCAAATTTGGTGTGGCCTAGGTAGAACTATGAGTATCTACATTGTCAAACTTGTTATGAGGTGTATGCCATCATGCCAGGCAACATAACAGCATGGACTGACAATGGCCTTGGCCTTTGGGCATCGAACAAGTTGGAGTCCACTAATAGGTACGAATGCAGGTGCTGGCCTTGGAAAATGTTTGTCAATAAGGTCAAACTAACTTTAGTACCCTATGGGGGCATATAAGAAATACCAGTCATACAGGCCTTGATTCCAGTACGGATGTGGAAGTGATGCGGTCGGAGCTGAGCACGAGGCGGCGGCGGAGCAGCAATGCGGCAGTGTGAGAATTGGGCCTCGAACCCCATTGTAACAGCTAGAAACAGTATTCCACAACCCCTATAGCTGCAAGCCACAAGCCACGACCCCTGACCCAGCACGCTGGTTTGCCAGTACACCCAGCAAGCGCTGCAGGCAGACGTGAGCCGAGTATGCAACAGCAAGCCACAGTGAGTGGTAAGCATAAGCGCTGTGCAGCCCTTCCCCCACTCACAGCCTACAGCCAGAACACTGGGAGACACATGAGGGGCAGTGAGGGAGGGTCCAAATAGCAAGGCGAGCGCGGAAGCTTTTGACAGCTGCTGCCAAGAGTGAACTCCTGGGAAGAACTGAAGAGGCGGCCAGGTGCGGCTTGCGGGTGTATTCCAGATGTTGACCGCTCATCCGTGGGTTGGCCCTTACCCTCCCCTTGGGCCCGGTGCCTTTATTCCTCTGTGCTGCAGCAGAAATTACAGTCCCTGTCTCCGCAGTTCTACCTCTGGAACTCTCTTGTAGGTGGACGGTGTGATTCATTGGTGCTTTCAGGACCTGACCTTCTCCTCTCATGGCGCAGGTTCATTGGGACTGGCAGTAGTCTGGCCTGGGGGCCCTGACCAGACCAGATAGAGTAAGGCTAAGTCCCCTCCATCCTTACTTAGAACACTTACTTGTGCAGTCTTGGAAGAGCAGGACACCGGAAGCGGGCACCCCCTGGATTCCTGGGAAGGCTATTGGACAGGCAACTCAGTAGTGAAGTGGGGAGGGGCGGCACCCACAAAGAGTTCTCAAAGGGTCTTCAATAATCTAAAGGGATGAGATCCGGAAGAGTAAGGACGTCTCTACCTACCCAAATGCAAAAAAGCTGTGGTCAAGATCTTCAGGCCATGTTGGCAATACAATTAACCACCCCAAACCTCCCCATGACACGTCCATTCCACGTCAATTCCACGTCCATTCCACGTCCATTCCATGTCCACTACTCTCTCCTACACATGCTCCAAAACCCACTGGTAAGTATGAGCTCCTGGGAACATGGCTCCCCTTCTTCGCTAGCTGCTTCTTTGTTTGCCTACTTTAAAAATAATGCAGGAGAAGCGAATGGACCATCCCCCAACCCCAGCCCAGATGTACTAAAAGGAAACCCACAGCAAGCAAAAATCAAGGCCTCAGTTCACCCACCTCCAAATCAGAAAAGGGTGACCCAGCTGTGGAATACCTAAGATCGCCCACTGGCTTATTGATAGGATGCCAATCACTGACACTCTTGCTTCCGAACTTCCACCAATTACACTCCTCGACCAATCAAATACCAAACAAAGCTGCTGGGCCTTTCCCCATCACTTTACTGAATCATCTAAACAACCTCATATGAACTCACAACAATCCATGATAATGAATTCTTCAGGTAATTTGACATCACCTTCGTTCAGTCTCCTAGCCCCCTGCCGCTCAGTGGGCAAGATCATCAAGGGGAGACATTAAATCACTTTTGCCTTAATCCCAAGCCAACTTGGGCACTGTGACAGTTCCCTACAGTAGTAAGCAGATGCAGATGTAAATGATCAATCGCTTCTGGGGCTATCTTTCCTTCTTACGGACTCAGCCCATGTCTCCAACCGGAGATCAGATATAAGCACAAAAGACTCAAAATTTACTTTCATGTCTTCCACTTGGCCTGAGTTGCTGCAAACCCTACAAACAGCAGTAACGGTGTTAAAATACCACTCAGATAAACTAGACATCCAAGTGGAGCTACTTTAGCCTTGTTCACGGCCGGCATCGATAGCAAGCTCGAAGACTTGAACAAACTAATAACATGTGCCCAATCAGCCTCCAACTTAGTACAGTCTGTTTGCTGCTGATCCCCGATTATAGATAGCTTGTCAACTCTCCCGATATTTCTAAATACTGTCCTAGACAAAGTAAAATTCCTCTCAAAAGTCACAGGCCTGAAAAGGAGAACACTGACACCCTGGACCAGAATCCTCTAGAGCATTCTGAACCGGCACGATGTCCAGTATGCACAAAAGCTCCAGTTGGCAGAGATCCACATGGCCACTGACCACAAAGTATTACATTTTTCTCTCAAAGCTCATGCCTCGACATCCTCAGTCAAGGGCCTCATATTCCAGCAGCAAAGTCTGTCAGTTAGAAGCAACTATTCTTTTTCAGCTGACTCCAAGACGGACTCAATGCCCCTATTGTCGACATTACATACCGATAAAACCAACAAACAACAACCTCGCTTACTCAGTAAGAGAGAAAAGAAAAGACAGTGCAAGCTAAAAAACAAGTCACTATCAAAAACCAGAGCTGACTCTCTTAAACTGTTCCCTTTGTTCAAATCATCAAACGCCGTTTACGTTTTTTAAACCTTAGCACAGACAGGGCAGGGCAGCAGCATCTGCCAAGCACACACTTAAAATGTTTAAATATTTTAAGGAGGCGCAAAATACTATGATGGAGCAACCCTGCATTCAGCACACGCAAACACCAACTACTGCCAACACAAGCGAATGAAGGCATGAGGTCAGCCACACACATTGTGCTCAATGACCCTCCTGTGTGCACTCCTTGCCATCTGGCACACAGCCCGCTGAAATACCTCTTCAACCTAACATTCCTGCCCTTCAAGTCCTACGAGACTCATACCAAAATTCAATGATAAGGCAAGACTATCAAAGCAGGCTGAGATAGCCGGTGGGCCAGTACAACTTGACGCCAGGTGGCATTTACAGGGGGTTGTGGGAGAAGACAGATGGCTCACACACACTAGGACTTGGCTCCTACTGGCTGCTGCGATAGCCAAACAAAATATTGCAAGACTCTGGGGGGTGGCAACCGTGCCGAAGGTGACCGGCTGGGAATGGACCTGGATTGGTGCTGTCTAGCTGAGAAAGCAGTATATGAAAGCAGGGGGTGCCCCAAGAAATGGGAAATAATTTGGAGCCCGTGGGTGTCACGTCGGATATGATGCAAGGATGGGTGAGGGGGTGGTCCGAGCTGGGGTGGAGGGCTGTCGGGAGGGACTTGGTTTTCTACTCTGGAACTGATTCAATGTACTGTAAGATTACATTCTCTATTCCTGTAATTGTTCACATTGGTCTAACCTATTATTTATTGTCTTTAATGATGGATTGCATTGTTGTTTTAATAAACATAAGTTAAAAATAAAAATGACTATCAAAAGCAAAAACTGCTAAAAGGAATAGAAAAAGCAACTGGTCT
This sequence comes from Triturus cristatus, assembly GCF_964204655.1. Taxonomy (NCBI): domain Eukaryota; kingdom Metazoa; phylum Chordata; class Amphibia; order Caudata; family Salamandridae; genus Triturus; species Triturus cristatus. The sequence continues at coordinate 432,098,373 of NC_140588.1, forward strand.
TTACCAAGCTGAATTAACAACAGAAACTGAAACACCACCTGCTCCATCCCAACCTACACATTTTCAAGCCCAGGGCCCCGCGGTCAGTGTTGGAACAACCCAACTAAAAAACACCTTTAAAAACCTGCACTGGCCATTGGGAGAATGCTTGGCCGAACAGTCCGTGTCCTCAGCAATTGACATGCCCAGCAATGGAATCTTACACAGATCTCTACCTGAAAAACCTGACTCAGACAATCTACATAACCAGAAACAGGATACAGTCAGTGATTGCACCAAAATTCTACTCATTCCCGAATACCAGTCAAAAAACCAGCACGACATTCTCAACAGGTGCAACATCATTAAAGTACTTAAAGCAACTACAGGATTCAAAGCACTAGTAGCCAGTCTGACGCCACCCTGGTAGCATTTAAATCTAATATTTGGGCCCATGTCCTTTTTGACAGCTCTGAAATTTTCCATCAATGGGGCATTAAAAGCTACCCTCATTGTTACCCGAGGTATCCACTCGAGCTGGCACCTCCATTGTCTACACTGCAAAGTGCTTGCTGGTCTCTGGCTGAAGAAAGCCTCAAGCCATACTCAATTAAAAAAAACGGCCAGGGTCAGATGGTCCACAAATCAACTCCTTGGGCCATGCCTCTCATAACAAACCCAGAACAAGACTGGGGTTGGCTACCAACTGCCTTGTCAACTAAAAGACAGGCTTGACACGATGCACAGTCCTCACATCAGGGAACTCCCAATAAAGCCATGGACATGAGTGGGTGTTACCTACAACTGTTATCTCCTATCATCGCGCTCCAGCAAATTCCATCAACTATATGCTCCTGGAACATTAGCGGCCTCCACCATGAAATAAACTCCCCTGAGATTTATAATTTAATTTCTGGTCATGACTTTCTTGTATTCCAGGAAACCTGGGCCATACATAATCATCCCTTAAACGGCTACCTGGAACACTGGAAGCCGGCCTTAAGAAACCAGATATTCAGCCAGCCCAAGGAGGGTCTGTCAATATATACTTCAATCAGCTTGAAAGGCCCCATTGAAATAATAGACTTCCGAGTGAACTGGCTCCTAGGAATTAAAATCAACTCATGGAGACAGATGTACACCCTTGCTACTTCTCAAGGCCTACATTAACCTGAACTCTCGAACAAAAAGGCCACAGCTTGATCATCTATCCACAGTTCTGTGTGACTTGACAGGGTCCACTCAACCCTCATGTGAGCTCTCCGCTCTAGAAATCCTCATTCATTCATTCATTCATGACCCACACGCAGACTGCTTCCTCACAGGGGACTTCACCACCAACCTCTTCCAAGGCACCACAGAAGACTTAGACAGCCTGCTTCCATTCACCTCACCAGCACTTAAGGCACAGGTAAAATCTACAAATCAAAATTGCTGTAGCCTAGAACACTTGGTCTTACAACTCTACAGTGTGGGCTTCATCGTCCTGAATGAGAGATTTCCATAGGACATTCCTCTAAAATGGACATGAACAAACGGCCGCAAGTGCACCTACCTTGACTGTTCTATCTGCAACTTGAACCTGTTTCCATACATAAAAAATTACAGCATCATAACAAGCTCGGAAAGCGACCATCGACCTCAGGTCACTACCATTGCCTTGAATTTAGAGCATTATGATCTTGATAAACCCACTCATATAGGAGTTTACTCTGACAACCTAAAACGTCTAAGATGGAGTGATGCTATCAGTACAACGATTATGGGAGTATGTGAGCAACTAATAACACAGCTCATCCAGTGGTCTGCCTCCCCAGTAATTGACTGGGCAATAAGCACTTCAACCTGCCACCGCATCATTCCATTGGATCTAGCTATAAGCAGGCTCCACTCTCTCTACAGACAAGAGCACTAAAGAACATCAGAAATGCCTCCCTCAGGGCATCAGGAGATACCCAGAATCAGACTCTTTATTGAAGAGCTATAAAATTTGCACAAAACAATTATAGATCGGCATGCCAAACCGATAAACAACATTACCTTCAGCAAGTCTGGTGCTCACTCCTCTACCCAAGTTAGTGCCTGAACCCCAGAAAATTCTGGGTGCTAGTAGACAACCAATCTAATGGAAATCGTAGCCTTGGCAGTGGAAGTTTCACAGAGCAGGACTGTGCAACCTTTCTTCCCAGCCACTTCCAGGCGGAAGAGCAGAAGGCACCCCCTGCGAAAATTCCTCCCTGGGAACGGCAGGTCATCCCTCAAGGTGCACAGCAAAATCTCAATTCAAACAATCAAAAGAGAGGGGGGACCGGGAGCCTGTTATCGGTCCAATGCCCGTGCTCCACAAGGGTACCATGTAAATAAAAAGGGGGGGCACTGTTCCAGGATTTGTGTATACAAATAGTAGACACTGTAGTCCTCGCAATTAGGGGGACTAAAAAGAAAAGGAGACAGAGAAAGCAGAGAGGAGAGGGAGGGAAAGGGGTGTCAGGTCATAGGTATGAGAAAGACATAACTTGTCTCTTAGAACCCTCACACATCCCAAGGGATGTCATGCTTCATCATCGGATTTTTGCTCCTCGTCGGGCCAGCGGTACAATGCTCTAAGGGTCCCCCGAAGGGTCTCTTTAAGGGAGATTTTTAGAGAGCTGCCGATGGGTGCATGTGGGTGTGTGGGTAACAGGTAGGGTGTGAAGGGCAGTGCGTGCGTGCCGTGTGAGTAAAAATGCCTAAGGGTATCCAAAAAGAAAGGTTTTTAATGCGGAGGTACCCTTGGCAGAGTAAAATAACCCGTAGGTTAGGGGTTACCAACGTGGGCACAATGTGCCTTTGGTAACTGCATAAAAGGTCGACATGTTTCACGCCTGAAAACAGTCAAACGATCCTTGGCGTTTCTTCAGGACCAAGAGTGTAGGTGAGGTGTAGTGAGTGCACGAAAAACTGTGTACATGGTGGGGAGATAGTAGCCCACACGAGGTCTAATAAGAAGGAGAAAAGAAGAGAGGGGGAGGGAGAAGCCTACAGTTACTAGTCAGTGGCTCACATGCATCCTAATAGGATTAACGCCCCCTTCAAAAATGACCTGTGGAAACATAAAGAACAAGAGATAACACACATGGGTCAGAGTGCAAGGTATTCTGTCCTCTGGTGTGCAAACCCTGCAGAAGACGGTGCAGGGGAAACACTCGATAGAGCAGGAGTAAGACAGTGGACACAAGAGATCTAAACAAGATCTGAAAAGGTTATAAAGAGCACCCGAAGGGTGGTAGTGTCATAAACCGTGATGGGGTGCAGAGAAGGGGGAAGCAATTCAAATCCTGAGTCAGGAGGAAGAGGATGAATTCCCAGACTCAAAGGGTGAGAAGGACCTCCTCCCAACAAGCGATGTGCCCCAAAAACAGGTCGCGACAGCAAATCAATCGCCCTTCTGGTTAACAGATGAGTGGAGACACACCCCGCTGTACACAGCACCTCGTCGCCGCACCTGAGACAACCCCGAGATCGTAGTGCGGTGTCAGAAGCACGGGGTACACATGGTCTAGTCTCTAGACTCGATTGTCATAGAAAAGACATAAGAACAGCACGAAGGTTAAGCGCGAAGGGGCTCTGCTTACCTAAGTGTAAAGAAGAAGTGTCTTCATGAGCTAGTGGCGTGGGATGCCCGCACCTTCTGGGGCTGAGGTAATCGGAAAAAAATGCCAGGAACACGGGGAGGAGAGACAGGGCAGAGAAAGTGTGATAAATCGATATCAGATCAAAGTGGCTATTCCGTGCAAGCATGTGCTGTAAAGGCGCTCAAGGCAGTGCATTGGCAAATTACTCACGGTTAAACTCGGGTGTCGGCACGATTCGCCTACCCCGTCCGGACGCCTGCTCGTAGGTAGGGAGATGGTCTGTCGTTTCTTAAAGCAACGCTTCGTGCAATAGGTGGCCGCCCATTTCTGGGTTTGTCACGCGGTGTTTGGAATGCCGAAAAGCCAAAAAACGTGCCAGAAACAACACCAGAGAAAGCCTCCTGGAAACAAGGATGCCGAAGACCAATAACCTCATCACCTGTGTCACAACCTTTACTCCGCTCTCTAACCAGATCAAGAAAATTGTCAATCGGAATTCGAAAATTCTCAACAGCGACACCCTGGCCATCGAACCACCCCGGTTTGCTTTCAAAAGAACAAGCAACCTCCGAGACCAATTGGTTCACACACGTCCCCTGACACCACCTGTAACCAGGGAGACAACCTTGTGGAACATCCCGGCTGTAACAGGACATTACCCGTGTGGGAATTGTGGCGCATGCTCTTCCACACGACAAACCAAGTCACTCCAACTGGGGAACTTCCGATGGGAACAGCGCAGACATACAAACTGCAACACTGCAAATTGCGTGTACCTTATCACATGCCCCTGTTCTCTACACTACATCGGCATGACCACCAGAGCAGTTAAAACCAGAATAAGTGGGCACAAAAGTACAGTACGACGAGCACGCTCAGCCACCAAACTGACTAATCATTTCTTGGAAAAGAACCACCCCTGTGAGGCAATCCAGTGGACAATTCTAGAGACGAATCCTGGCTGGAACAGCGAATTCTTATTCAGACGAGAACAAGGTTGGGTCCACCGCCTCCAGACCAATACCCAGGGCCTAAATGACGATATCCCCTGGACAGAACTATGATTTAACCATGGTGTGACCACCAGATCAGTGCCCTTCTAAAATAACTTGCCTTCCTGTATGCATACACGGGCTTTTATTACTTGACCCCAAACCGGGATCTCATCCTTGTCTCCTCTAGGCATGCGTCTATGTGAGTTCACACCTTGTGCACGCTGACATACATCACTTTTTATGATCACACCTACCCATGGCTTGACTTCGTTCTTTGCCACCATGGATCGAGATACTTCTCATCCATACAGGTGTTGAATGTCATGATTTTGTCATTTTTGGTACTTCTAATATTGAGCTCCTGTTTCTGCCGTGAGACGACACTGGTTTTACACCGACAATGTTCTTTGCCTCGTTCTCATACCACTCCCTTTCTACTTCGCCCGTAGGCAGCGCTTTCAGTTTCCCGATGACATCCGAACTTTTCGAATGTAGCTTAGGTGCATGCGCACCTCTGCACCTCTTTGGCCCATTACACGCACAGGCGCAGTCGACATCTTTTGCATTCCGAACACCACGTGACAAACCCGGAAATGGGCGGCCACCTATTCCACGAAGTGTTGCTTTAAGAAACGAGAGACGCCCCCAGCTCCCTACCTACGAGCAGGCATCCGGACGGGGTAGGCGAATCGTGCCGACACCCGAGTTTAACCGTGAGTAATTTGCCAATGCACTGCTTTGAGCGCCTTTACAGCACATGCTTGCACGGAATAGCCACTTTGATCTGATATCGATTTATCACACTTTCTCTGCCCTGTCTCTTCTCCCCGTGTTCCTCTCGTTTTTTTTCCGATTACCTCAGCCCCAGAAGGTGCGGGCATCCCACGCCACTAGCTCATGAAGACACTTCTTCTTTACACTTAGGTAAGGAGAGCCCCTTCGCGCTTAACCTTCGTGCTGTTCTTATGTCTTTTCTATGACAATCGAGTCTAGAGACTAGACCATGTGTACCCCGTGCTTCTGACACCGCACTACGATCTCGGGGCTGTCTCAGGTGCGGCAACGAGGCGCTGTGTACAGCGGGGTGTGTCTCCACTCCTCCGTTAACCAGAAGGGCGATTGATTTGCTGTCGCGACCTGTTTTTGGGGCACATCGCTTGTTGGGAGGAGGTCCTTCTCATCCTTTGAGCCCGGGAATTCATCCCCTTCCTGCTGACTCGGGATTTGAATTGCTTCCCCCTTCTCTGCGCCCCATCACGGTTTATGACACTACCACCCTTCGGGTGATCTTTATAACCTTTTCAGATCTTGTTTAGATATCTTGTGTCCACTGTCTTACTCCTGCTCTATCGAGTGTTTCCCTTGCACCCTCATCTGCAGGGTTTGCACACCAGAGGACAGAATACCTTGCACTCTGACCCATGTGTGTTTACTCTTGTTCTTTATGTTTCCACAGGTCATTTTTGAAGGGGGCGTTAATCCTATTAGGATGCATGTGAGCCACTGACTAGTAACTGTAGGCTTCTCCCTCCCCCTCTCTTCTTTTCTCCTTCTTATTAGACCTCGTGTGGGCTACTATCTCCCCACCATGTACAAAGTTTTTCATGCACTCACTACACCTCACATACACTCTTGGTCCTGAAGAAACGCCAAGGATCGTTTGACCGTTCTCAGGCATGAAACATGTCGACCTTTTATGCAGTTACCAAAGGCACATTGTGCCCACGTTGGTAACCCCTAACCTACGGGTTATTTTACACTGCCAAGGGTACCTCCGCATTAAAAACCTTTCTTTTTGGATACCCTTAGGCATTTTTACTCACACGGCACGCACGCACTGCCCTTCACACCCTACCTGTTACCCACACACCCACATGCACCCATCAGCAGCTCTCTAAAAGATCTCCGTTAAAGAGGCCCTTCGGGGGACCCGTAGGACATTGTACCGCCGGCCCGACGAGGAGCAAAAACCCGATGATGAAGCATGACATCCCTTGGGATGTGTGAGGGTTCTAAGAGACAAGTTATGTCTTTCTCATACCTATGACCTGGCACCCCTATCCCTCCCTCTCCTCTCTGCTTTCTCTCTATCCTTTTCTTTTTAGTCCCCCTAATTGCGAGGACTACAGTGTCTACTATTTGTATACACAAATCCTGGAACAGTGCCCCCCCTTTTTATTTGCACAGCAAAATCTAACAAAAGAAACGTCCACCTCCCCCACAATGCTGGCCAAAATCTAACTAAAGCTAGATTGGATGGAGCTTCAGGCCCAAATGGCCTGCCACAGGCTCTGTTCAAAAAGAACATACCCTTCTGGTCCATGCAGCTAGCCAGTCTGTTTGACTACTCCCTTCTAAGCTCAACCATACCTGATTCTTGGTGTTGCACGACAATTCAACCTGTTCATAAGTCTGTCTCAAGATCAACCCCAAGTAACTACAGGCTGATAGCACTATTGGACAATGAGGAAAAGTTCTTTGCCTGCCTGTTGTTGAAAGACCTGAAGAGCTGGGCTGACTGAAAAGGACTGTCACCTAAAAATCAAACATGGTTCGTGGCAAACTCTGGCATGTTGACCAACCTCCTACCCTTATCCAGGTGGCGGCTGGTCATATGATAACGTCCAAATTCCAGTTGGCAAAACCTACAGGTACTTGGGGATCCATATCGACTGAAGGTGCACACTAAGTAAACACCGTCATGAAGTAACCATAACCATAACCATGAAGTAACCATTAAAAAACTCTGGCTCTTCAAGTTAGCCTTTCTAAGCTCTCCAAAAAGCTTACCGATCCCAACTTAGCTGCAATGCTGGAAGTAATACGAGCCAAGATAGGCCCTACTCTGTCATGCGGTTTTGAGATCTCTCTTGGTAAGCTTAGTACCACACTTACTGAGCATGTGATCAAATCTACAAAAGGGTGCTCCTGCTCTCAAAAACCTCATCTGCTGCTCATATCCAACTGGAGCTAGGCCTTGTAATCTATGCTCTGCAAAGCATGGGGCCTTTATTTATCTTTGCCACAAGTTGAGACAGGTCAGAGCCGGCTCACTTGAGTCTCTGTTATGGACTGATATCAGTGTCAGTTACCCTGGTGGTTCACATAGCCGGTACTTCAACAAATGCAGGTTACAACGAGCAGTAAATGACCTGTGGGCTCTCAATTATGGCAAAAAAGCATTTAAACTAAGCAGTAAGATGTGCACTCAACTATGCTCCAGACTGTCTGATAGAGAGTCTCTAGCCAAAAGTAATCATGCCTGGGCAGTAATTAATTCCTATCATTTGGCCATACTCCCAACTTCTAAAGCAATGATTCCTGGTGCTCAGGCTGGGTGAGTGGCTCTTCTTGAAACATCTACCTTCATGGTGGCACTCCTCAGACGACCTTGTGTGTACGGGATGTGGCAAATCAGAAAAATCTCTGGAGCACGTTGTATGCATTTCCCCAGCTTCTGGCCCTGTGCAGAACAAAGTTGAGGTCTGAGTGGAACAAATTGGGAGTCCGGACCTGTAGGCAGGGCATCATAGCTGCCTTGAACCCAGAAAACAAGGCTTTAAACATCTGCTTTCCGGTTTTCATCCATTCAGCTTCTTGTCAGTTTGCCATCCCCCAAGCCTCCAATTCAATTAAGGCAAACTGAGGCACTTGCCACCGCCGGTCTCAACCAAAGGCTCACAAAAGCAGACGTCATGAGTGCTAGTCGATCGTTCGAACTGGAGGCTTGGCCATTCCTTCTTCTCCATTGTTCCAGTGCCATCTCAATTTCTTAGATTACATTGTTAGAGCGAACCACTGATCCTTCCTGCATTTTCAGACTCTTCTATTTAAACAATCTTAGCACTGGACTAATGATCAGCCGGTCTACTCAGGTTTTTAGCTTCACAAGTGACCCACTTCAGTGTCCTAGCACCTGGCCCTGCCTCCGCCTGTACCTCAGACCAGCCTTGAAGGGACTTTTACCCATAGAATACATAAAAATATGATCATACTGCGCAATCAGTTAAAAATAGTTTTTTATACACTCTGTAATGATCTTATGTTTAAACAAATAATCTTTGTTAGAACAGTATACAGATGGTTTCAGGTCCCTCGTCTCTTGGATCCTATGATCACTTGTTGTGCAGTTTTAACATTTTTCAGAGCAGCAACTGCAATCAGGAAAAAATATGGACATGGGAGGTTTGGTATACTCTGTGCTGGTCTGCTTAATTTTATTTCTCACTACTGATGCTTTGAGTTGCATTGATCTATTGGGGGTGCTGCTACTTCTTTAATAACTACAGTGATTAATCTTGCTACTTCTTTATCTTTATGCCTTTAAAAATGTTCTTATGATGTAAATTCGTACCATGTGCTTTTATGATTTATTCTAAATCGAATAAACCTTGTTTATACCAGTCATGTAGGTTATTTTTCATACCACTTTTGCATGCCTACCTACGAGCAACAGTTCCACATGGACTCCTGTCTTAGATTAATCGCCATCAATTGTGAGCAGCTTTGGAGTGGTCAATGAGTGGCACCATTTGAGCCTTACTAGTTATTCTTGTCTGTTATACAGTGAACAAGGCTTTGTTTTTTCTTGACTCTGCGTGACTCACGGTAGGGAAACAATATGTATAATGATGTGAAATTACAATAATGATACACTTCGATTTCTGCCAACAAATAAAAGAGACATTCTCCAAGGCTGCCTTGTATGTATGGCATACGTGTGGGTGGACAAAATGCATGAGAAACCAAATAAATAGCAGTGAAAGCAAGGCGGCTAATACATCTTCTTTGGTCATGATGAAGCACAGGACTCGAATGGGCAGAAAGAAGTGGCTGAAACATGTAGGCCCCTTTTGTTGTTGGAGTTACTAATTGTCTGTATATGCATCACGTCTGTTTTTTATTGTGCCTGGGGACCTCCTAATAAAGGGACCCTATAGATGTACTCACTAAGCAAGTTTAACCTTCGGATCCTGTCCCTAACAAAAGAGCTCCCTTGATTTTCAAGGTAGAACTGGACTTCGAACGAAGACTGAATGATGAAGCATGCCATCAGAATATATGGTGGATGAAATTCCTTCCAAAAATAAAAGGACTTTCCGTCTAGTTCGAGGGGGAATCATAAATGGATAAGAATCTAATTGTTTCTTTTATCTTTTTATTGGAAGTCGAGACATTCTTTCTGGGACACTTCAACCCCCTTTTTTATTTTAGTTTTCATTATCAAATACTTTGTTAGTGGCAGATTACTAATTCAGAGCAGTAAAGATCTTCCAATTCTTGGCATAGAAACTGTGCTTGAAAATTCAGAGCATCTTTTCGACAGGCAAGGAACTAGTGGGTCACAAACCTATGGGTTTAATCTGGAACAAACATTAAAAAAGGGGTTTTCATCTGGATTGTGAACCCATAATGCAAGCTAGTTTGTTCTATTTTTTATTAGTGGTCGCATGCCCTATTGGGCACGATTCACAAAGGTAAAGTTAGATGAAAGTCTAACTTTTATGACTTTCAGTATTCACAATGGGCATGTACTACTCGTAAATGCCCTTTGTGGATACCAAAAGTCAAACTTTACGGCTTTCAGTATTCACAAAGGGCATTTACGAGTAGTAAATGCCCTTTGTGAATACCGAAAGTCGTAAAGTTAGACATTCTTCTAACTTTACCTATGTGAATCAGGTCCATTATCTTTACTTGGGGTTTCACAGTACAACTGATTTATGAATGATCTATGTGAAATGTTGCAGAAAGGATAGTGAGAACACAGACTTGCATGGCAGCATTAAAGCAAATCCCACTGAACCTGTTATAATTTCTTTTATCATCAGGTTGTTAAAAGAGGTCAGGAAGGAAATGAAAATAATCATTCTCTACACGAATTTCAAATGGGGGCTCCATTATTTTGTACCACATCATGGTGCTGAGATAATAGTCCTGGACATGCAGCATTTTCTCTCTGGACATACTAATCACTGGGCCTAATTGACTGTAGTCAAGTACCATAATAATACTGTTACAAAGCAGACGCATCAATCCCACGTTTCAGAGGGTTTCAGTGGAAACATAAATGAAGATTAAATCAGGTTTAGTAAATATGTCTGCTCTGCTAGAATCATCCGTCAAAACTGGTGCTTTACATCCCAAAAATTTCATTTTGGATTTAATAATGAATTGAAAATATTTTGCAATGTGACATTCTTTGTTTGGAACATCCAGTTAGGGGAGCCGCGTGAGCGCGTGAATCAAGATGGCCGCTTCGCGTTAATCACCGCAACGCCAACCCTTTATTGACGGTGATTCTAACAAAAACTAGGCTGGTCTTACCATCTTATTTGCTTCCGGGGGCTTGCCAAGGACAGCGCTTTCAGAAATGGTGCTTCCTTCGGCCTTTGAGTGAGGTTTTGGAGGAGTATTTTCAATTAAACTCTTCAGCGGTGCTTCCTTCCAGGTATTGCCGAGTTTCTCAGTCAGGAGGTTGGAGTCACTCACAGGAAAGGGCCCAGCTGGGACATGGTCACTCCCACAGCTGGTTTTAGCTGCTGCACAGCATTATATTGTACAGCCTTTCTTTTAGATTGTTTACATTCTTAATAATTATTGCTCATAGCTTTAAAATAAATTATTCATTATGATGGAAGGTAAAAATATTCCTATGATACATAGCAAGCATAAAAAAATACTTCGCCTCAGCCAGTCAAATCTAAATTGGTAGAAGTCAGTGAACCTTCTTTGGCTGTATTATTTGATGAAATACAAGCTATTATTTCCAACACAGACACTAGTGCATGAGGAAGAAAAAATATATGCAAAAAATATGGCTAGTCTTTTGATGAAAGTCTCAGACAACGCAATAAAAATTAAAGAAAATACAGTCAAACTAGATAGTCATACCTATTGCAGCAAAGATAGGGCCAATGAACAAATTATTACTTGATTTAGAAAATCGTAATAGACAGTACAACTTGAGAATTTTTAATTTGCTGGAGGATGTGGAAGGTAATGATTGCAGAATATATTTAGAAACTCTATTGCCCCGTCTTTTGCCGTAAAGTTTCCTGAAAACTTTAAGATTGACAAGGCGCATAGAATTCCTTCCCATAGAAGTCCAAACCAAACTAAACCTCGCCAAACGATATTTAAAGTGTTGCGTCATCATCATCATCTAGTGCTGATATGGAAAGCAGCAAGGGAAATTCCATCTTTAATGGTCAACAGGAACAAATTTTTATTCATCAAGACTTTGCCAAGAAGACTGCAAAAATCAGCAAATATTTCGCTGATCTTCGTCCAAGTCTGAGAAGTAATAGTTTCAAATATGGCTTATTCGATCCTTCCATGAGAATATGTAAAGACGGCTTCTCAAAGCCCTTCCAGTGTCCTGGCGATCTTCGTTTCTACTTAGATCAAGGCTCACAGCTCTCCATGAAAACCAATGAGAAGGTCACTTGAGAACTATGCTTTAAATTCTCTTCGAACTAACCTAAGCAGCTGAAATTCTTAAAAGGGCATTTCTGGATCGGTTATTCTTGTCATGTATATTTGCGATTCGAGAATTCTATTTATGTTTCCATGTTGTCTTTGTTATGTGTTGGTACATCTCTTTCCTTTTATCCACTTTGTTTGTATAAAAGCTACACTAATCCTGTCAGTTCTTTTGATTCTTTTCTTTTTCATGATGATGTCTGATATTAACGGTATTAAAATTGATTCTTTTAACGTAAAAGGTTTACGGAACCCTGTTAAATGTACTAAGTTTTTAGATTATGTAGCTAGACATAAGGCTGATATTTGTTTACATCTGGAGACTCATATAGATAATACTGTTTTATCGTATATGAACAAAAAATGGATTGGCATTATTATCTCTTCACATGCTCTTAAGAGGAAAAATAGAGTTGATATTTTGTTTGCAAAAAAACAGCATTTTAAATTATTATACACATTTACTGATTCTAATGGTCGTTTTCTTATAACTGAAATGAAAATTGATGATATGCTTTTACACTTGATTAATTTAAGTGTACATTTTGCATTTTATTTCTACTTCTCCTGCATTTTGATACTGTTTTACTATTACTTGCTTTTAAGTATTTTTTAACTTTCCTAATTTTTCTCCTGACTTTATTTTTTACTTCTACATTTTCTTTTCCACCCCAGCCCTCCCAGAACCATGGCTAAGGCTAGTAAGAAGGGGAAGGCCAAGACCAGTGCGACCAAGAGCACCTTCCTTGCGGAATACAGCGCCCAGAAGGGTTTCAGCCCGTGCCCTGTTCTCAGAGGTGGAATTGGCCACCCTTGTTTTTTCTGTACAATGCCACCTCCCCTTAACCTTGGCAGCAGGCGGGAGGCCTGGCTACGCTACCCAGGAGTGTCACCGCCGGTGGGCGAGGATGCGTCGAGCAGTGTTTCGCTGCTCTGAGGTCGGCGCACCCACAACCAGATGACTCACTGGTGGTTCAACATCTTGGACCGGGAGCAGGACCTGCTAGGTGTTGTGGTCATGGAGCTTGGTGCGTAGCTAATTATAGTACTATTGTGTGTTCCGTTCTGTGTTATTGGGAATATAATTTTTTTCCAAAAGAGCAAGAATGCTTGACAGGTGCTCGGCGCTACTAATCTTACTTGTTTGCAAATTTGTGCTCGTGTGGGCTGATTATGGAAGAGAGTTTAGAGAACTTAACTTAGGTAATGCTAGACAGACTCCTTTCGTTTGTCCTGTCACTAAGATATTGGTGGTAGGTACGCAGTTTAGTTACTTAGGGCATCATTAGGATGGCGGGGGGACTTTGTCCGCCCGCCATCCTGACGTAAAAAGGGACCGCCCGCCATAAGTGTGGCGGACCCGTGGGGATGACACTGGCGGGTGCATCCTGCATTTTTAACATTGCGGCGGGTGGTGCTTTCAACATCACCCGCCGCAATGCCAAAAATGCATGTTGTGCATTTGCATGCACAACGTGGTAGGCACCGTGGGTTGCCTGCCACATTGTGGATGCAAATGCAGGGGGGTACCATAGGTACCCCCATGTGCACCCTCCACCCCCTGAACTTCATGGGGGCCGCAATGGTCCCCCAAATGTGATTCTTGCATGCCTTTCCATGGCGGCAACACCGCTACGGAAAGGCTGCTCCCAGCACTCATGCAAATATGGATGGCAGTGTCTAGCAGACACCGCCACCATATTAAACCCTTTTCTGCTGGGCGGAAAAGCAGCAGACGGTCTTCCCATCGGCCACGGTACCCCCCCCATACTGATATGGCGGGAGGCAAATGGGAGGCAGGCGGGGGATTATGTCGGGTGGATCGCCACCACCATGCGGGCGGTGGCGATCCGCCCGACATACTAATGGACCCCTTAGTATTAGTTGGTCATTTTTTAGCGGTTCGTGGCGTGATGCATCCACAGTCACGTGCTGCTGACTCCCGTCCTTAGTAGAACCTTTTGTAATTTGTTAGTGAGTGAGTAACATAGCAAATCATCAGCACATCAGCAGCAACCAACCAACAATTTGGTGTGTGCAATATGCATGTGTCCATCTATGCATTTTTGAGGACTAAAATTAATGAAAATGCAGACTGAGTGAACAATTGGCCCGTCAATGGGGGTTCATTCATTGATGATTTCGAATGAGATTGAAACTTAGAAGAAGCAAATATATTTTTTGGGCAATTCATTTCCAATGTCTCTGAAATAGGCAGGCTAGGCTAGGTGGTACTTACAGGTTTAGAATTCTGGAATCAGAATGGAACACTGGATTAATAAATAATAACTAGACGGTTTGCAGTACTACTACTAGTCGATCAGATTAGATAGGTCAATTTTCCTGCAATTGTTGTTTTCTGTCCAAAAATGTTTTTAGAGCATTTTTTAAAATATTTTATTTGTTTCACACCAATCACTGTTTGTTTCTTTATTATATCTTACATGATCAGCAGCCAGGGGCAAGAAGACGACCGGGTTGTCTCTACAGAGGGCTCTGCTGCTGGCCCCAGTAGGTCCCAGTAAGTCCTCTTGTTGTTAATATTAATAATTATATTTCCCTAACTTTTATTGCACCTTATTTTTTCCGAACTATTATTTCTGTTTCCTAATGCTTTTTTTTACCAAATCTTCTTCGATCTATCTGTTTCTAAATTCTTGTTATCCCTGCATTACCTACCTACTTTTTTTTTTACATCAATCTAACTGCCTCTGACTCTGTACTACCATTAGTCTGTCTGCAGCATGCCCAGTTGGCCACTCTTTATTTTTAAAAAGTTTTAAAACTCAGATTCACCAATAGCTCAAGCCACTGAGTCCAGTACTTTGGGTTGTCCTCTTCTTAATCTTGAGAGGCTTTTCGACAATTGCCACCAACAAAATGCCCAACCAGATATCCTACTATTTTTGATACGATAGGACATACTACTGTCTACTCTACTCTAGAACCTGATTTGTACTAGTGATGTATGTGGTGCATGTATGTATTGTATTTTCAATCTTGCTAGTGAAAATAAATAAATAGGTGGAGGTGTATATGGCATCTAAAAAATGTGTAATGTTTTTTCTAGGTGTACCGACCACCGGTGCCAGGACCAGCCGCGGGGCAGGCGACGCCAGCCAGCTTATGCGGCAGATGCTGCAGGGGTGGATGAGCCAGCAGCAGTGATGGGCGGTGGCAAGTTTTACTTATAGTCCTTACTTATTGACAATAGTTACACAGTCGCTGCAAGAGTGTACACTGTACTGTCAAGAGAGACTGAGGGCCATATTCACAAGGAGATATCGCCGAATTAACGGCACTTTATCGCAGCCAAAGTTGTGATAAATTTACCACCCCATTCACAAGCTGGTGCTAACAGCCCACAGCACCAGTTTCCCTGCGTTAGCAGCCACAAAAAACATCGCCACAGAGGACCCCAGCAAATATCGCTAATGAGATGCAGAGTGGGTGTTCCCCTGCCAAAATCCCCGCCAACACCACTCCTCAACATTCACAACGAACAGCCACATTGGCGATAAGAACACAAAACAGGCGATAAGGCGCGTTAGCACCAGGAAATCTACACCTGCTTTGACCTGGTGTTAAGCCGGACGGCAGCCAGCACCACAAAAGGGAGAGCATCCCAGGGCCATATCAGAAGGGCAACAAAAGCCATGGAGTCGCATATCACGTGGCCCGGAGACCCAAGAGGGCCACAACACCCACCGACAATACACCCTGGACTACCCCTCCCTGGCACCCCCGACCAAATACATGCCACATCAGCTACACCCAAACATGTCCAAAATAATCAGCCTGCCGTCGCACAATCACAACTAGTGACTTGCATGTGTTGAAGCAGAAATGAGCAGCACACATCCACTTCCGAAGCAACAAATCTAACTTTATTAAAAATAACATAGAAATGATGACAAATGGCTGCTCTCCTCTGGACAATCCACAGGTCCCAGCCTGCAAGACAATAAACTTGATGAGAAGGTGTGTCCTGCGCACATCAAAGGACAGACAGAGCGAAGGAGAGAGAGAGGAAGAGAGGAAGAGAGAGAGAGAAGGAGCGAGGGAGAAGAAGAGAGGGAGAGGGAGAGAGAGAGAAGGAGCGAGGGAGAAGAAGAGATGTAGAGGTAGAGCTGCCCCTGCACATCCAGGGCACACTGCTCACCTGCTGCCACAGATGTGTCTCCAACCACTTGCCGGCATGCATAGCAGTACCCAGGTCACACACCTGACACAGAGCCGTTATCTGAAACAGAGTCCAGATACACGATTGGCACAGTACACACAATTGCACAAGACAACATCGCCTGCCCACCCATGCACACCCAAGCAGAAGCACACCAGCCCCTCCCGCCGCCCATCGGAGCTTGGCCGCTCATGCATACCCAGGCCTCAATTCTCACCTTCCATCACCGGCGCTTAGATGGGAGGTCCCACCACGTGCCGCTGCAAGCCACAAGCCCGGGGCCCACAGACATGGCACCCTCCACACCATGCAGGCACGCGCCGCAGGCCACCAGACTCATGTGTGGTGCTGGGTCCTGATTACTCCATGACATGTGACATACCAGTGCACCCGGCACCATCGCAGGCTGCACACCCGCTTAGCCCTATGGGTGCCACTAACTCTGTGATTCAGGAGGTGACGCCACGTGGCGGGAGGCCCACGCCGGCTGCTGGCTCTGGCCCACACTGCGGTCCGGCAGGGCACACATTACCTGAGCTGTGCTACTGCCGTGATGGGGCATTATCGCAGGCTGCACACCCGCTCAGCAGCTTAAGGTGCCCCTGACTCAGTGCACCCGAATACACCGTCCCGTGGCAGGATGCCTGTGCCATCCGCAGGGCCTCTAATGCCACTCACCCTGTGCAACCAAAGTCAGCGCCACATGGCGTTAGGCCCGTGCCGTCCGCCATGCCTTGGATGCCACCAACCCTGTGCGCAGCAACTAATGTGCCCTTTATGGATGAGAAGGGTGGAGCGTCCGTCATCCAGTCAGCACCGGAAGAGGGGGATGTGACGCTGTCGGCCCCTTATGTTGGCGCAGTCATATGGCCAGTGACGCCTGTGCCGGATGGGTGTGGTGTGTGTGAAAACCAGCCCTCAGGTGTGGCTGTGACATGCTGACAACTAGATCAGTGACTTGCACACCACCAGCGAGTACGCCTGCGAGGGGTAGCAATGTGGCCCCCCCTTGGAGCATAAGCGGAGTGGTCTGGCCTGCCGTACACCGTACCAGCGCAGGGCTTGCAACAATGACTCGTGGGCTCTGGGTGTGGTTAAGTTCATGTCCGGACAAGGAAGTGACTGATGCATGTGTCTCTGTTGTAATGTCCACGGGACCATGTACACAAAACGCAATGTTGCACCCTCTGACTCGCATCCCACAGGTTGAACATCAGTGACGCAAGGGAAGGCACTGTCCACACATCCATCCACACATCCATACATGAATGATGTAAGACATGACAAAGCAGTACGTCACCAGATGTTTATTGGCACATCCAGTGCAGTTCTGCAGCTGGAGCGATACGGGGCAATGCTGAGCACACCACACAATATGGGCCCGTGGAGGGACAGCCAGAGTCCATCCGGGGATGACATGTACTGCAGTAGAGGAATGGTACAGTCCACAGTCTGTTCGCTGTGTCATTGTTCGTTGGACAGGATGTGTCAGTCCATGTCGCTGTCCAAGGTGAGTGCATCTGAGTGTATCGGGGGACAGTTGAAGGTCATGAGGCGATGTGCGGGACCAAGCAGCAACAAGCCCGTTTGCGAGAATGAATGCTATTGCCTCCTTCTGATCACAAACCCATCCATGTCCTTGTCCCCGGATGTGTTGCATGCCCCACCTGTGGGTGTTGCTGTTCTGACTGCGGCACTGTGTGCCACTGACACATCAGGTGCCTGGGTGGATAGGCATGTCGCACTGGGAGGCACTGACACACCAGGGGGCTGAGATGTGGATGGTTTGGGGGCAGCAGCATTTATCAGAGCCACGCCTTGTGGCGGCGATGCCATGATGTAGACCTGCAGGGCATTATAGATCCCAGCTATATTTCGCTGATGTGCAGCAGTGGCTGCCATCCTTTCCGCCTCCATCCGCACCATGTCCTCCATGAGACTCCGTATGTGTGCCAGCTCACAGCTGACATCGCTGGAGACACTCTGAGCAGACACGTGTTCTTCCCTCCACGTCATGACTCTACTGATGTCAGTCATGGCTCATTGGAGACCATGGGTCAGGCCTCGACACCCAAGGATGGTGTCCAGTTTGGTAGCCATGAGGTCGAAGCCCACCTGTACCTGCTCAGCCGACTCCCTCTGGCCCTCCAGCACACGGCGTTGGAAGGCCATGTGCTGTTCCTGGGGGTCTTGGGAGGCTGCCGGGGCAGTGGGTGACTCCTGCTGGAGGGTTTGGGTGGTGGGTGGGGTCGCATCAATGTAGCTGGGCTGACTTGATCCTGGTGGTGATTGGCAGATGAGACCAATAATGTCTTGGATGGTTTGGGTGTTGATGCTGGTGTTGTCCTCCTCATCATCAGTGAAGGGTGGCTGGGACTGCTCTGCAGGGGGTGTTAACGGTGTCCTTGCGATGTGAATTGGAGATGGTGTATTATAATGTGTCCACATGTATGTAGCTGCATGGTACATGTTGACATTCAGACAGCATGGCATTGTAAAATGTGACAGTCTGTAGATCTGGGCGATGACCCAGGGTCATTGTGGGTGTGCACTGTGCTCTGCTTGATTGTGCATGTGTGCCATTGTGGCCATCTCCACCCGTCCCCCAGTACCTGTTGGTCACTCACCCTGTTGCGGTTGTGTTGTGTCCTGTCGAGCAGTGTCCGGTCCCCCAACTCTGGCCACAGTCTCCACAATGATGACTGTGGACACCAGCTCCTCCATGTCACCCAGCTCCAGCTGTGGTGCTGGGCCCCCACCTCCGGTCTGCGTTGCTGCTTTCTGGTTGGCAGAGAATTTCTCCTTGGTCTTCCGCTTGATGTCATTCCATCGCCTCTTGACCTCATCCATTGTCCTCTTGTGCTCTCCGCATGCGCATTTGTGAGGAAGAAGTTGCAGCTGAAGGAGGAAGAGGGAGCCCCGGGACGCCGCACCTCAGGTAAGATATTTTCTTACTTTTAAATACTTTAAGTTATTTTAAAATGAGGGCGGGCGGGAGGCGGGTGGTGCGTAGCGGGGCTACGCGGAGTGTGCATAGATTTTGCCACACTACGCGATGCTCCACGTAGCCCCACTATGCCCACTACGCCCAGGGTTAGTATATATGTACCCATACCCACCCATTATCAAGCGCCTCCCTCTAACTCTGAGGCCCACTCCCTACCTATGTCATTTTTGATTGTGTCAGCCTGCCATGGGTGGCCTATCGGCTGCATGATTACACAATTCATGTCGTCCCATATATAATCAATGATCATTTGGATCAGATATCATCTGCCTTGTTGTAGTAGTCAGGGTGAAAGTGAAACTGAGCAGTTGCCATTTATGTAACAGAGTATTGCCATAATAGAAAAATAAGATAATTGTGTAGTTGTAGACTACAGCTGCCCCACCTGCAGACAGTAGTAAATAAAAATAACATAAGTCTGCGACACAAGTGTGTCGCAG
Source organism: Triturus cristatus (assembly GCF_964204655.1). Classification (NCBI taxonomy): domain Eukaryota; kingdom Metazoa; phylum Chordata; class Amphibia; order Caudata; family Salamandridae; genus Triturus; species Triturus cristatus. The sequence continues at coordinate 432,118,076 of NC_140588.1, forward strand.
ACTTGGGCCCAAGCTGACTAAGCTGGCATGCCTACAAGGTTAATTTAGTTAAATAAGAGAGAGAGAAGAGAAAGACTTGTCTACTCCGTAGTGCCTAGTAGTAGTAATGCCTGAAACACCCACAAATGTTAGAGGCAGAGGAAGTGGGAGGATAACACATATGTTATGTACTGTGCTTGCTAGAGCTACTGTGCCACTGTGTGCATAATTAATTTTGTGTTACTGTTTTGCTAAGAGTATTGGTTACAATAGCATTTTTCTTTCTTGATATAGCTACTCCTTCCCAACCAAACAAGAAGGAGTTAGCAGCCATGGCCTAGTGCCGAAAGTTGGAGGCCATCTGCACAGAATATCGGTGGCTGGTGGCTCTGGCAGAGGAGGAGGAGGCGGCAGCAGCCTCCTCCAAAGCCCTGGGGCCCAGCCAGGCCCCCCCAGTGGTACGGCGCTACGGTCTGGCAGCCGCCCACCGCACTTCATTGAACACTGCTGCCCCCCCTCCGGTGGATGCAACTGTAGAGTATTCGAGAATCACATGATCATCTGATGGCGCGCCTAGAGGAGCGGATAAAGGTCCTGGAGAGTAACCGGCGAGCCCGCCGCTAAAACTCCATCACCTTGCCCCTTCTAAAAAATGTTTTGGGGTTGGTGGGAATTGGGCGTTGGGGAAATTTGGAGTTTAAATTTATGGACAATGGTCTTTTGGAGTGGAAATTGGATTGGACTCTTATCTTTGGACATTGGTTGGGGTTAGGGAGAGGGGTGGGTCAGGTATTGTGGGTTTTTCCATTAGTCTATTTTGTTAGGGGATTCAATTATTTATACTTAGTTTGCATGCATTGTAAATGGTTTTGTGGGGGGGTTCTCTTTTACTTCACACGGTTTCCTTTGCTGCTGCAGAGCCGCAGCCAATTTTTGATTGAAATAATAATCTGCTGATAGTGTAACACACCAACAGATAGATGCGGTATCCTTACTTGTGACTTGTCCTACTAGTACTGTCAGTCTCTGCTCAATAGTCTATGTAGTCTGCAACTGGACTCGGAAGGGTGTGGGTGTGTGAATTAATGAATTAATTTCCATATTATTAATTATGCCTCCCCCAAACTTCTTCTCTTACCTGTTATTGATATATATTTATACTTAGGCAAGCGATGGCTGCATAGTGATGATGGTTTGGTTTCCCAAGATGACATGGTGGTGGTGGTAGTAGCAGTAAACACTGACAGTAGCATTTGCAAAAGGGGGAGACTCTGGAACGAGTAGTAGATGTACAGTACACAAGCATTGGCAAAACAAGAAACCATGATGATGATAAGCAGTGCTAAAGTAAAATAAAACATAATGGTGGCGGGCATAGCCTAGTACAAGTTACAAACAGAAGTTGATTCGACCTATAAAGTGGACAAGCATAACCTTTAGTGCTGGAAGGATGATGAATCGATGCTGGCAATTAATTATGATGGATTGTGTTCCTCTAGAAAAAAAAATTCCTTGTGAATACTGAGCATGGGTGGGCAAGCAGAAGAAGATCCTTGCCATGCCTTGAGTTAGTATTGCTTTCACCACATCCTCCCCAGCAAGTGTGTGATCAATTATCTGTGTAAATTTAATTTAGTCTCACCTCAATATAAATCATGCAGCCTGGGGAAGAGGGATAGTGTTTGATGAATGGTTGGGAAGGTTTGAGGGAAAGCTTTGACAAAGACAAACATTACACATGGACACCACTTCATCTTGGCAGACAACCATCATAAATCTGTTAAAGGAGAAAAAGAAAATATGTGCATGATGATGACTTGATTAGTAGTACTAGACTAGTAGTACAGTGCAGCAGTATATTATTAATTATTATTATTAAGCAATTGCCTTTCCTGTCTGCCCCCAGAGTGACCCACGTTACATACATTTTATGTTCTGCTGTTGTACTGGGCTTCCTTTTAAAGCTAGCAAAGAAAATGGAAAAATATCTGTAGGAGTCACACATAGTCGTAATGATTGAACAGAAAAAATGAATCAAATGAATTGATGACACTATAACTATGTTATGGTCAAATTGAGAGTTGCATCTCGGCATTCCTCTGGGTTCTTCTTTTCATGGATGATCCATTTGTCAATCTTGGGTGCCTTCCTGGCGGATGCAGATTGGTAAGGTAAGTGTGAGTTGTTTTTCCCAGTATAGCACAGAGTAAAGGCCGGCCTGTAAGTGTAGACGGAAAAACAAAAGGGATATTGAAAAATCAGGGAGAAAAGTAAAGTTAAACTGAATAAATTAAGGAGGAATGCAACAAGAAAACTTTCAGAGGTAGCATGGCTAAATCATGTCTGCTCTGTTTACAGCATTAACCTACAACAACACACAGGAGAAGGCCCGCTCCGCCCACCCAATCTCCACTTAGCTTAACGGGGCAGTCTCTCTAGGCTCGGAATGGAGGATAGCTATAGTCTGGTTCTTTGGAGGGACTCGACGAGGCAGGCACACATTTCACATTTCTTGGATTATTCTCCCTCCAATGTCTGGCTTGAGGGAAATGGATTTGGGCGAGTCAGGACTGGAGCAGGACTCGGAGGAGTGGACTTAACTCTTCACTGACTGCACACAGTTACAACTCCAATCCGGCAATAAAAGAGTGAGACAGTGGTGATGGATTTGTTGTGATTCATACCAGAAAGACAGTAAAACACACAAATAATAAAAGTAAATAATATTCCTTAGCTGTATCTTTTTGGTGGGCTTTTTTGGGGTTGTCAAACAAGAAAGAAAGTAACAAGTCAAAAGCCTAGTTGTTGTCACGAAAGTAGAGCTCGTCATCAAACTCTGGTGGCTAACCCAGAAGTAGGTCATCTAACACACTACATCCATGAGCTAAGTCGCCATCATCATCAGCTTCCTGCTGTGATACTTCAGGTATGGTGTAATCTGGTGATATAAAGTTCTGATCTATTTTGATCATGGTTTAACCTGTCCATGTTTTGTGGCAAGAGACTGGTCCTTCTCACTGTCAGAACGGCACCAACAGCACTAAAAACAGGCTCAGAAGAGGCACTTGCGACAGGGCAAGTCATTGGCGCCTTTTCCCATACCAATACAGCAATGGGTTTTGATCAATGTAGACCTCTGATGGGTCATCCAGATGGACCTGGACCATCCGATCAATGCTCAGGGGTGCTCCGCTTTGCTTGGCCTCTTTTGCCTTAGCCTGAGCACTGGACCTAAAAAGCCCTTGCTATAGAAACCATTCCTGTGCTTATTTTGGTAGGGCTAATGCTCCTGTTCTTGTGGTTGTTGATGTTGTTCTTGGTGTTGTTGTTGGTTTTGGCTGCTATGAGCCAACCTCAGGCTCTGAAGTTGAACTTGACGCTGGCTGCCCTGCAGTACTTGTTGTGGCCTCTAATTCCCAGCCATTCTAAGTGACTGGCTTCCACAGCTATCCAAGTTTTGTAGTTGGCAACATCCCTTTCTGAAAAAAGAATTCATGTGTTCAGTAATGCTTTGTACCGTGGCTCCAGAATTGTGGCACAAATGTAATGGTTGCATGACACAATGCTGCTTTGCACCCTTGTATTTTCAGGTAAGCGAAGGGATAAGCTCTCCACCAACTCATATGCTTCTTTTTTTTCCTCTACACCTGTGTACATTGCAGACACCCCCTTCAGCTGTTCCTGTAGCATGTGCAACAATGGGACAGCTTGGCCCATAGTACAGTCCTCCTTGCTGACTTCACGTGTGAAGAGCTAGAAAGGAAACAGCATCTCTGTCAGGCATTTTACTAGGCCCCATTGGTCCATCTTATTGAACATGCCTTTCACAGTAGCATCCCCTCTTTGTATGACATATTGATTGTTTGGTCCGTACTGCTCAAACAGACATTCAAGCATGTAATAAGTTGAGCTCCAACGTGTTGGAACCTCCTGGATGAGTGCTTTAACTGGCATTCTATGCTCACATTGAATGATCCTCAGCTGCTTCCGGGCTTTAAAGGAATAGCTGAAATGTGTGCAGATTCTTCTGCAGGTGGTCAGTAAGTTGCTGACTCTGTCTTCTTTTTTTAGAAAGTCTTGAACAATGATGTTAATGCAGTGTGTCAAATACAGGACCCTGAGAAACCCACCATCTGCCATTGCCTTAACTATATTACTGCCATTGTTTGTGGCAACAAAACCAATGTTAAGCCCTCTTGGTCGCAGCCATTCAAAGACCGTGCTCTCAAAGTCTTCCAAAATGTTTGCAGCAGTAGAAGATTTCTCCATGGTGAACATGGCTAAAGTTGCATATTTCCATATGGCATTAAAAATCTCAGTAGTGTCAACAACACCTGCTGCAGATATATTTTCTCTAACCCCCACAAAAGAGATCCAGAGTGCAGTCAGGCACATGTAATCGGTGGCTTGGCAACTGGGCCACATGTCTGTTGTCAGGTGGTTAGCGTGAACAACACTTTGCTGAAAAGCTTGTCCAAGCAATTCCAGCACGTCGTGATGTAGTGCTGGACCAGACACTCAGGTGAAATAGGGCCGGCTGGGAACGTTCCATTTTGGTCAGAAATTCAAGAAAACCCACCCCTTCCACAAAAGAAAAAGGGAGGAGGACCAGCACTAACATTTTAGCCAGCTTCATGTTGAACAAACGTGCCATTGGGCGGTTGCGTTCGTACTGTCCCTCCGACCTAAAAATGCTGAGAATGGTAGCCTGGATTTTTTTCTTTTCCGGTGCCACTGATGCAGGTGACTTCATGGCGCTAGATATTGTTAGGCTCAATGCACGTTTTTTTGTTGTGGTACACTCTTGCCTGAGACCCCTTGGTGTCTCAGCCTGACTCTTGTGCCACTGTGATTTTGCTGATAAGGATGTGGGCGGTACCATTGCACTGCTGGGGACAAGGCTACTTTGTGTACCAAAGAAAATGTCTCCCTCTTGTTCACCTTCCACTGTGATCAGATCTTCTACTTCTTCAACCCCACCAACAACAATGGGTGCAGTTTTTTGGCCACTAAGGTGTGCCTCTCACTGGATCAAGTGGTGTTTTTTTGGATGGGTTGTTTGGCCTCCGGTACCATAGTTTTTACCAAGCTTACCCCGATTAACACCATGTCCAGAAATGGAGTATATAGCAATGTTCACCTCCTTCCTGCTAACTGAAAAGTAGTCCCAAACTGGGGAAGTCAACTTTCTGGTGCTACTGGTGCCACTATCAATGCCGGATGAACTCGTAGGTGGGTGTGAAGTTTGATTCTCTGCAGTACCTACTTCTTCTGAGGTGGTTGTGGTGGATGTAGGTCACTGCCGGAGAAATATGGAAGCTGTAGGTGGTGTAAGTGGTATCTTCTGTGTTGGTGGTATCCTAGCCATATCCCTCACAGCAATTTGGGATGGGGTAATGTCAGTCTCCACTGGGCAGGACTAATGTCCATGATGACTGGCTTGTCATCATCCTCCTCTTCCACATCTACCTCCATAACTCTAAGGCTTTCTGGAACCTTCTTTTTCCCTAGCTTGTCTCGTGGTGTGTCTCACTCTTAGACTGAGCTGGTGGCTTCCAAGTGGTGTCTAGTTCATCAGAAGGGGTGTTTGCGGAAGAAGTTGATGAACCAATCTGCCTTTTCCTTGCTGGGGATCTGGAAGACAACAGATCTTCTGAAAGAGTGGCTTGCACTTCTTCCTCTGCAGGAAGCTTGATTTCCTGGCCCTCCCCTACTTCGGGAGGAACAACTACTATTGGTGACGATGGTTGCAGCTGTTGTTGCCCACTTATCTGAGTCTCCTGCGTTGATTGGCTACTACTTTGCGATACGTCAATTTCAACATCACAGCACGTCGACGTTGGACTTGTGATTAGACCGGCTTCCTCTGCGACAGACATGGGCTTGGGCCTAGGTTGGTGGGGTGGGTATGTTGATGTGGGGGTGCTGTTCCAAGCATTCTTCCTGGATGCTGCTGCTGCAGGTGCAATTTTTGTATTCCCAAAAAATGTCTTGGGCAACAGACCAGTCTTCTTGGTGATAAGTGGGAGTGCCTTCTTCTCACTGGCTACTTACTTGTCACTGGACCTGGTACCTTTTTTTCGGGCCATCTGCAAGATCTCAGCAGCATGCAGTGGCACAAGTTGAAGAGATGTCTGTGGTCACACATCACATGACTTTGTGCGCAGCAGGACTTCTGTCTGGCAGTACAATGGGTGATGTTGTCTCCTCCTCTTTTGTGTATCTAAAAGCAAAGAAGCAAGAAGAACATCAGTGAAATGTAGCATTCATTGTTGTGGTTCAATTACTACTAGCACAAACAAACAAATATAATTTATAACTTAGTGTTTGTGGTCACACTTGTTAGTGTTATTATTACATTTTGTAACCTCAGTTATTAAAAAAACATAAAAACAGTGTACCCATTTGTGTTGCTTTGACAACAAGGGCTTTCATGGTGTTCTTTCCTATCAAGAAGGATAGGAAAGAAGAACAACAAAAATACAAATGTAATGGAACCGGTTTGACATTGTGCATCACGTGGAATGTAGCATTCAGGGAGCTGAAGCTGACAATAAATGGAAGCAATATGTTAGGAGGAACAAAGGAAAGACATGCAGGCCTATGGCAAAAGCATAAAGCACACTAACTACCACCACAAAATTGCCAGCAGCCACATGGTCACTCACAACAAGCAGGAGGTCTGGAAAACAATGAACTCAAGCAGGCCTACATGGACACAGACTATAGAAAATGACCCCTGGCCACACGAGGAGGCTCAGCCAAGGCAAATGCTGGCCCACTATTACAAATACACTCAAACACTGGCCAGACAAAGGAGGCATGCTAAACACAGCTTTAATGTAACAGTGCTCAAACTGAAAATCCACAGGGCTAAAAAAGGTTTGCAAGTTACACAACAACCACAAACATCGAACAAAGGCATTTATTTAACACAAACAAAAAAATTTGAAATACCCCAAAAAAAACATTTTGCAATTCAATCTAATGCCATCCATGCCTTAAATGATGTTTAAATTCAACAGACACCACAGAAACAGTTGCTTCATGCACCCATGAGTAGCTCTGGGCCTATTGGAAAACCCATTGGCAGACTAGGACACATAGTGAATCAATTCAAATCAATATTATTGCAAATGTATTAGAAAATGTAGTGAACTGTGCTGCATTTTTTGCTGGGTAAAAGAAGAATAAAATTGCATGCAAAACAACAACAAGGCATGGCCATCACAAAGAAGGCTTGCAGGCCTAATGCAGAAGCACACTGGCTGCTTTCACAAAATGGCCACCAGACACATGGCCAGGCCACAACAACAACAAGAAAGGGAAGACAGACAATGCAGGCCTATGGCAAAAGCACACTGGCTGCCTTCACAAAATGGCCGCCAGACACATAGCCAGGCCATGACAACAACAAGAAAGGGAAGCAGACAATGCAGGCCTATGGCAAAAGCACATTGGCTGCCTTCACAAAATGGCCGCCAGCCACATGGCCAGGCCACAACAAGAAAGGGAAGACAGACAATGCATGCCTATGGCAAAAGCACACTGGCTGCCTTTATAAAATGTCCGCCATCCACATGGCTAGGCCACAATAACAAAAAAGGAAAGACAGACAATGCAGGCCTATGGCAAAAGCACACTGGCTGCCTTCACAAAATGGCTGCCAGACACATGGCCAGGCCACAACAACAACAAGAAAGGGAAGCAGACAATTCAGGCCTATGGCAAAAGCACAGTGGCTTCCTTCACAAAATGGCCACCATCCACATGGCTAGGCCACAATAACAAAAAAGGAAAGACAGACAATGCAGGCCTATGACAAAAACACACTGGCTGCCTTCACAAAATGGCCGCCAGCCACACGGCCAGGCCACAACAACAAGAAGCAGTAAGCCAAGAAGAATAAAGAAAAGACATGCAGGTCTATGGCAAAAGCACACTTACTACCACCGCAAAATGGCCACCAGCCACATGGTCACTCACAACAAGCAGGGGCCTATAAAACAATGAAATCAAGCAGGCCTATATGGACACAGACTTTACAAAATGGCCTCTGGCTACGTGGGGAGGCTCAGCCAAGGCAAATGCTGGTCCACTATTACAAACACACTCAATCACTGGCCAGACAAAGGAGGCATTCTAAACAACACAGCTTTAATCCAACAATGCCAAAAACGAAAAGCCACAGGGCTAAAAAAGGTTTGCAAGTTACACAACAACCACACACATCCAACAAAGATATTTATTTAACACACACAAAAAAAGTGTAATACCAAACTAAAAAGAACACATTTTCCAATTCAATCCAATGCCATCTATGCCCTAAATGATGTTTAAATTCAACAGACAACACAGAAACAGTTGTTTCATGCACCCATGGGTAGCTCTGGGCCTACTGGCTTAAAGGCCGATTGGCAGCCTACTGGGCTAGTGAATTAAATAAATATTGCTAATTAATTTCAAAAGTTGGAGAAAATGTAGTGAACTGTGCAACATGTTTCCTTTATAAAAGATGAAAATTACTTAAAAAGAAACAACTAGGCCCCTTCTGAAACTACAGGCCACCCACCACAATACATAGTAAAAAAACATTGAAAAGTAAAAACAAATGTAGGTGCAATGCCCAAATCAAACAAACAACACCAATTTTCCACTTACTTGTGAAATCTCAAATTCAAAAGTCCTCAAATCTAATGATATATGATGCAACAGCCACAATGAGTGATCCTTCCAGCCCCAAATCCAAATGAAAAGTGAACAGGAGATGGACAAAGCACTGGGAGGAGCCTGCTGGACAGAAACAGGACATTGGAGAATCTGGGGCCCTTCTGTCCTCTTCAAAAAAAGTAAAAAAAGAAAAGGGACTCCTTGCACAAAAAAGTACAGACAAATGTCAATATGAGGAGTTTTTTAAATCCAAATCATCATTTCAAGAAGGTTATGATGCTGCTCAAGAGAGATTCTTATCCAGATTGGAAATTCTGTGTGTTCAGGCTCACAATCTTTACAAAACTTCTGCCAGAAGTCCGATGGAACACACAAATGACGTGTTCATGATCGCACACTCTTGTGGGACTGTGCATCTGGCTACCAAATCTTGTGGGGCTCGCAAATGGATAGGAAATCTTTTCAGCGATCGCAGGCACCCAGTAAGTTATCCGGTGCGGAGTGCAGAGTTTTCGGCAACTCTACATTGTACGCGGAATGCGGCTTTGCCAAAAATCTGAAAACTCCATGAGCAGAGCGGAGTTTTACGCCCAGAGTTAGTATATGGTCCTACGAAGAATGACCCAGATGTTTGGTCTCTTTTTATATTGGAAATTCTAAAATTGGGAAATGTTCCACTCATTATTGGAGGTAACTTTAGTCTTATATGTGATCCTTTATTGGATAGAAGTTCCCAAATTAAATATCATCCTCCAAAGACTGAAATTACTCTTAAATCATTTTTAAGAACTACTACTAGTGGATATTTGGCATTTGCATCATCCAACAGATAAACAATTTTCTTTTTTTCTAATCCTTACAATTCATATTATTTAATAGATTTTTTATTAATATCCTGTCATTTAATACCCTCTATTTCTTATCCTGCTATGTAAAATATATTTCAGACCATGTGTCTGTTTCATGCATTTTATACCAAAATGTTTCTCAACAGTCTCGAGGAAGATGGCGCATGAATACCAATGTTGTTCTTAATGAATAACAACAAACCAGAAATGTTATCAGCAATTCATGAGTATTTTTCTTTTAATTCTGAAGGTTCTACATCAATTGTTAATCAATGGGATGCTTTTAATACATATATCAGAGGGAAGATAATTTCTATTATGGCACATAATAATAAAAAATGTAATGCTAAAATTCAAGAATGAGATAAGCAAATAGCTAAGCATAAACGTCTCTTCATCACATCCAATCACATTAAATACAAAGCACAACTACAAAAACGTCTTTATGAATTAAATTCCATATTAAGTACTAGAGCAGGATACAAATTTCTAATTGTAAAGCTAAATTTTGTTTTAATACTAATAGATCTAGAAGATTTCTAGCCAATTATCTTCATATTAGAAAAGATAAAAATGAAATGTATGCTATCTGCAATTTTAATGGTCAAACAGTTTGAACTCATAAAGAAATAGTAAATGAATTTATGAATTACTTTTTCAACGTTATATAATAAACCTCCTTCTAATGATTTATTAAATATTGATAGTTTTTTTAGAGAAGTGTGGCTTACCTGCAATGTAATTGTTGGTTAGAAGCGAATTAGATATACCAATCTCCTTAGATGAAGTACATTCAGCGATTAAATCACCTAAGCCATTTAAATCTCCAGGTCCAGAAGATATCCTGGCTGAATTTGCTCCTTACCTATCATCGCATTTATTCAAACTATTTACTAATTTTAGCATTACAGGAGCAACCTCATGAAACTTAACTGAAGCTTTGATTATAGTCCTTCTAAAACCTGATAAAGATCCCACTATTGTTTCAAATTATCACCTTATTTCTTTGATTAATCAAGATTGTAAAAGATTGTAAAGATTGAAAAGCAGACATTCAATGAACAATGTGAGGTGATTATTTCATGTTATTGAAGTTGGATCATCATTGCCTCAACCCGCTGGTGTCCTGGCATTTGATGCAGAAAAGCTTTTGACAAAGTACATTTGCAATATCTTTTCTGCACCTTGTATGCATTTAATTTGGCACCTTATTTAATCATATGATCTTGGCTCTATATACTGGTCCGTCTACCCAGCTTTTTATTAATGGTCAGATATCTAATACATTTTTACTTTTCAGGGGTATTAGACAAGGGTGCCCGTTAACCCCTTTTACTTTAATTCTTGCTATTGTACATTTACTAATTGCCAATGGAAATTCTATGGGAGTCAAAGGCCACATTATAGATAATGTTCCTATTAAAACATCAGCTTATGCAGATAATGTACTTCTATATATTGGTGATCCAGCATCTACCATTGCTCCATTATTAACTATAATTAACACGTATTCTCAGTTTTCAGGATATGCGCTAAATACTAATAAACCTGAACTTTTTCCTTTAAATGTTCATTGTTTACCTGATATGCTTCCAAACAAAGAAAAGATTTGGACGACAGTCAAAATCAAAGAGCTTGGTGTATTATTTTCAAATATCATAAAACAATGGATTCCCTTAAATTGTGATTGCATTTTTAAGGATTTTAAAGACAAATTTCAGAACTGGCCTGTACTACATTTAACTTGGTGGAGAAAAATTGATGCTGTTAAAATGGTCATCGCTCCAATTTTTTTAAATCTTCTTTCTATGATACCCACACAGTTTCGTCTTAAGTTCTATAAGAATATGGATACATTTATTGCTAAATTTATTAGGAATAGCAAATCTCCTCTTTTAAGTTAAAAGAAATAGAAACTGGCCAAGAGCAAGGGTGGTTTTGGTTTACCAGATTTTTCTAATTATCATAAAGCTTTCATTTTAAAACTAAGTATGGTATGGTTTCAGTCTTCGGTACTTAGTAATCCACTGCATGGCTTCGCTTTGAACAAAATTTGATAGCATCACTTCCTCTGCCTGTATTACTCACTATAGACAACTCTACCAATTGACTTCCGAGATCAGGACTATTGAAGTCTACAAAATTACTATTACAGGATTTTGATTCAATTTTTTTTATCTCCTATGTCACTTACACAACATTCCTCATTATGGTATAATCCTAGGCTTAAACTAAATTACAATCCAAAATTTTGGAAATCATGGATTAAAGATGGTATTTTCTATTTAAAATACATTTATCATAACAATGCATTTTTAATCTTTGATGAATTGCAATAAGTATTTCATTTAAAGTCTTCAGATAGCTGTACATTTGAACGTTTCTCTAATTCAATCCATAACTCCTTTCCAAATTATTTTCCTAGTAATGACACATCTGATTTGGCATTGTATATTCAAACTATTGTTTCCTCGTCTCACACTGTGTTGCTCTTTAAAAAAAAATTAAATAGTTGTGCAGGGGATAATATCAGCTTTTTAACCTCTTTTTGGAATAAAGAGTTAGATTTATCGTTTTCCCTGGATATTTGGAGGAAAATTTGGCTGAATAATATCTCTGGATGGCTGCCCGTTTCCCTTTATCAAACTAAATCATTTATACTATTCAGTTGCCTGTGGACTCCTTTAAAGTTATTTAAGGCAAAACTTTTGAATTTGTCTAATTGTTGGAATTGTTCTCTGCATTTTGGATCATTGCGGCACATGCTTTAAGAATGTTCTGATGTTGATCAGTTTTGGAAAGATGTTTGGAATATCATAGATAATGTTTCCTATGCTATATTTATTTGTAAGTCAATCTCACGTTCAACATAATTGTCTGATCCTAATGGCAAACTTCTGAATTTATTAATTTCTGCAGCTTTGAAATCCATTACTGCCAATTGGAAAAATGCTTCATTACTGTCAATTCAAACGTGGTGGACATGGGTAAATTGTACTAGAAGAGGAGCCAATTTGTCTCTTAGAGGTGTTCCCAATAATGCTTCTAATTTTCACTTATCCTGGAAACCAATTGCTGATTATGCAGCTTTACACCTATTATTAAACTTAATACTGTTGATTAAAAGGTGCTTGCATAAAATACATTAGTTAAAGTTGAGTAGTTCTAACTAAGATTTATTTTGGTAATGATAATATTGATTAATTTTCTTTCCATTATGTTTCTTTTCATTTTTTCTTCCCTTTTTTTGTTACAGGATTCCAATAGTATTGTATTAGTACTTAATTGTCTCTTATCTGCTATTACGCTGATGTATAACTATTTAGATAAATCAGCTGTTATTAAGATGTGACTTCACTTGTACTTTTTTTCGGTGCTCTTTTCAGTATGGTCTCTTCTTCCCTTTATCAAAAATTCAATAAAATATTTGGAACAGGAACATCCATTTAGACATCCCTTTGGTGCTGAACAACACTCCCAACAACAAATGTAATTAAGTGCTGATAAGCAGTTTACGTTCGACACTGGGGTCAAGAAAGATGTTAAACAAAGACTGTGGGCCCTATCCACAAAGAAAAATGGGTATACTTTTAAGAGTTTTCTTTGGAATTCATACATGTTTCCAGAGGGACACCTGGACTGGTGCAACAGGAGTATGCTTCTTGGTGTACTTCTGCAATACAATGTGACTTTTCCTGGGCAGAGTTCTCCATAGCAGACAACTAAACACAAATACAGTTATATTTAGTTTGTTTTTCCCCATGAGGAAATCATTTTCTCCATGCAAAAATTACTTTCCCAAGACACCAGGCAAGTGGGGGTGATTTTATCCCCTTTCCATCAAGGAAGTGGTATTATTTCTCCTCTTATTCTTCTCCTACTGTAATTTCCTTCTACCCTTATTATTTAATACATTGTTATGAAAACAAGACCTATCATGTGAGATGAATAAAGAACATTTCCTCGGTGCTTAGTTATTTTTACAAAGTCCAAGGAATCCTGGATTGTGCCTTTTCCAGACTGGATGGCTATGATTGAGATTATGCTGATTGTCATGAGGCATTGAGGACATATTATACCATGCTTGATGTAACTCCAGTGGCTTCTGGTGAAAAACCGTATGCAGTTCCAGATACAATGCATAACAAGTAAAGCCTTGAATCTACCAAGTATCAATTTTGAAGGAACAAATTGAATAAATGTGTCTCACCAAGAACTATTAAATTGTGTAAACACTGCCAGATTGGAGGTTTACGAAAACCAAGATTGAGAGTAGATGTGAGTATTATTTGTCTGAAATGTCCTGCCTTTTGCTGATATAGTGGCAGCCAGGATAGCCAGTTACTTTGGCTGATACTTAGCATGGTGGTATGTTAGTATGTCAGCCATAAAAATGTAGAACTACAAAAATACTGTAGTAAGAATATAAAAAAAAGCAATGGTAGGCATATAATGGTAAGAATATCACTACAGCTACGTACGCTGAAAAAGATGTATTTGTGTGTGTGTGTGTGTGCATGTGTGTGGGTGTGTTTGTGTGTGTCTGCATGTCTGTGTGTGTATGTATGTGTGTGTTGTTAGACCCGGTCCTCTCTGCAGGGTTACCCCCAAACCTTTTGACTTTTTACCCTCCACTTTTTGCTGAATTACTTATTTTTGTTCTGAGGACTCTAGAATTCTGTGCACTTTACCACTGGTAACCATGTTAAAGTGCTTGTGCTCTCTCCCTAAAAACATGGTTAAATTTGCTTATACCTAATTAACATAATTAATTTACGTATAAGTCCCACGTAAAGTGGTATACCATATACTGAGGCCCTGTAAAATTAATGCTACAAGTGGCCTTCAGCAATTAATGTGCCGCCCACTTAAGTAGCCCCTTAAAACTTGTCCTAGATCTGCCACTGAAGCCTGAACACAGTTTTAAACTACCTTAATGATTTGGCATTTAAACTCCCTTTCCACACCCTAAACTCCCCTTTTTTTACATATAATTTACTACTAAGTTAGGCCCTAGGTAGCACATAGGGCAGGGTGCTGTGTAATTAGAATGATGACAAGAATGTAGCAGCCCCACCACTGTGGGGTGTCTCCCTGGGCACTGGTTTGTAGCTAAATTAGCTTTTTCACTTGGTTGTAAATGAAGTGTATTTCTCACCCATTCATTTTATGTTCGAGATTGCTCTTTATTTTCACAATCGTCTTGATAGTTATTCAACAAACTACATTTCCCAAAATGCAATATCAAAGCATCATCTTATTCAGTGTTCCAATGCATTTCGGCATGACGCCTTCCTCAGGGAACATCTAAAAATAAAAATATTTTGTGTATAATACAAGAACGTTTTTTGGCAATCCACTCTTCTAATCGCATGGTGGTATGATTACAAAAAATCCCTCTGAATGTTATGTCGTGATGTTGTTATCTGTTAGCAAATACGGTGGTTTATCAGTTGCTGTGGCTGGGATGATAACACAATATATCGTTATTCAAAGTGCATAAGTGCTCTACGCGGTGTGGCTATGAGGGGGGAATGTGAACGGCGTGTTTATGATCGCTAACGCGGTAATAATATACTGGTGGGTGTTAACATTAATTGCGTGCTTAAATAAAGATCCATGGTGCCCCCTTAAGAATGGTTGCTGAAATGTCCGCAATCTTACCGCTGCTGATGGCTGACGCGTTTCTCTACGCGGGGATCTGTCTTCTGTGTGATGGTGATTACAAGCTCCCCATTATGTGGGCAATCACGTGGATAACGTGGTTGCGTAAGTGAGCTGAACATAGAAATGGGCTGAAATGTTTCGAAACCCGTTGTGTTGCTAAATAAAGTTGCTTTGAAACAGTTTAACTAAAAAAAGGGAACATTAAGTGTACGGTGGTGTGTGTGGTAACCAAATGTTGGTAGTACAGGTGTAACACAAATATATAACATGTACATTAATAGAGGTGATACAACGACTTTCTGCTGGCAGTCCGATATGGTATCCACAATCACTGTGGATATATATCAATGTGATCTTTGGTTACATGGTGGCTAAATGCTGTACATGATTTAAAGGTAACAAGAAAATTCCACCCTATCGTTCATCCCATGAGGCTGTAGTGTACTTAAATGGTATATCCAAAAGTTTTCTCTTTGTAATAGTGCATTGTGGTTGTCTTTTCCTTCTCGTTTTTCCACTACCTCTAGGATGCAAGCTTTTAGTTGACTGTTGTGATGTTGAGCCTCTATGAAGTGGTGAGCTATCGTTGATTTCGTTTGTTTAGTTCTAATATTGCTTTTATGTTCGTTCATCCGCACTTTCAGTTTTCTCTCAGTTTGGCCAACATAGGCTTTCCCACACGGGCATTTCAGTAGATAGATTATATTGGATGTGTCACATGTAGCCGTTACTTGGAGTTTGATTTTATGGCCTTTCATCGGATGCGTGATGTACGTGCCCTTGATGATATTGTTGCAGTTACTGCAGTTCAGGCACGGGATAGTGCCTTTGTGTTTGGTTTGAATTTTTACTGTGGGGTGTTTAATGAATTCACCTATGTTCTTGCCCCGGGTGTAGGCGAATATTGGTTCCTGGATGAAGATGTTCTTGAAATCTTGTTCTAGTTGTAATAGCGTCCAATGTTTTCTTATGGATCTTTTAAGTTGTTGGCTCATGGTAGAGTATTTACTGACGTATGTTATTCTTTCTGTTTTAGTTTTAGGCTGTGACGAAAGTAGTTGTAGTCTAGTTGTCTTATTGGCTCGGTCTTTAGCTTGTATAAGTATGTGTTCTGGGTATCCTCTTGTTCTGAATCTTTGAAGCATTTCCTCTTGTTGTTCTGTGTGCTTGATGGGGTCTGAGACGATTCTTTTAACCCTCAGTAGTTGAGAGTATGGTAAGTGAAGTTTGAGCGGTTGAGGATGGAAGCTGTTATAAGTCAAGGTGTTGTTCCTGTCCGTGGTTTTTCTGTGAAGGTTTGTTTCAAAGCCTCTCAGGGTTTTGGTGATATTTACGTCCAAGAAGTTGATGGTGTATTCATTGATCTCATGTGTAAATTGCAATCTGTCATCAATGAGGTTGAGAGAATTGATTTGGTCCTCTAGTTGTTTCTGTGTGCCTTTCCAAATTAGAAAAATGTCGTCAATGAATCTCAAATATAGCATAGTTTGATCACTCCAGGAGTGGATGTTTAAGATGTGTTCTTCCTCGAAGGTATTCATGAAAATATTAGCATATGTGGGCGCGGCACAATTGCCCATCGAAGTGCCGGTCTTCTGTAGATACCATGTGTTTTGCCATTTGAAGTAGGAGTGTAAGAGGGTAAATTCTAGGAGTTCCATAAGAAACACCTTCATGCCTTCTTCATATTCGGTGTGTAATAGGGCTTTTTCGACCGCCTCTATTCCTGCTTGATGTGGAATTGATGTATATAGGGCTTTTACATCTATGGTACAAAGTAATGTGGTTTCTTCTTCTGTGATGTTTATTTGATTAAGTTTGTTAAGAAAATCGGTGGTGTCCTTGAGGAATGATCTCATTTTCAATACGCAGGGTTGTAGGTAGGTGTCCAAAAATTTACCCACCGGTTCGTGTATGCTTCCTCGTGTCGAAACTATGGGTCGACAAGGTGGATAAATCGGGTCTTTGTGAATTTTTGGTACCATTTAAAATTTTGGACTCCTCGGATGCTTTTGAAGTAAGTATTTTTTCACTTTTTCGTTGATGATGCCTCCATCTACTGCTCTTTGTACAATGTGTTCTAGTATCGCTTTGAATTCTTCTGTGGGATTTGTAAGCAATTCCATGTAAGTGTCCTCATACTTTAAATGCAATTCTACCTGTTGCAGGTAGTAGGTGGTATTGAGGATCACAAGGGCTCCTCCTTTGTCCGCCTTTTGACATGTAATCGAAGTGTTGTGAGATATTGACTTTAAGATGGCAAATTCTTTGGTGCTGAGGTTTCGATGTTGTACTTTTTTCTGAAAGTTAATTTTGCCTAGATCTTGCTTGACCAATTGTTCAAATAGATCTATGGTTTTATGACTCATGGGGGCTACATATGTACTAGATGGTCTCAATCCTTTTAACAGGTCTTCTGTTGTTATGACCTGTTCCGTGACTATGTTCTCAAAGAAGTGTCGTAAGCGTATTTTCCTCATGAATTTGTAAAGGCTGATGTGGTTTTCCAAGAGGTTTGACTGTGTTGTTGGTACAAAAGACGTGCCTTTTTGTAGGGTTTTAAGTTCAACATCATTAAAGTCATAATCAGATATGTTTATCACTAAATTCTCTATTGAGTCCCCTTCTTGTGCTTGTCCCTCTTGGCTGTGGCAGTTCTTGTTTGGGGTAAATCCTTCCCCTTTGTTTTGTTTTTTTCTTTTTTCCCGCCTGGGTCGTCCTGTTCTTCGCGGCCTAATTCTAAAAAAGGCATTTCTTGGGAGGTGGAGGCTGGCACTTCTGGTACAGTTGAAGATGTCTGTTTTTGTCTTTGTGTTGCTGTGGTTTCACTTTCTGAAGATGACGTGTCAGTCTGCGTGGTGTACGGTCTGTTTTGTCGCCTTCTCGCATAGATTTCAGCCCATGTGTAGACTTCCCCCATCTTGTAGTCTATTGTGTCTCTTCGATATTTCCGGATCTTTCTGTCATTGATTTCTTGCGTGTGTTTGCGAAGTTGGTTATTGATATCTTCTAGTGTGTTTGTAAGTTCTTCCGCTGTCATCGATTTGTTTAACTCAGTTTTTATCGACGTTATTTCTTGGTTTAATTCTTCCAGTATGTTCGAAAGCTCTTCTATAATCAATAAGATTAAGTCCAAAGAACACTTATTTAAGATGGCGTACCACCTCTCTGTGAATTTTTGCGCGTTTTTGCATAGTGAGGGTTTTAGGGATATCCTCAGACCCCTCGGGATTCTTTGCGCCTTGTGGTATTTTATCATCGTGCTGGCATGAAGTCGTTGATTGATTTCCTTTTTTGATAGGTATAATAGTTGCCTTATGTTTTGTTCTCTGCTGCGATTAGTGGTGTGTTCAGAGGTTTCTTCTTGTATTAGTGCGTATATTCTAGAAATTTCTTCATTTGCGAAGGCAAATGTCTCTGCCCTGGATTCTGTCAAATTTGTAATTTCTTCGAATGACATCTTGTGTTTTGTATGCGTGCTACAATTGTAAAAGCAGGAAGGTTGAATAGAATCATATGGAAGTCAATTGTGCACTGCGTCGCTGTTTGCTGGATCCTAGTTTGTATCGTGCTCCTGGGTATCACTCCATGCTTGGAGTGTTGAAATATCACAAGAATGTAGCAGCCCCACCACTGTGGGGTGTCTCCCTGGGCACTGGTTTGTAGCTTAATTAGCTTCTTCACTTGGTTGTAAATGAAGTGTATTTCTCACCCATTCATTTTATGTTCGAGATTGTTCTTTATTTTCACAATCGTCTTGATAGTTATTCAACAAACTACATTTCCCAAAATGCAATATCAAAGCATCATCTTATTCAGTGTTCCAATGCATTTCGGCATGACGCCTTCCTCAGGGAACATCTAAAAATAAAAATATTTTGTGTATAATACAAGAACATTTTTTGGCAATCCACTCTTCTAATCGCATGGTGGTATGATTACAAAAAATCCCTCTGAATGTTATGTCGTGATGTTGTTATCTGTTAGCAAATACAGTGGTTTATCAGTTGCTGTGGCTGGGATGATAACACAATATATCGTTATTCAAAGTGCATAAGTGCTCTACGCGGTGTGGCTATGAGGGGGGAATGTTAACGGCGTGTTTATGATCGCTAACGCGGTAATAATATACTGGTGGGTGTTAACATTAATTGCGTGCTTAAATAAAGATCCATGGTGCCCCCTTAAGAACGGTTGCTGAAATGTCCGCAATCTTACCGCTGCTGATGGCTGACGCGTTTCTCTACGCGGGGATCTGTCTTCTGTGTGATGGTTCCCTGAGGAAGGCGTCAGGGTGTCATGGGACATACAGGTTTTGGAGGCAAATGGCTTGGGGGGGACTTCATTAGCGCAATATGAGCAATGTATCTCAACTCCACATCCCACTTACAAATAATGGGGCACAAATCGGATCCCTTCTTGATAGAAAGAGGCACATGGCAGGGTTGTCCCATCTCCCCACTGCTATTTACATTCTATTATTTTCATTCTATTCCTTTAAATGGAGGCTGTAAACCTCTCCGGATATTCTGCCCGTCAGCTTGCAGGACTGGGATACTAATATTTTGGCCTATGCTGTTGAGGTGGCTATAATCTCCAGTGATCCAGACAGGGCTCTTTGCTCTGTTGAGAAGATTAAAGAAGATTTTGGGAGTCAATCAGGGTTTCTGCTAAATAGGGCCAAGTACTGATCAATACATACCCCAGCCACCCATAGGAGGAGTGCAGACAAAGATACATATCTGGGAATCTGTATTACCTCTAAAGTGGAACGTATAATCGATTTCAATCGAACATCTATTCTGGAAAAAACTAAGAAGGATTTGAGCTGGTGGGATAATTTGAAACGTTCTATAATGCGGAGGTGTAACCTGGTCAAGATGATGTTTCTTCCATAACTGCTATATGTTTTTCGCACTGTTCCATTGGAGGTTATTAATTAATTATTTAAAGCAATTGATAGATTGGTAGCAAGATTCATCTGGGCCTATGGAAAGACCAGGAGGGCCAACATCTTTATGTTTTTACTGAGAGACAGGTGGTGCTGGGGGCTCCCTAACTTCATAATATATTATTTAGCTGCAGCTCTGCAATGTTATAGCTCATTATTTACCAGCAGGGTAACGGATGGGGGGTTACTATGCTATGTACCCTCAATGTATGAGCTTTTGATTGGTACCACCTACAATCACAGCATTATAAAACGCAGTTTGACTTATATATAACACCAGCAAAAATCGCTAACTGGGGCGGTGATGCGGGACTCGCAGTCCCAGATGTCAGGCCACTGATGCAGATTAGGTCCATATGTTCTTGTCCTGCCCAAGCTTAAAATCACTTGGTTTGGAAATTGTAGGCTTCTTAGGGGACTTTTTGAACGTGAATATCTCCCCATCACCTCAGCTTATGTTTTTGGGGGTGGATGAGTCTCTAGCTGGGTCTGGATCGGAATCGATTTTCATAGCAATGACTGTTTTTAGGCTTTGTATCTCCTCGTCATGACTTGATCCTCTACCTCCGACCTTCTGCAATGGAAAGTTCGCTTCCTGCATGTTTATATCTTTGAAAATGCACTTTATGCAAGCAAAGGTAGGAGGGCGAAAACCAAATGGAGGAGGATATGGGGGACACTCTCGACCTGGCTGTCTTCGTTTCAATAAGCGTAACTGCCGTGATCGCGTTATATGATGTGTTGATCTACGGGTAGGAATGCATTATGAATTTGTCCTGCTCTCCTGCCGCATTCTACCTTTCTATTTTTTGGTCATTTTAACGGACTTGCATGTAACTTATTTATGTACACTTGCTGCTTTTGTAAGGTAAAAATAATAATAATTAAAAAAACAATCTATCCTTGTAGCGAGACTGATCTCTAACAAAGTTTTGAAATTCGCCTCCAGAAATCCCGGTAGTGATGACTCCACCAGGTTCCATTCCAGGATCGAAAAATGGGAAGGGTCATCAGCATTCAGACCTTTAAACCCGCACAAATGAATTCATAATTGGAACATCCCATACCCGCGAAGACCAAAAGTCCAGAGTTATTGTTTTTAGAGGACAGTACCTCCACCCCTGCTCCTTTCCTCCATAAAATTGCAACCCCATTGCAATGCTTTACCTGATCTTAGACAACATAATTCTCAGTCCACCTATATTTATGGTTCAGATCTTTTAATTGGGATTTTGCCAGAAATCAGAGAGACAAAACATTGAACAAGGGCATTACAGTGGCCTAAACAAAATCAACAAAAGAGTTACAATAAAAAGAACACCCTCTCCCCACCCCCCAAACCAGGAAGGACATTTAACCATGGTCGATGGTGGAAGGCACTAATTAATCAGCAAGAATTCGCTGAGATGATTGTAACAATCTATGGAGTATCACCGACGTCTGTCAGGCATAGACAGTGCAGGTATTTGGGGAAATTCAATCCACGAAATACCGTCAAGAGGAGTGCTATGTATGTGTGCCGATTGGTCTCTGAGGGAGTCTCCCTGAGAAGTGAGAACCAGAGTAAGGTTTTCCATTACCGACACATGCCATAATCTATGGAGCCACCCAAGGTGCGTCAAGATTCTATCTGTACCCCAATGACTGAGGATATTCTGGAGAGCTGCTCCCAGTGCCAGACCTATCTGCCACGCCTTACGTAATTTGAGTGGAAATGTAAACACATTAGAGAGGTCTAAGACAAAGTAAGCAGTAAAGCGAGGTAATTGAGTGTTGAGCTGGGTATCAATATCATTCAGGATCTCCTCCCAATATTGTTGGATTTGGGGCATTTAATTTTTTGTTTTGTTTTTTCATATTTTTATTGACACAAGTAAAACAAAAACCAAAAATTAGCTGATAATGGTAACATATACATTTGAAATCCAGTAAGCCGTAACAATAAATAAACAATAGAGACATAGAATAGATTAAAGAAAAATTCCCCAAATTTTATCACATTTTTTCAATGATTTCAATCCTCTCGTTTTAGCAATAGCACGCTCCATAGTGTAAATTTCATTAATCAAAAACCACCATTCCAAAATATGTGGGGGTTTCTGGGAAATCCATACCCTAGCAATTTTCAATCGAGCACAAGAAAATAATACTGTTAATAGGTCTTTGTGTGGGCAATTCTCAGATTGTATGTCTAATAATACAGTTAATGGCGAGAGAGAGCCAAAGACGATTTGTTTTTGCAGTAAAATGTTTTCAAAT
Source organism: Triturus cristatus (assembly GCF_964204655.1). Classification (NCBI taxonomy): domain Eukaryota; kingdom Metazoa; phylum Chordata; class Amphibia; order Caudata; family Salamandridae; genus Triturus; species Triturus cristatus. The sequence goes on from NC_140588.1 coordinate 432,140,450, forward strand.
CCGGACCAGAACTCAGATAAAGCTGGACAAGTAAGAAATATATGAGTAATATCAGCCACAACAAGATCACATTTGGGGCATTTAGAGCGTGAGCTTGATAAAGGGTTTTGAGACCAGTTAGAAATTCTAAGCGGAGTATAATATAAAGAACAGATGGTTTTATATAATTGAATCCTAAGGCTTGAAGATTGAACCACTTTATTAATATTACAGAGTGATACCGTCCCTAGTCTAGATGTCCATTTCAAAGCAATTTTAGAACAGTTATCCTCTTTAAAATTGTTTAAACATTTGTAACCCCTGCTAATTAGTGACTTCTGATTTTCCGAGTAAAAACACGTCCATAGCTCTGAGTCCGAGATTAGATTATTTTCATTTTGCAAACCAAATAATCTCTAATTTGCATGTCTTTAAATCGCATAGCTTTGGTTAAATTAAAGAGAAGTTTAAGCGTTGTGAAATTCAAAAATCCCTGATTACCGTAAAGATCTCCCAGAAAATTAATTCCCAAATTGGCCCAAACAGTCCCCAGTCCGTCGTTGAATATTCCTGGTAGCCCAGGATTGCCCCACAAAGAAAGCTTTGAATGAAAAAAAGAAGTCTTACATATAGTTAATAGAGATTTCCATACCGCAGCTGTCTCTCGCGCAGTCTTAAACTTGACCCTTTTGAAATAGTTAGGGTCGTTTGTTCTTGCGAGAAATTGATTAGAGTCCATGCCCAACATAAATTGGTGGTAATAGTATGGACTATTTGGAATAAATAGACTACGAAGACGGCCAAAAAAGGTTGCCAAAAAATATAATTTGAAATCGGGGAAATTTAAACCCCCTTTGTTGATCAGTAATTTAAGCAAGGAAAGCGATCTTCTCGCTTTCTTATAACCCCAAATATAGCTACTTAGAATCCCATCCAGTTTCTTAAAAAAAGAATTGTTAACGCGTAAGGGTATAGACCTAAATAAATACAGAAATTTGGGCAAGATCTTCATTTTAATTAAATTAATCCGGCCTATAAGGCTTAAAGGTATTTTATGCCATTTTTTGAGTAGGCCAGCGGTTTCTTTCAATAAGGCATCATAATTGAGGCTATTTATATCGCTTACTTTAGCTGATATTTTGACACCTAAATATGTCGCCACCCGGCAAGTACCTTGTACAGCAGTCAAAGGTTTGTAGTTTAGTATAACCTGTGTTTTACTTAGATTTAATTTGTATCCTGAGATTGATCCAAAGATATTAAATTCTTCATTTATCGTTGTGAGAGCTTTTTCTACATCAGTGGAATATATGGCAATATCATCGGCATATGCAGTGATTTTCAGAGAGTTAGAGCCGGATTCCAGTGGGATAATATAGGGTTGAGTTAGTAATGAATTTATAAACGGTTCCATAGAAGACGCAAACAGCAGGGGTGAAAGCGGGCACCCCTGCTGTGTACCCCTAAATATTTTGAACCCTGAGGAGATCATACCTGCGTAGCTAATTTTAGCAGTTGGGGAATCATAAAGGGCCTGTATCCATCTTAAGTATCGACCTTCAAAACCGTACGCCCTCATTACAGCCCAGAGGTAATCCCACCCGACTCGGTCAAATGCCTTTTCAGCATCTAAGAGTATCATGCCGAGTCGGGTGGAATTAACCGCTGCTAAATCAAAAGCAGTAATTGCCGTATTGACATGGGCTGTAGTGTCCCGGCCAGTGATAAATCCATGTTGTTGTGGATTAACTAGCTCAGGCATATAAGGAGCTAATCGGAGTGCAAGAATCTTAGAAAATATTTTAGCATCTATGTTGATTAATGAAATAGGCCTGTAAGAGCCACATTCCTCAGCAGGTTTATTTTTTTAAGAAAGAAAACAATTTTAGCAGAGTTCCAAGAATTTGGAGCCTTCCCTGTTTGACCAATTGAATTAATTACTGAACAGAAAAGGGGAAGTATTACATCGATACAAATTTTATAAAATTCTATAGGGAGTGTATCTTCCCCTGCAGCTTTACCAGACGGAAGAGAAGTAATAGCCGTTCTAATTTCAGCAATGGTAACATTCTCCCCAAGTTGCCTATTGTGTTCGATTTCTATATTATTAGTGACACAGTTGCCGATGTATGCCTGAATATTATGTAATGTAGGATTATTTTCCGGAGTATATAGATGACTATAATACTTAACAAATTGTTCTATTATATCTGTAGTTTGATCATAAATAATATTGTTGGGGCCTTTAATGAATTTGATTGTTGTATTAGCTTTGTCATCCGCAATTTTATAAGCCAAAATCTTACCAATTTTATCGCCGCTTTCATATTGAGAGATTTTGAATTTATGTAATTTTACACTGGCTCGTTCTCTAAGAACATTTTTAGTAGCAGATCGAAGACTAATTAACTCTAGTCTTAGTTTATCAACTTCCGATGAGCCTTGTATAAGAGCGTCTGCTAGTTGATTTTCTAGCGACAAAATTTTGGTAGTAATGGTCTTATCCTCTTTGCGGAGTTTAGAGTTTTGTATAAAAATAAAGTAAATCCTCTTATGCTAGCCTTACAGGCGTCCCATTCATGGATTGGAGAGGTAGAGTGGAGGTTTATATCAATAAATTCAGAAATATGTTCTTTAAGTTGTAGTATAAATTCTGAATCTGAAAAAAGATATCTAGGGAAAGAGAATAATCTTATATCTTGCCTTCTTGAAACTGTGGTGAAAGTAAAAAGAATGGGATTGTGATCTGAGGAAAGTCTTGGGCATATATCGATTGTACTAGATTCTAAAATTTTATCGGAGGTCCAAATCATGTCTATCCGAGAACATAGTTTATGAGGTGCGGAGTAATACGTATACCCTGGTATTTTAGGATGAAGAATTCTCCAAGCATCTTTTAGATTATGTAGGCGGCCAAGTTCCAATACGGCCGCCCGTGTCTTCCGCATACGTTGGAACCCCCTATGTTTAGTAGTGTCTATGTCGTAATCGATTATACAATTATAATCACCGCCGATTAAGAGTTCTCCCTCCCATTCCAATAGTTCAAGGTTTAACCAATCAAAAATATAAGGGTCGTCAATATTAGGTCCGTATATAGAACATATAACATATTTACAGTTTTCCAATTCAACTTGAATGATTATCCATCTACCCCTTTTGTCTGCAGCTGTTTTAATAACATTTAATTTCAATTGTCTCTGTTTTAAGACAGCCACCCCTCTGATAGTAGCATTTAGAGTTGTACATGCGACAACCTCATATCCTAATAGCCTTAACAAATTCCTATCTTTGTAGCAGATGTGTGTCTCAGTGAATAAAGCTAGATGGGGATTATACAGTTTAAGCTCTTCCTGAACTAATCGTCTCTTATTCTTGCAATTAAGGCCGGCGACATTCCATACTAAGCAGCTGAGTCTAAGCATTTCAAAAGTGTTAGAGAGTCAGAGAGTCAGCTATTCTAATAATAACTATCATACATATCAGCTTTTCTTTTTTATTATTATTTTCAATAAGTGTTACTACTGTGTTGTCTTTTTTAACATTATTACCAACCACCAGTGAACCCTGTGAACCCCTACTCCAAACCCGCCCCAGCCGGGACCTCCCCCCAGAGCTCCCGGGGGAGAGCACCCTTGGTTCCATGCTGCCATTGTATGGGCAGCCTAGTTGAGAGGCAGCCTCGGATAACTCCCTCTCTAGCTCCCCCACTCTGCCTTAGGAAAGAAATAAAAAAAAAATAAAAAAAGAATCCGAAACAGTGCATGTGCAAATATGAACTCGGCTACTAATATGAGAAAAAAAAAGAAAGGTTTAAAGAGCCTGAGAAAGACCACATATAAACAACACATCACATCGCGTAATAAGTTCAATATTAATAGCGCAGCTCTCATAAACACTTTGCCCAAGCAGAACTCCTAAATGTAATGGTCAATCTGCTAGAGCGTAAAGCGCATAAATGTGTACGTGGAAGATTTATAAGTGGTTCTTATCAAATTTCGAAAGTGCAGTCTCAGCTTCTTTAACATCCGTAAAAATGTATATATGGCCCCCCTTTATTACTTTTAAACGGGCAGGTTCCTGCAGGAATACCTGCCCACCAAGGGATTTGAAAGGGTCAATAAGTTGTCGTAACTTCCATCGTTTGTCCATAGTGGCTTTGCTCAGATCATATCTAACAAAGAACATGACATTATCGAATAGGGGAGTGAGGCTTGGCCTTGGAGGAGACCGCTTGTCTTAATAGATAATTGCCAAAATATATCAGAAAAGGCCGTGGAAATTTGCTCTCTTTGTTTCTCTGAGCCAAAGGTAACCTATGGACCCTTTGTAACTGTGTATCTGCAGAGAATGAGGGAGCTCGAATAAATTGCTTACCGGGGATCGCAGTTGTTTTCTCGATATTCCCAGCGAGTTCTGCTGTAACCTTCGAAGCCGCCAGAGAAGCCGCCACAGAAGCCGGAGTTGTAGCTGCAACAGTGTTTCCACTACAAACCGAGCTCTCGGCAGTGAGACCCTTCCCGGTCCGAACCGATCTATGAGCATTTTTCAGGGCCATGGTGCGGGTATCCAAAATGAACCGCGACTGCTTTCCTGAGCCGGAGCAGAAACCGTGAACGGAGCACACAGCCGAAGGTCGTTGCGATTCAAGCCCAAAGCAGTCAAGTGAAGAGTTCCAAAAGGCTCCAAGAACACCCAGGGTAATCGTCGGTCGAGTAAGAAAAGACCTTCGTCCACAGCGACCCAGCAAGAAGCGCAGCATCCGGTGACTTAGTTCGGTATCTTGGTTCGATAGAAAAAATCAGCAGATGGAGAAAGTAAACAGGTAAGAATTGATTTTTCTCGAGTGTATTCCAATTCTTAAATATTTCTCATGCGGCACTGTTCTCAGACAGAGTGGGAGAGAAGGAGCGTCTCACATTGCTGCCGCTCAGTGGCGTGTTCAACCCGCCATCTTGTCCCGCCAGTCTGCCTTCCCGGATTTGGGGCATTTCAATAGCAGGAACCCACAGTGTCTCCAGCAGTCAACGCTGTGGGGTGGCTTGCCCCTGTGCAGTCTCACCGGCATGAGATACCAATACGTAACTATTTTTATAGTTGTTATGATGCTGTCTGTGATACATGCTGTGTGCCGTGTAGAATATCCATCCCATTCCTTTTTCATTAGCTGCCGTCCCAGTTCCCTCTCCCAGGGCTTCTGCTCATAGGACTTAGTTGCAAGCGTGGCCTGCTATATAAGGCTATATAAGTCAGCAATGGCAACTGGCACCCTGCCAGACCTGAAAAGCAGCCTGGTCAAGGCCAGGCGTGAAGTCGCCATTACCCATCACTGGTGTGAGTGGGAAGGGAAGGGAAATTATGTCAGACCCTTCCGGGTGGTGACTCAGCCCCACACATGATGGATGGATTTAGTGTTTAGGGAGGGGCCCCCACACACGTTGCAGATGAGGCAAGAAGGGAACCATTGATAGCGAACTTCCCAATACCACCCTATCCATAAGCGGGTTTAGGCGTGCCGCTAAAATACTGGTAAAAAATTTGATATTCCACATTAAGGAAGGATGTGAGGCAGTACAATCTGCACTGTTTGACTACAAAATGTTTACATCTATTTTGGCATTAAGACTAGGGGAGGTAATCGGATCGATAATACACCAAGACCAAAGGGGCTTTATAAGGGGATGTCAGCTGGCCGATCACACTCGAGATCTGATAGGGGCGATTGATATTGCTACAACATTTTCTCTTCCACTGGCTATTTTGACCTTAGATGCCTCAAAAGCCTTTGACAGGGTCAACTGGCCATACTTGGTGGAGGTGATGAGAAGTTTTGGGTTGGGGGAAGTTTTTTGTCGGGTAATTGAGAAACTGTATAGGGCTCCCACAGCTAGATTATTAGTCAATGGTACGTTAACAGATTCGATAAATATAACCAGAGGTACCAGACAGGGCTGCCCGCTGTCCCCGCTCTTATTCAACCTCTATATAGAGCCGTTCGCTCAAGTTCTAAGAGAGAAAGTGGACATTCCTCCCTTTGTATTTGGTGAATGGGAGAAGCGGACAGCGCATTATGCAGATGATATTCTGGTTTATACGTCAGACCCGCAGAGAGCCTTTCCGATGGTAATTAAAAAGGCTGGAGAATTTGGGCAAATTTCTGGCTATGATATCAATGTCAGCAAAACAGAGATCATGTGTTGGAATGTCCCAAACGTACAGTTTAATGTTGTAACATCTATGAGATACTTGGGAATACGTATTACTCAAGAAATAGGAAGTCTAGCACAGACCAATTTAGACCGGGTCGCCTTGGAATGTAGGAAACTTTTGAACTCTTGGTCGTTCCTGCCACTTTCGATCTTTGGGAGAACTAATTTAGTTAAAATGTCCATCCTTCCAAAGTTTACTTTTATTTTTAATTCTATTCCCTTGTCTTTTGAACGAAAAAAACTGGAAAAAAGCCAGCAAGAAATAAATTTGTTTATTTGGAACTGCAAAACAGCTAGGCTGACTTGGAAGAAGTTGAAAAGAAGGAGGGAAAAGGGAGGGCTGGCTCTCCCAGACTTGTTATACTATGCTTTTGCATTTCAGCTGACCTATTCCAGGATGCTTCTCAAAACTCCAGCAGTATCATCTTTGGGGGTTATGTTTAGGGCTATGTTAGGGGGAGTAGATATCCCTCCGGATGGATTTCTTTTCAAGTTTGGAGACATGAAATACTTTTAAAAAGTCAGATTAAAGACCTTGCAGTCAGCCATATTAAATTGGGTTCAGATAAAAAAAAAATGTTACAACAAACAAATGATGGACGGAATGCTGACAATGCAAACATTCTCCCCCAGTCAAGAGATCTGGGTTAAATCCATCGTTCTTTTGCCCACTACACCACCCCAGTTTAGACATGGCCATATGCAAATCAGTCTTGACCCTGCGCCTCATGGGAACAGTCCAGCCCGAACTGCAAAGCCATGTCTTCCCTGGACCAGAATCAAGCATCCTAGGACCGGTTTCTGGCTATCAGCCGTCATCAGCCAGGATAGCTTGACTCCAGTGGCGTAGTGAGCACGGGTCCCACGTCTGGGAATACCCATCCCACTTAGGGCGAAAAGCGTTACAACAAACAAATGATGGACGGAATGCTGACAATGCAAACATTCTCCCCCAGTCAAGAGATCTGGGTTAAATCCATCGTTCTTTTGCCCACTACACCACCCCAGTTTAGACATGGCCATATGCAAATCAGTCTTGACCCTGCGCCTCATGGGAACAGTCCAGCCCGAACTGCCAAGCCATGTCTTCCCTGGACCAGAATCAAGCATCCTAGGACCGGTTTCTGGCTATCAGCCGTCATCAGCCAGGATAGCTTGACTCCAGTGGCGTAGTGAGCACGGGTCCCACATCTGGGAATACCCATCCCACTTAGGGCGAAAAGCGTTACAACAAACAAATGATGGACGGAATGCTGACAATGCAAACATTCTCCCCCAGTCAAGAGATCTGGGTTAAATCCATCGTTCTTTTGCCCACTACACCACCCCAGTTTAGACATGGCCATATGCAAATCAGTCTTGACCCTGCGCCTCATGGGAACAGTCCAGCCCGAACTGCCAAGCCATGTCTTCCCTGGACCAGAATCAAGCATCCTAGGACCGGTTTCTGGCTATCAGCCATCATCAGCCAGGATAGCTTGACTCCAGTGGCGTAGTGAGCACGGGTCCCACGTCTGGGAATACCCATCCCACTTAGGGCGAAAAGCGTTACAACAAACAAATGATGGACGGAATGCTGACAATGCAAACATTCTCCCCCAGTCAAGAGATCTGGGTTAAATCCATCGTTCTTTTGCCCACTACACCACCCCAGTTTAGGGGGAGAATGTCTGCATTGTCAGCATTCCGTCCATCATTTGTTTGTTGTAACGCAGATAAAAAAAAATGTCAGGTTACACTACTACTCTAGCTTTGCCCCGGTGTGGGATTCTCCTGGGCTTCCACCTTGTATGCAAGATAGCTTAGCAATCCCGTTAAAAGACGCCGGGATCCTAAGATGGGGAGAGCTTTTGGTGGATGGAAGGGTACAAGACTGGGAGGTGCTGAGGGAAAAGGTGGGTATGGCATTTTCTAGGTTCAAATATATACAGTTGGATACTTGGGCTCGAGCAGTTAATAGGAAAGGATCTCAACCGGGGAAATATAGCCAGTTCGAACAACAACTGGTGGAAAAGCAACAAGGGGGTAAAGAAGTGGCTATCTGGTATTGGTGCATGGTGGAGGAGGCAGATGGAGATTCTGCCTTGCCAGATAAGCTATGGGGAAATGAGTTGGGCCTCCAATGTGAGGATTTATGGATGAGATCTTTTTCTTTTCTTTATAAAACAGTTAAACCAGCTTGGTTAAGACGTAACCATTTGTTTACCTTGCATCGGGCTTACCTTTCACCCCAAAGGCTTTCCAAGTTCTTGCCAGGGAAGAAATGTAATAAGTGTAATCTGGTTGCAGCCACAGACACCCACATGTTTAGGGATTGTCCTGCCATTAGGCTGTTTTGGGAAGAAGTAAAGGTTACTTTGGATTCAATTTTAAGTACTTCATTGAATCTTACTCTCCCTTTAATAATTTTTGGATTGGAGGAAAAGGTAAGCGGACAGGCAAAATCTTTTCTCTTTTACTCCATTATTTTGGCAAGACGACAAATATGCACATTTTGGGTGGAAGCTAAAGCCCCATCACATGCAGCTTGGCTAACATCAATGTATGAAACCTCCAAAACTGACTTGTCCAGATCATGCAGCAAGAGAAATCTGTCCTTTTGGGATTTGTTAATAAATTGGAGATAGGACGACCGGGGTTTTTTTTTTTTTTTTTCCTCCAGAAGACCCTGGGAACTGGTCTCTCCCATATGCATTTCCGGGTCTGTCAGGTGGAATACCATTGACTGGAACTCCTTCTTTTTCTACTCAAGAGGTTAATATCCCATCTATTAAGTGAATTCTGCTTGGTAAAGGTTATCAAGGAGGACAGATCGTTAAAAGACCTTAAGGCAGTCTTGTTTGGTGGATGGTGTCTCTTTTGTGGTTGGAGGTAATGGCAAATGAGGACATAAAAAAACCCAAAAAAAACAAAAACAAATCTGCACTGTTTGGGGTCCTTTCCGGGTTTGGGAATGACAACTATAGAGGTGTCCATCATGGAAGGCAGAAAGGTATCAGGACCTTCATTTCGTTATTAACTACCGGGTCAGAATGAGAGTCATTTTTGTACAGATAGTTTTGTAAAACAGTGCTGGAAATCCATCCGAGCCTGGAGATTTAAGTGGCGTCTGTCTTGCAATGGAGGAGATCACCTCCTCGATACGAATCGTGCAGTCCAAAGAATTAGCTTGGTCTACTGTCAGCTGTGAAGTATGTGGTAAAGGTCTAGGTCCTCGGATGGGAGCAATTGCTGCATGTAGAATTCTGCATAAAATGTGCAGAAGGCAGATGCTAAGGCAGCACCTCCCTTGATCTCTGTGCCATCATCCAACAGAAGGGACTCTATTCCAGTAGCTTGTGACTGCACCCTCAGGTGGCTGGCAAGCAAATGTCCACATTTGTTCCCCCTATATAAAAGGAATGTCGGAGTTGAAGAATGCATATTCAGGTCTAGGTGGGCATAGGTCTTGTGGGCATGATAATAAAAGATATAATCAATTGCCTGGGGGTATCATTCCCTCAAAAGGTCCCTCAGCCCCATCTCCAGTAAGTGTCCCCTCCTGGGACAGCACTCCTGGGTTGCCATATCAGGGTGCAGATCTATAAAGGCCACTGTCAAACACCAGATTCAGGTTTTCCCCATCAGCACCTTCTTGTCCTGAGAGAACACAAATGCAGCTACCGCTCTTCTAAGGAAGCACTCTTGGCCATCATTAGGGGCATAGAGGGAGACCACCACAAAGGTGTTGTCTCACACGCTCACCCTGTACTCCAGTAAACTTCTTTTAATTTCAACCAGCTTATAGCCCACCTTCCCCTGAAAGGAGTGAGAGACTAGGAGAGCAACCCCCACTGGATGCTGAGGAGAAAAAGTGTTGTGGAAATGCCTGGGACTTGAGTCTATGGCAGTCCCCCACAACCAGGTGTATCTCCTGTAAAAGACATAGATATGCTAATGACTTCTAGAGGAATTATAGAAGAGCCCAGCACTTGACTGGGTTGTTAAGCCCCTTCTCATTAAGGATAAGTACCTTAAGGTTATCGTGTGATAAGGGTGGTAAAAAACATCAACCATGCACTTAACCCATTCAAAAGACTGGCTATGCAAGCCCCAATATGATACCGTACATGGTAAATCCTGCAGTGATAGGCATCTGAATTGTAGTGCACAAGCTGAAGTTGCAAGTGTCCCTCCCCATACAATACAAGAATAAACCGCAGAGTATATATACATACATATACATATATATATACATATATATAAATCCAAAGTAATTAGCAGCGCCCCTCCTTCAGCTCTCACTCGCAGTAGTCGCGATTAAAGGGCACAAACTCCACTTACCTTTATTTTAGCGTTTAAGCAGCCATAACGCGTTTCGATAACAGCCGTTACCTTGATCACATGCGTACAATACATTTCCGCCTTAGTTAAATACCACCTCCTCCCAGTGACATCATAGTGTAGACATAGCAAACAGTCATAGTCGCCATCTTTCTCTGCATATCTGATCTCAACATGAGAATTTATCCTGTCTTAAACTCATATATATATATTATATATTATATATATATATATATATATATATATATATATATATATATATATATATATATATATATATATATATATATATATATATATATATATTACCTACTGGCGGTCGCCAGTAGGTAGTTATAGTTAGGACCACGTTTCCATAGGAAAACCTCAACATTCTATTTTGAATAACTTTGGCGCCGGTCGACGAATCCTCGCGAATTTCTCAAAATAGGTGGGGCGCTACGCTCCGCTCCTACCCTGAAAGTCTCGGGGGGATCCGTCAAGCGGGGGCTGAGATAAAAGGGGGGTCCCAAAACGCGTTTTTCCCATGCATTTTTCCATAGGACCTTTAGAACGAGCTACAGCCCGAACGGCTGAACAGAATTACTCAAAATTTGGCAGAGAGGTAGTCCCTAGGTCAAGGAAGTGCCTTTTGTAGGTTTGGTGTAAATCTGTTCAGTAGATTCTGAGAAAATAGCCTTTAAATCAATATATATATCTGAGCCCGCTTACGGTACGCTTACCGTACGCTTACGGTAAGCGTACGGTGGCGTGCGCGAGCGCGATTCTGATTGGCTCTTAGATCTTAGTAAACATTCGAATCGGCCGAAACCAGGAAGCGGCGGCCGCCATTTTCTGTGTTTCACTCTGAAAAAAAAAGAGTGAAAACAAGAAAAGGGGGCAATGAGGAGAGTTACAGACCCCCTTACATTTGTGAGGGGGTCAAAGAAGGACTGTAAAGTACAAAACAAACATTTATTGATTTTTTAAAAAAATCACGGGGTACGCGTACGGTAAGCTTACGGTAAGCGTACGGAAGAAACATGGCGTGCGCGAAGGAGATTCTGATTGGCCCATAGATCTTAGTAAACATTCGAATCGGCCGAAACCAGGAAGCGGCGGCCGCCATTTTGTGTGTTTCACTCAGAAAAAAAACAGAGAAAACAAGGAAAGGGGGCAATGAGGAGAGTTACAGACCCCCTAACATTTGTAAGGGGGTCAAAGAAGGACAGAAAAGTACAAAAAAAACATTTATTGATTTTAAAAAAAATCACGGGGTACGCGTACCGTAAGCTTACGGTAAGCGTACGGTAAAAAAAATAAAAATAAATAAATGAAAAGCAGATTTAAGAGTTTAGAAATTAGGGAGCTCTAAAAAGAGCTGTTGTGTTTATGAAGTCATTTTTTTAGTGGTACCTACAAGTAAGTACCGATGCAGAGTCTAAGGTTCAAGAGGAAGACTCTGTTCCCTTCATCATTGAAGTGCACACCATCTCCTCTATAAATGTCTTGCATGTCATAACGCAAGTTGTTGTGGTAAATGGCACCCATACCATAGTCACGGAGGAAAGCAGAAACAGATTTGTTGACGTGCTTTCTTGCTTTGTCAATCTGCGGACAGAAATGATTGGACCAGTTCCATTTTTGCCTTTGGCATATGTTGGAAAACACAAAGGCAGTTTTAGGGAAAAGTGTAAACAGTTGTGCAAAGGTGTCCTTCATAAGCATTTCCAGACCTACCCCAGTCAAAGTGCCTAGGTCATTGCCACCACAGTGCACTATTATGAGGTCAGGGTGTTGGATTTGAATGAAGGATTTCACCAATGGCATCAATTGGTGCCACTTTAACCCTCTCTGACCAATCCATTTAATGTCTACATTTGGCAAAGCAAGGTCTCTCACCATACCTGTTTTCTCTGCAAACTTTTCACTCCAGAAGACATAGCTGTGCCCTACAATCCACACTGTGAACATCTTCAAAGGAGAACTGGATGCACTCAGGAGGTGTCTTTCAGTAGAATGGCAATATGAAAAGAAAGACAGTTTGGAAATGGAGGCATACATATTTTTTTCAAAACAAAAAGAACTGATTGGCTGTTTCATACCATTCTAGAATAAAAACTAGGCTGTATGTGTAAATTAATAGAAGCATGTTTTGTATTGGTACAGAAAAATGTGTCACCAAAGAACAGTACTATGGATTTGCTGTAAGGTTTGAAAAGTCAAGCACTCTTGCTCTGTGGAATTGAAACATTGTGTGTCGAACTTCTGACCTAACTCTACACAGCAGTGTTCCATGAGCTGTTGCTATGGTAGCAGGCAGAAGTCAAGTTGGGGGAAGGGTACTAGGCAGAAGTCAAGTTGGGGGAAGGGTACTTTTGGAAAAGGGTTGGTTTTCAACCAATAGAAATGTGTGATTACATTTGAAAAAAAGGGGGAAGGACTGAGATTTGAAACTTACATGTATATGTGTGGAAAAATAGAGGGAAAGTTTGCCATTATCTGGTTCTGCTGAGAGGAGAGAGGTGAACACAACAGAGATCCTGGCTCTGATAATCTGCTGTTTGAGTGTCACATTTCTTTCACAACTAACTAATTTTAAAGGTGAGTTTACAGTTTGAGAGGGGATGTATGTGGTAACTTAAGAAATGAATAATAGAAATGGGAATTGTTTTTGTTGTAGTTACACATGGTGGTTTCATAATGTGTCAGTCTGTAAAAGTGATTTACACTTGCCCCGAAAAAAAAAGAGCAGTAAGTGTGCTTTCAAATTGGCAAAGAAATTTCGTTTTGGGACTAATGTGAAAACATGACTCTGTGTGCATAGAAGAATTATAGGCAGAGATTTATTGCGTCTTGCTCTGGTGATTTCACAGTTGCATTAGATGGAAAGGGGGAGCGAATTTTTGGGGGAAGAAGCAGAGTCTTAGCACACACCCATGTGCTTGCCATGTATAGTCATGCACAGTATTTAGAAGCGAGTGGGGTTTTCAGGTTTAAGTCTGTAATGCAAATACATTCAGCATCACTAAGGCTGGTTGCCCTTGCTGGAGTGTAGGCAGTCACAGAGAATACACATGGTGGTGGTCTGAAAAAACAGCTTGGACATGTGCATTTAAATAAATCAAAAAAAGTGGTTTTATAATGTGTCAGTCTGTAAAAGTGATTTCCAATTGTAAAAAGTAATTTTCACTTGGCCCGAAAAAAAAAGAGCAGTAAGTGTGCTTTCAAAATGGCAAAGAAATTTCGTTTTGGGACTAATGTGAAAACATGACTCTGTGTGCATAGAGGAATTATAGGCAGAGATTTATTGCGTCTTGCTCTGGTGATTTCACAGTTGCATTAGATGGAAAGGGGGAGCGAATTTTTGGGGGAAGAAGCAGAGTCTTAGCACACACTCATGTGCTTGCCATGTATAGTCACGCACAGTATTTAGAAGCGAGTGGGGTTTTCAGGTTTAAGTCTGTAATGCAAATACATTCAGCATCACTAAGGCTGGTTGCCCTTGCTGGAGTGTAGGCAGTCACAGAGAATACACATGGTGGTGGTCTGAAAAAACAGCTTGGACATGTGCAATTAAATAAATTAAAAAAAAAGGTTTCATAATGTGTCAGTCTGTAAAAGTGATTTTCACTTGCCCCGAAAAAAAAAAGAGCAGTAAGTGTGCTTTAAAAATGGCAAAGAAATTTCGTTTTGGGACTAATGTGAAAACATGACTCTGTGTGCATAGAGGAATTATAGGCAGAGATTTATTGCGTCTTGCTCTGGTGATTTCACAGTTGCATTAGATGGAAAGGGGGAGCGAATTTTTGGGGGAAGAAGCAGAGTCTTAGCACACACCCATGTGCTTGCCATGTATAGTCATGCACAGTATTTAGAAGCGAGTGGGGTTTTAAGGTTTAAGTCTGTAATGCAAATACATTCAGCATCACTAAGGCTGGTTGCCCTTGCTGGAGTGTAGGCAGTCACAGAGAATACACATGGTGGTGGTCTGAAAAAACAGCTTGGACATGTGCATTTAAATAAATCAAAAAAAGTGGTTTCATAATGTGTCAGTCTGTAAAAGTGATTTCCAATTGTAAAAAGTGATTTTCACTTGCCCCGAAAAAAAAAAGAGCAGTAAGTGTGCTTTAAAAATGGCAAAGAAATTTCGTTTTGGGACTAATGTGAAAAAATGACTCTGTGTGCATAGAGGAATTATAGGCAGAGATTTATTGCGTCTTGCTCTGGTGATTTCACAGTTGCATTAGATGGAAAGGGGGAGCGAATTTTTGGGGGAAGAAGCAGAGTCTTAGCACACACCCATGTGCTTGCCATGTATAGTCATGCACAGTATTTAGAAGCGAGTGGGGTTTTCAGGTTTAAGTCTGTAATGCAAATACATTCAGCATCACTAAGGCTGGTTGCCCTTGCTGGAGTGTAGGCAGTCACAGAGAATACACATGGTGGTGGTCTGAAAAAACAGCTTGGACATGTGCATTTAAATAAATCAAAAAAAGTGGTTTTATAATGTGTCAGTCTGTAAAAGTGATTTCCAATTGTAAAAAGTGATTTTCACTTGGCCCGAAAAAAAAGAGCAGTAAGTGTGCTTTCAAAATGGCAAAGAAATTTCGTTTTGGGACTAATGTGAAAAAATGACTCTGTGTGTATAGAGGAATTATAGGCAGAGATTTATTGCGTCTTGCTCTGGTGATTTCACAGTTGCATTAGATGGAAAGGGGGAGCGAATTTTTGGGGGAAGAAGCAGAGTCTTAGCACACACCCATGTGCTTGCCATGTATAGTCATGCACAGTATTTACAAGCGAGTGGGGTTTTTAGGTTTAAGTCTGTAATGCAAATACATTCAGCATCACTAAGGCTGGTTGCCCTTGCTGGAGTGTAGGCAGTCACCGCGAATACACATGGTGGTGGTCTGAAAAAAACAGCTTGGACAAGTGCAATTAAATAAATTAAAAAAAAAGGTTTCATAATGTGTCAGTCTGTAAAAGTGATTTTCACTTGCCCCGAAAAAAAAAAGAGCAGTAAGTGTGCTTTAAAAATGGCAAAGAAATTTCGTTTTGGGACTAATGTGAAAACATGACTCTGTGTGCATAGAGGAATTATAGGCAGAGATTTATTGCGTCTTGCTCTGGTGATTTCACAGTTGCATTAGATGGAAAGGGGGAGTGAATTTTTGGGGGAAGAAGCAGAGTCTTAGCACACACCCATGTGCTTGCCGTGTATAGTCATGCACAGTATTTAGAAGCGAGTGGGGTTTTCAGGTTTCAGTCTGTAATGCAAATACATTGAGCTTCACTAAGGCTGGTTGCCCTTGCTGGAGTGTAGCACTCTGGACATGGGCTTTTTAAAAAATCTGAAAAGTGGTTTCATAATGTGACAGTTTGTAAAAGAGATTTTCACTTGCCCAAAAAAAAGAGCAGTTTGTGTGCATTCAAATTGGCAAAGAAATTTTGTTTTGTGACTATTGTGAAAAGAAATGTAGTAATATATTTAAATACAATAAAGGATTTTTTTTTAGTTTTTTTCAGGTATTGCTGAAGAACAGTGAACAAAATTTAAGATGCCTACAAAATCTCGAGTTCAAAAAACGCTAAAAAAAAAACTATATTTGAAGACAACTGGAGGACCAAAGTTAGTAGAAGATGCTCATGTTGGGAAAAAGAAAAAATCTTCTGGTAAGCAGAAAAAAGAATTTCTTAAAAAAATATTCAAAACAAAGAAAAATGTACAAAATGTCTGTCCAGGGATGAATGTAACAAAACGAAGAGAACAGCAAAAAATTGAGAATTTAGTTAATGCAAATATACCTTCTGCAACTGAAAAGTTTTACATAAACAGAAAAACAGCGTTTAAAGAGATACGTAGAAAAATGTTTCAGAGAAGAGTTATGTCCAATTTGATAAAGGATGTGAAGAAATATAAGCAAAAGGCAAAATATTACAAGAGAAAAAAAGAAATTGAAGCCATTGCAGCAAAAGCATTAGAATTAAAAAGGAAACTATTCATATTAATTTTGAATAGGATGCGTACATTAGATAAAATGGTTAATGTACTGAAATCACAAAGCAAAAGCAAAAGAGTAGTGAACAGAACAAACTTTTGTAAAGTGTTTTTAGGAAAGTGGATGCATAGTTCAAGTAGTGAACCTTTTTTTAATGAAGAGAGCTATTTTCAAAGTAATAGTTTGCTGCATGCAGTTGACACCAGAGGTCGTTCATACGAAGTAAAAAATGGTTGCATAATGGAGAAGGAGATAATGGTTCCAAGAGATGAGGTACAAGTGATGGCAGATGAGGCAATGGGGAGACGTCCTAAAGCCCCAGTGTACACTTGGAATTGTAGTAGTATTTGCACTGTGCGTCAGGAATCTATTGACAGATTTCGAGAGTTTCTAAGAGAATATAGTAAAAAAAGTGTAAAACAGAAGATTAAGGTGCTTCAAAGTCTGGATCCATGCAGAGTGAGAGAGAATACTGGTTTGCAGGGTCATTCTCTGGCTTGTCTATCTAGAAAAGTGTGCAATAGTGTTTTCCATCATTTTAGGATGCTGGCTGTTCATCATACTGAAATGAGAAAGTTTGTGAGACGGTTGTATTTTGCCAAAAGTCCAGCAATAAAGTTAAATGAATTGAATAGGGCTCTGTTCCGAGGAACGGTATCAGATGTAGAGAAGGTTGTTGATGAAATTCAGTTTTGTTACTTTGGTCCTGAACAAAACAGTGCAGAGAAGGACACAGTAAATGAGGAAGAAGTGGAAGAGAATGTAGAACCTTCTGTAAGTAAGACATTTAATGATCACATAACAAAATTTGCAATAGTCTCTAATGAAAGACCAAATGTTACTTGTATTTGTTGCCGCAGAACTCATTATAGAAAACAAACTAGGAATGTTGATCTCTACAGAAAGAGTGAAAATGAAGATAATTATAAGTGGATGGATTTTGCCACATATATATTTCTTGAAAATTGTTTTGAATTGGGTGAAGATCAGCGTATTTGTAAATACTGTTACAACAAGTTAGAGGAAAATAGAATGCCGACCAGAGCTGTACATAATAATTTAGAATTGGATGCTATTCCTGCTGAACTTTCTGAATTAAATACATATGAGTCTATACTCATTCAATGTGTTCATCCGTTCCAGACCATAGTACGTATGGAGCCCAAAACTGGTAAATTACCTCCTTCAGATTTACTGAGAGGTTTAAAAGGTAGAGTGGTGTATTTGCCCTTGGATTTGAAAAAAAATATGGAAACTATTGATGCGGATACTTTGGAAACTGAACCATTAATTATTCTGGTTAATGGTGTACCTACAAAGAATAAGAAGATTTGGCAGGAGCTGGTAGATGTGCGGAAAGTACAAAGAGCAAATTTGTATTTGAAAAAAAATAACAAATGGTATGAATCAATTTATATAGAAGAAGAAGAAGAAGACGAAGATTTTCAAGAAGACACAGAAACACCAACTGGACAAATTGAAAAAGTGGACAAGACAAAGGAAGAAGAAATTTATGAACATTTTAGCATACATCCTCTTCATTCGAAAGAAGTTATGGGAGACAATATTGATCTCTTTCAGATGAAGAAAGCAAAAGGAACTCCCGTGAGTGTATGGGAGGAGAGCTTGGAAGCTCGATGTTTTCCCCAGCTGTTTCCTACGGGAAAAGGAGGACGATACGATGAACGTCCAGAACAGATTCCAGCTTCAGAGTATCGGACTACAAGACTATATGCTGAAGATCCCAGATTTCGACAAAGTATTCCTTATTTGTTTCATCTTTTATTTGAATGCGACTTGTCTGCACTGTCTTATGCAGTAAATCACATTTTAAAAAGTGGAGTACATTTACAAAATGTGTCTGCTAAGGATTTTATGGAGAAAGTGCAGCACCGAGATGATCATTTGGAAACACAACTGATCAATCTGATGGCTTGTCAGCGTGGGACAAATGAATATTGGTACCGACGCCATGGTGAACTAAAATGCATGTTACGCAATTTAGGAACACCAACATGGTTCCTTACCCTAAGCTGTGCCGAGTACGCTTGGGATGATTTACTGGATTTTCTACGAGAGGCCAATTCAAACATTAAAAACATCGAATACAAGACAGCAGGAGAACTGTGCTCATTGGATCCGGTTAATGTTTGCAGATATTTCAATCATAGATTTGAGGCTATGATGTCCTTCATCTGCAATAAAAAAAATCCACCCCTTGGAGAAGTAGTGGATTTCTTTTGGAGAAAAGAGTACCAGGCAAGAGGTGCTCCTCATATTCATATGCTGTTGTGGATCAAGGATGCCCCAAAGTTTGGAACAGATACTGATGAAGCAGTGTTATCTTACATTGAAGAATATGCAACATGTGGTATACCAAAAAGCACAGAAGAGAACAAGTTAAAGGAGCAAGTTTTACGTTTCCAAAGTCATCGGTGTGGAAAATACTGTCGACGGAAATACAAGAGCAAAGAAAAATACTACACTAAATGTCGATTTGGATTTCCTAGACCTGTTCTTTCAAATGGAAGAGTAAACAGTTTTATGTCAGCTGTGAGACATACTATCACAAGAAAATCACCTAAGAATACCTACAACCTTAAAAGAAAAGAAGAATCAAAAAATATAAATGACTACAACCCAGTCATTTTATCCATGTGGAACGCTAACATGGATATACAGTATGTAGCTGACAATTCCATTGCTGTTGCACGATATGTAACGTCTTACATTACGAAATCAGAAAAAACAGAATTGAAGGAAATGTGGGAAGAGATTTCTCACGAGAAGACTGTCAGTAAGAAGCTGTACAGTTTCAGTTTGAAGATGTTATCGCATCGAGAAATTGGATCCTACGAATGTTCAGATAGGTTATCTTCTGCAAGTCTCTACTCGAAGTCAAGAAGAATAATTTGGGCAAGTTTAGGCCTTGCAGCAATGAGAAATCGGGTACTGAAATCTGTTGGAGAAATAGAATATTTGGCCGAGAATGACCCAGAAAGTACAGATATATTGAAAACAAACATGTTGGACACATATTATCCCAAGAGAAGTCATCATCTGGAGAACATGTGTCTCTATGAAGTGTTGCAGAACTACATTTATTCACGGAAAGCTGCAGAAGACATTAATAATGGAAAATATAAAGTTGTTGGTGAAGAAGGATGTTTGGTGAAGCAAACCAAAGGAAGTTTGATAAATCACCGGAAGCTGAGTTGCGACACTACCGACAAGAAAGAATTTTACTACTTGGCTCTTTTACAGTTGTTTAAACCATGGCGTACAGAGGATGAACTACTGGGAGAATTTCAAAGCTATGAGGATTCATTTAATGCTTGCAAAGACAGCATACAATGCAATACATTCACAACTTATCTGCAAATGTTAAATGAAGAAATTGAACAGGAAACTACAATTGCAGCAGAAATAGCTAGAGACAGTTCTCAGGACAGCCAAAGTTCAGGAACACACAGTCAAGATCCCCTAGGACAACCAATCGTTGAAAATGAAGCATCAATAGCCATGAATGAAGTGGAAACAGCTATGAATCAAGCTCAAGAAGAATTTATAGACTTAGAAAATTTGGAAAGACAACTGAATCAAGAGCAGCAACAAATTTATGAAGAGATCAAAAACAAAATTGATCACGGATTTCTACATGTAAAAAAAGAGTGCTCATGCACATCATTTCATCCAATCAGGATGTATGTAAGCGGACAAGCTGGCACTGGAAAAAGTTTCCTAATTAAAGTCATCAGAAGCTACCTAAAGCAAAAAACGGATTCTACTTTGTCTTGTGTGGTTACTGCTCCAACTGGGTTAGCAGCATATAACATAAAAGGAATCACCTTACATCGTTTGCTAATGTTACCAGTGGAGCATGAGAACAAAATACAATTCAACAAGCTAACTGGAGAAGCATCCTTGGAAGTTTCACGAGTATTGAAGAGGATGCAAGTTCTCATTATTGATGAGGTGAGCATGGTATCAAACTTAATGCTTGCCTTTGTGCATTTAAGAATGCAGCAAATTTTGAAGACAGACTATGACGTGTTATTTGGTGGAAAACACGTCATAGTTTTTGGAGATCTTTTGCAACTTACTCCAGTTAAAGGACAACCAGTGTTTAATACTGTGACACATGAAGACACGAAGAAGTCATTGGGAAGTATCGGTAATACAAATATTTGGTCCTTCTTTGAGTACAAGGAACTTACAACTAATATGAGGCAAGCAGACGATGAAGAATATGGAAGTATTCTGAAAGATATCAGGATTGGACTACTCACAGAAGCTGGCAAAAAAGCATTACAGACTCGGCTGCTACATAATTTATTTCCAAAGGAAGAAATAGTTGCAGAGAAGATATACAAGAACATTGCAGAAAACAAAAGTGTCATCTGCTTAATGCCTACTCTACGTGAATGCTCAATATTCAATGAGGAGCTTTTGAAATTGGAAAAGGAAGAGATCAGGAAATTGGAAGCAGTGGACAAAATTGAGGATGGAAGAATTACTGTCACAGTAACAGGCAAACTGAAAAATAAATTGGACTCACTAGAGAAGAACATCTCCAAAACAGCTGGATTAGAAAAAAATCTATATGTTTGCATGAACTGTAGAGTGTTTTTAAGGAGAAATTTGGATGTTGAGAAAGGTTTAGTTAATGGAGCGATGGGAAGAGTTGTGGGTTTTATTAATTATCAGAAAAAAGAAGGAATTGAATGTTTAAAAATAAAATTTGATCAGATAGATGAAGTTAAAGATATTTGTCGTTGTACAGTTCGTTTTATGCTTGTGAAAGACTTATATGTACGTAGGAAGCAGTTTCCGTTTTCTCTAGCATATGCTGTAACTATTCACAAGTCTCAAGGATTGACTGTAGATTGTGCATTTGTGAACATTGGTTCAACTGTGTTCAAAGAAGGTATGGCATATGTTGCTTTGTCACGAGTCAAAACATTATCAGGTTTATTCATGATAGACTTTGAAGAATCAAAAGTTAGTGCTGATACAAATTGTGTAAAGGAGTATAATAGATTAAGAAGAAGCTATGCTCCTCATTTAGGTCAGTATCCTGTGTTGGAGAAACGTGTAGTTTCTCGTAAAAGAAAAAATGAGAATATCTGTAGTGAAGATGTAGAGAAGAGGAAAAAAAAGAGGAGTGATGTAATTGCAAGCAAAAAGAAAAAGGAAAATGAAGAACAGGTTGTAGGATGTCATTTTGAAAATAGCTCTGGTGTCAACTGCTACGCAAATGTAGTGCTGAATGTTGCATTTTATCTGGAAAGTTTGCAAGAGCAGATAATAGTAAATCAGGGAAAAAGATTCTGTTCAGAGCTGAGTCTCCTTTTTCAAAAGTTGAGTAAAGATAAAACTCAAATAGAAAGTGCTACTGACATTAGAAAACTTTTAGATGTATGTTCAGGACGAACACAGTTTTCTCAAAATGAACAGCAAGATGCACATGAATTTTTGATGTATTTTCTTCAGGTAGTGGAAGAAGAAGGAGTTCCCATTGACATTTTTTTTGGTCTCTCTTATAAATGGGAACATAGTTGTGATAATTGTTATAATATATGTGGCTCTATTGTTGATAATGAAAGGTTTATTTATTTGACATTGCCAGAGAGTAAAACAGTCACTTTTGCAAAATTAGTTAAAGATGCTAATCATAGCATGAAATGTGGTGAGTGTAATTCTGACATGTTTTCAACATTAATTTTAAAGGAATACGGACAGTATGTAATTTTAATGATGCAACGATGTAGAGCTGATGGTTCAAAATTGGATACTTTAATAAAGAAGTTTACAGGACAGCAATTATCAATTTCAGGAAAAACTTTTGTAACTGTTGCAATAATTTTCCATGATGGACCTACTGTTACTTCTGGACATTACACAGTTTATCTAAAATGTGAAAAAGGCTGGTCACTGTGTAATGATTCCCAATTGATTTTCAAACAACGTTTGCCTTTTGATTTAGCAAATTCCTATCTAATCTTCCTGAAACCTAAATTTTAGAGAGACTTGGCAAGATCTGGACAAAATAATTTTACCATTTTACTGGATTACCATTGCAATTTTGTAAAAAAAAGATTTTTAAAATTATCATTTGGCCTAATGGAAAGATAACCAATTGTAATGTGGACTTTTTTAATTTTTAATGCAATTTTGAAAAACCAATAATTTAGAGATTATCGGTAACTTCTGCACATTTTAAATTTTGGAATGTTATTGGACTGCCATTGGAAATTTTTTCAAAAATGATTTAAAAAATTACTATTTGGCCATGTGGAAAAGTAACCAATTCTATTGTGGACTAAATAAATTATTCAAAAAATTTTCGTGAACCAAAATGTTACAGAGAATCGGTGAGATCTGGACAAATTAAACTTTAGAATTTTATTGGATTTCCGTTGGAAATTTATTCCAAAAAAAAAAATAAAATTACTATTTGGCCTAAAGGAAATGAAATCAGATGTATTTTGGAGTTATTTGAGATATAATATTGTGATTATAGTTCTGAAACAAACATATCAGACGGTATTTTAAAGAAATAAGTATTGGTATTAGATGATATTTTTTTACAATATTATGCATTTCTATAATGTTAAGTTTAATTAAAAAAAGAATCAGGGCTTTTTTAATACAATCTTTGTGATTGGTATTTTTTTTTGCCCGCTGTAAAATGATGAATGCAATTGCTTTCACAATTTATAGTGAAATGCAATATATTCTGAAAACAGCAAAAATAAGGCAAAAAGATTTTTTGGTAAAAAATATAAATATGTGTACTGTATTATAAAATGTTTAAAAAATATTAATACTTTTTTCTTTTTTTCCAGATAGATATAGAAAATTTTCGAAAACTACAAACATTTTTAAAACTATTTCTTAAAAAAAGAAATGAATAAATATTTTTTCAGTGAGTATGGTAAGTCAATAATAATAATTGTAGTCTCTCAAGGACAATGTAATGTGATAAATGATTTTTAGTGTTTTTTTTAAAAAATAAAAAAAAAGTACGCGCACCGTACGCGTACGGTAAAAAAAAATAAAAAAAAGTTTTTAAAAACATATGTAAAAAAAAGATGAAAGATAAGGTTGGCTCTTAAAAGAACCGTTGTGTTCATGCAGGGACAGAGGAAAGGAAGCATGGGAAAATTATTCAAAGCGACAAATGTGCTGATCTATTTTGTTGTTCACTAGGGAAACACTGGTCTCCCTATGGCAAATTAGATCTTTACAAAATGTGCAATGAATATCAACCTTCCGAAATCGAGGGTTCATTTCCAGAGGGCCAGCAAAAGGAGATTCTCCCCCCACAGATGAAGGGCTCACCTGACCTGCAGAAGAAGGAGTAAGCCCTGCAGGTGATGGTCCAGGCTGAGCTGCTGTGGATGTACTGGCTCGTCTTTCTGAAGAGTTACCTCCAAAAAGATGACCATGTGTCCTTCTGTGTACATCCTGGAGGTGTCTCTTCATGGTGTGATTCCCAAAGGAATACTTCCTGTTAGGATTACCTCTAGAAAGTACACGCTGACACAGCTTGCAAGTAACTAAGGGTGCATTCACCTTTTGCTGGCCTTCTGGAAAAGTAAAATAATCCCAAACATAAGAAGGCTTTTGTTTCCTCGATCTCTGCCTCAAGACAGTGCTGCTAGTGCTAGCCTCACTCTCAGAAGAGCTCTGCTGTTCTGCCATCGTATCCCAAAGACAAACCAGCTCCTTCTCCCAAGGGATCACAAGCAGAAATGAGGGGAATGGGTGTGGTGTAGGAGAGTTCTAGAACTGAAAGTA
Organism: Triturus cristatus; assembly: GCF_964204655.1. Lineage (NCBI taxonomy): Eukaryota > Metazoa > Chordata > Amphibia > Caudata > Salamandridae > Triturus > Triturus cristatus. Next base: position 432,164,745 of record NC_140588.1, read on the forward strand.
GTTTCAACCAATCAAAAGTTGTGTTTCAAGATCACATGACCTACCGTACGCTTACGGTACGCTTACGGTACGCTTACGGCAAAAAGTACGCGTGCGCGTAAAAAAGACACGCGCTTGCGCGCATGCGCATAACAGTCATTTCCCGGCACTTCCGCGTATCGTGCGCGTGTGGCGTAAGCGCGCACGCGTCCCACGCGCAGTACGCGCGGCTACGCAAAGTGCGTAACTATACGCAAGCAGCGTAGATAGATTACGGACGTTGCGTAAACCGTACGCTTACCGTGAGCTTACGGTACGCGTACCAAAAAAAAATAAAAAAAAAAAAAAAAAGACCTGGAAATAAATTTTACATGTTTATTTTAAAAAATATATTAAAAAAAAATATTTAAGGATTTTAAAAATTAAAGCATAGTCTTTATAAAAGGTAAGTAAATTAAATTAAAAATATGTTTGAAAAAATTGAAGAATAAAAAAAAAATTAGCATTTAAAAAACCTTGCAAATTCACTGAAAAAACCATGGGTTTCACACACGTTATAGTTAGGAATTAGCATTTAAAAAACCTTTGAAATTCAGTGAAAAAACCATAGGTTTCACACACGTTATAGTTAGGAATTAGCATTTAAAAAACCTTAGAAATTCAGTGAAAAAACCATAGGTTTCACACATGTTATAGTTAGCTGGACATTTTACTCGTAAAAAACCAATGAAATTGCCCCGTTATAGTTAGTTCAGCTAACTATAACTCGCGCGCCCGCAATGCACTGCTGATGACGTCACATATTACATCACTCATGACATGGTCAGTGACATCACTCATGACATCACTGATGACATCTCAAATGACATCACTGATGACATCACTGATGACATCATCCTTGTGATAGAGTGGCAGACCTCCTCTTCCCCTAATATAACCTTTGACACACACATTCAAAAATAGAAACTACAATGTTCAAAACAATGGACATACCAATACCAGATAAAACAACCTTTTCAGTAATTCTAAGATCCACATACACATCCACTCATTCACCAACAGTCCAATTCAGTCACTCATACATGTACTCACTCATCATATGTACTCATACACCTATACATCCTGTTACACAATGCCACTCATCCATAGAGTTACTCACACACATAGTCACTCATGCTAACAAAGAATCAAACATACATTTACTTGCATATACAGTTATACACACACCACCACACTTACTTCTACGGAAACTTACACATACTTAGTCTTTTAAACAATCACTTATAGAAACACATACTTATTCATACAAGAACTCTTTCAATCTCTCACTCTCACATATACTCACATATATACACCAATAGTCACATATACTAGTTTAAAACATATGTAGTTACTCATAAAGACACTATTGAGACAGTCATTCACTCAATAACACATCCATGCACACACTCATCCACCCATACAGTCCTGCACACATGCTGTGTTCAACACATGCAAACAGTGAGTCACTCATTCATACACCTATGCACTACGTAATACCCCCCACCGAACCATGCAGACACTCAGACTGATACTCAAAAAACCAACTAATAACCTATATAGACACCCATGTATCTACTCACCAACCCATGCAGCCACTTATACACAAAGTGAGAGACTGATACAGATATATACATATTTAAACATTACTCACTAAAACATGTATTCACTATGATACACTTAATCAGTCAGCTAAACAATCAATTTTTCAAAAACAAATCATCCATTTAGACACTTATATACCCATTTATTCTTCCATTGACCTTGAGATATACATATATAAAACATATTTAATTTTCAGAAAAACCCACATTCACTGGATGATGTCATCAGTGATGTCATCAGTGATGTCATTTGAGATGTCATCAGTGATGTCATGAGTGATGTCACTGACCATGTCATGAGTGATGTAATATGTGACGTCATCAGCAGTGCATTGCGGGCGCGCGAGTTATAGTTAGCTGAACTAACTATAACGGGGCAATTTCATTGGTTTTTTACGAGTAAAATGTCCAGCTAACTATAACATGTGTGAAACCTATGGTTTTTTCACTGAATTTCTAAGGTTTTTTAAATGCTAATTCCTAACTATAACGTGTGTGAAACCTATGGTTTTTTCACTGAATTTCAAAGGTTTTTTAAATGCTAATTCCTAACTATAACGTGTGTGAAACCCATGGTTTTTTCAGTGAATATATATATATATATATTCACTGAAAAAACCATAGGTTTCACACACGTTATAGTTAGGAATTAGCATTTAAAAAACCTTGCAAATTCACTTAAAAAACCATAGGTTTCACACATGTTATAGTTAGGTGGATATTTCACTCGTAAAAACCAATGAAATTCCCCCGTTATAGTTAGTTCAGATAACTATAACTCACGCGCCCGCAATCCACTGCTCATGACGTCACATATTACATCACTCATGACATGGTCAGTGGCATCACTCATGACATCACTGATGACATCATCCTTGTGATAGAGTGGCGGTCGCGCGAGTTATAGTTATCTGAACTAACTATAACGGGGGAATTTCATTGGTTTTTTACGAGTGAAATATCCACCTAACTATAACATGTGTGAAACCTATGGTTTATTAAGTGAATTTGCAAGGTTTTTTAAATGCTAATTCCTAACTATAACGTGTGTGAAACCTATGGTTTTTTCAGTAAATTTGTACGTTTTTTTAAATGCTAATTTATTTATGTATTATTATTTTTTTATATATTTATTTTACAATAAACTACGTATTAAAACATTTTCTTTTATTTTTTTTGGGTTTTCACCGTGCGCGCACGGTGCGCGCACCCCCGATTTAAAAAAAAAAATTATAATTTTTGGGGGGGTTTTTCACCGTGCGCGCACCCCCACGATTTAAAAAAAAAAATTCTGCCTTCGGGGTCCTTCAGGGACCCCCTGACAAAGGCTAGGGGGTCAGGAACTCTCTACCCTGCCCCCTTTTCACATTCGCCACCTTCCTTTTTCACTATCGCACTGAAAACAAACAAAATGGCGGCCGACACTTCCTGATTTCGACCGATTCGAACGTTGACTAACATGTAACCACCAATCAGAATTACGCTTGCGCACGTTAGGGTGCTCGCACGGTGCTCGCACGGTGCGCGCACGGTGCGCTCACCCTGCGCACGTATAGATATTGATATGCTTTTAAATGCTATTTTCTCAGGAAATACTGAACAGATTTACACCAGACCTGCAAAAGGCACTTCCTTGACCTTATGGCTACCTCTCTGTCAAATTTCAAGTAATTCTGTTCAGCCGTTCGGGCTGTAGCTGCGTCTAAAGGTCCTATGGAAAAATGCATGGGGAAAACGCGTTTTGGGACCCCCTTTTTTCTCGGCCCCCGCTTGACGAATCACCCCGAGACTTTCAGGGTAGGAGCTGAACGGAGCGCCCCATTAGTTTTGAAAATTTCGCGAGGATTCGTCAACCGGCGCCAAAGTATTTCAAAATAGAATTTTGAGATTTCCTATGGAAACACGGTCCTAACTATAACTATCTACTGGCGACCGCCAGTAGATAATATATATATATATACATATATATACATATATATATACATATATATATATATATATATATATATATATATATATATATATATATATATATATATATATATATATATATATATTTATACTGTAGAAACAAAGTTCCAATCGCGCTCTCGGATCAATTGCAAAAGACCACCTGTAGTCCAAGTGTCAATCAAAGGGGGTTTATTAGCTTCATACACCCTCCGTGATGTGTTTCACCCTCAAGGGGCTTGTTCACACAACGGTGTCACCACCGGCAAAGACTTACATACACTTCCTGGTTAAACATGTACATAGAAAGAGGACTTGGCAATAGACTTCAGATTCGAATTTTGAGCGCCATTTTGAAGTATTTGCAAACAACACAGTACAATGACACAAATATAGCATCTGCATTGATGACCATGAGCTGTGTTTGTCTAGTGGTTAAGTGATGAAGTTTAAATGTTCCCACTCTTGTGTTGTCAAGCGCTGTTTGTTTATCCATGGTGCATACCGCATTTGTTGACATGGTATCAGCCGTGCTATGCGTGCGTTGCATTCTGGAACTTGTGGTGCGTGTGCCCCCTCTTTTCCTGCAATGTGCATTTTTATGCTATTATTCATCACCCCAAATAGTGGGATTAATCTGGCTGTAGAATGTCCTTTCTAGGTAAATACACCTTGTTGTATCTGCTACTGAATGGAGTTCCATGCGCCTAGTGCATTATTGGCTCCTGAGGTGCCCCCTTCTCTGTAGGTCCGAAGTACATGTTCCCATATGGTGGGATTGTACTGGCTGCATTGTGCCTGTCCCATTTGTGTGAGACTGGCAGATACCTATAAGCATGGTGCATTGGTTCTGAAACATCATTCTTATGGCCCCATATAGTGGGAGGGACTAACTGACCGTAGTGTACTGAAAGTGTCTAGTGGGGAGGTCTCCCATCATTAACCTTCTGAAACCAGTTTGTGTATGTTCTTCGCCCTTGTGATGCACCCCCTTATACCCAAAAAACATCAAGTGAAAACTTATTCGATATTAAAATTGGGTGAGATCTTATCTGTCTGCTGGGATGTAGCCAAACAAAAGGGTAGCGATCATTGTGTCATGAGCCCGAGACATAGACCCTTCCTTTCCTCCTGTGGAAATAAAAGGGCAGTCTTAGATATGTGTACAGCTTGATCAAAGCACAAACAGTAAATGAAAAGATTTCTAAGATTATAACATATTTTTGCATCCAGCTAAAGTTATCAGAACGTTATAAGGCACAAACATATGATATAAGCATTCTTATCTTTGAACTCATTAACATCAGAAAGGCGCAAACGTGTTATGTTGTGATCTATTCGTCCTGTAAATGTATGGCCATCTCCTCATCCAAATTATGACCATTCGGATGACAGGTCCCCATCCCTATGATGTGTCTCGATTCCTGTTGTCTATTTAGCACAACTTGCTCTATTGCATAATAGGAAAGCTTTGTGCAGTCTGAGAAATGTTTGGTCTCAAAATGACGTGCAATGGGGTACTGTAAATCTCCATTAGTGATAGCCCTCATGTGTTCGAGGACTCTTTTTTTCACTATATGAGTGGTGCTCCTTACGTACCTTAACGTGCACGGGCTTTCTAGTACATAGACAATGAAGGTACTGCTGCATGTGAGGAATTGTCTAATGCTGATCATTTTGTTTGTGCTTCTATTCCAGAACTCCTTCTGCATGCGGCTATTCCCGCAGGCCTTGCAGTGGCTGCACGGGAAAAAGCCTTGAAGGTCTATTCGTCTTTCGATTGTGTTGTCTGGAAGGTCACTGTGTACTAGTAGATCTTTAAGATTGCGCCCCCTTCTGGAAGTGATCATGGGCCTTGTTGGTAAAGTGTTCCCTATGATCGGGTCGCCCCTGAGTATGTTCCAGTTGCGTGTGATTGTCTTACGGATTTGATCTGAGTTGCCATTGTAGGTCAGAATCATGCGTGTTTCTATATTGTCAATGTCGTCCCTGTTGACTTGGAGGAAATGATAAAGCGGTTAAGACTAGTGGAGGAGTACATCAAAGCAAGAAAACAGCGCAAGCTCCACCGAGACTTTGGCAACTACCAAACAGGCAGGATCCTAACCTGCAGTAGAAAATACGACCACCTCTACGACAATGAGAAAACCAGCACCACAATGACGGTGTCAGCACAAATCAATTAGGAGGAGGAAGCTGCAAGTTTAAGCGACACCAACACGGAAGGATCAGAACTGACAACAACATCTGAAAGCTCCACGTCTGAAGGAGATGGCACAACCTGCCCCAAAACCTTTTTAGATGAATACCGGCTCATGAGACGGAGCCAGCATATGACAAGAGCAACATCCAATGTGAGTCAGAGGGAGGACACCCAACGATAAGACGAAGGGGAAGAGAAAGAGCAAAGAGGTGCCGGCAGAGGAGAAAGAAAAGAGAAAGTTTCGGAGCAGGTGGGAAGAAAACAGACACGCTCCAAGAAAACACAATAATGGATGACAGCATGGTAAACCGAACTATTGTTAATTTATCCCCTAAACAGATTAGTAACAAAGACAAAAGAACCCTCTGCCTAGGGCTTTCATTCTGCCCGGTAATTCCCATGAGCTTTGTAGACAACAAAATTGATGTTTTTAAATTCTGTAGAAAATTGAAATTAAGAGAATAGCACACATTGAAACCAACCAGGAATAGAGGAATTCACCAAGGGGAAAGACTAGTGCCAAATGACGAACTTACCATAGGCAACATTGACACTTTGGTGACACTACATGAACTGGAGAATGACCCCGATGGAACAAGCACAAGTAGAGATGCTCATCGCATCTTAGAAGAAATGGAAATCAGACGACATAGTGGCCTGCTCTGGGTTTAAACCCAAATCCACATTTTTACCAAACATGAATCATGACAATATTGATACCTTTCAGGAACAGGTGGGTAGTGAGCTACTTGAATTCAGGCAAAATAATTGGCCTAAGAAAATGAAAAAAATCAAACACAACTTCACTTTTGCAGAGAAAAAAGCCATACAAGAACTGGCTAAAGATGACAGTATTGTAATAAGACCTGCCGATAAAGGGGGAAATATTGTCATTTTATTTAGAGAAATGTATGTAAAAGAAGTTACATGCCATTTAAGTGACACAAATACACACATGAGATCGAACAGATTAGATTATAACAACAGTATAACTAGTGTCTGGGAAAAGTTGAGTGAGTGGAAAGACATGGGGCTGATTGAATGGGAGGAATATTGTTATCTAAAAAAGGATTATCCTATCCTCACAGTGATGTATTTACTCCCGAAAATACACAAGAACAGAGTCCATCCCCCGGGCAGACCCATTATCTCATCAAGGGGCAGTGTCCTAGAGAACCTTTCATGCAAGGCTGACCATTTCCTAAGAGAATTTGTGGTTACCTTGCCCTCATATGTGAAAGATACCAAGGATTTTTTGGGAAAAATCCACAATTTGGAATGGGAAGCAGATCTTCTCCTAATAACCATGGACGTGAACTCGCTGTACACAGTGATTAACCACGAGCAAGGAGTAGAGGCGTGTGCCAGATTTCTGAAACGCAGACACATAAGACATTGGGGTGATACACAGATGATACTAGACATCATTGGGTTCTGTCTGACAAACAATTTTTTCATGTCAGATGGCGAGATATATAAGCAGTCCCTCGGTACCGCGATGGGTACTAGCTTTGCGCCAAGTATCGCAAATCTCTTCATAGGAGCATGGGAAGAGGACATTAGGGAGGATACCAGTCTTCAGAACGATTTTGCGAGGGTCAAATTCTAGCTACGGTACATTGACGACCTGTTTGTTGTCTGGAAAGGCAGCAAACAGGAAGCATTGACTTTTCTTGACAAACTGAACCACAACTCCAAAAATCTTACATGTACAAGCACCATCAGTAAACAAAATGTGGAGTATCTCAACACAAAGGTAGAGATAGCAAACAACAAGGTGGTCACCACTCTTTTCCGCAAAAGCACAGCAGGGAGTACATTACTGCATGCACTGAGTAGCCATCCGAATACTCTGAAGTGGAGCATCCCCTATGGGGAATTGCTTCGAGCTAAAAGAAATTGCTGCACAGAGGCAGGTTAATTAAAAGAACAAACTACCCTGATACAGAGGTTCAAGGAAAGGGGATACCCTACCATGGATTCTGAGAAAAGCAGTGGAGAGAGCCAAAGCAGTCAACAGGGACACCATCCTGGGAAATCCACCTAACATAAGCAGTACTGACGACATTGACAATATAGAAACATGCATGATTCTGACCTACAATGGCAACTCGGATCAAATCCGTAAGACGATGACACACAACTGCAACATACTCAGGGGCGACCCTATCATGGGGAACACTTTACCAACAAGGCCCATGAACACTTACAGAAGGGGGCAAAATCTTAAAGATCTACTAGTACATAGTGACCTTCCAGACAACACAATCGAAAGACGAATAGACCTGCAAGGTATTTTCCCGTGCGGCCACTGCAAGGCCTGCGGGAATAGCCGCATGTGGAAGGAGTTCTGGAATAGAAGCACAAACAAAATGATAAGCATTAGACAATTCCTCACATGCAGCAGTACCTTTGTTGTCTATGTACTAGAATGCCCGTGCAAGTTAAGGTACGTAGTAGAGGTGGGCGGACAACTCCGTTCTCCCCACGGAATGTGCAGAGATTTGCCCCTTCCGCCTTCCGCGATGTAGGTGGAGAAACAAGGCAAATCTCAGCACACTTGGGCGGAACGGAGTTTGCCTTCCGCCCGCCTCCCGCCCGCAGTATTAACACTTTAAAAAACATTATAAATAACATTTTAAATAAACTTACCTGCATGCGCAGTTCCCAGAAGAAGACGTGATGGAGACGGAGGGAAGCCCGGGGATGCCGCCGAGAATGTAAGGTTATTTAAAATGTTATTTATAATGTTTTTAAAGTTTTTTAATACTGCGGGCGGGAGGCGGGCAGCGCAGAACGTAGCTATGCAGAGAGTGCGGAGATTGGTTCCATCTCCGTGCCTCTCCTCGTAGACCCCTTACGCAAATTACGCCCCCCTTAGTACGTAGGGAGCACCACACATGTGGCGAAAAAAAGAGTCCTCGAACACCGGATGGCTATCACTAATAGAGATCGACAGTACCCCATTGCACGCCATTTTGAGACAAAACATTTCTCAGACTGCATAAACCTTTCCTAATATGCCATAGAGCAAGTTGTGCTACATAGGAGAGGGGGCAACCGGACTTTGAGACTTAGATAACGGGAAACAAAACACATCATAGGGATGGGGACCCGTCACCTGACCATGTCATGAATGATGTAATATGTGACGCCATCAGCAGTGCATTGCGGTGCGCGAGTTATAGTTAGGTGAACTAACTATAACGGGGGAATTTCTGTGGTTTTGTACGAAAGAAATGTCCAACTAACTATATCGACCCTGAAACCTATGGTTTTTTCAGTGACTTTCCAAGGTTTTTTAAATGCTAATTTCTAACTATAACGTGTCTGAAACCTATGTTTTTTTCAGTGAATTGCAATGGTTTTTTAAATGCTAAGTTCGAATTATAATGTTCATAAAACCTATGGTTTTTTTCAGGCATTTTGAATTTTGTTGTGATTTTTTGTAACTTTAATATACTAAAAAAGTTTTTGTAATTTTTTTTGTTTGTTATTCAAATAATATAATGTCTTCTGTTTCCTTAAATATTAATATATATATATATATTTATTTTTTGGGGGAGAAAAAAGTGGAGTCACCCACCGATCGTGTACCTATCATCGGTGGGTGTCCAGATTCAAAACGCCATATTGGTAAAGTCGTGAAGGATCTGCGTTTCAGCCAGCCCACTCCGCTTACAGGGAGGGAACTACAATGCTACATGTCCCAGGTCTTCCCTGTAGTGATCTGCTGATCACAGGTCTAGTTGTCAGCATGCCACAGCCACTCCCTCACAGCTGGTTTACACCCACACCACACCCATGCAACACAGCCGTCACAGGACATGTGACCCTGCCAATAAAAAAGGACGGGCGCACATGCTCAATGCCATTTTCACTCTTTATCTGGGTGTATCCGTGTGCTTATTATGTTGGTGCCAGCCGAGGTACTTTGGCCGACACGGGCCTCTCGCAATGTGGCAATGATTTGAGGTGCACAGAGTTGGTGGCAGCCAAAGCACTTTGCCGGACACTGGCCTCCTGCCACGTGGTGATGAATTGAGGTGCACAGAGTTGGTGGCAGCCAAGGCATTTTGGCCGATACGGGCCTCCCGCCACGTGGTGATGACTTGAGCTGCACTGAGTTAGTGCCACCAGAGCTGAGCTGGTGTGCTGCCTGCGATGATACGTAGGCCTTCATACATCTTCCTTGCAAATCAAAACCCGATTTGAATTGTGAGCTCGGCTGGACAGCGTGTACGCCAAAGGCAGCTGGCTGTACAGACATGACTACTCAGCACGGTGCAGCAGGATCCGCTGGGGTCTGTGCAGCGGAAACCAGCAACGGCTGAGGAGGTTGCTCCGGCACGTGATGGGCCCTCTTGGAGACACGCCGGTGGCAGCAGGTGAGCATTGAGGTCTTGGTGCACAGGGTCGAGCAGTCATCGCTGGGCGGCGGACTGGTCTGGGGACCAGGGCTGGGATGCTTGCGAAAGATGTAGGAATCATGCACACTGCCTGAGGAGTTTGCGACAACATAAGTGTACAGGCCCCGTTGGTCCAGTTTTGCCTGTACATTGTTGTAATGCGTGTGGTTTCTGTTGCGGTGATTGTGTGCAGTGTCGGCAGGGGGCACAAGTACTACATGTGTGCAGTCAGCTGCCCCCAACACATGCAGGAAGCCTACTATGGTGTGGTTCCCTTGCTTGGTCTCCAGCTGTCCTGTGCAGTGTGGGTGAAGTGAACATGCAGGTGTAACAAGCTGAAACAAACCGTGATGCTTACAGGTGTGATAAATCCTGCATAATTAGACCGTAACAGAAGTTTGTGTGGTTGAAACGTTCCATTTCTTTCCTACGAAGATTATGACCACACAAACTTCTATTACGGTCATTTTGTGCAGGATTGAGCATACCTGTAATCATTCTGGTTTGTCCAAGTGAATACATTGTACCATATTACGTTTGTGACCATACTAACGCTTGACCATTGTCTTCATTTATCCAACAGGTTTCTGAATATGGAGTTTTGGGATTTCCAGGACGATCTACAGTTATTTCAATCCACAAGTTGATGTTCCCAGTTGGCAATGTCACTTGTTGTTTGATGTTTTTGTGTTGTTTATTTATGTTTTTGTAATAAAGTACTGTTTTTCCACTACTGTTGACTACTAGACTTCATGACCTGGTGCACCCCCATTTCAGTGACTACAATCTTGGATCTGGAGCACAGAGGCATCAAGCAACGGCTGGGGTTAGTTGTGCAAGAATACTACAAATTGGGATAAGCAGGTGGTGTGGATACAGGGGCCCTACGTTGCTTTTGTAGACATGCATCCACGACGTGTGAGGAAGTTTAATAGTGCTGGCTGTGACACTCCTCCGACTCTTGCAGTAGTTAGTTGAAAGGTACCAGAGGCCAACAGGTGCAGCACAGCTAGCTGCTTTGTCTGCGTAAGGATGTTGAATGTCCGCCGTGTTGGTACCGTCAGCCTGTGGGCAATGTGGCAGTGTGCCCCAACTTGAGAATGGGGCGATAATTCTTTTGCCACTTTTGCTGCGCTAAAGTGCCGATAACTCGGCGTTAAGTCCCAACTGTTGGGTTATAGGGTGACTCTAAAATGAGCCCTTGTGTTTATAATGACTTTGTTGTAGCTACATGCGAATCACAAGAAAAACAATGAAAAAACAAGAAAAAGTGGGCAGGGTACAAACACCCTGACCCCCTAGGCCTGCTCAGGGGATACCACAAAAAGGCCCATGGCCAAAAAATTATTACTATTTTTTTTTTTTAAAGCGGCTGGGTTCACGAATCCGGATGAAAAAACCCCAAAAAAACGATGGGGCATATTCTCAAGGACTTATCGCTGAGTTATCGGCACTTTAGCGGAGCAAAAGAATTATCATCCCTTTCTCAACCTGGTGAAAACTGGCGATATCGCCAGTTTTCCAGCGATAGCTTTCACAAAAAACCTTGCCCCCAATGAGAGCGACAACTAATGCTAATAATATGCAGAATAGATGTTCCTGTACAAAAAAACCCACAAAAACACCACTTCCTGATATTTTCAATGACCATCCAAATCAGCGATGCGATCCAAAAACAGGCGATAAGCCACGTTAGCAGTAAGAATTTAACATCTGCCTTTTACTGGTGTAAAGCAGGATGACTAACTACAGTATGAAAGGGAGCCCAGCCCGGAGCCACATCTGAAGATCAACACATGTCATAGACCTACTGATCATGCAGGTCCGACACCCAAGGAGGCCACAATACCCACCGCCAGCACCCCCAGGACCTCCCCCCCGGACCACTCCCCACTACGCCACCGAGGAAGCGCAGAGCAGAACAGCAGAACTTCCCAAAACGGCATGCCTCCTCACCCACACAATAGCTGAATGTTGAGAGACGTGGGAACCAAGTATGTGTGAAGGAGGCAAGTCACCCATCAATAACAATGCACACAATGGCAAGTGTAGCGGTGATGTGCTGGACAGACCTCACTATGCAGAGCACAGAGCTCTCCATGTGTATATATACTGCTGGTGCTTGTACAGTTGTGAACAGTGGAGGCAACCATGTTACCTCAGGCAATGGGGAAGATCTCGGTCATGTAGTTGTGTCGTCCCCTCCTGTAAGTGGAAGTGGAGTGGGCTGGTCCAACGTATGCCACCCCAGCATAGGAGTGTGAATAAATAGGCCGGGGCTCTGGGCGTGGTTCACTTGTGTGAAGGCCAACGCGTCTGCCAGAGCGGCGGCCCTCACCCTGCCACGAGGCTGCCGTCGTGACCGCCAGCCTCCTCGACACAGGCCCCCTGCAAATCCAGCGGCACAGCAGCACAGAGTTATGTTTGTACAGGGTACTGCCTTCGATGTACACTGCGGACAGCAGGGCTCACAATTCAGATCGAGTCGCGATTGCAGATGACGCAGTCCAGTAGGCAAGAGACATTGCTCCCAGTGTGGCCTGCCTGGACCATGCATCATCGCAGGCTGCTCACACGCTGAATGCTTCTGGTGCCATCAACTGTGCAGCTGAAGTCAACACCACTTGGCTGTGGGCCCTTGCTGACCACTGCCTCCTGCCTACACTGTGGACAGCAGGGCTCACTATTCCCATCGAGTCCAGATTACAGATGATGCAGTCCAGTAGGCAACAGACATTGCTCCCAGTGCGGCCCGCCAGGACCACGCATCATCGCAGGCTGCGCACACGCTGAGTGCTTCAGGTGCCACTAACTCAGTGCACCATAACTCATCGCCAAGTAGCCTTATTAAGGCAGAATTCAGTAGGCAAAATACATTGCTACCAGTGCGGCCTGCCCGGACCACGCATCATCGCAGGCTGCGCACACGCTGAATGCTTCTGGGCTCCATTGATGACGCTGGAAAAAAGAGCATGGAAAGACTTAGAGGGAACTCCACTGGAGGACGAGCTGAAGAGTACCTTACGTCCTCCCATTTTTGAGATTGATAAAGCTGCTAAGGCCTATACTGATTGGATTGATATAGCTTGCAAACATTGGTTCCAATTATTAAATGGATTCCTAAGCAAGCTCATCCATCAGCCCCGTGGTACTCCGACAAGCTCAAACTTCAGAAACTGGCCTGCAAAAAGCTAGAACGAATCCGGAGAAGCGGATACAACATCTCTGACAAAGTGAACTACAAGCATAGCCTTAAACATTATAAAGAGATGTTGACGGAAAGAAAAAATAGTTTTTTCTCCAGCAAAATCCTCCTTGCGAGATCAAATTCTAAAGAGCTTTTTAAAACATTGAAAAAATTAGCCTCGCCTATTATCATTAATAAGGATAGCAGTCCAGAATTGTGTGAAACTCTACCTTTTTTCTTCAAAAAGTGGAAGGTATTTTCTCCACTTTTTCCCCAGAATCGTATGAAGTAGGTCTACTTCCAGGGAGCACAATCCAAGATTACACCGAGTCCGGACAAGTCCTTGATCATTTTTTACCTCTTGGGCGAGAAGAAACTGTTAAACTCCTTAGCTCTGCCCGCTCAGGTTCCCCCTTTGACCCCTGCCCAGTCTCAATACTTAAATCCATTCTGGAAACCATATGCTCTGTTTTAAACCCACTGATTAACAACATTTTTGCCACCGGGATCTTTCCGATAGATTGGAAAAAGGCGTCCATTCTTTCCCTTCTAAAAAAGCCTTCCCTAGACTCTTTACATCCCAGCAGCTATCGGCCAATTTCATGGCTTCCGCTGCCCGCAAAATTTATAGCAATAGCCATGAACTGTCAACTTAGCACCTTTTGCAATAACAATAATGTCCTTGATAAGACTCAATATGGCTTTAGAGCTGATCACAGTACGGAACTGGCCCTAATCAAATCTTGCGAAGAGATATGGGAGGCTCTGGACTGTGGTGGGAAGGCTGTGTTGATAATGCTGAATTTGTCGGCAGGCTTCGACACGGTCCATCACAAGGTGTTGATGGATCGTTGTCTGGGGTTGGGGTTCGTGGGGTTGCTTGGAAACTCCTTCAATCCTTTCTATCCGATAGAACCCAAACTGTCGACCTTGATAACCATAAATCAAAGTCTTTTAGCCTTCCTTGCGGGGTTCCCCAGGGGTTCTCGCTGAGGCCCACCCTTTTAAATATTTATGTAATGTCATTGGCAGTACTGATTAGATCCTTAGTTTTCCAGCTAACTTCGTATGCTGACGATACACAAATTGTTCTTTCCCTTAAAAACGGTCAGGAAAAAGAAACCGGAGCTTGCTTTCATGACTGTATGCTAGCCAGAGCAGGATGGATGTCAATGAATTGTCTAAAATTGAACTCAAGTAAGAACAAGGTGATTGTATTCGGAAACAATCCTCATATCTGGACCCCGGACTGGTGGCCCACAGAGTTGGGAAACTATCCTATTCCAAATCTGAAAGTGAAAAATATAGGGGTCATAGTGGACAATAGATTGACCTTCAATGACCACATAAGTTCAGTAGTTTCTTCCTGCTTCCTGATTTTGCGAATTTTGAAGAAATTAAAAACCTACCTCTCAGAAATGGACTTTAGGACGGTAGTTACAGTCCTTGTTATGTCACGCCTGGACTACTGTAATAGCATTTATCTGAATGCTCAAAATCAATATGTCAATAGGCTTCAGATAGCTCAGAATGTTAACAGGCACATCGAAATTTGTCTCGGTAAAAAGAGAGCTAATTCAGTTACATTGGCTCCCGGTTAAACAAAGGGCTCCTTTTAAGGCCCTGTGCATAGCCTTTAGGGCTCTAAACGGCATCGGCACTGACCATTTGAGGCAAAGGTGCAAATGGTATGCCCCCGCCAGGACCCTGCGGTCCAAAGGAGCTAAAAATGTCCAAACCCACACCTTTAAAAAAACCAGCTGGGGAGGCAAGAGCCTCATTACCTGTACGTCCAAGGCATGGAACGAGCTTCCGTTCTATCTGAGAAATTCCGTAGACCTTCTTTCTTTTAGAAAAGGTTTGAAAAACTGGCTCTTTTCTCATTGAACCTCTCTGACTATCTGCTAAGCAGAGCTCAGCGCCAGGACACCCCAGGGTAATCGCGCGCTTTTATAAATTTAAATAACATAACATAACATAACTAACTGTGCATCTGAACTCAACGCCACATGGCTGTGGGCCCTTGCTGACCACTGCCTCCGGCCTACACTGCGGACAGCAGGGCTCACAATTCACATCGAGTCACAATGACAGATGACGCAGTCCAGTGGGCAACTGACATGGCTCCCAGTGCAGCCCTCCCGGACCACGCATCATCGCTGGCTGTGCACACGCTGAATACTTCATGTGCTACTAGCTCAGTGCACCACAAGTTACCGCCATGTGGCCTTATTGACGCAGAATTCATTAGGCAAAAGACATTGCTCCCAGTGCGGCCGGCCCGGACCACGCATCACCGCTGGCTGCGCACATGCTGAGTCCTTCAGGTGCCACTAACTCTGTGCAGCTCAAGTGAACGCCACATGTCTGTTGGCCCTTGCTGACCGCTGCCTCCAGCCTACACTGTGGTTAGCAGAGCTGACAATTCAGATTGAGTCGTGATTGCAGATGACGCAGTCCAGTAGGCAACAGACATTGCTCCCAGTGCGGCCCACCCGCACCATGCATCATCGCTGGCTGTGTACACACTCTGAATGCTTCTGATGCCACTAACTCAGTGCACCACAAGTCACTTCCACGTGGCCTTATTGACGTAGAATTCAGTAGGCAAAAGACATTGCTCCCATTACGGCCCATCCGAACCACGTATCATTGCTGGCTGCACACACGCTGAGCGCCATTGTTGCCACTAACTCAGTGCACGACAACTCCAACACCACATGGTTGTAGGCCCTTGCTGACCTCTGCCTCTGGCCTACCCTGCGGTAAGCAGCTCTCACACATATCCAATCCAATCCTGTCCTGCAAGGACATGCCATCATTGCTGGCTGCGCACACACTGAGCTCTTCAGGTGCCACTAACTCAGTGTATCACAACTCATGGACCCTTTATGATTGACTTTCGTGCTGTAGACACCGGACGCAACAATGTCACTTCAAGCAGCAGGAATATCCCGAAGGGACATTAACAATTTCTTCACATCAGCATGCTCATCTCTGGTCCCCCTACCTCAGTGCACCACAAGTCATGGACCCTTTACGATACAATTGTTTGTTTGTGATTTAAGATCTGGTGCTCCTACCTTAGTGCACCATAAGTCATGGACCCTTTATGATTTAATCTCTGTGTGTGATCTGATGATCACTGTTGTAGTTGTTGCCAGCACCAACCATTCCCTGAGTGCTGGCTTACACTCATCGCACAAGCATTCAGCACAGGCGTCACTGTACATGTGACCCTGTTAATATAAAGGAGCCAGGCGCACTTGCCCATAGCAGTTTCACTATCTATCTAACTGTGTCCGAGTGTTCATTATATATACAAAATGGCCCTGGGCCCTACCACATTACATTGTGATGTTGTCTGCGCACGCAACCATGTTACCTCTGGCAGTAGGGAAGACCTTGGTTATGTAACTTTGTCTGGGTCATTCTATGAGTACATGGGTAGAGACTGGGTGATTAGAGTACTGCAAGGAGAGTGTATGGTGAATTTATAAGTGCTTGGGGATTGGCGGAGTGATTGGATAAGTACATATGTTGGCGGAGCATAACCCCCGAGCATGAGCTTGGCTCTAATTGGCTGCCAACCAGTGACAACCCCGGCAGAGCATCAGGATTGCAAACCAAGCCTCAAGAGAGCCGATGCTACGCACGGAGCGTGAGTAGGCAGCGCGCCGGTTACTGAGGCACCCGCCTTCTTTGCTACGGGATCCCCACAGCCTTTGCTCTAGTACCCTAGGTTCCCGCCCACTAAAATCTGGGCCACTGGCTCACGGGAATACCACACGGATGCCTGGAAAACTGAGTCCAGTAGCTTGGAATTCTCATTGTGGTATACTGCCTTCTCATTCAGTGGATACCCTCCCAGGTCGTTGATCTCTGGATCAAGGAATTCAGACAGTTGGATCCCCGGAGTCCCTTCCACTGGATCCCCTAAAGCGAGCTGCTGGGTCCGTAGAGCACTGGTAATAAAAGGCCCAGAATCCTGTCTGCAAAATATTCCCAGCCCCACAGCTGGATCATTGACATACGGCAGATAGAATCTACGGAATTCTGTAATCTTAAGCGGAGTCGGCAGAGCCGGCGTACGCCAGTTATGGGCGCAACTAGAGCCTAATTTCGGGGGAGGCTGATAAAAATTTCAGAGGGTATCTAATTCTTCCAGTCATAGGCAGAGTGGAGATGCAGGGGCTCTAAGAAGGGGTGACAACACAACAAAGCCTCATTAACAGGTAAATGGTCTTTTAAAGACCTGTGAAGTACTCAGGTGCCGCGTTGAGAGCCGCGCACCCGGGGCGTTCAATCTAGGGGGCTGCACTGAGAGACGCGCACCCAGCGCGTTCACACAAGAGGGCTATGCTGTGGGCCACGTTAAGATCGCCACTCCAAACTTTTCTAAAAAAAAACGGTCCACTTCCATTCATTTATATTTGCCCCGAATACCCCATCCCCCGGGGCATGCCCAATTCTTGAATGTTTTTATTAATCATTAGGAAGGGGGGCCACATGGTCCCCCTTCCCTTGTCCACTTCTGGCCCCGGATACCCCATCCCCCGGGCCCTGTCCTCTTTTTTGGGGACCGTGGGGGGAGCCCCAAAGCCCCCATGGTCCCGCCGGCTCCCCGCCTCCTGCGGGAACCGACATTGCTAACATGCAGCTCCCCTTGCACAAAAGCAGTCCTGCTTTGCTTCATTGAAGTGAGATCAGGATTTCCTGCTCTCACTTCAATGAAGCAAAGCAGGGTTTGCTATGACAGGAAGGGAGACGTGCTTCCACCCTATCATAGCAAACAACAATGTCCCAGGGTGGGCTCCCCGGGACATTGCAGGAGCTGGCCCTGGGTGGTGGCGGTCCCCTGGGCCCCTCTCCCTCTATTTTTAAAGCCCCGGGGAGGTGGTGGTCCCCAGGGCTTTGGGGGGCCCGTGAGGCCCCCCTGCATATTTAATTAAAGCCCCGAGGCCCCCCAATAATCAAAAAACAAGCCCCAGGCAAGTGGCGGTCCCCTGGGCTGCATAAGGGCTGTGTGCCCTCCCACACCTAATTTACAGAGCCCCAGGGAGGTGGCGGTCCCTGGGGCTGTGGAGGGTCCACAGGGCCCCACAATATAATTATAGGATTGTCCCCGGAACCTGGCCCACCCGGGGGCTCATTTAAATGAAGTGGGGGAGTCCGCGCTTCATTTTTCTTTTTTTTTTGTCTCGATTCGCGCACCCAGCACATTCTGACTTTTTTTTTAAAAAACAGCATTTAGGCCCAGGTTCTTGTGGGACCCCCTGAGCAGGCCTAGGGGGTCAGGGTGTTTCTACCCAGCCCCCTTTTCTTCTTTTTTAATCTTTTTTCGACTGTTTTCTTGTGGCTCGGGTCTACTGAGTCACGAAATGGCTGCCAACACTTACTGGTTTGGAGTGTTGGCAGCCAATCACAGTGAAGCTCGTGGTTGTGGCAGCCAATCACAGTGAAGCACCCTCCGCTGCCCCAGATATCAACACCTTTATTTTTTAATTACTCAGCAACTACTGAACGGATTTACACCATTTAAAAAAAAGTTGCTTTCTGAATCAAGCACTACCTTTTTGCCAAATTTGGTGTAATTCCATTCAGCAGTTCAGGCTGTAGCCTGTAATAAACTTTCTTATGGAAATTAACATGGAGAAAACACTTTTTGGGACCCCCCTTTTTTCTCTGTCCCCGCTTGACAAATCACGCCCAAACTTTTAGGATAAGAGCTGACCTGGGTAGACCTTTTTTGGGAGAATTTCGCGAAGATTCGTCAAACAACGCCAAAGTTATTAGCAAATAAAAAAATGCTTTTCCTATGGAAGCTAGGTTCTAACTAAAACCACCTACTGGCGACTGCCAGTGGCTGATATATATTTATATTTATATATATATATATATATATATATATATAGATAGATAGATATATATATATTCACTGAAAAAACCATAGGTTTCACACAAGTTATAGTTAGCTGTACATTTCACGCGTAAAAAAACCAATGAAATTCCACGTTATAGTTAGTGCAGGCAACTATAACTCACGCGACCGCAATCCTCTGCTGATGCTAATACTGTATTTAGACACTTATTTGCCCATGTCTTCTTCCATTAAATTTTAGCTATACATATATTACAAATATTTTTTTTTCATAAAGACACATATGTCATCAGCAGAGGATTGCGGTCGCGTGAGTTATAGTTGCCTGCACTAACTATAACGTGGAATTTCATTGTTTTTTTACGCGTGAAATGTACAGCTAACTATAACTTGTGTGAAACCTATGTTTTTTTCAGTGAATTTGCAAGGTTTTTTAAATGCTAATTCCTAACTATAACGTGTGTGAAACCTATGGTTTTTTCAGTGAATTTGTACGTTTTTTTAAATGCTAAGTCACTTTACGCAGTTAGTGCCGTGCACGCACGGTGGACACGCGGTGCGCTACGTGCACCGCGTGCCCACGTTACGCTGGATGGGCCATGTACGCACGATGCGCTTCGCGCACCGTCCGCACACGGAGGACATATTATGCGCATCGATGTGAAAGGTTAGCTATTACATGTTCTTCCTAATTATTTGTGCCATGCACAAAAGGTGCCCTCCAGGCACATTTTGCACACGGGGGGGGGGGGTTTATGTGGAATTTGTTTTTTTTAATTTATTTTTTACCGTACGCGTACGGTAAGCGTATTCGGCGTTTTTAAAAAAAATAATTATTATTTTTGGCCTGGGGGGTCCTTCTGGGACACCCTGACCAAGGCTAGGGGGTCAGGAGCTGTCTAGTCAGCCCCTTTTCGTTGTTATCCAACTTAGTTTTTCCTCCCCACCCTCAGAGTGCGAGAGAGAAAATGGCGGCCGACACTTCCTGGTTACGGTAAGCTTACGGTGCGCGCTCGGAGCGCGCTTACAGATATATATATATTGATTTAAATGCTATTTTCTCAGGAAATACTGAACAGATTTACACCAGACCTACAAAAGGCACTTCCTTGACCTGAGGACTACCTCTCTGCCAAATTTCAAGTAATTCTGTTCAGCCGTTCGGGCTGTAGCTGTGTCTAAAGGTCCTATGGAAAAATGCATGGGGAAAACGCGTTTTGGGACCCCCCTTTTTTCTCAGCCCCCGCTTGACGAATCCCCCCGAGACTTTCAGGGTAGGAGCGGAGCGTAGCGCCCCATTAGTTTTGAAAATTTCGCGAGGATTCGTCGACCGGCGCCAAAGTTATTCCAAATAGAATGTTGCGGATTTCCTATGGAAAGAGGGTCCTAACTATAACTACCTACTGGCAACCGCCAGTAGGTAATATACATATATATATATATATTACCTACTGGCGGTCACCAGTAGATAGTTATAGTTAGGACCGTGTTTCCATAGGAAATCCGCAACATTCTATTTGGAATAACTTTGGCGCCGATTGACGAATCCTCGCGAAATTTTCAAAGCGGGGGCTGAGAAAAAGGGGGGGTCGCAAAACGCATTTTCCCCATGCATTTTTCCATAGGACCTTTAGTCCAAGCTACAGCCCGAACGGCTGAACAGAATTACTTGAAATTTGGCAGAGAGGTAGTCCTCAGGTCAGGGATGTGCCTTTTGCAGGTCTGGTGTAAATCTGTTCAGTATTTCCTGAGAAAATAGCATTTAAATCAATCTATATATCTATAGGCGCGCACCGTGCGCGTACGGTAATCCTTACCGTACGTGCACGCTGACGTGCGCGAGCGCGATTCTTATTGGTTGTTAGATCTTAGTTAACATTCGAATCGGTCGAAACCAGGAAGTGTCGGCCGCCATTTTGTCTCTCGCAGTCTGAGGGGGTGAAAAACAAAGGTGGAGAACGTGAAAAGGGGGCAGGGTGGACAGTTCCTGACCCCCTAGCCTTTGTCAGGGGGTCCCAGAAGGACCCCCAAGGGCCAAAATTTGTTTTATTTTTTTTACGAAAAATCGCGGGGTGCGCGCAGCGCGCGCGTACGGTTGAAACGGAAAAATTCCGCGAACTGCGTAACGTGGGCGCTTGGTGCACGAAGCGCACCAAGCGCCCACAGCGCGCGCACGGTACGCGAAGCGCACCGTGCGTGCACCGTGCGCGCACGGTGAAAAACCTTAAAAAATAAATAAATACATAACTTAGCATTTAAAAAACCGTACAAATTCACTGAAAAAACCATAGGTTTCACACACGTTATAGTTAGGAATTAGCATTTAAAAAACCTTGCAAATTCACTTAAAAAACCATAGGTTTCACACATGTTATAGTTAGCTGGACATTTCACTTGTGAAAAACCATTGAAATTCCCCCGTTATAGTTAGTGCAGGCAACTATAACTCACGCGACCGCAATCCTCTGCTGATGACGTCAGATATTACATCACCGATGACATATGTGTCTTTCTGAAAAAAAAATATTTGTAATATATGTATAGCTAAAAATTAATGGAAGAAGACATGGGTAAATAAGTGTCTAAATACAATGATGTAATATCTGACGTCATCAGCAGAGGATTGCGGTCGCGTGAGTTATAGTTGCCTGCACTAACTATAACGGGGGAATTTCAATGGTTTTTCACGAGTGAAATGTCCAGCTAACTATAACATGTGTGAATCTTATGGTTTTTTAAGTGAATATATATATATATATATATATATATATATTTATATATATATATATATATATATACAAACAAACAAGAGTTGCCCCTTATGGAAGAGCCACACCAGGTAGGTTCGATTCCTTATTTATTTAATCACGAAGGCCGCACACAGGTGTGAAAAGACATCATCAGAACATTACTGCCATTCACTGCCAGACGCGTTTCAAGTCTCTTGACCCTTCTTCAAAGGCAACTGCAAATTCTGTACCACAGGACCGGTAAAGTGCAGCTGCATTATATTCACTCAGATCGCCCCAGTGGGCGTGGCCACTTCTCAGGCCTTCTGGTCTTCGTAGTTGCACACAATAACCTCAAGTGAGTATGTCCTGTGGTGCAAACAATAAAGTCACATTAGAACCACAGTGGGGTGATGTTCAATCTTTAAAAACAATCATGCTGCAGTTTCGCCCCTTCTGTCAACGCCTCAGTTTCCCCAATGTTTACGCCATGTAGTGACAAAATCAGCTTTATTAGTCGGTTGCTCGTACGCGTTTCGCCTGAACCAGCAGGCTTGTTCACCGATAACGTTTTTTTAACAATTTCCACCATTTTAAAATCCTGTGCATGTGACTGCTGTCACGTGTTGAACTACACAACTAATGCCATGGTAAACAGACTGGTAGTTTTACGCCTGTTCTCACATGAAAACTTGAAATTAGTCCCTCAAAGTGTTATCACTGTCAACCCATGCATAAATAATTATTATATACATCGTAAGGAGGAAATAATTAACGGCCAGAAATTAATCATTTCCACTTGCCCTGTATCCCTATTGGAAGAGTACAATCATCGGTGCTTATTTGACCTTCAGATTACATGGCTCCACTATTATACAAAATTATCCACATTTAGTAATGCCCAAGTGGGCTCGCAATTTTGAACAATTTATATTATAACACTTTGCTGATTTGGTTGTTCAGCCCAAGTGGGCAATACCTAAAAGGCTCATATGTCGTGTAGCATATAAACCAAATAAAGTGCTCTTAAATAGTGCTCTAAAAAACGTAAAAAAAATGTTTTTACATTTTTAAATTTTAGAAAAGTTTTTTAGATATAGAATAATTACCGGATCGAGCTTGGGTGATCCGGAACGACGACGCGCCCTCTGGTCTGGTGCGCGGTGGCTGCAACACAAGCAAAGGAGGAAAAAAATATATATCTATAGTTATTTCTTTATATGGAGCACCCTATATCATCACCAACACTCTGATTCTGCTCACCTCAAATGTCTATTTTTCTAGCAGTTTTCAACCATAAGATTAGCACAGTGCCATCAAGGCTGAGCTAGAAAGTGAAAACAGAAGTACCTGTAAAACTGTTCCTGCTCAGCTCGGTTTTGATGTCACTTGCTAATCCCATGCCTGAAGACATTGCTGCAAAGATGGCAAAAGGCTTTACCAATTTTCTAGCTCCATATCATCTCAAGCTACATATAAATGGAGTGAAGTTTAATAATTCTGTGTTTAGGTTAATCTTATCTGATTATCACTAACTCTGGGCGGAGATCCCAGAGTTGCACTTCACGAAATTCCGCAAAGTGGAAAAAAAACGTTGCCGCGCTACGCAGAGCTCAGCAAGCGGCGGAGTGCGATACAAAAATGCAGTTTGCGGTCATTTTCAGTGCTGGATGCTTGTTGGCACTGTGCAATCATCGCGAACGGCACCAATCACAGCGCCGGCAGGCGCTGCTTTCCTTTCTGCCACTCAAGATGATTTTTACTCGGGCGGCAGCTTTCTCAACACGAACAGGCAGTTTCTTATTGCAAGCAGTCGCGTGCATACGCGACCACTCCCAATGAGAACCCTGACCCCCTGCGTTGAGAAGTCTCGCCAGGAGGTTTATTTTCCATGCTCGTGCTCGCCAACTCGATGTTGACGAATGCGAGCGGAGTTTTTCGGAAATTCGCAAGCTCTGCGTAATGCGGAGTACAAAAAACTCTGCAAACTCCGCGAACGGAGCGGAGTTCATCACCCAGGCTTCATTATAACTATCTTCACAATATTTTTGTTGTTCTTGTATACCTCTTAGCACCTTGAGGTCCATGAGGCCAAAGCACATTTTATTATAATAGCCAATGTGACAAAATGTGATTTTATTTTGTCTCGCAAATGAAGATATTTACATCTATTTCCTCCATGGAGAAAACCTAGGACTCACGACACCTCTTCCGGATTAAGGGACTGTTCTTCAAACCCTGAGCATACAGAAGCACTAAGAATGCATTTAGGAAAGCCCTACCTATTACACCCCACAGCCCAGACCACATTTGTCATTAACCCAATGTCCAGAATAAGTTTTTGCCTGTTTAGTTATTACAGTGGGCTCCGTATTGACTGTAAACCGTCACGTTTGGTGCTAGCTTTTAAAAATAAAAAGACATTGCCGTGCCTTCCTGACAATAAACATTGTGCTGTACTTTGGAACACTGAACGACTCGGCAATTTTAAAAAGTCTTGGTCAAATGTTTATGTGGACTGCCAGAAGCGTCTTCAAGTCTGAATTCTCATGTAGGTAACGTGCAGTCACTCTCATGTCTGTAGTACTTAATAACAAGCATTGGCAAATGTATTAGGTATCACCTACATATTTATTAATACGTTTTTTTTTAACTTTTAGCTTGGTGAGCCAACATAAATGAAAGAAAGTGTGAATGAGGTGGGAGGAGGTTGGGGTGAGGGTGATTAGAAACACCGGAGAGCAGGAAGGGGCTTCGAGGAGAGCGGGGTGGGTTGAAAACAATTGCGGAGTTCAACTAAAGAGACTGCAGGAACAGTCACTCTCTAATAGTGCAAGGTTAAAATAAAAATACAAATAAAGGGTACCTGCGGCCAGTAATTCAATAAAAGCATACAGATGAATGCCTCCAACGCTGCCTTTAGTTATTGGGCGGCGATTGCTTAAATATGAAAAGCACGACGCAGGCATCCACGGCAATGCCCGGTTTGGGTACAGTGAGCCAGATTCCAACCACTATAGCGCCTCAAACCAAAATGGTGCCTCAGTGGTGAAATCAGTAAAATAAGGACAGCGCAAGTGCTGTGCACCGGAGCGCAGGAAGGGAGTGCGCGGAGGTCGATGAAAGAGACTACAGGGACACGCACAAACTACGCGTGCAGAAATGTAAATAATAGAAAAAGAGTTCCTGCAGTCAGTAATTCAGTAAAATTATACACATTAACACCTTCTGCGCAACATTTACTTATCAGGTGGCAAGTGCTTAAATATGTAGACGTACCTGGAAAGATAACAAAATGTAAACAGACAGTAAACGGTATGCAGCGTTAACCAAAAGACAACAATTTCGAACCACCTATGGGGATGGGAATGAGTAGTTAGGCCTCGAGAAACTGATAAGAGAGACACAGAAGGGAGAACAGGCTACAACCATTAAAAACAGAGGAAAGCAAACTGGCAAGCACACAAACCAATAAGAAGTGAAGGCGGGATGTAAGTCCCTTTTAAGATATATAAAAAACAATATATTTCACAAACAGAGCACAAGAACTGTGCAGGCGAAAACTAAAAAGGAACCCTCTCAATGAGGAAGAGGGTGTACTGCTATGATTAAATCAAATTAACACAAAGGCATGTCACAGGTGAAAACATGATAGAACTCAACAGTGTTTTATAGGTTTCAAAACCTCCCAAGCCAATGGAAATCTTTTTATGACAATACTGCTTTATTTTACAAGGCTAGGAAGAAGAAACCCATTTCATGGCTGCTGGAAAGTTTGAAGAACCTTAATTGGTTCGAAAAAGTTCTAAAAAAGCAGCAGCTATAATGTAAGACACGAGTCAAGGCTTCATACTTGCTTTTACAGTGAAGATGTAGAAAAAGAAATGATTCCTTGAATCACAGCTGTTTAAATCGGGCTTTAGCATTCCTTTTGAAAATAGGATGTTTCACTCTTACTTTAGCGGTATCAATGTGTAATTATGAGTTATTAATAAGAAATCATGGAATGTATTGTGTAGCAGAATTCAATCTCTTCATAAATGGAAGAAACAGCTGAGATACCTTTCACCGCGGAGCTCATATGCACCACGTCTAAACCAACATAAAGGACAGCCTCTCTAGAAATGTCAGCTAGATCATATTCATTTCAATCAATCACACAAGCAAATTCTCCAAATTCTTCTTGAGAAAGGAGAATAAATGAGCAATTTCCTTTACCATAATGCACTCTAGTCAGGTAGAAAAGGTCACAAAAAAAGGAAGATGTTTCTAAATCAGTTGGTAGATTGATATTTTCTGTCAATTGTGCAGGTATGTACGCCCTGTATCTTAAAACCCCAAAGCACTATGTACCGGGGGAATATTCTTTCAAACGAAAGAGTGCATGACATGAACAAATTTAAAGATGTATGAGGGCCAGGGCAAAATAAATTAAAAGGCAAATGTATGCAAAGCCTTTATGTTTAGGCCTTTCTAGTTTCCATAATGTACTGTGAAAACTAAGCGTCGAATGTTTCCGTAAAAAAATGAGTTACCAGTTGGGGAGAATCGAAGTTCTTTCTAAGTAATTAGTCCAAACTTCTGTTAGGACCAACACACAAGTTCAATAAACATACCTATCCTCAACCCCTGGCACGTGAGGCACATAGCAAACAGGTTTAACTGAAGGAAAAGAGTGGAAAGTATTTAGAAGTTACAAAAACTTAAAACGTCAAAGCTTAAGACAATAAAAATCCCACAACAATTTTTTTAAATCTAGAGAAACATGTAATAAAATAAATAACATCAAAACGACTCAAATTTGGGGCATGGCCAAGCAGTCCGAAATGGCGGGCGCACTTTAACGTCACTCCTGCAGCCTCACATTAATCCTTCGATAATCCTGCCATCTCCCTGCACATACTTTCGCCTTGAACCCCTGCGGGTCGTGGTGAACCAGCGGAGCACGATTTGGGCATGGACCGGACTTTCCTGCTGCTGTGGACCCGATGTCCTCGCTGGCGTGGCCGGGTCCGGTGGTCGTCCTGGGCGTGTTCTACCTCTGGCGAGGGGGATCTTCGGCCGCCGCCTACGGTGGGCCAAGCGTGTCGCTTGGTCGCTTGTGGCCCCTCCGGCTGCTGTCTGGGGCGAGGAGGGAGCTGCTCCTCACCCTCGCTTCCCTTTGCCTTGCTGGAGCCTTTGGGAGAGCGCTGCCGCGGGCTGTGGACGGCCATCATGTGGAGGCACGCCAGCCTCCCTGCCTCGTTCGTGCTGAGCTGGCCTTGCAGTGGTCACTCATGCTGCTGGAGGACTGGCCATATGGTGCCCCCTTCCCTGCACTACATCGGAGGTCCTCTCCTGGATTCCAGTGATCATTGGGAGCGGTTGTGTGGCTGGTGGGGTACTGAGGTGCGGCTCCCCTGCCCCCGCTTATCCTTCTGGTGGAAGGGCCCAAAGGGCGCGGCGTTTGGCCTCCCGGTCTGCTCTCTGGCTGCATCTTGGGTGGACCTGGGCAGTGATGATGGCTTGATGACTGGCCTCTTTGGCTCTTCAGTGTGGCCTGATCCTTTTGGGGACTCCGTGGGACCCACCTTCTTTGACCATCGTTCTGGTGAGTGAGCTGGCCCCTACTTTCTTTCTACGGTCCCACGTCAGGGAGACTGAGACTGCAGCCTGGCGCCATTCCCTGGATCTGCCCGTTAGGGGGGCGTGCAGGGTATCTGCCTACGGAGATAACTGTGCTAGGTCCCTGTGTGGCTTGTGGGTGTCTGGCCCTTCCCCGTGACCACGTTTGGCCAACCAGTGATACGTCCCTGAAGCTGGGGCCGGGGTACCCTCTTCCTTCTAGTCACCTTCCCAGTTGGAATATCCTCCCCTGCATGGTCCAAGATGGTGAGGGATAAACCTGCCGGAGCCACGTCTAAGCAACCTACCATAGACAAATACACTCAGGCTACCGCCCAACCTCCCGGCCAGGAGGCCGCAGCAACTGCCGCACCTGATAATGCTGCACTGTTAGCAGCCATTACGCAATCCCAAGATGCCCTTGAAGCAAAAATCGGTGCTGTGGGATCCAACATTATGCTCCTCCAGCAAGACCTTAGTAACGCGGTACAGCGGATCACTAAGCCGGAGATGCGGATCTCTGCAACAGAAGACGTGGTCACTTTTGTAATTCAGGAAAAGTACTGCCATCATAGGTAGACCAGGAGCCAGAGATGTAGTTAAGTAGATTTATTGGTTCAGGTAAGTTGGTACAGGGTGCCCCACCGGGAGCAGCATCCTGCTGCTCAGCCCCTTTCAATTTAACTGATCACTCAATCAAAGCATGCACACACTCCCAACATTCCATGACATCATACTCATGCAGGCTGAGCAACCAAGACTAATAAACATAGGATACAACATATCTCCTTCCTTTAGAAACAATAGAACAACAAGAAACCAAGTGAAGAAATTCATCACATTTCGTTTCTTGGAAATTAAATCAAGATAGGTCACAAACATCAATTTAGATAAGTAAATGCATTCTTAGTTCACTATATCACTCAATTAGCATTCTAGGATTTTGATATCGACAAAATCCAATAAAAAGATAAGAGATAAATGATTTCTCTCTAGTTCACATAAGA
Organism: Triturus cristatus; assembly: GCF_964204655.1. Taxonomy (NCBI): domain Eukaryota; kingdom Metazoa; phylum Chordata; class Amphibia; order Caudata; family Salamandridae; genus Triturus; species Triturus cristatus. Next base: position 432,193,337 of record NC_140588.1, read on the forward strand.
ACATATAGCATAAATAATAGTGTTCTTCATATAGAATGGTAATAAAACATGTAAGTCACATTCAAAAAATTGCACATGTTTCAGGCAGGGTGCGAGCAAAACAGATGGCAAGTGTTTCAGGGAAAATGCACTCACAACACTTACCCAGTACACCCTGAAGAACACCACAACACACCTATCTCCCTCTGCTAAAGAGCATGAAAGAAAAACGTGCACATGTTCCAGTATGGATATAATAACGCACATTAAATGATGTGCGAAGGAGAGCAAAAATGTAATGCACGCCGAACACTACAGTTTAAATAGCTAATGCACTAACTATGCAACCCTGACGTGCGAGGCAAAAGATAAAAATAATGCACTCGACAACTACAAAACTAATTCTTGAGTACTCTGCCAATGCAACCCTGACGTGCGAAGCAAAGCACCTTCCCAACACAACCTTGACGTGTGATGGACATTCCCAACGCAACCTTGACGTGCGAGGGACACTGCCAACGCAACCCTGACGTGCGAGGCAAAACGCATTCCTAACACAACCCTGACATGTGAAGGACACTCCCAACGCAACCATGATGTGCGAGGGACACTGCCAACGCAACCTTGACGTGCGAGGCAAAACACATTCCCAACACAACCATGACGTGTGAAGGACACTCCCAACGCAACCATGATGTGCGAGGGATACTGCCAACGCAACCCTGACGTGCGAGGCAAAACACATTCCCAACACAACCCTGACGTGTGAAGGACACTCCCAACGCAAACATGACGTGCGAGGGACACTGCCAACGCAACCTTGACATGCGAGGCAAAACACATTCCCAACACAACCATGACGTGTGAAGGACACTCCCAACGCAACCATGACATGCGAGGGACACTGCCAACGCAACCCTGATGTGCGAGGCAAAACACAATCCCAACACAACCATGACTTGTGAAACATTCCTAACACAACCAAATACCGGAAAATTCACACGACATAAAACAACACACAAAGCAAAATAACCTTCCATACCACTCACACGTACCATTCACTATTGCCGCTCACACGTATAACTCACTACCACATGAGTGTCATGTCCTAAACTTACAAATAGTATGCACCATAATTGAATGGCTAAGTACTCAACAAGTTAAATCAAATAAAACATTAGGTGAGAAACCTCTCACTCAGACCCACAGCTCCAAAAGCACCAAAATAAATTCACTCCCAGCCCGCAAGGTGAAGGGTAAAACTAGAAATCAGGCTTGCGGGAAGCAATTCACAAGTTCCAAGTATGGGTCCACAGATCGACTATCACGAGTCACTATAGCGCGGTGCCAGTGTTGGAAAATGATCACTTTGGAAGAGTTTGTTGCTTATGCGCCATTGCCTTATAGCAGTCACCTTGGAATTTCCCAGACCACACACAGGCATCTTCCGCATTCGGACGTTATCTCCGTTAGTTTGCCGCACCCGCCATGCCGTAGATAGGTAGGCCGGACAGCTTTACATTCCGAACGTTACCATGACGACCTCCACGTGATGACGACAATAATTGGCAATTCATGCCAAACGTGCTACGGATCACAGTGTGGTGGAAGCAGAATCCTCTGGAGAATGTTGGCTTGCAGAATTCGCTCCGAAGTTCCAGTCCACGCGTTCATGTAAGTTTAAATCATAACAAGCTTGCTCAGTCACATTCTGCCAAAGTTCGTTTTAAGCTCTTAAATAATAGCTCATGAAACGGTAAAATTTATGCATCGAGTTGGAAAAAAACATTTAACTCACGTCTTGGTCCTTTTTTTTTTTTTTAAATGCTCATAAGTCCGTCACAATTCATACAAGCCAGCTTCTAAGTAAATGCGCGATGCTCACTAATCCTCCTTATGAATATGAAGATTTGCCAAACTTCCTCGGGATGCCCCCCGACTTCTGAATTAGATAAACTCATGAAAGCACAATTTCTCTCCATTGTCTCCTCTGCTACAAGTCAGTCCTGCACTCCGACTCTTACAGCGCATCAACCTTAAATGTGAGCGTTAAATTCTTTTTGTTTAGGGTGCAGAGATGCAACTCCGAACATCTCTGTTTTTCTTTTAGTGTTCAGATGATCATCTGACACCACTCTGGAAATTTTGCCAAACACTTCACGGGACCCGACTCATGCCCCCGATTTCGGAATGCTTTTAAATGCACTCACCCAGCTAATGCTGCAGTCAATGTTCCAACATCCATGCATGGTTTCAAAAACCATCACAGCCGGTTCGCTGCATTTCCAATGATGTAGATTGGTTTAAAATCAACAGTGCACAAAAATGTACTGTAGGCAGGTTTCAAGCCACTCCAGCCGCTAATATCTAACGCCCAACACATACCTCTGTGGACTGTCTGTTGGAAAAGACACCGGTGGGGCATCCAAGGCGTTGTACAGGCTTAATTTTCAGGCTTCTTTTCGGACACTGGCCATCTTCTTTTAGTTCCTTGTGTAATTTCTTGGTTCTTCACGCGTGGTTCTTTTCAAAATCGTTGCCATTTTTGTAATTGAGGAAAAAAAGTGCTGTCGTAGTATGTAAACCAGGAGCCAGGGATGTAGTTAAGTAGATTAATTGGTTCAGGTAAGTTGGTACAGGGTGCCCCACCGGGAGCAGCATCCTGCTGCTCAGCCCCTTTCAATTTCACTGATCACTCATTCAAAGCATGCACACACTCCCAACATTCCATGACATCATACTCATGCAGGCTGAGCAACCAGGACTAATAAACATAGGATACAACAGTCACCACACTCCAGAAAAAGGTCTCTTCTTTGGAGTCGCTGATGCGCTGTCTGGCGTCCAGGGTGGAGGACGCAGAGGGCCGCGCTGGGAGGAACAACCTCTCCTTCGTGGGTTTTCCCAAGGGCTGCGAGTCCAACGCAGCTGCTGCCTTTTCGACCAAATGGCTTGCGGATTGGCTCACTCCCACATCCTTGTCCCCCTGCTTTATCATTAAGCGGACCCATTGCATCTTACAATAGAAGCCACCTCCGGGGGCTCGCCCCCGCCCATTGATCGCCCGCTTTCTCAACTACCAAGACTGGGATGTGATTGTCCAACAGGCCTGAATCAAAGGAGAACTTACCTATGCCTCACGACACATCATGATCTTCCCTGATTATACCAAAATTGGTCAGCAGTGTCAACAATCGTTCACTAAGGCCAAGGCCCGTTTGTGTGGCCTGAAAATTCAGTATTCACTATTGTTCCCGGCTCGCCTGCACGTCTCGTTTAAATCACGGACATATTTCTTTGACTCTCCGGAAGAGGTTTTCCAATGAACAGACAAGTCGATTAAATGGAAGGCCAATGCCCCCTCTGGAATGGACTCCGACGCTACCTCAGCAGGCTCGGAGCGGGATGGACACAGACCCACTGGGAAACAGCAGCACCGGTCACGCTCTAGGTGAGGATCCGGGCCCCGTAGCAACTCCTGTAGAGGTGTAACTGATGGTCGGCAGTCTCGGTCCCCAACATAATGACACGGTTCTGATCTCCTGTTACAGCTGTGTTACTCTTGATGGCAATATACTTTGGGCTGCATGGTTTTGTACAATCTGGCAAAGACTCTAATTGCATATATGTACACTTTATGGTTTGTTGGGATCCATTGGATGGAAGTGGATCATACCCCGGTTGGTGGAGGACGCTCACCTTGCCGCAGCGAATGCTACAACGGTTTTGAGGTATGGGGGGGTGGGCGGTGGGAGGGTTGGGTGTTTGGGAATCATTTGTTGTTTGTTCTTATCACACTGATCTCCTTCATGCTTAGAGTTTGCATGCATTCTGATACTCACTCACTTGTCCATTTATGCTTTGCTCACCCGACATGGCTCTCACCCAGGATAGACGCTTAACTATCGTTAGCTGGAACGTTTGGGGTATACTGGACAAGGTTAAACGGGGGGTGGTGCTTCGCCAGGCCAGACGCTATAATGCGGACATTCTTATGCTCCAAGAAACACACCTTTTGGGCAACAAGACACTCTGCCTGATGCATTTTGGCTTTGTCCAGTCTTATCATTCTGGCTTCACCTCGGGATCCCGGGGTTGTTGCAATCTTGATTCATCACAGACTGCCGTTTGTCCATGACCGTTCCTGGTCTAATCCCCAGGGCAGGTATATAGGGGTGTCTGGCACGCTCTTTTGTGAACCTCTCACATTGATGTGCGTCTATGCCCCCCGCCCTTGTCGTCGTCCCTGAATTCCCGCAGGGCCTGCTGGTGGCTGGAGGTATCTAGAACGATGTAATGTATCCCTCGGTAGATAGACGGCAGGACACAGGGCGGGGCTGGTCATGTGAGAATCCAAACTGCATACGCTAGTACAGGGTCTGGGGTGGCTTGATACCTGGCGGAAGCTACACCTGACTGCAAACAAATACACGTATTTCTCTGCTATCCACAACTCCTTCTCACACCTCGACAATTTATTCATCTCTCCCTCACACCTTAACAAGATTGAGAAGGCTGAGATCTTGCCCAGGGGTCTGTCTGATCACTCTCCCATCTCACTGGCTGTACGACTGGGTCCGGCTCGTTCTCCGCCCCGCTGGTGCCTCTCTTCCTGGTTGCTACAATATGACTCCTATCACCATCAAATGTTCCTGGTCATTACTGAATATTTCTCCCTCAATACTGGTACTTAAGAATCCACGGCGACCCTGTGGGAGGCCATGAAACCAACTTTGCAGGAGGTGGGCATTGCCTCCTGTACTGCGCGACGTCGGCAACGGCGCGAGAAGCTGGTCCACTCAGAAGCACAAATATTAGACCTGGAACGCAGGAGTCGGGAGGCCGATGGTGCAATAGCCCATCGTCAGCCTCTCATTGCCCGACAGATATATCCCAACGACCTAATGGATGAGGCCAGGCTATACAGGCCGGCCATGCGTAGTCGCATTTATCAATGGGGGGACAAATCCAGTGCCCTCCTGCACCGTCTGTGTCAGCAGACGCTTTGTCCTGTGGCCCTTCCTGGGATTCTGGGACCAACGGGCCAGGTCCTTACTGATCCAGCGGGTATCGCTACTAGTTTCGCTGACTATTATGCTAACGTATACGCCTCTCAGGAGACTCTTCCTGCAGACACCATTGACCAATTTGTGGTCGACCTGCCCCCGCGATCTCTATCTGATGACGTGCGGGATGACCTTGATGCCCCGATCACCGTGGAAGAGGTCCAATCTGACCTTAAGGATATGCGCTCAGGTAAATCACCGGGACCGAATGGGTTTCCGTGCGAGTTCTTTCAGAAATACTTGTCCCACATTTCACCGCACTACGTAGAGGCTTTTCAGGCCGCAGTTGAGGAGGGCTGCCTCCCGGCTGACTGGCGCCACGCCGAGATAGTGCATCTCTTGAAGCCCGGCCGACCCCCTGAGCTTCATGCCTCTTACAGACCAATCTTCCTTCTAAATTTTGAGGATAAACTCCTCTGCAAAATCATTGCTAATCGCATTCTCCCGGATATCTCTACGCTTGTCCATCCCCACCAGGCGGGCTTTATGCCCAACCTGGTGACTCGGCATAACATTTGTCAGGCGCAAAATGCAATTGCCTCCATGGACCAAGTAAATGAACCGGCCTTGCTCCTTCTAGCTGGCATGGAAAAGGCCTTTGATTCCCTCAGCTGGACCTATCTATTCGCACTCCTCACCCGCTTAAATACAGGACCCAGACTTCTGCAGTACATTCGACTCCTATACACATCACGGCCTCGGAGCGTGTCATCGATGTCATCTCACGGCCATTTCATATCGGACGAGGTACCAGGCAGGGCTGTCCCCCTACTTGTTTGCTCTAGCCATCGAGCCACTTGTGGCATGGGTGTGTGTGGATGCCCAGGTGTATGGCTCCGAGTGATTGAGCAAGGTGTCTGATAGTATAATGCTCTACGCTGATGACGTCCTATTCTTCATTAGACGGCTGAATAGGTCTGGCCCCCGGTTGCTCCGCATAATGGAAATCTTTGGCCAAACCTCTGGCCTCTATATGAATGCACAAAAGTCTTGTTTATGGCCTCTGCTGGGAAGCAATCGGCTGGGAGATTGGGCACAGCGGGTCAGGGTTGTCCCTGATGGCTTTAAATATCTTGGGGTGTTCTTATCGTCGTCCCAACCAGACTCTTGGTCTAAAAATCTAGCTCCCCTACTGCCTAGAATCAAACAACAGGTGAGCACTTGGTCATCTATGCCCCTGACGGTTTTTGGCAGGTGGGCCATTTTCAAAACGGTTTTGCTACCCTTCCTACTTTACTAACTCAAAACTATCCATACCCCACACATGGTTCCCACAGTTGAATTCAGCTCTCAGTTATTTCCTCTGGGGGGGGAGGCCCCACGCGGTTTGCCCTGCGCATATGTTTCCAATCCAGTGATGGCAGGGGCCTCGCGACCCTGGACGTTCAACTTTATCAAGCTGCCTCCCACCTCCTTGTCCTGAATGACTGGTGGTTCGGCGACCAGCGGGACCCTGCCTATGCGCTTGAACGATGGCTGATGGACCCTAAATCATTACACATGATACTTTACTCCAGCGCAACACTTGGCGCGCTGCCGCCCGCGACCCAGACAGTCTTTGCGATCTGGCGGCAGGCTCTGCGTAAGATCAGCTGGTGGGGCAAACTTACCAAGGAGACTCCCCTCCGGCATAATGGTCTCCTGCTGCAGCTGCAAGAGCTCCCGGGGTTTGCGGGCTGGGATGCTATTGGAATCTCCATGCTCGGAGATGTCCTTTGGGGTCAAACTCTCAACGCATTCCAACAATTGCAGGCTGACTTCCAAATGCCCCGCTCCCATTTCTATAAATATCTTCAATTCTGACATGCCTTTTCCCCCTATCTACCACAACAAGGTGCCATATCCGATTTTAGTCCTATTAAGGCCAAGGTGTTCATGGGCGAGACGGGCGCACACAAAATCACAGCCTTATACCGCACTCTGGTCATTCACAGCCATGATATACTTCAAAAGACTAGGGAGGTTTGGCAGGGCGACCTGGGTCCACTTGATGAGGACGACTGGGTAGATGTGTCACAATGGTGTTGGTCCTGTGGCCGCTGTATTATGAGGTCACTTTTTGGACCATCCACCACTGCACCAGCTACACCAGGGAACTGCCATTCCCTGGTGGTGGCAGAGCGGGCTGGTCTATTCAATATGCAAGGCTGGGCTGCTGTGGTACGCCAAGCATATTACGAGTGTCCCTAACGCCAAACTTTTCATGGCGGGCTCACCATGGGTATGATCTGGGTTTCCTAGAAGCAATAACACACCATCTGCGTACCATGCTGCTGCATGGTACATGTTTCCAATATTGATCCCCCAGGCTGAGCCCCTGACACCTAATAGGCATTCCAAAAATTCAATAGCCAGCACAAACAAAATGGGGCACAGATTGCATCCTTTTCTGGTTCCCCTGTGTAGTTTCCACTTATTAGAGAACACCTTGCTGATGTGCACCCGGACAGTGGTGTTAAGTATAGCAGCTGTATCCACTTCGGAAGTCTTTCTCAATCCCCATGGCGTGGCATACTTCAATAACAGTTAAAACCAAAATAATGTGTTGTTGGTCTTAATTGTGAATAAGGAATCCTCAAATGGGCTCCCCATGTGACAGCCAACTAGATCCATAATATGGAGCAGTCGGCAGAGGTAAATGTGTGTATTGAAGTCTGGTACAAATCCACACTGATCAAGTGTACCAGCCTAGGAATGTAAGGAAGTAAGTGATTGGCCATAATCTTGCCCTAATATTCAGAAGGACTGTGGTCTGTAGGACTGGACAGCCAGTTGATCCTGGCCCTGCTTCGGCAAGTTACAATGGTGGCCTCACCGATTAAGTCTGTGAGCAGCTTTGTGCACAGCACCCAGTGTACATAGCATGTTAGTTGACAGTCAGTCGGAACCGATAAGCAGTATGAAACATGGTAGGTGCCCTTCTATGCCAGGCATTTTCCCGACCTCTAATTGATCTATGGCCACCTTTTTTTCCTGTAGGCACAATGTTTGTGTAGGTGTCAGGCAGGGGCTCATGTAACATCCACAAATCATGCAATTTGGGTAGACTTGATGGGTCTTGGGACACATACAGGGTTTTGTAATAATCAACAAACACCCTACTCTTGTCTGTTTATGTTGTGACTATATATCCAGTACCTGTTGTATAGCCCCAATAGGTTTCTGTTGGTTGTCTGCACTCTTCAAAATTAAACAAGGGAAGGAGATACCCCTATGTTCTACACAGGGACGGGGTATATTAATAGACTAAAAAAACACAGAAAGTCCTAATATCACAATGTATGGGAGGAAAAAGACCTCTCTCTGGGCCTCATGTGTACAAAATAAACCACGGAGAGCGCACCTTGATGAAGGTTTGACTACAGGGGTTCTCCTTTACTTCCCCCTCCCATGAAGCACATAGGGTTAAGTCTGTAGGGTACTAAAGACCCCTAGACAGCAGAGAGTGACAAAGGTCACCCCACCACAGTTTTTTTCTAACCACAGTGTTGGTAAGAGTGGAGCCCTGTATGTATTAAAGTATCTAGGTCCTGATGAATGCCGAGTACTAATGTTGACACAAGGCAGAAACATGTCGACCCAATTCTACACAGCGAGGGGTCAATAACTTTCCCCATTTCGCCGTTCACTTGTTTTTATACACCATACAGCCACCTAGATCATTAAAATTAAATGAGGTAACTGTAATGGCTTTTAACTTCACTCACTCACTTCGTGCCCAACTTAGTTAGGAGTGCATCCCTGTCATCAGGTGTATGCCCGCTCTCTATCAAACCTAGTTTTTAGAGGGCGAGGACTGGCCAATGATGAAGCATGACACCAGGTGCCAGTCCTAAACTTTTTGTGAGATGTCCACACTCACATACACATAACACTACTGAGCACCCTTTAGGTCATTCTAATAGGAGCGGCCCCATTTGTGTATTACAAAATATTAGGCCCAGAGAGAGGTATTTTTCCTCCCATACATTATGATATAGGGACTTTCTGTGTTTTTTTAGGTTGTCTGTACTCCCCAGCCAGCATGGAATCGGCCTGCCCTGCCTCCTGCCCCATGTTGAAGTGTGAGCTATTCATTATAGTGAATGCATCTGAGCCATTCTGAGGGTCCCCCTGAGCACTCAATCTGGGTACCACAGGGGTTGTGGCCCCATTCATTCTCTGGTCATCTTGGGCACACCCCTTCGCATCCCTGTGGTATGCATCCTTGTTATTAGGTGTGCCCATATCGTATATCTCGTTATGGTATTTTTTGCCTTTACATCAAGAATGACCTGTGCTGTCTTGTCTGCCTGTGGGGTCCAAGTGCCAGCACAATGAGGGAATTGTAACTTTGACCTCACCACTAAGTCTAACACTATCCCCAAAGTAAGTAGGTCTGGATTGGGAATAGTAAATGTCAACTCCCTTTAGTCCAACACTTTCCCCAATGTGGTTTAGTTTAGAGTTGAAATAGTAAATCTGAACTCTTCAAAGTCCAACACTTTCTCCAATGTGGTTAAGTTTGTAGTGGGAATAGTAAATGTAACTCTCTGAAAGTCAAATACTTTCCCCAATGAGGTTTTGTTTGGAGAGGGAAAAATACATTTGAACCTCCGAAAGTCCAACACTTTCTCTAATGTGGTTACATTTGGAGTGGAAGTAGTAAATCTGAATCCCTCAAAGTTCTTTGTCTCAGATTGTTATTTTTGAAGTGAAAATAGTAAATATGAAACCTCCAAAGTCTAAAATGTTCCCTAGTGTGGTTAAGTGTGGAATGAGAATCAGACCCCTCAGCTTTCCGCAATTTCGCAAATTGTGTAGTTGCCGCAAAAATTGGCAATGTGCTATACCTGCAATTTTATGCCTGAGTATCAGGATAAAACAAAAAAGTGTTCCTTCCTTTATGTATTCATTGTTTTAATGCAGGCTGCCTTGGTGCTTCAAATACAGCACCCTCTGTGTGATGGAAAGGCAGTAGAATTATGTGTTTTTTTGCTGTTTTTTCACCCTCCCAAGAAGTGATTCAAATAATGTTTCCTGGCCTTCTTCTGCCGTGCCGCCTCCTCCTTCCTATTACTGGAGTTTCTTAGGGAGTGGAGAGAGCAAGGAAACCAGGCCTGCGTCAGTTTTTTCATCCAGTGTTTTTTAATCCATCCCCCTACCTGCTCGTTGACCTGCCAAACCAAATGAAAGAGAACCACCATCGGGAAAGTAAGGTGTAGAGGTGGGTGAGCTAACAAATAAATGGAGAGTGAGCCAAGGATCAGCTCTGGCTTAATGAGCCAATATACAAGCCACGCCCAGAAACTATTTGGCATGTAAGTCATGAAACAATGATATTGTTAGAATACGATTAGGTGTCTTCAAAATGCAGAAGCATTTCACCATAATACATCCAATTATATATCCTCATAGTGAGGTATTTAGTAAATGTGAGTATTTCAGCGTGAACTGAGAAACATTACATTGCTGCCCTGGCCCTGATGACAATGCTATTAGTGGTTGAAGAGCAGGGCCGTAGGAATTATGCAGCAGGGAAGCACCAAATTATGTGGCAGGGTTTAGTCAATTATGCTGTTTTGTTTCATATAGGTACCCCGATATATGCTCAGGTAGTAACCAGACCTTTCACCTATATTTCTCTTGCCATTACACTACATAATGATTCTTGGGACTGACCTTTTGCCTAGTTATGGTACTGCTTACAGGACATGGGGTTTTCTCTGAAAACTAGCCTCATTCATTATGCATGAGGATTCTTGGAATCCCAGCAGGACTACCATCTCCTGCATAATAACTATGTATAAGGGTCATTCCTTCCGTCATCCTAAGTCTGACATGACACAGCAAGGTAGATCCCTTGAGGGTACCACTTTGGGTATATAACCACCATATCTTTGCTGAGGCAGAGAGAGGAGAATAAGGAGTTCCATGCTGACACGCTGACACCAGATGATGAGGTTCCGGCAAGCAGACACTCCAGCTAGCAGTGGTCTGACATACCTTGCGGGGTGTCCATCTCGAACCAAGACAGGGTCCCACAGTCTCTCACTTCAAGTGATGGGGTTCACTTTATCCTAGAGGGATTCTTGGCTCTACACCTACATACATGGTAGGTACATTTAGGTACATCTAGTTAGGGTTGCTTCATAGGAGTACACATTATTACTGTCATGTATTTTTATACCTGCCTGTATTCATTGTTTTAGCACTATGGTAGAGATCTACCATCCTTTTTCTCTGTTGGTGCTTATAATCATTTACATCTGTTTCTCTCTTATGGTTGTCTCAGCACACCTATTTTACACTAGAATGAGGCTGGATCAATAAATGCTTATTGAAAACGTTCCCACCATTTATTCTGTGTATCTCTCTGAGACAAAGTGAGCACGAGTGACTGAGCGAAAAGTACTGTACTGTTTCCACAATCCCTAATGGGACAGAGCTGTCATGTTCGATAGTTGCCAAGAACTATTCTCTCCTTGGTAAGAGGGGGTTCTATTGGCACTGTGAGCTAGCTGGTATACAGGCAAACATACATGGTGGGGGTGTCTGGAATCAGTCTGGACACCAATCCCACAGTCTATGTTGTCTAAAAACACTGATCCTATATAGGTTTATAGGAACTACATGACAATGCGGCAAGAAAAGGCAAAGTATGTGACATAATGCGGCACATTTTCTGATAGTATTATTCATTATTTTATAATTTATTCATGTAGTAGTACTGTTGGACAAAGTGTTCATAGCATTTGACCAATCTAACAACATATACAGAAATTTGATACTGAAAGATGGCCAATTAACCTTTGTGAATGACCCTTCACTGAATGTGAACAAATGCAGCCATGCTTATAGCATTGTTTGATCTGTTTGAGCTAGAAACAAAATGTTGTTTGCTTAAATCTGCACATTATGAAGCAGATGATGGATTATGCGTCAAATGTGGCAACTCCATAATCATGCAGAAAAAAGCTGCAGTCGCAGAATGGCCATCACAAAAATGGGGTTACCCTTAAAGTCAGGGACCTGGGAGTAGAATCAATACAAAAAACAATGGTCCTAACTCAATTATTACCAAAATCAATAATCACATCCAATTTTCGTTGTTTCAAAATTTAGAGCCAAATGATAAATGAATTCAGGATAGCTCAAGATATTCAACATAACATTCAGACATGAAGCGATGCAACATCCAAAACTTAATTCATCATATATTTATTTACAAAACCATAGATTATATAGGATTTTTCACATGGTTGCTCCAAAGGAACGTGCATAGAACAAGAGTGATAAGAAGTGAGTGTGTAGAAAGTAGATTTGAAGGACAGAAGTACAATTATTAAAAACCTTTACAAAGTTCACGGTTATAATTCACCGTTTGACATGTCCTGGTCACGTTAAGAAATATCATCAATGAGTTTACGTATTTCATGCACAGAATTTAATTCAATTAGTAGCACGTTTGAGGGATTGCGTGTACCAGGCTTAACAACAAGAGAAATGTCGACGTTTCGACCCGTCTTGGGGTACAGAGGTATTTTGAGACCTTGACCATGCGGGTCTTCTTCAGGACAACAAGGGGGGTAAGAGCAACCTGGCGTGGTCCTTGACTCGACTCAGTATCTAATGTGTATCCAGGCGATAATTAACCATAGATGATGTATCCCGGTCAATCATTTGCCATGTGTACAGTCCTGTCAAGTATATTTACACAGGCTGTCGTGCTGCAATCGTAGCATCAATCAATCCTGCAGTGTTTCGGGCCTTCTACTTAAGGGATAGGAACGGAATTCATTTGTGCATCTCGTTTCCAGCCGAAAGGCGCGCTGCGTCCGACTAAGTACGTGCTTCCCTTGGCGTCTACACCGAGTTGCAGAATAGCACACTTCCTGTGGCCATGGCTAAGAAGCAAGTCAGTTTTCATGTGTACCTATGTGGCCTCGATTCTTAGTAAAGATGGAGCAACATGATATAATATTAAACACAAGACAGGTTTGTGTACAGCACATGTCCTAAACTCGCATATTTGAAGTGCTCTCATATGCAATAATGAACAAAAAGGCGGCTCGGTGAAAAAGCATTTGCCTAATATCACACAGTTTGGTCAAATAAGGAAGCCGGAATTGGTCACCAATTTTCCAGTATCACGCTGTGCAAATCAGCCATCAGATGGGTATCTCTTTCAGACATCAAAATGCTTTCTCTTTAAGTTTTGAAGGAGTAGACACAGCGTGGGGACTTGCAAAATTCACATTGTATTTTTGGCAGTTTACATACAACAATCATTGCCCAAGTACATAAGAGTGCTTCACAACATACAGAATCCTTGTTTCACAGATTTCAATTTTTTAGGCACAATTACACTTGGCTGGATTCACAGGATGCTGAGCCAAGGCCGAGATTCAAACCTGACTATCCATGTTACATATTCGGCAGCTGTAGCCACTGGCTACATCGCCTGCTGTTAAAGATCAGCTTGTTTTAGTTTGCGGTTACAAGAGGAACTAGAGCCAAGCCAGAGTCAGGCATCTGGCTGAATTTTTCAGTAGCTTGCCCACTTCTACAGAGGTGTCCAGTCAGCTGCTGTGGGAGCACACAGTGAGTATGATTTGCAACAAAGTATTGCTTTCTTTTCCTGTATACAAATTAGTTGGCTTTATCTAATCCTTTCCTGTCATTGCTGGGCAATTCACAGCTGTTTTGTAAAAATGCTATTGCCTCATCCTCAATTATTGGCCTTGCTGTCTTTAGCAGACAAGGAGATGGTTCAATGTTTCCTCCAACTTTGAAGCAGTCATCTATGTGTAGAGAGGTACATAGCTTTGCCTTCCTGTCCACTTTGAAGGGCAGATGAACAAAACCTGACTCCATGGGATAAGATCATGATCTACGGACCTATGTAAGCTGGGGTACTCTGTTCATGCACAGAGTGGTGGGGTAAGGGAAGAGCTTTTCTGTACTTCCTCTGTGCTGCTTGATGGGGAGCAGCCTGAACACCTGATAGAACCTCCCTTCTTCTATGTGAATCTTGAGTTGCAGGAGGCAGCTCTGGCTTAATGCCCCTGCTGCTGAGGGGTGCATATAACCTGCATGTAGGTCATACATTCCACCCCATTAAAATAAACCACCTAACTAATGTACTTGCTGCATGCACAGAACCTGTGGTCAATTGTTTCCACATTCAATGAAATAGTTTGTGAGCGATATTGATTCCAGAAGTCACAGTTACCTGTAGCGAATCAAACTGGTGTAAGTGCATAGAATGATTTTCTTGAAAGCATAACACTTACTTTACTAGTCAACAACAACCACTGGAATAACCACTAACTTTGAAATCCTGAGTAGTGCACACCTCTACATAAATCTCTTCAATCCCTTGTGAGGGGTAGTAAGCACTATATAAATACAAGTACAATAGAGTAAAATTTCAATTGGACCAACACAGCTGAAAGCCACAGCACAAGCATCCCACAGAGAAAAGGAAGTTTGTGCTCATCCCTGCCCCACACTGCAGGCTCTTCAGGGTGCCTGACACTTGATGCGGTGATCAACGGGGGACACTATAGGGGCCTCTGGTTGCCTAACCGGAGGCCGCTGGCTGAAGGGGACCCTGCTAGGGGCCCCCAAAGTCGCTTTCTGACATGGTTCACATGTCAGAAAGCCTGGCATGGATACCCTGCCGCAAACCAACATCGTAATTGGGATGGCATAAAGCACCATCTATATGGATTACTTGCTGGTTCTAACTGGCAGATGGGCTTCTTGAATCCGTTGGAAGCAAGCTAGAATGTCTGGCCGGTTTCAAAACTGACAGCCTTCATTTTAAGAAGGCTGTCAGAATTAAAACCAATTTTTCATCCAAACAAGATTGTATTCGGTCCTTTTGTGTGAATAAAATACCGGCTGAAGTAAACCACTTATTACAGAGTACTAAGAAACATTAAATATTTTAACTCACCAAAGGTTGCAATATATTATGTAGTAATCCACAACACTGTGGCTGATTATTTATCGGCATTCTTCTTATAGATTTTTATTATTTAAGAAAGCTGATAATTGAAAGTGAGTGTTGGTGAGGGGCAGTTGCAGCACTAGCATGTCCACAGCCAACCATCATTTTTAAAATGTAACCACCATCTGTCACATCTTCTTAGTCCTGTGTCCTCTTTAAAAAAAATGTGAACAACAGATTGATCATTTCCACAGTCCACCGTCAACCACAAGCTAAGCGTTTACATAACTATTAAATGGCACTACAAAGACTACTCAAGGCAAGTCTTCCTCATGACACCCACTGTCGACAAGAATAAAATTTGGAATCCAGCAAGTGTTAGCAGTTTTACACAACTTATTTTCCCTTCTGCCAATTCCATTTGAATAGGCTTTGATACCCACACCGTTCCTCATAGAGGACCCTCTTCCAAACATTTTATACCTCAAGAGAACTCCTCCACCAGGGTCGCAACCCACATTGGTACGCCAAAATAGTGTCAGTGTGAGAAGGAGCCCTAGGCTGTTGTGATTAGGAGAGCATACACCATGGGTTTTCCTCCAGATTGCTTGTTATTGGGACATACATATTAAATGTCACAAAATATAATTTTTCAAAAAATGCAATAGTGTGCCACAACATGTCCATTTTTATTCTGCAAAATTTGCTTATCAATGCCACAGTATCTTGAGCGATCTGGGGAAGAGTAAATCAAAATAACTCAAAGTCAAAAAATGTCCCCAATGTGATTAAGCTTGGGGTGGGAATAGCAAATCTGAAGCCCCCAGCCCACCCACGGTGTGGAGGAGTGTGGCTCAATGGTTAGAGCGGCAGACCCTGAAGCAGAGTTCTGGCCAGGGACCAGGGTTCGATTCCTGCCTCGGCGGGGTTCGGGCTCAATTTCCTCGGACCTGTCTATTCTCGCCTCGGTGCCTATTCTAATCATGGGCCCCACGCTGCAACTCTGGGCAATAGCTTGCTTAGCATCCACACCGGCCCCAACAGCGCTAAGGATGCCTGGCTTCACCCTGGGGGTGCCCAGGAGTGGACACTTCACAGGGAAAGCCAGGAGGGGTTCCACAGCGGTATGAGTATCAGCGCCACAAAACCGCAAAAGGCGACACCGCAAGGTGTCTGTCTGGTGACAGTGCGCTCTATAAGTACCTTGACATTTACATTTTACCGTCCAAAAGTGCAACATGTTCCGCAATGTTGACATGTTTGAAGTGAAAGTAGTCAATCTGAGTTTCTCTAACTGTTTACTGGCAATAATTAATGTATTATTAATAAGTTGTTAATATTTGTTTGTATTTTTGTGTATATTGAAAAGGTATACACATTTATGGTATGCATTGTTTGCTTTTTTAAGTAATTTTTCATAAAGTGTTATTTTTATATTGTATTGTTATATACATTTTTTCTTTTGTAATATATACTATTTTATATTGTGCATCATTTCTAAATGATTATATGTTTCAGTATTATTTTCATTTTCCGGGAAAAATACATTATTTATGAACAATAATTGTTATTACAGATGTTATAGTTGTAGTGTAAATAACATTGTATCTGTTGGTATACAATATTTTAAACATTGTTCCAATATTTTTCACAAGTGTCATTCTTTATATTACATTTATTTGTAGTTATGATATATATTAAGTACTGTAAAAAATTGCTTTCAATAAATATTCATATCTTAATCATTTTTGTACATATTTTAAACAGAGAAGACATTTTTAAAATGTTTAATATGATGTTTGTTATTTTATAAACATGAAATAATAAAATATATTATTATAATTTTGATTTCTATGGGCAGGTAGTCTGTTTTTATTCTTATTTTTCTGCCATATATTTTCCGGTTTCTTTAAATTTGTAGTTTTTGGGGATTTTTGGGTTGTTCCTTGAGCTTGCAATCATGGGGTCCTGTTGCTAGTGTTCCTTTCAGGTAAGACTATATAAACGTATTTCCTAAGGGTTTAGTGATAGGGAGGAGGTGTTTCGATATGGGCTGAATGTTGTTTTAATGTACTTTTCTCAAGTACAGTATGTGCTAGCTAATTTATGGTATTGCTGTAGGTCTTATTGTGAAATATTTGTTTAATTATATTTTATATGTGGGTTCTATGGATTTAACATTCAAATCTATGTTTTGTTTACTCTGCTTTGGTTTGTAATACGTTTGTAATTGTTTTTCGGTGTGTTTATATGTTTTTGAAAATGTTTTTATTTTTGATCAAGTTTATTTTTCACCTGGATGCATTCTATTGTTTTTTAAGAGAAAAAAAGCTTTGGTTATTTTATAATCAAATTATTTTTCAGTTTTTCCTTGATTTCATGGTTTTCCTGGAAGATTTATTTGTTTGTTTTTCAAAATTTCAGATCAAATTATTGGATTATTGTACTAGTACTGAATGTTTTATTTTTCTCCATTTTTTTTGCATTTCCTGGCTCTTGTAATCAATATTGTTTAGAATTGTATGTTTTTGGACTGTCGTTCTATTGACTATCACTTAAGCACAAAAAATTTGTTCTTAATTTTGTATTTATGTTAGTGGGTGGGCAGTGTTAATTCTGTTGGAGTTATAATTGTTTATTTATTGTGTATCTATATATATTATGTTTTTCTGTATTTTTTAATATGTATTATAGTACATTTTAGTTATCAGTCCGACTTTTTGTCTTTGTGAATTATTATTTTCTTCAGTTTGTTTTTTAAATTTGCTTTTTTAATATTTAGAAGCAAATGTTTATAAAATATGAGTGTTTATGTTTTGGGGTTAAATGATGTTGTTGTTTAGTGTGTTTGTAAATAGTAAAATTCTTGTTATTGAGTATAGATATGGTAGGGCTGGGTTCTTAGCAAAGAGTTCAATGCTAGGCGTTCATGATTTTGTTTGGTTTGCTTGGACAGTTTTGATCTGAGATAAGTTAAGGATTGTTCCATTCTTTGCTTTTAGTAGCTTTTTTCTTTTTACAGTATTTCTACGTATTTCTAGAGTGTATAGTAGATTCTTCCTAGTGTTCCTTGGAAGGAATTGGGCTACCTTTCCACTGCGTTATTTGTTTTTGTTTCTTGGGAAATGGTGCTGTCATAGAATATTCTACAATAAAATGTCATACTTTAGCTTTTGTCTGAGGTCTGAACGGTATAGGCAACCAACCCAAGGATCCTCAAAATAATCCACTAGTGGAGCGTTTAGTGAATTTTGTTACTGGTGCATAGGCTAAAGCTATTAATTTTTTTAATTTGTGTGAAAATGCTAGGCTAGTTCTATATTCTGTGCTTAAGGTGGCTTTATGTAAGTACTCCACAAGATCTGGTTAAAGTGATAAATAAAACTCCTGAATTGCAGTGTGTGGTAGATCCTAAGCATGGCAAAATGTTTGCCAATTCAAAATCAACAAAATATTTAGGTGGTTTATAATTGTTACTTGGTTGTTAACATTTCTTTTTAGGTTGCACTTTGTATGTTAGGTAACAGCACGTACAGTGATAGGATGTTTGTATTTTGATATCGACCATGTGGTGCAGTATTGTGCATATCTGCCTTAATGGTGGAGGGCACGACTTAAAAATGCCATCCATCATCTATGTCTTACACTGAATTATGATTAGTAACTATCAGTAGCATAATATTTTTTGTATTTCCAGTGTTTGGTCTCACATGTGGGGCTCTCCTTACCATAGGTATATCCTCTATAATTTTACCGCAACTACCCTGTTGCTGTTTCTGACATTTTATTTCTGGTTTAATATACATTAACTTTACAAACAATAGGTGGTATTATATTAATTTTATTATTTATACATTTCAGCTGCCTATATTAACTTATGTTCTGGATGCTGTCTTTACTTCCATGTAGTTGTAGAATGTTGCTTTGCAAGTCTGTTTGGTGCTGTGTTTGCCACAGTTTTCTTTTGTTGAAATCTAATTTGTTTGTTTCTTTCAAAAATGTCAATTTTAGTTAGATGTTTGTTTATTTTATTTTATTTTTTAGAAATGTTAAAGCATTTTCTTTAGTTTAATTTTAAATTTGTGGTTTGGGTACAATACTTACTTTTGTGTCAGAAAATGTTGATACTTATTTACAGATAGCAGCCATGGTGCCTGTAGACAAACCTGATGAAGAGACTGGTTTACTTGTAAGATTCTGAAGGAAAAGCATCAGTTGTTAGATGTGTTTAGTAAACAGCAAGCAGGAGAGTTGTCTCCTCACAGAAAGTAAGGTTGTACAATTGATCTTGATCCTAGAGCCAAACTGCTTTGCATCAGAAAATATGTATTAACAGTTAGAGCAGTGGTCTTTTTAATGCCGTGCCCCCTCAGTGGAGAAACAAAATCAGGTAGTTATAGTTAGGACCTATTATCCATAGGAAATCCACAACATTCTATCTGGAATAACTTTGGCACCGGTTGACGAATCTTCGTAACATTTTTAAAACTGGTGGGGTTCTCCGGTCCGCTCCTATCCTGAAAGTCTCGGAGTGATTCGTCAAAGGGGGGCCAAGAAAAAAGGAGGGGTCCCAAAACGGGCTTTCCCAATGCAATTTTCCATAGGAACCGTTAATCGCAGCTGCAGCCCGAACTGCTGAATGGAATTACACCAAATTTGGCAGAAAGGTAGACCTTGTTACAGAGTCGTGCCTTTTGCTTAAATGGTGTAAATCCGTTCAGTAGTTCCTGAGAAAATCAAAATCAAAATCATAGAGATATCTATGGCCTCGGAGGATCCGCGCATCCTATGCGCACCCAGCGCGCACCCTCCCGATAACAAGCTGCATGCTAATTGACTGTCAACACTCCAAGTCAGGAAGTGTTGGCAGCCATCTTGGTAGAACCGAGGCACAAGAAACCTAATTAAAAAACGCGCAAAACGCGAAAAGAGGCAGGGTAGAAACACCCTGACCCCCTGATCAGGGGGACCTACAAGGACCCCCAAGGCCCCAACATTTTTTATTTTATTTTTTAAATCGGCAAAATACGTGCTGGGAGTGCGGATCCTGCCGATCAAAAAAAATACGAAGGGCGGGCTCCCGCGCTTCAATGCTAATTAGCCCCTGGGGGGGCCAAATCCCAGGGGCATGTTAATAATAAAGAGTGGGGGGGCCCAATCCGCCCACACTGCCCTGGGGACCGCCACCCCCTGGGGCAAAGTATGAATAATTGCAGGTGGCACACGGTCCCCCCCGCAGCCCCGGGGACCACCAGCCCCGGGGCTTAATAGTTTAATGTGGGGGGGCTTCTAAGACCCCCCGAGTCCTAGGGACTGCCACCCCCTGAGGCTCGACTTTATGAACATTGCGGGGGTGGCACACAGCCCCCCCACAGCCACGGGGACCTCCACCCCCGGGGCTTTTTTAAAATATATAAATACCCTCCCCCCACATACTCCGGGGACCGCCACCTCCCCGGGGCACAAAAGATTAAAATTGGGGGGTCCGTGACGGACCTCACCAGCCCCGTGGACAACCACCCCCCCTGGGGCTTTGTAAAATATGGGAGGGGGGCCACACAGCCCCCCTCCTGAAGCCTTGTTGTGGCCCTGGAGACCGCCACCCCCCAGGGCTGGCTCCTGCAGTGTCCCAGGGTGCCCACCTCAGGACACTGCTATTTGCTATGGCAGGGCGGGAGCCTCGTGGCTCCCACCCTGTCATAGCAAACTGCTTTTTGGAAGAGAGAGCAGGAAACCTGCTCTCTCTTCCAAATAGCAAAGCAAGTTGTTTTTCCACAAGGGGAGCTGCATCTTAGCAGCTCCCTGTGTGGAAAAGCAATGCTGGCTCCCACAGGAGGCGGGGAGCCGGCGGGACCGTGGGGGGATTAGGGACCCCCCACAGTTCCCAACGGAGAGGGCCATCCCCGGGGGATGGGGTCCCGGGGCTACAAATATAAAAAAATATAATTCAAAAAATAAAAAATAAAAGTGCCGGCCACGGGAGATGGGGTCCCCAGGGCCTAAGGAGGCGGGCAAGGCAGCCCCCCTCCTATATAAAAAAATATTTTAAAAAAAGACCGATTATGGCCTCGGGAGGGGGGCCACGCGGCCCCCTTCCTGAATTTAAAAAAAATATATATATTAATTGGGGGCAGGCCCTGGGGAATGGGGTCCTCAGGGCCAAAATATTAGGAAAAGAAGGGGGGCCACACAGCCCCCCTTCTTAAACAAAAAAAAAGAAAAAGACCGGCATTGTGCCGGAGGCCACGCCCCCTTCTTGTAGCACTCTGCAAACGCGCCCCCTGGCACGTTTGCAGAGGGGGACCAAATGCCCCTTGAATTTAGGGGGTCCCTGGGGGCCAACTAGCCCACCAGAAACCTCCAGTATGCGCCCGGGGGCTGCGTTGCAGAGAGGTGGTCTGAGGCTACGCCCCTTTTTACACAACTCTGCAACGCAGCTCTGTGGCACTTCCTGGAGGTAGCTGGTGGGCTAGTGGCACCCCAGGGAACCTCAGTATTCAAGGGGAGTTAATCTCCCAGCTTAAAACACACCATGGGGCACGTTTGCACAGTGGTGAAGGGAGGGGGTGGGGCCTGAGTTCACATGTGTGCAAACACATCCTGTGGCGCAGTTTAAGTTGGGGAATTCATTCCTTGTCAATCCTGAGGGTCCCTGGGGGACAACTAGCCCACCAGGTACCTCCAGTAAGCGCAACGGAGCTGCGTTGCAGAGTGTTGTAAAAAGGGGCGTGGCCTCTGAACACTTCTCTGCAACGCAGCCCCCTGGCGCATACTGGAGGTACCTGGTGGGCTAGTTGGCCCCCAGAGACCCACAGGATTGAGGAGGAATTAATTCTCTAACTTAAAACGCGTCACAGGGTGTGTTTGCAGACATGTCACCTCAGGCCACGCCCCCTTCCTTCACCACTGTACAAACATGCCCTGTGGCGCGTTTTAAGTTGGGGAATTCTCTTTCAATACTGAGGGTCCATGAGGGCCAAATAGCCCAACAGGTATCTCCAGTATGCGACTGGGAGCTGCATTGCAGACAGGTGTTCAGAGGCCATGCCCCTTTTTACATCTCACTTTAACGCAGCTCTGTGGCGCTTATTGGAGGTACCTAGTGGCCTAGTTTGACCCTAGGGACCCTTGGGAGTCAAGGGGACTTAATCTCTCAACTTAGAACGGCCACAGGGCGCGTTTACACAGTGGTGAAGAGAGGGAACGGGGCCTGTGGTGATGTGTGCAAACACGCCCTGTGACGTGTTTTAAGTTGGGGAAAAAATTCCCCTTCAATCCTGAGGGACCATGGGGGCCAAGTAGCCCACTAGGTGCTTCCAGGAAGCGACACTGCGCTGCATTGCAGAGCGGTGGTGCAGGCTGTGCCCCTTTTTACATCTCTCTGCTACGCAGCTCTGTGGCGCTTACTGGATGTACCTACTGGGCTATTGGGACTCTAGGGACCCTCAGGATTGAAGGGGAATAATTTCCCCAACTTAAAACGCACCACAGGGTGTGTTTGCACAGTGGTGAAGGGAGGGGATGGTGTAGGAAAGGGGCTCTATATATACTGGACCGAAGTAAAATCAGCTGAACTACGAATTCCGATTTACTCACCTGTTATCAGGAGAGACCTCAGTGCTGCATCTCTGAGCCTAGTACTGATCCTGAAAAGTAATTCTAACTGTACTTACCAGTAACTTGAATTTCCTTCCATAGGCTAACATTGATTTGTTTCACTTGGAAATTCTTCTAAGTGTGGAGTTTTGGAACTGTAAAATATTCCTCTAAAATCAGCCGAACTGCGAATTCCCAATTTACTCACCTGTTATCAGGAGAGACATCAGTGCTGCATCTTTGAGCCCAGTACTGATCCTGAAAAGTAATTCTAACCGTACTTACCAGTAACTTGAATTTCCTTCCATAGGATATCATTGCCTGCTTTTTGCTGAAAAAGTTTCTAAGTGTCGATTTTTTTAAACTTATAAATATTCCTCTAAAATCAGTCGAACTACGAATTCCAATTTACTCACCTGTTATCGAGAGATACCTCAGTGCTGCTTCTTTGAGCCCAGTACTGATGCTGAAAAGTAATTCTAACCGTACTTACCAGTCATTTGAATTTCCTTCCATAGGCTAACATTGACTGGTTTCACTTGGAAATTCTTCTAAGTGTGGAGTTTTGGAAATTTAAAATATTCACCTAAAATCATCCGAACAACAAATTCCTATTTACTCACCTGTTATCAGGAGAGAACCCAGTGCTGCATCTTTTAGCCCAGCACTGACCCTGACCAGTTAAGGTAGTCCCCATATCGTATACTGAAAATAAGGGGTTAACTCAGAAGAGGTCCTCTGTCAACCCTGAGATTGTTCTGGAGGAGATTATAAAGAGCAACTTTGTGCAAATACTGGATTGTTTGGATGAAAATTTAAGTGCTACATCCGTGATCAAATCGTATAATGTAATAATTGAGACAACAAAGGCACTCTTATCTAAAAATCAGTTGAAGTGCTCACAGAAAAATAAAAGGTGGTTTGACAGGGAATGCTCCCAATTACATAATAAACTAATTAAGATTCTAAAAACTATACCACGAGATAGGGTGGGAGTGAGACAGGCGCGCATAGATTATAAACGCGCACTGGAGAAACGTAAGAAGGAAATTAGGCAAGAGGCATGGGGCAAACTATACTTGGCATCACAAAGTAAAGATTCCAAACTTCTTTGGGAAACTGTTAATGAAGAATATTTTGGTGATACAAAAAATGGCCATATTGATGCAAAAATTATGCCCGAATCGTGGGTAAAATAATTTGCCGGCCTCTATAGTAATAGAACTGAGAAACAAAGTGCTGCTTGCTCCCAATATGTGGCCTGTCCTATGGAACCCCCAAATTTAGTTGAGGTAAATAGGGCGCTTTCCCAGACTGTAAAGAACAAGGCCCCCGGGCCAGACAGTATACCCGCTGACCTATTTCTAGCAAATACCCCCTTGTGGCACCCGTTATTAACAAACATATTAAGATGCTATGCAGTTCAGGGCCCACCGGAGTCATGGAGATCAGTTACAATAGTTCCCATATTTAAAAAGGGTGATAGATCAGATCCCAAATGCTATCGACCCATTTCTTTAATTGATAGCACTTGCAAGATTATGGGACGAGTAATACTGGAGAGATTAGAGACTTGGGTCACAGAAAAAGGGAAGTTCTCCGCTGTCCAGTATGGCTTCAGGAAGGGCCTGGGCACTGTAGAACAGTGCCTTAACCTGCACCTTTTCATTGGCAAATACATCATGGCTAAGTCAGGGTCCTTAAACCTGGGGTTCATGGACCTGACATCTGCCTTTGATTGGGTGCAGATGGGGAAATTGTGGGAGAAAAGGCTCCTTATGGGCATTGATCCCTCCATCGTCTATTTTTTAGCTGCAATGCATCAGGGTGTCACAGGTAGAGTACGCTATGGAACATCTGGAGAGCTTACCCGACCCATAAAGATGGATTGTGGGGTCCGACAGGGATGCGTACTTGCTCCTTTCCTTTTCTGCCTATATATAAATGACTTAGAAAGCCACATCAGAATTGGAAACATAGATGCACCAACAATAGGCCGCAGGACTTTACCAGCCCTGCTATACGTGGACGACTGCGTTCTAATGTCAAGAACCGGGGTGGGTTTACAAAGGCTTTTAATCAGTTTTAATGAATTTATGAGCGATCTTGGGTTAAAAACAAATGTTGCCAAGTCACACGTCTTGGTAGCAGGAAAAGCTCCTTCTAAGACGAAAACTTTCTACATAAAGAATGAAATATTATGTCAGGTGCCAATTTTTTCCTATTTGGGCATTCTTTTTAATGAAAAAAACTCCTGGTCCCACCTAGTTAATGCCAGGATTGGGGGCTTCAATAAAAATATGGAGGCCATTTTTAGATTCACAAAAAAATTAGGTTCTCGACCCATAAAAGTAATTACTGATATTTATAAAGCAAGAACATGCGCCGCTACATTATACGGCGCTGGAGTTTGGGGTTGCTCAAACATATCGGGTCTCCAAAGAGCTGAGAACTTAATGTTAAAACGTGTGCTGACATTACCTAAAAGCACCCCTGCCACTATGTGTCATAATAAATTAGGTGTTATACCATTATCCTTTCGCATGCAATTAGCACCATTGATGCTTTGGCGTAGCATCTGGGTAAAAGAGGAACCAGTCCTGAACCGTGACATAATTTTAGATTGTTTAAAACTGGATTATGCAAAAAAAATATCATGGCTCTCTTACTTGCAAGAACAATTGGAGAAGTTGGGATTGCAGGATTGTTTTAACAGCCCCGGAAATATATCTGCAATTCCTAAGGCCAAGCTCAAAAGTGATTTTCTTTTACTCCTGAAGCATGAAAGAGATAGCCAAGAGATGGTAAAAAAAAAGGGTCGTTGAGCATTCACTACTAATTAGCTGCCCACAAATTGAATCCTATCTCTCATTCTATTTTAATCAAGCAAAGATGTTTTATTTGATTAGGCACAGAATGGGTATTGCTCATTTACTGGTATCGTACCCACGTGATGCATATTGTGATGCCAAATTAGAACTGTGTCCATGTAATTCAATTTCTGCACAAAGCACCTTGCACTTTATGTTTTTTTGTAAATTGTATCTTAACCCTCGACGCACTTTTTTAAAACCATTATTAAGATTTTTAAATATTAGAAATTGTCAACCTGCACTATGTCATTTACTTCTTTTAAATAATGAATTCCCCTGTCTCATGGTCTATAAGAATATCTCCGCTGCAGTTCGACTTCGTAATGTTGTCAGAAAATGAACTCTTGGGTATCATTCACATTGGTTAAAATCTTAATATGCGTATTATTGTTAAAATAATGTTTTATTTGTTCTTTTATGGCTGTCATTAAGCCGAATAAAGATTTTTGACTGACTGACTGACTGACCCTGAAAAGTAATTCTAACCGTACTTACCAGTAACTTGTATTTCCTTCCATAGGACTCCATTGTCTGATTTTCACCAGAAAAGTTTCTAAGTGTCAATTTTCACAAACTACAAATATTCCTTAAAAATTGCCTGTAGGACTTAAACGCATTCTTTCAACTGTTTACAGGAGATGCACCAGTGCTGGACCCAGGATCCACCACTGAGTAAGAAAAAGTAACGATAACACTACTTACCAGCTAAGTGAATTTCCTCCCATAGGATAACATTGGTGATTCTATGTGAAAAAGTGTCAACTTTTAAAATACGATAATATTCCTTAAAAATCACTACTGTAACCAAAACGCTTCTACTCAACTGTTTACAGGAGATGTCCCAGGACTGAATCTAGGATCCAGTCCTGTGGTTAGAAAACAGATCCATAAAGTAACTAATTGCATTTAACCAGAAATTCCCATTGAGCTCAATGTTGCATTGTGTTTGAAATTGTGTTGCCTATTGCAACAAATTGCAACTATTGCATTCAAAAAGTCTATTGCCTATTTGAAAAGTATTTAACTAAAGTAATTCATTCTGAGAAAGTATATTTTGTAATGTAATGTATAATGTAATTATAATGTCATTTAAAAAATAAAATATCTAAAAATAAATAGTTTAAAAAAATGGGGAAAATCAGTATAAAAAAATATAACAATTAATACATTTAAAAATGTTCATTTACAAAACCATTGAAATTCATTGAAAAAACCATAGGTTTCAGTTACGTTAAAGTTAGAAATTAGCATTTAAAAAAACCTTTGAAATTCACTGAAAAAACCATAGGTTTCAGGCACGTTATAGTTAGGAATTAGCATTTAAAAAACCTAAGAAATTCACAGAAAAAACATAGGTTTCAGGGGTGTTATAGTTAGCTGGACATTTCACTCATACAAAACCATTGAAATTACCCCGTGATAGTTAGTTCAGCTAACTATAACTCGCGCGCCCGCAATGCACTGATGATGACGACACATATTACATCACTCATGACATGGTCAGTGACATCACTCATGACATCACTGATGACATCTCAAACGACATCACTGATGACATCACTGATGACATCATCCAGTGAATGTGTCTTTCTGAAAATTAAATATTTTTTATATATGTATATCTGAAGGTCGATGGAAGAATAAATGGGTAAATAAGTGTCTAAATGGATGTTTTTTTTGTAAACTTGTTTGTATAACTGACTGATTAAGTGTATCTTAGTGAATACACACATTCAAAAATAGAAACTCAAATTTTCAAAAAAATGGACATACCAATACCAGTTACAATAACCTATTAAGTAATTCCAAGATCTACATACAAAACCACTCATTCACCAACAGTCCTATATAATCACTCATACATGTACTCACTCTTCATATGTACTCATACACCTATACATCCTGTTACAAACCGCCACTCATTCATAGAGTTACTCACACACATTGTCACTCATGCTAATAAAGAATCAAACATCCATTTACTTGCATATACAGTTATACACACACCACTACACTTACTTCTACAGAAACGTACACATACTTACTCTCTTAAACAATCAATTATAGAAACACATAATTATTTAATCAGGAACTCTTCCAATCTCTCACTCTCACATATACTCACTTATATACACCAATACTCATATATACTAGTTTAAAACATATGTCGTTCCTCATAAAGACACTATTGAGACAGTCATTCACTCACTAACACACCCATACACACACTCATCCACCCATACAGTCCTGCACACATGCTGTCTTCAACACATACAAACAGTGACTCACTCATTCATGCATCTATGCGCTAAGTAATACCCCCCGCCGAACAATACAGATACTCAGACATTCATACTGATACTCAAAAAACCAACTAATAACCTATGTAGACACTTATGTAGCTACTCACCAACCCATGCAGACACTTATAATCAAAGTGAGAGGCTGATACTGATATTTACATATTTAAACATTACTCGCTAACCCATGTATTCACTAAGATACACTTAATCAGTCAGTTATACAAACAATTTTACAAAAAAAACCATCCATTTAGACACTTATTTACCCATTTATTCTTCCATCGACCTTCAGATATACATATATAAAAAATATTTAATTTTCAGAAAGACACATTCACTGGATGATGTCATCAGTGATGTAATTTGAGATGTCAACAGTGACGTCATGAGTGATGTCACTGACCATGTCATGAGTGATGTAATATGTGATGTCATCATCAGTGCATTACGGGCACGCGAGTTATAGTTAGCTAACTAAAACGGTGGAATTTCAATGGTTTTGTACGAGTGAAATGTCCAGCTAACTATAACACCCCTGAAACCCATTGTTTTTTCTGTAAATTTCTAAGATTTTTTAAATGCAAATTCCTAACTATAACGTGCCTGAAACCTATGTTTTTTTCAGTGAATATATATATATATGCACTAAAAAAACAATAGGTTTCAAGCACATTATTGTTAGTTGGACATTTCACACGTACAAAACCAGAGATATTCGGCCGTTATAGTTAGTAGAGCTAACTATAACTATAACTCGTGCCCCGCAATGCACTGCTGATGACGTCACGTATTACATCACTCATGACATGGTCAGTGATATCACTGATGACATCACTGATGACATCATCCAGTGACTGTGTCTTTCTGTAAAGTTTAAATATGTTTAATATATATAGGGAAAGGCGTATTGAAGAATGAGTGGGTGTCTAAGTGTCTGAATGGATGATTTACTAGGTGCGTGACTGACTCTATAAGTGAGTGATTAAATGTATCTTACTGAATGCATGGGTTAGTGACTAAACTGTGTGAATGTCTATATCCGTCTGTCTGTTGGTGTGTAAGCGGCTGCATGGGTTTGTGAATAGCTACATGAGTGTCTGTATGAGATATTGATAGGTTCTCTGAGTATCTGTATGAGTTGCTGAGTGTTTGTGTGGGTGGGGTGTGTGTGACTGTGCATAGATGTGTGAGTGGGCGATTCACTGGGTGCATGGTTTCAAGAGTGCATCTGTGATGGACTGTATGGGTGGGTGAGTGTATGTATAGGTGTGTTAGTGAGTGAATGTATATATCAGTGGTACATGTGTGAGTAATTACATATGTGAAAGGCAGTATATATGTGTGTTTGAGTATATAAATGGCTATAAGTGAGAGTGTGTGATTGTGAGAATGGCTGTATGGATGAGTGTGTGCTTGTATCAGTGATTGTATAAGAGCGTAAGAATGTGCTAGTATTTGTATGGGTAATTGAGCTGTTGTGTGTATAACTGTGTAGGTGAGTAAATGGCAGTGTGATTAATTATTTGCATGACTGACTAGGTGTCTGAGTACCTCTATGGATGAGTGGCGGTGTGTGAGTGTCTATATAGGTATATGAGTGCATATGATAGTCCTGTACTGAGTGACCATAAGTATGAGTGACTGTACGGGTGAGTGAGTGGATGTGTGTGTAAACCTCAGAATCAGTGAGTGGGTATGTAGTTATTGGTGTTGGAGTTTCTATGGTTTTGAGAATGGCAGTCTGTAATTTAGAGTGGGTGTATCAAACGTTATATTAGGGTGTGAGAAGATGCATCAATTTATCAAATGGATGATGTCATCAGTGATGTCATCAGTGATGTCATTTGAGATGTCATCAGTGATGTCATCAGTGATGTCACTGACCATGTCATGAGTGATGTAATATGTGATGTCATCAGCAGTGCATTGCGGGGGCACGAGTTATAGTTAGCTGAACTAACTATAACGGGGAAATTTCACTGGTTTTGTACGAGTGAAATGTCCTGCTAACTATAAATTTCTCTAAAACCTATGGTTTTTTCAGTGAATTTCTAAGGTTTTTTAAATGCTAATTTCTAACTATAACGTGCCTGAAACCTTTGTTTTTTTTTAGTGAATTTCAATGGTTTTTTAAATGCTAATTTCTAACTATAACGTGCCTGAAACCTGTGGTTTTTTAAGTGAATTTCTAAGGTTTTTGAAATGCTAGTTTCTAACTATGCCTACAGAGGTTGGACATCTGAAGAAAGAAGAAAAAACACAGAGAAAGAAGCAAAACATGTGCAGAAAGAACCAACAGAGGAGCAGAAATAGGCCTTGTTGCAAACTCATCCTGTGCCCACAACTTTTTCAGACGGGTACTGGTGGTAACTGGCTCTGAGTAACCAAGCCTAGAGCCAGTGCTGTGCTAAAAAACACTTAGAATACAGTGAAAACACCTGCATACACTAGGGAACACTATGCATTGGGGTACCCCTGTGATTAATATGAACTCCTTTGTAAGTCCCTAGTACATAATAGGGCAGGGGATTAAAACTACCTCTTAAAACGCGCTACGGGGCGCGTTTGCACAGTGGTGAAGGAAGGGGGGGACTGAGGTGACATGTGTGCAAACACGCCCCGTGGCACGTTTTAAGTTGGGGGATAAAGTCCCCTTCAATCCTGAGGGTCCCTGGGATCCAACTAGCCCACCAGGTACCTCCAGTAAGCGCCACAGAGCTGCGTTGCAGAGAGGTGTACAAAAGGGCATTAAATTGACCACCTCTCTGCAATGCAGCGCAGTGGCACTTACTGGATGCATCTGGTGGGAAGTTGGCCCCCAGGGGCCCTCAGGATTGAAAGGGAATTAATTCCCCAACTTTAAACGCGCCACAAGGCGTATTTGCGCACATGTCACCTCAAGCTCCGCCCCCTCCCTTCACCACTGTGCAAACACGCCCCGTGGTGCGGTTTAAGTTGGTAGATTAAGTCCCCTTGAGTCCTGAGGGTCCCGGGGGATGGGTTCCCTGGGGCTGAATATGGCCTCGGGATGGGGCCCTTCAATCCTGAGGGCCCCTGGGGGCCAACTAGCCTACCAGGTACCTCCAGTAAGTGCCACAGAGCTACGTTGCAGAAAGGTGTAAAAAGGGGCGTGGCCTGGACCACCTCTCTGCATCGTAGTGCAGTGGCACTTACCGGATGCATCTGGTGGGCTAGTTGGCCCCCAGGGGCCCTCAGGATTGGAAGGGAATTAATTCCCCAACTTTAAATGCGCCACAAGGCGTATTTGCACACATCACTTCAGGCTCCGCCCCCTCCCTTCACCACTGTGCAAACACGTCCCATGGCGCATTTTAAGTTGGGAGATTAAGTCTCCTTGAATCTTGAGGGTCCCTGGACTCCAACTATCCCACGAGGTACCTCCAGTAAGTGCCACAGAGCTGCGTTGCAGAGAGGTGTAAAAAGGAGCGTGGCCTCTGAACACCTCTCTGCAACGCAGCTCCCTGGCGCATACTGGAGGTACCTGGTGGCCTAGTTGGCCCCCAGGGACCCTCAGTATTTAAGGGGAATTAATTTCCCAACTTACAATGCGCCAGGAGGCGCGTTTGCACAGTGGTGAAGGGAGGGGGCGTGCCTGAGGTGACGTGTGCAAACACGCCTCGTGATGCGTTTTAAGTTGGGGGATGAAGTCCCCTTCAATTCTGAGGGTCCCTGGGATCCAACTAGCCCACCAGGTACCTCCAGTAAGCGCCACAGAGCTACGTTGCAGAGAGGTGTAAAAAGGGGCGTGGCCTCTGAACAACTATTTGCAACGCAGCTCCCTGGCGGATACTGGAGATTTTTGGTAGGCTAGTTGGCCCCCAGGGACCCCCAGTATTCAAGGGGAATTAGTTCCCCATCTTACAACATGGGGCTTCAATTAAACCTGCGCTTCGATTTTATTTTATTTTCGGCTGAAATTCACGCTGGGTGTGAGAATCTTGCTGATTTTTTTAAAAAAAATGTTTTTTTGGGCCCTGGTGGTCCTTGTGGGACCCCCTGAGCAGGCCTAGGGGGTCAGGTTGTTTCTACCCTGCCCCCTTTTCCTGTTTTGCGCATTTGCTTTTCTGTTTGCTTGTACCTCGGTTCTACCAAGGCACAAGATGGCTGCCAACACTTCATGGTTTGGAGTGTTGACAGCGAATTAGCATGAAGCTCGTGATCGGGAGGGTGCGTGGATCCACCGCGGCCATAGATATCACTATCTTTATTTCTTAATTTCTCGAAAACTACACAATTTTTTAAAAGGTCGCTTTCTGAGCCAAGCAGTACCTTTTTGCCAAATTTGGTGTAATTCCGTTCAGCAGTTTTTGCTATAACTGTGTCTAAACTTTCCTATGGGAAATTGATTTTTTGACCACTATTTTTTGATTTTCTCAGGAACTACTGAACGGATTTACACCATTTGAAAAAAAAGGTCTCTTTCTGAGCCAAGGGCTACCTCTTTGCAAAATTTGGTGTAATTCTGTTCAGCAGTTCGGGCTGTAGCCTGTTCCAAAATTTCCTATAGGAAATAACATGGAGAAAACATTTTGGGACCCCCCTTTTTTCTCGGCCCCCACTTGACGAATCACCCCCAAGCTTTCAGGATAGGAGCTGACCGGAGCGCCCCACCAGTTTTGAAAAGTTCGCGAAGATTCGTCACCTGGCGTCAAAGTTATTTGGAAAAGAATGTTACGAATTTCCTATGGATAGTAGGTCCTAACTTTAACTACCTACTGGCGACCGCCAGTAGGTAATATATATATATATATATATATATATATATATATATATATATATATATATATATATATATATATTCACTGAAAAAACCATAGGTTTCACACACGTTATAGTTAGGAATTAGCATTTAAAAAACCTTGCAAATTCACTGAAAAAACCATAGGTTTCACACATGTTATAGTTAGCGGAAATTTTACTGATAAAAAACCAATGAAATTCCCCCGTTATAGTTAGTGCAGGCAACTATAACTCACGCGACCGCAATCCTCTGCTGATGCTAATACTGTATTTAGACACTTATTTGCCCATGTCTTCTTCCATACATTTTTAGCTATACATATATTACAAATATTTTTTTTTCATAAAGACACATATGTCATCAGCAGAAGATTGCGGTCGCGTGAGTTATAGTTGCCTGCACTAACTATAACGGGGGAATTTCATTGGTTTTTTATCAGTAAAATTTCCGCTAACTATAACATGTGTGAAACCTATGGTTTTTTCAGTGAATTTGCAAGGTTTTTTAAATGCTAATTCCTAACTATAACGTGTGTGAAACCTATGGTTTTTTCAGTGAATTTGTACGGTTTTTTAAATGCTAAGTTACTTTACGCCATTCGTGGCGTGCGCGCCCACTTAACGCAGTTCGTTCCGTGCGCGCACGGTGCGCTTCGCGCACCGTGCGCGCACAGTGAGCACGCGGTGCGCTTCGCGCACCGCGCGCCCACTTTACGCAGTTAGTGCCGTGCACGCACGGTGGGCACGCGGTGCGATGACAAAGCAAGAAAGCACGTCAACAAATCTGTTTCTGCTTTCCTCCGTGACTATGGTATGGGTGCCATTTACCACAACAACTTGCGTTATGACATGCAAGACATTTATAGAGGAGATGGTGTGCACTTCAATGATGAAGGGAACAGAGTCTTCCTCTTGAACCTTAGACTCTGCATCGGTACTTACTTGTAGGTACCACTAAAAATCATTTCATAAACACAACGGCTCTTTTTAGAGCCCCCTAATATCTAAACACTTAAATCTGATTTTCTTTTTTTTTTTTTTTGTTTTTTCTACCGTACGCTTACCGTAAGCTTACCGTACGCGTACCCCGTGATTTTTTTTAAAATCAATAAATGTTTTCTTTGTACTTTACAGTCCTTCTTTGACCCCCTCACAAATGTAAGGGGGTCTGTAACTCTCCTCATTGCCCCCTTTTCTTGTTTTCACTCTTTTTTTTCTGAGTGAAATACACAAAATGGCGGCCGCCGCTTCCTGGTTTCGGCCGATTCGAATGTTTACTAAGATCTAAGAGCCAATCAGAATCGCGCTCGCGCACGCCACCGTACGCTTACGGTAAGCGTACGGTAAGCGTACCGTAAGCGGGCTCAGATATATATATTGATTTAAAGGCTATTTTCTCAGAATCAACTGAACAGATTTACACCAAACCTACAAAAGGCACTTCCTTGACCTAGGGACTACCTCTCTGCCAAATTTCGAGTAATTCTGTTCAGCCGTTCGGGCTGTAGCTCGTTCTAAAGGTCCTATGGAAAAATGCATGGGGAAAACGCGTTTTGGGACCCCTCTTTTATCTCAGCCCCCGCTTGACGGATCCCCCCGAGACTTTCAGGGTAGGAGCGGAGCGTAGCGCCCCACCTATTTTGAGAAATTCGCGAGGATTCATCGACCGGCGCCAAAGTTATTCAAAATAGAATGTTGAGGTTTTCCTATGGAAAAGGGGTCCTAACTATAACTACCTACTGGCGACCGCCAGTAGGTAATATATATATATATATATATATATATATATATATATATATATATATATATATATATATATATATATATATAAATAATTATTTACAAGAAGCTGCCCACAGACAAATTGCACTCTCAAACAAGTTGAATTTATTAGGCAAAGAAATGCCTCTGGTAAGTAACACTTAAAGGCAGTACAATGCTTGATGTGCTTCAGGCTTACCGTCCTTCCTCATAAGATGCATGTGTTACAAAGCATATTTTCTTCCAATTTATTCCCTAATCAGCATGTTGCCCTCAAGAGGACCTCTCCTTGAGTACAACGCGTCATGGGATCGGACGTCCAAGTATTACCCCTGTGGATTGCCATAGTCACATATGCACAGTTCTTTTCATCCTGCCAGTGTTATCTGCCCAAAGTCATTCAATAGTAGTACCAAACCTGTTGTTCCTTGTATGACATGCCATGGACCAGCTATCATCATCGCAGTGGTGCACTTCATGGCCGGCTGTACTATTGAATGACTTTGGGCATATAAAACTTGCAAGATGAAAGGAACTGTGCATGTGTGACTAAGGTCATTGAATTCAACAGTGGGCAAAGAAAATATTCCCTGTGACAAAGGATTTATGTCAATTTGATGATTTGTGTGACCCTGGTATAATGCTGGTGACACTAAAACAGTAGAAGTAGTCAATCACGTTAAGCTTAACACTGTGATCAGGGCTTACAGTAACACAATTTACATGAAGGACGTTGAAAAACTGTAGAAAAATTGAACTCATATTATTTAAAGGTGTTTTGTGTACTCTTTTATTGTTATTTTCCATTTATAATAACATTTGCCTGCTTCACTAATGTTTTGGAATTACAGTGAAATGACTGACTCTTTTTTCACTCTGGAATATTTGGTTTAGGGTGTATTAATATTTCATTGTAAATTAGAACGCATTTGTTTTTTGTAGTTATGCACATAATGGTTACACTTTTAATTAATTTGCCCAAACTAATACATTTACATGAAAACATGAAAAATAAAAAATAAAATTTAGAAATTTCTGACATGTTAACCAAGGATTACAAAATTCTGAAGATATTGAAATATTTTACATATAAACTATAAAAGACTGTAACTCAACATGGAAACCCCAAAAAATTAAATACTGGGATTTTAAAACTAAAAATTATAGAAAATTTGAATTAATGAGAATGTAGCAAGAAGGTGTAATATGATCAAGAACATAATTTACCAATGTATTACTTTCTATTCTCTTTATAGATTAGCTGTGGGGATGGCAACCAACATTTCCATAACTCTCTTCAAAGTAACTTTATTCAATCTTATCTCTCTTTCGGTCTAAGTAGAGGATTTTATTGCACTCAATTCTGTTTCATTTCTAATGTTAAAACATACCACCACGTTTGTATTCTGATGCATACAATCATAGACCATAAACTTTGAAATTAATTTGATTAAAAATAAGTTTCCTAGTTGTCCATATTGCAGAGAAATACAGACAGAAAACAATATATATCCTGCCTGTATTTATTTTTAACAGCAGATTAATACAGAACATTGGGCTTCTTTTGATTGAATAACTGTATATCTCAACATACATTTGTCGATGAATATAATTTATTTTATTGCACATGTATTGTTTTGTTATATTTGGCTGCTTAATCTACTAAAACCTGACAGACATCAAAGTATGAGCGTACACTTATCGGATATCTAAATTTGTAAATAAATTAATTATGTCTTATTTATTCATAACATACAAAATAAATATGGATAAATACCAATAAGTCAGCTAAAATGTAAACATGGATAAATAGAGAGAAATGTTTAAAAATAAATACAACAAAAAATCAGAGAGCTCTAATTCTAGTTCATTGTTTTGTAAATCATATGGCCTTTTGTAAAAGTTGGTATCTAATGGAAAGTAGTAAATGAAACTCTTATGATTTATGGATGAAGTGTTAGTTACAATTAAGATTCCATCTGTGGTATTTCCTTACCATAGTGCTATAATGGAAATTACACTCGTGTTTCAATATTGTTTGTTAAGCCACCTAAATAAAGACGTAAAACAAAATCTGTAAAATATTACTTTAACACAGCAAGAGGGTGTCACACAGATAAAACGCATTAAAAATTCATATATACCTATCCATTTTGAAATTCACTTTTAGTGAGTTCCTCTGGTGGGCCAAATGCACTCATTTACATACTCGTTCTGGCTGGACTTCTGCATTTAGACATGTCTTGCCAAGTTCCTATCCAGCTTTTCAAACCTGGGAGTGATATAGTTTGCTTTCCCTGAGAAATATTGCCGAACAACCAGTCGTGGAGGTCACAGAAGTTGGTGGACTAGCAGTTGGCTGTTCCACCTGATGGAAGGTATGCTATTAATGGTCCTTTGTAAGCTTAACACAGAAAGTCAACAACTTGGTGTCCTTGTGGTCTTTGCTAGTGTGGCTTCACTGATGCTTTTTTTTTCTCAACCACAGTTGTGGGAATGATGTCACTTCCACTCATACATGGAGTTGACACTGCTTCTTGCTCATGTATATCTGAGGAAAGAAGACATTCTTTTGTAGTACCCTAAATTAAGCACCTTATCTGAATGAAATATAGAGTATAATCTGGATATTTTGTCTATTTTATAAAGAAGCCATGAGTCGATCACATATGACAAAATGTGCCACAGTACTGATTTAATCTCAGCTGATACATAGGGGCCGAATATGATGATGTTCGGAAAGCCTTCGACCACTAGTGGTAAGCTTTCCGACCGCGGTCAGAGGCTTTCCGACCAACACGGTCAGTTTGCGGTCCGACTGCCCGATTATGATGTCGGTGGTCAGAATGGACACCAGCTAGTCAATCCAACTCAATTCTGACCGGCTCTCAGAGTCTTCCAGCTGGTCGGAACCTCATCGTAATCCCATCGGGATTACGATCTCGGTTTTCCACAACCTTTCTGTGCCGGCCATTCTGTCAGGGAAAAGTTGTCTGAAAGTGACTTTAAGGGCCCCTAGCAGGGTCACCTTGCCTCCATGGACTACAGTTGGTGGTTGGTGGTTGAGGGGGTCCCTAGGGTACCCCCTGATAAAGCCCTGCACAAATTTACCACCGCCAGATTATGATGGCGGTGGGATCCAGACCGCGACCGTGGCAGACGCAAAGACCATCCACCTGGGAACTGCCACAGGCAATTGTTCCGATTGCCTGGCGGAGCAGTCTGCGTCTGTAAAATGGAGGAGGTGCCTATCAGGCACCGTACTCCAAATTAAGATGCGCTCCTCCGCCAGCCTTTCCGCGGCGGGTAAACCACCGCTAAAAGGGTGGCGGAGATTGGTTTCGGGGGCCTGCTGCGGGCCCCCAATGTTGGGGGGAGGGGTTGGTGCACTGGGGGGTACCCATGGTACCCCCGACATTTCACTGCACCAAGTGGCTGGCACCACATGGTGCCTGCCACGTAGTGCAGTGAAATGCACAACATGCCTTTTTTTTACACTGCGGCAGAGCTGCTTCCAGCAGCACCCACCGCAAAGTTAAAGGTGCAGGATGCAACCGCCACGGTGGCGGTCGCATCGTGATTTGGTGTGCGGAACTGCAGCAGGTATTACGGATGGTCCCGATCTCCACCACCATGGCGGACGGACTCCTGTCTGTCCGCCATCGTAATCAGCCCCTGTGTTCGGTCACACTGTAATCAGGCAGTCGGGACCGTTGTCCTGACCTCGGTCCCTTCCGAATCCAAGACAGTGTCAGTCGGAGACAACTCTGACCGACATCGTAAAATAGTTACTATGTGAGTCTGTTCTCATTGTAATTGAAGAATGAATAGGAATGATTTAATGCCTGACTGGTCCAAATTATTTTAGAGGAGTTTAATAGAGCATGTGTTGGGTCAGGGGACTAGAATGTTCAAAACCTACAAACACCTCAAGGCCTGGACTTCTTTGTTCTGTAGTACAAAGTATTTAGTACACACACTGGCAGTTTAGTAGTTTGGGGTTGAATGATTGCTATATGCGTATGGCCAATATAGGAGTAAGCAATGCAATCAGACAAGTGGAAATAAATTATATCAAGGCTCTAAACCAGGGTCTCATTTAAAGCAAAGGATTTTTCATTTAGATTATCTGTTAGAAATTGTGTTACTGGAAGACTGGGGTATGAGCCCTGGTCAAGCAGAATCCACAATCCTCGTCAGGGTAAGGCACAAGCAAACCCCAATTAACCTGTGCTCAATCCCCAGGTAGCTTGGCACAGAATAGTCATGCTTAACTTAGAGGCAATGTGTAAAGTATTTGTGCAACACTTTAAACAGTAACACAGTGAAAACACCACACAAAAAACCAACACCAGGTTAGAAGAAAGAGTCAATTTTAAGAAATAAAACAAGACCAAAACAACAAAAATCCAAAAGGGGAAACCGGAGATATCAAATTTTTATATTTTAGCATACAACAGTACCAACAAGCATAAAACAGCAACAAAGGATGTCTGGTCGCATCAGACCGAGACATAGTCACAAGTTCAGGCTGACCACGATGGAGTGCAGGCTGAATTCAGGGACCCAGTTAGACCCTCTGAATAAAGTACCTTTAATCCTGGCTGCAGAGTGTTGTGTGGATCAGAGTGGCAGCCGTTCAGCAGTACAGCAGTCCTTCTCATGGTAGAGTATCCACAGGTCCAGCAGTGTACCGAAGTGGTGGTGCCTAAGTTCCAGTACTGATACCCAGTAGTTCCTTTGAAGTGGGGCAAACTTCAAATACACGTCTTTGAAATGTACAGATGTCCTGCCCTGTCAGCCCTGGCTCGAGACTAACTACAGGGGGCACCCACTCCTTTGTGTGAGGACAGGACATAGACTATTCTAAAAGTGGCATTTTCAGAATTGTAATTAAAAATCTGAATTCACCATAAGTTAGAATTTTAAATTAGGATTCCAGAGACACTCAACATTGTAGTGAGGTCCCTTTTGGGCCCACAGTGGATCTCCCTTACTTTAGCGTAATAGAAATAAGTTTAGGCAGCTTCTGCTAGCAGAGCTACACATAACACTTTTTTTTTTGTTACATTATTTTAGAAATATGCTGTACATATTGTTTTGGTATTCAGTGACTCTTAGTGAAATTTTGTCTACACATTTCATATAAGGACGTTTAGAATATATAACACCATGTTGTACTGTTTTCTGCCCAGTTAGCAACAACTCCTGACATTTTATACATAATACGATAGCCCATCTGCAGCATTGCAACACAATAGTTTTATCATATAAGCTGGAATTTGGCCCTTTGTGGGCAGAGAGGAGAATTCCGGCAAAGAGACCTGTCCTGGAATGAATAGACATCAGAAATGGGGTCAATTGCTAATTCCAGAGTTCACTAATATATCCACTTGCTTACATAATAAGAATATGCCTTGACAGATAGATAATTTTCCATAGTTAGCTTGTTCATTGTATATAGTCTGCTCGTAATGTTGATTACTTTGCTCAGTTGTATTTCTCTACTCATCGCAGCACACCTGCTTCATAATAGACAACAATAGTTTCAATAAATGTATTGTAAACTTTAATAGTGTCTTTCCTTTGTTTACTAAGGGCATGCGTGAGTGAGGTGTGAAAGATGATGATCTGTTTCCACGGGTCCCTTGGGAACTGGAGGCTCATGTTCTAGGGTTGATAAAATCACCTGCTACTCTGGGATAGTTAGGATTTCGGGTGAGGCATTGTGGACTAGGTTGGAGTTGCCAGATACTGACATGGTAATGAGGCAGAGTTCCTACATTCCGCTTTCCTGACATCCCAGGCACAGTTCTGTTTACCAGCAGAAACCATGTGACAACATGAACCAGTTGATCCTCCCATTTGGAAATTATGCTTTTAAAATGTAATAAGGTAATCCCAATGCTATCCTATTGGAGATATAGGCCTTGCAGTTGTGTAAAACAAATGTAAGAGTTTTTCACTACCGGGTCCTGCAAAACTTAATGTGCATACCCTGCTTTTTAAATGCATTCCACCATGCCCTCTGCCATCTGGGCTGTCCAGGGCTTACGCTAGGGGTGACTTAATGTATTTAAAAGGAAAGTTTAGGCCATGGAAGAGGTTTAACTTGCTGAGTCGACATGGCAGTTAAAACTGCACACACAACCTCTGCAATGGCATGCTTGAGATATGCTTAAAGAGTTACTTAAGTGTGTGGGATGATCAATGCTGCAGGCCCACTCGTACCATTTAATTTACAGGCCCTGGGTACATGTGTTGCCATTTTACTGGGGTTTTATAAGTAAATTAAATATGCCAATTGTGTATAATCCAATTTTACCATGTTTAGAGGAGAGAGCACAAGCCCTTTAGTACTAGTTAGCAGTGCGAAAGTGCACAGAGTCCTAACACCACTAGAAACAAATTATGCAAAAGTATCAAGGAGGAAGTCAAAAAGTGTAGGTATTACCCCGCGGAAAGGGCTAAGTCTAACACCCATTCTGCCAATGCTTATTCCCCTTTTGTCTCACTGCCTAGGAGTAATTCACAAACACCAGTTGCCTGCTACACCTAGTCATGCGACTCAGGATACAGGCTGCAGGCACCAAATGGTTAAGACAAGAAAATGCCAACTTGCTAAAAGTGGCAAATTGTGATTTACAATCCAGCTTTAAGATTAAAGTGGGTTTTAAAGAAAAAATGTAATTCTTTCCTGCTCCCAATGGTAAGTTATCACTTATTGATAGAAGAAATTAAACATTTTTAGCTACCAGGACATGTAAAAGTTAAATGTACATGTTCAACTTTTTAAATACGCTGCACCATGTGTTGTTTAGGGCCTACCATAGAGGTGACATATGTATTAAAAAGGAAGAATTAGGCTTGGGTACATGTAGTACCACTTTACTAGGGACTTAACAGATGCCACTTAGGTGTAAGCCAATTAGGCGTTAGCCAAATTCACTATGTTTAAAGGGGCAAGCACAAACAATTTAGAGCTAGTTAGCAATGGTAAAGCGTGCAGAGTCCTCTGTTCTACAACAACAAATTCCGTGGAGTAAGGCAAAATGTTTGAGGGAAGACCACCCTAAGGTTGACAGGTACAGCAATGTTAACATTTTATTTGTATATTTTGTTATTTAAAAACACAAAATCTCTTTGGCAAGCACACAATGGAAATAGAGCACTAGAGCCTTGAATGTGGCATGTCTCTTACCTCAAACTTACTGGAAAAAAATTGTAGCCTTCCATAATTCAAAATCGCTTTCCAGGAATGCATTTAAGAGAGAAGTCACATATATAATTTTTGGTCAAAAAAAGAACACACATCAACATTTTCAACTTTTGGTTATAGAAATATGAATATGGACAAAATCTATATTATACAGCTGTTTTCGAATGAGAACTGCTCCAAAACTGCTTTAATTTCGGAAAGAGTTGAGATACACCTCTTAAAATAACACTGCATCCCAATGAAGTAATAATCCAATAGGCATCTTACTCTCTGATCACTCGCTTATTTTCGATTCTGTTTAACCCTCCGCTGCCTTGTTGGTTAGTCATGCTAACGAATACCACATTCATATATGGGAGTTTACCTATAAATTCAAGTAAACAATCTCAGCTTGGAGTAAAGTTTGGTATCTGAAAGGTCTAAGAACCAGTCTGTGTACCTGTTAAAGTAGTACAATTCTTTTTAATTATCCATACCCAGATATGGATCCACACAGTGTCAAAAGGTATAAACACATAGATCTGGAATGAAATTGTATCAGTATCCCATTTGCTGGTAAAGCAGCCTATTGAGTTAAAGTCAGCAAAGTATTGCCAGAAACGGCGTAGTACCTGAATGATGTCTGTTTATCCTAAGATTCAGGTTTTTCTCAAAAGAAACCTTCGGCATGGAAGAGCTGTAAAACAGACACACTCTTGAAGCACAATGAGATAGGCAACATCCATTCACTGGTCTAGCTGTACATAAATGGGCCCTCTAATTAAAAAATCTTGCAATAATGTACCTACAACATGATGGATAAACCCTAGCAATGTATTTCATGTAACAAATGGAATGGTTGTTAGAACTAGCCAAACATGAAGCAACGGATGCCACACATATTTGTCTCAAGGACTGGACACAAAGTAGTTCTGTTGAGTGCCCTCCGAGTTTGCCTGCGGAAATTGTGACTCATCCCTGTACCCACTGTGACAACATACAGAGAATATTGCACATGAAAGGTGATAGGTGTCTCCTTTAGGGAATCACAAGTAGGAGGAAAACTCAACAAAGGAAGATAAACCTATTTTTGCAATTAATGTAATTCTTGAGTTGATGAAATGGCCAGGGCACCAACGTTACAAAGGAGACAAGAGCGGAGCAAAGTACAGGCCCAGAGCCAGGAAATGTACAGGGATATTTATATCCCAAATATGATTTCACAAGTCATACACTTTAGTGATGCAAGTCTTGACAAGTTAGTTCATGCTCTCTTAGTGCTATTTAGGTTGTTTGGCCATGACACCACACCATTCCTTAACATCCTTGTAGTCAAAGCCTATTTGAGCATGCTATTCAACCTCTATATGTCTCTATTCAATTATGGTTAAAATGGATTCGAGAACTGGAGAAGCACTGTCGCTGCAGTGATGGTCTATGGCAATGGTTTGGAGGCAAAAATAAAACCTTAGTCTAACTGTCTGATACAAATTCTACCGACTGCTATTAAGCACAACAGCTCTTTTGCAAATGCATGGGCTGTGGCTTGTCACTGTGGTTGCACTCATATGTACCCACAACATGAATTTGCAGGGGCCATAAGGTGGGAGTCAACCACCAGTGTCAATGGATGCTATCTTGATCCATGCTCTTGTGAGAGGTATAGGTGGGGGCCATACAACTGTGAAAGGTTTTTTAATTGCCATATTCTTTATTGCACTCCATATCCCCAGTTTGTTTTTGTCATTAAAGGACACTAGTAATGCTAGTAATGAAGCATGTGAGAGGTGATGAGATTCTGGAAAGAGCAAACATGTACCCCTATGAGCTGCCTTGATTAAGACAAGTTCAGCAGACTCATTTGGTATGTCATAGTCACCTACGCTTGGAAGTGAGATGTTAGGTAGCCTGTCTGATCTAAGAAAATAAATATACTTTTCTGAAAATCTTGAAGGTGGGGCTGCCTTACCATGATGTGCTTACACCACTAAAGAAAATGTATCGGTCTTTTTCACTTATGTGTGAGTTGGTTGTTGCTGCTATTTTGCAAATCTGAACTGAAGAGTCTGCATATCCTTCTGTACCCAAAATACCTTTTAAGTGGGTTCCCTCAATTTGGCACTCAGCCTGTGCTGTATATCCACCAATGAAAGCTGTGTCTTGAAGGCTGCGTTCTTTACCAAAAGCCTCATGGCTGTTACCATTTCCCAGATTATATCTTTGTAATCTACATTAGAATTTTGCACACTGAATTATCAGTCAGAAACTCAAGGAACTGTTTTTTATAGGGCTAGAGTGGGTGTATTTATTTCTGCAAAATGTTCAGTGGAATATCCTAATGATTTACCTAAAGTATTTCTGATTAGTAACTCCTTATCAGAAAACGCTCCCTCGACCATAGGTCAATTACTGAACAGTACTATTTCATGCCTACTGCAGGCTGTGTTGAGCTGTCTCCATAGAGTAGTGATTTACACTCACCTGGAGGTTTACTATAAGGGGTTGTATGTCTCAGTATTAACAAAAAAAAATAGTGATTCACAAATATTGTTGTAAAAAAGGAACTACAAAGACATTGACTTTGTAAACACTCCATGAAAATTACAATAATATCAACAATGAAAATATTGGCAAACAAAATATAATTCAAACAAAAATATTAACTACAAAAATAGAGATAATACAAAACCTATAGAGAAAACTCGAAGAAAAAAAATATTGACAAACACATGGTTCAACAAAATATAGTTACATTCATCGAAAACAATGAACACATAATTTAATAAAAATCCCTCAAAAATGTTTAGAAAAAAATCTTCCAAACTTTAAACATATTTTTTTTAATTAGTGTCTAACTATTAAAAGAAAGTATGAAACGAAATCGATATATCCAGTCACATTCAAAAGTAAAACAGTTAACAAGTAGAAATTGTCAACTAATTACTGATCAGTATTTATATTAGATCTGTCAAACAAATCATGCACCTGATACATAATTATTTATAGGCATTACTCCTCTTGCTTTTGAAGCGGGTTAGCACACTTTACTCGTGCAGTTGGCATTACCTTTTCCCTTCCTGCTTATATTGGACGAAAACTGGTTGCAGCAATATTGGAAATGTATAAAAAAGGAAGTGTATACCAACTATAGCATATAGTATGGGTATTTGGGGCTACAGAGATGTTGGAGCCATCCAGTTAGAGGAGAACAGGCTTTGTCGATGCCTGTTGGTGGTACCCCCT
The DNA here is from genome assembly GCF_964204655.1 of Triturus cristatus. Classification (NCBI taxonomy): domain Eukaryota; kingdom Metazoa; phylum Chordata; class Amphibia; order Caudata; family Salamandridae; genus Triturus; species Triturus cristatus. The sequence goes on from NC_140588.1 coordinate 432,238,054, forward strand.
TCAACTTCACACTAGTGCTCACACCCGGAACTAGGGCTGGATTATCTTGAAAACAATATTAATGTTGCCCTTTCACCCTTTTGTGAGCTATATGGGCGAATATTGAAGCTGATCTCAATAAGGCTATTATAAGAGATTGTCTTTCTTGTGACCATGGTCTTCAAATACCATGGTTGAAGTATATTAGAGACTCTTTTCTGGCACTGGGTTATGCACATTTATTTGTGAACCCTGAGGCCATAACAAATATAGATAAAGCCTGAGTTCATAATTGTTTTTCAAATTATAGGCAGACATCTAGGGCCTTATGTAGGTGGGCTTCCATTTACCACTTCATAAATACCGAATCATACCGATTCGGTATTTATGAAGTGGTAAATGCTATGTAGGTAATGAGTCGGTAATTATTACCGATTCGTTAAAATTCGGTAATTACCGAATCGGTATTTACCGATTCGGTAATGAGGCATACCTTCCCATTGATGGGAAGGTATGCCTCATTACCGAATCGGTAAATACCGATTCGGTAATGGGGGGAACACATGCAAGGGTGGCAGGGTGTCACAATGACACCCTGTTGCACCCCTGAAACAGCCATGTGTGCACATGTGGCACACATACATGCCCTAAGGGCATGTATGTCTGCCACATTGCACACTTGTAGGCGCTTTGAAATGCATTTCCACATCCATTCTTCATTTACCACCAACTATTAGTTGGTGGTAAATACCGACTCCAAACATCACCCACACACTCCCCCTACATCTCATTTCTGTATTCGGAATTTACCGAATCGGTAAAATTACCGAATCGGTAATTTTACCGATTCGGTAAATTCCGAAAACAGAAATTGTCCCCCTACATACCAAAAGCCTAAATACCGGTCGGTAACGGTATAATTACCGAAAATCGGCCGTTACCGACCGGTATTTGGCTACCTACATGAGGCCCCTAGGGAGGTAATAGAGGTGCAAAAACCAACTGTGAGAGACTATTGTGTAATGCAGATGTCTGAAGGAATTGCACCTTATTCATCTTTTGTCCAGAATGTTTATGAATATACAATGTGGACCAGATTTAGATTAGGCTTAATACCCTGGTTGCTTTGTTTCCAGTCAGGAAAAAATTCCTCCTTAGTTATATGTTCTTGCCCATATGATGAGAAATCACCCCAGTATTACGGCATTTTGTCTTTTTCTTCAACCATATAATGTGAGTCGTAAAACTTGCATATTGCCTACCTACCTGGTTCAGGTTGCAACATACAATGTGCATGATGTCTATTGGCTGGCAGATGTTCTTCCTTAACATTTGGTTGGCACTTATTGAAAGCCTTACTGCTGTAGAAGCAGTAGCCTCTACTTCTTCTATTGTGGAACACATTGCAAGGCTTCAGGATCAGTACTTTGCAGACCACATTTCTGCAAGAGAGTAAAAGAGTCACTATTATCACTGATGCAGTCTGTGCTTGGCAAAGAAAGAGGGAGGTAGCTATTACTGTCCCTAGTGCTCAATAAAACCTGGTGTGTCTTTTCCAACTTGCCTGTTGGAATCCCAATAAAAAATCAAACCCTGGAACATTTACATGAACCCTGCAATCCGTTGAAAAAATCTGATGGTCACTGTGTACAAGAAATCGGGTGCCATTGATGACCTCAAGGGAAGGGGTTTGGACCAAACAGCAAACTAAAATAACAATCTAATATAACTAAGACAAAAAAACATGCGGAGAAAGTGCACATCCATGACTGGAGTGAGAAAAACAGCTGAGGTTACTGATCTTTTCTTTGGATCGTTCTGAAATTTCCCAGATTGCACTACCTTCCACTCTGGCTCTCTACACCCATGTCATTCATGCACATTTGTTCCGGCTACAGTAGGCACATTTTCATTTAGCTTAGAGGAGCAGGGACTTGCCTGACCACTTGAATGCGGATGCTTGAATGTGGGGAATACTGTGGTTTCTTGAATTCAAAATCAGGAAAACCTAATTAATATCACAAGATGGCAGTCTCTGAGGTGATCATTGTATCACATTCACCCTTCAAAGCCAATTTCCCTAAGAAAATATTAGTATGCCAAATATGCACTCTCATCACAATAAACGTAAACATATTGTTGTAGGGATTCTGCGTATGCACAGAACTATGCGCAGGAAACCAGAACCTTAGAGAATTGTGGTGTACCAGAAACTCCCCTCAGAACTAAGAACCCCTTATCCGACTAGCTTAGTGTCACATTCGTTATCCGAGATTTAGCTCGGCGGTCCCAATGTATAGACAACCCAGAACATGCGACTTAGTTATTCTCAGGAATGGTGGGAACCCGAAATACCCGTTTGCACATATATATTAGTCCACAACAGAATAACTAAGACACAGTAAAGTTTAAAGAATTTATTCATAAACCTCGAGTCCTGTTATACAGTACTTTGGCTAACATAAGCAGACAAATGGTTAAGATCATTACCATTAGCATTGTTACAATACCATAGAAAATGAAAGGAGCGATCATATTATAATGACAGTGGAAAACAACCACCCTCCTTTCTCTAGCAACTAATAATATATTATTAGACTATTAGAAGGTCTCATAGGCTTGCATAGGGGACCCCATACCGTATAGATCAGCTCAAGTGTATCACATCACAGGATCAGCTCAGTGTTCTCTGCAACAGCTCTTCTATCGAATGAATTAACAATATGCTGCGCTGTGATATTAAAGCCCACGACACTCTGGTATTTGCGGCTGCGTGCATGTTGTGACTAAACAGTGGTACGATCACCCTGAACATAATCAGCCGGCACCGTCTAGTGTCCTAGAACAGTTCTTTACTCGATGTACAGACCAAGGGCACTAGCAACTGTTAAGGATGTATAAATAACATTCACTTGAGACGAGTCTGCATTTCTCAAATGAATAACATGTAACAACAGTGTCGGGTGCAAAGGCAGCAAAAGCAACAAGATGTTTTTCCAACAGCTAACGTGATTGAGCTAACTTAGCACTGTAAATAGGGAGTGGCCTAAAACCACGTGACATCCCCCTTTGATCGAACCACTGTACAACCAGGGGCGAATAATTTTAGCAGAACGCAGAGTTCAAGATCAACGATGCAGACCAAAAGAACTTGAAATGTGAGTTCAGAAAGTCAGAGGAAGAAAAAATCTCGGAGAGAAGAGAGAGAGAGACAGAAAAAAATGTAAAAACACAATCCATCGTCCATAGAGGCCAACGATCGTTTGTGAGAAGATAGAAAAAATTTCACTCCATTGAACTCGCCATCCGGTAGTCAATTTAAGAAGGTATAAGCAGCATATGTAGCTGCAGCTTCCAGTAGAAAATCATTGGAGTCATCCGCAAAATTGGCTGTCATCCAATTCAGCAACGAAAAAGAACACACGTGTTCCACCGGGAAATGAGCATCAAGCACTCCACGTGGACAAGAAGCAGGCATCTCGATGTAACTTCGTGCCAGGAAGTCAACTGCTGCTTTCTCGATATCCCATAATCCAAGGACTCCATGCGCCGCACCCAAGGCCATAAACCCGACTCCAGAACAGTCAAACTCATGAACCACTAAGGGATACATCAGTCGATCAAAATCCAGGTCAGGTGACACCAAGTTTGACAAACACACATCCAGAGCCCATTGGAACGGACATTCGAGGCAGTGAAAAACAGGCTGTACACAAGTAAAATACGGGAACCGGAAGGATAATCCATAAGCGATACTCAAGGTAGCCAGTGGTAAAGTCCCATAAGTTTCCCACATCCGGCTACGCAGATGGAACAGGCTGAATCTGTGGTCGAGAAGCGCAATTTGTGCAGCCATAGCGTAGTGCGCAGACCAACAGTAGTATGCCAGCAATTAATGCGAGTATCAGAGGAAACCCTCCGAAAACACCAGAAAAAATAGAATGAAAAATAGCTGGTATTACACCAAAAATAGACTGGAAAGACGTCACAAGGCCAGAGCCTACAATTTTAAAAAAATGGACCAGACCAGTCCTAGAAGAAGCATTGAAGATAGTGTGTATTAGTGTGCCAAAATGGAGGGGGAGATCAGTATTCAAAAGTGCTTGAACTTCCGTGCGAGCGTTCGCCACCTGAAGGAGAAATGTTTCACGTGACGAAGTCAACGCAACCTCCTTTTGAGACAAAAGAGCCCTTATTCTGCTCATCCTATTGAACTCTGCTTTCAAGGTCGGAATCGTCGGCAAGATGGATATATCCAGTCGGCCTTGCGGGGGTGGGAACAGCACATTATTACAGCAAATAACTCTCCGTGAAACTGAAACAATATAGGGAATTCCAGCTAACATCCCACAGCAAGCCTCACTATTTAAAAGCAAATAACTACCATTAGCAAGCAGCGTAAATGACGGTGTTATAACTGGCACAGGAATGCCCTTCAAAACGCAAGCTAAATTAGGGGCCTTCATATTACACGATCCATGTAATTGGATATGTCTACATACTACAGAATGATCAGGAGCAGACGTACACTCCTCACCGTTCAAATAAACTTCTTTGCCGTCTCTCTCACATCGATATGTAAATGGGAGAGACCATACCTCATGCAAGAATGCAGAACCAAGTTTTTCGTATCTGCCTAAGGCATAATGTTTCATGCATGAACTAAACCTATACATAGAAATTGGCAGAGTGACCATCCCATGGACGAGCCACACAGCATAATCCGACTCAGCAACAGAAAAAGGCAAAGGTTCTAACTTTTCTATATGCAGTAGTGAATATGTAGCATCTTTCATGGACATGAATTGCTGCTTTGATGTCAGATTAAATGGGCGGAATAAAGAAGAAATATTCATGTAATCCCACGGCACTTTCCCCGCCTTTAACGTCTGCAAAGTCCAAGCAAATTGCATTATCGAACGCAATTGATTTTGACCATGATACAATACAGACACATCGTCCTGGACAATATCTACAACAGATGAAACAATGTTATCCAATGTATATATTCTCGAAGATAAGGTATTAATACTATTATCTATTACTGCCAATACTTTTTCCATAATGGCTTGGTCAATAGCACGGAGTATGGAAGCAGCCTCAATCTGCGACAACTTCCAGACCTCGTTGTAAACAGCATACACCCATCTTTTGGATCTACCCAATGCGGGACCCTTAACAAAATCATTCAAATCAATTTTGTCATGCAAACGTGACAAGTGAATCTTAACTGAATCTAATGTGGAATGTTGCAACCATGTCTGGCACAATTTACCTACCGAGTAGGTAGTGACAGTGTGTGAGGACAGAAAACGTGGGTCTACTCTATCCTGTACATACCCGGGAATTAACCCCAAAAATCTACGTTGACAGTTATCCGAACTTTTCTGCCATACCAACCAACCTTTAGGGTCCAATGCACTAATATTGAAGGTGGAATTGGAAATAAAAGACTGCAACATAGTAAGGGACAGATCTGTGTGATTCTCCCAACCAGGGTAAGCTCTCAGATCCGGGATCGAGGGGGAATTTAATTTTTTAGAAATAGCCAATCCTAAACAGGTTGTCTGAAAAATTGTAGAATTTAAAAATAACATGTGGTTTGGGATGAGGCAGGCACGATGTAAAGCTTCTGTACCTTGTACTTGCCAAGATTTAGTTCCCCAAACCGATTTGAGATCAATAGTATGTTTCCAAACGTCATACCCACCAACAGCCAAATCGTCCATGAAGGACTTAGAAAACAACAATTTAGTGTGGGTCAAACGCACCTTTGAAATAGGTTCGTTTCTAAGTTTAAAATAAAAAGATGCATTATTGGATGTACTAAAATCCGAAAAATACGAAAATTTTTCGATCAATGTTTTTGAACTACCAATCTTCGGGGCTGGGCAATGTTCCCACTGTGTAAAGTTGACGAAACTACGAAATGTGTTTGCCCTATGAAGAAAATGTGTGCCATAATGTTGATAACAAAACTGTTCAGCATAGTTTTCATTATTCAAATACAAATCCTCAGCATCAAATGCGGCATAGTATTTCAAATCAGAAAACAGTGTCTCTATAGTTTTAACATCCCAATCATCAGACCGAATGTCTTGTTTCACCACATCTCCCATAGAAACACGATATACAGATGGCACAATAATCACTTCCGTCGGCCCATGAATTTGAAATTTAACTGCATCCCATGCTATCCCATCACGGACAGGCCAGGCGGTGATATTTACAAAAGTCAGGTCCCTCTTCATGATGTGCGACGATGAATGTGGGGCCAAAGTTCCATTAATTAAACTAATTGTAGAACGTTCATCCAGGTAGTGTCCATTTATCAGCCTAAAAAACACCACCACAAAACCAATGGACATGAACAAAAAAATGCAAATGAGCACCAGCCAAATGTAAATCCAGGGGGGAACCAAAAATTGTCTCTTGAACCAGGCAAAAAATTTTGAAAATTTGGAAGGGGCAGTGGAAGTCAATCAGTTCCAAAGGAAGAATTAGACTGGACAATGTCAGTTGATTGCAAAAGGGACAAAGGGACATCAGCAGGATAAGAATACTCAGCATCATCAGGCAAAGCACCATCCGCAGGTGAAACAGCAGAATCAGAAAGTACTTGCATTTCAATGGCAACCGCAGGCACGATGTCAGATGGTGGAATCACTACAGAACTGCGCATCATTGAAGGGCAAGAAACTGAAGGTGTCAGACTATGGAGTATCGGCCACCCTGTGTAGCTTGACATTGTCAACTGAAATGTACCTGTTGTCTCTGTGACCAGGAAGTGGAGGCAAAACAATTGTGCGGGTACCCTCAACTCCAAGCACCGGCACTGGTGCACGATAAGAGGGGCCAAACTCCTTCTTCTTCTCCACCTTCTCACGGACCAGATCACCAACTCTGGGTAGCCAGCCGACTACCGGAATCTGAAGTCCAGCTTCGGTCGCAGAGGATACGTGTTCTTTTGCTAGAGTGTCTCTTGTTTCTTGAAGATTCTGTAAGACAGTACAGTGGTCATCTAAGTCAAAAGGCGCGGCTGCCGCCGCCATGTCGAGACCCTCAAGGTCAGGAACAAACATTCGAACTCCGAAGAGCATCATGTACGGGGTCCTCCCACCCAGAGACCTTCTAGGGAGATTATTAAGTGCACGTTGGACGTCATACAAATGGGCTAGCCAGTTTTTGCCAGTACCTAACACCCTGGCTGTCAATGATTGCTTTAGGTCACGGTTCATTCGTTCCACAACACTATTGCCCTCAGGCCGGTATGGAGACGAAAATTTGACTTGGACCCCCAAACTTCTCATAGCTTCTTTGTAAGCCTTAGAGGCGAACGCAGGGCCCTGATCAGAGTGAAGGGTGCCACATGCAAAACTCCCTATAAAGACACGCAATGCTTTGATGACAGTCCGGGCGTCAGCACTCCTGTGTGGCCACACCCAAAGAAAACGTGTGCACGAATCTACTGCAACCAAGATATACTTGTACGCAGTGTCCGAGGAAAAAGGACCGCAGTGATCTAAATAAACACACGCTAGTGGTTGATTAGATATATGCAGCTGCGTTTGTGGTGGACGCGCCACCGTAGATGGCTTTATCTGTTGGCAAATCCCACAATTGAGGACATAAGTCTGTGTATGTTTGTACAAACCGTACCACCAATAACGCTGTTGCAACAGTGACACAGTTGCGGACACTCCGGCGTGCGCAGACGCAACACCCTCGTGCGCAGCTTGTACCAATGCGGGCCTGCAGTCCGAATTGGGAATAACCCTATCCCCAACATCATTAATCCTCACTAACGGGACGTTATCAGGACTTAAGTGATAATGGTATCGAGAAGGGAAACCTCTAGGGAAGTCCGTCCCAGTCTCTGATGCAGCAATAGCTGCCAAGATGTCATCATCGATCTTACTTTTGGATCTTGTAACTGCTACTACTAAGTATGTTGCCACTGCTGTTTTAGCTGCCTCGTCAGCCAAACTGTTACCGACAGCATGGACGCCAACTCGTTGGTGACCAAGAGTGTGAATAACATTCACAAGGGGTCGACTGCATTTTAGTTCAGCCACCCTAGCCCAAAGCGTTTTATGCTTCACTGTGCTACCTTTTGAATCACGAAATCCATTCGCAATCCAAAACATCAGATTGTCGTTGTAAGATTGAACACAATAGTAAGAATCACTCACTATAAGAGTTGTGACTCTGTAATCAGCAAACTCCAGTGCAAGCACTAGAGCTCTAAGCTCAGCCAATTGTGCGGTACAATCACCCAAAGTCTGCGTATGCACCGCATCCTGTACGAATTCACCATTCACGAAAGTACCAACAACAATTGCGCAAGCCGCTGAATAAGCGTGCCTTGATCCAGTTGCGGGCTGCGCGGACCCATCAGTGTATATGACACAATTGAACTCCTCCAACGGGCGCAATGTAAGTGGAGCCGGATGAACTAACTCATACTCCAAACTCTCCTGAGTCTGAAGTCCTGCGTCAAAAATGTATTCGACATCAGGCGAGGCTAAGGAGGTCGCCCATTGTATCCACCTTGGATGCAAAGCTTTTGAATTCGGCACACTTGCTTTAGTGACTGCCTCTAGGGCAGGAAATGGTGTTACCACCATCATGCGCTTCCCCTGTGATAGCGCTCGCTCTTTCAGGATTGCCATCTGAACTGCTGTCAAAACTTTTTCGACAGTGGAGAAACGCATTTCAGCCGAAGTATATAAATGAGATTTGTAAGCAATGGGGACAGTGTCGCCCTCATTGTATGTTAAGTACGTGAACCCCTCCACACCCGGTACAATTCTTATGACCAGGTTTGTGTGGTTATCACGAGTTTGTAAATATTTCGCAGTAAGAAGGTCAGACTGCAAAGAGTGTAATGCAGCCGAATGTTCTGGCAGCCAGCAAGATTTGGTAAAAGTTGGTTGCACCAAGGCATATAATGTCTTGATACGCTGGGCATATTCAGGAATGTAGGTACGACCGAAATTCAGAAAGCCCAGCAATGATTGTAGTTGTTTCAGTGTCGTAGGGATACGAAGGCGTGCGCATTTCTCAAGGAACTGCGGAGCCAAGCCTCGGCCCTCATTGTTGAGTTCGTACCCCAAGAATAAAACTGTGTACTCGGCAATGTGGGACTTCTTAAAGTTAAACTTGTAACCAAAGTCCGCAAACATACAAATTATGTTGTCCACGCGAGCAAGGTGTGGAAGCAACTCGTCGTCTGTTAAGTAGATGTCATCAACGTACGAGTACGCCTCCGGGTCTACCATCTCTAAGAGAGAGACCACACGGGCAGCAAATACCCCAGGACTATTTTTATAGCCCATTGGGAGCCTTTTGAACACTTTTTGTTTACCACCTGAAGTAAAAGCGGTCCACTCATAACTATGAGGGGATATGTTATGGCAATAAAAACCATTGGACAAGTCGAGTGTGGTTTTGAACCTTTTTCTCACAAGACTATCTACGAGGGCTGAACTATGGGTATTTTGCACCGCACAATTCCGGCAGTGCGAGTTTAAATGCCGGTAATCCAAAACTAGGCGGTACGATCCGTCAGGCTTCGTTACAGTGAATAAAGGATTATTCATGGATGACACACACGTTTCAATTACACCCTGATATTCCAATTGTTCAAGGATAGCCGCGACGTGAGACCTAGCCTCACGACACATAGGGTATTGGGGCTGAGGCTGGGGGTCGGACCGCAATGGAAATTCGTGGAGGGTAGAACTTTTATCCCACCCCACCTGATTACGATACAACGCAGGTGCAAGCACCCGCGCCCACTCCTCGGCCAACTTCTTAGACTCCTCCTTGGGCACTACGTGTCCAAAAGAAGGAAGAATGACTTCTTCCCCCCTTGGAGCGTTTAGAACGAAAGCCGGGGGCCAATCTTTCTCCGCCAATAGTATATCATAGGTGGTCGTTAGATTATCCCAAAATACCGCGTTAATTTTTCGTTGTATGTCACCCTCAATATTGAGGACTATGTCAAATAATCTCTCAGGGGGGGCTCCGCGAGTATCAGCAGTTTCTACTGTTACATAGATTTTAGTTGCTGTCGCCTCCAGAAATGGACGCAGTGCTCCCCGCACTACTGTAACTTCCGCCGCGCTGTCTAGCAGCGTCAGCGCCCATTTCATGTTCAGAAGCTGTGTCCGTACCATCTGAGGCATACTTCGCTGAGATTGCAGCAACCTTCTTTTTCTGAAACGGGGGACGTGGACGTGCAGAATCCTCCTGCTTGCCTTTTCTGTCCTCCTGTCGGGGCTGGTCTCGACCTTGAGCACCCCGGCCTCTCCCACGGTCTCCTCCACCAAAGTGTGAAGCCGCTGTTTCCTGTGAAGAACGAGGAGAGCGCTGGTCAGGTACCTGAAACCTATCAGGTGACTTAATACGAGAACGATCACGCAAATCATAAGTGCGTTCAACATAAGCCTGAACTGGGGACGCAGGACGAGTCTCCTGTTTCTGTTGCTGTTTATCTTGTTTTTTAGCTCGCCAATTTTGTTTTGGAAAGTTGGGCTTATCGTCTTTTGTAGACAAACTCACTTTAGTGTGCTGTACTACATCAGGAATTTTGATGACGGGTTTCACGCCTAGGGCACTACGTCCAACCATCCTATAGGCTTTCGCAATAACTTTTGCAAACTCCCTCGGCTTATCGTCATCCGCAATAAGTGCCATCATGTTTCCCACTTGAAACTGCATGGCATCTCCTTTGAGATTTCCCATAATCATGGAACATACTATATCGAAGCTGTCGATAAGCCGCATTCCCAATTCAATAGCTGCTTCCGCCCCATGGTCCTCCTGGACTTTCTTGATAACGGAAGGTAATACCGACATAGACGTAGTGCCGAAGCACTTCGAATAGGTCGCGGCAAAGACCTTGCCCCAATTGTCACAATCGACAATGTCTGGGACCAGTTCTTTCGGCAAAGTAATAGTGAGTATCCTGTGTTTATCCACAGGACTAGTGTTAGGAAACACGGCTTCTAGTTGATCGAATTTTTCTGCAAGCCAATAAGGATACTCATCCTTATTCTGGGGGCGCTTGCCAACAACCGCGTTTACCATTACAGGACTAATCACAACCGCATGATGGTGATCAGCCCCGTGTCCCGCAACTGCAGGTGCCCCCACCTGTACAGTGCGCGACACATACTGCACTAACGCCCTATGGACCGTAATCAGGGTCGTGTGTAGTATACGTAAGCTATCCACTCCTACCGTCAGGTAGCGTGGATGAGGTGTATGTCCGGCCAGCACCGGCCAAGTAGCTCCTTTAATAGACCACGGACCCAGTCTCGCCGGGGTGACCGTGTGGGGGAGGGCGCCATTAAACCAAATAGTGTGCTGCCAGGTTGAAATAGGAATTTCTAAAGCCATATATGGGGTATAATGTAGAGGCACCGGCGTGGCAGTGTATTTGTGGAACGTTTTATCGACATCTTCCACAGCCTCAAAGGTAACCCAAGAGTAAAACAACTCATAAGGGTAAGTGGCACTTGCACTTACGACAAACACCACTGCCATCCCGTCATCAGGCACCCCGTACGTCCTCAAATGAGCACGTAGAGACAGCCTACTATGAGCGGGAATTTCTACCGCCATTAGGACGAAAAAGAAGATACAACGAGGATCTTTAGTAGCACTTGGGCTTAGATTAGTGTAACCTTTTTTATTATCAAGCTTGAAAGAACCTATAGCCTAAAACCTAGGTAGGTTAAACCGTCACTCCCGTTATCCGGAAACCAGAGTGAGGGCGTTATGGACTAATAAAAAGCACTACTAAGGCATCTCAGATATTAAGACCAAACGTTAGGTGCGCCATGTTGTAGGGATTCTGCGTATGCACAGAACTATGCGCAGGAAACCAGAACCTTAGAGAATTGTGGTGAACCAGAAACTCCCCTCAGAACTAAGAACCCCTTATCCGACTAGCTTAGTGTCACATTCGTTATCCGAGATTTAGCTCGGCGGTCCCAATGTATAGACAACCCAGAACATGCGACTTAGTTATTCTCAGGAATGGTGGGAACCCGAAATACCCGTTTGCACATATATATTAGTCCACAACAGAATAACTAAGACACAGTAAAGTTTAAAGAATTTATTCATAAACCTCGAGTCCTGTTATACAGTACTTTGGCTAACATAAGCAGACAAATGATTAAGATCATTACCATTAGCATTGTTACAATACCATAGAAAATGAAAGGAGCGATCATATTATAATGACAGTGGAAAACAACCACCCTCCTTTCTCTAGCAACTAATAATATATTATTAGACTATTAGAAGGTCTCATAGGCTTGCATAGGGGACCCCATACCGTATAGATCAGCTCAAGTGTATCACATGACAGGATCAGCTCAGTGTTCTCTGCAACAGCTCTTCTATCGAATGAATTAACAATATGCTGCGCTGTGATATTAAAGCCCACGACACTCTGGTATTTGCGGCTGCGTGCATGTTGTGACTAAACAGTGGTACGATCACCCTGAACATAATCAGCCGGCACCGTCTAGTGTCCTAGAACAGTTCTTTACTCGATGTACAGACCAAGGGCACTAGCAACTGTTAAGGATGTATAAATAACATTCACTTGAGACGAGTCTGCATTTCTCAAATGAATAACATGTAACAACAGTGTCGGGTACAAAGGCAGCAAAAGCAACAAGATGTTTTTCCAACAGCTAACGTGATTGAGCTAACTTAGCACTGTAAATAGGGAGTGGCCTAAAACCACGTGACAATATATTAACATGAAAAGAATAGGATAAAAGTTTGCACTTTAAATGGCATTCTGTTCAATACACCCATTGCTCACTTCTGTCCGCTCTGTAGGTTCAAGAGTGCAGGAAGAATTTACACAGTATTTCACCAAAAGTGACAGTCATAAGAGTTCACTGACTGTGCATGACACTAATACAACAACAAGAATGACCATTGAACAGAACAACCCCACCTTTAACTGTAGTCCTCCGTTTCCATGTTTATGTGGGTCTCAAGAAGGTTAAACACTGAATGATCAATATTTACAAACTGTGCATTGTGTTTTAGGCTAGTCACATAGCTTCATAAGGATCATTGCTCCTGGTTGATTCTTTCTGTTTACCCATCTGACTTTAGATAGTAGGCCCAAGTTAGTTCTAATTAGATCCCTAATTGTTTGCAGAAAGCCTAACAAAATTGAAAGGTGAAATGAGTTGTTCTATCTGAAATTATATTGGAAGGTAAACCAAGTAACCTCACAATATATTGCATAAAAAATAGCCAACTGAGAAGCACTCGGAATTCCTTTCACTGGAATACAATCGTGCATCTTGGTGAGTAAGTCAACTACCACCACCAAAGTAGCTAAGTACTGATATCTGGGCAATTCTACAATGACATCCATTGGACCTGGTCCTTTCTGTAGGGTCACCTCCAAACTATTTGCCTTCCTACTCCTCTTTTTCTGACTTTGTTTTTGTTGGTTTTAGGACTCTGGGGGTTAACCAGTGCTAAAGTGCATGTGCTCTGTACTTAAAACATGGCAGCATTACCTGATTCACAAATGGATAATTTAATTTAGTGATAAGCCCCTAGTGAAGTGCACTACATGTGCTCAGGGTCTGTAAATTAAATGCTACTAGTAGGCCTGCAGCACTGTTTGTACCGCTCACTTTAGTAGCCCTTAAAACATCTCTCAGGCCTTAGGTCTGACAGATGACCCATCTGCATCCTGGGCAGGATAAGAGGGAGGAAGCCTTGCACCTGAATTGGCTGTGCCTGTCCTCACACAAAGGGTCTCATACCGCCCTGTAGTCTGGAGCAAGGGCAGTAAGGGAATAGACTCTGTACGCTTAAAAGGCCTCTCTTTGAATTTTCCCCAATTTCAAAGGCACAACTGGGTATAAGCACTGGACCTCTGACACTATCAACCCAGAACACTTCTGAACCTGTGGAAGAAGGACTGCTGCACTGCTGAAAGGATTGTCACTCTGATGGAATCTGTTGGACTCCTTCTCTGCTGTGCTCACACGCTGCCTACTGTCCTCTTTCCTGGGAGTGAGAAGGACTGGACCTACATTCCCTAACCCAGAATTAAAGTGACTCAAGGGGCTTTTCTGCTTGCCTTCTGCTGGAAGACTCAAGGACATCAAAGACCTCATCCCACTAATCAACAGCACCTCAACTCTGCCATCTGAGAGTCCAGCCTTGCCAAGGGTGCTAATCAAGTCCTTGTCTCTTGGAAATGAGTGCAACTGTAAGTATCCATGCATCGCAGTTGTTGCACCAGTCGCAACCTGTGCATCTCCCTCGACGCCAATGCATTGCCACTTCAGATACATTGCATTACCGGCTGCACGTCTCGAAGATGATGCATTGCCTACAACAGAAAGGTTTGACAATGATCCATGCCTGATTCCTTGGCTCGACGATGACACATGATCTGCAAATTAGGTACTTTAGCGGCCATGAATTGCATCCTGCTCCACGCATTTTGGCTCTGTTGACGGCGCAACCAAGGTATCTGATCCATGCTCCTTTGCGGTCAGCCTGAACCTTTGGATTTGTCTCGGTCAAGCATGACCAGATAGCCCAAGTTGGTGCCTTATGCTTCTAAGCACTACATTTCAATGTAATCTTTAAAAATTCATAACTCTGGTTATACTTATTGGATTTTTGTCATTTTGGTCTTATTGTGTTCGTTCAAGTAAGCTACATTGTTCTAACCAGTGTGGCATCTTTTTGGGTGGTGTTTGCACTGTTGAAGTACAGACAGGCTGAGAAGGACTTGAGGCTACAGCTGACCCAACTAGCTGCAGAAGAGAGGAGAGTTGAGTTTGACAAAGCCCTGGTGGAGGAGAGGAGGGCGGAGGCTGAGAGGGCCTTAGCCAAAGAAATGCTTGCCATGTAGGCAGTTGAGAAGGTCTTGGCAGAGAAAAATATCTTGCTGGTTCATAAACTGAGTCTGAGGAAGCTGGAGCTGGAGCCAAACAGTTAGTAGAGTCTGACAGAAATGATGGCAGTGAAAGTACCATGTCCAGTGCTGAATGAAGACTCCATAAACCCTGAGACTTAGTGCCTGACTTCACAGAGGGGGATGACATAGAGCTGGTTGGAGAGACATATGAGGTCACTCTTTAAGTGCACAGGATCCCTGAGGAGGATTGGGGAGCTGTCCTATGGAGGTATATACCTGGTGATGGCAGGGATGCCCTACTGGCCCTAACAAAGTGGGACAGGCTGAGGTATTCCACTATGAAGGAGATCCTTGTCCAGAGATATGGATTTACCCCAGTAGAGTGCATGTTGAGATTCAGAAGGAGTCAGAAACTGTCTCTCCAGTGCAGAGGGGATTTTGTGGGGTACTTCTGCAAGGCACTGAATGGTTGGGTGAAAGGGAGTAAGATAATCACTTCTGAGGGGCTGTAAAATAGCATATGTTCAGTCACTGTTTTCCAGAGCTACACCCAGACCTGGTTGATTGCAAGTTCGCTCACCCCAGGGAGCTTGCAAAGGAGGCAGACCTCTGGGTGTGTACCAGAATGTCTGAAAAGGCACTGAGGAGTGATCTTAAAGAGGGTGGTTCAGGTTACCCTCAACAGAGTGATAGGGAGGTACACAGTGAGCCAGACAGGTCCAAATATGGTGGGTGGATGGGTCCCATGTCCCTTCTAAGAGTAGGGGGAGAGGTGAGGGTGGTAAGAGGCCCAGGGTGCCCTATTTTCAGCCCCAGAGCTTGGATTGTTAGCAGAGGGGAGACAAGCAGGAGTACCTGGTTTGTATCGAGAGACCATCCACTGATGGGAAATCCATATTGTCAAAAGAGCTGGGAGAGCAGGCCATGACAGGTGCCCTACCTCGATGTATCGCTGCTTAGGAGACACTGCATCGCCGGCTGTGTGGCTTGATGACGCATGGCCTACAACAGAAGAGTTCGATGGCACTGCATCCCTGATTTCGCAACTTGATGAAAACGCAATGCCTACCAATCCTGTACTTTGACTCTGACACATCGACTCCTGCTTCGGCTCCATCAACAGTGCAGCCAAGTTATTTTGCAGCGCGACAAGTTTGGGCCATTTATCTGACCCTCACTCCATCACGGTCGACCTGAACTTTTGGATTTGTCCCAGTCAAGCACAACCAAATTGGTGCATTATGCTTCTAAGCACTACATTTCAATGTAATAATTAAAAATTCATAAGTCAGGTTTTACTTTTTGGAATTTTATCATTTTGGTCTTGTTTTGTTCATTAAATTAAGTTCTATTTGTGTAACCAGGTGTGATATCTTTTTGTGTGATGTTTTCACTATTATGATACTATTTGAAGTGTTGCCCAAATACTTTACACATTGCCACTTGAGTTAAGCCTGACTGCTCTGTTCCAAGCTACCAGAGGATGAGCACAAGTTAATTTCCGGTGTGTGTCTGACTTACCCTGACTAGGTTTGTGGTTCCTGCTTGGACAGGGTGCACACTTCTGCCAATCAGAAACCGAAATTCTAACAGATACCACAAGGGGGTTAATTAGGTAGTGGTTCCAGAAAACCAGTGGGTCACTGGTAACTTCCTATTGTTCTAGCACAAACATCACAAGTATTCACATACTGATGGCAATCTTTTCTCATAGAATCCCATCAAAACTCTTGCTGCAGGAGACCAAACGTCTTAGTCTTACCCAGATGCCCTGACAATGATGAGTTGTGTCACTAGGAGAAGGTTTGCAATGGTAAATCCTGTGTTGGGAGGAAGCTTGTATTATTATGTAATAGGATTCCACAGATTTATTCCCTGTGGCACATCTCCTGCCAGCCAGGTTGAGATGGTCAGTTCAGATACATCTTGGCAAATCAGAGCCATCCAGTGTTTGTGTTGGACAGCAACATAGCTTTTGAACTTTCTGTAAGCAACAGCGGTTCAGTCGTCTTCAAATTGAGAAGACAAGACAAGGTATCTGACTTTCCAATTGTACTTCCTAGTCGAAAGGTTTTTGAGAATGGCAAACAATAATGACCAATGTAACTGTCTAGGCATTAGGGCCTTAATAGATTTCAAGAATTGCAGGTGTTCACTGGAATCGAATACCTAATCCCCAATAGGTAATGTTGAGATACCTGAAAGGTTGCCTTTAACACAACCAATTGCTTACCAAATATCCTGTAATTCTTTTCAGCATTAGATAACTTCTGAGATAAGAAGGCTACAGGGTGTCCTTATGGCGCTGGGACAATATAGCTACCAAAGCTATGTTCGAAGTTTCAGCTTTAACAAAAAATGGATGCGTAGTATCTGGGTACAACAAGATTGGTGCAAAGGTAAATTGTTTTTTTAGGAGACACAATGTCTGATGTTCTTCATAGGGTCACTGAAAGATTTTCACTTTTAATAATAGGGATGAACCTTCCATAGAAATTGGCAAATCCATTAAAACTGTTCCATGAAACTCACATTTTTCTATCTTTGTGAACAATCCATTTGAACACAAGACTTGTAAGACTTTGCATACGTACATTGTGAACAATCTTACTGGCTGATATTCTATGAATAGATTCATCACCTTGTAAATATTCTCCAGGAGTCATACTGGATCCAGAAACTTTAAAGAAGTTCCCCTGTGCCTCTGTAGGTGTCATTGTGTGTCTCAATCTCCAAGCAAGGAGATGCAAATTGTTCAGGGCCCTGCCTTGCTGCTGTGAAAGAAAATGTTCCTGAAGCAGCAGCTTGATAGGAGAACAGATGCTTATTCCCAGGAGTTCTAGGCACCACGCTCTTCTGGCCAAATCTGGTGCCACTAATAAGAATTTGACCTGGCTGTTCCTGATCTTTTTCATAAGTCAGGGCAGAGGATGTAGTGTTGAAAAGGCATATAGGAGTCCCAAACTCTACTCTACATGGAAGACATCTCTGAGAGAGAGAGAAAGAGAGAGAGAGAGAGAGAGAGAGAGAGAGAGAGAGAGAGAGAGAGAGAGAGAGAGAGATGCCTTGGAAACTCGAAAATATGCAAAAGTGCTGACACTGGGCATTCTCATCTGTGGTGACAACATTGAACCAGAGTCCTCCTAATTGCTGTAAGATGCTTTATGCAACCTCCAAGTACAACTGCACTTCATGATCCACTAAGAATCAGCAGCTGAGTTAGTCCATCCTCACACTTAAGCATCCAACAGGGGAGCTACAACCAGCAAAATTCCTTGGCATTCCAGACACTTTCAGAGGCTTAGAGCCTCCTCACACAGGGCCAAAGACCCCACCCGTGAGAATTTGCAGCAGCCTTCCTTTGATAGGGAACAGGAAATCGTTCAACCTCATGCTTTTCACCCTCAACTCCAACAAATGGATGTGAAGTTCAGACAATGCCGGAGACGACAGGCTTTTGTTCTTCACCTCTCCCCAGATGGCCTCCCCAAACCAGTAGTGAGGAATCATTGATGTGGTCAGCTCTGGATAGGATAAGGAGAGGAAACTACCACTGATCCAATTGCAGTCCAGTAGCCATCACTGCAGAACTTTTGCAGTCTTCTTCAAAATCTGAATTCGATTTGACAGGTGTTTCTGATGTCATGTTCAATGGGATTTGAGCTCCCACTGCAGAGACCACATGTGCCATCTGGTACATTTGGCCAGCAGGATGAAGGAGGCCAGAAACCCAAGAGCCTCAGTCATCTAAACTGAAATCCAGGACAGAGAATGAAACATCAGGATACTAGCCTGAATGTCCCGAACTCCCCACTGTGATAAAAAGGCACAAAACCGCACCCCATCCAGAATAGCTCAGATGATAAAGGGTATCCGTGAGGAGGTCCGGTGTTGCTTCAGCACATTGATAGTGAACCCCAACGATGTAAAGAAATTTGCTGTCGTCTGGAGGTGGTAGATGACTGCCTGAGGTGAGACTCTTCAGTATTTCGAAGACTCATGCGGTTGATGCATTAGGGTTGTGCAGGAGTTTTATATTTTCAAGATGACCTACTGGTATTTGTTGAAAGCATGATGGAACATGATGACAGGTTGGGTAGAGTGTTGTTGGAATTGAAAGAAAAACATTTAACTCTGCATATAGACAACTGCACATTTAAAGCCAGTGGTGTTAACTATTTAAACCATCAGATTAGTGCTAATTGCAAAGGTAAGATTATCAAAGTTGTGCAATGTGCACTGTTTCCATCTAACAGAGAGCAGTTGAAATCATACCTAGGTTTGGTGAAGTACTATTCAAAATATGTTCCGTATTTTGTACAAAAAAACTGAAATGCTAGGACGGTTATTGTAGAAATGTTCTACATGTATATGGAGTGAGGAGCGCCAGAAGTCAGTGGAAAGGATCAGATCAGATAAAGGGAACACCCTAGCTCTGAAACCTTTTGACCCTAATGATACTAGCATCATTATAACCAATGCAAGTAATGAGGTTTTAGTGGCTGTGTTACCTCAGAGAAATTTAGAGGGAGAAGAAGAAGCAATTGTATTTCCTTCTAGGGCTTTGGAGGGTTAGAAATGACATATTTCACCATAGAGAAAGAGGTGTTTGTTGTTTTGGGTCACACAACACTTTAGTGTGGGGTAATGCTATTGTTTTACATACGGATCACAAACCATTGGTGAACTTATTGAGCGCTCGGGGTGGTGGTAGGGCCACTCCTAGAATTGCCAAATGGCAGTATCGGTTACGGGAATATAATTACCGTATATCATATGTTCCTGGAAAAAATCTTTTTGTTTCATACTACCTGTCCAGGCGGCAATTGGTGGTTAAAGATGATGTTACCAATGATGAGGTTGTAGTGTGTACTACAGATAATGTGCTGATATTATCCAATTATGTGATTCCCAAACAAGAGTAGGGGGATGCCTTGGATCAAGATACTGTTCCCAGGTCAGAAACTGGATTGAGAAGGGTTTGCCTAACATTAAAGGTGTGAGAACTGAATTTGTTCCTTATATGCATGTTGCACCGGAGTGGACAAGTAACAAAGGGTTGGTAAGAATGATTAAACAGTTATTGGTGCCACCTAATTTGAGAACAAGGGTACTTGAGATGGCATTTGGGTATGCGTGAAATGAAAAAGTTAGGTTAGTGAAGAATTTTGGCGGCCATGGATAAATAAAATTGTTGCGAATTATGTGTGTGATTGTGAGAGCTGTGATATGAGTGACAAAAGCCATTCTGACAAACCATCCCCTGTTGTTCCTCTAGAGATGGACATGTCTCCTTGGTCGAATTTGGGCCTGTTTATTTATGTTCTTTTTAAAGTTCCTGGCGAAGGTCTGACATATGCTGTGGTAGCAATTGATTGTGTGTACAAGTGACCTGAGGATGCATTTTTAAATAACATTGAGACCCACACTTTTATTGACTTTTTACAAAATGTTTTCAGTAGGGTAGGGTATCCAACTGACTTAGTTACTGATAATGGATCCCAACTAGTTTCGGAGGAAATGTAGGAATTTTTGGGTGAGTATGGTATACGCCACACCCATACTTCTTTGTATCATCCCAGAAGCATCGTATTAGTGGAACATTATAATTGTACACTATGTACTTCAGGTGACTGCCCTGCTGCACCAAGAGGACTGCCCAGCTGCTTAAGACCTGCTTTTCTGCTTGAACCCAAAACTTCCAGTGATTCCAAGGACAAGTTGGCTGGCCTCCTGATCATGGCCTCATGGACAGAAAAGGCTCCAACCATTTTAAACCTGCACTTGGTGTCAAGCTTGAGTGATTCCTCACCCTCCATGTGGTGTCTATTTAGTCCTGGGCCTTTAAACATGTTGCTAAAGGTGTCCAGATAACCCAAATCTAAGACTTGGGGCTTAGAAAAGTGTCTGCCAAAAAGTGCTTGCAATTCATGTGGAGACCAGGACCTACCTACTCACTGATCCGCCCAAGGTGCATCACCGGTCAGCTTGACTTCAAGCTATTTCCCGCTACATTCTTCTCCACAGCATCGAATCATGTTCAGTGGCTCCTGCAGAAGGTGTATCCAGCCTTATGGAGCCCTCGTCAGCTACAGCCTGCAGCTTTGTCCCACTGGAGATCTTCAACTTCCAAAAAAGGGACTAAGTCTGAACAAAGAAATCTTCCCAACTACCCCATCCAGTGGCTCCCTGACGATCACACCTTCTCCTAGGACACCGCCCACAGCCTTGCCTTGCTGAATTTTATCTTCTCAGACATTTTTCTTCAAAATTTCTTCTAAGTCCGAAGATAAGCAGAGACCCGGCCAAATCCATTTTCTGTATTCGACTCGCACTACATCGCTGCCGGCCATACCTATGACTTTGCCCGAACCATTGCTGGTAAGGTTTAAGTCTCAACAAGGTCAATAACTCCTTTGTGGAGGATTCTCCAGTACTAATCTGTTATAATTTATTTTCTTGCTTCTTTAAGGGGATATATGTTACATTTAATATTATGACCGCCTAGTTCATTGACGATTATTTAATAGTTTCATTTGGTTTAATGCTTTATATTCATCCATTATTTCTAGTCTTCTGCCTTCCCAGTAGTGGGATAGAGATCGTTCGTCCCATGGAACTTTAGGGATCGTTCGTTCCATGGAACTTTAGGGGAAGTGAGTGGACGGTTTGGATAATAACAGTATTCGACATCGAGAGGCCGTGCTGGAAGTTGAAAAATAAATGTTATTGTGTTTTACCTCAGTCTCCTTGCAGTGTGACAGTGAGAGGGGCTAGTGAGAAATTACGGGCACCGTTGGACGGTGGTGCGTGGTGGTGAGGGAATCCGTGAAGAAGGTCTTTGTGGGGGCAACAATAAAGATGGAGGCACTGGGCGCCACCAATGCGAAAGCCGGCCCTGCATTCATTATTACTTCTGCAGATGCAATATAAAAGTCGCTCAGCCTCCAACAAATTCCACTGCTTACACGGTGCCCTCTCTGAAAGAGCTGAGCCTTCCACTGCTGGTCTGTATTTTATGCGTTCTACTGTCAGCCAAGAGGATGATCTGGTAAAACATGTTTGAAGTAATTAACAGTTTAGTATTATTACAGGAGTGGTTTAAGCATAAAAGACCCAGTACTACTGTGGTTAAATCTAATGGAAAAGCCTTTAACTGCTTTTAACACGCTATGGAGAGAACTGTGAGTTATGTTTATTAGTTTATGTTCCTGTAATATTTCGCATTATGATAAACGGAGCAAAGATAAAGTGGGAATGTATGCCTTATTTATACAGATATCAAACTAGGCTTCATGTTAATTTATTGCTAAACTAGTGTCCTTATTAATTCATTCCATTGCATTACCCTGCCTATTAAATCCCTCTTCTAACTGATTTGTTTACATTGAATGTCATCCAAGAGAACACTTATAAAATTTGGAGCCTGGGTGTGGGCTTTATCAATATTTAAGTGGCAATTATCGTGTACCACCTAATGCAGTACCACACAGGAGATGTCAAATCGATGCAAGGGTACCAAGGAGGCGCTCATTATTTTAATCTAGATTTTCTGTATATTGCAATATCTCTTTTTACACTGGCTTTTTAAATGAAATAAGGTTCCACGTTTTAGTGAAATCGATAAGCTGTTAAATGCAATTTGATTGATATTAATCCTGTTTCCAGAGAAAATGAACTCATTTGAGATTACTCTTATCTAATTATCCTGAATAAAAGGACGGTCCAGACAGGTGAACTACGTATTAACCAGATAACCTCTTTAATTATGTATTATCTTGATCAGTCTTGGTGAACTTGTGAGTACAGGTTTGAAAAGTTTACTAATCTTTAATAATTTCCTTCATACAGGGCTGGCTTTAGTGCTGGTGGCGCCCTGTGCGACAATGTTTGTTGGCGCCCCCCCAATGACCACCTCCACCACGGATTCTCTCATTAGCACCCTTTAACAGTGACGAAGTTTCCATAACCACACTCTCTCAGATGCATTGGATTAGTTATATAGCGCCACTCATACCATTATAGGGTGTCCGGGCACTTTGCATCACACACATTACACAGAGACAATCAATCATACCTGTGTAAATCAGTGTATAGGAAATGTTACATAAGCCAAAGTACTAAGGGGCAGATTTATGTTGCACTTGCGCCACTTTTGCGCCGCCGTTGCGTCACTTTTGTGACGCAGCAGCGGCGCAAATCCTGCGCCATGGTGCGGGGTATTTACATCGTGACGCATCTGGGAGATGCGTCACGTTGTAAAGCCCTGCGCCACATGTAGGCGTTCCAGGGCAGGTGGGGGCGTTCCGGCGCAGGAACGCCTCCTAAAAGTGGCTGAGTGAAATCTACAAGATTTCACTCAGTCACTTTTAGGCCCATGCTGCGTCAAAACCCTGCGCCTGCTTGAAGCAGGTGTAAGGATTGACGCAGCATTGTACAGATAGGGCCCCCCAGAACATTGCTGGAGCTGCGTCGCGCTTGCGACGCAACTCCAGCAATGCGCCACTTTTATGGCACAGATGCGTCACGCATCTGTGCCGTTTTTGCCCCATGGTGCGCCGCATTATAAATGCGGCACATCCATGGTGGCGCAGCTGTGGCGCATAATAACTGGCGCATCCCTGCTGATATGCAGGGATGCGCCAGTTATCATAAATCTGCCCCTAAAAGTGTAGGAGTCACATGTCATCCATACTGGTAGGCAGTATAGTTTAAGAGTGCTTGGTGTGGAGAAGCACAAACTGAGAGTTTAAAAAGAAACAGCATAGTTGGGAGTTCTCTTTAAGAATAAGAATCAATTTCTAGCCAAATTAATCCTTTTTGCAACATTAATCAATGTTCTAATAATGTATACTTTGCAGTGTGTATGCAGTTCTAGGATGAAAGTTAATAGTTCACTATTCTATATTAGGACTTTAAGTTATACATTGCAAGTAACAAAAGGATGTCTCTTTTGAAAGCAGTAACCTGCTGATCTGTTTACATCATACGCACTCTGTAATCTACTTGGTACACGTTCTTTGCAGCAGGCATATTAACCCTCTGCACTAACTTCACCTAAGTCAAAACCTCAACTATGCAAAATGCTGATCTCTCTCGAGGACGATAATTAATCACAGGAGTTATTGTGACATTTATGTGAGGCCTGGTAATTGCCGGGGGAAAGAAACCCTGCAGCAGGTGCTTCAAAAGCATAATAAACTTTCAAGCACCGCGCCCCCAGGAAGCCAGCACCGGGTGCGGTGGCACCGGTCGTACCGCCCTAAAGCCGGCCCTGCCTTCATATACTGAGCAATACGTTTAGTCTTGGCAACCTGAAACACTTGTTAATTCCGCAAACATTATGATGTGCAAATTTATTTTAGAGCATAGCCCACTTAAGTTTAAAGCTTTTATGATAAATTAGATAACTGTGAATATGTGCAGTGTGATTTTGTACCAACACTCCCACTGATCAATCCTTGGAAAAGTGACATTTGCTCCTACCGACCAGTGCGAGGAAGAAAGAAAGGTCTGAAAAGGCTGCTCAGCGCAAATTACATTTTTCTACTGGCACATTAGCTGTAATGTTTTGCTGCGGCTGTGGGAGAATTTGGTCTTAATGGAACAAGATCCTTGATTCCAACTCTAATAAGCCCCAAGCCTCCACAGTCAGAGATCCACATGGCCAGGAGCGTGTATTGAACTCGAAGCCTGTGCTCTCCTTTAGGTAAAATGAGGTGCATGCTGATGAAATGCTGGGGAGAGGATGTGGTGCGTCCGCTACACTGCAGACTTTGGTGCTGGAAACCAGAGTTCGAGCCTCGAGGTCGTGCCCACATCCTGTTATTCTGGGCAAATCACTTAGGGGTATATTTACAAGCTGGCGATAAAAAATTATCGCCGTTTTCGGCCGAAAAGCGACGATAATTTTATCGCCTAATTAGCAATGCCACGCTAACTCGTGAAACCTTGCTTTAGCGTGGGGATTCCTAACGCCCAGCTTTGCATCTCTAATTAGATGCAAAGTGGGCGTTCCTGACCTAACATGACTGGATAAATGTCGCTAAGCGACATTTATCCTATCATCAAGCCCCATGCTTTTGAAGCATAGCGGCAGGAAAAGTAGCAATAATCCCTGTTATCGCTACTTTCCTTACGCCTGCTTCAGGACTGACTTAGCCATGATATCCTATGGAAGGTGGATATCATGGCTAAGTTTGTGAGTCCCTACCAGCAAGCTAACGCCACACTACGTGAGATTATCGCTGGGTTTCCAGCGATAATCTCACGTTAGGCAGTTAGCGTGAGGATTTGTATTGCTGAGGAGATAAGCGTTGCTAATAGCACGCTATCTCAGCGATAAAAATCCACATTACCCGTCGATAATTATCCTCACGCTAGGAGCGCTGAGCGATAATTATCACCGGGTGTTGCTGATATGCCCCTTAATCTCCCCGTGCCTGAATGTGTAATGTAAGTACGGTGCTATGTAAAGTGCTCCAATACCTTCGGGTCGAGTTCGCGCTATATAAATATGCAACAAAAAAAACACACAAAAAAAATGAAATGCAGGTATCTCAGGTAGATACGTGTCGTCAGATCAAAGGGCATCAACTAGCACACTTCACCATAAGGATATGTAAAACCTAAGTGAAGGATACACAAGAGATATTAGTGAAAGACAGGCTTTATGATATTACAGTTAGAGTACTCTTGTCTCTTGTAACCCGGTCTTGCCAGAGGTAGGTTTGTGGCTAACGAAGAGTACAATGGATCACTCCAACAACTCACAGAACCTGGAGGCTGGAGTTGGTCGTTTTCAGGAGTGTGGAAGATATCGAACTAGAAGGAAGCCAAGACTGGAGAACAGTCACTGATGACGCTGGCAAATTCATACAGCACTGGAGCGGAATCAACCAAGTTGGTAAACACAGCAGCGCTTGTGCACATCACACCAAAGAACTGTAGGAAGGGAGAGAAATAGGAGGACATGAGGAAAAACAACAAAGGTGAAGAAAAGGATGGTGGTACCATGATCGAGGAGCAATACTACTCAGCAGTTACTAGGCAACAGGCCACTTCCACTGCATCTTCTTAAATTCACTCGAAGGGCCAGCCTTTCCTTGGAGCCTTTCTCAGGTAGGCTGATGTGTTAGTCTTATCTGGAAGGCTTGTTGAATCCCTCTGTGACCCAGCTGCCACTGGTCAGCCCTCCAAACTCTCCATGACCGTTCGATCTTTCATGATCCTGGCAAATACCTCCCCATCACTCCATCCTCCCCTTCCCCTCTCCACCAATTTGGAAGGAGGCTTGTGAGTGAATAGTGAATAGAACTGCTTTATTAGACGATGAATACTTGCAAAGGAGTCTGGCACCCAAAGCCCATCTGCTACATTGTCTGGATTTGCAAGTACTGTCCACAGGTTCTGATGACAATCTGCCACCCACCCCGGAATGCAACACTGCCTGAGCAATGGAGCACGCTCCTAGCAGATCTAAAAACTAAAAGGATGGGGGAGTGATATTGAGAGAGAGAGAGAGAGAGAGAGAGAGAGAGAGAAACAACCAGCATCATCCCAAGGTCGTATGCAACTGTACTCTCAAGTGTTACGTCTGCTATTACAGCAATGTTACAATCGAGTATTCTTCAGTTCTTTGAAACTGGAGGACTGCCGGTAAGTTAACAATGACTCGACAATTCAGGCATCCACTGCAATGCAAAGGGAACAGTGAAAGAACACAGAAGTACAACAAAAGCAAAGCGAAGTCCAATAGGCAAGGTCAGTCACAGAGGAAAGGATATGAAAACCGAGGGCACCACAGAGGGAGAACATAAGAAGGTATGGGATAAGAACGGTGACATAAATCAAGGACAAATGTAACACCGATGCACCACAAAGTTGCCATGTAGCTTCCAATTGTCTTAAGATTGTTTAAAGAGTGTTGCTGCATGCATGACCTGGAAGTCCCACCCCTTCACCTAAGCTGGCCAGCTAGTCATGGGGCACTGAGCTTCCAGATGCCGGCCTGCTGTAGTCTTAAAGGGAAATACTTGAGGTTTGTTTTACAGCGTCTTAAACCTCCTAACCCCCTGTTGATTCCTGACTTCCAGGTAACCAAATACTTGCAGCAATCTCCATCAATATCTAGAATCGCGGATGCTTCAACCTCAAATTCATGATGACTCTTGTAAGGAAATACCATATTTGCATGGTCACCCCCTACTTTTTGCTGGATTTTATTTCTGGTGTATGGGCTCTGAACATTAGGACGCTGCTGTCCAAACCCAGTGTATGTGCTCTCACCCCTAAAATATGTAGAATTGGCTAATCCCTGATAGGCATGTTTAATTTACCTGTTAAGTCCCTAGTATATGATACCCAGGGCCCTTAGGTTAAATGACACTAACGGAATGCAGCACCCACTGTGTCACCACTAAAGTGAACAGACAAAGCATGTCTTTAGGCCAGGTCCTGGAGTTTGAATGTGCAGTTTAAAACTGCAAATTCGACCTGGAAAACCTTTGCCAGGCCCAATTCTTCCTTTTTAATACCTATAAGTCACCTCTGAGGTAGGCCCTAAATATATATAGGGCAGGATACAAAGTATTTAAAAAGTAGGGCAAGTGTACTTAAGTTTTACATGTCCTGGCTGCGAAACATCTATAAATTAATTTTTCACTGTGACAAGGCTAGCTCTACCACAGAAAAGCACTTGGGAATAGCTAGAACCATGATTCATTGACTCAAACTAAAAGGGTTTTAAAATTGTATCGTATGGCCAGGTTCGATTTTGAATTACTATTTTGAAAATGCCACTTTTAGGAAGTTGGCATTATCCTGCCTAAATCCTCTAGTAGCCTTTTCAGAGTTAAATTTCCAACTTTCCCCTGGCAACCTGCTTGGAGATGTGAATGGCCACCAGGAAAGGTAATAAAAGGGCCCTGGCTTGGAAAAGTTGTGATCTCCTTTTCACAGGATGGCCTAAGGGGATGTGCCCACCAACTACACATGCTTTAAAAGAGCATCCCGTCACACCTAGGCCTTCCTCAGTCATTGTCCAAGTAGGCAGAGTGGCACTAATCCCAGCAGGTGGAAAAACCTGTTGCAAAACTGGTTTGAAGGGGGAGTTTCTAATTTCCCTAGGACACACCTCAGGGGAGTGGCCAGAGCTCTGCACATGGTAAGAAAGGGTCTATCATAATGGTATTAGGTTGAGAGAGGCAGTGTGGGGTGTTTTACAGTAAAACACATAGAAAGTGCTGAACAGGTAGTTAGGTGCACCTCTGGGAACTTTTACCCCATTATTTAGGAAATGGCAGGAGTTTTCCTCACTCATAGACCGCACTGGGCATAAAAGTGTCATCCTTGGGCTCCCTCTTCAGAACACTACTGAACCTGTGGACAACCGAAGGACTGCGCCAGCTGTTGAAACCTGTGAGGCAAACCCTAAGGGTTTGACCTGTTCTCACTTGTACCCAGGACAAAGAAATGGACTACAAACGTCAGTTGGCTGACCTCCTTTTCTGCTACAAGGCACAAAATCTGCAAGAAGTCAACTTTCTGGACCTGTCTTGACTCTGCTGGTGGCTTCCACCAGAGTATTTTCAGTCCCTTACATCCTGGAACCTGTGGATAAGTGTCAGATTATACTCCTCTTGCCTATCCCTAAAGGCTGGGACTTCAATACTTTTTCAAGGATTTTTGCCTGGAGAACTGACAAAACCCTGGGACAAACCTGTTGGTGAGCCTAGGGTTCAGGTTATTGCCACTCAGAGCTTTTCCACAGCAGCATAACTACTTAAGCAGGACATTGCAGAGGGGCGTTTCAGCCTTGTGGAGCATGTTTGGCTAGAGCTTGCACCCTTGCCCCGCAGGAGGAATTTGAGCTCCAAAAAAGTGTAACATTCCAACTCTTCACCAGGCAATGGGACCAGAAGTATCTGGCCCCTGAGGGAGCTGCTTTGGCCATGAATTATGAATTTCACAAACTTGCAGCTTTACCATTAAAAGTTAACAGCTTCACCGGAACTTTGTCTAATGGTTATCTGGCCTTGTGGAACCCATGTGGGCCATAGCCTGCTGCCTTATCCGTCTATGCATTTTCAACTTCTATTTTAGAAACTCAGAGCCTTAATAATTTTGTGGCCGTCATTTCTGACAGTGGTTCCTGTCAATGCTGTTTACAGTTTAGTGCATAGCTCCAACAACATGATGGAGCCATGCACCAAACGTTTTTTCGCCAAAAATAAAATAAAATCCTGAAACGGAAATAAAAAAGATAATTTGCCCCTTGCCATGGGAGCCCTCAATATAATTGTCAATCCTAACTTCTTTCCTTTCAGACATGTAGGACAAGTGTGTTTCATCTTTACATGGCCAATCATTGAAAACTCCCTAAAGTCGTTTTTCATTGTTGAAAGGCCTATCTTTCCCATTGTCTACCTCACATTTGGTGCACCTGTGACTCTTGACTGTAACAATGGAGTTGGATCTTGACAACCTTGAAATCTGAAGTATGACAGAGTCAAAGATGCTTTGCAGGGAGAGGTGGCTGATGCTGGTCAAGGGCTCTCCAAAACGTGACTGTGAGACAGCCCTCCGAGCAGGGGAAGAGTTTAACTGGATGCAAGCTACAACACAGGAGCAGGATTATGATGAGGATGACGAGGAGGTGGATGACATGGAGGGTGAGGAGGATAACTTTGCAAAAGCTCCAGAGCTAAAAAGAGAGGAGAAGCTTCTGCCCTTGGCCCCAGAACCAGATGAGAAAGGGAGACACACAGGAGTAAGGTCCCCTACTCGGTGCAGAGCGAAAATGCCCAGACAGAACTGGCTGCAAAAGCATTAAGGGCTGCGGCAAAGAGAGCCCATGAAAGGGATCTGAAGAAGAAAACGCTAGCTCTGGAGGAAAATAATCTTTTGTGGGCTCAAGTGGTGAGCTTAAAGGAGCTGGACCTCAGGATCAAGCAGTTCACAGAGTCCAGTAGTAATGGTGGCATTGATCGCATACTGTCCCAAGAACCTGGCTCCTACCTTTGAGGTGTGAGATAATATAGACAGGTGGTATGTGGCATATGCGGTAGCTCCATAAATGCATGGAGTCCCAGGGGAAATTTGATAGCCAGCCTCTGGAGGCATTTAAACACTCAGAGGAGGCATTCTTTGTTGGCTCTAGAGAAGGGTGACAGGATGAAGGACCTATTCATTAAAGAAACCCTTTCCAGGAAGTATGGTCTCACCCTAGAGAAGTGTAGGTTAAAGCATAGGGACAGTCAGAAACTATCTCTCCAGTCCTTGGAGGAATTCACAGATATGCAAATCAGTCTTGACCCTGTGCCTCATGGGAACAGTCCAGCTGAACTGCCTAGCCAGGTCTTCTCGGAACCGGAAACAAGCATCCTGGGACCGGTTTTGGGGTAACATCCCTCATCAGCCAGGCTAGCTTGTATCCAGTGGCAAAGTGAGCAAGAGACCCACATCAGGGCATACCCTGCCAACTTAGGGCGAACAAAGCAAACACGAGGAGATGATAGACGGAGCGCTGAAACTTTTCAGACACTCACCCCCAGTCACAGATGTGGGTTGAATCCATCATCGTTCTTTAGCTCACTTCACCACCTCAGTTCAGATCCAGCTATATGTGGAAATATGGATTTTTCTGATCAGTTATGTCCCCTATCTTGGACCCCAACGGTTTCATGTATGAATCACAAGTACATGTATGTTCCCTCCAGTTCCAGTTATGAAGACGCAAACACATGTGCGTCCACCGTCAACATCAACATGTCCTCTGTCAGATCCGCCATGAATAGGCCGGATATTCCATTCCTAAGTATGAAAGGCCACCGGCTTTATATGGTTCACTTATGCCATTTTACAGTCCAGGCAAGTAGGCCCTGATTCTGTCATCAAACTCTTCTTGCCTTCTGACTCTGAAAGCTCCAGTCTGAGCCTGCATCTGTGACCATGAACTTTGTCTCATTCTCTGCGCGGCTCACGAAGCCTGACATCAGCCTATTCTCTGCCAAAAACTGTATTTCACCTTCGAAATTATCTGCTCCGTTCCCTGCCCAATGCATTCCTGTCTAGCAGTTTAAGTAAACATTCTTCCAGCTACCGAGCAAAGGCTCGGCTTCTCTGTCTTTATGCAAGTAATTCATGGCCCTATTGCTATGGAAGATTTCCGCCCTCGCATCTAGTGTAGACACTTAGACGCTTGTACACGCACTAACAGTCAGTATAGTCAGTATAGAATAAGATTCTACTCTAAGAGACCTCTCTTTTGGATAACATAGTTCTTTAAACATGGGATGTTAGATATGATTTGGGATTAGGTTGACTTGACCCTCCAGACTTCTGTCGCCACATGTAGAGCTAAATGTCAAGTCCCCTTCACCCCCTAGTTGCACGTCAATTATACATCATGCTGCTGCGCGTGCATTTCTGCCAAGTATTTCTGCTGACATTGCGAAATTCTTTCATAGAACCACCCTATTATGACATCACATCTAATGACGTTCTTTCATCACTCCCAGTTACGCCTATTTTTGCTACGCACGAATATATTATCCATACTATCAATTGTTACGCCTCTTGTATTTGCTTCACTGTAATGCCTATTGTATAAAAGTGATTGATTGTCAATAACGTATGTACTTCACTTCCTGAACCTTCGTGGTGATGGAACTTGGAGCAACCGATTATAATCGACCATTGGAATAAAGCCCATTCCGAACCTCTAATACCACGGATTCTGCCTCTTATTTACTGAGCTATTTTATTAAGTTTCTGTATCAAATTAAGTCCCGGTAATTAAATTATTTACCACATATATGCAAATCATTCTTGACCCTGCGCCTTATGGGAACAGTCCAGCCCGAACTGCCAAGCCAGGTCTCCCTGAACTGGAAACAAGCATCTTGGGACCGGTTTTGGGGTAACATCCCTCATCAGCGAGGCTCGCTTGTATCCAGTGGCAAAGTGAGCAAGGGACCCACGTCAGGGCATACTATGCCAACTTAGGGCGAACAAAGCAAACACAAGGAGATGATAGACGGAGCGCTGAAACTTTTCAGACACTCAACCCCAGTCACAAATGTGGGTTGAATCCATCATTGTTCTTTAGCTCACTTCGCCACCTCAGTTCAGACCCAGCTATAAGCAAATCAGTCTTGACCCTGTGCCTCATGGGAACAGTTTAGCCCAAACTGCCCAGCCAGGTCTTACCTGAATGGGAAACAAGCATCCAGTTATTGCTACTCTCCCTCTTTCCCAGTGTTAGAAATTGGGTTTCTGGTTGGCAGAGGTATGCACCCTGTCCAAGCATGAAACACAATCCTAGTCAGTCCAAGTCATAAACACACCCTAAATTACCTTGTGCTCACCCCCTGGTAGCTTGGCAGAAAGCAGGCAGGCTTACTTTAAGAGAGAATGTGTAAAGTTTTTGTGCAACACTTTAAACAGTAAAACAGTGAAAACACCATTCAAAAAGACACCACACCTGGTTAGAAAAATAGGGTTTAATTTATTAAATAAAACAATAGGAAAATGAAAAAAATCCAGTAAGTAGAATTTGAGACATACATTTTTAAAGAGTAAGCTGTAACACAGTGCTCAGAAGCAATATGTGCTAATTTTGGACATCTGGTCACACTGGACCATGTCAAAGGCTTCGGGCAACTGTGATGAAGCGTGGGCCGGAAGCAGGGACCAAGTGAGGCCCAAAGAATGAAAGTACCTTAATCTTAGTTGTGTCGACAAAGATGCATGGTGTAGCCGAGAGATGCGTTTGATGTCGATCCTTCAACAGTAGAGATCCGTGAGTTTTCTCTATGCAAAAGTGTTGTGCCGGTGCGTCAGTTCCGAGGGCGATGTGCTGGTTCTGAAGGCGATGCATCAGCTCAGCTTCTGCAGCAGAGGATGCATCAGTTCTGAGGATGATGCATTCCCAAGGCAATTCGCCAGGTCTGCTCCCGCAACAGTGGTGATGCGTAAATTCTGCACTCGCAGACAAGCTGCGTTGGATGAACACCTTAGGCGCACTCTCAATGGTCAATGTGTAGGAACAAGATGATTGGAAGTCTTATGTCCCTGAAACTTCAGCTCAGAAGTCTAGCCAGCTAGCCCTTGGAGTCACTCTGGGTTCATCAGGACAAGTGTTGCAAGTCCAGGCCTACTCACCCAGGCAAAGACAGTAGCAGGTCAGAACAACAAGAAAGCAGTTCTTCCAGGGCAGCAGTCCAGTAGAGTGGCAGTCCTTCAGTTGCAGAGCATTCCTTCTTAGCAGGGTATCCGCAGGTCCAGATATGTACTGAAGTGGTAGGCTTGGAAGTCCAGTTCTTATACCCACTGGTACCTTTGAAGTGGGGGAGACTTCAAAGAAGGGTCTTTGGAGTGCACAGAGGCCCTTGCTTCCTGCCCAAGCACCAGACTGAACTACAGGGAGGGTATGCAGCTATTTCTGTGGGGACAGGACACAGCCTATTCACTTCGAAGTGCAAAGTAGTGACCAGCTCCTGCCTCCCATCCTCCCAGAACAACCCAGCAAGTCGCACTTAAGCTCCCATTGTGAATGGCTGTCTGGGGGTTACTCAAAGGCCAATTTGCCATTAAAGAGAATTTATCATCACAATTCCAATGGTACTAAACATGACAGATCTACCTCCTTTCAATCGGGAATTACAGCTCATTCGATGTAACAAAGAAATCCCCAATGTTAACCTATGGGAGGGGCAGACCTCACAGTAGTGAAAATGAATTTGGGAGGTTTTCGCTACCAGGACATGTAAAACCTATAAGTACATGTCCTACCTTTTAATTACACAGCACCCTGCCCTATGGGCTACATAGGGCCTACCTTAGGGGTGACTTATATGTAACAAAAGGAACGTTTAAAGCTTGGCAAGGGATTTTAAGTGCCAAGTCAGTATGGCCATGTAAACTGCACACAGGCTCTGAAGTGGTTGGCCTGGGACATGTTTAAATGGCGACTAAAGTGGGTGGCACATTGAAGCGCTGCAGGCCCACTAGTAGCATTTAATGTATATGCCCTGGGCACATGCATTGCACTTTACTAGGGACTTATAGGTAAATTAAATATGCCAATTGTGTATACACCAATGGGGAGTGAGCACATGTACTATAGTACTGATTAGCACTGGTAAAGTGACCAGAGTCCTAAGGCAAAAAGAACCAGATCAGCAAAAAAGTGAGGCAAAGCAGGTAAAACATTTAAGGGAAGACCACCCTAGGCCGACAGGTCTAACACAAGAGGAAAGGAAGAATCTGAGAGATAAATACATTCAGGCCAATAAGAATTACTCACTGTATAAGAACAGTGCCAATCGCCAGCATTTTGAGTGGCTGAAAAGAGGAATGCAGAATTTGTATTAGAAGGCTGTCCATTAAAGGAACAAAGCCTATGTATATGCAGAAGGTCTATGAAAAAAGTCAGTATTCAGGCCAAATCTTTAGCCTGGCAAGCGTGTGAAAGAGCATCTAAGAATATAATTGACTCACTTTTTGAAATGGAGACCAAAACGCAGGTTACTGATACCAAGAATATTCAGGATAAAGTATTCCAACATTATAAAAATATTTATTATCATCAACAAAAGCTAGGCCATAACAAATTACAAGTCATTTTTTAAAAACCTTCTGCTTTCAGTGTTAGGTCGACATGCAGGGGATGCCTTGGTTAAAATGGTCACACTAGAGGAAGTGGATAACATGATCAAATCTCTATTGAATGGTAAAGCATGTGGAGAAGATGGCTTTCCCACCGAGTTTTTTTAAAAGGTTTACAAAAATATTGAATGCATAGATTGTTAAACTAGTTAATCCTATTTTAGAGGGAGGAAGTGCCCCCTCTTCTTTTAATCCTGTCATTGTTAAAAAGACTAAAGACTCTGAAGGCCAATTA
This sequence comes from Triturus cristatus, assembly GCF_964204655.1. Lineage (NCBI taxonomy): Eukaryota > Metazoa > Chordata > Amphibia > Caudata > Salamandridae > Triturus > Triturus cristatus. The sequence goes on from NC_140588.1 coordinate 432,272,871, forward strand.
GTCTGTTGAACTCAGAGTGCCAAATAATATCTATATTATTAGCCAAAAGATTAAATGAAGTAGGGATTTCACTAATATATAAAGACCACAGCAGTGTTATAGCAGGAAGGCAACTGTCAACAAATATATATTTTCTAGTTAAAGCCCTTGATTTCTTCAATCGTGAACAGATCGCTACCCATAGTTTTTAGATGACGGGAAGGCTTTTGATCTGGTTAATTTGGGATGCCTTTTTCTGATTTTCAAAGCTTTTTTTTGGCTTCCATCTCAGATTATTACAGTATTAACTCATCTTTATAAAGGATTAAGGAGTCAACTAATTCTTATTTCTACCGTTGCAGGTGTGTGTGTAAAGTCAATTGTGACACTAGGCAGGGTTGCTCACTATCTTCAATATAATTTGCTTTTTTTTATAAAGCCCCTGGTGTTCTTCATTAGAGAAGATAACACAATTAAGGCTCCACTTGACAAACGGTCTCAGATAAAGATCTATGCAGACAATATTATGCTTCTCCTAAGAACTGAGGCAGAAAACCAGCATTGAGTTTTCAATATTGTTTTTGAATTCCAGAGTCCCAAAGGTAGGCCCCAGGTAGCCCATGGTGGAGGGTGCTGGTTAGGTAAAAGGCAGGACATATACTTTTTAGTTTTATATGTCCTGGTAGTGAAAAACTTCCAAATGTGTTTTCACTATTATTAGGGGCCCGAATCCGACCTCGTCGGAAAGGCACCAACTAGGATTTGGTTTTACCTAAACCAATCCAGAGCCCTTGTTTCCGACCGACTCATTCTAAGTTCCGAACAAGCAAGTGCGATGCCTGGAAACCCTTAGCACTGACTGAATCAGTTCCAGAAGGCATACTGAGAGATAGAGCTCTCCAGAGCCGAATCGTACTGCTCTATTGAGTAGGTTTTCCAATCAAGCAAGTACGATGAACGATTCAGACAGCCTTTACGATTAGTTTTGCCCAGATCGAAAAGACTGCTGGAATTGGTCTTTGGGGGCCCGTAGCAGGTCCCCTTCACCCGGGGCTCTCCGAATCGTGCCCGTGGGGGTACCCATGGGTCCCAGCTTTCAGACCATGCACAGTGTGGCACGCATCGAGGGGTGCCCGCCACAGGGTGCACGATGATCTTTAACCACCCCTTTTGTCAATGGGAGCTTGAGTATGCGTTTGGTACACAGGCTCCCATTGAAGTCAATGAGAGTCCGGCCTAATCGTATCCGGATGCATTCAAATACATCGTACTTGTTCGATCGGACTCCCCTGACACGAGTCGTGCAGAAAGCATTACGGATATGAGTCGTTCGCTTTGCTTTCCGAACGAGATCGGAATCGGGCCCTAGATCTACACCTCTCATGGGTTAGAATTGAGGATTCCTTTTTACATCTGTCATGTTTGGTACCTATGGAATTGTAATAATAAATCCTCTTTAATGGTAAAGTTGTATTTATAATACATCTTTAAAAATTCCACTTTTAGAAAGTTGGCATTGTTCTGCTCTTAAGCTGTGTGTGCCTGCAGCCTATCTCCTATAGACGGCCTAGGGTGAGTGACAACCTGGCCTTGTGCAATCCCTCTATACAGTCACACACAAAGGGAACTTAGGAGTACCTGATGGACCATTCACATTTTGATGGGTAATCCTGGGCAGGATAGGAGGGAGGAGCTGACCCTTACACCTGAATGGGCTTTGTCCTGATCACACACAAAGGACTGTTTAACCCCCTGGAGGGTGTATGGCGCCAGCAGAAGAAGGATAAGTGTCTGTGCACTTCATAGCCCCTCTTTGAAGTATCTCCCACTTCACAGGCACCGCTGGGTATAAGAACTGGCCTGCTGACCTTACCAACTCAGTTTAATTCTGGACCTGTGGATACTCTGCCAAGAAGAAGAACTGGTGTGCTGCTGAAGGTCTGCCACTCTGCTGGACTGCTGCTTTGGAAGGACTACTTTTCTGGTGTGCTGACCTGCCTTCCGCCTGCCTCCCTCTTTGCCTGGGTGAGAAGGAATGGACCAACATCACTTGAAACTAGAGGACTGCGGACTTATCTGTTTGTCTCCTGTTCTGAAGTCTATGGGACATCAGCGACTTCAAGCAACCCTGCAACAGCACCTGGACTCTGCCATATATGAAACCTACCCTGACAAATGGTGCCAAACTAGTCCAGAACCCTTAGAGGTGGGTGTTCTATGCTAAACCAGCAAAATCCATGCATCGTCACCGTCTCCCTGGTCGGAATCAATGCATCTTCTTCAATGCCAACACGTTGCTGCTGGAGGACAGTGCATCGCTGGCTGCACAGCAAGATGATGATGCATGGCCTTCATCAGAAAGGGTTCACCGGTGACGCATCTCCGTCTGTACGGATCGGAACCAACGCATCACATATATCTGAAGGGATCAACTCAGACGATTGCCTCTTCTGCTCTACGCATCAGGTCTTTGACGTCGATGCATCCTCCATCCATGGTACTTTCTCAGTGTGACAAGGATGCTCCTTGTATCTGACCCATCCTCCATTGCAGTCGGCCTGAATTTTCAGATTTGACCCAGTCAAGTGTGACCAGATAGCCCCGGTATGGCGTTTTTTGTTTCTAAGCACTATATACAGGATGTTTTTTAAAAATTGATAACTCCGGTTCTACTTATTGGATTTTGGTCTTGTTTTGTTGAATAATTTAAACTCTATTGTTCTAACTAGGTGTGGAGTTTTTTGTGTGATGCTTTCACTGTTATAAGTGTTGCACAATAATTTACACATTGCCACCTAAGTTAAGCCTGTCTGCTCTGTCCCAAGCTACCATATGGTGAACAGAGGTTCATTTATGATGTATAACTGCCTTACCCTGAGTAGGATTGTGGTCCCGACTCGGAGAGAGTGCTTACCTCTGCCAACTAGAGACCCGATTTCTAACATCTTGGGGACTTTCTCTGACTTCCAATGTCTTTGGATAGTATAATAGCCATGTTGGGTGACCTAAATGCACCTCACACTATCTCTAGGTTGCTGAAAGCTAAATCTGGAGAAAGTACTGAGTATTTTTTATTTCCATTTCTGTAACCCAGAGTTCCTTCTCCAGATATGGTCTATTAAGTACCTATCTATAAAGTAAACATTTTGATGCCAGTAATATGCATAGCTGGCATAGAGTGATTAGAAAATCCATTCAGATGAGGCATGTAGTGTTTGAGATTTAATTCAGCATATATCAGAAATAATCTAGTCTCACAGCAGACTTAAATCTGACAGAATGGCATGTATATTCCCTTTGACTAGGAAAGTTAGTTCTCCAGGTGTCGACTAAATTGAAACTTTTCTGATATTGTGCCAATACCTTAGGAGGCTTGCCTTTATTTTGTTTATGGTTGATAGAGGAGGAATTTATGATTGGGTGCTGAAGGTAATTAAAGTCCCCTCCTAAAATCGATTGTCCCTGGCAAAACATAATTGACGGAAACAGTTCAACAAGTGGTTAAGGTTGGTTTTACATGAGGGCTGAGACCGTCTCTAATCTCAGAAGTGAGCCACCTATTGAGCCAGTAAACAAAGTCCCTCTACCCTCTTTGTCCACCTGAGATGCTTGGATAATTGGATCTTCATCTTGAAATGTTTATTAATAAATATGCCCAAACTCCTATGGGCTGCGGTGGAGGAGGAAATTCATTCAAACCCTGCCCACTTCTGAAATACACGAAAATCAGATAATTTAGGATGCTTTATGTGAGTATCTTGAATAAAAATGACACCATGCGCATATCTTAATATCCACTTTTCCGGGCTTGCCTTTTCCATATATTATTCAAACCATTAGTGTTGAGTGAGAAGACCTTCAATCCGTCCCTCCGTAAACTCCTCTGAATTTAGAAGGTGCTGCCTTACCCGACTGGTATGTAACAACATTCGGTTCTGTAGGGGTGTACACTATTTCTTTAAAAAAATGTTTAGTCTCCTGTTTCACTAGGAATTGGCAAATAAATTGGGCAGAGCAATACATTAACAGATAAAAAACAAACTGACACCAACAAAGAAATGCAATTTAACACGGTATATTGTTAATCATATATTGTGGAGCGATGCAAATAATAACAAATCACAAGAACACACAGGACTGTCAAGTAACATAAAGAGTAACAAAAAAACACAATAGTGAGACAAAGTGTATCAAGGCTGATAATCATTAAATATGATATACTTAACACAGATCATTATGAAATCAATAAATGACTCACTAAGGTGTTGGATGCAAACATATATATGTTCAAGCATATATGCTAATTGCTTGGACGTGTAGTAACCATAAAAAACCATGAGTGAAATGACCAAATAAACAGAGAAACTACTACCTGTATTATTTTAATTCATAAATTACATTTCACATAGCTTTCCTGGTTATAAGTAAATTAGATTAAAAATTACCTGTGTTTTGCAATTTACTGTTTCCAAATTTTCAAAGAGTTCCTTAACAAATCTGCATTTACGGTAACTATAATAGTTGTGACTCAAGACACTCTATGCATCAAGACCAGGGTATTTCTATGCTGCTAGAGACAACAAATAATTACTTCATACACAACAAACATTTTTTCATCATTCCCTTTTTTTTAGTTGACTGCAAGCGACTTAAACACTTTTAGTTATCCAATGCCTACATCAGACTAGCTCTGCCTTTTAATGTTCAATCAATCAATCAGGGGTTTGTAAAGCGCACTACTTACCCGTGAGGTTCTCAAAGGGTCTGGGGGGGGATGGGTGGGGTGGAAGGGAGCCTTCGGATCAGTCAAAGAGCAAGGTCTTGAGGTCCTTCCTGAATGTGTGCAGGGTTGGAGAGCTTCTGATGTTCAATAAAAAATTTAAAAATTATCATGAACATGGCAGAGACGCTAAATATTACATTAAACTTGCATTGTCAATGCCAATAGGTTTGGTAATGGTGTGCCAAAACATGTGAACACAGAAATTCACAGATCCAGTTTATATGCATTTAATGCACAAATGTTGTTTATCACATTAAAGTCGGTGTTCTTGTCTTTGTCAATGCTGCTAAAAAGTAGCACAATAGGATTGCTTTCTGTACAGACTGCACAAATAAAATAGAGAAATGAATGTGAAAAACAGCACGGTGATTAAGTGTATTTTTCAGAGGTCAAATAGCCCCTGTGCATTCAAGTATAAGCACTTCCTTATAAGTGGAATGAGACACTAAAGAAGCCATAGATTGAGGTGAGTGATTTATAGGTGTGATTTTAAGAATGTTAAGAAAGATCCTCCCCATGCTACCTCTTTCTGCCAGAAGACTGCTGGTCCGAGCATTGATCTTTGCACGCCTTGATTATGCCAACGCCCGATATTTGGGAGCCCCACACCTCACCACCAAAAAATTACAGATCATGCAAAACTGCGCACCACGTCTGCTCACGAATATCCCCAAATGTCTTTCAGCTAAGCCTGCGCTCGCCTTGCTCCACTGGCTTCCTATCCAGGAGAGAATCCAGTTTAAGGCTCTGTGGATTACACATAAAGCTCTCTCAGGCAAGGGTCCGCCAATTATCAGTTCCATCATTCAACCCTATCGCTCTAATAGGCCCCTGAGGTCAGATAATAAACAATTGGCTTTAGTCCCAAAAAAAGGAAATCACGAAGTGGAGGGCGTCGCTTCTCGTACAATCCCGCTAAATTGTGGAACCTCCTTCCCCTTTGTATCCGCCTTGAGCCAATTAAAAACGTATCTGTTTCCCTAAAATTGTCCGGAGTTTAAGCTGCACCGCTGTTAGTGCTGGGATGCCCCCGGGTAGCCATGCGCTTTAGAAATGCTTTATCATTTAATCATTCATTCATTCATTCATACTCTTATGGGTGAAGTCATTGATGTATATGAATAAATTCAAAAACCAAAACTTAGAAACCTCACTGGATGGAACCAAATCATGAAAAACAATGTTAAAGAAAGAGAAATTTGAGGAAATATAAATGCATTGAAGACAAAAGGAAACATTTTAAAGGAATGATACTTTTAAGGGCAAATCTAAAATAATATAAAACTTAAGTGGAGTTTAGGGGGTAGTGAAGAATTTTTGGGTTCTGGGATGGGTGACGTTTAGGCGTGGTGAGGGTTTTTTTAGGGTTCAGGGATTGGTGGAATGTAGGATTGTTGACTGGTTTTCGAGGTTCACAGATGGGTAGAGTTTAGGTGTGTTGAAGAGCTTTTGTGGGTTAATGAATGGGTGGAGTTTAGGGGTGGTGACGGTCTTTAGGGGTCAGAGACTGGAGTAGTTTAGATGTAGAAAGGAATTTTTAGAGTTCCGAGATGGATGTAGTTTAGGGAATGTATGGGGTTTTTAGGAGCCAGAAATGGATGCTGTTTAGGTATTATGGGTTTTTTAGATTTCACGGATGGGTGGACTTTAAGGCTGGTGTAGAGTTTTGAGGGTTCAGGGATCGGTGGCGTGTAGGTGTGGAAAGGAGTTTTAAGGGTTCAGGAATGGGTGGAGTTTAGGGATATTAAGGGTTTTTAGGGTCCATGAACGGTGGAGCTTATGGATAGAAAGGGCTTTTAGGGCTTAGGTGTGTGTGGAGTTTAGGGATAAGGGATGGGGTAAGTTAGTTGTGATGATGGGCATTTAGTGGCAGGGATGGATGGTGTTTAGGTGTGTTTGCAGCCGAGGTCCATGCAGGTATGAGCGGTGGGGCCCAGTGGGAGGGGAATTAGACATACGACCACGAGGGAATTTCTTTTATTTATTTAATTTTCCCTTGCGGTCATATGTTGAAATATCTCCCCAATCGGCCCCACCGCTCTTATCTGCACGGGCCGCGGCTGTGTGTTTAAGTTGTTAGTAAATGAAAAGCATTGGAAGTAATTGTTTGACAATGTAAAAGCTATAAATCTGTGATAAAGTCCACTAAAGAAAAGCACTGAAATAAATATCTCTGACAAGAATGGTTCTGAAAGTAAAAACTACAACCATTGCATTTACTCCTTAAAAAAGCATAAAAATGTCACTTTAGGAAAAAATAACATTATACAAATGAGTTTCTATGAAATGAAAAAGCCATTCATCCTGCAAATTCCCCATTAGAAAATGTAGGTGAAATGGTTTTCAGTAGTGGTTTTTAATTAAATCCTTTTTCTATTAAGTCACATTTAACTGAAGGCTGTATATTTTAAAGAGTTGGTAACCACAGGTGTAGGTTAGAACTGCCCACCGATGCTGGGAAGTGCTTTTTGAGAGATTATGTGAAGGCTAGTATAATGTACATGCAAATAACCGGCTTATGCGTACAGCAAATCTCATTTCAGGTCTTTAAAAAATAGGCCAATACGAACACACAGAAGCTTTAGTTTCTTGATTGCAAGACTACCTTTGCAATGTGGTCAAATCAATTGTTCATCACTCATTTCATATAAAGCCCTAGTGCAACAAAAGTTTTCAGTCACCTGCTATTCCATTCACATGAAAATAAAATTTATATTTCAACATGAATCTGCAGGCGGTGCAATTAAGGCCAAGAAACTATCATGCACCTCATCTGCACATGCCTTTCACTTTTGAATGTGCGATAACACCTACGCCAAGCTTTCAACAATATGGGGGTGCGCACATGATCTGCAAATTAGGTACTTTAGCGGCCATGAATTGCATCCTGCTCCACGCATTTTGGCTCTGTTGACGGCGCAACCAAGGTATCTGATCCATGCTCCTTTGCGGTCAGCCTGAACTTTTGGATTTGTCTCGGTCAAGCATGACCAGATAGCCCAAGTTGGTGCCTTATGCTTCTAAGCACTACATTTCAATGTAATATTTAAAAATTCATGCCTCTGGTTATACTTATTGGATTTTTGTCATTTTGGTCTTATTGTGTTCATTCAAGTAAGCTACATTGTTCTAACCAGTGTGGCATCTTTTTGGGTGGTGTTTGCACTGTTGAAGTACAGACAGGCTGAGAAGGACTTGAGGCTACAGCTGACCCAACTAGCTGCAGAAGAGAGGAGAGTTGAGTTTGACAAAGCCCTGGGGGAGGAGAGGAGGGCGGAGGCTGAGAGGGCCTTAGCCAAAGAAATGCTTGCCATGTAGGCAGTTGAGAGGGTCTTGGCAGAGAAAAATATCTTGCTGGTTCATGAATTGAGTCTGAGGAAGCTGGAGCTGGAGCCAAACAGTTAGTAGAGTCTGACAGAAATGATGGCAGTGAAAGTACCATGTCCAGTGCTGAATGAAGACTCCATAAACCCTGAGACTTAGTGCCTGACTTCACAGAGGGGAATGATATAGAGCTGGTTGGAGAGACATATGAGGTCACTCTTTAAGTGCACAGGATCCCTGAGGAGGATTGGGGAGCTGTCCTATGGAGGTATATACCTGGTGATGTGCAGGGATGCCCTACTGGCCCTAACGAAGTGGGACAGGCTGAGGTATTCCACTATGAAGGAGATCCTTGTCCAGAGATATGGATTTACCCCAGTAGAGTGCATGTTGAGATTCAGAAGGAGTCAGAAACTGTCTCTCCAGTGCAGAGGGGATTTTGTGGGGTACTTCTGCAAGGCACTGAATGGTTGGGTGAAGGGTAGTAAGATAATCACTTCTGAGGGGCTGTAAAATAGCATATGTTCAGTCACTGTTTTCCAGAGCTACACCAAGACCTGGTTGATTGCAAGTTCGCTCACCCCAGGGAGCTTGCAAAGGAGGCAGACCTCTGGGTGTGTACCAGAATGTCTAAAAAAGGCACTGAGGAGTGATCTTAAAGAGGGTGGTTCAGGTTACCCTCAACAGAGTGATAGGGAGGTACACAGTGAGCCAGACAGGTCCAAATATGGTGGGTGGATGGGTCCCATGTCCCTTCTAAGAGTAGGGGGAGAGGTGAGGGTGGTAAGAGGCCCAGGGTGCCCTATTTCCAGCCCCAGAGCTTGGATTGTTAGCAGAGGGGAGACAAGCAGGAGTACCTGGTTTGTATCGAGAGACCATCCACTGATGGGAAATCCATATTGTCAGAAGAGCTGGGAGGCCATGACAGGTGCCCTACCTCGAGGTATCGCTGCTTAGGAGACACTGCATCGCCGGCTGTGTGGCTTGATGACGCATGGCCTACAACAGAAGAGTTCGATGGCACTGCATCCCTGAATTTGCATCTTGATGAAAACGCAATGCCTACCAATCCTGTACTTTGACTCTGACACATCGACTCCTGCTTCGGCTCCATCAACAGTGCAGCCAAGTTATTTTGCAGCGCGACAAGTTTGGGCCATTTATCTGACCCACACTCCATCGCGGTCGACCTGAACTTTTGGATTTGTCCCAGTCAAGCACAACCAAATTGGTGCATTATGCTTCTAAGCACTACATTTCAATGTAATAACTAAGTCAGGTTTTACTTTTTGGAATTTTATCATTTTGGTCTTGTTTTGTTCATTACATTAAGTTCTATTTGTGTAACCAGGTGTGATATCTTTTTGTGTGATGTTTTCACTATTATAATACTATTTGAAGTGTTGCACAAATACTTTACACATTGCCACTTGAGTTAAGCCTGACTGCTCTGTTCCAAGCTACCAGAGGATGAGCACAAGTTAATTTCCGGTGTGTGTCTGACTTACCCTGACTAGGTTTGTGGTTCCTGCTTGGACAGGGTGCACACTTCTGCCAATCAGAAACCGAAATTCTAACAGATACCACAAGGGGGTTAATTAGGTAGTGGTTCCAGAAAACCAGTGGGTCACTGGTAACTTCCTATTGTTCTAGCACACACATCACAAGTATTCACATACTGATGGCAATCTTTTCTCATAGAATCCGATCAAAACTCTTGCTGCAGGAGACCAAACGTCTTAGTCTTACCCAGATGCCCTGACAATGATGAGATGAGTCACTAGGAGAAGGTTTGCAATGGTAAATCCTGTGTTGGGAGGAAGCTTGTATTATTATGTAATAGGATTCCACAGATTTATTCCCTGTGGCACATCTCCTGCCAGCCAGGTTGAGATGGTCAGTTCAGATACATCTTGGCAAATCAGAGCCATCCAGCGTTTCTGTTGGGCAGCAACATAGCTTTTGGACTTTCTGTAAGCAACAGCGGTTCAGTCTTCTTCAAATTGAGAAGACAAGACAAGTTATCTGACTTTCCAATTTTTCTTCCTAGTCGAAAGGTTTTTGAGAATGGCAAACAATAATGACCAATGTAACTGTCTAGGCATTAGGGCCTTAATAGATTTCAAGAATTGCAGGTGTTCACTGGAATCGAATACCTAACCCCCTATAGGTAATGTTGAGATACCTGAAAGGTTGCCTTTAACACAACCAATTGCTTACCAAATATTCTGTAATTCTTTTCAGCATTAGCTAACTTCTGAGATAAGAAGGCGACTGGGTGTCCTTATGGCGCTGGGACAATATAGCTACCAAAGATATGTTCGAAGTTTCAGCTTTAACAAAAAATGGATGCGTAGTATCTGGGTACAACAAGATTGGTGCAAAGGTAAATTGTTTTTTTAGGAGACACAATGTCTGATGTTCTTCATAGGGTCACTGAAAGATTTTCACTTTTAATATTAGGGATGAACCTTCCATAGAAATTGGCAAATCCAATAAAACTGTTACATGAAACTCACATTTTTCTATCTTTGTGAGCAATCCATTTGAACACAAGACTTGTAAGACTTTGCATACGTACTTACATTGTGAACAATCTTACTGGCTGATATTCTATGAATAGATTCATCACCTTGTAAATATTCTCCAGGAGTCATACTGGATCCAGAAACTTTAAAGAAGTTCCCCTGTGCCTCTGTAGCTGACATTGTGTGTCTCAATCTCCAAGCAAGGAGATGCAAATTTTTCAGGGCCCTGCCTTGCTGCTGTGAAAGAAAATGTTCCTGAAGCAGCAGCTTGATAGGAGAACAGATGCTTATTCCCAGGAGTTCTAGGCACCACGCTCTTCTGGCCAAATCTGGTGCCACTAATAAGAATTTGACCTGGCTGTTCCTGATCTTTTTCAGAAGTCAGGGCAGAGGATGTAGTGTTGAAAAGGCATATAGGAGTCCCAAACTCTACTCTACATGGAAGACATCTCTGAGAGAGAGAGAAAGAGAGAGAGAGAGAGAGAGAGAGAGAGAGAGAGAGAGAGAGAGAGAGAGAGAGAGAGAGATGCCTTGGAAACTCAAAAATATGCAAAAGTGCTGACACTGGGCATTCTCAGCTGTGGTGAAAACATTGAACCAGAGTCCTCCTAACTGCTGTAAGATGCTTTATGCAAACTCCAAGTACAACTGCACTTCGTGATCCACTAAGAATCAAAAGCTGAGTTAGTCCATCCTCACACTTAAGCATCCAACAGGGGAGTTACAACCAGCAAAATTCCTTGGCATTCCAGACACTTTCAGTGGCCTGGAGCCTTCTCACACAGGGCCAAAGACCCCACCCGTGAGAATTTGCAGCAGCCTTCCTTTGATGGGGAACAGGAAATCGTTCAACCTCATGCTTTTCACCCTCAACTCCAACAAATGGATGTGAAGTTCAGGCAATGCCGGAGACGACAGGCTTTTGTTCTTCACCTCTCCCCAGATGGCCTCCCCAAACCAGTAGTGAGGAATAATTGATGTGGTCAGCTCTGGATAGGATAAGGAGAGGAAACCACCCCTGATCCAATTGCAGTCCAGTAGCCATCACTGCAGAACTTTTGCAGTATTCTCCAAAATATGAATTCAATTTGACAGGTGTTTCTGATGTCATGTTCAATGGGATTTGAGCTCCCACTGCAGAGACCACATGTGCCATCTGGAACATTTGGCCAGCAGGATGCAGGAGGCCAGAAACCCAAGAGCCTCAGTCATCTAAACTGAAATCCAGGACAGAGAATGAAACATCAGGATCATAGCCTGAATGTCCCGAACTCCCCACTATGAGAAAAAGGCACAAAACCGCACCCCATCCAGAATAGCTCAGATGAAAAAGGGTATCCGTGAGGAGGTCCGGTGTTGCTTCAGCACATTGATAGTGAACCCCAACGATGTGAAGAAATTTGCTGTTGTCTGGAGGTGGTAGATAACTGCCTGAGGTGAGACTCTTCAGTTTTTCAAAGACTCATGCGGTTGATGCATTAGCGTTGTGCAGGAGTTTTATATTTTCAAGATGACCTACTGGTATTTGTTGAAAGCATGATGGAATATGATGACAGGTTGGGTAGAGTGTTGTTGGAATTGAAAGAAAAACATTTAACTCTGCATATAGACAACTGCACATTTAAAGCCAGTGGTGTTAACTATTTAAACCATCAAATTAGTGCTAATTGCATAGAGCCTAAAGGTAAGATTATCAAAGTTGTGCAATGTGCACTGTTTCCTACTAACAGAGAGCAGTTGAAAGCATACCTAGGTTTGGTGAAGTACTATTCAAAATATGTTCTGTATTTTGTACAAAAAAACTGCAATGCTAGGAGAGTTATTGTAGAAATGTTCTACATGTATATGGAGTTTGGAGTGCCAGAAGTCAGTGGAAAGGATCAGATCAGATAAAGGGAACACCCTAGCTCTGAAACCTTTTGACCCTAATGATACTAGCATCATTATAACCAATGCAAGTAATGAGGTTTTAGTGGCTGTGTTACCTCAGAGAAATTTAGAGGGAGAGGAAGAAGCAATTGTATTTCCTTCTAGGGCTTTGGAGGGTTAGAAATGACATATTTCACCATAGAGAAAGAGGTGTTTGTTGTTTTGGGTCACACAACACTTTAGTGTGGGGTAATGCTATTGTTTTACATACGGATCATAAACCATTGGTGAATTAATTGAGCGCTAGGGGTGGTGGTAGGGCCACTCCTAGAATTGCCAAATGGCAGTATCGATTACGGGAATATAATTACCGTATATCATATGTTCCTGGAAAAAATCTTTTTGTTTCATACTACTTGTCCAGGCGGCAATTGGTGGTTAAAGATGATGTTACCAATGATGAGGTTGTAGTGTGTACTACAGATAATGTGCTGATATTATCCAATTATGTGATTCCCAAACGAGAGTAGGGGGATGCCTTGGATCAAGATACTGTTCCCAGGTCAGAAACTGGATTGAGAAGGGTTTGCCTAACATTAAAGGTGTGAGAACTGAATTTGTTCCTTATATGCATGTTGCACCAGAGTTGACAAGTAACAAAGGGTTGGTAAGAATGATTAAACAGTTATTGGTGCCACCTAATTTGAGAACAAGGGTACTTGAGATGGCATTTGGGTATGCGTGAAATGAAAAAGTTAGGTTAGAAAAGAATTTTGGCGGCCATGGATAAATAAAATTCTTGCGAATTATGTGTGTGATTGTGAGAGCTGTGTTATGAGTGACAAAAGCCATTCTGACAAACCATCCCCTGTTGTTCCTCTAGAGATGGACATGTCTCCTTGGTCGAATTTGGGCCTGTTTATTTATGTTCCTTTTAAAGTTCCTGGCGAAGGTCTGACATATGCTGTGGTAGCAATTGATTGTGTGTACAAGTGACCTGAGGATGCATTTATAAATAACATTGAGACCCACACTTTTATTGACTTTTTGCAAAATGTTTTCAGTAGGGTAGGGTATCCAACTGACTTAGTTACTGATAATGGATCCCAACTAGTTTCGGAGGAAATGTAGGAATTTTTGGTTGAGTATGGTATATGCCACACCCATACTTCTTTGTATCATCCCAGAAGCAATGTATTAGTGGAACATTATAATTGTACACTATGTACTTCAGGTGACTGCCCTGCTTCACCAAGAGGACTGCCCATCTGCTTAAGACCTGCTTTTCTGCTTGAACCCAAAACTTCCAGTGATTCCAAGGACAAGTTGGCTGGCCTCCTGATCATGGCCTCATGGACAGAAAAGGCTCCAACCATTTTAAACCTGCACTTGGTGTCAAGCCTGAGTGATTCCTCACCCTCCATGTGGTGTCTATTTAGTCCTGGGCCTTTAAACATGTTGCTAAAGGTGTCCAGATAACCCAAATATAAGACTTGGGGCTTAGAAAAGTGTCTGCCAAAAAGTGCTCTGCAATTCATGTGGAGACCAGGACCTACCTACTCACTGATCCGGCCAAGGTGCATCACCGGTCAGCTTGACTTCAAGGTATTTCCCGCTACATTCTTCTCCACAGCATCGAATCATGTTCAGTGGCTCCTGCAAAAGGGGTATCCAGCCTTATGGAGCCCCCCGTCAGCTACAGCCTGCAGTTTTGTCCCACTGGAGATCTTCAACTTCCAAAAAATGGACTAAGTCTGAACAAAGAAATCTCCCCAACTACCCCGTCCAGTGGCTCCCTGACGATCACACCTTCTCCTAGGACACCGCCCACAGCCTTGCCTTGCTGAATTTTATCTTCTCAGACATTTTTCTTCAACATTTCTTCTTCTAAGTCTGAAGATAAGCACAGACCCGGCCAAATCCATTTTCTGTATTCGACTCACACTCCATCGCTGTCGGCCATACCTATGACTTTGCCCGAACCATTGCTGGTAGGGTTAAAGTCTCAACAAGGTCAATACCTCCTTTGTGGAGGATTCTCCAGTACTAATCTGTTGTAATTTATTTTCTTGTTTCTTTAAGGGGATATATCTAACATTTATGACCGCCTAGTTCATTGACGATTATTTAATAGTTTCATTTGGTTTAATGCTTTATATTCATCCATTATTGCTAGTCTTCTGCCTTCCCAGTAGTGGGGGAGAGATCGTTCGTTCCATGGAACTTTAGGGGAAGTGAGTGGATGGTTTGGATAATAACAGTATTCGACATCGAGAGGCCGTGCTGGAAGTTGAAAAATAAATGTTATTGTGTTTTTACCTCGGTCTCCTTGCAGTGTGACAGTGAGAGGGGCTAGTGAGAAATTACGGGCACCGTTGGACGGTGGCGCGTGGTGGTGAGGGAATCCGTGAAGAAGGTCTTTGTGGGGGCAACAATAAAGATTGAGGCACTGGGCGCCACCAACGCGAAAGCCGGCCCTGCATTCATTATTACTTCTGCAGATGCAATATAAAAGTCGCTCAGCCTCCAACAAATTCCACTGCTTACACGCTGCCCTCTCTGAAAGAGCTGAGCCTTCCACTGCTGGTCTGTATTTTATGCGTTCTACTGCCAGCCAAGAGGATGATCTGTTAAAACATGTTTGAAGTAATTAACAGTTTAGCATAATTACAGGAGTGGTTTAAGCATAAAAGACCCAGTACTTCTGTGGTTAAATCTAATGGAAAAGCCTTTAACTGCTTTTAACACGCTATGGAGAGAACTGTGAGTTATGTTTATTAGTTTATGTTCCTGTAATATTCCGCATTATGATAACCGGAGAAAAGATAAAGTGGGAATGTATGCCTTATTTATACAGATATCAAACTAGGCTTCATGTTAATTTATTGCTAAACTACTGTCCTTATTAATTCATTCCATTGCATTACCCTGCCTATTAAATCCCTCTTCTAACTGATTTGTTTGCATTGAATGTCTTCCAAGAGAACACTTATAAAATTCAGAGCCTGGGTGTGGGCTTTATCAATATTTATGTGCCAATTATCGTGTACCACCTAATGCAGTACCACACAGGAGATGTCAAATCGATGCAAGGGTACCAAGGAGGCGCTCATTATTTTAATCTAGATTTTCTGTATATTGCAATATCTCTTTTTACACTGGCTTTTTAAATGAAATAAGGTTCCACGTTTTAGTGAAATCGATAAGCTGTTAAATGCAATCTGATTGATATTAATCCTGTTTCCAGAGAAAATGAACTCATTTGAGATTACTCTTATCTAATTATCCTGAATAAAAGGACGGTCCAGACAGGTGAACTACGTATTAACCAGATAACCTCTTTAATTATGTATTATCTTGCTCAGTCCTGGTGAACTTGTGAGTACAGGTTTGAAAAGTTTACTAATCTTTAATAATTTCCTTCATACAGGGCTGGCTTTAGTGCTGGTGGCGCAATGTTTGTTGGCGCACCCCCAAAGACCACCACCACCACGGATTCTCTCATTAGCACCCTTTAACAGTGACGAAGTTTCCATAACCACACTCTCTCAGATGCATTGGATTAGTTATATAGCGCCACTCATACCATTATAGGGTGTCCGAGCACTTTGCATCACACACATTACACAGAGACAATCAATCATACCTGTGTAAATCAGTGTATAGGAAATGTTACATAAGCCAAAGTACTAAAAGTGTAGGAGTCACATGTCATCCATACTGGTAGGCAGTATAGTTTAAGAGTGCTTGGTGTGGAGAAGTACAAACTCAGAGTTTAAAAAGAAACAGCATAGTTGGGAGTTCTCTTTAAGAATAAGAATCAATTTCTAGCCGAATTAATCCTTTTTTGCAACATTAATCAATGTCCTAATAATGTATACTTTGCAGTGTGTATGCAGTTCTAGGATGAAAGTTAATAGTTCACTATTCTATATTAGGACTTTAAGTTATACATTGCAAGTAACAAAAGGATGTCTCTTTTGAAAGCAGTAACCTGCTGATCTCTTTACATCATACGCACTCTGTAATCTACTTGGTGCACGTTCTTTGAGGCCTGGTAATTGCCGGGGGAAAGAAACCCTGCAGCAGGTGCTTCAAAAGCATAATAAACTTTCAAGCACCGCGCCCCCAGGAAGCCAGCACCCGGTGCGCTGGCACCGGTCGTACCGCCCTAAAGCCCTGCCTTCATATACTGAGCAATACGTTTAGTCTTGGCAACCTAAAACACTTTAATTCCGCAAACATTATGATGTGCAAATTTATTTTAGAGCATAGCCCACTTAAGTTTAAAGCTTTTATGATAAATTAGATAACTGTGAATATGTGCAGTGTGATTTTGTACCAACACTCCCACTGATCAATCCTTGGAAAAATGACATTTGCTCCTACCGACCATTACGAGAAAGAAAGAAAGGTCTGAAAAGGTTGCTCAGCGCATATTACATTTTTCTACTGGCACATTAGCTGTAATGTTTTGCTGCGGCTGTGGGAGAATTTGGTCTTAATGGAACAAGATCCTTGATTCCAACTCTAATAAGCCCCAAGCCTCCACAGTCAGAGATCCACATGGCCAGGAGCGTGTATTGAACTCGAAGCCTGTGCTCTCCTTTAGGTAAAATGAGGTGCATGCTGACGAAATGCTGGGGAGAGGATGTGGTGCGTCCGCTACACTGCAGACTTTGGTGCTGGAAACCAGAGTTCGAGCCTCGAGGTCGCGCCCACATCCTGTTATTCTGAGCAAATCACTTAGGGGCATATTTACAAGCTGGCGATAAAAAATTATCGCCGTTTTCGGCTGAAAAGCGGCGATAATTTTATCGCCTAATTAGCAAGGCCACGCTGACGCGTGAAACCTTGCTTTAGCGTGGGGATTCCTAACGCCCAGCTTTGCATCTCTAATTAGATACAAAGTGGGCGTTCCTGACCTAACATGACTGGAGAAATGTCGCTAAGCCACATTTCTCCTATCATCAAGCCCCAAGCTTTTGAAGCATAGCGGCGGGAAAAGTAGCGATAATCCCTGTTATCGCTACTTTCCTTACGCCTGCTTCAGGACTGACTTAGCCATGATATCCAATGGAAGGTGGATATCATCGCTAAGTTTGTGAGTCCCTACCAGCAAGCTAACGCCACACTACGTGAGATTATCGCTGGGTTTCCCGCGATAATCTCATGTTAGGCAGTTAGCGTGAGGATTTGTATTGCTGAGGAGATAAGCGTTGCTAATAGCACGCTATCTCAGCGATAAAAATCCACATTACCCGTCGATAACTATCCTCACGCTAAGAGCGCTGAGCGATAATAATCACCGAGTGTTGCTGATATGCCCCTTAATCTCCCCGTGCCTGAATGTGTAATGTAAATACGGTGCTATGTAAAGTGCTCCAATACCTTCGGGTCGAGTTTGCGCTATATAAATATGCAACAAAAAAAGCACACAAAAAAAATCAAACGCAGGTATCTCAGGTAGATACGTGTCGTCAGATCAAAGGGCATCAACTAGCACACTTCACCATAAGGATATGTAAAACCTAAGTGAAGGATACACAAGAGATATTAGTGAAAGACAGGCTTTATGATATTACAGTTAGAGTACTCTTGTCTCTTGTAACCCGGTCTTGCCAGAGGTAGGTTTGTAGCTAACGAAGAGTACAATGGATCACTCCAACAGCTCACAGAACCTGGCGGCTGGAGTTGGTCGTTTTCAGGAGTGTGGAAGATATCGAACTAGAAGGAAGCCAAGACTGGAGAACAGTCACTGAAGACGCTGGCAAATTCATACAGCACTGGAGCGGAATCAACCAAGTTGGTAAACACAGCAGCGCTTGTGCACATCACACCAAAGAACTGTAGGAAGGGAGAGAAATAGGAGGACATGAGGAAAAACAACAAAGGTGAAGAAAAGGATGGTGGTACCATGATCGAGGAGCAATACTACTCAGCAGTTACTAGGCAACAGGCCACTTCCACTGCATCTTCTTAAATTCACTCGAAGGGCCAGCCTTTCCTTGGAGCCTTTCTCAGGTAGGCTGATGTGTTAGTCTTATCTGGAAGGCTTGTTGAATCCCTCTGTGACCCAGCTGCCACTGGTCAGCCCTCCAAACTCTCCATGACCGTTCGATCTTTCATGATCCTGGCAAATACCTCCCCATCACTCCATCCTCCCCTTCCCCTCTCCACCAATTTGGAAGGAGGCTTGTGAGTGAATAGTGAATAGAACTGCTTTATTAGACGATGAATACTTGCAAAGGAGTCTGGCACCCAAAGCCCATCTGCTACATTGTCTGGATTTGCAAGTACTGTCCACAGGTTCTGATGACAATCTGCCACCCACCCCGGAATGCAACACTGCCTGAGCAATGGAGCACGCTCCTAGCAGATCTAAAAACTAAAAGGATGGGGGAGTGATATTGAGAGAGAGAGAGAGAGAGAGAGAGAGAGAGAGAAACAACCAGCATCATCCCAAGGTCGTATGCAACTGTACTCTCAAGTGTTACGTCTGCTATTACAGCAATGTTACAATCGAGTATTCTTCAGTTCTTTGAAACTGGAGGACTGCCGGTAAGTTAACAATGACTCGACAATTCAGGCATCCACTGCAATGCAAAGGGAACAGTGAAAGAACACAGAAGTACAACAAAAGCAAAGCGAAGTCCAATAGGCAAGGTCAGTCACAGAGGAAAGGATATGAAAACCGAGGGCACCACAGAGGGAGAACATAAGAAGGTATGGGATAAGAACGGTGACATAAATCAAGGACAAATGTAACACCGATGCACCACAAAGTTGCCATGTAGCTTCCAATTGTCTTAAGATTGTTTAAAGAGTGTTGCTGCATGCATGACCTGGAAGTCCCACCCCTTCACCTAAGCTGGCCAGCTAGTCATGGGGCACTGAGCTTCCAGATGCCGGCCTGCTGTAGTCTTAAAGGGAACTACCTGAGGTTTGTTTTACAACCGTCTTAAACCTCCTAACCCCCTGTTGATTCCTCACACATACAATATCACTTCCAGGTAACCAAATACTTGCAGTAATCTCCATCAATATCTAGAATCGCGGATACTTCAACCTCAAATTCATGATGACTCTTGTAAGGAAATACCATATTTGCATGGTCACCACCAACATTTTGCTCGATTTTATTTCTGGTGTATGGACTCTGAACATTAGGACGCTGCTGTCCAAACCCAGTGTATGTGCTCTGACCCCTTGAATTATGAAGAATTGGCTAATCCCTGATAGGCAAGTTTAATTTACCTGTTAAGTCCCTAGTATATGATACCCAGGGCCCTTCCGTTAAATGACACTAACGGAATGCAGCACCCACTGTGTCACCACTAAAGTGAACAGACAGAGCATGTCTTTAGGCCAGGTCCTGGAGCTTCAATGTGCAGTTTTAAAACTTCAAATTCGACCTGGCAAACCTTTGCCAGGCCCAATTCTTCCTTTTTAATACCTATAAGTCACCTCTGAGGTAGGCCCTAAATATATATAGGGCAGGATACAAAGTATTGAAAAAGTAGGGCATGTGTACTTAAGTTTTACATGTCCTGGCAGCAAAACATCTATAAATTAATTTTTCACTGTGACAAGGCTAGCTCTACCACAGAAAAGCACTTGGGAATAGCTAGAACCATGATTCATTGACTCAAACTAAAAGGGTTTTAAAATGGTATCGTATGGCCAGGTTCGATTTTGAATTACTATTTTGAAAATGCCACTTTTAGGAAGTTGGTATTATCCTGCCTAAATCCTCTAGTAGCCTTTTCAGAGTTAATTTCAAACTTTCACCTGGCAACTTGCTTGGAGATGTGAATGGCCACCAGGAAAGGTAATACAAGGGCCCTGGCTTGGAAAAGTTGTGATCTCCTTTTCACAGGATAGCCTAAGGGGATGTGCCCACCAACTAAACAAGCTTTAAAAGAGCATCCTGTCACACCTAGGCCTTCCTAAGTCATTGTCCAAGTAGCCAGAGTGGCACTAATCCCAACAGGTGGAAAAATCTGTTGCAAAACTGGTTTGAAGGGGGAGTTTCTAATTTCCCTAGGATACACCTCAGGGGAGTGGCCAGAGCTCTGCACAAGGTAAGAAAGGGTCTACCGTAATGGTATTAGGTTGAGAAAGGCAGTGTGGGATGTTTTACAGTAAAACACAGAGAAAGTGCTACACAGGTAGTTAGGTGCACCTCTGGGAACCTTTACCCCATTATTTAGGAAATGGCAGGAGTTTTCCTCACCCATAGTCTCCACTGGGCATAAAAGTGTCATCCTTGGGTGGCCTCTTCAGACCACTACTGAACCAGTGGGCAACCGAAGAAGGACTGCGCCAGCTGTTGAAACCTGTGAGGCAAACCCTAAGGGTTTGACCTGTTCTCACTTGTACCCAGGACAAAGAAATGGACTCCAAACGTCAGTTGGCTGACCTCCTTTTATGCTACAACGGCACAAAATCTGCAAGAAGTCAACTTTCCTGAACAGCCCAGCTGAGCGGTTCCAACTGGACCTGCCCTTGACTCTGCTGGTGGCTTCCACCAGAGTATGTTCAGTCCCTTACATCCTGGAACCTGTGGATAAGTGTCAGATTATACTCCTCTTGCCTATCCCTAAAGGCTGGGACTTCAATACTTTTTCAAGGAATTTTGCTGGAGAACTGACAAAACGCTGGGACAAACCTGTTAAGTCCATCCGACGAAACGGTGAGCCTAGGGTTCAGGTTGTTGCCACTCAGAGCTTTTCGACAGCAGCATACCTACTCAAGCAGGACGTTGCAGAGGGGCTTTCCAGCCTCGTGGAGCATGTTTGGCTACAGCTTGCACCCTTGCCCCGCAGGAGGAATTTGAGCTCCAAAAAAGTGTAACATTCGAACTCTTCACCAGGCAATGGCACCAGAAGTATCTGACCCCTGAGGGAGCTGCTTTGGCCATGAATTATGAATTTCACCCACTTGCAGCTTTACCACTAAAAGTTAACAGCTTCACCGGAACTTTGTCTAATGGTTATCTGGCCTCGTGGAACCCATGTGGGCCATAACCTGCTGCCTTATCCGTCTATGGATTTTCAACTTCCATTTTAGAAACTCAGGGCCTTAATAATTTTGTGGCGGTCATTTCTGACAGTGGTTCCTGTCAATGCTGTTTACAGTTCAGTGCATAGCTCCGACAACATGATGTAGCCATGCACCAAACTTTTTTTTCCAAAGATACAATCCTGAAACGGAAATAAAAAATATAATTTGCCCCTTGCCATGGGAGCCCTCAATATTATTGTCAATCCTAACTTCTTTCCTTTCAAACATGTAGGACAAGTGTGTTTCATCTTTACATGGCCAATCATTGAAAACCCCCTAAAGTCGTTTTTCATTGTTGAAAGGCCTATCTTTCCCATTGCCTACCTCACATTTGGTGCACCTGTGACTCTTGACTGTAAATATGGAGTTGGATCTTGACAACCTTGAAAGCTGAAGTATGACAGAGTCATAGATGCTTTGCAGGGAGAGGTGGCTGATGCTGGTAAAGGGCTCTCCAAAACGTGACTGTGAGATAGCCCTCCGAGCAGGGGAAGAGTTTAACTGGATGCAAGCTACAACACAGGAGCAGGATTATGATGATGAGGATGACGAGGAGGAGGATGACATGGAGGGTGAGGAGGATAACTTTGCAAAAGCCATAGAGCTAAAAAGAGAGGAGAAGCTTCTGCCCTTGACCCCAGAACCAGATGAGAAAGGGAGACACACAGGAGTAAGGTCCCCTACTCGGTGCAGAGCGAAAATTGGTGTGTCTTCCCACCCATCACCTCAGGAAAGCTTAAAGCAAGCTTAAATTACAGCTGGCCCAGACAGAACTGGCTGAAAAAGCATTAAGGGCTGCGGCAAAGAGAGCCCATGAAAGGGATCTGAAGAAGAAAAAGCTAGCCCTGGAGGAAAATAATCTTTTGTGGGCTCAAGTGGTGAGCTTAAAGGAGCTGGACCTCAGGATCAAGCAGGTCACAGAGTCCAGTAGTAACGGTGGCTCCTACCTTTGAGGTGTGAGATAATATAGACAGGTGGTATGTGGCATATGCGGTAGCTCCATAAATGCATGGAGTCCCAGGGGAAATTTGATAGCCAGCCTCTGGAGGCATATAATCACTCAGAGGAGGCATTCTCTAGAGAAGGGTGACAGAATGAAGTACCTATTCATTAAAGAAACCCTTTCCAGGAAGTATGATCTCACCCTAGAGAAGTGTAGGTTCAAGCTTAGGGACAGTCAGAAACTATCTCTCCAGTCCTTGGAGGAATTCACAGATATGCAAATCAGGCTTGACCCTGTGCCTCATGGGAACAGTCCAGCCAAACTGCCAAGCCAGGTCTTCTCTGAACCGGAAACAAGCATCCTGGGACCGGTTTCGGGGTAACATCCCTCATCAGCCAGGCTAGCTTGTATCCAGTGGCAAAGTGAGCAAGGGACCCACAACTTTTCAGACACTCACCCCCAGTCAGGGAAGTGGGTTGAATCCATCATCGTTCCTTAGCTCACTTCACCACCTCAGTTCAGATCCAGCTATAAGCAAATCAGTCTTGACCCTGTGCCTCATGGGAACAGTCCAGCCCAAACTGCCAAGCCAGGTCGTACTTGAACGGGAAACAAGCATCCAGTTATTGCTACTCTCCCTCTTTCCCAGTGTTAGAAATTGGGTTTCTGGTTGGCAGAGGTATGCACCCTGTCCAAGCATGAAACACAATCCTAGTCAGTGTAAGTCGTAAACACACCCTAAAGTACCTTATGCTCACCCCCTGGTAGCTTGGCAGAGAGCAGGCAGGCTTAATTTAAGAGAGAATGTGTAAAGTTTTTGTGCAACACTTTAAACAGTAAAACAGTTAAAACACCATACAAAAAGATGCCACACCTGGTTAGAAAAATAGGGTTTAATTTATTAAATAAAACAATATGAAAATGAAAAAAATCAAGTAAGTAGAATTTGAGACATATAATTTTAAAGAATAAGCTGTAACACTGTGCTCAGAAGCAATATGTGCTAATTTCGGACATCTGGTCACACTGGACCATGTCAAAGGCTTCGGCCAACTGTAATGGAGCGCGGGACGGAAGCAGGGACCCAGTGTGGCCCAAAGAATGAAAGTACCTTAATCTTGGCTGTATCGACAAAGATGCATGGTGTAGCCGAGAGATGCGTTTGATGTCGAAATTGTGCCAATACTTTAGCAGGCTTGCCTTTATTTTGTTTATGATTAATAGTGGATGAATTTATGATTGGGTGCTGAAGGTAATTAAAGTCCCCTCCTAAAATCGATTGTCCTTAGAAAAAACATATTTGACTGAAACAGTTCAACAAGTGATTAAGGTTGGTTTACCATGAGGGCTGAGACCGTCTTTAATCTCAGAAGTGAGCCACCTATTGAGCCAGTAAACAAAGTCCCTCTCCCCTCTTTGTCCACCTGAGATGCTTGGATAATTGGATCTTCATCTTGAAATGTTTATTAATAAATATGCCCAAACTCCTATGGACTGCGGTGGAGGAAGAAATTCATTCAAACCCTGCCCACTTCTGAAATATGCGAAAATCAGATAATTTAAAATGCTTTATGTCAGTATCATGAATAAAAATTGCGCCATGAGCATATCTTAATATCCAATTTTCGGGGCTTGCCTTTTGCATATATTATTCAAACCATTAGTTTTGAGTGAGAGGACCGTCAATTCGTCCCTCCGTAAACTCCTCTGAATTTAGAAGGTGCTGCCTTGCCCGACTGGTATGTAACAACATTCGGTTCTGTAGGGGTGTACACTATTTCTTTAAAAAAATGCTTAGTCTCCTGTTTCACTAGGAATTGGCAATTAAATTGTGCAGAGCAATACATTAACACATAAAAAACAAACTGACACCAACAAAGAAATGCAATTTAACACAGTATATTGTTAATCATATATTGTGGAGCGATGCAAATAATAACAAATCACAAGAACACACAGGACTGTCAAGTAACATAAAGAGTAACAAAAAAACACAATATTGAGACAAAGTGTATCAAGGCTGATAAACATTAAATATGATATACTTTACGCAGATTATTATAAAATCAATAAATGACTCACTAAGGTGTTGGATGCAAACATGTATATGTTCAAGCATATATCCTAATTGCTTGGACGTGTAGTAACCATAAAATACCATGAGTGAAATGACCAAATAAACAGAGAAACTGTACCTGTATTATTTAAATTCATAAATTACATTTCACATAGCTTCCCTGGTTATAAATAAAATAGATAAAAAATTACCTGTGTTTTGCAATTTACTGATTCCAAATATTCAAAGAGTTCCTTAACAAATCTGCATTTACGGTAACTATAATAGTTGTGACTCAAGACACTCTATGCATCAAGACCAGGGTATTTCTATGCTGCTAGAGCCCACAAATAATTACTTCATATACAACAAACATTTTTTCATCATTCCCTTTTTTGTAGTTGACTGAAAGCGACTTAAACACCTTTAGTTATCCAATGCCTACATCAGACTAGCTCTGCCTTTTAATGTTCAATCAATCAATCAGAGGTTTGTAAAGTGCACTACTCATCCGTGAGGTTCTCAAGGCGCTGGGGTGGGGGGGGAGGCAGCCTTCGGATCAGTTAAAGAGCAAGGTCTTGAGGTCCTTCCTGAATGTCTGCAGGGTTGGAGAGCTTCTGATGTTCAATTAAAAATTAAAAAATTATCATCAACATGGCAGAGAGGCTAAATTTTAAATTAAACTTGCATTGTCAATGCCAATAGGTTTGATAATGGTGTGCCAAAACATGTGAACACAGAAATTCACAGATCCAGTTTATATGCATTTAATGCACAAATGTTGTTTATCACATTAAAGTCGGTGTTCTTGTCTTTGTCAATGCTGCTAAAAAGTAGCACAATAGGATTGCTTTCTGTACAGACTGCACAAAGAAAATGAATGTGAAAAACAGCACGGTGATTAAGTGTATTTTTCAGAGGTCAAATAGCCCCTGTGCATTCAAGTATAAGCACTTCCTTATAAGTGGAATGACACACTAAAGGAGCCATAGATTGAGGTGAGTGATTTATATGTGTGATTTTAAGAATGTTAAGAAAGATCCTCCCCCTGCTACCTCTTTCTGCCAGAAGACTGCTGGTCCGAAAATTGATCTTGTCACGCCTTGATTAAGCCAACACCCTATATTTGGGAGCCCCACACCTCACCACCAAAAATTACAGATCATGCAAAACTGCGCAACACATCTGCTCACGAATACCCCCAAACGACTTTCAGCTAAGCCTGCGCTCGCCTTGCTCCACTGGCATCCTATCCAGGAGAGAATCCAGTTTAAGGCTCTGTGGATTACACATAAAGCTCTCTCAGGCAAGGGTCCGCCAATTATCAGTTCCATCATTCAACCCTATCGCTCTAATAGGCCCCTGAGGTCAGATAATAAACAATTAGCGTTAGTCCCAGAAAAAGGAAATCACGAAGTGGAGGGCGTCGCTTCTCGTACAATCCCGCTAAATTGTGGAACCTCCTTCCCCTTCGCATCCGCCTTGAGCCAAATGACCTGACTTTTCGAAAACAATTAAAAACTTTTCTGTTTCCGTAAAACTGTCCGGAGCTGAAGCTGCACCGCTGTTATTGCTGGGATGCCCCCCGGTAGCCATGCGCTTTAGAAATGCTTTTTCATTCATTCATTCATTCATTCATTCATTCATCCATACTTTTATGGGTGAAGTCATTGATGTATATGAATAAATTCAAAAACCAAAACTTAGAAACCTCACTGGATGGAACCAAATCATGCAAAACAATGTTAAAGAAAGACAATTTTGAGGAAATATAAATGCATTGAAGACAAAAGGAAACATTTTAAAGGAATGATACTTTTAAGGGCAAATCTAAAATAATATTAAACTTAAGTGGAGTTTAGGGGGTAGCGAAGAATTTTTGGGTCCTGGGATGGGTGACTTTTAGACGTGGTGAGGGTCTTTTAGGGTTCAGGGATTGGTGGAATGTAGGAGTGTTGAGTGGTTTTCGAGGTTCACAGATGGGTAGAGTTTAGGTGTGTTGAAGAGCTTTTGTGGGTTAATGAATGGGTGGAGTTTAGGGGTGGTGACGGTCTTTAGGGGTCAGAGACTGGAGTAGTTTAGATGTAGAAAGGAATTTTTAGAGTTCCGAGATGGATGTAGATTAGGGATGGTATGGGGTTTTTAGGAGCCAGAAATGGATGCTGCTTAGGGATTATGGGTTTTTAGATTTCACGGATGGGTGGACTTTAAGAGTGGTGTAGAGTTTTGAGGGTTCAGGGATGGGTGGCGTGTAGGTGTGGAAAGGAGTTTTAAGGGTTCAGGAATGGGTGGAGTTTAGGGATATTAAGGGATTTTAGGGTTCATGAACGGTGGAGCTTATGGATAAAAAGGGCTTTTAGGGCTTAGGTGTGTGTGGAGTTTAGGGATAAGGGATGGGGTAAGTTAGTTGTGATGAAGGGCTTTTAGTGGCAGGGATGGATGGTGTTTAGGTTTGTTTGCAGCCGAGGTCCATGCAGGTATGAGCGGTGGGGCCCAGTGGGAGGGGAATTAGACATACGACCACGAGGGAATTTCTTTTATTTATTTAATTTTCCCTTGCGGTCATATGTTGAAATATCTCCCCACCCGGCCCCACCGCTCTTATCTGCACGGGCCGCGGCTGTGTGTTTAAGGTGTTAGTAAATGAAAAGCATTGGAAGTAATTGTTTGACAATGTAAAAGCTATAAATTTGTGATCAAGTCCCCTGAAGAAAAGCACTGAAATAAATATCTCTGACAAGAATGGTTCTGAAAGTAAAAACTACAACCTTTGCATTTATTCCTTAAAAAAGCATAAAAATGTCACTGTAGGAACAAATAACATTATACAAATGAGTTTCTATGAAATGAAAAAGCCATTCTCCTGCAAATTCCCCATTAGAAACTGTAGGTGAAATGGTTTTTCAGTAGTGGTATTTAATTAAATCCTTTTTCTATTAAGTCACATTTAACTGAAGGTTGTATATTTTAAAGAGTTGGTAACCACAGGTTCAGGTTAGAACTGCCCACCGATGTTGGGAAGTGCTTTTTCAGAGATTATGTGAAGACTAGTATAATGTACATGCAAATAACCGGCTTATGCGAACAGCAAACCTCAGGTCTTTAAAAAATAGGCCAATACGAACATACAGAAGCTGTAGTTTCTTGATTGCAAGACTACCTTTTCAATGTGGTCAAATCAATTGTTCATTACTCATTTCATATAAAGCCCTAGTACAACAAAAGTTTTCAGTCACCTGCTATTCCATTCACATGAAAATACAATTTATATTTCAACATGAATCTGCAGTTCGTGCAATTAAGGCCAAGAAACTATCATGCACCTCATCTGCACATGCCTTTCACTTTTGAATGTGCGATAACACCTACGCCAAGCTTTCAGCAATGTGGGGGTGCGCACATGTTGGCAGGCTGTTATCCCATACAAATATATGGCTCAATGCATGTTGGAAATGGCCCTCTGTGCAGGGTCTCCCACAAACTTTTTGCCTTCCTCCCCTTTTTGCTGAATTCGTTTTAGGTGGTATTAGTACTCTGTCCACCTTACCACTGCTAAACAGTGCTAATGTGCTCTCTCCCTAAAACATGGTAACATTAGCTCATACATAACTGGCATATTTAATGTACCTATTAACTCCCTAGTAGAGTGCTCCACATGTGCCCAGGGCCTGTAAATGAAAATCTACTAGTGCACCTGCAACACTGATTGTGCCACCCACTTGAGTATCCCTTTAAACATATCTCAGGCCCAGCATTGCAGAGCATGTATGTAAAGTTTTAAACTGCCATGCCGAGCTGGCAAGCTAAACCTTTTTGCCGGGCCCAACCCTTACTTTTTTATACATATAAGTCACCCCTAGGGTAGGCCCTGGACAGGCCAGAGGGCAGGGTGTAATATATTTAAAAAGCAGGACATGTACATTTAAGTTTTACATGTCCTGGTAGTGAAAATCCCTTAAATGTGTTTTTCACTACTGCAAAGCCTATATCTTCCATAGGGTAACACCGAGAAGGACTGGACCTGCATCTCTTGACCCAGAACCCTGAGTGACTCCAAGGGCTAGTATTTGCCCTCCTGATCTGAGGTCTCAGGCTTCCAGCAACCTTACATCTTCACCTGGACTCTGCCAGCTGTGAGTATACCCTGCCAAGTAGTGCCACCCACATGCAATACCCTTAGCAGTGGGCATAAGGTGTTTACCAGTAGAACTGATGCATCTTCTCTGCTGAGAGGCACATCCTCTAGCTGAACTGATGAATTTCCTTGTCTGAGCGGCACATGCTCGAACAGAACCAACGCATTGCTGCTGTTGCGTAGACTGGGCCATGGGTGCAGAACGTCCGCGTCACCCTCGAATCTTCAGAACAGATACATTGCTGACAGCACTGCGTCAGCACTACTCAGGTCCACGCATCCCTCATCTACAGCAGCTTGACGCATTGCAGCCTCGCAGCTCATCTGAACTGATGCATCACCGCCAGTTGTGCTCCTCATTCTCAACACCCGGACTTCTCGACGTCGACTCAACAGGACCTCACACCACAGCCTCGCTGCATCTCGTAACCGACATATAGTTCTGACTGTGCTACACTTCCTCGCCTCGGATCCACGTAATGCTCCACAACTAGGATTCAAGGTACATTGTTCAGTGGGCCTAACCTGGTTCCTGTACTCAGCCCATGTTCTATAATCCTTGGCCTGAACTGTTGACTTTGTCCCTGTCCGGCATGAACAGATATCCCATGTTTGTGCTTTGTGCTTTTTGCCAATATTTTATCTTAAAACTTTAAAATTCGAAATCTACTGTTTCCCTGATTGGATTTTTTTCAATGTGGTCTTGTTTCTATTGATCAAAATCTACTCTATTGAGCTGCACCTGGTGTGGGATCTTTTTGTGTGGTGTTTTCACAGTTTTACTGTTTGATGTGTTGCACAAACACTGTACACATTCCCTTCAAGTTAAGCCTGAATGCTCTTTTCCAAGCTACCAGAGGGTGAGCACAGATACATTTGTGGTTTCCTTGTGCCTTATCCTGACTAGAATTGTAATTACCGCTTGACCAGGGCTCACACCTCAGTCAACCAACAACCCAATTTATAATGATGCACAAACCATAAGGATTTTTATTCAGACAGAGAAAACGTTATATCAAGAAGGCTAACCATGGAGGAGCCTAGCGCTTGAACAAGATGGCCGCGTGAGCCTTGAGCTCCCGCTACCCTCGCGCCCTCCGGCAATCATCCTGTCCTAAATCCTGGTTTTCATGCACGGAATCCTGCAGATGAGACACAGCTGTGGCGATTGACGTTGTCCGGGCCGAGATCGCCCACCGGGGACCGAAGTTGTGCATGGCGGAAGATTGCGGCCTACCTCCGAAGGATGCCAGGGGCTTGCGTTGGCAGGATGCCCGGCCACTAATTGAACAACAGCGGCCTCGGGAGGTGTGAACTGATGGACTGATGCCGCTGCACTTTCACTTTCGCTTTCTCGCCTCTTTGTTTGCGCTGGGTTGGGAGCGCTTCATGCGGATCCGCTGTTGTCTGGAAGACCTCCACTCGATCCTGACTGGCTGCTAAAGTCCGAAGTTGACCCTGCTTCCTCTAGCTGAGTGAGGGACATCTATTTGCGACTGCCCGTCCTGCGGCTCGGGATGTCGACCAAATCGGAGGCAGACAGGTCGAAGTCCAAGACTACCAGGCGGGGAGGCTATACCCAATCCAATAATATGGATCGTTATGCCCAGCAGAAAGGGTCACCTGGTGGATCGGGACAGTCGCTGGAGGCACAGAAGGCCGATTCGCCCCCAGCCTCGGAGTTATCATTGCAGGATATCAAGGGGGCAATAGATGGGATGCAAACATCGATCGGGCGACAGTTTGAGGCCCTGGCGCA
The DNA here is from genome assembly GCF_964204655.1 of Triturus cristatus. Lineage (NCBI taxonomy): Eukaryota > Metazoa > Chordata > Amphibia > Caudata > Salamandridae > Triturus > Triturus cristatus. The sequence continues at coordinate 432,303,313 of NC_140588.1, forward strand.
CAAGGTGGACACAATCTTGGTGGATGTCAACTTGATTTGCGCGGACCTGGGCAAAACCAATGAGAGGGTCAAGTCCCTGGACCTCAAGACTACTGGCCTTGCGGACGATGTCTCGGAACTCCAGGCTGAGGTTCGTAAGTTACGAACCGCGAATGACCTCTCCGCCCGCCGGCTTGAAGACTTTGAAGGTCGGGCCCGGCGCAACAATGTGCGCCTTATTGGGGTCCCGGAAACCTCAGAGGAGCACTCCGTGGATTTACTTGTCGAGGACTTGGTGGTGAATCATCTTGCGCCTAAGGGCCTCGGCAGGTTTTTTGCGGTGGAGCGGGCTCACCGAGTGCCTGGCGGACGGCCTAAGGTGGGAGCCCCCCCGCGGCCGATTGTAGCCCGGATCTTTAATTTCCGAGATCGAGACGCTATCCTACAAGCATCGAGGGTGACAGGCCCGGTGCCTTTTCAGAATGCCTCCGTGAGCTTCTATCCTGACTTCACCCAGATGGTGCAGAAACAGAGGCACAGTTTTTTGGGGGTAAAGCGGCGGCTTCGGGAGATGGACCTGAAGTATGCCATGCTTTTTCCCGCCAGGCTACGTGTGGTTTATGACGATCGGACTTTCTTCTTCGAATCACCGGACATGGCAGGGGACTGGTTGGATGCGCTCCCGCGGCGACAGCCTGGCCGGGACAGCGTGGATGGAGCGGAAGGAGATCGAGATGGCCAGAAGTGATATCTCCGGTGTCGGCTGGTTTTTGACTCAGCTCCGGACAGTGACTCGCACCTTACTGCAGTAATGGGAGGGCGGCGGGGGGAAGATAGGAGCCCTTTCCTCCCTTGGGGTACTTTTCGTAGATTTGTTTTTGATGGGGCGACAGGCACACTGCAAGTTGGGGGGGCTTAGTAAGCTGACGCAGGGGTGCAGGGAGGGGGGGGATTCGGGATGTGGGGGTTGTTGTTGGGGGTTGTTTTCTTTTCTTGCAAGGCGTAGCAATGGTTGTCAGTATTGTCCGATCGTGGTTCTCTGGGGGGGTGGGGGTCTCTTTGTGTTCAGGGATGGGGGATAGGGGCTTAAACATAATTAGCTGGAATGTTAATGGCTTAGGGGATCGTATTAAACGGGGGATCGTCCTGCAATTCTTGAAACGGACCTCGCCAGATGTGGTCCTCCTGCAGGAGACCCACCTTATAGGGAATATGTGTTATGCACTTAACAGAAAGGGTTACAAATTCATTGCTCACTCGGGGTTCTCCACGGGCTCCAGGGGTGCGGGCATACTCGTCAGAGCTTCCCTACCATTTGAGGTTGACTCCACCATTGCTGACGACAGGGGGCGCTTTGTGGCTGTGGCGGGGAGGTGGGAGGGTAGAACGTTGGTATTGGTTTCTGTTTATGTCCCTCCAGCCCTGCAGGCCTCCACGTTTGCAGATCTGGGCAGGGCCTTGTTGGAACTCCCCGAAGGGCTGCTAGTGGTGGGAGGTGACTTCAATGCGGTTGGCTCTGGAACGCTCGATAGGCACCCGCCCAGAGACATCGGGGGTGCTCAGAAGTGGCTTCCCGACTTTATAGATACTTTTGGTCTGGTAGATTGTTGGAGGCTACGACACCCCACTCAGAGACAATATTCCTTCCATTCCGGGGCCCACGGGAGTCTCTCTCGGATTGATTACTTGCTCACTCTGGCTGCCCATGCCTCTTTGGTGTCTGAGGCTAGGCACATGGCACGGGGCATATCTGATCACTCACCGGTGTGGGCCCGTCTTGATAGTGGCCGGGTGGGGGGGGGGCAGGGTGGCTCCCATTAACCCCTGGTATTTTCGTGACCCCAAGATGCGCAGTGCGTTGTTGAAGACAGTTGACCACTATTTTCAAGAAAATCAGGGTTCGGTTGAATCAGCTGTGTCCCTATGGGAAGCTTTTAAGACGGTATTGAGAGGGGAGGCCCTGTCCTTGGTAGTGGACGCCAAGCGGCGGAGAGACGCTGAGGTGACTCAAGTAGAGGGCGAGATAGCTGCTTTAGAAGTGGCCTTGGGAGAGGATGTTGCACCGGCCACACTGCATAATTTGAGCTTGAAGCAATTGGAATATAGGGACCTGGTGACTAACGCTGCCAAGACCCTCAATAGAGAGCAGCAGGGTCGCTTGTACGATGTTGGTGATAAGGCCGGGAAATTGCTGGCGTGGTTGGATAAAAAAGAGCGTGTTAATCGTGTGGTGCCGGAGTTGTCGACGGCTGGGGGAGAGGTTGTCACTGATCCCGACGGTATAGTTCAGTGTTTCTCGGACTATTTTCGTACGGTATACACCTCGGTCTCGGACAGGCCCACTGAGGACTCGTGTGACCTTCTGTGAGACATCACTCTGCCCTGCCTTTCTGCCATTGATAGGGATGACCTCGATGGGGATATAACGGTAGATGAAGTGGCGTGTGCTATCTGAGCGTTGCGCTCCGGTAAGGCTTCGGGCCCAAATGGTCTGCCGATTGAGCTGTACAAGCTCCATCCTGATAAGTTGGCTCCTCACCTGTGCGCCATGTACGTGGAGGCGCGGGTGAATGGGTTTCTTCCGCTCAATCAACGGCTGGCGACGATTGTGGTAATACACAAAGACGGTAAGCCCCGGGACAAGTGTGGCTCCTATCGGCCGATATCACTTCTCAACGCCGAGCCGAAAATCCTTGCTAAGATCCTTGCTAACCGCTTGGTCCGGGTGCTTGGCGACTTGATCCACCCGGATCAGTCGGGCCTTATCCCGCACCGTAACACTGCACTGAATCTTAGACGCCTTCATGGAGTGATTGCTAGGGCGGGCACGATACGAGAGCCGGCTATCGTGGCGTCCCTCGATGCCACGATGGCCTTCGATACGGTGGAGTGGGCATACCTATGGGCTGTGCTAGCTAAGTTCGGCTTTGGGCCTGGATTTGTAGGCTGGGTGAGGTTGCTCTATGAGGGGCCTCTTGCTAGCGTCGTGGTGCACGGGCGGGCGTCGGCACCGTTCGAGCTCAGGAGAGGCACCCGGCAGGGCTGTCCCCTGTCGCCGTTGTTGTTCGCCCTTGCCCTTGAGCCGTTGGCGGCGTTGATACGATGGCACCCGGATATACGTGGGCTTCGCTGGTCGCCTGACCACGAGGACCGTATTTCACTCTACGCCGACGATATTCTGCTATACCTCGCCTCGCCTAAGAAATCTCTGATAGTGGTTTGTGACGTCTTGACTTCTTTTGGTAGGAACTCTGGTCTTGTCATCAATTGGGGGAAGTCCTACTTGTATGTCCTGTGTGGGGATGTCCCGCCTGTCCCGCGCAACTGCTCGATCCAGATAGCCCGGCAGGACTTTTTATATTTGGGGATCTATATCTCCACCGACCCCATTTTACGATACGAGAAGAACTTGCTCCCTCCCTTGGCACGTCTGCGACGGGACGTGGCGGGCTGGCGGCGGTTGCCGCTTTACCCCCTTGGCCATGCCGCCCTGTTTAAAATGATGTCTCTTCCCCGTTTCCTCTATGCCCTGCAGAATACCCTTGACTTGGTCCCGGCCAGTTATTTCCGTGAGGTCGAAAGCCACCAGCGCCCCCTATTGTGGGAAGGGCGTCCGCGCATAGCGATTGCTAAGTTGACGCTTCCGTGGTACGATGGTGGTATCGCGCTTCCAGACATTCGACGTTATTACTGGGCCACCCAGTTGAGCGCGATTAACCATGGTGTGTATGGTCCGGCACTGAGCCCTGGCTTCGCCATGGACCGCTGGATGCTGCGTGGGGGCAATTACCACAGAGCTTTGTACTCGAAGTCGTCCGACTTAACCCTTACGGGGCCCACCAGGGTGGCCGTGCGTATATGGAAGGTGGCGACGGATTCACTGGGCTGGAAGGGTAAGCTTACCCTTGCCACCCCTCTGTTTGACTCCGATATTCTGGGAAAGCTTTGGCATACAAAAGGGTTTGCGAAGTGGGACCTGATCGGTATATCCAGGGTTGGAGACCTTTTGGTTAAGGGTAGGATAAAATCATTCGAGGAGCTGCAGAAGGAATATGAGCTAGGGAACTCGGAGTTCTTCCGCTACGCCCAAGTGTGCCACGCCTTGCGGTCAGTCCTGGTAGAAGGTGAGAAGGTGCCTGAGTCCTCTCCGTTGGAGGACCGGATCCTGGACGGCCATATGCCAGAGAGTACGATCTCGCTCATTTATAAGAAACTTATTAATGTTCGGGCAGATCTTCTTCTAGGGTTGCGCGAACAATGGATCAGGGATGGCCTTGAACTGGACGACGAGGATTGGCAGTCTGCAGTTTCCTCTCCCAAAGAGGTCGCGATCCCCGCGCGCCTGCGGCTGGTGCAGCTTAAAATACTCCATAGGGTATACGTGACGGGGCCTAGGCTGGTTCATATGGGTTTCTCTGAGGAGGGCTTATGTAAGAGAGGCTGTGGTATGGTGGGCACCTTTCTACATATTATTTGGGAATGTGGTGTGATCATGGAGTTTTGGAGGCGAGTACACGAGGTGATGGGGGAGGTGACGGGCATCGTCATGCAGCCTGAGGCGCGGTGCTGTCTCCTGAATGTTTGGGGTCCTACTGACCACGACGCGGCACAGACCCAATGGGTGACCCTAGGGAATATGGTAGCCAAGCGCGACATCGCACGTCTGTGGGGCTCTGATAGGCCACCTACATTGACAGCGTGGATGGAAAACATGGATTGGAGCATGTTTAGGGAGAAGACAGTGTATTGTGCTCGAGGGCGCCCTCGGAAATGGCACTCTGTATGGGGGCGATGGAACCAGTACAGAGGGGGCATATACCTGCCCCCAGACCCGGACCCGCCCGAGGAGCAGCTCTCCCCTTAGCCCCCTTTTTCCGGCTTAGATCTCTTTGCTGAATGTGTTTGTCCTCTTGAGTCCCTGAATTCCCCTCCTTTCCCTTACTATAAATCTGTGTCTGTTGGGCGAAACGGGGCTCGCTCCCCCTGATGGGAACCCTTTTGGTGCTTATGGTGATTACCGCCTTGCTTGTGTTTTGGTTTGGATTTGTGTTTATTTAAAATGGAACCTTTGCATATCCTGTCAGTGAAATGTGGGCACTCATATCTGTTGTGTTTCTAAATCTGCCGTACCTCCGGGTTGTCGGCTGAATAGCTGTGTCACTGATTTGCAAAATAAAGGTTTTGGAAAAAAAAAAAAAAAGGCTAACCATGGATGCAACATTTGTATTTGTATGATTTGGTTTTAACACTGCACAAGGATTTAGTCATTTAAATTGGTGTCTGACTTTTATTAACTTTGCAGTCATTAAGATCAACCTTAAACATGTAATTATGTAATAGTTTTTATTAACTCTGCAAATAATAAATTTGAATTTAACAGTACATCGTGCAGACAGCTGAACGGTCAAGCCAGAACTAAAAATGCTAGTGTGTGGTGCCTAAAAATAACACTTACCACTCGTAGAGTTAACTTTTTCTCTCTTGGTGGTAAAAAATAAAAAATGAAGAGTAGATAGATAACTGAACCTGGGTGTTATGGATAGATATTTAAATGGTACTTCAATAAAAGCTCAGCTGGTAGGAAAGTGTCTAAATCTAAAATTGGTTAAAGGTTCGCTCTTGTAATATTTTTTCATCCATCACATATGTTACTAAGGGAAGGGACAGCTTTGCTCTTCAGAGGAAGGCATGCTCTACCTGCACTTTTTTTCTAACTCTCTGGCTTCGCTAACCATTGAAAAACACTGCTTAAAGCCCCACTGGATCTCTATTTTCCACCATTTACTAGTTTTTGCAATAAAATTGTTTGCATCTTTTTGTGAATAATCATACAGCTGTTTACTTGATTGTGGACAATTACCTTCATCTCTGATCACTGAATTAGCATGCCCGTAAAAAGTACTCGAGGGGTAACTCATCGACTTGGTAAATTGAAGCTTCCGCTACACTACATTTCATTTTTCCATATAATTTCCATTTATAAAAACAAGCTCTCAGCTCTTCAGTGTTTACTTCCTTCATTGATATTTCTGGCCCTAGGAGGAATGCGTAACACAGGCCGTACTGCGGGAGCGTTTCATATTAATTAGTAGGTCCAGAACTCCCTTGACGATTGCTTTACATGAGTCTTATAAATTATGAATGAGCATGGTAACTAGGGCTAAACATCTCGTGGAAGTTTCAACTTTTGTAATGAATGTCCTATTCCGCAATGTGTCCTTAGGTGCCATTTTAAACACAGATCATCCTATTTAGTGCTGGCTTTTGTCATAGATGGTGATTTAGATTGGTGCACATGTAGCTGATCTTGCCATTTGCCTGCAAAAAATGCATTCATTTCTGGCCACTAGCGCAGTTAATTACCTCCAGGCTGGATGTTCTTTATTTTCCTCAGCCTCCCTCTGATTTCTTTCTCTCACTCCACCTTCTTTCTGTCTCTTATCTTTGCCCCTTCTCATGGACCCTCGCCCCCAGTCTTGCAGCTGAATAGGCGATTCAAGTATTGGGACAAGGTGCAAATATGTGCTCACAGGCCAGTCTCTACTCTGAGGTATTCATGACGTGACCTGCGACCACAAATGGACCCCCACTAGGATCACCAATGGGAGGGGGCGGAAGTTAAAGGGGTGGAGGAAGGAGATTGGGGAGGGCACATTTATTTTCAAAATCTGTCATTGCTATTTCTTTATGCAACTCCTAGTAGAAGAATGTAGAAACAACGGTATTGATGATTTGCCATAAGATTTATTCTAGAGTAAAAAGACCCAATAACAACTTGAAACTTTCTGTTCGTCTTAGAAAACGATCAGACGAAACTGGGTTAAAAACATTCAAACATGTGTCACATGTTCGAAATGCAAATGTCTAATCATGGAGTGTCAACTGGCATGTCAACTGGTGTCAAATTATATATTTCAAAGGATATGTGCTTCTTTGTAGGTCTTATGGTGAAGAATAGTCATTTTGAGCTAAAGGAGTCTTTTCAGGCTTTCATTTTTGTGTCAAATTAATGAGAGATGTGTCTGCCAATGCTGTTTGGAGAACTTGCTTTGTGAACGTTGTTTCATCTTTATGGTTCTAGCCTGCTTGAAATCGAAATTTGCTAACTTAAACGACCATGTACTGTCTTCCATCTTGAAGTGTGATGCTGCACCACACCACGTGATCATTGTTATTTCTCGGTTCTAAATTACGAGTTGCAATCTTGTCACTAGAAGATGGTAAACATTCAAAGCTTTTTGACTCCTCCTTAATTTTGGCAATTATACTCCAATACATCCAAGTTTACACCCCATAAAGTATAGATTCCGTCAGTCCATGGGGCTTTCATTGGTCACTCACGATGTGCGGTTATGAGGTGATAGGTAAAATATAAAAATCTGGAAGAATTAATTAATCCTTTTCTCACGTTTTCTTTAGGATCATTATATTCCATTTAGTTAGTCACACCAAGCTGCACCTAACCAAGGACATCCCAACTGTCTTAGACTATCATTTATACAATGTGTTGATTATTATGCTTGAATAAACTATGAGAGTGACTGTATTCAATATATTAGTATGAAAGAAAGCCTCAAATGTACTCTGTAGTATAATGTTTCTTCTTGCTTGTCCCTAATTTGTGCATATCATGAGGACCATATACATGCTTAGTAATGTTTGAAACCCCTTTGTCTGAAGTCCTATAAAAAGATGTAATTTTCTTTTGTAACTTGGAACCCCATTCCCCACTATGTAAGGCAAATCTATACTGGATTTTGTATTGAACTTTAATGTCTTCTTTGCCTCTTGATCTGTATTCTTTATTGCAAACCATGCTAATGAGATACTTTGTGTATTTTGCTTAATAATTCTTTATATAAACTTAAAATTTTTGACAGGTGTCTGAGACTGTCATAAACCCTTTTACTGAACTGAAATCATCCGAGTTAGAGATAGGTCCAATCAGAAAATACCAAAGCCCATACAGGGGCTACACCGCTCCTGGTCTGAGCTGTTGGAGCGCATGTGGTAAGGTTGAGTAAGACTCGTTTACACACCCATAGATCTGGTAGCAGAGCTAATAGTTCCGATTGGATCTGATCAGTACTAGTTAAATCCATTTGGCTGCAGATTTCGTTACTTTACCTTCTTGGTCCAGAGGGTTGTCCCCGCGATTCAAATTGGCCGAGTCCCAACCAAATCCTGGCTCCGGACGACAAGTTGGCTGAAGAAGGATGTCGTGAGTATCAATAGAGATTTGCACCCATATGAAGGGTGAATGTGAAGTGAGCAGCAAGGCAGTGTATGTTGAGAATTGTAATGAAATGCAGTGGACAGATTATAAGACTATCTATTGAGCAGCTTTAGCTCTTCGATTTTTTGGAGATGATAGTCACTGTGTTCATGATGATATTCTTTGACGTTTGGATCTGACAGATGTGTGAATTGTTACATGTACATTAGAGTGGAGAAAGGTACCTCAAGTTAAAGGACTGATTTGTTGAACCTGTCTGTTGAGGTGAGGTGTACTGTGAGGCGCTATCAGTTACACCAAGGCAGGAATGTAACATCTATATAGTGTGAGTGCATTAATCAAGCTTAGTGACAGTTCATTCCTTAGTGCACGGGAGTGAGCGTACTGGGTACAGCGACTTCCGCAGATCGAGAGTCTACCATTGTGTGAGAGTAGATCGTTTTCTTGCTGTTATAGAGATTTCTGTTCAGACGAAGAAGACAAATGAAGAGTTGTAGTGAAAAGTGGTTCAGGAAGTCCTGCCAGCATATGAGCATTGCGTCATTAGGTGTCATGTAGGAATTGGCTGGCAAACGCCATAGCCACACTGCGATAGGGTGACCTTTGACAAAGACATGCTGATATTGGTGAGCTAGTCTTGAAAGTGACAGCACAGGGAGTGTGTCATATTGGGACGGAGAGTAATTGAGAGTTTGTCACCATGGGGAATTCCTTTTCGAAAAGGAGAAAATGTTAATAAGGAAGAGAAATTCCCACTTGAAGCACACCCACAAGGAAAATGGCGGCAAAGAAAGTGTTACACACGTGCATGTGGCTTAGCCAGTGGCATGTTTACATGTCCAAAGACAGAGAACTGTGGTTCTCAGTGAGCTGAAATATCCATATTCCCAGAATAAAAAATTTGAGAGGGAGAATGCTTGGTCTGCCAGAGGACGGACGGCCACAGAATAGACAAAGCGTAATTAACAAGACAAATGGAACTCTATGATTTATTCACACCACTTAACAAACTTTGGATTTAGCCGAGTCATTTTGACCCTTCACCTTCAAGTATTTGTCCCTCTCTGAGACTGGAGCCTCCAAACTTGTCCTCTCCACCACAATGCTTGGTGGATTTAGGGTGCCACGTAGGAAAAGACAGATAAGAGCAGTTCCTCTAATTGGCCAATTTGGAAAAATAGTAGTAATTACTATGATCTGAGAAGGGAAAGTTCAAATTCAGATCTTGTTGCCCTCACACACCTGTTAGGGTGTCATGCTTCATCATTGGGCGTGCTCCTCGTCGGACCGGCGCTGCAATGTCCGACGGGCCTGGTGGCTTCTTTATCGGAGATCTTTTTGATCTGAGTACGCCGTTTTGTATGAAGACCATGTGAATGATTGTGGAGGGTAATAGCTCCTAAGAGTGTGGGGATTCAAGAAAAATTAAAATAGGCCCTGGCCCCTCGATAGTTTTAATAAGGTTAGGTAGGGCTGGGACTAAATAAAACCAGGGAGGCTACTTATGTGATGCAAGGTATCAGGGTAGCCTATAGTTGACAGGGGTCAACATGTTTCGTGTCACAGTGCTCAAGATCGAGCGACACTTCTTCAGGACCGTGGGACCAGTAATGAATTCGTATACCTCAGTTTTCTTATAACGGGGTATTGCAGGTCAACCACATACCAACTGGACCTAAGTATGGTACATAATAAAAGGCTCCGCCTCAGAATGAGGGGTTCAAAGCTTCATAGGTAAAGGAGTAGCAACCGGACCACTGGAACGGTCCCACCAAACGTTGGCGGGGGGGCAGGCCAAAACAGGACGTGTCTGCTCCTCACCTGGTATTCTGTACCATACTTAGGTCCAGTTGGTATGTGGTTGACCTGCAATACCCCGTTATAAGAAAACTGAGGTATACGAATTCATTACTGGTCCCACGGTCCTGAAGAAGTGTCGCTCGATCTTGAGCACTGTGACACGAAACATGTTGACCCCTGTCAACTATAGGCTACCCTGATACCTTGCATCACATAAGTAGCCTCCCTGGTTTTATTTAGTCCCAGCCCTACCTAACCTTATTAAAACTATCGAGGGGCCAGGGCCTATTTTAATTTTTCTTGAATCCCCACACTCTTAGGAGCTATTACCCTCCACAATCATTCACATGGTCTTCATACAAAACGGCGTACTCAGATCAAAAAGATCTCCGATAAAGAAGCCACCAGGCCCGTCGGACATTGCAGCGCCGGTCCGACGAGGAGCACGCCCAATGATGAAGCATGACACCCTAACAGGTGTGTGAGGGCAACAAGATCTGAATTTGAACTTTCCCTTCTCAGATCATAGTAATTACTACTATTTTTCCAAATTGGCCAATTAGAGGAACTGCTCTTATCTGTCTTTTCCTACGTAGACCCCTGGGAGCATTAGAACAGGACCTCTTTAAATATCCAGCTCTCGTGTCCCCCCTCCCTGATTACACGGATTTAGGGTGCCCCCCTGGTCCTGATGAAGACCCGCCTGTAAGGAGCAGAATTTTCCTACACATATCTTGGGTCGAAACGTCAAAAATGTTTTAGGTTTTGTACTGAATGTGGACAACAGTGATGTTTTCATCGTGTCCTCCTCGTCTGTCATTCGGTTTTTGTAAATAATTGAGCCTTGTTTAAGGCTGGACAGGCTTTTTATGTTGTTGGATGCACGCACTACCCACTGCCCTCCTTCCATGACTCACTTTCACTTCTGCACCTTGATGCACTAAACCCCTTCCGCCTTCTTCCCCTTTTTCTCTAGGGCACCTACACACTAAACTGTTTTGACCAATGTATTATGCTTTGAACATGATGCTTTATATGTTCAGTATGATTAAAATACTCTGAATATGCTTAAAAATATTGTCTGTAATTAATGTATCAGGTGATGTTGACTGTGACACAATTGTTGTGTTTTCCACTATTGGGCCCACCCCCCTACTGTACCTGATTTCAAACATCAGCCCAGACCCACACAGTTTGAGACTTTAAATATTTGGAAGCAGGTGGCAAACAAAAAGAAAATAAAGAAGTTTGCATTAAAAATCCGCATGAGGGCTTACACATGGATAAATGCACAGGATGATGAGAGACAGAAAAAGTGGAAGGAAGAACTAATTGAGATTTTTGGAGCTTAGTCATTAATAGAGGACGAGGACACAGTAAAGGAGAATCCTGGGGAGAAAGGGAAATCAGAAGCAGAAAATGAGAAGGAGGAGGACACCTTCAGAGATGAGCTCCTAATCATAAAACCAAACCACACCCATATAATGCAGCAGCCACACCGAGCACCAAAGCCATGACAGCATGCCCTATAAAAATGAGTGTGCGGAGTCCCAAGTTACACAGAAATTACTGTTTCATCCCCTGCTCTGCCCTTGATAAAGCACATCGCGTCCGTCGGGTACCTCAAAAATTTCCCCTGCTGAGGCAGTTGTTAGTCTTCCCTTGAGTCAGACCCTCCCAAGAGTTCCTCAGGACCACGCACCACTGCCCAGCATGATAGTTTTAGGTCCTCCACAAGGAGATGTTTTGACAAGCTCTATGGCAAAAGGCCAAATGGTCATCGTGACACTACCAGTCGACTCACCAAATATGAGACATACTCCACAGAGAGTATGCCAGAGGCCAGAGCTGATGACTCAGGAGTTGGGGATCCGGGTTTGAGTTTCGGCGTCAGTGCAACATCCTGTGATTCTGGGTAAGTCACTTAATCTCCCCATGCCCATGGACAGTGCGTTGATACCCTCACGGGTGATAAGCTGTGCTACATAAATCTCCAAACTCTAATAAACTTTAACTTTAACTTTTCTATTTTACAAATTCTCTTTTGAAGTTGAGGGACAATTCTGATAAGTGGTATACACAAATGGACAACTTGTGACCATTTAAAAGATCCTGTGGGAGAATTTGGATGTGCTTTTGGAAGTGGCAGTCCCAAAGGATCTATGAGCAGAATGCAAGAGTGCAGTGGATTGGCCGACTAGGGAGCCTCCTAGATTCGCACAAACAAATGCACCTTTACCCCTGGTTGAGACTAAATACGAGGAAGTAAAAACACATTTAAAAATTAAGGTTTCTCAAAGGGAAATAAATTGGCCTAAGATTTTCTGAACTTCTCAAGAACCCAAGGAGTCTGTGCATGCATACTTTGAGAGATTGATGCAGGTATACAGGAAGCACAGTTGACTAAATGACCCACTGGGAAACAACATGGGAGGGAGGGTTCCTCACCTTCTTTGTGCAAGGATTACGACCTAAAATCAGCAACCAGATTTCGTTTTTTTTTGGCAGCGAAAACTCCTTGATAAAGTCCTGCAGTACAAAAATTATTGCGGTTAACTGTTTCAAGCTGAGAGAAAGGGGCTGAAGGAAAGGTACATGAAGCACAGACCCAATTATCACAAAACCAGGAATTAAGAGATTTAATATGCCCCTACTAGGGCCTGAAATTAACCCCACAAGCATGAAGGGCGTTTCCATTGTGTATGGAGGAAATGCCCCAGAGACTAGGGTGAGGTCAAGGTAATGCACCAACAACTGGCACAGGTGTCCCTAAAAGGGTACCCTTGCCACATTTGAAAAAAGGTTGGGCATTGGAAGTGGGAGTATCGCTACAATCCTGATCGAGCAAGGATCAGTGCCTATGCTGCACATTTTGAAGTGCAGGGAGAGTTTTCTCCAGGGTTCAAACCCCGATGCCAAGGATTCCAAAACCTGGCATGCCACAGAGTTCCCAGGTACAGTTCCTATGATATTCAAGAGTTCGACATCTTTGATCAGGGCCAGTGGCGGTACCTAGGGGGAGGAGGCATGCTTACTTTGCACAGTCATAGGAGTGGGCCATATGCAGATGGAGAGGTTAACGGACATCCTGTATCTTTCTTGATAGACACAGGAGCCACTTGTTTAACTGCTAGAACAATTGAGGTCCAGAACCTACCCCTCTTGGGAAAAGAAATCTAAGTTGTAGGCATGACAAATCAGCAGTGTACCAATCTGATTACAACCCCTGTCCCAGTAAAGATAGGAGAAATCAAAGAGCAAGATCAGTTTGTGGTCTGGAATTCGAGTCCCATAAAGTTGTTAGGAAGAAATATGCTTTGCAAACTCAAGTGCATAATCTACTCTATGCAGGATGGCAACAGAATACAGACCCAAGCAATAGATGTACAAATCAAGCTACAAACACTGGAACCTGTTGTCAGGTTGTAAACAGGATATACCCATTGACCTGGAAGAGACGGTCAGAGAAGATGTTTAGGATTTTACAGGGATAGCGATAGTATTGATTGAAGATACAAAACCCCAAATGATAACCCTTTGGCCCAATACAGTTTTTACTTAAACGCACTCTTACAAGTTGACCCCAGAAGCTATTGCGGGAATCACTCCTGTAATTGAGAGCATGATAGAACTGGGCATTCTGAAGGAAGGCATTGGGAGTGCATGTAAATTTACAATTATGGCTTTGAAAAAAGCATACTAAAACAATTAGAAGATAGTCCAGGATCTCTGAAAAATGTACCAAATTGTTCTTCCATGCTATACTGTGGTGCCGGACCTTGCTGTGATTTTGTTCCACATTCCCCCAGAAACTGAATGGATCACTGTCATTGATCGCTGTCAAGTTTTCTTCTCCGTTCCCCTGCATGAAGAGAGTCAGTTGCTCGTTACGTTTTGGTTCCAATGAAGACTCTTGTGTGGTGTTGCGCTCCCCAAGGGTACAGTGAAAGTCCATCCTATTTCAATAAGATACAAAAAAAGAATCTGGAGTCTCAGCAGTTATGATGTAGCTCGACCTTGATCCAGTACTTCGATGATCTCCTGATTGCATTCATGACCAGGGAAGTTTGTAGACTATTGCTTTGCTCAACCATTTGCCTGAGAATGAGCATAAAGTCTCCCCAGAGAAATTACAGTACTGTCAAAAAGAAGTCATGTATTTGGAACATCATATAGAGACGGGAGTAAGATGAGTGTCCCATGAATACATTGAAGCAGTCCTTAAGATGAAATTCTCAACCACACAAAGAAGTATGAATGTTCTTAGGCATGGTTGGTTATTACCGACAATGGATTCCAAATGTTTCCTTTGTGGCAAAGCCTTTACTGAGGCTGATGCACACTGATGTCAATGACCTGGTACAAAAGGATGATGAAAGCATGGAAGCATTTCAGGAGCTCCAAAATTTACTTTGCAGAGCACCTACTCTTCGAATGCCAGACTATACTAAAGACATTGTGCTCTTTTGCCAAACGATAGAAAAATGGGCGTGCTTTATCTGTGCTAACACAGACCCATGCGGAGACCAAGCATACCATTGGGTACTTTTCAGCATTCATGATCCAATAGCTACAGAATTACCTGGTTGTATCTAAGCAGTTGCAGTGTTGAGCCCTACCACTGGGCAAACAGAAGGGATCCAAATGGGCGATCCACTAGTTATAATGGTTTCTGGTTGAATTGAAATGCTCATGACTCACGCATTGACATAACAAACAGCCACTTAAACCACTATGAGAGAATCATTATAGCTGCAGAAAATGTCCCTATCAGCAGATGTAATACCCTAAACCCTTTCTCTTTGTCACCAACCCCAGAGGGAGATGAGTAGAGACCATGATTTTGGCAGCGTTACTGAGTTGCACACAAAATCCTGACCTAGCATACTGGATGTACCCCTTCCTGAACCTGATCACACCCTTTTTGTCGAGAGACTGACATAGTATTCTAAAAACCATCTATGCTGTGTGTTCCCTAAGCGGGGTTGTGGAAGCATCCTACTTGTGCCATGTAATTTCTGCACAAACAGCTGAACTGTCCTCACCAGAACCTGCTGTACATAGGAGGGCTCTTGAGTTACCATTTAAACTGACAGTCAGTTTAGGCTCAGGTTGTCCATGATTTTGGGCAGTTATTATCACAGCAGGATTTCATGACCTCTGCTGGGTCCACCATCAGAATCAGGCTATAAGTCTCCAATGTATTGGAAACATTACAACTGCCAAAACAAATTGCAGCATTGAAGTGTGCTGCACACAAGAGTGGCAATGACTTTGTAACCCGTGGTAACCGCTATGGGAATGAAATCGATTGGTATTGTGCTCCTGAGTTCAGTACCTTTCAAATGGATGATCCATGCAATGCGAAAGGAAAAGGTGTAAGAAATATGCTATTAACCATTGTACACACCTTCCATAAGCCGAAGGAGCTGCAACAATTTCCCCCTAGAAACAGAAAAAAACTAAAAGGGAAAAGTTGGGACGTGTAAAGGATGGCAGTGATATTGGGTGTTTAATGATGAGCAGCTAATGTTCCCTGATTCCATGCTACCTGCCATGGTACGACACATGCATGGTCCAACACATGCAGGCAGAAATGGGATGGTGTTGACATTTTGACTGCACTGGTATATTTCTAATTTTACATCGATGGCAGAAAATCTGTGTCCGCATTGTGCTATTTGACAGAAAGAAAATATGGGAAAAATAGTTGTAGTGATTTTGAGCCATATTGGGATGTCTGGTGGTCCATTCAATCGTCGCCAGCTTGATTTCGTGGAGATGATCTGATGTACTTAATTGAGATATATCCTCGTCATTGTGTGTTTATTTTCCTGGTAGATTGAGCCATATCCCACCCGAAGGTGCGACAGTCTGACAATCGCCAAACTGTTGTTTAGGGAATTAATACTGTGATTCGGGAAGCCAGTTCTTATGAATCAGATCAAGGAAGCTACTTGAAGAATCAGGTGATGTCATTGGCATGCACAGTGCTAAGGATTGACCAGAGATTTCAATGCAGTTATCGACCTTAGGCTTCAGGTGTTTTAGAGAGACTGAATGAGATGATCAAAGCTAAATTTGCCAAAGCCTGTGCCTCTACTTTTCTCAAATGGCCAGACGCCCTTCTTTTCATGTTGATGCGCATTCAAAGTATCCCCTGTAAATTAACAGGAATATCTCCTCAAGAGGTGTTGATGGGAAGAGCCATCCAAATTCCTTCTATTCTAGCTGCTGCCCTTGTGAGTACTGCAAGGGATTGACTGAATTGATGCATTTTATCTCCCATCAGATTGATGCTGCTATTCCAGCTGTATGAGAGTCTCCAGGACATGATATGAACCCTGGCGAGTGGGTTCACGTAAATAGGAACATCTGCAAGTCTTGCCAGGAGGAGCGCAGGAGAGGTCTGAGGTGACCTTGGGTATCACTACTGCCTGAAATGTGCTGATCTGCCTAACTGGATACATGCCTCTCATACCAAGAGGGTAGGATGAGAAGAGTAAGAAGTGGAACCAACATACTAGAGTCACCCTAGGTTCAAATTCTCTGAGGCCTCCAAAGAAGAGGAAGACTAGTCCTGAAGGCTAACTGTCTCCTACCACAATGCACCAACAAGGACAAGAGGCAGGTCATGTTGTCGCTATTACAGCAACAGCTGTAGCATTGTACACAGGGCTAAGAATACACATTCATTGAGACAGTGAGAACTTCTGGAGAGCTGGATCAAACCTGCCTGAGTAGAAGTTGTGGGAATCAGAGTGGAACATTCAGAGAAGATTCCACTTCTGAGAGTGAGTCAGTCCCATCAGAGTCAGAAATCACAAGCACCTCTCAGGATCGTGGCTCAACTGAGGAAGGCTGGCCAAACAAGAGACTATTGGCATATAGGAAAAGACTGGAGACAGTAAGGAAAGTTAGTGAGCCAGAAGAACTAGACCCTGCCGAGCATCTTGACATCATGGACGAGAGCAGGGATTTGATAACTTCCAAATGACTTTAGAAAGAGAGAAAGGTCAATCGAAAGTATCCATGTCCTTTTTGGACCTATCTTACAAAGATCAATATTGAATTCGATGATTGTCTGACTGATATTGGTGAGCATCCTTGAGGTTAGGATGATGGCAAAGGGGAATTAGCTTGCACAATATCACTGAAAAACATTCAAAGAATGCCCAGAGAGCTAGGATAAGAATCAGAGAATGTTAGAGCCTTAGACCTCCTGGTGATTCAGAATATAAACCACTGTCTCTTTCAAGATATGGTAGTGGTGATAGAGTGGAGATTAGAGGACTAGTTCTTTCGTTTTGAGAATTCAAACTATTTCTTTTACTTGATTTAAGCTAGCATGGCGCAGCAACATGGCAAATTCTTACTTGTACCTCTGGCAGTTGCCATTTCGTTTTTATGGATGGATATCATTTGCTGGGTGGAGAGATTCCTTGTACTTGGGTAAACTTCATGATTGAACTCATTGTCAGGAAGTCAGTGCATGAAAACTAAGTTTCACACTTGCCACAGCATGAGAGTATTTATATTTATAATGTTTATTTTCAATTGCTAGCTGAGTATGTGGAGGTTATGCAGGTAAGAGACTGGCATGTCTGCTCCTATTTTCCAGCCTCTGTGGCTGAATAGTGGCATGTTTTCATTTGCCTTTGCCTGTTTATAAACGTGTATTATCAGCAGAATTCTATCAAGTTGTTCTATTCTGATTATGACAAACCTTATGAAGATGTGCCAGTTATGACTGATGCAACTATGTATGTGTAGGCCACTAAACATGTTTATCATTCTTCCAAGCCTATTAGATCAAGGGATCAGTATGAGTATATGATGAAATTCTTTACTCCCATTGCTAACACGAGTGTTACTAATTAAAGCATGCCCAGTGTAACCTGTAGTATTAACAAGGAAGAAAGAGTTTTTGTAGATGAGTCGAACGAGAGGATAAGATTAGATGAAAAGAAAGGGGAAAAGAAAGTTAGTTCAGGACACACTATTGAAAGTGATAAGTAGGCGTTAAAGGACTCACCCCCTGGATGAGCATTCATGTTGCCAAAAAGGGATCCTTATGTGTGATAAGGAAACAGGAGCTAAGTGAAACTGATGAGGTATTGGGATATGCGAGCTTAGCTATTTGATTAAAGGCCAAAATTGCCAAATTATAGGTAAGTATAAAAGGCATTTATTATGTATGTGGCAAGTCAGCCTATTTACAGTTGTTATGAAGCTTTAGTCTTCCTCAGAATATATCATAGTAATGAATTCACTCTCTCCTTGATCACTACATTAAACAAAGTAAGAAAAGCGCTAAACAGATGCTGAGCAATATCTTTGGAGTTGCAATAAACTATGCTAAGAGTAGAAAGCTCTCAACCATTGTACATTGGCTTACTACTAATACAGCAGGAACACTAACAGTAATAAGTAAGGGATTGCTTGCTGTGACAGCTATGATCACCGCAACAATCTTGCATTAGATTTTCTGCTTGTATAGGAAGGTGGAATCTGCAAGGTCACTCATGCAAGGAGACAATGAGCATACATTCCAAAAATAGATAACCAGCTTGATAGTTATATCACTAGGATTACAAACATCAAGCATTAATTAACCAAATTGGAAGAGACAGGTGCCAGGGAAGGAAGGAATAGGTTGAGAATTTGAATCAATTGTGAGATGATTTACTAAAATATGAGAATGTTTGGGAAGTATAGGCGGCACAATGTTAAAATTACTCTCTTGATTAGATTATACTTATTGGCATTGCATGTGTGCTTCTCTTGATGAAACATTTTACTAGAGAAGTTCATCACATATTTAGCTTGAATTCTGCCATCCCTAATAACGCTCTAATTTCATCATTATTAGATGGTGCTGGAGCATTCCTAATTGACTCAACCAAATAAGCCTTGGGCTCCACACCTTTTCCACTTATTTCATGCCCCAAATATGTCACTGAATTCTTATCAAATCAGCATTTTGTATAGTGTGCAGTAAGAGATTTATTTCTTAGAATCCCCAGAACTTCCCTGAGCTTGATTTCATGTTCAGCCTTGGTTTTACCCATGACCAGAATATTGTCCTGGAAGAACATCACCCTTTTTACATAGTCAAATACCTAAACATCAAGCACTGAAACATTGCAGCAGACACTAATCCGAATGGTACCTTTACAAGGGACCAGCATAAGTATATGATGAAATTCTTTACTACCATAGCTAACATGAGTGTTACTAATGAAAAGCATGCCCTATGTAATCTGTAGGATTAACAAGGAAGAAAGAGTTGTTGTAGATGAGTTGAACGAGAGGATAAGATCAGATGAAAAGAAAGGGAAAAATAAAGTAAATTCAGAACACTCCATTAGAAAGGTTAAGCAGCCATTAAATTACCCACCCCCTAGATGAGCATTGATGTTGCCAGAAAGGATTCCTTATTTTTGATAATGCCGTTAGCCAGCAACTTTCCAGATGCAAGGGTACTTGGTGATAGGCAGATGTTAAATTGATGGTAGTGAACGATAGAGCATTCTTAATGGCTGACAACATTTCACTTGTCCTGGGAAAGGGAAATTGGTCAATCAATATGTTTTCGTTCATTTCCTCAGGTCGGTACAAAGCCTGAGTTTACCATTGGCCCGTCGTACCACCACCAACGGAAAGCCCCAATCCGATGACTCAATTATCCCTGCTTCCTGTAACGTTTCTAATTCATTGCACACCTTATCTCTAATAGCCATTGGAATGTTTCTTGACTTGCGAATACAAGGTACAGCATCATCCTTTAAGATTGTTTTATTCTGGAAATCTTTGAGCTCCGCAATGCCATCAGAAAACACATCAAGATACTCTTTCAGATTTTTTTCATCTCCATCAACTTCAGCCTGGACCTCCATGACGGGATCAGTACTATTGGGATTCAGGAAAATACTAGGATCACCTTGCTCCCACCAACCCAAAACCGAAGGACCTGCTTTGGAGACGTTTACGTTTCTTATTCCATACCATATAATTTACAATGCTGTACGGATATCCAGAGTTTGCGGTAACAGTCACAGTCATGCTCCCCATGTTTATGGCACACTTCAGGTTTTTTTCCTGTCACTATGCACATCCGGCACTTCAGTTTCAGATTCTACACTCAAACACACACATATTAGTGATATCACTATTGCATTTCTGAACCTAAATCATCGTCTAGTAGCTGAACTGCAACATTCCTACTAACATCCTGACTACACACATTTTGAAAAAGGCCTATTATGCCACATCCTGAACACTGCTGATTTCGAGGAGGGCATTTTTTTTAGCATTGGCTAATCCACACTTTTAGCACTTCCAGTCATTACTATAGTTGGATTGTTTCTTCTAATACGTAGATTTTGGTTGACTTGGTTTCTTTTCTCACATGGTACTCAACTTTTTGCCAGGCATTATTCTATGGACCAAGTCTTTACACTTGTTTGCTTCCCAAGAGTTCAGCCCCTTTGACAATTTCCATGATCTCAGGTAGCGGTGCCTCTCTGTTCGCCCACAGGTTGTCTTAATTAGCAGAATGTGCCAGATGCATGACGATTTGGTCTCTAATTCCTCATATAAGGAACCAAAATGATAAGATAATGCCAGGTCTTTTAAGGTGGAAACATAATCCTCAATTGTTTCTTTATTCAACTGCTTCCTATGGTAGAATTTGTATCTGTCAATACCACGTACACAGTGGGCATAATAAACATCCCAAGTATTGCATCGCCTTTAAAAAACACACAGGAGCGATCCTCTATTTGGGCCCTGGGGCATTAACCTCCAGGTATCTGTTGCCCCTTTTTAAATGTAAAGAGAATCTCGTTAAAATTAGGGTTTTCATTTCAGGTTCCCCCACACTGTCAGCTTTTAGTCTGAACTGGTACCTTTCTATGAGGGCGGGCAGAGGCTTACAGCAGGCTGAGAAGGGAAGCAGGCTTGAATTTTAGTGCACATGTCTGGATGGAAAGATGAATTTCTTTGTTTAGCCAGGCATGTACTTAGGAGGACTCTCCCTACTCGAGGAACTTTATGAGCCCAGGGGACCACAGTTGTACTTCCCTGGTCTCGTAAGCCCTGCCCTAAGCAATCCTAATACTGCACACATGCTGTTTACAACAAAAACAGCAAAGTAGCCGCATTTGGATTGATGCAGGAGGAGACGCAAGTTGGCCGCTCTAGTTTCCGTGCACAAGAGGTAGCACGGGCCGGATATTCTCATAAAATGGCCAATCACTGTCTGACTTTATTTTGAAGCCATGCAGTGATTGGCTATTTTCTATCTGACTTTGCTCTCTTCCCATCATGCCCAGCGCCAGGGCATTGCGCATGGGGGAGTGGAAACAGAGACAAGAGACCAGTATGTCCTGCTGCACGTGTGGTCCTGGAGCGGAGGTCTTCCTTCAGGTCTGCTTTCAAACCAGGCCAACTGCTGCCAGAAAAACACATTTTCAGGAGACTCTGGGGGTTCACAAAAAAGCCCTGAATACTTAAAAAAATAAAAGCGGACTGTTATGACTCTGAGCGGCCTGGTTCTATTTTTTTAATGCTCGACACTGCAATTCACATTTTTAAAAAAATGAAAATAATTACCCGTGACAATTCAAGGCCCTAGTGCTGATTGTTGAATGCTTTAAAAATGCAGTTTCCAGCAGCGTGCCTCCCATTAAGAAACAACAAAACATGCTTGCTGACTAAAATCTGAGAACATTTTAGTCAGCGTGTTTTGTTGTTTCATTTCTTAAACATTAGACAGATGATAGGCACCGCTTTTTTAAGGAATGCTTGCATCGTTGTTGGTTTGGTTTCCACTTTCCCTGGTATTTTATATTTACGTCAGGCAGCCATGGACATTAATCTATTAATGCAGTAACACTCCTTTTTTCTGAAATAAATGATTGTACACAATGAAACGCTGATATTGAATAAATACTGTCTGATTTATAGGTTTCATTGCCGTGCAACCAACGGCCATTCTTATTAACTTCAGGAAATAAGTGTTCACATTAGTAGATTAATGGCCAAGTATATCCAATGCATATATAGCGTTCCAGAGAAAGTGGAAGCCAGATAAACAACACTGCAAGCATTCCTTAGTAAAGCAGCACCTCGTTGGTCTCGTTTTAAAGAAACAAAACTACAAAACAGATGAGGTGCGACTTTGCTGCAGAAAGCCTAGTCTGAATGCCCCGGGACCCTTACTTCCATAGGCATTAGCTTGTTGCTGGAAGTTACTGCTTGGGTTTGAAGTAATCTGGCCAGGGTGATGACTTTGAAAGCCCAGGCTGGGGCATCTCACTTTGTCAGCTCCCCGAGGATAATTGTAGGTACAGTGGGAGTTGAAGATTGAAGGAGGATGGTGTAGAGATAGAGGTCAGAGAGGGAGGACACAGAATAGACTGAAATAACAGATGGATGGAAAGAGGTAGTGTGAGGAGAGTAAGGAAGCAGGAGAGGATTGAACAATTTTACAAGGACTGCTTTTGGTGCCCCAGTTGGGTCTTCTTGCAGTTGTTAGATCTGTGTAACATTTTATTTTCCTATTCTACCCCATTCAAGTACATATATTCTTAGTTATCTTAAACGACTAATGAATGCACTTAAAGACAGCAGAATAGCAGAAAATTAAACTGGCAGCTGAATTGCATGGCATGTTCCTGCAGAAGCTTATGCCCCCAGGTAAATAAAAACTCACACATTTAACTTTACATGCAATTATACTATCACACTTGGTTTTCACCATTTGCGGCCTTCAAGAAAGTATTCTCCTTACTGTTTATTCTCTGAACATGAGAAACTTTCAGACCAGATAGAAACCTTAAAAAGAAGCCTTGGACAGGCAAACTAAGGGGCGAGAGCTGCTGCAGTACAAAAGCGAGTATGGACTGTTCGCCTCTTCCAAACGTCAGCTAAATAGCCAAATAAGCAGCACACACAACAAACAGTATTAACATGGCACTGTAAGAAAGATTTTGTAATGGGTATTGTGTTTATATCTATGGTGCATTTTTCTCAAAATGCACCATTTGCCGCTCTTTAAAAAAAAAAAAATCTCTGTGGGGGAACCTCCTGATCTCTTGCCCCTCCCTATGTCCGTCAGGCTTGCTAGCGATGTAACACTTATTCCCAACTTTCATGGCTCACCACTTTGAAATGTCACCAGCCGCCACTGAAAAAACATCACCATCACATGTTTTGTTTTTCGATGCGATTATAAATTCTCAACCGCAAAGGACTCAAAGAGTGTAAAAGAATTGTTTTCTTCCTATCAGCAGTAAAGTCATTATTCTCATCTAGCGTAACAATGTAATTAAGAAAGTATTCTTTGCACTCTTGCCATTTAAGTGTGTTCTCTCCTGAGGTTGGAGTAAAATATATAGGTGGGGTAAATTCAGTGTGCTGCTTGAAGTCATGACAAAATAAACACATACATGACAAACTGAAAAATGAGTAGAAAATATCAATGTAAAACGTACAGTTTATATAGTGTAGTGAAGACCGTGCCACACAATGCACAGTGAGAAACAAAGCAAAATGTCCTGCCCTGACCCAGAATACCATGTAGAGCCAATTATTGCTGCTTTTAAACAACAAATGCAGCAACGTGTGAATTGCATACTCTGGAGTGCGAAGCTTGTGGAGAAGACTTGTGGCATCGTATCATGTTGGGAGACTAGTGTGTGTTAGCGTCCGTGAATCTGATGCCCTGTTTTTTTTGGAAGAGTTGTCCGACATCACGGCACGTTGGGAGACTAGTGCGTGTCAGTCTCCATTGATAATCCCTATCTCTGTGAGCACCCAATATGGAGGTGTCGTGTAGGAAGTGTAACGTGTGCGCGTACATTCTGCATGAATCATAGATTGCACAGAAGAGTCTCGGGGTACAGCACTGGAGGATGGAATGTTGTGGTGAGACAAATACGACCACAGCGGTTAGATAAAAAACACTCGGGCCACAATGGGTTACTTAATATGCATAAAGTCACTGCTCAGCCGCAATATGACCGCTTTCACTGTGCCTTCCCTAGTGCTAATTCCAGCAAGGTTTTAATAATGCCTTTCACAGTGGTAGCTCCTCGCAAAGCAGTAGATGTAAAGTCATAGTGCCGTATTACAAACCCAGTAATGGCAGCTGGCACAGGTTCATGTGCTCGGGTCAACCAGTTATCGCCAAATTTTGTAATAAAGAACGATGAGTACATTTGAATTGTGTTAGTTTCTTTATTAATTATGGACCCTACACTTCATTGAGGAGCTGCTTGATTCAGCTTCTTCTCCCTCCTCCCGATCTCAAGAATCCGCAGCCCAACATAGAGTGCTCATGCCATGGAATGCAACCAGTGGCTATGGAGTCACTACTTGGACATTTTACAAGCTCTCACATGTTAAAACATTACATCACAACACAAAAGAGTACAGTTTATTTTGTATTGCACGGCCCTTATTAAGAGTACCAGAAAATTAAATGTAGTAATCCCTTACCTATGTGTGATAAATGCAAGAAATGTTAAATGTTGCAAGTCTATTAAGAACTTTGAAGGTAAGTTTGTAGACTCAAAATGTATCTAAACATTGACTTTGGACATATTTTTTAGTCTCAAATGTATTATTTTTGAGGATTATGCCAGCGTGCCACCCACTGATGTTTATGAGGGTCATGTAGAGCTCTGCCTTCATTCATGTTCGCTACAGAACACTCTCGGACACATTGTAAACATTGAATCACTTGTTTCTCCATTCCTGGATTTCACACTATACTGCTGCATTTTAGTCCATGGGTTCCTTTCCTTCCTCAAACCATGACTATACTATGTTCTGAAGCTGAAACACTGTTCCTCTAGCGTTCATCCCAAACATTCAAACTGTTATGGCCCTGCTGGTTGTCTGCTCAAATCCACTTTGCCCATGGTTTTCCAGTTTCCCCTTCTTTTTTATTTAGCTTCAAAGGTTTTCCCTCTCCTAGGGCCATATGTAGGTCATTTCTATTTACCGATTCCTAAATACCGAATTTTACCGATTCGGTATTTAAGAATCGGTAAATAGAATGTAGGTAAAAAATCTGTAAATTTTACCGATTCGTTAATATTCGTTATTAACGAATTGGTATTTACCGAATCAGTAATAAGGCATACCTTCCCATTCATTCCTATGGGCCTGGAGGCACATAGGAATGAATGGGAAGCCATTCACTATTACCGATTCGGTAAATACCGAATCGATAATAGGGGGAGCATATTCAAGGTTAGCAGGGTGTCACATTGACACCCTGTTGCACCCCTGAATCGTGCATGTGTGCACCTGTGGCGCACATACCTGCCACATGGCACTTTTAAAAAAGCACAAAATTGCTTTTGAAAAGGTATTCGTATTTACCATCAACTTGTAGTTGGTGGTAAATAACGAATCCTTAAACCAAAAATGCACTCACTTGAGTGCTCCCTACATAGGATTTAAGGATTCGGTAATTTATCGATTCGGTATTTTACCGATTTCTTAAAATACTGAATCGGTAAATTACCGAATCCTTCAATCCAGCCTCCTACATCTCAAAGGGCTGAATACCGGTCGGTAACGGAAAATTTACCGATTTTCGGCTGTTACCGACCGGTATTAGCCCACCTACATATGGCCCCTAGTCATTATGCAACCTAAACTGTTTAGGTGTGTAATTCTAACAAACTGTCTTTTTGCTTCCACCTGGCTTTCTTCTTTCACTTCTTTCACCTGCCTGCTGTGTAATCTGTGCAAACAAAATGCAGCTTCTTCTTGCAACCTTCTAACTAATGAGATGATGCTCACACATTGGCTTACTTTCTGCTCTGCTTTATAAGGCATTTCCTCCTTCCTTTTTCTTAGGGTCCATTGCCACCATTTGCTGAGCTCTCCATCTGTATTGTGTTGACCTAGCTCCATTTGCATTTTGTGTTAAGAAGAAACAAAAAACATACTACTGTGACAAGCAGGGTGCTAGTGAGTTCTGAATGTTGTTCCATGAAATTCATTGACTCTCTTTAATGCTCTACCTCCAGAAGGGCTGTTTGGTGTCTCCCAAGATTCTGTCAGAAGTTATAGATCTTTGTAATCATTACTGATCAATACTTATATAAATGTCACAGCTTCGATGGGGGTTATTGCCTTCAGATATTGATGGAAGCATGTGCCCCCTATTGATAGTAGCAAAAAGCTTTTTTGTCACTATTTAGGTTAAGCTAAATTCTCTATGGACTGCATTAGTTAGTAACACAAGCAGTGCCATCTTAATGCATGGGCATGCTGGGCAGTTGCCTGGGGGCCCCATGAGCATAAGGGCCCCATACTTATCTATGCACAGACCAGAATTTAACCTGGGGTGGTTCACGATAATTTACGTTTTTATTCCTGTGAGTGGCTGTGTAGGCAGCGCCCAGTGCACTGCTTTGCCTGGGGGCCCATTGTAAGAAGGCCTTGAATACAAGCCTCTTTTCTGTAACTTAAACTGAATCTACACAATATCTACATATTTGCATATATTACTTATAGTGATTACAAACTAATTCAATGGTGAAAATAGATGTTTGGTATGTTTAGAGGAACTAACATTGGAAAAGTAGTTTGCTTGAGAGCAAACTGTGTTAGAAATGATCCCTGAAGCCATGTTACAAAGACCACATACACATTTCAGGCTATTTTGAACAACTCTGTTAAAGCCAGTCCTCCAAGAGAACAAATGGCTTGCCCTGGACTAGAAAGACTAGAGGATTGGCAACCTTGGCCACTAAGCAAGGATTAGCTGTCAAGGAGGGGGACAAGAGCAACTGACAACACATAGCACAATGTTAACAGCTGGCAGAATTTGCAAACGTTAGCCCACAAGTTCTGATGACAATCAGCCTCACTCCCAGAGGGTGTCCCTGTCTGTACAGTGGCTGCTGGTGAAATTTCAAAGTGGTGAGGCATGAAAGTTGGGAATAAATGTTACATCGCTAGCAAGCGTGACTGACATACGGGAAAGGAGAGAGATCAGGAGGCTCCCACACCGAGAATTTGTTTTATAACAAGAGTTGGAAATGGTGCATTTTAAAACAAAGGTAATACTGTTTGTTGTGTGTGCTGCTAATTTGCATATGTAGCTGATGTTTGCAAGAGGCAAACAGTCTATACTCACTCTTTCACTGCAGCCACTCACGCTCTAGTGTGCATGTCCAATGCTTATATTTAAGGAGGCGAAGCCGGCCCTAGGTTTCCACTCTAGTCTGAAAGTGCGTCATGTTCTGAGAATATACAACAGTGAGGAAAACACTTTCTTAAAAATACAGATGGTTAAAACCTAGGGGCATATTATCAAGGACGGTGTTAAAATTATCACCGCTTTAGCAGCAGGAAACTGTCCTTGATAATATGCCCCCAAGTTTGATGATATAATTACATGTACAGATAAATATGTGAGTCTTTGTTTACATGGGGGCAGAAGCTTCTGCAGGAACGTGCCATGCAATTTAGTTTAATTTTCTGCTATTCTGCTGTCTCTGAGTGCATTCCTTAGTCATTTAAGATAACTAAGAATATATGTACTTGAATGGGATAGAATAGGAAAATAAAATGTTACACAGAGCTACCAACTGCAAGAAGACCCGACGGGGCACTAAAAGCAGCCCTTGCAAAATTGCTTAAACCTATCCTGCTTTCTTTCTCTCCTCACTCTACCTCTATCCATCCATCCGTTCTCTCTGTCTAACCTGTGTCCTCCCTCTCTGACCTCTTTCTCTTCAATCTTGAACTCCCACTGTGCCTACAATTTTCCTCAGGGAGTTGACTAAGTGAGATGCACCTGCCCGGGCTTTCAAATTCACCTCCCTGACCACATTACTTCAAACCCAAGCAGTAGCTTCTATGGACAAGCTATTGCCTATGGAAGTGGGGGTCCCAGGCCATTTAGACTATAACTAAGCATTCCATAGTAAATCACACCAAAGGAATGCTTGCAGTGTTGTTTATCTGGCTTCCACTTTCTCTGGAACGTTATATATGCATAGGGCATGCTTTTTTTAAAATATATTTTTTATTTTATTTAGGGATAGTTCATCAATATTTAATACAATAATTAAAAATTACAGCGTCATAAGCTCCTATATGATAAAAATATAAAACATACAAACCATATACAGTATGCGAGGTGGAATTGAATAGTGCACAATTTAAGAACTGAAGTCATATAACAAAATTCTATTAATATAATTGTTGTATATCCAACCCAGCAACACACCGAACACCTATTTACTTTTACCGCATATCTTCCCATAAAATCTCAAACTTCTTACATGAACCTGATCATAAAGCATATTTTCTTTCATATTCCTTAATTCTATCTAGTTTGCATAGTAGCTGCTGAATAGTCGGAATATCACTAGACCGCTCCCTTTGAAGAATCAACGATCGGGCTATCAGAGCCAAAATAAATATTTGGTTTTTTTTGCATTGGAGTGGCTAACAAGTCGGGAGAATATCCCAACACTACTGTTTGGATGTCTAGTGCCTGCAGGGTTTTCAATGTATTAATGCAGTACTGATTAACCATCCCCCAGAATATGTTTAACTTTGGACACTCCCAGATTATATGTGTCCACTTCTCTCTACCCTCCATATTGCAATGAAAACATTTTGCAGGAATCTGAGGGTTTATTTTATGCAAAAAGTCTAGTGTACGATAGAGAAGCCACTTAGAATAGAACTTCATTCACCTTAAATTGGCAGCCTTTAATAGAGAACCATTATATTTATTGATCTGATTCCATGTCATAGTGGAAATCTGCAGCCCTTCCTGAGTTTCCCATTCTCTCTGCGCTTTTTGAAACAATTTACCTGCTGCTTGTGCTCAAAAAGGGAAAACCCAGTCACTAATCGATTTACTTTGTTTAGGGTCTAACATCAGCCTCATTAATATGTATGATATTTAACTCCTAGAGAAAATGTCTGTCCCTAATAAAGGATTGTTGGAGAATAATTTTTTTTCTGTACAATGTTCCGCTCTATTTCCATCTTGTAACTACCGGATCAAACAATGGATCTTGGCCAATAAATATGTCAGAAAGAAGAGTTTCTCCATTGATGTTGGGGATCGCATAATGACTAAAAAGCTATATTTTCCACTTAATGTTCCATTGCAGAGTTTTCTATCTGAAGTTTTGGGGAATTTTTGTTGAACGCATTAAATCCTTAACTACATATTCTTGTGGATTATATCTATAAAAAATTATCATATCTGTTAATATTTAATACCTTTGTTGTTCTGTACATGGTATGTGCAAAATTCACAAAACAGTATTCTCACAGATCAGGAAAAGCTAGTCCCCCCTCTGCAAAAGGTCTATAAAGTGCATTCATGGCAAGTCTAGAAACCTTATTTGCCCAAATAAAAGTAGAAAACTGGCCTGGCACAACCTTAAAAAATTTCATTTTAACAGCACTTGGAATAGATAAAAATAGAAAGTTGCATAGTGGTAATATCATCATGCAGATTATAGCTACTCGACCTAATATTGATATCGGAAGGTCTTTCCATTTTATCAGTTTATCTTATTGTAAAGAGGGATATAGTTTAAGGCATAGAGATCATTAATATTCCAGTGACATAGATGCCCAAATATCTCTTTGGCTGCGTATTCACCAATGGGCTCAATTCTGCTAATAAAGAGTCAGATTTACAATTTCAGAGCAATATTTCTGTCTTAGATTTATTTATTCTATATCCCCGATATATTCAAATTCCTGAAAAATAGTGAATATTTGATTTTGCCTTTAATTTTGGGTTTGAGTTTAAAGAAGAGAGTGATATCATCAGCATAGAGCTTGATATTTGTCATCCCCGGTATTGGAGATATTAAACAGCTAATTGAGCGGATGGCTATAGCAAGGGACTCTATAAAGCAAGCAAAAAGCAGAGGAGACAGAGGACATCCTTGTCTCGTCCCTCTAACAATTTTGCAATTGCCAACTTTATTGGTATTTACAATTATTTGAGCCGTTGCCCCTTCATAAAATTTAGAGATTACGGCAATCAGCTCAGAGGGGAATCCAAATTTAGCCAATATACAAAACAGACTTTCCCAACACACAAGGTCTAGTAGCATAATGTGAGTCAGGATTTTGTTTTCAGTAAAATAGTCCAAGGCCTCAACTAAAAAGGTGGTATTAAAAGATAATTGTCAGCCTGCAATAAACCTGCGATGATCTTTATGTATTATTGACACTATGCAGCTGCTCATTCTGTTTGCTAAAAGTTTGGCTATAATTGTATAATCTGTATTTTTAGGAATTCACATCCTCTTTATCTTTCTCTTTTTTCAAGAAGCTGACTACCACAGCCGTACGGAAGAAAGATGGAATCTCTCCCCCTTGTAAAATATGATTCACTGACAAAACTAATTACTGACTCAAAATTACAATAAATTGTTTTAAAAATTCTGCCGGAATTTCATCCTTCCCACAAGCTTTTCCGTTAGTCATAGACTCAATTTTGTGTAATTTAACAATTGCAATCATGCTTGTACTTTGATTTAACTGTAATCTTGGAATTTGCAATCTATCAAAAAAATGATTTTAGTTTTGAACTATTCACCTCTTGTCTAACTGAATAAATAGTTTAATAGTGTTCCAGAAACTCCTTTTTATTTGCTCTTCATTTTATTGGTCAACACGTGCACCCTATTCTGAACCTGTTTATCTTTTATCTGCCAGGCTAAAAATTTACCATTGAATTCACTCTCTTTGTAAACTCTCTGTAGATAGGCGGTATTGGCCATGTATACTTTAGTATAACAGTAATCTTGTATGGTTTGATAGTCTGATACTAATGCACTTTTATTTTTACTGTTTTTTCTGTTAAATATTGTTCATTAGAGCGTTTAATTTCAATTTCAAACTGTACTTTCTTTATAGCATGAGCGCGTCTAGTCGCTATCTGTTTAGATGTTATAATTCCACGAATTGTAACTTTAAAAGCCTCCCACACTTTTTCTACTGTAGCTGTGTTTCTATTTATCTGAAAAAAAAGCTTGATATGTCCTTTTGGATGCCCTTACACCAATCCTAATCTTCTAGCTGGACCCTGTTAAATGTCCATTTACGTTTTTACTTATCCCACCCGAGCCTAGACAGTTCAAGAGTTACTAAAGCATGATCTGAGAAGCTATTTTGTGTATAGGTACAGTTAACCACATACAACCTCTTATAGATTAGAAAATAATCTAACCTAGTGGCAGTTTTATATTTGGCTGAGAAGAAGGAATATTTGTTTTTTATAGGGAATCTCCCCGCCAACGGTCCATCAGATTTAACCTCTTCAGCGCTCATGACGAGCCCAGCTCGTCATGATGCACAGTGGAGCTGTGCTCATGACAAGCTAGGCTCGTCATAACCGTTGCGGCCAGCCCACGCGCGGTTGATTCAAAGCCTGTGCAGGAGAATCAATCAGTGGGCGGGGTCGTACAGCTCTACTGTACCTCATGACGAGCTGGGCTCGTCATGAGCACAGCGCCACCGCCGCCGCCCCCCCCGCGACGCAGGAGAATTACTCCCGCGTGGAAGAGGTTAATTTTTCCATACATTCCGTTACAACCTCACCTGTACATGGCTTGTTTTGTTTTTGTACCCCAGAAGATGAATCTGACACAGGAGTCTGTAGATAATTAAAATCCCCACCTAAAATGACCATACCAGGGAGTAGCAATAGTGCATGATATAGGTCCACAAGAGATGTAGGGTTGTCCTCTATTGGGGCATATCTCGTGGCTATATAAAGTTTGAAATTATTAATTAGACCATTAACTAACCCCCATCTTTCCTCTTTGTCTATTTGAGAATGGAAAATTTGAAAAGGAAAAAACGTGTTATAGAAAATTGCTACCCCCCTTCGGGCCGTACTTGCAGATGAAAAATAGCTACTGCCTGCCCATTGCTGAAGCATGGTAAATGAAAGCCTCCTCTTATCTACATAATGCGACTCATGTATCAATATTATATCTGGGGAATTGCCTTTCATCCGTTCTTCTACAGCCCTGGCTAGAATTTTATTATTCAAGCCTTTGGCATTGAACAAGAGAATTATTACAGTCCTTAGCTGCCTGATGATAAGCCATCATTAGGAAATGTAAACTGTGTTCAAACTACCTTATGTCTGCTTATTCATCTGGATTATAGAACACATTTTGAAACAGGGTGAGGTACTGATAAATATTTTAGGCATACATACATAAATATACTGACCATGAATATTTAATTTACATCTAACAGTACATAATTCAGCTATTAAAATATCTGTACAGTAAAAATGGCCAAAGTGGCAGTGCATTATTGATAGCATATAAAACATATACAGTGCTTAATTAAATTCAACAATAATGTGAGCTGCAGTAGGATTGATGTAGATATAGATTTGAGATATCTCTCAGCTTATAAGCCCTTTTTGTCTTTATCATGACAATCATGACCATCCATAGCATTGCATATTTAAAGTGGCTTGTGCACATAGAGCAGATAAAGTGGCAATGCAATACAATTAACATCTAAATTGCATAATAATCCCCGGCATCCATATGAAGTGCATAGTTATTTTCTGTAACAATATAAAGTGCATAATGCCGCTCTGTAACGGCAATACCTGAAAATCTAATATGATCTTACCATTCATTGACCAAGCTTGTACTGAATTGGTTCCCAATATCTTGTGGACATACCAATGTTTAGTAGAACTATCCCCTTTTTTTACTCTGCAAACCACCCCACATGATCCCAATCCCAGTGCTCCCCATCCTGTGATCCTCAAAGGGACCTTGATCTTGTGGATAATGTGGGGGAATTGCCCACATCTCCTTCCAACCCTCTCCTAGTGTACTGGGTGACATAGTGTTGCACCCCTTGAAGTGAAAATGAAATAAAAAAAGAAAAAGGAAGGAAGGAAAATAAAATAATTAAATTGATATTATCTGAAGCAGTTCCTGCTGCTTTGCAACATTGTCCAGTACATGGAATTTACCATTCTCGAGCAGGTTCAGTTTTGATTGCTGAACAAGAGTTGCCTTTGCCCCCTTTTCTGTAAACACATCTATCATCCGGATAAATTATTTCCGTCTTATAGCTGCTATTGCTGACATGTCTGAAAAAATCTTAAACTGTGAAATTTCCTGTGTGGACAAAGTTTTATTTGCGATAGCCTTGGAAAGAAGTTTTTCCTTAATCCAAAAGTCATCAAAATTCACTAAAATAGTGTGTGAATATTTTACATTGTTGGGGCGATGGGAAGGTACCCGGTGAGCTCTAGTGATCATAAGATCACCTGATAGCTCCGGGACCCCGACTAGCCGTATATTCGACTGCTTATTGTAATTTTCTATATCTTGCAACATAGATTCTAGAGCCTCAATATTTTGTCTAATTTTCCTGCTCATCAATGATCACCTTATCCTCTAAATTTAAGACTAATTGCTCAGCTTTGGCTAGTTGTTCTGGGACTTGACCAAAAGATTGGAATCCTCTCCATCTCCCACCTGCTGGGACAATTCCTCATCAGCTATTGTATAGTATCTGACTGAATAGATTGAGAGACAGGCTGAAGAACAGATTGAATGTTTGTTGCTATTTCCTTTGGCCTTATTACCTCTTGACCTGAGATTGGTGCATCTGATGGTATCAATACATTTGTTGCATTATCTACTTGGTTTATAGTATTAGTGATGTCTGCAATAGTGTTAACAGGTATTGGAGCCATATGAGATTTTGTAACCAAAGGATACTGTTTCCAACAAACAGGAGTGGCAAAGGTCTCGGCAATGTCAGACATAACCCTCTTGTGAACAACCTCCAGCTCTGTATTACTCTCTGCATCTCCAGCTCCTCTCAAAGTTCCAAAAGGGCTCATAGCTTGTAGACTTTTGTCAATATTATCACTTCTGGCATCTAGCAATGAGTCTGCAGCCTGTAGTCTATCTGCTTCAATTAGTTGCTGCATTTTAAGATCCATTCTCTGCTGTGTGTTACATAAGGTGCGAGATTTTTCCTGCCTCATTTTTAGACCACCTTTATGACGTGACTTACGAGCTGGGGTAGATTGACTATCCAAGAGAGGATTGGCAATTAAAGGCTTTTTCTTAAATGTTCGCAAACTTCAATTTCTTTATCTGCGGGACCACCTTCCGCCCTCTTTCTTTATGCAAGCATATTTTAGTTGAGCAGTTGAATGCCAGGTGTTAGATGTAGATTCCCACAAGGCACAGGGAATTATTTTCCTATTTTCTTAAGAAACAAAAAGCTGGTGTAGCACTTAGCTGCTGTGTTTGTGTAATCGTATCTTTTTACTACAGTTTGTGTTGATTAGGTGGCTTCTGGATTACTTATGTACTGGATTATTCATGTACACATATATTTGCCTCACATTCCCCTCTTCTCCTGGAAAAGAGCCCTTTCGTACTCCAACAATAATGATACCACCACAAGTCAGATATTAATGCAGCCACTGTCCATTTTAACCAATGACTCACAAGGTATTTTCCTATCCTGTGTCTTTACCCCCCCCCCCAGCTGTCAAGTGAAGAAAGAAGAAGAGGAACACAGGGAGAAAGATTTTGGAGAGAGAGTGGAAAGGAGCTCTACCCTATGTAGTTGTAGGCTTTCGGGTGTTGACGAGTCAGCCCAATTTCTCCAGGCTCCTAGGCGTTTCAGGCCTCTCTGTGTCCCAGCAGCATGCAATATGGTGCTAAGCTCAGCCCCTGGGGGTCAGTCGCCGGCACAGGCACCACAATGCTACAAACGACCGGGGCGAGTGCACCAGGTATCCGGTCCCAACAACACGCAGAAAAACGCTGAGCCAAACCGGGTGTCTCACCTCCGCGGCTCAATCTCCAGCATCTGACCACCGGTCTGCTGGTCCATTTGCTGCAGAGCTTTGCCCTAGAGCAAGTGTGTGTGCCGATCCTGACATGTCGTGGAAGAATCTTGGATTCATTCCAGAGCGGAATCCGACATAGCTACAGAGCTCTTGTCCTCCCTGCTGTACGCCGTATCACTTCCTTCCAGTGGGTGTGTCCGTTAGCGGAGTGTGCTAGCCGTGATGCATGTGAGTAGCATTGTTCCGCATCGGGTATACTTGGCCGTTAATCTACTAATGTGCACACTTATTTCCTGAAATTAATCAGAATGGGTGTTAGCTGCGGGCAATGAACCCCCAAAATCTGGCAGTATTTACTCAATATCAGCGTTTCACTGCATACAAGCATTTTTTTAAGGAAAAAGGCATGCTTCTATGTTAAAAGATTAATGTCCATGGCTGCCTGATGTAAATATAAAATACTGTGCAAAATGGAAACCAGACCAACAACGCTGCAATCATTCCTTAAAAATGTGGTGCCTCGATCATCTGACTAATGTTTAAGAAAAGAAACAAGAAAACATGCTGAGTAAAATCTTCACAGATTTTAGTCAGTAAGCATGTTTTATTGTTTCTTAATAGGAGGGGAGGCGAGCTGCTGGAAACTGCATTTTTAAAGCATTCAACAATCAGCACTAGGGCCATGCATCAACAAAGTTAAAAATTGAAATAAAAAAGAGGGGAACTCGTCACATAATGAAGTCGGAGCATCAAAAAAAACTGCGCTGCTCAAAGTCTTAACAGTACAGATTTGTTTTTTAACATAGTTTAGTTTAGTTTAGTTTAGCAGTTTATAGAGCACGCAAATACCCTGAGGTGTCTTGGCGCTGCGGACTAGGTAGAGGTCCCTAAAAAATTAGGAGGTAGGAGTGGGGGTGGTAAAGGGCGTTGAGGTGGGCCTGAGCTAGTACCTTCCCCACTATCTGAGTCTTCAACAGATGTATTGGATGAGTCTGAAAATGTGATTACCTGGTTATTACGATATCTGCCCCAGTTTTTGGTTCTAGCAGGCTGGTATGGTGTGTTGTAAAAACTATCCAGTAAGTATGGATATGTTTGGTTTCTGTTATAGTTCTTAATATCTTTCTGAATTTTATTTATTTTCTTGGTTTGTTCAAACGTGTGGAAGGTAGTGATGGTAGCGTTTACTCTGTCCAAGAGGTTCTTTGCATCAACAATGGTGGTTTCAGCTAGGATAAGTTTTTCAAGTTCAGCTATCTCCTCGAACTCTTTTTTGCTGTGTTCAATGGCCGTGTCGATGCCTAGCACCATCCAGTGCCTTGAACATGTAGTGGCCAGATGGCTAAAACCAGTGCGAAAGTTTGGGTCCTGGGTGAAGATAGCAGGGACGTTGCGAATTTGTAACCCTAATGGTATGGTATCTGATTTGAGATAATGTGCAACTAATCTGTAGATTATGTCCTCCAGGGAGACCCCTTCTTACTCGGATGACTACATCCGTAATATCCTTAGTGGACCCTCCTTATTATCTCACACCTCCACCCCCCTCCATACTCGGATGACTACATCCGTAATATCCTTAGTGGACCTTCCTTATTATCTCACACCTCCACCCCCCTCCCTTTAGCACCCAATAACTCTAGGGTGTTGCTCGAGAAATTAGAGAATCTTAAGAAAAAACAAATCTGTACCGATCTGCATGCTCGCATGCTCACTGAATATCTCAAATCAGATACCATACCATTAGGGTTACAAATTCGCAACGTCCCTGCTATCTTCACCCAGGACCCAAAATTTTGCACTGGTTTTAGCCATCTGGCCACTACATGTTCAAGGCACTGGATGGTGCTAGGCATCGACACGGCCATTGAACACAGCAAAAAAGAGTTAGAGGAGATAGCTGAACTTGAAAAACTTATCCTAGCTGATACCACCATTGTTGATGCGAAGAACCTCTTGGACAGAGTAAACGCTACCATCACTACCTTCCACACGTTTGAACAAACCAAGAAAATAAATAAAATTCAGAAAGATATTAAGAACTATAACAGAAACCAAACATATCCATACTTACTTTTTACAACACACCATACCAGCCTGCTAGAACCAAAAACTGGGGCAGATATCGTAATAACCAGGTGATCACGTTTTCAGACTCATCCAATACATCTGTTGAGACTCAGATAGTGGGGAAGGTACTAGCTCAGGCCCACCTAGATGCCCTTTACCACCCCCACTCCTACCTCCTAATTTTTTAGGCACAGATCGCGGACGCGGCCACAGGAGACAGAACTACCAGTATAAATTTGCAGGCGAAAGACAGACTCGCCACAAGTTCTACCAATGGGGGCCCCAACAATAATAAACACAGTGCCTCTTACATCTTCCAGCCTCGCCATACCTTCTGATCCTGATACCTCTAAACCTGCCACACTCCTCCTTGTTCCCCCGCCAGTCCCCATTACATCAGTGACTGACTCAACCATACCCATTTTCAATTTATCTAACCATCCCTTATCTAGGGAAGAAATCTCTCTACTTAGCAAAGGCCTCTCCTTTGTCCCCACTGCACGCAATGATTTCTTCAAACTACAGGAAGACTTACTCCTGTTCTTTAGACGTAGTCGTCTAAAACAATTTTTTTCTGATAAACCTGATACTTACAATTTTGTAGGGACACAATTTAAACCAGCCTCTACCTTCTTGCCACCCTCGTCTATGATGCCACACGAAATTTTAACCTTTGAGAAACTTGTATTACATGAAGTCAAACAATTACAACAACTACCTGAATTCGTACCCTACAATTTACCTCTCACTGAAAAATTGGTCATCAGCCATCTGAGTGATAATAAAAATATCATCATCAAACCTGCGGATGAGGGTGGCGGTATAGTGATAATGGACCATGACAAATATGACATTGAGATCCATCGCCAGTTGAGTAATGGCACACATTATCGAAAGTTTAATTCTGACCCTCATACTACCATTCAAAATAAAATCACTACGATTACCTCGCAGTCACTCCACCAGGGTATCATCAATAAGAAGGAACACTCTTTCCTCAATAACCCACATCCCAGAACACCGGTGATATACACCTTACCAAAAATCCATAAAAATGCCTCTACACCCCCTGGTCGACCAATAGTATCTGGCTGTGGTTCTGTCCTTGAACCTTTGGGCAAATACATTGACTCCATCCTCAAGGTTTTTGTCCCACTTACCGATACCTTTGTCAAAGATAGCACTCACTTGATCAATATCGTGGAGGATCGCCCATTTCACCCTGATACAGATCTCATGGCAAGTCTTGATATTGAATCGTTGTATACCAACATTCCCCAGGCTGATGGTCTCAAGGTCATGGAAGATTTACTCAATACTAGACCAAGGCCCACACGCATTCCTACTAACTTTATAATTGAACTCCTAGACATAGCTTTAACCAATAACTATTTTCTGTACAAAGACACCTACTATCTCCAGACCAAGGGAGTCTCCATGGGTTCGTGTTTCACCCCTAATATTGCTGTCCTTTATGTTTACCACCTGGAAAAGACACTCATTCTATCGATAAAGAACCCCTTCATTACTAACATCCTTCTATGGCGTAGATACATAGACAACATCATTTTACTATGGCAAGGTGCCCAAGATGTCTTACTCTCATTTGTTACTTGGCTCAACAATGCCCAACCACATTTGACCTTTACTTCTGACATCTGTAAAAACGATCTCCCCTTTCTGGATCTCACCCTGCACGTAGAGGATGAGACCATTGGAACTACCCTATACCGTAAACCCACAGAACGGAACACCCTCCTTCTCTACTCTAGTTATCATCCACATGGCCTACGGGATGGATTACCGT
The DNA here is from genome assembly GCF_964204655.1 of Triturus cristatus. Taxonomy (NCBI): domain Eukaryota; kingdom Metazoa; phylum Chordata; class Amphibia; order Caudata; family Salamandridae; genus Triturus; species Triturus cristatus. The sequence goes on from NC_140588.1 coordinate 432,342,085, forward strand.
ACGGACAATTCCTACGGATCCGACGCAATTGAAAATGGCGCAAGGATTATTTTCGGGAGGCTGCTATCCTCTCCGATAAATTGATCAATAAAGGGTACCCCAAACATTTGGTTAAAAGAGCCCTTAAGCGAGCTTGGTATTGTCACAGGGAAGTTATTCTGGCACCTACTATCAAACGCAACAACACACGCATATCGTTTGTCTCAACCTACAGTCCATCTAGCAACAAGGTTGGCAAAATAATCAAGAGTAACTGGACGTTACTCCGTACCTTTCCACACTGCTCAGATCCCCCTCTATTATCATACCAAAGGGGCCACAACCTCTCCGATAAATTGGTACATGCCATTACATGGCCATCCAAGGAAAGACATGACCAGTCGGTAACCGCTCTTTGGGGACTTCCTCCGGTTATAGGTCATTTCAAATGTCAGAACTGCAATGTTTGTGACCTGACGTGTAACACCAAAGTCTTTGTCACATCAAACCACACATACCAACTCAAACAATTTTCCAACTGTAGAACCAACAACGTCATCTATGCGATTCGCTGCCCCTGTAACCTACTATACATAGGGCAGACAACACAAATGATTAATCAGCGTATCTCACAACATAAAAGCCGTATCAGGTGTAATGTCACCACTGCACCTCTGGTGACACACAACAGAGAAAGCAACCACTCGGAGAATGATATGACATGGCAAGTCACAGACCGCCCACAATTACCCATCCGAGGTGGTAACCTTCAACTTCTACTCAACAAATGTGAATGTAGATGGATTACATGCTGTAATTCTGTGTCACAGGGCCTGAATTCCCTTGATGAGTGGAATACAGTTATCACCTACACATAGGAACTGCTTCCTTCTATGTGATTCTGTTCCGCCTTGAGATCCCTCTACCCTCCACCCCTTTTCCTTGCCCTCCATTGGTATACAACATTGGGTAATTTTTATTCCTCCCCTTTATGTACCATGGTTATTCCTTAACCTATTGTGACAGTGTAATCTGGCACCGTTTTGTTTTCAAACCGTAATAATCTGTGATTCTTTTTGACAGTAATTTCCTTTCTTATGTACTCCCTCCCCTTTCTTCCAAACACCCCCCTTTCCCCCCCTTTTCTCCCCCCACCTTCCCCCCTCCCCCTCCTCTTTCCCCACCCCCATCTCTCTCCCCTGCCCGTTATATATGACCTATATATGACTAATACATTGTTGTTTCCTGTATAATTTGTATACCCATGTCGATTTCCATTTGGACTCTGTACCTTACTCCTCTATGCAGCCCAATCATGTACATATGATGCCTATACGTTTTCATATTTACAATATTTTATTCCTTGTTTTTCATAATGTGGTACAGTCTGTGCTCTGTGTAATCATAAGTTGTATTGTCCTTCTAAATTTCTATCATCGGCCATCTTTCTTAGGCAATTCACACCTTTCTCCTTCCCCCGGGGGTACCCACTCGCGTCTCTGTTTCCATCTAGTTGCATCCCGCCCACCTCCCATGTGATTTTTCGCTCTTAGCTTTAATCGTCCTCTTCACGGATATCGCCATAGACGCTTTACTCGTCTGCCCCGCTTGATTCCGGACCCAACCCGGCAGCCTTTTCCCCGCCGATCATTTACCGATCGGGCTTCCCTTCGTTGGATCTAATCCCGCCGGTAAGCATCTGCCTTCGTTTTTTCTATCCTACTTGCCCATTAGATGTACTCATTTCTCCTGACATCTACCTATGGGTAATTAACGCTCCCCCGTTTGTCCTTTGTCGTTTCTTAGAGCGCTGTCAGCAATAATCGTTTCCCCACGTCTGCTGCCCTTTGGTAAGCTATTTGCCGCCCTTTGCTCCACGTTTTTCCCCCGTTGTACTGGCTCACATAGTAACCCGTGCCCTTTCCTTTAGAGCCATTCCATAGTAATTCTGCCTTGATGCACAGACGCCTCCATTATACCTTCGATTGAGTCTACAACTTCTTTACCACCGTGACACCAGGTAACCAACCCCTTGACCACCCTCCTCTCCCCTCTTTCTTTTCCTATTTTAGTCCAATTATCCGGGTCCTTCTATTTATTTTCACTCCTTTTCTTATTTCTATAGAAGTACCTATTGATTCATGCGTAACCTTAGTCCTGATGATGACTTCAAGTTAACGAAGTCGAAACGCCGTTGACTCTACAACGCCAATTGCGGCATTGAAAAGGGTCATGTTCTAATCATGAGAATAATGATTGTAATGCTCCACTGTCTGTAAATACTACACCCCCAGTGCTCACATGGTTGTCATGGTTACTATAATTTAGTTGTGCTATGTACTTCTATCTGTAAATAATAACCTTTACCCCTTTCTTGGTCTCCTTGTTTTTCCTGTTCGCTATGATTAGCGGTCCCTCCACATGATTAACCAGTTGAGACATTGTTGTTTTGTTGTTACTATACTTGCCCGGACTCAACTGGGATAACAGGTCTACTCCTGTTCTGTTTTTTTCTTCGAGTAAAAGGCAGGGCACGTGAACATAACAGAAAATTACAGCATATAGCTAAATCTGAGGAATTTACCTTGTGGCTTTTGACTAAGATGACTTCATGAAGAATGCTAAACGGCATAAACAACTGACTTTTTTACACCGATTGTCTCCAGTTTATACTCACGAATGCATCTCTTCATTAACTCATATTTATATTCCTTATCCCAGTCCTTACTCTATGAGATTAAATGTTACCCTGGAGCCAGATAACCACTTTGCTAACCCTGGAGTAAAAACACGCATTGCCAATGCCAATAGGACTGGCTTTTAAAAGAATGTTGTTGTACTGCAATGTGAAGCAATACCAATAGATAGCATGGAAATAGATAGGTATTTGTGTGGAAGCAAAGAACTACAGAATAACATTGTTGTAGGCTAAAAGGTCAGATGCCGACCTAAAAATGCATGTAGATTAATGACTGCCCTCCTCCCAGCTGTGCTGCTGCCAGATATAAACCCCGTAAATTATCTAGTTATCTAAGATATATAGTACCATTGAAGTTTCTCTTGTCTGCAGATGAATGGTCAGCTTCAAGCAGCTGGAAAAGTAAACAAAAAGATCACAGCTTTTTAGAGTGTAAGCACGGTTTTTTGGAAGCACACAACTTCTGCCCAATCACAAAACATGTACTCCTAGCTCCCATCCGCTGGGAGGAGCCAAAGCCTCTCTCTTAGTGATTCTTTCTCATACATTTGTCTAGGGACAACCGCACTATGGTCAAGCCAGACCATAATGATATCTCTTAGCTTTGCTTTAATGGTTACTTAAGGACACTCCACCCCTTCACATCCTATTCTTTATGTCACCACTCAGAGTCGAATTGCTTCTTTCCCAGGCTGCCTGTTAGCCATGTGTTTATCAAATAAGTGTTTTCCATTGTTACTCTACTTCAGCCACAGCTTGGCCTAGTGACTTTGCTTTAACTGGTGCAAAGCTAATTTGTTGTACCATCAGCCGCGACTCAAGCTGGTAAGAGCAGTGGGGCGGTGGGGCCGGGTGGGGCAATTTCGACAGAGAAAGAGGAGAAATTAAGTATTTATTTAATTTTCTCTCATGGCCGTCGGTCGAATCCCCCCCCCAACCCAGCCCACCACTCTTACCTGCACGGGCCACAGGCTTGTTTGACTGCTCTGGTTGGACTGATGCAGGTGTTTGTCCTGACAGATCTCCTCAGTGAACTCCCAACCCTTGGCCATATTATTTGTGCCCGGGTTTGTGGAGGGGTTCTCCCATCATGTCTACCACAGTGACTTTAGCATTCCCACAATAATTAGTGGGTCTTTCTTTGGATTCTGAGCATCCTCAGACTGTCTGTCACTCTTTTATTTGGTCCTACTATTGCAGGGATTTGGTCTTGCTGTGAAGGTTCATTGTGTACACTGGTGTTTGCATTTCTCCAGTGGGTGCTGTTTCTCTGTTTGATTTGGTGGCTCGGACCCTGCTCTCCTTATGGATTGTGAATGCATTGGTTTCTGTTGACATTTGAAAAGCATGCAGGTTTGCTGTTCTGTACTCAGCTCCATCTGTTCATTTATGTTTGGCTCTTGGCATTTGTGGGTTTTCCCATGCTTTAGCAGGCCATTCATTCTTCTTGCTTGGGATTCATTCTATTCGGTAGCTGTGTCAAGGCTACTAATTTAAATGACTTGCCCAGGCTTTTTGTAATTCTTAGGTCACTGGGATGAGCTTTCCGGGCCTCCTGTCCTTTATCGGTGGTCACTATCATGATCTATAAGTAGTTTTCCCTTTCTTCTGGCAGTTTGCTTCTGATTAATCGCTGGTGACGGTCTGTCATGTGCAATGTGACTTTCTTCCACAGAGTCAGCAACTGCTTTTGAACACTCTTCTAAGTAATAAAGTAGAAAATGTGGACAATATGATCCAGTTAATTGACCCAACTCCTGCTTCATCATAGTCAAGCCTGAAATTGCAGCTGGGTCCTGGTCAATCATGAACTATGAATTTCAAATTAACACTTTGAGTTGTCCTTGGCCTCTTTTTTCCTCACTCACATTGCTGTCATAGACCTGTTTGGCTGTTGGATCATTTGGGTCAGCTATGTTTTGTCATAACCTGTTCTTTCTGGCTAAGGGGTTTCTTGCCCCTGCTTGTTTAATTGGGTGTCTTTCTTCTCTAAAGCTGTGAGTTGTTGTTAGCTGTTGGGCAGCTCATGTCCTTAGCTATGCCTGTATCTCTTTGCAATCATCTGGTTGACAGGTTGACTGGTAAAGTCTGTGACCTGCAGGGACTGGGCTGCATGTACACAATGGGACCCTGCATGCCCCCCCAGGGCCCTGAGACAACAGGTGGCCCTGTAGGTCCCCGTTTGTTTAATCTATGCCACGGTTGTCATGAAATATGCTTGTTGCACCGCCAAGCATATTGTGGCCTCAAAACCACAGCAACGCTTCGAAGGATCTCTGATCCCTGATGGATGCGATGGTCCCATGGTGGTCTGACCACCAAACTTGTAAATAGTGCAGTCGGACAGCTGGTTTGGTGGTGCCCACACTGCCACCATGGCTAGGAGGTTCATTGGACTGCCGTAGTCATAATTAGGTCCTTAGTTTCTAGGGTTCTGACTGTGACCATCTGGCACTTATTTTCTTTGAGGCCTTTATTTTCTGTTCTTGTTCTTGCTTGCTTTATGTGGGCTGATTGATAAGCTTGATATCTTTGTGGGCTTACCCTTTAGGACTTGCGTCCAACTGTTGCTTGTGTCTTCTTTGTGGAGAGTAGAGTCCAGAGGTGTGCTGCTTGTTTGGATTAGTAGGGTCCTAATTTGGCCTGTTACTCTTCTCATTAATTTTTCATAGTGATGGCTCTGGTCTGATTTCCCTACATGTTGGTATTGGGCTACAGTGCCTGCCTTTAGCTGTGTCGTTTTTTCCCCCACAATTTCCACTATTTTCTTCTCCAGTTGGCTGGTTTCTGGTCCTTTGGTCCTCAATCGTTTGGTGCCTGTTATTTGTGGGGCCTCCATCTCAGACCTCCCTGGTCTATGTGGTTCAGGGGCATCCTATTGCCTCTTTCAGCTCCTTTGTGTTGTATATTGAAACCTTTCTGCTACTTCTGGGGCTGCTTCAATTGTTTTGGTGAATCTTTCGTTGTTCGGTGGCATAACGAAGGGTGAGGCTGTCATAGTCTGATAGTGTAAGTAATTGATCAAGGACGATGGGTGAATAAATGAAGGCCCATTTAGCTACTGGCAGTCTTTACTACTCCAAGAACAGGTTGTTATCAGCCCAGTCCTGCACACCTCCCCATAACTCCTGGGTGCCCTCTTTTTATGTAATGTCTGGCTTGATAATGTACATAATGAGGAAGGGGTGTTGTGTCGTTAACCAGCCTGGATCAGTGGACGCACATCTAAATTATATATTTTTGGGGAGATTGCAAAGTAGATGCCTGTCTTTAGGGTGTAGTCACCCTAAAAGAGTAAGAACTGCAAAAAGAATGTTGGACTTGGAGTTAGAAGATTACAAATATATATTTTTGCCATCATTGCACATACCTCTGGAGTGCAGTATGGTTGGTTAGTAACCATCAGCAGATGAAGCATGCATTTCAGATCATTGTGTAACTTGAGAGGAATTTTGTTAATTTTCTTCATGCTCAGGATGCTAGCTTAGATATTTTACTAGGTTCCATTCACAGCTTTTCCAAAGGCAGATAATGATTTATATAATCACCTGTAGGCTGTAGGTGCAGTAGTTGCATTGCTGCTATCCGTGAATTTGACCAAGCTGTGCATGCATTTGGAGTTGATCAGCAGTGTGTTCAATGGTGTGCAGTGCAGTAAATCTGGCCAGCACAGGTAGCTTGAAGCAACTACTGTAAGGTGAATTTAGTGAACCTGTTTTGTGTTAGTAGCTTGCAACTGTCCTACCAAGTCTTTACCTTTACAATAGTTCTGTGATGCAGAAGGCCCTTTCATCACGGTTTGTTTGCAGTAGGGTAGTAAAAATAATCCAACTTTAGTATGTTATGTGACAAGCGTTCTAGAGCACGACTGCTATGCCATAGGTTGTCCTTGCGCTAAGAACATTAACAGAGCAGAGAGAGCATCATCTGAAAATTCCCTAGTTGTGCCATGCACCGGAACTGTCTTACAGTGGTGGAAGTGAGTTTGTGTAGCATTGTGCAGCATTTGTTTATGGTGGTGGCCAGCATGGAGAGTAGTAGGCAGTGGATCCTTCTATCAGTGATACCTGTCCATTGTGGTGCTGTGCAGTCAAAATAACAACCCCCTTTATCACTGGTGCCTGGTTCTAGTGGTGCCTTGCAACAGATCTATATTTTTCTTTACTACTGTGATGGAACAGCAGTGGCCTAGAAAGATGCACCATTGTTTTGCTGCCATTGGACTCCTGGCTGCTGGCAGGACAGTGCCAAATGCAGCGAATACCTCAAAATCCATGAAACAGAGCTAGCAAAATCAAACAAGTTCATCCAGGAACTAGTAATAAGAAGTCATTAGTGATGGGTGTAGAAGAGAAAGGTGTATGGAGAGCAAATAAAATATCAGATATGAGCAGTTTTTCCTTTCTGAGTACCTCTATAGGATTTCAAAGTGCAAAACTCAAATTGAAACTTCAGAACACACCTACATTTTTGTAGATATTGAACAAGTCTATATTGCATACAAAATCCCCTCCTACCTTTTGGCCACGCCTTAACACAGGTCTAAACCCACAACTACATTAGCTGAGGTTCCAGTGAACTCCGGCATCTTTGAAGAAAATGTACACTTAAATGTTTGCCAGTATTAGCCAAATTCTCAGGTCATTTCTAACTACAAGACCTATGCCCAAGTCTCAGAGTATGCATTTATGCTAGATATTTTCTTTGCTCATGTCTTTAGCAAAGAGTTAAATCCTATATGCTGTATTCTAATTCTCAAGTGCAGTTCCTAAACCTATGACACTATGGCTATATATCAAGAGGACGTCTAAACCGTTCATCTTTCAATGTTCATCCTATTGGCCAAGTCTTTAGAGCACGCACTAAGTGCACTGACTCACTCTCTAAAGCACAGCTTAATCTTTTATGCTATTGACTAAATGTGTACCTAAATGGTGGATGATTGCTTCGGACCAGTTCCCACTTATTCTCTCAAATATTCCATAGGGATAATCTTCAAGTCTCTTATAAACTGGTATTGAGCTCAAATTCAATGTTGACTGATGTTATCTGTCCAATGTGCTTTTTTATGCATGATTTTCAACAATATGTGACAAGACTCCCTCGATGGAGAACGCATTAGCCATACATACATAAAGTTGTCCATACAATGGTTTCCATTTGTCAGTAAGATATTCAATATGATTTAAGCGAAACAAAGGACACATCTTTTCCTACCAATAACTTGGAACGACCTTCTGTAAAATTGTTGACAAACTATATTAAGTTTTGATGTGACAAGCTTTCAAATGCACTGTTTCTCACACATTTCTCCCAAACAAGCCTGGTGGTGGACAGTGCTGTAGTTCAAGACTACAAAAGAAAATGTACTGCTTGCTTTAAAATCTTGCTAGTAATGCAACATTATTTCAGAAATGCTAAGGCGATAGAAATGCTCTTCCCCAAACCTTCCTCTTTTTGTCATTACTAAGACCCATGCCCCCAAAACAAATACTCCTGGCAATGGCCTGGCACGCATAGGCATTCATACTTACTGGCATCGAAAAGACGGGCTACAGTGAACGTAAGTCAAACGGAGGAGAAGCTGGCAAGCTCCAAACTCAGGAAAAGAATCAGGAATCCTCTGAGCATGGGAAGGAAAAAGGTTAACACAGCAATACACCAAAGTCAAAACAGAGTCCGGAGAGCAAGGTCACCATAACAGGCAAGAAGGTCAAAGAGTTGTAAAGTAAAATCCACAGTAGTAAATCACAGCCAAACCGAAGCTGACCAAGGAACCAGACGGGAAAAACTTAACACAGGAAAGCGATGGGAGTGGTGAGCAAACTAGGATCAGCAAAGAGCCAATACTTCAGGAAGTTGCCAGGCAGCTTCCTAATGTCTTCATGATGTTTAAATACTGTTGCCCCTGTCCTTGAACCAGCTAAGTAGTTGCACATGGCGCCCCAGGTGCCATAGGTCAGTACACCAGAACCTTAAAGTGATACAGCACACCAGTGTTCTAAAAGCCATTGAGAAACCTTGGACACTCTGATGATATCTGACAACAGCTTTTTCATCTGAAATGGATATCCCAATTGGATCTCAGGAACTGAAATCATTCTTTCTCTGAGCCACCACAGCCGTTCACTTTGCTTCCTCAGAGGAAGCCACTGCAAGCTTGCACTCTGCTTCCTCAGATGAGTGAAAACAGCCCTAGCACTGACACAAGGGAGGAAATGTCATTTCCATATAGAGCAGCAAGAAGAAAAAACAAGGCTTCTTTCTGCCTTTGGAGGACAGCTAGTGCCATCTTGTATGATGGACTTTGCAGGTGTCCACTAAATGTAAAACAGTGAAGTTGGGTGTCAACAGTAAAGTTGCCAGGATTGAGGTAGGAAATTCTTGAATATCTGCCTAGTGCACATGACAGGACTGACATCTCATCACCACCTCCCTAAGACAATCCCAGACCTGGAAAGGAACATGTCAAAGAAAGAAGACTCTGTTTGACTACTGGAGGAAAGAAGATCGCGAGATCCTGACTCCTACGGCACAGGGTAAACTGTGATTTGAAACCATTCTATCGTATAAGAGAGGAACTCACTGTATCTTGCAGGCTTTTGTTCCGATGTGGTGTAGTCCATAAGAAATTTGCACTTTATCCTCCTGAAACGAATGCAATGTTAGGGCTTTTTAACAAAACCAACAAAGAAAGAACTCAGATTGCCAGGGCTAATGGTTGTGTCTTCTTTCAATTACTGGACGTGCCTGTTTTGATTTGTTTGGGGAAAGGAATATAAGCACGCTGGTTTCACATGGTTGGATGTCATGATTCAAAGTGAATATGAATGGGTCCAGTGATACTGAATTGAGAAATTGGGAAGGGATGTTAAGAGAAGAGGAAATGGGATTATGACATGAGGCAGGCTACAAAAACATCAGATTTTGCTGTAGGTGACTGAGTGGAATTGTTGTGCCTGTGGTGTGTGCATTATGGTCCAAATATCTTAACCTATGATGGCTTTCAATATTTTTAAGAATGCCATCTAAATTGAGGATAACAGAATTTGTAATTTGAGTTATGTATCAAAATGTCCAGCAGTGATGAAGAGATATAGGTTAAGGAAGCTGAACACTGAGGAAATGGGATATCCTGGGCATCATTGTGTTAACAGACCTATGCAGTTGCTTGGGAGTGGGGTTTTCATAAGTAGTACAAGGATGTCATGGAGGCTGAATTATCTAAAGAATTTTGTTTGATCTTAGTTCTGCATGATGTACTATACTTGTCATTTGAAATGTCATCATCAGATGTTGTGTCGGTGTAAACTGTTTGTACAGTAATATTCTGAAATGGACAGTGCTGTGTTCTTCCATATTTCTTTTAGGCTTCTCTCCAGGAAACATTTTTTTGTATCCCTTCTGCATTCGGTGTAACCCCTTGTTCTATAGCAATTTTGCTTTTGTATTCTGTTATGAGGTGTTTTACCAAAGAGGAAGAACTGTGATGACTAAGAATGTTGGGTGTGGAACACTGGGTTCAGTAGAACCTGGGGTCCTGAAGGTTCTAGTGGCAGCAGTTTGTCCTATCTGTCAGTGGCTGAGGTCTTTCATTAGTAAAGCTCCTACCTTATTGGCTTCCTGAAACTTCTTTACAGACTGGAACAACTATCCTAGTGTGAATTGATTGGCTTCCTGACAGTGTTAGAGGACTACTTGCTATAGAGTTGAAAGACTTGGTGTTGAGAAGTCTGCATTTATAACGCCACAACTACAGTAAAGCCTAATATGAAAGAAAACCTTCTCAGCAACAGAAACTATGTGGGACTTAGTCATTTTTCATATTTTCAGGAGATCCAGGATCAAGGTCTGAGGCTTCTCCAGGAAATGTGCACTCTCAGTGGGCAAGATAGCCAGGTTTGTCTGGCTTGGAGATTTTTGCTGCAAAGCATAATGCTTCAGTGGAATCTTGTGTTGAAGGTATCCACACTCTTGAACCCCTGCCTAGCTACATCTTCCAGCCTTGCTACAAAGGAAGATTTTGAGAATCACAGCAGTTACTCGGTCCAAGGTAAAGCCTTGGACCAGGATGAGGCAGCAAATCCATCACTGCAGTGAAGCAACCTGTTTTGTCCTACTCAGAGCAGTTGGTATTGTAATGGAAGGATGCAGTGGGAGCTTGACGATTATACTTCCAACCTGAAGGGACCCTCACTGCCATTAGCATCCTGCCTCTCCCTGCTGGAGGCCTTTGAAAAGGAAGCAGACACCTTGGGCAATGTGATCCTGTTGGTTGACCCAAGCCCTTCTTCATCATAGTCAGGCCTGAAATTGTGGCTGAGTCCTGGTCAATCATGAATTACGACTTTTAATTTGCTCTTTGAGTTTTCTAGGTGCTTTTTGACCTAAGACTTTAAGATTTCATATCTCTAATTGCCCTTTTCTAAATCATTTTAATACATTTTGCTTGCTCATTTTTTCCTTAATCTTTCTGTGTTGATTTGTGTAGGAAACTGGGTTAATGGTTGAGGGTGGTGAAACCCTTCTCAACCAGCAACCACAATTATTCTCAGGGGGAAGTCACAAGCAAACCCTACATTAGCCTGTGCTCAACCTTCGGGTAGCTTGGCACATAGCAGTCAGGCTTAGCTCAAAGGCAATGTATAAAGTATAGGTTCAACACCTTAAACAGTAGCACAGTGAAAATATACCGCAAAAAGGATCCCACAGCAGTTTAAACAAATGAAGTAATTATTATCAAATAAAACAAGACTAAAACAACAAAGATCCAATCAGTAAAACTGGACATATTCAATTTTAAAGGTTTTAATAGAAATAGCGCTAAAAGGCCTAAAGCGCCAACTGTGGATACCTGCAAAACAAAAGGATGATAGATGGAATGCTGAACATTGTCAAACATTCACCCCAGGATAGAGATCTGAGCCTAAATCTATTGTTTTTTTCCATGCCATTCCAGTGTGGATATGCAAATCAGTATTGACCCTGCTCCCCATAGGAACAGTTCAGCCTGCAACTGCCAGGCCAGGTCCTCCCCGAACCAGAAACAAGCATTATGGGACTAGTTTTGGGGTATCACCCCTCATCAGCCAGGCTAGCTTAAACCCAATGTCATAGTGAGCATGGAACCCATATCTAGGCATACCCTTCCCACTTAGAGCAACTATATCAATACAAAAGATCATGGACAGAATGATGAACATTATCAAACTTTCACCACCAGTTCAGAGACCTGGGCATAAATCTATTGTTTTTTTGCTCGCCATTCCAGTTTGGGCCCAGCCATCTGCAAATCAGCCTTGACACTGCTCCCATGGAAACCGTCGAGCCCAAACTGCCAGGCCAGGTCCTCCCTGGGCCAGAAATCAAGCATCCTGGGGGGAGTTTGGGGGTATGACTCCTAACCAGCCATGCTAGCTTGAATCTAATGGCCTAGTGAGGACTGGACCCACATCTGGGTAGACCCTTCCCACTTAGGGGGACTATAGCAACACAAAATGATCATGGAGGTAATGCTGAACATTGTCAAACATTCACCCTCAGTACAGAGATTAACGCCTATATCCATTGTTTTTTGGGCTCGCCATGCCATTCCAGTTTGGACCCAGCCATATGCAAACCAGTTGTGACCCTCCTCCCCATGGGAATAGTCCAGCCCAAACTGCCAGGCCCATTCCTCCCTAGATCAGTAACAAGCATCCTGGGACTGGTTCCAGGGTATTACTGATCATCAGCTAGGCTAATTTGAATCCAAAGGAATAGTGAGCACGTGACCCATGTCTGGGCATACCCTTCCCACGAAGGGCGCATATAGCAACACAAACATATGATGGACTGAATGCTGAACATTGTCCATCATCCACCCCATTACAGAGATCTGGACCTAAATCCATTGTTTTTTGGCTCACCATGCCATACTGTAGATATCTGGTCACCCCAAAGAGGGACAAAGTTACAAGTTTAGGCTGACTGTGTAGAAGTGCCGGCTAGCTACACGGACCGAGTTAGGCCCACTGAACAAAGTACCTTAAATCTTGGTTTGCGGAGCTTTGCAAGGATCAGTGCCTAAGATGTGTCATGCAGCCAAAGCATTGAATTAGTTCTGAGATGAGGAGAGGCTGTGGTGTAACATCACACAGTAGGGGCAATGCATCAGTTCCAAGGAGCTGTAAGGCATCATCGAAGCTGTCATTGACAAGGTATTCAAGGGCCTTCACCACAGATGCATCACAGAGTAGTGGGTCTGTTGCGATGACAGGCTGTGATGCACTGCGAGTTTTCGCAGCAGTTTCGATCCATGTAGTAGCAGCAATCACTGCATTCTGCACGGGGGTTGGTCGCGCAGCAGAGGAGATTTGTCGGTTCCACTGGATCCACAGAGGCTGTCAGAGCACCTTAGGCCCACTTCCAAGGGTCCAGGACGGGGGTGGCACTACTTGGCAGGATAGACTCACAGAAGGCAGAGTCCAGGTGCCAGTGCAAGGTTGTTTGAAGCCTTTTGTGTTCCTGAGGCCTCATATCAGAAGGGCAGCCAACTAGCTCTTGATTCTGGGTTTAGGAGATGCAGGTCCAGTCCTTCTCACCCAGGTATGAGGGCAGCAGACAGCACGTCAGCACAGCAAAGCTGCAGCCCAGCAAGACAGTAGTCCAACGAGGAAGCAGTTCAGCAGGATGGCAGTCCTTCAGCAGCACAGCAGTCCTTCTTCGTGGCAGACCATCCACAGGTCCATAAGTACACTCAAGAGTTGGAGTCTAAGGTCCGGTGTTTATTACCAGTTGTGCCTTTGAAGTGGGGGTGAAGCATCAAGAGTTTTCCCTTTGAAGTCTCCAGGCATCCTGCCTTCTCTGTCGTGGCTCCAGACTTACTATAGGGGTTATTAAGCCCTTCATGTGGAGGCAGGGCACCGCCTATTCAAGTGTAAGTATGGTTGTGATCGGCTCCGTCCTCCCATCCTGCCAGTCATGATTGAACCAGGAACACCTGAGCTCTCTATTGCATGTGGCTGTCTAGGATGAATACACCCAGTGATGTGACCCAGAGATAGGCTACAGGCACTAAATGGCCAAGCCAGGGAAATTTCAAAGTGCCATTTTCAAAATTGTTAATTAAATTACAACTTGACCATAAGTTAGGATTTTTCATTACAAGGTTAAAGACACCAAACATTAACTGATTAACTGCCCCATGTGGGAATTACAGCTTATTAGATGTAATAAGGAATCTCCTTTGTTATCCTATGGTAGAGGTAGGCCTTGCAGTAGTGAAAAATGAAATTAGGAGCTTTTCACTACCAGGACATATTAAACATAAAGTTACATGTCCCACTTTTTAAATATATTACACCCTGCCCTATGGGCTGTTCAAGGCCTACCCTAGGGGTGACAGTATTAAGAAGGAAGATTTGGGCCTGGCAAAAAGTTTCTTTTGCCAGATCGAAGTGGCAGTTAAAAACTGCATACGGAGGCCTCAATGGCAGCCCTGAGGCATGTTTAAAGGGCTAATTAAGTTGGTAGCACAATAAGTTCTGCAGGCCTACTTGTAGCATTTAATTTACAGGCCATGTGCCCATGTAGTACCACTTTACTATGTACATATGAGCAGATTAAGTATGCCAATTGGGGAATAAGCCAATGGTACCATGTTTTAAAAAGTGAACACATTCACTTTAGTACTGGTTAGTAGTGGTAGAGTGTGCAAAGTCCTAATGTCAACAAAAATGAGATCAGCAGAAATGGAGGAGGAAGGCTAAAGGTTTGAGGGAAGACCACCTTATGCCTGACAGGTCTAACAGTTTGGGAATTGTACTGTACTATATTCCTATCTATGGTGTTATTTAGTACTAATAAACTTAACACACATTCCTCTGGAGAATTGCCTTCTGCTTGTGCCATTGCTACTAGAGGTCAAACAGAAATTCTCCTAGACTTGGTTTGTAACCTAACCAGATAATGTTCATTAAGATGGTAGAGGTACCCACTCCCATGGTAATAACTGAATTTCTGACACTGTTTATACCACAACACTGCCCATTGTGAATTGTTGTTTTAAAATGTCTTTGTAGAGGGATGGGACAACTGGGACCAAAGTTTGTGATGTGTTTCTGAAGCTCATGATTAAGCTAGCATCCTACTCTTCATGAGATGACCTCTTACTTTGTAAGGCTGCTATTGAGAATGGTGACATGCCATGCAGATGCGACCTATGAGGTAGAATGTCTGCTGTTCCCGGTGTGGCTAAGAAGTGGAATTTTGAGTTGTGCACCAACAATTGAACAGAGAAGCATATCTGCATAGGCCTGACCTCTTTGCTGGATGGGAGATGGGTGTACTAACTGGATAGGCAAAGCAGTGGCAGGGAGGGCCAGCAGATATAGGCGTTTTAAGACTTCCTCTAAAAAACTGGAGTCAAAGCCTGCCTTGGCAGAACAGACGGGGAACCTCATGAGCACTAGAAAAGGCAGGGTAGAAGTGCATGTCTGTGAGAACTAACAACTGTGGACTCATTATCATCTGAGGCTGAGTCTCACCTAAAGAGCTCCTGCCATCACTCACCTAAAGAGTTGCCCTAGGTGTGAATTCCTTATGGGCACAGTCTCTGAGCCACCAACTTCAAACTTAGTATAGGAATCTTGTGTGACAAAGTTGACCTGCAGTGAGTTTCTGTTGTGTGCCAATGAGTGAGGCATCATCTGCTGTGGGTGGGAAAAAGAAAAATGAAGTTTATTTCTTTATGTCACTCATTGGTACCTCGAGGCAGAAATCTCTGCTACTTAGGAGCTTTCAGATGACATACAATTGGCTAGAGGAAAAGAGGCTCTTTTAAAGTCTATCAATGCTCTACTTGCAGTTTCAGTTCACAATTACCATGGTGACATTACCTGAGAATGGAATGGAGGAAAGGTTGGAGACACAAGCAACTGAATGCCAGCTAGAACCACCTGATGGCTGCGTAAAACGAGATGAAAAATGAGGTGAAGGAACAACAGCATTTGCAGTAACTTTGACGGACATCAGGATGCAGATGGATGAGAAGGGGCACTCAGTGACTGGCACCGGGTGGTCCAGCCTGGGCTGACTTATTTGGTTTACAGCCTAACCTTTTAGAAGAGGTGGTGAGGAAAACTTCCCGCCTTCCATCAAAGGGGAAGAAGTATATTTTAGAGCAGTTGGGGTCCACAATCACCTTTTTGTATTCTGTGAGTCCTGATGTGGGCTGTCTTGATAGAGAAAATCGAAGGTGATTGGCGTTGTGCATATTCATATGTTCTCTAGAGCAATGTGCACCTAGAGGATGCTCCACTGGGGGTAGGGGCTAGTTATGTATTACTTTATGTTGGCACAGTTCTTCTGTCTATCTCCTTTCCCATCCTCCAGTTCGGCAGTAGAAATTTAGAGGTTTACGAAGTGATCTGGGCAGAATGAGGATTGGTTAACTGGAAGCTAGTTGTTGCATTCTTTGTCTTTGTGGCGAAACCCCCTCCGCTGGTCCAATGGAATGTATGCGGCTTTATTTGTAGCTGTTTAAACCAAATAAACACAATTAATTTATAAAATGCCATATCTAATGGCAATGAATATGATGCAGCGGAAGCGTGGGGGTATTTCTGTCAGTTAATCTATCCACACCAACCACTATACAATAATAAGAAGCGTAACACTAACGACGGGCCCATAAGTCATTGCCACACATTTAGCAATATCAAAGGTCCTCCGATGAATCTTTGGTAGAGCTAAATGGGACTAAATAATGAAAGACAGACTGCTATTTCTGTATGAGGCCCTACAATGATGAAATATGCGAAACATTTGTCATTGTAAACAAAGCAAAATAACTCAATAACTCCGTAATAGAGACAAACACTATTCTTTTCTATTGGTTTTTCTTGGTATTTCATAATTTGAATGGTCAAACACAAACACAATACAACTAGAATGTCATAAATTGGTTCATGGAATATAACATAGATTCACAATAATCATCACAGATCTTTCAAAAACATCAGAATATCAGGTATAGAGGAGTGAGAGAGAGAAAAACATCAGCGAAACAACAGCTCACTTACAAGATGAAATACTAATGCACAGTGTGCAATTAGTCTGAAAGGCTAACGCCACGGCCGTTAGGGTATAGCAAAGGCAGCACCGCCAGCCGATGATGTGCAAAGTCTCTAGGAAAGTCTCTTAGGAACAGCAGGATCTGCCAGCCAGAGAATCAGGAATCAGCACGGCATGCACCATACCAAGAACGCAGGACAGGTCACCATTCTTATGAATGAGCCAGCCAGGAGCATTTTCCCACAGGAATCTTTATAGTACTCTACGTCTTTTCTTCAGCTAAAATGTTGCTTTCTGTCTCATCAGCAGGCCTATCTATTGGTTATTGACAATGGTCTGATCATCTTCTGACAGTGATTTTACTATTATTTTCTAAACACTCTTTGTCTAAAAATTGTACAACTTCCAAGGGAAAAAGAGGAATGAACCTAGATACATTTGTATACTAAATCTAGCAATAGTTACATTCATGTCACCGACAACCCTCACCTAGACAGGAAAGAACTCTAAAAGACTTTTAGAAGCGGGCTAAATATCTATTCTTTTGAGGACGCATGCATATCAATTGCAGGTCAGGAGCACGGAAAAGCACACCCCCTCGCAATTCTTGGGGCCTACTGTATTTTAACAAAACAGAGAATTATTTCTAAAAGCCTACACTACTTTCAGGAAGAATAAAAGCAGATTCTTTGTCGATTATTTTTATGCATTTAAGAAGAGAGAATAAGATTCAGTCAGCATTATTCTCATCATTGTTCAACTAAGAAAATCAACTTTTATCAAAACTGGTTGGTGCATTCTTTTGTCGAATCCCCCTCCGCTGGTCAAATGGGATGTATGCGGCTTTATTTGTAGCTGATAAAACCAAATAAACACATTTAATTTATAAAATGCCATAGCTTGTGGTAATGTATACTTTGTGCACTTTGTTAAAACAACCTTTCAAAAATCTTGCTAAAAAGTGTTTACTACTACTGACAGCGACAGACACAATGTTGGCGCTTTCATAAAGCAGCATCTTCTAGGCGATGCTGAATAATGAAAGGTTAGAAATGGACCCTATTTGTCTGGGTATAAAACCTATTCAAAAGGCAAAATACTGAATGAAACGCTGAAAATCCGTATACCAGTCTCCTAAGGAATTCTCTGACAGCGTCAGGTGAATCACCGCCTACATCCTTGCCATCAAAACCAATATATGAACTAATGAAAGTATTAGAATAAATTAAAAAAGCAGTATTTGGATGATGCGTTCGACAAAACTAATTCTGCAGTGTGAAATATGTGTCATCTTTTCATTCCCTTCCCCACTGATGATACTGTCCCTTGCAACGAGATAATAAATTTTCAGGAAGTAATCTAAGCGTGAACTGAGTTTTATTAAAGTAGATCCCTTCTGTACGTAATTACCTTGCTCAAATGCAAGAATTTTATCGAATTGTTTCATAAGCAGGATAAATCATCAAAACAGATGAAACACAGGGAGCTTATTTAAAAAGGTAAATCTGAAATTCTGAACTTTTTTTTACTAATGTGATTATGATAGCAGACTGCAGCAGATTATTTTGTGAGCCGGTAATTTGCAAACAAATGAGCATTGAATACTTATGAAGATTATAAGATGTTTGAAAGAGAAAAAAACATGTTGGTGAAACTGGCAGTACTGTTCGATATATTTTAAAGGAAAAATAATGAAGTCTACAAACTGTACATAAAGAATGTACGCTGAATGTTTTTGAATATTTCACTTGCATTGATACACGATATCCATTTAAAACAATTATATTAAATGTCCTGCTAAACTAAGGAAACATTTAATCACTTTATGTTGAGTTACCTGATAACACCAATAGCTTCAAGTGGACTTGCTCAATGCATTAGCAGTCCATGTCATGGAAATAGACAACAAACTAAATGCTCTAAATGGTATGATCCAGAGAATCCAATCAGATCCTGGTAACAGCTACCATACCTGCACATGCTCATCTACTCTTGACATGCTTAAGGCTGTCATAGCTGCTATACTGGAGGAAGTCAAAGGCCCTAGACTTCAATCTGATACCTTCCCTTCGAAGTTAATCAGAAAGTAAAAGACAGCCCTGGAGGCCCAACCTCCTCCCTCCCCAGCTTTGATTGAGCATGAAAACAACAAACAGATAATGAGTAATAATACTTCTCCTCATCTTACCAACACTGGATATTGGGCTTATAAATTTTATGGGATGGAGTCACTGACTGGGCGGAATTTGCGAAAGTGACTTTTGCAAATTATCGCGAAAATGTTAAAAATCTCCGCAAACACGCGGAAATATCGCGAAGATGCGGAAGTTTTTTTCCCGCCCGTTCGCGGTATTTTCTGCGTGGTCGCGGCTCGCCAACTTACCCATGCGGTAGCTCGCGGGCGCAGCCATCTTGTTTTCACTCTTTTCGCGGTGCATGATCGTGAGAAGAAAGACGTGATCGCGCGACCAATGACATTACTGCGGGCGCGAACTGTCGCGAGACAGCGCAAATGGCTACCAACAATCCAACATCTCGTGGAGAACGCGACCGGATCGGGAAAACTTGTCGGCGAACGCGGGGATTCAGGTAAGGCGATCGCGCGCGCGCGAGAATGTATTATTTTACAGCGCGAGCAAGAAGCAAATTATCGCTAAGCTGCGGAATGTGGAAGTTTTGACATTTTCGCGCTCTCCGCGGAACGTAAAAATGTCAAATTATCGCAATTTCCGCGAGCGGAACGGAAATTTAGCCCAGGCCTACCTCCAAGCAACCTGCAATGAGAAGGTCACTTTCAAAAGGGGAGAGAAAACGACTGAGAAAAGTAAGGAAATAGTAGGAAATATTATGACATCCAACTAGACCATATCAATGCTGATATGAATATACCCCCTCGGCGAACATGAAATGCCCCCATTCCGGGAGAAACATCTGTGCCTAATGGAGTCTCTAAGAAAGTGAACATATCTCCAAATGAAAAGCTGAATCATCCACTCTTTCCAATTTTCCTAACTAATAGTGCCCCAAATGTGGGGCAGTTGCATGTTTGGGCGAACCAGAGCAACCAAAATAATCAAGAGCTATCCACAAACTCGCTTGCCATGTGTCAGAGACAACCACCCCCCACTCGCAGTACACTAGCTCCCTGAGGGGCTCTTCTGTCAAGCCAGCTAAGCACATCCTGCTTCCCCTCTGGAACAGTAACATGATCCTAACTCGTAAAGAATAAGCTCTGCCGACAAGCCAGCACTCTGGTCAATGCATTAAGGCCCAAAAGCACAACAATGCCTGTGAGCTAAAAGATGCAGATAAAAGTCTGCAAACACATTTTTACACACCTATGGAAGCATCTTTAACTTTATTAAGACCAAGTTCAATATAATGTTTGCCAGTGAAGTCTCTAAAAATAATATCTCCTTTCAGAACTCCTATGTTGGCAAGGGAGAGGGTTCTCTTGTAGATATAATCCTTTCATCAGCCAACTAATAGGCTTTTGCTGATGATTACACTATGCTCCGTGCTACGCTAGTGATCACTTGCCCCAAAGCTTTCCCATTAATATTTTCCAATGGCATGCATTTTATCACTCAGAGAGGCATACAGCTGACACCACGGTATGTAGAAAGAATGGCTCTAGGTTTAAATGGAAGTCTGGGAATATTACTGCCTTCGTGTATGAATTGGTAAGGGACAGCTGCACTTTGCTTAATATTTGCTTAGATGATGAGGTGGACCCTTGTGATATCAGAGGCCTTTTCCAACCTCTCCTCAAGTCAGCACTCAGTTAGACCCCCACATCATCCACAGGGATGCAGAGCGGAGCGTTCGGTAAAGAGTGCTCATGCACTCACAAAGCTCTCATGCACGCCCTTCAAAAAAACTCACAGGGACTTAGAAGAAGTGGGGCAGTGTAGGAAAGCATATCGTCTGGCAATAAGACTGAAAAAACTCTTTGAAAATGAAAGCTTGGGAGTATCTCGAGGAAGCTACATGTGAGAGAGGCCATTAAGCATTCTGGGGAGTTGTGAACCAGCCCTTTTTAAGGAAGACGATGAGCCTTCAATCAAAATTGTTATACCAGGACAGTAGTGGGTTTCCTTTTTTGGTGCAATTTCAGCCTAAACATCTCCCTACTCTTGAGGAAGTGACCAAGGCCATATGATCTAGTCTCAGTTGTAAAGCTCCAGATGGAGTCTCATTGAAATGATTTAAGAACCAGACTGAATTATGGGCTCCTTCATGGGGCATAATTAAAAGCCAGCCTGAATTATGGCCGTCATTGGTAATAAAGGATTAATGGGCAGCATGCCTCTCCTGCAAATTGCCCATAGGTCAGAGTCGATCATTATTCCCATATTTAACAAGCATTGGCATAGCCAATAGGTCTCGCCTTTGGGATAAGTGTTTAGCCATGCAACAGTTGCATAACTAAATACTTATAAGGTCCCAAAAGCGAGACCTATTGGCTATGCAAAGCGGCTGCGAAAGTGAAAGTGATCGCGTTAAAGCGCGGCACGCGCACCCGCGCACATGCACTGTAGCTCAAGGCTGGCCTGGTAGCACTTTTTGGAGCCCTCTCAATAAGTCTCGCCAGACCAGCGCATGCGCTGGGTCAGGCGAGACCTAAAAAGTGGGACGGTGGGGAAGTGAGCTGTTGCTACCCCATCTCCTTCCTGGACTCAACAGTAAAGATCCAATGTCGTGCCCTACTGTCATACCTAAAGGACTGGGCCGAGAAGACTAAAATACTTTCTGACATCCAGCACGGGTTCAGGAGAGGGCTCGGTACGGAAGACCAACCTCTCCCTTATACTGGACAAATACACTGTTGCCAGAAATGTTCCTTATTTCTGGTGTTCATGGACCTGTCTAGCGCCTTTGATCATGTTTACCATAGCAAACTCTAGTAGATTATGGAAGACATCGGCGTGAACAAAGCCATTATTAGTCCCATCAGAGACATATGTTGTGATTCCAGCGCTTCAGTAAGGTTTGGTCTTGGGGGAAATAGTCAGATTCGTTTGATGTCAATAGGGGAGACAAGGCTACGTACCTGCCCTCGTCCTCTTATATATATCAGCCAGCTGGAGAAGGAGTTGGCTTCTATGTGTAGGGACATGACAATGCTGTCCTTATAGGTCAGACCCCTAGGGCATTACAGTTCTTATTAGACCGTTCTCACCATTCATGGAAGGGCCCGGCCTGAAAGTTAGCATAAGTAAATCTTTGTTATGTCCTGTAGCTACAAACACATTGGCAAACCTAAATTGCATCTGTATTCCCACCCCATTCAAGATAAACCACTTTCAGCTACCTTGGTGTGACTTTTCACAACCAATGGTCTTGGCTCCGGCGGCAGGCAATCCGAAATAGTCAGCTTTCTAGGAGTATTAACTCCCTCTTCGCCTTTGCGGGGAAAACTGGGTAAAAGATGAGTTTGCTACATGCTAACAATTTACCAGGCGAAATGCCAAGGTGTTGTGGCCTACGGGCTGGGATTTGTGGCATTAACACTGTAACTGCATAAGGGCATTGAAAACATGTTTGCTCACTGTATACTCTCACTTCTCCAATGTATGTCCTCTGTTATCTCACTTAACAAGCTAGGTATATTACCTCTGGAAGTTAGAATTCGGACGCGTCCACCCATGTTGTGGTACCCTGTCTGGAGAAATGAGGCACCGGCCCTAAACAGAGTGGTTATTGACAAACGCCGTGCTCTGGACCGTGGCCTCGTAATTCCTTGGCTGAGGGCAGTTATGGACAGGGCATTGGCCCTGTTCAGACTTGATCCGTTTGAAAATCCCACGCTTTCATCCTCCAGGAGCAAAAGGTCATTGAGGGACATGTGTTACCCACTGTACAGAATAGAAAGGTGGGATAAAGTAAAAGAAGTACCATCTGTGGTTTCTTATTATTCTTATATCTCTCTGATCCCTGCTGTTGGCCCTCCACCATTTCTGTTACTTAATACTCACACCAGAACGTCGTTCTATTGAGGTATGGATTAATCCTGTTTCATAAGCTAGTTGCCTTTCCTCATTGTAGAAACTGGGTGCACGTTCTGGCCCCACGCTCCTCTGACCAGGTGTCCGCACTTGGGGGCATATTATCAAGCATGGCGTTAAAATTATCGCCGCTTTAGCTGCAGGAAACTGCCGCTGAAGCGGCGATAATGGGCTTGATAATATGCCGCAGAGAATTCCAATAGAAGCCCATGTTGACACCAGAACATGGGCTTCTATGGGAATTCTCAAGGGCATATTATCAAGCCCTTTATCGCCTCTTTAGCGGCAGTTTTCTGCCGCTAAAGCGGCGATAATTTTAACGCCGTTTCTTGATAATATGCCCCAAAGCACTTTGCACACAATGGGGCATATTAGCAAGACCGGCGATAAAATTATTGCCGTTTTAGCGGCAGGAAACTGCCGCTAAAACTGCGATAATGGGCTTGCTAATATGCGTTATAGAATTCCAATAGAAGCCCAGGTTAGATGTCCTGCACATCTAACCTGGGCTTCTATTGGAATTCTATAACGCATATTAGCAAGTCCATTATCGCCGTTTTAGCGGCAGTTTCTTGCTGCTAAAACGGCGATAATTGTATCGCCGGTCTTGCTAATATGCCCCAATGTTTCTCTGTAGATTTTATACTAAACCTGGGACTTGCACGATTAAAACTCTTCTGAACAAATTTTCTATCAGCCATTGCAAACAAACACTTCATTGTTCCCAAAGCCGAGCAACCAACAAAATGATAGTTACTGTATATACTTACCTTAGGCTTGTACTGAAGACTGGGAAGACCCTTGCGCCTGATTACATTAATGAATGGGATCCCATTGTGGACCCTTTTTACAGGAGGCTCGGAGGTCACATATTTTGAAGTAGCCGATAGGTCAACATACCTCTGGTTAGGGAGCACTTCGACTTCGATTTCAAATTTACCCTATTGAAGTTTACTGTTTACTATCCTGACATACTTGGGGGCATATCATCAAGGACCGGCGATAATTATCGCTAAGCGCACTTAGCGCTAGGATAATTATCGCCGGCTAACGTGGATTTTTATCGCTGAGATAGTGTGCTATTAGCAACGCTTATCTCAAAAGCGATAAAAATCCTAGCGTTAACTGTCTAACGTGAGATTATCGCTGGAAATCCAGCGATAATCTCACAAAGTTTGGCGTTAACTTGATGATAGGGTAAAACAAACTTAGCGATGATATCCACCTTCCATAGGATATCATGGCTAAGTCAGTCTTGAAGCAGGCGTAAGAAAAGTAGCGATAACAGGGGTTATCGCTACTTTTCTTGCCGCTATGCTTCTTAGCGTGGGGCTTGATGATAGGAGAAATGTCGTTTAGCGACGTTTCTCCAGTCATGTCAGGGCAGGGCAGGAACGGCCACTTTGCATCTCATTAGAGATGCAAAGCTGGGCATTCAGAATTCAGGCACTAATGCAAGGTTTCACGCGATAGCGTGACCTTGCTGATTTGGCGATAAAATTATCGCTGCTTTTCGCCCGAAAACGGACGCAAAAGCGGCGATAATTTTTTATCGCCTCGTTGATGATATGCCCCTTGATTCCTGGAGCCCATAAATAGTCGGTAGGTCAACTTGCTTCTGATTAAAGAGCGATTGGATGTCGAATCCGACTTTGCACTTTTGAAGATTACTGTTTTCTATCCTGCCAAATTAGATTCCTAGAGCTCATAAAGTTTTTATTGTTTTTTTCTTTTTAAAATAGCACTAATCTTGACTGTATCCCCTCAAATCCTTGCTATTTATTGCACAGCGCGATCAGCCCTTTAGCTATTTACATCTCCCGAATCAATCCATCTTAAAAGATACCTGTCCTTGTTATGTTGCAATTAGGAGTGGTTTTAATGTTTATGTTCTGGGGCCTTGGCTCAGTCTAAGGCTCTAGCAGGCACATGCATCAAAGCAAAAACCCACGTCAGGGCATACCCGGCTCACTTAGGGGAAAGAAGCAAAAGACACACAATTGATAGATGGAATGCAGAACAAATCAAATCATTCACCCCCAGTCAAGAGATCTGGGTTAAATCCATCATTCTTTTGCTCACCATGCCACCCTGGTTTAGACCTGGCCATATGCAAATCAGTCTTGACCTTGTGCCTCATGGGAACAGTCCAGCCTGAACTGCCAAGCCAGGTCCTCCCCGGACCATAAACAAGTATCCTAGGACCGGTTTTGGGGTTTCACCCCTCATCAGCCAGGATAGCTTGAATCCAGTGGCACAGTGAGACCGGGACTCACGTCTGGGCACAACTGGCGCACTTAAGGCAAGGAAGCAAAAGAAATACAATTGATGGACAGAATGCAGAACAAATCAAATCATTCAGCCCCAGTCAACAAATCTGGTTTAAATCCATCATTCTTTTGCTTACCATGCCACCCCAGTGTAGACCTGGCCATATGCAAATCAGTCTTGCCCCTGTGCCTCATGGGAACAGTCCAGCCCAAACTGCCAAGCCAGGTTCTCCCTGGACCATAAACAAGCATCCTAGGACCGGTTTTGGGGTGTCACCCCTCATCAGCCAGGATAGCTTGAATCCAGTGGCAGAGTGAGCCCAGGACCCACGTCTGGGCATTCCTGGTGCACCCAGGGCGAGGAAGCAAAAGACACACAATTGATGGGCAGAATACAGAACAAATCAAATCGGTTTCCCCCAGTCAAGCGATCTAGGTAAATCCATCATTATTTTGCTTACCATGCCACCCCAGTTTAGAACTGGCCATATGCAAATCAGTCTTGACCCTGTGCCTCATGGGAACAGTCCAGCCCGAACTGCCAAGCCAGGTCCTCCCTGGACAGGAAAGCATCCTAGGACCAGTTTTGGGGTTGCACCCCTCATCAGCAAGGAGAGCTTGAATCCAGTGGCATAGGGAGCTCTAGACCCATGCCTAGACTTACCCGGTGCACTTAGGTTGAGGAACCAAAAGACACACAATTGATTGACGGAATGCAGAACAAATCAAATCATTCACCCCCAGTCAAGAGATCTGGGTTAAATCCATTGTTCTTTTGCTCACCAAACCACACCGATTTAGACCTGGCCATGTGCCAATCTGTCTTGACCATGTGCCTCACGGGAACAGTCCAGCCCGAACTGCCAAGCCAGGTCCTCCCTGGACCAAAAATAAGCATTCTAAGACTGGTTTTGGGGGTCACCCTCATCAGCCAGGATATCTTGAATCCAGTGGCACAGTGAGCCTGGGACCCACGTCAGGGCAGAGGCTTAGGGGAAAGAAGCAAAAGGCACACAATTGATGGATGGAATGTCTTCTCATTCATTCCTATGGGCCTCTAGGCCCATAGGAATGAATGGGGAGGTATTCCTTAATTGCGACTTGCAATTTGCGAGTCGCAATTAAGGAATGTTTCGAAATCTCTATTTTTTAAGCAATTTCTACATGCATAGCCTTTTGCTATTCCTTATTAGCGTATCCTTATTTTTCGCTAATAAGGAATCCCAAATGGCATTGTTGATGCATGTGCCAGTTGATGTTTGTTGACATTAGTCCTTGCTAAAACGAAAACCTGGTTATGCACTTTTATTAACGTCTAGTGATCATTTATAGCACAGAATTTTACATACAGGTTTCCCTTTTTAGCAAGCTATGTGTTGACTGAAGGTATGTTGTGGAGGTGTATTTTTTGACCCTTCTTCTAATAGGGGTACATAGCGGACACTTTTTGAGAGAGGTTTTTGTACCTTTCTTTTTCTAGCTCAGGTCGTTAGCCTATAGCGTTTTTACTGTGCAAGTGGGTTGTAAATTTGAATTTGTACCTTATGATCATGCAAACTTGTAATTGCATTTCTCAATCATGTGATATGCTGATTTTAGGAGTGGTCCTACATTACATTGTCTTTATTTGCATCAATTATAACTGCGTTTTTTGTTAACTACTATATGTTGGCATTGTAATGTATTTTATTGTACTTTATGGTCTAATATTTAGACCGAATAATTTTTTTTAATTGATTGAATAATATATATTTTAATAAACATAACTACTTTTACAGTCATGCCCATTCAGTAGATAACAGCATGGCAAGTGATTTGCCATCTGTTGGGAGGGATTGACCTGTGAATGACTCTGGAATCTGGACTCTTTACGGGGCGACACGGTTTTACCCACAGTGAGCTGTAATCATGCAAGCACACTGAAGATATTCTAGTTAAGGGGTGGGAAGTGACCAAATGTATCCCTCTCTGTAACAGTGGCTGCAGTCATCTCTCCACATCAACTACGAGAGACTGACCGGTCCAGTAATTTAACTCTAGTGAAAAGACAAGCCATTTACCTGTGCTCCTCGGGAGTTATTGGCATCTGGTGTCCCTCATGGATATGGTCCATTCAGTGAGATACTTTAACTCTATCATGCCTGGAGCATGCAGCTTCTATAAGCGTGTGTATGTTTGTAGGTGGGTTTGAAGTCTGGATGTATGGCTCTGTGCATGGTAAAGTCCACTGGACTCCACATTAGGTCACTCTTCAAACACGAGGTGGTGTTTTGCCATAGTTGGTCAGGGACCATGCTGGTCCTGGCAGCCTACATATTCTTTTAACCTTTACTTCTGTTCCAGTGAGTTGGGGAGGTTTTCCTCTTAGACTTGGAAGTAGCCACCGTGCGTCTGCCACAGTGTTGACAGTATCCCCTACTTTTCCTGCCCATAGGCTACATTCCAAAAGCATTTGCCTGCTGACTAGGGCAAATATACAATTCTCCTGGACCAGACAAAACTAGCCTGAAAGAAGGAACTATGTGGCAAGACATCAGCATGCATTGATCACACTGTACAGATGTCCTCCTGGGATTATAGGGGACCCCCAAATTTAAAAGATACAGATAAATCCATTCTTCAGGATTGACCATATGTAGTGGGCATCTTGAGCAGCACTTTGTTCCATATTTGATCCCCTTTTGAATGAGCTGCACATCAGTGTATCTGGAAATAACTGAAAGTCTGGGATAATAATTAACAGGTTTCTCTCTTTCGATTCTAGATGAGGTCCTAGCCTGAAACAAGATCTTGAGAGAAGAACATCTTTTACTGACCTTTGAAAAGTGAGCCCTGCCTCCCTTTGGAATAGGTGCTGTATTGCATCTTTGAGGGAGAGTCCCTACATGTCAGAGACGTCCAAAGCCGAGCCAAGTGAGAAGACATGTGGGAGCCTATATGAGGCTATACCAGCCTATGTATTCAATGTCACTCCAGCCTGCTGTTTAGGATATCACCTGGCTTTATCTGCTGCTGCTTATCAACATGGGGGCCCGGTGAAGAATTGTCATCTGCCACGGTCGAAAGGGTGAGCCTGCTTCATCACTGACCCATGCCACCTGTGCCAACCGTGAAGAAGTACACAGTATAATTTTATCCCAAGGCATGAGGATTCCCTTGATATCACCCCTGGTCTGGTGCTTCAGAAAGATAGCTAGAGGTGGCCACCCCAAGTTTAGAACCATTGACCAGATCTGTCTACTCTAAGTGAATCCGGAGACGCATTAAAAGTTTGGTCACTAATACAGAAGGTATAGGAGCACTGAAACCCCATTAATCTCCCAGGACTTGTCACTTAATCACACTAAATCAATGACACTAAAAGGACAAAACATACATTTTTCCTGTGAAGTGTAGCAGTTGCAACCTCTTGCAGTGGGAAGCAGTACACTGAGACACTAAGATTTCATTCTACTATTTCCATGTTTCAAGTATTGTGGCTGGCTCTCGTGCACCAAATGTGTTAGTTTGGGCTCCGCAAACATTTTCCTTCCAGTAGCCATAGGTCCCCACAGTAAAACGTTCTATGGTAATGAAAGGTAAGTGGTTTTATTTATTTTTTTATTTAATTTTACCTATCCTGTTGTCTGCTAACTTCCCCCATGTCCCGCCCTGCCCCCACAACGCCTCACCACTCTTACCTGTGCTGACTGCCACTGCCCACTCGACCTCTCCGTGGCCTTTGACACTGTCTCCCAGAACATCATCATCATCAGAAGTCTCAACGAGGTTGGCATACAAGGATGCGCTTTCAAATGGATCTCTTCGTTCCTCACGGGATGCACCCAAATGGTCAGCCTGTCAACCTTCACATCAGAGACCAAGAAACTGAGTACCACAGTTATCGTTAAACAGCCCCACCTTTTTCAACATATACATGACACCGCTCACCAAATTTATCCGAACACAAGACATCACTACGCCGATGACATCCAACTCATCCTCTTCCTGACGGTCAAGACAACCACCA
The DNA here is from genome assembly GCF_964204655.1 of Triturus cristatus. NCBI lineage: Eukaryota > Metazoa > Chordata > Amphibia > Caudata > Salamandridae > Triturus > Triturus cristatus. The sequence continues at coordinate 432,371,104 of NC_140588.1, forward strand.
CCAGAACCAACTTCATCAACTGCATCAACTTGGTTTCAGACAGGATGCGAGCCAACTTCCCGAAGCTCAACTCCGACAAGATGAAAATACTGGTCTTCGGCAACAAGACCTCCACATGGGACTCCACCCAGTGGCTATCGGAGAAAGGACCAATACCCATACCCACAGACCACGCAAGAAATCTAGGGATCATCCTAGATGACAAGCTCAACACGACAGCTCACGTCAATGTAGTGTGCACCTCCTGCTACCACATCCTATGCATGATACGTAAGATCTTTGAATGTTTACCTCAGAACACCAGATGGACTGTCACACAAGCGCTAATCACCAGCAGGCTGGACCACGGCAACAATTTCTGTGCCAAAATCTACAAATCATTCCTACGCAGACCCCAGACCATTCAGAACACCACCGCAAGACTTATATTGGACCTTCCATGCCACACTTACATCACACCGCACCTCAGGGAGCTTCACTGGCTCCCTATTCACAAGTGAAGCCAATTTAAACTTCTCATGCAGACATACAAAGCCCTACACAACACAGGACCAGAATCCCTGAACAGCTGCATACACTTTCCCCTACTGACCAGACACTTTAGCTTTGCCTCACTCTCACTCACACACACTCCCAGCATCCGCAAAAGCAAAACAGGAGGTCGCTCCTTCTCCTACATTGCACCCAAGACGTGGAACAACTTTGCTCAACACATCAGAGTCTCCTCCTCACTTCTTGAGTTCTGTAAAAAGCTGAATACCTTGCTCTTTGTATAAGAACATTGGGGACCACACAGCTACCCAAGCACCTGGATACCCTCTTGAGTGATTAGTGCGCTATACAAATCAACATAAAAAAACATAAACTCTTATGAATCAATGGAACATTGCGATTTGAACACGGCTATTCCCACCCAAGTGTTTTAGTGGCTGTACAAGTGCAATAAACACATATTTGTTTCAAAATATATTTTTATTTTTGCTACGTACAAATTACTTCGTTCCAAAACTTTCCGTCAGGTTGAAACACTTGAAAGTATTACATGATTTGTTATATTATTCTGTCTATGTGACGTTTGCAATGCATTGCATTGTCAAGTTATTAATTTCTTTACCTTCCACTGGTGTGACTTCTGCACAGCCCAGCCTGTTCCACCCATATTGCTGTGAAAAGGGCATGCCCAGGCTTTTTAATTAGTGTCAGTAAATCACCTTATGAAGACTTCTTTCACACTCTCTTCATTTGTTAGGAGAAAATGTACCTATTGTGCTTGGAGTACCTTTGAACTGTCAGCTGGCTAGCAGAGTAATTAAATTGACCCAGAAGGGTAGTTCAAAAGTTGAATCTCATTAGGTCTTTCTTACCCAAATATTGTAAAAGTAAAAAAACCTGAACAATGGAATTTGCTCTTGGGACCCATTAAACATATAAAAAAATCACACAAATCAAATCAAATCATGAATCTTTTTTCGGCTATTTAAGACAAACACGCATAAAAGCACACACAATATAATGCAATAAGTGTTTGCGCATATTAAAAGATGCCATCGTTAAGTTCATTCATTTCTGAATTATAACACCATAGTTTTCCTTGTATTAATCGATTTTAAAATAAACAGAGCAGTATTTTATTTTTTTGTGGCATATTTATATAGCGCGAACTCGACCCAAAGGTATTGGAGCGCTTTATATGAGCACCGTATTTACATTACACATTCAAGCACGGGGAGATTAAGTGATTTGCCCAGAATCACAGGATGTGGACGCGACCTCGAGGCTCGAACTCTGGTTTTCAGCACCAAAGTCGACAGTTTAGCCGACGGACCACATCCTCTCCCCTGATTATAGTATTATAACACGTCAATGGGTCATCTAGACCACACAAATCATTTTTATGTTAAGCCAATCTAAAATGATGGTTTTAATAGTTTTCTGGCAAAGTGTAAACTGCAACAGGCTACTTTTGTACAAACACCAGGCTGAGTCAGAAAGTAGTTTTTCTTGCTCAACCTGTGTAACCAGTGCAGAGCTTCTTACCCTAGCTGTAGATCTACAGGCCTTATTTTAAAAGGTAGGCACTGGTGGTTACCACTCAAATCCATTTTTGCAGAAGTTTACAGTGTGTGAGACTCCTTTTTTTCATCTCACGCATGGGTGAAATCCCCAAACCAGGTGGTGCAGAATGAAAGAGGGGGTTAAGCAGGGCAGAACTAAGGGGCATATCAACAAGGGCTTTATCTCTGCTTTTTTGGCTTTAAAAGCCAAAAAAGCAGAGATAAAACTAGCACCCTATTAACAACAGGGTGCTAACATGCAAATTTGCATGTTAGCACCCATTTACTCTACGCTTCCCTTTGCATCTCTAATGAGATGCAAAGGGGGCGTTCCAGTGTAAAATAATAGGAGAAATGTCACTAAGCGACATTTCTCCTATTATCAAGAATATCGCTAACCCTGTTAGAGACAAAAAAAGCAGCGCTAACTGCGGTTAACGCTGCTTTTTTACGTCTGGTATTTTTCTGACTTAGCCATGATATCCTATGGAACGAGGATATCATGGCTAAGTTTGTCTGTCCCTATCAATAAGCTAACGTGAGATGATCGCTGGGTTTCCAGCGATAATCTCACGTTAGCCACTTAGCGTGAGGATTTTTATCGCTATTGAGATAAGCATTGCTAATAGCACGCTATCTCAGCGATAAAAATTCACGCTAGCCGGCGATAATTATCCTAGCGCTAAGTGCGCTTAGAGATAATTATCGCCGGTTGTTGTTGATATGCCCCTAACTTTCTAGCAACACTGTTTGCACATTGTACCCCTTAATTGCTTAGGCTTTTCCATCACCAAGGTTGAGCACTTTTTCTGTGGTGGGGGCAATACATGCTTAGGCCTACATAAGTGCTTTTTACACAGGTTATCCAGGCCAAACCTGCATCCCTTTTGGCCACGTGGTGGTGATTCTGAAGGGTGATTCTCTTGGAAGGACCTTAGAAAATAGCTAAAATATCAAAATGTGTTTTTTTGCAACACATGGCAAAAAAGTGCTGTTCAAGAAGGTGTACGATTTTTGTTTTCTAAAAATGGCATTAACAAAAGGTTTGCTGTGCCTGCTTCCCATGTTTCAGGAACAGGCAAAGTTGAGAAAAAAAACACCTTTTTAAACACGTTTTTACATTTTTGCCAAGTGATAGTCCATTTTTCGTTTTTTTGTGATTTCTACTTACTTGCAGTTTGTGTGGAACCTCCTGGGTGAACCTGAAAAGCATTTCATGCCAAAAAGTAGATACAATTTGGAATTCAGCAAGAAGTATTTCGTGTAGATCAATCATGGTTTTCCCAAGCAAACGAATCGTTGAAGTAAAAAAGAATATAGAAAAATGGAAATTAGAAATAGGTGCAAATGTTTTTATCTGTTCTTTTTTGCTCCAGTAAGCGACTTAAAGAAGTAAAGTACCATTATGTCCTTTACACCCTACTTGAGGTGGTTATATATAGTGGTTGTTCGATGACTGAAAACAGGTGATGTCCCAATCCAGCTGATCTGTTGATTATAGTGACATTTCATTGTATATTAACCATACATCAATTCACATGGTAAAATGTGATGAATTGAAACCTATGCAATTTTTAAATGTTTCCCGGATACACAGTTTAGGAAGAGTGGTTATTTGTACAGTTCTGAATTTGGGATTATTCATACTGTCATGTGAATGACAAGGTATTGTTTAATATATGTTCTTTGTTTTATACTGGTGTATATTTGGAAGCCAAAAATTTGAGAGAAATTCAGTTGATAATACCTAACGTTTTACTATTCTTGATGACGCAATATTCCTAATAAAACAATACCTCACATGATTGGTGGGTCGATCAGCTACAACAGGAAAGGCCCCAAAACACACCTTGGAAAAATCACGCATTTTCTTTCAATTTCTGTGAGCGAAATCTCTGGAATCTGTGAGGAGCCAGGAAATTCCTGCAGTGCAGTGTCCATTTGCTTCTCCTGATAAAAATGGTGCCACACTGGTATGAGTTTTCTTTTTGCCTCCCATCAGGAATGGACCTAAATCTCAACATTGAAACATCAAACGTTTGCCTTGAAATCGACCAACTCTGTTGACACGTGATCTTCCCCCTTGGGGGTAGCAGAAGGACTGTTTTACTATTAGGTGGAGGGATGGGTCAGGCTGATGCCTAGAGGTCTTCTGCCCCTCTCCCAGCTCTGGCTGGAGGACGATCTGCCCCAGTGAGAGGGCTGTAAAAACTGTTGTGGCCAGTATCGGGTGGAGTCATAGCCTGATTCCAGGGTAGGCTGCCCCACCACTTATTTTTTTTAAATAATGGGGGGCATATTTACAAGGGCTTATCGCCATCAGAATGCCAATTTTTCTAGCATTTGGGGGGCCTTATTTAAAATGCTGCATCTAGCCACTTAACGTGGCTTAACCCCACCTTGAAAATAAGACCCCTTTTCACGCAGCACTTAGCGTGAAAGGGCGGGCAATGGGTGTTGCAGTAGGCGTTCTGCCAAAACACCCATTGCTTTTGATGCTACCTCCTATTTACAAGGGTGGTGTAAAAAGGGGGCAGCGCTAAAAAATAAGACTAGGGAAAACCTGGTCTTAGCCTGGTGAAACAAGGAGAAATTATTCATTTCTCCTCGTTTTTTCTGTTTCTGTGTGTACTGCACTATGCAACACACATACAGCAAATGGCCACTAGTAAGTGTTCATGTGCAGAAGGTGTCCCTTCCTGCACATAAACAATCATTAAATATTGACGGGTTGCAATGTTTATATGTGCTTCACAAAGCAGCACACATGGAAGTTACAAATTCCCATTATTATTGTTTATGTGCAGGAAGGCACACTTCCTGCACAAGAAATATAATTTCCTCCAAATCAGACACCCTTGCACTAAGGTACAAGGTACAAGAGTGCCTGCGTTGGTGCTAGGAAGCTAGATATAGCACCAGGGGAAACACAGGGGTGCGCCATATTCTTGTGAAGACAGCGCATTCCTGCATTTTTAAACTGACGGAGTCAGTTGGATTTCTTCTGCACTAGGGAGGCAGACTGGGATCCCCAATGTGTGGCCTTGGAGGTAGAAAGACTGATTGGTTTTGTTGATGAAGAATGCTTGGCCATGCTTGTAGGGGAGCACTCATTCCCACACAAAACCCCTGGTGCACCTGACTTTTCTGACACCCTTGAGTGGGCAGGTGGAAGGATTGCCCTTCAATCTGCCCTCAACGGGAGCGGAAAGACTCTTGAGGCAGTTAATGGGTGGGGCCATGGCCCGAAGCCAGGTCGGGCCTCCCCTGTCCCTTTTAATGCCACGGTGTGAAAATGGAAGCGGCCACGCCATTAGATGCTTTGATTGGTGCTTGGGTGGGAATAACTGAGCCTTTCATTCCTGCACTGATCAGTGGTCGGGGGGCTCAGTTATGTACCCCTGACACCATTGAAAATGAAAACAGCCAGCATCTAATGGTACAACTGCTTTCATTTTCACATTTTGCGTTAGCTGCTTAGAAAATTAAATATCATTAACATATTAATAAAGTTGCGTATCAATGAAGAATCAACATGCACTACTGAATTTTTAAAAAACATTCTGCAAATGTGTTGGAATTTGAAATTAGAGGTTAAAAATTAAGTTAGTATTGTCATATTGATTGTGGGGGCAGTCCAAGTGCATCAATCAGAATATAGCATATATGATGAGTGGCCTCAATTGAATTTAGAAAAGCTCTAATCTTCCTACGAAAAGTTTGATTTTTTTATATTTGTTCATTAATTAAATACAATATTTTACTGTTTGTGTACTTGTTTGATGAATTCTTGTTTCAGTACTTTTGTGTATTGTTTGTTCATTCAAATCATGGAAAATACTTTCTTTGGGGTCTTCAGCTTCCGGTAATGACTCAGTGGGGGGGGGGGGGGTCCACAGAAGTCAAAACGTTAAGAACAACTGGACTCGTCGGTTTTAGTCCAAAATAGGAAATCACATAATAGTAATGAAAAAGTTACAAAAAAATAAATAGAGAGATATAACTTGTGTATTAACATTGGTATTCTTATTGGAATTTTTATAGACAAATGGATGATGGTGCAAGGTTAACAAGGGCTTAAACGACATAGGCCAATCAAAGCACTGTTATTCTGCATTACAATATTTAGTCCCTAAAAGGAATAAGGACAAAAAGCTGATCATACAGAACTGGAACATCGTCAATCCACCAATCCTACCCAAACCTGTGTAATCTTCGAAGAAATGCCCTTATAGGCAAATTAGTTTGAGCATATCCCAGCCCCCCTCTAAGGAAACCCCAGCTCTTACACAGATATTGATTATTTGTGAGATTCTAGATTATCGTAACTGTTGTACGTGTAGAGTATGTGACTCCACTACTACCACCAAGGAATTTATGAACTAGCCTTATTTAGAACATGATTACACCAGTTTTCCAACTGTAAATTAAAAGCAGAGTTTTCCGTTCTAGAAGTTCGTGCCAAAAATTCCACATTGGAGTGACAACTTAAGGAAAAAGCTAAAAGAATAAATATACATTTTTTTTATGGTACTCCGACTAACCCAATTCTATCTTTACAAGTAGAGAGCACTGCTCGGAAACAGGGGGCAGTTGATGCCTCCCCCAATTTCCAAGCTGTGTCGCCTGCAGAGTATGCTTTTTAGACAGTGCAGTATCATAGGCACAGGCAAAGCCACGTGGTCTGTGTTTAATATCACACATATGCAAATACACAAACACAGGCATGTAGAAATAATGTTTCCATATGATAGGACATTAAAGCCATACCTGTTGGCTTTGCCAAAGCTTGGTTTTGGACATGATGGTGGTGTGGTGCTAGTGGTGGTAGCAGTATTAGTAGTAATGTTGGTGGTGTGGTCTTGCTAGTGGTAATAGAGGTAGTTGTACTTGGAATGAGGTGGTATTAGTAGCAGTTGTATGATACTGGGATAGTGGTATGGATGTTAGTGGTCATGGTACTGAATTGATGTTGGTTGTACTGTGATGGTGGTATTATTTTGTTATACAATGCATGAGATATAGAATTGAATGTGAAAAAAAGCATCATGGTTGAGTGAGTATGTTAGAAGTGAAATAGTCTATAATGCAATGCAACGCAAGCACTCAATAGGAGGCTGACTGATATATCAAACAGACTATGAGGTAGAAGTACTTCCCAGGTTTGATCTAACATGAGATTGACAAGGTCTTAAACCAATGGCGGAAAGAGGCTGAACGAAGTAAGCTATTATTTGAAGGGGGTTATTTGAATACCCACTCTATGGCCCCGATTATGAGTAGGGGTGGGCGGAACTCAGGGATTGTTACTTCACAGAATTCCATGGAGTTACCTACAAACTCAGCAAGATTACACAGTGTTCCACGAGTGGCGGAATTCCTGTCCTTAGCATTGCTTGCGCTGATTTTTAACGTCAAGAACTTGTACCACGCTGTAAAACCAGTGCGAACCACATTACGAGGCGCACCAGAGGGCGCTGCTTATTTCTGCCGCTCTAGTAGAATTTCTACTTGAGCAGCACCTTTGGCAACGGGACCGCTCCCTTGAGAAATCTTGCCAGCAGGCGGTCTTGCGCTTCCAGACGATCGAAATTTACCACTCATCCCTTATTAGGAGTTGGTCAGTATTTACCAGCCCGTGCGCAAATGCCTGTTTGCACAGAGGTCGGAATTCCGAGTTGTGTGGTGTTTACCACACCTGGTAATGACCAGCTTTATTAAATACCTCACTGTTCATTACATTTCGGCAGGTCTAACCCTCCAAACTTTCTCAGCAGAAAACAATACAGCAATTACCATAAATTCGGATTTCAGTTCAGTGAGCACCAAAGTCTTAATGTTATTCCCTAAAAACTTAGAATAGGTTCTTTTTATCACACCTGATAAATAACAAACCTTGGTGAGTCAGATGTTGTCCGATGCAATGCACCTATTCGTCCACCCCACTCATAATCATTGCAAGCAATAGGTCTTGCAGGAAGCTGGGCTGTCTGATGCAGAGCTGTGTTTGGCACTGGCGAACACGTTTATACTATGGCCAGAAGAGGGATGTCACCCCTCTGCATATAAAAGGAGAATATACATGCTTGAATTAGATATAGATCTTCTGTTTTTGTGGCACAGTTTCTGCTTTGGATGGCAAGGCTAGATTTCATGAACTAAATACAGCCTTCCAACATGCACTGAGAATGTTCTGGTTTTTAGTGTAGTATTGTATTATGGAGTTAGATGATTCAACTTTAAATCTTGCTGTGCTGGTGTGTGGAAGTATTTGAGGCAGACTACACTATCCAGTCTTACACATGGTCCCTGGAGGGGGCCCCTGCGAATCAGCTGCAGCTTGTAAGAGGAAGCTCTATATAGCCCGTTCATGTGCACCGCTGCACTGGTAGGCAAAGACCGGCCAGCTGCCCCGTCGATGCCTGTCCGCGGCCGGATGAGGCTGGGCCTGCTCTCTTGACCCAGGGATATCGCCCATAGAAGTGGTCTGCCTCTGTTGGGAACGCAGTGTTTGGATTTGCCTCCCTCGTCTTCCTTATGTTATGTTTGGAATTTAGTGTAGCGCACAACTCGTCCTCGGAAGGGTATCTTGGCACTTAGATAGCAGGACAAAAGCTCTGTGCCATTAAAAGAGCCAGGTCTTCAGATGTTTATTAAAACTTGAAAACTCAATGCAATCCCTAAGGTAGCAGGGGAGCTGGTTTTAATGGAGTGGGGGAAGGTATGAAAAGGAACAACCACCGTATTTTAACGTTCGATTACGATGTGGTTGATGCAGAAGCTGATTGCTGTAGCTAAGGTTTCTTTGAGGGCAGTAGGGGACTAATTTATCCTGCCGATATCAGGGTCCCCTGCCTGACCTTGCTTTGAAGGTCAGACAGAGTAATTTAAAGATTCTTCTTTTCTTTATTGGCAACTAGTGCAGGGACCTAAGAATGGGGACAGACAGAGTGCCTGGTGGCTGTTTATTCACCAGCCTGGCCGTCGTGTGTTGCATTTGACGTTTTCATTTATACGTTTTTGCTTCAACTATTCTGCAGGTATTGCAGCTTTTCCATCGAGTGGGCATCACCAGGCCCAATGTGTAAAAGAAAGGCAGTGGGTGCAAAATCTGTTACGGGTATGAACCATACAACTATTAACTTTTTTTCTCACCAAAGCAGTAGGAGTCATCTCGAAAGAAATCAACCTGGTTGAACGTCATTTCTCTCAGCGTCTCATGGGCCCAGTTGGGCTTCCAGAGCCAAATTGTGGGGGTGCTGCAAATCCGGCTGTTAACTTGGTGGCAGAATGGATCGTGGACCAGGAAGATTTGGAAGACCTGCTTCCATGCATGTTAGTCTCGGATGAGCCTTCCCCTGGGCCTTGCTTTACCCGGCCAATTGCTGCTCCCCCTTCCACAGCTCCCCCATCCTTGGTATGCTCACCTGTTGTGAAACGTAAGCGTAAGAGTCGGATGGATACTGAAGTTTCTCCCAGCCGGTCTGACTCTGTTAGCTCCTCAGCCCTTCCTATTGATGACTCTTTATGGGCTCCAGTTTTTCCACAAATTTGCAGTTACTGTTAAAGACCTTCGCCCACCACTCTGGGAGAAGCTGGACAAGTTGGGGACTGAAGTCAAGCAGATTCTTGCTCTATGTCGGAACGAGCAAAAGTCAGCTGCAATAGAACCCTCACTTTTTTCTAAGGATGCTGTTAAATCCCTTCAATATCAGTAGCCGATCAGCCACCATCTGTGGCACATTCAGTTCCCCATCAGCTTCTGAGGGCTCACTCTATCTGCCCCTTCTCTCAACTGAGCGATGGTGGGCATTGAGCCCAGCTTATTGGTATCTGGCAAATACACATCTCAGGCAACACATGCGCCAAGTACTGTATCTTCGCTGGAGATTATTAACCTTTTACTTGCTTGCTGCCCATACACTGTGGTTCTGGCTGGCATCCTCCTGCTGCTCAGGAGTGTACCGGACACCATCGCAACAAGGTGTGCCACTGGCTTGCCAATCATTCCAGTTTCGATACTAAAGATCATAGGAACATTCTGATGATGCACCGCGTGGTATGGAGTGGGCCTACCAATAAGACAGAACAAAACGATTGTGTGATTATTAACTTTAGGTATCCTGCGTTGGTTAAAAGTATTTTTCTTTTGGGCCCTAGGACCGACATGTTGCTGGGAATATGAACATTCTACCGTTGGGATTATTTTATTGACCTCTTTATCCGCCCTAAAACCCCCCAACACCATTCGGCTTGCGTGGCTGGCAATAGTTTCCCAGAGGATAGCCGTATTTTATGCAAGAATCAGTTTGCGCCTCTAATGGATTTAAATGAGTTGGATTGATTTTGTCTGACTGAATGGTGGGTTCGCCCGCTCAGATTGGGCCGAGTGAGTCCATAAGTAGCCTTAGAACTGTTAGCACGCCGTATGATACCGTGATAAGCACTACTCCATATTTGCACCCCCCGCCATTTGTCTGCAGTCACCTCTCTTGCCAGCCAATGGGTGCTTTGCAGTCCCCTCCGAGAGTGCAGTCTTGGAAATAGGTCAGGATGTCGGAGGGATTTTCCCAGGCGACTTTTTTACTTTTAATAGTCGGAATGTGGCAGGTCTGAAAGAGAAAGTTACAACTCCTGATAGGTTAGTTTTAATTAAAAAAAATATGGCCTGGTAGCTATGCAGGACACCCGGGCCATCTCTTCATCCTATGCAAGGGCATTTTTTGTTATTCAATCCCTGCTTCGTCTTCCTCTCCAGGGGGTGCTGGGTGGCCTTGCCATTTGTGTTAGGCTGAGCCTGAGGATAGACGTGACACAGCCAGTCAATCTTATCAAGCTTTGTACATAAGAGATAGGCACAGCACCTTCTACCTTTCTTTGGTCAATTTTTAGAACGATTTTTCTAGTTCTAATTCTTGTTTGTTTGAGGATTTATTATATTTTGGTATGGGCCTTGAAATGCGAGAGGCAGGCCATGCACAGCAGCCGTGGCTTCTGTTATGTGGGGATTTTAATGGGATATTGGAGGTAGGCTGTGTGAGCTCAGTCGCAGTTTGTGTACCTGGCAGTGTTTGGGGGAGGAGGGGCGGAGGAGACCCATTCACGCTGGACTTAGTTGATGTAAGCTATTCGGGGCACCGGGCCTGGCAAACCCACATATAGGGGTTGGGGGGGGGGGGGTTCGGGGTACAGTTATAGATTACATCTTTGTCTCTAGGCAATTGGTGCAGGTGTGCTTTGCTATCGAGATAGTTGTAACCCAGTGGGGTGATCATAATGCACTGTCGATTGTTGGGGCCTTTCCTCTGCTGAGAGATGATACTCCCCCAAAGCATGGCCTAATTAATAACCCGCGGGTGGATTGTGGGTGGTATGGCACCTTAAAGATACTGAAGCCACATTTGGTACCTTATTTAAAAACTATTTGCCTACTTTTTTGTGCTGCTTCAGTAATGTTCCAAGGGAAGGTCTCGCAGATTGTTGTACGTTCTTATGTGTCACCATCAGGGGTCATTTGTTGAAACCAGCTGCACCCAAGACTGAGCACCCATGCTGGTTTGACGCTAGCTGCTCTGCGGCTAATCATCATTTGAGGCAGACTTTGCCCGGGATACTCAGAGATGTTGGGGCAGTCAGAGCAGAAGAGCAATCCCGCAGGCTTGCTTTAACCCCTTCGCTGCTAGGCCTTTTCCCCTCCTGTGCTAAGCCTTTTTTGGGCTATTTGGGGTAGTGCGCGCTTAGGCCCCTGTAACTTTTTGACCACATTAGGTATCCAAGCCAAATTTGCGTCCTTTTCTTCCAACATCTTGGGGATTCTAAAGGTACCCAGGGTTTGTGGATTCTCCTAGAGGGTTCCCAGAAATTAGTCAAAATACAGCAACATTTTGTTTTTTTTGTGAAAAATGGGAAAAACGGGCTGCAAATGATAGCTTCTGGGTTTTTCTCTGCAAATGGTATCAAAAAAGGGTTTGTGGGGCTGAAATCACCATTTCTCCAGCTTTTAGGGAATGACAGAATTTTGTTAGAAAACCAACATATTTACACAGTTTTGGCATTTTTCTGGGACATACCCTATTTTTGCTATTTTTTGTGCTTTCAACCTCCTTCCAGTTAATGGTAGAAATGGGTACAAAAACAATAATGGATCCTGGAAAGCTATACATTTTTGAAAAGTAGACACAATTCTGAATTCAGCAAGGGGTCATTTGTGTAGATCCATCAAGGTTTCTTTATAGAAACTTACAGGTAAAAATAGGAAAAATTAAAAGTTTGTTGAAAAAAGCAGCCTTTTGAGTCAACGTTTTCACCTGTAACTTCTTCGAATTATGACATCTCTTTGAAAGCAATGTACCGTTACATCCGGTGGACCTTCCTGGTTGTGGGGACATATAGGACTTGTAGGTTCACCAAGAGCCCAACGAACCCAGAGCAGAAAACTGAGCAGCATTTTGTAATGTTTTTTTTTTTTTTTCCGGGTATATAGCAATTATCGTGGGAAAATGTATACATGGAAAAATCGGTATGAAAGACACCTATGTATTTCTGAAATGGGAACAAATTACAGAGTTTAGAAACAGTGCATATTTGCACATTTTCGAAATTGGGAATACTCATATTTGCATGACAATTATTGGTCATTTTTCAAAATGACTTTTTTTTTACACAATGTCTTTCATTTGGAAGGGAGAAATACATCAAAAATCAATAGGTAATAACAGTTGCTTTACAAATCTGAACTACCCTAAGTCTCCCGATAAAAATGGTACCTCACTTGTGTGGGTAGGCATAGTGCCCACGACAGGAAGTGGCTCAAAACCTAAGGTGAACGCACCACATTTTCACACTGAAAATTTACACTTTATTTGCGAAGAGTCTAGCTGTAGTTTTTGAACCCTAGCCCTGCCGGCACCTAGGGAAACCTAGCAAACCTATACATTTTTGAAAACTAGACACCGAGGGGAATCCAGGATGGGGTGACTTGACTGCCTCCCACCATAGTCTGTTACCCAGAATCCCTTGCAAACGTAAAAAATTGACAAAAAAACACATTTTCCCCACATTTCTGTGATGGAAAGTTCTGGAATCTGCGTGGATCCACAAATTTCCACCCACCCCGCGTTCCCCAAAGTCCTACGAGAAAAATGGTACCCCACTTGTGTGGGTCGGCATAGTGCCCGCGACAGGGAACGGCGCAAAACGCAACGTGGTTTTGCAGTGAAAAATGACCCTTTTTTTGGCAAAGTGACTAGCTGTAGATTTTGAACCCTAGCCCTGCCGGCACCTAGGGAAACCTAGCAAACCTATACATTTTTGAAAACTAGACACCCAGGGGAATCCAGGATGGGGTGACTTGACTGCCTCCCACCATGGTCTGTTACCCAGAATCCCTTGCAAACGTAAAAAATTGACAAAAAAAAACACATTTTCCCCACATTTCTGTGATGGAAAGTTCTGGAATCTGCGTGGATCCACAAATTTCCACCCACCCCGCGTTCCCCAAAGTCCTACGAGAAAAATGGTACCTCACTTGTGCGGGTCGGCCTAGTGCCCGCGACAGGAAACGGCGCAAAACGCAACGTGGTTTTGCAGTGAAAAAGGACCCTTTTTTCGGCAAAGTGACTAGCTGTAGATTTTGAACCCTAGCCCTGCCGGCACCTAGGGAAACCTAGCAAACCTATACATTTTTGAAAACTAGACACCCAGGGGAATCCAGGATGGGGTGACTTGACTGCCTCCCACCATGGTCTGTTACCCAGAATCCCTTGCAAACGTAAAAAATTGACAAAAAAAACACATTTTCCCCACATTTCTGTGATGGAAAGTTCTGGAATCTGCGTGGATCCACAAATTTCCACCCACCCCGTGTTCCCCAAAGTCCTACGAGAAAAATGGTACCTCACTTGTGCGGGTCGGCCTAGTGCCCGCGACAGGAAACGGCGCAAAACGCAATGTGGTTTTGCAGTGAAAAAAGACCCTTTTTTTGGCAAAGTGACTAGCTGTAGATTTTTGAACCCTAGCCCTGCCGGCACCTAGGGAAACCTAGCAAACCTATACATTTTTGAAAACTAGACACCCAGGGGAATCCAGGATGGGGTGACTTGACTGCCTCCCACCATGGTCTGTTACCCAGAATCGCTTGCAAACGTAAAAAATGGACAAAAAAAACACATTTTCCCCACATTTCTGTGATGGAAAGTTCTGGAATCTGCGTTTATCCACAAATTTCTACCCACCCCGCGTTCCCCAAAGTCCTACGAGAAAAATGGTACCTCACTTGTGCGGGTCGGCCTAGTGCCCGCAACAGGAAACGGCGCAAAACGCAACGTGGTTTTGCAGTGAAAAATGACCTTTTTTTGGCAAAGTGACTAGCTGTAGATTTTGAACCCTAGCCCTGCCGGCACCTAGGGAAACCTAGCAAACCTATACATGTTTGAAAACTAGACACCCGGGGAATCCAGGATGGGGTGACTTGACTGCCTCCCACCATGGTCTGTTACCCAGAATCCCTTGCAAACGTAAAAAATTGACAAAAAAAACACATTTTCCCCACATTTCTGTGATGGAAAGTTCTGGAATCTGCGTGGATCCACAAATTTCCACCCACCCCGCGTTCCCCAAAGTCCTACGAGAAAAATGGTACCTCACTTGTGCGGGTCGGCCTAGTGCCTGCGACAGGAAACGGCGCAAAACGCAACGTGGTTTTGCAGTGAAAAATGACCCTTTTTTTGGCAAAGTGACTAGCTGTAGATTTTGAACTCTAGCCCTGCCGGCACCTAGGGAAACCTAGCAAACCTATACATTTTTGAAAACTAGACACCCAGGGGAATCCAGGATGGGGTGACTTGACTGCCTCCCACCATGGTCTGTTACCCAGAATCCCTTGCAAACGTAAAAAATTGACAAAAAAATCACATTTTCCCCACATTTCTGTGATGGAAAGTTCTGGAATCTGCGTGGATCCACAAATTTCCACCCACCCCGTGTTCCCCAAAGTCCTACGAGAAAAATGGTACCTCACTTGTGCGGGTCGGCCTAGTGCCCGCGACAGGAAACGGCGCAAAACGCAATGTGGTTTTGCAGTGAAAAAAGACCCTTTTTTTGGCAAAGTGACTAGCTGTAGATTTTTGAACCCTAGCCCTGCCGGCACCTAGGGAAACCTAGCAAACCTATACATTTTTGAAAATTAGACACCCAGGGGAATCCAGGATGGGGTGACTTGACTGCCTCCCACCATGGTCTGTTACCCAGAATCGCTTGCAAACGTAAAAAATTGACCAAAAAAACACATTTTCCCCACATTTCTGTGATGGAAAGTTCTGGAATCTGCGTTTATCCACAAATTTCTACCCACCCCACGTTCCCCAAAGTCCTACGAGAAAAATGGTACCTCACTTGTGCGGGTCGGCCTAGTGCCCGCAACAGGAAACGGCGCAAAACGCAACGTGGTTTTGCAGTGAAAAATGACCTTTTTTTGGCAAAGTGACTAGCTGTAGATTTTGAACCCTAGCCCTGCCGGCACCTAGGGAAACCTAGCAAACCTATACATGTTTGAAAACTAGACACCCGGGGAATCCAGGATGGGGTGACTTGACTGCCTCCCACCATGGTCTGTTACCCAGAATCCCTTGCAAACGTAAAAAATTGACAAAAAAAACACATTTTCCCCACATTTCTGTGATGGAAAGTTCTGGAATCTGCGTGGATCCACAAATTTCCACCCACCCCGCGTTCCCCAAAGTCCTACGAGAAAAATGGTACCTCACTTGTGCGGGTCGGCCTAGTGCCTGCGACAGGAAACGGCGCAAAACGCAACGTGGTTTTGCAGTGAAAAATGACCCTTTTTTTGGCAAAGTGACTAGCTGTAGATTTTGAACCCTAGCCCTACTGGCACATGGCGAAACCTAGCAAACCTATACATTTTTGAAAACTATTCACCCAGGGGAATCAAGGATGGGGTGACTTGACTGCCTCCCACCATGGTCTGTTACCCAGAATCCCTTGCAAACGTAAAAAATTGACAAAAAAAACACATTTTCCCCACATTTCTGTGATGGAAAGTTCTGGAATCTGCGTGGATCCACAAATTTCCACCCACCCCGCGTTCCCCAAAGTCCTACGAGAAAAATGGTACCTCACTTGTGCGGGTCGGCCTAGTGCCCGCGACAGGAAACGGCGCAAAACGCAACGTGGTTTTGCAGTGAAAAATGACCCTTTTTTTGGCAAAGTGACTAGCTGTAGATTTTGAACCCTAGCCCTGCCGGCACCTAGGGAAACCTAGCAAACCTATACATTTGAAAACTAGACACCCAGGGGAATCCAGGATGGGGTGACTTGACTGCCTCCCACCATGGTCTGTTACCCAGAATCCCTTGCAAACGTAAAAAATTGACAAAAAAAACACATTTTCCCCACATTTCTGTGATGGAAAGTTCTGGAATCTGCGTGGATCCACAAATTTCCACCCACCCCGCGTTCCCCAAAGTCCTACGAGAAAAATGGTACCTCACTTGTGCGGGTCGGCCTAGTGCCCGCGACAGGAAACGGCGCAAAACGCAACGTGGTTTTGCAGTGAAAAATTACCCTTTTTTTGGCAAAGTGACTAGCTGTAGATTTTGAACCCTAGCCCTGCCGGCACCTAAGGAAACCTAGCAAACCTATACATTTTTGAAAACTAGACACCCAGGGGAATTCAGGATGGGGTGACTTGACTGCCTCCCACCATGGTCTGTTACCCAGAATCCCTTGCAAACGAAACAAATTGACAAAAAAAGCACATTTTCCCCACATTTCTGTGATGGAAAGTTCTGGAATCTGCGTGGATCCACAAATTTCCACCCACCCCGCGTTCCCCAAAGTCCTACGAGAAAAATGGTACCTCACTTGTGTGGGTCGGCCTAGTGCCCGCAACAGGAAACGGCGCTAAACGCAACGTGGTCACACCTCAATGTTGCAGTGAAAAATGACCCTTTTTTGGCAAAGTGACTAGCTGTAGTTTTTGAACCCTAGCCCTGCCGGCACCTAGGGAAACCTACCAAACCCACACATTTCTGAAAACTAGAAACCCGGCGGCTTCCAGGGAGGTATGGCTTGCGTGGATCCCCCAACGTTTCCTTACCCAGAATCCCCTGCAAACCTCATTTTTTGCTGAAAAAATCACTTTTTTCACACATTTTGGGGTGAGAAAGTTGTGGCATCACCGGGCTCACACTAATTTACCACCACCCAGCGTTCCCCCAGGTCTCCCGGTAAAAATGGTGCCTCACTTGTGTGGGAGGCCCAAGTACCCGCGGCAGGCAAGGGCCAAAAACCTAGTGAGGCGACATTTGGGATAGGCAATGTTGATGTCGCCTCACTACGTTTTGGGCCCTTGCCTGCCGCGGGTACTTGGGCCTCCCACACAAGTGAGGCACCGTTTTTACCGGGAGACCTGGGGGAACGCTGGGTGGTGGTAAATTTGTGTGAGCCCGGTGATGCCACAACTTTCCCACCCCAAAATGTGTGAAAAAAGTGATTTTTTCAGCAAAAATTGAGGTTTGCAGGGGATTGTGGGTAAGGAAACGTTGGGGGATCCACGCAAGCCATACCTCCCTGGAAGCGGCCGGGTGTCTAGTTTTCAGAAATGCGTGGGTTTGGTAGGTTCCCCTAGATGGCCGCCGAGCACCGGGTCAAAAACCAAAGTGACCCCCCTTGCAAAACTAGGTGGTTTTGCGATAGGCCATTTTGATGTCGCCTCACTACGTTTTGGGCCCTTGCCTGCCGCAGGTACTTGGGCCTCCCACACAAGTGAGGCACCATTTTTACCGGGAGACCTGGGGGAACGCTGGGTGGTGGTAAATTTGTGTGAGCCCGGTGATTCCACAACTTTCCCACCCCAAAATGTGTGAAAAAAGTGATTTTTTCAGCAAAAATTGAGGTTTGCACGGGATTCTGGGTAAGGAAACGTTGGGGGATCCACGCAAGCCATACCTTCCTGGAAGCGGCCGGGTGTCTAGTTTTCAGAAATGCGTGGGTTTGGTAGGTTTCCCTAGATGGCCGCCGAGCACCGGGTCAAAAACCAAAGTAACCCCCCTTGCAAAATCAGGTGGTTTTGCGATAGGCCATTTTGATGTCGCCTCACTACGTTTTGGGCCCTTGCCTGCCGCGGGTACTTGGGCCTCCCACACAAGTGAGGCACCATTTTTACTGGGAGACCTGGGGGAACGCTGGGTGGTGGTAAATTTGTGTGAGCCCGGTGATGCCACAACTTTCCCACCCCAAAATGTGTGAAAAAAGTGATTTTTTCAGCAAAAATTGAGGCTTGCAGGGGATTCTGGGTAAGGAAACGTTGGGGGATCCATGCAAGCCATACCTCCCTGGAAGCGGCCGGGTGTCTAGTTTTCAGAAATGCGTGGGTTTGGTAGGTTTCCCTAGATGGCCGCCGAGCACCGGGTCAAAAACCAAAGTGACCCCCTTTGCAAAACCAGGTGGTTTTGCGATAGGCCATTTTGATGTCGCCTCACTACGTTTTGGGCCCTTGCCTGCCGCGGGTACTTGGGCCTCCCACACAAGTGAGGCACCATTTTTACCGGGAGACCTGGGGGAACGCTGGGTGGTGGTAAATTTGTGTGAGCCCGGTGATGCCACAACTTTCCCACCCCAAAATGTGTGAAAAAAGTGTTTTTTTTCAGCAAAAATTGAGGTTTGCAGGGGATTCTGGGTAAGGAAACGTTGGGGGATCCACACAAGCCATACCTCCCTGGAAGCGGCCGGGTGTCTAGTTTTCAGAAATGCGTGGGTTTGGTAGGTTTCCCTAGATGGCCGCCGAGCACCGGGTCAAAAACCAAAGTGACCCCCCTTGCAAAACCAGGTGGTTTTGCGATAGGCCATTTTGATGTCGCCTCACTAAGTTTTGGGCCCTTGCCTGCCGCGGGTACTTGGGCCTCCCACACAAGTGAGGCACCATTTTTACCGGGAGACCTGGAGGAACGCTGGGTGGTGGTAAATTTGTGTGAGCCCGGTGATGCCACAACTTTCCCACCCCAAAATGTGTGAAAAAAGTGATTTTTTCAGCAAAAATTGAGGTTTGAAGGGGATTCTGGGTAAGGAAACGTTGGGGGATCCACGCAAGCCATACCTCCCTGGAAGCCGCCGGGTGTCTAGATTTCAGAAATGTGTGGGTTTGGTAGGTTTCCCTAGATGGACGCCGAGCAACAGGCCAAAAACCAAAGTAACCCCCCTTGCAAAACCAGATTAACTATTGTTACTACAGCGTGAGAATTTTGGAATAATATTGCAAAGAAAATGTGGCAGACAGTTTGAGGTTTACAGGACAATGGGGATAAAAAATATTTTTCAATTCACAAGAGAGACATCACCATGAACTCCCATGGGTTTTCGACAATATCTACAGTTGGTGGGTTATTCTTGCATGGAAAGTGTACCTTGGCAGAGAAACTAAAGACAAAGATTCCTGCACAACCATCTATTCCTCAAACACACACACATACTGGTTGGATTTGGCACGAGGGCGAGTCATGGTTCAGTGTATTAAATTTTATTAACAAGAGATTTCACAAAAATGAAATGCACTGTCAATAATTAAATTCACAAAAAACCTAACCAATGACTCGCAGCTCGTGAGCTGTAAAGCCACGTCAAGGCACCAACCACTTTACAGGCCATTCACACACCTTTCATACGTGATACAAACAAGACCATTCGCACCACCAGGCACAAAAGCAACACATTTCATAATTCACCAAAAAGGGACAAGGTACACCCTGCTTCAGAAAGACAAATATTACTGCACAGCCATCTAATCCGCAAGCACACACACATACTGGTTGGATTTGGCACGAGGGTGAGTGATGGTTCAGTAGATAAAATTGTATTAGCAAGTGATTTCACAGAAATGAAATGCACTGGCAATAATTGAAAAGGCGAGAAACTGAACCATTGACTCACAGCTCGTGAGCTGAAAAGCCACGACAAGGCACCAACCTCTTTACAGGCCATTCATACACCTTTCATACGTGTGAGACATACAAAACCATTCACACCGCCAGCCGCGGGCCCATCACATAACAAAACTCACACCAGCACACAGCGCCATTCAAGGGCCCATCACTTTCACACGCCCACAATCCAGACACAGCAACTACACAGGCTGATGGATTGCGTGGAGTGGCACTCAGCTAGCAGTGTGTGTAGTGACCAGCAGAAAGTCACTACTCACACACAGCCAGCCGAGCACCAGTCCACACACACCGCTAGCCAAACGCCAGTCCACGGACACCGCTAGCCAAGCGCCAGTCCAGGCACACGGCCAGCCAATCGCCAGTCCAGGCACACCGCCAGCCAATCGCCAGTCCAGGCCCACCGGCAGCCAATCGCCAATCCACCTACACCGCCAGCCAAGCTCCAGTCCACGGACACCACCAGCCAAGCACCAGTCCGCACACACCACCTGTCCACGCACACCGCCAGCCAAGTACCAGTCCACGCACACCGCCAGCCAAGCACCATTCCACGCACACCGCCAGCCAAGCTCCAGTCCACGCACACCACCAGCCAAGCTCCAGTCCACGGACACCACCAGCCAAGCACCAGTCCGCACACACCACCAGTCCACGCACACCGCCAGCCAAGTACCAGTCCACGCACACCGCCATCCAAGCACCATTCCACGCACACCGCCAGCCAAGCTCCAGTCCACGCACACCACCAGCCACGCACCAGTCCACGCACACCGCCAGTCCATGCACACCGCCAGTCCACGCACACCGCCAGCCAAGCACCATTCCACGCACACCACCAACCAAGTGCCAGTCCACACACACCAACAGCCAAGCGCAAGCCTACACACACCGCCATCACATTTAGGATTTTTTTAGATAAAAATAAAAACACAAACAAATTGCAAATAGATACAAATCTTCTAACAGAAAATCAGCAACTAAATACATTGCACTAACACCAACCTTGAAACAGAATCAAATTTTCCAAAGAATACAGACCAGGCAGTTCACTTTACCACTCATGAATGCTCCCAAATTTTTTTTCGCGTGTGGTACGCTCTGAAACAAGCAGGGAGACACAGTGCAGGATGAGAGGGACAGTCGGGGCAGTACATACGACTCTCCTTCCGCGAACCTCTTCGCCAACAGACTCTACATCTCCTACTGGGAAAATCTTTTGCGGGTGTGGGAGGAATGTGATCTGGAAAGTGGCGTTCTTTCAATCTAGCAACATCCTCCACCACTCCAACTCTAGGAACACTTGCCTGTTCCACTACAACAAGGCTGCCTATTACAGACTCCTGAAACTTAGCAAAAGTCATCTTTGACTCAGGGCAAGAATCCTGGAACACAACAAAAGCATTAAACATTGCCAAGTGGAAAAGATGGATAGCCAACTTCTTGTACCAAATGTAAGCCTTACGAAGAGCAGTGTAAGGTTCCAACCTCTGATCTACTCTGTCAACACCACCCATGTGCCTATTATAGTCTAAAATGCACACAGGTTTGCGCGCTTCAGCGACCTGACCCCAAACAGTCACAGGTGCAGTGCTTTCATCATGGATGGTAGTCAGCATGTAGACATCTCTCCTGTCTGTAAACTTCACAGCAAGAAGCTCCTGGCAACGCAACGCACTGCACTGTCCCCGCACAAGCTTTTGACAAACAAGTTCTTTCGGGAAACCTTTACGGTTAGAGCGGATTGTGCCACAAGCAACAGTGTCCACTTTGGCCAATTCCCTGAACAACCGCACACCAGTGTAGAAGTTATCTACATATAAATGGTGGCCTTTGTTAAAAAATCCTCTACCAAGTTCCCAAACAATTTTCTCAGTCACTCCAAAAGTGGACGGACAACCAGGGAGGTTAAACCTAGATTCCTTACCGGTGTACACCCTGAAATTAGAGACATATCCAGTCCTACTGTCACACAGCATATACAGCTTTATTCCATAGCGTGCCCTCTTACTAGGAATGTATTGCCTAAAAACCAAGCGGCCCTTGAACAACACCAAAGACTCATCCACTGCAATTTCTCAATAGGGGCATAAATCTCAGAAAATCGATCAACAAAGTGATCAAGGACAGGCCTAATCTTAAAAAGACGGTCACAGTCAGGGTGATCTCGTGGCAACGCTAAACCATTATCAACAAAGTGCATCATCCGAAGCAGAAGCAAATACCTGTCACGACTCATGCCTGCCGGAAAAATAGACGTTGCCATCAAGGGACTGCTAGACCAATATGAAGACATTGATGGCTTCCTTAGCAAGCCCATCAAAAAAGTTAAACCCAAGAACTTCTTCATCTCTTCAACATTTGTGGGAGTCCACCGGGTAGCTCTAGAGTGTGGCTTAAGACTGGCACTGTTGTCCCTCAAAAACTGTTCGGCATACAAATTAGTCTGCTCAACAATCTCTGCCAAAAACACATCGTCCATAAACAACTGAAAAAAATTTACCGGCAAAAAGTTTTCAGTATTCACTCTAGACCCTGGAACACCAGTAAACTCTGGCAATGCCGGCTGCACCATGCCAGGGGCAACCCAGAGGTCATCACTTTCAACGGGAAGCCTTGCAGCCCCAGCCTGCAGCCCAGATGCCTCTTGCCGCACTACACCAACGGGAAGCTTTGCAGCCGCAGGCTGCAGCCCAGAAGCCTCTTGCCGCACTACACCAACGGGAAGCCTTGCAGTCCCAGGCTGCAGCCCAGATGCCTCTTGCCGCACTATCGGCACATCAGTCTCCTCCTCTACCACAGGCACTTCATCCGCACTAAGAGTATCTTCATCATCCGATGACTCCATACGGAGAGACAACTCACTGCCAGAATCGTCCCCTGCCTCCTCTCCCTCAGATGCAGAGTCAGTCTCTGAACCATGGTCAGAGGAAGACTCAAACAGCAAACCAACAACCTGCTGAGCAGTAATCCTGCGGCTAGCCATTATACTTACTAAGATAGAAGACTGCACAAACAAGTCAACAACAACCAACAATGTGCAAACCAAGTAAGTAAAGAAATGTGTACCTTTATCACAAAGATCAATGTACTCAAAAACTATACAATCCAATTACAAGAGACAGCTGCACTCACCAGAAACCAACTCTGCAGTGACACAGCAAAAACCAACGATATCAAACTAGAAAGAAGAAAAAAAAACAAATTACTCACAAGACAACAAAATACACATCGAGCACCAATGCAAAAAGTTTTTGACACTCAGAAACCAAAGATACTGCTATTATTACACCATTTGCAAAAAAAAACAGGCAGAGAAATCAAACACATTTACATTGTACAAAAAAAAGTCTCTTACCAAACTACACAAACAGCAGAACCACCAGTCACAAAACGGCAACGTGAAAAGAGGAAAAGCCTTCACCTAGAACAAAAAAGTAAAAAAAAAAAAGTCTACAAATAAATTAGGGGCCCAAGGAAGCGACCCTTGCCCAAGGGGTCGCTTCCTACAATAATAATTAGATCCCTGGTGTCTAGTGGGCTTTTCTGCCCCCCCCCCTGGGAGCAGAAACGGCAAAAAAATAACACCGATCTGCCCCCAGAGGGGGCAGAAAAGTCTTCAAAAAATTTAGGGGCCCAAGGAAGCGACCCTTGCCCAAGGGGTCGCTTCCTACAATAATATTTATATCCCTGGTGTCTAGTGGGCTTTTCTGCCCCCCCAGGAGCAGAAATGGTAAAAAAATAACACCGATCTGCCCCCAGAGGGGGCAGAAAAGTCTTCAAATAATTTGTGGGCCAAAGGAAGCGACCCTTGCCCAAGGGGTCGCTTCCTACAATAATAATTAGATCCCTGGTGTCTAGTGGGCTTTTCTGCCCCCCTGGGAGCAGAAACGGCAAAAAAATAACACCGATCTGCCCCCAGAGGGGGCAGAAAAGTCTTCAAAAAGTTTAGGGGCCCAAGGAAGCGACCCTTGCCCAAGGGGTCGCTTCCTACAATAATACTTATATCCCTGGTGTCTAGTGGGCTTTTCTGCCCCCCCCTGGGAGCAGAAATGGCGGAAAAAAAACACCGATCTGCCCCCAGAGAGGGCAGAAAAGTCTTCAAATAATTTATGGCCCCAGGAAGCGACCCTTACCCAAGGGGTCGCTTCCAAAATAAATAAAACACACATCCCTAGTGTCTAGTGGGGCATCCCTGCTCCACGATCGCGACGCTGTGCGCGATCGTGGAGCAGGAATGCCCTGTATTGAGACATCAGGGGAGAGGAAATACTCTTTCCTCTCCCCCGATGCCTCAATACACTCCAAAAGGCCCCCGCCGCCCCACCGGAGCAAACAACACTCACCCTGCCTCTGTGGACGCCTGGAAGCAAATGGCTTCCAGGCGTCCGAGCACTTCCTGATGACGCCGGCGTGCGCTGTGCGCGCTGACGTCACCAGGAAGCGTGGGGGGGCTCGGGGGTGGCAGCGGAAACTCTTCCGCTGCCATCCCCGTCTGTGGGGGCACGATCGATGCCCCAGGGGGGGAGCGCCAGCGCTTCCCCCAGGGGCTGTCCTCATGACGGAGCGGTTCCGTCATGAGCACAGCCCAACCGATGCTCATGACGGAACCGCTCCGTCATGAGCATCCAAGGGGTTAAAGGAAAAGAAACATGCCTTGTTCAATATGGACTGGGAAACTCTCCAGCTTGCAGCTGTGCGCAAATGTACAAAGGATTTTTGGGACACCGTTAACTGTCTTCGTCATCGTGATGCTCCCCCGAATCATCTCCTGATGGGTAACATCTCAGGATTGGGTTAGTCATTTTACTGTGAGGATGTATTTAAAAGAGGGTTCAGGAACTCTTAGCGCACTCCCATCTGTTCAGGTTGCCTGGCAATACCTGTTACACACACTTTACTGGTGCTAACCCAAAACATAGACCATTGCCACTATGCTGCACTTGAAGGTTGTCTATCATAAGTTGGAGCAGAATACTAGCGAATAGTCTGCAAAACTAAAATCCACTTGACCCATTTGTACACAGATCCTGAATGTATTAAACGAGATCTCATTATTTGTGCTCTCAAGTCTTTCTTTCATACTCTTTGTATTTGTGAAGTGGGCGTTCTGAATTTATATAAAATGTTCCCTATTCTGTCTGAAGCCCAAGAATAAGTCAGCTCCCCATACATTAACCAATCCATCCAGAGTGATTACTTGGTAAGCAGGCCTCGTTGAACTCTTCAAGTCAAAAAGACAGCAGCATCGACTTGAAACTTCGGGGGTGATCATGCAAAAAGAGGCATTTCCTTACTTAGTGCTAATATAATACTCTGTGCCAATATAATAAAGAGCAAGCATGAAGCAGACGCAAAGGCTAGGCACCAGTGCATTAGGGTTTATTATGTAAGCTGCAGGTCATTACTGGGGCAGGCAAAGCAGGTCAGTAGAAGCAATGTGAAATGAATAAAAATGAATAAAGACAGACGCTGGGCTGGATTGGTTGGAGCGGGCACTGGATGTTTTCCTGGGGAGCCGTTTTTGATACCAGTGGTCGCAATATCGACCTCCTGTAACAAAATTGGCTGAAACCGGCCCTAGCAAACAGATCGGCTGCACCCCACCTCCCCTCTCAGGGGGACTGGCCGAGCAGTTTGGCAGGGCCGGTTTCTGTTCTCAGTCCGGCCCTGGACAGACGTTACGACATGCAATTATAGCGCAATACATGTAAAGGGCAAAATATGCAGGCATATACAAGTTTGTGAACTGTGCAATGCAGGAAGACAAACAAATGAAAAAAAATGTATTGCTTCAACTAAGACGGCCTATAACATGTAACCAAAACATCTCCGCTGATAGTGCAGCCTGAAACAGTCCCAGTGTGCTAGAAATATTTAGTCATGGTTCAACACAGAGTCTGGGATGAACTTTAGCCATGATAAGCACACTTCTAAAGAGAAGTGTAAGCTACCATTCAGGTGGGGACGGGGGGGTGGGGTGCAGACAAATGAAGAGATGTGTTTTGTGTCTTAAGTTAAAGTGGGCAAAGTCTATTTGTTTATGTTTTGCCCAGGTGCTACTTGGGGGCCACTATACAATAACAGTAACAGATAGTTACTGGACAGGTCTGATGGCTCATCTTTGGTAGAAATAGGATTTTGGATGTCTCACAGTAAGGTAGATGCAAAGTCAAAGTGCTCCTGTAGAGAGTAATTAACATCAGTGGAGAACATATACCAGATGCACCACACCATTAATGCAGGGTAGGTTTTGGTGCTCCTCTCCAATCATGCCTTTATGTTGTGTGCTCACTCCTCAAGTACATAAGGAACATAGAAGCACAGGTTCGGTAATTAGGCTTGATGTCTGCTAGCCACACCAAAAGTAGTGGGGAATATATGTTGTTAATGGTATGGTATTTTTACAGATATTTACAGGAGGCTTATCATGGGTGGTCTTTGTCACTGAAGCAAATGAATGTGGCTAAGCAGATAATAAGGAAAGGCGTATGGATTGGGATTGCAGTGACCAGAAAGTGGAATTGGGTGGTGGGTGGTCGGTGCCAGTGAATTGGCGCAGAGTGTGCCTAGAGTGGCAAAGGAGGAAGCGCACAATTGTTATGGTATGTTAATATATTTATTAAGCGCACAAATACCCAAAGGTGTCTTGGCGCTGAGGGATGGAGTAGGCAGGTTCATGTAAGACACGGGTCTCTATTTCTTCAACAGCCAAGTTTTCAAGGCCTTCCTAAAGGCAAATAAGGTTAGAAGTGTTCTAATGGAGAAAGGGAGAGAATTCCGGAGCTAGGGGGTTGCTGCCCTAAAGCTTCTACCACCCCAGGTAGATTTGAAAAAATCTCGGAATTGCTAGCAGTTTAGCTCCTTCAGAGCGTATATGCCTTTTTGAGACATACCAATAAAGTAGGCGTCTCAGGAACTTGGGGCCGGGATCGTGAAGTGCTCTGTAGGTAATGCAGAGGGCCTTAAAGATGATACAATTCTTAACTGGGAGCCAATGCAGCTTATGCAAATGTTTTTAAACTGAAAGGTGCCTAGGGATTCCCAACAGAAGCCTGGCGGCCGCATTTTGAATCATTTGAGACTTATTGAATTGCTTCTCAGGCATGTCAAGATAGAGCCCATTACAGTAGTCTAGTTCTGCAATAATCAAAGAAGAAATTGCCATTTTCCTATTATCCGTGAGAAGAAAAGGTAGTATTTTCTTGATTGTTTTAAGCAGAAAAAAGCACGATGAGGTGACAGCATTAACCTGTGCCTCGAAGTTCAGTTTATTATCAATATTCACACCAAGGTCCTTAACCTTGTTAACTGGAATAGGTGTCATCCGAAGTTCCTCATGCCACCAACTTTGTGACCAGTTTGGCAAAAGATTGCTGAAAATGACTACTTTCTTTTTGTCTGAATTCAGTCTCAGACAATGAGAGCTCATCCAGGAGCTGACCGCCAGCATGCAGTCCTTAAAGTTTTGCATTGGTGGTAAAGTATTTTTTGATACAGACAGGACAATTTGTGTATCATCTGCATAAGATGTCAGAGCCAGTCTGTAGGATATTATAAGTTTTGCAAGTTTAATTCATGGATGACCTTGAGTAGCAGGACAAACTAAATGCAAAGAAAGCCATAAGGCTACCACAGGAAATTCCAGCACTTGCACCTGTTTCTGAGGGATTGCCACTTTGGATCAAGTGGTCACTGCTAGGGGCCCCTTGGAAACTTTTCTGCTATCTTTTTCCGACATGCTTTTGGGATGAATAATGTTTTTCCGTGGCAAGGTGGCATGACTAGCAGGACCAAGAGCAGTATGTATGTTGACCGTGGAGGTGGTAAAGCATAATAAGATACAACGGAAATGGATTATGTTGATAATGTCAATGTCTGCATGGTATTCCCCCCGATTTTTGCCTTTTGTAGCAATCTTGCTTTTGTTGGACATAGGTCTGTGCACACTTTACTCCTGCTAAATAGTGGTAAAATGTTTGGGCTCTCCCTCTTAAACACGATACGTTTGGCATATACCTCATTGGTTTACATTTAATTTGCTTGTAAATTCCTAGTATATCATACAACAGGTACTCGGGCCTGAAAATAAAATGGTATTAGTGCACTTCAGCACTCATTGTGCCACCCACTAAATTATCACTGTAAAACATGTCTTCAGGTCTGCCATTAGAGCCTGGATGGGCATTTTTAAACTGCATTTTCTTCTGGCAAGACACACTTTTTGCCAGGCCGAAACCTTCCTTTTTAATAAATAGAAGTCACCTCTAAAATTGGCCCTAAATGCCCATCGGGCAGGGTGAAATATATTTAAAAAGTTGGTCATGTATATTTAAAGTTGACCATATCCTGGCAAGCAATCTCATAGGGAAACAGTGGGTAACATTATGACCATTCATAATGCTAAATTTCGGCTTAGGAGCAGCTAGAAATATGATTCAAGGACTATTTTTAATAGTAATTTAAAATACAACGTAATGGTAAAGCCAGATTTTATATTACTATTTTGAAAATCACACTTTTAGAAAATTGTCATTTTCCTGCCTAAGCCAAATGTGACTTTCTGCTCATATCCAGTGCCACCTGCCTGATGAATGTGTCTTCTGTGGACAACTGTGGATTGCTCCCAAACAGTGGAAAAAAGGCTTGTGTGTGGAGATCTGTTTTTCTTCCTTGCACAGGATGGCCTTAGGTTTGTGCCCAGCCCCTTCCTGAGTTTCAACTGGTACCTACCCTGTCACTGGCAGATGTGACTCACACCCAGGCCTGCCTCTCTTTGTCTTCCTAGTTAGCATGGCTCCAAACCCAGAGGGAGGGAAGAGTTACCCCAGAACTGGTTTGGAGTGACTGCAATGAAGGGTTTGCCCATTATCATAGCCATGCATCTGGGTGAGCACTGGAAGCTCTGACTAGGGGGCATATGTATCATCATCTCCATTTGCGATTCTCAAATAGCGATTTTTTGAGAATCGCTATTTGAGAATTGCAAAACGGGATGTATTTAAAAAATCGCACAAATTTTGCGATTTCTTAAAATTCCTTAATTGCGATTAGCAAATTGCAAAATCGCAATTAAGGAATACCTTCCCATTCATTCCTATGGGCCAGGAGGCCCATAGCAATGAATGGGAAGTCCTTCTCAATTTGCGAATCGCTATTTGCTAATCGCAAATTGACAATATTTTCAAAGGTGCAAGGGTGTCATGATGACACCCTGATGCACCCCTGAAATCAGCATGTGTGCACATATGGCGCACATACATGCCCTAAGGGCATGTATGTGCACCACATGGTACTTTGAAATATGCAAAAAAGTGCATATTTCAAAGAAATCGCAACTTACCACCAACTTGAAGTTGGTGGTAATTTGCGATTTCTTAAGGAGAAATTGCACAACTTGGGTGCGTGTTACATTGCATTTAAGAAATCGCAATTTGCGATTTCTTAAATGCTTACGCAAACTTAAGAAATTGCAAATTTAGCGATTCCTTAAGATTGCGAGGCTGAAATGCCTCATACATCTCCTTTTGCGATTTTGTATTCGCAAACGCTGTGTTTTTGCGATTCGCAGCGTTTGCGAATACAAAATCCTTTGATAAATATGCCCCTAGGTGAAGAAGGGTTCTGTCATGTTGGACTTAAGTGAAGAGGTGCATTGTGGGATAGTTACAGTAAAACATAGGAAGTTCTGCAAAAGTGGGTAGGGTCACTGCTGCGACCTTTTACCCTATTGATTATCTAGGGGCTAAGAGTCGTTTCCACTCACAGGCTGGCACTGGGCATAGAAGTGGCATTCCCCAATACCCCTCTCAGAACACTCCTGGACATGTGAAGATCAGAAGAAGGACTGCCCTGCTTTCGGAATCCTGAAGGAAGACTGGACCTGATTGCCTTGAAGCCAGCACCACAGAAGTGACTGCAATGGTCAGTTGGCTGACTTCGGGTTTACGCTACAGAGACATAACAAGCTTCCAGAGGCCTTTTCTTTGAAATGGACTTTTGATCTGTTCCAACTGGATGAAGGCACTGGGTGCGGAGTGGAGGGGTGTGACCCCTTTGCACTACCCCTTACACTGCACCCCCTAAACAAAAGGCATTTAGTACAGAGGGATTTTGTGTGGGTGGGGCAAGGAGATTTCTGTACTGGGAAGCTCCCCCTCTGGATGAGCTCCCGGTGCCATCATATTAATTGTGCAATGCAGTTGTGATGTCATGGTGTCTCTGTCTGTATTTAACCCAACCGTAGCACATGGAGAATCCTCTCAGTGTCCAGTGGTGTACATTAAAGAGAGAAACCTCTCAAAATTGCCTACAGCAAGCTGTAGCAAAAGAAGGGTAATTTGTACAACTAAATAGTACAAGAAACGTAGGTGGTACCAGCTGAGTTTTTCTAATGGCACCAATTAGTCTGGGACCAATGTAGGCCAGAATTTTACATTTTAGAGTGACTGTGGTGTTTGACTATTGGTAGTCTGTAGACCGGTGCCATCACACTGGGTGCTGAATTTGGGGGTAGAGGTGCGCTGTGTTTTCAAGTATATTATTGTTTTAAAAGTACCTGCTACTGGGTTCCTTGCCGCCAGCACTTTTCAGGCAACAACAAAAATGTCAAGATAACTCTGGTGATTAATGGACTTGCTGGCGAGAGAGCAGAGTTTTGTTTAGAGGAAGTTTTGACTCCTCATAAAGTAGCGCAGTGGGTTAATATGCATGCTGCAAAGCACATGTACAATGCGGATCACTAAGTACATTTGTAAAAAGGTCAGTGGGTTACTGATTTTGTCTGAGAGAGATCCTTTTGTTACTTGCAATTGATAACTTAAAATCCTAACATAGAACAGTGAGCTGTTAACTGTCATCAAAGAGCTGCATGCAGTCTGCAAGGTATAGGTTAGAGTGTTATGATTCCTAGCCTCCTCCACCGTCTTTCCAAATACTAATGTTGCAAAAAGGGTTCATTAGTGAACAAATCAATTCTTATTAGTAAAGACAACCCCCAACCATGGTATTACATTTTAAATTCTGAGTTTGTGCTTCTCCTGACCTGGAACTCTTACATCATACTGTCTAACAGTATGGATGACATGTGACTTCTACACCTTGTTGTCCTCTGTTTTATGCAACATTTCCTATCCACTGGTTTACACACGCATGATGCACTGTCTCTGTGTAATATGTGTGTGATCTAAAGTGCTTTGACACCCCACAATGTTATGAGTGGCGCTATAAAACAAAAGAAATGCATGTGAGAGAGTGTGGTTATGGAGACTTGAGGGACACTGTTAAAGGGTGGTAGTGAGGGATCTCTGGAGAAGGAAGTCATTGGGTCGGCACCAACAAACACTGTTGCATCGGCCTCCACCAGCATAAAAGCTGGTCCAGTCCAGCTGTGCCAAGAAGCATTGATGTGTATTCCAGAGACCATTTTTACTTGAGGTTATTCATCAAGTTTAATATGTGTACACACCCTAATCCTGTCAGTATTTAGCATGCTTTTCTGCTGAAAACGTAGTTCAAATAATGTGGTGCAGACGGGATGGGTTGCCTCTCCACCAACTAAACAACTAACCAAGCAAATGCTAGTAAATATATATCCGAGTTCGGCTGATTTAAAGAAACCCAACCTTGTGCCATGTTTTCATGTTGAGTTAATGCAGGGAAGAGGCTGGGTGGAAGAGTGTGCTTCCATGTTGACGGGAGACCGAGGAGCAAGAGCTTGTGTTCCCTTTCTTCCAACCAGCATAATGTCATTATCTGTCTGCCCTCACATCACCTAAGCACCACTGACCATGCCATATCATTTAACTACCACCGCCCTACTCCTAATTAATTTCACTTACTCTGTGTTTTGCTCCTCCTGTGCACACTCTACTTTGGCCATATGCCCTTTCCACTGGGGTTCACACTGCCCTTTAGGATACTCTACATCATAGCTACTCACAAATATTTATTCAGGGGCTAAATATTTGGGTCTGTTGTGTAACCAAGGGCCGCACTGCCGCCGCATGAAAAAGAGCATAGCCTTGAAAGTCAACCACAATTGAGGGCTGAGGAAGGCTTCTAATAATTGTTTTAAAAAACTGGTTCATTTAGAAGTAGCACTTGCCCACGGCATTGATCTAAAGAACAAATGTTTAAAAGACAACTAAAAAAGAATATTTTGAAGAGCTATGCCAAAAAATATTTAAAAGGATTACTGGAAAACGTTACATTTTAAGTAGAAATCGCCCATCGTAATGCTCAAAAGTCTGTAGCTTTAAAAAAATATCTAAAGGTAGTATGGGTGTCTCTCCCCAAAAACATTCTTACAAAAAATATTGGGTAATGGTTATTTTTATATGGCAATTGCCGACTAGGAATGCCCAAATTGGATAAACCTGTGAGCCTGTTGTGGGTCAACCTTCCCTCAAGTTTTGATATAGGTGCACAGAAATATGTAGTGAACTCAGACATTGTATGCAGGAGGGAATCAAACTGGCTTTGTAGAGTGCATTCAGCGTATATCTTCAAGCACTGGTGCATCTACAACACAGTGGCCTCCTGCACACCCTTAGCATCTACCACACATGACAAGCCAGCAAACCTACGTCACAACTCTGAGACCTAGTTGAATAAAAACACCCACATTCCCAATCTCTGAACCCACGAATCAGATATTAAGGATTAGTGCATAGTAGTCAGGCTCATAGTCTCTGTTTCTCAATACCTGGAGCAACATGAACCCAGGATCTCTGCACCTGCAGCAACTGCATGGAGAATTCTTTGAAATCGGACAGAGGCGCCCAAGACACTTACCCTGAGTGATCTGACTGAGAACTGTCTGCCAAAGAAGAGACATGGCACAAGTAATCCTATTCATCTTCCCTTTCCCATATTAGAGTGACTGGAATATCACACCAAAACCAAGGGCAGACTACAGTCACTTCCACCAGTTGGCAATAACTACTGATACAGGAAGGAAAGACCTCTTCTTAGTAGGCTGATCAAACAACAATTGAAGACCCAGGCAGTACTGCTATGATTTTAATGTGACTTTACCTTTATTCCTCAATAGGTCTATCATGTTTTGAATCCTACCTACCCCTCAAGCAGGCAGAGACTGACTGGGCACAAGTGTTCTTTGCCTCCCACCGCGCCACACAGGCATCGTATTATGTCAAAGCCACTCAATGCCAGATTTTTCTCCCACAGCAATAATATTTTGAAATCTACTTATCAAAGATTTTCTTTGGCTATTCATCCATGACTGACTGTTGTGTTCAGATATTTGAAAACTGCTCGTTTAAAAATGTATTAATTGGTAGTTGGAGAAACATTATAAACCTCCTTTTTGTGCAAGGTGACAACCAGCACCAGTGTTCAATACTTAATATTATAACAGAGGCCCACAGAGTCTGTTGAGCTTCATTTGGCATTCATTTAATCTTTGCAAAGGCTCAGAGCAAACTATACAAACCTCATTATGCCACCTCTGTAACACTCGAGGCTCCCACAGTTCCAGCGGAATTACAATGCTTCGACAAAAGAAACAATGTGGTTATTGTATGAACGGATCACAATATTCGTAGAGCCGGGCTGTTCAAGTGAAACGCTTACAACATTAATTGAGCGGTTCATAAAACTCTTTATTCAAATATAAACCTTTTACCGATCCCTTTCATTCTGTTTTCATCACATCTTTTATTTTGAAAAGCAAACAATACAGTAAATTATTCCAAACACAAGCCAGAACAGAGCTATTTCTCTAGAATCCTTATCAACGTATATGCCAGTTGCAGGCTATACCTGCATAACCTCCTTTGTGGGGAGGTGAATGGAAAAAAGGTATCTCACAGAAAAAATGATTTCTACCAACACTGTAGATTGTGTGAGCAAAGTCTGCAAAAAGATAGCCATACGTCTATTTCACCATCCCTGGGTTCTAATGGGTGCATCACCCACCCCGTTCAGGCAGTGGTAGAGGTTAAGAAAGCTCTGGGGCGCTTCTTTCAATTCAACTCTGGTCATAAGACATTTGTAGTAGCCTTAGAGGAGGAGGGGTTAACAACAACTTAAATCTTTTGTAAATGACAAAATATCACTCCTATTCCAAGTTACATATATATAACCTCCAATAGGTACCTCCCATAAAGGAAAGCTTGTAGTCCCCTTCCCCCCTACCCCTTCTAGGATGAAGCGGATATCCCATTGCTTTCTTTGGGAGTGGTTCTTTTTGCCCATTTAACCTCCCACTTCTCTAATTCAGTCCAAATTCGGATGCTGTGGATTAATTCCCAAATTTGCATCTTCATTCCTGGTATTCTCATACGTTCTATATCCTGATCACTAGAAGTGAGTCGTGGCTCTTCTGTAAAGCATTTGTCCACTCTAAATGTATCTCATATTTTTGAGCCAATTCAGATAATTTGTCATGTGCTTGTCTTGCTCCCTAAGAAAGATCTAAGAGAAGAAGGGCATTTCTGGGAAGGGCTCTCGGGTGAGGAACATGGCGGTGGGCTAGCATCAGTCGCGGGAGCCCTGGGAGCAGCACGGCGTCCTTACGGATCATTACACGCTCGGATTGATGAAACTTACACTGTAGGAATGTGGTGGTAGCGCGGGTAGTGTATGGCGCACTCTGTTTGATGCGGTCTTCTTCTTTTTTTTTTCCCTTCCGGGATCGCGGGCGGTGGCAGTGATGTCTGCGGCGATGGCGGTGGTGGAGGAGCGGCGCGGAGGAGCTGGTGGCTGCGGCTGGCATTAGGACCCGGGAGACTCGGATGATTCAGGTACTGGAGGTGGAGCCCAAGGGAGGGCCTGTTACCTACTGCGGGTTTGGCGGCCATCGATCAAGACAGTGGATGCGGATACGTGCAGCAGCGGCATTAACCTATTATCGAGGGTGGAATGGTGGAAGAGCCTTGTGCACGACTTCAGGCAGCCAGACTTCACGGTGCTCGCCAGGTTATGCTGTGAGTTTGGCAAGCAGTTTGTCTGCAGAGGACGCGGGGCAGAAGTGTATGGCTTTTATTTTTTTGAATTCAGCCTCGGGTTCTGCATCACTGTCGCGCCAGGGAGTTGAACCTGTTTTAGGCTTGATCGGGGGGGTTAATACCTCTGGAGAACGGTACCCTATGAGTAAGAGAGGGAAAGAAAAAGCGGCGTTACTATCTGATACCGTTTTTCTAAAAAATAGATATCAGTTGCGGTCCCAGACCCAGTTTGGGTCTAAGATCAGGGACACTCTGGATCCCTTAGAGGGCTTAAAAGGTGTTGTACCTACGACCCCCCGTAAAAAGAAAAACGCTAAGCCCAGGGACACAGTGAGATCTAGAGGCCCTAAGGCTACTTGCCCCTCTGTGAAGTCCACCCCTTCTCTTAAGACTTACTTCAAAATAATGGAGCAAGCTGTGGTGTCAAAGGAGTCAGTCCCGTCCCCGGTCTCTACTCCTGTTCCAGTCCTGAAAGGCGTCTCCTCCTCTGCTCATTCAGAGAATCATATTTCCCCGTTGGTTGGGATCCAGGAAAGTGGGAAAGGACCTGGAACTGTCAAAGTGAGCCCCACTAGTTTGTTGAATGCCCCCAACCTAGATGGAGAACTGGCTACTGTTTCCCAAGTGTCCATATTACCACCTACTCAAGTATATCTACAGAATAAAAATTTAGAACCTGTGGAAGGTGGTCTCTTGGCCGGTTTGTGCTCAGAGTCTGAATATGGAGACCCTATAGTATTTACTCCTAGGAAAGGAGGAACAGGTGGAGATGAGCTACAGTTGGGATCTTTCCTTCAGGCTTTAAGAGGTGATTTGCTGTCTAAATTTGCAATTTCTGAGGCAAATCAGATGGGGATTTGTGAGAAATGTGAAGCGCTAGATTCTAAGCAGGATGACATCTGTGTACGCACTGGGTCTCTGGAACTAGAAGTCAAAACCCTCTCAGAATCAGTACAGGGGAACATGAAGGATATTGTGGCTCTGAAATCGCAGAATCAAGCACTACAGTTGGATTTGGAGAGACTCGAAATGCAGGTCCGTAAAAACAACCTGAGGATTCTTAAGATCCCGGAGGGCGCGTAAAAGGGGGATATTAAGACCTTTATTTGTAAACTGCTGAGAGAGGGAGTCCTGAAGGATCGGGGAGATATCGACTTAGAATCAGAGATTCAGAGAGTACATAGGGACCCATTTAAGCTCCACCCAGACAGGAAAGCCCAGAGGAAAATCTTAGTTAATTTTCAGACCTTTGCGGTTAAGGAGTTGATTCTTTGGAGATCCCTGCATGGGGTCACATTACATCACGAGGCAGGGGTCTACCAAATCCGCTCAGATATGGCTAGTAGAACAGCGCAAAGGCAGTGGGAGCTAGGCTCTAGAATGCCAGAACTCAGAAGCCTGGGAGCACAGGTTCAAATGAAGATTCCTGCATTGCTCAAGGTAATTTGGAATAATAAAATGCATAACCTTAGTTCCCCAGAGAATGTGGATGCCCTTCTGGTGCAGATGAGGGGGTAGGTCCGTAGGGTTCTATTACAAGTCTAATATAATTCATCGTAGGGGAAATTATCCGAGCCCTGGTCCACTGTGCAAAATATAAAGAAATATAATGGAAAATTTAAGATGAAGAAAAAAAAACTGAAAAAAAGGATTTCTAGAGACAAAAATTGTAAAAAAAAAAAAAAAAGGGGGGAGGGGAGGAGAAAAAAAATAATATAAAAATATAATATAATTGAGGAATTAACAATGGTGGGAAGTTTGCCGTGCTTAACTACCGCGCCTATTGGGCTTTTCCTTTTTTTTTTTTTTTTTTTTGAAGAGTAGTGGGACGCTAGGTTGCTCCTGGGAGGTTCCCACATGGCGGTTGACGCCAAGGGATGGAAGGTGGGTTCCTTGTGGGGGTGGGGGTGGGGGGTTGGGAGGTGAGGAAGGGGGTAGGGGTGATTGGAAAATTGTCTTCATACAAACAATAAAAAAGCTTAATGGCTCTAGACAGGTAGCTTTCTCTCAGCCTAGGTATAGGTAGTACACGGGAGCTCCTCTCCTGGAATGTAAATGGCCTTAGGAACCCTAGGAAGTTATCTCGGGTGTGCGAGTCTCTGAAGAGGAGTGAGGCTCATATCTACCTATTGCAGGAAACCCATCTGGAGGCTCAGGAATGTAAACAAGGTTTTAATAAACTTAATTGGGTTCAGGAGGTGATGTCATCAAATCAGAGGGGCTGCACAAGAGGGGTAGCTAAGATGTAATATGGGGATTAGGGTGGAGAAATGGGCCAGTGACCAATCTGGGAGGTGGATAGTGGCAACTCTTTCTATTTGTGGTGTATCGGAAGTATGTGCCGGTTACTATGGGCCCAATGAGGACAATCCGGGCCCTCTCTTAAGTCTTCAGGCTTGCCTGTTAAGTACATCCTCCCCAGTCATACTTGGAGGAGATTTTAATTTAGTATGGGATATTCAATTGGACCGTACATCTAAAGTAAAATACAATGTGCCTCCCAGAACTTTCTCCACACTTAAGACTCTTGTTAAAGAGTTTAGGCTGTTGGATATATGGAGAGCGGACAAAGGGAATATTAGGGAATATTCTTTTTACAGCAAGAATTATAGACACTACTCAAGAATTGACTACTTTTTAGTAGATCAGTCTCTGCTCTCAGATCTTAAATCCATAGCCTATATTCCTTTGTCAATATCCGATCATTCCGCAGTCGAGCTGAAACTCAATCTTAAGCTCAAGGAGCGCCAGGGGAGGTGGACTTTAAAAAGGACCTTATTACTAGAGGAGAGAGTGAGGGTTGAGCTTGATGAAAAAATAGAGGAGTTTTTAGGTTCAATATAGCCTCCACTAGTGATCATATAATGTGGGAGACTTTTAAGGCATATATGAGGGGACTTTTGAGTTCATTAATGATTAATAGAAGCAGAACAGCTAAAGAAGCAGATATAGATAGCCTTACTAAAATCAAGGAGAAGGAGAAGGAATTACAACAGGCAGCCCTGATCTCCCGAAGTCTTATACCACAATTAGAGAGAGAATTGATCTCTCTGCAAGCTGATCTCCAAGCCAGGACTGATAAAACTGTGAAGAATAAATGGGATGCCAGTAAATTACAGCATTTCGCCTATGGCGAAAAATGTGGCTCTCTGCTGGCCTGGAAGTCCAGAATAGATAGGGTTAGGAATCATATTAAGAGTTTGGTCCAAAGAGGGTCTGGAGTCATGTTACAGGAAGAGGAAGAGATTAGGGAGGAGGCTCGATCCTTTATGCAGGATCTATATAAGGAAGACATGGATCATAGACCGGAGGATGTTAAAATATGGTTGGACCAGAACGATCTCCCCTGCCTCTCTGAAATAGATAAGTTGTACTTATCAACTTGTATCTCAGAAGGAGAAATCAGAGATCAACTTAAAAAAATGAGTAGGGGTAAAGCCGCGGGCCGGATGGGCTCCCGGCTGAGATATATTTGGTCTTACTAGATAGGGTAGTGCCGGTTTTAAAAACTCTTTTTAATAAAATATTCCTACATGGAGAAGCAATCCCCTCCTCATGGTTGGAAGCAACAGTCTCCCTGATCCTAAAGCAAGATAAGGACCCTCAAAAAATTGAGGCATATAGGCCTATTTCATTACTCAATTGAGACCTTAAGATCTTTTCTGGGATTTTGGCCACCAGGATGGCAAAAATTATTAAAACTATTGTACACTCGGATCAGAGGGTTTTTATACCTGGTAGGCAGCTCAATGAGCTCACCTTTCAAGCAATAGGGGCAATAGACTTTGCAATGGAAAGTAAGTTGCCATTAACTCTTGTTGCAATCGATGCCGCTAAGGCGTTAGATCAGGTTAGATGGATTTATCTCTGGGAGACCATGCGTAGTTTTGGCTTCCCCGTGAATTTTATTGGAACTGTTAAATCTCTCTATTCAGCTCCACGAGCAAAAGTTCTAGTTAATGGCATCTTATCGGAATGGTTCAATATTTCAAGAGGCACTAGACAGGGTTGTCCCCTGTCACCCTTATTGTTTAATTTATATATTGAACCCTTTGTTTGCTCCCTTAGAAAAGATCTTATTATTTTGCCTTTTAGGATTGCCGACCTAGAACTTAAGGTGGCTCTTAGGGGTGGGGGGAATTTGCGAAAGTGACTTTCGCAAATTATCGCGAAAATGTTAAAAATCTCCGCAAACACGCGGAAATATCGCGAAGATGCAGAAGTTTTTTTCCCGCCCGTTCGCGGTATTTTCTGCGTGGTCGCGGCTCACCAACTTACCCATGCGGTTGCTCGCGGGCGCGGCCATCTTGTTTTCACTCTTCTCGCGGTGCATGATCGCGAGAAGAAAGACGTGATCGCGCGACCAATGACATTACTGCGGGCGCGAACTGTCGCGAGACAGCGCAAATGGCTACCAACAATCCAACATCTCGTGGAGAACGCGACCGGATCGGGAAAACTTGTCTGCGAACGCGGGGATTCAGGTAAGGCGATAGCACGCGCGCAAGAATGTATTATTTTACAGCGCGAGCAAGAAACGAATTATCGCTAAGCTGCGGAATGCGGAAATCTTGACATTTTCGCGCTCTCCGCGGAACGGGAAAATGTCAAATTATCGCAATTTCCGCGAGCGGAACGGAAATTTAGCCCAGGCCTAGTGGCTCTATATGCAGATGACCTCTTAATGTATACTTCTGATCATGTGAAAGCAATACCTGGGCTATTTGAATTAGCCGAGGAATTTGGTAAGATCTCTGGTTATAAAATCAACATAGAAAAAACTGAGATAATGAGCTGGAATTGTGTAAACTCAATACCAGGAGTTAGGGGTCGGATGAGATATTTGGGGATCCATCTAGCGCAGGAGCTGATAGATACATCTAAGATCAGCTGGGAGAAGGTCGCTAAGGAGGTGGGCAGTTTATTATCACGTTGGGCGAGTTTACCATTGAATATATACGGGAGGGAGAACCTCGTAAAAATGGTAATTTTGCCTAAGGTAACTTTCTTGTTTAATTCAATTCCACTCCCTTTTAACTCTAGCGATCTCGCCACCCTTCAAGGGAAAATTGGGTCATTTATTTGGGCCACAAAAACCCTGAGAATAGCGTGGAAAAAGCTCAGAAGAGGGTTGAAGAGAGTAGGTCTGGCTCTTCCCGATCTACTTTCTTACTGCCATGCTTTTAATTTAAAATTTTTTAGAATGTTAGCAAATAAGACGGATTCTTCATCTATGGACCGTTTGTTTCAGGCACAGTTGCGTGATGTTCCGCAGGGACAGGAGTTTTTTCTCTATAAATTTGGGGATCCTAAGTTCTACAAAAATGTTCGACTCAAGATTTTGCTAGCTGCACTGAAAAATTGGGGGTTTGTTAGGAATAAATTGCGAATACCGTATTACACAATTCAGGCCCCAA
This sequence comes from Triturus cristatus, assembly GCF_964204655.1. Classification (NCBI taxonomy): domain Eukaryota; kingdom Metazoa; phylum Chordata; class Amphibia; order Caudata; family Salamandridae; genus Triturus; species Triturus cristatus. The sequence continues at coordinate 432,411,501 of NC_140588.1, forward strand.
TTTTTGATTCTCCCAGTACCCCGGTATGCCTCCAGGACCAACTGTCACAACCACTTAGACTAGCAGGTATCAGGCTATGGGGTGACCTTCAGAAAGACTTACAACTGATCAGCTGGGACTCTATGTCTAATATATCTAGCGGAACATTAACGAGATTTAAATTCTATCAATTGTCTGCTTGGTGGGCAACCCAGCAATGATGCAATGAAGATCCAGGCATAATTATCGGCTCTATCTCGAGAATAGGACCATGGAAACGGGAAGTGTTGTTCTGGTACGGGGCTTTCATAGACACAGGAGATTGTCTAGATCTAGAAGTGGAGAGACGGTGGGGGGGTGTTCTCCCTGAAAACGGGGACGATTTACAGAAGCTCTGGTGTGACTCATTTTTTATGTTACAGTCTGCAGTTAAACCAGTTAATCTAAGGAGAAACCATCTATACACCACCCACAGAGTTTACTGGACTCCGGGTAAACTATCTAAGATGTCTACAACAATCTATTACTGCCCTAGATGTAAGTACCCAGCTGCCGATGATCTTCATCTGTTTATGGATTGCCAAAAAATTGACCCTTTTTGGACGGGGGTATGTGGTTTCTTGGAGGATGTGTTGCATATGCAGATTGAAGCAAATGTTGGGTTTATCTTTTTTGGTCTTTTGCCGGACTATGGTTTGAATGCCCTTTCGTCAAAGTTTGCATTTTATGTAGCAATTATTGCTAGGAGGGAAATTTGCAAATCTTGGAAGCTGGAGGTACCCCCCTCCTTTGCTGTCTGCCTAAAGAACATCATTATGGTTAGTCAATCTGATATGGCCTGTGACAATTCTAGTGCTAATAAAATCTGGGCTGCATTAGAGGTCTGGAGAGGGAAGTAACATCTGTCCTATGATTATGCTGGAGGTTTGTGGGTCCGGCCCTCCCCAGTAACGGTGTTTAGGTGCTGTGAACGGGAGTGGGACCAGGACACAGCCGCACCTCTGGGAAGATTTCGCCCCCGCCTATAGGCCATATACTAGGGCGGCTTCCAATAAGGGCTTGTCGGTAGGGTGTGGAAATATCCCTCTAGAGTGGTTCTTTTGATGGCATGTATGAGGACAAAAAAAAAGAAAGATCTATACTCATGACCAAAAGTTCATCCTGCTGATACGTTTCCATTCAATCCAACGCAAGACAACCACTTATCAATTCATCCAATTCCAACTTCAATTTTCCCACATCCACCAAATTTAATTTTAAATAGACTGCAGAGTTCCCTGACTCACTTCTGTGCACCCACTCTTATTCAATGTAGCATTAAAAGCTTTCAAAAAGTCCTTCAATTCCTGGACATTAATACCAGGATTTACCTTAGAACCTTTAGATACTGCCTATACTTCAGGTGTACTGCTATGCATTTTTAAAGGCTGTTCCCAGGTAAGTGAACCCAGATAAGGTAATCCTGGGAACGACCTTAAGGGTCCAAATCCAGTTCGATGCACCAATGGGTCTGCACGTTCACTGCAAGGAGAACTTGCATCAATCGGACTTAAAGGAACAACTTCCCTTGTTCTCTGTCGCATAGGTGTAATTTCTAATGCTTGTTGTTGAGCGGGAACAGCTGAGTTTTAAATCTCTTTTCCCCCGGAACCAGGTTTATTTATAGAAACCACTGGTCCAATGGTAACAGGAACTGTAAGTGCACCTGGGACAGTACAACCAGTGGAAGCCCCAGGGATGCAAGTTCCTGAATTTCCCCCTATCATATTTTGATTCATTGTAATAGCCCCCATCACACTCTGGTTCTTTTGCACAGGAGAAATCTTAGTCATTACAGGAGTTGTACTGACTTGTGAAGTAGGCAATCCAGTATTCCCACCTGCAGCCTCACTTCCACCTCTCTCTGTTCAAATCTCATTATACAGAGGTGGTCGCTCAGACATTCATACATCTAAAAGACTATCAATAGCATCGCTATCACTGTTTTCATCTTTCTCTCCATATTCTCTTATTTTATCCTTCTTTCTCTTTTCGGTCCCCCTTTCCACTTCTCTGGTTTGCAATAATGAGTATAATTTAGCTCCCTCTAGCTTGTCAGTTCTCCACCTTTTATGTTCTGCATCCCACCTCCCATCTGCATAATTACGCACAGTCTTTTTTACTTGTCCCTGATATGTCTCTTTTTCTCTTGCCTGACCCGCATGTTCCCAATCGTTAAGTGCTTCAAATTGCACTTGGGACTACCATCATGGTGTTGCCTCTCAACATCGCTCAACACTGGGCTTTACTCAGTCCCCTGGGCTCTTTAAAAAGCCCTTCCCAGGATTCAGGCGAACTGCAATGAATGCCTTATTAGAAAGGGATGCTATTATGCCTGTGTGTTCTGCTTTCTTATAGATTTCATATACCATTTCCACTGCCTCTTCTTTGACCTAGTGTTAATTTCTCCTGGAAAGCCACAGTCTCCCAGAGCCTTTTGGGAAGGAGGGTCAGAATTTCCCTGCACTATTTCACCCTTTGTGATTTCCCCTTCCTACCTTATTTCCTATGCCCTACCTTCCTGAGTCATTGAAGTGTTTGGGGGGTGTAAAACTGGTCCTCAAGTTCTCGGCCTCCCACCAATTCAGGACTATAGAGCCCCTGATAATAATCTGCAACTACTGTAGAAATCTTCTGCGACCCACTGACCAGCCAACCCTTGCTGTCACAAATTGCAGGAATGCTCACCATCGCCTCCTGCTGTCTTAGTTGTCTTATTTGTAATGCCAGAAGTCTGCCCACCTTTTCACCTTGCTCGTAATGGCAGGCTTTCTGCTTATATAGCATATACTCCACCTTGGCATTGTCAAACATTTTTCAGTTGTATTATTGCCCATTCTAAGTTCCACCTGTTCAAATATGTAGGGTCTGCTTTATATTTCTGCAATAGTCTCTTAATGTCCCTTTCTAGTGCTATCTTCTGTTTCGCCCCACTTCTATTCATCTGCGCAGAGTCTCACATGTAGCTTTATTTGCTGCTCACAAAATTTGGATTGAGCCCACTGACGATTTGTTGTCCATTAGGAATGTTACTATATGGGACTTCAGCTGGCCTTTTTTTTTAGTGTATTTTGTGGCGTGGGACATTAAGGCACCAGGGCTTTCTCACTGGTTTACTCAATTATAGTCAATGCGCAGGCAGACAAGTGCATGGAGGGTGGTTTATTAGTAAGGGCAGATAGGTACCTACTCTTAATAATAACACCCCAATCTCAAATGAGGTCCAGTCAAGTTCTAAAAAAAATTAATCCTTGCTCAACCTTTGGTAGTTTGGCTGCAAGTAGACAGAATTAAATTAAGGAGACAGGTGATCGGTCGCGCTGGATCGGGACAAAGTCAAGAGTGCAGCCCGCCCATGATGTAACAGTTTAACACTTACTTCCATAAGTGTTTCTTGATGCAGGAAAATAGTCCACAGCACCAGCCAAGGGTTCAGAAGCTCTTGTTTGCCTCTTGGGGGGTTTGGACTACAACTCCCACAATGCACCTGGTCAATCCAAGTAAAACCAAGGTGAAGCTTGTCAGCTGGAGTTGTCCTTGTTGTTGCTGTTGCAGGTAGCCCTTCCAGCACCTTTCTACCTGTGGCTAATCAGGGAGTCTACTTCTTATCCTTTAAGATATGCAAAGTCCTTTTGCTGCAAAGCCTTGAGAGTGCAGCAGCTACAGTCCTTATGAGTGCAGTCCTCTCTTGTGCAATTAAAGGGTCCAGCAGGGATGTCCATGTTCTCCAGATGTTTCTTTTGGGTCTTTGAGGGTCCACAACATTAGCCAAGGGTCCAGAAGCTCTGAATGGCTCTCGGATGTTTGGGACTAGGATTTCTGACAAGGCACCCTATCAAATCCTTTAAAGTCCAGGTGAAGCTGGTCAGCTGAGCTTGTCTTGATCGTGTTTATGCAGGTGACTTCTTTTGTACCTGTTGCTTTCAGGGAGTCAACTTTTTAATCCATTTGAAGCCAGGAAAAGTCCTCTTTTGTGAAGCCCAATGTGCACAGCAAGTGCAGGCCTTATGAGTGCAGTACTTTTGTGGTGCAGACCAGGGGTTCAGCAGGGCAGTCCTCCTTCTCTTGATATTTCCTGGCAGGGATCTGAGTTGCTGGGTAGCTATCCTATATTTATTGCTGTTCCTAGGCTGGCAAGAGGGAGTGCACCACTGACCAATGAGGTGCAGGGTGCCGCAATCTTTGATAACTTCCTTAGAAGTGTGGCATATTGTTGTTCCAGAAAGCACTTCTCAACAAAATTCAAAAATGGAGAAAATCTCTCTTGGAGGTTCAGGTCTGACTAACCAAACCCACAGGTGTGGCTAATTTTTCCCTACACTTCACTCACTGCCCCTCTCCTTATCTAATTACATGGGCTCCTATCTGGCTGGGGTTGCAGGAAGTGGAGGTGGGCCTGGTTCCTGTCCTTACTGTCTTTCTCCCATTGAAGACCAGTTTGGCTACCCAGCCCCCTTCCTGTCCTGGTATCTGCAGCAGCAGATCTCTTCCCAGTAGATGTCTCTTTTGTTTCAACACCTAATCATTTGTTTCACACCTAATCATTTAAGCTTGGCTAGACAATCTGGCGAAGCTGCTATGGAGCTAAATTGGGTAACTTTAGGAAAGCAGTTATATAACTTCTTTCCTTCAATAATTATAATAAATCCTACCTTGGCAAGTTGTTGGATTCATTGGAACTATTCATTTCTCCTGTCTTTATTAATGCCCTCCCATGTTAGCCTATTGAGCATATGTACTGCAATGAGGATAATACACTTGGCAGTTTTTCCCTCACCGGAGCATATAAAACATATTTTATGATGTCCCTGATTATTTTAACATGGCACCCTATCCTTGGGACACCAAGGGCAGATCTTATGAGTGACTTATATGGATAAATAAAGTTGTTTATGTCTTTGGAAGTACCTTAAATTTCATATTCGAATTAGGGCATAGTTTTATTTTAAAAGCAGCCTGCAAGGCAGGGCTGCTTTTAAAATGACAGCAGACACCACAGCAGTGCACACTTAAGGGCATTAAATCTGCTGGGCCTCTAAACCTACATGCCCTACCATATACTAGGGACTTACAGTAAGGTTGTCAGTACTAATTGTAATTACACCCAATTACCATGTACATTTCAAATAGAGCACTGGCCCTGGACCTGGTTATAAGAGCCCAGGGCACAATCAGGGTGCGAAAACCAGAATTTATTGGTACAAATCGGGACAAAAGTAGGGAAATACTTCAAAAAGCTCTGTTTTCTCACAATTAAGGACACCTCCAAGATCTCACATTACCACTAATCTTGCTTGGGTTCAATGCACATTTCAGAGGTAGGAATGCTCCATATGAGAGGCGTGCAGGACACAACAAATGTCTTGTAGTCCATGGTCATCCATAATATCTTTCTGCATTTCCCTGTCGCAGTTATTGCCCATATTGATCAGTCCTGGGCTGTCCTTAACAAGGGGCTTAGATCCAATTTCCCCCTAGGATCAGAGGTGTTGTACTTAATGCAGCTGTAACTCTGTTGAGTGGAAGAATAAAAGCAGATTGTCTGGATTAGCAGAGTTTCTTCGAACTCTCGAATCCCCGCTCTCCCACTTATAGTGTATATGGAAAGTCTAAGCTGCCATCAGAATGTATAGAGAATATGAAATGAGGAAATGTGTACGGCTACAAATATAAAGTTGGGTTACTTAAACTGAGCACTGACCTGTCTAATATCGTGGGCACTTGAACTGCTTCATGGCAGGTCTTTTCTTCCCCTCCGTTCATCTCCAGGCACAATGGGAGAAGCCACCAGCCCATCGGGAAAAACAGCTTATAGCACCATATTTCAAGAAAAAGGTAGGGACGTGGGATGGAGATGGCTACTGGAGGGGAGAAAGGACAACAGTGGGTGGGGCATTGAACTACCAAGTGAAAAGTCATTAGGGAATGTCCATCTCAAGCATGGACCAAATACTGCATGCACTGATGTCCAGGGGTAGCACATGAAGGGGTAGTAGGAGCACAGGAACAAGAACCAGCCCATGTCCAACTTCTATGCTCAACAATGTGTGGATTTAATTCAATGAGTCAGAATAGTCTGGATGACCATTACACAAGTAAGTAAAACCACAGTACATTAACTCGGGAAAATCAGAGTAAGAATCATACCAATAATACCAACGCAAAGTAACATATACAAACAGGATGGAACAGTCCCTAATTGAGGTTACAACATCACTGAAACCCAAAACATTGTGTCATCTGTGCTATACTCATCTGTATCCCTTGTCTGTCAATAGGGGGCTAATGCCAATTTCATTTTCCAATTAATGTATTGCTTTTAAAGGTGATCTGGATTTGTCATGTGGTTTATCAAGTGTGATCTCCTCCATAGTCCTCATCACTTTCTTAATCTCTGACTGCTTTATGAAGAGACGTTCCTGAAGTCTAAAAACAAGGATGCTTCTCTCTACATTAAGAGTTACCATTATCCTTCAGAGGGCATTGCCATGTCCATGTTCAGATCCTCTAAGTTGTCTAGAAATCTTTCCAGATCAACAGATTCTTCGTAGACTCAGAACTTTCTGCCATCTGTCACCCACATTATTGGCAGTCCAGGAGGCCATATTTAATGTCTCATTTTCGAAGTCTGGGTCTCAAAGACAGGAAGTCTTTCCTCTTCATTAGTTTCTAATGACAAATCTTCCCAATTTCCTTATTTGTCCATGATAAGGCCACTCCCTGCACACAGTATTGCCAGTAATGTAGGTACTTCAGTGGACGTATGCGGATCAGTAAGCTGGCTTTGGGTTCGGACAGTCAACTAGTCTGTTAAGGCCATGATACTCTTTGAGTAGCTGTGCGCTTTACAAATCTCTTGATTGATTGATTCATATCAGACTTATACTTCTCCTGAAGGGGCTAAAGAAGAGGGAGAGACTGCTGAGTACCAAAATCTTACTGAGCAGGTCCTAACCCAACCCTCATGGGCATTACTCTCCCTGTGCTCACTACCTTGACCAACACACATTGGTGGAAGATGGAAGCTGGGTCTCCTCTCTGTGTCTTTATGAGAACTTCTGGGGAGGGATGAATAGTGTGCAGAGCACATGTTATTGAGTGCTTGGTATGAAAGGATGGATAGGGTTTGTGGCTTTGTTTTAATTCCTTTGTTTAGAGACTGACAACATTGTCACTATAGAACATTATACTTCCAAAGTAAAGTAGAAATATAAGAAGCAATCATGTTGAATATATGCAGCAATGAAGTGTGTTTATTAAATTACAATGAATTTTGTATATATATTTCACAATCAATTAAATAAAACATATTTTTCTGAAATAATGGTGGGTTAGTAGTGATTAAATTGATTAACTCATTGCAAATTAATTGGCTAGCGGGTTCTTTGAGTACACATTTGAAGGACTTTGGACATACAGTTCCTAAACTTATGGTTCAGGCAGAGGAAGACCTGCATCCAGGTAAACATGGCTACAATGCATGTGGAGAGAGAAGTAAAACCTCTGACCACTAGTCACTCCTAAAAACAAAACCAAGAAATTCGGCGGTCGCCGTTTCTCCTACCTAGCTCCTGTGCTTTGGAATCTCCTTCCTCTTTCAATCAAATCCTCCTCTTCCCTTCTGAACTTCAGAAAATTGTTAAAAACTCACCTTTTCCCTCCCCTTAGCTAAATTTCCGCCACCTATGCTCACTCCTCACCCATTCTGTCTATCAGCGCCAGGAAGCTTCGGCATCAGTGCGCTTTACAAATTGCACCTAAGATAAGATAAGATAAGACCAAAGTGATCCTCTGGGAGTAGTGCACAAAACTCTGCTGCTCAGAGAGACTGTGGAAGATAGGCAGGTGCCATTCTCCGACTTGTGAGAGCTGTCACTCAGAAATTGGAGGGTTCTTCTACATGATTTGGTTGTGCCCTACAATTCAGAAACACTGGCTGGAAGCTAAGGACACACTAGCCAAAGTACTGAAGTGCCCCATGGAACTTACCTCTAAGGTGACACTTCTTGGGTTAAATGTGGTGACAAAGGCAGGAGCATTCTCATTTTATATTTTGAAAGAATTGACAAAAACATTGTAAAAGTGTAAAGATGTATCTTTACAAATAGGCCCACTACCTTAACAGGGTTAATTCCCCCCCTCCTCTGATATTTCATTAAGGTGCGTAATTTACACCCTGTTTAATCTGCAATACCCTAAAGGAGGAAGTTCAATTTGTAATTACACATGAAGTTATGCAAATTGTTATCATTTTTATTATAGTAAGCTGTGTATTTGAAAGTACTTTCCCCTTTTTAAGAAATAACAGTGGTTGGACATTTAATTATTGGGTTAATTTGTGGATGTTTCTTAGCTCTGTGTTTCCAGCCCCCAGCATCTCTAAGTCAACCATGAAATATTCTGGTTCAATAGAATGACAATTAAGGTATACATTTTAAACAATTTGACAAATGTAATCGAAAGGGGGGGGGTTACATTGTAAAGTCTTTGAGGAAATTCAAGAGAAAAGGATTTCATATTGAGAACTCTGTGACTACTGCAATAGTACAAACACAATAGGGTGTGTCTACACATTGTGTAAGGCTAAGAGTTATTCTGGTGCAGATCTCTTGTTCAGGTGGTCCTAGCAAGGTCTCAGATTCATTGTGTGCTTTTGAAATACATGTGTGGTATTTAGTTGTGAGAGAATTAAATAACCTTTTCTTTTTAAAAGTAAAAACATTGGACACTGATTTTTTAAGTATTATTGTGCACTATCTGGAGTTTTTTAAATTGTATTTAACCCATTTAGTTGCTTTAATTATTCTTTTTGCTTTATGGGCCTGATTTACAGTTTGGTAGTTAAGTGCTCCATCACAAACATGACGGATATTTCATCAGTCTTGTTAAAAGGACATTAGGATACAATGTACTTGTAATAGGGCTGACCGATTATCTCTGAGATCTATGATCCGCCAAACTCTAAATCAGGCCCTATGTTTTTTTAACAATGCTACTTGATCCAAGTGGTAGCAACTCTAACATTCTCCTTAAACTTTGGGAATGTCTTGTCTCCAAGGCTTTTTATGTGGACCTTTTGAATTTGAATGCTGATGAAATGGAGATGTTTGTTATAGGGAACTGTCTTTTGACACCGCCCTCCATTTGGCAGTCCCTGGCTCTTGACCCACTTCCAGCCCCTCTTACTATGACTGATAAATGTGGTGTTATTCTCAACAATTCTGTCCATGTGCCAACAAGATCGCTAGTACATGTTTCTCCTGTTTGAAAAGTTTAAGGGAAATTCTTCCTTGCCGCCTAGTTGAAGGCAGAAGGTTGGTGATTCAGACAGTTATATCATCCTATATGGATATTATGGATGCTGTCATGCTTGGCTTGCCTAAATATCGTATCTGCCACATTCTGATCATGAAAAACACAGCAGCCACATCTGTTACTTGATTTACCTCAGCAACCTTCCATTAAATCTCCGTTGGTCTGCCAACACAGGCTACTAGTGAATAAACATATCTTATTTTAAGAGTCTTTGCATGGTGCACAGGGTACTTGCTGGTATTTTTCCTGAGCATCTCAGCTCTCTCCTTCAACCCTACATGCCTTCTCACATGCTTCGTTCCTCTTCTCGTGCATTCCTGGTTGTGCCCATGTTCTACTGCAACAGTGCAGGAAGACACTCTTTGTTGGCTGATCATGTGAGTGAAGAATGAGTGGTGTGCCTGTGAGAGTGAAGGGTACAACATAATAAAGCCAAACCTATTCACATTTCAAATGCTTGTTTTTGAATTTTTACAGACACCCTATCCCTATAGTGTAAAGCAGCCCAATCTGTGGGCAGAATTATGCAATTTTTAGGTTGTAATTTGATTTAATGGGCTCTTCGTCTATTTATTCTACGAGTGAAACAAGTAGTGATATTAACATTTCTATGCTGCTTTACATACCTGAGCACAACAGCAGATGTCTTTCATTGCAGCTGAAGGGGTCAGAAGCAGAGTTCAAAATTATAATTTCTATTTTTCATTTCTTTTAGTTCCAGTGGGACACATTTGATGTGACAAATTAGCAATAAGTCACAAGAAATATGGAGACAATATGCTGTCAATGTAGCACAGGTCAAACTATTCATAAAGCTTACCTCATGTTTATTTCAAACAGAACAGTGGCTGAATGCAGGGTCGTTCAGGGACAGAAAATAAGCCAGGGTACCAAAATAAAATGTGCTCCCATTAGTGAATTAGATGGCTGAAAAGTGGCCCAGGTTTGCAAATTGGTAGTATTGAACTTGTAAAGAAATGCTGTATGAGTTTTTTGCAAGGGATGTAGACTTCAAGGATTTGAGCTTGCTGTAGGCAATGTTTATTTTAATCTCGGGGAAACCAACAGTAAACAGCGGCCCAGCAGACCATAAACAGGCCTACAAATAGTCAAAAGAACAGCCCACACACTGACTTGTCAGACCAGGCCATCAGGCACTGCCTTATTGTCAGGTATGCTAGTCTGGCCCTGGCTGAAAGCTACAATATTTTGCATTATGGTTTGTAGCAGTCAATCCTCACATGAGCATTATTCGTTACAAAATAAAGTGTGCTACATGAATCCTTAATAAACCTATATGTCAATGCTTACAGCACAGTGCTAATAAGGAGAAAGTAATTAAATGAATGTGCATTTGCAGGGCATTGTATTAAAGGTAATGGGTAGCAGACGCAGATTAAACCAGTTGCAAGGCATTGTTATGTGTTACCGCTGTGTGGTGCATAGGAATTATAGAGGCCTGGACACATTTTTGATTATGGCAGAGTAATTGGAGTAAGTTCGGTAATTTTGCATTACTCTTTTGATGCAAAATTTTAGAACATTACACCTGTTCATGTAATTATGAGTAATTTGGCACAAAAATCCTACCACTGGAGCAAGGGAACAATGAGTTTAGCAAGCGGTAGCAGCTGCTGCTGTTGGTGTTCTGTTGTATTTAGCGCTTTTGTTTCGCACAGAATGCATCATCGGATCTATTTTAAACGTAAAGGTGCATTTTGCGTTAATTGTAATTCTACCTAATCTCGCAAAATGTCATCGTAATTTTGTGTAATCACACTACAGCATATCACTTGAGTTATGCCTACCTCTAGAATTAGTGTAGACATCATGGTGCAGAACACTGCCAAACGTCAAAACAAATTTCAGAACAAACCAGTGGTTTTGCACAGCTAATGGACTTTTTCTGCATTGTCTGACTCTTTGATTTTTTTAACAGATTAGTTATTGGATTTTTTCATAATGTTTAATTTTCTCTCTAGCATAAGCGTTATATAAAATGCATCAAAAAATGTGTATATTTATTCTGAAACCCGCCCTAAGCAATAACATTCTCAGTGCAAAATTACTCAGTATGTGGTGTCACTGGCCTTGCACAGACTCACAATTAACTGCATAGGGTTCGATATATGAATTTCATCAGGCACCCTCTCCCTTGCATTTGGCAGGGAGTACAGCACCCCTCCCGTATGCCGAAAGAGAAGACCATCTCTAGCTGCCCTGTAATTCCAGAAGCCCATAGATTCCTGTACACATGCTGATTTTGCCTTGTCAAATTCTTCGTTCTGGCAGTCTCATTTTTCAGCAATCTGCATGAGAATATCTGTTATGGGTTTCCAAGCCATGCATCTCTAATAGCAGTATATTGATCTCACCATTTCAGTTGTGTGCGGTGTGTTACAGTAACCCTCGTTTACAAAGGTACCCTAAAAGAAGACAGCACGCTTTTTGTTAGTTAATTAAACAATACAAATTTCGACATGAACAGTAAAAACAAAATAAAATAAGACAAAACATATTTGATCGACCCACCTTGTTCCTGTATTACAGAAAAGAAAAGAGAAATAGGCTAATCACAGGTGGTATGACGATTACAACCAATTTGCATTTAAGGCTATATCCACATACTTTGCAAATGTTCTTATTATTTTTGGATACAGACCGAATAGACAATAAAGTATGTGGAAAGGTACATAATGCCCATTTTAAACACATGGGTGTCGTAAAGTAGACACCAGAATCTTGAATGAAGCAAAACAATCATCTTTAAGTTACAGCTGAAGTACCTCTTGAACACATTGCTCAGAAGTCCCCCACAGGAAAGGATTCACACCACTAACTGTGAACATTCTCTAATATTCTACTCTATCCAGAAGGACCAAACCATGGGATGGGAAAATAGTGGGGAGGAGGACAGGAAAGGCAGAAAATAGGCAAGAGCAAAATGAGCCAAGTTACAACAATGTGTTTAGTTGATTTTCATGTTTTATAATATACCACTAGGAAATACCAACCTATGTGCAATATAGATTTGTATTTATAACCAAATATTTTGCATCCCCCTGGTAATGCTATTTTATACTCCATGCCTAAAATCCCCGAATGGAACATCGCTCAGATTGTCTCCTAAATGCATTCTTCATGGACAAAGCAATGGAGTTCATTATATAATGCTGCTTTGAGGCACCTTTTTACATCCACGGAGCTAACCATGAACATTTTTAGGGTGGAATAAAGATGGGATTTACTAGGAGCCAGAGTCATTGGGAATTATAAAGCAACGCTTTTAAAGCTTCCAAAGGGCAACTCAAAAACGACATCAAATATGTCCGAAAGTTGAAGTTTTGCAACCATTAAAAACATTTTTTTAAGAAAGGGGTCCAATATGTTTATTGAACCATTCAGCAAATGTAACAATGGTGGTGAAACGTAGCTCTGCATATCGCCTAAAACTATGGTTATGGATGAATGGGAAGTTGAAATTTAAAGGTCATTAAGTATAATCTTGTCTAATGACCAAGCATGGCTGTCAGGGTTGACATGTTTATTGCAAAGCAGTCAGAAAGGGGCATCATAAGATGGGTTCAGTATAGAATTTTTTCCTTCACTGATGATATACATCTGACCTTGATCTTTGAATGCCCTCTGTCGTGTCCCCTATGTGCCCTTATCCCCCAGGAACACACAGAGACCGGTAAGTGTTTCTTCCTTGTTTATTTCTTTATGTCTCGCCCATGCTCGCAGGAATGTCCTCTTCCTTCCTTAGTGTACCATGAGTGCCCCGTCCCCACTCCCTGACTGCAATTGGTGTCCAGTGGCTGCCCCTTCCTATGACTTGTGGGCAGGGTCCTAGTCCCACTGCACCACGTCACGATATCTCCCCCTTTGTGGAAAGAAAGAAAAGAAAGAGAGAGAGAGAGAGAGAAAGAGCGAGAGAGAGACAAAAGATAAGAGAACACACTGGTGTTTCCCTTATTTGTTTTGCTGTTGGTGATGTTTGCTGACCCCACTGCTATATTTCCTCAATAAGTTGTTTTGGTCTTCTGCTCACTGTCTTTAGGCACGACCCTTCTGTTTCTTTGTTTGGTACCCCAGCCACTAGGTCATCATGTCTCTCGCCGTTATGTGACATCCTCTCCATGTTGTCCATGACTTCCTCTTTGCCATGTGTTGCGTTGCTCTTGGATGCTGCATCTCCTTTGTCCTCAATTAATGTCTTTAGTCCCTTGAAATGTGAGCTATTTCTGGTGAACCTGTAGGGGCCTGATGCTGTTGTTATCATGGGCCCTTTGACATGTATTATTGTTAGCGGTTCACCTGAGAACATGCTGTCTGATTTTCTTGCTTGTCGTTGATGCACCAGAACTGAGCCCCTTGCTTCAGCTTTGATGGTGTGGGTGTCTCCGGGCATCTGCATATAGTTTCATTTTGTTTTTTGCCACTTAATCTGTTGCGGCAGTGCTGTTGTGTTCTGGTGGTGCTTTTGCCTCCAGCTGGGGCAGGCTTGTCCTGCTTGTTCTTCCCAGCACCAGTTCTGCTAGGCATCATCCCGTGGAACTATGAGGGGTGTTTCGGTAGTCTCTTAATATTTGACAGATTGACTGGCACACACAGATCTGTACAAGTTTGGTACGTTGGACTGCTTTCTTGATGTTTCCCATGAATCTTTCCACCAATCCGTTTGCTTGTGGCCACGGAGGCATTAGCTTCCGGTGGTGGATGCCCAGGTAAGCCATGAATCTGCGAAACTCCTCTCCCGAGAAGGGTGGCCCATTGTCTATCTTCATAATTTGTGAGGAGCTCTAGGCTCCAAATGTGTCCTCTAATATTGGCAACGTTGCAGTGGCTGATGTTGATGACAACTGTCAAACTATGGGAAACTTGGAGTACTCATCAATAACTACTAGCAGGTAGTTGCCGGTATTCAGTGGCACATAGAAATCAGCTACCAATGTTGTCCACTCTGCCCCGGGAAGCAACGACATTTGTAGCTGTTCTGACTTTGCAGGCCTTCTGGTTATTTGGCATATGTGACAGTTCATTATTGTGTCTTTCACCAGTCGATCCAACCCTGGGAACCATATTCTTTCCTGTAGCATCTTTTTTGAGGCTACGTTGCCTCTGTGGGACTCATGTGCTAATTTCACAGTCTGCCGCCATAGTGCTTTTGGCATTACTATCCTCGTTCCTCTTAGTATAATTCCTGTTTCTGTTTCCGATAGGTCATCTTGTATGTTTTTGAATGCCAGTATTTCTTCCCTTCTTACTCCTTCTCCCATGGGACTGTTGTTGTTTACATGCCTCTATCTTTGCTGTTGTGTTGTTAATTTGACTGCTTGCATTGTGGCATCCCTTGTGTTCTCTCGCTCCAGCTCTTCTATTGTTATTGGAGCATGAGTGTTCTGTCTTAACACAAAGTTTAGGTACTCTTCTTCAATGGATGTGTTTTCTGGTGCCTGCTGTAGAGGAGGCTGTGACATGTAGTCAGGTGGGTTGTGTTCTTTTCCAGGTTTGTGCAATATCTTGAAGTCATAGTCCATCAGTCTAATTCCCCACCTTTCAATATGCGGTGGTATTTTTGCGTTTGAGTTTCCATATATTGTCCTTAGTGCTTGGTGGTCAGTTACAATGGTGAATGGTTTTCCGTAGATGAACATGTGGTAGTGTTCACATGCCCATACTAGTGCTAGGCTTTCCTTCTCTAGTTGCGAGTATGCCCTTTCAATGTCCAATAGGTTTTTGCTCATATATGCAAAAATTTGCTTGGGCGAGTCTCTTCCAGGTGTGTGTTGCGCTAGAATTGCTCCTAACCCCACCGGGCTGCCGTCAACGGTGAGGTCGGTGCATAGCGATGGGTTGAAGTATGCAAGCTGATCCGTTGCCGTTACTGCGTGTCTGATGGCCTCAAACGCCCTGTCACATTCATTGGTCCAGAGAAACATCTGGCCTTGCTTCATTAGGTCCCAAAGTGTTGTGCTCACTGTGGTGAAGTCCTTTATGTATCAAGCACAGTAGCTCGCTAACCGGGGAAATTACCTTACTTCTGCTACTTCTGTTGATGGTCTTGCTTTTTCCATTGTTTCCACTTTGCTGTAATCTGGCTGCATTCCTTTTTTAAAAATTATGCGTACAAAGAATACTAGTTCTCCCTTCCCCAGCTCACACTTGTCCTCATTTAAGGTCAGGCCTGCTTGTTCCAATTGGCTGCAGACCTCTCGTAGGGCCTTGTTGTGCTCCTCATCTGAGCGCCCGAATACCAAGATGTAATTTCTGTAATTCAAGCTGTTCTTTACAGACCTGATCACTTGTCTTACTGACTCTAGAAATATTTCTGCTGATGATGATATTCAAATGCTGAGTCGCTTGTAGCGAAAGAGACCCATGTAAGTGGAGAATGGTGTGATGTATTCCGATTGTGGATCAAGTTCCAGTCGATGGCATCCTTTGCACAGGTCAAACTTTGAAAATCTGCATGCGCCATTAAGACAGCTTATCATGTCATTTAAGTGAGGCCCTGGGAGTCTTTCCCTCTTAATTGCCATGTTTGGTATTCTCATGTCAACGCAGATGCAAATCTTTGATGTGTTCTTCTTTGGTACTGCTACTATCAAGGACACCCATGGAGTCTGTCCATCAGCTGGCTCCATAATGTCTTGCGCCAGTAGTCCTTGTATTTCTTCTTCCACTTGTTATTGCAGATGTATGGACATTCTTCTGTGATGCTGTGCCACAGGCTTGACCGCTTTGTTGATGTGCAGTGTTATATGCTTGTCTCTCTGTTTGCCCAGTCCTTGTAGTATGGCCGGGTGTTCCCTCAGAATATATGTGATATGTCATTGCTACGAGACCCATCACTTGCTCGGTGACATTGCTTAGTAGACACAGTGCTGGGATGTTTCCTCGTAGCACATGTATTGCCTCTTTTATCGACCTTTCTTTGTATGTTAGTGTCTCTATGAACTTCCCCATGTTGACCACTGGTTTGCTTGAGCCCCAGGTGAAAACAATGGTGATAGCGGCAGTTTCTGTCTCATCTTTTCATATTCTGACATGCACATGATGTTGCATGTAGCTCCACTGTCCAGTGCATAGCTTGTGCTGTGATTCCTTACCTCAATGTGCACCGTCACTGTTTTCTTTATCTGTTGTTTGTCTACTAGATGGATGTGCTCTGGAGTGCGACCTTCCGTTGTTACATCTGACATTAGACACAGCTGTTCTGCTGCATCTGGCGGGTTTGCTCCATCCGATTCAGCTGAGGCACAGGAGTTTTGTGTGTCCAAGTGCCGTGCGTTTCTGCTTATCGCTGTCCATGGTCTTGCTGGTTTCCCTCGCTCACTTTTGAATTGTCCACCTATGCAGGCGCTTGCAAAGTGTTTTTCCCTCTTGCATTTCTGGCATTTGTGACCCATTGCTCGGTAGGCGCCAGCATGTGGGAATTCAAGTCCACAGCAATAGCAGGTTCCTACTTGTTTCTTCTTGCGGGGTGGCGGTGTTTTGTCTCATTTTCTGATGTTCCCAGCTAAGAGATTGGCTTGTTCCACTGTTCTTGCTTTCACATTTTTCATTTGCCTGGCATGTGCTGTCGCTCTGGCCTCCGCCGGGGCCATTGTTAATAATTAGTAAAGCAAGTAGCTTCGATTTGGCTGAATATAAATAAATATGACCATTTGAACCATGCCTACAGAAGCCTGTCAAATATTTTAAAAAGAGGCAAAGACTATAGTGACATGAATCTTAAATCTCCCTCTGACAATATCCAGTATTAGCAATGCTATACCGAGTACATTTACTAATGCATTAAACCCTTTTTTATTGTATTTGTCAGAGAGACCATAATGTAAATCCTCTTCAAACTGTGTTTGTCCTGGAGTTCACAACATAAAACCAATTTCTATTGTATTTGCCAAAGTTCACCATGTAAAACCAGTTTCTGTATTATTATTGTATGAGTCCACACTGTCAAACCCATTCCTCTTGCATTTGACACAGAGTTAAAAATTTAAAGACCCTTGCTATTGTGTTTGCCACAGAGTTGACAATATGAAAGCCCTTCTGGTTGTATTTGTCAGGAAGTTCACAATGTAAAATTCTTTTCTACTGAATTTTTCAGAAATTTCACATTTTAAAATTCCTTCCAATGGTATTTGTCAGAACTAACAACTCTCTCCTTATTGCTTTTATCAAAGCATGCAAGGTGAAACCCCTTCCTATTGCATTTGCACAAAGTTCACATTGCAAAACCACTTCCAGTTGTATATGAGAAAACCAGCTCTGGATACCTCAAGACAAGACTGGAGGTATTCACTGGGCCCAACTGTGCCAATGTGGCTGTCATGTCCTTTAGGATAGTCCTGTCATGAACACCCCATTTTACATACATTGTCCCATCCACACGACAATAACGATTCTAAACAGGTGACCTTTTACCTAATAGCTTGCTCCTGTCTCTTCAAAACCAGGCTCTCGATACTCTTTCATAATCCCTGTACCTTACATACATAAACATGTCCTCTGTCATGCTATATTAATTCTGTATAAGGGTCAATGCTTTTTTCATCCTTGGCCAACAGCCAGCTGTGCATGATCGCATTTGTTTGGAAAAACATTCATGATTGTTTCCAAAACAGTTACGGTTGTTTTCAAAACATATAGATTCTAGAAAAAACCCTGAAGTGACCACTTTAGTATAAAAGACCCTCACTCCCATCTACAAATAAGAGGAGAATTCCTTCCAAGCTGACATGGGGTCCTGCATGCTGAATCTTCAACACGCAGCGGTCTGACATTCCTTGCCAGGTGTCATCCTCGAAACAGAGATGGGGTTCTTCATTCTCAACCATCAGGTGAGGGGGCTGGTTCTTCCCTAGGAGTTTCTTGGATACAGATACACATAGAGACACACATATTAATGCTACATAAATAGATCTAGGCTAGATACATTTAGGCAAATTACTTAGGGTGCATATTTTAGGAATATGCAAGTGTTACTGTTTTTATCTGAACTGCTAATGTTCATTTTATTAGCACTGTGGTAGAAATGTATCTACTATTTACTATATTGGTACTATCAATCTCTTTCGTATGCTTTTGTCTCCTGATTGTCACAGCACATATGTTTTACACAAGGCTGTCGCTGGACCATTAAATACTTATTGAAACGTCATATGTATTTTCTGAGAGTAAACAAGCACGAGTGTCTGAGCAAAACGTACTGTACTGTTTTCCATTTTCCCTGAGGAATCAGGGTTGTCATGTTCAGTGGTTGACAGAGACTAGCTACTCCACTGTAGAATACAGGGGGGTGGTTGTGGCACTGTAGAGCTAGCTGGTCTAACAGCTGACATATCCTGTGGGGGTAACCAGAAGAGGTCGGGACACCAAGCCCTTAGTTTACGTCATACAAAACGCGCAGATCCTGTGGGACTCCTATGAACAACAGTATTCTTTCTCATTTGGCATTGTGGAGCCTAAGTATAGCTTAGTCCCTCAAACCGAGGATCAAGTACCCCTTTTAGCACTTGAATCTTAGGGTGATGAGGCAAGCGGTCTGAGACTGATTCAAGGGAGTAATTTGCCTAGAGAATCAAAACTCTGCAAAAAACAAAACTGATCCTAAATCAATTGCCAGCGATTCTTTAAAAAGGAAATGTACTGTAATTAACACTAAAAAGCTATGTACCAAAATACAAATATTTACAAAATTTGTAAGAAGGCTCAGAATGTAAAGCCTCTTTCAATAGTATTTGACAAAATAACTTGAGGAGGTCACACCTAGTTTAGGTTTGTTTAACTGTGTTTACTTTCATAACCCAACCTCGTGCTCAAAACTGGTTCCTGTCACAAAATCAAGGACTGATAGCAGTCAGCAAGATAAAGAAATGTATATATATTAAAGCTTCAATTGGAAAAACCAAGTTTCTAATTGTTTTCTAAACATAAAGTGCAATACAGTTATTCTAAGATTTGAGGGACGGGGTTGGTTTGGTTGAGGAAGTGCTAATATTTAGCAGCAAAGAAGAAGTAGTAGTGGCCATCAATGTGGTTATAAAGAATTTTAAAGGGTTTTTTGATTTTTGCAGAGTTTTTTATAGCACAAACTTGACCTGAATCGGGTATCAGAGAGCTTTACATAGCACCAGTTACGTTACATTAGGACACACATTCATTTTTGATAGGCACCGGGAGATTAAGTGGTTTGCCCAGAATCACAGGATGTTTAGCGTCATTTCCGAGACTCAAACCCAGTTCCCCAGATTTGAGTTTGACCGCCCTAGCCGTTAGGCCAACTCCCTTCCCCAAAGGGTTGTACTAAATTGAGATTGGATAAATGAAGAGGGTACGCTGGGAGGAAAGGCACAATTTTCTTTTTCATACACTAAGGGCCCCTGTAAGATAAAGGTTTATGAACTCCACAAAGGTCTTTGATGATAATCCTCTTCTTTATTGGAAGCCAGTGAAGAATAGGTAGGTGTGATGAAACAGTGTTGAGGTGGGAGTTTAAGAAAGAGGTCGAGCAGAATTTTGGCCTACCTGAAGTCGAGAGATGAGGTATTCTGGAATATCAAGGTAGAGTGATTTTCCATAGTCTAGGAGGGATGAAAAAGGAGCTTGGATTGTTGTCTTTGGCATAGAGTGAGCAAATAGAGGAATGTTTTTTCCTCAAATATCTCAATAAGATAAAGCAAGATGAAGTTATCTGATTAATTTGGCCAGTTAGAAGTAACAAGCCCAAATAGTGCCAATGGGAATTTCTCATCTTTCATGTCCTGGAGCCTCCATACCCCAGACCCTCAAACAACAGACCAAGTACCCACTGATCAAGTCCCTTTTGTCTCTAATAGTAACTAGGTAGAGCAATCTGAGGCTGATTCAGGGAGTTGTATTGGGCCATATAATTCAGGAAAAACTGCAACCTACAACATTAAGGGCCTTATGTGTTTGGGAGTCCAACCATCATAGGACCGGGACCGGCCCCGCCTGCCATCTACGGCGCTGGCAGTCCAAAAACCACTGTATTATTAGGTGACTACAGGGACAGAAATGTGGAGGCAGGGATCCTGTAGGGGTGGTGAGTATTTTGTCACAAATATATTGATACCTGCGTGTGCATTTAGACTGCATATGAGTCGGATGTACATAAATGCATGATATATGTGGAAAAATACCAATTACTGGGATTCAGCTCATATGTGGCTGGTCCTGGCAAAGGGTATACGGTTCAAAAAGGACTCACCTGAAGATCGCCGTAAACAGGGTTGTAATGCTTCGGGTGAAGATCCTGCTGTGATGTGGGAATCTGGAGAAAGGGATCCACATCAGAATCTGCCTTGAAGAAGAAGAAGGAAGGGGTAAGTACACACTCCAAATCCACTGGCACGCCACCTTGCAGCAGGTGGTCAGACTGCCGCGGTCCGCTCGTGGATCAGGCGACTCGTAATAGGCACAGTGCTGCAGCTCCCCCTGTACCGCCCTATGTTGGTTGCCTTTCCCTGACCACAAACCAGGCAGTCTGTGGTCTGTTGGAGGTCTCAGTGATCCAGCAGCAGCTTTCGCAAAGCCGATCCACTCAACTCATAATACAGTGGTTAAACCGCCATGCTCATCGTGGTCAGACCGTCACCGCTGATACAGCAGTCTACTCGACTGCCAAACCCATAATAAGGCCCTAAAACCCAATAAATCAGTATCTCCTCCGAGCTTTTTCAATTAAACAGAAGAACTATTTAATTAACACACAATTAATTACTATAATCAAACTTCATAAACATACATATATATATATATATATATGTGTGTGATCAAGACTCGAAGGAGTTGAAACGCGTTATGGCGGCATCGATGAAATAAAACACAGAAAATTTGGCACCAAGTTTGTGGTCCGTGTCCGTGTGTTGCTGAGAAAGCTGAGACGCTGCGGATTCGTTCATATTTGAACCGGGAGGTCTCACCCGGTTCTACACGGGCCCCCGCTACACCAAAGGTCGACAACGTAAAATAAACCACATCCGGAGCTTCTGGCGAAGGAAACGTTAGAGAAGTCCGGAGGGACTAGGAGTGTCGGACCCCCCTTCAACGCGCAAAACACAGTCAGGCCGAAGCCGAGCGGAAATCGGTAAAAGCTGGGTCGGAGGACACGGCGGAAACTGAGAGACGCAAGGTAGGCGAGTGACGACGTGTAGAGGAATAAGGGGTTAGCGGTTTTGCCATACACGCATACGAGGTAAAATAAGCAAAGTAAACTTAACAACCTCAAAACGCGTGGCTGAAATATTGTAATTATGATGTCCGGAGACACATTAAGAGACAGAGAAGCGGCAGCTTTGAATATGTTCACCGATGCAACTGTTACTAAAACATTGCCACAGTCATGTAACGAAGATAGTAATAAAAGTAACAATACTCTGAAAGACAAGTTTAAACAATTGGAGAAATGTATGCGCCAGGAATAAAGTAAATGGTGGGAAACAAAGTCTTTACAAGGCTACATTGATGTAGGGCGTATACCACGCGGTCTGAGAATTTTTATAGCTCCAAGCTACGAGAACCCAAACCCAAAAATGATGCAAGAATGGGCACAGTGCAATTTGGAGTCTTCCAGAAATCTAGTTTTGATTTTGATCAAATATGCCGAGATTGACTGCGCTACTCTGTTGGAACAAATTGATAAATTAAATGAAGAGATTGGAAATTACGAAAAAACAGAGACAAATCAAATGCAAATTGAAAAGTTACGCAAAGAAATGATGACACGTCTTAAAAAAGAGGAAGACAAAATAAAAGAAAGAAAGGCCTACAAATTCATAAGAGACAAAAATGATTACGAATTGGGACAGATTTTCACCTTTTCAAGGAAATACGACACCATACGACGTACCAAGGCAAATGCAAAAGATGGCCAAAGAAAAGACATAATAACAGGTGATAAATATGTAGCTCCAACATCTAACTCAGATCTAAGCTCCGCCATTGACAGTGGTTCTGATTCCGAGTTAAGAAATAAAACAGCGGGGGCCTCTGAACCAGTACCTGAACCAGGAGAGGAGATTAATTTTTTATGCATGGACAGACGGCAAACATTGCATCCAAGAGTTCAACCAACCAGAAATCTAGAAACTACAAATGTAGGCAGAGGCGTAAGGCGCGAATTCGGATCATCAAATCCCAGGAGGCAAGCCAGGGGAAGATGGATGCGAAAGTAAGATCAGAAAATGAAACAAGCCAAACCATCATCAATTTGGCAAATATTGATCTATCTAAAGCGGAAGAACAAATCTTAAGCCTAGGCCTATCTTTCTGGCCGGAAAGTAACTTTAATTACTCAAGAACCAGGATGGATATCTACAGATGCATAAGAAAATTGAAACTAAAAAAACATCTCATGCTACAAGCTAAAGAAAAAACAACAAAAAAAGAAAAAACAACAAAAAATGATAACTCTGAGAATCTAGCTACGGCGGGGGAAGAAAGAACGAGTCAGAATGCAACCAATCAGGAAGCATTACTATTGGATACTTTGAATGATCTATGGTCCGAAAGCAACATACAAATGGATAATGAAGCAGCGATGGAGCTCAATGTCAACATCAGACCAGTGAGAGCAGAAATCCCATCACCATTTAAACCCAAATCCACATTTATACCGATCAGTCAAAGAGACTCCATTGATGTCTTCAATGAGCACTTAACGGGTGCTATTAAGAAACTACATCATAAGGTACAAAACGAAAAAATCAGGTACAACAAAAAACTAACAGACTACAACAAACTTATGTCAAAACTCAACAGTGACTCCTCCATAGTCATAAGAAATGCGGACAAGGGGGGCAATATTGTCATCTGGAATAAGACAGAGTATTTAAAGGAGGCGTTGTCACAACTAAATAACATTGATTGTTATATAAGAATAAATGGAGTAGACTTAAAAAGAATATACTAACAATACAATACTAAACTACTAATCTGGAGGACTGAAGATTTAATAACCAAAGAAGACTACAATTTCTTATAAAATGACTATCCGATCACACCATCAATGTATTTTATCCCTAAAATTCATAAGGACAGGAACAAACCACCCGGTAGAACAAATATATCGGCTCGTGGGAGTTTGCTGGAACATGCCTCACAATATGTGGATTTTTACTTACAAAGCCATGTGCAAGGTCTAGCCTCATATGTAAGGGATACAAGTGACTTCTTATACAAGCTCAAAGATGTGAAATGGCAAGAGGACTATCTAATGATGGCATTAGACGTCACATCGCTCTACACGAGTATCAAACACAAGGATGGATTAAAAGCACTTCGATATTATTTAAGATCAGACACATTTGAATTGACAGATCATAGCAAGATGTTAATAGATATGGTCGAATTTTGTTTGACAAACAATGTCTTTATGTTTAATAACATGCATTATCAACAATTAACGGGAGTAGCTATGGGAGCCAGCTTCTCCCCCAGCTATGCATGTTTACACATGGGCTGGTGGGAGGAGCTGGTTCTGGCTAATGAATTCAAGGAAATCATGAAAAGCAATATTGTCATTTGGTTAAGATTTATTGATGACCTTTTTATTATATGGAAGGGAACCCAACAGGAGGCAGAAAACTTTCTAAATTTAATCAATAACAACAATTTAAATCTTCAATTCACAGGTATTATTGACAATACATCTGTAAATTTCCTTGATACCAGTATATATATTGACAACAACAAAATTCAAACAAAACTTAATCGTAAAAAAACAGCGGGCAATTCGACATTACATAGTTCCAGTGCCCATCCCCGACATTTGATCAATAGCATCCCCTACGGGGAAATGCTAAGATTAAGGACAATAAACAGCGATGAGGCGATTCTAAAGCAAGCACAAGAGCAAGCAAAACTTAGATTCCTCGCTAGGGGCTATTCTCATAAAACTATAGAAGGGGCGATTGATAAATCCATGAACAGGGATCGTTTGGACCTAATCAAACCCAAACCAAAGGGACAACAGTCATCATTAGTAAACTATATTGATGACAATATTAAAAGTGAATTTCGAATTATCATAGATTATAACAATCAGCATAAAGAGTTACGTAACATCATAACGAGTAACTGGCCTTTAATTTTAAATGACCCAATTCTGGGACAGTCCATGCCCAAAAAAGTGTCCATCACATATAAGAGAGCAACATCTATGAGAGATAAACTTGTATCAACGACTCCTGAAGTAATCGAAACTTGCAGTTGGCTTAAATCCCATTATGGATTTTATAGATGTAAAACATGCAAGGCATGCCAATTGGGTGTAAACAAGATATCATATACAACACCATTTAGCAAGGAGGAAATTAAAATAAAAAAATTACTCACATGCGAGACAGAATATGTTATATATGTTCTAATATGTCCTTGTGAGCTACAATATATTGGTAGCACCAAGCTACAAGCTCACAAATGGATTTTACAGCATATAAGAGCTATAAACAATCATGATAATATATATCCCGTAGCCAGACACTTCCGTGAGCATCATAATTCAAGAAGTCAAGATTTAAAATTCTTTCTAATAGACTCGGTACCTCCAAGTAGACGAGGAGGAAACAGGGAAGCAAAGCTGAGAAAATTGGAAACACAATATATTCTGAATCTTGACACGAAAACTCCAGGGGGACTTAACATCACAGAAGATCTATACACTTGCATATGAAACACTGTTTACACGACTTGCATGTTCTCTAAAGATTTCAACAATATTTTAGGAATTGTATATACATGATTTTTTATGAAGAATTTTAAGAAATAGCAGATATATCTCTTTTATGTGTATATATTTATATATTTGTTTATTTATATATTTATATATATGTATATATTTTAGCATTTGTTTGCACCACATACTTGAGATGTATGCTCCTAAGTTATAAATCCAATTGGAACACATATGCTTAAAACCTCCCATGCTAACCAATATATACTAACCAATATATACTAGTGGTCATACATTTCTAACAGCTGTATATACTTGAAATTATTTAGATAGACAAGGATATATGTACTTAACATCAACTCAAAATGAACACAAAAATAAATGACAATGTTTATTAACATTTGCATCACATGAAAAGGAAAAATGTCCAGTGCAAATATTTATTTAATTACACAGTTAATTTTAGCACTTGTATTTTGCACAGATTGAGCATAATTTGCACACCGATGAAAATAGGTTTTTACTCCCAAAATTCCAGCACCAGATTATATCATGATTATTAACACATACAATTATGTATGATGAAAAAGATCCTACAAATTGCATTTATGCATGCATTCATCTGGGCCAAACCTAGTCATCATATGTATGTATTTTTATATATTGAAATATAACAAACAATGGTACTGTTTTTTCTGCATTTACGCATTTATGCAAGGAATTATTATTATGCAGAGAACTGTTCGTAAAACATATGTTTTAACATTTTTACGGGGGATACCTTCTCTATGTCTACAATCACGTGCAAATTATTTGACCTATCACTAAAGCACAATGTCACTTTAAAAATGCATCAGCTGTAAAAAACGTTACCATGTGATCAAGACTCGAAGAAGTTGAAACGCGTTATGGCGGCATCGATGAAATAAAACACAGAAAATTTGGCACCAAGTTTGTGGTCCGTGTCCGTGTGTTGCTGAGAAAGCTGAGACGCTGCGGATTCGTTCATATATATATATATATATATATATATATATATATATATATATATATATATATATATATATATATATATATATATATATATATATATATCGAAGCAACTCGTAACTCTTTCCCTTTAGGGAATCACGGGCGCAGACCTCTTATGATACCAACAGTATTTTTTAATTATTTCCCATTCATGATATCCATATATGTATATATATATATTCACTGAAAAAACCATAGGTTTCAGGGACGTTATAGTTAGATACTTACTGCAAATGTGGCTTATTCCCTTTTGGATTGCACCGCAGATTAGGCTGCTCGTTGAAAATATCGGGAACTGGTGCTTTTGTATTAATTTTTGCAAATTCACTGAAAAAAACATAAGTTTCAGGGCCGTTATAGTTAGTTGGACATTTCACTCATACAAAACCATAGAAATTCCACCGTTCTAGTTAGTTCAGCTAACTATAACTCACGCTCCTGCAATGCACTGCTGATGATGTCACATATTACATCATTCATGACATGGTCATGGACATCCCTGATGACATCTCAAAGGACATCACTGATGACATCATCCATGTGACAATCTGATGCACCTCCTCACACCCTAATATTACGTTAGATACACCCCCTGTAAAATACAGTCTACCATTTTCAAAACCATCGATACACCAATACGAGGTACTACAAACGATTAACTAATTCCTAGGTCTACAGACGCATTCACTCATTCATCCATACAACCATTCATACATATAGTCACTGATCAATACAACACTATCACATGCACTCATTCACCTATACAGACACTCACACACCACCACTCATCCTAGTCAGTCATGCAAAGAATCCATCACAGTTCCATTTGCTCACCTACACAGTTATACACACCACCTCATTTATTCATACAGATACTAACACATACTTGCTCTCTTATATAATCACTAATACAAGTATACACTCATTCATACAGCCACTCCCACAATCACTGACTCTCACATATAGTCATTTATATACTCCAACTCTCACATATACTGCCTTTTACTTTTGTACTTACTTGGACATCTACCACTGAGAAGTGCAGTCACTCACCAACACATCCACACACACACACACTCACTCACTCATAGAACTGTTTCCACATGCACTATTAAAGTCATACTCCCAGTCAATCAACCACTCACACTTCTATGCACAGTCACACACCCCCACCCAACCACACACACACACTCAGTCTCCCATACAATAACTCAGGTAACTAATCAATAACCCATATAGACAACCGTGGAGCTACTGACAAACTGATGCAGCAGGTTATACAACAACAGACAGACTGATACATAAATTCACACAGTTTAGTCACTAACCAATGTATTCAGTAAGACAAATTTAATCACTCACTTAAACAGTGAGTCACACACCTACTAAATCCTCCATACAGCCACTCATTCTTCAATGCAGTTTGGTATTTATATAATACATATTTAAATTTGAAAAACACATTCACTGGATAATGTCATTAGTGATTTCATTTGTGATGTTAGCTGAACTAACTATAACGGTGGAATTTCTATGGTTTTGTATGATAGAAATGTCCAACTAACTATAACGTCCCTGAAACCTATTGTTTTTTCAGAGAATTTCAAAGGTTTTTTAAATGGTAATTTGTAACTATAACATCCCTGAAACCTATGTTTTTTTCAGTGACTATATATATGTATGTATGTATATATATATGAGTGTGTGTGTGTGTGTGTATGTATGCATGTGTGTGTGTATATATATATTCACTAAAAAAAACCATAGGTTTCACACATGTTATAGTTAGCTGGACATTTCACTTGTAAAAAACCATTGAAATTCCCCCGTTATAGTTAGTTCAGCTAACTATAACTCGCGTGACCGCAATCCACTGCTGATGACGTCACATATTACATCACTCATGACATGGTTAGTGACATCACTCATGACATCACTGATGACATCTCAAACGACATCACTGATGACATCACTGATGACATCCTCCAGTGAATATGTGTCTTTCTGAAAAATAAATATTTTTTATATATGTATATCTAAAGGTTAATGGAAGAATAAATGGGTAAATAAGTGTCTAAATGGATTTTTTTTTTGTAAAATTAATTGTATAACTGACTTATTAACAGTATCTTAGTGAATACAAGTATTAGTGAGTAATGTTTAAATATTTAAATATCTGTATCAGTGTCTCACTTTGTGTATAAGTGGCTGCATGGGTTGGTGAGTAGCTACATGAGTGTGTATATGGGTTATTAGTTCGTTTTTAGAGTATCAGTATGAGTGTCTGTATGGTTCAGTGGGGGATGTTACTTAGCGTATGGATGCATGAATGAGTGACTCACTGTTTGTATGTATTTTGAAGACAGTATGTGAGCAGGACAGTATGGGTGGATGAGTGTGTGTATGGGTGAGTAAGAGAGTGAATGACTGTCTCAATAGTGTCTTTATGAGTAAGTCCATATGTTTTGAACTAGTATATGTGAGTATTGATGTATATAAGTGAGGATATATGAGAGTGAGAGATTGGAAGAGTTCCTGTATAAATAAGTATGTGTTTCTATAAGTGATTGTTTAAGAGAGTAAGTATGTGTACGTTTCTGTAGAAGTAAGTGTACTGGTGTGTGTATAGCTGTATATGCAAGTGAATGGATGTTTATTTGCATGTGTGAGTATGTGTGTGAGTAACTCTATGTATGAGTGTAGGTGTGTAACAGGATGTATAGGTGTATGAGTACATATGATGACTGAGTACATGTATGAGTGACTATATAGAAGTGTTGATGAATGAGTGGATGCGTATGTAGATTTTGGAATTACTGAATAGGCTGTTCTAACTGGTATTGGTATCTCTATAGTTTTCACAACTTTAGTTTGTATTTTTCAATGTGTGTATCAAAGTTTATATTCGGATAAGAGGAGGTCTGCCAATCTTACACAAGGATGATGTCATCAGTGATGTCATTTGAGATGTCATCAGTGATGTCATGAGTGATGTCACTGACCATGTCATGAGTGATGTAATATGTGACGTCATCAGCAGTGGATTGCGGTCGCGCGAGTTATAGTTAGCTGAACTAACTATAACGGGGGAATTTCAATGGTTTTTTACGAGTGAAATGTCCAGCTAACTATAACATGTGTGAAACCTATGGTTTTTTCAGTGAATTTGCAAGGTTTTTTAAATGCTAATTCCTAACTATAACGTGTGTGAAACCTATGGTTTTTTCAGTGAATTTGCAAGGTTTTTTAAATGCTAATTCCTAACTATAACGTGTGTGAAACCTATGGTTTTTTCAGTGAATTTGCAAGGTTTTTTAAATGCTAATTTCTAGCTATAACGTGTGTGAAACCTATGGTTTTTTTAGTGAATTTGTAAGGTTTTTTAAATACTAATTTATCTATGTATTATTATATTTTTTATATATTTATTTTACAATAAACTACCTATGTATATAGTTATAGATTGACTGTATCCTGTAATATGGAATGGCTCAGCTCTTTTTTTTTTTTATTTGGATAAAGTTGAACAGCATAGTTAATATCTCCTATAAACTTATAAACAGTTTAAAATGTTTTTTTTTTAAGGGTTTTTCACGGTGCGCGCAATTTTTTTTATTAAAGGAAATGTTTTTTTATATTTACGAGGTCCTTTAGGGACCTCCTGAGAAGGTCTAGGGGGTCAGGGAGTGTCTTCCCTGCCTCCTTTTCATGTTTTAGAAATCGGGTTAAAAGTAATTCATTTCTGATGCGTGCGTGCACCGTGCGCGCATGCGTGCGAGCACCGTGCGCGCACCTGCAATTTCTTTTATTAAACGAAATGTTTTTTTTTATTTACGAGGTCCTTTAGGGACCCCCTGAGAAGGTGTAGGGGGTTAGGGAGTGTCTTCCCTGCCTCCTTTTAATGTTTTAGAAATCGGGTTAAAAGTAATTCATTTCCGATCCGTGCGTGCACCGTGCGCGCATGCGTGCGAGCACCGTGCGCGCACGGCAAGTCATGTGATTACGAAACAACACTTTTCATTGGCTCATAGTAGTTTCTGTTCCAGAATCTTCAAACACCACACCCACTCCCCTCACTATTTCTTCTTATTTCCTGGGAGAAGGAGCTGAACAGCTACTTGAGTGAAATCTTACTTGAAAATGGCAGAACAGCAGTCAACTTCAGGGAGTGAGGAGGAGACCTTTGTGGAACCATCAAGGAAGAGCAAACAAAAACACTCTTTCATCTGGAATTATTTCACCTTTCCAGAGGGCCAAAAGAAGGTGAATGTGCCGAAGGTGACATGCACTATTTGTGGAAGTGTCTTATCTAGAGGAGATCCCAGCAAAAAATACTCCTTTAGTATTTATTCTATGCTGAGACACTTCAAAACAGTGCATCCTGTACGTTATGCTCGTGAAACAACTAGAGCCCTAAGGGACAACCCTCCACCTGCTGAGCCGAGCACATCATCTGCGGCCGCAGATTCACCATGTACCAGGCCACTGAAGGTGCACATACATTGCAATGTGTGCAATGCTGTTATTTGCTACGGTGAGAGCAGTATAAACTTGATTGAAAACAGAATACAGCAGCACACATGCTCCAGCCCATAATTTTTTTCATTTTTTTTTTTGTTCCTGTTGAACAGTTTTTCATTACCAGTTTTTTTTGGTGCTCTAAAAAAATCAAAAAAAATACAAAATTGTTAACAAACCAGAAAAAAATACAAAACAAAAAAGGCAAAAAAACAGTTCTTTTCAGAACTCACTTCACTTCTCCAAGAAGAGCTGTATTCCTAATATACTGTGTTGTAATTTTATTGAATGAATGTGTAGTATATACATGAATGACTGAAATGATTGAAATGACTGAGTGAAGAGGAGGAAAGGACAGACAGAATGAGTGAGAAAAGGAAAGTATGATCAGTCATGAAAGGGAAGTGAAAGACTGACTGCAACAAAAGGACTAAGGGTAGAGGATACAGGTAAGAAGAGTGAATGAGTAAGGGAATGGCAGTGAGTAATGGAGAGTGATGGAGGGGGAGTGAGAAAAGGGGAGTAAGGGACGGAGATAGGAAAAGGGAGTAACAGATGAAGCGGATGAAGTACAGCAGGGTAAAGGGATTGAAAGTAAGAGAAGTGGAGTGATGGTGAGATAAGGGGTATGAGGATTAGAAAAGGGGGTAAGGGAAAGTGAGAGATGGGGAGTGAGGGGATGGAGGGATTTAGGAAACTGGAGTGAGAGAAAGGGAGTCAGGATTTCAATGAGCAAAGGAGAGTGAGGGAGAGTGAAGGAAAGAATGCGAAAAGATGAAGGGGTGTGAGATACAGTCAGGAGGAAGTGAAGTAGGAGAATAGGAGTGACTATGAGTAAAGGATAGTGACAGTTAGGGAAGGTGAGGGAAGGAGAATGACGGAGAAGGTTAAAAAATTAACATAGATGGAAAATGAGTGATGGAGAGAGGAGGAGTGGTAGAAACAGAGATGTTAAGGAAATAAAGGGTAAGACAGACAAAGGGAGAGAGACAGAAACAGAGACAGAGAGCAAGGAACTGAGAAGGAGTAAGGCAGTTAGAATGACTGAGACATATGGAGACAGGGAGAGAAACATGGTTGAAAAAATAGTGATGGAGGCAGTAAACCTAGGGGAGTAGTAGAGAAGGAGTGAGGGAGTTACAAAAGAGCAGTAAAGGAAGAAGAGAGAGGGAAGGGGAATGAGAAAAGCAGAGTGAGCAGAAGTGAAGAAAAGGGAGCATGAAAGTGAAGGGGTGAGAAATACAGATATTTTAAACTTACCTGACCAACAAAATAACTTAATTAGAAATAAATGGTTTTTTTTAATTACAAGAAAAATGAATTCAATTTCCTAAATTTTCTTTCTCGATCTGAAAAAAAAGTAGTAATATTTAACAATACATTTTAGAATACAGTACACATATTTTCATATTTAACAAAGTTATGTTTTGCCCTTTTTTTGCTGTTTTCAGAATATATTGAATTTCACTGAAAATAGTGATATCAATTGCATTCATCACTTAACAGCGGGCAAAAAAATAAACAATCTGAAAGATTGTTTAAAAAAGCCCTGAATCTATCCTCAGTAAAACATACCTTCATAGAAATGTAACATATATATTAAAAATATATTCTAAGAACAATAACTATTTGCAATAAATAACGTCTGTAAATCTTGTTGCTTAAGCACATACACCAAAATAATATCTGTCAAAGAAGTCCACAATAGAAACATTTACCTTTCCATGAGGCCAAATGGTAATTTTTAAATCCTTTTTAGGTGAAATATCCAATGGTAATCCTATAAAATCGAAATAATGGTTTCTTCAGATGCTGCAATTTGTATCTAAAATTTTGGTTTTAGAAAAATTAAGTAGGAATTTGGTAATTCTGCAGGCAAACGTTGCTTGAAAATCAATTGAGAATCATTACACAGTGTCCAGCCTTTTTCACATTTTAGATAAACTGTGTAATGACCAGAAGTTATAGAAGGTCCATCATGGAAAATTATTGCAACTGCAACAAAAGTCTTTCCTGATATTGATAATTGATTTACTACAAACTTCTTTATTAAAGTGTCCAATTTTGTTCCATCAGCTCTACAACGTTGCATCATTAAAATTATATACAGTCCATATTTATTTAAAAATAACGTTGATAACATTTCTAATTTACATTGAGAACATTCCATGTTGTGATTTGCATCTTTAACTAATTTACTAAAAGTCACTGTTTTACTCTCTGGTAATGTTAAAGGTATGAACCTTTCAGAATCAACATCAGTGCTGCATGTGTTCATACAGTTTTCACAACAATGTTCCCATTTATAAGAGAGACCAAACATATTTTCTATTTCTACCCCTTCATCTTCCAGTACCATAAGCATATACATTAAGAATTCCTGTGCATCTTGCTGGACATTTTGAGTAAACTGTGTACATCCAGAACATACATCTAAAAGATTTCTAACATCAGAAGCACTTTCTATTTTAGTTTTATCATTACTCAACTTCTCATAAAGGAAACTCAGCAGAGAACAACATCTTTTTTCATGATTTAGTATTATCTGCTCTTGCAAACTTTCAAGATAAAATACAACATTCAGCACTACAAATACAACAATCATCATCATTTGCTTGCCGCATATTGGTAATGAGTTCTTTGTCCTCAAAGTATGACCAAATATTCACATTACCTATACTTCCTAATGACTTTTTCGTGTCTTCATGTGCAAGAGTATTAAATACTGGTTGTCCTTTAACTGGAGTGGGCTGCAGTAGATCCCCAAAAACTATAACTTGTTTTCCTCCAAATAACACGTCATAGTCTGTCTTTAGAATTTGCTGCATTCTTAAATGCACAAAGGCAAGCATTAACTTTGATACCATGCTTACCTCATCAATAATGAGAACTTTCATTTTCTTCAACACTCTTGAAACTTCAAAACATGCTTCTCCTGTTAGCTTGAGGTATTCTATTTTGTTATCATGCTC
This sequence comes from Triturus cristatus, assembly GCF_964204655.1. Classification (NCBI taxonomy): domain Eukaryota; kingdom Metazoa; phylum Chordata; class Amphibia; order Caudata; family Salamandridae; genus Triturus; species Triturus cristatus. Next base: position 432,445,056 of record NC_140588.1, read on the forward strand.
TACTGGTAACATTAGCAAACGATGTAAGGTAATTCCTTTTATGTTATATGCTGCTAACCCAGTTGGAGCAGTAACAACACAAGACAAAGTTGAATCAGTTTTTTTCTGTAGGTAGCTTCTAATTACTTTAATTAAGAAACTTTTTCCAGTTCCAGCTTGTCCACTCACATACATTCTGATTGGTTCAAATGATGTGCATGAGCACTCTTTATTTTTATGTAGTAATCCATGATCAATTTGTTTTGTGATTTCTTCATACATTTGTTGTTGTTTATCATTCAGTTGTTGTTCCAAATTTGGTAAGTCTATTAAATCTTCCTGAGCTTGATTCATAGCTGTTTCCACTTCAGTCATGGCTATTGCAGCTTCATTTTCTACGATTGGTTGTCCTAGGGGATCTTGACTGAGCGTACCAGAACGTTGACTGTCTTGAGACCTGTCTCTAGCTACTTCAGCTGCAATTGTAGCTTCTTGTTCAATTTCTTCATTTAGCATTTGTACATAATTTGTGAAAGTACTGCATTCTATGCTATCTTTACATGCATTAAAATAATCTTCATAGCTCTGAAAATCTCCAAGTAATTCATCCTCTGAACGCCATGGTTTAAACAAGTAGTAAAATTCCTTTTTGTCAGTAGTGTCGCAACTCAGCTTCCTGTGATTAATCAAACTTCCTTTTGTTTGTTTCACCAAACATCCTTCCTCACCAATGACTTTATATTTTCCATTGTTGATGTCTTCTGTGGCATTCTGTATAAAAATGTAGTTCTGCAGCACTTCATAGAGACACATGTTCTCAAGATGATGACTTCTGTTTGGTTAATATGTGTCCAACATATTTGTTTTCAAAATGTCTGTACTTTCTGGTTCGTTCTCTGCTAAATATTCAATTTCTCGAATAGATTTCAGTACCCGATTTCGCATTCCTGCAAGGCCTAAACTTACCCAAATTATTCTTCTGGATTTGGAGTACAGACTTGCAGATGATAACCTATCTGAGCATTCGTATGACCCAATTTCTCGATGCGATAACATCTTTAAACTGAAACTGTATAGCTTTTTACTGAAAGTCTTCTCGTGAGAAATCTCTTCCCACATTTCTTTCAATTCCGTTTTCTCAGATTTAGTATTGTAAGATGTGACATACATGGTATGTCGCACAGCTGATATAAAACTGTTTACTCTTCCTTTTGAAAGAACAGGTCGTGGAAATCCAAATCGACATTTTGTGTAGAATTTATCTTTACTCTTGTACTTTCGTCGACAGTATTTTCCACACCGATGACTTTGGAAACGTAAAACTTGCTCTTTTAAGTTTTTTTCTTCTGTGCTTTTATGTATAGCACATGTTGCATATTCTTCAATGAAAGATAAAACTGCATCATCAGAATCTGTTCCACATTTTGGGGCATCCTTGATCCACAACAGCATATGAAGATGAGGAGCACCTCTTGCTTGGTACTCTTTTCTCCAAAAGAAATCCACAACTTCTCCAAGAGGTGGATTTTTTTTATTGCAGATGAAGGACATCATAGCCTCAAATCTATGATTGATATATCTGCAAACATTAACCGGATCCAATGAGCACAATTCTCATGCTGTCTTGTATTGGATGTTTTCAATATTTGAATTTGCCTCTCGAAGAAAATCCAGTAAATCATCCCAAGCGTACTCAGCACAGCTTAGGGTAAGGAACCATGTAGGAGTTCCTAAATTCCGTAACATACATTTCAATTCTCCATGGCGTCGGTACCAATATTCATTAGTTCCACGCTGACAAGCCATCAGATTAATCAATTGAGATTCCAAATGATCATCTCGCTGTTGCACTTTGTTCATAAAATCCTTTGCAGACACATTATTTAGATGTACCTCAGTTTTAAAATGTGATTTACTGCATAAGATAGTGCAGACAAGTCACTTTCAAATAAAAGATGGAACAAATAAGGAATACTTTGACGAAATCTTGGATCTTCTGCATATAATCTTGTAGTCCGATACTCAGAAGCAGGAATCTGTACTGGACGTTCATCATATCGTCCACCTTTTCCTGTAGGAAACAGCTGGGGAAAACAACGAGCTTCCAAGCTCTCCTCCCATACACTCACGGGAGTTCCTTTTGCTTTTTTCATCTGAAACAGATCAATAGTGTTTTCCATAACTTCTTTAGAATGAAGAGGATGTATGCTGAAATGTTCATAAATTTCTTCTTCTTTTGACTTATCCACTTTTTCAATTTGCCCAGTTGGTATTCCTGTGTCTGCTAGTAAAACTTCTTCATCTTCATCCACATAAATTGATTCATAGTACTTATTATTTCTTTTCAAATATAAATTTGCTCTTTGTACTTTTCGTACATCTACTAGCTCCTGCCAAATTTTCTTATTCTTTGTAGGTACACCATTAACCAGAATAACTAATGGTTCAGTTTCCAAACTATCTGCATCAATCTGTTTAACACTTTTTTTTACTATATTCTCTTAGAAAGTCACGTAATTTATCAGTAGATTCTTGTCGTACAGTACAAATACTACCACAATTCCAAGTGTACACTGGGGCTTTAGGACGTTTCCCCATAACCTCATCAGCTAACACTTCTTCCTCATTTCTTGGAACCATTTTCTCCTTTTACATTACACAACCATCTTTAACTTCATAACTTCGACCACTGGTGTCAACTGCATGCAGCAAACTATTACTTTGAAGGTAACTCTCTTCATTAAAAAATCGTTCAGTACTTGAACTATGCTTCCATTCTCCTAAGAACACATTACAAAAGTTATTTTTTTCACTACTCTTTTCCTTTCCCTTTTTGACTTCATTACATTGACTATTTTATCTAATGTATGGATCCTGTTCAAAATTAAAATGAATAGTTTTCTTTTTAATTCCAAAGCCTTTGCAACAATTGATTCAATATGTTTCTTTTTCTTATAAAATATTGCTTTCTTCCTATATTTTTTCACATCCTTTAACAAATTGAACACCACTCTTCTTGAAACATTTTTTTACGAATGTTTAGAAATTCTGTTTTTCTTTTTAAGTCATTCTTTCTTGCTTCTGATTGTACATTAGCATTTAGTAATTTCTTTCTATTGTCTTGTTGTTTTCTTCTTGAAACACTATTTGCAGTGGATATAGTTTGTAAATTTTTTCTATGTTTCAGGATATTTTTAAAAAAATCCTTAGTCTGCTTACCAGAAGACTTTTTCTTTTTTCCAACATGAGGTTCTTCAACTAATTTCTGTTGTCCAGTTGTCTTCAAATATAGATGTATTTGCTGTTCTTTTCCCTTTCTTGATTTTAAATGCATGTTTATTTTATTTCAGTGTTGTTCAGCAATACCTAAAGGAAACTAAAAAAAAAATACCTTTATGTAATTTAAATATATTACTATATTTCTTTTGAGCTTTTCAAATCCTATCATATAGGCTGCCCCTTTCCTACGAGTGCAAGTCTTACAGAACAAGAGCAACACAAATTAAATCTCTGACAACAATTCCTGTGTGCACACAGACTCACAGTGTGATTCTAGGCAGAAAACGATATTTGATTGGCAATTCCAAAGCACATTTACTACTGTGGTAGAGCAAGTCATAATTACTGTAACAGCCTGACACATTTTCCTTATAGTTTAGAGAGGCAGAAAAGAGCAGATGTCCTAACAGCTACTTGAGACCATGAGCATGTGGAACCTGGGTGAGTGATTAGACTAGAGCAAAGGAAATGATCCTTGGTGCTGTTGAATGTGTTAGCGTTACACACTGCTATCTGAAATACCACACAGTGCTGAATAGTAAGCATGGGAGTGCAGGAGAAGCAGCTGGCTGTGTGCTAAGAGTGTGTTTCTGGAGACTGTGTATTGTCAGGTGCAAGAGAGATCTGCATGGACGCTTGCACAACTGCATGAAGACTGCGGAGATGTATGAAAGATCACCTGTGGTAAGGGTTAATTGTGCCTATGAACATGTAGGAACTACCTCACCCATTGCAGGAGTGGAAGGAAAATCTACCCTGTTGTTTTCAAATGTGTTAGCATTTGCCTCTCATCTGTGAGATGGTGATGTGTGCTGTATGCTAACCATCACAGTTAAAGAAAACAAGCTGCCCCTTTCCTACAAGTGCAAGTCTTACAGAACAAGAGCAACACGAATTAAATCTCTGACAACAATTCCTGTGTGCACACAGACTCATGGTGTGATTCTAGGCAGAAAACGATATTTGATTGGCAATTTCAAAGCACATTTACTATTGTGGTAGAGCAAGTGATAATTACAGTAACAGCCTGACACATTTTCCTTATACTTTAGAGAGGCAGAAAAGAGCACATGTCCCAACAGCTACTTGAGACCATGAGCATGTGGAACCTGGGTGAGTGATTAGACTAGAGCAAAGGAAATGAGCCTTGGTGACGTTGAATGTGTTAGCGTTACACACTGCTATCTGAAATACCACACAGTGCTGAATAGTAAGCATGGGAGTGCAGGAGAAGCAGCTGCCTGTGTGCTAAGAGTGTGTTTCTGGAGACTGTGTATTGTCAGGTGCAAGAAAGATCTGCATGGACGCTTGCACAACTGCATGAAGACTCCAGAGATGTATGTAAGATCACCTGTGGTAAGGGTTAATTGGAGTTTTGAACATGTAGGAACTACCTCACCCATTGCAGGAGTGGAAGGAAAATCGACCCTGTTGTTTTCAAATGTGTTAGCATTTGTCTCTCATCTGTGAGATAGTGATTTGTGCTGAATGCTAACCATCACAGTTCAAGAAAACAAGCTGCCCCTTTCCTACGAGTGCAAGTCTTACAGAACAAGAGCAACACAAATTAAATCTCTGACAACAATTCCTGTGTGCACACAGACTCATGGTGTGATTCTAGGCACAAAACAGTGTTCCTGGGTGATACCAGTACACCTTAACTTATGGTGAAGACATACTCCATAATATCTTACAAGTTCAAGGCAGTTAAATATCTTCCAAAACATAACATGTAAAACACAACTTTAAAAGAAGAAACAAATTTCTATTATTTATATCAAAATACACCACATACATCCTCTCTCAAATTCATAACTCACCTTTAAAAGTAGTTAGTTGAGAAAGAAATGTGCCACTCACACAGCAGATTATCAGAGCCAGAATCTCTGAGCTGTACTCCTCTCACCAAAACCACTAAATGGCAACATTTCCCTCTCTTTTTTCACACATATACATGTTAACTTCAAATCACATTGCTTCCCACATTTTTTTTAATGGAAACACACATTTCTATTGGTTGCAAATTTCAACCCTTTCCAAATGATTCCTACCTCCAACATGACTTCTGCCTGCTACCATAGCAACAGATCATGGAACACTGGTGTGAGCAGAGAGGTCAGAAGTTCAACACACAATGTTTCTAATCCAAAGAGCAAGAGTGCTTGACTTTTCAAACCTAACAGCATATCCAAAGTAATCTTCTGTGGGAATACATTTTTCTGAACCAATACAAAACATGCTTTTAAAAATTTAAACATACAGCCTAGTTTTTAGTGTTGAATGGTCTGAAACAGCCAATGAGCTCTTTTTATTAAAAAAAAGTATGTAAGCCTCCATTTTACAACTGTGTTTCTTTTCATATTGCCATTCTACTGAAAGACACCTTCTGAGTGCATCCAGATCTCCTTGAAAGATGTTCACAGTGTGGATTGTAGGTCATAGCTATGTCTACTAGAGTGAAAAGTATGCAGAAAAAAGAGGTATTGTGAAAGACCTTGCTTTGCCAAATGTAGACATTAAATGGATTGGCCAGAGAGGGTTAAAGTGGCACCAATTAATGCCTTTGGTGAAATCCTTTCTACATCTCCCACAGCCTGACCTTATAATTGTGCACTGTGGTGGAAATGACCTAGGCACTTTAACTGGGGTAGGTCTGGAAATGCTTGTTAAGGACACCTTTGTGCAATTGATGTCACTTTTTCCACAAACTACTTTTGTATATTCTAATATTTGCCAAAGGCAAAAGTGGAACTGGTCCAACCAATATTGTCCGCAGTTTGAGAAAACAAAAAAGCACGTAAATAAGTCTGTTTCTGCTTTCCTCAGAGACTATGGTATGGGTTCTATATACCACAACAACTTGCATTACAACATGCAAGGCATTTATAGAGGAGACGGTGTTCATTTCACAGATGAAGGGAACAGAGTCTTCCTCTTGAACTTTAGACTCTGCATCGGTACTTGTAGGTACAAAAAAACACTCAATGAACACAACGGCTCTTTTTAGAGCCAACCAACAGCTAAACACTTAAACTTGATTTTTGATTCTATTTTTTTTATGAATTTTTTGCCGCCGTGCGCCCACCGTGCGCGCACCACGCAATATTTATAATTTTTTTTTTTTGGGGGGACGTTAGAGGTCTTTCATGGTCCCCCTGAGAAGGCCTAGGGGGTCAGGGACTCTCTACCCTGCCCCCTTTTCACGTTCTCCACTTGTGTTTTTAGCTCTCTTCTGCCTCTAAAACTCAAAATGGCGGCAGGGGGTGCGCGCACCGTGCGCGCACCCCGCGATTTTTTGAAAAAAAATAAAATGTTTTTTTCACCCTTTGGGGTCCTTCAGGGACCCCCTGACAAAGGCTAGGGGGTCAGGAACTCTCTACCCTGCCCCCTTTTCACTTTCTCCATCTTTCTTTTACACTGCCACACACAAAATGGCATCCGACACTTCCTGATTTCGACCGATTCGAATGTTGACTGACATCTAACCACCAATCAGAATTACGCTCGCGCACGGCACGGTGCTCGCACCGTGTGCGCACGGTGCGCGCATATAGATATTTATGTAATTTTAACTGCAATTTTCTCAGGAACTACTGAACAGATTGACACCATATATGCAAAAGGTACATCCCTGACCTGAGGACTACCTCTTTGCCAAATTTCAAGTAATTCTGTTCAGCTGTTCGGGCTGTACCTTCGACTAAAGGTCCTATGGGAAAATGCATGGGGAAAACGTGTTTTGGGGCCCCCCTTTTTTCTCAGCCCCCGCTTGACGAATCACGCCGAGACTTTCAGGGTAGGAGCTGAGCAGAGCGCCCCATTAGTTTCGAAAATTTCACGAAGATAAGTCAACCGGTGCCAAAGTTATTCAAAATAGAATTTTCAGATTTCCTATGGGAACTCGGTCCTAACTATAACTATCTACTGGCGACCGCCAGTAGATAATATGTACATATATATATACATATATTTTGTCCGCAAATACGCGTACGCAGCACTCCTTTTGGCTTTAGCAGTTCTTTATTTAGATGCAACTCTCCTATGGGTTTCGAACTCTGTTCTTGATCACCGTAGTTTAAACAAGAAGTCCTTTCTCACTTTTATGTTTTTATACATAAGCATACTGCTATTCATTACAATGCATTCTGGGTATGGTAGTTTTTCAAGTCATTTTTTTCCTACAATGAGCATTATTTATCCGTTATGTTCTGCCAAGTTGGGGCGAGATTACGAGGATCATCGTATTTTAGGAGCACTAAGGGGTGTGTGAAACTAGTGCACACACTGCATGTGTTGTATAACACTTAAAAGATCGGAATCCGAGGTCGGATGAGCCGATCAAAATTAGTGCTCCTATGTTGATTCTTGGTTTCTGTGGACAGTTGTATGCAGTTGATTGTTTTTAACGTAGATCTTGGTGTCCAGAAATTCAATTTCCTTCGAGTTTAAGTTATGCGTGAATTTTAAACCCACATCATTTGTGTTTAGGGACGCCAGGTAGTCTAGATCTACGTTAAAAACAATGAACTGCATTCAACTGTCTACAGAAAAAAGACTGCAACAAATAATCTGCTACATGGATTAAGCTTCCATCCACAATCGCGCAAGAAGAGCATACCCTATGGTGAATTCCTCCGGATGAAAAGAGACTGCTCGGAACAACAAGAGATGGAAAAGAAGTTTGATGAACCTAAAACCCGCTTTCTAGAAAGAGGCTATAGAAATGCAGACATCAGACGTGGAGAATTGAAAGTAAAGAAGAAAACTAGAGCAGAACTCTTGATAAATAAAAAGAAGAAAATCGAGATTTCGTAAGACAAAGAGAAGAACAAAAGAATGACGGACAACGAACAACCACGCTTAATATTGACATATAGCAAGGAAAGCTTCAAGATTCAAAAAATGCTAACCAAATACTGGAATGTACTAAAAAAAAGATCAAGACATTGGCAACCTTATCGGAGATCGACCAATGGTGTCATATAGAAAAGCGCTAGCCTATCTGATTCGCTGGTAAGAAGCCATTTTGAAGACAAAAAAACAGAAACCTGGCTCCAACAAAGGTCAAAAGGATTTGCCAAACGTTCAACATGTAAGGCCTGCAAAATTGGTAGAAACCTGAAAATTTTAAAAGATCCGAGGGGAAAGCTGTTCCAAATCAAAGAAGCAATTACATGTGAGTCAACTCATGTAGTATATGTATTGGAATGCTTTTGCGGTAAAAGATATATAGGAAGCACTACTTGCTCCCTTAAGAAACGAATATTGGAACACACAAGAGCCATAAAAAATCAAGATCATACATATGCCATGGCTAAACATCTCAGTACCCATGTAGGCAAATTATGGTCGGACATGAGCTATTCCGGGCTAGCAATGATTCCCCTGCATGAGCGTGGAGGCAATAGAACACAACAACTCAGACGCCTGGAATCTAGGCTAATCATAAGATTTAAAACCAAATCCCCCATGGGTTCGAATAGGGATGAAGAGCTATATGTACACCTGTGAACAAACAACTCCTAGATGAGATGGATGAATATAAGGACAATTTAGAACTGCATGGACACAAAAATCATATCAAGCAATACGGACAATAATAACAGTCTATTATGAACCTCCCTCTTCCCCCTTTCTCCTCCCCCCTTTTTTTATGTCACAACAAAAATGCTATACATTTTGATGCAGATCATATTGTCCTGCCAATGAGGGTGATATTTCGACGATCTATCTTGGCACTCAGCCATAATTGTAATTGAACCAAGAATCAACATAGGAGCACTAATTTTGATCGGCTCATCCGACCTCGGAATCTGATCTTTCAAGAGTTATACAACACATTCAGTGTGCGCACTAGTTTCACATACCCCTTAGTGTTCCTAAAATACGATGATCCTCATAATTTCGCCCCAACTAGGCAGAACATAAAGGATCAATAATGCTCATTGTAGGAAAAAAAATACTTGAAAAACTACCATACCCAGAATGCATTATAATGAATAGCAGTATGCTTATTTATAAAAACAGAAAAGTGAGAAAGGACTTCTTGTTTCAACTACCGTGATAAAGAACAGAGTTCGAAACCTGTAGGGGAGTTGCATCTAAATAAAGAACTTCTAAAGCCAAAAGGAGTGCTGCGTACTCATATTTGCGGACAATAGATAGCGAGACATTGACCTGGTCTCGCCGCAGGCACCAACTGTTAAGACGCTCCCCTCGCATGGGACATTGTGCGTTTATATATATAGATATCTATATCTCTCTCTCTATATATATTATCTACTGGCGGTCGCCAGTAGATAGTTATAGTTAGGACCGTGTTTCCATAGGAAATCTCAAAATTGTATTTTGAATAACTTTGGCGCCGGTTGACGAATCTTCGCGAAATTTTCAAAACTAATGGGGCGCTCTGCTCAGCTCCTACCCTGAAAGTCTCGGCGTGATTCGTCAAGCGGGGGCCGAGAAAAAAGGGGGGTCCCAAAACGCGTTTTCCCCATGCATTTTCCCATAGGACCTTTAGTCGAAGGTACAGCCCGAACGGCTGAACAGAATTACTTGAAATTTGGCAGAGAGGTAGTCCTCAGGTCAGGCATGTGCCTTTTGGATATATGGTGTCAATCTGTTCAGTAGTTCCTGAGAAAATTGCAGTTAAAAGCACATACATATCTATAGCCGCGCACCGTGCGCGCACCGTGCGCGCACCCTAACGTGCGCGAGCGTAATTCTGATTGGTGGTTACATGTCAGTCAACATTCGAATCGGTCGAAATCAGGAAGTGTCAGCCGCCATTTTGTTTGTTTTCAGTGCGAGAGTGAAAAAGGAAGGTGGTGAACGTGAAAAGGGGGCAGGGTAGAGAGTTCCTGACCCCCTAGCCTTTGTCAGGGGGTCCCTGAAGGACCCCGAAGGCAGAAAAAAACATTTTACTTTTTTTTTTTAATTGCGGGGGTGCGCGCACCGTGCGCGCACGGTGAAAAACCATTAAAAAAAAAACATTTTTAATACGAAGTTTATTGTAAAATAAATTATTTAAAAAAAAAAAATACATACATAACTTAGCATTTAAAAAACCGTACAAATTCAATGAAAAAACCATAGGTTTCACACACGTTATAGTTAGGAATTAGCATTTAAAAAACCTTGCAAATTCACTTAAAAAACCATAGGTTTCACACATGTTATAGTTAGGTGGATATTTCACTCGTAAAAAACCAATGAAATTCCCCCGTTATAGTTAGTTCAGATAACTATAACTCGCGTGACTGCCACTCTATCACAAGGATGATGTCATCAGTGATGTCATGAGTGATGCCACTGACCATGCCATGAGTGATGTAGTATGTGACGTCATGAGCAGTATTGTGGGCGCACGAGTTATAGTTATCTGATCTAACTATAACGGGGGAATTTCATTGGTTTTTTACGAGTGAAATATCCACCTAACTATAACATGTGTGAAACCTATGGTTTTTTAAGTGAATTTGCAAGGTTTTTTAAATGCTAATTCCTAACTATAACGTGTGTGAAACCTATGGTTTTTTCATTGAATTTGTACGGTTTTTTAAATGCTAAGTTATGTATGTATTATTTTTTTTTAAATAATTTATTTTACAATAAACTTCGTATTAAAAATGTTTTGTATTATCAATTTTTCTTCTTTTTTAATATGTGTTTTCTATTGTAAAGATTTAATTAATCAAACTATAAAGTTTCTTCAGTAACTTCACTCACAGACTCACGCACCCACTCACAGACCCATTCAGAGACTTATGCTCCCACTCACAGACCCATTCAGATTCTCATGTATCTACTCAAAGACCTATTCAGACACCAAAGTAGCCATTTTCTCACCTACTCAGAGACACAGCTATCCACTCACAGAGCCTGTCAGACAGTCATGTAACCAGTCACAGACCCAGTGAGACAGAAACACACTTACAGACCTACTCAGACACTCACATACTGAGTCTTTGACCAATTTAGACACTTATGTATCCACTCACTCACCTATTCAGAGGTTCATGCTCCCACTCATAGACCCACTCAGACACTCATGCACTTATCCACTTAGCGACTCAGACCCATTCGCACTGCTACTCACTCACCCACTCAGTCATGCACCCACTCACAGACCCACTCAGAGAGTCATGTGCCCACTCACAGACCTACTCAGGTAGTTATGTACCCACTCACAGACCCACTCAGACTCTTACATATCCACTTACAGACCCATTCAGACACTGAGGCACTTATTCATTAACCCATTCAAAGGCTCACATTCCTACTCACAGACCCACTCAGACACTCATGCTTTAATTCACACCCACTTAGACTCTTACCACCCATTCACAGACCCATTCACTTAGTCACTCACCCACCCACTCAGACACTCATGCACTCACCCACAGACCTTCTCAGACTCTCCTGCCCCCGCTCAAAGACCCACCCAGATGCTCACTCAATCACCCACTCACAGACCCACTCAGACATTCATGTGCCCACTTCCTTACCCATTGATAGACTCATTTATCTACTCAGAGACCCTTTCAGACAGTCATGCACCCACTCACAGACCTATTGAGAGACTCGTGTATCAACTCACAGACCTATTCGGACACTCACACAGGCACCCACTCACCCACTCAGGACCTCATATACCCACTCAGAGACCTAGTCAGAACCTCGAACATCTACTCACAGACTCATGTACCCACTCACATACCCAGTCAAACACTCATGCACCCACTCACAGAGGAACTCAGACATTCATGCAGCTGCTCACAGACCCCATCAGATACTGAGGAAGCCACTCACAGATCTGATCAGACACTCACACAGTCATTTAGAGAACCACACAGAGACTCATGCACCCACTCACAGACCTACTCAGAGAGTCATGCACTTACTCACAGATCTACTTGGAGACTCATGTACCCACTCACAGACCTACTGGGAGACCCTTGCACCCAGTAAAAGCCTCATTCAGACTCTCAAACACCCACTCACTTACGTCTCAGACACTCACACATCCACTCAGAGTCCTGCTCAGACATTCATGCACCTAGTCACAGCCTCACACAGTCACTCAGATACCTACTCAGAGGCTCAAGCACCAACTCACAGACCCACACAGACCCACTCACAGACCCACTCAGAGACTCATGTACCCAATCACAGTCCTACTTGGATACTCATGCACTCACTCTCTCACCCATCTATCTGCTCCCAGACCCTGACAGACAGTCATGCACCCACTCTCAGACCCACTCAGAGACTCATGCACCCACTCACAGACCCAGTCAAATGCTCATACACCCATTTACAGACCCACTGAGACACTCATGCACCCACTCAGAGACCCACTCAGAGACTCATACAACCATTCACAGACCAACTCAGACACTCATGTTCCTATTTTCTCACCCAGTCAGAGTCATCTATCTACTCATAAACCCTGTAAGGCAGTAATGAACCTATGAAGACACTCTTGTACCCAATCACATATCCACTCAGACACACATGCACCTACAAACAGACCAACAGAGACATTCATGCACCCAATCATGTATCAACTTATACACCCACTCACAGACCCACTCAGAGGCTCACATACCAGCTAACAGGCCCACTCAAATACTTATGCACTCACTCACAGACCCACTCAGGCACTCATACACCCATTCAAAAAGCACTTAGACACTCAAATACCCACACATAGACCCATTCAGATACTGATGTACCACCCACTCACTCACCCACCCACTCAGAGCCTTACACACCTACTCACAGACCCACTCAGACACTCACCATCCACTCACATATCCACTTAGAGACTCTTACACCCACTCGCAGACCCATTTATGCAGCCACTCACTCACCCACTCAGATACAAATGCACCCACTGATGGATCTACTCAGATTCTCACATACCAACTCACAGACCTACTCAGATATGCACCTGCTCACAGACTCATTCAGACACTGATACATCCACTCACTCACCTACTCAGAGGCTCACCCACCCACTCATAGACCCACTCAGATAATCATGCAACACTCACATACCCACTTAGAGACTCATACCTACTCACAGACCCACTCCCACTGTCACTCACTCACACGGTCACTCACTCACCCACTCAGACACTCATGCACCTACTCACAGACCCACTCAAATACTCATACACCCATTCACAGATCCACTCAGACTTATATACCCACTAAGAGACCCACTCACTCATACACCTATTTCCTCACCTACTGAAGTCTCATCTATCCACTCACAGACCCTTTCAGACAGTCATGTATTGACTCATAGACCCACTCAGAGACTTGTGCACTCACTCAGAGACCTATTCACTCATGCACCCACTCAAAGATGAAATCACACTCATGAAGCCACTCAGACACTGAGGTATCCACTCATAAAGCCACACAGAGACCCATGCACCCACTTGCTGACCTACTCAAATACTTATGTGCCTACTCACAGACCTACTCAGAGAGTCATGCACCTACTCACAGATCTACTCAGAGACACATGCACTGAGTCACAGACTCACAGAGACACTCAAACACCCAATCACAGACTCCTCATGTACTCACACACCTACTCAGATAACCACTCAGACAGTCATGCACTCAATCACAGGCTCACATAGCCACTCAGAGACCCACTCAGAGACTCAAGCGCCAACTCACAGACCCACACAGACATTCACATATACACTCTCAGACCCACTCAGACACTCACAGACCCAATACACAGACCCACTCAGACATTTACACACCCACTCACACATCTACTCAGACACTCACACACCTAGACATAGACCTACCCAGACACTAATATGCCCACTCACAGACCCAATGAGTCTCATGCACCCATTCACAAACCCACTAAGACACTCACGTACCACTCAGACCCATGCAGATACTGATGCAGCCACTTACTCACCTAGAGGCTCACACACCCACTCACAGACCCACTCAGATACTCACATACCTATTCACAGACCCACTCAGAATCATGTACCCACTCATAGACCCACTCAGACAGATACACAACCCCTCACAGACCAACTTAGTAACTCACGTAACCACACACTGACCCACTCAGATATTCATGCACCCAATCATGGATACAATCAGAGACTTGCACACCCACTCACAGACCCACTTTGAGGTACACATATCCACTCACAAACCCACTCAGACACTCATGCACCCACTCACAGACCCACTCAGACACTCATGCACCCACTAATAGACCAACACAGACACCCGCACCCACTCACAGGCCCACTCAAAGTCTCACACACCCAAACACAGACCCACTCAGATACTCACACACCCACTCACAGACCTACTCAGAGACTCATGCACCCACTCAGAGACTAATTTAGACACTCAGGCACCCACTCAGAGACTCATCCATGCACTCACAGACCCTGTCAGACACTCTTGCACCCACTCATAAATCCATTCAGAGACTCACACATCCACCCACAGGAACATTCAGACACTCATGCACCCACTCACACACCCACCTATACACTTATACACCCAGATGCAGACCTACTCAGACACTCCAGCACCATTCACAGTCCCACTCAGACACTCACTTATCCACTCATAGATCCAATAAGACACTCATGCACCCACCCATGCACACACCTACTTAGAGACCCATGTACCTACTCACCCACTCATAGACTCATGAATCCACTCACATACCCACTTAGATGCTCACACACCCACTCACAGACCCACTCAGATACAAACACCTACTCAGAGACCCACTCACAGACTCATGCACCCACTCAAGAACTACTTATACACTAACACACCCACTCACAGACTTAGAGGGTCGCACACCCAGGTGCAGACCCACTCAGACACTCATGCACCCACTAACAGATCCACTCAGTCTCAAGCACCCACTCACAGACCCACTGAGACACAAGAACACCTAGTCCCTGATCCACTGAGACACTCATTCACCCACTCACAGATCTTCTCAGATGCTCATGCGCCCACTCACATACCAAATTAGACACTCACACGGCTGCTCACAGAGTCATTGCCACATACACAGTGTGCAATAGAGACATATAAATGCTAACGTTGCTGTTGTGCATTAAATGTGCACTTTTGGTTTGCAAATCTGTGACCGATCCTCAACTAAAAACACAGATTTTATTTGAAATGAACTAGTTTTTGGGTTAAGGGTGACTGTTAGAAGAACCTTTGTGTTGATTGTATATAGATTATAACTGTATGTAAAACAGAATGCAGCTTTTCAAGTTGTCAAGGACTATCCTGCTGCCTTTCTTTGAGAAATGTACTCTGTCACATCTATATATCCCCCCACATCAAAGCGTATATTGTTGTTGTAGATGGAGCCCGTGTCATGCTTCCTGAGGAATGCAGAAAAGTTTTCTTAACATGCTTCTTGGCTTTGTCTATTTGTGGACAGCTCATTTGACCACTTACATTACTGTCTTTGGAAATGTTAGAGTGCACCAAAGCAGTGTGAGGATTTCCATTGCTACCCCTGTAAGTGTTCCTAGGTAATTGGCTTCACGGTGCAGAATTAAGATGTCTGGGTGTTAGCAATTTACAATGCTTTCAACTAAAAGCAGCAACTGATGACACTTTAACCATCTCTGGCCAATCCAAGAAATGTCTACACTAGGCAAACCAAAGTCCCTCTCAATGCCACACTTTCTAGCACAGACTCTGGCCCAAAACACATTGCTGCGACCCACAATCCACACTCTAACCATTTGGAAAGGCAAGGAGCAGTTGCACACAGGAGAAGGCAGCAGCTAAATAATGAAGTTTTGAAAATGAAAGGCAGTTAAAATGGAAGACAGGATCTGGTTTAAAAAAGTGCATGGGCAGCTGAGGTAAAGCAGTGTAGGGGAAAAGGTACTATAGAAATCTGTGCTTTCTAATTTAAAAGGAGAGTTGTTTAGTATAGTACATATTCAGAAAAACAAATTTTCTAATTTAGCACCATCATAGAATGTCAGCTATAGATTAAAAATGATGGCAGAATTGTGGTAAATGCTTTATCGGACTCCCATATGGATTTGCGACTCCGTTGCGCTGTGTGTCGCCACGGCGCTGCAAATCCACCCACAGACACTACAAGATTAGGCTTCTTATTAGGAGAATAGGAACGGGTTAAAAGAAACTGATCATCCAGAAGTGAAATAACAAAAGAAAATAATTAAGGGAATGGTATGATTTGCTGAGTACATCAGTATGTGTGGAAAAAGAGTAGGAAACATTGCAATTACTGGTTCATTGGTACTGAGAGTAGTACTTATCATTTCGCCAGATAAGAAATTTCAAGTAAAAGTGTGTTAAAAATTGGAGAGCATCAAAGTAATTTGACAGGTATTTTAATAATGGGGCACATTGATAAAGTGTGTACAATATATATATATATATATATATATATATATATATATATATATATATATATTCACTTAAAAAACCATAGGTTTCACACATGTTATAGTTAGCTGGACATTTCACTCATAAAAAACCAATGAAATTCCCCCGTTATAGTTACTGCAGGCAACTATAACTCACGCGACCGTAATCCTCTGCTGATGCTAATACTGTATTTAGACACTTATTTACCCATGTCTTCTTCCATTAATCTTTAGCTATACATATATTACAAATATTTATTTTTCAGAAAGACACATATGTCATCAGTGATGTAATATCTGACGTCATCAGCAGAGGATTGCGGTCGCGTGAGTTATAGTTGCCTGCAGTAACTATAACGGGGGAATTTCATTGGTTTTTTATGAGTGAAATGTCCAGCTAACTATAACATGTGTGAAACCTATGGTTTTTTAAGTGAATTTGCAAGGTTTTTTAAATGCTAATTCCTAACTATAACGTGTGTGAAACCTATGGTTTTTTCAGTGAATTTGTACGGTTTTTTAAATGCTAATTTATTTATGTATTATTTTTTTTATATATTTATTTTACAATAAACTACGTATTAAAAATTATTATTTTTTTTTTTTTGGTTTTCAGGGTGCGCGCACTGTGCACGCACCCCCGCGATTAAAAAAAAAATATTTTTTTTTTTGCCTTCGGGGTCCTTCAGGGACCCCCTGACAATGGCTAGGGGGTCAGGAACTCTCTACCCTGCCCCCTTTTCACGTTCGCCACCTTCCTTTTTCACTCTCGCACTGAAAACAAACAAAATGGCGGCCGACACTTCCTGATTTCGACCGATTCGAACGTTGACTAACATGTAACCACCAATCAGAATTACGCTCGCGCACGTTAGGGTGCTCGCACGGTGCGCGCACCCTGCGCGCATATAGATATATATATGCTTTTAAATGCTATTTTCTCCGGAAATACTGAACAGATTTACACCAGACCTGCAAAAGGCACTTCCTTGACCTTATGGCTACCTCTCTGCCAAATTTCAAGTAATTCTGTTCAGCCGTTCGGGCTGTAGCTGTGTCTAAAGGTCCTATGGAAAAATGCATGGGAAAAACGCGTTTTGGGACCCCCCTTTTATCTCAGCCCCCGCTTGACGAATCCCCCCGAGACTTTCAGGGTAGGAGCGGAGCGTAGCGCCCCACCTATTTTGAAAAATTCGCGAGGATTCGTCGACCGGCGCCAAAGTTATTCAAAATAGAATGTTGCGGATTTCCTATGGAAACGTGGTCCTAACTATAACTACCTACTGGCGACCGCCAGTAGGTAAATACATATATATATATATATATATATATACACACACACATATGTATATATATATATATATATATGTATATATATATATATATATATATATATATATATATATATAGTTATAGTTATATATAAAAAACAAAAGGACAATCCTGGCTACTTCACGATTGATTCACCGAACGAGCAGGAACGAACCACACAGTAAAGTTTCTTCAGTGTTGTTTTTATTCTTCCCTCAGCAACATGACGCGTTTCGACCGGGTTTCCCCAGTCTTGATCACATGACATGTCGAGACCAATGGTGCAATAAATACTATTTACACAAGAGTAAGTTCTGCCCAATTGATTCATAGGGCTAGACAACAGACTTAAGGGTTTAAGTTAGTGGTAAACACAATCTCTACATACAATTACAGTATTCAAAAAAAACTTTTCCCATCAGGGTAATCGTTTGAACAAATAAACACTGGACAAATGTAGATATATTTTATCAACAATAGATTCTGCAATGCTAAATGCATATAAGAAATAAAGGGCAAGTGCCCAATTGTTGCTTAAAAATATATATGTTGACCACCTAAAATTACAAAAACCCGCGTGTCTGTTAATTCAATTTATATACATACATATATAATACATATATAAATATGAAAAAATCACACTCCTGATTCATCTCATGTACGGCGTGAAAAACAGGTACGGACCACAGCTTGTTCGTTGAAGTAAATTGCAGTGCTTTATTTCAGAAAATTCATCTCAGCATCCAAAAGTGCAAAGACAAGTGTCCAGCCTGATGCGTTTCGACCACATTTCCGAGGTCTTGATCACATGACACACTGGACCAATGGTATCGTAAATATAGTGTACAGAACCATGATTGACCACACCCCTTAGCAATAACCATGGTAGAAAGACTTGATATCGACAAGGACAATCCTCAATAAATAATGCAGATGTAAAATTAAATAATTCTGTGCTTACAAGGATAAATACGTAAATAAGTAATTACACGACCAATAATCACAAAGTATAAAAACTGTAAAAAGCATGTTAAAAGCATGTAATAAATACTAAATGTTTTACAAACTCGAACCAAAATAGTAAACATGTCACATCCTGAATAAAATACAGTTTTATCAGTCTTCTTCCATTAATTTTTAGCTACACATATATTACAAATATTTTTTTTTCAGAAAAACACATATGTCATCAGTGATGTAATATCTGACGTCATCAGCAGAGGATTGCGGTCGCGTGAGTTATAGTTGCCTGCACTAACTATAACGGGGCAATTTCATTGGTTTTTCACAAGTGAAATGTCCTGCTAACTATAACATGTGTGAAACCTATGGTTTTTTCAGTGAATTTGCAAGGTTTTTTAAATACTAATTCCTAACTATAACGTGTGTGAAACCTATGGTTTTTTCAGTGAATTTCAAAGGTTTTTTAAATGCAATTTTTTTTTTGAGATTTTTGTTAAAAAATAATATCCAACCTATGTATAAAATAATATATGTACTATATCCTGCATTACGGAATTGTTAATTTTTTAAAAATTAATGTGTACATACAGTTGTACATCACAGTTATTATCTTCTACAACCCTTGAAACGTTTATTTTTTTTTTTTATGGATTTTTTGCCGTTTGCGTACTGTAAGCTGACGCTACGCGCTCCGTACGTCATAAGTACGGTGCGCTTACGTGATACGTACGTGACGTACGCGTACACGCATGCGCGTTGCGCGGAACCAACGTCGCGGTTACGCGGGTGCGTGTAATGCGCATGCGCGAGTGCGTCCTACGGAAGCGCTCCGTAAGCACATGTTTACGTCACATTTGCGCATGCATACTTGTTTACGAGCGCGTAGCGTAAGCTTACGGAGCGCGCACAGTAGGTCATGTGATCCACAAAGAACACTTTTCATTGGTTGAAACTACTTTCAGTTCCAGAAACTTCCAACACCACACCCATTCCCCTCATTACTGCTTGAGATCCCCTAGGAGAAGGAGCTGAATTGACATTGAGATACAATGGCAGAGCAGCAGTCCTCTTCTGAGAGTGAGCCTAGCAGCACCATCATCAGACAGAGAAGGAGGAAACAAAAGGATTCTTTTGTGTGGGAGTATTTTACTTTTCCAGAGGGGCAGAAAAAGGTCAATGCTCCATTGGTCACTTGCACACATTGTGACCGTGTTTTATCTAGAGGAAATCCAAGGAAGAAGTATTCCTTTGGAAATCACTCTATGATGAGACACATTAGGGATAAACATCCCAGGACCTTTGCTCGACATACTGAAGAAAACTCTTCAGTAAGTCACCGGAGCCCGACCTCAGAAGCTCAGCCGAGTACATCATCGGCAGCTCAGCTGAGCCCTTCCTCTGAGGTGGGAGCATCACCTTCTTCAGCTCCTCTGGACTTTAACCCTCGATTTCGGAGGGTTTCAATGAGGTGTACAACGTGTTGTGGTCTTATTGTTTTTGGGGAGACCAGTGTTTCCCTTATTAACAATGAGATAGACCAGCACGTTTGTAGACGTTCATAATATTCCCATTCTTTCTTTCCTCTATCCCTGTATTAACACAACGGCTCTTTTAAGAGCCAACCTTACCTCACAATTTTTTTTATTTTTTTTTAATCTCTCCTTTTTGAAAAAAAATGTTGCCGTGCGCGCACGGTACGCGTAGTCACGGAATCGTTACGCGAAGTTCGCGGAATTTTTCCGTTTACGCCGTGCGCGTACACTACGCGCATTCCACGATTTTTCGAAAAAAAATTACAATTAATTTTTGCCCTTGGGGGTCCTTCTGGGACCCCCTGACAAAGGCTAGGGGGTCAGGAACTGTCCACCCTGCCCCCTTTTCACGTTCTCCACCTTTGTTTTTCACCCCCTCAGACTGCGAGAGACAAAATGGCGGCTGACACTTCCTGGTTTCGACCGATTCGAATGTTTACTAAGATCTAACAACCAATCAGAATCGCGCTCACGCACGGCGGCGTGCGCGTACGGTAAGCTTACGGTACGCGCTCGGAGCGCGCCTATAGATATATATATTGATTTAAATGCTATTTTCTCAGGAAATACTGAACAGATTTACACGAGACCTTCAAAAGGCACATCCCTGACCTGAGGGCTACCTCTCTGCCAAATTTCAAGTAATTCTGTTCAGCCGTTCGGGCTGTAGCTCGGACTAAAGGTCCTATGGAAAAATGCATGGGGAAAACGCGTTTTGGGACCCCCCCTTTTTCTCAACCCCCGCTTGACGAATCCCCCCGAGACTTTCAGGGAAGGAGCGGAGCGCCCCACCTATTTGGAGAATTTCGCGAGGATTCGTCAATCGGCGCCAAAGTTATTCCAAATAGAATGTTGCGGATTTCCTATGGAAACACGGTCCTAACTATAACTATCTACTGGCGACCGCCAGTAGATAGTATATATATATATATATATATATATATATATATATATATGCAAAAAAGAAGCAGAGAACTCTGGGTAGTTCTCAAGTTTAGGTGGAAAGCAGCTCCTGTATGGAACACTCTCAACACCAGCGACACTCTAGATCTGCTCACCTCAAATGTCTGTTTTTCTATCAAAATCTTTAAGCATAGGATTAGCACAGTGCCATCCACGCCGAGATAGAAAAGGACAAAGTCTTTTGCCTTTTGAACAGCAAAGTCTTTAAGCATAGCACTGGCACAGTGCTGTCCTTGCCGAGCTGTAAAATGACAAAAGCCAATTACCACTCCAGGCACAGTATTACAGCTTTGAAGTGGTAAAATACCAATCAAGCCAACCTGAAATGAGTAAAAGCAACCCCTGACACAGTGTTTCGCTCTAATTAGAGCTCTTCAGAGAGGTATAGCTTTGTCCAGACACAAGGGAGCACCCAGTATAAGTCAAAGAAATACCCTTTCAGGCATAGAGTGACGAATAAAATATGCAAAAAAGAAGCAGAGAACTCTGGGTAGTTCTCAAGTTTAGGTGGAAAGCAGCTCCTGTATGGAACACTCTCAACACCAGCGACACTCTAGATCTGCTCACCTCAAATGTCTGTTTTTCTATCAAAATCTTTAAGCATAGGATTAGCACAGTGCCATCCACGCCGAGATAGAAAAGGACAAAGTCTTTTGCCTTTTGTACAGCAAAGTCTTTAAGCATAGGACTGGCACAGTGCTGTCCTTGCCGAGCTGTAAAATGACAAAAGCCAATTACCACTCCAGGCACAGTATTACAGCTTTGAAGTGGTAAAATACCAATCAAGCCGACCTGAAATGAGTAAAAGCAACCCCTCACACAGTGTTTCATATATATCCAGCTCGGGCTTGTTTCCAACACAGTGAGAAGCACTCGAGTGCAGACACGAGCCTCAAGCAGCAGCTCAATCTTGTGTCAGGAACTCCGGACTTCCGATACCTTTGGCAGCCCAACCACCACTGCCTGACGCGTTTCATACATCTTCCTCAGAGGCTGTTTGTGGAAAGGAACACGCACAGTCCGGAACTGCAGGTGAGAGATTTCTTTAATTTCGGGCCCCCTATAGGCTGCTTAAATAAGACTGCGCATTGTCTGCTGGTACCTGTAGTTCCAGAGGGATGCATATATCCCCTCTAAAGTGCGTTTGAATATTCTGCCGGAATATAAAAGCCCCCAATGAGCCTCAGAAGTCGGGGGTTCCCTCAATTCAGTGCCTCATGCCCCACATCACGAGGCTGCTGAATGTACTCCTCTGTGGCCCCCAGGTTCCCGGGGTGGTGCTACTCTCGGCGGCTTGGCAACCGCCTATAGATCCAGCTCGGGCTTGTTTCCAACACAGTGAGAGGCACTCGAGCGCAGACACGAGCCTCAAGCAGCAGCTCAATCTTGTGTCAGGAACTCCGGACTTCCGATACCTTTGGCAGCCCAACCACCACTGCCTGACGCGTTTCATACATCTTCCTCAGAGGCTGTTTGTGGAAAGGAACACGCACAGTCCGGAACTGCAGGTGAGAGATTTCTTTAATTGCGCGCCCCCTATTGGCTGCTTAAATAAGACTGCGCATTGTCTGCTGGTACCTGTAGTTCCAGAGGGATGCAGATATCCCCTCTAAAGTGCGTTTGAATATTCTGCCGGAATATAAAAGCCCCCAATGAGCCTCAGAAGTCGGGGGTTCCCTCAATTCAGTGTCTCACGCCCCACATCACGAGGCTGCTGAATGTACTCCTCTGTGGCCCCCAGGTTCCCGGGGTGGTGCTACTCTCGGCGGCTTGGCAACCGCCTATAGATCCAGCTCGGGCTTGTTTCCAACACAGTGAGAGGCACTCGAGCGCAGACACGAGCCTCAAGCAGCAGCTCAATCTTGTGTCAGGAACTCCGGACTTCCGATACCTTTGGCAGCCCAACCACCACTGCCTGACGCGTTTCATACATCTTCCTCAGAGGCTGTTTGTGGAAAGGAACACGCACAGTCCGGAACTGCAGGTGAGAGATTTCTTTAATTGCGCGCCCCCTATTGGCTGCTTAAATAAGACTGCGCATTGTCTGCTGGTACCTGTAGTTCCAGAGGGATGCAGATATCCCCTCTAAAGTGCGTTTGAATATTCTGCCGGAATATAAAAGCCCCCAATGAGCCTCAGAAGTCGGGGGTTCCCTCAATTCAGTGTCTCACGCCCCACATCACGAGGCTGCTGAATGTACTCCTCTGTGGCCCCCAGGTTCCCGGGGTGGTGCTACTCTCGGCGGCTTGGCAACCGCCTATAGATCCAGCTCGGGCTTGTTTCCAACACAGTGAGAGGCACTCGAGCGCAGACACGAGCCTCAAGCAGCAGCTCAATCTTGTGTCAGGAACTCCGGACTTCCGATACCTTTGGCAGCCCAACCACCACTGCCTGACGCGTTTCATACATCTTCCTCAGAGGCTGTTTGTGGAAAGGAACACGCACAGTCCGGAACTGCAGGTGAGAGATTTCTTTAATTGCGCGCCCCCTATAGGCTGCTTAAAAAAGACTGCGCATTGTCTGCTGGTACCTGTAGTTCCAGAGGGATGCAGATATCCCCTCTAAAGTGCGTTTGAATATTCTGCCGGAATATAAAAGCCCCCAATGAGCCTCAGAAGTCGGGGGTTCCCTCAATTCAGTGTCTCACGCCCCACATCACGAGGCTGCTGAATGTACTCCTCTGTGGCCCCCAGGTTCCCGGGGTGGTGCTACTCTTGGCGGCTTGGCAACCGCCTATAGATCCAGCTCGGGCTTGTTTCCAACACAGTGAGAGGCACTCAAGCGCAGACACGAGCCTCAAGCAGCAGCTCAATCTTGTGTCAGGAACTCCGGACTTCCGATACCTTTGGCAGCCCAACCACCACTTCCTGACATGAAAAGTTGTATCAATATTAGTTGCATATCCAGTTACATACCTGAATAGGTACAAATATACTCAGTGAAATAAGTGAAGTGCCGCCGAAAATAGTCACTCATTCCAACAGTAACTGATATATGCTTGTGTACAGGATGTCATACAGGAATTTGGATTCTGAAACATTTACGATCAAATATAGATCCATACTGTTTTATTCAGTTGGAGTTATGTGAGTGAAAACTTTATTAGTGGTACATAGTGGTGAAGTAAATGTTTTTGCTCTCTAGATATTCTTGCATTATATTATCCACAACAGGTATATTCAATGTATTTGTAAGGTTGTAGTTCAGTACTCTAGCTGTGCCCAGGATCTCTGCTGTAAATAGTAGTAGACTAATTGAATGTCTGATTGTGTAATCTAGAGAAGCAGATCTTCTAATATGTATCACAAGTATTACATATAAATAACCCCTTAGGTAAGTTGTATGTAGGAAATAGGGCAGGAAGGTATGTGTTTAAAAGGGAAAACATAGAGATATGAAGTTTGAATTAATTAGAAACATACTTAGATACGTAGAATATTCAATTATACAATCAGTAATCTATGTATGTACTGACTGATATACCTATTTAAAAAACCATACAGTTGCTCAAACACCAAATCACACAGTGTTGGACTCGACCCTTTTTGCAGGGTCACCCCTAAACTTTTTGCCTTTCTCCTAGCCTTTTTTCTGACATGGTGTTGGTGGTTTTAGAACTCTGGGCACTTTAGCACTGCTGTCCAGTGTAAAGTGCGTGTGCTCTCTATGTTAAAAATGATAAGGATTGGTCTACACCTGTTTTGGACTATTTAATTTGCCTGTCAGTCCCTTGTAAAGTGGTGTCTCATATACCCAGGGCTGGTATATTAAATGCTGCTGGTGGACTTGCAGCGCTGATTGCGCCACCCACCAAAGTAGCCTTTCAAACCTATCTCAGGCCTCTGCCATTGTAGGGCCTGTGCGCGCAGTGTTACTGCCGCCATGATGTGGCACCTAAAGTGAGTGCCATGTCTGTGACCCCCCTTTTACTGCATATCAGTCACCCCTAAGGTAGGCCCTACCTAGCCGTATGGGCAGGGTGCATTGTAGGTAAAAGATAGGACATGTACCTTAAGTGTGTGACATGTCCTGGTAGTGACAAACAGCCATTTTGGTTTCTCACTACTGTGGGGCTGCCCTCCTATAGGAATGCATTGGAGATTCCCTGATAAATGTTTCAGTGGTAATCCCTGATATGAGAGGAGCAGCATGCTCAAGCTTGCTATGCTTGGAATAGTGATAATAAATGCTACGCGATGGTGTGCGCAGATTTATTATAACTATTTTAGAAATGCCATTTTTAGAAGTTAGCATTTCTGTGTGCTATGTGTCTGCCTGCCTGATGTGAATTGCATGTCTGGCTTTTGAGTGACAGGGGCTGGTGAGGTGTGTGTGGCTCCAGGAGGGCAGGGTGAGTCAGCACTAGGCTGAATAGGACCTCTGCATTTGGGGTGGTGGAGGAGAAGTCCCTAGTCCCTGAATAGAATGGTGCCTGCCCTAGTGAATGCTGGCTCCACCCCCTGTGGTGTGTCTGATCACCTAGCCCCCACCTGACAAAGGTGAAGAGGAGCTTGGAAAGCAAAGTGCTCCAATTCCCCCCTGTACCAGTTGCATCTGGTTCCCCCGTGCCCTGTACTACAGACAAAGGAAAATGTGGCATAAATGTAGGGGCTGTGGCCCCATGAGATGGTTCTGTGCTTGTGCTTACTTGGAGGGGGCCCTCTGCCAGGAGGAACCGCAGCGGGACCCAGCTGCTGTCTCCTGGGGGTCCCTGCATGCTGTCCTGCCTGGCTGCGCTGTGCTGTGGTCTCCCCAGCACCAAGGACTCTTTAGGCTGCCTGCTTGCCAGCGCCCTGTGAGCGCTTTTATTTTAATTATCCCCAAAGAAGGAGGAGAGCGCGGGCTGCGCTGTGCTCTGCTGGACCGTCCCTTTAGAGGGAATCCCGGCATGAGGGATTCCCCCGTGATGCTACTTTAGAACTGGGTGCCCACCCCGCATTGAGAGGAAGTTTGGCGGGTGTCCAACCCTCTGATTAAT
Organism: Triturus cristatus; assembly: GCF_964204655.1. Lineage (NCBI taxonomy): Eukaryota > Metazoa > Chordata > Amphibia > Caudata > Salamandridae > Triturus > Triturus cristatus. The sequence goes on from NC_140588.1 coordinate 432,471,506, forward strand.
GCTGGAAAACCGAGCGGGAGCCCACCACACATCGGTGCCTTCAGAGCGGGTGCCCAACCTGCAATTGCCTTTATTTTTAAGCGGGTGCCCACCCTGCAAACTGCACCGTTGAGAAGGAGCCGCCACCGAGAGGAGCAGTGACCCGGAAGCCAGGCGCCTGCTGCCTGACTCGGGTTGGGGCCAATAGAAGGAGGCGACCGAGGCCGCCAATCACAGCGCGGCTGGTGAAGAGGCTGTGTGTGACCGGAAGCCAGGTCAACCAGCGCCTACCTGTGCCTGCCTGCGAGGGGCTCCCGTGAGGGAAGGGAGAGCCCCCTGCATTTCCTGGTTCCCAGAGGTGGCGATGGGACCAGACTGAGGCAGGAATCGGCTGCCAGGAGACTGTCCCCACCAGAGAGGGAGACGTGACCAAGGGACCGCGTCGGGAGGAGAGACGTCCAGTCCGGCCTCACCACAAGAAGATCGCTTGGGTGACCGCGTTCAGAGGAAGCGCCCCAGGCAAGTGAAGGGAGTAACGGGGGCATTACCTGGGATGTATTTTATCCCCCTTTACCGTGGTTTTGGTGAACTGTACCCACGCCCCTTACTCGTGGTACTGGAAACCAGAGTCTAAGATCCCTTAGGTATCTGTGGTTACTAGCAGTTTCCTAAGAGGCGCACACTGTAGGCAATTACCCTGCATTGTGGATGAGGTTGAGACTCCTGAGGGGCCGAGTTGGGAGCCCGGTGGGGGTGAGTGACGGGGCACATTGTCGGTAACCTCCCCGGTGGTCGCTCCTGAGGCACAGTGGTGCCGGTCTCGCCTACATTTCTGCCACAGCTGCCCCGCCTGACAGTGGGCAGCTGCAACGTTGCGCATATTGGTTTGAAGAGTCCCAGTGGGGGCACTCAAGACCAGGAGTGCCAGGGCCCATTGTGTTCTTCAGTTGCGCCGCCGTAGCGGGCAACTGCAACATTGTGGGCCAGTTCTTTGGGAGTGAGGAAGGGGTGAGTTGCACCCCATGCCCCAGTGCATTGCACACTTTTTGTTTGCTGCATTGGCAGCCAGAGGGCCAGTAGACGGTCCTGTGGGAGCCCTGACTTTGCTGGACATAGGGCATTGGAGCCCTAGAAAAGGCCGGTTGGCCTGGGTGTCATGTTAGGGTGATATTGAGGTATACTGGGTTTATGCTGGTGATGCCTATCCCCTAATGTGAGTTATACACCCTGATTTATGCCTAATGTGATTTTTGCTTATGGGGTGATTGCATAATGGGTTTATGGTTATGAGGCCTATTGCGTAATGTGTTTATGCTTAGGAGGTGTGGGCCTAAAGTGTTTTATGCCTGGTGTAATAATGCTGAGGTCATTATTTTACCAGTAGTCACTGGTTGTGTTTTACAATTGCTACTTGTGATTTCTAAAGGTTCTGACAGTGGCCCGATTGGCCCTGCCATACATATAATCCCCTGTGAATATTGCCTAGTGCCAGTTGGCACAGTGTAAATGTGTGATTATGTTTCTAATGTGTTTATGATAATACAAGTGCTATTTTTGATATAACCTTGTGTGGAGTTTCTTTTGTAGTGTGCCTAGTTTGTTGCTGCTGTGTGTGTGTGTGCTGCGCAAACGCTTTACACATTGCCTCTGGGATAAGCCTGACTGCTCGTGCCAAGCTACCAAGGGGGTGAGCAGGAGTTATCATCAGTGTGTAACTCCCTTGCACTGACTAGAGTGGTGGTTTCTGCCTGGCTTTGGCGCAAGCCTTAGCCAACCAGAAATCCCATTTCTAACACACAGTGACAGAGGCTCCTACACATGCAGTCATATGGAACACGTATGTGTGCAGCAGTAAGAGTGTCAGTTGAACACATAGTTACATACCCCAATACTCACTAATACAGCAAGTAAGGTATTCATACACCCAGTAGCATATAGATTTATATACTGATTGAGTTATTTAGAAAGCCACTCTTATACTGATATAGTTACTTACACAAACACTCACATATCCATACAGGGACTGATACACTCACTCAGATTTGGCCTCAAAGACTTAGACAACCAACTCACCCATCCTGACAAGTAGTTGTTTACACGTCTTTCAGGCCTGCTATTACAGAGCTCATGTGTGCAGCTTTACTGCCATGTTGACTTGGCATTTAAAAGGCTTTGTCAGGTCTTAAAGTACTCTTGTAGTATATATAAGTAAACCTTAAGGTAGGCCATAGGTAGGCGTATGATAGTGTGCTATGTGCTAAAAAGGTAAGACTGTTATATTCCATATAGGTACCCTATATAGGCGCAGATAACACTGCAACCTTTCACCTATTTCCTTCCCTACATTACATACATAACAGTTCATAGGGACTTACCTTTTACCAAGATACGACACTCCATCAGAACGCTGGTTTTTCTCTGGTTCGATACTCATACATTATGCATGAGGCTTCTTGGAAGCACAGCAGGACTCACAGCAGGACAAACATCTCCTGTATAATATCTATGTTAAAGTTAAAGCCCGACTTTAACCTTTACGCCGAAACAGTAACACAGCAAGGTAGGACCCCTGGGGAGACCTGTGGGTATATATACATCATGTCTTGCTTAGACAGACAGAGGAGACCCGGCTGACACACTGACCAGAGACGCTGAGGTTCCTGCATGCAGACGCTCCAGCTAGCAGTGTTCTAACATCCCTCGCGGGGTGTCCTACTCGAGACCAGGACGGGGTCCCACATTCTCTAATTCTCAGGTAATGGGGTGGATAGATCCTAGAGGGATTCTTGGCATAACACCTACACCGATGCTAGGTACATGTAGGTACATCTAGTTAGGGAGGCATCATAGGAGTACACACTTATCTATCATGTATTTTATGTACTTGCATATATTCATGATTGCTGCAAAATGGTTGAACTGTACCATCCCTTTACTTTTGTAGTACTGCTAACCATATATCTCTGCAACTGTCTGGTGGTAGTTTCAGCTCATCTATTCCACACTAGAATAACAACTGTTCAATAAATAATTATTGAAATGCCCAGACTGTTTATTCTGTGTATCTCTGAGACCAACTAAGTGAGCATGAGTGACTGAGCAAAAAGTAGTACATTGTTTCCACAATGCTGAGGGATCAGGGTTGTCATGTTCTGAGGTTGCCAGGAACTATTCTCTCCCTGATAAGAGGAGATTCTAGTGGCACTGTGAGCTGGCTAATGCAAACAGGCTAACGTATCCGGTGGGGGTGCACAGAACCAGTCTGCCGCCAAACCAACAGTTTATGTGATCCGAAACATGCAGATCCTGTATAGGGTATATAGGAACTACACGACAAGACATATAGTTGAAACTTTCATTGAGTTATACGCACACTTACAGACATATGCTCAGTTATACATCCAGTCTCTCACTCATACTGCAAATTACATATGTATTTACAAAATCATAGAGACACTCACACATCCAGTCAGAAAATTACAGAGGCACCTAAACATTAAATGACACTCACACAACAGTTATGTATACAGCAGTATCAGAGCTAGTTGCGCACACAGTTACATACTCCAACAGAAACTAACACAGCCAGTAGCCTATCCTTACAGCTACTTGCATATAGATTTTCATATCCATAGAGTTACTAAGATAGCTACTCTTATACTGATATACTTACTCACACAAACACTCACACACCCATAGAGACTGAAACGGTCACTCAGATATGTATTGAGGTGCTGACACAACCAAGTCACTCATCTAGACAAGCAGCCATTTACATGTGTTTCAGGCCTGCTACTGCACAACCTGTGTTTGCAGTTTTAGAACCATGTCGACTGGGATTTAAAGCCCATTGTCAGACCTTAAGCTCCTCTTCTACTCCATATAAGTCGCCCTCAAGCTAGAGTGCAGGTAGGCCATAGGGCAGGGTGATATGTGCTTAACAGTTAAGGCATGTGGTTTAAAGTTACACTGAGTTACATGTGCACTTAAGTCCCATATTCCCAGTTATAGATCCATTTTCCCACCCACGCTGTGAGTTACACACTTTCCCAGATACACACTGATGCATATAGTAACACACACAGATACACACTTATGAATACAGTGATACAGTCTGTGGTAAATAATTTAATTACCGGGACTTAATTTGATGCGGAAAATCTATAATAATAGCTCAGTAAAATAAGAGGCAGAATCCGTGGTATTAGAGGTTCGGAACGGGCTTTATTCCAAAATCAATTCGAATTGAGGACTCCATATTCCATCACCACGAAGGTTCAGGAAGTGAAGGACCCCACTTTATTGACAAGTAATAATTTATATACAATAGGTATTACAGTGAAACGGATGCCGGAGGCGTAACAGTTGATAATAAAAGATAAGAACATACATGCGTAACTAAAGTAGGTGTAACTGGGCGTAACTTAAAGAACGTTATTGGATTTATGATGTCATAAATGGGTGGTTCCATGAAAGAATTTCGTAATGTCAGCAGAAATACTTGGCAGAGATGCGCACGCAGCAGCATGACGTGTGATTGACGTGTAACTAGGGGATGAAGGGGACTTGACATTTAGCTCTACATGTGGAGACAGAAGTCTGGGGTTATGTCAACCTAATCCCAAATCATATCTAATATCCTATGTTTAAAGAACTGTGTTATCCAGAAAGAAAGGTCTCTAAGGATAGAATCTTATTCTATACTGACTATACTGTCCGTTAGTGCGTGTACAAGCGTCTAAGTGTCTACACTGGATGCGAGGGCAGAAATCTTCCATAGTAATAGGGCTATTAATTACTTGCATGAAGACAGAGAAGCCGGGCCCTTTGCTCGGTAGCTGGGAGAATGTTTACTTAAACTACTAGACAGGAATGTATTGGATAGGGAACGGAGCAAAGCAGATAATCTTGAAGGTGAAATACAGTTTTGGCAGGCAACAGGCTGGAGTCAGGCACCGTTAGCCGCGCAGGGAGTAGGACAAAGTTCATGGGTACAGATGCGAGCTCAGACTGGAGCTTTCAGAGGCAGAAGGCAGAAAAGACTTGATGGCAGAGTCAGGGCCTACTCGTCTGAACTGTAAAATGGGATAAGTGAACCATATAAAGCCGGTGGCCTTTCATACTTAGGAATAGAATATCCGGCCCATTCATGGCGGATCTGAAAGAGGACATGTTGACGGTGGACGCACATGTGTTTGCGTCTTCATAACTGGAACTGGAGGAAACATACATGTACTTATGGTTTATACATGAAACCGTTGGGGTCCAAGATAGGGGACATAACTGACCATAAAAATCCATATTTCCACATTCCCTCCTTGTCCCCTACTTGTCCTCAAGAGATATCAATCTTCATCAATCCGTTGATCTGTTCATATAGCATCATTTGTTCTTCTTTCTTCTTCCGGAATCTTGAATGAAAACTTGGATGTGGGATACACGAGGTGGCACACAGACCACAAATCGCTGGTCCACATTGTAGGCATAAACAGCAACTGAATAGTATGAGAAAGCCAATACCTAGGAAGGATAGGACCCTCCATCCAAAGGTAGATAATACACTCCAAAACCAACTGGACCAAGTCCAGGTGCCTGGATTCTGGTGTATCTGTCTTACAATCTTATGAAGGCGAGTTATGGCTTTATATACAGATGGCGAATTTTCTGGTATGAAAATGCAACAGCTTGATCCGATGACCCTACAAGCTCCGCCCCTATCGGCCAGGATGACGTCAAGGACAAGACGATTTTGAAGCACAACAATCCGCATAGCAGACTGCTCTTCTGTTAAATTGCCTAAGGCGGAAATAGTTTCGTTCACTACTGCTTCAAGGGTTCTGGTTAATCTACGTATCAGCTTACTATTGGTAACTGTACCTATATAGGGAAAGAGACCTTTATTGAAATCTGTGTATTTTTCCCATGCTGTCTCAGTGTAATCGACTATTGGGAGATCTCTCCGTTCTCTATTGTGTACTAAATGAGCATTTCTATGATAATCAGGAGGAGCTAGGAAAACAGGTGGCAAAAGGAATCCAATGTAGCAGGTACCATCCCAATCTAGAGGCAAACGTATATATGCAGTCTGACCACATACAAAATAGGAATGGCGAGAAGCTCTAAATGTAGACTTGCCTTGATCACTGAATTCTATTACAGTGGTGCATTTACTGTGGCCCATGTGTATAGAGCCATTCTTTCTTATACATAATTCACCTTTAACTGGAAATACTGACATAGCGGGCAAAATTGGTGCAGCTTCAGATTCAACGTTCAGGATCATAAGATTAAGCGTGAAATTACCTAATCCATATACTTCATTTTCTAGATCAGTTCCTGTTCTTTTGGGAAGTCCCTTCTTGTCAGGGTAGCAGACTTTAAGTAAAACTAAGTGCAGGTTTCCCCATACCCCGTTGTCTTGATAAACTGCGGAATTCGAATCTTGGGAATTAATTAGACTAAACCATGCTCCACAGGAGCCATTGTGTGTGAACGGGTATGGGAAGAGAGGCAGAATTCCTTTATAGTTCTGATAGGGAGGGAGTCGGCCACATATCCAACAATTTGTAGCATTGCTAACCTGATGGGAATGATGTAACATACTAATAAAAGTGTTGTTGCGCAGCGCAAATCTATATGACAACTCATGCGGGGGAAGTTCACTAAAAGAATGTTCAGCAGTAACATTATGAACATGTTTAGAAATAGGATAATATATGTGCAACAATATACTTGCAGCTATTATTAAAAGACATAAGAAAAACAAAATTAATAACGTCACTGTGCAATGACTACGCAGTGATTTATAGTACGCATGTTGTTTCATTCGCTTCCTTCGGTGTCTTTCTCTATTCAGGTCTAGGGGATTCATGTCAGGGACAAATTCGACCGATTCACCTTGGAGAGGACTTAAACAATCAAATTGTCTGACTTGGTAGACCTTAATTTTAGTCTGTATTGTTCTTTGTCATTCAGTTCAACCAAAGGAAGCTTTGAGTCAATCGGTGAAGACACGCAAGGTGTGTCATTTACATCGGACGGTAGTCCATGAAATTTCTTGATATGACTTGAATGTATCCAGCCTTTTCGACCTTCGATCTTCACGGCTGTCCTCGTTGTTAACAATACGAGTTGAGGCGATCTCCACCTAGGATCCAGCTGAGACTTTCGGTCAAAGTTCCTCACTAACACCAGATCCCCTGGAATTACGTCATGGGGTTTCACCTCGGTGTTGTCGGGGAAGGCTGCAGCTACCTGTGAACGACAAGATTGTAGTGCAGACATCAAGGAAGCCAAGTAATCTGTCAGCATGTTACAGTCAACATCAGTTATTTTTCGTGGTATAGGCGTCCCCCACATATTTGGTGGTCTACCAAAGACCACCTCATAAGGGGATAGCCCTGTTCGAGAGTGCGCTACCATTCTCATGTAAAAGAGTGCAACTGGTAAGGCTACTACCCAGTCGACACCTTTCTCTCTACATATTTTGGACAATCTAATTTTCAGAGTTTGATTATGTCGTTCCACGAGACCTGCTGCCTCGGGGTGTCGGACACAGTGAAATCTCCACTGATAGCCTAACAAAAGTGAAACGTGTTTCATTAGTTCGGAGGAGAACGGCTGGCCGTTATCTGAGTAGACAGCACGTGGTAAACCGTACCGTGGGAAGAATTCTCGAACCAACTGTTTGGCAGTAGTCGGGGCAGTGTAATCTGAAACCGGGTATGCCTCTGTCCAACGGGAAAGAGCACAGACAACTACGAGAACATATTTGAATCCTCGACATCGTTCCATCTGGATATAATCCATCTGGAGGACTTCAAAAGAGTGATCAGGAGGCTGAAATCCACCCTGTTCTACGGGAATGCTTTTACCTGGGTTAAACTGACAACAGATCATACAGGTACGGACTTTTTGTTTAGCTGCTGCTCGTAAATGTTTGTTAAACCAAATGTGTTGAATGCTGTCTAGCATAGCTTTTTCTCCTAGGTGCGCTGGACTATGTACAGTGTTAATGATAACTTGGACCATTGAATCAGGAAGGAACCACACAGATTTTTCCTTCGTCATCCATCCTTGATCCGTTTGGGTCCCTCCTAATTCAGTCCATTTCTTTATTTCATCTGGTGTAGCATGTGTCTGTATGTCAATTACGTCAAGAGCGGGATCCTTAACCGTCATGCAATGTGTTGGTGTCGGAACTATTGTCTTTGTCATGTCAGACGTGTGGGTTTGAGCAGTCTGTTTAGCTGTTCTGTCAGCTAAATCATTGCCTTGGGAAATGATATCAGTAACCTTCGTATGAGCTTTACATTTCATAATTGATATTGCAGTGGGTAGATGTATTGCATCTAGTAAGGCATGAATAAGGGGTCCGTGCTGAATGTGGGTACCGTGAGAAGTTAAATAACCTCTCTCTCGCCACAGCACGCCGAAGTCATGTACAACTCCGAATGCATAACGTGAATCAGTATATATGTTGACTTTTTTATTCGTAGCTTGAATACAGGCTTGTGTCAGAGCGACGAGCTCTGCTACTTGAGCGGACAAGGTATTTATGCGATTTGTTTCAATAACTTCAGTATCTGTTGTGACTGCATACGCGGCCACTAACTCTCCTGTACTTGTTCTCATACATGACCCATCTACATACAACGTCAGGTCTGGATCTGACAATGGGACGTCTGTCAAGTCTTGTCTAGGTTTCGTCGTGATAGTGATAACTTCAATACAATCATGTGCAAGTGGGTCTGTTCCGTTTACTGGTAACAGTGTGGCAGGATTCAATGTACTACAACGTCTGATTTCTATATGTGGCTGAAACAATGTTAATTCGTAACCAGTGAGTCGTGCTATAGTCAAGTGTTGTGTCTGTGTGCGGTTCAAGAGAACCTCTACTGCATGTGGTACTTGTACTGTCAATTGGTGTCCTAACACTATGGCATCGCTTTGTCTAATTGCTAAAGCTGTTGCTGCCACTGATTTCAGGCACGCAGGCAGAGCCTGAGCTACGGGATCTAATGTACTAGAAAAATAAGCACACGGTTTGTGTGATCCTGCTTGTTCCTGAGTGAGTACTGACAAAGCAGTACCTTCGCGTTCTGTAACAAAGAGTGTAAAATGTTTATAGTAACATGGTGTTGCTAAAACGGGTGCTTGACATAAAGCTTTCTTTAGGCTTTCAAAAGCTTGTGTATGTTCCTGTGTCCAAGGGAGGACAGTCGATGTGGCTGCCTCCTGTGTTGTCAACTGAATGAGTGGTTTTGCTAGAAATGCATACTGAGGGATCCACTGCCTACAATATGAAGTGAGGCCTATAAAAGCCCGCACCTCCTTTTGTGTCTTGGGTATTGGCATGTTGGCAATTAACTGGATGCGATCTGGTGTAAGCTGCCTTCCCTCCTTGGACAGCGAGTAACCAAGGTAAACAACTCGCTGGACACAGAATTGCAGCTTAGAAGGGGACACCTTGTGCCCCTTTTCGGCCAAAAAATGTAAAACCGTCAGTGAGGCTTTTTCACATTCAGGTTCGCTTCTAGCGGTGATCAGCAGATCATCGACATATTGAAGCAGGGCAGTGTTGACTGGCATGTGTATACTGTCAAGTTCTCGTTTCAGTGCTTGGCTATAGATGCTGGGGCTTTCTGTGAATCCTTGGGGTGCGCGTGTGAATTTAAAGCTTCGTCCATTTAAACTAAATCCGAACAAGTATTGGCTTTCCGGATCTATTGGGACGCTGAAAAAGGCATTCTTGAGATCAATTACAGTAAAGAATGTTGCTTCGGAATCAATAGCTGTCAATAATGAAGAAATGTCTGGAACTACGGGGTATTGTGGTACAATACATTTATTTAATTCGCGCAGATCAATGACCAATCGATATACTGGCGGGGCCTTTGGATCAGTTCGTTTAAGAATCGGAATTATCGGTGAATTACATACATTGGAGTCTGTTTCCACAACCACTCCTTGGGTAATAAGTTCGTCAATTATTTGCAGTAAAGCCACTACAGCATCTGGTGGTAACTTGTATTGTCGCATTCGTGGTAGTACCACTCCTGCCTTTAGTGTGACTCGATATGGTGTAATGTTCATACAACCAACATCTGTAGGGCCTTGTGCCCATAAATGTGTGGGTAAAGTCTGCAGTCGGTGATCCATGTCTCGGGACACATAGTGCCCTTTGAAATCACGTAAAAACAATCTTACTCCTTCCGGAGAACAACATATTATAGCTCCTAGAGCTTTCAAAGTTTTTATACCTAACAAGTTTTCTGGGCATGATTTAGTAAGCAATAAATCTGTAGTTCGTGTCAAAGGACCAATCGTAAGGGGAAGAGGCTGTGATACTTCGTTAACGATAGGTTTTCCTGAAAAACCAAGGGAAATATTCTGTGAGCCTGAGAGGGGTGCCCTGGAACTTCACTACGTTTTATTGTTGTTCGGCTTGCCCCTGTATCAAGTAAAAATTTTCTATCTTGGCCTAATAGTTCACTGTGTACATAAGGTCCTTCTTGATCTACAGGGACCTCAATAAGGGGTAAGCCAACTTCCCTCTCTAGGCTGTTTCATGAGTATCGTTGATAATCAGGATAGTCATACTGTGCGGTCTGGTACATCTGTCGTGTCGTTGTTTGTGTGGCAGCAATAGGCTGCGATGATGGAGCCGGCAGAGACTGTTGCGGAGCTGGCATGGCCTGTGCATGCTGCGGAGCTCCTTGTTGGTTCTGATCCTGTCTAAGTGGCCGTGGTCTTTCTTTTGTATTACCTATGGCGATATTATGTTTTAAAACTGGACAATCGTGTACATAATGACCTGGCTGTTTACAATAGTTGCATGTCCCTTTTACAGGGCCTGTTGAAACACTGGACTGTGTCATACCCTTTTTATGACCGTCAGCTGGAACTGTCTGGGAAACTAGCATTTTCATTTTCGTGTCTTTCATGCGTCTTTGTTCATGTTCTTGTTCCTCTCTAATTCTATTGTGATGGTACTGTAGCATTTGTAACATTTGTGACGGAGTGTTACCTTGCCAGGTACTCTCGAATTTCAATACTCTATTCTTAACTTGGGGCAAAGAATTTTCAACTAACTTTGTCACAAACAGATGTGGATACGACTCGCTACTTGCTTTTATTCCACTATTTATACCAAAACATTTTTCGAATCGGGCATAGAAATCACTAGTGTCCTCGTCTGGTTTTTGTTTACAGGCTGAGATTGCACCCCAGTCTTCCTTTTTCGTAGTTAATAAACGTGGCAGTACCTGTACTAGTAAACCTGGTAGTGTTTTGGTCTTCTCCCCAAGCCCTGCACCTGGACCTCGAGCTTTTTCTTCGTTTTCTAATGCTGTCCAATCTATCTTTTGGTCTCCCACCTCCCAATCTTTTTCCTTCAGTTTTTCATAAATGCCCGCAGGCATTAATACCTTCAATATTGTCATAATGTCGGGGTAGGTATACTCTCCCATGAGCAACATGTCTTTAATTTCTCGGTGGAAACCCGCTGGGTCTTTGTCATGACTGGGTACCACCTTCTTCATTTCCAATAGTTCTATTTTAGATAGGGGTGTGTATACAAACACACGTTTAAACTGATTGTCCTCACCTTTTATCGGGTGCACTTCGCGTAAGGGATTCTGTCTATCCATATAGTACGTCGTTCTTTCCTTGATGGGCAGTGAAACATGTTCGGGACATACAAAAAGAATGTACTGCTTTCGGGAGTCTAGTATTTCTCTAATTAGCTCAGTACCTGAACCTCTCCATTTATTCGTGAGTAATTTAGTCAATATATCAGGTAAGGGACCAGGGTCCGAGTGTTGGCTTTTATATAATATAAGGAGTTGTTGAATCATATAGATACCAGCTAAACGCTGTTCATCTGGGGCGAGGTTCAAAAACGTGTGTGCTAATGTATCATCACTATATTTTCCGGGACTATCAACCCAATGAACGGCTGACCTGGCTAATTCTTGTTCGTCCATAGAATCGAGTATATGATAACCCCTTCGTTCTCGGAGTAGGTTGTCAGCGGCTTGGAACGAATGTTCGGGGGACCTTATATTTATTATAGGAGTTTGGAAATTTCTGCTATTATCTGGACGTACCGGAAGTATCGGATCAGTGAAGCATCTAGTATTATTGCAAGATCTTCCTCTACCTACATAGGCCATGGTTTCTAACTGTCCTGTGGGCAGTTCTACTTCTTCCTCATCTTCGGTTTGTTCAGGTTCGTCTACTGCTAATCTTTCTTCGTGTATTCGTTCTATTTCTTCGCGGATCTTTCGGCACATGGCTACTATACATGATCGTTTATCATGTCTCCCCTCTGATATATTCTGACTCCATGTGGTAAGAATTTGCATTTCTTTCGGATTTACCCCTGGTTGGTCTTGATTTCTGATCACACAATTTATGAGGAAACGTAACAGTTCCCCCTGTATTTCCACTTTTTGGTACTCCATGGCTCTGTTAATACTCTCAGAATCTCGCCCTGACTGGACAAAGTGATATATATTTTCTAAGAGCGTAGTCATTCCTGGTAGCTTCCCTAAATATATAGCAGCTCGTCGGATACGTAATGATGCTAGCATCATTTCGTCCCCTTTTCCGGGCACAGGGTCATATCTACAATCTATTAGAAGTTCCTTGAGCGTGTTGGGAGTTACTAGTTTGGGCGTACGTTGGTGGGCTAATTCTTGAAAGGAAAGTTTATTTACTCTGGGTGGCGTGGAAAAAATGTTTGATGTACCTCCGGTAGCCCCACCTGGGGTGCTGGATGTGAAAGGATTCGTCGAACGTGATATAGCAACTATAGGTGTGGATACAGATGTCGAAGCAGATGTGCTTGTCTGAACTTGTGTCGGAGTTTGCTGTTGCGGAGGTACAGACGGAAGAGGGTCTTGGCGTTGAACCCCCTCTGCAGGCGGTCTATGTGGCGCAGCATTAGCATACTCGGGAGCTGCGTCGTCTAAATAAGAGGAAAGAAAAACATCTTCTGCGGTTCTGGGATGCCCTTTGGGATGTACTTTTATCGGAAACAATGGGGGTGGCAAGTCTTTTGGTATCTCCGGAGTAGCCTTAGGTAATCCTTCGGCCAGGAGAGGATACATACCATTCATAAGGGCATTTCGTTGTCTGTCTACTTGTTCTGATTTTACTCGAGTACCTTCTTCAATTAATATATTTTCTCGAACTTTATTTAAATTCTCCTTACTCTTCTCTTCCTGTCTACGTGCTTTTTCTGTACGTCTATACGATTCTTTACGCCATAATTCAATGGCGTCTTTCTGTGATTGTCTAGCTTTCTTTTTCCATAATTCTTCCTCTACTTTCACGATGCAATCTGCATCCCAGGTCCCAGCTGCGGGCCATCTCTGACTTTCTGGTAATTCCTTGGTGTAGTCTACCCATAAATCAAGAAATAATATGGCGTCTAGGCCATGTTTATGATACATAAAGTACCCTGGAGTGTCCCTAGGAGGAATGGGAACAGCTTCTTCGAGTAACCCTTTTCTAGTTTTGATCTGTCTTAATTTCGAAAAGAGCGGCATTTTGAGAACTGATCTGATCTGATACCTAAATTTTGAACACGTTTAATACAACGAAAACACAATAATGAACAGTCATTCACACCACAATATGCAGAACGTATTTAAAACATTTAACATTTAATGAACAACAATGATGGCCGTTCACTAAGCATAATACTCGATACTAACTAGATAATTCTGACTTCATATACTAGACATACTTGATATACTGCTAAACAGTACAGATACACTGCTGAAACAGTGCAGACCGGATTTGTGTACCCAAACCCGTCTTGACCGGCACAACCTATGTGCACGTCAGAACGCCTCCCCGACAATGGTACTCACCGGGTAGCTCGGAACGGAAGGCCTCGGAACTGAACTGAACTGGACTCGGACCGGACTGGACTCGACTCGATACTTCGGAACTTCGGAACTGGTGGGCCTCTGTATACCTCGGATCTTGCTCTCTCAGCTAGGCTCTGGTCGGGATACTTCGCACTTCTCACCGCCTCGTCTGGGTGTTGATCGCAGCCTCAGTTACCCCCGCTCGGCAGGAGGGAGATACAGGAAATCCTGTGGGTACGCGTTGTTGTCCGTCCAGCTGTGACAGGAGACCGGGCCTGCAACGCACCTCCGGCGCGTGAGATGAGAAAGTGTCCCTATTCGGGCGCCATTCATGTGGTAAATAATTTAATTACCGGGACTTAATTTGATGCGGAAAATCTATAATAATAGCTCAGTAAAATAAGAGGCAGAATCCGTGGTATTAGAGGTTCGGAACGGGCTTTATTCCAAAATCAATTCGAATTGAGGACTCCATATTCCATCACCACGAAGGTTCAGGAAGTGAAGGACCCGACTTTATTGACAAGTAATCATTTATATACAATAGGTATTACAGTGAAACGGATGCCGGAGGCGTAACAGTTGATAATAAAAGATAAGAACATACATGCGTAACTAAAGTAGGTGTAACTGGGCGTAACTTAAAGAACGTCATTGGATTTATGATGTCATAAATGGGTGGTTCCATGAAAGAATTTCGTAATGTCAGCAGAAATACTTGGCAGAGATGCGCACGCAGCAGCATGACGTGTGATTGACGTGTAACTAGGGGATGAAGGGGACTTGACATTTAGCTCTACATGTGGAGACAGAAGTCTGGGGTTATGTCAACCTAATCCCAAATCATATCTAATATCCTATGTTTAAAGAACTGTGTTATCCAGAAAGAAAGGTCTCTAAGGATAGAATCTTATTCTATACTGACTATACTGTCCGTTAGTGCGTGTACAAGCGTCTAAGTGTCTACACTGGATGCGAGGGCAGAAATCTTCCATAGTAATAGGGCTATTAATTACTTGCATGAAGACAGAGAAGCCGGGCCCTTTGCTCGGTAGCTGGGAGAATGTTTACTTAAACTACTAGACAGGAATGTATTGGATAGGGAACGGAGCAAAGCAGATAATCTTGAAGGTGAAATACAGTTTTGGCAGGCAACAGGCTGGAGTCAGGCACCGTTAGCCGCGCAGGGAGTAGGACAAAGTTCATGGGTACAGATGCGAGCTCAGACTGGAGCTTTCAGAGGCAGAAGGCAGAAAAGACTTGATGGCAGAGTCAGGGCCTACTCGTCTGAACTGTAAAATGGGATAAGTGAACCATATAAAGCCGGTGGCCTTTCATACTTAGGAATAGAATATCCGGCCCATTCATGGCGGATCTGAAAGAGGACATGTTGACGGTGGACGCACATGTGTTTGCGTCTTCATAACTGGAACTGGAGGAAACATACATGTACTTATGGTTTATACATGAAACCGTTGGGGTCCAAGATAGGGGACATAACTGACCATAAAAATCCATATTTCCACAAGTCAGACACACATTTATTTAGACATGAGTATAAAGAATAGACACGAGTATAAAGAATAGACTTCCAGTGGCTATTATATAGTGTTATAAGTATTTATATAGAAAGATAAATAGTTAAAATATATAATTTTATAATAAATAATAAAAAGCAAAACATATTTTTTGTTTGCAGCGTTCTACTTCTACTTAAAAACTGATATTTAAAATGTCAACACAAGAAAACACAAAGAAAAATTCACAGAGGAATAGATTCTATCTCCTTACAATATAGAAATAAAAGGGACAAAATATGGAGAACATAGTTAAAGTGAAAAGAGATGCTGGTAAGAAAACTAAGAAATGTCTTAAAATCGTATGTGGAAAAATGAAAAAAACCTTGGAAATAAAAAGTACAATTTTATTACATCTCATAAAGGAGTGAAACTAAGTAATATTAAGAGTAATACATGTTATAAGAAAGCAGACACTTTAACAAGAAGAGAAAAGCAATGTATGGAAATCAGAGTTAGAATGTTTTGTAGTAGAGTAATTAAGAATTTGGCACAAACTATGACACACCGTAAAAGTGGAAGAGAATCTTTGAAACAAAAACAACATGTTGACTCTGTAGTTGATAAGGGATTTGCCCTAAAGAGAAAGCTATTTATTTTGATACTGAACAGGATGAGAACACTCGATAAAACAGTGTTGTGTATGGAGAGAAGAAGCCTTAAAAAGACTTGTGAATAGGAGTCATTTCTTTTAAACTTTCGTAAGTGAATGGAAGTATACTTCCAGTACTGAGCCTTTCTTTAATGTAGAATACTACTTTCAAGAGAACACCCTAGTGCATGCAGTTTAAACAACTGGTCAATTTAATGAGATGAAGAATGGTACTCCTATTCCAAAAGAGGAGATTGTTCATAGGAATGTAGAGGAAGTGATAGCTGAAGAGGTATAGGGAAGTCGTAGACAGACCCCTATATACAAATGGAACCGTAGCAGTATTTGCAGTGTTCATCAGGAATCAACTGATATATTGAGAAATGTTCTACATATCTTTCCATGCAAAAGTCTGAAACAGAAAATTGGTATTTTACAAGGATTAGATTCATGCAAAGTAAGGAAATATGCACATGTACAGGGACATTCGCTAGCATGTCTATCAAAGAACGTGTGCCAAAGCAGCTTTCATCAATCAGAATGTTAGCTGTAAGGGTGGGCGACAATTTCCGTTCCGCTCGCGGAAATTGCGAAAATTCGACATTTTTGCATTCTGCGCAGAACGCGAAAATGTCGAAACTTCCGCAATCCGCGAGGGAACGGAAATTGTCGCCCACCCTTACTGCAGATCTGGTAACATTTTTCAGATTCTTTGAGGCCTGTTGTATCTTGGATACAGCTACTTCTTGCCATATAGTCTAATACTGTACCATCCCCAAGTATTTTCCTAGTAGTGCTAGATTGCAGTGATGCAAAATTTAATAAATTGTTTGGCTCCATTAAGAAATTATTAACACACGCAGGACTAGTGTTTACATTTGTGTGTGTCGCCTAGCCACAGTTAAAAGGGGTGCATAGGAGATTGCTGTCATGCTGTCACTCTTAAGGCACGCTCCTGGTAGTGATGGAGCAATATTGGCAGGACAAAAACGAGAGAAAGGGAGGAAAAAAAAAAGCGGGCCATAGAGATAAAGTGATAAGAATTCATGCCAGAAATAGGGAATAAAATGATATCATCGTAGTGCCAAAGACAAACAGTGACAAGAGGAGAGAAAAGAGGAAAGAATGATAGGAAAATAGAGTGACCTTCTATTTAAAAAAAAAAAAAACGTATCCGTGTTATACACTTTTTGAAATAGGCAGCTGGATTCTTATAATGGTGAGTGTTGTAGACAACTTACAGGTGTAACATGAGAGCCCTACACATATATGTGTCAGCTCACTGTGCAGTTCAAGCAAGTGAATAAGTCATTACTAGGATAACAGTTCACAATGCAGATTGGAAAAAGAGGTACATTGATTAGAGAATGCCTGTGGTCTGGGGTTGCAGTGCTCCATTTCCCACACAGCTTTGTTAAAGTATCTTAAACATGACCCATCACACCTTGAGTCAACAGTACTGTGACACGAATACCACTCTAACAAATCAATGATCAATACAACTTTAAATGCAGAAGGAACAGCTACTTTGAATCGAGATGCGCACAAAGCCACTTTTTCAGTGAAAGGCTGGAGCCCATTCTGTACCTTCACATAAACCTTACCTACTGCCTACTTCTCCACCTAACACCACAAATAGCCATTGCCAGGATTGTTGTCACCCTAGATGAACATACATTTCTTACCATCAGTTATTTGTAGCAATGGTGACGCATGCCATGCTTGTATTGGCAAAATTGCATTCCCTGTTAGAAGAAACATAGGCATCCAGCTAGTATTACTTAAACTTTCACTAAAATGTGCCCCTCACCTGTCGTCTGTCCCATGCACCATACTATCTTTCTCACACAACCTCTCTTGAACTGTTTTCTATCATTCAACCTCCTTCACTTTCTTACATCATCTCCTTTCACACCATTCTCATTCACCACTTGTCCTCTTAAACCTTTTGTTAGATCTCATCTCATCTCTTGAGTAGAGGTATTGCACAAAACGGGGGCATCTTCAGGGCAGGATTCATTCTGGCACAATGCTCCTGTCACAAAAATTAAACCCCAACAGGAAGCACTTATAGTATTTGACCTTCAACTCGGGCACCTGCTTTATTTTTATCTGTAAGTCTTACAGATACAAATAAAGCAGGTGCCCGAGTTAAAGGTCAAATTCAGTAATGCATTAATCAGCACATCACACGAAATTTTGCGTGATCGCGGAGATTTTTTGCCATTTCGTGATATTTTGCGAAAGGCAAATTCCGCCCACTTTTAGTTAGCTGTTCGCTACTCTAAAATGCGAAATTTAGTTAAGAGGCTTTACTATGTCAAAACTCTTGGCCTGTCAGAGCTCCATAAACCATAACATTTTTACTAGAACTGCAGGTCTTGTAACTTTAATAATCTACTCAACCTAACTGTAATGTACTTGACCTGTGAACTGGTCTCAAATTGTGTGATATTTTGTCTTATGGAGCTGACTTTTTCTTTATTATCACATAAGAGAGCAGCTTCAAATATGCAAGTTCACTATTTCTGCTGTTCAAAAAAACTCTTTTTATTTACTAGACTAACTTTTTGCTCCATGTCTAACAAAAATTGAGCCCATATATGGGGTTCACATGATCCCTGGCTTGCCTCTTAGTTCACTTATAGCATTGTCATCTGGGCAGGAACAGTAGTAATTCCCGGTTCATGTTTAACTGATTACTGATTTACTGATAATCGCACATAAACAACGTTTGGAAATTGGGTTTCAGAAAAAAAATATTTAAAATTTGCACATCACCAAGTAGAGTGTTCTAATTTGTTTTGATTCTATAAAAATATATTTTTCACAACAGAATTACAACAAGCATTGGCATAGCCAATGGGTCTCTTTTTTTGGACCTTATAAGTGTTTAGCCAGAGCAATTGGCTTTGCCAGTGTCTTTAAGCTAAATGTAGAGCAGTGTGGCTGATGCCCAGTATGTTGAAATGCTATAATAAAAAAAGTGTTAAAAGCATCTTTTTACCTTATAGTTAACCAACAAGACATTATGTACAACTGATCAACCCTAATAAAAAAATAATTTAACATCAAAAATGTTGTCTGCTTTTATTGTCCTTCCAATGCTGCCAACTTCTTCCTGCCTGTTCTAATGCTTGTTTGTTATAGATTTTTTTGTCTTTAGGGGGTACACAACGGGAAGATGGAGTTTGGGAAATAGTCCCTGAATTACAACATGACCAGCACATGGACACTAGGGGAGAATAAAAAGAGGCCAGATTCTGTGGGCAGAATGCACTTATGGCAATGGGACATATTAGAAACTGTGTGTGCAGAGTCTGAAATTAGTATAATATAATATATATAAAAGCTTTGAGGCCAGAGATAGAGAATGAAACACGGATGTAAGAGGGTGTGTGTAGGGGGAAAAAAGAGTCAGTATGAGACAAGAGTAATAGAACAGAAAGAATGATACCCACAGGCAGGACAAAGGGTGACAGAGAAAGAGAAAGAAGAGCGAGGGAAAAAGCAAGAAATTGTGTATGTGTGTGCGTGTGTGTGTGTGTGCGTGTGTGTGTGTGTGTGTATGTGCATGTTCATGTGTGTGCAGTAGAGAGAGACAGAAAGAGTGAAACTGAGAGAGGGGGAACAGAAAGTTCTTGTCAGAATGAAAGTGACCACAGGAGAGATTTTAAAAACTAGTGGAGTATTGCCTGGGTGATGGTCAGAGAGAGAATGAGAGAAAAAAGAGCAGCAAAAAAGAGAGGGAAAATGGTGAGAGGAAGAGTGGAAAGAGAGAAAGGAGTCAAAAAGGAAGAGGAGAAAGGGCGATAGAGGAAGCACGAAAGGGAGAGAAATGAATATACAGGAAAGGGGAAATGAGAGCAAAATACATGGAAACTAGGCAGAAAAGCAAAAAAGTGAAGAGGTGAAAGTGAAAACTAACTGAGAAACAAAAGATGAACTGATGTTCGCCTAATCCTTATAGACTGGATTTCATTTACTGGAGGTTGCTCAGAGACTCCTAATCAACAATGGTGAAATGCGGAAAGAGATACCAACGAGGAGGATAGAGGCAGTTTTTATGAAGACACACTGTTGGATTATAGATAAAATTTAACATTAACATGCCATCATGAACTGAGCTGCCTCTTGGTGCTTTATTGGTTAATGTGTTTCTTTCCAAAGTCGCAGGTAGCCTCATCCTACAGCAAGAACTCAGCCCACTGATTTATTTACCACCTTATTTTGCAGTTTGGGATGTTGTGAGCATCAGCACCAAACAAAATCTAAATTTACACCTAAAATCTGCGGGTGTTCTTAAATTGTACACTGTTCCCTCTGCTGTATGAAACCCTAACAAATTAAGCCAATAGAATGTCTTTGCAAAAAGGAACTGGAAGGCCATGATTAACCTGTTATTTCGCAAGACTTCAAAAGTGGAAATTGATTTTTCGTACCAGTGACAGTGTTTCAGTTGCATAAAAGCACTTTGTTGGGCATTTCAGAGTTTGCAGCTTCAGCTACAGGAGCCGACAGCCTCGACAAACCTGAGCGAGGCTCTTGACATTATATCCATAAAGCCTTAACAATTCTCTTCAAATTTTAAAAATAATATTTGTTTGTGGTTGCGAGTGAAACCATGCGGGAGAAATTTTAAGCAGCAATTTCTGTTTGTGAAAAAAAGGCATTTCCAGGAGGAATGTAAGGGAGCAGATGCTGCTCTGGGACATATCTCAGTAAGGTGCTAGCTTGACTGATACAGACCAGGGTGATTTCATATCACTCTGCATTTCTGTCATAGTTATCCCACTCTGGACCAAGAAATCCGAAACTATCACACATTTTGACTAAATAAGACCAATTAGATATTATTTTCTCATCTGTTTTAAAGAAGAACTTGTTTTTTTCCTTTCAAGAAGATAAGCATGTTTATAGAGTTTTGTAGGTGATGTCAAATCTCTGTTCCATTCCATCAAGACTTAATAGTATGTTTGTATTGAAGTGGAAGAAGTGGCTAAAACTGGGCAATAGTTGCTAATGTAACGTGGCAAGGAATGTGGACGAAAAAACACCTGGACACCCGGTAGAGCACTGTTGTCATTTGAGAAGGAAAGAAATTTGTAACCAAAACATATTTTACTGGCACTCTCCTTTCATTTCGCCAGAAGAAAAAAATTATTACACAAAAAGGTTTCAGAATTCATTGAGTGGGCTCTGGACTGATTTACAGTTAGAGATCTGCTTTGCAACAAAAACAATATTCATGTTTTCCAAACTGGTTGGCCTTCATTTATACGAGCTAGCGATTCCAGGACACATCTCTGCAGTAAAGTGAGCTGTTGTCTATGAACTACAGAAAGGGCTTTTTAACACTAAATTATCACTCTAGGTCGCATAACCATCACTCTAGGTCGTATAACCCCTTCCCAAAGTATGGCGAAATACTCTTTCACCTTTGGGCTAAATTAGACAGGACTGCATCCAATCTGGAACACTGGGGGTTCAAAGTGAAGGTCTAGCAAACAAAACCACTGCTTAAGGGACTACTCCGAAATTGAACAACAAACCTTGCACCTCTACACTAAGCACAGAATTCACTACTGCCTACTCGAATTAAAAACTTTGATGCTACAGAGGATGTATTACACAAACTCTGATTTATTGGTCCCAAAACAAGGTTAGCTCCCTGAACGGCAACACTATTTTCAGACTGATGGGGATAATTAAGACCCAATGCAATGAAAAACATGAAACCACAGCAGGGCAATAACTGGGTTACCAAATGATAAGAAGCGAGCCAAAGACATGAAACAAAGTCCCACAAAGCTTCTGTGTCCTAATGTAATGTGGTTTACTCACTGAGACAGAAGTCACATTTCTATTCTTTAAATCCTAAAACAACAAACTTCAGAAACGCTGCTGTAATTGATATCTTCAGGAGTCACATAGATCGCTATAGTTGTGAACCTGTAATATCTAGGAACTGCACAAAGAGCAGAATGTAAACAGCCACATCGTAATAACAGACTGCAAACGTGCAGATGTTTAATGATGGGCCGGGCAATAATATGAGACAGGTTTTATAATAATGTTTTCCACCACATATCCTGAGTGAATTTGGACTGGAAGTTGAAAAAGGTTTAATGCAAACCAAGTTATTTATTTCTGTGTTTTGAAGATGCATCTACCAAACAAATGGCTTAGCATATGCAGAAGCGTTTTCACTAAACAAAGCATGTCGCAATGCCATCATACACTGGCACCAGTTGGTCGGAGGGTACATGAAAGGAGCAAATAATATTACTTTAAATACGGTTAAAAGAACATCTATGTTTGTCTAGTGGTGAGCTCCAAACTTTTAGAACAGGTCATTTTAGAGACACCAGCAGGAAACATAGCGCTCCCAACTAGAGACTGCATACATCAACCACAGGAGCAATAACTTAAATCAATTAACTTAGAAAAGTTTGTCACCTTCGTACATCACCATAAAATTAACAACTTGAACTGCAATCAGAACTATACTTGACTTTAAATGACCCACCGTCAACATGATAGCTGATCTCAAATGTTGCCACAGGATAGTTGCCACTGAGTATTAAAGCTTCTAGTCCTGATAAGCTCGGAACTCAAAGTGTAGTCTTTCACCATCAATGCGAGCGCTTGGGTTATGTTGCATCTGACTGTGAAGAGTGGGCCTGCTAAATGATGATCTAGCAAGCAGCAGCAGTCAATCAAAGATTAGCGGTAGGGACTGCCAGAAAGATCAGAAACAGAGGGATGGCAGTGAAGTCAGAACAAGCACAAGAGTTTGTAAAAACAAGCCCGCAATAAGCTCTTCCCCTAAACACGTTATTGCGACACTAAAGGCACTGAGACATGGACAGCAAAACAAGCAAGCTTTAGCAATGGGGCGTAATATACAGAGCTGCAGACTTTGGTACTGGGGTACCGGGTTCGAGTCTCAGCGATGTCTCTCCCCTAACCAAAAATAAAAACTTGCAGACTAAAGGAAATGTTGACAGATGTCTATGTTTCT
Source organism: Triturus cristatus (assembly GCF_964204655.1). NCBI lineage: Eukaryota > Metazoa > Chordata > Amphibia > Caudata > Salamandridae > Triturus > Triturus cristatus. Next base: position 432,494,561 of record NC_140588.1, read on the forward strand.
TCCATCTGCAGTAGAGTTGGTTTAGTTTAATTATTTGTATGATGATGATGATTATACCTAGTATTTTTGGACAGAGTGGGAGCAGCATTTACAAGTTTCAGTAATGTGGGGTAATATACAGAGTTGCCGACTTTGTTACTGGGGAGCCAAGTTCGAGTCTCGGCGTCGGCTCTCCCGTAAAAAAATGCAGATTATAACAAATAATCTTGAACTGTGGGTGCTGGTGCAGGAAAAGCCGCATGGGCTACAACAGCATTTAAATGTTGACACTTGTCCCTGCTCACCTAGTCCCCGTGTTGCTGCCAAAATACCACATTCCTAAAAACAAAAGTAGTGCTGTAGTGAGCATAAATGGACAGGAAGTTACAGTGCATGTGATGGGGCCAGTTGCACTTTGAGGAAACCAAGCACACAAAGGCGGGACAAATGCAATCAATGCACCAATAAAATGCCCGCATTTCACAATGGCACAGAAAATAACAAATGGATTTAGGTGTGTGTGCCAAAAGCCCCAAGATGAGATACTCCATGTCGAGAGACAGTGCATGCAAGCTGCCTAGGCTCAACCTAAAAATGTGTCTTTATAACTAGTGAAATATATTTCAAATGTTTGAGCAGTTCAACTAGCTATTTTAGTGTTCTGTTAGAAAAAAGTCTTGCATCTTACACCATTTCATTTCATGTGCTTTGCACAGTTTAACTGTCACACAGTTCACTTTACAAAATTCTTCAACTTCAGTCACAGAAAGAAAAATAAATATAGGAAGGCAAACTGACTTTTGACCTCTGTCTCTGAAAGTCAGCAAATGTGACCAGATAACAAGATTTAAAGGCATCTTTATTGCTCTTTCACTTTGTGAGCAATAAAGATGCCTTTACATCTTGTTATCTGCTCACATTTGCCCTGCTTTCAAAGACAACAGTCAAAAGTCAGTTTGTCATCCTACATTTACTTTTTGTTTTGTGACTCAAGTTACAGGCTGTTCAACTCCCCAGAAAGTGGGAGCAGTCCCTAAATATAGCTCGTCCTGATTAAATCTTGTTCGACAATGCGCGTGGGCGAGTGTATTTTGCGTGCCATGCATGTGTTTAGGAGAAATTAATATAGCTCTTTTGCATGGTACAGAAGTAGAAGTAGAACACATTTGTTAAAATGTTCAGTTTTGGTTCTTTGGTCCTCAACAGGAGTCTATGGAAAATGAGGAGTTGGTATGTGGAGGTGTAGAGGAACAGGACACAGGTATTAGTGCTGATAACTTTACAGAAGTGATTAGGAAGTTTAACACAGTTTCTTCCTAGAATCCAAACTGTGTTTGTATCTGATGTTAGTATACTCAATACAAAAGCCAAACTCACAATGTAGTTATATTCTCAAAAACTAAACAGGAGAACAGAGATTAGTGGCAAGAATTTGCTGTTCATTTATTTGTAGAGGAATGGTTTGAGTTGTCTACACAGCAGGATATATCTAAGTACTGCTATCATAAGTTAGAGGAAAACGAAATGCTAGCTAGCATAGTACATATCAAGTTAGAATTAGTATCTATTCCAAAAGAACTATGAGATTTAAATGTTGATGAATCAATTCCCATACATTGTTAACACCCAATTTAGGCTATAGATCATATGGAGCAAAATACAGGGAAGCTGCCACCAACTGACCTTCGCAAAGACCTTAAAGAAAGAGTTGTCTACTTTCCTTTAGATTTTAAACAGAACATTGAAACTGTTGGTGTACACAGAGATGTTTGTGAACCACTTATCAGAATCAGAATCAGAAAAATCTTTATTTCATTTCCTTTAAACCATAAAAGATGCAACAGTAAATACAACACTTAAGACAAATAGTGCATCAATACCATTTCAACTAATTATGAATAAAAATGTAAAAGAAGAGGCTTATGATGGCCTATCACCCTATAATTAAGAATATAAATATAATTTTAAATATGTTAAAAAGGCATCAAAAAATAAAAATGAGGATATCATGTGTTGGCAAGCCCTATTACATCGTCCATTTAATTGTTCTTCCATGTGTTAGATAAAAGAGAACAAAACACAATTCAATGGTTATTCCAGATTAATACCTTATTACAATAATGCAACTCCGTTATCCTCTTCAACATACACAAAGTAGATTCGTCAATGATTTCTCCAAAGTGCTTGATCAGGTTCACTATAACTTTAGTCCTGCTTTGGCCCCTACGAAGCTTACAGCTAGTAAGAATTTACTTATACTAAAAACAATTACTTGAGCTGTATTAGTCTTTAATATTCTTTCTGCTTCTTTGCTAGATCGTGTTCCTAGGTTTTTACAAATGGGTATAATCCATTTTTTCCTAGGCTTCACATATGCAGGACAAAAGAATAAAACGTGCAAACCATTTTCTTTAACTTTATCTGGACATAGAGTGCACAAATCATTGTCAGTTCCATCATGATTAATGGCCCATCGTGATGTAATTACGTTTATGTTCAAGACACCGTATCTAAATTTCATATATAAAGTTTTTGCAAGTTGAGGACGCACTTCATCAAGAAAAGGCTCAAAATTTGCTGTGTCCTTAAACAAAAGAAATCTAGTCGTTAGCGGTCCGTTAGATGAGCCATGTAACACACTGCTTTGAATATATGCCCAGAAGGTAGATTTTAGCAATTTCTTAGAACCTGAGGACAGTACTGTTGGGTCGTCCCAAAACTGGGACAGGCCCAACTTTCTAAGCCATAAAAAAACATGTCTAAACCACAAAATACATCAATTCTGATCCAATTCCATAATCTCCTCTAAACCAGACTTGTCATGTATTAATTCTGGGGTTGACCATAGCGGTACCCAAAATGTAAGGGGTCTTAAAAGTGCATAGTGGTCAGTTCGCTTTACATTCAAGTCCAGAATAATTGGAGTTAATGGTGTTTGTACAGGGAGACTTAGGAGCATTCTGTGAAATGTATTTTCTCCCACCTCAAAAATCTTTTTACAGTGGGGCCCCCATATTTCAGCCCCGTACAATGCTGCTGATTGTGCTTTGTATTTAAACACCTCCAGGGCTGGAGAAACTGCCTTAGAAAAACTATTCCTATGCTTTTTCATTATGGGTAGAGAATTTTGGAGCAAAGCTAACTTACTTTTTTCCATTTGTAATTTCCATGACAGCTTTGTATCCAGGGATATACCCAAATAGCTAAAACTCTGCACATACTCCAACTTTTGGCCATTCAGAGCTATATTTTTCCTAAAGGTTTTATGAGGATTTATGGCCATGTATTTGGTTTTACTGGTGTTAATTTGTAAACCTTTCGTGTTGCAATATGTGTAAAAGGAGTCTATTAGACTTTGCAATCCTTTCGTTGGCTGTGATATTAATATGGTGTCGTCAGCTAATAAGAGCGCTGGCATCAACTCCCCCCCCAATTTTGGTGCATCATTCATACAACCATTCAAAAAATTGGGCATATCGTTTACGTACAATGAGAATAATGTTGGTGCCAGTACGCATCCTTGGCGTACACCTCTTCTTATAGGGATTGCTTCTGTAAGTTCGCCCCTAGGACCTCACCTTACTTTTGCGTAATTGTCTTCATGTAGCCTTATTATCTGCTCAAGTAAGTCACCAGGCACCCCTTGTTGTCTCGGTGTATCCCATAATAAAGCACGTGGAATAAGGTAAAACGCTGCCTTTAAGTCTACAAAGGCAACGTAAAGATGTCCTTTTCTTAGTTTTACATATTTCCAACACAAGCACATGAACCTAAAAACCTGGTCCGTTGTGCTGAGTTTTGATCTAAAACCTGCCTGGAATTTAGTAAGGACGTCGTTTTCCTCAATCCAAATATTTAATCGATTTAAAATATGCCTAGCAAAAGTTTTCTGTAAAATATCTATTAAACTGATTGGGCGATAATTTGCTGGGTCGTAACGATTCCCTTTTTTAAAGATTGTAATAATTTCAACCCCTTTCCAGGTTTCCGGGATTGAAGCACCTGAAGCTATGGCATTGCATAAATAGTTAATGTATGGTCCCCAGACACTAATGTCATGCTTCAATAAATCACCTGGAATTTTATCAGGTCCGGGGGCTTTCCCTGGTTTAACTGCACTACTTGCCTGTATTGTTTCATCTAAAGTAAAAACTATTTTAAAACATTTTTATTGGCTACCAGTCCATCATTAGGTTGCGGAATACAATTTCCTGATACTGCATACAGACTTGTAAAATGGTCGACCCATGTATCTGCATCAAGATATATATCTTTAATATCCTTCCCCGTCTTGTTCTCTTTGGTTACAAGCCTACAAAAGCCCAATTGGTCCTTAGTCTTTGCTGAGTAGATCAGACCAAATATCATCGTCCCAGGTTTTTTTTGCGTTGTCAAGTGTTTTCTTATATTTAGTCCTGATCTCCTTAATACTAATTGCATTTCCATTTTTTATTGCAGTTATCAATTCAGTCTTTACATCGCGTCAACCCTTATCATACCATAAATTCGCCTCTTTGTTATGGCTTTTATTTCCTCCTTTTTTTTCCTTGGAATATTAGCCAAAATCGGTATCAGTGCTACCAGAAGATCTTTGTGCAATTCCAGAAAATGATCCTTCTCTATTATTGAATCTATGTGGGATTCAAAAGTATCTGCAAATATATTATAAATATTTGTCAGGGCCTTGGTATTCCCCAAGATATGTGGCCATTTCAAAGAGCGATGGTTGTTACTTACTAGAAGGTCATCAGAGATGGTATTACAATCCTCGATACTTCGAGGAAAAAAGGGAAGAAGCTGGTTAGATAATGACAGTTGAAGAGGGCGATGATCACTCTCTATTCTTGGGTCAATTTTTAAATCAATTGCATGAGACCAAAGTTCCAGTGATACCAGTATGTAATCAATAATACTCCGTGAGTTACCTCTGCAGAATGTGTGCGCTTTTGGCTTGTCCGAAGGTAGATGCCCATTGCAGGCTCTTAGTCCGTGTCCCACAACTAATTTCATAATTTGCACGACTGTCACGGTGCATGGAACTGCGCTAGAACTTTCTAGCACAGGAATATTATTGGCCATATCTTCATCCTCAAAAATGTTACCGAGCCCTATCACAGGCTCAAAGTTGCAATTTAGATCCCCGCCTATTAGTACACTTGCCTTTGTCTCTAAAGAGTTTAAAATGGAATCCAAGTGATCTATGGTCAATGATTCCTTGGAGGCTAGGCTGGGTCTGTTATAGAGGTTGAATAGGTATAATACTCTTCCATCCTTGGTAGTAAATCTCACACCAACAATATCTTGGGATGTAATACTCAGCTGGGTTATTTCAATTGCTAAGGTTACCCTTATCCATATCACAAGGCCCCCAGATGGCCTCCCTCTTGCCGATGGAATTGCATCCACACTAAATGTCTTGTAACCATCTCTGTGGGGGGTTACTAGGGCCTTAGTCTCTTGTAAGAGACAGATGTCGCTCTGTTCGATATACTCATGCCAATCTATATCTCCAAGGTTCCGGTTGAGCCCTGCTACGTTCCATGAAATAAAACATAGCTTTGATGACTTATCTATTATACCAGTCAATTGGGACTCGTCTATCATATTATTATTGATGGTACTAGCATCACTGATACTTATAGCCTCATCTAAGCGGTCCAATGTAATTGACAGGGGGATAGATGAAATTCCCCCACCTTCCTGCTCGTTGTACTCTTGTGAACCTCCTTCTTGTAAACCTTCCTCATGTATCCGATTTTGATAAACCCCTGGTCCCTTTTTCCTACCAGTAGTGTCCTGGTTCAGAATTACCTTTTCCTTCCTTACATCATATGGTTTCCTCCCATAAAGTTCTATCATTTGTTGTCAATCTACGGCTTCTAAGGATGATAATTCCTGATATCTATTCCAGGTTGGAGGAAGGCCGTCAGTATCACTTCCAGGCCTCCCAAATTGTGGTCTGTAAAAGTATCCCAGAGGTAAAGCATGGATACAAGAATTCTCAAGGGGCATCTCCTCCTGGACTCTCAACAAGCTGCGGACCATATGCGGGCGTCTAAAATTTATGACTATACAATCCCCTTTTATATTCTTTGAGGAGTTGCCTACCCACCCTACCCTGCGAACCATCAAAATGTCATTCATATTTTGTGGCTTACATTTTTTTAACTTGGCTAACCAATCAACAGTTTTGTTTTTAAGGTTAAGCCATGACTCTTTCTGTTCTCTCTTAAGGGTAGGGACCTCAGCTAAGACCAAAACATACGGGCATGCAGCTGGGGGTAGGCATAGAATATCTGTGTTGGGAGTAATATCAGTTCCTTTAGGGTTGTGCATTATCTCTGGACCTCTAATCATTTCCAGGGGGTTTGTGGCCACTTGAACGCACAATCTAACATTGGGACCTTCATCGCTAGCATGCACTGCCTCTGTCCTGCCCTTTATGATTCCACCCCTGTTCAACTCTTCAGTCAAAGGTGTTTCTACAGTTTGCCCACTACATGCACCCTTTGTTCTATGTTGAGTATGTGTAGGTGAATCTTTAGCCTTTGTTATTTGCTGTACCCCTTCCTTAAGTGTGATTTTGAGATCCTCACAGTGTATTTGATTGTTCTATGGCCGAGTTTAACTGCTCTAATTTTATGTCCATAACACTAAGTTTTGTGTCCATATGTTCGTCAATCTGGGATAACATTCGGCCAAATGTAGCCTCAAAGACTGATAAAGCTATGCGCTCCACCTGGTCAATGCCCCCACCAGATAAAGCAGAAAATGAAATAGAGTCAGACTCAGTTTGGGTACCAACTGTATTGCGTGTGGTTCCCTCTTGTTCATGTGAATAAGAAGTTCCATTGGGCAAGATAACTAACCCACCTGTTTTTTTTTCTTTGGAGGAAGATTTCTTAGAGCCGCTTTTACTATTCTTTTGAGGCTGTTTAGCTTTCACTTTTATAACTCCTACTTGCTTTGAAGTGCGTAGTCTCAAAGTTATTCCTAGCTTACTTGAATCAGCTAAATTAGATGTCGTAGGAGAGCCCAAAGTAGGTGATGCAACAGGGACCATTGACTTGCTAGGAGCAGTTGGTGTTGGACTAGTTAGGTTTAGTTGCAACCTATCAATGAGATTTGGTGAACAAACTTGTCTATAAGTAGGTAGCCTAGCCGGATCGAGTGACAACCGTCTCTCTGCCAACTCGATTTCATGTGTTAAAAGTGATTCTGCTCTAATGATGAAAGCATCAAGGGTGCCGGCAGCTCCGTTTCGCTTACTCATTTTTCCGTGCTTCCTTTCACTTAACTCAATTTGTATAATCACAAGAACAAACAAGGATACAATTACAATCATTAACAACAGTTAACAGTATAGTTTCTTGTTGAGCCACAGCTACAACGAGTGCTTACCGCTATAATAAAATTTGAGTCCGTTCTTAAGGGGGTGGCCCAGACCAGTCTCGGTCGGGGTCGAGGCAGCGCTTTATAGCGCGATGACCACGCCTACCCCAGCGGCTGCTGTTGTCAGTGCGGGTGCTGCGGTGTACCCTGGGACTGGGAGTCCCACCAGGGATTAGCAGGGAGTAGCAGCAACAACCAGCGGCCCAAAGTTTACCCCAAAGGCAACAGGGGTGTGCAGGTGAGCCCGGAGCCCAACGGTTAAGGGTAGATGCTGGCGAAAACACCAAATGCAGGAAAAAGTCCTCTAGAGTGACCCACGCCCCGGGGGTCGAGGCAGCACTTTATAGCGTGATGACCATGCCTTCCCCAGCGGCTGCTGTTGTCAGTGAGGGCGCTGCGGTGTACCCTGGGACTGGGAGTCCCACCAGGGATTAGCAGGGATTAGCAGCAAAATACAGCGGCCCAAAGTTCACCCAAAAAGCAACAGGGGCGTGCAGGTCAGCCCGGAGCCCAACGGTTAATGGTAGAGGCTGGCGAAAACACCAAATGCAGGAAAAAGTCCTCTAGCGCGACCCCTTATCATTCTAGTACATTGTGTGCCTACCAAGAAAAAAAAGATCTGGCAAGAGTTAGTTGATGTTAGTAAAGTAAAAAAAGCATTATACTTGGTACAAAATAATATTTATCATACAAATGCTGATCTTGTTCAAGATGAACCATAAATAAAACATGAAACATTAACATCAAGTAGACAAATTTAAAAATTAGATCAATCCAGTGTAGAAGTGATTTAGGAACACTACAGCTTCCATCCTCTGCATTCTAAAGAAGTCATTGTTGATGCTATTGATCTCTTTTAATGAAGCAAGCAAAAGGAGCTCCCATGAGTGTGTGGGAGAAAACTTTAGAAGTTTGCTGTTTTCCACAACTATTTCCCACTGGAAGAGGTGGCCAGTACAGTGACTGCCCTAGAGAAATACCAGCGGCTGTGTACCGATCAACCAGATTTCGACAGTGTCTTCCATCCACATTTTATATTCTGTTTGAGAGTGACTTGTCTGGACTTTCATGCGCTGTTAAACATATACTGAAGGTGGTAGTTAATCTTTGAAATCTCTCTGCAAGGAATTTATTGACAAAGTTCATGGTGAGGATGAAAACTTAAAGCACAACTTGCTTAACTTGATGGCGAGTATTGGTGCCGCTGTCATGGCGAACTGAAATGTTTGTTGAGGAATCTAGTTACATCTACTTGGTTTCTTACACCCAGTTGTGCTGAGTACGCCTGGCATGACCTGTTTCAATTTTTGGGAGAGAAGTAAACTCTAACATTAAAGATATCAATGTGAAGACAGACGGAGAACTTTGATCCTTGGATCCCACTAATGTTCATAGATATTTTAAGTACATGTTTCAAGCTATGATGTTTTTCATCTGCAACAAAAGAAATCCTCCTCTTGGTAAAGTAACTGATTTCTTTTGGCCAAAAGAGTACCAATCAGGAAGTGCTCCTCATATTCATATGCTGTTATTGATAAAAGATGCACCGAAATTTGGAACAGACAGTGAGGAGTCTGTCTTGTCTTTCTTGTCTTTCACAGAACAGTATGTGACATGCACCATGCCTAAAGGCTGTGGTGAAAAGGGCTTGAGACAACAAGTTCTACGCTTTCAAACCCATAGATGTGGAAAGTACTGTAATAAGAAAACAGATGCAAAGGAAAGGTTTACATGAGATGTCTATTTGGACTCCCACAACCTTTCATTTTCAAGGAAGAGTGAACAGCTTTTTGTCTGCAGTCAATCATACACTGACATGGAATTCACTGAAAAAAACATACAACCTGAGAAGAACAGAGGCTTCCAAGTATATTAATGGCTACAACCCTGTGATTCTCACAATGTGGAATGCATATATCTATCTACAATTTGTTACAGACACCCCATCGCTGTTGCTCGGTACGTCACTTCATACATTACAAAATCAGAAAAGACAGAGATGAAGATGTGGGGGAGACTTCTGCAGAAAAGACTCTATCTAAGAAAATGTACTCCTTTATCTTGAAAATGCTTTCCCAAAGGGAGATGGGATCCTATGAGTGCTGTGACCAGTTGAACTTGGCCAGTTTGCTAACAAAGTCAAGGAGAATTATTTGGGGAAGTCTAGGGCTAGCAACTAAATGAAATAGAGTGATAAAGTATTTCCCAGAAATTCAGTACCTAGCAGAGTTTGTCCTGGAAAGTACTGAGATTAAGAAATCAAATATGTTAGACGTGCTATGCAAGAAGGACTCTACATCTAGAAGATATGTGCCTTTATGAAGTACTTGAACTGTGCAGATGCAAATGGAATGTAATAGAAAACATATAATTAGTGAAATATGCCGTAGTTGGATGTGACGGTTGTTTGGTGAAACATGCAAAAGGAAATCAAATTACCCACAGAAAACGTAGTTGTGAAACTCCAGAGAGAAAATAGGTTTTCTATTGGGCACTTCTACAACTCATCAAGCTTTAGCTTGCTGAATCAGAATTACTTGGAGGCTATAACTGCTACGAAGATTATTTCAAAACTGTGAAAGTCAGCATTCAGTGTTCGGTCTTCGTAAATTAATTGCAAATGTTAAATGATGAGATTCAACAGGAGGAAATGATTGTTGCTGAGCTTGCTAAGGAGAGCTCACAAAGCAGTCAAACTTCTGAACCAATAAGTCATGACACTCTTGGACAACCCATTATTGAAAACAAATCTGCAATAGCCATGAACAAGGTGGAACTGCAAGGGAACAAGAGAGACAGGAAAGTGTTCATCTTGTACAGTTAGTTGGACAATTGAATGACCAGCAGAAAGAAATGTATATGGAGGTAAAAGAGAAAATAGAGCCTGGATTCCTCCACTAGAAGAAAGACTGTATATGTTCATCATTTAAGCCAACATTATTATACATCAGTGGTCAAGTTGGCTCTGGGAAACACATTTTAATTAAAGTTCTCATTGCTTACCTGTAGAGGACTACAGAATCAAATGTATTGTATGCAGTAACAGCTCCCACTGGGTTGACTGCACACAGCATTAAATAAATGATTCTACATCATCTACTAATGCTACCTATTGAACATGACAATAAATTACAATACCAAACATTATCTGATGAAGCTTGTCATGAGGTGTCAAGATTGTTGAAGAAACTGAAGCTTTTGATCATCGATGAGGTCAGCATGGTCTCAAACTTAATGCTTGCTTTTGTAAGCTTGAGATTCCAACCGATTTAAAAAATGGAGTATGATGTGCTGTTTGGAGGAAAGCATTTAATTGTCTTCTGTGATCTACTGCAACTTCCCCAGTCAAAGGACAGCCTGATTTCAAGACACTTCTACATGATGAAACTTGGAATTCTTTGGGTAGTACTGGGAATGTGACCATTTGGCTAAACTTTGATTACAAGGAACTTCTGAGGAACATGCGTCAAGCATCCGACATGGAATAAAGAAATTTTCTGAAGAACATTAGAGTAGGAGTTCTGACAAAGGAGAGGAAATGTACCTTAGAAAGTCAAGTTATCAGCAAACATTTCTGCTCTAAGAACACAGCAGCACAGCTAATGTTCAGTTTAATTGAAGAAGGCAAATCTATGGTCTGTTTATTGCCTATACAACAATTACTAAAACTGTAAGAAGAACTTTTGGAAATTACAGCTATTCACAAAAAGGAACACCAGGAAGTAGCACTACTGCTGAGTGGAAAGTTACAAGCAAAATTCGATTCATTGGAAAAATCTGTATCCAAGACTGCAGGATTAGAAAAGTGTTAACGTGTGTGCAAAAACTGTTTTGCATGGAAACTTAAGTTTTGAGGAAGGATTAGTAAATGGTGCTATGGCTAAAGTTATTGATTTAATTAATTTTCCAAATTGGAATGACGTTGAATACTTAGCCATAAAATTTGAACAGATTGATGCCATGAAGCAGATTGGCTGATGTGTATTATGTTTTTTGCTCGTAAAAGACTTATATGTCTGGAGACAGCAGTTCCCAGTGTCCCCAGCCCACTCTGTAAGTTCCATAAATCTCAAGGTTCAAGTGTAGACACAGCTTTTATTATTATTGGTTGTACTGTGTTTAAAGAAGGTTTGGCATATGCTGTACTGTGTTGAGTAAGAACATTGTCTGGTTTGTTTTTGTTTTATTTTGATGACAGAAAAGTTACTGCTGATGCACGTTGTGTCAGAGAGTACAATCGGTTAAGAAGTGAGTATGCTCCTCATTTAGGACAGTATCTCATTCCAAAGCGGAAGCTCACAAAAGAATTCACAGATGTTGCTGAAAAGAAAGAAAAGAAGGAGAACAAAGATGATGTTGCTCGGATATGAATTTACCATAAAGAAATAAAAATACAAGAGGCGTTTGACAAAGCAGTAACAAGTTGGCTTAATTAAACGCAGGAGCCAGAAGAGTCTCGACAGAATGCGTCTAACAAATGTTTCTCAGTGTACAACGTTTTGGCTGATTTTATACACATCTTGGAAGTATCATAAACCATTTTCTGCATTCCTCAAAATTATTACTGTCATAAATTAACAGGGTTAGGCATCTTGATAAGGGTAAAGATGGCTCTCAACCTCGGAGAGAGCTTGTGTGGGCCAGTGTGTATGACTCCAGATGTCCGGCATGAAGAATGCATGATCACTATGTGTGGTGTGCATGTTGTGTCCTTAATGGCTGAGTGTTTCTATGTTGTTTCTTTCTACAAGTGGCATCTATCTTTGTGGTATTTTTGGGGAATGTAAGTCGTGGACCTGTTGGTGGTACAACTATCTATCTGTGGGATCAATCAAGGTACGCATTTATCTTTGGGTTAAGAGAGGACTCACATGTGAACTGTTATTTGATAGTCATGGGTGTGGGTCACAGGGCCTGCCTCACCATGTATCTCTGACTTGGGGTTGATGGGAAGATCACCTTGGGGAAATCCAAAAGCAATGGTATGAGTTCACTGGAACTCCCAAAAATAATATGGCAGTCACTGGTGTCACTTTTTTCGACATTCTCAATAGCTTGTGTATAGTTGTCATAGCATACATTGGTATTGTTTTTACTGATTTTGACATGGTTAGGCACCCTTGATCACGCATAAATTGATATTGCTTTTACTGTTGACACCATTGTTGTTTGTACATGGATTATGGCATACATTGACATTGCTACTTCCGGTATCATTGCAGTTGTGTAGGCGTAGATAATGACATATTTTGACATTGTATTTATGAGCATTGACATTTTCATATGGGTACAGGGTATGGCATACGTTGGCATTGCATTTATCTGTATTGTCATTCTCAGGTCTGCACACATCATAGTAGTTATTGACGTCATATTTACTGATTCCAAAATAGATGCTAAGAATATAAAACTGGAGAATGAGGGTGAGATCATAGGTTACTAGTTGTCAAGCACTTCTGGTTTCAATGTTATACAAATGTTGCTCTCAATGTACTGTTTCATTTAATGCATCTTATAAATGCAACAGAACAGAAACACAGAAGATAAATGTTCTGCATGGTGTACTTTGCAACAACGTTTACTTAGTGATAGGTCTATAATACATTCTGCTTCATGCATCTGAGATCGAGTGGATATACCCAGTGGATCAGTCCTATTTACTCATAACACTCAACAGGAATTTATAATGGTCCTGATTTTAGTTTTAGAAGAAGAATTAAACCTGGATGAAATATTTGGACTGAGTTACAAATGAAAACATGACTTTGAAGATTGATCTTTTACATCTACCACTCTAATAAATTCTAAGAGATATCTGTACTTAACACTACTGGATTACAAAACTGTGCTTTTTGACAGATTGATTAAAACAGCTAACCAGAATATGAAATGCCCAATAATGCATTAGTGGGTGCATGGGTGTCTGTATGTGTGAGTGAATTGGTGCATGAGTGGTGTATGTGTGAGTGCATGTGTGAATAGCTATTTTGCTAAGTGAGTGGATGTGTGAGAATCTATATGAGTGAGTATCTGTGTGAGTGACCTGTGTGTGATTGAATTGGTGCATGAGTGTGTGTAAGGGTTATTGAACTGGTGCATGACTGCCTGTATAAATTACTGATTTGATATCTCAGTGCTTTTATGGATAAGTGAATGCCTATGTATGTGCCTCTGTGGGTATGTGACTGGATGTGTGAATTGTTGCATGGCTGAGGAAATACCTGTGTGAGTGGCTGCATGGCTAAATGAGCATAAGTGTTAGAAGCTGTATGCGTAAGTGAGAGGGTACATGAGTGGCTGTATGAGTGAGTGAGGGGGTATGCGACTAGGTGTATTCGTAAGTGATTAGATGCATGAGTGGTGAATGGGTGACAGAGAGGGTGAATAAGTGTTGAATAGATGAATTAGTAGTTATGTGAGTGTCTATATGAGTGAGTGAGTGAGTGGGTATGCCAGTGGCTGTATGGGTTAGTGAGTGGGTGTGTGAGTGTTTGCATTGGTGAGTAGGTATGTGAGTGTGTGCATGGGTAAGTGGCTGTGTGAGTGTATATATAGGTGAGTATGTTGGTTTGTGAGTAGCTGTATGGATGGGTCAGTGGGTGTGTGATTAAATATATGGTTATATGTGTGTGTGTGTGTGTGTATGTGAGTGGCTGTATATGTGAGTGAGTGGGTGTGTAAGTGCCTCTATGGGTGAATGGGTGGGTGAGTGAGTTGTTGTATGGGTGAGTGAGTTGGTATGTGAGTGGATGAGTGGATATGTGTGAGCCTGTATGCATTTCTGAGTGCATGTGTGAGTAGCTGTATGGGTGAGTGAATGCATGTATGAGTTGCTGAATACACAAGTGAATGGGTGCATGCCTGCTTGTATTGGTAAGTGGGAGCACAAGTGTTGTATGGGTGAGTGAGTGGGTGGATGAGTGACTGTATGGATGAGCGAATGGGTACCTGAGTGGTGTATGTGTGAGTGAGTAGGTGTGTGATTGGCTGTATGGACAGGTGAGAGGATGTGTGGATAGCTATATGGGTAAGTGTATGAGTGATTGAATGGGTACATGTAAGGGTTATTGAATAGGTGCATGACTGCCTATATAAGTAAATTATTTGATATCTCAGTGCTTGTATGGATGAGTGAGTTACTATGTATGTGCCTCTATGGATGTGTGACTGGATGTGTGTGTTGTGGCATGGCTGAGTAAGTGACTGTGTGAGTGACTGCATGGCTCAATGAGTACATGTGTTTGAAGCTGTATATTTGAATGAGAGGGTACATGTGTGACTGTATGGGTCAGTGAGTGGGTATGCCACTAGGTGTATGGGTAAGTGAGTAGATATATGAGTGGTGAATAGGTGACTGAGAGGTACATAATTGGTGAATAGGTGAGTGAGCAGTTGTGTGAGTGTGTGTCAGTGGCTGTATAGGTGAGTGAGTGGGTGTGTGAGTGCTTGCATGGGAGAGTAGCTGTGTGACTGTGTATATAGGTGAGTGTGTGGGTTTGTGAGTAGCTGTGTCAATGGGTCAGTGGGTATGTGAGTGACTATATGGGTAAGTGGTATGTTTGAGTGGCTGTATGTGTGAGTGAGTAGGTGTGTAAGTACCTGTATGGGTGAACGAGCAGGTGAGTGAGTAATTGTTTGGGTTAATGAGTGGGTGTGTGAGTGAGTGTGTGAGCCTGTATGTGTGGCTAAGTGCATGTGTGAGTGGCTGTATGGATGAGTGACTGCAGGTATGAGTTCTTATATGTGCGAGTGAATGGGTGCATGAGTGTCTGTATGGGTGAGTGAGTGGGTATGTGAGTGGCTGTATCAATAAGTGAGTAGATGAATGAGTGGTTATATGTGATTTCATAGAAAAATGATTTTATGGAATACCTTTACTAAGAAACCATTTCAAATAAACTGTTTAATGGAAATTTTCAGAATAAATGGCATTTAATTTTTCATTGAAACAAATTCATAGAAAGTCTTTTTGGTCGAAATTGGCTTTTAAATGCTTATTTATTATGTGTAAATGCAATGGTCTTAATTTCAGAAACATTTCTGTTGTAGATATTTATTTTAGTGCTTCACTTCAGGGGACATTATTTCATATTTATATTGTCTACATTTTCAGGCAATTACTTCTGATGCTTTTAATTCTCTGACCCATCACAGCCCGTGAGCAACATCCATCTGTGATCTCTCACAACCCCTAAATATCATCAATCCCTGCCCCAAAAAGCCCTTCACCAGACCTTAAAAATACACATACCTGAAGGCCTAAATCCCTTTCTACCATAAGATCCATAATACCTGAATCCTAAAATTGCTTACTAGCCCTAAGCCCACCCATTTCTGAAGACTAAAACCCCTTAATACACCCAAACCCCACCCTTCCTTTAACTCACCACCTTTAAACACCAGCCATCCATGACCCATAAGAACTCATCACCCTAAGGTACTCATCCCTGAACCCTAAAAAACCCTTTCTACATCTAAACTCCACCCATCCCTGATTACTTAAAACCCCTCACCACCCTAAACTCCGGTCTTCCTTGAACTCTAAAAAACCCTCACTGCCCTTAAACACCGACCATTCATGACCCATAAGAACTCCTCACCTTAATGTACTCATCCGTGAACCCTAAAAACCCCTTTCTGCATCCAAACTCCATCCATTCCTGATTGCTTAAAACCCCTCACCCCCCTAAACTTCGCCCATCCATGGACCCTAACACCTTGCGGCACCCATTCACTCCACTCGTCACAGAACCCTAAAAGCACCTCACGCACCCAAACACCACTCATTTGTGAACCCTAAAAAGCCCTCACCTCTCCTGCACTCCACCCATCTCGGAACCCTAAAATCTCCATTCTAAGTGCTAACTCCAATTATTCCTGACCTCTAAGAACCCCCTCATCACCCTAAAAATGATTCATCCCTGACCCCAAAAAACCTCACAGTGGTCCTAGACTCTACCCAAGTTTAATGTCCTTTTGGATTTTCTTTATCATTATCTTTCCTTTAAAAAGCAAAATGTTTCCTTTAATTTTCAATTTGTTTGTATTTTCTTAAACTTTCATTTCCTTAAAATTGATTACCCATTATTTGGTTTGATCTAATGTGGTTTCTACATTTTTGTTTTTCTATTATTTCACCTACTACCATGTGTGTAGCTGTATGGATAAGTAAGGATTGGTTTTCACAGCACAGCAAAACAGCAATCAGTTGCATGGGAGTTTTTACAGCATCCCCTCCTGGCAAAAGAAAGTGGAGGCAAAGTATATCAAGAGCTCTTTATGCATGAGGACTCTCTCCATGAGTATGTCAAAGAAGTATTTCTGTGACACTACAAGTATGTTGACACATCTAAAGACTTATCAGTACAAACACTGTTGTAAAATAAAACAAATAGGAATATGTTAGTGTTTGTTTGATAAAATGTCATAAACGTTTATGTTGTAACAGTATATCACAATACAGTCAAACATTTAATTTTTCCTTTTTTATGGTTCTTAGCTTTCATACTTGTTCACCATGAATTATGTGCTGTATGAAGCTTCATCCTTGAAGTGTGTGGGAAAACAATCATAGAGATTGTAGAAAGAAAGAAAACTACACAGTATATCACTAGAAATAAGTCACACGTTGCATTGCACTCACTACAATTCACTATTCAGTTGATTTACCAGAACTTACTACACTAATGTAAACAAAGATATTTTAAGACAATATCTATTGTTATTATACCTGGTACACTACTGTGAAAAAAATTTGAACCACACTTAAATTTTGAAGATCCTTTTCAAAACATCACCGCTAGTAGGCTGTATGATGTCTAAAACACTGATGATCCAAGTCGATGAAATCCAACACACTTTCATTTTTCCAGAAATAGTATGTACAACTTTGGTAGAAGTAACAAAAGGTGGCAATTTTGTAGTTTGAAAAAGAGTTTTGGTTTCAATTTATGGTTGCTCTGATTGCATTAGGTCCATCCAGTTTCTCGCTTTAATTAGACAGGCCGGTATCCAGATGCTATTTTAACTTCTTTGTGGATAAAAGGACTCTTACATTTTGGAGAACTTTTTTAAGACAGCACCTCTGATAAGCCGAATGATGTATAAAACACTGATGATCCGTGTAGAAGAAACACAGTATATTACTTTTTTCCAGAATTACTCCTTAAAGCTTTGGTTGAAGAAACAGTAGGTAAGAATTTTTTAGTTTGAAAGGCAGTTTTGGTTTGAATTTAAAGATGCAGTCAGTGCATTCTGTCCATCCAGTTACCCTGTTTAAATAGACAGTGTAGTGTCAAGACATCACATTCATGAAAAACAATAATCGTGAAAGATAATAGCTATAGCATTGTAAGTTCTTTCAGAAATTGATAATATTGTCTTCCAGAATAGACCCATCTGCTCTGCATTAAATTAATATGAGGTATTTCCCAGTTCTTTGTAGATGCAACATAGACATAACATCTGATCTACAGTTTGGGCAGCACATATTTTGGTTTGCGTTATTAATCAATGTGTCAAAAGACATAGTTGTGCAGTCTGGGAGTCCTAAGTACAGAAATCACTCAGAATTTATTTGAGTAGTGGATGTTTTCAGTTTGGAAATACATTTATTTAGACCGTAGGTCTTTAAACAACATAAAAATATATTACAATAAATATTTTAAAACATACAATACAAATTTTCAATGACACCTTGAAGGGGCAATTCCTGCTTCACTCCAACAGATTACAAATTTTCCATGTATAAAAGCACCCATAATATTCTCAATGATAAAAAAATCTGTCTAAAAATATATCTTAAAACTAATGCTACCACCTAAGAAATGTATTTGGAGCAATAACCGTCTTTACTTCCAGGCTAATTCTTATCCAGCCATTTCTATTTCCAGCATGGACCTTTTCATCACCTCCATATATTTTGCAATAGCAATTGCTATGTCAAGATTTGGCATTGCAGTAAGGAGTTTAATCGCTAAAAGGCGCTCGGTTACACCGTATTTTAGAAAGATGGGTTGTAAAATCAATTTCCGCTTAGGTAAGAATTTTTGACAGTCCATTATAATATGTAAATTGTCATAGCTTGTACCCAATCCACAAAAGCATTTGCCATCAGATCGTACCATTACTGATTTTCTACTTACATGTGATATCTAATGATTGATGCCTATTCTCCATCTAAGTACTTCGGCTCTAAGGCCTAGGTTGGGTAGTGTATCCAGGTAGGGGTACCAAATTTCATTTCCCCAGCTATTTATCATAAAATGAACAGATTTTTTTCTCAGGTACCTCAGATCTTCTAGTCTGGATACTTCCTTCCCTACTGTTCTAAGTTCACCATTCGTAGCTTCTACCAAGAGGGACGGCTGGTCAAATTTCACTTTTAGGTTTTTACAAACTGCGAGCAATTTTATTCTGACCTCTTTGGCCCATTTAAAGTCACTATGCAAGGCTTCGTCCTTGCACCATTGTGATACTTTCGTGACTTCCTCAGATCCCAATCTTTTCCATAATCTTAGAAGGGCCACTTGCACCTGTACATACCATGATGTCATACCTAGTTCCAATCTGATTGCCTAGATCATAGAGGAGCCCCGTAATGACATCAATGGTTTAGACATTTCCCTTCCACAATGTCCCAACTAGTCTTCCCACTTAGGCACAATACTTCAGCTCCGTACGGCACTTGTGGAGGTATCATTGCCTTAAAGCTTTCAGAAGTGGTCTGTGGGACATATCCCCATAAATACGGTTACATTTTCTTAACCCACACCCTGATGTTTGGGCTTTGGCATTCTGGGCCGCCAAGTGTGTGTCCCATTTTAGCGACTTTTCAAACCAGATGCTGAGATATCTATACTCGTTAACCTTTGCCAATTTGGTTGGGCCCAGATACCATTTTTTTCCCAAAGCATAGGATTTTAGTTTTGTCCAAATTTACAGTCAGACATTTAGCCACGCAGTATTCATTAAAGCAGTTAACTTCCTTTGCAATCCCATCTCAGTCTGGTCAAAGATTACCAAGTCATCAGCATACAATAGGCAGGAAAGTTGTTTCCCATTCATTTTAGGGCTGGCGCTTCTATTCACCTTCAGAGCAGATAGGAGATCAGCCAGGTATATAGCAAAAAGTAAGGGGGCTAGTACACAGCCCTGCCTTAGACCATTCTTGATCATTATTTTCGGTGTCAGGGCCCCGGCTGTATCCTTGATAACTTGCGCCCAGTAGTAGTGAGTAGTGGATGTGAATGAGCAATCTTCACAGTCATGGTTCCATGTGTAAGTGAGTCAAAATAAGTCATCAATATGTATTCCTCTTCTTCTAGAACTCCAAATATGGCCATTTTAAATTCTTGTGTGTCCTGTTGAGTGTTGAGAGTAAATATTAGTCATCCACTACATTTATGTAAAATGTCTTGAATGCCTGAAGCAGAATGTATTACTGTTCTGTCACTGAGTAAATGTTGAACAAATGATACAGGTCAGAACACAATCTCTTATCTAGTTTTTGTTTAATTTGATTAACAAGATGTGGTAAATAAAACAATACACAGTACATTGAGAACAACATTTGCATAGCAGTTGACACCTGAACTGTTTTCCAACTGGTATCCTACAATATCTTCCTCATTTTTCAGTGTTTTTCTTCTTAAATACTTCTAGCTTGCCCTGGTTTCCTTTCTTTTTTTGAACATCAGTCAACACTTTTGAAAACTTTAGTTTTAGACAGAGTACCCATTTCTCAGAAATGGAGTACTGACCTGATTGAGACGCGTATAGACTTCTTAACCGATTGTAATCTCTTACACAGCTTGCGTTAGCACTAACTTTCCTTTCCTATCATTAATTCAATGAAAAATGAACCGGATAATGTTCTAACTCTGGATAATGCTACAAACAACATATCTTCTTTAAATACTATTCTTCTAATATTAATAAAAGCTGTGTCTACACTTCAACCTTGAGATTTATGGATAGTTACAGCATAAGCTAGATACACTAGTGTTAGACCTGGCATCATTGGTGTGGGTCTCCCTTCCTCTCTTCGCTTCCTATCTTTTATGTTGGCTGGATTTAGATGCTCTGGGCGCCGTGCCACTGCTAATCAGTGCCACCGCACGAATGCTCCCCGTGTAAAGATGACTGTATGAATTAGGATAACCATAATACCTAGGTCTGTGTAGCATGGTCTAATAGCGAGTTACACTCCGTTTCACTGTTACTATCATGCAGCTATCTGTTCTCATAGGCCAGAATTGGCAAGTTGACGATTACCTTCTATAATCCTATCTGACCCCAAGAACCTGATAAGAATTTCGAGTTTGATATGTTTATGCTCAGGAGATTGAGATACACCTTTTAGTAAAAAACATTTATATATCCCATATTCGAAAAGGGCTCTTCTGGAAATGCAGTATTTTCTTGCCTGAGCTGTCCTGTAGGCTTTGCTATTATGTGTATTGGCCGTCTGGTTTTGCAGCAGCAGGGCCAGCTGGGTCAGACCTGGCTGGAGAGAGAGATCAGTATTCAGAGCATGGGGAGGGGTGACTCTTTGATCTGAGCAAGGCCGTGCCTGGCAAGGTGAATAATGGCTCCACCCCCCCCACTGGGCATCTGATAGCAGAACCTCGCATTCTGAAAGGGCAGGATGTCGCCTCGTAAACCAAGTGCTCCCTGACCCCACCGAACTGGTTCGGACTGGATTCAGTGATTTGTGGCTTTAGAGAACAAAGACTTTTTAGGTATAAAATGCTGCGCTGGATCCTTGTCCAGGTGTGTTCCTTCTGGATATCAAGACAAAACTCTGTCCGAGTGAACAGAGGATAGAACTTTTGAAACTTTTCACCAAGCTTGCTTAAGAAACTACCCGAGGGCCTGAATAGAGAGCGCCTCCTTCCGAAGTCTCAGGGACATTAGACTTCACCCCGTCGGCCGTCGGAATTCCTGTGCGAGGAATTCTGCTCATGGGTGAGGCCTCCGTCAAGCATTCCAGAGCCTCTAGTTCTACTGTGAGGAGTGCAGACTGGGAACCTTCGCTGAATCTGTGTGGGCCTCTGCAGCTAAGAGAGAGCTGCCGCCGCTGAGAGCCCGCCTGAATTTGAACCTTTGGAACCTGCGCTGAATCTGTGTGGGCTGCTGCAGCTAAGAGAGTGCTGCCGCCGCTGAGAGCCCGCCTGAATTTGAGCCTTTGGAACCTTCGCTGAATCTGTGTGGGCCACTTCAGATAAGAGAGAGCTTCTGCCGCTGAGAGCCCGCCTGAATTTGAACCTTCGGAACCTTCACTGAATCTGTGTGGGCCACTGCAGCTAAGAAAGAGCTGTAGCTGCCGAGTGCCCACCGTTCGTGCCAGTCTGGTCGAGACCATCCTTCGTCCTGTGGGCTGCCGCAGCTAAGAGAGAGCTGCCACTGCTGAGTGCCCGCACCTTTGCCAACTTTGCATCATTGTGGTCTGTCCTGTGGGCCGCCGCAGCTAAGAGAGAGATGCTGCCGCTGAGTGCCCGCACCTTTGCCAACTTTGCATCATCGTGATTCGTCATGTGGGCCGCCGCAGCTAGGAGAGAGCTGCTGCCACTGAGTGCCCGCACCGTTGCCAATGTTGCCTCATCGTGATTTGTCCCGTGGGTCGTCGCTGCTAAGGGAGAGCTGCCGCCACTATGTGCCCTCATATTGTTCACCATTGTCGAGGATTGTCACTATCGTCTCGTGGGCCGCCGCAGCTAAGAGAGAGCTGCTGCCGCTGGGAGCCCTCCACAGAGCTGCAAGACAAGAGTCATCGCCAACACCAGCCTGGGCCGCCGCAGCCGCATGCTGCGGCTGCTGAGAGCCCGCCTGTCCCAGAGTGCCTGAATCATTGTGGGTGCACGCTGTGGACCCCTGCAGCCAAGTCTTGTGGTCGCTGGAATTCCGCCTGTCACCGTCTCTGCCTATTCGAGAAGCTGCGTGCTGTGTCCCCTTTCAACGGCAGGTGTCTGGTGCGCAACGGGTCACGTAGGCCCCGGCCTTCAACTCAGTCAGTGTCACGTCTGGTGAATACGTTATTGCCTTTTTGAGTCCCTTCTGGTCTATGTACATTGTAGCTTGTTAAAATGCTTTGAGAGTCTTGAGTTAAACCTTAGCTAAAGATATTATTTTTCTATACCTACTTGAGTTGTGTCCTTTTGTGGTGTCATTACTGCCTTATAGTGCATGGTCATAAATGCTTCACACACACTGAGATAGGCCTAACTGCTCGTGCTACTTTACCACAGGGTTGAGCAGGGTTTGTCAAAGGGGGTAGCCCACTTGCCCTGACTTAGGAAGAAGGGTCCCTATTTTGACATTGGCGCCAGCCATGGTCAACTAGAGACCCCCATTTCTAACATTGGCGGTCAGCGGTGAGGATCAGGACTTGCATTTGTGATCCATGTACAATAACTGGTAGACACCACTAGTGAGTGCAGACCAAAGCGCAGCCACAATTTTTTTTTTATTGTTTGGTTGGTTGTTCTAGGATTGAATTGTTGATCGCAGCCTGCTAATATGGGAAGGCCAACCTCCAATGCTTCGGAAGATCTTGCCTTTGAGGAGGAAAGAATAGATACTATACTGCCAGACAGCTGAAGTCATTTTGTAAGCAATTCACAGTCCCCGTGATAGGTCTATCTAGGGTGGAGGAGTACCAGAAGGCGCTGAAGGTCTGGTGGGAAACGAGAGAGTCCGCTAGGGATGAGGAAGAGAATGCTGGAGGGCAGCCGGATGATGCAGTAGAGGGGTGGGCGAGATAGAACACCCTCCAATCTAGGTACTAGTGTATCTCAAAGGAGCCTGACCCCAGGAGAGCTGGAGGATAGGGAGAGAGATAGGAGGCATAGTTTGGAGATGGTTTAATTGGAAGGTCAGAAGGACCTTGAGAGTAAGAAGTGAGACATTGAGAAGAATCGATTGTCAATTGAACTTGAGAAAATGAAAATGGAGCATGAGAGAATGTTGAGGGAGATAGAGTTTAGGGCGAGGAGTGTCCCGGTCTTCCTCTCTGGTGGCAGCATACCTTTAGTAACTCCTGAGAGTAGAGTTTATATTCCTAAAGATGTCATTAAGGATTTACACAAGAGTGAGGATATTGGTTAATGGTTTGCCCCATATGAGATAGCAATGGTGTCCCACCGGGTCATTGAGAAGGATTGGGGAGCGGGGTTGTGGGGACGCTTTGTGAGTGATGGTAGGGATACCCTGTTGGACCTGCCTGAGGAGAGCAGGATGGTGTATGCCCAAATGAAGGAAGCTTTGATGAGCTGTTATGGTTTGACCCCAGAAATGTACAGGCAGAGCTTTAGAACCTGTAAGAAGTTAGAGGGTACCACATGGGTTGAATATGTGTCTTATTTCTGCAGAGCAATGGATCGCAGGGTAAAGGGTAGCAAAGTGGAAACTTTTGAGCAGTTGTATGATTTGTTTTACGTGGGAGAATTTTTCTAGTAACTGTTTTCCAGAGCTATGCCAGCTCCTGACTGATAGCAAGCTGACTAACCCTAGGAAGCTTGCTGAGGAGGCGGACCGCTGGGTGAGCACCTGAGTCCGCAAAGGTTTTGTGAGAGACTTCGCCAGAGGTGGGCAGGGTCCCCAGCAGAGAAGTGGGGGGACAAGGGTAAGCCGAGGGAGTTCCAGAGAGGGCCCTGGAGTAATTCCCAAGGGAACCAAGCAGTGGTGTCCCATCCTCCCCCGGAGAAGAAGCCAGTGTCCCCGACAGGTAGGCCTGTTCAGAGGGGGCCACTCACTTGTTTCAAGTGTGGTCAAGTGGGCCACCGCTATTATGAACCACAGTGTCCCCAGAGGGACCCCATGCATCCCCTCATGCACCACCCCATGCACTATCCCTGGGTGGAGGAGATGGAGGTCCAAGGTGGGTGGGATCCCGTAGAGTTAAACCTTGTCTCGCCAGGAGACTTTGAGAAGGTCCCAAACCCCACACTGCCTAATAACACTAAGAAGTACCGGCAGTGGGTGACCAGTAATGGCCATAGGGTGGAGGTTCTGAGGGACACCGGAGCTAGTGTGACTGCCGTCAGCTCCAGGTTGGTGTCCAAAGAGCAGGTTGTCCCCCATGCATTCTGCCCTGTAGTGTCAGCAGACAGCTCAGAGAGCCAGTGTGAGGTGGCTCAGGTTCCCTTCGAGTGGGGGGGGGTCTCAGGAACTCTTCAAGTGGCTGTGAGGCCCGCCATGCCTGTAGACTGTCTGTTGGGCAATGATCTAGAAAACTCCCCGTGGGTTACGGTGGATAGAAAGTCTCATTTGGAAATGTTGGACCTGCCTGACTGGGCGTGTGCAAACAATCGGGCAATCTCCGAAGGGTGTTCCAGAAGGCCTGGAGTATGAAATTATGGCCCAGGCCCCTGCCTTATAGCGAAGGGGTAGGGTCCGTGGGAAACCGGCCCCCACGGTTCCCACGGTCCCGGAGGAAGCAGACCCTGAGGGGGATGCCCTGGAATCTACAGGGGAACAAGTGGCTGAACTGGGGGACCTACCAGAGCTGACCCCTTGGCAGCAGGAAGGGGGGCCCTCCTGGGAAGAATTTTGTGATCACCAAAGGACCCTCTCTTGAGGGGCTTCTGCGCCAGGCTGCCGCCCAGGCAGCCGGTGATCAGACAGGGTCACATTGGATCTATTGGGAAAATGACCTCCTTTACAGCAAGCCTAAGGTTGCTCAGCCTGGGTCAGCCTGTGTGCTGCTGGTTCCACAGCGCTTCCGGACCTTCCTAATGGGGTTGGCTCATGATGTGCCATTGGCCGGACATCTGGGGCAGACCAAGACCTTTGAGAGGCCCAGAAGTGCAGGAGCTCAGAATGCTCACTGCAGGATGTGTGAGACTTGCCAGGCAAGTGGGAAGAGTGGGGGGAAGATTAAGGCCTCACTACAGCCCTTTCCCATTGTGAGTACCCCATTCTAGATAGAGGGCATTGATATTGTGGGGCCTCTGGATCCCAAGACACCCTTGGACAGTAGGTTCATCTTGATCTTGGTGGACCATGCCACCAGGTACCCTGAGGCCATCCTGCTCAGGACAGTGACGGCCCTCGTGGTTGGACGGGCACTGATGGGGATTTTCTCCCGCGTGGGATTCCCCAGAGAGGTGGTGTCCAATAGGTAACTAATTTCATCTCCAAGTACATGAAGTCTCTGTGGGAGGAGAGTGGGGTAACGTATAAGTTCACCACTCCTTACCACCCTCAGGGTAATGGGCTGGTTGAGAGATTCAACCGGACCCTTAAGGGCATGATTATGGGCCTAGGTGAGCCCATGAGGCATAAGTGGGATGTCCTCCTGCCATGCCTGATGTTTGCTTACCGTGAGGTGCCACAGAAGTCCTTAGTGTTCAGTCTCTTTGAGCTGCTCTATGGTCACCTGGTAAGAGGGCCTCTGAGTCTGGTCAAGGAAGGCTGGGAGCAATCTCCCAGGAAACCTCCCCCGGATGTGTTTAGTTACATGCTGGCCTTCAGAAACCAGACTCGGCGTTTCAGGAAACTTGCTGAGATAAACCTGGAAGCCAGCCAGGAAGAGATTAAATGCTGGCACGATCAGAATGCCACTCTGATCGAGTTTTAGCCTGGACAAAAGGTTTGGGTCATGGCCCCAGTGGAGCCCTGTGCGCTCCTGGATAGGTGGACCGGCCCCTTTGAGGTGATGGAGCGCAAGAGTCCTGGTACCTACATGGTGGACTTGCAGTGTCCAAGGAACCCCTGGTGGGTTCTGAATGTTAACCTCCTGAAGCCCCACTTTGAGAGGTCTGAAGTGGGCATGCTTTTGGCCACAGATGCTGGGATGGAGGAGGAGAGCGAGCCCCTTCCAAACCTTCTGTGTGCATGGGAGCGAGATGGGTCAGTAGAGGGTGTGGTCCTCTCCACCACACTGACTCCTGAGCAGCAGGGTGATTGTCGCCAACTGTTGGGACAATTCAGTGATCTGTTCTCCCTAGTGCCTAGTGTCACTGATTGGTGTGTCCATGACGTAGACACTGGGGACAGTCCTCCCATTAAGCACAAGGCTTACCGAGTGACTGACCGGGTAAGGGCCTACATTAAGGATGAGGTTACCAAAATATTTTCCCTTGGGGTGATTGAGTCCTCTAGAAGCCCGTGGTCCAGCCCAGTGGTCCTGGTCCCGAAAGCTGCTGCGCCTGGTGCCACCCCAGAAGTTCGGTTCTGCGTGGACTATTTGGGCCTCAATTCAGTCACGAAGACTGACGCACACCCCATCCCCAGAGCTGATGAGCTTGTAGATCGGTTGGGGGCTGCCAAATACCTCAGCACATTTGATTTGAAGTCTGGGTATTGGCAGATCGCCTTGACCGAGGGAGAAAAGGAGAGGTCAGCATTCTACACCCCCAATGGGCACTACCAGTTCCGAGTGATGCCCTTTGGAATGAAGAATGCCCCTGCCACCTTTCAAGGTTGGTCAACAGGGTGTTGGTTGGGCTGTAAGACTTCAGTGCCACCTACCTGGATGACATTGCGGTGTTTGGCTCCTCTTGGGAGGACCACCTGCGCCACTTCTGGGAGGCATTGATGGCACTGCGGAAAGCAGGCCTCACAATCAAAGCCAGTAAGTGCCAGATTAGGCAGGGTTCTGTAGTATATTTGGGGCACAAGGTGGGGAGCGGCCAGGTGGCACCCCTTCAGCCCAAAATTGAAACTATCCTGGCGTGGGAACCCCCCAAGACCCAGACGTAGGTAAGGGCCTTCTTAGGATTCACGGGATACTACAGGAGGTTTGTCAAGGAATATGGCAACATTGTTGCACCCTTGACTGAGCTGACTTCTAAGAAACAGCCAAAGTAGGTTAACTGGACTGACACCTGTCAGAAAGCTTTTGACGCCCTGAAGACTGCCATGTGCACCTCACCTGCGCTTCAGGCGCCCAACTTTTCAAAGGAATTTGTTGTCCAGACAGATGCCTCAGAGCATGGTATAGGGGCTGTTCTGTCACAGATCAATGAGGAGGGACTAGACCAAGCGATAGCCTTCCTAAGCAGGAGGTTACTTCCCCGGGAACAGAGGTGGAGTGCAATTGAGCGCAAGGCATTTGCTGTGGTCTGGGCGCTGAAGAAGCTGAGACCATACCTGTTTGGGACTCACTTCCAGGTTCAGACAGACCACAGGCCCCCTAAATGGTTAATGCAGATGAGGGGTGAGAATCCCAAGTTGTTGAGGTGGTCCATTTCCCTAAAGGGTATGGATTTAACGGTGGAACACCGCCCTGCTACATAACACGCCAATGCTGACGGTCTGTCCAGATTTTTCCGCCTTAGTGATGAGAACTCATAAGGGGATGATTAGTTCTCCTCACATTTCAGCTGGAGGGGACGAGTGTTAGACCTGGCATCATTGGTGTGGGTCTCCCTTCCTCTCTTCGCTTCCTATCGTTTATGTTGGCTGGATTTAGATGCTCTGGGCGCTGTGCCACTGCTAATCAGTTCCACAGCGCGAATGCTCCCCGTGTAAAGATGACTGTATGAATTAGGATAACAATAATGCCTAGGTCTGTGTAGCATGTTCTAATAGCGAGGTACCCTCCATTTCACTGTTACTATCATGAAGCTATCTGTTCTCATAGGCCAGAATGGGCAGGTTGACAATTACCTTCTATAATCCTATCTGACCCCCAGAACCTGATGGGAACTTTGATTTGGATATGTTTATGCTCAGGACATTGAGATACACCGTTTAGTAAAAACCATTTACATATCCCATGTTCGAAAAGGGCTCTTCTGGAAATGCAGTATTTTCTTGCCTATAGGCTTTGCTAGTATGTGTATTGGCCGTCTGGTTTTGGAGCAGCAGGGCCAGCTGGGTCAGATCTGGCTGGAGAGAGAGATCGGTATTCAGAGCATGGGGAGGGGTTACTCTTTGATCTGAGCAAGGCCGTGCCTGGCAAGGTGAATGATGGCTCCACCCCCCCAATGGGCGTCTGATAGCAGACCCCCACATTCTGGAAGGGCATGATGTCGCCTCATAAACCAAGTGCTCCCCGACCCCACAAACTGGTTCTGACTGGATTTAGTGATTTGTGGCTTTAGAGAACAAAGACTATTTAGGTATAAAACACTGCGCTGGAACCTTGTCCAGGTGTGTTCCTTCTGGATGTCAAGATGAAACTGTGTCCGAGGGAACAGAGGAAAGGATTTTTAAAACTTTTCACCAAGCTTGCTGAAGAAACTACCCGAGGGCCTGAATCGAGAGCGCCTCCTGCCGAAGTCTCAGGGACATTAAACTTCACCCGTCGGCCGTCAGAATTCTTGTGCGAGGAATTCTGCTTGCAGGTGAGGCCTCCGTCGAGCAATCTGGAGCCTCTAGAGCTGCTGCCGCTGAGAGCCCACCTGAATTTGAACCTTCGGAACCTTCGCTGAAATTGTGTGTGCCGCTGCAGCTATGAGAGAGCTGTAGCCGCCGAATGCCCACCGTTGTGCCAGCCTGGTCGAGACTAGGGGTGGGTGGAATTTGCGTAATCGCGTTACGCAAATCTCCGCGAAACGGTAAAAAATCTCCGCGAAAATGCAGAAATTGCACGAACACGCGGAATTGCTTGTTCACGATGCTTTTTTCCTGTTAACAGTTGCTGTTTGCGAACCAGAAAAAATTTCGCGAAGTCGCGGAAAGCAGAATTTTGGCCAATTTTGCGTTCTCCGCGGAACGCGAAATTACCGAAATTCCGCAAATTCTTGGAGTCACAAGATGCTGTAACGTTTAACTATATATTATCTTTATATTTGAACCTGCGATTTATTCGTAAACCATTGGCTGTGCTTAGGAGGGACACTACCAATACTGGGTAGTGCAACAGTGGCTATTACTCATCCTGATTTGTCCCATGGGCCGTCGCAGCTAAGGGAGAGCTGCCATCGCTGTGTGCCCGCATGTTGTTCACCATTGTCGAGGATTGTCGCTATCGTCTTGTGGGCCGCTGCAGCTAAGAGAGAGCTGCTGCCGCTGTGAGCCCACCACGGAGCCCGGGTCGCCGAAGCCGCGAGCTGCTGCCGCTGAGTGCCCGCCTGTCCCCAAGTGCCCGAATCATTATGGGTGCACGCTGTGGACCCCTGCAGCCAAGTCTTGTGGTCGCTTGTCACCGTCTCCGCTTCTTCGAGAAGCTGCGTGCTGTGTCCCCTTTCAACGGCAGGTATCTGGTGCGCAACGGGTCGCGTTGGCCCTGGAACTTGAACTCAGTCAGTGTCACGTCTGGTGAATACATTATTGCCTTTATTGAGTCCCTTCTGGCTTACGTGCATTGTAGCTTGTTAAAACTCTTTGAGAGTCTTGAGTTAAACCTTAGATAAAGATATTATTTTTCTATACCTACTTGAGTTGTGTCCTTTTGTGGTGTTGTTGCATGGTAATAAATGCTTCACACACTGCCTCTGAGACAGGCCTAACTGCTCGTGCTACGTTACCACAGGGTTGAGCAGGGGTTGTCAAAGGGGGTAGCCCACTTGCCCTGACTTAGGAAGAAGGGTCCCTATTTTGACATTGGCGCCAGCCATGGTCAACTAGAGACCCCCATTTCTAACAACTGGAAATTGTTGCCGCCACACATTTAAATCCTTTACAAGCAAAACATTAATAATTCATCGGCCAACCTGCATTACACCATCAATCTAATCAAATGTTATGGCTTAGTACTCAATCTCATACCTATTTTTGAAAATTAATGAAATCAATAACATTACCCATGGCACCATTTATTAACCCTTCCTCCACATTTAAATGTTTCTGCAATATTATCCGACACTTTTTGCACATGTGTAAACACTTTTCCAATCCTGCAGTTCTCGATAAAGCTTGTAGTTTCTTAGTTAGTGGTATTGTTACTCCCTGGTGTTCCATTTTATTGATAGATATAATTTGCAAAATATCTTTTTTCACCAGCTTCAGCAATTGTTCGTTGAAGTTGGAACACTCATGAAGTGTAGGCATTAAAACAGATTATGGATTTGTCTTTTTCAACGAAATTTTACAATAGTTGTGCTGCTGTGTTGTCAGATGAAAATAAATCTTGGTGAGTCAGCTCTTCTAAGCACGTTTCCCCTCTTTTGTCAGACCGCCTTCTCTAATGTCCTTCAGGATATCTTCATCAAATTCCAAACCTAGATAAGGAAAGGACCTAACCCTCTCCAAGGTTTTGCCCTCTACGTTCAGACTGCGGGATTTACTATTTTGGGGGCCACATATCATAGTTACATTTTCCTGTAGTTTGGCTCCAAACCCAGGTCCTTCATAAAACTAACACAGCTGGCAATGAGTTTTTTTAGACCATTCGCAGTCCTTGCCTAAAGGACTGCGTCGTCTGCATAAAGTACAACTGGCACAGCATTTTTCTCCACTTGCGGGACGTCAGCCCCAACCGCAACTAAGGTGTTCTCCAAATCGTTGGTATATAGGAGAAATAGGATTGTGGCAAGGACGCAACCTTGGCGCACCCCGCACTTATTGCTGAATGGCTCTGAACATTCTCCACGACAACATTAGTGACAAGACATTCCAAACGGTTGCATGAACCGTCATGTTTTTAAGTATATACCCATTCGCTACGAAAAGAGTTATATACCAAATGAATGTATCTGAAAGATGCACAATTTGATCAGAGTATTGCTGGCTCGATTTATAGAAATATGGCTATCCTTAGAGACACTATTTGCCATTTTTATTGAGGTGTGCTTAAGATTCGCTAAACTATAGATCTTGCCTAGCCGGCGCGGGGTATTAATAAGTTATTATTCACACGCAACTTAAGGATTGCTTATGAAACTAGGATCTTTGGCAGGTTCAACCAGTACATTGCCACTAGCATTGTTTGTTCTACTTCTACTTTTTAATAGAAACACGGCCATTTCTGCCAGAGATTTAAGTATATAGTGACATCTTTCCCATATTAGACTGATATTCAGTACGAATACACATAGTCAAGTTGTGCATGTAGTATGGATTTTCTGTTAAAAAGGCACACTGAGAACCAGTGCTTATGTACATAAAAAGATGATGCTTTACATATGCACAATTCATTCAGGGACAGCCATATCATATTGCAGCATGTTGATACTGAAGTGTATGTTATTATTAGAGATAAAGACATTTGGTTTTAATGTAAGAATTGTGTTATACCCATTTGCCTTTATACACAGCGGGGCCTCATTTTCCTGAGCGGATGCCAGGTGAGGTGAGGAGAGCTCCCGTACAGAGACGGGTAAGCTTATACTTAATGTATTGGTACGTTTTGTAGTTTAGATGATGTAAGAGCATCTTATACTATAACAGTTGTTTTACTATACATTGAGCACTTGTTTGAATAGTTAAGCAGGTTAAACAAAGTTATTATATATATTTTTTTCTTTTTATAGGACTTCGGTCGATACTCCCGAAATTTTTCTGAGAGTCTCTGAAAACCCCAGAGTAATGGAGGTCGTTTAATTTTGAACCACTTGTGGTATTCACTTTTTACATTTCACTGATACACAGATTGCAGTAGCATAAGTTTTTCTAGGTCCTCATGAAAGCCTGATCAAGGTTGATCTACAAGGCTGAACCATGTAGACCTTATTCTTTTGGACTTGAGCAGTTATTTTTTCAAACTGCATTTGCACTGGCTTTTAATCTAGTCACCCGGACAGTGTTTATTAAAATGGTGTTTCTGTCCCGGTAGATAATTTTAACAATTGCACATTTTTTCACCTGCACTGCATCCATCACCACCAATTACACTTGCATTTTTATATCACAAGGATTCATGTTATGAAAGAAATACTCTAGCATAGACTACATCTTTGCTAGACTGGTGAGTTTTTCGCTCACTAAGTATGCAGCCCTGACTTGCTGGAGGGCGTTGCAACTGTTAATGAATCCCAAATGATGATATATGCTACTTCGGTGACTGATGGGATTTGTCTTTAATTTTTTTGAGATTTTCTCTAACGTCTATAACTTGCTTTATTATTCTTTACAGTGCTGATTTCGGATAGACCCTAGGTTTTTGTGTTGTTACTTCAAAGTGGATATTAAGGAATTAGAAACCTGTGGGTTTTTAAATATGTTGTTAACAAAACATTCTCCAGCATTACCATACCTCACTGAAGTGGAAAGATCATGATGGAGAAGCCTCAAAAAGGAGATCAGACCCGCGTCAACTCCCATGTTTACTAAGATGTCCCACAACTTAGAGCGTGAAACATAGTCGAACGCACTGGTCAGGTCCATAAATGCCGGATGAGTGGAAGCGCCCTTCGCGTATTTGGCCAAAAGAAGATGGAGATTGAGGCACTGTTCGATTGTGCCTAGCACTTTCCTAAACCTATACTGACTGGAGGCCAGGATGTGATTGGCATTAATCCAGTCCAATAGGTGGGCCAGCACAACTCTCTGAATTACTTTGACAGAGGAATCCAAAAGGGATATTGGGGGATAGCATTTAGGATCGTGCACGTTTCCTTTTTTTAAAACAGGCACTATAACAGATAAACAGCACGACTTTGGCACTCCCTCACTGCAAACTGAATTAAAAACTGCAGTGAGCACCGGGGTCCAGAATTCTGGGCCTTCCTTGAATAGATCCAATGGAATTCCATCTGGCCCCAGAGCCTTCTTACCTTTACTATTGACAATTGCTTTTTGGACCTCAGCTTCATTAAAAACAGGATTTGGGCATACTAAATTCAACTGTACCGGAGAATCAGACTCTAAAATGAGTAGAATAGAGTCCTGGATAATGCATCACCCAAGTCTCAGCTGATATATGGATTGTTACTTTATTGGCTGGTAGGGTGGGGGATAAGACAGACCGCACTGCTTTCCAGAAAGCTTGGGGGTCTTTAGAATGACAAGCACCCACTATTGATTCCCACTTCTCCTCCTTCAGGGCTGACTTTCTTATTTTGATGGCATGCTTATACAGTTTTCTGCTTGCCTTAATCGCAGTCTGGTCTCTATGATTTTGATTTAAGGCCCTGCGTAAGGTATTATTACCTTCTCTGCAGGCATAGTCAAACCATGAATGTACTTGTTGACGTGACTGAGTAATGGGTCTAGAAAGTAGAATTTTGATCTTATCTAAAAGAGTTGCAAACTAGATAAGATGCAGGCTGTAACACATGATATGTAAGTGCAGCTATGCACAGGGCAGAACTATTAGGTATCACTCGGGACATTATGCTGTTCATGTTCGCTGTACGCCATACCACCCTATGCCCTGGGTCCTTAGTGGTTAATTCCTGGGTAGGTGAAGGCTTGGGCTTTTGTCCCGTATATGATAGCACTTTCTTTGCAGAGATAGGATTATGATCGCTGTAGGTCTGAATGAGGACCTCACAGTCCTTAATGAAGGGAAACATGCTCCAGGTGACAAATATATAGTCAATGGCGCTTCCTGCACCTCATCCTATAAAGGTAGGAATATGTTGGTCAGTAAATTTGGGAACCTTATTAATCATTCCCCATTCTATCAAATAAGAGAATAAGACCCGCCCCCTAGCATTCATCACGTTATGGTCCAGCTCATGGGAAATTGGATCAAAGGTAGTTGGGGAAAGGGACGGAGGATGCCCCAATTTTGCGTTAAAGTTCCCCGCCACCAGCAGCTTAAGGGGCAATCCACTCAAGCCTCTCTCTCCACGAGCATGTCAATGAGCATAAATAGGCCTTGAAAGTCACCTTTGGACGAAAAGTTATTATTATAAAAATTTACCAAATATAACTTATGAGTGTCTCTCCAAGTAAGAAAAAAGGCCTGCCCCTGTTCCTGGAATAACTGTACAATTGAAACAGCAATTTCCACTTTAAACCAGGCCGACAGACCCCCTTTAGCTCTGCCCCATAGAGATGGAGTAGCGGGCAAGCTAGAACATGTAAACTCATCAAATACTATGTCCTTGCTCTCCTATGTTTCTTCCATAAAAGCGATATCATAAGTCAAGATGAAAGATCACCATCCCTCTAGTAAAATCTTAGAAGTTAGACGTGCTATATTCCCGCTTAAAAATTTCAAGCATACTTTATCAATTGGACCTTCATCGTAACATGTGCTCACACTGGCCCCTAAAGGGGAAGGGTTTCTGTGAAGAAACAATGGGTAATTGGAGAACGGAGGTCAAACTAACAAGAGCCTCCTCAATATTCACAATACAAGGTCCTAAACACAAATGATCATTTGAGAAGGTATTATTTGTTTGCACAGCGGGACTGGAATTGCAAAGGGCCCCAACCTTCTATATTGATCCTGGGAGCGGGTCCCAGAGGATTCTGTTGGGGAGAGAGTGGCATTTGGGCAACAGAAACTAAATTATCAAATGACCTGTCCACCTCCTGGAAACCAGAGCAGACAAACTCCTCCCTAAGTGGTCAATTAATAGCTTCCAGCCCAACCAGTGGGGCAAATCTAATGGTCAAATTGAGTGATCCTGGGCTGCGGGGGGGTCTAGGCAACACAGAGTCACAGGGAACAAAAGTTCAGAAGTACAGGATTGATTCGCAAAACGCTGATAAAAAAAGCCAAGTGTGACTATCTTGTTGGGACTAGTTTTAACCATTCCCATACTTGCTTTATGCAGTGTTCCCTGGACTACCGTCGGCATACGGAAATTGACCACAATGGCATCTCCACTGTTTCTATAAACCCTGATCCCAATGCCTCCCACCCATCTTGCCATCAAGATCTCTTTGGATATGTCCCAGTTGCCAGTGACGTTGTTATTCAGCCAATGGATGGATTTGTTCATTAGGCCCCTGGTGGTTTCCATATTGACTTCTGTAAGCCTGGGCAGGTTGGTCAGGGCAACAACGTATGGGGTAGATGCTGGGGGAAGGTCTATCACAGGTAAAAAGGCCTGGATTGGGCATGGGCTGCTCGTTGTGTAGCAGATTCGGTTACTGGTATATTCAGATTTCTGAGGATAATTTGATTTCCTTTGCTATATCTCAGCAAACAACCGTCACATCCAACTACGCATATTTCTCTTCTTCCATGTTTTCCGTTGCATCACTTTTGTATCTGTAGTGTTGAACTACTTCATATGGGCACACGTTCTTTAGGTGTCAACTCCTTCTGGGATAGTACGTAACCAACATATTTGACTTCACAATGTCTCTGCTTTCCGGATCAAACTCTGCTACATACTGAATTTCTGGGAAAGACTTCAACACTATTTTGTGTGCTTGAAAGGACTTGACTTACCCAAACAAGTCACCTTGAGTTTGAGAACAAACTGGCTGAGGTCAACCCATCCAAGCACTAATAGGACCCTATCTCAGTACGGGAAAGAATTTTCAAGCAGAAGCTGTACAATTTATTCGTAAGACTCTTTTCTGCAAAACTCTCTTCCAGCATCTCCTTCATCTCTTACTTTTCAACTATATGAAGCGACGTAATGAGCAACAGCAATGGAGTTGTCTGCAACAAATTGAATGTCCATGTTTGCACTACACATTTTCAGAATGACTGGATTATAGTCAATAATATTCTTCAAGGCCTATGTTCTTAGGCTGTATGTGTTTTTCGGTGATTTTCATGTTAGTGTATGCCTTACAGTCGACAAAAAGCTGTTTACTCTTCCTTGTGAAATTAAGGGTCGTGGGAATCCAAAACGACAACTTGTATAAAATTTACCTTTGCATCTGTATTTTTGACAACAGTATTTCCCACATCTATGACTTTGATAGCGCAGAACTTCTTGTATCAAGCTCTTTTCACCACCACCATCTTTTGGGATGGCACATGTTACATACTGTTCGATGAAAGACAAGATGAAAAACAAGACAGACTCATCACTGTCTTCCAAACTTTGGAGCATCCTTTATCCATAACAGCATATGAATATAAGGAGCACCTCTTTCTTGGCACTTTTTTTTGCTAAAAGAAATCAGCTACTTCACCAAGAGCAGGATTTATTTTTGTTACAGATGAAAGACATCATAGCTTGAAACCCACAGTTAAAATATCTGCAAACATTGGCAGGATCCAAGGAGCAAAGTTCTCTAGCAGTCTTCACTTTGATATCTTTAATGTTAGAGTTTAATTGTATCAGAAATTCAAATCGGTCATCCCAGATGGACTCAGCACAGCTGTCAGGAATCAAGAAGGTGCACCTAGATTTCTCAACATACATTTCAGTCCTTCATGACGGTGATACCAATACTCATTGGTCCCACGTTGGAATGCCATCAAATTATGCTGTATTCTAAGTTTTCATTCTTTCCATGGATTTTGTCAATGAATTCCTTTGCAAAGAGATTTTGAAGATTAAGTCCTGTCTTCAGGATGTGGTTAACAGCACATGAAAGTCCAGACAAGTCACTCTCAGACAGCAGATGAAATATGTAGGGAATACACTACCTAAATCTTGGATACTTTGAGTATAATCTGGCTGACCGGTGTTTAGCTGCTGGTATCTGTACATGACGGTCATCAAAGAGGCCACCTTCTCCAGTCGGAGACAGTTGTGGAAAACAGTGAGCTTTTAAACTTTTCTCCTTCACACTCATGGGAGCTCATTTCCCTTGCTTCAGTTGAAAGAGATCAATAGCATCACCAATGATGTCTTTAGAATGCAAAGGATGGATGCTGTAGTGTTCGTAAATCTCTTGTGACCTGGATTGATCCACTTTTTCAATCTGTCCACTTGATGGTAATGTTTCCTTCTCTGAATATGTTACATCTCGAATAACATCAACATTTTTGCAATAAATATTATTTTGTACCAGGTAAAATGTTGTTTTTTCACTATACTTATTTTCACTAACTTATTGCCAGATTTTGTAATTGTTCATATGCACACCATTTACTAAAATAACAACTGGTTCATGATTCTCTCTGTGTACATCAACAGTTTCAAAATTCTGTTTAAAATATAAAGGTAAGTAGACAACTCTTTCTTTAAGGCCTTTCTGAAGGTCAGTTGGTGGCAGCTTCCCTGTCTTAGGCTCCATACGAACTATAGCCTGAAATGGGTGTACACATTGTATGAGAATGGATTCATAAACATTTAAATCTTGTAGTTCTTTTGGAATAGATACAAATTCTGTCTTGTTATGTACTGCTCTAGATGGCATTTTGTTATTCTCGAACTTATCATTGCAGGACTTACATATAACTTGCCGTGTGGACAGTCAAACCGTTCCTTTACAAATAAATAACAGCAAATTCTTGCCACTTATCTTTATTTTCCTATTTAGTTTTTGAGAATAGAACTAAATTGCGAGTTCGGCTTTTGTAGTGACTGCGTCAACAACAAATACCAACACAGTTTGGTTTCTAACAAGAAATTGTGTTAAACTTCCTAATCCCTTCGGTAAAGTGTCAACACTAATTCTCACGTCATGTTCCTCTATACCTCCACAAACCAACTCCTCATTTTTCTTACACTCCTCTTCAGGACCAAGGAAATTAAACTAACCATCTTCTCAAACGTTTTCTACCTATGCTACTGTACCATGCAAAATAGCTTTATTAATTTCTTTTAAACATAGAGCAGGAGTTATGACACAGTAAAGCCTCTTAACTAACTTTTGCATTATAAAGTGGTGAACAGCTAACATTCTGAACTGATGAAAGGTGCTTTGGCAGACTTTCTATATAGAGACATGCAAGTGAATATCCCTGTAAATGTGTATGCTTTCTTACTTTGCATGGGTCTAATCTTTGCAACATACTTATTTAATTTTTCAGACTTTTACTTGTAAACACACAAAGAAAAGTTCTCTATATGTCAATTGATTCTTGACGAACACCGCAAATACTGATACAGTTTCATTTGCATACAGGGGCCTGTCTACGCCTTCCCTGTACCTCTTTAGCTATCACTTCTTCAACATTCCTAGGTACATTCTCCTCTTTGCTGTGGTGGTCCCATCCATCATAAAATCGTCTAGTTGTTTCGCCTGCATGCACTAATGTGTTCTCATGCAAGTAGCTTTCTTCGGTAAAGAAAAGCTTGGTACTGGAAGTATGTTTACATTTACCACTGAAAAGTTTGCAAATGTTACTTCTATTCACAAGTCTTTTCTTTTGGCGTCTTTTCCCCATAGACAACACTATTTTATCCAGTGTTCTCATTCTGCTCAGAATCAAAATAAATAGCTTCCTCTTAAGAGCAAAGACCTAATCAACTAGTCTCAACATGTTCCTTTTGTTTGGCTGCTGCTCTTCTCCTTTAATACTGCGTCATAATTCTTATGAGATTGTGACTTACCTTACTACAAAACATTCTGACTCTAATTTCTTCAAACTCCCTCTGTCTCCCTGTTAAACAATCTGCTTTCTTATAGGATGTTTTACTCTTAATGTCATGCACTTTTTATCCTTTCTTAGCTGATTTGCAAGTTTACTTTATATTTACTTGCGTTTAATCACTTTGTAGTTTACCATATACAATTTTAATAAAGATTTTTGTTTTCCTATCTGCAGCTCTTTCTCTTTCACTACATTCTTTCTATTTTGCCAATTTGGTTTCTCAGTTGTGAGAAGTTAGTATCCTTTCCCATGTTTCTTTCTTCTTTCAGTTTTTTGTGGCATTGTAATTATGTTGTTTTAAGTGGAAGTAAATGTCTGCTAAGAGAAAAAGAAATGAGCACATTTATGTTTCGTTACATACTTTTAAATTACATTTTTGAAGAATTTAACTAACAATGTAAATGGTTATATTACAATAGTCTGGCCAAATATCTCTATTTTTTCATAATAACATCTTTATACCTCTTGCTGCGTTAGCATATCCATCAGTATGTGTGTGGGTATACTACTGTATGCTTCGCTGTATTCCTGAGTGTCTAAGCATATGTGTCAGTGTATGTTAGAGAGTCTCACCGTTTGCATAAATTACTGTCAGGGTTTGATACTGTACAGAGAAGTGTGTACCAGCATATGTCAGTACCTTCTTCACTGTCTCCTTCGTTGTGCATGTGTATATATCAGTGTTTGCCTGTGTGTACTACTCTATCCATCTGAATGTACATGGGTGTCTCAGGATATGTTTCAGTTTCTGCCTGGGAGTGTCAGTGTATGTATCAGTATTCTCCTGGGTCTGTATGTAAATGGGTAAGTGTGTGACTGGCTCTGTTAGTCTGTGCATCACTGTGTCGTAAAGCATTTCAGTGTATGCATTAGTGTATCTGAAGCTGTGTCAATATATGCTTCAGAATGTAGCTGGGTATCTTAGTGTATGCTTAAGTGTGTGCCTGGATGTATCAGTATATACATCACTGTGTGCTTGGCTTTCGGCTGTGTTCCTGTGTGCATAAGTGTCTACCTAGGTGTATTAGTGTATATTTGAATGTGTGCCTGGCCATATCAGTGTATGTATCACTGTGTGCCTGGGTGTTTTATTCTATGGGTCAGTGTGTGACTGAGGCTGTTAGTGTGTGTATTCGTGTGTGTATGGGTGTGTGAGCGTATGCACTAGTGTATGTCTAGCTGTGTTTCAATATGCATCAGAGGGTGCACAGGTGTTTTAGTATATGCATAAGTGTATACCTGGGTGTGTCAGTGTATGCATCAGCATGTGTCAGGGTATGTGAGTGCATGCATAGCTGTGTTCTTGGGTGTATTCATGTATGCATGAGTTTTTTTTTCTAGGTATGTCAGTGTTTGCATCAGTGTGTGCCTGGGTGTCTGTCTTAGTTGATGTATGAGTGTCAGCTTTACTATGTTAGTGTATGCATCATTGTCTGCCTGGGTATTCTACTATATGCATTTGTGTGTGTCTTGGTATGTCAGTGTATGCATCAGTGTATGTCTAACTACAACCTATCTTAGGGGTCACTTATATACAGTAGACCCATAGTTTAAGGCTTGGTAACACATTTTGAAATACCAAGTCAACCTGGCAGTAAAAACACACAGACTCTGCAGCTGCAGGCCCGGCACACGTCGAAAAGGCAACTTCTCTGGATAGGTGACTCAGAGCATAAGTACTTGAATACAAATCTAAGTGAGTGGAACACTCTCTCTGTGAATGTGTCACTGGATGTAGAAGTAACTATGCTTCTATATGGCTGGCTCTCTCATTAACTCCATAGGTCTCTAAATGTGTATGTGAGTGGCTCTATGGATTGCTTACTGGCTGTGTTAATGAGTACAGGGGTATGTAACTGTGTGTGCAGCTCGTTCTGTTACTGCTGAATGCCTAAGTGCTCTG
Source organism: Triturus cristatus (assembly GCF_964204655.1). Classification (NCBI taxonomy): domain Eukaryota; kingdom Metazoa; phylum Chordata; class Amphibia; order Caudata; family Salamandridae; genus Triturus; species Triturus cristatus. The sequence continues at coordinate 432,535,072 of NC_140588.1, forward strand.
TGGCTGTGTGAGTGAATGTGTAAGTACCTTTATCACAGTCTGACTTTGTGTGCGAGTGGCTCTATGCTTTTGCAAATAGGTAATTCAGTCACATTATGAGTGGGGAAGTGGATGTATGACTGGTCATATTGGTCTCTAAGTGTTATGTAACTCCCTCAAATTTGAAAGTACATGAGTTATCCTTTAAGCACATAGCTTACTCCCTAAGTTTAGGGGTGACTTGTAAGTAGTAGATGAGTAGTTTAAGGCTTGGGAATGTGTTTTGAATGTCAATTCTGCCTAGCAGGAAAACTGCATATACAGGCTCTACAGCAGGAGACCTGAGACATGTTTTAAGGCCTTCTTGTCTGCATGATTTAGTAGTTAATGTCAGTTCCTCACTACATATCTGAATGAGTACAATCCTCAGTCCCTATTTGGATGTGTCCTTTGATATTTAAGGGAGTATGTTGGCCTATGACTGGCTATCTGAGTGACACTATGGTTCTCAAAATGCGCATGTAAGGGCCTGCATGGATTGGTTAGTGGCTGTTTTACTGAGTATTGGGGTAAGTAACTCTGTGTGCAACTGCCTCCATTAGGTTGAGTTACATAAGAGCTGTGTATGTGTGTGTGAGTGAATGTTGAGGTGCCTATGTGACTGTCTGACTGGGTGTGTGAGTGGCTCTACAGTTTTGTAGATAGATATGTGAGTTCCACTGTGACTATTAGACTGGCTGTATAACTGGACATATGGGTCTGTAAGTGCACGTCAGCCACTGAAACTTGAAAGCATATGTCTTACTTTTTAAACATATGTCTTACAACCTATGGTGAACCTACAGCCTATCTTAGGGGTGACTTATATGTAGTAGAATGTCAAGTCAGCCTAACAGTAAACCTGGACACACAGCAGCAGGCCCGAGACATGTTGAAAGGCCTACTTGGCTGGATGGATGACTTGCTAGTGTCAGTTCTTCAGTACATATATGAATGAGTGTCTATGTGGATGTGTCATGGGATATCTAAGTAAGTATGTTGCTATATGTCTGACTCTCTTAGTTACTATGTGAACTGCTACCTTGCACACCCAGCTTGGCCTGGTAGCTGCTGCCCCTTATCCTCCCTAGTCCATCAGTTTGAGGCCCTCCCTGGTGATCTAGTGGGGAGCTTCTATGCTCTGCTGCTGCTCTACCCTCTGTCTCTCTGCTTCAGCCTTTAATTCTCTTGCCATTTTTTTCTTTTATTTCTTTCCTTTTTTATCCTTATTGTTCATCTTTCCTGCTTTTAATTTGGATCTCTTCTGCCTATCTGTCGCGTTCTTTCTTTCTGCACTTTGCTCTTTCATACCTTTTCTCACTGTTTCCCTGCCGCTGCTCGCCCCCTGCAGCACGCCCCCTCCAGTGCCACTTTCCCGCATCCTGCATTCCTGCCTCTTAGCTGTCCAGCCCTCCCCCTCCTGCTACTTAATGGCGCTGCTGCGTGGTCAGAGGGAGCAATATCACTGACCTTGTCAGTGAACTTCTCCCTTCCATGCATAGCTTCACCTGCTGCTTCTGACCCTTGCAGGTTCAAGAGTTTGAGGCCCTCCCTGGTGATCTAGTGGAGAGCTTCTGTAATTGGCTGCTGCTCTGCCCTCTGTATCTATAATTCTGCCTTTAATTCTCTTGCTGTTTTTTTCTTACATTTATTTTATTATTTTCTCTTTATTGCTCATCTTTTCTGAGTTTCATTTTCACATTTTCTGCCTTTCTGTCACTTTCTTTCTCGTTCTGCACTTAGCTGTTTTGCACCTTTTCTCACCATTTTCCTGCAGCCCTGCCCCCTCCAGTGGTTCTTTCCCACTTCCTCTGCCCCCACCTCCCAGCTGTCCAGCCCTACCCCTCAAGCCACGTAATGGCTGCAACTACGTGGCCGTGCCACTGGCGCAACAAGGTCAACTCTGTTGGGGCCTGTCAGGCCTGGACCGTGCCAAGCACCACAGGCCCGGGTTCTCTGACCATCAGCCGCTACGACACCAGCACCCTCCTCACCCACAACACAGGACATCACACCACCTGCCACCTCGCATCGAATGACACCCAAGTCCCTTTTTCCTACCGGAACTGCAGCTGCACCTTCGCCTGCCACATCACACCAGCTCCTCCCAGCACAAGACCGCCAGAAAATGAACCCAACCACCTCACCTGAATCATGCTCAACACATGCTTCCTCCACAAACATACCGTGGAGATCTGGGACCTTCTCGACTAGGTCTGGTTGTTGAAATTCGCCCCGTTCGCAGAGTTTGCGGAGTTTTCTGCACTCCGCACTCCACGTAGCTCGCAGAGTGCAGAAAACTCCGCTTCGCGATGTGCAGTGGAGTATTTCCCCGCTCGCGATCGGGAACGGTAAGTTCGCAAACGCAAGCAGTAAGTTCACGAGCGGTAAGTTCACAAGCGCGAGCTGCCGCTCGGGTAGAATTTCAACCAGAGCGGCATAAATACCAGCACAAGGTGCAGTTTGCACTGCACTCCGCCACTCACGTAACTTTACAGAGTTTTTTTTTAACTTTGCGGAGTTCCGTATAGCAAAAGTTTGCGAACTACGCCCAGGCCTCTCGAATCCTTCGACACCGTCATCGCCTTTCTCACGGAAACCTGGATGAACCCCACCTCCGAACCCGGACCTCATCACCGCCATTCCGGATGGCTACAAGATCATTCGCCGGCGCGCATGTGCATTTGTGAGGAAGAAGCTATCCAGGAAGCAGCAAGATGGAGCCCCGGGACGCGGCAGCTCAGGTAAGTAATTTTCTTTATGTAATGTTTCTAAGTAATTGTAAAATGAGGGCGGGAGGGAGGCGGGCGGCGGGCAACTCTGCTCCGCAACGGGGTGTGCGTAGTCTGTCCCTGCTACGCCTACTTTGCGAAGCGCGAAGTGGACAGTATCACGCACACTCCGCGGGCGGAGCGGAGCACTGCGCCCACCCTTAGCGTTGATGGCGGATTTAAAGGTTGCGTGGGTTTCTGTGGTTCTGTTGTCCTTCCATCTCTTCTCGAGTTAGCAGATACATCTAGACTCATGGAGAGCAGGAGTGAACCAGCTGGCTTTCTTGGAGTGTTGCTTGCCTGGTCTCTTCTTGAGGGGTTCCAGAGTGTTGACACAGTCAGAGAGCCATCGGTGGATGTTGCGTGCTGCGTTGCTTTCATCAGTTGGCGTTGGCAGAGTAGTTGTGTTGAGGGAGTTGATGAGAAGTTCTTTGGTGGCCTTGCCCGGGCTGCAACAGGGGGGACGATGAGGGCAGAGGTATACAGTGGGCATGGCAAAGGCGAGATGCATGCAGTTGTGGTTGGTCCAGGAGAGTTTGATGGTGTGGCTGTAGCTAATTTTCCCACTGGCAGAGAAAATGGGGTTGAGTGCGTGTCCGGCTGTGTGGGTCAGTGCGGTGACTAGCTGCTTAAATCCAATGTTGGTGAGGTTCTCCAGTATGGAGGCTGTGTTCTGGTCGCTGGGGTTGGCTATGTGGAAGTTGAGGTCTCTGCGTAGGATATAGTCGGTGGATGCAAGAGCTTGGAGTGCGATTAGGTCTACAATGGCATTGGTGAAGGGTGATTTGGCGCCTGTAGACGAGCGTGCCTCATTAACTCCAACAACAAAAACACCTTGTCTCTCCTGGAGAACCTCACCACCATCGGTCACCTCTTCAACCCACTGAGCTGGACACATGCTCGACTCAGCTCTTAATTTGACCTGGTGGTTTCCGGTGCTCGGCCCCCACACTTTATTGGTTTCTGGTGCTCAGTACTGGCACTTAATTGTCACCATATGTATGACAGTCTGCCACATGGTGGCGCTGCTCATCTACTTTTGAGATACACATCAAAAATTACTAATAATTGCCCCCTCACCATTCCTAACTTTGGGGACAGGGAATAATCTGAACTGTCGCTTTTGCAGGCGAGAGAGATGGTTAGTAATTGTTTTAGTACCATCATTGGGATCAATGATGGGGTAATGGTTGGTGCAAACTGCATTGGCCTCCTGGTCAGGGCCCTGGCACTTATTATTTTACAAACTAACCACTGGCTCAATCCCATCTTCTCCGCCAGCGACAATATCACCTTCAGCCACACCACCAAGCTCCCGAGGACTGACCACCACTGTGTCCACTTCTCCTTCACCAAACCCACCGCACACCACCGTGCCCACTGCTACCCTTGCAGAAGTTAGAAAAAGGTCACAGAAGAACAGCTCATCACCTGCCTCTGCAACCCCCCACTGTCATCCACGGAAGAAAGCCTCAGGCAAGTAACACCCCAATAATCCCACCCTCCTAAGACCTCAGCATCAACCTCAGCACCTTCTTCCACTGCACAAATAAGGAAAAACAGCCTTAAAACCCAGGACCTTCCCACCCCACTCACAACCACTGCATGCAACAACACTGGACTCCAGCAGACCCTCCGCACCTAGACTCCCCACACCTCTGACAACACCCTCCAGATTATGAAGCGCATTTACTCCAGAGCTCCCTCAGACCCCTGTCTGCACCACATCTTCAACAGAGCAGGTACCACCATGGCCCCCAAACTCTGCTGCACCATCAACTGCTCCTTTAACAGCACCACCTTCCCGGAAGACTGGATACACGCAGAGATCAACCTCTTGCTGAAGAAACCCTCTGCAACCCAATAGACCTCAAGAACTTCATACCCATCTCTCTTCACCCCTTACCAGCGAACGTCATCAAGAAGGCCATCAACGCCAAACTTTCAGAGTTCATCAAAGTGGACCACATCCTGGACCTCTCCTAATCCAGTTTCGGAAGCAACCACAGCACCGAGACCTCCCTCTGCTCTGCCACAGACAATATCCGCTCCTTTCTCGACCAAGGTGAAACTGCAGCCCTCATCCTCCTGGACCTCACGGCCACCTTCGACACCACCTCCTATTGTACCCTATTCAAATGACTCCATGATGCTGGCATCTGCAACAAAGCCCTGGAATGAGTCTGCTCCTTCCTCACCGGCCAAACACAAAGTCCGACTACGATCGTTCCACTCCGAACCATCAGAGAAGAGCTGCAGTGTGCCCCAGGGCTCCTCCCTGGGCCCCACTCTCTTCAACATCTGCTTGGCCCCACTCACAGACATCGTCAGGAACCACAGACTCAACATTGTCTCCTACACCAACCACAGCCAGATGATTCTCTCCCTCACCAAAGAACCCTCAGTCGCCAAGACCAACTTCCACAACAGGATGAAGGCTGTCACCATCTGGATGAAGAACAGCCATCTCAAGCTAAACTCAGAGAAGACTGAAGTTGTCATCATGGGCTCCATCCCCTCCACCTGGAAAAACTCCTGGTGGCCCACTGCACTTGGAAATCCCCCCACACCCACAGATCACACACAAAACCTCAGCATCATCCTGGACTCCTCGCTCACCATGAACCGCCAGATCAATGCCATCGCTTCATCCTGCTTCCACAAGCTACGCCTGCATCCAAAGATCTTTAAGTGGATCCACACCAAGTCCAGAAAGACAGTCACCCACAAAGTTATCAACAGCAGAATTGACTATGGCAAAACACTCTGTGCCAGCATCACCAAGATACTCCTCAAGAAACTGCAAAACATTCAGAACACCTCTGCCAGACCTATCCTCAACATCCCTTTCAGCGAGACCTCCACTGGCTCCCAGTCAACAAAAGAATCACTTTCAAGCTCCTCACACACCCCAATAAAGCTCTACAAGATGTGGAACCTCCACTGGCTCCCAGTCAACAAAAGAATCACCTTCATCTGTCCACCTCAATGTAAGAAAGTGGCTCTGTAGATACTGAACCAAAGTAAGGTTCAATGTGCACAGAGTCCACAGTCCCCAGAGGTTTGGCAGAGGCTTAAGTTAGATATAACCTTACTCTCCTAAGTGGTAGCTTGGTCGAGCAGTAAGGCAGTGTCAGAGGACAGTGTATAGCATTTGTTGTACACACTCAGTCAGCAAATGGTCTCAAACACTCAAGAACTGAACTCTAGGCCAATTGTTTTGTATATAAAATATATAGTTGTTTTATTTTAGAACCAACAATAGGTATCAAAATGCTTTCTCAGAATAAAATGCTGTAGTTGTATACTTTTAATAAGCAGTACACTTTTAAATGCAATAGTTACAGTTGTTGCAATAGGCAACACAGTTCAAACACAATTATAACATTGAGCTCAATGGGAGTGTTTAAGTAAATGCAATTTAAATTACTTTGCGTATGATTTTCTTACTCAGGGTTGGATCCTGGATTCAACCCTGGTGCATTTCCTGTAAACAGTTGAAAGAAATCTTTTTTGTTACACATGCGATTTTTAAGGAATATTTGTATGTTTCAAAAATCGGCACTTAGAAGAATTTCTGGTAAAAACCAGGCAATGTTATCCTATGGAGGAAAATCAAGTTATCGGTAAGTACAGTTGTGATTACCTTTCAAGGTCAGTGCTGGGCACCAAGATCCAGCACTGGGATCTCTCCTGATAACAGGTGAGTAATTTCGCTTTCGTTATTCAGCTGATTTTTGGTGAATATTTTAAAGTTTCAAAACTCGACACTTAAAAGAATTTCCAAGTTAAACCAGTCAATGTTACCCTATGGAGAAAATGTAGGTTATCGGCTTACAGGTAAGTACTCGACTGGCAGAGTTAAGGTTCTGGGCATAGACTCAGGGGTCTCCCAGGGTCAGGTAGGTACAGTCGTTACACCCTCAGCGGCACAGGGGCAGCCGGGTGCAGAGAGAGTTCGGCTCAATGTTAGCCTATGGCGGGCAGGGTGCCTTTGGTTGGTGGCTGCTAGCAGGCAGGCCATGCGGCTGTGGGAGCTGGGGTCCTGGTCACTCAATCAGGGCAAGTGGGGAAGAAAAATAGGATAGAGGTTGCACTCCCAGGGGCACTCGGGCGGCTGGGTGCAGGGTGCTTTTGAGCCGCCGGGCACTCAATGTATTGCAATTGAGAAGTTCCCAGATGAACAAAGGCTGCAAGCTCGGGGACGGATATTCTTCAGGTGCGACCACCACTTCGAGAGGTAAGTTGGGAAGCTGTAGGTTAGATAGGCACCCAGGAGTTGGGCACAGGGGACCGCAGGGCGCTGGGTGCAGGGGTGCATTTTGGCATCAGGAAATCTTACCCTCTGCTGGTTGTGGTTGGAGGGGTCCCTGGTTCTGAGGCTGCAGGCGTCGTCTGGAGCATCAAGGAGGGTCCTTGGGTGCTGGATTCTTGGTAACAGTCGCCGGGGGGATGTCCTCGGGGTCTTTGTTCACTCAGGCACAGGCCGGGCTTGGCGGGTGCAGAGTGTGTAGGAGTCGCGGTTCCTGGCTGGAACCAGGAGTTTGTTACTTGCTTTGAGCAGAACCACTGCTCGTGGGAGTCCCAGTCTTTTAGAGACACAAGGCAGCCAGGTCCTCCGGGGTTTTCGAGGTTGCTAACCACTGGAGATGCCGGGTTTTAGCCAGAGCAGGTTCGAGGGTCGACAGGCCTGTAGGGCTGGGGCCAAGTCAGTTGGTGTCGCCCTCTTGTTAGCAGCTGTACAGCAGGTCTTCTTTCTTCTTGTTCTTCTTGCTTGTTTCAGATTCGTGATCTGAGGAAGGAAGGTTCAGGGTGCCCCTAAATACTAAATTTAGGGGCATTACAGGTAGGGAAAGGGCAGGGACCAATGGGTCCCTTCCCTGGGGTGGGTACACCCCCTATCCTGCCACTCTCCAGTGGGAGGGGGGCAGGAGCCTAGTCCTGATTGGGCAGGGCTCCCCATCTTCAAGATGGCGAGAGACCAGAGATGTGCTTCACCTTGCCTCCCTCACCTGAGGGGTGGGGTTGGCAGAGACTGGCACACCCCCTTTCCTCACTTGGAGTTTCCCGCCAGTCTTCCTGCCGGAGTGGGGGCTAGAACCGATGGGGACCAGTTTCTGAGTACAGCAAGTGGTCTGGGAGGCTCACAAAAGCGGCATGCCTTTGAAGCTTCCCCATGCCCATCCTGGGGGAGGAGAACTAGCACCTCGCCCAGGACGTGCATTGTTGCAGGCCCAGAAGAGCAGATGGCTCTCTACCCAGGGGTCCAGCAACATGTCTGCTGGATGGCAGCTTAGGCGGCCTCTCAGACAGGACGTGGATTGTGGGTTAGGTTCAGGGGGCAACTCTAAGTTGCCCTCTGTAGTGCATCTTACATTAAATCCCACACTGGCATCAGTGTGGGTTTAATGTGCTGAGAAGTTTGATACCAAACTTCTCAGTCTTCAGTGTAGCCATCATGGTGCTGTGGAGTTCGTGATGACGACCTCCCAGCACCAAATACTCTTAATGGCAGCACTGTACTTGCAATGCCCAGGAATGGACCTGGGTACTGTAGGGGTACAGGGCTCATGCACCTGTACACCTGTACACACACCACTGGCATAGTGCACCCAGCTAGAGGGGTGATTGAGGTATGCCAGGGTAGTGTGTTTGTGGGCATGGCACACAGGGATGTGTGCCATGTCGACTCTCTGTTTTGTTCTGCACCAAGACTCTCAGCCTGCAAAGGCAGTGTGTGTGTGTCATGGTACAGGGCCTCTAAGGGTGGCACAATAAGTGCTGCAGCCCTTAGAGGCCTTCTCTGGTCACAGTGCCCTGGGTATCTATGGTACCATTTACCAGGGGCTGACATGTGGCCAGAGATGCCAATTGGGTTTAGGCTTCAATGCAGATTTAGTGAAGGAACACAGGCCCTGGGTTCCTGAATGGCAGGGCCCCAGAGCACATCAAGTCAAAGAGCATCAGCAGTCTGGCAACACAAAAAAGAAAGGGGGGTTTTACTGCAACAGAAACCAGCTTTCTCACACTCGACCACTGCCTCACACTCCACTCACCCACCACTCTGAGATCAACTCTGAGATCCTCCTCGATGAATCTGGCAACGGTCCCTGGAATTTCTCGCGTCCGGGCTGGGGGATCCTCGTTTGGGTTTCTTGGTTCTCAGGCCTGGAATGCGCTTCCCGCTTCACTGAGAGCGGTGACAGATTTAGCTACTTTCAGGAAGTGTCTCAAAACTCTGCGTATTAACCAATAATTGTGAGTAATCTGCCCTCGCTCTCTGTTTTCCCCTTTTCCCTTTTTTTTTTTTGCAATTGTAGCCGATAGGGGGGGAGGTCTAATCCAGGGGCCTTTGATGTGCCGGGACACTCTTTTGAGTAGCTGTGCGCTATATAAATGCCTTTGTTCATTCATTATTCATTCATTCATTCATTCATCAGAGACCTTAGCTCCACCCAACTGGCCCTGGCTACCGTACCATGAATCTGCAAGACCATGGGCGGAGGAAGATCATTCTCCTACCTCACAGCAAAGACCTGGAACACCCTTCCTCTCCACCTCAGACAATCATAGTCACTACCTCAATTTAGGAAGGACATCAAGACCTGGCTCTTCGACTGAACCTCAGCAACTTCAGCGGACCTGCTGTTTATTTCCCCATCCACCAGCACCTTGAGACCCTTACGGGTGAGTAGTTGTGCTTTACAAGCCCCTGATTGATTGATCAACTGACTCTATGGGTCTCTCAATCTATATCTAAAAAGCTCCATGCATTGCTTGCTGGCTATGTTAGTAAGTTTTGGGGGATTTAACTGTCTGTGCAACTGCCTCCATTACTGCTGGATTCATAAGAGCTGTATTGCTATGTGAGTGAATGTTGAAGTGCCTCTGTCACTGTGTGACTAGATGTATTATTGGCTCTATCCTTTTTCACATAGTTATGTGAGTTCCAGTATGGGTAGGAGACTGGATCTATAACTGAACATATGGGTCCGCAAGTGCACATGTAACTCAATCAGACACTGAAACACAATGTCTTATTTTTTATGCTCATAGCCCCCTGCCCTATGGCTACCTACTGCCTATCTCAGGAGTGACTTATATGTAGTGAAAGAGGAGTCTAAGGCTTAGAAACATGTTTTCATTGTCAACTCAGCCTAACAGAAAAACTGTATATACAAGCTCCACTCTAGCAGGCCTGATACATGTTTAAAGGTCTACTTGTCTGGATTGATGACTTGTTAGTGTCAGTTCTTCAGTACATGCCTAAATGGGTGTCTCAGTGCCTATGTGGGTGTATCATTGGATATGTAAGTAAGTATGTTGATGCATGTCTGGATCTATTAGCTACTCAATTGGAATCTCAATCTTTATGTAAGGAGCTACATGTATTGCTTGCTAGCTGTGTGAGTGAGTACATGGGTATTTCTACTGTGAATGCAACTGATTGGTCCACCTACACACACAACTAATGTAAAATACTGATTTTACTAAAAATAATATAGTAAATATATATGTGCAATATTAACATGCAGACTTAAAATAAATAAAACATGTTTAAAAATATGCAAAGAATGTGGTAGATTGTCACACTTACATGTGCAAGGCCTCAAAACTGCTTTATGCAACATTGCTTAGTGAGTAGCTTGACTAAAATGTGCTGACACATCCATCAAATGCATCCATGATCATTTTTAATAAAAAAAGGTTCCACATAAATCTGTAAAATGATTATTAAATGTATAACAATGTGAGTTTGAATATTTGTTTCGAATTTATTTATATTAGCAGAATTATGAAGACTATTCACACATAGAAGTCCCATGCATTAACTGAACTTGAGCACTTTTAACATACTTTGTTTATTCCCAAGGGATGAAGAATTGAAAAAAATAATGTTCTTTTGTTACTTCAGATGTTTTGTTTTCTATATAGTCCATTGTTAGCTAACATATCATTTGCTTTGTTAGATGGTTAGACATGCAGTCCCAATCTTAGGAACGAGTGTTTAGAATGAAAAAGCTCCATATGTAGCTGGACCAGACTAAAACTATAAAGTTGCACACTCAAAGGTTAAAGTCTGTACACTATTGTGTTGTCACGAGAAGGAAAGGAGTGAACCTGTTCCCAGGAAGAACCCTAAAAGATGATTGGACTAGAGGTGCAGAATATGCAACATTAAATTTTAGCTGTTTATAATAATACGTGTTCCTAAAGTAGGTTATGCTTTTCCCACACCTTTTTCCACGCCATGCCATTCCCCGACTCTCATGGCATCTTATTACCCTCACTATTGATTGCAGTTGCTGCTGCCACTACATATTTTCCCTTGCTTTATTTACTCTGAGACACTACCGAGTTTTCATGAACCTCTCTTTATGGGAAGTTCTGTTTTGATCGATTAATGATTTTTGGATATTTCGAGCTTTATGCTGAATCTCACTTTCTTTCGAACTTGAACTCTTTATGGGTTCTGACTGACACCTTTTCACCCCATTCTTAGAATAGGGATTTCTTCCTTTATGGATCAAACTTAATGCATTTTGTTATAAATTTGTATTGACCAATTTCTTTTATCAATCCTGTAAAAGATTAATTATTTTAAAACTAATGATTAAAAACATATGGTTCTGAATAAAGATGATTTACAAAAGTTAGAGGAATAAAATCCTTTAAATCTTTAAAAATTATTTTTAGTTATTGAAGATTGTTATTAATATTTATGTGATGATTTGCTCCTGATCTTCTCAACTACAATGGCCAAAGTCAATCGACCTGTTGGACTGCAGCAGGTATCAGTCACTGTGCGCTTGTGATGCTAAACCAGAGTTTTATTTAAATTGATTCCTGCTCCAGCAGGTGCAACAAGATAGTGCTTTGTTCTTCACAAAACAAAGCTTTACCATGAACACACTCATTGTTTCAAGAGAATAGGCTCAGCAGCCCTACTGACAATGGTGGAAAATCTCCACCAGCCTATCAGGCTGAAAGTGTGCTGGATTCACCCTTAATGAAATAAATAATCGCCATTGCCTCTTATGTTTATTTCTCAAACTTGTATATGGATTATATGGACATTAAATATGCATCTTAATGTTATTTGAAAAATTAATTTCCTTTGTAGCACTCTCTTAAAAAAGTTTCAGCTTTTTTTTTATAACCAACTTTATTGAAGGTTTTGCGGCAAACCACAGCATAACACAGTACAAGAGTTGATCAATGTACAAGCACGACATGACATGACAGCAAGCTCAGATATCAATAGTATGTAACAGTGCTTTGTCATATTGATAAACCATAATAGTCACACCATTTTCCCATACACCTTCATGTTTCTTCGGACAGCCACTGGACTCAAAAATCAGCTTCTCGTGATGGGTGCATCAGTCGAACCCAGCACGGCTACTTCTAACAGTCATTGGCATTTTTCTTGTTTCTGGACTTGGGTTACATCCCGTTTGGCAACCAAACAAGGTGTCCCAGAAAGGTTCACTCAGCCCTAGGACTCCCTACCTCCTCCATGAGCTCTAGTAACACAACACAGGACATTAACTCTAGGTGGCAGCCTAAGACAGCGGATAGTATTTGACCCACCTCCTGCAAAAAGGGTCTCAGCAATGGGCACTCCGAAGCAACATGGAAAAAATCTACATCAGGTTGTGTGCAGCGTGTGTACATCGCTCACGCATTGGAGCGAACATGTTGTAAGTGTCTTGGGGTGTGGTACATTGCTTGGAATTAGTTGAACTGCACCATATGCAACTGCACCGAGATCACCAGCTCCATAGGCACCATGCAAGCTTCCCTCCAATTTTCCTCATCCAGGTCTCTCACACAGGATGCCCACCACTGCCAGACCTTCTCAAGACCGTCTGGGGCATGGATTACTAAGGAGCGATAAATCACAGAAGTGGCCCCTTTACCTATCCGCCCCAAGAAGATCTTCTCATTTAGCAGATTGCATTCTGGCAGTGACTCACTCTGGAGTTCGTGAGCTAGCAATCCATGCACAGTAGGAGGTATCGAAAGAACTACAAACTAAACAGTGAATATTTAGCTTTTAATTCCGGAAATGACAAAATGTTCTCCCCCTTGTAGACATCTCCCAGGTACGAGATCCCAATGTGATCCCATGGCAGAAAACCCTTCAGTGTTGAAAGCTGACCAAGCCATATTCCATACGATAGAGGGGTCATCCCGGTTAGGCGACGGTTCCAACCAGTGAGGCGAAGGGCCGCCCTCCAGCAGATGAAGGATACCCACCTACAGGAAGGTAATGAACCCTGCAAATGCGCCCCATATAGGAGATCGAGCAAGCCATATATACCCAGTGATTATATTTCCAACCGATATGCCGGATCATTCCACCCCTAGTGAATCAGTCATTAATCGGCACCATGTGTGCTGTAAGACACTATCGGTATAGATCAGACAAACCCAGGCCCCCATTAAAATGAGATTTACGCAGTGAGTGAAATGCTCACTTGTGCTGACCCTCAGCCCACACAAAGTTAGTAATTTTAGTGGCCACAGAGTGAAACCATTTTCAGGGAATGCAATAAGGAAAATTGCCCAACTCATACAGATAGTGTGGGAGGCACTCTAGTTTGAAAAGGGCTGTGCACCCATAGGATTCACTGGCAGTGTGGCCCAGCGGTCGAGATCCTGATCAAACCATCAGTCCAGTCCCTGGAAATAGAGGGCCCAGGCCACATCCGGAATGGGGAACAAGTGCACCCCTAAATATTTAAAGGAGTTATGTGGATTAAGAATGTGGGGCACCAGACCTGCTCTAGAGCGTCACCCTTTACCTCCACTAAACAGGGCTTACCTTCATTAACCTGGAGCCCGGATGCCTCACCATACAGCCAAAGGATTTTCATCCAGCGGGGCCTCGTATGTTGTGGATCTCTAAAGAACAGGAGTCTGTCGTCCATGTACAGTGCCACGCAGTCTTCAAGGTCAGTCCCCCATTGCCAGTCTGAAATCTGAGCATCACACCGTATCAGTCACACCAGAGGTTCTATCACCAAAGCAAAGAGCTAAGGAGACAGTTGGCACCCCTGGCGCGTGCCCCGCTAGATGGGAAATGCAGGAGACATGACCCCAATCACAAAGACTAGAGCAGCCAGAGTGGTAGAGTAGCCAAACCATATGACAGAACCCCTCCCATATGCCCGCCCGACGAAGAACTCCATCTAAACAGGCCCAAGACACTGTATCAAATGCTTTCTTGAAATCAACTAGCAAGAGGGCCAGAGGGCCAGAGTGCCATCAAGCTCCGGCGCCCAAGACAGCGCTACATGGATCCTCCTAAGACAGTGACACATGCTACAGCCTAACATAAATCCACATTGATCCGGGTGGACAAGGTGGGGTAAGGCCCGACCTAGTCATTCAGCTAACACTTTTACATAGATCTTGATGTCAGTGTTGATCAATGTAATTGGGTGATAGTAGGAACATTGGTCCCTGCGGAGACCTTGCTTGGCAGGATGACTATGGTGGCGCAATCTAACTCTGGTGGAAAGGATCCCTGCTGCAAGGCGGCTGTAAAGAGATTCAGACAGAGGGGACAAATAATCTCACTGAAGCGTTTCTAATACTCAATAGGATACCCATTTGGGCCATCTGTTTTCCGGGCTTCCAACCCAGACACTGCAGCACTCACTTTCTCAAGCGTTGGGGCTTGGTTCAGCGCCTGGGACAAGATACTGGGTATAGTCAGCAGTAGTATGGTGTCCAAAAGGGGGTTGATAGCCTCTACTGGAGGCAGACAACACCGCAAGTACAGCCCCCGGTAAAAATCAGCAAAGTTCTGGGCAGCTACTGGAAGCTACTCTTGGGGAACACCGAATGAGTCCAGAATCAAAACCAAAGGGGATGATGGACGGACCGGAAACAAGCATCCTGGGGCCGGTTTCGGGTTCATAACCCTCATCAGCCGGGCTATCTTGAATCCAGTGGCAAAGTGAGCAAGGGACCCACGTCTGGGCATAGCCTGCCAACTTAGGGCGAACAAAGCAAAACCAAAGGGGATGATGGACGGAGTGCTGAACATTGCAAGCACTCACCCCCAAGCTATCCTGGGTGAAGAGGGGTGAAACCCCGAAACCAGTCCTAGGATGCATGTTTCCAGTCCAGGTAGGACCTGGCTTGGCATTTCAGGCTGGACTGTTTCCATGAGGCACAGTGTCAAGACTGATTTGTATATGGCTGGGTTCAAACTGGAATGGCATGGTAAGCAAAAAACGATGGATTAAGGCCCAGATCTCTGTACTGGGGTGAATGTGTGACATTGTTCTGCATTCTGTCCATCAACTGTTGTTTTTGCATGAGTCCAGAATCACCAGAACCACTTCATCAGAGACACCGTGGATGCCCAGCCAGTACAATAATTTTCCAGATTTGTCACCCGAGGTGTACAGCCTATGTGTGGAAGCCCTCAAACACTGTCTTGCTTCTTCCAATAAAACTTTCCGCAGTTCAGTTCGGACTAAGGACAGGAGACGAGGGGAATGCTCAGTGTCCGGGTGGAGAAGAGTCGCTTCCACTCTTAATATCTGGGACTCCAAGTTGGTCATGCATGCCAGACAGAGTGCCTCAGCCTGACAAATGTAACCTTTAATGCAGCCTCTCAAGGGCGGCTTACTAGCCGCCCATAACGTCATCGCCGATACCACTGAGCCTAGGTTGAGCTAGAAAAACGGACATAATTCCTCCTCAACAAAGGTCTCACATTCAGAGCTTTGCAAGTAACATTCATTGAATCTACAGCCTGGCCACAAGACAGCGGGTCGAGATCCCCGCAATAACAACAATGGAGTGTGATTGGAAATACGACGCAAAAAATGCAGCCTGCAACTACATCAAGTCTATGTAGGATCCCACTGCATGCGCAGCAGATTGATGGGTGTAGGCCTGCTGAGTAGGATGCCAGGAGCGCCAGACCTCGGAGAGGTCCAGCATATCTATCCACGAGGATAAGAAGACCGCTCAAGAATGCCTGGTAGGGTATGGGGCGGAACAGGCATCTGGGACCGGGTTTGGAAGTGCATTAAAGCCTCCCCCAATCACTGTAATGCCCTGAGGGAGAGTCAGAATGAAGGATTTCAATGCCTGTAGGAAAGGCTGAAGCAGCGGTGTAGGGACATAACAGGAAATAAAATTATAGTGCCTCGCTTCCAACCAACCTTACTACCCACACAGCAGCCCGGAGTGTCCGTGTGGTGCATAGTAACAGCCAAGGGATGAGATTAGTGCAGCAATATAGTGACTCCTCTAGAGCCACATATAAAACCTGAGTAATAAACTCAGTTGTTGCTGAACCATCCCAAAAAGAGGCAGTTTCTACCCAGTAGATGGGTCTCCTGTAAGAGAAAGACCACTGGCCTGTGGCTTTTGATATATCTTAACACAACAGAATGCTTAATGGGGTCCAAGAGGCCATTCTCATTCCAGGAGAGTACTGTTATCTTAGTAGGGACCATGACACAGCCAAAGAAACCAATGTGAGTCTCTACCAGACTGGAACGGACAGGAGACACCGATGACCTATTTTGCCATGACGTTTGGAGCAAGGCATTGTTATCTGCCTAGTTGCCACTATTAACCTGGAGGCGAAAAACACTGGTAAAACAAAACAGTCAGAGAAATAAACTAGGCTCAAGAACCCAACTAAACAACACTTCACCCAACATTCCCCTCCTCACACTCCTCCCCAGGAGGCATCTGTCATCGTAACTAATTATCCCAAAACCTCTAACTAGGGGGGGAGATAAACCTCTGTGATCCATAGGCGCCCATACAACAGGATTCAATGCCTGACAATTAAAGATACCACATTAGAATGAATTTTCCCCTCATTACCCAGCAGCAGTAACACCAGAACAAAGGAAAGCCACATAGGCCAAGACTCAAACAGGAGGGGAAGGTAAGTAATCACACCCATCTTCCCCGGCAGACACTCCTAGCCCACCCCGCAGTATGATCGACATTGTAGCTAGAGAGGAAGCATCCAGGTCAAGGCAGAGCAGAGAGCTGCGATGAGGAGCCTACGTCCACCTCCGCATTGCAGAAAACCAGTGAAGTATCCAAGAGGTTCTCGACCTCCCTCAGTAAAGCCAGGTCCAGAGTAAGGTCCTCTCGAGCCAAGCCTAAGCCCACCACTTCCGAGAGTGGGAATGCCCCTCCTCCACCGATGACCAGAAAGTGACCAAGTTTGCTCCTCTGTACCCACCGATCGGTGTCACTCACAGGGGCATCCCAGGCCTGATCCGATGTATCAAAGAAAAAATTGTGAGGCTGGAAGACGACCATGAGGTGGGCAGAAGCAGCAGAATGTAGCGCAAGTCTAAGGCTCATAGCTTCTGCTTCACTTAAGCAAAGGAGCGCCGCTGCTGCTTCACTGCCTTTGTGTAGTTCAAAAGTAAGAGAATCTGTGCATTGTCAAACCACTGATCAGGCTGGGTGCGTGCCTCTTGTAATATAGCATCCCGGCCTTTACAGTTAAGTAGTCTCAGAATCACAGGTCCCGTGGAGGCCTCAGGTTTGGGCCGCAGGACCAAGGAGCGGTGCGCACTTTTGATGACAATAAAGGGGGACGGTTTATTTTCAGGCACCCATGTTTTAAACCAGTCCTCCAGCACTCTGGCTAGGCCCCTCTGCACCACAGATTCCGGTAGGCCAATAAGTCTGAGATTATTATGCTGAGATCTATTTTTGGCATCCCCTTCTCTCTTTGTCAGGGAAGACACCGAGGTGGACAGCTTGGACATCTGGCTCTTGAGGGCTGAAATGTCATCCTCGGTAGAGGAGATGATGGTTTTTGACCTCCATGGTCCTGTCCACCACATTGGGCAAATCTTGGTGCAGCAGAGAGAGGTCCATTCTTACACCATCTACTTTAGATTCTATGGCATCCCAGGAGGCCTGTATGGCCTTGAGATTCACATCCAAGTCTGTTGTCCCAAGTCAGGCATCTGATCAGTTGAACCTTCTCCATGCTCGCAGTTGGCGGGACTGTATACTGATCCATCTTCATTTAGGATGGGGTTTCCGTCGGTACCTTGTCCTGTCGCATTCTCCACATTTGACAGCCCGCAATGCAGGTAAGCAAGAAACAAGAACACATCCAGGTGAAGGGTCCAGGGTGGCCAAGGGATGAGGTAAGAACCAGCAACCACTCGGGCCCTTAGACAGTGGGTCCCCAGAAAGCTAATGTCAGGGAGGGGCAAAAAATGTCTGTGCACAGTCCGCAGATGGTGCTGTTATACAAACGGGACCCATCTTAGGTCATCAGTCCGGGCCCTAATGCCCAGAGAACCTCAGAGCCCACCCAATGCCTCAGAGGCATCTGTCCAGTGGCAGTCCACTTCCACCCCAAGCTGCATACCTGGGGTCCCAACACAAACTGCCAGCAAGGGGCAGCCAACACTCACAGTCACTGCAGGCACCTGAGGCCAACCATGCATTTCACCATTACAGGGCCCAGACAGGATCTCCCAGGACCCGGGATGGGGGCCCCCGGCTGTACAAGGTCCAGACAAGCCAGGATCAATCCCCCGCTGCTGCCTCAAGACTGTCAGCAAAGCGTCCCACCATTCACCGGTGCCACCGCCTGCTGACTCGAGGGTTGACCTCCATTTGCCCAAGATAAATTCAGACCCACCGGCCAAATTAGCCGGTCGACAGCACTGCTCCTCCCCAGTGTCTCATGATTGTCTGCCCCGCAACCACGTGGATGACTCAAACTGGAACTGGGAGGGGGGAAAGGAGAATGAAGTGCAAGGCCCTATGCCGAGGCAGAAAACATGAACAGGTGGCCCCCACCTGCGGTCCATGATGCCCTCCACTTCGTCACCGTCTCCTTCCAACACGGCCACACAGGACGCCGCAGTGATTGGCTCCACCGCTCCAGGAGGCCTCACCGCTCCTCAGTCTCCAGCTCCGAGCGCTGCTCCTCAACTCTTGATCTGTGCCTCGGCCAGCCTCCTGTTGTCCAGCCACCACCGAGCCTCGAGTCTCGCCCACACACCAGTCAAGGGCTGCCACCAGGTCTGAGCTCTACCCCGCTGGCCACTTCAGCTTTCAGGGTCTCATCCACCAGGTACTGCAGGAAGCGATCCAGGCAACTCCACCAGCCCAAGCAGCTCCGAGCCTAGGCCGCGTCGGTGCAGCGCGGCATGTATCCTCTGCACCACAGCAGTCCGATGGCACCAAACTAAGTCACAAAGGGCCTATTCGGTGCACCAAAGCCCCGCAAAGAGCCCCGGTGCCCCAAGATTCGAGAGAGATGTTGTTGTCAGGCAGGATGCCGACGGATCTCTCTGGGGTGATGAGAGCACCATCGAGCCTCCACTCTTGGCTGCCCAGGCCATGCCCCATTTTCTGCTTTCTTTTAGACTCATCACAGGAACATGGTCTACATTGGAAGGGCAGACTTGAATGCATTTTATCAAAGTGTGAAATAAAGCTTCCTCACTTCATTCGTGGCAAGTTTTCTATTCCTTCTAATAAAGGTGGAAATCAGGTGTGCACCTCCAAAGGTTAAAAGGATATCAGGTCCGCGTCTTTGATTTCTACCATAATTCAACAAGTCTTTACTAGTTTTATCACAGACTTTAGTTCTGTTTTTTGTTCTGTAACTTGTTCACTAAAAATATTAACATCGATTGTGAGCAGATAGCAGCAATGTATTATGTGGCCTAATCACTATAATCCAGAAATCAATGTATACTTTAGAGGCCAGATGTATCAAAGGGTTTTAACCATTCTGTGTCTCTGGGAAAATGTTGCTTATCATTTTGGCATTAATACATAACGGAAGTTGAGAAAATTGCAAATATGTAATAATTTCCCATAAGTAAAATTACGGATTCTCAAAGCATAGTGATTCGATTTACTCTCCGCTTTCTAGGTGCTGGTTGAACAGCCGAGATTGACAGCTGAATTAAACAGCATTGAAATCTACTTTGTTCATATACGTTGCATGGTTTCTGAGTTACAAAATCCACTTGCGTTGCTCTTGTTTTTCATATATTGTGCTACAAAGAGGAGGAGTTCATCAAATGCAGCAAGACTAAAGAGTCAGGAAAATGCCACTGTTGTCACTCCAAGAAATAATTGCATTTTATGAAAAAATGTTTTTAGCATGGATTTGTGTGCAGTTTATTAGACTTTCACCAAGTAACATTTACATTTATATTAAAAATAAAGCTAGTCTGAGTTTTGAGTCTGAATTTCTCTAACTTTGAGAAACTCTCTAAGGTCGTTAATATCTGGTTTGCAAATAAACCTTTTTCTACCAAAATAATACTTCGAAAAATCTGTAAAGGTCTATTAAGATTTCACCCAATTGCACTAGAAACTACTTGTTAGGGTCAGGATGATTGTATAGTTACTGGTGAAATTATTATTTCCATATGTGTGAATCAAAAAGGTTCATATATTAATGTTTCTTAGTTTACTCCATCAGGGATTTTTTCCCTTCCATGGTCCTTCAATGTTTCCTCTTTTCTTCTTGCTAGGAGCAATCCACTTTGGGGAGTGGACTCAGTGTGCTCTCGCCCTTGGAGGCAACAAGAGACCATGGGGCTCTTTACGATGGCGGACAGACTTCCGTCCGTCCGCCATCGTTTCAGATTTGGGATCGGCCGCCCATGAGGCGGCCTCCCCACAATCCGAATATTTCGCATTGTTGCAGGGATGCGTTCAACAGCCCCTGCCGCAATGCAATAATAAAGGCACTTGCATATCCCTGCACTACGCGGTAGGCGGTGCCTGCCACATGATGAAGGGATATGTAGGGGGCACCATAGGTGCCCCCCGTGCCCTTGACCCAGCCCCAGGGATTAAGGGGGGCCCGCTACGGGCCCCCAAATCCATTTCCACCATTCGTTTTGCTGCAGTTTGTCCGCCCCAAAACGAATGGAGGAAAGGGATATCATAATCCCTAGTGCGCAATGTTGGGCTATGTTTCTGTTCTGACAGGCGGTCAGAAAAAGACAGCCTGTCAGAACCATGGCGGACGGTCTTTACGACCGCCACACATACCCAACGATTCCCCCCACCATCATAATATGGAGGGGGGAAAACAGCAGTACGATGGCCTTCCGCCATCGTAATGAGCCCCTTTGTATCCCAGTCTGGATTATTCCCTGTGCTCTTTTGTGCTCTGGTGGATGTTCCATGTGCTTTACTCTGGGTTTTCATAAATGCGTAGTTCTTATCCTTTTTCTCCCCCCCCCCCTTTTATTAAACCTTTCAACTTTTGTGCATGTTATATTTTTTGGGCACGTAATACTTTATCTACTCTGAATAGTTTTGGTGCTCCCCCATGGTGGGTAATTCGTTCCTACAGTCACTAGATTGCTACTACTTATCTTAAATTGCCCCTGGGCTAGCTAGTTTTTTTCTCACTCTCCTTCCTCCATAGGTCTCACTCCCCTCCCCTTTGTAAGCTGGCGACTCCACTCTTGCAGATGCTCTCCCACCTGTGTGAGCCACATTCCATCCAGGAATGTGGGAGGAGCCTAGTGCTGGTCCAGTCTTGACTGCGAGGCACTCTGCTCGCGAGCACACTTCCCTGCAACTTCTATGATGGGGAACTGTTGTAGCTTGCCTCTTGAATCGACCTGCCAGCTTTGAATCTCGTCTGGTATGTCCTCCAAGGTCAGGTCTCTCCCAAGTCTTGGATGGTGTGAATTACCCTCTTCTGTCTTCTGCTCCCCTCCTTGCTCTTCTTGGTCCTTGCATTCTCCGAGGTCATGAATGGGTGTTTGCTGTGTCTCTTTTTATCCTCCCCTCTATTTTCCTCTTTGTCCTTCTTCTATTGGTGCAGATCAGAGCGTCTGAATCCCCTCTACTTCCACGGACGGAGTGATTTCACAGTCACACACGCACACACACATCACACGCTGGTGGGGCCCATTACACCAACATTCAAACCTAAACCACCTTATCCGTGCCTGGCATAGGGGAAACACCTTTCAATATTCCTAACCAATCTGCATGTACCTTGAGGTCAATGCGACCAGCTAGTTGCTTGTAAATCTAGCGAGAACATTTCATAGATTACACAAATAAATTCAACAAACATGACAAGAAATAACCACCCGAGACAGAAATTCAAACAGATTGTTCATTTATCTAAAAATTGTAGGAAAAGCCAATTAAATGCAAAATTCATTTCTCTCATATTTACCTATTCTGTCTAAATGTCGGATCCTAAGTCAGAACCGGTCCTCAGTAGAAGAAACAGACTTTTCTGCAGTCATGTAGAGTCACCGTCCTCTTCGTCAGCATATGGACCTCGGATCATCAGCTCGGGAAGACGTGGCGCTAGACCTCTCTAGTCTGCTAATATTTATACTAAATTTACATTCTATAAAGTAACAATTCTTTGTTCAGAACGGATGAATGGCGGAAATAATGTCATCTTGGTACATTTTCGATATTGTGCGAAATTTTCTCACACATAGATTGTCCCAAATAATGAATAGGAAAATTGAATGTTCATGACTAATTTCGATACATTTACGGATGTCTCTACTGGGTAAAATTTGTTTCAAATGGTGGGATCATAATAAGTTCATGTAGTTTAATATTTCAAATTTGCAACATCTCCATCTTCCAGGGGCACTTGGCAGATTTCCTGGACTTGTCATCATGCTCATGACTTTTCAGTTCATCGGAGGTGCAAGGTCACAGGCAGCGCAAAGCCTTTTTGTAAAATTTCCATCTACTCGAATGCAGGCTGCGGGTGGTAGCCATTTTGTAGTAGGCCACATCAGTCAACTTAAGCAAAAATAAACATAAAACAGAATTACTGCACGGAAATGATTATACAGTGTTATTCCCCTGCTAATACCCTTATGTGTGTGTATTTATCTAGCCATTAATGCATATTAATTAAAAGCGCAAACACAATAACATCACATAAGCAACATTGATTTCTGTCAGTTTGCTCACCAACTTAATTCACTTATTATTGTAGCCATGCAATAGCATTCCCACGTGTAATTCTCTTGTTAATAAGGTTGATTAGACAACATTTGACAAACTTTTAATACTTAATAATTAATCAGTAGTACTTTTAGTTATAACATGCGAAAAATGAAACAGGTATTCGGTTTTAAAGTAAAAACCCTGCTCCATCACTATCTCCTTGACTTTCTCTTTACTTATATTTTCTCTCCTTGTTGGTTGCATAGCGTACCAAGCTACCCACTTCAGAAATACTAGTACAGCATCAGGTAAGTATTCCTGCCCTTCATCACACCAGCATCAGAAACAAGCACTGGTAAAGCCAATAGGTCTGGCGTTGGTTGCCAGTCTTTTGGCTTTGGCAGTTCTTGCTTTGTACTTTCATGGTTTTTGCAAAACTATATTCTTGGTGAAGCTGCCAGGTCCTCACCGAGGAAAAAATATTTTTTGGCTTTCAAATAAGCACACATTACCATAGTAGTCCCTGAAAAGAAGTACTTTATGTATGGATTTCCTCCTTTTGAAAAGGCAGTCTGCCGTAATTCACAGGAAAGTTAGCCAATGGCTGAAGTGGGCTGACCCATTGCTCCTTGATGCATGCTTAAGTGGGTGGAAGAAATATGTGAATAACACAACAGGCTAATGGATGATTTTTGCTTGAAACCCCTTGAACCTCTATGTTATACTCACAATTTTAGTAAAATCCATTTTTGTGTACATTTGATTACAAATAGAAAGTGTTGAAAACATAAATAGAAATACTTTCAAAGACAGGTGTATAGAAAGGGTTGAAAACATGAATAGAAACAGTTGAAAAGATAAATAAAAAGGCTTTCCAAGACAGATAGAGTTGAAAAAATAAATAAAACGCTTTCCAAAGACAGATCTAGATGTACTGAAAGAGCTACTTTGTAAATAGAGACAGTTCTATAGATAGATAGCTGTATGGCTAGATAGAATTGTATTGTAGTGTTGGATAGATAGATAGAGTTGCATATGAAGAGATGGTTGTATAGATAGCTAGATAGAGAGGGTTGCATACATAGAGAGGCTTGCATAGATAGATAGATAGGGCCCGATTCACAAAAGTAATCTGAAACAAAATCCTAACTTACGACTTTCAGTATTTACAAAGGACATGTAGGAGTAGTAAAGTTAAGCTTTCTAACTTTACTACTCCTAAATTCCCTTTGTGAATACCGAAAGTCATAAAGTTAGGATTTTGTCTCAGATTACTTTTGTGTATCGGGCCCATAGTTAGATAGATAGATAGATAGATAGATAGATAGATAGATAGATAGATAGATAGATAGATAGATAGATAGATAGATAGATAGATAGATAGATAGATAGACAGACAGACAGACAGACAGATAGATAGATAGATAGATAGATAGATAGATAGATAGATAGATAGATAGATAGATAGATAGATAGATAGATAGATAGATAGATAGATAGATAGATAGATAGATAGATAGATAGATAGATAGATAGATAGATAGATAGATAGATAGATAGATAGATAGATAGATAGATAGATAGATAGATAGATAGATAGATAGATAGATAGATAGATAGATAGATAGATAGATAGAGAGATAGATAGATAGAGAGATAGAGAGAGAGAGAGATAGAGAGATAGAGAGATATAGAGATAGATAGACAGTTAAAAAGACACATAGATAGATTAGAGCGATTGGTAAATAGTCATATAGGTAGATATGTAGACAGACCGGGCACAAAATTTAAATAAACGTCACAGTTTCAATCAGTCATGTGTATTAAATGTGAACACGACCTACAAAAGGCAGGACATACAAGAGTAACAAAAGCAAACTAGAAAGCAATACAAACAGAGCCTACAGACTAAAAAGGTTTACAAGCATAACTGTAGTCCTCAAATAGAATACTACCAGCCTAACACACAGGAGAGCAGTTATATAATTGCACTTCATGGCATGCAATTAAAAAGAGGATTCTTTTATGAAGAAAAGTTTCAAATGACCACAATTTGGCATCCTGTGAAATTATAGCAGTTGTGTAAACAAAGACATACTCCTTAAGGAATTTACAGTCACATTAGCTAGAAACAGGAATTAAAAGCAGGGATGTGACCTGTGCGCATGTCAAAAGCAGCATGAAGAGCTGACAGAAGGAGTCCTGCTATCACAACAGGTTCAACATAGAGAGCCAATACAAAAGTAATAACAAAGTACAAACACAAATGCTGACACTGAAGAAAACTACCTTGATACAAAGGTGTAAGGACAAAATATTGAGACAGAAATATTGGAAATAAAATATTGCGATACATAAATATTGTGAGGTAGGA
The DNA here is from genome assembly GCF_964204655.1 of Triturus cristatus. Taxonomy (NCBI): domain Eukaryota; kingdom Metazoa; phylum Chordata; class Amphibia; order Caudata; family Salamandridae; genus Triturus; species Triturus cristatus. The sequence goes on from NC_140588.1 coordinate 432,560,182, forward strand.
ATATCATTGACAAGAATATCATTTTAAATAGTATTTTTTTAATATTGTTTTAAAAATATTGTACTTTTAATTATTTTAATGTTAGTTGATGTAATAATTGTATAAGTTACAATTGTTACAGTTATTAAATGTAGAATGTAATTTTAAGTCATTCAGATTTTTCCTTCATTTTTTACACTAATTTATAGTGTCATAGCAGGTTGTTAAGTTTGTAGGGGGATAGGGTGGTACTTAATTATGTAATAATTAATTACTAATTATTTAATGCACATTATTGAATTTTATGGTTGATATTTTATATGCAAATGATGTAATACTGATTTATTTTTGTTATATGTTATTTGTGGGCTGCTAGGATTGTAGGGAAATCGGGTGGGACTGTAATTAAGTAATACCTAATAAGCAAATAATTATTCATTGTTAATTCAATTATTTAATGAATGTAATTATGTAATTTATTAAATACTTTATTATTTTACTTAAAGTTTAGTTGTTGGCTGCTAGGTATGAAGAGATCTAGGATGGATACTAAGCTATAATCAATTAACAATTTAAAATTAATTGTTAATAAATGATTTAATTAAATATGTAAAATATAGAACACTGATTTATTTTACTTATATTTTAGTCGTGGAATGCTAGGTTTGTAGGGGTATATGGTGGAAAGTCAATAAAGTATTAATCAAATAACTATTCATTAGTATGTGTTAATTAATATGTAATTGATTTTAAATATGTAAATTATGGAAGACTTATCATGTTAGTTATATTTTAGGTGTGTTTTGCTAGCTTTGTAGGGATATCGAGTAAGAACTTAACTAGTAATTGGATAAAAATTGTTTATTAATTGCTAACTATTGAATAGTAATTATGTAAATTGCTTAATTGTTTTTAGTTTTTTACTACATATATATCATGTTGATTGATATTTTCTATAGTAAAAGTACGTTTTTTTCTACATTCATGAGGTTATTTGCATATTTAATCTGTTTGAAGTGAAACAATTTCCCTACTCTTACTTAGACTGCAGTAGTAATACTAAAATTACCCCCTCTGAAGTCCAACACTTTCCCTACTATTGCACTGTCTGGAGTAGGAATAGTAAATATACACATCTGATGTCCAACGCTTTCCATACTGTTGCACAGAGTGGGGTGGGAGTAGTACATTTTACCCCTCTTAAGCCCAATACTTTCCCTAATGTTGTGCTGTTGGGAGTGGTATTAGTACATTTAACCAATCCAAAGTTCAATGCTTTACCTATTGTTGCGCAGACTGGAGTGGAAACAGTACGTTTTACCCCTCCTAAGTCCAACACTTTCCTTATCATTGTGCAGTTTGGAGTGGATATAGTAGTTTTAACCCATCAGAAGTCCAGCACTTCCCCTGCTGTTGCACAGACTGGAGTAGGAATAGTGAATTTTACTCCTCCTAAGTTCAAAACATTTCCTACTGTTGCGCTGTCTGAAGTGGGTATAGAAAATGTAACCCCTTCGAAGTCCAATTGTTTCCCTACTGCTGTATAGAATGGGATGGGACAAGTTTCACCCCTTGAAGTCCGACGCATTCCATACTGTTGCACTGACTGGAGTAGGAATAGTAAATCTAACTCCTCCGAAGTCCATCACTTTCTTTACTATTCCAGTGACTGGAGTAGGAATAGTACATTTACACATCTGAAATCTAATGCTTTACCCTACTGTTGCACAGACTGGAGTGCGAATAGTAATTTTTGCCCTCATGAACTTTCCCTACCATTCCTGTGACTGGAGCAGGAAAAGTAAGTCTAACCCCAAGATGCAGGTCCAGTTCAATACTTTCCCTAATGTTGCATAAACTAGAGTGGGAATAGTACATTTTATATTCTTGGACTTTAATAGTTTTCATAATATGAGTTAAATAGATCGTATACCATTTATTGTTTTTTTCAATACTTAATTTCGTTAGTTTTTATTTTTAGGTATTATTTTAAGGTTTATATTTAGTAAATGTGTTTTTTGGTGTTTGAAATTTTTATTTTTTACATTCATATTTTATTTTATTGAATAGCATAAATGTTTATGGTTTTAGTGTGTATGTATTTAATGTGTTTGTATATCTGGTGCAAGCTCTGACACCACTCGGGTTCACCTTCCATCAAGTAATCAACACCACACAGAATTTCAGATTTCTTTTGGTTCCACGATTTATTGAATTACCATGCAAAAGCGTTTCAGCATTTACGCCTTCATCAAGACAGGTAAGACTTGGGGTGGGGTCATTTATGCATTTACACAATTCAAATGTTTAACGCCTGCTTCTTATTGGAGGGACTATGCATATGCACACACATACACACACATCATTGAAAAAAACATAGGTTTCAGGGATGTTATAGTTAGTTGCACATTTCACTCGTACAAAACCATAGAAATTCGGCCGTTATAGTTAGTTGAGCTAACTATAACTCACGCCCCCGCAATGCACTGCTGAAGACATCACATTTTACATCATTCATGACATGGTCAGTGACATCACTAATGACATCACTGATGACATCATCCAGTGACTGTGTGTTTCTGTAAAGTTTAAATATGTTTTATAAATATATTGGCCAAGGTATATTGAAGAATGAGTGGGTGTATAAGTGTGTGGATGGAGGATTTAGTAGGTGCGTGACTGACTGTATCAGTGAGTGATTAAATGTGTCTTACTGAATTCATGGGTTAGTGACTAAACTGTGTGAATGTCTGTATCAGTCTGTCTATTGCTGTGTAAGCTGCTGCATTGGTTGATGGGTAGCTAAATGAGTGTCTATATGGGTTATTGATTGGTTGTCTGAGTATTTGTATGGGTGCCTGAGTGTGTGTGTGGGTGGGTGGGAGGTGTGTGACTTTTTGCATAGATGTGTGAGTTCTTTATTCACTGGGTGTATGGGTTCAAGACTGCATGTGGAAACAGCTGTATGGGTGGGTGAGTATGTGTATGGGTGTGTTGGTGAGTGAATGGATATCTCAGTGCTACGTGTCCAAGTAACTACAGATGTAAAACGCAGTGCATGAGAGAGTTGGAGTATATAAATGACTATACGTGAGTTAGTGATTGTGAGAGTGCTGTATGGATGAGTGTGTACTTGTATCAGTATAAGAGAGTAAGTATATGTTAGTATCACTATGAATATGGGAGGTTGTATGTGTATAACTGTATAGCTGAGTAAATAGAAGTGTGATTGATTCTTTGCAGGATTGACTAGATGTGTGAGCAACTCTGGATGAGTGGCGGTGTGTAATACTGCACACAATACCAAGTGTAGGGGTCACGTGCTGGACAGACCTCACTATGCAGAGCACAACCCTCTCCATGTGTACATATACTGCTGGTACTTGTAGTGTTGTGGACAGTGGACGCAACCATGTTACCTCAGGCAGTGGGGAAGATCTCAGTCATGTACCTGTGTCGTCGTCCCCTGTAAGCAGAAGGGCAGTGGGCTGGTCCAACGTACGCCACTCCAGCATAGCAGTGTGAATAATTAGGCCAGTGCTCTGGGCGTGGTTCACTTGTGTGAAGGCCAACGTGTCTGCCAGAGAGGCGGCCCTCACCCTGCCACGTGGCTGCTGCCATGACCACGGGCCTCCTCGACACAGGCCCCCTGCGAACACAGCGGCACAGCACCTCAGAGTTACGTCTGTACACACTACTGCCTTCGATCTACACTGTGGACAGCAGGGCTCACAATTTAGATGGTGTCGCGATTGCAGATGACGCCGTCCAGTAGGCAAGACAGATTGCTCCCAGTGCAGCCCATCCGGACCACGCATCATCGCAGGCTGCATACACGCTGAGCGCCAGAGGTACTACTAACTCAGTGCACCACAAGTCAAATCCACGTGGTCTTATTAAGGCAGAAATCATTAGACACAAGACATTGCTACCAGTGCGGCCCGCCTGGACCACACATCATCGCAGGGTGCACACACGGTGAGTGCTTCAGGTGCCACTAACTCAGTACACCACAAGTCAACGCCACGTGGCCTACAGAGGCAAAATTAATTATACAAAAGACAGTGCTACCAGTGCGGCCCACCCGGACCACGCATCATCGCAGGGTGCGCACACGCTGGTTGCTTCAGGTGCCACTAACTCACTGCACCACAAGTCATCGCCACATAGCCTTATTAAGGCAGAATTCATTAGACAAAAGACATTGCTACCAGTGCGGCCCGCCCGGACCACGCATCATTGCAGGCTCCGCACAAGCTGAATGCTTCTGATGCCAGTAACTGTGCAGCTCAACTCAACACCACGTAGCTGTGGGCCCTTGCTGACGGCTGCCTCTGACCTACACTGCGGTCAGCACGGCTCACAATTAAAATTGAGTCTTGATTCATTAATTACAGTGTCCAGTAGGCAACTAACTACAACATCCCTGAAACCTACACAATATCCTTTTAGTATTCTTGCTTCAAGAACTTTTTTTATATCAATTATAGCTTTAGTACGATGACCAAATTCATCTTGCAAGTCCAAAGGAACACTGAATGGCAGTCTACACTGCGGCCAGCAGAGCTCACAGTTCGAATTCAGTCTTGATTCATTAATTTCAGAGTCCAGTAGGCAACTAACTATAATGTCCCCTAAACCTACACATTTCGACAATGTATTCCATACATATTTCATCTTTTGTTACCTACACTGTGGTCAGCAGAGCTCACAGTTTACATTGAGACATGATTTATTAATTGCAGACAGAATTGTACTCTATGTCCTCTGATTTTGTCAAGAGGAAGTGACAAAAAGCATTCCTTCGATCTCTGTGCTGACTACTGCCTTCCATCTACATTATGGACTGCAGGGCTCACAATCCAGATCGAGTCGCAATTGCAGATGATGCAGTCCAGTAGGCAAGAGACATTGATCCCAGTGTGGCCCGCCCGGACCACGCATCATCACTGGCTGCGCACACTCTGAATGCTTCTAATGCCCCTATCTCAATGCAGTACAACTCATGGACCCTTTATGATACAATATTTTGTGTATAATTTCACATCTGGTGCCCCTACCTCAGTGTACCACAAGTCATGGACACTTTACGATAGAATCTTTTGTGTATTATTACACATCTGGTGCCACTACCTTAGCGCAGCACAACTCATTGACCCTTTATGATTGAATCTCTGTTTCTGATCCAATGATTACTGTTGTACTTGTTGCCAGCACCAACCACTCCAGGAGGGCTGGCTTACACTCACCCCACACGCATCCAGCACAGACGTCACTGGACATGTGACTCTGGTAATAAAAAGGAGTCGAGCGCACGTGCCTGTACCCAGTTCCACTATCTATCTGTTTCTGTGTGTTCATTATGTATGCAACATGCTGCCCCTGGGCCCTACCACATTACATTGTGCTCTGAACAGCGTATGGAACCAACTTACCTTTGACAGTGGGAGAAAACTTTGGTTATGTAACTTTGTCTCGTCATTGTACAAATACGTACGTAGAGACTGGATGATTAGAGTACTGCAAGGAGAGTGTATAGTGAATTTATAAGTGCATGGGGATTGGCGGAGTGATTGTATAAGTTACTGATTCCGGACGATTTCACTACTCCAAGGTGCTCCCATCATTACACGACCTTTCACTACAGGTTGTTCCTGATTTTATAGCCCTTTTCTTGCTTCTAGCAGATGGGAGATAGGAACAGAAAAGCATTTGGTTTAACTAGGTGCAAATGATCACCCTTTGGAACTGGTACTATTGTGAGGTAATAACTAAAGAGGGAAACATATCTAATTAGCACTCCACATAGCTCAGAAGGAGGGCGTTGGTCACAAGTTTCAATCTTGTAGGACCCACTTAACCTTTCATCCTTCTATGGGCATTAAATAGTGAGTAACAATATACATCTGACAGCAGTGTCAAAGGAAAGCTCCATCTGTGAACCTGTGGTTTGCAAAACATACTGGTAAGTTGTTCATGTCACGGTTCTGAAACTGATTTTCTACTTGACCAAAATGCAGGGCAATTCTACACAAATTAGTCACTCTCCTAACTGTAGTGGGGGCTGTCTAGTACTACAACCTACATCCTGACCACATCCTATTCTCATACTGTCATTTGTAGTAAATACGAAATTCAATATCTTCCAATTACAATAAAATATTCTACTTTTTTTAATGTAATGCTCCATAGCAAAGGTTTGCCATCTCAAGGTGTCACGAATGGCAGGTGTTACCACTACTAACTTAGCTCCTGTACGTGGGTATTTGACTGTGTTATTCAGTCAATGGTTGTTCACTGCTATTCTGTGTTTAGCAGTTTTCGCTTGATTGCACCTAGAGACTGTCCAAATATTAAGTTTTATGCAGAAGGGTTTTTAAATCTTATTCTTGTGTTCATTTAAAATATCACTTCAGAATTTCCTACCATATCATCTTTGAGTCAGAGATCAATGATCTATTACACAGTTCGATGCTAATGTTTTGACAGAGGGTGACTTTATTTGGAGCCTTTTGGGTGCCTTTTTAGGTCGAGCCCTGAGCCAGCGCCCAAGCGCTGCTCTGGGGTTGATCTTTGGTAGTAGAGTAGGGGAGAAGCAATGCCCACTACCCCGCCCACTTTTTCATTGGCTTGTCCTTTCTAAATGCTGCCTTCCGATTGGTTTATAGGCTGTTAGTTGCTCCTTCTGACGGCCATGTGGTCATTTGTATCCTTCACTGGTTACTGGCCCCTTTACTTCCTGTTGCATGAGCACTATTTTCTTCCCATGCCCCCCCACTGTCCGTGCCTTATCTCCCCCCCACTCCTGTTGTTCATGCCTTCTCACTCCCTACCGCCTTCCCACCCGCACTCCCGTTTGAAATGCAATAGGACTCGCGTAAATGCGAGTCCTACTGCATTGCAAAAGCTTGTTTTAAAACAACCTTACGATCTTCCCACCGTCGCAGTGCTCCACAAACGGCGCGGTGTACTGCAGTAATTTCAAGGACCACTGAATGTGCATTGTGTTTGAAACACATGTTATGTTATGTTATGTTAATTTGGATTTGTTGAGCGCTTAATACCGGAAGGTCTCTAAGCACATTGCATTTCTCTAACGGAACCACAGTTCATGATGTGGTTGCAATAAAGTGGAGGCGCTGTGTAATATTTAGTATCCCATCAGGTTCGTGAAACGTCTGTCCTTCTGCTTCTTTTTAGGCTTCTTTCATCACTATCGGGAACACCAACCTCAGTGCTACCGTGCCCGCAAAACTCCTACCAAGCCCCTCCCCTCACTGATAGCAGTGTCTTAATCTTCCAGTGGAATAAACAGACCAGACCAGCAGGTCGCCGAGCCAAGCTGTTTTTTTTTAAAGCGAGGTTGCTATGAGTTTAATCCACCACTTGTTTTAATAGCAACTATATGCCAAAATTTCCCTTAGGTGCTTGTTCGATGGATCGTTCTTTTCCGAAGAGGCGTATTTTTATCTTAAGGTCAGTATGTGTCCATTGGCTTTTCCACTAAGTAAATATGTCATTGTGTGAGTAGCTACCATATTATGTAGATGACACTCCCGGGTTTGTTCTGGCGCTCATCAGCAAAATGTGTGGATTGTGCTGCTATCTGACTGAAAAATCAACTGTGTATTGCAAAGTAAAAAAATCATTATTTATCAAACATCCCTCTAACCGAAACACTGCTTTGCCATGATTCTGGACTGCTTTGTTTCGTTTCACTTTTATTGAAGCGAGGTTTGAGTACCCTCTTTAATAGAGTGCTTCTTACCATATTTTTGACGTTTCGAAGCACTGTAAGCAAGTTTTTTCTTTTAGCTCAATTTAACAGCTCTCTCTCAGTTTAGCAAACAAACGGAGGGAAGGCTAAGCGGACTGACAGGATTCTAAAGAGTGATCTACAAGTGACAGCTGATGCCAGTGGCGAGCGTTTAAACCAGTGAGCTACTTTGTCACTGTATCTGGATTTAACTCTTCACTAGAATAACATTGCAATTGACCTCCTCATTACAGATTGTCTTTGTTTACCCCTGTCTGCTGACATAAAATTGCAGCATCATGTCTACAGCACTCCGCCACACAAGCTGTGCGCACGTGGCTGGAACAAACATGTGTGTGCCTAAACACCCCAGCTTTCACTGCTCAGCGATTCATGCAATGCAGCCGCCACAATCGGCTTGGACACCCACCAGCTGGATTCCATTACTGCCAGTAGTACAAGGAAATGTTCCTCCTGCCCTTAGTCTGTGCTTCTTCTTCCAGGATACTCTTATTTTATTCTTTGTGCCCATATGCACTATTCAATACTTGTTTCCATTCACTGACAGATTTACATGACTGTCTCATTAGGAGGTCAGTTAACCGTGTAGTTTGGACATGCCGGTCCTTCCACCTGGCCTGTGACATCAAGAGCAGTAATTATTGAAAGAAGCAACCTTTCATAGGTAAGTTCCCACACTTTTAGCATCATTTGACATTACGTCTGTCTATTCACCTGTGTCATCAGCATGAGTTAGTTGAGGGAAGCATAAGATCCAGGATAATATACTGCATGCCTAAACACTTACAAGGTCCAAAAGGCGAGACCTATTGGCTATGCCAATGCTTGTTTAAGTTTGCACCTGGTTACCACCAGTTCAGAATCGATGGCAATAGCATTTCCTAAATGCCCATTTCGCAATTAGGAAATGTCATGTACATGAGGTAAGGAAATCACAAATAGGAAATCCCTATTTGCGATTTACTATTTTGCAAATCACAAAATGCAATTTTTACTGTGTAGAAATTGCATTTTGCAACGCCGCGTTGGTCTTTCATACATTCCGGAAGGCGATTTAGCATTTCTAAATAGCGATTCGAACCATTTAGAAATGCTAAATTTGTTTGTACTTATGGGCCCATGATGCCATCAGCCATCTCTGCCATTTCAGACAAATGCATATTGTATTGTCTAGCACTTTAATTATGCGTTCAAAACTCAGGAATACAAAGTGATGCTGGCAAAATTGCCAGAACTGGCCAAAGTTGTTATTCAGAACATGAATCCACTTGCCAGCTATGTTCTAAAATATTTGAAATTTGCTGAATCCATTTAAAACACTGCTTGTTTCACATGTAAAAGCAAATGTTAACTGATCACGTATTCTGTGTTCACTCTTAAATTCAAATCATGAATTAACACAATAATTGGCAATGTGAATCTTTGTATCTTCAATGTAGTAGAAAGTTTTAGACCAAGCTACACAACTAAGGTACAACATAAGCAACAATATTGCAACCCTCACTAAGACAAGGAATAAGGAACTGCAGGTGGCTGCAGCAGGAGGAATGTCACACAACTCTTTCACATAGACATCACAGGTGACAGACACACACACAAAGGGATTGAAAGAAGATAAAGGAAAGTAGTATGTTCTCTGTAAAAACATAAACATACAAGTATAAAACTACAGAAAGAAACAACCGGACCTTTTATCGAATTACCAAACATTTATGTACTCACTTATGATGATGAACCCTCACCTTCCTAGTGTGGTATGCTTCATCAGTGTGTTCTACACATAGCACCTGGAAAGCTACTGAGAGTACTATTGCTCATTGGCTGTAGTCTCCTAGTGACACGTTCTGTGGTTTGGGTAAATGTATGTCTGCTGAACTCGCGGAGTTTCACTCCATGGAATTCCGCAGTGTTACATGGAAACTGTGCGAGATTGCAGTACCTATCCGGATGCTACCATGCGACCACTGCCTGTCCTTGACCCAGAGAAGAGTACTCACACAGTTCTACTGGACATATGTTATGCACAAACTACATTTGGGTAAAAGTGTTTATATCATAGACATCAAAATACATTTGTTCTGGACAGTTAAATAAGATTTTTGTTGCTAACTAATGAACATTTCGATAAAATAAAAATATCATGAATGCAAGTAAGCATACACAATTATACTAGTATTGCATCACAACCGAAGAACAGGCAGATGTGTGAACAAAACATTGCCCATAGTTGTGTTAGATATCACTTGCATTGCAAAATTTAACATAAATAATACCAAAATGAGTCAGAAGAACATACTGTTGTGAATTCTTCCAGCCTAATGAGAAATAAGCTAACTTTTTGAGACAATTAACTATTTAATGTTGGCTCAGCAGATCACTCTTTTAGAATAAATGAAAAATGTAAAATTGAAACAATGCAGTCGAAACTAAGAACAAGCACTTGTACATGTACATGAACCAATTGACAACTTAATATATGAAAGACATCTAAATATTAGACATGAAGAAAGAAATTAAAATCCTAGATATGGGCCTACAGTAAATAATGGGAAGACTAACTCACTATAGACTATTAGGCTGATGCCCGGGAGAGAGCTGGTTCAGGACCATGTGCAGGGGTCCACCCTTCCCCCATTGCCCCTGCTGGGACTAGAGCAAACTTACATGAAATCAAAGGAGGCGGTGCAGATGCAAAAAGGCAAAAAGCGAAAGAAATTTAGGATAGAGACTGGTATGGCGGGAAGGCCTCCCACGTCCCGAGACTCTAGAAAGTAGAGCCATTTAGGGACTGCCCACCCTGGAGTAGGAACTGTAGAGGTGTCAATCCTGGGCTGCCCCCAGAGATACACATTGACGATGTCAGTGAAGGGGACCACTGGCCAGACGTTTAACTGGTTCTGGTTGGAGCTAAGGCTCCCATTCGCTACAGGTCGGGCAAGGTCATCCGAGAACTGCAGCCTGGTGCTGCTCCCTGCTGTCCGACTGGCCGCAGCTGCTCATACTGCCAACTTTTTTCCTGAGAGTGCGGTGCCAGTAGACCCCACCCTGTAATCTGTCGAGAAGATTTCCCAGGTCAAAGCTCACCATATTGGGACTAATTCTGATGGGCCTGCCTGCTCTCTAGGAGTGAAGGTGTGCACTGAACACTCAGATACCCCAACGAAGGATACAAGAGAGTGCAGAGAATCATGCAGAAAGTGCAGGGAATTGGATGAGGAGATGCAATCTTCCCTTTGTGGGCATTCCATAGAATGCAGAAGGGTTGGCCCTGGAAAAGCACTATAGACTCGAATGGTAGCATGAATGCCCTCAGAGAAACGCTCCACCTGCTTCATGATAGAAAAAGCCCACAAGTGTGTGATGCGGAAGTCGCCTCTGGGCATTCCTTTGTGCCCATGATCAGTAAGGTACTGAACTATAGGGACAGAGAAGCAATGATCAAGGGCACGCATCAGCAAAACTTTTCTCTTCCAGTCCACAAGCATTATGATCTATCCAGACTACATGTGTCAGGACCAGAGACAACTCAAACCATACGAAAATATCAAGCAGAAGATGCGTGCCCTCGAGATTCAGTACATCTTCCTTTATCCCACCAAATTAAAAGTTATGTACGACTCCAAGGTAATGTTCTTTGAGACTCGAGAGGATGCCTGGGCCTGGGACACAGTACAGAAAACCATGTGATGATATCCGAACCCTCGCTGGGGTCAGTTTGGACAGTTGGGGAGAGCTGAAACTGGCAACCCCACAACAGATCCTGATGACGCAAAAGGTAGCAGAAAAGGTATGGCTCTGTTCAAGATTCACCGCATTGCTTGGAGACAGAAAGAGAACGCACTAAGTCCGGCTTGTATCCCTACTGCGGATTCCAGCTGGAGATCGTTGTCACTCCGGGCATCTCGAACAGAAGAAAAGCTCACTGGGATGACTACCTTAAGATTACATTAGGCTAAGACCTTTATTACTTTGTATGCCAGCAAAAGTATATCCTTGTTTACTAATATCCCCAGGCTGACAAGACAGCTTTCCAAGTTTCATATCCAGTTTCTGGTTTATTGGTTGTGTGAGGGACAACAAATGTTTCTAGGGCAGAAGCATAGGGTACGGGGCAGTTGGAGGGAAAGTGAAGTTACCAATTGTTTCTTTGACAGATTTGTAGATAGTTACTCTCACGCTGTCCTCGATATATTTATTGATAGTGTTCCTCAACAATTGACATGATTACTTTATGTGCACTATACAAACTCTTTCCAGCTTTCCTAATCTCAGATAGGAGCTGGGCCCTATGGACCCTTTGACAATGGTGAATTCAGATCTACTGTCTCCATGTCTAAGTTTATAATTATGTCCTGGAACCTCAATGCTCTAAATGACCGTATCAAACATGGTGTCTTATGGGGGAGTGATTCAGTTTAGGACACAAGAGGTTGGAATCATAAATACATGGCAGCGTAGGGATACCTCTCAGACCATAGATCATAGATTCTTTTATCTGTGGAGTACTGCAAAATTTTCTCCACATATGCTCACTTGATGAGCTATAGTTATTTAAGGAATCTTAAAGAAAGAAATGATTAATGTTTTCCCTTTCTAACATTAATGTGTCAAGCTCATTAAATCAATTTACTCAAAACAACAGGTAAGTTGTCTATGTCGTTCATTTATCTTATGAAAAAGACATTTGCATGGAACAAAAACATACACAGTTATCTTTACACCAAAGACAATACATTAGTCAAGGCAAAACACCAATAAAGTAATAACAATACAAATCATAAATACATACTACAAAAAAGAAAAAGGTACATTCTTATCTATATATACATCTATAGAAACATCACAGAAAGAGGGACGTACTATACAGTAGATGTCCCCTTTGGCCTGCTGTGCCGCTTAATTGGTATATTGAATCATAAATGGCCACATTTTACTTGTGGTCAGAACCTATTATTGGTGTTCTCGATTTTGTACTACTAAGGGGTCCTGGGTGAGGTCAGAGGACAGTTGTACATATTCTTTACTCACCCATGTGAATTGAGCTTGTATGTTCAGTGCTTTTGCACAGTAACTTTCAACATGGTGACTCTTGGCCTCGCGAGATGTGTGCCAACACATTTCGACCTTCGTTGTTGGACCAGTGACAGTGTTTCAAATGAAGGTCTTCCTCAGGGCTGGGGGCTTGGGGTTTCTGATCATGTGTCTTGGAACCACATCTTAGGCGGAGCTGAATCCATGGAAGGAATCAGGAGACTTCCCTTATGAGGACTCAAGGTATATTTTGTCCTTTTTATTGAGAACAAAGGAGAGGAGCATGCATCTGAAAGTTTAAAATTCAAGAAGGAGGCTGTTAGAACAAACTTAACTTGAATTCAATTGTATACAGACATAGATTTATGTGCAACGCTTGGGGTGGGTGTTTGATGGAAAGCTTTTAACGGGGGTCTGTGCTCATTCCATCTGAAAAGAGTGTCCGTTTTATGGTTCACCCCTTTTAGTGAGACCTATACCATTGTGAAGACGCATGCTCTGGCTCTATACAGTTAGGAGATTCAAAGTATGGATTTAACGTTGTGTGTTAAGCGTAAAGTTCTTAAGGGTCCATGAAGAACAGAGGTGCTGCCTTCGTGTGGATGCAAGGGGACATATACAATCACAGTCTTGCAAATACCTTGGACGTTATTTTCCAGGGTTTCTTTTACTGCTTCTTGTTCCGTCTTCAATTCAGGAGGGACCAGAAATTCCTGTTAGTGAGTCAGCGGTTCTCACGGATGAAGTGACTCGGAATTTCCGTACTTCCTGACATAGAGTCCGTGTGTGGTGACGTGAGGCCAGTGTCATCGTCACACTCTGTGCTCTGGGGTGAGCGCCTGGCTTCAGCGGAAATCGTCTTGCTATTGACTGACTTCCTGTGAGGGTTGCCATGGGGATTCAGAACTCTCAATGCACCGAAGCAGTTACATCGTATTGCTGTCTACAACACAGGCTCTAATGCTATTTCTTTAGGCAAATTCTCGTTTTGTGGTTCTTGCTCATTGCCATTATTCGTTATACTTGTCACTGTAGCTGGTGGAGCTGTTTGAATGCCTAGCAGAAGAGAAAACTTCACAACTTTTAAGATAGAGATTCTAATCTGAGGTTTTGGGTCTCTGGAGATCTACGATTGGTGTTGGTTGCCATGATGGTGAACAATCATGGAATTGTTTCAAAGGCAGTGCAAGATCTCACTCATTTCGTTAAATCCATGGACAGTAGTTCTGTGGCACAGTATTGTTTTAGCTTCAAATCTGGAAAGTAGGGTGTCAATGTTCCTTCCAGTGACATGTTTTAGGACTGTCCATTTAATATCTTGTGGGTCATGTCCCTTTTCCTTTTCGACACAGTGTAATACCATGGTTGCATTTGGTATTTTGTAGTTAATCCTTGGATCGATGTTGGGTGATTCTCTTTTTGACGGCTTGTGTAGTTTTTCCGACGTATGCCATCTGGCAAGGGCAGACTACGCAATATATAACATTGATTGTATTACAATTAGTAAATTCCTCGTGGATGATGGTCTTATTTCCATAATCAAGTTTGGCTCCCTCAATGGTACTTGCGCAAGACGTACAATTGCCGCACTTTCAGTGGCCCTTATAGGGGGGGTAAGGCTAACATCGTTTGTAACGTGATCCTTGGGCTCTTAGCTTTTGTGTTGGCATGTACCAGTTTATCTTTGATATTTTTATTTCTTTTCAAAGCAAATACTGGTATTTCTTTGAACTCTTCTAGACCTTTTACTGTATGCCAATTCTGTCTGACAATTTTTTTGACTTGGTTAGTGATGCCTGAGAAAGTCGTGACACATACCAGTGGCATGTCCTTAGTTGTTACTTTCGGTGTCAGCAGTTTTACCCTGGGTGTATACCATGCGCATTTCATAGATCGCTTCACTAGTGCACGAGGATATGTTCTTTCGACCAATTTCTCCAATAGAATCTTAGCATTAGTGAGATAGTCTTCCTTTTTCATGCAGTTTCTTCTAATTCCCAAGAATTGGCTGTAGGGTAAATTCTGTAGCAGATCTCTTTGATGGAAACTCAAAAAGTGCAGACATTCATTTCAGTCAGTTTGTTTTGTATATAAAGTAGTATAAACAGCTCCATCTTCATACTTAACCAAAAGGTCTAAAAAGTTGATTTCTTCCTTTTTGGAATTTAGCGAAAACTGGAAGTCAGGGTTCTTTTGATTTGGCCAATTTTGGAATTCTTGCAGTATTTCAGGTGTTCCCCTCCAGAGCATAAACACGTTGTTGATGTAGTGACTCCAGATTTTTATATGGCCATCAAATGGGTTGTTGTTATACACCCACCTTTCTTCATACAGGGCCATAAACATCACTGCCATTTCAGGCGCAAAGCGGCATCCCATTGCGGTCCCCTTTGTTTGTAAAAGTTGTTCCTCATTGAATTTGAATAATTTGTATTTTAGGCATATTTCCACCATCTCTACTAGGAATTCATTTGGTAGATTGTGCGGTCTTGGTATGTTAACAAGGAAGTGATGGAGGGTTGCCAAGCCTGCTTCTTGGGGAAAGTTAGTGTACAAACTAACTATATCGAGTGTCACCAGAAGTTCTTCTTCGGATTGAAGGGCGTCCTTCGATGATTGTAATTGCTTGCATTGTGTCGCGACGGAAGCTTGTGGTATCCACAACCAATGCTTTGAGGAACGTGTCAATGTATTTTGCAGGTCGCTCTAAAATGGAGTTACCCCTGAGATTAATGGTCATCCTGGTGAATTAATAGCATCCTTATGAATCTTCGGGAGGACCTACATTAGAGGCATCCTGGGATGGTCATTGAACAAGTATTTGGCTTCTTTTTTGGATACCTAGCCATTATCTTCTCCTGCCTTTATCAGGCTGGACAATTTGCTTTGTACCATTTTGTTCCAGTCGGTGTCCGTTTTTCTACAATGTTCTTGGTTGGAGAGTTGTTGATGGATTTCCGATTCGTACTTTTCTCTTTCCATAATGACAACAGCGCCGCCTTTATCTGCCAGTTTTATTATAATTTTTGACTTTTCATCAGCTTTTTGAGAGCGGTCATTTCGCTTTTAGTCATATTCCACTTGGTGTAATTACGTTTTCTCTCTAGAGAGTCCAAGTCTCTCATCACGAGTAATTTCTTTCAGGTATGTAAGGTTTGTCCGCAAAGAATTATTTCAGATGCTATTGTCATATAAGATAAGATAAGATAAATGAACGACATAGACAACTTACCTGTTGTTTTGAGTAAATTGATTTCATGAGCTTGACACATTATTGTTAGAAAGGGAAAACATTAATCATTTCTTTCTTTAAGATTCCTTAAAAAACTATAGCTCATCAAGTGAGCATATGTGGAGAACACTTTTGCAGTACTCCACTGACAAAAGAATCTATGATCTATGGTCCGAGAGATATCAAACGTGGGACACTCCTTAGATTTGCAAAATACCAAGTCCCAGCTGCTCTCACGCTACAAGAGACCCTCCTTCTGGGCACTAAATTCTCCTTCCTTGCCTTATTCAGATACAATAGGGTGTATAATGCTGGGAACGCTATAGACTGTGGAGGGGTTGCAATCCTTCTCCATAAAAACTTTCATGTGGTTGTTTCTATATCTAGCTCAGATTCACTGGGTAAATATGCTGTCATTAAAGGCTTCCTTTAGGGTCACCATAACAATCTCTAAAGTACCTATATCCCGCCACTGCTGGCCAAGTTGACCCTCAAGCACTCATACTTGGTGTCTCAGAAGGTGTCACAGTCATAGGGGAAGATTTAAATGATATCAGGATGCCTGACATGGACTCCACAGGGTCCATGAGGGACGAGACATAGAGAAACCACCAAACAGGTGGACTGGGTCAATGGACTGAGGCTCTCTGATTTCTGGCGTACTTAGAAACCCCCTGGTCATTAATATACGCACATGTCAGCAGTTAATAAAACATTGCATCAACCTTTTGTTGCTACCAGCAGCAAACATCCTGTAAAATACAGCGTCCCAAATATTAGCCGATGGTATCTCAGACTACTACCGTGCAACACTCCAATTTTACTGCCTAGTGGCAGTAACCACCCAATGTGGCGCCTAAAAGCAGGGTACCTGGTGGACAAACCATGTACACATTTCCTAGGTCAGGAACTGAAGGCATTTCTAGATCTGAACAAAGCAACAGTGAACTCACCAGGCATGCTATAGATGACGAGGAAGACGGTCTAGCACGGTATTGAAAGGGAATAACTAAAAGTCAGGAAGTGCAAAACACAACAGCAGATACTAGCACTAGAGACCACCATACTGAAGCTCGAGACGGAGGTGCAAGGGGAACTACAGTAAGCATGTGCAGCGATGTCTTGAGATTGACAGCCTTCTCATCAGTCGTTCTGTTTTGTAGCTACACAAATGGGGAGATAGATCTGGTAACATAGTAAACTGTTGTACTGGCTGGCCACCAAGGAGTTGGCATCTAGACTGGTTCCCCACCTCATCATTGGTGAGGGGATATGGGTGTCCACTGCCACGAGAATAGCATCTACCGTTGCAGAGTACTAGCGTACACTTTATGCTGCATGAGAACAACCATCCAAAGAGTACTCCTTTTCACTCTCTGATGAACTGTCCTTCCTGAATTGACTACGGAGGATAGGCTGAACCTGGACCAACCCCTCATGTTGGCTGAGATACAAAACATACTGAAAGAGATGAACCCTAGCAAAACACGAGGCCCGATGTCTATCCCATTGAATATTACCAGAAATTTCCACCGCTTCTCTTGCCTCCCCTCCTGGCCATGTATCTGGAGGCGATTAAATTGGGCCACTTTCCCCTTGATACCGCAACCACTGTGGACCTGCTCAAGCATGAGTGTCCTGTGACTCTTATCCCCCGATCTCTCTTATAAGCTCAGGGAACAAACTTTATGCTAATTTCCTTGCTAATAGGCACCACATGATCTGATCCCACTGGACCAGTGCAGTTTTATTTCCCATTAAAGCATGAGGCACTGCATACGTAAAGTAAACACAGCCCAGGCACTGTTGCACTGCCTGAGAGATCCCTGTGTGCTCATGATTATATATTTTGTGAAAGCATTTGACTCCCTGTATTGCGGTTTATTGGAGAGTGTGTTGCAAAGCATGGATTTTGTGCAGAAGTTTATAACATAGGTCTGAGTCTTATATGCATACTGGCAGGCCAAAGTCCGCATAAATTGTACACTCTCTGCCCTGTTTCCAATCCATAGGGGTAAAAAGCAGTTCTTCCCACTATTCCCCCTTCCTATTCACCCGTGCAATGGAACCATTTGCGGTTTGGAACAGGTGCGATGCCCAAGTGTGGGGGTTTTACTTGGGCGCTGGGATGGAAGACAGTTTCGCTCTGTATGCGAACAATGTCCTCTTGTTCCTCCTGAGACTGTTGGTCATAGGCCCCAGTCTATCTCAAAATGCTGTGCCTATACTGAAGGGCCTCCAGTTTCCAAGTCAACTGGTCCAAGTCCCTACTGGTCCAGCTGAAAGGAAACAACAGCAATATGAGCTGGCCATCTCACTTACCAATCTGTAACCTCAGTTTCCAATAGCTAGCATACATGCTGCTCTAGAGATTACAGCTTGACTGGAATCCAAATCTGAAGCCCCCAATTCATCAAAAGACAATGAATTTGCTATGTCGGTCTAAAGTCCCACTCAACGCTCTGAGTAGAGTGGCCCTTTTCAAAATTATGTTTCTATAACAGTTCTTATATTTATTCGCTTATCATCACCAATCATGGTTTTGCATACTGCTCGCCAATATCCACTCCTTTATATGGGCCAACCAACCTCTCAGCATTGCATTTGGTAAATGCATGCAATAAACCTTTGGCAGTGGGATAGTTATGGCAGGCCTTCACTTCTACTATTGAGCATCACAGCTACTGGTCCTGAATGACTGGCTGTATGGGACATGGCAAGACCCAGACTTTCCAACTCAAGGTGACCTAACTAGGACATGATAACATCATGGGAATGCTGTATGGGACCTCTGACTCTGTGTCACTTCCTGAGGTAACCAAATTAGTACTGCTGGCCTGGGAATCAGTCCTGAGGATAATTGGAAGGAACCTAAAGAGCATATTGTAGGCACCTCTGTGGCGGTGCCACCGCACAAGCACTGTACTCAACTTATGGGAATTGGTAAGTGAGACCTAATTGGGATCTCCAAGTTGGGATATGTTTTGTGGGACAACCAAATAACGTACTTTCATGACCTGAAACTGAATTACAACTACACCAACCCCAGTTCCATAATTACCTGCAATTACGTCATGCCCTTCCACAACACCAAGCTTCTATCTCTGAATTCTCCGAATACAGCCTGCTGAAAGCAAAGTTCTGTTCGGGCCCCCTGGGCAGAAGGGTGCTATCCCAGATGTATATATAACTGGTGGTCAACTTGGCAGATCTATTAAAGGACCTGGAAGCTAAATGGGAAGCGTGGGCGGAACCCCTTGAAGGTAATGGCTGGAGGTATGCATGTATGGCTTCATGGCTGCTGGGTATTGCTGCGATTGAGGCTCATGCAACTTAAATACTTACACACTACTTTCTTTATGCTCCACTGGCTGTGGTGTGCTCATAAATCGGTCCCTAATGTGCTCTTGCTGTTCGATAGGGGAAGAAAGGTTTTTAACATATGGTGTGGGCTCATCCACATATTGCTACATACTGGGTGAAGGTTTTCACTAGCTATTTGAAAATCTTGGAAACATACCTGCAAACCTTGCCCAGGGTGGCTCTGCTAGGTATCCTGGAGGATCTAGTCAGTTCCCAGCAGGACCTCATCTTGGTGGGAATACGAACCGTGATCGCCAAAAGGGACATTGCAAAGCACTTGAAACTGGTCACTCCCCACCTTGGGGCAATGGTATTCAGCAAAGGACTGGCGTACAAAACATGAAGAGACTATATATTTCATGTGCAGGTGCCCCCAAAAGCATCACAAAATCTAGGGCAATGAAGAAAAATTGTTTAGCAAACCACCGACCAAATGGGAGAGCTGTTTTACAATTTAATTTGTAATGAAGCAGAAAAGGGTATGCTCAAGGAAGAGTAAAAGCCATTCACTACGAAATATCAGGCAAATATAATGGAAAGAATTAAAATACCAAAACAAAACTATATGAAATTGAGGGTACTAGTTGAGGTGGTAAGTTAAGCACCTACCTCAAATATTAACCACAATATGGCTAGGGTGAACCCCTAAAGTCAGTAAAGAAACCTGAGCTCAACCCCCAGGTAGCTATAGCACAGAGCAGACAGAGGCAAGGAGTAAAGTATTTATGGTGTGCTCAAACAGTAATAAAGTTAAAACACAGCACAAAAAAAATCCCAAACCAGTTCAAAATATTTCATTAAACAAAATTGCCCCAAAACGACAATCATCCAATCAAGGAAACTGGTATGAATTGTTTAAGTCTAAAGTTCAAAATAGTGCCGAAAAGCATTAAGCTCCAGTCACATCATATGGCTGAGTTTGATCAGTACCCGGACACAAGGTAAGGCTGATCACGATGGAGAGTGGGTTGGCTACAAAAACTACGTTCAACCTGGTCAGTAGTTTTTCCTTCAAACTTAGTCTGTAAAATGAAAGTCAAAAATCCTCAGTGGGTAAAGGCAGCAGTGTGGGACCAAAGATAGTCGAACAGCTGCTGGACAAGATCTTTGTGGAGCTGTTGTCTTTCAGCGGGAAATCTCAAAGTGGCAGAAATTTAAAATTTTGTGCCAAGAGAAGGACCTTCACTGGCCAGATAGTTTTCGATCTGTTGAAGCTCTGGATTCTTCCAGAAGGGCAAGTCTGCAGGCTGTAGCGAAAGAATGCTCCAAAAGACTGTTTACCTTCTATGCAAGGTCACACTAAATTGGATTTTGCTGCTACAGAGAACAACACAGCGTGAGTAAGCTGAATGTTTGGCCCAGCGGCAATGCACTTTCGTCAGATCAGCTTGGCAAGTTGGTCCCAGTTCCCTGCTGGTTCTCAAAGCAAAACGTTGGCAAAAGGTTTCGAAGTCCCAGGTTGCAAGATTTGTTAAGAGGAGTTCACATTGACACCCGCCAAGAGTCCAGGACCTTGGGGACAGCATTAAGGGGTCAAACCTCACTCCCGCAAATACCAACAGCAGGGATCACAGCATGTCCAGTTGAAACTGGTCAGCTGGAAAGGCAGGAAAAAGGCAATTGGAAGCTTGTTGTGTCCCTGTACCCCTAACAGGTCAGTTTCCACTTCTTGTCCTGGTTAGAGGAGGGAGAGAGCAGGTCCAGTCTTCAATGGTCTTGCCAGATCACAAACAGAGGATACAGTCCTATTCTGAACTTACAAAAGTCAAGAAACTGTTCTCAGGATGGTACTGCACCATTTATATCCAGTCATTGACCCTTCTGAGTCCACGTCTTTCTCATGGGTACAAGTGGGAGCAGGTCCAGCCTTTCAGGCTCCTCACATGTCTCAACAACAGATACAACCCTTCTTCTGCCTTCTACAGGTCCAGAACATTCTGAAGAGGGTTTCCACGAGTGACACTCTGTACCTGACACTAGCTTGTGAGTGGAGGAAACTCCTCACCACTCTCTTACCAATGGGCAAATGTTCCTAGGGCTAACCCTACCCACATTTGCAGCACTTCCTGTGTGCCACACGCCCAAGAATCCCACTGTGTCCCTCTATGTCAAAAACCAATATGGCAGAATCTTTCTTCCCTTGTTCAGAGATCCTGTGCCCATCCCAGTGGCATGGCCATAGAAAGAGCAATCCCTCCACGGTGATCACTCTAAACGAATTCTGGAGGCATCTTTTCACCAACTGAGCCTAGCGCCTGACTGGCTAGGGAAAAAAATAAGAGACAGGCCAAGGTGTTAACTACATCTATCTGTGACAGGGTAACCATCTTTGAAGTTGATTAAGTTCCTGGGAACAGCCCAGATAGCTAGCCTACCAAATGAACAGAACACCTCCTCCTCTCCTAGGTCTTTGTCTCAGCTCTTGGAGCAAGTTCACACCTCATCGAAGGGGCTATTCAGTTCCTGGGTGACAGTTGGAACCTCCTTCAAAGGGCTTCTAGAGGCTTTAGGCAGGTGACAGGCAACTTCATAAAAGTACTTGTTCTGAAATACTTAATACACATCGGACGTTACCAATGAATTGGGCTTTTAATAAATATTTTGAACAGTCTAATAAGGAACTTTGTAGCTATTTACTAAGTGGAGATAACATTGATTTATTGTAATATAGTATCCCACGGCTTTTCTATGCAACAGCCAAACCTGCAAATGTGAAAATAGCTTTGAAATCTTTTTCAATGTAAGGCCATGTTTAACAGCATAAGTTTACATACCCCAATCACTCCATCATCTATTTCAGCATCTCCAGGCCCTGCAACGCCACCTCCAAGATGGCAAATGCCACCAACTGAAGTTAGAACAAAGCACTCAGAGACAAGCTGAGTGAATGCCCTCAACACCTCCAACCCTGCTACTGCCACCAATCTCGAACAGGGAGTGAAAAACTTCAACTCATGGATCACCAAATACGCAGTCAGCATTGTCCCCATCAAGAGCAACATTCAGAGAAAATCCTCCAAAATGGCCAGCTGGTACACCTAAGAACTCGGAATATTGAAATGGGACAGCAGACAGTTGGACAGGAAATGGCTCTCCAGCAAGGATACATCCAACAGTGCAGTCTTTATGACCTCCCTCAACCTCTACCACCACCTGCTAAGACCAACAAAGAGAGCTGCCCTTGCTGCATGCAACAAAACCGGCACCAACAATATCAAGGATCATTTCAACACTATTAAGGAATTCTCCAACCCAGCTGCCAGCAAAAACAAATCATACCCTCACAGAGGTGGTGCAACAACCTTGCCCACTTCTTCCACAACAAGATCGCAGCCCTATACAGAAATTTCGAACCCCAACCCACACCCAGGGACTTCCTTGAAAGATACGCCACAACGTAACCGACATAAACCACACACTGACTACCTGGAACAACCTCTCTACCCAGAACACCACCTCCACCATGTAAACCATTCACTTGAGAGCTCCCACAGACCCATGCCCGAACCAGATCTTCAACTTTGGATCCAAAGCATCAGCCAGGAACTCAACACCCTACTCAACAACTCAGTCACCACAGCAACATTTCCCAACACCTATAAACACTCAGAAGTCAGATCAGTACTCAAAACACCCTCTGTCGACCCCAGCAAACTCAAAAACTACAATTCAATCTCCTTGCTCCCATTCCCAGCGAAGGTACTGGAAAAGATCATCAACAATCAACTCATGACACACCTGGAGCAGAACCTGCTATTTGACGCCTCACAATCGGCTTCTGGAGCAATCACAGCACCAAAATCGCCCTGATCGCTCAATACGTCGTGGATACTGCGCCAGTATGATTGTATGTAATCGCACTCCCATATTATGTGTAAAAATGTTCCTTCCTGACCACATTGTCTCCTACAATCCCCTCTGTCGGCTTTACTCATGCGTACCAGACTGGGACCTGTGATATATACTCTGTGGAGAATTTTGAATTGGCCTAGATGGAGTCTGGCTGAGATTGCTACTACTCTTGGTGAGGACACTGCTTCCTGCCAGTCTTCGTCATCTAACTCGATGCCATCCCACACGCATTTCTCACGTAGTGGTCCAAGGGGGTCAATGAGATGGTTTTCTCGGGTAGGTGTCCGTCTAACAATCTATCTTCCAGTGACGAGGGTTCTGGAGGGGAGGAGCCTTTCGGGAAGCGGAATTTTAGTGCGTGATGGATTTGAGTGTATCTAAAGCATTCTGAGTCAGCCAAGTTGTGTTCTTGCTGCAAAGAAGAAAATGATTTCATTTCGCCCTTCTCCCACATGTCTCTGACCTGCGAGATCCCGATGAGGTCCCACTTATCGAATCCCTTCAATTTCCATAGTCCGCCCAGTTGCTTGGAGTCCCACAAAGGGGTTGCCAGAGTAAGTTTTTGCTCCCAGTCCAGGGTTTTGTTAACAGCGTGCCAAATTTGGACCGAGTGGTCAGTTGGTCCAGTCAAGAGGTATCGTTTGGGTTTGGAATAAAGTGCCCTATTGTAATTCCCTCCCGGTAGAATCCACCTGTCCATGGCATACCCGGGATCGTCCGGTCCTTCAACCTCTTTGAAGTAGTGTGCTGGAACAGGGTCCAGGGTGTTCTGCAAAGCGTACAGAAAACGGGGCAGCGTCATCATCTTGAAGAGGGCCGCTTTGCCCAGTAGTCAGAGCGGAAGGGTTTTCCAGCTGGCTATGTCATGTTTAAGCCTCTGCAGGAGTGGGAAAAGGTTTTGAGTAAAGCGGAGTTTGGGGTCCAATGTAATATAAATACCCAGATACTTGAAGCCCACCGTATTAATTTGGATTGGGCAGCCAATTGGCGGGGCGGGTGGGACTTCATTGAGGACATACAACAGGGTTTTATTCCAGTTGATGGAGAAACCCGAATATCTACCAAAGATTGCCATGATGTCCAAGACACACACCAATGACTTCCTCAGCGAGGCTAGGAATAAAAGGATGTCGTCGGCGTAGAGAGAGATACGGTCTTCCCATTTGGGGGACCAACGCAGACCTCGTATTTCTGGGTGACGAATCCATGCCGCGAGTGGTTCAAGGGTGAGGGCGAACAGGAGAGGGGAGAGGGGGCATCCCTGTCGGGTACCCCGACTCAGAGTGAATTTGTCTGACTTCTTGTTATTGACTATGACCTGTGCTTGGGGCTCCAAATATAAAATCTGCACCCACTGGATGAATTCCGGGCAAAATCCCAACTTCGCAAGAACTGAAAATACATAAGGCCATTCAAAGTTTCAAACGCCATGGTTGCATCCAGCAATACAACCATGACGTCTTCTTGGTTTGTAGCTACTCTCCCCAGCACTCCATGAAGCCTGCGCAGGTTCAGCGCAGTATTGCGGTGTGGCATAAAAACTGACTGATCAGGATGGACTAGACCTCCAATTACTTTGACGGTTCGCGAGGAGTTTGGCCAGGATTTTGGGCTCGGCGTTTAGAAGGGAGATCGGTCTGTACGAGGCATAGTCGGTTTTGGGTTTACCCTCTTTGTGGATAGTGACCAACGTGGCCATTCTTTGATCCTGTGGCAGTGACCCCAACTTCTTGCTTTCTTCGAATATGACTTTTAGGTATGGGGCTAATTTGTCGGGTTTACGTTTTTATAGCTCAATGGGTAGGCCATTTGGGCCTAGGGCCTTCCCGGAGCACAGTGATCTAAAAGCCTGCGCTATTTCATCATTTGTAAAAGCACTGTCTAAGAATTGCTGGTCTTCCTCCGACAGGGCTGGAAGCGCATTGTCGCGCAGTAAATCATGTAAGTCCTCTTCCGTGTATGGTGCACTAGTTGTATACACTGTCTTGTAGTGGGTGGCAAAGTGATTTGCAATATCTTGAGGGTTGGTAGTAGTTTCTTTGTCTGCACCTATTAGTTCCGGTACCAATCGACTCGCCCATTCCTTCTTGTCGAGCCATGCGATTAGTTTCACTGCTTTGTCCCCCAGGTCATATATTCTACCAAACTTTTCCCTCACAAGGATTTTGGCCCTGTCAGTTACTAGAGCTTTATATTCATTTTGTTTGAGGTGTAGTATATGGATTTTCTCTAGTGTGACCTCAGCTTCTAATTCGCCCTCCAGTCTGGTGATTTCTACCTCCACTTCCACAATCTCTTTCTGTTTATCTTTCTTCATGCCAGCAATTAGTGACAGTGCTTGTCCCCCAATTACGGATTTGAACGCCTCCCACAGGATCTGGGAAGAATCTACTGAACCCTCATTTTCTTAGAAATAGGCGTCAATCGCTGTTAATAATGCTTTCCAGATTCCAGGGTCTTGGAGATACCACGGGGATGATGGGGGAGACTCTCCCCACCCTTGCCTGGCCGAGGACTATATGAACCCATACCGGGGAGTGATCAGAGATTCCCCTTGCTAATGGGTCTATTAGGATGTATAGCGGATAGCCACTGCCTGCATGGCGGTGGCGATCCGCCCTACATCCTACCCCGCCCACCACCCATTTCCCTCTGCCATATTAGTATGGCGGGGGGACCCCGGCGAACAGAAAGACTGTCTGCTGGTTTTCCGCCGGTCGACCAGTCGACTGGGCAGAAAAGGGGCTAGATATGGTGGCGGTGTCTGCCATGGAAAGCCATGCGGAGTCTGCTTTCGGGGGCCCGTTGTGGGCCCCCAGGGTATTGGGTGGTGGGGGGTGCACATTGGGGGTACCTATGGTACGCCCCTACATTGTCATGGACAAGGTGGCAGGCACACAGTGCATTCCCAGCATTGTGGCGGTGGGTGCTGTGAGCACCGCCCGCCACAATGCTGGGAATAGAGGATACCACCGCCACGGTGACGGTGGTATCCTAATCACTGGTGAGGGACCACCGCACCACTGGCAAACGGTCCTAGCACCGCTAGGTGGCGGGCGGACATCCTAATAGGCCCCTAGGTGTTTGACTTCATGGATGTAAGCAGCTTGTGAAGCCGGGATCAGGACATAATCAATACGGGAGAGACTATGGTGGGCCCCGGAGTGGAAAGTATGTTGGATTTTCTCTGGGTGGTATGACCTCCACCCATCAACTAGCCCCAGGGCTTCCAGAAAGTCAGGCAGCCACCTGTGAGAGGACCCAAGTTCACGCGGTGGGTGTCTATCTAATGTGCCTGAGGCCACTGAGTTGAAGGTTCCCCCGACCACCAGAAGACCCTCCAGCAAAGAGAGTAGAAGAGTGCCTAGATCTTTAAATGTAGTGCTCTGGAGACCAGGCGGTATGTAAACTGAAAGAGGTGTGAGCGTTTTCCCCTTGCCAGGCACCTGTGACTACTATATATCTGCCTCTGTCGTCTGCCCAGGTTGAACTCACGGCTAAAGGAAAGGAAATTTTCACCATAATGCCCACTCCCCGTGAACTAGTTGTGAACCCTGCATTTGCTAGCAACTTGTAGCCCCATCTGTTGAGTGTCTTACAGTCGTTCCCTACGAGGTGCGTTTCTTGAAGCATAATAACATCAAGGGCGTGTTGCTTAATGTATTGCAGTACGACACTACATTTGATTTGATCTCTAAGCCCATTGACGTTCCAGCTCAATATTTTAGCACTTTTGTCCCATAGCGTACTAATTGGACACAAAGTAAGTTCCAAGTTCCTCTGTGTAAATGTCCACATTTATAGTCGATGTAACAATAATAACGCATAACAATTGTAAGCAAAAATAACACAACTTAAAAAGAATAAACCCCCCGCCTAAACACCCAGCTCCCCTCCCTGCTACCCTGCTGCGTAGGCTTGAAACTACCCACACCCCCAACTACCAGAGCGCCTGTCGCCCAAGAACCTGTTAACTAATATGGGGGTCACCAAGTGCTGCCTACTTACGGCTCCGCGAGGTCCTATTCCAGCCCGAGCCCAGAAGAAAAAGGCAGTTGCAATGTACTAACAAACCAATAAAATTATACGTCTGGAGAAGTAGGACTACCACCTTACCCCCCCATGACCTAGGTCACGTAACACAGCAGTCAAATCCCAACTCCAATAGCTGCAGCGGAGGGATTCTTCACGTAATAATAACCATGGCATAGCGGTCAGTCCCCACATTAAATGTCTGCAACGGTGAGGGTATTCGCGCTGCAATGGCCCCTTATCACCCCCAGTAATATACATTACGTGGCACAGCAGGCAGTCTTTAAATCAAATCTCTGCATCGGGGAGGTCACTCTCTCTGCAGGTCGGGTGTCCTGGACTCAGAGATCGGGTTCTCCAGGAGCGAAGATCACGTAACTCCATTCCTTCTCGCCCACCGGAGGAACCCGGGGAGCGTTCACAAGTGTCCCTCCAGTTCCCCGTCACCTGAAGATTGTCTTTCTTTGACCTTGTCCCATTTGTGCGGTCACGCCTCATCCAACCATGCCTGCACCTTGGATGAAGTCGTGAAGAACAGTGACCTTCCATTAATGATGACCTTAAGCTTAGCCGGGAAGATCATCATGCGTCGAAGGTACATCGATCCTGTTGCACCTTTAGAGTAAAGTCCGGAAAAAAACGCACTATTGTGTACTCATACATTGTCGAGCCATCTGTAGGATGGCATCCCAATCCCTATAGTTAGGGATCCTGGCAATGATCGTTCTGGGGGGAGACCCAGGCCTCGGTGGAGGGATCATGGCCCTGTGGGCACTCTCTACTGTGAAGAATGTGGAAAGTCATTTGGGCTTGAAATGATTCAGTATTAAATCTTCAAGGAACAGGTGCACGCTAGGGACTTCTGCCCCCTCCGGGACTCCCACCACCCGGATATTATTGCGGTGGGCCCGCCCTTCCTGATTCCCAAGCTTCAGGGCCACTCGGCGGTGTTGATGAGCCAGCTGTTGGACTCTCTCTTCAAGTTTACGCACGGAGGACTGGAGCTCTGCAACGTTCGTCTCCGCTACCGTGACCCGTTCCGAAGTTTTATTCATATCGGCTCTGAGCAGGTTAATTTCTATTGAAACTTTGTCAATCTTAGTCTCGAGTGTCGTGCCCAGCACCTGATTGGCGGTCATGATGGAATTAAGGGAGGGTTCCGAGGTGTCCGCTGGACCCCCTGTTGCCCCCTCCTCTGAGGGTGGTTGTCTTGTGACAGCATACTTGTCTAGTTTATTCGTTTGGACCGGTGGTGCCACCTTCGGCTTCATTTTAAAGCAGCCCCGGGCCCAGTAGAAGACAATCCACATTCGCCCCCTAAGAATATCAGGACCAGCGGGTATGAAGTCAGCATCAAGGCAGGGGTCCGGGCTTGCTCCGTGGGCCGATGCCCATGTCATACCCAACCAGTCACACCACCCCTGTCAATCCCCTGGCAGTCCAATCAAGTCCACGGGGTATATGGGCCACTTATCTCCCACCAATGCGCCCTCCTTCAGCTGGGTCCAACACAACAATGCTCAGTGGGTCCCCTTAGTCAAGTAGAAGGGAGGAGGTTTCCGACCTGCTTCGCAGCTGTTTTAGACCTCATCCACACCGTCAGGCCCTACACCCTCCACAAAGGATTCCAGTGGCTGCAGCAACTCCCAGAGGCACACTCGGGGGAACACCCCACCACTCCTAGGTCGTCCCCCGTCTCTTGCAAGGGACCCGTGATTCGGGGGACACTGCTATCGGCCTCCAGGGGCTCGCTGCACCACTCCCTCCAGCACCTTAATGTCCCATGTTGTAGGGCACACCAGGGAAGTTACTCTCACTCCCCCTGCATTCATCAGCAGCTGGGGAGGGCAATCAACCGCTCTGCATGATTGGCACTGTGCCTAAGTCCCAGACCCCCAGCTATCGGAGTTTGTACATTGCTCCCCGGGCACACCAGGAGGATCTCAAGACACCAAGGGGGGCCCCCTTCATGCCCTACAGTACCGGGGCCACCCCACACTCACCACCACCCATCACCCGGCAGGTGTTTGCTCTTCCCCAGACCATCGACCGCTCTCGGGCTGCCGCCTCAACCCGGCCGCCACCACCCGTCACCGCCGGCAGATCAGGGGATTGTCCTCCGGTGCTGGAATCCACAGGATATGCGCACCACTGCCCTTCAGCTTCCGTTGCTACATGGTGCCCGATGGCTGCACCTACGCTCCGCCG
This sequence comes from Triturus cristatus, assembly GCF_964204655.1. Classification (NCBI taxonomy): domain Eukaryota; kingdom Metazoa; phylum Chordata; class Amphibia; order Caudata; family Salamandridae; genus Triturus; species Triturus cristatus. The sequence continues at coordinate 432,589,656 of NC_140588.1, forward strand.
GCCTTCGCGCTCGTCCGTGCCCTAGGCTTGGACGTCATTGTTCTCCACAGGGAGGCTCGCATCCGAGAGCAGAAAGCTTCCCTGAGAGTTGCAGGTATTTATACCGCCGCAACTCCCGGATTATTTCAGGATATTTCGAGCTGCCGTCCTGGCCTCGACGGAGCTCACGATCTACCCAGCCATTATGGCTGACGCCTGGCCACGCCCCGACATATGCAGATTAAATGAACAAAGTCCTGCTTTGGTGCACCACATAGGGTGCAAGACGTCGGGCCATTATATTTCCAGGTTGGTAGCCCAGCATTAGTCGGTAGTGACATAAGGCGTATTACTAGCAGTTTATTTTTTAAGTGTATGGAGTATGTTATACTCAGGTGTGCTGCAGGTTGTAAAACCAATTATGATTGCAGTACCATCCACGCATGAGAGCACTTACTGAATAGAGTTTTATCTTGCATTAGCGAGTGCCTTTTTTCTACTTTATTCAGTGTTTGTCTAAATGTTGTGTACGGTAAGTTCAGTTGCCAAAGATCTGTCTCCTTCGTTGAGTTTATTGATAGCTGCAGGTACTTGTTATAGGCTGATCGAGGATCATTCTCCTGAGCTTTCCAGATGGCATAATTAAGCGGGTTCTGACAGTTTGACCAGATTGACCCACGCTCACAAAGTTCTACACAACCAAGGACCTGCTTACATTAACCACAACCTGAACTTCCAACACCCGTTGAGTAGACAATGCTTCTCCTCCCTTTCAACTGCCCATACTTCCAGCATCTACCGAAGAAGAAGTGGAGGGCCCTCCTTCTACCACATCGCAGCAAAGAACTGAAACTGCCTTCCAACACACCTCTGTACCATCAACTCACTTCCGCAATTCCAAATGGCCCTCAAGACCTGGCTGTTGGAATAAGCCTCCGGGACCTGCAAACGCCTGGATACCATATCAGGTGATTAGCCGCACTTCTAAATCCTGACTGATTGATTGGTTACTAGTATACTAGAAACCGTGAGCGCCACGAAAACTAAAACTTATTTACTAACTTGCCAAATGTACTGATCTATCGCATTGGGCGAATGACAATTGACTACTAATTGTGTTCTGCTGTGAGTTCAGTCACCGCTTGTTTTTAACAAATCCCTTTTATTTGCACTTGTGATTGTTGTACTCACCCTCGCACTGCCATCAGTAAACTCGAGGCATCTAGGGAGTCCATTGTCCCCCGGTCCGTCACGGCTGTTGTGCCAATTGAACGGAGGGGACGTGGCTCCTCCCCCTGCACCTCCCCTCACTTCCTGCCGCCTGCCCTGACCCGCATAAAGCTGAGGAGGTCACGGCCGCGCAGCAGAGAAACCGTGAGCGCCGCGAAAACTAAAAACTTAATTACTAACTTGCCAAATGTACTGATCTATCGCATTGCGCGAATGACAATTGACTACTAATTGTGTTCTGCTGTGAGTTCAGTCACCGCTTGTTTTTAACAAATCCCTTTTATTTGCACTTGTGAATGTTGTACTCACCCTCGCACTGCCATCAGTAAACTCGAGGCATCTAGAGAGTCCATTGTCCCCCGGTCCGTCACGGCTGTTGTGCCGATTGAACAGAGGGGACGTGGCTCCTCCCCCTGCACCTCCCCTCACTTCCTGCCGCCTGCCCTGACCCGCATAAAACCAGATGGGACCAAGGCCGCGCAGCGGACGTGCGCAGCGGACGCGCGCAGCGGACGCGCGCAGCGGGCGCGCCGCCGGCGCGCCGAAGGCGCGCCAAAGGGAAGCCCGTCTGCGCCTGTCCGCGGCCGGTCGGGCCCAGGGGCCAGTTCCCCTGCCTCTCCCCGAAAATATGCCTCGACCATGCTCAGAGAGCTGCATGGAAAACGGAAGATCGCTACTCCCACCCGCCTTTGTTTGGCTGAAGCAGGTATTTTATGCAACAGATCTTCTTTTCCTGAAGTCCTCCCCACCCACGATTCTGACATGCCTACAAACGGCATCTCGCCCCTCACTTTTAGCACTCAATACCCAGCGGGCCTCTCTGTTATATATTTAAACACTCGCTCTATGGTGAAACACCAACTTGAGATCCTCCAACTCCTACAGTTGGAGAGGCCTGATTTACTTCTCCTTACGGAAACGTGGCTTACGGACGAATCTACACCGGACATTCTGGCAGCTCTGCCAGATAATTATTGTATTCTGCAAACTAAGCGCCCCTCAGGGAAAGCGGGTGGCGGGGTTGCCGCCATTATCCTCAAGGACCATCAATTCAAAACTATGGAGATTAAGGGCATATCTTCTGTGGATAGTCTAGTCATTAAACTAGAATCCCCAAAATCGTCTTTTACTTGTGCCCTGTTTTATAGACCCCCCTGCTGTATGCCCACTTTTCCCCAGGCCCTAGGAGAAATGATCTCTCACCTGGCGATTATTCACGCTAGACTCCTTATTATAGGGGACTTCAATTACTGGCCCTCAGATACCAGGGAGAGCGCCAGCTCTATTGAACTTACAGATCTTTTGTTGGGTATGAACTGCACCCAACATGTGCAGGCACCTACCCACACCAAGGGACATATATTAGACCAGGTTTGGACAACTAACATTACCCCCCCGTCCCTTTCGATCTATCCATGCACCTGGTCGGATCATCATTTTGTGTCCTTCACCTTACCTGAAGTTCAACTCCCTAGACCTAAACCGACCAAAAACCTTAAGTCAAGGAGCTGGAAAAATGTTAACATTGACCTTCTCTGTTCCCATCTTACTCTTAGGGCCCCTATTGACTCGGAGTAAATCCACGTTCAGGCCACAAACCTCAAATCATGGCTTGAATCCGCAAGTGAGCACGTCGCTCCGCTCAAGTACATTAAAACCGGTAGACCACATGACGCTCAGCGGTGGTTTTCTGCGGACCTAAAAATTAAGAAACTTACTCTCAGACAAGCTGAGCGTAAGTGGAGACTCCACTATCACTTAGTAGACAACAATCTTTATATTACCCTATTAAAGGAATATAAAAGTGCCATCCTTCAAGCCAAAACAGATTACTTTTCAAAAAAGGTGTTAGACTCAGCCAATAAAGCTAAAGACATTTTTTCTATCGTCAGTGAGCTGTCTAAACCTGACAGAATAGTGCCTAAACTTTCTCCCTCTCAATCTCTTTGTGACTCACTTAATTCCTACTTTATGGATAAAATCACTGACATTAAAGCCAGTATCCCGCCCTCTTGCACCCCCTTCACTCCCCCCAAAACCAAGGACCTGCCACCTCCGATGATCCAGCTTCCTCCCATTTCCTTGGAAACCTTTTTGGGGTTACTAAAAAGAGTCAGCTCAGGGTCCCCAACAGACTGCTGTCCCCCTCACATCTTTCAGCAGACCCTCTCCAGGTGTCCTGACCATTCTCTCTCCCTCTTAAATAAATCACTCCAAGAGGGCATAGTCCCCAACCTTTTTAAGCATGCGGAAATTATCCCTATACTGAAGAAGCCAGGGGCCGACCCATCTATCCCCGGCAACTACCGTCCCATATCGCTCCTACCATACCTTAGCAAAGTCCTTGAGGCCCACATCTCCTTACAGTTAAGCTCTTTTGTGGAGCTGCATCATATTTTGGACCCTCACCAAGCCGGCTTCCGACCCTTTCACTCCACCGAATCTGTCATTGTAACAGTGATGGACGAGCTTAGAGGGAGTGCTGACAAAGGGCTTACTCAGGCTCTGGTCCTCCTGGATCTGTCTGCGGCTTTTGACACGGTAGATCATAACATCCTTTTGGACCGTGTCAATAACGCCGGGATCCAGGGGCGGGCCTTGGATTGGATTTCCTCTTTTCTTAGCAATAGATCTCAATCAGTTCGTCTTGCCAACTTCTCGTCTAAAAAGAGGAAACTCTCCTGTGGAGTCCCTCAGGGCTCCTCCCTTTCCCTGCTTTTGTTTAATCTTTATCTTCTTCCATTAATCTCCTCTCTTCGGGACAGGGAAGTTGTAACCTACAACTATGCGGATGACCTTCAGCTGATTTTCAATATCAGCATCCTTCCCTCTTCGTTAAACCACTTTCAGGATACTATGACATTTATCGGCGAATGGATGAATAGAAACCAGCTGAAACTTAACCCTGATAAAACGGAGTTAATTCTCACGGGTGGCCTTGCTAACCCATGGAACTCAAACTTTTGGCCTCCCCACTTAGTCAATCCCCCCTCCCCAGTTAGCTACACTAAGAGCCTTGGAATACTAATCAGCAACGACCTTTCGATGAAGGCCCAGATTAGCTCCGTGGTCTCAGCCGGCTTCTTCCAGTTGCGCCGAATCAAAAAGATTAGTAGATTCCTGTCTCAAGAAGCCTTGACCTTGGTAATCCTAGCCTTGTTCATCTCCCGACTGGACTTCTCCAACTGCCTTTACGTAGGCATTCCAGCTTATCAGCTTAGACGCCTCCAACTTGTCCAGAATCAGGCGGCCAGGTTAATCTTCCATCAGCCGAGATGGCATCACATCCAGCCTCTTCTGAAGGAACTTCACTGGCTACCCGTGGCCAAACAAGGTCTTTTTAAACTAGGGTGCACCATTTTCAAATCTCTGTACGGAGGCTCACCAGCTTTCATCTCATCTAAAATCATACGCTATGTTCCCAACCGGCTTCTCCGGTCCCTCCATCACAACCTGCAAGTCATCCCTACCTTCAAACGTAAAAAAACGGGAGGCGCTCGTCTTGGAGTACTGGCACCACAGTTCTGGAATTCACTCCCGCTGGAGATAAGAACTGCCCCCACCTATGCTTTATTTAGGAAACTTTTGAAGATTTGGCTCTTTTCTCAGGCTTATGACAACTAGCTCCTGTTTTTTTTTTTTTTTTTTTTTTTTTTGCTGCCTCATGTTTTTCTTAGCGCCAAGAAACCGTTGGTGAACGTGCGCTTTATAAATTCTATGTAACATAACATAACATAACATAACATAGTATTTAAATTGAAGGTTTAGGTGTGTCAAAAGGTGTTAAAGTGACAGGCTAAATTTGTAGTTATCACCTGCATGGCAACGCTACACAGGGCTAGCATGCAGTCATGTTTACATTGTCACTTCAGTTGTTGGCACAATGAGTGCGACAGTCCACTGGGGAACTTTAATTTACGGGCTCTGAGTATATTCTTGGCACCATATACTAGGGACGTATAGATAAGTTAAATATACCAATTAGTGTTATGTCAGTTTCATCACATTGAAAGAGGAAGAACAGACTCTTCACCGCCATTTAGCAAGGATAAAGTGCACAGAGTTGATGAGCAAAAATAGTCAAGGCAAAAATCCGGGGGGGTACACCATGCAAAAGATAGTCATTTTCAACAGGGAAATGCATCATGAAGATAAAAAAGCACAGCAAATGAAGTCAGAAGTAAATTTAGCTTGGAAAACAACTCAGTAACAATAATGCCAGGATACACTAGTAGGTGATAGTAATCTTTACAAATACATGTAACATCTGCAACATGGAGGAGAATGACAGATGATCAACTGAAATGCAAGCAATATATCTGACAGAGGATGAAGACAGGGTTAATTAGTCATATTTAGTGAATAAAACAAAAAAAGATGACTCAAAAACTAAGTACGGAAATGGAATAAAAGGTTTAAGCAACTGAAGATTCCAAAATAGGTTAAAGGTTGTTGATGGAGCTGATGTCCTATTAACAATTACACTATGAAGTCTGTTATTTTTTTTAACAAACAATAAAAAATTAGGTATAAATAAATAATGCCAATTTGTGTTCAATATCCCAACCAAAAAGGCATGTCAGACAATGTTAAGATAATCCAAAAGAAAATGTAGCAGTAGGTGAATGGGAACCACCTCAGAAATGAGGGTATTAATTTGGATGAGGAGTACCACTACCAACTCAATAAATCCATCCTGGGTAGGTCAAAACACAGTTCTGAAAGAATCTATGCTCATCCTCTGATAGCTATATCACAAGTAGCAAACAATATTAACAGATGTGTGTGCTAGGTTCAAGCAATGTCAACAATTGTGAAGTAAAGAACACAACACAATACAATTCCCAACCAGAAAAGGTTAATGGGAACCAGACACATGGCTTTTCACAGCTTTTAGGCAAAAAGCTCTTAGACAAGTGAAGCACTGTGGAAAATTCAATGGTGCCAATTTTTAGGCTAACCGTGATAGAGAGGAGGTTGGATACACCAAGTGTAATGTCCTGGTCAAAGAATTTACCTTCAGCCTTAGTCTCCAGCTGCTTTGAAAGCTTCGTCTTGTCAGTCCTGCAGCCCCTAGATCCTCAGGGCAGGCTTCTGGGCTTCAGGTCTCTCTCCAGCCATGTTTCCTATAGGGTCTAGTCCTCTTCTATCAGCTGGCCATTTGTCGAGTCAGGAGTCCTTCTACTTTTGGTGACCCTGAACCATGTTCATAGGAGGCCAACCACTTGACCATTGGAGAGCAGTTCATGTTTCTGGGTGTCGGCAGGATTTAGGAGTCCTTGAATGCTTGTGTCAGTCTTTTTCTTCCAGCAGGAGCCAGGTGTCAGGAGTCAGAAATAAAGATTATTTTTCCAATGAAGCTATCTTCTTTAGAAGGAGACTTCCCAGGTTCAGGAAATGGAGGGAGTGGGGGAGGTGCCAGATTAGTGATTGGGGAAATTCTACTGCCCAATCAAAGCAATTTGTTTTAGTCCTGCCTCCTTTTGCAGCACTGTCTCTTTGCTTTACTGTACAAATACCCGTGAACCCCCATTTCAAGATGGAAGGACCCAGCTGTCACAAGGCAGGCCTGCTTTCAGATTTGAGGCTGCATCCCTTGCATACAGGGTCAAAACTGGTTCCCCCTCTGACTGCGGCTGGTGTTCATCTTACCTGTCTAGGAGAGCCCTGCAGATGAAAAGAAGACGCCTTCTGTTATAAATTTGGGAAATTATTTGTACAGGATGTGGGACCTGTGCAAATATATGTCCACAAAGTCCTCATTCTAGGAACTAAGCACCTCATTGCATCACTTGACTCTGCCAGAGTAGTGAAGCAGAGCAGGCTAATGTCTACTAAGGGGAGGTGGTGTGGGCCAGTAATTACCATTCGCTGACAAGCAGTAATAACACCCAACAAATGATTGGCCAGTTAGTGCATTTCCTTTGAAAAAGAAAAAGTACAAATATTACTCATACACCATTAAAATACTTTGCAATAATTTAAAAATGTATACATCAGGCAGATAGAAATACCTTTGATGACACTCTGAAATCACATTTGACCCCAAATGGGTCTTGACCTCCAAAATCACAGTAACCCCCTGTAGGAACATGCTCCTTTGTGCATGGCTATCCCCCCACTTTTTGCCTGACATCTTATGCAACTTGACTTGATGTGCCCTGCCCGTGTTCTTTCCCAAAACTGTCTTTAGTTTGTACCCACACTTGGCACATCTCTGGGTACAGGTAGGCCCCTTGTAAAAGGTACCATGGTTACCAAGGGCACTGAGACCAGAGAAGGCCTCAAGGGGCTGCAGCACCTATTGTGCCACTCTTAGAGGCCACATACCTAAACACCCTCACACTGCAATTGCAGACTGCGGGTTTTGGTGCAGAGAAAAGTGAAGAGTCAACATAGCACACATCCCTGTGTGCCATGATTGACACTCAATACCGGAGGCCTAAGTAAGCCACCCCTCTAGCTAGAATGCGCCATGTACCCCTACAGGTTCTAGGTCCATTCTCAGACATTGCAAGTGTAGTAAAGCCATAAAGAGTATATGGTCTGGGAGTTGGTCATCATGAACTCCACAGCTCCCTAATGGGTTTACTAAAACCTGGGAAGTTTGATAGCATACTTCTCAGCACATTAAACCCACACTGATGCTAGTGTAGCATTTAATGTAAAATGCACTCAGAGGGCATCTTAGAGATGCCTCCTGAAAAACGACCAGCCCTGGTGTGGTTCATGAATGACTGCTCACTATTTCCCACCACTAGACAGGTTTCTGGACTCCTGCGTAGAGAGGCTTCTAGGTCCAAAAAAAACCACATCCTGGGCAGAGGTGTTATGCCTCCTCCCTCATGATGGGCTGGATCCACAAAGGTGAAGCTTCAAAGGCCTACTGCCTTTGGATGCTGTGCCTGCCATTTGCACCCCCCAGCAACTGGCTCCCACTGGTTCTGCTCCCTACTTTAGGTTGGAGAATCGGCGGGAAAAGTAAGTAAGGATAAGAGGTGTGCCCACCTTTGCCAACCCCACCCCTCAGGAAGGAGAGGCGAGGTGAGGCATACATCTCGGTCCCCTCCATCTTGAAGATGAGGGGACCTAGACAGTCCGGCAGAGGCTCATGCCCCCTCCCATTGGACGGTGGCATACTAGGGTGTGTACCCACCCCAAGGAAGGGACACATTGGTCCCAACCTATACACCCCTTTAACGCCCCTAAATGTAGTATTTAGGGGAACCATGAACCTTTCCTACTCGGATTTGTGAAAGAAAGACGAAGGACCGAAGAGCCATGCTGACCCAGGAAAAATCAGACACCTACTGCTTTGGCACCAGCCCTACCGGCCTGGCGCGACGTCCATTTGCCTGCATCAAAGGAACCAGCATGCCCATCAGTCAACTGCCCCCAGAGCATGGAGGACCTGCCCTGCACTCGCCTTGTAAACTCTGTCTCCACTGAGCACAAGATTTGCTCAACCAAAGAATCTAAGACCAGATCTCGGACCCAAGTGGTCTGTAGTCCTGCACCACTCTTTACTCGGCCGCCACAATCCAAGTCTAAGTGGCCCAACTCCCTGAGGAAGTCCCTTTGACGATCTTGACCAAGGAACTGGTGTCCTCGACCTCCCTCAAGCTTCAAGATGACACCTTCAGCCTCAACCTGAAGGGTCCCCCAGACCATGACTGAAGGCGGTAAGAAGAACCTAACCACGCCTGAAGCGGTCTGAAGAACCTGGCAGCATACAGACAAAAGATAACCCTGCACCTGATGCCCCACAGCCTTAGGTGGCCCAAACAATGGTGTCCAGACATCCCCCAAGATCCCAGCTTACCTCTCCAGCCAGTGGTCGCCTTCAGGAAGTCTCCCCGTCTGAGCCTGCAGCAACTTTTCCGAACTGAAGGTCTCCATAGGAAACCTCAGGGTCCGCGACGTCTTCTTAGCACACTGCACCCAGCCACCCCAGTGCTGCTGGTGGTGCAGGTCCTGTGCTATTTGGTGGCCCCTGAAGTGCGGACCTTAACCCCAAGAGCTTTCCTCCGAAACCTGAGTGGCCTGCTTGTCATCATTCCTTAACTGAATGCCCCATTAGCCACGTTGACTAACGTTGGGCCCCTGCACTCTGCACTCTGCTGCCCCATTGCTGCTGGTGGTGCAACTCGAGTGCTGACCTAGACCTTAGGTAACCTTGTTCCTAATCCCCAAAACTGCCATTTGTAAGGCTGTTACTTACCTGTGAAACCTATAACCATTTTTTCCCATAGGAACCCATTGTATGAGATTTTGGGCCTAAAGAGTTATATGTGTTGAAATGTGTTTTTATGGGCAAGCAGTAACAAAAACCCAAGCCAAGAAAAGTCTTACTGACTTGTATTGTGCGGTCCTTAGGTGTGGTATATAGGCATACCACCCCCAGTAATCAATGTAATCTGAAAGTAATCGAAAAGTATTCAAAAAATGAATTGCTGTGTAATATAACCTGCTTTTTAAAATCATACCAACATGTATCAATGGCAAATCCATTCCTAGTCGAATGTCTGTGTAAAGGTTTACAATTGGAAGTACATTTTACCAACCTGTACCAAGTCGTGCTGGTTTCTAGAAATAAAATACAAGTATACCTTTTTTTTCATACTTAACCAATTGGTCTGGATTGTGCCTCTGAGTGTGTGTAATCAGTCCTTGAGTGAGTGAATACAATAAATGCCTAACACACCCTCTGGATAAGCCTAACTGCTTGCCCACACTACCACAAAGAGAGCTGTTATTACTTACCTAATTTAGCCTCTGCTATACCTCTGGGGACTCCCTTGATTCCGTGCACACTATACCTTACTTTGGTATAGTAATGTCATGTATTGTAAATATGATGTATAAAGCACAGCTCATGCCAGAAGGCGTCTTGGCGCTATAGAAGTCCAAGCTAAGGCAGCAACAGTGCCCACTACGGGTTAAGCAGGTGCGTAGGATGCTATTTCAATCCTGTGTGAAAAACCAGGATTTTAGGGCTTTTCTGAAACTGAGTAGGAAGGGGGCTATTTTTTAGAATCAGTGGCAGACTATTCCAGAGCATTGCGGTGGTCCTGATAAAACTCTTCCCACTCCCAGGCGGCCTTTCTAAACGGGAGAACCACCATGTTCCTGGCAGAGCCTGAGCGTAGGGCTCTTGCTGGTGTGTACCATTTAAGTTTTCTCTTAAAAAGGTCAGGTCCGAGTCCGTGCAGGGATTTAAATGCCTGACACAGGGCTTTGAACTTGCATTGTTGTCTGACTGGCAACCAATGCAGTTTTCTGATGGCTTCTCTGGCTGATTCATATTTGGGAATTTTGAAGATGAAATGAGCAGCAGCATTTGGCAAAATCTGGAGTCTTTTCAAAAGACCTGATACAAGAGTAAGGTAGAGACTATTACAGTAGTCATTCCTTTCGAGGACCATAGCTATAGTTACTGTTTTTACATGTTTAGCGGGCAGGAATTTTTCGATTTTTTTTATCAGCCTTATAGAGCAAAAAGATGCAGATGTAATTTTGTTGACTTGCTCCTTGAATTTTAGTTCACTGTCTACCAAGAATCCTAGGTTCTTTACTTTGGTTGAGGGTGTAGGCAGTGAGTCCTGCCCTGACGGCCACCAATCCAGTGTGCAAAGAGAAGGTTTATTGCCAAAGATGATGACTTCAGTCTTTGAGGCATTCAGCTTCAGGCAATTGCAATCCATCCAGTTGCTCACCTTACTCATACATAAGCTGAATGCCTCACCTGGGTTGTTTTCACAGTTTGCTAGTGACACCGCAATTTGGGTGTCATCCACATAAGACACTAGGGTAAAACTGGCGTCTTTGATGATTGACGCAAGTGGGGTAACATAAAGGTTAAAAAGAGTTGGGCTCAATGCCAATCCCTGTGGAACTCCACAGGGCAGGGAAAACTGCCTGGAGATGAAATTGCCCATTGCCACATTTTGTTGTAGATTTGTCATAAAAGATTTCAGGAGATCCATCACTGTTCCCTTTATCCCCAGGCCTTGCATGGGGTCTTCTAAGATCTCATGCCTGACCGTATCAAAGGCCATGTAGAGATCCAGCAAGATCAGAGCCGCCATCCCTCCTCTGTCAAGAGCTTCTCGTATATCTTCAGTTGCTGTGATTAGGGCAGACTCTATGCCATGATTTTTTCTCAAACCATGTTGTGTGTCGTTCAGCAGAGAGTTAACCTCTATATATTCTGAAATCTGTTCATTCATAATTTTCTCTGCTAGCTTAGCAGCAAAAGAGAGTCTTTAAATAGGGCGATAATTGCTAGGGTCCATAGCGTTCAGATTGTCATTTTTTTTAAGTTGGAGGACTGAGGCAAGTTTCCACTGTGAGCAGAAAATCCCTCCACTAAACATAATGTTGAGGATTTGTCCCAAGTATTGAGCAACTTGAGCAGGTATCATGTGCATTATGCTAGGCGGGCACGGATCTTGCGGTGTCCCGGATTTACTTCGTGGAATTAGGTCTATCAATTGTTCCTCCGAGGAGGTCTTAAAGGTAGAGAAGCTGATTGTCCCCTGTGGGTCAATTGGAGCTTGCTCATCCTGGTGGTTGGCTGCTTGTTTTGCGGCAAAATTGTTGTAAATAATAACAAATTTCTCTTGGAAAAAGCCTGCTAGCGTGCCACAAAAGCCTTGATTTATGCCTGCATGACTTGGGCTAGTTGGTGTTACCAGCTTTTTTATTACGGAAAAAAGAGTTTTGTTAGCATCACAGGCTGCTTTTATATGCTCTGAGTAATATGTGGTCTTTGATGCTAGGATAACCTCTTTATGCTTTGCTTATTTACCTTTATAGATGTTCTTCTCCTCCACTTCATAGTTTTTTCTCCATTTTTGTTCTTGTCTAAGCCAATCCTGCCTTGATAGCCTGAGGTTTTCATTGTACCAGGGCTGGGATATTTTTTAATTGTGATTTTATGGGTAATTGGTGCTACAGTGTTTAATGCAGAGTTGAGCCAGTGCGTAAAATTCTCAACACTTTGCTCCAGGTTATCCTAGTTGACATGGGTTGGAGGTCATAGCATTGTCTACTTCAGCTGAACATATTTTATGCCAAGCTCTGCCCTGGGATTGCTGGATGGGGTGCCTATGCAGTGTAGTTTTCTCGGTCTTTATCAGCCATTTGACCACCCTGTGGTCAGACCAAGTCAGTGGAAAAGATGGCTGCAAGTTGATGGATTCATTATTGGAGAAGATACCATCCAGCATGTGACCAGTCCGGTGTGTTGGACCTTTGGTGATTAATGTGTCCATTGCATCAATACGTTTTTGAGAGTCAGAGTCAGTTCCTTTTTCCAGGGGAAAGTTTAAATATCCCAAAACAGTAAAGTTCTCATTAATGTTTGAAAATTCCATCATCATACTGAGTTTATTAATAAAGCCACTACCTGCTCCTGGAGGACGATATACTAACATCCCCTTAATTGCTAGTGAATCTGGTGGCTGGACCGAGAAGGCTATAACCTCAAAAGCAGAAGTAGTTAGTGGCTCAAATATGGTTTTAGAGTTGTTGCGGTAGAATACCGCCAATCCCCCTCCTTTTTTTTTTGCTGTCTATCCAACCGATATGCTGCAAATCCGGGGGGGGGGGGGCTGCAATGATATCTGGGCCGAAACTGGCATCTGCACAGGTTTCTGTTACGAACATCACGTCTGCGTTCTGTGCTTGAAATTCTCCCCTAAGCCCTAGTCATGTTCCATAGGCTCAAAACCATGTGCTAGTAGCGAAGGTCTTCTTCCTCATCCTAATGGTCTGCCTCCTGGCTGTCCTCCTTCTATTCTCATCCTGGTATTTTAACCTCATGCTTTGGTTCTGCTCCTTAGCCTCTTGGCCATCCTACTGGATATGGCTCGCAACTGTCCTCCTAGTCCTGGTCCTGCTGTTATTTCTGGCCCTGAGCCTCCAGGTTGGGGTTCGCCTAGTCTAATTGGGTTCTGGTCCTCCTGGTCTTTTTGGTCCTGGTGCTTCTGTTTTAAGACTTCCCCCAGGTTCTAATCGTATCCCTCCCAACACCCCTTTTTTGTTTCACCAGCAGTGACACTGGCTGAACCCATACGCTAAAAAACTGGGGTTAATGTGCAGAGATCTATGTGTACCCAGCAGTTTCAGGCTGTACCAGCATAAGTTATCTCAGGTGCTTAATGCACTTCCTAAAGAGACATATATCCTATCTCTGATCACAAGTTTGAAGAGTCACAAAATCGCACAGAGAGTAATTAATGTACCTGCTTCAGAGCTTGTAACATTTAACTCTTATATTTGCATTTTATTTAAGATGATTTAGTTGATATGTTTTTGTTATCTGTATGGAAAAGGTCCCATTGTGTAGTAGTAATCGATTCTGATCTATGCAAATTATACAAGGGATACATCTGGACCCCAATACTGTGTACCAAGAGCGTCTGTTGTTGATGTAACTCTCTGGCTCTTAATTGAAAGACTGGTTGAACACCGATTACCACATGCTTTAACTTGTCAGTCATATATATTATAATTTGTGTTTGTTTTTTAATTGAGCACAAAGTCCCTGAATAATTACATATCTCAGAATCAATAGATGGTATCACTCCCTTCTTTGAAATTAGATTGAATCTTTGAAAATGATATAATCATGTGTTAAAAAGAATCAGAGGTCATGTTTATTGAATAAGATTATCTTTACACAAAAGTAAAAATGTGTTCAAATCAAGCAGCCACCTAGTGTTGTTTTATTGTTAAACTGTCCAAAAGTGGCATTTTCAGAACTGTGATATAAAACAGACTTTATCATTAAAGAGGGTTTCAAATTACAATTCTTTAGACACCAAACTTGACATTCCTACCTGCCCCCAATTGAAAGGTATAACTTATAAAATGTAATAAGTTAACTCAATATTATCCTATGTAACAGGCACTCCTTGCTGTAGTGAAAAAATAATTTAAGAGCTTTCACTACCAGGACAGCTAAATCTCAAAAGTACATGCCCAGCATTTCAAATACATTACACCCTGCCCTTTGGGTTGTCTGCAGACTACCTTAAGGGTGACTTTATGCATTAAAACGCAGGGTTAGGACTGGCAAAAGGTTTACTTTGCGAGGTGGAATGGCAGTTTAAACTGCACACTGGCTACAATGGCAGGCCTGAGACATGTTCAAAAGGGCTACTTAAGTGGGTGGCACAAAGGGTAGTGGAGGCCCTGTTTACATATAGTACCTCTTTACTAGGGACTTACAAGTAAATTAAATGTGCCAATTGGATTTAAGTAAATTCTACTATGTTTAACCCCTTGGGTGCGGGTTTATTTCCCGCGCTGTGCGGGAGAAATAAACAGTGGGCGGGATTACGACGGCTCCCGGCCGTCATGCGCACACGCCCACCGTGATGCATGACGACCGGGAGCCGTCATGCGCATACAAGGGGTTAAAGGAGAAAATACAAGCACTGTAGCACTGGTTAGCTGTGGTAAAGTATGCAGAGTCTTAAAGCCAGCAAAACTGATATCAGCAAAAACAGGAAGATGAAAGGCAAAAGGTTGAGGGAAAGCCATGCCAAGTATGTCAGGTGCAACAATCCAGGTCCAGAATCCAGCAAGATCCCACCTTGTTTCAGCACTGGGGACTTAAGTTTGTGTTACCTGCTCCATCATATTTCACATTTGCAATTTTACACTTGCATAGGCTTTTACTTCATAATACTACAGTTACAAACCTATGCATACAACAGTCCACGCATGACTGATTTAAGTAGGCATTGACCTCTGTGCACATAATTTTAAATACATTGGTTTTTTTTTGTGTAGAAATCATTTAGAGATTTACACAGTTGCAAGATCTAAAATCGCAGGTTGTGTAGATGTCCACACGGGAACGTATAGATATGATAACAGTTCATTAGCAAGGTGTTGCAAATTGTCCACCGAGTTTTTGCAAATGGTCTCTGATTGTGCAAAGTGACCTATGTATCAGTAGGATGTGTCACAGTGGATTTCATAACGACCTGCCTAAAGAATATTAAATAGGATGGTGGCCTATAAGGGACAGCAGACCACCATCACTGTGCTTACATTTCCAAAGGTGTTTTTTATTTAAAGTATCCCATGTTCCTTAAACGAACTGGTGCAGCTTTTAAAAACAAAAACTTTCCAGTTGGGAAAATATTGCGGGGAGCACGCAGTGATCCCGAGGACCACACATTACTCCCTCCAAGGCTGCCAACACAATACCCAGAGGAGACGGGGTCCCAAAGGTCCCGAACCCCTTCTAAATTGCAATTTGGTATGGGTCGCAAAATCAATTTTGCATTTCAAAAAGCTATTACAATTCATAAGACATTGTTTTTTTACTTTAGAAAAAGGCAGTTTGCTGCCACAAATCCAGTGATTTTACGAATCTCAGGATTTGCTATAGCAAAATCTTTTCGTAAATCGGGCTCTTAGAATGCAATGCAAGAAGAGTCATTGTTGGGTTGCATGAGACATTTGGTTTAAAATAGATACTCCGGATGCAAAATGAGAAATGTAACAAAAAGAGATTGTGAAAATGTAGTTTCATCTCGAAGGCTTTATGACTGACTTTTTTTTGGAAGTATAATATAACTTGATAAAGAAATGTAAGAGTGGAAGGTAAATTGTGTTCTTATTAGCTTGCCTGGCATGTTTGTATGATGGCTATGCAATCAAATAGTATGCTCTCGCTCCAGAAAACCAGTTTAGTTTCATGGTCAAATCGAAGCAGAGGTCATTTGTTTCATGATGGAAATCAAATCTTACCTAATGACTCTTGGGAAATCAATGATTCATAATGAGGAAATATAAGGCTTTTCACATTACACAGTTAGTTAAGGCATTTATCTTTCGGGTAAATGATAAAATGATGCTACTATTATGGCACCTTGGGAAGAGCAATGTTGAATTTACGTGTTCTTGTTAAACCAGATATTAAAAAAGCATTTCGACATATATATATTTTTTTAAATAAAAGGCAAACACATGAGCTGGGTTTAGATAGAGGATTTATGTTTCCTTCTGGAAAATCATTGTGACAGAACTAAAACGTAGGTTCAGTTCATGTAATTTCATGAGAGTCTGCTTAATTCACACCAGAAGAAACGTGTGTTAAAGGCGTCAGTGTAGCAATGATCTCGAAAAGGACACCTGTCATTTCTGTGCACGAAAATACATCAAGAATAGAGTAAAGTGGTCTGCACAATGTAGAGGTTAGTGTGTAATCAGTGTGCCATGGGAACACAATTTGAAAATCCATGAATATAAATTCATTAACAATATTTGAAAGTATGCATTTGTAATGAAAGTATGTAATAGATGCAGTTAGAAAAAATATGCAATTGTGAGGAAAATCTGCCCTATTTTTGACCACTTTGCAAACTACCTCATCTAATAAGCCTTGCCGTCTTAGTTATGATGACTTTAATAACTAAAGAGTGTTCAGATATGTGTTGTTACACATTTGTGAAGAGCACAGTGAGGCGGCGGCTCCTCCGTTATGGCGGCATATAAAAAATTTAAAATAAAATGATAATAAAGTAATTTAATTATCATTAGATTTTTTATGATGGTGTGAGCTCAATTCTTAGGGTGGGGCCATTTTCTGACAGCAGTGAGCTAGAGGAGGAGGAGTGGTGGGCACTGCAAGTGGCAAAGGCGGTTTGGCCGGCTGTCTTAGAACAGCCAAACCATCATGTGCACTTAGATATCTCCAGGCTGATGCATGGAGAACAGCAGGCACAGGCTCCCAGTCCCTTTTGGAGCATAAAACCAGCCTGCTCCACCCAATCCTGTTGCTTCTCTCATGCTGGGTATTACCAGCATGAGAACAGCATCCGGATTGGTGCAGGGGAGTCTGGGAGCCTGTGCATCCGGCGCAAAAGGAAACCTTTTTGTAGTGAGCACATCTTAGGCTCATGTATTTCAAGACAGTCTCATATATGCTAATGAAGTCATTAGCACATATGAGAATGCCTTGAAATACGTGAGCGCAAGTTGGATGTTGTACAAAAATAAACCTTTTTGTATAGAGCACATCCTGAGCTCGCGTATTTCAAGACGATCTCATATGTGCTAATGACATCATTCGCACACATGAGAGCGCCTTGAAATAAGTACAAAAGGAAACCTTTTTTGTATAGCACACATTCTGTGCTTATGTTTTTCAAGGTGCTGATGTTTTTCAAGGTACACACCAGTTTCAAACTACACAAGCCGCAACTGAGTGTGCGTCTTACCCATAATTAATGTGAGTTGGTGGATGCAGGTGGTTGGTTCTGGTATTTAGGGGCTCATTACGATGGCGGAACGATCGCCACCACCGGGCCGGCGGTGGTGATCGTTCCGCCATCACATTGAGATTTACCCACCACCATATTAGGATGGCGGTGGGTATCGCGGCGGATGCAAAGTCTGTCCGCCGCTTTTTCACCTGTGGCAATCGCACCAATTGCCTGGTGGGCAGAGCAGGGCCACTAATATGGTGGCCTTGCCTAGCAGGCACTGTCCATCATATTAGGATGTGTGTGGCCAGACGCCTTTTCATGGCGGCGGTGCCACCATGGAAAGGCTGGCGGGGACTGGGGGCCCATTGCAGGCCTCCCCGTGTTGGGGGGGTCGCTGCACTGGGGGTACCCATGGTAACCCCTGCATTTCCATGCACCAAGTGGCAGGCACCACATGGTGCCTCCCACGCGGTGCAGGGAAATGCATGGAAGAACTTTCAACATTGCGGACGGTGCTGCAGCCATCTTCAGCTCTTCGTCCTGAAGATGGTCTAACGGACATTGTATGCCACAAAAGACCGAAACTTCAACAAATCCATCTATTTCCACAGATTTTGTTTGCCCCAAAGAATTGTTTATTGCTTTGTCTTGACTTTTTATTTGCATTTGTTATAATTTTGGAATAGATGACCACATCTATGATTAGAAGGCACAGTCACTTGTGTATATTATTCGGCCTCTATCTTGGTGTTTTGATATAAATTACTGTACCCCTTTTTGTTTATATTAAATGTGTTTATACTCTGAGAAAATTGATACCCGTGTGTTAAATAAGTTCTGATTGATTTAATTATAAGTATTCAAATGACATTCGGATTAATCTCATGTAAGCCAACAGGTGGGGCTCTACTGTCAAAAAATCATTTCAGGTGTGTTAAGCTGCTGTCTGATGGCACAGGGAGTTTGTCACGATCCTCACATGCTCTGTATTTTGTTTGTGAGCTGCACAGCAACCAGTCAGTGGCACTGCAGCACTATGCAGAACTGTACACAGTCAGAATAGAGAAAAATACAAAGACATTAAAACTAAAATACTGGCTCACCGGCTCTTGGACCATGTGGAGCAAAGCAGTGAGAGGCCCAGTTTTACCTTGCTAACCACACAACCAGACCAGTGGCCCACCACGTTATCAGACTTTCATTACTCCACCATCTCTAGGGCACTGTCATCCCCCTGTTTGTCACACTATAGAAGGGGGATAAACTACCTCCTCCAGGCTGGTGGGTGTACCACACCTTCGATGTGATAACAGTGCTTGTGCCGCAAGTTGATCACAAAGCCTAGCCAATGCATCAGTTACAGCCTGCCTTACCACAATGTGACCCCACAACACTATGGCCTTGATTATGGCAATAGAGGCACTCATTGTTGATGGGGTGCCATCAGCACTAGCCCCAAAATAGAAGGACTGGTTGGAGCAGCTCCAATTTTATTTTGAAGGTGCCAAAATCACAGTGGAAAGGCATGGAGCACTCTTATTACACCTAGGTGGGAAAGGCATCCACAAAATATATAAAACTTTGGTTGAAGGGACGCCCAAGTCATATGCTACATTACTCAGGGCCCTCAATGTGCAATTTTAGCCTATGGTGAACAGGCATTACAAAAGATTTGTGTTTCGTCAAGCCTGAAGAACCTGAAGAATCACTTGACACATTTCATGGTCGACTGAGTGATATGGCGAGCACCTGCGGTTTTCATAATGAACAAGAAGAAATACAGGACCAAATAATACAACAATGAGGAAATTGCTCCAAGACTTTTTGACCCTTGGGTGCTCAAAGGAACTGTCTAAAGCCAGAGCATCCCATATGGAGTCCGCCCTCCACAGACCGATCGATTAAGACTCAGCAAATCAATGTTATACAATCGCCCACAATCAGGCTGGTTGCAGATGTTTATTGAGAGCGCTTTATTAACCCTTACAGTTAACCCTAGCACATGTGGCAACTGTATATTTAGTTGCTTAGTGACCCGGTTGAGGGAGATTTTGACCCATATCAGGAGGCCCCCCAGAGGGGTGGCCTGACAAGAAAGGGAGTGAATCTACTTAAAAAGTGGCAAAGCTAGACTTATGCAATGTCTCTAAGGCCCAAGTCTTCTAAAAGAGGCAAAGATGGAAAGAACCAATGTAGTCACCACAAAGGGGATCGACCCGCTTGCTGCAAAGCCCAGCCAGATTCCAAGAAGGGATCTACAGCAGACCCAGAGGTTAGGTTGCTCCGGTATGGTGGCCAAAAGACAGTCCTTACTCCCTGGATCGGCATCAGCCTCTTCTATCTATGACTTCAGGGGCAACTATGATAGGTGCAGGGACAGTGTTACTATGGGCAGCTATGGATAACAGTCGGTCAACACCACTCATGGTTCGCTCCTTCCGAGGAACACCTTCCGCAAACCATGAATGGCCACCACACCCTCCATAGCTGTGAAATGCAATCTTGATCCCTGCTTCTGTTGTGCAGATTTTATGAGCTTCAATTGCCAGTAGGCCATCTAGAATTTCCCTGGAGGCCACTGATACCCCTATGGAGTAGCGAGTCTCAAGCTCTGAAGAATGTCTACATACACTCAAGATATCCTGCATAATAAGTGACCCACACGATAATTGCCCCTTATCTCTTGTCGAACCTTGTTACGCAAAGATTCCCTGCCCTCAAAACACTCCTTCTCTAGTTTGGGTGCATTAATTATCTCGAAGCTGAAAGCTGAAAAAACCCTCACTGTGTCTGAACCGAGATTGCCTGCCACTATGCATAGAACGCCAGGAGTCGCTAGCCGTAAGCCCAGCCCATTCCTCACCCACATGAATCCTACCAGGGGGTCTGGGACCAAAGGTTATGATAGATTGTGAATGGAGGTAAAAAAATATGTAATCTCATCTATGGACCGCTCAATTTTTTTGTTTACATTTCTTTAGTAGTTTTACAAATTTCCATGTATTACAGCGATTACAGACAACTACAATTGCATATTTGCATCTTTTACGGTCACTACTTGTCACAAATGTTGTACAAATGTTGTACCCCTGTACTGCAAGGTACGTATCTGGTACCGAAGAAAATAGGGTACAGCACTTGCTGTAACAACATAATATTTCTGCTACAAACATTCGGCTTAAATGTGCTCAACATTGCTTGTAATATCATGTTAGCTTGTAGGGGGGAGAACATTAGGATAGGGGGATAAGGGGTGGGGAAATCACATCTCACAGAGTTAATACATCAA
Source organism: Triturus cristatus (assembly GCF_964204655.1). NCBI lineage: Eukaryota > Metazoa > Chordata > Amphibia > Caudata > Salamandridae > Triturus > Triturus cristatus. The sequence continues at coordinate 432,610,386 of NC_140588.1, forward strand.
TAATAACTGGCCTTTGTTGCCCTACCTGGTGCCTAGTGTCATCACCCACTCCTGCTCCATCTCTGTCACAACCTCCACTGTCACAACCACCTCATGCACCCTCTTTGTATTGGGCCTAGCAGCAATCAGGGCTCATGGTGTATTACCCCTGTGGCATTGAATAACACTCTATGATGTTTCTACCAATGTCTCTCATTGCCCGTGATTCAATTGCATTTACACCCCTGCAAGTGTACCTCAATAGCCCTGTGATTCCCGTGCACTTGATCCCCACCCCAAGACCTGTGAACCTATAGAGCTCCTTGCACCTGTTATTCAGTGGGGCCTTAGTGTATTTTGCCTTTAAGTCTTTGCAAGCTTTCCACAGTAATCTGTGAGCCAATAGATTGCCTTGCACTCGCTGTTACTAGGGCCTGATGTCGTTTTCCATGGTCATATTCGAGCAAGAACGATACATTTGTTTCCTGTTGTTGGTTCCGATGTTCACGTTGCACCTGCCCTTCCTGTAAGGTCAGACTGAGTGTACTAAGACCTATTTTTCTCCACGGTTCAAAAACCTTTCAGAAGGCAATGTGTGAGATGTGCCCCACGTGCCCCATTTGCCACATGTGACCTAACTGCTTCCTTTGAGCCTTTGAGAGGGTATATAAACCCACGCCCAACCCTGAGTCTTTAGTTGGCCTACACTCCCTGCAGAACAAGCTTCTCCCTTCCCAGTCACCCAAAGAATCCTGCCGGAACGAAGAAGTACTCCAGGCTCCTTCAAGTCCATAGTGAACCGAGGGTTCTGTGGCTCCAGCACCCTCCACGTGTCCCTCCTGCACAGCTACTCCAGTCCCCTTGCAACACCATGGGTCAAGGCTCCGAGATTTTTGTCGAACATCAGTCAAGTGGAAAAACTAGGCTAAGTACTTGATATCAGGTTAGTGTGCACTAATCCTCATATAGTAGTTAGACGGACCAAGCACCAGCATCCTAAAAGACCTTTCTGTGATTTCCTCCAGCGCTTCTTGTGTATTCATACTCCTGAACCCTCCGTTCAACCTTGGCACTTCATCTGATCGGTCAACGACTAAATACTTAATTCCATGTTTCTCTGAATGAAAAGTATTTCCAAAAGAAAGCATTTCTGAGTATTTGATATTTGTATGAACCTCGTGCCTAAATCTTTGCACTGAGTTTATCTTTGGAGTGCCTTTAACTCCAACCTATGTCCTGAGTGCTGTCCTCAGGAGAGCCTCACTCAAACTGTGATTTTGGTTATTTTGCTCACATGCCGGGCTGCGGCAAAAACTTGTAAGTGTATGTAACTGGAGTCAATACATAGTTATTGTATAGTCAGGCCTGTTAATGTACTGATAGTAATTTCCTCCTCTTGTTACTTCCAGTATATTGCATCATCGCAACACCAGAGGTTCTGGTCAAGCGCGTATCTACTTCGCAGACACAGAAGGTCTCTGGAGCGACAACCTTATGATACACAGTGTTGGGCAGCCACTGAGAAGATCCTGTACCACAAGTTTCTCTTTTCTTATTATTTCCCAACCCAGCCTTCCCACCAGGGGCCGTGCTTGGTTTAAGGAGTCTCTGTTCCTTGAACAAGATCAGCCCTGAGGGAGATAGAAGCTCCAGCATCGGCTTCAGTGTTGTCTCCATGGTTGGAACCAGGTGAGTGGATGACAGAATGCAGAGACTTGCCTGCTTCTACCACTCAAATGAGATAGATGACCAGTCACATGTGTAGGACCTGCTTCAGACCCTGTCTGAGGATGCCCAGAGTGTCTTAGATCTGATAAGGACCTTAGGACCTTAGGACATAAAAGTCTGTCACTAGGGGACGAGCAGATGCAATATCGCCCTCACTGCCTTAGAGGTGGAGCCGGGGGCTGTTCCCATGGGTACATGTTCTGTTCTGTAACCACAACACTTTGCTAAATTGGGTAATCAAACAAGCCCTTCCACTATTGGAAATACTAATCCTGTTCATGTCCCAGTTACCACTCCAGCTCTAGTGCTTTCAGCCCCTCCTGAACAATTTCTTTAGGATAGTCACAAATTTGATGCATTCTGGAGTCGGTGCCAGTGCAATTTCTTTAGGATTGCCTTTAATATATGCTATCTTGGGTTGACCACTGCTAATTGTGTCATTCCACTCATTGAAAATAACAACCCTGTTTTTTATGATTTTGAAAGGTTTAAATATAAGATGTGCTGTATCTTTGCTAAGCACACTATTATCCAAGCATGCACTATTGAGTTGCTGAACCTACGTCAGGGCAAAAAGATCTTCTTACCTACATCACTGCCTTCAGTAAAGTAGTTACGGAAACTCAGTGGCCAGAAGGTAGAAGGACTTCCCTCTTTTATAGAGGGTTACGGGATTGCTTAAAGGATTTCCTGGCACACACTGTAAATTTACCATGAGATTGTTCTGAGTTTATTGACTTAGTTGCCATGCTTGACCATAGGTTAAACAAACAAAAGGGAGAACCCCCCCTTAGGGGATCCCAGACAGCTAACTGTGCAGGCTGAGTGGAAAGAGAAAGAGTCTAAGAATCAGAATACTAGAGAACCCATGCAGATTGGGGGCTTGGTGGTCCTCTGACCGCCGAGGAAAAAGAACTTGGTAATAAATTAAACCTGTGTTTGTTTTGCCGTAAGGCATGGCATTTTGCACAAGAATGCTCAGCCAAACCGAAAGGAATTTGGAAGGCTAACACCTTGACATCTGACCCGGTGCAGGAAAACTAGAGAGCCTTGGTGGCATTGGTTTCAATCAGCCCCTAAATTGGCTAATACTTTACATAAGGTTCCACTGCATTTAACAATACCAGTCATCCTTATCATTTCCCCCCAACAGCGGCAGGTTCTACCTTTGCTTGTAGATTCCAAAGCTACTGTAAACTTCTTAGATCTAGCCTTGCCCAGTTCATTACATATCCCACAGGTTAGGAAAAATGAGCCAGAACATGTTAGAGTCATGGATGGCTATGAACTCTCCTCTGGGAGGATTGTATATCAAATGACTCCATTATCTGTAGTATGTGACAATGGGCATACTAAGACCTTGACCTTTGATCTAATAGACACACCTTCCTTTGGATTCAACTGCACAACCATGTCATTGACTTTTTCCTCCAATTTGTCACCTTGGGATACCCTTACTGTCGAACTCATTGTTATAATCACACACAGCGAGCTCCGTCTCCCTTGACTTGTGCCACCCTGAAGCCTGCCCCTATGAACCAGCTCCTTGAAGAGTATCAGGACTTTCAAGACATTTTCGAATAACAGAGGGTGACACAACCACCTCCTCATAGGGAATTTGATTGTTGCATAGAATTCCGGGCATTGCTCTACCCTACAGTTGTGTTTACGCTCTCTCAAACCCTGAGATGGAACATTTAAAGAAATACCTAGATGACATGCTAGCTAGCTAGGGTTAGTTTATACATCATTTCACCTCTCCCATGTCATCCGCACTCTTCTTCGTTTCGAAGAGGGACTCCGATTTGCGGTTTTGTATAGACTACAGAGCATTAAACTACATTACTGTAAATAACACACATCCGTTGCCATTAATTCCAGACTTGTTAGATCAGGTTCAGAAATCCACTGTGTATACCAAACTGGACTTGCATGGTGCATGCCACGCTGCTCGCGTAAAAGAAGCTGACGAATGGAAGACTACCTTTTGGACTAAGTTTGTAGTTTTTGAATACACAGTTATGCCATTTGGGTTGTGTAATGCCCCAATGGCTTTCCAGTAGTTTATCAATGAAGTTCTGCGAGATTTGCTGGACATTTGCATTGTAGTATACATCGACGACATTTGGATCTATTCACAAAACATGAGTGAACATATAGCCCATGTTAAGACAGTCTTGCAACGACGCTGAGACCATGTCCCTTTTGCTAAATTGGATAAATGCATGTTCCATACTCAGTCTGTTGAGTTCCTGGGATATATCTTTCACCTAGAGGGTGTGACCATGGATAAAAGAAAGTTCCAGGGGATCTTAGAATGGCCAGCACCGACCATGGCAAATGAGGTACAGAGGTTCTTAGGTTTTTCACACTTTCACTAATGATTTATCAACCATTTCTCTGACATTGTAAGTCCCATCAGTAGACTCAAATGAAAGAAAGTATCTTTTGAGTGGTCCCAAGAGGCCAATTTTGCCTTAAACGTACTTAAAGAAAAATTTCCCACGGCCCCAGCACTCAGACATCCCGACACCACGCAGCCTTACTTAGTGGCACTCCCTAGGTTACAATCGAAACACGTTTTGGAATTTCTGGTATTCCCAAGGTAACACTCAAAACATGGGTTGGAGTTACTGGTACTCCCTAGGTTACACTTAAAAAACAGTTTGGAGTTTCTGGTACTCCCAAGGCTACACTTGAAACGTGGTTTGGAGTTTCTGTTACTCCCAGGGTTTCACAATGAAAGCAGATTGGACTATGAGACTCCCAGGGTAAAACTAGGCACACAGGTGGAGTTATGACACTTCCAAGGTATACACAAACACAGGTTGTAGTTTGACACTCCCAAGGATAAACTCAAAACATAAATCTATGGACATGGTTCATACATGAATCAAGTGCTCTGAGGATAGCTCTCTAGGCACTATTGTTCCCCAGAGAAACACAGAGCAACGTCTCTAGTTCTTGTATAAACATAGTTCAAAGGCGAAGGTTGCAGGAAGGGTCTGAATCAAGAACAACAAATGAATTGGAGGAAGTCACTGAGAGGAAACTTGAAGACAAGTCTAGTCTTGTAGCCACCGATACTCCAGCCTGCTTACTGCTATTCAAGGATAGTGTTCACTAACCTGATATCAAGTACCTAGCCTAGTACTTCAACTTGATCTGAGTTCAAAGAAGGTCTTGAGGTCTTGACTCTGTACATTGCTGGTGGAGACAACAGATGTGTTGAGGGAGCTGGAGCCAAGGGAATCACCGGAGGAGCTTAGAACTGCAGCTGAGAACAACGCTTCCCAGGTCAGATTGATTATTCATTTGAGTGGGTAGACAGGAAGCTTGTTGCACTGGGAGCGTAGGCCAAGCAAGAGGCTCTGGTTTTGGTGTGGTTTATATACATGCTCAGGGTCCAATGGATACAGCAGGATCATGTGTGGCATTTGCTGCACGTGGCAATCTGGAAGGTTCTCCAGGACACCTGAAGGAAACACATGTTAGTACCCAGCACTGGCTTTAAACCTACAGGAAGTGCAGGTGCAGACTAATGGATGGATTCACTGACAGAAAACAAATGATTTGTTTTGTATACACTTGCTCAAGGGAAAACACACCAAAACACTAGTAACAGCAGGAGCAAGGCAAGCCAATGGTTTGCATGTTCCGGGAATGCTTACAAGCCCAGGCGTAATGGAATCAGGGGGACTGGGAAAATTCAGGTATGACATCATGGTGTTCCATAAGGTGCCGTAAGGATAACACAATACAGAGTCAAGGGTAAAAGACACTTGTAGTTTGGGAGATAACATTACACTGAATCAAGGGTGAGGAAATCAATGGTCTGGGGAAACTCAGGTAAGTCGTCATAGCGCGTCATAAAGTGCCACGGGGTAACTCAGCATGAGCCCTGCACACTAGGTCCACGACACAGAGGGTTCATGAGGGGTTTGTGACAGTTCCCCCATGCAACAAACAACCTATAGGTTGTGATCTGTCTGGGGTGTGAGCATGAAAGGAATGAACCGGCCGGAGGGCATGAACGTTGCTGGCTGGTCCCTGTAACTGATCTTCAGGACCATAGTTTTTCCAATCAAGCAAATAAAACAAGCTCCCATTTTTACGTTTAGAATCTAGGATTCTCTGTACCTCAAATTCCAAATGACCATCCAGTGTTATGGGTGCGGGAGGGAAAAAAGGACAGGTCAGAACACAATTGGATTTCAACAAGGACATATGAAACACTGGATGAACTGGTAAGTCTTTTGGCAACTGTAGCCTAACAGCCATGGTGTTAATGATTTGTTCAATAGAAATTGGACCCACATAATAGGGCAGGAGCTTATGTGGTCCCTGTAATTGAAAGTTTTCAGTGGACAGCAAAACTTAGGGTCTGATTAAGATCTCAGTGGACAGGTTACTCCGTCACAATGGTGACTGATATACCGTCTGCCAAAATATAAATCCTATAGGATGTTATGGATTTGTATTTCAGTGGATTGAATATCAGTCACGGTTGTGATGGAGTCACCCATCTGCTGAGTTAAATCAGGCCTTTGGTCTCCTAGCTTGTAGTCAATCTGTGGTTGTCGATGTTTATAAGCATTACTTTCAACACTCAACTTAGCTAGATGCAAGAGTGATAAACACTGCTGTTGGGAATCTATCAGAAGTTTTACAAAGTCTTCTATGACAGGTTAATTTTCAAAACTCATTACAATGTTTTCAGGGGTACTCACATGGATGTATTCCAGTTAGGCAACAGAAGTGGGCTACCCCAGTGATTGAATGGGGTGTTTTATTGTAAGCAAACTCAGGGAAAGGTAATAAGGATTGCCAGCCTTCAGGGGTAGTGCTTAGAAAACATAGCAATGTCTGTTTCAACACGTGATTTACCTGCTCCGTCTGTCCATCCAATAGAGATGGATAGACAGATGAGAGTCAAGTATCTGTGCCCAATGATGCGCAAAAACTGTGTCAAAATCATGAAACAAATTGCGAGCCCCTATGAGAATGAATAACTGAAGAGAGCCTGTGCAACGGCATCATTTATTGAACAAACAGCATGGCTAGGGCTTTGGTAATGGGTATCTCTTTTAGGGCAAAAAAAATAAATGTGTCATCTGTGAAAAGAGATCGGTTACTTCCAAAACAGCAGTATAGCCGTCCGAACTGGGAAGATCAGTAATAAAGTCCATGCCGATGGCATGCCATGGATAGGGAGGTATGGGCAAGGCTTGTGAATAGTCTACTGTGATGGAATGGGGTGTCTTATCTAAAGCAAGTTGGGCAAATCTGAAATCAGTCATGTACATCCTTTGACAATGTGAGCCCCTCAAACCATGGTTGACCATTTACTAGCGTCTCTTCAATTTTCAGAATATCTGGCAATTGAGTGGTAGGGCATCCAGTTAAGGCTTCTTGTCCACAGAGATTTTCAATGTGTTCTGCGTATACAACGCTCTGAGGAGTAGGCTCCTGAGTGTCCTGACTAGTGCAACTATGTCCCGCCGGCACTCTCCCTAGTAAAAAGTGAGCAACTAAGTGCATGGGTCATGTCATACAGTAGAGTCGTAGTGGAACCTCCCCCACAGCTGCCTGGGTGGCACTAGCCTCCACTAGAATAGACTGCAAGGGGTCTGGACATCGAAGCACTGGGGTCATTTTCCTATTCATAGTGACACCCTCGGGGAAGAAGTTGGGCACCGAGAAACCAACAGAGAGGGCATGAAACATGTCTCCACCCAATTCAGAAAAAGGGGAACAATCTGTCTTGTCCTGAAAGAGAATGACAACAGGGAAGAGCTGCACCCGTAATGAAGTATAAGCGACAATAAAATTCCCTTATTAGGAGGTAGTGGTGTAATACTGTGTTCATCGAGAGTATCTTCAAGGTGCGGGTAAACCACGTGTGACTGGGTTAATGAGTCAGTTGGGAGGACTGCACACGCCAAGAGAGATAAACCCCTCTGCATGTTAGCATAGCAATGAGTATGACAGTAATTTGATTCTAAAGCAACAACATGGTGTGACCAGTCTATGGGGGGGTTGTGCAGTTGAAGTCAAGGGATATCTAAGATAGCATCAAAGGTAGGTGTGTCAATGAGGTTGAAGGTCAAGGTCTCAGTATTCCCTTTCTCACACACTAAGGATAATGGAATAGTTTGGTAAACAATAATTTCAGAAGAAAGCTCAGAGCCATCTACAGTTCTAACTTGTTCTGGCTCGATATGTTTTACTCGGGGGACTTGAAACGTCCTGCCCAGGGTTAAATCTAAAAAGTTTCCTGTGGGTCCAGTATCTACGAGCATGGTTTACTACTCCCTCTGTTGGGGTGAAATGACCAGGGTGACTGATATCATTAAATGTTGCAGAATCATATGTGAAGTATTAGCTTGGTAAGGGGGTTTTGGTTAAAAAGTCATATCCGAGTGATTGATCTCTATATCAACTGGTATGCAAGTGATTGATCTCTATATCAACTGGACACTCAAGCTAGTTTAGCAGTGTCAGAAGTCGAGGTGCTAACCTTCCAAAGTCCCTGCGGTTTGGCAGGACATTCTTAAATAAAATACTCCACTTCACCGCAATATAGACATAGTTTTAATTTCTTTCTTCATTCCATTGTTCCAAGGTCAGGTCTAACAACTGAGTCAAGGAACCCAAACAGTCTAAGGGCAGCTTTACAAAGTGCGTCTGGGAAACCTTTAAGTCACCTCTCAGCCCTCCATAGGGTTCAGTTCTCTCTGGCCACAGGAGTCCCACAACTAGCTTGCCAAATGCTGTCACATAGGATAGGAGGATCTTACTGTACTGATGGAAATTTACTAACTCAGAATCACAGGTCTGGGCAAAGGTACACATAAAAATAACCAAAAAGGGTTCCTTCCGTATCTGAAATGGAAGAAAGCACCCCTTGCAGGAACTTGAGGGAAAAACAAAATTATTTCAAATAACCCTCACACACCTGGGTTTCCCCTTGGTGGCATGCTTCATCAAAGGGTCCATCCCTGCCCTCCGCGGACAGGGGAGTACTGCTACCAATGAATACGCAGGAGCACTCGATTGAAAAATAACGGTGTCCCTATACACCTATATACCTATGTGGTCTGAAAATGAAGATGGGGTGGGTTTTATTTGAAATGCGAAGAAAGGTTAAAAATACCAAATTAGTGTGACAAAAACAACTTTATTTCTTACCCCTAGAGTAGTATACTAAAATCTGGGGATACGCGGTAAAAACTCTAGGCGTGAATACCTACTGTTTTCCTGGTAGGCCTACCCACTAATTTGTTATTTTTAACCTTTTTTTGTGTAGAGGGCAGGGATGGACCCTATGATGAAGCATGCCACAAAGGGGAAACCCGGGTGGGTGAGGGTTATTTGAAAGAAACTATTTTTTCTTTCTCTCAAGTTCCTGCAAGGGTGCTTTCTTCCTTTTTCTGATACCGAAGGGACACCTTTTGGTTATTTGCATAGTCTTTTGGAGGATGAGTCCCTACTATTCCTACCTCTACTCTCCCTCTTGTGTTTTGATATTCAAAGGTGCACATAGCCAAGAGACAAGACATCCCTTCTTTAGAATTTTCAAAATCATGCAAATTCATGCTATTCTTTTCTAGGAGTGGAATAAATCCATTAACTGTGGCACCCAAAGAGAGAATACGATAGAAGCCATTCTAGCAGAATCAGAGGGAAAAGCTCATAGGTTGCAAAGAAACAGCAGCGAGCACTGATTCCAGAGTGCTTCAGTTTTGTGATTATTACCAAAAAACATTACAGGTGGGGCCAAGGGCATAAGGACTGAATAGGTAACTGAGACATGAAAAGGGTTTGTGCTCCCGTTTGTGAAAGCGTTTGCTAGATTTTCATCATAGCCAAGGTGTTTGTGCTGGAATACGGTAAATCCTTGAAAACCACCCCAGCCCTTCTCCCAGATAACTAGCGAGGGTGACATCGAACCAGTTAGTCCTTAATCAACTGATTTTTAATTCACCAGAAATTAACTTCATGGTATACTGCCTCTAAAAACCAAGCTAGATCTAAAACACTTGAAGTGTCTCTGGACGGGGTCTGCGCCAGGTCCTGAACAAACATCAGCACCACAGGGGTAATGTAATATGAGCCCTGTGCACTAGGCCCACTACACAGAGGGTGCACGAGAGAGGTTGTGACACCACACTACAGGAAAGAAGTGTTGTCGGGCTGCCAAATTCGATCCTCAAGCAGCAAAAAACTGAAATATTGCAGAAAACCATAAGCCAAGTGCAACAAAGATCATTCACGAACTCGCTGCATTCAACTGCGTCTAAAAGGGGCAGTACACACTAGGAGGAGAATGGCTGAATAAAGAGCGACCAGTACCTTGGTTAATGTGAGGTAAAAAACAAAGAGGGGAGTCAGCATACAACACCTGGTTGCAGGATCAAGAAGAATGGCACTGGCACTGACAGGTGCAGGACGGGCCCGACCTTTGCTAGGGCTTCACCTGGCATTGCCCATGCACGTAACATGCTGCAGGAGGTGGTAGGCGCTCATAAAGTGCGTGTCACAGTCGGAGAGAGCAGCAATGTCAGCCCCTCTGATGTACCATAAAAATAAACTAAAGGACTATACCTACCGTTAGTCCCAATACCATTACCAAATAATCAGTCAGTTGGCAGTGAAGAAGATTCAATCGTTTATTTAAACAAAATACTCTATAGAGGAGCCTCTCCGAACCTCACCCATCAAGCGCACCGAGAAGACTGTTGGTTCGTATTCAAACATAAGGTTATATACTTTTTGGTTAAATACATACAATCACTGTAAAATGAAAAACACCAGTTGGCCCTCGAGCTCCAGGAAAGGACCATATATGGCACACATCAGACCAGTACAAAGGCTTGACTATCTATTGCTGATGAGGTCAGGAGGGGTGACTCCCTTTCATCTTGGTGCCTGGGAGTGAAGACACGGCGCCTCCAGGAATGCGCTTATCACCCTCAAAGCCAGATGCGACCTTGAGTCTTAGAACAGTCAAGTAAACAGCCTACCTTCAGCTGCTACCAGTAACTCAGATGAACTGGGGCCTGACAACTGCACGTGATCAACACGTGATCACGGCCCGTGCTCGGGCATATGTTCGGAAGATGGCGTCTGTATGGTTCTCTGCCTACTCTTTCAGCAATAGATACACAGGGAGGAAATAAACGAGTTTCCTCCAAGCAAAAGCATATATATCAAACAGGGAGCGTACGTATAGATGCATCATGCTAACAGAATATAGGTCCGATACTCCTTATATACGGGAAATCTACTTTTTTATCCCTCAGAACGGCCCTTTTAGCATGATGTAGCTAACTAAAACAGTTCAATCTTCAAATATTCCCTCATCAATCTGCATTAGGTCTTTGAGCTCCTGCTGAACTAGCTGAGCTTTTACCGCTGTTGGGGATGGACCAGACACAGAGGAAATGAGTTTTGTTGTGCAATAAGAGCAACATGCAGGTCCACATTGTACACAAACACAACACGTGAATATGATACTGGCTATACATGCCAGCACCATCAAAACTTTCCATCCCCAAGTAGACAGCAAACCCCAGAACCAGCCAGAGAGAGACCACGTACCTGTTTCTACATGTATCTCGGAAGCTAAACGATGTAGCTTCTGTATAGCCTAATGAACGGAGGGGGCGTAGTCAGGAATATAAACACAGCAAGAGCTGCCGATCACACGGCATGCTCCTCCTCGATCTGCCAAGATAACATCCAAAACCATACGGTTTTGAAGCGAAACAAGTCTTGTCGCCTGTAGCTCTACTGTTATATTGGTCAGTATTCCTGCTGTATTGTTAATTACCCCTTCAACTACTCTAGACAAACGTCGCAACACTCCCTTAATAATGTCGGTGAAATGCTGCAGTGGAGTATCGGTCTGATCTATATCGGTGGTATCTATCACCCTTTTATTTCTCCTAATAAGCACGCTACGTTTATCTAGTCGGTGATCCTTGTGATAATTAGAAGGGGCAATATAGACTGGAGGGCACAGGAAGGACAGGTAGCAACGTCCAGTCCAACCTCGGGGAAGCCAAGTACAGGCACTTTCTCCACAGACAAAATATACATTAGGAGGGGTTAACAATGGGGGTTGCTAAAGGTACACAACTGATAAGTGTAATTACATCGGCTTTCTACTACTGGGATGTACCCTGCTCCTTGAACACAAAACGTAGAGGTACTGTTTAATACAGGCACTGGAATAGCCCTATCTTCAGTAACATTACGGTCCTGAAAGTGTTGATAATATTGAGTGAAATTGAATTCAACAAAGTCCAAAATTTCATTTTTCAACCAAGTGGTATTTTCATGCGTTATATACATATTCATACAGGCATTCGGATCTAAGGTTCCTTCTCCATTATTCCCATCGGGGTTGAATCCTTGATGAACCTCAATATATGCTAAAATCATTTCATAATCTCTCTCTGAAAACCTTCGAGCGTCCACAGTGTAATGCATATACATCATAGAAAGCAATTTGAACCAAGCCTCGCAACTTCCCTGATGAGACAAAGGTAGGGATATAAATAAGTTGTGCTTGTGCATAACAGATGGTAAAAGACCACAAACCCAACAATTTGTAGTATTGGTGAAACTGTGTGCTTGATGAAGCATTTCAAAGAATGCGTTTCTCACATAGGTCTGACGATGCCTTTCCTTATGAGGGGCCAAAGTATGAAACACATGATCCGGAGGTGGGGTAGTTGTTCCTAAAACAGTATGTATAGGGTGGCGAAATTCTAAATATATGAATACTCCCAGTAATATAATTAGCAATATTGCTATAGTACCTATAAATGCAATTTTAACACGATTGGTCCAACTAGAAAAAACAAGCATATATGTAGGAAAATAGTGTGGTACAAAAGGACGTTCCTCTTCAGGAACAAAACGAGCAAAGGGATACATGCTAACTAAAAGTCCAACAATAAACTAGGGCAATGCAGTCCAACCTGCCAGAGGGTGCTTCTTTCCTGTGTCCGTTTAGAGCCTCACAGGCAGGCTCCTATCGTTCATCACAGATAATACAAAAACAAACTTCTCACGTTGGAGTTATGTTCTCACACAACCCTGGAAGAAAACACAACCTGGGCCCCTTTTGAACATGAAATTCAGTCTTTCTTTCTGAACAGAGCAAACAAATGTTCAAGGCTCTCAGCACGTTCAGTCCAGTGTCTCGCTCAGTACACCAGAAGCGTATCTAACAGACATTCATAGCACAGGTCTGTACCCTATCACTCAAGTCTCTCCCTATCTCCTACCATGTTCACATGGTGTACCGTGTTGTTTTCTGGGCTGCAGGTTGTATCGAGTATGGCAAGGCACTTCTTGATCAGAGAACAAAACAGAGTATGACGAATCCAGTGAAACAGGGGTACTGCGAGCCTCTGGGTTAGCTGTAGGAATAACAGAATCTGGGGCGATCAATTGTGCTGATGACAGAGCCCCTACCGAGCCCGGTGCACCTTCTCCTTGCCCGTCTCTAATTACCTGGGCGTCAGAAAAAGGGATGAATCGAGGAACTCGCTCACTTTCCTGAGTCAGAACCCTGTTCTGGATTCGCTGATCATATGGAAGCGGGAGGGGTAGTTTTTTCAGATGTGACACATGAATCCAGTGTTGCTTGCCATTCACTTTAACCGCCGTCCGCGTGGCCAACAAGACTTGAAACGGTTCAGACCAACGAGGATCCAAGCTGGATTTTCGCTGATAGCTACGGACCAGGACCCACTGTCCTGGTTCCAGGCGATGTCCAGGACCCTCCGGCAGGGGCTGCAAAACTGCTGAGACCTGTTGATGAATGGAACAAAGATCTTTAGTCAAAGCATACAAATAGTCTGTCAGCATAGGATACTCTGTATCTCGAAACATTCTGGGTCTCGGGATGCCCCAAACATTAGCAGGGCGCCCAAAAATGACCTCATACGGAGACAAACCAGAACGAGAATGTGGGGTAACTCGTATTGACATTAATGCCAGCGGCAGAGCATCTGGCCACCTCAATCCAGTACTTTCTTGAATTTTAGCTAATTTTAGCTTTAATATCCTCATTATACTTCTCGACCGACCCAGCGGACTGGGTGTGTTGAGCCGCATGGAATTTCTGTTTAATCTGTAATCCATTACATATATGTGTGATAAGTTCTGCATTAAAATGTCTTCCGTTGTCACTCCAGATCACACGAGGCAATCCGTAGCGAGGGAAATACTCCTTTACCAACGCTTTTGCCGTTGCTAAAGCAGTGTTTTCTTTTGTCGGGTAGGCTTCCACCCATTTACTGAAAGCGCATACCACGACCAGGACATACTTCAAATTGTTAATGTGCTCCAGCTGGATAAAAACCCTTTGAAGCACCTCAAAAGGCAAAGATGGTGGTGCAAAGTTTCCACTCAGAACAGGCTCCCTGGATTATGTCGTAAGCAAACCATGCAATATTGTACCAAATGAGCAGCGGTCCTAGAAATATTGGGATTGAACCATACAGGATCTAATAATGCACAAATGCCTTTCACCCCAATATGAGCTGAACCATGTGCCATTGTCACCACTGCATTCACTAATGCATTATCCAACAGCCACCCCTGCTTTTCTGTCAGATCAATCCAACAACCCTCTGCATCTAATCTCCCAATTCGCTCTTTTCAGTGAGCCAGTTCAATAGGGGTAGCTTCTTTCTGTATTTCCCGGACACTCTCCATGGAATTATCAAACATCTCTGTTTCAGCCACCCACCTAGCAGAGCTAGTCACAAACATTGAGGTCAATTTGGATTTTGCAGTTTCCTTAGCTACTTGATCGGCAAAGGCATTACCCTCCCCAACTGCATCAACCACTGCCTTGTGCGCACTACATTTGACTACAGCCACTATTTCTGGTAACGTCAATGCTGTCAGTAATCACAAAATCAAGGGGCCATGCTGTATTCGCTGACCATGAGAAGTAAGAAAACCTCTTTCTGCCCAGGGTCGGCCAAAACTATGAGCCACGCCAAAGGCGTACTGGCTGTCGGTGTAAATATTTACTCTCAGTCCTTCACTTAACTCACAGGCCCGAAACAATGCCACTAATTCAGCCGCCTGTGCTGACTGATAGGGTACTCGAGAAGCCTCAGCTATAGTGTGAAGAGTAGTTATCGCATATGCAGCAGTTGTCGTGCCATCTGGTAACTTGAAACAAGAGCCATCGACGTACAACTCCCCTTGAGGGTCAGATAGAGGAGTGTCAGTCAGATCTACCCATCCCTTCGTTTCTTCCTCAGTCCAAAATATACAATCATGAACATCATTGTTCTTTTCATTCGAAGGGAGGGGTAGTAACGTAGCAGGGTTCAGAGTGGCACGTTGTTTAATCATAATGTGTGGAGCAAAGTCAATTCGTATCCGGTAAGACGCGCACTCGTAAGGTGCTGGGTCCTTGTTTTGTTCAATAATGTATCCACAGCGTGCGGTACCATCACTGTGAGGTCAGTGTTCAGACCAAGCCCTTCCGACTGTCGAATAGCCACCGCAACCGCAGCAGTAGCTCTTAAACAGCTAGGGAGTGCTCTGGCGATTTTATCCAACACCGCCAAGAAATAGGCACAAGGTCTCTGCTTACCACCAAATCCTTGTGTTAACACAGAAAGCGAGCAACCGTCCACCTCGTGTACGTAAAGTACAAAAGGTTTCCGGTAGTCAGGAGTACCAAGAACAGGTGCAGAACAAAGCGCAGATTTCAAAGAGTCAAAAGCATCTTGACAAGCAGCAGTCCAGGGTAAAGGTTCATGGACATCTTTAGTGGTTAAATACAGAAGAGGTTTAGTAAGAAGGGAAAAATTAGGGATCCATTGGCGACAGTAAGAAGTTATGCCAATCACACTGAGTACGACGTACAGACATATTAAAAATGGTTGTCACACGCTCAGGGGTTAGTCTCCTCCCCTCCTTCGACAGTAGATGACCGAGATAGGTCACTTCCTGTCGACAATATTGAAATTTAGAAAGGGATACTTTATTGCCATTAGCAGCCAAATGAGACAATAATTGTACAGTGGCCTTCTTACAACCGTCCTCGGCCACTAACAAATCATCTACGTATTGCAAAAGCACATTACCAGGGGGCAAGACCAAATCATCCAACAATGTTTTCAAAGCTTGACTATAAATACTAGGACTCTCTGTGTACCCCTGGGGAGCGCGGCAGAACCGGAAACTGCGACCAGATAATGAGAAGCCAAAAATATGGCAGCTATCAGGAAGAATCGGAATGCTAAAGAAAGCATTTTTTAAATCAATCACAGAGAAATATTTAGCAGTAGGAGGAATCATAGTGAGAATAGTAGTGCTGTCTGAAACCACAGGGTATTGAGGCACCATGATTTTATTAATTTCACGCAAATCAATCACAAAACGATAGGTATCAGCATAGTCAGGATCGCTTCCATATGGGGCTCTCTTTAAGATAGGCCAAACGGGTCTGTTGCACACATTAGCAGCTGTCTCTTCCACCACACCCCTTTTTTACCAAATCTTGTATGATGGAGAGCAAAGCCTTCTCACCTGCCGGAGAAATTTTGAACTGAGGTATACGAGGAAGCCGAGCATTTTGCTTCAAAGTAATAGAAACGGGCGGAATCTTTAATAATCCTACATCTGTGTCACCAGTGGCCCACAATGTTGCTGGAATAACAGCAAACTCAGGAGGGAGGGGTTAATTTTTAGTAAAACACTGCAAAGTATGCTTCCCAAGGGACTTAATAGTTAAGTAAATACCATCAGGTGAACAATGAATCTTACCATGTAATTTCTTCAGCAAATCCAAGCCTAAAAAAATTTCGCCACAATGGGAAGTCAAAAGAAACGGGGAGTCTATCGTAACAGGACCAATTGTAAAAGGAATAGGTTTGGAGATGGGGCTCTCCACCGTAATTCCCTAGAATCCTACCGAAACATTATTGTGCCTGGACAGTGCAGCCCCTGGGACCAGGGAATGAGAAATAGAGCTATTCATTGCACCTGTAACAACTAAAAACTTTTCAGATGTCCCCATCAAATGCACCTCTACATAAGGTCCTTGCTGATCAACGGGTACTGACACCTAGCCCTCACTCTGTCCATGGCTATCCTATGTATAAGCATACCCTTCGGTCACGTCCATTGCACAGTCCTCATCATAATACTGCCTACCTCTTGGATTATCAAATCATTATTTTCTTGTCCAACTTGCGTCGCCTCTTCTCGTCGCATATCACTGCGATCCACACTTCCCCGACCTCTTCCTCTACTTCTCACAGCCCCGTTCTGGGCCGGCAACAATGAACACTGAAATCGCCAATGCCCTTCCTCCTTACAATAAGCAAACTGATTTATTCCCAAAACGACAGCCGGCCCTCTGCCTCGTCCAGTTCCCGCCCCCCTCGGGACAAACCCTCTACCGCCTCTCTATCTGCCTCGTCCTTGAACAACTTGTTGAAACAACACCCGTGTTTTAAGATCCTTCGTTCTCTTTTCCATCTTATCTTTACTCTCATTTTCTCTATGTTTGTAATATTGGGCCATACTCAATATTACCGAGGGCGTGGAAGTGGTCCAGGTACATTCGGCGGCTTCTAGCCTTGCAGAGACATCTGGTAACAAATTGGTCACAAAACGATTAACAAATAATTGTACACCGCCTTCCAACGTTAAATCCTGTCAACTAAAATCAATGAATATGCCCTCAAATCTAGTGAAAAAATCAGAAACACTTTCATCTTTCTTCTGTTTACATGCGGTCAGTTTGTCCCAATCCACCTTACGAGGCGGGATTAAGGAATGCATGTACGTGATAATACGGCCAGGTAATGTCAATAATTCAGGTTTTGGCTTATCTCCATGCTTACGATCCTTGTCCCAATCTTTTCTCTGCTCCCATGTCCTGATCATGCACCTGACGCCATACGTCAACGGGAACTAACAATGCAAAAAATAGCTCTATGTCAGCTAAAGTCATGACGGCCGAAGAGGCCGCTTCTGTGAGTTCTTTATAATAAGCCGTGGGATTCTTATGGGGGTCGGGTAATTGTGATTTTAGCGAGAGGACTTCACTCCTCTTCCAGGGGGTGTAAACCCATTGCTCCTGCACTCGGGCGTCTACACGAGGTCTAGTCACCACGCCATGGCCATCCTTTAGTTCCGGGATCTCAGGATGAAAGATAGGATGAACTTCTCACATAGGATGCTGGGTGTCTCACGAGGGACAGTTTTGATGCATCCGTTCTCGATAATTTAATAAAACCTCCACATTTCTATACACTTCATCTGGGCTAAGTTCAGACTTATGAGCCCGGTCCCGGATGTCATATATCACTTGGGGGGGCCATCCCTCCTGGAAAACACTGTTCCCAGAGAGTAATAATTCATGCAGCCATGTGTTTCAAGGCATGTTGCTGCATGACAGGCTCATAGTCTCGAAGCGCGTTCCGTATATCAGTTATAGTGTAAATAGGCTGTGGCATCCACTGGGATGACTGATTCTCAGTCATCTGTTTCTCATTCTGTCCTACAGCCAAACGGGTAAACAACTTCCGTGCGTCGAAATCCCCCGGAGCACGAAATGGAGTCGAAACAGCTGGAGATGGGGTCGTGCTCGCAGAAAGGGAAGCCCACACAGGGGTGGGGGGAGACAAAACAGCTGTAACAGAAGACGGCAGAGTAACAGGCCATAAAGAAGCCGTCTCAGACACTGAGGGAGACAAACAGAGGACGTTCCCAGAGAGGCAAGGGAAGAGGAAATGACAGGGGCGTAAGCTGAAGGGGACTGTACTAGAGTCGGGGGAACAACGGGATATATACGCTGCGGAGCATAAGGTGGAGGTGGACGAGTATCCAATAAATCCTCCATCTCATCCTCCGCTTCAGTCCTAGCCACATAGGTCTTATCCACTTCACAATCAATCCTTTGTTCAGTTTGTGCTTTATCATAAGCTATAGCTTTCTGTGTAATCGTCTGATTTCCTTTCATCCTACATACTTTCTCATCCCGCATACCTCTATGCTTTGCTTCCTTCTGCCACAGGCTTAGGGAGTCAAACATTGACTGTCGACTTCGTTTCGAAATAATTGATCCTGCAGAAAATGTATCTTTTTCTCATCAAAGGACCCGGTTAAGGGCCATTGTAATTCCACATTATCTTTAGTATATTTATGCCATAGTGTAATAAACAAGAGAGGTGTAATACCATGCTTTACATACATATCATAACTTGGGCTGCCCTCAGGCGGGGCAGGTTGACTTTCAGCCAAACGCGTATCATTAGGGCGCAACAACATCCAAAACAACTCAATTTGCTAAAATTCGGCATGGTTATTATCGTCACGCGTTCCTCATTCGATCATGAATATAAACTTCCAAACATGGCCATGTTCAAACATTCGCAAAACATACAACTTCACATTCATTCAAACATACACAAGACAATATTATATATATATATACAAAGATATTCAAATTGATGTCTTTTCAAACAAAGAACAGAGCCCGTCGACTCCCGTTCAGGAGAATCAATCAAATTCAGATTCCAAGACCGACAGATACCAAAATCAAGCAGTCCAAAGACTACCAAGAGACCGTCAGACAGGTATAACTACAGACCGACCTACAGACCATCCCGCAGCCTTCCTGGTTCACTCTTGGGACTATTCTGACTAAGCCTGCTTCATTAGCACCGCTTCAGATGTGTTCCCAAGGCTACCCAGGTACAGCCACAGGCTTTTCAGAGAGCAGTCCGGCCGGGTGCGCACCACACGTGCCACACCGGGCGACCGATCGGCGTCTCTATTATTCACAAAAGGTCCGTGGAGCATCTATACGTGCAGCCACCACAATGCTGCCCCGTCAGACCCCCAAGATTCTCTGTGGTACACTGACCACCAAATACTTACACAGTCAACTGCTTCAAAAGCACTGCTCAACAGTGCATGCCAAGAACATTAAAACAATTCCACTCACCTGGTGCACACAGGTACAATTGCATGTTCTCCACTGCCAACTCCTGAAGACCAACACGGTCCGCTCCAGGGTTACGCCCGTAGGACTCCGGTGAAGGGTCACTAGCAGCTGGGGATACTCTGATCGTGAGAGCGGAGTAAGTTCATACCAAAGATGGCTAAAGTTCAAAAGGATCCTTTTTCCATCCACCCGCTCGACCAGAATTACCCCTTGCCCTTACTACCCGTTTACGGGGAGGACGACCCAGTCACGGAGTCCCGGCGGAGTCGCCAACTGATGTACCATAAAAATAACCTAAAGGACTATACCTACCAATAGTCCCAATACCATTACCAAATAATAAGTCAGTTGGCAGTGAAGAAGATTCATTCGTTTATTTAAAAAAAATACTCTATAGAGGAGCCTTTCCGAACCTCACCCATCAGGTGCGCCGAGAAGACTGTTGGCTCGTATTCAAACATGAGGTTATATACTTTTCGGTTAAACACATACAATCACTGTAAAAGGTAAAACACCAGTTGGCCCTCGAGCTCCAGGAAAGGACCATATATGGCACACATCAGACCAGTACAAAGGCTTGACTATCTATTGCTGATGAGGTCAGGAGGGGTGACTCCCTTTCATCTTGGTGCCTGGGAGTGTAGACACGGCGCCTCCAGGAATGCGGTTATCACCCCCAAAGCCAGATTCGACCTTGAGTCTTAGAACAGTCAAGTAAACAGCCTACCTTCAGCTGCTACCAGTAACTCAGATAAACTGGGGCCTGACAACTGCACGTGATCAACACGTGATCACGGCCCGTGCTCGAGCATATGTTCGGAAGATGGCATCTGTATGGTTCTCGGCCTACTCTTTCAGCAATAGATATACAGGGAGGAAATAAACGAGTTTCCGCCAAGCAAAAGCATATATATCAAACAGGGAGCGTACGTATAGATGCATCATGCTAACATAATATAGGTCCGATACTCCTTATATACGGGAAATCTACTTTTTTATCCCTCACCTCCTCTCCTGGGGTGCAGCAGGGCAGTCTGGAACACCGATTCCTGCAGAAGAATGTATCCTGAGTGACCTGCACGGCAGGAAGTGGTGGGAGCTCATAAAAGTATGTGGCACAGGCAGGGAGAGCAGAAAAGTCATCCCTCCTCTCTTAGGGCAAAGCAGGGCAGTTGTTGTGTTGGACGGGTCGCAGGTGACTCGTGACCACGTCAGGTAAAGTGGGCTAATTATTGAGGGCCCTGAGATTTAAATAATTACAGGAGACAGTGATTACGTTATGTGGCTTGCACGGTTGTACGCCTAACTAACTTACGTATGCGCACCACGCTTTATTAACACATAGGTCACATGAACCAACGGAGCGTGCCCGTTAAGTCACGGACACGACACAACAGGCAGTCTGGGACACCAAGTCCCACAGCAGAGAGGCTCCCGAGTGATTTAGGTATTATTACTAACTGAGGGCGAAACAAATGAAATTTGTTACAAAAAAAAAAGTGGAGAAAATGTGTTTTCAGAGTAGGAATGTTTAGCTAGAATTCCAAAAATTGAGTGACGTATATGGGAAAGGGTCTCTCCGGAAGAAAAATATTGAACCCATAGAGAAAAGGGAAATCAAGTTTCTAAGTGTAGCCTGTGTTATGCGTAAATGTCTGTACGTTTGAATGTTGCTGAACATATGTGACCATTGCCGATTCCAAGAATCTTTTTCAAGTTTAATTTGAGAGTTCCTAAAAACATTATGGCACATTCAAAATGGAGGTGTAAGTTACAGGACTGAGCTGGTGACATTTTTCCAATAGAATGTGTGAATCAGACTGATAAACGTCCATTTGAACTGTGAGTTTGTAATAAATTCCCTTTTTTGGGGTTGATTCCGATCCTGGATTTTTTTTTCCCGTACGACTCGTATCCGTATTTTTTTACGTACGAATCGTACAAGTCCCGTACAAATGGCGAAGTACAATTCGTACGTGAAGAATACATATGAATCGCCTCGGGAAAAGTCTACGAGACGTCCCTGGACAGTTTTACATACAAATCGTAAAACTGAAGTCCGAGCGCTCAAGTACGATCCGTACCGCCCGTCCGAAAACACAAGCGCATGGAAAAGGCTCCGTACGGAGCGAACTTTGTACAAGCCCTACCCCGAGTACACTTGTGCCCGGGGTACGAGTTGTACGGCCCCCCCAGCCTCCCACCCCTCCTGCGTACGTCCGCACCGTACCCCCCACCCCCGTATGTACAGCGCGTACCCCCCACCCCCGTATGTACGGCGCATACCCCCCACCCGCATATGTACAGCGCTTACCCCCACCCCCGTATGTATGGTGTGTACCCCCACCCGCGTATGTTTGCACCGTACCCCAGGCATACCCCAATCCTCACGTATGTACGGTCCGTACATACATGAGGATTGGGGTACGCCTGGGGTACGGTGCGAACATACACAGGTGGGGGGTACACGATGTACATACAGGGGTGGGGGGTACGTGCCGTACATATGGGGCGGGGGGGTACGGGCCGTACATATGGGGG
Source organism: Triturus cristatus (assembly GCF_964204655.1). Classification (NCBI taxonomy): domain Eukaryota; kingdom Metazoa; phylum Chordata; class Amphibia; order Caudata; family Salamandridae; genus Triturus; species Triturus cristatus. The sequence continues at coordinate 432,632,641 of NC_140588.1, forward strand.
GTGGGGGGTACGGGCCATACATACGGGGGTGGGGGGTACGCACCGTACATACTGGGGTGGGGTGTACGCGCCATACATATGGGGTGGGGGATATGCACTGTACACACGGGGGGTGGGGGGTATGGGCCGTACATATGCAATGTTGGGGTACGCACCGTACATGATGACATGTACGATGTGGGTGATGGCATGTACGTCGCGTAGCGGGCCCCCTTTTCCCTGTGCATCGCAGCGTACTGAGCTTTTCCGGCACTTTTTGGCTCCCGTAAAAATATTGCCGTGCGGAGTGCTATAGGTACGAATCATACTTGCTGGTCCGTAAAACGCTGCCTGACTCCGTGCGGGCGTCACGTACGCACTGTCCAGAATCAGAATTGTATGTATTTATTAGCCGTACGGTGTTTATTACGATTCGTACAGAAATGGTATTTCTGTACGAATCGTACTTGCTGGTTTGTACGGTGGAATTCCCGGGTACAAGTCGTACGGAGAAAACGCTCCGTACGACCATTTGTACCCGGGTTTTACAGGATCGGAATCGGCACCAAAGTGTTGAGAGTTTTCATGCCTCTCTACTGTGACTCAGGAGGAATAATGTAGAGCTTCACCTGTATAGCCTCGGCAGATTATCTCAGTAAGGTACTCTTTCTGCTTTAGCAGGTATCCACGACCAACTTACTTTTGCAGCTAGGACACAGCACATCGGAAGAAGTGTAGGTTGGCACTGTTTAGACAGATCCCCATGTTTCTGTGTTATAGGTTAGCAAGCTGAGCTGGTGGTCTTTGCCTTGCAGGCAAGAGTTACTAGGCTATGTAACTGTGACCTCTCCCGGAAATCATGAAACCCTCTGATTGATGCACCTGTAGTGTCAGGTAATTCAGGTAATATAGGAATTAGCTATCATAGGATTATTTTCAATGCCTTATTAGACCTTCCTTTATCTTGTATGTGTGCTGATCGAGAAGGATTTGAATTAATACCTTGCACTGATGTACATAAAATATTTTAATATAAAAGGGATCACATTCCAGGTGTCAAAGGGGATAATCTCTTGGATGAAGAAAATAGATGGAACGCTGAGCCAGAGACAGAACATCTATGATAATAGCATATTGCTTCACTGGCCAGGTCAAATCCAAGTCAATGAGAATCATTTCCTTTCAGGGCATCATTAAGAGAAATATTTAAATACCAATTTTATCATTAACAGAAGTTACTGGCTGATTCAGGTTTGCAAGAGGTGTATGAAAATGGCACCATTAGGTTTTCCACGACAGGTTTTACCTGATAAAAGAAAGCAAAACCTTTCCTCTGATTAATTCTCGATTGTTGGAAAAACATGCTAACATTACACATTTCTGAGTGCATTCTCCATTTCTTCCTAGAAACTTGTAATAGTGTGGTAAGAACACGCTCAGAAATTACTGCACACCTGTAGGAAATTGGGGTTTGGTTGAGGTGGTCAAAACCCCACTCAGACAGCAATCACAATCTTTGTTAGAGTGCACCTCAAAAGTCACTAAATTAACCTGTGCTTAACCCTTTGGCAACTTGGTACAAAAGCAGACAGGCTTAACTTAGGGGCAATTCATAAAGTATTTATGGAGCATACAAACAGTAATGAAGTGAAACACCACACAAGAAAAATCCATAACCAATTGAGAAAAATTGAGTAAATAAATAAAACGATACCAGAACCTCAAAAATTCTATCAGTACCTCAGTTCTGAAGTTGTATGTTAATAATATAGCACCTAAAAGCATGAAGTGCCATTCACGGCCATCTCGTCATGCCAGACCTGGGGAAAGTCACAAGTTAAGGTGACCCGGCTGGAGAGTGGGTTGGATACAAGAATCGGGATACTCCCCGCTGAAAAGTTACTTTTGCATTGTCGGGTGAGAAAAGTTCTGTTCAGTGTGAAGGAGGCCGCAAGGAGCAGGACGAGCTTCTCAGATGGTCATCCTTGTACGCAAGGAGTGGGCTGTGCTGCACAGGCTGTCACTGCTGTAGAATGAAGAGGCGGTCAGGCATCGCAGATTATCACTGCTGGAACTTTGCATTTGCTGACACCATGAGCTCTCAGTGCTGTCGCATGAACTGCAAATCTTGCATTGCTGGTTGTCGCTGGGGGTCACTGTAGAGCGAAGAGATGATCTTCACTGGAGCTTCGCATTGGCGGCCATCGTGGGCAGCAGAGTCTTGGGGGCCTATTAGGATGGCGGTTGGAAATTCTCCCCGACTGCCACGGTAGCGGGAAAAGACCGCCCGCAAGGACTGCGGCATAACCGCTGGTCCATTTAGGATGCTCCGGAATCTAAATCCGACCGCGGCGGTCGGATTCTGGTGATTAACAATACGGCGGTTGCTGCTGCCAGCAGCACCGCCGCGGTGTGAAAGGAGCATGTCATGCATGTCACTGCACTGCATGGCAGGCACTGCACAGTGCCTGCCACCTGGTACAGGGACATGTAGGGGGGTATCATGGGTACCCCCCAGTGCACCCACACACACCCCCAACACATTGGGGGTCCACAATGGGCCCCAGAGACATTCTCCGCATGCCTTTCTATGGCGGTTCCACCGCCGCGGAAAGGCTGGCTACCGCCGGCATCATTGTAGCGGTCCAGTTCCGCTCGCTAGGCATGCGTGCGGACTGCTACCGGCGGAAAAGTAGCGGGTGGAGATTCTCACCGCAGCGGTTGTCACCGCCATGCTAATGGAACCGGCGGTTTTCAGGGTTGCGATCGCAGGTGGATGTCTGCCGCCGGGCCGGCGGTTGCCACCGCCGGCCCGGTGGCGGCCATCCTTCCATCATCCTAATAGACCCCTCGACGTGAAGGGGACCATTCGTGGTCATTAAGAGCCTAGACTCCAGGATTTCACCTTTTCTTCTTGGGAGGACCTCAAACTTATACCAGCCAAGGGTCCAGTAACCTGGGGGACATATCTGGGGGATCAGGAGCTCACTCCAGCAGAGGTCAGCAGGGCTCTGACAGGGTTGGTTGCAGCAGATCAAAACAATTGCAGGGAGGCCTCTGGAGATTGTTATGTCCCTTTAGCTCAAACAGGAGGCCAGATAACTGACCCTTGGAGCCACTAAGGTTAGCCTGGTAAGCAAGTCCAGTCTTCCTTCTCAGACAGCAAGGCAGTCCTCACGCAGCAGGCCACTCCTCTGGCATAAGTGTAGTCCTTCTGTAATGCTCACAGGTTCAGGGGTGTTCTGATGAGTGGCTCTGGAGGTATTTATAGCTAGTGCCAGCCTTTGTGTGTGGGGACCCACCCTGTCCTACCCCCACGACCTGTTCTAGGAAGTTCTTCCCTTCCACATTGAAGACTCAAAGAAGTCATTGGTGCCAAATGACAGGGCAGGCCTGATGCCAGATTCCTGTGTTTGTGCAGGAGACTAAGCCCTTTGAAATGCAAGTGGGGCTGTCTGAAAGGCATACAGAAACTCCAGCAGCAGAGCCTTTAGAGCCTACCTTACAGGTGACCTATATGCATCAGAAAGAAAGGTTTAGGCCTTGCAAAAGGTTTATTTTGCTAGGTCAAAATGGAGGTATATACTGTGCTACAGGCTGCAGTGGCAGCCCTGAGACATGTTTTAAAAGGCCACTTTACTGGGTGGTACAATGAGTTCTGCAGGCCCACTAAAAGCATTTAATTTATAGGCCCTGAGTCAACGTAGTACTATTTAGTAGGGACTTATAAGTAAATTAAATGTGCCATTAAGGTGTAAGCCAATTATGCACTGTTTTAGGGAGAGAACACACGCACGTCAGCACTGGTTAGCAGTGGTAAAGTGCACAGAGTCCTAAAAGCCCATAAAACAGGTTCAGCAAAGTATGGGAGTGAAGGTATTCGTTTAGGGTGACCCTGCAGAGAGGGCCTGATTCAACATGACCCAACTCCAGGCAAAAGCTAGGGAAGACTAGGCAACTCCTTGATGGGCTTTGCTGCTTAGGCAAAAGAAAATGGAAAACAGGCCTCTTCTGCAGTGGTCAGTTCTATGCCCTTCGAAACTAGTTGGATCCCTCTGTCAACACTTTCCTGAGCCACTGGACTGACCCATGGGAAACCCTTCTTCTGAACTTTGGACCCCATCTGTATAGCTCCTTCATTTAACTTGCTCACAGATGCATCCTAGTAGGCAGACAGTAACACCAGGGCCAACAAAGTGATGTGGCCTATTCCGCCCCTTGGAGCAGACTTCTTCCCCCAACCCAAGGAAAACTCTGCCTATAAGGACACCAACTAACAAAGTCCACTCTCTGCTGTCTGTGTCAAGGGCTGGCCCGGGACATCCACTGCCAGGTAAAGGCTCCAAACAGGGGCTTTGGGCAGGCCTTACTTCCAGCCTTTGGGCTGGTTAGGAGTTCAGTACTTGTGTAGGTTTCTCCAACTGGGGAGCAACAACCCTGGGTGTTAGGCACCATATTTCCACTCTCCCTCCTACCAGTCCAAGGGTGGTATCCTTAGACTGGCCTCTCATCTAAGGGTTTGTACCCAGAGGTTGAATAGGTGCCTGGCCCACCAGGACTTCCTTGAGGAACCACCACCGTCCTCTAAGGTGGCACACTGTCTGTGTGATAGTAGGGTCTGCCTGGTGCAGGTATCTGGCCCTCTGTTTCTGTGATGGTGCAGCAAGTACCTCCATATCAGAAGTGGCCTCACCAGGATCAGTGTTAGCGTGCCCTGTTCTCAAAGGCAACCTGTGAAACATGTGTACTCTTACTGTGGCCTGTTTCCACCGCCTGCCCTCCATCTGGGCCTCCGTGCTCTCCTGTTGGGAATAGTACCCCCAAAAGCTATAGCTTTCAGGGTGCACTGGGTGGGCAAGGGTGGGCGCCCTTGCCAGCTCTTCTAGCACTGGTGGCAATTAATTTCTCAGCATTCAGTCGATGAGCATCTGGGGACTAACTATGACCTTTCTCTGGGTCACTTCCCATCCCATGCTAGGTACCCCAGAGCCAAAGAGCAAAAGAAGCCTGCACATGCGCCTGAGTTACCATACGCACCTGTCCAGTGTTTTGCTCTGGAGAAACCAGCCTTTCCTACAACATGATTTGACTGGCACAGGTATCCCTTAGGACAGTGAGAGGCATCCCATTAATTGCGTCCTGAAGAAAGTGATTACTCCCATTCTCAAGGATCACAAACCTGTTCTCTTAGTCTTTCTCCCAACTAATGGAGACCAGGGCATGTTCTATCCTCTGCTCCTAGGGACAACCTCACCCCTAAGGCCACATTGACAACTCTCGTAAAGTTCCCACCAAAGGGTGGTTTGTTAGGACAGACGGAGGCCCCCTCCTTGTGTCCTGAGAACAATCAATGAACCAGGGTTGAAATGGGGCTCCCTGGGCAACCACCCACCAGAACTTCCCCCTCAATCTTTTCTGGGACCTGTCTGGGTCACTGTGGACCTCGCCCCCACTCTGTGGGGGGACATGCACCACCCTCCTCACAGGAGCCAGAGGTCTGCTTGCTTGGCAAGCTCCCTAGGGTCAGTGAGCTTGCTATCTCTTAGGTGTTGGAATAACTATGGAAAAGAACTACTGAACATGTTTTCTCTGGCAACCAAATTCTCCAGCCCATTCCAATCACTCACATCACTGCCCTTCACCCATCCATCCAGTGACTTGCAGAGTAAATCCACATAATCTACCCAGGACTGGTGGGGCAGCTTCTGACTGTCCCTGAACTCCAGTTTATTCCCCTTAGGGGGTAGGCCATCATTTCTGACAAGTGCTTCCTTCATGAGGGGATAACTTATCCAGCGCCACTTCCCTAGGGCCAGTAGTGAATCTCTCCCTTCATTGGGAATGTGCCTCCAGATACTGGCCCCCCAGTGCTCCTTATTGACCCTGTGCATCTCTAGGGCAACCTCATAAGCCTCAAACTACATGTTGATTTCGTCCCCCACAGCAATGTTAGGCACCAGATCCTTAGAAACATGGACTCTGCTAAATCCACTGCAGACTTGATTATTGCTGCCACTAATACTGCTAGACTATCTGTGTTGCTTGGTGTTCAGGTCTAGCTCTTTCAGACTCACTTCCTGAGCCAGTAGTAGTTTCTTTTCCTCCAAGGCTCTGTTTGCAGCAGCCTCCTCTACAGCCCTCTAGACAGCAGCCTCCTCCTTGGCTGCTTCCATTTTTAGCTTGGCCAGCTGCAGCTCTAACTCGCTCTCAGGTCTACAGTACTCCAGTTCTTCAGGGTACAGGTTGCGGACAGAGATGCTGCTGCCCGCTCTGAAGCTGACAGGGGACATCAGTCTTGTGGGCCTTCCTCTCTCGCATGTAAACCAGCACTAACTTCAGCACAGAATATTTTAGGGGTCAATTAATAAGAACGAATGTAAAACCCTTCACACAACAAAAGCATCCTACCAGGACCTAAGTTAATAAAGAAAATTCTTACCGCTTATCGATGCCACATACAGTGATATCCAGTAGCTATACCATAGTAACATCTATTCTGTTGTGTCTATGCTTTTTACACACTTCGACTGGTGGAGAAAAAATTTCGCAAAACATTTGCGATTTATAGTTTCTTTAGCAAAAGATCGCACCACACTAATTACTTCTTCACCATTACTTACTATAATTCTGTCTATGACAAGTAACAACCTATTGACATTTACATTCTAATTATGTTTAAAAAAAAGACATGAAACCAAGAATGTGTCCCTGTGGAGAGGACTGGTGATGTCATCATTGGAGTAGTCTTTGACATTTGCAACTTACCTTTTCCTGAATGTCAAAATCAGGTAAGCCTTCCTGGTTGTAGACCATAGACATAAAAAACTCGGGTCTCACTCATGTAAAGCATGCTGATAAATATGCTGCAAGGCAGTGAAGGGGTCTGTTGGCCATAAGTTTTGTCCGAACCTGTGCATCATTGATCATGTGCAATGATTTCACAAATTCAACTTCCTGCTCACGGTTCCACATGTCCAGGGTCAGGGGTATGTTGTGCCCTACTGACACTTTTATTTCATCTGTAAAACACAATCACAATTTTATTTCAATCTCGGGCAAATAAAAAATGCATATTTGTTGCATGGAACTTGATATTTTGGTGGTGTTGCCTTCACAATTTAAAAGAATAATCCTCTTGCCAATAAAGAATAAGATGAAGGCTAGATGTTAACATTTTTGCCAGCTTGCCAGTGTATAAACAGACTGTAGATGATTTGGGGTATTTGGCTTCTTTGGTGAAAAGTGAATTCATAATAGCTTATTTTTAGTTGATTGCTGTGAATGTGGATATTGTTTAAGGTGGTGGCTAATGAACTACACAACAATGGCTGCAGGAAAGAAACAACAATATTTATTTGCAAATCTGAAGTTGCAGATTGGGAGAAACTGCCTGTTCTCAGCACACTGCAGCACTGCTGTCCAGGCCTCAGCATTAAAGTTGGCCAACTCCTAATTGGCACACTTAATTTTCCAGTAAGGCAATAGAATATTGTATAGGAAAATATACCAGTGGCATATAAAAGATAAATGTCATCTGAACTCCAGTACATGTTCTGCCATCCACAGGGCTAACAACAGAAACATGGCCTCAGGCCTACCAGTATAGGTGTACTCTACATTAGCCCTACATTTAAATAATAAATAAGTGACCCCTAAGAAGATCGTGTAGACGAAAAGCTAGAGTACCTTTTATTTAAACATGGTACATACAAGAATTTCGTGTTAGCATTTATCCATAGTGACTAGACCACAAAAGCTATTTTCACTGTCAAGGGACGTAGCAGTCATTAGAGAAAAAATAAAATCATCACTTTGCTAATTCCGGTTACTGGAAAGTTATCTAAATAATTCAAACACCATTTTTAATGTGTATTCTAAATCCAATTCACTGTGGATGTCAGATTTGTATTAAATATTTTGAAAAAGATACTTTAAAAAGTTAGACTGTCGGCTTGAACCTGGGCTAGATTAATTTGCATTAGCCTGTCAGCAGCTGGCCTGTCCATACCTTCCCTTAATGAGGTGTGAAAAGGTTGTATGACTTTACAACGCATTCCGTTGTAACGCATGCCTTTACCACGCATGCGTTGCAATGCGAATGCCATCACCACGCATATCCTTTACCACAAAAATTCCTTTTACACGCATACTTTTACAATGATTTTCATTGTTAAATTATGCATGTAAATGGCATTTTCATGTTAAAGGATTTTCACCCTAAAAATGTACCTCTTAAATGTACCCCTCCGCGACACCGCCCCCTCATTCCTCCTTACCTTTCTCTCCTTGATCTTCCGTGGTGACGTTGTACGTCGTTAAGAGGAAGCGTGAGTGTTTTTCCGTTTCCTCTTACGATGCCGATTGCCTCCACGTCTTTTTCTTTATACTTCGGAAACAGGTGCGTTTTTTTTAGTGTGGTGCCCCCCCAAGCCCACTTTTTTTATCCCACGCTTTTTAAACTTTAGCACACATGCCTTTTCTACGTATTTCGTAGTAAAGGTATGCGTGGTAAAGGCTTTTCGTTGTAACCATGCATGCGTTGTAATGCATGCGTGGTTATGGTAATGCGTGGAAACGACCGCCTTGTAGTGGCCGTTTCCGATGTGAAAACAGGTCCCAGGTCAGAATAAATGCTTATGGGCCTTTTGGCAGCAAGACATAGATGTGAGGGTGGTGACACATATCCGATCAGGAAGGGCAGCTGAGAAAGGGTTCAGTGTTGGAGATGGCCCTTTTTGCAGGGTTATCCCCAAACTTTTTGTTTTTTCCTCCTATTTGTATGTGACCTGCTGTTGTTGGTTTTAGGACTCTGAGCACTTTACCGCAGCTATTCAGTTATAAAGTGCATATGCTCTCTGTGTAAATTGTATTATGGATTGGTGTTTTCATGAATGGCTTCTTTGATTTACTAGTCAGTCCCTAGTACAATGCACCATGTGTGCCCAGGGCCTGTAAATCAAATATTGCTAGTAGGCTGCAGCACTAGATTGTGCCACCCACCCAAACCGCCCGTGAATGTGACTCTGTCCTGCCAGTGAAGAGCCTGTGCGCAGTCTGGTACTGCCATGTCGACTTGGAAAGTGCACCCACTTGCCAGGCCCTAACCTTCCCTTTTCTTACATGTCAGTCACCCCTTAGGTAGGCCGAAGGTACCCCTGTTGGCAGGGTGCAGTGTATGTGAAAGGTAGGACATGCCCTGGTGTGTGTGGTGGTGCACAGACAAAATATCGAGTTTTTATTTTTGACCTACATTAATATTGAGTTTTAAATATCATAGGGACAGAATATCGACATCAAGAATATCAGTGACCAGAATCTCGACCTGAAGGTAAGAAACAACGTTTTTGTTAATATCGAAGCTATTAATATCGATAATAAAAATATTGATGTTAATAATATCAATGTTTATGTTAGTGTTATGTATTTTAGTATGTATTTTATATGTATGTGCTCCACATGTTTTGTTATGTTTTGCATTCTTTTTTTAAATATATGTATTAATTGTTTAGAAGTTAGTAAAAAAAAAATTAATTAAATTTTGCGTTTTAGTACCGTAGCAGGTTGTAGGTTTATAGGGGAATAGTGTGGGAGGTAATTTTATTGTAATTAAGTAATTATTAATGTTTATTTATTGGTATTGATAATTAATTCACTATTAATTAATTATTAATTGGTAATTAATTGGTAATTAATTGGTATTAATTGATAATGATATTAATTGTATAAATTATTGATTGATTGGAGCGGGTAGTGGGTTTATAGGGGAATAGGGTGGGAAGTAAATTGTTTATAATAAAGTAATTATTAAGTTTTATTTTTTGGTATTGATAAATAATTTGTTTAAAAATTATTAATTGGCAATTAATTTTTAATAATTGATAAATATATTAATTGTGTTAATTTAGGAGCGGGTTGTGTGTATATAGGGGAATAGGGTGGGAAGTAATTTATTATAATTAAGTAATTATTTATTAATATTTATTGGTATTGATAATTAATTTATTTTCAATTAATTATTAATTGGTGAGTAATTGTTATTAATTATTGTTTATTGGTAACGATAATTATTTTATTGTTCATTAATTATTAATTGCTAATTAATTTTTATTACTTGATTAATTGATAATTATATTGTGTTACATTGTATGCAAACTGGGTTTTGTGTTTATTGGGGAATAGGGTGGGAAGTAATTTAATGTTATTAAAGTAATTATTAATTTGCATTTATTGGTATTTATAATTAATTTATTGTTAATTTATGAATAAATCATTATTTAAATAAAAAAGAAAATTGATAAGTATGTTATTTATAACCCTTATGCTATCCAACACTTTCCCTACTGTTACACTCTCTGGAGTGGGAATAGTAATTTTTACCCCTACATTATCCAACACTTTCCCTACTGTTGCACTCTCTAAAGTTGGAATAGTAATTTTTAGCCCTACGCTATCCTACACTTTCCCTACTGTTGCACTCTCTGGAGTGGGAATAGTAATTTTTACCCCTACGCTATCCAACACTTTCCCTACTGTTGCACTCTCTGGAGTTAGAATAGCAATTAAAACCCCAGCGCAATCCGACACTTTCCCTACTGTTGCACTCTCTGGAATGGGAATAGTAATTTTTACCTCTACGCTATCCAACACTTTCACTACTGTTGCACTCACTGGAGTGGGAATAGTAATTTTACCCCTACGCTATCCAACACTTTCCCTACTGTTGCACTTACTAGAGTGGAAATAGTAATTTTAACCCTTTCGCTATGCAACACTTTCCCTACTGTTGCACTCTCTGGAGTGGGAATAGTGGGCCCGATTCACAGAACTAGCTTAAGACTACTTTTGGCATTCACAGAATTAACTTACCAATTTTGGTATTCACAGAATGGATTTACAACTACTAACTTTATGTCCGCACTAGGGCCGGAATTTCCGCACTTGGAGCGGGATTTCTGCTCCCGGGCCGGAATCTCAGCTCCCGGGCAGGAATCCCCGCTCCCGGGCCGGAATCCCCGCTTACGGGCTGGAATCTACGATTCCGGACCGTAATACACGCACTGTGGCTATTGATCATTTTCTTCAAGGGTAAACACCTGTCCAAGTGCCTACCACCCCCGCCATGCATCAGCTGACACACTGCAGCCAATCCCAGCCATGCAGCATGTATGAATGAAGAACAGACACACGCAAACCCTTTCAACATATCGCTGAATGTGTTTGTTGCTCTGCCCCTTGCCATGCAGCAAAACTACTTGAGGAGGAGGAGGAGAGCAGAGAGGATCTTCAGACAGAGGATCAACCTATTTGGAATGTCCAGCCAAGATGTAAGGGCCAGGTACCGTTTCCCTCCAGAAGTCATCTTGGATATGGTATGTGAGTGGGAGCAGGAACTTGACTCTGTGACCTGCTGCTCACATGCAATACCAGCATATCTCAAGATCCTTTCTGCTCTCCATTTCTTTGCCAGTGGGTCTTTCCAAAGGGTATCCAGTGACCATATGGGCATTTCCCAGGCGAGCCAGTCGCGGTGCCTGCATCAGGTACTGAGATGCATCACTGCTAGAGCCCACAACCACATACACATGCCCCATACACTGGCCATTAGACAAAGGGCAGCACAAGATTTCTATCTCATTGCACAATTCCCACATGTGCTGGGTGCAATTGATTGTACCCATGTGACCCTTTAATCACCCCGCCGCATTGCACACATCTGCTGCAACAGACACCAATGGTATTCCATCAATGTGCAATGTGCTGTCTGTGATGCCAGTGGAAGGTTCATTGATGTGCATGCAGTGTTCCCAGGCAGTACCCATGACAGCTTCGTATTCCGCATGTCACCTCTTGCCCGGCGGATGGCTGCGGGAGAATTTGGCAACATGTGGCTACTGGGTAAGTACCAAGCACTAAAAATGAGGGATATGTGTTATTGAAATGTCTGAATGCCACCCAACATTAACCATTGTACAATAAGAATCATAAAACTACATACATGGCCCAACAGACACTGCGTGTACTAAAGTATAGATCATGTCCTGTGCAAATCAAAGAGGAAAATGTAACCAACTGCCTTTTCTTCCCTCCTCAGGCAACGCTGGGTATTCACTCTCCCCACATCTCCTTACCCCTTACAGGCGTGCAAACACTGTACCTCAGCATAGGTGCAATAGGGCACACATACGGACTAGAGCCATCATAGAGCGCACTTATGGTCTGTTGAAGTCACGATTCAGATGTCTCGACCGTACAGGGGGTGTGCTGCTGTACTCCCCAGAAGTTGTGTGCAAGATCATTTTAGCCTGTTGTGTTTTGCATAACATTGCTTTAACGCATGGCTTACACATACCTCTGGAACCTCGGCTTGCTCTGAACCTGGGAAACCAGGCCATTGCACATAACCAAGGTCAGAGTATGCAAGTCCGTGATCAGCTCATTGCCACGTTTTTCACATGAGCAACCTGTAGTGTCATGGACAAAATGTGGTTTGCTGTCTGTTGTCAATGATGAAACTTGGATATACACGACTGTGTCATTAAATTCCATCCTGAGACTACTTTGAAAGCCACACTAACTGCATGTAAATCACAGCTGCTGACAGTAGTCAAAGGCTGAGCGTGCCTCAAGTCATGTGCCCATGTCAGTGATCAGTGTAGTGGATGTCCCTAAAAAATCTATTCACGCAGATGAAAAACGATACATGTTCTGAGAGACCTACCTGGACCTTATGAGGATGGGCCACTTAATCACAAAAGACCATAACCATTGCATTCTTAGGCCTGTGCCCTCGACAGATTTGACTCCCCCGCAAATGATGGTCCCACAACGTGAGTGATGATGTCATGGGTGAATCAGGCACCATGTGTCTGTGATATATCTACACTGCTCCACCCCAATGTTACGTAACACATCACACAACTCTTGTAATGAGCACTCAATATGGACTACATGTACCATAATGCAAAGTAGGAGAAAACAAAACTGGGGTTTGATGTTGTGTCAGCCCCCCAGTCCATGCAGACATGTCATTAAATGGTCTGTTCCCCCTTTTGTTACATGTTTATGATTCTCACCTGCACTGTCATTACAGCTTTTTCCACAACAGAACAGCAGGATGGCAGTGGATTTGATTAGTGATTGTGGATGGATCAGGATGAATACAAAATGGCTGCCAACTATTCCCTGTGATATATTTCCTGTCTCCCACTTCCTGTATAACATTTCCTATATGAAATAATGTGTTCCGGTTCATTTTCGGAGGTTACGGGCCAAAAACGTAATTTCCGATTTCAGACCGTAATGCGCGGATGCGGACCCGCCGCCCCGGAACTACGTTTTCGGGCCGTAATCTCTGAAAATGACCCGGAAACATAATTCCATACAGGAAATTATTTACAGGAGTGCTAGGGCATGCCGCAATCGCTGGGAGGACCTAAAACGCAGGTCCTGGCACAAGGCTGAGGAGCTGGTGGGCCAGTCTTCTCAGCATCATGTGCATCATCCTCGCCTCTCCCCACTGTACAGGAGGGTCCTGCGAGCAGCTTGGCCGACCCTCCATGCTCAGCTGGAGGAGCATGAGCAGCAGAGACCTGGTAAGTGCATCATATGCAATATGTGTCTGGGAGTATGATGTGAGTGAAGACAGTGCTGTACCATTGTGTGTCCCATGCCCCCATTCACCTATTCCAAGTCCATGCAGCAGTCATCAAGAATAAAAAGGCACACTGTGGCATATGGACTGTACAGGGCAGAGTGCATTTTGGGAGTTGTAGTTTCTTCATGACAACTGGGTAAATAAGCCACACTTGTGCATTTTTTTTTTATTTGCTCTGCCAGCACCACTACCAGTGAACCAAGGGTATCATGACTGATGTGTGCATTGGATGAGCAATTGTACAGACACTGTCCAGTGTGTGCATGGCAGGCCAAAGGCTATTGGATGCTGTGACTTGCATTTCATTTGTTGAGTTTGGGTTTTAATTGAGACAGATCATCATGTGCCATGGAGGCAAGACAGACTTTGAGATCCCTGACTCACTCTTAAGTGTTTATTACATTTGCAAAGGGTGTTCACTGACACACGTCTTACCCTCAGTGGCTTGTATGACATTTCACATGTACAGGTAGATGTCACAATGACCCACCACTGGTCACTGGTGTACTGCACTACCTCATCAGTCACCAAAGCCAATATCTGGCCCTGCTTTGTCAGACTTTGTGAGGGGACATCAAAAGGCTAGACTCACAATGTAGCAAAACAAATAGCCCAGACCCTATGTGGATGTGTGACCCACATTCGGCATTTGTCTTGTCCAATACAATGCTACACAGCAGATGACATTTGTCCAGACGTCGAAGAGCTACGACTACATATCACTGGCCAATTTCGATTAAATCTGGACTCTCTCTGTTCTCCTTTGGTGGACTGGTTTTGGAATGCCGAAGTTGATGGTTGGCCAATACAGTTGTGTAAGCCACAAATATTCATGTGAGATGTCCATGTCAGACTCAATTCAGGAGATTACAGTGAACATACACGTAATGTAAGCTCATAAACCCTGAGAACTGTGTAGTGTGATCAGAGGAAAACAAAGTCTGACCTTGGCTCATCTATGTATGTGTCTCGTCAAGAATAAAACAACCACTAAATCATGATTTTGCTTCCATTTCAGCGGGCACAGCTGGCCAAATGGCCAAACAGCAGACCCAAGTCCGGAGCAGAAGGCCATCAGTGCACCGGTGGCTACGACCTCTTTCGACCAGTGAGGAAGAAGAGGATGAGGAGGGACCCTCAACATCTGGAGGCAAGGGGATTGCGCCCACCTGGACTGACAAGGAACACAAAACTGGCGCTACAGCCCGGGTGGAGGCTATGGACATTGAAGTGGGGGGGAGAACCTGACACTGCTGGCCATGGGGTGGTGGAGAGCTACTCTTACCCAGACTATTCACCTGTGGGTTCAGTCGAGGTGTCCCCGGGGCAGGCCAATACACAACCTGGGTCTGCCATCAGCCCCTCCCTACCTCCAGTGGCCCCCATTCCATTGGGGACTCCAGCTGCATCCCCTGCAACCAGCCCCCCTCATCATAGCTGCCTGCTCGACCACAACATCGGCTCCAGACCTGAGGCACCACATCCCTCCTTTTCCACCCAGGCCCCTCCCTGTGTTGTTCCTCCTGTGGCTGTCCCAGAGGATTTGAGGTGGATGTGTGAGGGTCTGCCAGATATGTCCGCTCGCATCATGCTGCAGGTGTGTCTGGAGATACGCATGATGCGAGCGGAGATCGTCAGAGCTCTAGCCACCCTCACCACCAGCGTCAATTCCCTGGCCACAGCCATTTCGTCTGTTGTTTCCCAACTCCCTTCCCATACCACCGTCAATGTTTCCCCCTGTCCCTTGGCCCACACTGTTTCCCCTCGTATCCCTCGTGTGTCCCGAACCCATGTGGTGCCTGTTCCTGCACCGACCAGCCATGTGCCTGCATCAGACTCGGAGGATCTGGACATTGTTGTAGTAGAGGATGACCAGAAGGACACCTGACTTTTTGACTGATACATCTTTGTGGACAAAAAATTCTTTACCCCCTGTAAATAGACTGGTTTCCCTGACGCTCCCTGACGTGTTATATTTTTGTTGCCCTACCCCAATCCAACCTCCCCTCTCCATCTGCATTAAGATGATCATTTGTTTTCCTTTCTCCCTTCCAAATAGACAGTTGTTCTTATAATCATACATAAATATTTTTGAAGAATCCTAATTACTTTAACTTGTTTGATTTCATTGCGAATGTCTGGTACATAAAATGGACACGTATCTGGTGAGTCATCAGCTATGCACATTATGGCTTGTTGCAATGATGGGTTACACTTGTAACTGTGTCACACACATGCATCCTCACATCTCCAGGCCACCTACATCGTTATACAGGACATGATACACAACAGTTTCTTACTTGGGAAGATGTTTACTTTTTCTGTACACATATTCATAGTGGTCAATTTGTTTTTGGGATGTTGTCAATGGCGATCGTGCTTGAGACATCGCAATTTCGGAGGTGATGATCGCTGTGAGGGATCAGGTCTGGCTTATCGCCTACGTGTATGTGGGTGTTGTCCATGTGCCTATAAAGGGTTTGCTGGTGGTTGTTCAGGTGGTGGGAGTGCCTGTACAGGGGTTGCTGGTGGTTGCGGAGGTGGTGGGGGTGCCTGTACAGGGGTTGCTGGTGGTTGTGCAGGTGGTGGGGGTGCCTGTACGGGGGTTGCTGGTGGTTGTGCAGGTGGTGGGAGTGCCTGTTCAGGGTACCAGTGTGGATGTCTACCTTTGCTGTGGTCCTGGGCATTTGGTGGTACAGGTGTGTGGATGTTCTGACCTGCAGGCAGATATGATGGATCCCTTCCCTGTGTTGACTGTGAAGGGAGACTTTGGATCACTTTCAGCGTGCCCTCCATCATCTTCATGGCCAAGGCATGGTGTCTTGCACTCTCTTCCCTTTGGATGGATATCATGTCTCTCATATTCCATGACATGCCCTGCCCAGTTCTATCCATCCTATCCAAAACATGGCTCAGTCTGTCCACCACCTGGGGGAATTGGACCACATCCTGGAGGGACTCAGGCATGTCTGACATGGTAGCCCCTATGGCACGAATGTCCTGCCTCACATCTGTCTGCTGTTGGAAGAAGTCCTGCTCCCACTGGCCACCATAGCCAGGTGCAGGCCCTCTCTGCAGGTGTCTGTCATGGATGGGACCAGCAGGTCCAACAGCGGTTGGGGTAGCAGGTGGAAGCCTGTGGACAGGAGAATGGTGTTCAGGGGACACCTGCACCACAACAGGGTTTATTACTTCCCCCAGATGGTGGAGAGGATGCCAGGGATACACTATATAGGGAAGAGGGCGTAGGGGAACCACCATGTCGGTCCTGGACGTTAGGACTGTGAGGGAGTGATGTCTGTGTTGGGCGGTGTTAGGGCTGTGGCCGGTTAGCTCTATGCTGGGGACAGGCAATTGTTTGTTTTGGAGGAGGCTGACAAACGTTGCTGGGCAGAGGATGTGATGCCGTGAATGATTTTGGCAATGTGGTACGACTGTTTTCAATGGCATCCGAATCGTCATCCCCGGAGTGGATGGACATATAGTCGCCATCATCTTCCAAGTCTTCGTCCTCAGTAACTGCCTCCTCCTCTTGCGCAGTACTTGCTGCCGACATTACTGCCTGGAGGTTCAGTGGATTCTGATTGCCTGTCAGCCCACACTGGTTGTAGGTCCGTCATCCTCATCCTCTTCATCCCCTGGAACACAGAGGTTTCAAACGTGTAAGTGATTGACCTGGTATTACATGTGGTTTAGGGTACCACCGTGAATGACAGCTCACACCATAGCACTGAGGTGTTACACGGAGATGACCATCATACAAGCAAACTCACCAGTTCCAGCCAGAACTCTCTGTCCCTTTTTGATCCCCCCTGATGTCAACTGCTGAACCTGTCTGCTCCTTGATGTCGTTGACATAGTTGTCCCCGATCCTGCAGCTGTAGAGGGAAGTGACAACATTCTCAATGATCTGCATTACTAATTGACAAACAGGCACATGTGGCACTCATAATATATATGTCACTTTGTAAATAACAACTGCTGATTCCATATAGAATGGGATATTGATCTCTGTCATGGCTTAGTAATCTAAGCTAGTGACACACTTTATTCCAGAATTACCTGATGGACAGGTGTGATAGGGTTTCATTGCTGCAGCCATGATGTCATGCATTCCCCGGGAAAGGGTACGCTGCGCTGGTGTCATCCTGTCAGCAGCTGTGATGAGACATACATGTCCATATTTCAGTACAACGGATGGTAGCTATGAGCTAACATGTGATTCTCAATAACAATTAACCGGATAATCCAGGACAATGTGCAGCATGTTTCCCTCATGGACTTTACATGTGGGCCCCTGCTCACATGCAGCAGTTGCCAGCTGTTAGCTCTATGCAGTACTGACATCAATAAGATGACACATCAACAGACAAACTTGTATGAGAAGGTTACTGATATTTCAAGGAAGGGGATAAATGTCCCGGACTCCTCCGCATTACACTGATTTCACCTTCCCCATTAAGACCAACCGGTTTCATGAGTGTAATGTTGTCTGTTGACAAGTCAAAAGGTGTTCATGTGTGAGATGTGCAATAGTCAAGTACATAATGTTGGTCATTTGTGCTTCCCTACCCAAGAAGTCACAAAGCTCATTTCTGACTGAGAGAACACACATTTCTTATGCCCATTCTTTGAATGTCCTCTGTTTGCATACCCTGTCTCCAACATCATGGTAGTATTTAGCTGACAACGGATGGTGTCTTGTACAGCAGACAGCCTAACCTCATATGTCAACCCCTCACCTATATATGTGAATACGCTAGAAGAGGAGGCAAGTAGAATGCAACATTTGGCAATGATACCACATTGCGGCTAAGTTGAGAAGCTTTGATGCTTTCCGCCTGCACTGGATTAGCGTGTTGCTTTTCAGCCAAGTGATTTGAAAATGTAACTGCATGGAGATTCAGCTTAGCAGCCCATACACCCATCTCAAAGGTACACAACTGGCATAATTGTGAGCCTCATCCATACCAATTTCATTATGATTTTACCATAGATATTTTGCTAGAGAGTTTTGATATCATTGAATTGCAAGCCAGTTGTGTTTTGGACACTTCATATGACACATTGTACTATTTTATGTCCTTTCTGCACTCACTTGGCATACATTTTGTGTCATCCTTCCATTAGCCACCAAAGTCTTATCTGTTATGTGATTAAATGCCATTTGTGATGCAGGACAACAGTGTTGTACAACACATACAACATACGGTGGAGATCAAGGGCACATTCAATGAGCATTCAGGTTCATTATTGTTGGGTTTACTCACCATGGCCAAGCAATGGCCCAGTGAGTGGTCCCAGGCCAGATGTCACAGCTAACCTTGTAGCAGAAGTCAGTGTGTGTCTTTGATTCTGGGAGGACCTCATTGTACCTACAATGATAATTGTGTTTGCAACTTTACATTTCTGCTGCCACATGTGATGCACACAATTTTAGGCCCAAAGGATAAGCACAAGCAGTTGTGGGCACCACCGTTGCAGAAATGTGTGTCACTTAATATCTTGAGT
The DNA here is from genome assembly GCF_964204655.1 of Triturus cristatus. Classification (NCBI taxonomy): domain Eukaryota; kingdom Metazoa; phylum Chordata; class Amphibia; order Caudata; family Salamandridae; genus Triturus; species Triturus cristatus. The sequence goes on from NC_140588.1 coordinate 432,651,785, forward strand.
GATCCCACATATAACTTATAATGGGCCCACTACCTAGAAGCGACGTATATCAAAATGACATGACTCCGAATCCTGAAGTAAGGTCCACTCTCTTGTTTTGTTGATGGCCAACAAATAAGCCATCCAATGTAAGAAGTACATGACCAGGTGGCTGGCCTGGGCGATTTCATGTATAGTGAAAACATTATAAGTTGGACAGTGGATGCATTGTCAATACTACTGACACTGGTATCTCACTTCTTGTTCATCATTGTCATATTTGTTAACATTGGAATTGTTGTTTATGTCTACAGACACTATGACAATATAGTGGGGACACCCTTTTTACTTGTTGTGGCACTCGATTGCAGGATTGAATTCCCATGTCTGGGACTGTTGGTGGAATACATGTTATGTTCACCAATTACAAAGGTATGAAGAGCCATGACATATTATATTTTATCTTTCGCTATTCACATATGTCATTTGCTAAAGGTGAATGTCCATTGACAAATCCAATAGTTATTAAGCTAGTTTTTCATCTCTGGTTACCTTTCATATACGGGCACTATATGTCCCTCTGTTGTCTCCTGACCAGTTTGACTTACCAGTTTGTGAGGGCGGTATGCCTTGCTCTGGACGATGTTGTTTCCTCCCAGAAGATACAGCGACCTCTGCTACTGCAGTTGTCTGTGCTCTGGATGAATATGTCAATAGGTGAGAAGAGAGAAAAGTAACTAAATGGGAAATGTACATGTGGAACTTTTCAGGCATTTCCCCATATCTTCTGCATGCTAACAGTGCTGTGAAGTACTGTGGCAGACGGGGCAGGTAGTTGCAGTGGGGCATTGGGGATGTAATGGTGTGGAAGGGTGGGAAATGTACAACGGAATATGTGAATGACATACTTTGATCTGAGGATTCTCTCCCCTCCTGCTTTGTGAAAATTGCTGGCACAGGGTGAGTTACTTCTTGGATAATTTGTTGCAGATTTACAGGCCCCTTGAAAGACATTTAAGCTGCCATTGTGTTACTTCTGAGACACAGCGGCGGTGGAAACTATGCGCCACGTTGCGACTTTGTTACAATGCGACGCATCTCGGTAGATGAATCGCGTTGTAGAGCCCTGCGCAACGTTAAACCTGCGTCAGTGTCAGACCCCTGACTCGAGTCAATGCACAGGAGCAGAACGTCGCAAGCTCCCAATGCCCCTCCCAGATTCTTCAGCACTGCACTGTATTTGCACGAGTGCCAAACAAACCCAGGGGGGGAAAGGGGAATTGGACAGAGAAGAGACGGCCACACTGCTGCGTCTTTTTCTTTCTTCTGAGTTCTTTTTCTGTCTTCTTCTGGCTAGCGCGACAGCTTAGAGACTGTAAATATAAGTAACACAATTAGTTCTAAGTCTGTTAGCTTCTCTCTCTCTCGCTATTTTTGAACCTTCATTTGATTACCTACCCTGTCTGTGTGTGACCCTTGCCTCTCTTCTGTTGTGTATCTTTTTTCTTTTCACTTTTCTTTTCTTGCTTCAATGTGCTGTAACTGAAGTGATAGTGTGTGTTAATTTTCCTATTGGAATTTTCTCTTTCTAATTCTATTTCTACTCTACAGGTTCCTCACCTATTGAGTTTACAGCTGGGCGGTACTTGGGATTCTGTTAAGGTAAGTGTCCTTTTGCTTGCTACTCCTTCTAATATTTAGTTGTACTCTGCAGTTGAATTTTTAACAGTTTACTCCTTGGGTTGAGAATGAAATTCGTTCAGGAAATGTCTATGCGAATTTACTTCTTACAAATTTCTCCATAAGCGTTCCTTGTAAGATTGCAGATGGAATTACTTGCTTGCCTCTCGTTTACCAGCTAAGACTAAATTCTTCGCTGATATCTTACTCAGAAAATTATGTTGGCTAAAACCTCTTAGCGTTTTCTCTACTGCTGCGCCGACGTCTAAACAACCGCCTTATCTAAAAACTAGTGCGCATTCCACTGCTCCTCACGGAACAGTCTTACCGCACTCTTCTATGAACATGAATCCTCACGGACTGGCTCGAAACTCTCCACAAACGTTCTTCTCTGGAAACTCTGGAACGGGGAAAAAGCGTGCTTAGGCGTGATGAAGTTTTTTCCTGAGAAACTCCGCGACGACCTTCAGCGACCTACTCTCCCTCAATGCTCAGGTGAAGTGCGCCACAGAGCGGGCGCTTCACCTGGATCTGCCTGATTGCGGGTAAACACTAGAGCGCCAACTCGCTGTCCTAAAAGGAAATCCTTGGCGGCCATCTTAGCATTAGTCATGGGCCATCTTTTATATTGGTCCTTAGTCTTCCCTATTCTTCCTCTTGATTTTAATCTTACGGTGTTTATCAACAATGTTTTTCTGAATTGGGGTTTGACAACCCTGACAGTACCCTCCCTCAAAGTGCTTCCCTTCTGCTTGGGTTTTTTGGGGAATCTACTGTGGAACTCCTTAATCAATCGAGGGGCATGAATGTCTGAGGACAACACCCAAGACCTTTCCTCGGGGCCATAACCTTTCCAATCTAGCAGGTAGTACAGTTTACTCTTCCGCAACTTAGAATCCACTATCTGCTGTACTTCAAACTCCTCACCTATCTCAGTTTGAATTGGTTTTGGAGGTTTGTTGATCCGGGACCCACTCAAAGTCTTTTTTAATAGAGAAACATGAAATACTGGATGTATGCGCAATCCCTTGGGCAACCTTAACTGATAGTTCAGGGTACTCAATTTTTTGTCTATTTGATAGGGACCTATGAATCTTGGTTGAAACTTCCTGACCCCTTTTAGTTTCAAATTTCTTGTATTCAGCCACACCCTATCACCTTCCTGTAACTCAGGTTCCCTCCTTCTCTTTTTATCAGCATAGTGTTTGTAGTTTTCTTTTGCTTTGGTTAGATTTTTTGTGGCTAGGCTATGCACTCGTGTCAGGTGTTCAACTAAATCTGTAACTGCTGGAACGTCCACTTCCTGAAAACTTAATGCATGATGGGGGTGCCTACCCGAGTTCAAATAAAAAGGGGAATAACCAGTGGACATGTTCTTAGCGTTATTATGTGCAAACTCTGCTGCCCACAGGTAATCTGGCCAGTCTCCCTCTTGATCTAACAAACATAGTCTTAGATACTGCTCTAATTCTTGATTGGCACGCTCAGTCTGCCCATCAGATTCAGGATGATAAATAGTGGAATATCGAGTTTCTATGTTCAATTTTTGGGTGAAGGCCTTCCAGAAATGGGACAAAAACTGAGAATCCCGGTCTGATATTAAAACCTTAGGAATCCCATGTGCTCGAACAATATTCTGACTAAAGGTATGTGCTAAGGTTTTAGCTGTTGGTACACCCTTTAAAGGCACAAAATGTGCCATCTTGGTAAAGGCATCAAAACAAACTAATATTGTGTCAAACCCCTGACTCGATGGCAAATCTACAATTAAATCTAAGGTAACAGTATGCCAGGGGTAAGGTGGTGTGGGTAAGGGTTGCAATAACCCTTGAGGTGCTTGCCGCTCCGATTTTACCCTAGCGCAGATCTCACATGTGGCTACATACTGTTGTATATATTTTCTCACGTCCGGCCACCAAAATCGTCTTCTCACCAATTCTTCAGTCTTCGTCATGCCCTTATGACCTGCCAAAATGCTATCATGGCATTCCCTCAAGGCCTTCTGCTGCATTTCTGGTGTGGGCAAGTATAGGGCCCCATCGTGATATGGTAAACCTTCACGAATTTCTCGCCTTGAATCTCCTTCCAACCAGTCTTTCATTTCCACCAATGTCATTGCATTCAGATTCTCCTTCTTCTTGGTCTCCTGTAAGATCGCTCCTACCAGCCTCTCTGCTGGGATAATAGCCTGATCCTTGACCTCTTCCAAGATTCCTTCGGTACCCAATCTGGATAGGGCATCAGCCTTACCATTCTGCAATCCTGGTCGAAAGGTTATTACGAAGTCAAAATCTGCAAAATACAATGACCATCGCAATTGCCTGGGGGTTAACGTTCTGGCTGACTTTAAAAATTTCAAATTCCGGTGATCTGTATACACAGTGACCACATGCCTGGCTCCCATCAAATAATGCCTCCAATCCTTAAAAGCATCCTTGATGGCTAACAACTCCTTTTCGGTGATTGTATAATTTATCTCAGCTGGTGTCAATTTTCTGGAACGGAAGGCTACTGGATGCAATTGCCCTGTTGTCTTGTGTCTTTGAGACAATACTCCTCCCAAGGCCAAATTCGACGCATCAGTTTCTACGAAGAAGGGCTCAGAAGGATCAGGATGGAGTAAGATTGGTGCTGTGGTAAAGTCTTTCTTTAATTGTAGGAATGCCTCTTCTGCTTCCTTTGACCATTCAAATTGAACCCTCTTTTTTAACAGTCTTGTAATGGGGATTAACTTCTTGGAGAAGTCTTGAATGAACCTCCTATAGAAGTTCGCGAACCCAATGAAACTTTGAATTTCTTTCACTGACTTAGGGGTTTCCCAATCTATGACGGCCTTGATCTTATTCCCATCCATGGTTCTTCCGCTTGGTGCCAGCACAAACCCCAAAAATTCCACTGTAGTTACATTGAAAGCGCACTTCTCCAACTTGACAAACAGGCTGTTTTCTCGTAATTTCTGTAAGATTTTCTTAACATGCACCTTATGTTCTTCTTCGGTGTCAGAATAAATCAGTATATCATCTATATATACTATAGCACTCTGATCTATGAACTCCTTCAAAACATCATTTATGAAATGTTGAAAGGCAGCTGGAGCGTTGCACAATCCATAAGGCATAACTTGATACTCATACAGCCCATGTTTGGTCCGGAATGCTGTCTTCCATTCGTCTCCTTCACAAATTCTGACAAGATGGTAAGCCCCTCTCAAATCTAATTTTGTGTAAAATCTTGCTTCTTTCACTTGATCCAATAGCACAGATATGAGAGGCAATGGATAGCGATTCTTGATGGTAATACGATTGATCGCCCTGTAATCTATGCACGTTCTCAATTCTCCGTTCTTCTTTGGAATAAAAAATAATGGAGATGAGACCGGCGATTGGGATGGTCTAATGAATCCATTCTCTAGATATCTTTGTATATACTTCTTCAAATGCTCATCTTCTCGCTCAGTCAAAGCATAGATTCTACTGCAGGGAAGGTTGGACCCGGGTTCTAGATCTATTTTACAATCGCAGTCTCTATGCGGAGGGAGTCTTTCTGCCTCCATTTCGTTAAAAACATCCTGAAATTCATTGTATTCTTCGGGTAGTTTAATGGTGCTTATCACACAAATGGTCGTCTCCTTTTCACTCAAATGATATGCCGATGACTTCTCTCGATTTCTTTTACATCCCCGGTGGCAATTTGACTGGCAATAACTTGAATTGAAGGCTATTGTTCGTGCCCCCCAATCAATGGTGGGATTGTGCTCAGTTAGCCATTGGAGACCTAGAATCAACTGAAACTGTGGAGCATCAATTAAATTGAATTCCAATATTTCTAAATGTCCTTCTTCAGTTTCTAACTCTACAGGCTCCGTGTGACTCACTATGGGTCCCGATGAGAGATTCGTCCCATCTACAGCTCGCACTGCTTCACTCTTCTCTTTCTTGATGGCCTTCAATCCGATCTTTTCAGCGAACTTAAGATCACAAAAGTTGCCCGTGGCCCCTGAATCGATCATGAGAGTGACTTGTGTTAACACCTTTTCTCGGAACCGCAAAGTCATCATTAACACCATATGTGGAGATGCGGATTGCAGGGTATTAGCCAAGGTATGTGCTTCTGGAGTTGTCTTTGATTCTGCGACCACCAGTCCAACTCCATTTACTGGTGGTGCGTGGCGTTTTCCGCCGGTGATTGTTTGGGCTTCTTGGGGCAATTACGAACGAAATGTCCCCCATTTCCACAATATAGACATTGTTTGTTTACTCTTCGCCTCTCCTTCTCTTCCTTAGAGAGAGGACCTCGAATGGTTCCAATTTGCATTGGCTCCCCTCCCTTGGCTAAATCACCATCCTTGTTCCCTTCGGTTCTGATTCTATCAAATCTCGGTACACTAGGACGATACTCCTTCTTTCTCTCTCCTCTCCTTTCACTTTGACGGAAGTCAATTTCTAACACCAAATCTATTAGCGCCGAAATCTCTGGGGGTCTGTTGGGCACTTGAGCTAAGGCATCCTTCAGTTCATCTTTTAAGCCTCGATAGAATACTGCAGCTCGTTTATTCTCTGGCCATTCAGTCTCTACTACTAGCTTATTGAACTGGGCCAAGTAAGCCACCAAGGCTCGATTGCCTTGTCTTATTTCCAATAGTTCGTTGTCGGTAGCTTGGGAAACCCTTCGTTGGTCGAATATTCGAAGAAATTCTTTCTTGAACTCCTCCAGATCGTATAATATTGGGTCATTTCGGGTCACCAAGGGCATTGACCAGGACGCCGCATCCCCGCTTAAATACGACAAAATAAATGCCACTCGAGACCGCGCATCAGGGAAAACTGCTGGACAGCACATGAAGTGTAGAGTGCACTGTGTTATGAACACTTGAGCCTTCTGGGGATCTCCTCCAAAACGCTCAGGAGGTGCCAACGGAACTACCGGAGACAAAGAATGAATAACTTGAGTTGTTATCTTGGGGTGGGGAGCTGCGGTGTCACTAAGATTCCCTTCTTGTGGAGCTGGAAAACTTACACTAGGACCGGACATGAAACTACTCACTTTGTGGGCCAAATCTGTAGTTTCTTTTTTAAGCTCTCTGTTCGCTTCCCGAACTGTGATTAACTCCCTTTGTATACCTTCCAAAATTTCCCCTAGTTTCTTCAAATCCAAACCTTCCGCCATTCTGCTCAGGTGCTATTACAACGTGGGCACTTCACTCTGTCAGACCCCTGACTCGAGTCAATGCACAGGAACAGAACGTCGCAAGCTCCCAATGCCCCTCCCAGATTCTTCAGCACTGCACTGTATTTGCACAAGTGCCAAACAAACCCAGGGGGGGGAAGGGGAATTGGACAGAGAAGAGACGGCCACACTGCTGCGTCTTTTTCTTTCTTCTGAGTTCTTTTTCTGTCTTCTTCTGGCTAGCGCGACAGCTTAGAGACTGTAAATATAAGTAACACAATTAGTTCTAAGTCTGTTAGCTTCTTTCTCTCTCGCTATTTTTGAACCTTCATTTGATTACCTACCCTGTCTGTGTGTGACCCTTGCCTCTCTTCTGTTGTGTATCTTTTTTCTTTTCACTTTTCTTTTCTTGCTTCAATGTGCTGTAACTGAAGTGATAGTGTGTGTTAATTTTCCTATTGGAATTTTCTCTTTCTAATTCTATTTCTACTCTACAGGTTCCTCACCTATTGAGTTTACAGCTGGGCGGTACTTGGGATTCTGTTAAGGTAAGTGTCCTTTTGCTTGCTACTCCTTCTAATATTTAGTTGTGCTCTGCAGTTGAATTTTTAACAGTTTACTCCTTGGGTTGAGAATGAAATTCGTTCAGGAAATGTCTATGCGAATTTACTTCTTACAAATTTCTCCATAAGCGTTCCTTGTAAGATTGCAGATGGAATTACTTGCTTGCCTCTCGTTTACCAGCTAAGACTAAATTCTTCGCTGATATCTTACTCAGAAAATGATGTTGGCTAAAACCTCTTAGCGTTTTCTCTACTGCTGCGCCGAGGTCTAAACAACCGCCTTATCTAAAAACTAGTGCGCATTCCACTGCTCCTCACGGAACAGTCTTACCGCACTCTTCTATGAACATGAATCCTCACGGACTGGCTCGAAACTCTCCACAAACGTTCTTCTCTGGAAACTCTGGAACGGGGAAAAAGCGTGCTTAGGCGTGACGAAGTTTTTTCCTGAGAAACTCCGCGACGACCTTAAGCGACCTACTCTCCCTCAATGCTCAGGTGAAGTGCGCCACAGAGCGGGCGCTTCACCTGGATCTGCCTGATTGCGGGTAAACACTAGAGCGCCAACTCGCTGTCCTAAAAGGAAATCCTTGGCGGCCATCTTAGCATTAGTCTTGGGCCATCTTTTACATTGGTCCTTAGTCTTCCCTATTCTTCCTCTTGATTTTAATCTTACGGTGTTTATCAACAATGTTTTTCTGAATTGGGGTTTGACAACCCTGACAGTCAGGTTTGATGTAAGCAGGGTGGGCATTCCTCTGTAAAATGCCTCATAAAAGTGATGCAGTGAAATCTACAAGATTTCACATAGTCACCTTTAAGAGGCCGCTGCGTCGAAACCTTACGTCTGCTTGAAGTAGATGTAAGGAGTGGCACAGCACGTTACGTATGGGCGGTACATGAATATTGTTGAAATTGCGTTGCACTTGCGACACAACTCCAGCAAAGCCCCGCCCTTACGCCATCAGAAGCGACACACATCTGTCTATCCCTGCGCCACGGTGCGCAGCATTGTAAATGCGACGCATCCGTGGTGGTGCAAGGGTAGAATTGCGTGTCGCATCGATGCTGGTGCATCCCTGCTAATTTGCAGGGAAGCACCAGTCCTTGTAAATCTGCCCCCTTGTAGTGTCCCAATTCATTTGTCAGTTTCATATGCTCCGCAACCCCTTACATTTTTGACTGACTCAGACACATCTGGATGAGTAGAAAGGGCACTTTGTCAATTGCTACTTAGCAGGGTTAGGTATGTACAGCAGCAGTACTGTGCCCATGTTTTTAATAGTGGGAGAGAGATTTGCCAGTTCTATTGCAAATGATTCTGGGACTTGTGGTGCAACATACAGAGGGTAACACATGAGTTTCTGACTGACTATATTTTTATATACACTTTGGACAACTTCCTTACTCACAATGCCACAGACAATCTTTCATCCACTTTTTCTTGTCATCCCATTTACCTGGTACCACGTAGCGGACATCACTGACAGGCAGCCCATGGACCAAGTGGGGGTGGATTGTGGTGAGGATATCCTCCTCCAGTGGGGTGTGACGGAGGCGGGGTCCGAAGTGTGGGGCAGGGAGGATCCGGCTCAATTCGATCCTGGAGTACTTCTCCTTCACCCTTTGCTTTTCATCCAGCCACTTCTTCTTGATGTCCTGGACTGTGCGCCTCTCCTCCCCTAATGCTGTGACAGCAGTGGCTAATTGCTGCCATAGAGCTGCCTTCTGTGTGCCAATGGTGCACTAAGGTGGGAGACCATATAGGCGTTTGTGGTGCCTCACTATGTACTCCACAAGCATGGTGGTCTCCTCAGTGGTAAAGTTCTTCTTCCTCCTCATTTGTTCCATTTTCCTCTGGCGATGTACAGTGATTGTAAACACGAACTCTCTGTGGCCAAACCTGTTCCTTCAATGTGTGCTGCTTTTATATGTTTGGTGGTGCTGGTCTTGCTGTTATTGTTTAATTGACTTCAGCTGGAGCGTGGTGGAGGATGGTAGGCACTTGAAACGTTCATCCGGCCAAAATGGAGGTATTCCGGCAGAAAAGTAGGAGTTCCGTCCCGGAAGCGGAGATTCTGGCCCGGAAGCAGAGATTCCGGCCCAAAAGCGAAGATTCCAGCCCGGAAGCGGAAATGCCGCTCCGAGTGCGGAAATTCTGGCCTGAGTGCGGACGTAAAGTTAGTAGTCATAAATCCATTCTGTGAATACCAAAAGTAGTAAGTTCATTCTGTGAATGCCAAAAGTAGTAGGTGCATTCTGTGAACACCAGGAGTAGTAAGTTCATTTTGTGAATGCCAAAAGTAGTAAGGTTAGGATTTGGTCTTAAGTTAGCGGGCCCATTAATTTTTACCCCTACGCTATCCAACACTTTCCCTACTGTTGCACTCACTGGAGTAAGAAAAGTAATTTTTACCCCTACGCTATCCAACACTTTCCCTACTGTTGCACTCTCTGGAGTGGGAATAGTAATTTTTACCCCTACGCTATCCAACACTTTCCCTACTGTTGCACTCTCTAGAGTGGGAATAGTAATTGTTACCCCTACGCTATCCAACACTTTCCCTACTGTTGCACTCTTTGGAGTGGGAATAGTAATTTGTTTCCCTCCACTATCCAATATTTTTCTGTATTGGTCTACTTAGGGCCATATGTAGGTAGAACGTGTTTTGCGATTCTCTAATTGCAATTTTTAGGAAATCACAATTAGAGAATTGCAAAACGGAATGTAGGTAGGATTAGCAAATAATTTTGCGAATCCTTCATATTCCGTAATTGCGAATTGCAAATTGCAATTCGCAATTAAGGAATACCTCCCCATTCATTCCTATGGGCCTAGAGGCTCATAGGAATGAATGGCGAAGACATTCTCAATTTGCGATTCTCAATTAGAGAATCGCAAATTGAGAATGCAATTTCAAGTGTGCCAGGGTGTCAAAAGGACACCCTGTTGCACCCCTGAAATGAGCATGGGTGCACATGTGGCACACATACATGCCCTAAGGACATGTGTGTGCATCACATGCCACTTTGAAAAATGCAAAAATATGCATTTTTGAAAGAAATTGCAAATTACCACCAATCAGTAGTTGGTGGTAATTTGCGATTCCTTAAGGCCAAATTGCACTTTTTTGGTGCTTCTTACATTGCATTTAAGGAATCGCAAAATTTGCGATTCCTTAAATGCAATTGCAAAATAAGGAATCGCAAATTTAGCGATTACTTATTTTGCACGCAGATTTGCCTTCCTCCATATCACTTAGCAAAATTGCGATCGCAAACGCCGAAATTCGGCAAATTTCGGCATTTGCGATCGCAATTTTGCTTTATACATATGGCACCTAATGTTGTGTATAATTTTTTTTTTAATATTGTCATTTTTAAATGTGTTAAATATATATATTTTTTTTTAATAATATTATTTTTGTATGTCTATATATATATTTATAATTCATAAAATGTTTTTAATAATTTGTACTTTATTAAAATAATTATTTGTGAATATTAAGTAAGCATATATATTATATTTTATATGTATATGTGTAACTTATTTTAACATTATATGAATCAGTTTTAATTTTAAACATGTTTTAAATATTTTTAACTATGTTTCTTTTAATTATATGTATTATTTATTTTATTTTACATTAACCGATATTTTTTACAACAATGTTTTTGACATTGATATTTTTTTCTCGATATTTTTGTCCTTACCATGATGTGGATAGAATGTTGATATTAACCCTGGGCATAGTTTGCGTACTAGCGCCACGCTCGCGGTCGCCAACTTGACGTTGAGGACCGCAAGCAAGCAAAAAATGCCAGCTACGCGTTCTTGAACTGTGCTCCGTGCAATTCGCGTAGTGCGTAGTAGCGCAAACTACCCACGCTCCGCGAGCGTAGCGTGCTCCTATGCCCAGAGCTAGTCGATATTCTTGACTTCGATATTTTTGTCACAATATTTTTGTACATCGATATTTTTGAAGTGGATATTTTGTCAGTGATTCGTGTGTGGCATGTCCTGATAGTAAATTACTGCCAATTTCGTTTGTCACAATTGCAAAGCTACCTGTTCCCATAGGACATATTGGGGAGTTTGTTTATAACATCTTATAAACATAACTGGGCCTGGGAGCAAAGGTAGAGAAATATAGTTTAGTATGCCTGAACTCAGAATCTAAAGATGCATCTTTTAGTGGAAGTGATTTTTACAGTCTGTGTTTGAGAATACCACATTACAAAGTAGGTATTGTCTTGCTCAGCCATCTAGTGTGCCTCTGCTGGGCTTGTGGATTCACTGTCTGGTTTGGGGAGGACAGGGGCTGGTGAGGAGCAGTGGTTCCAGAGAGTCTAGATGGGTTAGGGATGGGCTAAATAGACCTGGGCTGTAGTTAGAGTAGGGGGAAGATGTTTCCTTTTACCTGAAAGGGCCTGGTCTGCCTCTAACAATGCTGTTCCCAGCTCCTGCCAGGAAGCTGCACCAGAGAGGACAGAACTGGTTCTGGCTGGGCACAGACACTCTCTGCCTGAGAGGACAAAGTATTTTGGGCTAAAGAAAAAGAAAGTGAGGCCAAAACCCCTAAACTTTAGAACTCTTTTGGAACCAAGAAGACTGCCAAGGAGAAGAGCTGGAGAAGGTGTGAGGAGGGACTACCACTTTGCTGTGTGCTTTGCTGTGTTCGCCTGCAGTGGCTGCTTCTGTCTTGGGCAGTGAAAAGAAGGGACTGAACTTTCTTCAATTTTATTTTTGAGTTTCTCCAAGGGCTTGAGGTAGAGCTTGCCCCCTGTTCAAGAAGTCTCAGGAACAACAAAGACTTCAAGTTCTTCTGCCATCAGCACTGGGGACTGTGTGTTTTGTGCTGCAACAAAAGAAAACGCAACCCGACGCTGTGTACGATGCCGCTGCTGACTCCGTGTCCCGAAGTCACTGCAGAGGACACTGCCGCAATGCCGCCCCGCAACCATAGTTTCACCGATGCCACCAGCTGATGCCGTCACCAAGTCACTGCTTGCACCGTGACCTGTATGCACTGCTCTCTGCACCGCCTCGCATCACACCATCGCAGTGGTATCCCCGACGATGGTGCTCCACGCCAACATTGATGCCACTGCTTGCACCGTGGTTCATTCTGCACCACAGCCTTGGCCTGCTGATGCTGGCACCATCGACTCCAATTCGTCAGCCAACGACAGCGCTTTCGCAATGACAACAACGCTGCTTGCACCGTGACCTGCCAGCACCACGACAAACACTGCATCACTTTGTACTGCAGCCATGGTCTCACCGATGCTGCAGGACGACTGTCACCGAGCCGCTGCCTGCACCGCGACCTGAGGGCACCGCATGCCGCACCGCTGCACTTCGCACCGCAGCACCGGACGCCTCACGACACCGGTGCTCCTAACTTTAACCGCGAGGAGTTTGATCAGCAGCGCGTGTGACTTTAAGGGCCCGACGACTCATGCACCAATCTCTGGAATCGACCCCTGTGGACGCCGTGCTATTGGAGCTCAACAATAGGTTGTCAACGCCCTGCATTTCTAAAGGTACTGTTCTACGGGACTTCCCAACACCGTAGCTGGCCTGCAACACCGCGGTCAGACAAAACTGTTTGGATTTGTTGTTCACAATGCCGTGATAGCCCCAGATGGAGCTATCGACTTCCAGGAACTTTATTTCAAGTTTATTTTGATAACAGAGGATTTCTAAGTACTGTATTGTGGATTTCTTTTAACCCCTTCAGCGCGGCGGGAATTCCCCCGCGGTGCTGAAGGGTTCGAGCGCGGACGGGGCCATGACGGAACAGTTCCGTCATGAGCACAGCGCAACCGATGCTCATGACGGAACCGTTCCGTCATGGGCATGGAAGGGGTTAATTGTTGTTGGTCTTGTTTTAAGTATATACAAATATTGGATAGTTTTCTAAACTGGTGTGGTGCCTTTTTGTAGTGCTTTCACTGTGCTACTGTTGGTTATGTGCAAATGCTTTACACACTGCCTCTAAGATAAGTCTGACTGGTCAGGCCAAGCTACCAAGGGGGTGAGGGGGTTATTTTAGGAGTGTAACTCCCTTATCCTGACTAGAAGGAAGGGTCCCTACTTGGACAAGGGTGCAAAGACTTGCCAACTAGAGACCCCCATTTCTAACATTCAGGAACTTAAATAGCTTGAAAGGGACCAGTGTGACACATTCACATTCATAGCTAAGTATAAAGGGAGAACAGGAAAAGAGAAGCCTTTTGTTTCCTGGGCTTTTGTAGCCAGCATGGCACCAACCTAGTGGGAGTGAGAGCTAGTCCCACAACCAGTTTGGGGTAGCTAAGGAGGAGGGGACTGCTCATTTCCCTATACATTCCTCTGACGAGAACACAAGCCACCTCAAATAGTAGAAATGCAGTGCCATATTGGATTTTACATGGAATAGTGCTCTGTGGGATAGTTTGTGGTAAGGCAAGCAGTCAGTAGTGTCAACATTAACTTGATTTTTGCATGATGCTTGGAAACTTAGGTCCCACTTCGCCTTTATTGAGTTTGGAGTAAGAGCTGTCTGTTTTGAATGTTCTGGGTTGCACATTATCAGACCCAATTTTCATCGCACGCAAATAATCTGGGTTGCACATTTTCAGACCCAATTTTCATCGCACGCAAATAATCCTGGGTAGTATCAATGTGTAGTCCCGGAGTCAGTCCTAACATTTACCTTGGTGGAAATAGAACGCACTCTTGATGGGGTACCTGCAGGTAGAGCCCCGGGCCCGGATTGTATCCAGGCTGATATATTTAAATCTGACCGGGAGAACTGGCTGAAATATATTCTTATCTTTGCCAGTGGTTTCGCTAGAGGAGCCCCTATCCCGGAATCCTGGCATGGGGCTGAAATTATCCCCATATATAATAAAGGGATCGTGCTAGTCCAACTTATTATCAGCCTATAAGCTTTATAGACACTATGCAAAAGTTGGTGGCTAGATTAGTGCTAAGCATGGTAAATAGGTGGATTGATGATAATGAAATTCTATTCACCTATCAAGCAGGATTTCGTTCCCATGTTAGCACGATCGACCAAGTTTTTAGATTTATGATGAAATATTGGAATACAGTGGTCTTAGCTGCGGGGTACCCTTTATGCAGTATTCATAGATCTTAAATCTGCATTTGATCTAGTGCCCCGCAACAAACTATGGGACAGTCTTAAGGAAGTAGGGATGCCCTCTGAGATCTTATCATTCATCATAAAACTACATGAATCTACTTATGCCCAAGTCCGGTGGGGTCAACAGGGTGAGGTAACAGAACGTTTCCCTGTGAACAAGGGAGTTCGGCAGGGGTGTGTTTTAGCCCCTACCCTTTTCTCTTTGTTCATTAATAATGTTATCTCATACTACACTGAATATCATACGGACACTCCCACTCTGGCTGGTTCGAGGGTTTCTCTTTTAATGTTTGCAGACGATACTTTAATCTTGTCTAAAACACAAGTTGGTCTGCAAAGAGCCCTCGATAGATTTAGTCTTTTTTGTAATGACCATGATCTTGTAGTCAATGTTGACAAGACAAAGTTCATGGTATTACATAAATATAAAATAGTGAGAGCCAGAGTAGAAATGAATACTGCGTCCCTTGAACAAACTGACTCATTTACATATCTAGGCGTTACAATGGGCAAAAGGATGAACTGGAAACCACAGATGGATTTGTTAGTCTTTAGGCATAACCAATTAACAGGGGCCCTTTTAAAAGAACATCGCCTATCCCAAACTAAACCAGTTGCTCCGGTTCTAACTATATACCAAGGGAAGGTTAGAGCCTCAATAATCTATGGAGCTGAACTTTGGGGCTTTGAAAATTTAGTTCCATTAGTCCAACCTCAGAACAAGTTGCTGAGGACATTGACCGGCCTTCCTCGATCAACACCACTTAGACCCTTACTCTTAGATCTGGGGTGTATTTCTTTTGAGGAGGCTGCGGGCTTTAGACCCCTCGCCTACAGGCGAAGGCTTTGGACTACCCCGGAGTTGGCTCCCTATGCGCAAGCTGTTAAGTATATTAGAGAAGTTGACAAATCCAATAAAATCACATGGTTACTAAAGATCAAGGCTACTTTATCGGATATGGGCCTCAACCATTTGTGGGTGGACCCAGAAGGGAACTCTTTCCCCTCAAAAACAGATTTTAAAGCCTTATATAGGGAAATGATGTGTCAGAAGTCCCTTTCTCAGGTGAATGGCGCTTCCTTAACAGGTCTTTTCTTGGATCATAAAATTGAGTACAGGTTGGAGGCCTATTGGGATACTATTATGAGCCCTGGTGATAGGAAGCTCTATCACCAATTCAGAGTGGGCAGTCTCCCCTTAAAATCTTTTACAAAAAAGTGGGGGAATGATGAAGATACAAAATGTCATTTTTGCCCATGTGAGGAAGAGACCTTACCGCATGTTCTGTTTGTGTGCCCTGCATACAAGGGCCCTCGTCATAAATGGCTCAAGACGGTTTGTGTTAAAATAGGAACAAGATCTTGCCAAACGGCTCTGCGTATCTTAAAAACTGATACTAGTGAAGTCATGGTCATTGCCATGACTACATTTTGGAGCTGGACGTGGGCCCTCAGACGGAATAGGCTGCATGGTACTACGTAACTGATTTTATTGTGTGTCATGGTGTTTTTAGTTTCTTCTAATCTAATTTGCTTATAAGATAAAGTGTCTAACCAAAACTTGTGCATTTATGGATATAATTCTCCTTTTTTAAGGAATTTTTATTGGGTTTTAAGAAGAAAAGGATTTATATATTAATATTACTTTTTATTTTTAGTTCGACATGTTTTAATGGAATTCTATTATGAATTTTATCATGATATTTTTAATGTCTCTTAAAAAGTATTCCTTGTTTTTTTTATAATGTTTGCTTATATGTGTCTTTTATGATTGTTCATGATCGAATAAAGACTAATTGACAAATTGAATGTATTTATGTTTCTGTTTTAAAGGATAATAAGTTATCCTTCAAATTTAAATTTTCAAATATCACTATATCACTATATTTTAATGTTATTTTAATGTTATAGTCATAGTTGTTATACTTGCTTATGTATAGCATGTGTTACACTGTTTTATTTGTATGTTTTTATGGGTTTCGTCCTGAAATAAACTATTTTGTTTGAGTGAAGAAAACAGGATATGCTGCAAAAGTGGGACATGTCCCTCTTGGGAACTCTTTTCTCATTTCATAGTGATTTCCCAGTTGTCACACCCAGGTACTAATGAACTCTGCAATGATGGCATCTCAATCACTCCCATCAGAACACTCTGAACCTATGAAAGAGCAGAAGAAGACTGGAATTGCTGTTTGACACCTGTGTGGAGATCTGAAGTGCTGGAGCTGCTCCCACTTGTACCCAGGACTAGGAAGTAGACTCCAAAGACCAGTTTGCTGGCCTCCTGTGTGGCCCCCAGGGAAATAGCAAGCATCAAGAGGCCTTTTATCTTGAAGTGCCCAGCTCACCAGTGGCAACTGGACCTGGACTGGATCCTGCTGGTGGCTTTTGATGGAGTGAATCATGGCTCCTAAGTGCTGGTTGTGAAGTCCTAAGTATCAAAGAGGAGCTACTCCAGACACTTAGAAAATTGTTTCAGGACCTCCAAGGCCTGCAGAGCATCAGAGGACCTTGTGGCAAAGGTGTCCAATTTAAGAAGGGACTTTGTCAGATACAGCTTCAGGCTTGACCCGTTGGAGGTTTGACCTTCATTAAAAAGACTAATGTCCAGATGGATATATATATATAAACAGATGACCTGCAGCTTTGCAGGCATCATTGATAAAGCATTGGCAGGGACCACTGTCACGGTGGTTCCTGTCAATACATTTTTCTGTTTGGCGTGCAGCATTAGCATGACACAACCCTGCATCAAACTCTTTTTGAAAATAGAAAAAGGATTGCCCCCCTCGCCATAAGAGTCATCTCCCATGGTAGGGGGAACATTCTTTGGTTATTACTGTCCCTCACCGCCATGGTTTGCCTGATGGTGATGGACAGTAAAGAAAATGGCTACAAGTCCACCTGTATGGGTCGAGTGAGTGGACATATAGCCATGTCTTCCATGACCTTATTCCATCATGCCATTGGAGAGGTTTGTCAATGGCAGTCAAACCAAACTGAACTTCCTCCCTCATGTTGGGGCCGTTGCACAGAACTAATCTGAGGTAAAATCCTAAACTTACTACTTTTGTTATTCACAGAAGGCATTTAGTAGTAGTAAAGTTAGGACTCCTAACTTTACTACTACTAAATGTCTTTTGTGAATACCGAAAGTCGTAAAGTTAGGGTTTTGTCTCGGATTAGTTCTGTGAATCGGCCCCTTAAATCAGGCGGGTGGACCTTCATGTTGGTGGTAAGCATACTCCATCATGACGGAGTATACATACCACCAACATACCACTAACATATAAATCAGGACCTAAGTCTAGATGTAGAAAACTTGACTAGGGGAAGGTGTCAAAAGTATCCACCCAACGAATGGACTTTTGGCAGCTGCCAAATTTAAATTTCTCCTGCTCAGAGCTTTTCCTGCGAAAACCAAGGGCTTTAAACAGACCTCATCCAACAGCTATTCAGCTTCGAGAGAACTTCATCAGACACAGCCTGGAATCTTGCCTCTTTAGAGGATTTTGGCTTCAATTTCAGAGATTAAGAGCATAAGTCTGAAGGTAAAATGTTTGACCAGGATGACCTGCTTGGAGTATTCATCCTGCAGTCCATTGTGGTCAGCCTGAAATCGTGCACAGGTCCTGGTCAACCACCAACATTGACTACTAACTGACACTGAACTTTATCTTGGTGCTTTATACATTAAGTGGTCCATTACGATGGCGGGCGGACACCGACTGCCAGAGGTGCGGCGGCAATTAGGATGCCACCGCCACAGTGGTGGAGGCATCCCGCATATATTGCATTGCGGTGGGCGGTGCTGTAAGCAGCACCCGCCCCAATGCAACATATGCATGTTGTGCATTGGCATGCACAATGTGACAGGCACCTTGCGGTGCCTGCCATCTTGTGAATGCCAATGTTGGGGGGTACCATAGGTACCTCCCAAGTGCTGCCCCCCACCCCGCTGTGGGCCCGCAACGGGCATCCAAAGCGAAAACCGCATGCCTTCTTATGGCAGAGTCTCCGCCATAGAAAGGCATTGAAAATGCCACATACTAATATGGATGGCAGTGCCTGCAAGGCACCGCCACCATATTATGGGCCTTTTCTGCCCAGTAGGCAATCGGGACAATTGCCTACCGGCGGAGAAGCGGCGGACAGTCTTTCCGTCCACGGTGGTACCCCCCGCCATGCTAATGTGGCAGGGGGTAAAAGACCGTCCGGTGGGGTGTGTTGGCGGGTGTATTGCCACCGCTGGTCGGGTGGTGTCGATTCGCCCGCAATGATATTGGGCCCCTAAATCTTTAAAGAACCATTTCTAATATATACTAGTATGACCTCAGTTTAACTTTGTCTTGCGGAGAATGTGGGGAAAGGATGCTTCCATGGGGGTGGGAGGGAACAGAAGTGAGTGACAGAGATGGCATCTACTTTATCTAAAATGCTGTCTATCAGGAAAATTTGGCATGTCTAAAACACATTAATAAACACACTTTTACACATCGCAGGAATTTGGTTTCAATTGCAATCATGGTAATTCAGTATGCATATGGAAAACAAATGTGAAAAGGCATTAACATACAAAATAGAAACCCGAAAAACTATTCCACAAACTCACATACACCCCAATTAACAACCCACTTTCTTACACATATATACTTGGCTTTGGTGTCATCATACAATCTGTTGTGCTAGATTGTTCTCCCCTTTCTCCTTCACTAGCTCCGTGTGTACAGAAGACCATACAGATGACACTTTTTCTCTTTGTTCTTGATGAGTATGCCTTTGCACTAAATAACTTTTCTTCTTAGGAATAATTTGGCCTTTTGTGTGAAACTGTGAAACTGAGTGCTTAGCTTCTTATTATACGTAATTACTTGCAAATTGTACCGACTACTATGTTCTCCTTCCTCTGATTGAGGAAAGAATGGTGTAGGTCATTTGTGGCTTTTTGGCAAAGGAGAGATATCACAGCAGAACTGGTGTCCACAGTACTACTGGGCACTGGGTTGTCAGACTGTTGTCTGTTTGTTGACCTTTGGAGACTATGTTTATGGAACCTCTCACTAAACATGGTAACATTCCCAGTGCATAATCTGTTTAAAAAAAAAGTATGCGCAAGTCCTCAAAATTAGGGTGGCAAGCCTTGGTTTCCTCACTTTCTGATCAACAGTTGCAACATCGCTACCTGGTTGGAGCCCCAACCATCTCAGATACCCACCAGCCCATTGGCTCTACAAACAACCTAGCAGGGAAGCATTATGCATACCTTCAGAGAGTGTGAAAAATAGGCCTTTTTTATTAACACTGACGTTTGTAGAAATAGAGGAACTGCTAAAACACCTCATTGTGTATGATCACTGTAATGGTTTTCCTGTTTATTTTTACAGACCTATGCAGAAATATAATAGGGAGTGATCTGCTACCTCTTGCTGGTCATCAGACGTGGAGGTGGCAGAGAGTTCTGGTCCCCCTAAATTTGTGTCAGTGCTGCCTACCTACTCCCAACGCAAATTAAGTACTGAATGTTCAGGATTTGTTGATGATCCTCAGCTTCAGTTTTCTTTGAACGAAATTTTGAACTCACTGCTACTCTTTTCAGGTGCTATATAC
The DNA here is from genome assembly GCF_964204655.1 of Triturus cristatus. Classification (NCBI taxonomy): domain Eukaryota; kingdom Metazoa; phylum Chordata; class Amphibia; order Caudata; family Salamandridae; genus Triturus; species Triturus cristatus. The sequence continues at coordinate 432,671,934 of NC_140588.1, forward strand.
AATGATGTTTCTTGCGTAACAATCCCACTTGAGGGGATATGTGCAGGATTTACTATTTTTGTCTATGCACCAGAAAAGTCTTCATTGAGTCATTGCCACCATTATCTGAAGAGAACCAAGAAATGCAAAAGACGAATGGTTCCCTTTTAATTCCCACCGACAATACCACTCCCACCTTCAGGCAGAACATGATGAAAATTAAATGCTGCAGTTGCACCATCTTTTTGTACTTCCTCTATTATGTCTTCATGATCAATGACAGTGTGAATGCCCCGGCCACTGCAATGCCAGCAAGAAAAAGACGTTTCCCTCCACTGGAGGAAATAGAGTGGCTATCACTTTTGACTTTGCTACTAGGGGTGGCTGCAGCTGGTGTACTACATTATATTTTACCTCTTTCGAAGCATTCAGAATCTTTGATATCAACCTATGACGTACTAATGATCTTCATAGTGCCAACTATTTTCCAAGCTGCTTCAGTTTTCTTAGATGTTATGCTGAGTGGAGAAAAAGTTGCTTTTCTAAAAAGTAGCTCTCTTTACCATTCTACTGCCTGGGAGGAGGAATCGCTTCAACAAATGCCGCACACCACACTAAGAAAATACAATATATAATAAAAAATGCATTTTTGCTTTAAGAGTTGACTGACCTGGCTGCGCTGATCATGACACACAGAAAAAGGATATGACTCTTGATTGCTACTATCCAGAGACCCATGCTCCAACTCCATAATACAGTCGCCCCTCCTGCTCCATGACTGTACTGTTCTTAATAGGAATATCCACATAGGGATTCAGACATCTTATCTCTCATCCTTCTGCTGTTGAGGCTGTAAACTCAATCACTTAGGGTGCTATGGAGATGACGTGAAACCTGTAACAATCACCAACCACTGACTCTGCGGTGCTGATATGCCCACAAACTGCACCCTATACATCCTCTGGCCAGGCGTGGCCTGAGGCTATAAAATAAACAGGCAAAGTGGTCTTTAGCTCACAGCATGATACTGCGTGCATGTGTCTCATTGCTGCTGCAGCATGATAACGCCAGGCTTAAGGCCCAGGGTGAAGCCCCAGTACACTGGCGATGGGGGTGGGCCCCAGACCCTCCCCACTATAGAAAGCCTCACTGCCTTCACAATCATCAAGCACAGCAACGCCTGCTCCGACAGCTGCCCACTCGGCGGTGCAGCTACCACAACCCTGCTTTGATCCACCTAATTCCAGTTGTGAGCTGCTCAGGTCTTGTGGAGGTGAAGTCACCCAGCACACACTGAAGTGGACCGCCAATTGCCCCCCTGCCTGGCTGCAAAGGTGAGAGTTGTCTCCCCAGGCTGACCTCACTGCTCGAGCCGAAGCATTCAAGGACACATGGCTAAAAGACCTGTTCCTAGGAGCGTGCTGAAATCTTATTGATGAATATGAAGAAGAAAGAATACTAATGTTGCAGCATAGAAAACATCTGTGTATGTATTAGTGTATGTTCATAGCTTAGGGTCACAACTTCTTGTCGCTGAGCACATTAGATGAGACTCTGAACTTAGTTTCTTGGAAATCTCTTTGTGAGAAGTCTTAGATCATTCCTTGATCTGCTATTATTTGAGCTGAGAATACTTTCCAGCTTAAATTGCTAAAGCTTTATGGTTATGATCGATTCTCTCATCAGAATTCTTCACGGGTATCTGAACCGACACCTTAATCTTTTTCGCATTTACATTAACTTAATTTAGAATATGGACTTTTTATACGGAACGTGCTTATTACATTTATTGTATTGATGCTTTATTTTGATTTACTGAATTGACTTACCTTATTACTAAATATTGATTGATGGATTGTTTTGTTAACCTTTAATAATGAAACTTGGTGAATAAAACTTCAATAAAAGAATGAATAACAAAAAGATTTAAAATGAAACCGTTTAACTCAACTTAGCTCTCTTTATTGACTGAACAAAAGTAATAATAATTGATAACAATTTATGTTGATATTTAACATTTACGTCTCAGCTGACAACAAATATACATTGACCTGTGTGCAGTGTTCTTGATGATGAGTAAGTGATGAGCCGAACCCTGTGCTCCAGCAGTGATGAAACCCTACTCAAGCATCAGCCAAGCTTTCTGTCAGGGAGAAGTCACAGGCAAACCCGAAATTAACCTGTGCTAACTATATGATAGCTGGCACAAAAGCAGTCAGGCTTAACTTAGAGGCAATGTGTAAAGTATTTATGTAGCACTTAAAACAGTAACAAAGTGTAAACCCAACACAGGAAAAAACCCATACCAATAACAATAAAGTAAACTGTAATACATTATTTGAGATACAACCACAAAAATCTAATCTGTAGAACCAGAGATATGCAATTCAAAAGATTTAACGTAAGTAAAGCATCAATCGTGGATATCTAGTCATGAGAGACCGGGTATAAGTCACAAGTTCAGGCCGACCACGATGGAGATAGGACTGGATGCAGGGACAAGGTTAGTCCCGCTAAAAGATTTACCTTCAAAGTCCAGTGCGAGCAGTTCCTTTCGTGGTGGAAGGGGCTGCGAGCAGCAGGAGGAGCACCGTGTATGGTCATCAATGTAGCACGAAGAGCAGGCCAGGCGTACGGATAGTTGTCTTCTCGCTGTATCGCAAAGATCCTGTTGGTCGTCGTGGATAGTTGTTGCTAGAGCTTCGTATTGGCAGTCACCGCAAGCGGTCAATGCTGTAGCAATGTAGTGGTGACAAGTCGTTTATGTGAAGTGAGGGCACAGCCTATTCAGTTACAAGTGATTCTGTGTCTAGCTTCGCCACCCATCCTGCCAGTTGATGGCCCATCCGAGCACATCTAATCCCTCTATTGTGTGGCTGTCTGGGAGGAATAAACAAAGTCCAATATCCACCTGCCAACAACATCCAGTCATGTGACCCAGGAATAGCCTGCAGGCACCAAATGGTTAGTGCAGGAACATGCCAACTTTCTAAAAGGGACATTTTCAAAATTGTTACTTCAAATCAGAATTTACAATTAAAGAGGAATTTTTTATTACAATTTTTCAGACACCAAAAATGAAAGGTTTACCTGTTCTCAATCCAAAATTAGCACTTAGTAAATGTCATAATTTAACTCTATGTTATCCTATGCGAGAGGTAGGCCTTGCAGCAGTGAAAAACAAATCTAAGAGTTTTCACTACCAGGACATGTAAAGGTAGAAATTACATGTCCAACTTTTTAAATACATTGCACCCTGCCCTATGGGCTGTTTAGGTCCTACTCTAGGGATGACTTATATGTATTAAAAAGGAAGGTTTAGGCCTGGCAAAAGGTTTGTTTTGCCAGCAGCTCAAAATGGCTATGTAAAACTGCACACACAGGCAACAGTAGCAGACCTGAGACATGTTGTAAAGGCTACTTAAGTGAATGGCACAATCAGTACTGCAGGTCCACTTGTAGCATTTAATTTACAGGCATTGGGTACATGCAGTACAACGTTTCTAGGGACTTATGAGTAAATTAAATTTGCTAATTGAGTGTTAGCCATTTACACCATGTTTACAGGAGAGATCACACGCACTTTAGTACTGGTTAGCAGTAGTAAAGTGTGCAGAGTCCTAAAGCCCGCAAAAATGAGGTCAGAAAACAGGAAGGTGAAGGCAAAATGTTTGGGGATGACCCTGCAGAAAGGGCCAAGTCCAACAATATATATGTGAAGAAACCTGGTTAAAAATGGGCTCAAATTCTGTGGCATACATAGGGTCAAGGCAGAGGTAAACTCTTTTGGCTTTCACAGTAAAGGAACAAAGCAGCTACAAGTGGGTGGACTATTATAGCCATTTTTCCATGTGCTTGTAAATAGTTTCACTGGCAAAGTTTCTATTCTAAATCTTATGCATAGGGCTCTTCTCATTTCTGGGTTTTCCATGTCTAAATATAGTTCCTCTGCCTCCTTTCCACCTCGTCCACCACCACCACCATTGCCTCCTCCACCCCACCACCTGCGCCTATTATTCCAGCACAAATTCCTCTGCCTGTAGAACAGCCAAGACCGAGATCGATCTCCAAAACGCTTCGGTCACACTATCAGGAGTTCATCATCTTCTAGGCGATCCCGCCACCGAAGCCACCGATCACAAACACATACAACCTCCAGACATCAATCAAGACACACAAAATCCTCATCTTCATCAACAAGATAATATTTGCCAACACTGTCAGATTCTCCACCTCCTTGCATCCCTCCATCAAATGACATCCCAACCTTCCAGGAGGTTCTAGTGAGAGGTGCAGCAAAGCTTAATATCCAGATGTCAGTGCCCACACCTTCCACATCTGTTAAATTTGAGACGCTCCACCAGCGTTCCACATCAAAACTTCTGCTTACATTGGTGCCAGGACTTTCAGAGCCAGTAATGAAAATCTTTCTGACCACAGCCTCGAGGCTACAGAAAAATGTATGTCTGCAGAGCATGATCCTTTATTCCTCCGATTGGATCTGCCAATTATAGCAGCCAAGAAGCATCACACTACCACTCCTGCTTTTTCAATCCCTCCTGATAAGGAGAGTAAAAAAACAGACTCAGTGGGTGTCAAGGTTTGCAACACACAGCTGGACCCAAAATGAAAGTGGCCAGTGCTATTGCCCTCCTGAGTAGATATGATAAGGGGTCTCTGGGACTCTATCTGACAATTTGCAGACGTCTTCCCAGGGTCAGAAGGGAGGACTTCCTGGAGATTGATAATGAATGCCTTGTGGTGTCCAACCAGGTCATCAGTGCCACAGCGGACTCCTCTTTGTTAGCGACACATGAATATTGTCACGGAATTGCCCTGAGAAGGCATTCTTAACTCTGCCTGACATCTCTTAAATCAGAGTCTAACCAAATGATACTACATCTTCCTTTTTCAGGTTCTACCCTCTTCGGCAGCCACACAGACAATGAAATGGCTCGCATGAAGTCTGAAATGGAGACTGTTAAGGCGGTTGGCCTAGAAAGGTAAAAAGAACAAAGGCATTTCTTCAGGCCCTACCAGTGTCGGTTTTACCCTCAGAGGGTTCAAACCCCTCATTGGCATTTATCAGAGTTGCCAGCAGCCACAGCAGCAACGGCCTTACCAGCAGAAGCAGTGAGGGAAAGCTAGAGTGCGATCTTCTCTACAGCCTGGTCAAGGGGTAAACCTATGACAGGCACCAGGCCATGAATCTTCCCTTTGTCCTCTTCTGTTACCCACTCGATTAGGGGGGAGCATCTCACACTTTCAGGCAGAGTGGGAAAAAATCACAAAAGATGTCTGGGTTCTGAATATTGTTCAAAATGGGTATTGTCTCAGGCTCACCAATCATCCTCTGACCATACCACCTAAAACATCAAGCCATCATCTGCACATGCTTCGGTAAGATGTCAATATCTTGCTACAGAAACTTGAGGTGGTCCCCCACAAGGAATAGGGTATAGACATCTACTCCAGATACTTTCTGGTGAATAAAAAAGGCAAGAATGAAGTCAGACCCGTTCTATGGGATGCATGGGATTTGAGGGATCTGGAGGTGACAGTCGGGTTGAGGGTGGACTCTGAACTATGCTTCAAGAAAATGACCACTCAGTCATGTCCAAAACAACGCTTTGGGAGGTAATAAAATAGTCCTCTTTTAATAGCGCCCCAAACCTCATAGCACGCAAGAGTAAGAAACAAGTGGGATCCTTGGAAGACGTGAAATAGAGGTTGTTGGACGCCGAGAATAAGCCTTGGCCAAGAACCTAGTCCCTCCACCCTTAGAAAATTAGTACGCCTGAAGGAGGAATACAAGTCCTTAGTACAGGAGGGAGCCAAGACTCAGATGATGGCCTTCCTGCACCGCTTCTACGACATCGGAGATAAAGTAGGTAAACTTCTTGCTTGCCTGGGTAAATGGGAAGCAGAAGCTAGATGGGTGCACCAAATTTGATTACTTGGGGGTGCCTCTGTTGAATCTGATGAAGCGATCACAGAAACCTTTGCGCAATACTATGAGAACTTTTATGGGTCTAGATCGCTCCACCCCCATATGGACAATATGTGCAGTTGATAAAAAGGCCTACCCTCGATGCTAAGGCAAGAGAGGCACTCGAAGCTGAAATCGCCCTGGCAGATACTCAATCTGCTGTTACTAAACGTAATCAGCTTCAGTACAAGCGTTCACAAGGAGCTCATTTCAACAAAATGTATTCATTCTAACAAATAACTCATTTTTGCAATGACCTGATCAGAGGCTTGCATTGGGGATAATGAAATCAATCTGTTTAAATTAATTAATACTGCTCAGTGTATCCTTAAGCATATAACTGGAGAGCGTAGGCAAAAAATATTTTTTATATTTTTTTCACTCTTTTCAGCCAAAGTAGGTGATATTTATTTGCAAATACAAAATCTTAGTAAAAGTATACACTCACAGGTCCTTACTTATGCCTCCCAAACTATCATGATTTTCCCAGACTATACTAAAGTGGTCCAAAAGTGCAGACAATCATTAGCTGAGGCCAAAGCCCATCTGCGCAGCTTGAAAATTCAATACTCCCTACTCTTTCCAGTCCATCTGCGTATCTCCTACAAATCTCTGACCTTTTTCTTTGAGTCACCCGAGGAAGTGATTAGTTGGATGGATGAATCGATTAAATTGAACCCCCATGTTCCCTCTGGAGCAGACTCGGACACCTCGTCCGGGGGACCTGCCCAGGACCAGCGGCAAACAGCAGCGCCGATCACAGGAGGAGATATCAAAATCACAGCAACTCTTGCAGATGGGTAACGGAAGGTCAACAATCTCCTACACCATCATGACCAACGCTGGCAGAATTATACGTGTAGACACATTAATCTTATTGGCTGATAAAACCCGGGCTACACAATCTGTAATCTTTGGTGGTTTGTAGACACTTTAATGTACACCACGTGTATAGGGGATCCAATGGTTGGTAGCAGATCCTAGCCCCCGTTAGGGGTGGGACACCTGCCATACCACAACAGATGCTTCAACACTCTTGAGGTATGGGGGGTAGGCTGGGGGGTTGTTGGGATGTTTACATTGTTTTCTGATGTCACAATATTATATTGCATGTTTAGAATCCAGTCGTATCATACTACTCACATAGTGGTTGTTTCGCATGTCAGATACCCGATATGACCCAGCCGCGGCGACTAAACATTGTTAGTTGAAATGTCTGTGGCCTGCATGACAAGATTAAAAGAGGGGCCATACTACGACAGGCCAAGCGCTATAATAATGACATCCTCATGGTGCAAGAGACCCACTCATTGGGCATCATGACACCTTGTCCTGCGCGCTTTCGATTTGTCCAGGGTTACACTCTGGATTCACTAGGGGATCTAGGGGTGTAGTGATATTAATTCATCGCAGGGTACCATTTGTGCATGGTCAGACTTGGTCTGATCTCCAGGGCAGGTATATAGTGGCGACAGGCACAGTATATGGTGAACGTCTCACTCTTGTCTGTGTTTATGCCCTCACACCCCTGTCGTGGAACTTAGTGGAACGATTGACTTCCCTTTGGGTGGAGATTACGCAGGGCGCGACAATAGGAGGGGGTGAGTGGAACGATGTTATGTGCCCCTCAACCGACAGATGGCGTGGCACGGGGCTGCGGGCAGATACACGTGAGTCGAAACTCCAAACATTGACCCTGGGACTGCGATGGGTTCATACCTGGTGGGAACTACATCCAGAAACGCACGAATACACATACTTCTCTAGCATTAATGACTCTTTCTCTCGTCTTCATTATCTCTTTATCTCTGCTCCTCACACTCACAAAATTGAGACAGCCGGGATCTTGTCCCGGGGATTGTCCGATCATTCTCCGGTTACATTACTTTTGTGCCTGGGCCTTGGGCGCGCCCCACCCCAGTGGCGCCTCTCGTCATGGCTACTACAGGATGATCACTATCATCACCAGATGTATACTGCTATTACTGAATATTTTTCTCATAATATTGGCACCGTCTACTCCGCTGGGACTATCTGGGAGGCCATGAAGCCAACATTAAGGTGGGTGGAGATTGCCTTTTGTACCGCATGGCGTCAGCAGCGTCGGAAAAAATTCGCCTAGACAATGGCCAAAATCATTGACTTAGAATGTAGAAGTAGGGCTGCGGATGGTGCAGTGATTTGCCATCAGCTTTCCATAACACAACAAATGTTTGCCAGCAATCTGCTGGACAAAGCTAAGACATATTGGCTCGCTAGGCGTAGCCGCATTTATGAGTGGGGGACAAATCTAGTGCCCTTCTACATCGTCTATGCCAACAGACGCTCTGACCTATGATTCTTCCTAAAATACGTGGCCCGACGGGCGAGGTGCTGACAGATCCCGCTCAAATTGCTACCAGCTATGCAGATTATATCACAGACCTATACGCCCTGTGGGAGATTCTCCCCGAGGCCCTTATTGACCGATCGCTGGCTGACCTGCCCCACAGTCACTGCCGGAATCTATGCAGGATGACTTAGATACCCTGATCTCGACTGAGGAGGTACAGTGCCGTCACCGACATGAGCTCGGATAAAGAACCGGGCCCGAACGGATTCCCCTGTGAGTTCTTTAAGAAATACTCATCTCAAATATCTGCACATTATTTGGTGGCACTCTATGCGGGGGTGGAAGACGGCCGGCTTCCGACTGACTGGCGGCATGCCGAAATAGTAATTTCCTTAAAACCAGGCCGGCTCCTGGAGCTACATACCTCATATAGACCGATTACCCTACTCAATGTCAAGACGAAATTGCTGGCTAAAATCATTGCAAACCATATTGTCCCGCACATATCAGCATTAGTTCACCCAGGCCAAGCGGGCTTTATGTCCAGCCACGCCACCAGACATAAATATTCGTCATGCACACAACACTATTGACTCTGTTGACTGACTGAATGAGCCAGCAGTGCTCCTTCTTGCCGATATTGACAAGGCCTTTGATGCCCTTAGTTGGACCTATCTCTTTGCTTTCCTGCACCATCTTAATATTGGCCCCCAATTTCTCATATATATTCGCCTCCTATACACCGACATCACAGCTTCGGTATGGATTACTGACTCAACCTCTGCCCATTTTGCACCAGAAGGGGCTCAGGGCAGGGATGCCCTCTATCTCCCTATCTGTTTGCACTCGCCATGGGGCCACTCGCGGCGTGGGTGAGAATGGACACCCAGGTACAGGATTTCGAGTGGTCGCGAGAAGACTCCGATCGTATAGCATTGTACGCTGATGATGCCTTATTCTTTCTCACATTCCCCAATAGATCCGGACAACGCTTGCTCCGAATCATGCAAATCTTTGGCGAGAACTCTAGTCTCTACATGAACACCCATAAATCGTTACTTTGGCATTTGCGTGAGGGCGATTTGCTCGGGACTTGGACACATAAGGTTAAGGTATTCCCGGATGGCTTCAAATATCTTGGGGTGTTTCTGTCTGCGTCACAACCTACCTCCTGGAACAAAAATCTGGCCCCTCTGTTGAATCAGATTAAAGAGCAGGAACACGTTTGGTCGTATCTATCCTTATCACTATTTGGTAGGTCGGCTATTTTTAAAATGATCTTGTTGCCCCGTCTTCTTTATCAACTTCCAAACCATCCCTACCCAATACTGCATACATGGTTTTGGCAATTAAACACTGTTCTTAGTCACTTTCTTCTTCTTCGGGGGGGGGGGGGAGGGGGGGGGGAGGGTTCTGTGCGCATTGCACTACGAACGTGCTTCCAGTCTACATACTGCGGGGGTATCACGACTCCGGACATTCAGGCATATCATGCAGCATCTCATCTTCTCATTTTAAATGATTGTTGGTACGGAGATCACCGTGACCCTGCCAGTGCTGTCGAGCATTGGTTGATGTATTCTAAATCTCTACACACAGTTCTATATTCTAGTGCAATGCTCAAGCCACTACCACCCGCAACTCAGACGGTCTTTGTGGTATGGCATCAGGTGCTGCATAGGATGGGATGGTGGGGCAAACTTACAAAAGAGACTCTTTTTTGGCGCAATGGTCTTCTACCTCAATTGGCTAAACTACAGGGCTTTGTGAGATGGGATTCTATTGGCATTTTAACAGTGGGTCAGTGGCGGCTCGCAGAAGGAGTGCTGCAGGGTGATGGGGGAGGGGAGGGTCAGGGTGGGCGGTAGTGGAGTCAGACACTGGTCACAGGATGCTTGTTTCTGGTCCAGGGAGGACCTGCCTTGGTAGTTCAGGCTGGACTGTTCCCACAAGGAACAGGGTCAAGACTGATTTGCATATGACTGGGTACAAACTGGGGTGGTGTGGTGAGCAATAGAATGATGGATTTAACCCAGATCCTTGTGACTGGGGGTGAATGTTTGCATTGTCCAGCATTCCCTTCATCAATTGTTTCTCGTCTATAGTTACATCAGCCATATAGGACCCAAAAAGCTATTATGTAGTACAGCTGGAGCAAGTCCAGCACCACACATGGCCAACCAATGGTATTGCAACATCAATTGAGGTAAGGTCTTACAATACAACCTCATAGGATATAATGTTAGATTATTTTTTTTTAAGCATTTTAAACATATAAATACATTAGAGGCTAAAAGAGTATCTTAAAAGAAAAGATTTTTTTTTTATTTTATGAATTTCAATAACCTTTTTTAATTGTAAAAGTAAATCTAACATTGATGAATATAAAAAATAATTAAACAACTTTTAATTATTTGTATGCATCAATCACATTTTTTATACATAAAACTTTTTTTACTTTATGTGGGAATTTGTTTTTTTTATTCAAACAGCAGGAAAATAATTGTATTTTAATTTAACATATTCTAAATAAAGACTTTCTGTTTCAAATTAAGTTAATAATGCTATAACATTTTTAATATTGTCCTATATTTAAGGTAAGTATATAAAATAATACATATTAATATTTAAGATAAACATATGTTGTATAAAGTTTTTAAAACTTTGAGAAATGTTTTCTGATACTTTACAATGCAAAAATCTTGGTCCCAATTGCCAAGGTCTCCACCAAGTCATTACTAGTAGTACCTTTATGGTTGTATTAGACGTTTTCAGTGAGTCCGCCCCCTATTTCAGGGAGTAGGGACATGCAAGTCTATGCTTTTGAGTAACTTTACATTTGTAAATGGTGAATAGAAAAAAGTAGTAAAGTTACTCAAAAGTGTAAGAGTAAATTTACACATGGAGATTTTCCTTTGTGAGCAGTTCCCTAAGTTTGTACTCTCCTTAATTTATGTTTAGAATGCTCTGTTTTGCTTGCTGAGTCTAAATTTGGGGAGGTGTTCAGACCCACAACTTTCAAATTTCACCAGTAGTCACTGCATTTATCTGACAAAGTAAATGACAAAAAGAGTTGGTCTTTAAAGAATATGATCGAGACTAACTAATCCAGCATCAATCAAGAAAGTGCGAATTTCAACAGACAATAAAATTGATAAGAAAAAAATGCCTTAATTTTAAGCTACCTTCTGATGCAGCAGCAGCAAAGTCTACCGAGTCACAGGAAAGCAGAATAAATGGAAAATGCAAAATTATCATTCTATCTTCTAGTGTATTTTGCTGAAAGTGTCCTTGAAAAATATTGAGTTCAGAAATGTCAACTGGAGAGAATGCTCTTGACATAGGCCTTTTGCTAAGCAGATGTAAACAGCTATTTCATTTGTATGTCGAGCTATTGTATAAACTTTAGTATTTACTTCTATGTGGGCTAAAAGTACCATCCACTGCTTTTCATATGTTTGTTTCAGTGTCCCTTAACAATCCTTACTTGCTAGTGGCTAATGCGTCCTCTTTGTCTTTCCTTTCTGTTTTTTGTTTCTTCCCATTGAGCAGGGACCAAGTACTGTATCTTTATGCTTTGGTTGTTTATCTATTCTTTTGGGGACTATTTTTTTATTTATTTCCTGCTTGTGTTACACTGTGGGTGTGCATTCAGCTTCGATGCTCATACTTTATTGCATCTTCCCTCCTTCCCCCGTTGTTGGTGCCATCCTTCCCGTACCTCCTGCTCTGTTGCTTGTCTCCGGGGCCACTGCACAAACAGACGTGGTACAGAACAAAGGAGGATGAAAATTCTTACTGGAAATCAGTGTTTAAGAGCTATCATTTCAGAATTGTTTTTAGGTTTTGAAAGTGTAGAAAATGGGTGTATTATGGCCATTCACCTAACTGAAGCAAAGCCCATGTCTTCTGTTTAATAAACAATATCTACTTCATTATATGTATATTGGTTGTTGTTTCCCATTTTGTTATGTCCATCTCAGCAGGCTTAATTAGGCTCCATTTTTTTTACTGCAGGGGAAGACACAAAATGGAGGCATTTCTGTGCAAGTCTGAGAGAGTGCCACTGACCTTGGAGCATTCGAATAAGTTGCGCTTGTCAGAACCTATACGCACAGGGAATGTTCCTAATAATTGGTAATGCAAATTGTCCTGAATCCAGCTGACAATGAACAGGGTTACCAGGGTCTCCCTACTCAAAGATGTGAATCCTTTAAGGCGAGGATTCGTTTTTTGCAATTAGTCTGTTTTTTGGCATCTGAAAGTCAGTGAAAGAAACAAAGTAATGTCTTTTATGTTTGACGCACTCCACTTTTGGCACTACGAGGCTATGAGTTGTCTTTATTTCAAGCGAGGAATATACCTTCGTTGGTTGTCATTTTCTTCCATTAGAAGTAAAAATCTTTAACTGGGAGTAGTTGTTTTTGAAAGAGAAACAGCGATTTTGCAAATGTCTTCGGCATTCTAGGGAAGGCTACTTTATTAGACAAACACACTTTGGAATATTTTGTTTAGTCGCAGCTCTTGTTTTATTGTCTTTTCCACTTAAATGTGCTTATCTGGTTTCGGTTTCCCTGGGCTTGTGTTTTGCTTTTCTTACTAAAACATGGTTATTTGGTTTTCCTGTGCCTCAGCACGTGTTTTAGGATTGTAGTTGGCACAGCTGGCCATTTTGTTTCTCCTTTTAAGTGGCTTCTCCATGAGGCAATTCAGGCTGTCTGAGTTAAATTCTCGCAGCCCATTATCCCGGTATTCACTTTTGTGTATGTGTATTCTGAATATGTTTTTGGATCATTTATGCAAAAACAATAAAAAAATGTGTGGACAAAAAGTCAAGCTTACAATTCGCAAACATTCTCTGGCGTGCATCAACATATAATTCCAATATAATTTCCCACCCTCTTTAACTCTTCATTTATCAGTTGGAGGGTGTTTGATTTGTAATAGAGCACTTTCATCTGAAACCCATGACATTTGGCGATATTCTTGTTAATACAAAATCAAAGGTGAAATAGTATTAGAAAATGTTTGTATGTATGAATTGAGCCTCCCCTGCAGTGTTAAAAAATTATATAAGGTACTTAGGGCCAGATGTACATAGACCTTTTGCATTTCTTAATGGGCTGAATTGCAATCTCGGCCTATTAAGAAATGCAAAATAGCCTTTTCCTATGTACAAAGGCTTTTAGGCAATTGCAAAACGTAATTTTTACCAAGCAGAAATCACATTTTGCGATTTCCTAGGTAGGAAATCGCTAAGAGGGATTTCCTATTTGTGATTTCCTGGCACGTGTACAAAGCATTTCCTAGATGCAAAATGAGCATTTTGGAAATCCAATTACCATTGACTCAAACTTTATGGTAACCATGTGCAATTTAAAAAAAACACCCAAGATTTTTTTTTTTAAATGCATTAGAGCGCACACATTCCCCTAGGGAATATGTGTGCTCTACATGTGCACCACTATTTCTGGGGTGCGTTACTGGGCCCTTATGTCCATATCCATCCTTAGTTTAGCCTTTCCAAAAGAGCAACTTCCTAATAGAAAATGTCTATTTTGTAAATGCAAAACCGTCCCATTGGTATGAATGGCAGGGGATTTCCTAATTGCGATTTCGATATCGATTCCTACTCTGTACAAATCAATATAAGGAAATCGGTAATTTCATACATACATATCATTTTGCATGTCCTAAAAAGCAAATACTATGGAGTCGCTGTATAGGAAATGCAAAATTGCATTTTCGTGCACCTGGCGCTCTCTTCTCTGATGTGTAAGTTCTCTTCTCTTTTCCCGTATATTAATGTGTTGCAATTTAGCCTTAGTTTTCCTTACCGTCCAGATAAATTACTTTTTATAGCAGTTTTAACAATTTTAAAAGTCACTTAAAAAAGGAACCCATGAAGTGAATGCGTTTTTGAAGCTACCTAAATGTATTTACAATCAAACAGACATAATGAAATATAATGGAGATAAAGAAATAGAATGCACTTATTGCATTTGTCAATAGTCTTAGCAATTGGTAACAACATAATACAATACAAAAGCTACATTTAAATAATTTCAAAATTCACAATTTTACTTCCCTGTATGTGACCGTCCATGGATACACAACCAATCCACTATTGGGGTGTTTCTAAACTACTGCCAGATGACACATATCCAGAATTTTAATATTGGTAATACTTCCAATACAACATACACTCTTTCTGGTACATAATAGGGATACACAGTGCTTAGTCAGTACTATGGCAGGAACATTTTCATTTTAAATTATCATTAAAATAGTCAACCCCTGCACGACATTTACCACCACAATCTGCATGCAACCTGACTATTAGGCAGAAACTTAATACCTACCAAGGACAATCACAGTTACGAAACAAAACACAAAATAGTGTAGTCAGAACAACTCACACAAAACTTACATCAAAAAATAATGTACATAACACTACATACAAAAAACCTACATTAAATATTGTTGAATTAACACAAACAATATACACTTAGGGCCTTATTACAAGTTTAGGTGTCCCATTGACAGCCATATAAGCAGTGGTGGTTCAAACGTGGAGAGCTCAGCGGTCCAACTGCCGCATTCCGAGTTAGTTGGATTGGCAAGACCACTACTTGACCACCAGGCCTCTAGCAGACTACTGACCACTGGGTTTGAGATCGGGCAAATGCACCTGCCACAGGGTGGTACGGGGAGCTGTACTGCTGTGCGTATTATGAGTTGCCTGATCTACGTGCAGACTGTGGCGGTCCAACTGCCTACTTCGAGGAGGCTGTGACAAAGGCATGAGGGTGCATACTCTCCCCTTTCTTCTTCTTCCAGGCAGAGTCCAAACTGGATCCCTGTCTCCAGGTCCCGCTTTACAGAAGGATCTTCACCTTGAGGATTATGACCCTGTGTGCGACGATATATAGGTGAGTCTTTTCTGTCCCATATACCCTTTGCCAGGACTCCCCACATATGGGTAACCCTGGGCGTAGTGGGAGTAGTGGGGCTACGCAGAGGTCCACGGAGTGAACTCCGTGGAGCTCCGCTACACCACCCGCTTCCACCCTGTTAGAATTGGGAATCTCTGGTTGGGACAGGTATGCACTTGTGACAAGCAGGGACTCTTACTTCTATTCTAAGTCAGGATAAGGGGATCACCCTTTCAAATAACCCCTGCTCACCCTTCAGGTAGTGTGGCGCAAGCAGTCAAGACTATTCTCAGGGCGTCATAGGTTAAGCATTTGTGAACACATACAGTAATACAATGACACACCACAAATGGACACCAGTCAAGGTTGTATCAAAAATAGTTCTCTTTATATAAGGCTTAGCACAAGACCAGAATAACGATTTAGAAATGACCACAGTATTATTTCAAAGTTCAATGTTCTTGTAGAAAGGCTTAAAATACAAAAATAGGCTTCTTTTAGTCAATTACGCTTCTGTTCAAGCTCTGTACGGTTCGTACCGGGATGTGCGACTCGTTGGCATTAAAAACAAGGAAAGTATGAGTCAAACATTCGTTGCGGACTCCGGGGTCCGTAGCGTGCACGCTGCGGTGCGAACAGAACAAAGTACCTTAAGTTCGTGGGGTCCGCGACGGACAGTGCGGGACAAGTCGATGGGTCCGGGTCGTAGCTCGGCAGCGTATTCAGATGCTGGTGGGGTCGCGGCGTCGGGACGCGGCGTTGGTACGGGACCTTCAGGGATACGTGCGGATGGCCCGGATCGGCTTGCAGAGTCCGTGGCGTTCGGCGTTCGAGCCGTACCTTCGGTGCGGATAGGCGGCGACACTTCTCGGCGCCGTACAGCGTACGGGGAGGATCGGTGCGATGCGGCGTCTCGGCTCTGAGTACGGCACAGTGCAGTACGTTAGCAGCGTACGGACCGTACCTGCGGGACAGCGAAGCTTGTGTTCAGCGTACAGGGTTCGGCAGCCAGGTCTGTACGACTCGAATCGCCAGGAAAGGTTAGGTGCGATGCGGCCGGGAGGGATACGGCGCGTACTAACAGCAAAGACACGGCAAAGACACGGCTTCACGGCGGATGGAGTACGAGTCGTACTGGGGCCAAATCCAGCGGGACACAAGCAAGAATTGTCCAGGCAACTCAGTTTTGGAAGGCAGATGAGTCCAATGGTCCTGGGACTCAGTTCAGGGGGCAAGCTCTTCTTCCAAGCCCTTGGAGATCGTTGAAACAAAGTGCAAAGTCTCTCTTAGTCTTTTCCTCTCCTTTCTCAGCAAGGCACCAACTGCAGGCCAATCCCCCAGGTCAGGGAAAGTTACTCCTCCTTCAGCTTCTTCCAGGTCCTTCTAGTCAGGCAGAGTTTCTTCGTGGGTCAATCAGGATCTGCTTTCTTAGGAGCAGGGCTCCTACATTTATACCAAGTTTCTTTTGTCTTTACAGGCCAGGGGGGCCTTTGCATAATCCCAGTCCAGTTCTTTTCAGTGAGGAGCACTTTGCTGTTGGGACTCTGGCTTCTTCTTTCAGCAGGTAGGGCAGAGACATCAGACGCTCCCCAGGGGGTGGAGCCAGCATTGTGGTGGCAGAGCACTGTCCTATTCAGAGTCAAAGTGCACTCCTCCCACCCATCCTGGTGTAATCTTTCTATTCACCACCTGGTAGCCCCAGCCTGTCTCCTGGAACTTCCCGGCCCTGTCACTCAAGCTACACACAAAGAAGATAGCCCCTCCCAGCAGAGGCGGACTGAAATGGTTAGGCACGCAAAGGCTAACTTTCTAAAAGTAGCATTTGCAAACCCAGGATATTAAAATAACCTTTACTAAAAGATGTATTTTATTATTCTGAGTTCAGGCATACTAAACATGAACTTCTACCATGCTTTCTGTGCCTGCTAGGATTATAGAGTGTTATAATCTAGCAGCCCGTTCTGGCCTATGGAGAGCAGGTAGCCTTACAATAGTGAAAAACGAAAATGGCTGTAATTCACTATTAGGACATGCCACACACTTCAGGGCATGTCCTACCTTATCCTTACAATGCACCCTGCCCTTGGGCCTACCATAGGGGTGACTAATATGAAGGTAAGGGAAGGTTTAGGGACTGGCAAGTGGGGACACTTGTCCAGTCAGCACGACAGTACCAGACTCCCTGCAGGTTCTGCAATGGCAGACCTTAGACACATTTTACCCCGCTGCTTCTGTGGGTGTCACAACCAGTGCTGCAAGCCCACTAGCAGCATTTGGATATACAAGCCCTTGGCACCCCTGGTGCACTCTACTAGGGACTGATAGTAAACCAAATAAGCCAGACATGCAAGTCAATTCACATAATACATTTTCCCATAGGGAGCACTTGCACTGTGGCACTGGATGGCAGTGGCACAGTACCCTGAGCAGCTAACACCAGCACAAAAATACATTGAGGCACAGACAAAAACGGAAGGGTGACCCACGCCAATGGTGCCAGGTCTAACACGTGTCCCCTCCAGCTGAAATGTGGGGAGAACTACCCTACCCCAGGGAGTTCTCATCACTAAGGCGGAAAAATCTGGAAAGACCATCAGCGTTGGCGTGGTCTGTACCAGGGCGATGTTCCACCGTGAAATCCATCCCCTGTAGGGAAATGGACCACCTCAACAACTTAGGATTCTCACCCCTCATCTGCATCAACCATCTGAGTGGCCTGTGGTCTGTTTGAACCCGGAAGTGAGAGCCAAACAAGTAGGGTCTTAGCTTCTTCAATGCCCAGACCACAGCAAATGCTTCTCGCTGAATCGCACTCCACTTTTGTTCCTGGGGAAGTAACCTCCTACTAATAAAGG
The DNA here is from genome assembly GCF_964204655.1 of Triturus cristatus. Lineage (NCBI taxonomy): Eukaryota > Metazoa > Chordata > Amphibia > Caudata > Salamandridae > Triturus > Triturus cristatus. The sequence goes on from NC_140588.1 coordinate 432,690,024, forward strand.
CTACGGGTTGGTCAAAGCCCTCCTCAGTGATCTGTGAGAGAACAGCCCCTACACCATGCTCTGATGCATCTGTCTGCACAAGGAATTCTTTGGAGAAGTCAGGAGCCAAGAGCACGGGCGCCGTGCACATGGCAGTTTTCAGGGTGTCAAAGGCCTTCTGACAGGTGTCAGTCCATATCACTATTCTGGGCTGCTTCCGCAAAGTCAGCTCTGTCCAGGGGACAACGATGCTGCCATACCCCTTGACAAACCTCCTGTAGTACCCTGTGAGTCCTAAAAAGGCCCTCACCTCCGTCTGGGTCTTTGGGGGCTCCCAAGCCAGGATGGTTTCGATCTTGGGTTGTAGGGGCGCCACCTGGCCGCTCCCTACTTGGTGTCCCAAGTACACCACGGAACCCTGCCCGATCTGACACTTGCTTGCCTTGATCGCGAGGCCTGCCTTGCGCAGTGCCATCAACACTTCCCAGAGATGTCGCAGGTGTTCTTCCCATGTGCCACTGAACACTGCGATGTCATCCAGGTATGCGGCGCTGAACTCGGTCAGCCCAGCCAACACCTGGTTGACCAACCTCTGGAAGGTGGCAGGGGCATTCTTCATCCCAAATGGCATAACCCGGAACTGGAAATGCCCATCTGGTGTGGAGAATGCAGACCTCTCCTTGGCCCCATCAGTCAAGGCAATCTGCCAGTACCCAGACGTTAAATCGAACGTGCTGAGGTACCGGGCAGCCCCTAACCGATCGATGAGCTCATCAGCTCTTGGGATGGGGTGCACGTCAGTCTTCGTGACTGAATTGAGTCCTCTGTAGTACACACAGAACCGGAGTTCGGGTGTGGCACCCGGCGAGGCAGCCTTTGGGACCAAGACCACTGGGCTGGCCCAAGGACTGCTGGAGGACTCAACCACCCCTAGAGCAAGCATCTTTTAGACCTCCTCTTTGATGCAGGATCTGACCCTGTCAGTTACCCTGTAAGCCTTGCGCTTCACAGGTAAGCTGTCTCCTGTATCCACATCATGGATGCACCAATCTGTGATACCAGGAACCAGGGAGAACAGGTCAGGAAACTACCCCAGCAGCTGGCGGCAGTCATCCTGTTGCTCAGGGGTCAGGGTGGGTGAGAGGTTACCTCCATCCACTGACCCGTCTCGCTCTGAGGCTACCAGGAGGTCAGGAAGAGGCTCAGACTCCTCCTCCGTCCCATCATCTGTGGCCAAGAGCATGCCCACTTCGGACCTCTCCAAGTGGGGCTTTAGTCAATTGACATGTAGGACCCTTAAGGGGTTCCTAGGAGACTGCAAGTCCACCAAGTAGGTGACAGAACTCTTGCGCTCCACAATCTCAAAGGGTCCTGTCCACTTGTCCTGGAGTGCACAAGGCTCCACAGGGGCCAGGACCCATACCTTTTGACCAGGTTGAAGCTCAACCAGAGTGGCATTCTGGTCGTATCACCGCTTCATTTCCTCCTGGCTGGCTTCCAGGTTTGCCTCAGCAAGTTGCCTGAAACGCCTAGTCTGGTTCCGGAAAGCCAGCATGTAACTGTATACATTCTGAGGAGGTTTCCTGGGAGATTGCTCCCAGCCTTCCTTGACCAGACTAAGAGGTCCTCGTACTGGGTGGCCATACAAAAGCTCAAAGGGACTGTACCCCAGAGACTTCATTGGCACCTCACGGTACGCAAAGAGAAGGCATGGTAAGAGGACGTCTCACTTACGCCTCATGGGTTCCTCAAGACCCATAATCATGCCCTTTATGGTTCGGTTGAAGCGCTCAACCAACCCGTTTCCTTGGGGATGGTAAGGGGTGGTGAACTTGTACGTCACACCACACTCTTGCCACAGGGATTTCATATATTTCGATATGAAATTGGTCCCCCTGTCAGACACCACCTCTAGAGGGAATCCTACTCGTGAGAAAATTCCCATCAGTGCCCGTCCCACCATGGGGGCCGTCACTGTCCTCAGAGGGATGGCTTCAGGGTACCGGGTGGCATGGTCCACCAAGACCAGGATGAACCTGTTGCCCATGGCTGTCTTGGGGTCCAGTGGCCCCACAATGTCAAACCCCACTCACTGGAATGGGGTACTGACCACAGGGAAAGGTTGGAGTGGAGCCCTCAGCTTCCTTCCACTCTTACCACTTGCCTGGCAAGTCTGGCATGTCCTGCAGTGAGTGTCAGAACTCCTGCGCATCTGAGGCCAATAAAAGTGGGTGACAAGCCTTTCGAAGGTCTTGTCCTGCCCCAAATGCCCTGCTAACGGAACGTCGTGAGCCAGCCCCAGTAGGAAGGCTCTGAACTTCTGGGGTACCACCAGCGCACGGGCTGACCCAGGTTCAGCAACCTTAGGCTCTGAGTACAGGAGGTCGTTCTCCCAGTAGATTAAGTGAGTACCGGACTGATCACCATTGGCCTGGGCTGTAGCCTGGTGCTGCATACCCACTAGAGAGGGGTACTCCTTCTGCTCCCTGCAGAATTCCTCCCTGGTGGGGCCTCCTTCTTGCTGCCAATGGGTCAGCTCAGGCAGGTCCCCCAGTTCGGTTATCTGTTCCCGGTAGGCTCCAGGGCATCCCCCTCAAGGTCTGCTTCCTCCTGGGCCGTGGGAACGTTAGGAGCCGGTTTCCCGTGCCTCCTGCGCCCTCTCCCTAAGGCCGGTTCCTGGGCCTCTCCTTCAGGCTCCAGGGTCCCTTCAACACCCCTACTGGCTGCCATCGACCAGGTGGTCACGCACGCCCAATCAGGTAAACCCACCATTCTCAGGTGAGTTGTCTTCTCCACCTTTTCCCAAGGGGAGCTCTCCAAATCATTGCCTAGGAGACAATCAACAGGCATGGCCTCTCTCCCAGCCACTTGCAGAGTACCAGAGACCCCCCCCCCACTCAAAGGGAACCTGAGCCATTGGACACTGACTTTCTGTGTTGTCGGCGTTGACAACACGGCAGAATGCGTGTGGGACAACCTGCTCTTAAGACAACAGGTGTTGCTTGACGGCAGTCACACTGGCTCCTGTATCTCTAAGAGCCCCCACCCTTCGGCCATTTATGGTCACCCACTGCCCATACTTTTGAGTATTGGGGGGCAGTTGGGCCTCAGCGACCATCTCACTGTCTCCTAATGAGACTAGGGTCATCTGTACGGGAACCCCCTCCCCTTGGACATCTACCTCCCTCCCAAAGGCTACACTAGCCACCTGCTTGGGGGGTGGAGCACCAGGGGGTGCTGGTTTACCAAACATGGGGCACTTGGGATCCATGGAATAGTGCCCCAGGTTGTTACACTTGTAACATCTGGGGGGCCCTCTTTGAACAGGGTTACCCGTCGGGGCCCCGGTCTGCTTCGGGGGTGGGGGTGGCTGAGAACCTTTCCCTTGGCTCCCCTGGGAATTACTTTGGGGCCCTCTGTAGAACTCCCTCTGTTTACCCTTGTCCCCCCCACTCTTCTGCTGGGGACCCTGACCACCTTTGGCGGGGCCTCCCACGGGACCCTTGTGGACCCTGGTGCTGATCCAGCGGTCCGCCTCCTCAGCAAGCTTCCTAGGGTTAGTCAGCTTGCTATCGATCAGGTGCTGGCGTAGCTCAGGAAAACAATTATGAGACAAAAACTCCCATGCAATTAGATCAAACAGCCCTTGGTAATCATTCACTTTGCTACCCTTCACCCAACCATCTAGCGCTCTGGAAAAAAAAGTCACATATTCTACATAAGTGGTACCAGGTTTCTTGGTGCAATCCCTAAACCTCTGCCTGTACAATTCAGGAGTTAACCCATACCTTGTCATCAGAGCTTCCTTCATGTGTGGATAGGATGTGGTGACATCAGAGGGGAGATCCAGCAGTGTGTCCCGCCCCTCACTCAGGAACCTTCCCCACAACCCCGCTCCCCAATCTCTCTCAGGGACCCGGTGGGAGGACATGGCTACTTCGTAGGCCCTGAACCACTGCCCAATATCATCCTGCTTGTAATACTCTTTCACTACATCTTTAGGAATGTGCACCCTTGACTCTGTTAAATTGCTGCCACCAGAGGGAGAGCGGTCTAAACTCTTGGCCTTGAGATCCAACTCCCTCATTTTTACCTCATGCTCCATGGCCAGCCTTTGTCTTTCCATTTCCATTTGAAGTTTTGCCATCTCCACTTCATGTGCTCTTGCAGCACTCCTGTCGGCCATCTCCTCTGGCGACAGGCCTCTGCTAGGCTCAGAAACACCTTCTGGGGGTATCACCTCCAGCACATTCTCTGGGAACTTGGATTCGTACCAGGCCCTCAGCGCCTTTGTGTACTGCTCCTTGTTTTTCAATCCAGTTTGGTTAATTCTGTACTTGGAGAGGTATCCTTTCAAGACTTCACTTGTGCACTTCAGCAGTGCCCTCTCCTCCCAATCTATGTCATCAACCCCAGAGAATATAGAGGCCGGTCTGCCTCCATCGACTGAGCTAGGCATGGTTTCTTAACGTGGAGATTCTTCAGCAAAACAAAAATCAATACTGTGTGGCTGCGTTATCGGTCTGAACTCACTACGTGGTGTTCACTCAATCACTGTACATGAATCACAAATGCAAATTCAAATCCTCACCGCTGACCACCAATGTTAGGATTGGGAATCTCTGGTTGGCACAGGTATGCACTTGTGACAAGCAGGGACTCTTACTTCTAAGTCAGGATAAGGGGATCACCCTTTCAAATAACCCCTGCTCACCCTTCAGGTAGTGTGGCGCAAGCAGTCAAGTCTATTCTCAGGGCGTCATAGGTTAAGCATTTGTGAACACATGCAGTAATACAATGACACACCACAAATGGACACCAGTCAAGGTTGTATCAAAAATAGTTCTCTTTATATAAGGCTTAGCACAAGACCAGAATAACGATTTAGAAATGACGACAGTATTTTTTCAAAGTTCAATGTTCTTGTAGAAAGGCTTAAAATACAAAAATAGGCTTCTTTTAGTCAATTACGCTTCTGTTCAGGCTCTGTACGGTTCGTATCGGGATGTGCGACTCGTTGGCATTAAAAACAAGGAAAGTACGAGTCAAACAATCGTTGCGGACTCCGGGGTCCATAGCGTGCACGCTGTGGTGCGAACAGAACAAAGTACCTTAAGTTCGTGGGGTCCGCGACGGACAGTGCGGGACAAGTCGATGGGTCCGGGTCGTAGCTCGGCAGCGTATTCAGATGCTGGTCGGGTCGCGGCGTCGGGACGCGGCGTTGGTACGGGACCTTCAGGGATACGTGCGGATGGCCCGGATCGGCTTGCAGAGTCCGTGGTGTTCAGCGATCGAGCCGTACCTTCGGTGCGGATAGGCGGCGACACTTCTCGGCGCCATACAGCATATGGGGAGGATCGGTGCGATGCGGCGTCTCGGCTCTGAGCATGGCACAGTGCAGTACGTTAGCAGCGTACGGACCGTACCTGCGGGACAGCGAAGCTTGTGTTCAGCGTACAGGGTTCGGCAGCCAGGGCTGTACGACTCGAATCGGCGGGGAAGGTTAGGTGCGATGCGGCCGGGCGGGATACGGCGCGTACTAACGCTTTTGGATCAGCGTAGGCGCACGGTGCCGGGTGGCAAAGACTCGGCTTCGCGGCGGATGGAGTACGAGTCGTACTGGGGCCAAATCCAGCGGGACACAAGCAAGAATTGTCCAGGCAACTCAGTTTTGGAAGGCAGATGAGTCCAATGGTCCTGGGACTCAGTTCAGGGGGCAAGCTCTTCTTCCAAGCCGTTGAAACAAAGTGCAAAGTCTCTCTTAGTCTTTTCCTCTCCTTTCTCAGCAAGGCACCAACTGCAGGCCAATCCCCCAGGTCAGGGAAAGTTACTCCTCCTTCAGCTTCTTCCAGGTCCTTCTAGTCAGGCAGAGTTTCTTCGTGGGTCAATCGGGATCTGCATTCTTAGGAGCAGGGCTCCTACATTTATACCAAGTTTCTTTTGTCTTTACAGGCCAGGGGGGCCTTTGCATAATCCCAGTCCAGTTCTTTTCAGTGAGGAGCACTTTGTTGTTGGGACTCTGGCTTCTTCTTTCAGCAGGTAGGGCAGAGACATCAGACGCTCCCCAGGGGGTGGAGCCAGCATTGTGGTGGCAGAGCACTGTCCTATTCAGAGTCAAAGTGCACTCCTCCCACCCATCCTGGTGTAATCTTTCTATTCACCACCTGGTAGCCCCAGCATGTCTCCTGGAACTTCGCGGCCCTGTCACTCAAGCTACACAGAAAGAAGATAGCCCCTCCCAGCAGAGGCGGACTGAAATGGTTAGGCACGCAAAGGCTAACTTTCTAAAAGTAGCATTTGCAAACCCAGGATATTAAAATAACCTTTACTAAAAGATGTATTTTATTATTCTGAGTTCAGGCATACTAAACATGAACTTCTACCATGCTTCCTGAGCCTGCTATGATTATAGAGTGTTATAATCTAGCAGCCCATTCTGGCCTATGGAGAGCAGGTAGCCTTACAATAGTGAAAAACGAAAATGGCTGTAATTCACTATTAGAACATGCCACACACTTCAGGGCATATCCTACCTTATCCTTACAATGCACCCTGCCCTAGGGCCTACCATAGGGGTGACTAATATGAAGGTAAGGGAAGCTTTAGGGACTGGCAAGTGGGGACACTTGCCCAGTCAGCACGACAGTACCAGACTGCCTGCAGGTTCTGCAATGGCAGACCTTAGACACATGTTACCCCGCTGCTTCTGTGGGTGGCACAACCAGTGCTGCAAGCCCACTAGCAGCATTTGGATATACAAGCCCTTGGCACCCCTGGTGCACTCTACTAGGGACTGATAGTAAACCAAATAAGCCAAACATGGAAGTCAATTCACATAATACATTTTCCCATAGGGAGCACTTGCACTGTGGCACTGGGTGGCAGTGGCACAGTGCCCTGAGCAGCTAACACCAGCACAAAAATACATTGAGGCACAGACAAAAACAGAAGGGTGACCCACGCCAATGGTGCCAGGTCTAAATTACCCCCTCTATTAACAACTAAGTAAACATTAATTAAAAATAAATTGAAAAGTTTTAAAACCACTTACCTCTGTACTGCGGTGTCCCGTGTCTACCCTCCTCCTCTTCCTCGCCATATCGGTAATCCTTGAGAAAACTGCACATGAGCGGGCGTGCACAGATGAAAAGAGAGCAGGGAAATGAAAGGAAGACATAAGGAAGAAAAGAAATAGAAGGAAAGAGAGAAAGGAAGAGAGAAGGATAGAAAGAAGAAAAGAAGGAAAGAAAGATGGAAAGAAATAAGCAAATAAGGAAGGAAAAATGGGAAGAAAGAAGGAAAGATGAAAAGAAAGCAGGCAAGAAAGAAAGAAAGAAATAAAACTAAAGAAAAGGAAAAGGCAGAAGGAGAGAAAGAAGGAAAGAAATAAGGAAAGAAAAGAAAAAGGAAAGAAAGAAAGATGGAAAACAGGCAAAAAAGATGGAAAGTAAGAAGAAAGGAAGGAAATATGAAAGAAAAGAAGATAAAAATGTTGGAGGCAACAGGAACAAAAACAAAGGAAAGGAAAAAGAAGGAAAAATGGAAAGAAAGAAGGAAAGAAGGGTAAAGAAATAGAAAAAGGAAGACAGGAAAAAAGAAGGAAAGAAAGCAAGAAAGCAGGAAATAAAGCTGGAAGGAAAGCAAGGAGGAAGGAAGGAGAGTGAGAAAGAGAGAAAGAAAATGAAAAGAAGGAAGTAAAAAAGGCAAGCGAGAAAGAAAGCAAGAGAGAGGGAAGGAAAAAGAAAAAGGGAGAAGGAAAGAAAGAAAATGAGAGAAGAAATTAATTTTAAAAAGTGTTACAAGTGCTTCAAATTAAACATTATAATGCTTGATTGTCTTCCTGAGCAAAGTTTATTATAGAACCATTGGTGGAATTGAGTTCAGAATAAATGTATTCTGAAGAATTGTCGACTTATGAATTCAAAGGTATAATATTGAAGCTTTTCCTTTGTGTACTGCTTAATAGTAAAAAGAGAATAACTTAATACAGAACAGTTTTACATGGACGTAATCCGTAGTACTGTGAAATAACAGCAGTCAAATAAACATAAGACACTAGAAAAGGAATTTACAACAGCATTGGCAGGAGACAGGTAATGATAAACCCTGCAATGTGGTTTTTGCTCTGGTGTGGTAGAAAACATCCTGCTCTCACCTCAGACTCTGGACACAAAGGCAAAACTGAAGTAAGTATAAAATGAAAACAAAAACACTTGCACTGAAGAGAACTATGGGGGTTATTACGATGGTGGTGAACCCACCACCGGCAGCCTTCTCCGCCCACCAGATTAAGATGGCTGGCGGTGTAATGGTGGACGGAAAGCCCATCCGCCATGGGTCTGACACAGGCAATCGTTTCGATTGCCTGTCGGACCTGGCCAGCATACCTAGAATGGTGGCAGTGGCTAGCAGGCACCGTCCGCCATGTTAGGATGCTGCATCAAGCCAGCCTTACAATGGCAGTTCCTCCGCCATTCAAAGGCTGGTGGGGATTGACTTTGGGGGCCCATTGCGAGCCCCCCTTGTGCAGGGGCACTTTCATTTTGTACTTGGAAGATAGGTGCCCCCCTACATTTCCCTGCACCAGGTGGCAGGCACAGGGTGGTGCCTTCCTCGAGGTGCAGGGGACAACAAAACGTGCATTTTTAACATTGGGGAAGGTGCTGCAGCGAGCAGCACCCGCGCAATGTTAAAACTGCCTTTTGCAGCCGCTATGGTGGCGGCCGCATTGTAGTTTGCCATATAGGCGGGAGGTTCCTATCCCCGGGACGTCCTCGGGACGATGGCGGACGGATTGAAGTCCGTCTGCCATCATAATGATGCCCTACGTTGTGTGCGGGTGTGCTTATTGAGAGAGAGCAAAATGCAGTCACTCAAAGTTAAGTTAACCAGTGGCTGAAGTAGATAGACCCATTCCACCATGCCGTAGGCTGTAGTGGGCGGAAGCAAAATGTGAATGAGACAATAGCCCAGTGGATAAAGAGAGGTGGGTGAAAGCCCATATAAGTAAGTATATTGTAAATTACATTTTAGTATATTTAGTAAAATCAAAAGCTCTTGGCTAACACCAGACCTTAAAATGCCTGTAAAACCTATGACTTTTAGACTATTGTTGTTTATCCACATTTGTTAAGAACATCCCCTCCCCTTCAAATCTTCCTGGTAAGGGCTGAAAGTATTTACTCTGCACAAAAAGTGGCTGATAATAAAGCATAATTTAGGCTTATTTTAACATGTTGTAGAAACCCTGCTCGAAAAACAAAGAAAACTGCTCCTGCAAGTGGGCGATGTATATATACTTCCAGGGAAGGAAAGGAAATGGAGCATTCCTGTGTTTAAACTGTCAGCAATAAAGGCAAAACTGCCTCCCTGAAGAGAAAAGGGAAATTGCGTATTCAAATGCACATTTCAACTTACTGAACAATCTGCAAGTGTAAGAAAGAACCTCTAAGAATATTGAGAAAATAATGGCATTCCACAGAGGTTTTGTGCAACTCATAAAAACTGGAAACCTAATCGAAACATAGGAGGCAATCTAGAAGTAGAAATACAACCCCCTGGTGAATGAATGTACACAAAATGTTATGAACTGTTCACTTTCTTCAGGTGGAATTGTATTAATCCAAATGCTATATCGCTTTCACTTGCATTAGGATTATTGATATCATTTTCCAGTTTTGTACATGATCTATTACTGATCACTGCTGAAATACATTGCTTGGTATTCAGGCACACAGGGTGCATGGGGGTATATGGATAGATTATATTTTCCTACTCTGGACTTAAATCTATATAAGAACTTCTTTTTTGTATCATAATATATGCAGCACTTTTGAGGCATTTGATTTTTCATAGAGATGGTATTTGCTCCTTTCAATTATTAAGCTTTACACGTCTGCACTGTAATCATAAGATACTTTAATATTATTGCAGGTGGTCAGAGATGTTTTATTACTTACTTTGTTGCAGTACTTCATATGGACATACTGCAGCTCATGGCGTATTAAGGCTCATTTTGAATGGTATTTTACTAATCAAATTGTTAAAGGTATTGCTAAAAGGCCTCTGAGACGGTTCCTGATTTCTGCAGAAATAAGAGTCTATAATCAAACCAGGATTGCACTGGTATAAAAAAAATATATAATTTTTTGCTACACACAAATTTAATCAGGTAATAATTACATAATTTGCATGCTGAAACAAAGTAAAAGTATGAGATTTGCACCTTAATATGGGGATAATATAGGGGCTTGGAGTGGAAATAGTAAATATAATGTTCAAAAAGTCTAATAATTTCCCCACTATGGCTAACCTTGGAGAGAGCAGAGCAAACCTGACCCAAAATATTATAGTAACATTTGTTAATATGTATAATTGTGTAGTCTGCATATTTACAATATTATACTTTAAAGTATTTTCATTGATCTATATTTTAACCATATATATATTCACTGAAAAAACCATAGGTTTCACACATGTTATAGTTAGCTGGACATTTTACTGATAAAAAACCAATGAAATTCCCCCGTTATAGTTAGTGCAGGCAACTATAACTCACGCGACCGCAATCCTCTGCTGATGCTAATACTGTATTTAGACACTTATTTGCCCATGTCTTCTTCCATTAAATTTTAGCTATACATATATTACAAATATTTTTTTTTCATAAAGACACATATGTCATCAGCAGAGGATTGCGGTCGCGTGAGTTATAGTTGCCTGCACTAACTATAACAGGGGAATTTCATTGGTTTTTTATCAGTAAAATGTCCAGCTAACTATAACATGTGTGAAACCTATGGTTTTTTCAGTGAATTTGCAAGGTTTTTTAAATGCTAATTCCTAACTATAACGTGTGTGAAACCTATGGTTTTTTCAGTGAATTTGTACGTTTTTTTAAATGCTAAGTTACTTTACGCCATTCGTGGCGTGCGCGCCCAGTTAACGCAGTTCGTTCCGTGCGCGCACGGTGAGCTTCGCGCACCGTGCGCACACAGTGAGCACGCGGTGCGCTTCGCGCACCGCGCGCCCACTTTACGCAGTTAGTGCCGTGCACGCACGGTGGTCACGCGGTGCGCTGCGCGCACCGCGTGCCCACGTTACGCGGGATGGGCCATGTACGCACGATGCGCTTCGCGCACTGTGCGCACATGGAGGACATATTATGCGCTTCGTTGTGAAAGGTAATCTTTTATATTTTCGGGAAACGCATAGCCCATGCACATATGGTGGCCTTCCGCCACCATTTGCACACGGGGTGGGGATAGTGTGGATAGTTTTTTTTTTATAATTAATTTTTACCGTACGCGTACGGTAAGCGTAATCGGCGATTTTTCGAAAAAAAATAAAATTGAATTATTGGCCTTGGGGGTTCTTTGGGAACACCTTCATCAATGCTAGGTGGTTAGGAACTGAATACACTGCCCCTTTAGAAGTTTTTTGCCTTTGTTTTTGCTGCCCCACTCAGAGTGCGAGAGAGAAAATGGCGGCCGCCGCTTCCTGGTTTCGACCGATTCGAATGTTTACTTAGATCTAACAGCCAATCAGAATCGCGCTCGCGCACGGCACCGTACGCGTACGGTAAGCTTACCGTAAGCGCACGGTAAGCGCACGGTAAGCTGCCACAGATATATATATTGATTTAAATGCTATTTTCTCAGGATCTACTGAACAGATTTACACCAAACCTACAAAAGGCACTTACTTGACCTGAGGACTACCTCTCTGCCAAATTTCAAGTAACTCTGTTCAGCGGTTCGGGCTGTAGCTGTGTCTAAAGGTCCTATGGAAAAATGCATGGGAAAAACGCGTTTTGGGACCCCCCTTTTTTCTCAGCCCCCGCTTGATGAATCCCCCCGAGACTTTCAGGGTAGGAGCGGAGCGGAGCGCCCCACCTATTTTGAAAATTTCGCGAGGATTCGTCGACCAGCGCCAAAGTTATTCCAAATAGAATGTTGCGGATTTCCTATGGAATATATATATAAATATATATATATATATATATAAATATATATATATATATATATATATATATATATATATATATATATATATATTACCTACTGGCGGTCGCCAGTAGGTAGTTATAGTTAGGACCTATTTTCCATAGGAAAAGCATTTTTTGATTTGCCAATCTTTGGCGCCGTTTGATGAATCTTCACCAAAATTTTAAAACTTATGGCCCGATCCAGTCAGCTCCTGTCTTGAATGTTTCGGGGTGATTCGTCAAGTGGGAGCTGAGAAAAAAGGGGGGTCCCAAAACCCTATGTTAACATGCATGTGAAAAATTGCAACAGGCTACAGCCCGAACTGCTCATGGGAATTACACCTAATTTGGCAAAAAGGTAGCTCTTGGTTCAGAAAGCAACTTTTTTTTTAAATGGTGTAAATCCGTTCAGTAGTTCCTGAGAAATTCAAAAAAGAAAAATATTGATATCTGCGTACCGAGGTGGAGTCGCGACTCCTCCCGAGCACGAGCTGACTTCTGATTGGCTGCCAACACTCCAGACCAGGAAGTGTTGGCAGCATTTTGTGACTCGGTAGAACCGAGTCACAATTAAACAGTAAAATAAAGGTGATAAACAAGAAACACCCTGACCCCCTAGGCCCCCAGGGCCAAAAAAAGCATTTGTTTTTATAATTTCGGCCGAATTTGCCCTGACACTGCTTTGGTTTTTTGGCGCGAGAGCAGGAAACCTGCTCTCGCTTCCAAAAACCAAAGCAGATTGCTTTTGCACAAGGGGAGCTGCATATCAGCAGCTCCTCTTATGCAAAAGCAATGCTGGGTCCCGGAGGAGGCAGGTAGCTGGCGGGACTGGGGGCATTGGGGCTCCCCCACGGTGAGGCCAGGCCCCGGGGGATGGGGTCCCTCGGGTCAGAAGTGGCCCGGAAGGGAGGCCACTCGGCACCCCTCCCCCTTTTTTGATTTTTATTAAAAATGTATTTTTTAAAAATAAGACAGGCCCCAGGTGATGGAGTCTCCTGGGGCCAAAAGTGGCCCAGGGAAGAGGGGCCCTGCAGCCTCCCTCCCATAACATAAGAAAAAATGAAAAAGAAAAAAGAAACCAGCAACTCGCTGGAGGCCCCGCCCCCTCCCTACATGACTATGCAAACACGCCCCCTGGCGCGTTTTAAGTTAGGGAATTATGTCCCCTTGAATACAGAGGGTCCCTGGGGGCCAACTAGCCAACCAGGTACCTCCAGTAAGCAGCACACAGCTGGATTGCCGAGAGTGGTCCAAGGTCACACCCCTTTTTACTCCACTCTGCAAACGTGCCGGTTAGGGGCACTGCTGGTGAGGCGATGAAGTCCACTGGTGTCCTGAGGACCTCAGGATACAAGTGGACTTCATACCTTGAGCAGCAGTGTGCCAAGAGCTGCATTTGCAGAGTGGTGTAAAAAGGGGGTGTGGCCTTGGACCACTCTCAGCAATCCAGCTGTGTGGGACTTACTAGAGGTACCTGGTGGGCTAGTTGGCCTTCAGGGGCCCTCAGTATTCAAGGGGACTAAAACCCCCAACTTAGAATGCACCAGGAGGGGCATTTGCAGAGTGGTGGAGAAAGGGGGTGTGGCCTGTGTCCAGCTTTCAGCCATCCCACTATCTGGGACAAACTGGAGGTATCAGTTAGGCGAGTTGGCCCCTATGAACCCCTGGCAGCGAAGGGGACTTTAATCCCCATCCAAGAGCACACCAGGAGGTGCGTTTGCAGAGGGGTGGGGAAAGGGGGTTTGGCCTGCAATGACAATTTAGCAATCCTGCCATGTGGGACTTACTGGAGGTAATAGGAGGAGTAGTTGGCCCCTAAGGATGTCCTTGGGGGCCAACTACCCCTCTTGTTACCTCCAGTAAGTCCGACACAGTGGGATTGCTAAAACATCTTCAGAGGGCATGCCCCCTTTCTCCACAACTCTGCAAACACGCCTCCTGGCAGAGTACGGGATGTGGATGAAGTTCAATTTACTCCTGAGGGAGTTTGGGGGCCAAGAAGCACTCCTGGTACCTCCTCTAAGTCCTAAGCAGCGGAATTCCTGAGCGCTCTTCAGAGGCCCAGCACCCTTTCTCCATCACGCTGCAAACATGACTAGTAGTCAAAGAAGTGTTTGCAATGTAATAGGTTTCGCATTTGTGAGAATTAGAGCTATTGGCGATGTAAATGTAAAAGTTTTTTAATAATGTTTTTCGGACTGGAGTGGATGTATGTTGTGTGTAGTGGAATTATGTGGTAAGTTGTGCAGTGAAATTATGTGGATAGAAATTATGTGGTATTTATTTTATAGGAATTATGTATAGTGGGATTATGTGTTATGGAGAGTAATTATGTGGTATGGTAGTCTGTGTTGTGGAGTGGTAACCTCAGGTTTAGTCTTCCCCGTTTCCATAGAAGGTAAACTATGAAGTCAATGAGAGAAAAAAAGAAGGAATCACTGAGGAGCACTTCTGAGCCTAGTCAGAAGTATGAGCAGGCCACTGGAATTATGCGACTGTATGGCTGCACCGACGTTCGCACAATTATTTTTTTTTTTACATTAGCCACATAATTCATCATCTGCTGCCTTATCTGCAGATTTGAACAAAAAAAGCCTTGTTTCTAGCTCAAACGGATCAAACATTACAAAAATGCAGCGACAAGTGTTACAGCATGGTGGAAGGTCCCTTGTAAACCTAGAATGGTCACCTGTTACTTATTGATAAATGTGGGTGTTAAATTGGTAATAATGGTGTGCAAGCCATTCTTGCTTCTTCCTGTGCCTCTCTTGCCTCTTTCTGAATTTTGTTGCTTCTTTCTACATTTCTTTCTTTTTCTGCACTTCTCTTGCCTCTTCGGCAAATCTCTTCTACTTTCTGCACCTCACTTCCCTCTTTCTGCACGTCTGTTACCTCTTTCTGCACCACATTTACTTCTTTTTGTACCCCCTTGCCTCTTTCTGCACCCTTCTTCCCTCTTTCTGCACTTCGTTTGCCTTTTTCTGTATCCCTCTTATGTCTTTCTGTACCCTTTTTGCCTCTTTCTGCATCTCTGTTACTTCTTTCTGCACTTCTCTCCCTTCTTTCTGCACCTCTCTTGCTTCTTTCTGCACCTCACTTGCCTCTTTCAGCACCCGTGTTGCTTTTTTCTGCAGATCTCTTGCTTCTTTCTGCACCTCACTTGCCTCTTTCAGCATTTCTGTTGGTTCTTTCTGCACTGATCTTGCTTCTTTCTGCACCTTACTTGCCTCTTTTTGCACTTCTCCTGCCTCTTTCTACACCTCTGTTGCTTCTTTCAGCAATACTCTTGCCTCTTTCTGCACTTTTCTTCCTTTTTTCTGCACTCCTCATGCCTATTTCTGTATCTCTCTTGCCTCTTTGTGCACCCCTCCTACCTTTTTCTGCACCCCTCTTGCCTCTTTTTGCACTTTGTTGGTTCTTTCTGCACTACTCTTGTTTCTTTCTGCACTTCACTTGCCTATTTCTGTACTTCTCTTGCTTCTTTCTACACTTCTGTTGCTTCTTTCAGCAATTCTCTTGCCTCTTTCTGCACTTCGCTTCCTTCTTTTTGCACACTTCCTGACTCTTTCTGTACCTGTCTTGCCTCTTTGTGTACCTCTCCTACCTCTTTCTGCGCCCCTCTTGCTTCTTTTTGAACCTCTGTTGGTTCTTTCTGCACTGTTCTTGCTTCTTTATGCACCTCTCTTGCTTCTTTATGCACTTCTTTCTCATGTTTCTTTCTAAACCTCCGTTGCTTCTTTCAGCAATTCTATTGCCTCTTTCTGCACTTCTCTTTCTTGTTTCTGAACCTCTCTTGTGTCTTTCTGCACCTCTGATGCCTCTTTCTGCACCCCTTCAGCCTCTTTCTGCACCCCTCTTCCCTATGTGGAACTCTCCTGTCTCTTTCTACGCCTCTCTTCCCTCTTTCTACACCACTCTTGCCTCTTTCTGTACCGCTGTTTCTTCTTTCTGCACTTCTCTTGCCTCTTTCTGCACCCTTCGTGCCTCTTTTAGCATCTCTGTTTCTTCTTTTCTGCACCCCTCCTGCCTCCTTTTGCACCTCTGTTGGCTTATTTATGCACTTCTCTTGCTTCTTTCTACACCTCTGTTGCTTCTTTCAGCAATTCTCTTACCTCTTTCTGTACTTCTCTTCCTTCATTTTGCACCCCCTGCCTCTTTATGTCCCTCTCTTGCCTCTTTGTGCACCTCTCCTACCTCCTTCTGTACCCCTCTTGCTTCTTTTTGCACCTCTGTTGGTTCTTTCTGCACTGCTCTTGCTTCCTTCAATACCTCACTCTCCTTTTTCTGCACTTCTCTTGCATCTTTCTACACCTCTGTTGCTTCTTTCAGCAATTCTCTCTATTCACTGTTTCTGCACCTTTCCTGCCTGCCTGTGCACCCCTCTTGCCTCTTTTTGCACCTCTGCATTAGAGGTACTTTTAATCCCCTGCCCTATTAAGTACTAGGGCCTTACAGGGGAGGTCATGCCAATCCCAGGGAAACCCCAACCCATAGTGTACCCTAATGTATCTAGGTGTTTTCACTGTATTCTAAGTGTCTTTCAACATAGCACTGGCTCCGGGCCTGGTTAGTCAGAGTCAGTTACCACCAGTACCAGTCAGCAAAAAGTTGGGGGCACAGGATGACTTTGAAATAAAGCCTCTTTCTGCTCCTCTGTTGGTTCTTTCTGCACATGTCTTGCTTCTTCCTACACTTTTCTTCGTCTTTCTGGACTTCTGTTGCTTCTTTCTGTATTTCTTTTGCTTCTTTCTGTGCGTTTTTTCTCCTTTCTTCACATGTCCTACCTCTGTAGGCATAGTTAGAAACTAGCATTTGAAAAACCTTTGAAATTCACTGAAAAAAACCCATAGGTTTCAGGCACGTTATAGTTAGAAATTTGCATTTAAAAAACCTTTAAAATTCACTGAAAAAAAACATAGGTTTCAGGCACGTTATAGTTAGAAATTAGCATTTAAAAAACCTTAGAAATTCACTGAAAAAACCATAGGTTTCATGGGTGTTATAGTTAGTTGGACATTTCACTCGTACAAAACCTTAGAAATTCCTCCGTTATAGTTAGTTCTTCTAACTATAACTCGCGCCCCCTGCAATGTACTGCTGATGACTTCACATATTACATCACTCATGACATGGTCAGTGACATCACTGATGACATCTCAAATGACATCACTGATGACATCATCCATGTGATAAATTGGTGCATCTTCTCACACCCTAATATAACCTTTGAAACAACCACTCTAAATTA
The DNA here is from genome assembly GCF_964204655.1 of Triturus cristatus. Lineage (NCBI taxonomy): Eukaryota > Metazoa > Chordata > Amphibia > Caudata > Salamandridae > Triturus > Triturus cristatus. Next base: position 432,707,237 of record NC_140588.1, read on the forward strand.
CAGACTGCCATTCACAAAACCATAGACACTCCAACAGCAATAACTACATACACACTCACTGATTCTTAGGTTTACACACACATCCACTCACTCACCTGTACAGTCACTCATACTTATGGTCACTCAGTACAGGACTATCATATGCACTCATACACCTATTTGCCTTTGAGAGACATGCAAGTCATCTGACAACTCAAAATCCAAGGATACAATTGATCTGAGACATCAGAAAGATCTTGGCTACCCCCGCTCTCAGAACTCACATCGACCTCTCCTATTCAAGTAGCCTTCCTCCTCCTAGGAGGTAAATCAGGGTCGCCTCATGACCCATGCCCTCTCAGGATTCTAAAACTTGCTCCAGAACCCATTTCCACCTACGTATCATCCATTTTTAATCTAATGTTTTCACAAGGGGCGTTTTCCACCAGGTGGAAACAAGCCTCCATTCTCCCTCTAATAAGGAAGCCCAATCTTGATATTAATGATCCCAACAAGATCGCCCCATTTCTAGGCTTCGTCTTCCAGAGAAAATTGCAGAAAGGATTATTAACTCAGAACTGGCAAAATGTATCCTTGACAGCCATGAGTTGGACGCCAACCAGTTAGGTTGTAGAGCAGATCATCACCACACAGAAACAGCCCTCATCAAAACTACAGAATAAATAAGAACCTCGTTAAATGATGGGTGCTCAGCGGCCTTAGTTTGCTGGACCTATCTGCTGCATTCGATACAGTGGACCATAAGCCTCTGGTCCACCGCTTGAATGCCATAGGAGTTAAAGGTAATCCCTCCCTCCTCTCATCCTTCCTCTCAGAATAGACACAAACTCTGGCCCTGGGCCAATACGAATCCCTTTCTTTTATACTGACTTGTGGGGTTCCAGACGGCTCTTCACTTATCCCAACCCTGTTTAACATATATGTCTCAGAGTTAGCATACCTAATCCAAAGCTTCAACCTGAACCCCCCCTCCTATGCTGATGAAACACAATTAGTAGTAACAGCAGTTGATAAAGATTCCTCAGGTCTGATTTTCTATTTATAAGGATGAATTGCTGCTCTACCAATTGTAAAAATGTATTGGATTTCATGAATTTGTAATGGATTTTGATTGATAATTTGATCCTCGAGTAACAAATGTATATTTGCCATTGTGCTGTACCTTCTGGGACAAAATAACAACTTTTTAAAAAAAAATAAAAAAAGATTCCTCAGATCCATCACGACTGCATGACTGCATGTGTGCCATCGGTTCATGGATGTGTAAGCATTGTTTAAAACGTAACTCAGGTAAAACCAAAGTAATCTTGTTCAGAAACCTCCTCCCTTCCTGGTCTCAGGCTTGGTGGCCTGACAGTCTAGGTCTGCCACCTTCACCTGTGACAAAAGCCAAAAACCTGGGCTTCATTATTGATGATCAGCTCAAGTTTGGAGCACAAGTATCTAAGGTAGTTTTGTCCTCCTTTCATAAAATTCTCCCTTTCATTCCCTGAAAGACCAGGAAAAACGTGATTAAAGCATTAGTCCTCTCAAAACTAGATTACTGAAATGGACTGTATATGAACCTACAAGGAAATTTGATTAGAAGGCTCCAATTGGTCCCAGTTCATAAGTGGAATACATTCAAGGCTCTTTGTGTGGCTCACAAGGCCCTGCATTATGCAGGACCTGAATTCTTATGGGACCACCTTAGGTGGTACACCCCTATCTGACACCTGTGTTCGGCTACAGCTGGAACTGTCGCCACCACCAGATTCAAGAAAGTGAACTGGGGAGGAAGGAGCTTTGTCACCAGCACAGCCAGGATGTGGAACACTCTCCGTCCACATCTTAGAGCTTTTTGACCCCTGCTCTCATTTAGGAAGGAACTTAAAACGTGTCTCTTCAGCAACTAATGGGTCCAATGTCAAGGTGCACAAGTTCAGCAAACGCCAAGACACCCACGAGTATACACACGATAAATACATTTTTTGTCACACAACATAACACCCTGGATTTCCCAAGGTGTGTAGTTTTGAAAAATTAGCAGGTTTGCTATGTGTCCCGAGGTGCCAGCTGAGCTAGGGCCCAAAATCCACAGCTACCCACCTTACAAAATAAGGTCAGTCCATGTTCTGTTTTGGCCTATTTCCTGCTGTGGGTAATAGGCCTACCTAAAAAAGTGAGGCACCATTTTTATTGGAAGACATGTGGAAGCATAGAATAGTAGAGTATTTGATACTACTAATTGGATTTTGCTGCATTTGTGCCGGTGTGTAAGAAAGAAGACATTTTGAAGACTACCCTCCAAATCATATGCTTATACAGGTACCCACAAATTCAGAGATGCACATATAGCTACTTCTCTTAAACTCCATATTTTGTGTCCAATTCAGAAATACGTGAGATTTCTTTGCATCCATTTTTCACTCCACATATTTGACCATATGAATTGGTCTATACCATAATGTAGTGCTAGAGGCACTCTTGTGGTCTGACACCCTGTGATGACCTTTGACTACCATTATTTTAACTGACTTTAGTGTGTTATTTTATCCTAGCCTGGATGTATGACGGTCCTGCATATGCCTTGCTTCTCTCACAAGTTTCTTTCTTGTAATCTTGCTGTCTTTCAGTGGGAGCTGTCACCGAGTAGGACAGCCTTGCAAAGAACAGAATGTGTGGGATGTGCATTTGAAAGCATGAGAGGGAGCGAGATGTGTAGAACGTACCCTTTGGTTTCGAAGTGCAGTGTTGTCGGCAGTGATGCACACATGTGCTCGGTGTTGTACATTGAGAGATGAAGTATGTGATGCTATAGGACATTGAGAGATGAAGTATGTGAATCTATAAGCAGTTGTGCACAACTGTGCATTGTGTTGTACTTTGATGATATTTATGAAGTTCTTACTATTGGCTTTGAGATGGCCTCATGTCATCCTTTTTCCTGACTTTGCCTTGCTTCAGCTTTTCTCTGTGCACAGCAGTGCTTGCAAGTTGTTTGGGTTATTCACGGTCAAGGTCTTTTTGTTTTTGTGAGAGATTGTTTATGTACCCGGAAGGCTTTGTGAGCTTCGTCAAGAGAAAGGCTGGAACATGCGAGATTTGGAGAAGGGGACGTGAGAACTCCTTCCTGCCATGGGAATGCTTGCTTGGAACCTGGCCAGTTCTGGTAAAATTCCTCTGGCCCGGGGGGAGGTCTTTCCCAAACCTTCTAGTGTGCTTTCAGATCATAAAACTGAGGGTTGTTGACTCAGAAACCGGGAGTTTGGAATCTGAGTGGGGATGGATGTGTCTACCTCAGAGCGTGGACCCTGGTCGCTGTGGCTCTCAACCACGGCTGTTTAACTTCCCCAGTCAGGAGTGGGCTGAGATGCAGTGTTTGCACCAGGTGGAATATTGAGTTTTGGTTATTGCCATTGTGATGTTTCGCCAGTGGCTTTGATCATTTGAGGTGTTTTCTTTGTGATGTGGGAGTGAGTTGAGGTGCACATCCAAAGTGATCATCTGATGTATATATATATCTTTCGGATCTCTTGCAGGAAGTCCAGTATATTTGCTTGAGTCTTAGCTCATATTATTTGCTGTTTGTTTATAAATCAGTATTATTCATGCATTTAGATTATTGCTTGCATATAAACATATATATATATCTTTGTGTATTTGAATCTTGTACGTTTGGCATCTGGGAAAGCCTTTCTATTAGAGAGCATTGTGTAAAATAAAACCCCAAGCCTTATTCTAAAAGAGAGTCCTTGCATTTTGTAAAATAAAACCCTTTTCTAAAGGTGCTGTGTTTATGTGCACTGCTTCCCCTTGTTGGTTTGGGCTACCGTTTGGAAGATTCTGTATTATCTGATAGGCGCAAGCAAGATACATGGGTACTCACAAACTTTCTCTTGGGGGCCAAATTTACAGTGCGGTTTGTGGTCGAAGGCCGCACTGGTGGGGGCGGGGTCAGTGGGAGAGGGAGGTGGGGCTAGAGCAAAAACAAACTGTGACAATGTGGTTGAACACAGGCCCCTGCAGTGGACACATTTGTCCACTGAGCCACCAGACCCGTCATCCACGCCTCCCTCCCTCCCTTCCCTCCCTCTATCTCTCTCTCCTGCTCTCTCCCTCCCTCTCTCTATCTCTCTCCCTCTCTCTTTGTCTCCCTCTGTCTCCCACTGTCTGTCTCCCTCTCTCTCTCTCTCTCTCTCTCTCTCTCTCTCTCTCCCTCCCTCTCTCTCTCTGTCTCCCTCTCTCTCTCTCTCTGGCTCCCTCCCTCTCTCTCCCTCTGTCTCCCTCCCTCTGTCTTACTCTGTCTCCCTCTGTCTGTCTCCCTCTGTCTTTCTCTATGTCTCCCTTTCTCTGTCTCTCAGTCTCCCTCTCTCTGTCTCCCTCTGTCTCTCTCTCCCTCCCTCTGTCTCCTCTCCCTCTCTCTGTCTCCCTCTCTCTCTCTCTCTCTGTCTCCCTCCATCTCTCTCTCCCACCCTCTGTCTCCCTCCCCCTCTCTCCCTCTGTCTGTCTCCCTCTGTCTCCCACCCTCTGTCTTCTCTGTCTCCCTCTCCCTCTCTCTGTCTCCCTCTCTCTCGCTCTGTCCATCCATCTTTCTCTCCCTCCCTCTGTCTCCCACTCCCCCTCTCTCTCTCTCTGTCTCCCTCTATCTCCCCCTCCATGTCTCTGTCTCCCTCCTTCTCTCTCTCCCGCCCTCTGTCTCTCGCCCCCTCTCTCCCTCTCCCTCTGTCTCCCATCCTCTGTCTCCCTCCCTCCCTCTGTCTCCCTCTCTCTGTCTCCCTCCCTCTGTCTCCCTCTGTCTCTCTCCCTCTGTCTCTCTCCCTCTGTCTCCCTTCTTCTGTCTCCTCCCTCTGTCTCCCTCCGTCTGCCTTCATCTCCCTCTATGTCTCCCTCCGTCTACCTGTCTCTCTGTCTCTCCATCTGTCTCACTGCCTCTCTGTATGCCTCTCTGGCTGTCTCTCTGTCTGTCTCGCTGGCTGTCTCTGTCTTTATCTGTCTGTCCCTGTCCCTGTCTCTGCCTCTATCTGTCTCTGTCTATCCCTGTCTCTGTCTCTATCTCTGTCTGTCTCTATCTCAGTTTCTAGCTCTGTCTGTCTCTGTTTGTCTCTGCCTCTGTCTCTATCTTTCCCTGTCTCTATCTCTGTCTATATCTCTGTCTCCAGCTCTGTTTCTATCTCTATCTCTGTCTGTCTCTCTGTCGGTCTGTCTCTGTCTGTTTCTGCCTCTATCTGTCTCTGCCTCTATCCGTCTGTCTGTCCCTGTCTCTCTCTGCCTCTGTCAGTCTCTGCCTCTGTCAGTCTCTGCCTCTGTCTGTCTTTGTCTGTCTCTGCCTCTATCTGTCTGTGCCTGTCTGTGTCGGTCTCTGCCTCTATCTGTTTCTGTCTCTATCTGCCTCTGCCTTTATCTGTCTCTGCCTGTCTCTGTCTCTATTTCTCTCTCTGTCTGTCTCTATCTGTCTCTGCCTCTATCTGTCTCTGCCTCTATCTGTCTCTGCCTCTATCAGTCTCTGTCTGTCCCGGTCTCAATCTGTCCCTGTCTCTATCTGTCTCTGCCTCTATCTGTCTCTGTCTCTATCTGTCTCTGTCTGTCTGTCTCTATCTCTCTGTCTCTGCCTCTTTCTGTCTCTGTCTGTCCCTGTCTCTATCTGTCTCTGTCCCTATCTCTCTCTATCTGTCTCTGTGTCTCTATCTGTCTCTCTGCCTCTAGCTGTCTCTCTGCCTCTATATGTCACCTCTATCTGTCTCTGCCTCTACCTGTCTCGGTCCAAACAGGAAGCTTGCCATTGTAAAAGTCAGCTGTGAAAGTGCTTACAGCTGACTTTTAAAAAGCCTTTTGGGAAGCTTTCCTAAGGTGCCCTCACAGAGGCCGGCAGTAAACACAGAAGATGGCCACAGGAGCATACGTAGTTAATACCTATTTAATACGTATGCTCCTGCGGTCATCTTCTGTTTTCTGCCGGCCGTGGAAACTGCAAGGCAAGGACCATGGGCCGCCAATATAGGCCTGCCGGGCTGCTGGCGGCCCGTGGGCCGTACTATGAGTGCCACGGGTCTATATTACGCACACAATGTAAATCCATTGTATGGTGCAGCTCAATTGTTGGCTCTGGGTACCTTTGGTTCTTGTAGAACCTTCAAACCCTATATATCCCTGGAACCAGAATAGACTAGGGGATGTAATGGTATATTGTTTTTGTAAATCAGCCATTGTGACAAAAAATTACAGATGAAAATGTTGTCAAAAATGGCAAATTTTTCTTCCTCAGTTTAATATTTCTTTATTTCAACATTGTTTCCTTGAGAAAACCTTGAGGGATCTACATGTCTGACCCATTGCTGAATTTGGAATTTCGTCTCAAAATTGGCTACCTCTTTGAAAAATGCCCAAACCGTGATAAACAAATATGGGCGTATTTACAAGCCCCTTGCAACACTTTTACGTCACTGTTGCATCACTTTTTGTTATGCAGCGGTGGCATAAACAACAGATGCGCCACCTTTTAAACCCCTGCGTAACATTATACCTGCGTCAGGTATAATGTATGCAGGGTGGGTGTTCCCACTTCAGAAAATCTTGTAGAAATGATGCCGTGAAATTTACTAGATATCACTGCGTCACTTCTAGGCCACCAATGCGTCAAAACCTTACGCCTGCTTGGAGCAGGCATAAGGATTGACGCAGTGCAATAAGAATAGGCCTCTCTCATGCATTGCTGGAGTTGCGTCAGGCTTACGACACAACTCCAGCAATGTTTGGGTTTTGCGCTGACAGATACATCAGAATTTCTTATGCATCTGTCAATCCTTGCATCATGGTGCACCGTATTGTAAATACAAGGCATTCATGGTGGTGCACGAGTTTCTCTTGCAGGCTCAAGGAAAATAACCCATTGCTGCTTTAATGCAGTAATGCATCCGTTTATTGTAAATAAGCCCCATAGTTTTTTATATTCAGCTCTGCATGTTCCTTAAAGCTGGGAAGATGGTGACTTTAGCACAACAAACAGTTTGTTGATACGTTAAACAGGCACTTTTATCAATAGCACTTTTTTTGTATTTTTCCCAAACAACTAAAGATTTAGCTATATTTTACCAATTTTCTCGGTGCCCTTCAGGGGAATCTACAAACCATGGGTACTTAAAAAATTTCCAAGATATTTGTTAAAAAAAAGGACACAAATTTGTCATGGATCCCTTATGCGGAAAAATAACATGGAGCCCTAAGCACAAACTTCCCCAAATAGCCAAAAACGGTCTCAGCACTGGGGTGGGTACGGGGGTCAAGAGCCCCAGTAGTTAAAGGATTCACATGCTTTTGGATTATGAACAAACAAATAGGTGGCAGTGGCAACAACAGAACAGCTTGCACATTCAAAATGTAGGGTAAGTATACAAAAAATGTAACGTGTGCTTAAATTGATAAAGGAACACTAAGCCACCCAACTAGTGTAGGAATATGCATGAAAAAAGAAACTCTGTCATATATTAATAACACAATGATAAATCAAGAGCACTACAAAGTCATTCCTTCATGGTCTGTAAATGAAGCAGATCCAAAACTTTATTGTCAAGGCATCCAAAGTTCAATGGTCATAATGTGGCGGTTGCCCCAAAGGACTGTCTGTCGTGGGACTGCCACCAAGGGCCTGTCGGTGGCAGTCCAATTGGCATCCTAACGATGCCCTTTGTTTGACACCAATGCGATGTGCTTTTTTGTATTGATAAAGTTTTATGATATATTTGATTGCATGGAGGAGGCACAATTCAAATGAGCCATCCATTATCCTTGAGTCACATTATATTAAGTTCAGTAAGTTGTTGGTAGCATAAATTATAAATATTTTATAATTATTGTTGTACAGTAAGAAAGTTGTGTTTTTATGTGTAGTTAGTAAGTGTTGTGGTATGTATATTTCTTAATTTCTTAAAGGTGCTGTTGGTGTTTCCCTTGATGTCAATTAATCTTTTTAGAGTTAGTATGCCATGGAGTTAGGCTGTTGCCTTTCCACTAATGTTTGTAATACAATTTATTTTATTGACCCTGTTGGCTCTAGCGGGCTTGCACCAGCCTTTTTCAGCTCCTGGAGGGCATTTATCATGTGTATTTCTGTAAAATTAGGGGGAAGTTTAGGTTTCTTAAAACATTCTACAATCTAAGTGTTGTGGTACCCCTGCCATAGCATGAATTTGAATAGTAACCAATGCATTTCCGGAGTGTTTTTCACTGGTGGTGCTCTCCTTACTAGAAGTGTATCCTCTATGACTTAACAGCAGCTTCCTTTTTTAGGATCTGATGCATGTTGTTGACAATTTATCTGTTGGTTTTAGAATATAAAAATGATATATTCCTTTTTGTAAAATATGTTGTATATCAATGTTTGCTTTTACATGTTCATAATGTATGTATTCATTTGTTCTTAAATTTTGAATGCTCGATCTACTTCAATTCTTCTGCAGATTTTTTTTATTGCAGGGCTGTTTGTTTCTGATTTTGGAATTAACTGCAATCTGTTGAGAGGAATAGATAGATTTGGTTTGTCAATTTATTATGTACAATTAATATTTTGCTTGATTGTCTTAGCCTTACTTTAGTTTTAGACTATGGCTCTATATTAAGTTTACTTTAAATATTAAATTTAAACAAGAACTGTATATAGTTTTATTTTTTGTAAATGAGTAATAATCCTTCATTTAGACTGTCTTTCTTGGACTTGTGATTTTCTGATGTTGTTCGCTTGTTATTATCTTTCTTTTTTTGCTTTTGTCTTCTTACAGTTAAGGTGCCTGCATCTTGAAGTTATAAATATATAATGTATGTTTAGCTATTTGTTGTAATTATTAAATTATTTTCTGTAGCTATTAATATATTTTGCCGCTCGCCGGACTAATTTGTTGGATACTTCGTGGCTGCTGTTTTTCCCTGCCTGGGTCTGCTGAACTTACCGACTCTGCATCTGGGAGGTTCCTGCACAACATCGCTGATCCGGGACTGCGAGGACCAGGGTGCTCGCTGTTGTTCGATCCAGCACACCTGTGTCCTCTTCCCGGCCCCTCCCCCAGCCAGTACATTACCTCTCGCGGCCCCCGCTTCGCGGGAGCCGCTCGCCGGACTAACTTGTTGGATACTTCGTGGCTGCTGTTTTTCCCTGCCTGGGTCTGCTGAACTTACCGACTCTGCATCTGGGAGGTTCCTGCACAACATCGCTGATCCGGGACTGCGAGGACCAGGGTGCTCGCTGTTGTTCGATCCAGCACACCTGTGTCCTCTTCCCGGCCCCTCCCCCAGCCAGTACATTACCTCTCGCGGCCCCCGCTTCGCGGGAGCCGCTCACCGGACTAACTTGTTGGATACTTCGTGGCTGCTGTTTTTCCCTGCCTGGGTCTGCTGAACTTACCGACTCTGCATCTGGGAGGTTCCTGCACAACATCACTGATCCGGGACTGCGAGGACCAGGGTGCTCGCTGTTGTTCGATCCAGCACACCTGTGTCCTCTTCCCGGCCCCTCCCCCTATTTCCAACGTCTTTGTAATTTAAGAGTCCCGCCTATCCGCGCCAGCGGAACGTGCCCGGAGCGAAGACCGGGCTAAGAGCGGGCCGTTTGAGGCCGTTCGAGGTCTGCGAGGTCTGGTCGGGGCCACCCTCTTTTGTTCTTTTTCCATCATTTCTGTGTTTGAGCCTAACTGTTAAACCATTTTATCACTTTATCCCCGCTGTTAAGTCAGGGGGTTGCCTTTGTTGTTGTTGTTAAGCTATGTGCACCAGGTTAACACGGAGTAAGGCCGCAAATGGCGGTCTCCCAATCAATGGTCCTATGGACGATTTTATCACCCGTACCAACACAGCTATAGACCATGAAATTTCCAAACTTCAGACTCGTGTCTCCCTGGAATTGGCATCCGCTAGGAGACTATCCCAGGTAATCGACCTGTCTAAAAGATCCTCCTTGGGCCATATAGCCACCGCGGTTACCCCGGCGCGTCCAGCTATCCCCCATTGTGCAGTCACACAGGTTGATGTCCACCATACCCCGACCTTTCCTTCACTCCCCTCTACTTTAGAGCCATCGACTCAGGTTAGTACAGTGAATCTACCTACCATTTCTTTCAAGCAGGATGCTAGTTCTAATTTTCCCATCCCTGCATTGTTTTCACCTAGGTGCACCATTAGCAAAGATAATCAAACTAAAAGAAAATGCACCTCTCGGTCTGCTTACCGTCATAAGAAGGCTAAAATTGCAGTTGCACAACAGCCGAAATTGACTAGCGTTCCGGTTTCTAACCTCATAGGAGGGTGTGTTTCCAGGGAACAACCACATTGTGAGGGAGTTAAAGAGGGGACAGTTTCTGCTTTCTCCACTGCCTTTTCCGCCACTATGGCAGAGGATGAGGGCCTACATGCAGAGAGTGTAGAAAGGAATGAAGGGGAATTTATAGGCTTAGTTTGGGAAACTCTTAAGAAACTTCTTTCCCCCCTTGATCTTAGACTCTCACGCATTGAGAATAATTTGCTTGAGATGGAAAAGAGCATTATTGCTCTGGCCACTCTCGGCCTGAGAAGTCTAGAAAATCAGGGCTTTCCTGTAGTTGAGACATCACCTCATGTTTTAATTCCTCAAGTCCTGCAATCCTCCCCTCCAGCATCAGCTTTTGCACGATCGGTTCCTACATCGGGGACTGTGGGTGTGGATTATAGTACCACCGCCCCTAAACTTAAGGCTCCCAAGTGCCCCACCCCTCAACCATTAGTCAAACCCAATGCAGGTGCACCGCATAGACCCCCTCCCAGTGAAGTGGCGTACCATCCAACCCAGAGCCCTCCTGTTAAGAATAACATTAGAGGGGGCTACATTGATCTCCCTCCAGAGGCCAATGACTATGTGGTTGTGCTGACGGGTGTCCCCTAGTTGGGAAACGGCCAACATGAGAACCACTGGTCTCTGAAGAATAAGATAATGCATTGGCTCAATGTGAATAGACCAATTCCCAATGGCCGGAGAAGTAGAGTCTTGATGGTACGCAGAATCCCCTGGGTGGGTCCTACAAGGAAATCTAGTCCCGGGGATTGTATAGTGGTGACCTTTGAGGACCCTCATACGGCACACCACATCTGTTCCTGGCCCATTGGTGAAGGTTCTCTTGTTATACCTAGGCCATTGTCCTTTTTTTATCCACCGCGTCCTAGATATACACGGGAAGAGGACTGGTCTCTAGTACACCACCACAATTGGAGGAGTCATCCCAAAAAATTCCATGATTCCCCCTTAAACTGGAATGGCTTCCCAACCTCGAATAGGTTTGCTGGTCTTGAGGAGGTAGATTGACTCGCATGCCAACCTGCTCTCCAAGTTCCTTTACCACAGGTTTTAGGGCTCACAGAATCTTTTCCTGTGTTGATTGAACCTCCTGTTGTTAGTTCTCTAAGCCTAGAGGGAATGCATTGTGTTTTACCTACAGAGGTGGGTTTGAATACGTCATGTATTTTCGACTCCCAAGTCGTAATGGAACGACTGGACCCACCTCGTATGATTCCCTTGCCTCCAACTCAGAATGTTTCACCAATTAGGAAGTTGACTGATGCAGCAATGGCTCCCTACTACCACCAGACTGAGCCACTGCTTAGGTTAAATAGAACTGCTGTGGGGGTGGCAGGACCTGTGTCCAATTTGGCTACACTAGATAACCCTCCAAGGCAGTTTACTCCAGACGACCCCTTGCTAAAGATTATAAGCTGGAATGTGGCAGGGCTCGCCCGCAATTTTAAAATTCCGGAATGGAATGCCTTTTTGGCCTCTTATAACATCTGTCTTTTGCAGGAAACCTGGTGCCTCGAACCTAGGCATAGAGTGGGCTTTACGACCTACTTCGTCCCAGCTTCCCAACAACATGGATGTAAAGGTCGCCCGTCGGGTGGCCTTCTTATATGGGTCAATATCGCACTAGGTTTAAGTGTAAGTCAAAAGTCCACGCATTCTCCTGATCTCCAGAGGATAACCATACTATGCCCAGGGGGAAGGAAGCTAGAAGTTTTTAACCTCTATTTAAGGGGGGCCAGGGGCGGGTCATCAACTCTATCCTCTACAGGATTAAACAGCGATTTAGCCGCCTGCAGTATTGATTCTTATGTTCTTCTCGCAGGCGACTTCAATTGCTGTTTTGAACCACTGGGAGGATATCTTGGACACTTGGGATGAGGACACCCTGACCCTAGACCCGATCTCTAAATGGTCCCAGAGTGCGGTAGACATCAATGCACTCTGTATGGAACATGACCTAAGACCAACTAACGGACGATCTAAATCGGATCCTATGGGTGCGCATACCTACAACAGGTTGGGACATACCTCCAGATTAGATTATGTTATGTTGAATTATAATTTGTGGTCATTCCATTATGATATGGAGGTTATAGCGTCTTGTGATAGTGACCACAATCCTCTCTCCTTAACATTGATTCCGCCCTGGCAGGTTGGGAACCTAATTAAGATTCCCCACAAGTGGAAATCCTCTCATGAGCTTGTACCTTCGTGCTGTGGCAGGCGCCTAAAGTGGGCTAAAGTAGCAGCGGACGAGGGAAGGTTGGCTCAGGCAGGGACCACTATGTTAGCGGTGGGGCTGTGCCTTGATGCCCTGGGTGCTACCAGCCAAAATGTTTTACCAATATTCACAGAAACCATCGCGGTACTAAGCGATTTGTTTATTATACCCCAAACTAGCGTGAGGGTTTCTGCGAGAGGTGCTCCTAGGGCAAGAAATAAGTGGTATTCCTCCAAATGTCGGGTTGCTAAGGGGGAACTTATTTCCGCAGTGAAAAGCAAGGATCCAGGCAATATTAGATTGGCGAGGAAACTCTATAAAAAAGTTGTGGCAGAGGCGAAGGAGGCCCATGAATACAGTTTTTGGTGGGATCTAGTGGAGGCAAGCACCAGGAAAGACTCCAAGGGGTTCTGGGATCTGCTGAGAGCTAGGGACAAACCTCTTGATTTTCAGTTTACTTGTAATATTCCTGGTGAAGTCTGGTTTGCCCACTTTTTCAAACTGTACTCTGTCCAATGTGGGGTATCCCATCTTAATACGGGTCTTCTCGCCAGCTTACCAACCGAGATTTCCATTAATGACTGCCCCTTCAGCACCGAGGAAGTTGAAAGGGCAATCAGCTGTATTGTATCTAATAAGGCTGCTGGTCCTGATGGAATTCCGGGCGACCTGCTGAAGAAATATCCATCACTGTGGAGTAGATTAATTGCCTCACTTCTGAATGAGGCTGTGTTGGGAGGTTCTCTCCCTGACTCATGGAGGGGCGCTGAGGTCGTCCCTATTTTTAAAAAAGGCTGTCGGGACGACCCAGCTAACTATCGCCCTATTAGCCTGCTCGACTCAACACAAAAGGTCGCGGGCAAAGTGGTACTAGGCAGGATCTTGCAGTGGGTCGAAGAAAACCAGGTTTTGTCAGATTTTCAGGCAGGTTTTAGATCAGGGATGGGTACCATCGAGCAGACGTTTCGCCTTTTAATGATTTACTGGAAAGTGGTTGTGCTGGGTGGGGGCAGCTTGTATTTAGTCTTTATAGACTTGCGAACTGCCTTCGACCTGGTCCCACGAGTCCAATTGTGGAATGTCCTCGATAGGTTGGGCATACCTCCTTATTTGTTGGCCTTGCTCATAAAGTTTCATGAAAGCAACTTTGCTCAGATTAGATGGGGTACCCAGGGGGAAAAAACATCTCGTATTCCCGTAGATAGGGGTGTCCGCCAGGGGTGCGTGCTTGCCCCCACTCTGTTTTCTCTTTATGTTAACGGAGTGGTGGAGCATCTGCTTCAACATCCGTCAGATGCACCATCCTTGGATGGTAAGAAAGTTCCTACGCTCCTATTTGCGGATGATACCCTCCTAATCTCAAAGTCACCAGTAGGTTTCCAAAAGTTGCTTTCCAGCTTTAAGGCCTTTTGTGACATCAAGGGCCTGTCCATAAACATAAGCAAGACCAAATTCCTTGTTCTTAACCCCCCCAGGAAAACTGTTGTTCCTGCCACCTCGGACTCTGTTCCTCTTGACAGAGTCAATGAATTTGACTACCTAGGCATTCGACTGTGTGTCAATATGAGTTGGAAGGCGCACCACCAAAAGGTGTTTCTGACCCATAAGAGGGTCACAGGGTCCTGCTCAAAGAACAACGTGCCTCATTTTTAAAACCTATTGGGGCACTACTAGACATTTATAGGGCAAGGGTGGTGAGTGCAGCATTGTATGGTGCGGAATTGTGGGGCACACAGAGAGTAGACATCTTGACCCACCTCGAAAACAATTTCTATAAAGATCTTATGAAGTTACCCCATAGTACCCCTACAATTCCCCTCTTGCTAGATGCAGGCACACGCCCAATCTGCGAGCAAGCTAGGCTACGTCCCCTTTTATTATGGGCCAGGATATGGAATGTCCCTGAATTGAGTAGCTATGCAGATGCCCTAAGCGAAATCTTATCCTTATCTGGCTGGTATAAGGTAAACTGGCCAGGGAGGTTAAGCGACTTCTTCATGAGTTGGGTTTAGGAGATGCCTGGGTCAATAGAACAGCACCTTCAAAACAAATGCTAAAGAAGGCTTATTGACTTTGGGTGGATAACGAGAGGCTGTGTAACCCTAATCATTGTAAATCTGTTGCCCAGTTTCTGCTAGTTAAGGAGATCCCTTTCAGAGAACCTTACCTGGACTCAATCCATAACCCGGGTGACAGAGCATTATACTTCAAATTTAGGGTGGGTGTTCTTCCCTTAGGACTCCTAACTTCTACTTGGAAACCTCCTCTCCAAACTACACCGTATTGCCCCTTTTGTGACTCAAGGGTTGAGTCCATAGCTCATTTGTTGTTTGAGTGCCATGCTTATGTTGTGCCTAGGTTGAGATGGTTGAAGCCTCTATGTAGGAGTCTGGGCACAAGGTCATATTTGGAAGCTTTACGCATATTGCGCTCAGATGCCCGTCCCTTCTTTGCCTGCTGTATGGCTACATTTCTGGGCTGGGCTTGGAGGATAAGATCTGCAAGGAAACAGTTGTTACAGTAATGTGTTTCTGCCTGTATTGGCTTTTAAAACTTGGTTATTATTTTATTTTGCTGATTCTGTAGGTTTTTATACTGTGTTCACCAAATTGTTCGTTTTTCTTCTTTTTTTTTATTGATGTTATGTATTACTTTTATGATATGTCTTTATGTCGAAATAAAGTTCTATTACAATATATTTTTTAAACATACTTTGTTGGTTGTGTTTGTTGCATTTTATAGTTTAGTTTTCTTTTTGAGTTTGTCTGGCAGAGTGACCATGTCCTGCTGTCCTTGCATTTTAGGATGCATTCATTATATGTGTGTGTCTGCTTTTTTATACTGGTTTTAATTGAGAAAGCATTTCTATTTGCTAAGTCTTTTTAAGTTTTATGTGCTAGGTAGGTCGGAGACTAGCTTGATTTGTTATTCTTACCCATTGTGATAAACGTTAATTAGTGTTTTCGTTTAGAATGTATTGTATTTTTTGGGTATTTTATTTATAGTAAATGATATTTTGAATGTTCGTATTTTCATTTTTACGATTTTCTGGTGTTTCATATGTTTGTTTTTGTGGTTATTTATATTTCATTAGTGTTAATGCAGTGATGCTATATTGCATTTCTTTGCACTTGTTTTTAATATTGTTGTATTTTAGATTTTTGTAAATTCTATTTTTGTTGTCGGTATATGCATGTTTCTTGGTTAAGAACAGAGTTATAATATTTTGTTTTTGTACATGTTTGTCGATATTTTTGTAAGTCAATATTGTTTTTCACGATATAGTGTCATACAATCAATTATTATGTTTTTTAGGATACTTCTAACATAATCTTTGAAATAGTACAGTTTCACTGGCATTGAGGCCTGATTTGAGATTCATTTTTGGCTTGTGATCTGTCAAGATCTGCTCAGATTAAAATACTGCCTTAGGTTTTATTATAGTTTATTCCACGTATATGTGGATGGAATTTCTTTATTTCAAAGGTTGAACATGTAAAGTATCAATGTAACTCATGCAAATTCTGTTGTTGGAGATTCACTAATCATGTAAAGACAATAAGTATGCGAACTTAAGTGTTGTTTCCCACTCTGTATATTTCCAAACCAAACTAGGAGAAACACATTTTGCTGTTTTAAATAAGCTATGTATTATTGTCAAAGGCTGGATGACTCTTATACTTTTTGATGCAAAGATAAACTTTACAGGAATGTTATCCTCTATCCATAGCTTCACACAGATTTATGATGAACAAAGTTATCAATATTATTTAAAGCCACAAAGGTGTCTGAATCATTCTGGGTGCAATTCTGCATTGGCAGACAAATTCCTATAAGGGAATTTTTAGGCTTTTACATGTTGGTTTGGCACTGCCGGGAATGTAGTGAGATCTGGAAAACTTTTTAGTGACAGCATAATCCAATTCCTCTTTCACAGGAACAGGAATGGTTATATTTTCCCTTCTAGCGAGGCATGGGGGGCAAGCTGGGGAGTCAGGAAACAAGAGGCCGGTTCCCTGGCTCCCCAGCCCTTTATACCCGGTGATGGTCCGGCCAGTCCTACTGGCCGGACGTTTGGCCATCGTCGCGACCCGGAAGTGATTCAAAGCACTTCCGGGTCACGCCTGAGCCAATGGGGGAACGGGGGCGCGCCTGTCGCATCACCTTGTGCGCAAGAGGCACGCCCCCGGCTGTAACGGAGGGGGCCGGCTCGACCGCCATACTTTTGGCATGGCCGATGCCGGCCCCACTGTTCTATGTGGCCAGGTACTACCTACACCCCCTCCTCCCCATTCAAGACCCGTGACAGGAGAGAAGTTTTTGGATGCGGGGGGCGTGAAACCCCCCGGCCGTATTTATTATATACAATTAATACACAATAATCATAATTACAATATTTACAAAATGTAGCAGAAAATATACTTTACACTGATTACAATTGATAAGTACAGATGTCCGATGGCTAACCTTAACATAACTCTAATACAAAGGTTTCCTATCCATATCTAGACATATTTTTATTAATCTTTACAAACTGGATTTTCTGTGTACCTAATAGAGCCTACGGCAAGGTCACTAACTGGCGTCAGATCCTTATCAATTTCTAACCACGCCATCCAGTCAGAGTGCGCATGCGCAGAGGGCCCGTTCACCGTGAGGGTACTTCCCCCCCGGTTACCCCCATATGCTCTATACCTGATCTCCATAAAGGGGCCCTTGCAGCCGTTGTGCACGTGCGGGATGGCCAATCAGCCTAGAGAAAGCGTGACTCCCTCCTCCCCCGCACCCAACTGCTCCTGGAGTTCTAGGAGAGACCAGTTGTCCCTCCCACTTGGGCGACACCATTCGGGAATGGCGCTGCCCTCTAAGGACCTTAAAGTTACTGCTCACCAATCATGACCTTACCGCCACAGGCTAGCATAGTTGACCGACTATCTAACCCCCCCCTGTGCTCACTAGAAAGGTCATCCCTTACGACTAAGGCCGCTCAAACATGCCAACATATTCTCCAGGAACACCTCATTACCTACTTGGGATAAGTGAACGCCGTCTTTTAAGAAGCACGGATCACCCCTAATGCATCCATGGGCGATGGTCTGTAAGTGAGGAGCCCTGAAAAGTCTCTCAATCTTGTTATTTATTCTCCTTGCATAGTGATTCAAAGCCTTTACAGATTTCCCCCCCTCCATTGGAATCGGGGTATCATCTGAGACCACCCGATGGTGCAGCCCTGACAAGTCTTAGCTAACCAGCCTATATCAGTGACTATAGTTTCCACCAACCCTCTTCTTCCCAGTCTTGTTAAGTCATTCCCCCCCAAGTGAAGTATGATTATGTTAGGGGGCGGACCCCTTTTCTTTAACAGGTCCAGTACGATACTCCTAAACCGATCAAAATATAGCCCCCCTTTTCCATGGCATGCTATTTCAAAACCTGCCTGCTGTGCTCTTTCCCTATAATCACCTGTAGAAAAAAGGTTAGACAGACGCCTTACATATGAATGGCCTATGATCCACACAGTCTGTAACCTTTCCTTCCGCGGTGTTGACATCCGAGTTGTTGAATGATGCTGGTGCAGTGTCTTGAGTTTCTCCCCTGCGTGACAGGCTTGAGAAACTGTAATGGAAGCAGAAAACAATGCATCAGCACTGTGTGGCTCTCACACTCACAGCACGTGTAGGCACACATAACGTTTGTAACAATTGGACACCCATCTCCCTATCTTCTGTACGTCGCTGTTTGATAGACCCCTGGCCGTTGCTTCAGTGGCAGCCCCTATCCTAAAGGAGTGGGTGCCAAACCTTTCTGGATTCTGACCCGATTTCAGAATTGTCATGTCCAGCACCCTTTTGAATTGAAAGCGTGTCAGCGGGACCCCATCCACATGGATCAGGAAAGGCCCCCATACGTTAAGTGGCCTAACCTGTAAGTAGCTCTCAACGTGTGATACAGGGCAGCATGGGTTACCCTGTGCCCGGTGGAGAACTACTCCATCACCCCGGGCCTCCTGATCAGTCTTGGACTTCTTGATAGATATTAGTAGGGTGTCGGCCCTGATGTTAATGTATTCAAACTGCAGGCCGCTGTGTATGTCTAGCTTGTTTTGTGCCACTAGCTCCCTAATTCGAAATGCGCCGTAAAAGGCCAATGAAAAGGCTACCATGAATAACCTCACTTCCCCTGATGTGCTGCAAATTGCCGGAAGGGCTGCTAGTATTGACGTCAGAAGGTCCACCCCAATTGGCTGCCTTGCGTCTGGGGCCGCCCCCTGGAGGCGTTGCCACCCTTTCAGAGCCTTCCTCACTGTGAAACTGTTGGTGGGATCACCCCTGTCGCTGATCTGAGCGAAGAAGGAGATCGCCGCCACCTACCTCCTCGCTGCTGCCGAACGCCCGTTGGTCCTTAAACAACCCAAGTATGCAATGAGTGCCCCAGTGTTGTTCCACCGCTCAGCCCACCCTGCACCCAAGAAAGAACAATATTGCCAAAACGCCCCTTCGTATGCTTTCCTGGTCCTGGGTGCTAGGCTGGCTGCCACGAGGTCCGGTAGGTGGGGGCACCAATCTGCCAGAGTCGTTCTGGGAAGAGGGTGGCACACTCTGCCGCTGCCGGGAGGTGGGCCCTGAAAACCTGCATCTTAAAGCGAGAAAGTGCATCAGCAGCATGATTAAGGACCCCAGGCACGTGTTTAGCCCTAAATTGCACATTCAATTTCATGCATGTGAGAACAATCTCCTTCAATGGCGAAGAATCATCTTACACCGGGCCGCCTGCTGATTGATGCATTTAACCACGGTCATGTTGTCTGACCAGAAAACTGCTGACTGGTTACGCAATTGTTCAGGCCATACCGTCAATACCACCCATATGGGGAAGAGCTCCAGGAACCCAATGTTACCTGTTAGACCATTCTCTACGCACCAAGGCGGCCAACGTTGTGCCACCCACTTGGTACCAAGTATGGCACCAAATTCCTCACTGCCCGCGGCGTCAGTCATTAAACCCAACTCCGCGGATGCCGTGGGCAGACCGGGCCACACTACTCTGCCGTTGAAGTCCTGCAGGAATGCCATCCAAATCCGCATGTCCTGCCGAACCTCAGCGGACAGCCTTGTGTGGTGATGTTTCTCCTTGAGGCCCGCCATGTCTTGGGAGATGGATCTGGAGAAAGGTCTAGCCATTGGAATGAACCTTAAAGCAAAGTTCAGCTGCCCTACTGTCTGCTGCAGCTTGTGTAGTTTGACCTTCTGTTTGCCCAAGCATAGTTGTAAAGCAGCCCTGAATTTGTTGACTTTGTCCATGGGTGACCTAAAAAATCTCTGAACAGAATCCAGTTCAATGCCCAGGAACTCTATCGTAGAAGCCGGCCCCACTGTCTTTCCCGGAGCCAAAGGAACCCCCATATCATGCATGAGCGCGCAAAATTCCTGCAGCGCCCACCCACATTCCGGGGGCCCCGTGTCCCCAGGATAAGAAAGTCATCCAGGTAATGCATGACCCACTGGTGCCCTGTCTTCTGTCTGAAAACCCATTCCAGGAATGAACTGAATTTTTCAAAATATGCGCATGAAACAGAGCAGCCCATTGGCATACACATATCCATATAAAAACTCCCTTGAAATTTAAAACCCAGCAGGTGGTAATCATCCGGATGTACCGGGAGTAACCGAAAGGCCGATTCTATGTCAGATTTTGCCATCAAAGCACCAGGGCCCAAGCCCCTGAGGATCTCCACCGCTTGGTCAAAGGATGCGTATTTAACACTGCACAACTCATTATCAAGTGCATCATTCAGTGAATTACCCCTGGGTGCTGACAAATTGTGTATTAGTCTGAATTCCCCTTCTACCTTTTTGGGGACTACCCCCAACGGGGAGCAAACAAAGTTCTGAACTGGCACAGACTCGAAAGGGTCCGCCACCCTACCCAGGTGCAACTCCTTGGCAATCTTTGAGGAGACTATACCTGGATTGGTCTGGGCAGAGAGTTGGTTCTGGCACTCAGATGACCCCATATAGTTAGGGGCTGGTATCCTAAAACCATCCCTGAAACCCTCCAACAGAGTTCTCACCGTAAGATGTCATAGGTATTTGTTGAGCCATGGAGTCAGAGCCGTCACATCATTGGGGGACCGTGCTTTGAGCGGGGACACAATCTCACTCCTGCTTCTTTCTACCCTTATCCTTTGCTCTTTTGAGGCATTTTGATTCGGGGTGGGATGGGTTGGCGCAAATTGAACATGCGTGCTTGAACCTGCACTGCCCCTGTGGTCTGGTGCAAGTCCGCCTGTTGAAGTCCCAGCATGTCCCCTTCCTTCCACTATTACTGCTTGAACTAGTGGTGTAGCTTGCGTTACCCTGTGACCGAAAGGGCTGAAAAGGCTGAGCTGACTGCAGGGGTTGACTCTTTGTGTTCCCCTGTCCCTCGCCCCCGAAAAGATCCAACCAAGATATAGTGTAAATTCAGTCCCATGACAGTGTTGGGTCGGATGCCTTGGCCACCCTGAAATTTTTGTCATAAACTAACCACCCTCCGCCTGCAAATTTATCGTTGGCCAGCACTATCCTGTTCTGGTAACAGGCCATCTGTGCCTGAAAGTTTGGGAAACGCTCCGCTGTAACTGCCATAAATATGGAAAAGGCTCTAACCCAGTTGAGTAAGTTCTCTTCCACCCTATATTTCAGCATCTCATTCTCTGGGGAGCATATAATCTTTGTTCTTCCTTGACTCCTCCCTCTCCCTTTCGCAGATCAGTAACGAAAACATGTTAATATACTCACCAGCCCAAATTCTGTTCTTCAACTCAAGAGACACGTGCCTGCCTAAAAACTCTCGTTCGGAGCTGGCCTCGCCCACGCCCAACATTGGTAATGCTGGCAATTTACCTGTTACCGTTGTCCCTGGTGCCTCTGGCTGAATCCCTGCCGCCGCACTGGGGACTGACACCCCTTTGTTCTCGAGAGAGCCGGAACCCCCCCCTGAAATGAAAGATAACGGTGCAACTGGCCCAGCATTGATTGGTTCCTTGGGCCCTGCATTGAATTCATTCACAATTCGCATTGCTTCAGTTAAAGCATTGGTACCCAACCCTTTTACTCCCACCGCTGGGGCGAGAATGCCTGCCTTCCCCAACCATGGCAAAGTTGATGCTAAATGTGACACTACATCCTGAGGGACCCCTCCTCCCCCGGTGGAGGCCCTCCCACGGGTGTCGGTAGAGGAACGGCGACCGGGACGGCGGGGACTGGCGCCCCCAGGGGGGCGGGTTGGGGCACTGGAACCACGGGGATTGCTGGTGGCTCTGGGTGCAGGGGTGGGATCAGTGGTGCCCCTGGTGGTGTAGGTACTGGCGGGGCTGTTGCGAGGAGCGGTGACAATGGGCACACCGACTCTGGTAGAGGTGCAGGCAATGGGGTAGGTGGCACTGGGTTGTTACCTCCCGGGGTCTGGGGAGCAAGTGGAGGCATTCCCTTAGGCACATGCTTTTTTGTCCTAACCTTTTTGGGGATTAGGGGCAGGACACCCTTGGGAGGCACGTTATCTCCTTCTCGGCCCTCCACTTTCTCCCTGAGGTTAGCCAGATCCTGCCCCATCTCAGTCACTTTCTTCATCATATCCTCTAACAGCCTCTCCATACGAGAGCCCTGCTCCCCCCCTTTTAGCCTTCCCTGCCATAATGTACTCACTCTCAGTCAACTGCACCCCTTAACCGTGAAGGTGTTAAGGTGAAAATTGATTTCACAAAGGCTAAGTAAGTGGAGAATGCTAATTGCACAGGGTCATGTGACTTGAACCAGCAACCTTGAATGTAGTCGCCTACAGCCAATAATACAACCTAACGTTTGACTTGATATGTTACGAGTTCAGCTAATCACACACATTCAATCACGTGTCACCCTGCGAGTAAGCATCTCAGACCATACCCATTAGGCTACCCTCACAATAATACAATGATCCACATTTATATGGCACAGTGTAACAGAGATCAACCTGAACAGCCTTCAAATGGAATTGCACCTATCACCTTTGGAGTAAGAGTCTCAGACCTTAACCGTTAGGCTACTCTCATAATAATACAAACCTACCAAAAAACAAACAGCGTTTGGATGAGGTTTTACACACTAATCTTAAAGCAATCTACCTGAACAGAAATCTTTAGATGCTCAAGCAATCACATTCCCCCAACCGGCAGGTACAGCAGTACAATTGGAGCCTTTAGCCCTTCACTCCTAATCTCGTGGGGATTTATACAGTTATTACTTTGCCCCCAATGCTCGCGTGTCTAAAAGGATGATTTTAGCCAAATACAAACCACCATGAAGCATGAGCTGATGACTTTCCAAAACCGAGCAGGACCTGTGCCCCACAGCGCGCATTACGAACCGCGCGCTGTTTACTTTAGCTTATCTTCCAGTCGGCCCCGGCACTCTAACGCTGCCGACCGCCCACACGATTTCGTAATACCAGCGCGCACACAATACGACAAGCAGCCGCCGGAGGGGTGGGCGCTCACACGAGCCTCTCGCGCCACTGCCTCCCGATACCTGCTGCTGTTCCTCGACCGTCTCGCCCTCAAGTGCTCCGCCTCAAGAGATCCCGTGGCTCATCCAAGCTTGCTTGCACCAAGCAGTCGCACGCCGTTCGCGACCTCCGGGGGCATATCTTGACCGCAAACCAAGGAACGAGGAACGCGACGTTCGCGATGCCACGATGACGATCCCAGCTTGTAGTCCCGATCTAAATTGCAGCACCGACCTGAAATAACAAACAAAAATACAAGTTACCGCCTCCTAGTGAGGTGTGGGGGGCAAGCTGGGGAGTCAGGAAACAAGAGGCCGGTTCCCTGGCTCTCCGGCCCTTTATACCCGGTGATGGTTCGGCCAGTCCTACTGGCCGGACGTTTGGCCATCGTCGCGACCCGGATGTGATTCAAAGCACTCCCAGGTCGCGCCTGAGCCAATGGGGGAGCGGGGGCGCGCCTTCGGCGTCGCCTTGTGATCGAGGCACGCCCCCAGCTGTAACAGAGGGGGCCGGCTCGACCGCCATACTTTTTCCATTTTCCATTCAGAAAAGGAATTTGCTTACACAGGAGTTCTGTCAGCATAGTGGGACATGCACATGTGCCCATTTCTGACTAGGAACAGTTTAGAAATAATTCCAGGTGAGTTCATTAGCAAATAACAGTGGTTAAAACCTGAATTTGAACAGGTTTGTGGGTGTTTATCAGCAGTCCACATGGAGAAAAAAATTAATTAATGCAATGTACTTTTTTGATAGGCGATGGACTCATGCTGCAGGATAGAAATAGTCAGTTGTGGGGGGTGGTCTGCGTGCCAATCAAGATGACGGCAACTCATTGAGCTCCATTCAAGTGCGGAGTCCTTTACTACTTTACAGTCGCTTTCTCTGCACCGTCGTCAGCGGTCTTGTCAGTGGAATGATTCTTAAAGTCCTGACATCTCGTTGAGCTAATTTTATCTCTGCTGGTGTTGCTCTCGACTTAGAGCTGCGAGTTGATTTTTCACCACAGATGCGAGTGGTCATCATTTTGCTAACGTGGCACTCGCGTTCTATTGCTTCCTGCTGTTCCACACAGGCGTTTCTCCCCATATATGCTCGGCAGTGATATTTTATACTATGAAGATTTTTGTTACTATAACTCATGTGGGCTGTTTGTTCTCATATATATATTGTGGTGTTTTTGGACTGAACTCTCTTCACCAAATGCCACTTATTATGTTCACATGCTGCTACATTCTCAAAGCATTCTTTTCATTATTTTTTCATGCTAAACTTCGCCTGTTTGAGAGAACTCTTTTCTCCTGAGATTATATATTTGCTTAAACTAGATACTTTTATCATTTACATTTACTTTCGAGATTATTCCTTTATACTTCAGACCTTTTGCATACTTCTGCATGCTGCCAACATAGTGTATAGGCAAGCTTAGACCACTTTAGATGATAAGACACTACCCACTTTTCTACACTAAAATGGCCAGTAAAATTCTTGGTACTTTTAAGCCTTCTTCTTCTTCTAGCACTAAACCAAGGCAGGCGAAAAACTACCCACCTTCACCCATTATGTCATCTTACAATCCTGTTCTTGACAAGATACTTGATGAGGTGAGGGGTTTAAAACCACGAATGAAAAGCTCCAGCTAATTGAAGATAGACAGATCACTAAGAAAGCAAAGCTGATGGCAATGAATCAATGCATAAGTGATTTACAGGATGCCTCTACTAGGATTCCTCTTCTTGAACAAGAAATTCAAAAGCTCGAATTACATGCTGAGGACCTTGAAAATAGAAACATACATAATAAACTTCGCCAGATTAGCCTGCCAGAAAATTTGGAGGGTCTTGACCTCCTTGCTTTTTTGAATAACTTCCAGCACGAACTGTTGGACCTTCAGCATTGACCAACCTTTGAATATTCAAAGTGCACATTGCCTTAGCCGTCTTCAACCTCAATCTACTAGACTGAAAGGATTTCTGGAATTTATGGACTTGATCTGTATTTTGAGGCCCGCAAAAGAAAAATATTCTCTTATGTGGTCTGGTCCCAACATTTACATATCTCAGGACCTCTCCAATGCCACTAATGCCAGGAAATAATTTTTTGCTCTTCGACCTCAACTGTGTTTATGTAAAATTTCTTATGAGGTCACTAGATGATCTTTTGAGGATCCTGTCAAACTATAATCTTTTCTCCAAAGTATTTCACCTCACTATATGGACACAACTGTTCAGCGTTCTTAAATGAATCTGTTTTTTACACAGATATATCTTCTAGTCTTATTTTTCTTCTACAATATTCTGCACAGCACTCTTAAATAAATCGCTCTACTTATACATATCATTCACCCTTATTTTTCTTTTACTATCATTCTTATGTACAGCTCTTTTTTCTTATATATTCTACTCTCTATCTCCCTGCTGCTCACTTTGTTCTTGGTGCTGTCATGTCTCATGCTCTTTTCTTATGCTCTTCATTTCAGATCTGGATCTCTTTCCTTGATCTGTTTCTTCATCTTAATATCCTTTTCTCATTACTTCTTTTTATTAATTTTTGGTGAGCACTTTAACATCTTGTATTGGGTTCATTTTTTCATTGCGTACATTATTTATTTGTTAATAAGTGGTGTATTTGTATTTCTTTCAGTGTCTCTGCAGCTTCCCACCCATGTTCCTGTCTCCCTCATCCCAATTCCCAATATGTTTAACCTTGTCTTGTGGAATGTTCGTGGTCTGGGACATCCTGTTAAAAGACAAAAGGTCTCTCTCTCATTTGTCCAGATTCTCTTCACATGTTACCTTTTGGAATGAAACTTACTGTAATGATGTTGAATCACATATGTTAAAACAGCAGTGGGTAGGCCAAGTCATTTATTCTCCGGCTGTTAATCGTAAAGGTGGTGTTGCCATTCTTTTTCATAATTACAAAAAGAACAATTGATGGACAGAATGCAGAACAATGTCATGCACTCACCCCTGTACAGAGATCTGGGCCTAAATCCATTGTTTTGTTGCTCATCATGCCCTTCCAGTTTGGACCCAGCCATATGCAAATCAGTCTTGACCCTGTGCCCAATGAAAACAGTCCAGCCCGAACTGCCAGGCCAGGTCCTCCCTGGCCTGGAAACAAGCATCATAGGACCGGTTTCGGGCTTTCAGCCCTCATCAGCCAGGATAGCTTGACTCCAGTGGAATGGAGAGCACGGGGCCCACGTCTGGGCATACCCGTCCCACTCGGGGTGACAAATGCAAAAAGAACAATTGATGGGCAGAATGCAGAACAATGTAATGCACTCACCCCAGTACAGAGATCTGGACCTAAAGACATCGGGCCCGATTCACAGAACAAACTTAAGACAAAATCCTAAACTTAGTACCATTTTGGTATTCACAGAATGCACTTACTACTTCTGGTATTCACAGAATGAACTTACTACTTTTGTGATTCACAGAATAAACTTACTACTTTTGCTATTCACAGAATGGATTTACGACTACTAACTTTAAGTCCGCACTCGGGCCGGAAATTCCGGCCCGGAGGCGGAGCTTCCGGCCCGGAGGCAGGGCTTCCGGCCCAGAGGCGGAGCTTCTGGCCCGGAGGCGGAGCTTCCGGCCCGGAGGCGGAGATTCCGGCCCAGAGGTGGAGATTTTGGCCATGGTTAAATCTCCGCCACTGGCCGGAATCCCCACCTCCGGGCCGGAAGCTCCGTCTCCGGCCCAGAAGCCCCGCCTCCGGGCCGGAAGCTCCGCCTCCGGGCCGGAAATTCCGGCCCGAGTGCGGACGTAAAGTTAGTAGTCGTAAATACATTCTGTGAATAGCAAAAGTAGTAAGTTTATTCTGTGAATCGCAAAAGTAGTAAGTTTATTCTGTGAATACCAGAAGTAGTAAGTGCATTCTGTGAATACCAAAATGGTACTAAGTTTAGGATTTTGTCTTAAGTTAATTCTGTGAATCGGGCCCATCTTTCTTTTGCTCACCATGCCATTCCAGTTTGGACCCAGCCATATGCATTCTTGTTCATAAGTCGCTGCATGCACAAATTATATTGACTCAATGTGATAATGATGAAAGATGGGTATTGGCTATGGTTGTAATTCACAATAAACAGATTTCTTTATTTAATATTTTTGGTCCTGTTAAACCTGATCTAGAGTTTTGGAACAACAACAAAATAGCATTGGCTTCCACTGATAATCCTAAGATTATTGTTGCAAGAGACTTCAATTAATGGTTTGATCCTTTTACTGATAGGAAGTCCAAATATAAATTTAATCCTGCCAAATCCCATAAAGCATTTCAATCTGCCACTGCTATTTGTCCATTATTTGATGTTTGCAAAACATGTAACCCTGATACTTGTGAAGTTACTTATTTTTACCCACCAGTTAAGGAATTGACTATATTCTGGTTACTAAACCTTTACTTCCTTCCATACAATCCTCAGAAATTTGCTCCGTTTTTATCTCAGACCATGCACCTGTTTTCTCTTCCTTGTTTTATCTATAATAATTATTAAACCGGTTGTTGGAAATGTAATGGTTTCCTTTTATCCTTTTATAAGATAATACTTTCCTTTCAGAAGCCACTATCTTTATTAATGAGTTTTGTAAATGTCACCAACCTCTAGACACATCTATTCCTAATACTTGGGATGCTTTTAAGGCCTTTTTTCATGCTTTCACCCTGCTTGGCAAATAGAAATAAACTATCTTATGCCAAATATACTACATTACTACTACTCTCCGTGCTTCACTTTGAACACGTTATTCAGCAACAAAAACTCTGAAACAGCCAGCGGAGTGGAGTTCATTGGCACGCACTGTTTACTTTAGCACTCACCAGTGACGTCCTTCTTTGGAAATGCAAGCTGACCAGTTTAATTGGCCACAAAACCTACCAGTTTTCTCCAACGGCTGTGCGGTGGTGATGTCATACCCAAAGCTCCGCCCCAATGCAAACTGCTGCTCTCTCGCTTGGCTTGCCAATGGCTACTTTAGCAATGGAACATTGCTGCAAGGTGACCCTCTCCCAGTCCCTGTTTCAGCCACTGGGCAGTGCTCTGCGGACACCCTCTGCTTGTTTGCAGCCCCTCGGTTTGGGGCAGTGGGAGGTGATACGAATGATGAAACCATCCAATCCCCCGTCAGGCGCACACAACTAGTCTCCAACATTACCCATTGTGCATTAATGCCACGACTCCCCAGTGACCTCAGAGCTCCCCACCGGCACAAGGGGGTAAGAGTGGAATACATGTGGAGAAGTGTGGCTCACTGGTTAGAGGAGGCATACCCTGAAGCAGAGGTCAGACCTGGGACCAGGGTTCAATTCCAGACGCGGCAGGGTCTGAGCCCAAGTGTCCACGGACTCGATAATTCTCACTTCGGTGCCTACTCGAATCATGGGTTCACACTCTGCAACTCTGGGCAATAGCTTGCTTAATCTCCACTAAGGCCCCCCCCCCCGTGGCGGGATGCCTGGCTTTCACCTTGGGGATGCCCAGTACGGGTTATCTCACAGGGAAAAGCCAGGACGGGTTCCCAATGCAAGCGCCGAGATGCCCAAGAGTAAGTCGAGCGCTATATAAGAACACACATACATACATACATTCATACATACATACAAGTGCCGTTACTTTGTCTATCTCTGAACGTAGCCCGAGGCAATGAGGAATGCTTGCGTACTGAGATGTGTGCAGTACCAGACCCCGTATAATGGTGAATGGCAAACAAACGGCTCTCAAACCTCACAGCACATTACACTGTGAAAGGAAATTGTGTGTTGCCAGTTGCTGTTTTTACTTCACTGTATTGGTGGCTTGTGAGGCCGCTTGTGTTTATTACAGTCGCTGATCAAAAACTCAGGAAGACGCTGTACAAAGTACTTCCTCTGTTGAAATAATAACTGCTTTATCTGCTGTTTACAGCTCCTTGGCATGACAACTCGAAGCGGGGGTCTCTATCAGATGGAAAAAAGCAGAGGTAAATGCTAAAATTCCCCTGGCACTCACAATTGGACTTAATATACCAGTGAAATGCAACCACTCCCTCTGGTCTTCATGCATGAGCCCCTATCTAGCTACCAAACCAGATCACAACTCTGCCGCTTAAATCTTGTGCCCATAGTTTATGCGTAATTTGTCAGTTGTTTTCCAGATCAATAAAAGCCACCACTGTGAACTGACCTTTGTCAGTCGGGTGAGAGAAGGTCATTGTTTTAAAATGTTCGGTGGTCCATGGCAGCAGAACGACCTTTCTGTAAATTAACATTCGAGCGTGTGTAGATGCCAGATGCATGGGTGCTTAGAAGCAGAGAACCGTGTAAGAAAAATGTACTTTAAATGCTGTTAAGAGACTTCCAGATCAAATATTATAATATATACAGAAATGCCTCAGTTTAGTGCAGTTGTTTATTTGGGAACGGTTTGTAAACAATGATTGAATTCATGTCCTTCTGAATCTCACATGCTCTATGTTGTCAAAAATAAATAAATATCTAATTTCACATGTCCTTAGCATTTTTTGTTTCATATCAGCTTTTTCTCTGAGTGATAATTTTATGGCTTACTTTGCGAACAGTGTACGATTAAAACTATCTCTGAATGTATTACCTAAAAATATTAGAGGTGGGCAAGCATGCTCTGCCCGATCACGGAACTCTGCGGAATTCCATGGAGTTTTTTGCAACTCCATGAAAGTCCACGTAGTGCAACTCCACGAGCTCTGCCCACCCCTAATTACTATAAAACATTAAAACATTAGAACATACGTATTTTCCTCATAATCTTCGTCTGTTCTACTCAAGTTGATTAAAGCCAAGCCTGCCCTTAATAAACTTGCCACCATTGATACTTGCAATATCCTACTTAACCTACTTAAAGTAATATCTAAATACCATGGAGGTCAAATCAGGGTGGGCAAGATGTTGGCCAATTATTTAAAAATTAAATCTGATCATAAAAACATTGTACCTATTTAAGATGAACTCACCAATAAAATTGCATCCTCAGATACTGACATTTCAAACACTTTCCAGAAATATTATCAAATATTGTATTCAGATGACACCAATACACGTAGAACATAATATGCATACTTTTTTCAATGACCTCCTTAAGCCTCCTCCTATTCCTGGTCAACATGACTTATTATAAGACAAAAAAAACTCTTTAGGAGATTAAAGATGTGTTAGGAATGGGGGTGTCTAGTTGGCAGAGGTAGGCACCTTTGTCCTAATAAAGGACCCTTGTTCTAGTCAGGGTAAGGGGATACACTAGGGTGACCAACCGTCCATACATTTCATGGACCCTCAGTTATTTCAGTATGATGTCTGTAAGGCGTCCATAATTTGGGGTCCCCAAATTACAGACACCTTACAGACATCATACTAAAATCAAATTGGGGAATTTCAGGAAGGTATGCTGTTCCCCTGAGAGAGGCCCAATGAGTTTAAAAGTTTCCACTTGGGGCCTCTTGCACTTATCTTTTAATCTGTAGACTGAGGCTGCCTGCAGTAGCCCCTCCCACACCTCGCACAAACTGTGGACTGGCCCATTTTCATTCTGACTGCAAACGATTATCACAGATAGAATGACAATGGGCATAGCTATTGTGACAGCATGTGGTGTGCCTTCTCCTGCACAAATCTTGATTGCACGAAAGGGTCTGATGTCGCTTTGCAAAGCTGCGCGCATACTGAAAAACTGTGACGTGTACGATTGTCTCAAACCTATATTAACTTCTGTTGACTTGTAATTATTTTGGTTGTCTATTTACTTATATATTCTTGTGCCGACCTCCTCTGATATGTCTGTAAAACATATGTTTTGTCCCAAATTTTTGTCCTGAATTTTGACCTTCTGTCCTGAATTTTGACACTGACCGTTCAGAATTTGCATGCATGCCAGTTGGTCACCCTAGGATACACACTTTATATAACCCCTGCTCACCCCATGGGTAGCTTGGCAAGAGCAGACAGACTTATTCCAACGGCAATGTGTAAAGTATTTGTACTCAAAACACACAGTTTTACAGTGAGTACACCAGAAATGGACACCACACCAGTTTAGAAAAACAAAGATAAAGTATCTTCATCTAAACTCAACAAGACAAAAAGCGACAAAACTCCTGCATACATGTAATAAGAATATGACTTTTCAAAGGTTTCAAGAAACTGGGTCCATAGAAAACTATGGATGTGTGATTTCTCACAAAGTACCTGTAGATGCGTCAAAATTCACAAGACCAAACAGCCGCAGAGATGGGAAGCGTTGAGAAACAAAGAGATGCATCAGATCCTGATACCTTGGGGAGGCGATCTGACATTTCTGCTGCCCGCAGGAGAAGCGATATCTCGAATCAGGTCTGTAGGGGAAAGTGATGGGTCAACTCCAAGACAATTCTGGTCCACAGGTGATGCATTGGAAAAACTTGCCAAAAAGTTACTATGCTTGGAAATCAGGGATGCGTCGGCGATCAATGCGGCTACGTCAAGCGGTGCTGCTTCAGTTTCTTCAGCCACGATCCTTTGATGCAGTGGTTCCTACAGCCACAACAGGCGCTGCGTCAGTTCTGCAGCAGCGTGGCGATGCGTGCAGATTCTTGTCGCAAAGTGGTGCTGCAGCGGAAAAACAGCAGCAAGGAGAGCGATGCGTCGATTTCTTCAGTTGTTCTATCCTTCCAGCTCCCAGCAGCAGGGACAACCTCCAGAGGCCCATAACTGGAATAGAAACCTCCTGGCAGGTATGAACTCCCAGTAAGAGAGTTCAAGGGAGCTGGGGGTGAAGTCTTTCTGTCCCTGAGACTTCAGAACAGGAGGCAAGCCCACACAGGCCCTTGGAGATCTTCTTCAAGCAGGTTCACAGCAAAGTTCCAGTTATTGTCCTGTCCTTGGCAGAAACAGCAACCACAGGCCAACCCCACACAGTACATAGCAAAGGGGCAGTATTTCTCCTCACAGCTCTTCTCCTTGGCAAAGTTTCCTCTTGAGTACAGAATTAATCTAAAGTTCTGGGGTTTGAGGTCTACTACTTATACCCCATGTTGTCTTTGTTTTCTTTGTGCAAGGGTCTCTGAGCCCAGTCTAAACCAGTTCTGTTCTCACTGGTGCAGTATGACCACAGAGGGTGGAGACAGCATTGATCAAGGGAGACAGGCCCTATTCTGGTGTAATGAAATCTCCTCCCAATACTCTAAATGCAGCCAAGTCCATTCAGCTCAGTTCTGAGGCATCCAGGAAGGGCCAGGCACACCCCCTCCCCAGTGGCTGTCCACAGTGAATGCACATCCCCAGACCCTGTTACTCTAAACCAGACAGTCAATCGACAAACTGGCAGAGGCACATAGAATGGTTACACAAGAAAATGCCTACTATCTAAAAGTGAAATTTTCAAACACACAATTTAAAAACCATCTTTACTAAAAGATGTGTTATTAAATTCTGACTTTAGAGAGCCTAAACATGATTTCTCCATCTTGTCCCAATATGAAGTTACACTTGTAAGATGTTTACAAAGTACCTCCCATTCCATCCTATGGGACAGATAGTCTTTCAAGAGTAAAAAACGTATTTGGCAGTATTTTACTATCAGGACCTGTCACACACACCGGTACATGCCCTACCTTTCATATACACTGCACCCTGCCCATGGGGGTGGTAGCTTGGGCCTATCCTAGGGGTGTGTTATATGTACGAAATAGGAAGGTTAGGGCCTGTTAAGTGGGTCAACTTGCCAGGTTGAGATGTCAGTTTAAAAAAACAGCGTACAGACACTGCAGTGGCAGGTCTGAGATACTTTTTCAGGGCTGCTCATGTGGGTGGCAAAATCAGTGCTGCAGGCCCACTAGTAGCATTTGCTTTACAGGCCCTGGCACACTCATTGCAATTTCTAGGGTTTTACCAGTAATTCAAATATGCCAATCCTGGATAACCAATCCATAAACACAATTTACACATGGAGCATATGCACTTTAGCACTGATTAGCAGTGGTAAAGTGCCCAGAGTCTTACAGCAAACAACAACAGGTCAGAAAAAAATAGGAGGAAGAAACAAAAGTTTTCGAGATAACCCTGCAAAAACGGTCAAGTCCGGCAAGATACCAATAAATCCTTAAAAGAAACTAAAGCTCTTCTTTTTTTTTTTAAATAGTTTTTATTAACATTTTTATATAGTGTATACAATCAACATAGTCTGTTGCAGGCAGCACCAAGGTCAGCCCTTAAACGTTAGTACATTGCTATGGCCGTGCTTACCCACTTAGTGGTATGGTTTGATAGAAGAGGGCGATGAAAGGCGGAAAAGGACAGCAAAGTAGGAAAGGAGAGGAGAAAGGGATAGGATAGCTCATTAGAGAGGTATACAATCAAGGCAAGATCCTTAGCGATCGATAGGTCAAACTGCATATCAATTGTCCATGGCTCAGGGTTCTTGAGGTCGTTTCCTAAGCTCCCCCGGTGCAGAAAACTTAGGTTCTCTCATTTATGGGGGCTTGCATGGGTCAAGGGACCTGTCCAGAGCTTCCCACAGTCCCCTGGACGACACCTTCCATGGGGAGTACTGCAGCGCCAAACTGTCCGCTCCTTTGAAGTTAGTAATCCAGTTTAGCCATCCTTGGTAGCTAGCTTTGCTGGTGTCTTTGCAGTTGTTTAGAACCAGTTTAACAGCCGCAGTCAGAAGTAAGTCCATTAGCTCCTTATCCTTCTCAGAGGAGAGATCAGACCTCATAAATGCAGTGGTAAGGGAAGCGAAGTCCCTCATTGTTTAGCGTTTAAACACGTTGTCAATGAAGTCAAACAACCTTCCCCAGAATACCTTGAGTGTTGGGCAATGGAAGATAAGGTGTGCTAGGTCTCCCTTCTGTGTATTGCAGTTCCAGCATAGGGAGTCCTCCCTGAGGCCTAGTGTGTATAGTCGGTCGGGGGTCCAGTAGGTTTTGTGTAGTAACCAGAATTTTGTTTGTGCAAGGACTGGGGTAATCTTGTTTTGTGTGGCCGAGGACCGCAGAGTTTTCCACTCCAGAGCAGGGAATCTATTAGCAATGTATCTGAAGCACAGACGCAACCAGGTAGCGATGTCGTCAATTACAGACACAAACAACAAAACACACACGAGACACAAGGATATTCTCAACACATTCCAAGAATTCTACGTAGAGCTACACAACTCAGAGCAGACACTTAACCAAGAGGAATGCACTAGATACCTAGACAGATTAGGGCTCCCCAAGCTAGACCCCGCAGACACAACAAAGCTAGGTCAGGAAATCAGCGACGTGGAAATTGAAAGGGTGAGGAACTTCGATTTTCGATTGTGATCGTATCGACCCGCCATTTTGTGCTCCGCCGCCATTTTGTGTTGCCCTCACTCAGGCAGCACGACGATCGAAGTCTTTTTCTGCTTTTCCTGCAATAGTGTATTAAAATAACCTTGTGCCTCTGTTTACAAAAGCTGGTGTTTGAGACTGGCCGAGTACACTAATCCCTGTCTGGTTTTCCTAATCCCTGTCTCAACTATCTGTTGGTTCACACTATTCTCCTCTGATTTTATCTTATCGTCTGGCCTTCGCTGTCCTCTGCTCGTATTCTCTTGTTTCACAACTAGCCTCCAAAAACACACAAACGTATCTCGTCACCTGCAAGACAGCTACAAGTCAGTTAATGAATTAGCTTGTGGGGTGGGGTAACAAACACATTTAGAGGATAGGCTTCTTCGAGTTACTCGATACTCTGTTTTCAAACCTTTCCTATTGGTTCCGTTCTGTTTTTCAACTTTCCTTATTGGCTCCTTTTATATGTTTTAGGTGTGTTCTTAGTTAATGTATATGTCACATATATACTATATAAGATTGTGCGCCACTGAGTGAAGTGGCAGTCTCCTGAGAACATACCATGTGTACTTCTAGGACAACTGTACTAGCTGCAGCTAATAAATCTAATCTTTTACGCCGACAGAGTGTCCCCGTGTCTCTGTGTAAGCTAAGCAGGAGAACCCAGGAGATTAAGGCGTACCCTGCGCCGCCAGGTTCAAAAGGTTCTGGTTCTTCAAGGGCAGTCAAATCCCTTAAAAAAATAAGGCCCCGGGACCAGACGGATACTCTGCTGACTCCTATAAGAACATCCTAACTCAATTAATACCTACCATGAAAAGAGTCTTCAACCAGACCGTAAAGACAGGGGTAGCCCCCCAATCCATGACAGAGGCTAAGATAATAGTCATCCCTAAGGAGGGCAAAGACCATGCCCTACCAAAAAACTACAGGCCCATATCCCTCATCAATGTGGACTGCAAAATCTACGCCAAAATCCTGGCTGTCAGACTAAACACGGTTCTGCCCAAATTAATCAGTAACGCCCAAGTCGGCTTTATGCGTAACCGTATGTCTAGCGACAACACGCACCTTTTCAGCCATATTCTAGAACAAATCTCCACGAAACCGGAGCCAGCTGTGGCGATTGCACTAGACGCAGAAAAGGCCTTCGATAAGGTCTTGTGGGCCTTCCTAGAGCACTGCATGCGGACCTTCAACCTGGGAGAGACATACATAAGGATGGCCATGGCCCTCTTCCAGACCCCCTCAGCCTGTATTACAATTGATGGCTCACTCTCGGACCCTTTCAAACTGAAGCAGGCAACCAGACAGAGATGCTCGCTCTCGCCGTCACTCTTTCTTCTGTCCCTAGAACCCCTCATTCAAGACATAAAACTAAACAAGAACATAAAAAGGATCAAAATCAAAGGCACCGTAGTAAAATTAGCCGCATACGCGGTTGATTTCCTGATCTTAACAGAACAACAAAAACCATCCATTAATGCCCTGATGGCCACAATAGCACAATACTCCAAACTGTCAGGGTACAAATTAAACAACGAAAAATCAGAATGCAAGCCACTAAACATCTACTGCACGAGAGATTCGCTGGGGAATTCGGGTTTGACTTGGCAGACGGGACATATCAAGTACCTAGGCATACACTTTGGTTCCGACCTGTACAACACACAGCGCCACAATCAAAAGTCCCTTATAGAAAAGGTTAAGAACCTGCTAGAGGCCTGGTCCACGAAAGTTATCACATGGTTGGGACGCATAGAAACGATAAAAATTATGATCACGCCGATAAAGCATGCTTCCTCTCCTTTCATCGAAAAATCGACAACATGCTCACCAAATTCCTCTGGCAGGACAAGAAGGCAAGGATCAGTATTAGGAAACTGAGGCTGGTTAAATCACAGGGGGGGCTCAACCTAGCAGATTTCAAAGTATACCAACTAGCCTTCCTAGCAAAACAGGGCACTCAGAGAGTGACCCAGGGGCCCGACTACACACCAGCGTGGTTACAGGTAGAGAAGGACGTTCTAAACAACCTGCACCCTCTTGCCCTACTCACAACGAACACATACCCACACACATCTAAGCTGATATTTAAAAACACAAAAATAGCTCTCCTAAACGTAGACAGGAGAGTGGAGGTTAGCATCAGGGGATCAAAGTCAGAGTCATTGTGGTCAAACAGAAAAATCAAATATAAGGGGAACAGTCTTAACTTTGAGTCATGGATTGAGAAAGGTATATGCTTTTCACACCAATTAGAGAAGGGGACAGCCCCTATTACTTTCTCTGACCTGAAAACAGACCATCAACTAGAAGACCTAGACCTTTACAGATTCCTAAAGATAAAAGCAGCCTTGTCGAAGACAAAACTAAGCAGCACCCAACCCTCGACCTTCCGCTTGGTGACTAACATCAACAAACTAGGACACCAAGTCTCACAAAGTTACAAGCTACTACGCCCAAAAAACACCAATCTCAATGCTAAAACAACCGACTATTGGGACAAACAGCTACACCTCCCGCTAAATGACCAGGAGTGGAAAACTCTGTGGTCCTCGGCTAAAGCTCTTCTTTGTCTTCCATTTTTGCCCCCAAATTACTTGAACATGTTAATTATTTTCTTTTAGATTCTAAAGCCACTGGATCTTTGCTAGAGCTTTGAGTATCCTTATTCCCAAAACCGATAAAGACCATACTCGTAGTAAAAATTACCGTCCTATATCATTAATGAAATATGATTGCAAAATATTTTCCGAAATTTCGGCATCCCACCTTGAGAACATCGTTCCTTTACTTGTAAAATCTGGTCAATATGGTTTTGTTATGGACAGACTTGCTGCAGAAAATGCTAGATTGTTTTCAAATGTTCTTGCAGTTGGTAAAAAAATACCATTCTCTCCTTGTCTCTTAATGCTGAAAAGGCTTTTGACTGTATTAACTGGCAATTTATGTTTACTACTCTCCATTGGTATGGTTTTGGCACTCATTTTATTTCACTTGTAAAATTATTGCATTCAGTTCCTTGTGCCAGTGTTTTTGCAAATGGTAATGGTTCCCAGTATTTTGAGTTACATAGAGGTACATAACAAGGTGTTCTCTGTTTCCTTAGCTTTTTATTTTGGGTTTAGAATCTCTTCTCAAGTGTATTTGCTGCAATATATTTATATCAGGTTTTTAACATGATTACACTGAAATCTAGTTATCGGCTTATGCTGAGGATATTTTAATTTATATATGTTATCCCATCTCCTCTTTAACTTCTTTTTTTAACAAAATTCAATTGTATTTCAGTATTTATGGATACAAGTTAAATTTTCTAAAACTGAAATATTGCCATTAAATTCTTTATGTTATCAGTATATGTTTGCTTATACCAACTTGACCTGGTGCCCTACCAAAATGAAATATCTTGGTATTTTGTTTTCTTCTACCATTTTGAACGCAATCATTTACACTTTTAGCACCCGATTCACAAAAGTAATCTAAGACAAAATCCTAACTTTATGACTTTCAGTATTCACAAAAGGCATTTAATAGTAGCAAAGTTAGGATTCCTAACTTTACAACTACTAAACTGAAACAAAATCCTAACTTTATGACTTTCGGTATTCACAAAAGGCATTTAGTAGTAGTAAAGTTAGGAATCCTAACTTTACTACTACTAAATGCCTTTTGTGAATACCAAAAGTCGTAAAGTTAGGATTTTGTCTCAGATTACTTTTGTGAATCGGGCCCTTAGTATTTTAAAACTCACACTTTAGAAATTATTTTCAACTTGGTCTCCCCCCACCTATCATGGTGGGGTAGATTGGATACCATTAAGATGATGATTGTACCACATGACCTTTATACATTATCTATTCTACCCTTTAAGATTTCCATTTCCTATTATTCTCAAAGTAATTCCATCTGTACCAAATTTCTTTGGAATAATAAGCATTCTCGTATTGCTTTGTCTAAACTCAAACGTTCTAAGGATGAAGGCGGTGTCCGCTTTACTGATTTTAAGTTTTATCACTCTGCATTTTTAATTCGACAACAGTTTGCCTTAACGCATGATTTTCATGATCATTCCAGACCACAATAGCTTGATTTTAAACGTTCTTTATAGAAGGATTTCTCATAAAATGATGTCCTTTATATGTCTTATTGCACCTTTATATCACATAAACCAATACTAAAATATCCCCAACAATAATTACAGACAGTATTTTCAACAGGTTTTAATTTACATCAATGTTTCCTCCCATCCTCTATCTGGTAAAACAAATGTATCAAAGTTCAATGTAAGTCATTCTATTTTAAACACTGGAAAGAGAAAGGTGTCATGTGTATCCAGCAGTCTGTACAACATAATGCTGTTGCTCCTTTTCACAAAATTGCAAATACAACATAATCTACCAAGTTCATTTTTACACAAATATAATTTAGCTTTGTCTACTCTTCAATCTTATTCAGCAGCCAATGATTTTCCTTCGGATACTTCACACACACATTCACAACATTTCTCATGACTCTACACCTAAGGCGCTTTATTTGTATAACATGTTGTTATCCCCTATTACTGTAAGATCCATAACTTCTACAGAATTATTTTTTCTTCTGCAGTTTTTTCTTGGACCTGGTCTTAGCTCCAACTTAGGGTTCCAAATGTTTCAGCTTCCTCTTCCTTTTGGCGGGAGGACCAGGTATCATGGAAACTGAATGGGGGGGGTGATTTCTCAGGAGGTAGTGGTGGTTTAATTAGGAATATAATAGAGATATATTGTCAGATGTCTTAAAAGTTAGAAGGACATATGAGGATACCATGGCTGAGTTATGTACGAAAGTTTTTGACAGATATGGGCAAGTTGGATTATTTTCTAAATCCTCTCACTATCTCAGCAATTTCACGGAAAGAGCTTAAAAAAGAGGGCTTGTTTTTTTTTTTTTAGAATCAACAAGAAGTGCTGTGGAGGTCTTAAAACCCACTGTTTTACAACATCAATTAATTTTAACATCTTTTAATATTCAACCCTACTTGATCCATGTCCCGGGTAATTATGATAGATTTTTATTATCCCGTTTTAGATTTGGACTTTTTCATAGATTGGTCAGTTTCCCAACAATCAATGATTGGTCTCATGAATTGTCTCCCTGCCCTTGTGATGAAATCTCCCCCCAAAGTACCATGCATGTTGTATTGTTTTGTAAATTTTATCATCAAGTTAGGCGAACCATTTTATTGTCGTTTTTAAGGGTGATTGGGCATCGGCAATGTCGCCGTGCCATGTATGATATTCAACGCCTGGATAATCATCTTTGTGTTGCAACACTTACCCTGTATCTGAAAAAAGTGATACTCATCAGGAAAAGGATGATTTTATAATGTATTTTCCTGCAACCCTTGGGTACTGTGTAATTTTTCATTGAAGTTTTTATGATTTAATGTTTTCATGTTTTTTCTATGTATACATTTATGATTTTTGCTTACAATCGAATAAAGTGTTTCTGATCTGATCTGATCTGATTTGGAATATAGATGGAATTTGTGAGCTTTCCAGGACTCCATGCTCATTAGCCTTAGGCACCCCGGTGTTCACTAAATCTTGGTTCAAGGTGGCTAGGAAACTTCCCCTTAAGGATAACTGTCGTTCAACTGCCAACTTTTCTTTGTCAATAGCAGAGGCAGCCTTTGTTAGGAAGCACTCAAGTGTAGAGTTTTGGAGAAACTTGGGGGACATGGGGGTCTTAGGTGTCCCCTCTCTGGTCCCCTGTTGCCTCCCTTAGATCATTTTGTAGCCAGGAATTTGCTTTACGGGACAAAGATCACCACCACAAGTAGTGCGAGGCAATACATAAGAGAAACTCAAGCGATCCTCATATACATCTTTTTAAGAGCAACTCACATCGTCAGGGAGTTCCCACCGGACCCGAAGCAGGAACAGCAGGGCTAAGAGAATATGCCCAGCCCAGTCTCCTCTGGGCTCTGACGGGCGCAGAAGGGCTCGCCCTTGGCCCGGGCTTTGTCCTGTCTGTTTTTTAAGCACCTCCTGGCGCTGGCAGAGTGTGTCCATGGCGGCGCCTCGCAGCAAAGCAATCTGGGGGCTGTGGTCCCAGCCTCCCCGGCAGCAGTAGTGGCAGTGGTGTGCTCCCCGCGGCCCCCACTGTGAAGAATTGCAGCAAGTTTTGTGGCAGCTGGCAAGTACAGGCTCTCCACTTCTACTGAATTACTATGGGACGCTGATTTATCCATTTAATTTCTTTCTCATATTTGGGATAAATTATGGCTTAAACTATTTAAAACATCTAAAGCTGCACAAATTATGCAATATTTATTTTTTCCTTATAACAAAGCTTTCTTACCTCTTAATGTATTTCTACATTTTCTTCAAGCTCTACTCCATTATGCAGGTCTTGTTCCTCCTCCACAGGCACATTAATTCATTTACTTTATTATTGTTTTATTGTGGTTAGATTTTGGGAAACAAATTGGTCAAAATGTTTAATAATATTTCCATGTAACATTCAATTATCAATTCAAAATATTTTTCTTGGAACTGCCTCACCAGATTTTGACCAACTGTCTCCTAAACCCATGTTATTGGATCTATTTATTGCTATTGCTTTTAAGGTGATGCTTTCTTATTGGAAAGGTACTTCTAAATTGTCAATATTAACATGGTGGAACTTTATTTGAGATGAACATAGGATAGCTACTGTTTCTTCATTATTGTGATCTCAGAAAATTAAATCTGAATAATTCTGGTTACCTTTTGCTACCTATCTTTCTTCTCACTCACCTATACCTTAGCTCTGAATCTATTTTCATTTCTATTAAAGCTGTATATCCTTTTTCCTTCCTTTTTCTCTTTCGTTTCTCTGTTTTTCTCCTTTTCTTTCTCTTTACTTTTTTTCTTTCTCTTCTATTTATATAAAAACATGTATTTGTTATATCTTTATACTGTATTACTTTGCTGTTCAACTTGCTGTAATATTGTTAAATTTCTATTGTTTATACGTCTCCTGCTTTAACTCTTCAATAAAATTGTTTTTTTAAATAGGTCAGGTGTTATGGACCTTGTTACTTGAGGACCAAAGATCAAACATTTTAAATTAAGGAGTGAAACTTGATGAAAAACACTGCAGACAATAATTGGGCACCTCGGAGGTGCAGACAGGAGGATTTGAGATGTGGAAGGATAAAAGAAGAATTGCTTGTACATACTTAGTACAGGAGTATATACTTAGTACAGGAAACTCCTTGCAAGAGAGGCAGATACACAGGCAGATATGACAAGTATGAACCCCACCTCCCCCATTAAAAATTAGCTAGTTGCTGAATCACAATGAGAGAAAGGCAGTGCCTTCTTGGGTGGAGAGGCAGCTTTCAAACTGGGAACCCAGTGGTGGCCCAAAACCCCTCTCACTTGTGCTAAGAGTACAGGCAGACAACCTGTGAAGGGCCCATCATCAACCCGGAGCGAAAAGTGTGAACCTTAAGCTCTGCAAATAAGCAGTGCGAGTGCACATGTCATGCAAGTGTTCAAACTAGGAAAACAGGCTTTCGGCGCAGATATGCAAGTACAGTGAGTGCTAGCTGCATAGGAAGCACAGTTGCTAAGCAAGGGTTGCAGATGCTCCTTATAAATGCGGATGTCCATGTAAGTGCTCTGTTCAGACCTCTTTGTGCCCAGTGCAGAAGTAAAAGTCCTCTAAGTGGAGAAAGTGCTAACAGAATGAATCTGAGATAGATCCAGATGGGCAAATCAGGCATTCACCCGATCCTGGATCAGCCAAAACCTGAACAAACTATTGCTCTCAACCCAAGCTGTAGAGCTGTTTGGATTCTAACCACTGAACACAAAAATGAAACAGCAGTTAATAAAACACTACTTCCACATAGCCAATGCTTCCTTAGAGAAATCCTAAGAATTGTTTTTACAATGACCAAAGCACAGCATCAGAACATGGTTAATGTCATGGTAGAGATCCTTCTTTCTGGAAGCTTAGGACATGCCCAGACAGGCTACCTACGAATGGCACAATTAAGCTGAAGAGAAAGTTTACTTTAGTTTATTTTTACTTTGGAGAATTCCCCCTTAAAGAATATTGCATAATATCAAATCAGTCAGTAACAACCTTATCAGGCAGTATTGGTGGAGCCACATTTGTCTTTTTAAATGACCACAGTAAAGACTATGTAAGGCAAAGACACATACCCTCAACTACTGTTTTGACCCTGTAAGGAGCAGTGCATTTGTATCTGCTGAACAGATTATGTCTTAAAAAATGATGTAGGGTGGCACTGGGGGTCGTATCCTCTTTATCAGAGTGCATTGGTCCTTTCCGTATAATGAATAATGGTATTTGTGCCTTTGGATGAGGTTTGCAAATACAGTGAGTCTGTAAGATTCTGGGGCATGGGTACATAGGCACAAATGTGTGAAGATTTCGAGTTATTATCTTTTCGTACGGTGTTCTTAAAATTACGATCAGCACATTAAGCGTTCCTCTTGATGGAAGATCTCATTAACCCACTATTAACAACAAGAGGAACATCTATCAACTTTCAACTTTCCTTCTTAAATGAGAGAGCACATTATAAATCTAGTTCAGAAAGAGGTGATAAAACAGAATATACGTGCTGCTGGTAAGAGATATTGTAAGTGTAAGAGAAGGAGAGCATTTGTGTGGTTTATATTCTGAACATCCTGGCACATTAAGTCAGTCCAGGCATTTTAGCTGGTAGCACGTCGAATGCTGTTAAGTATGGCAAAAACCAGTTCAACAATTTCTAGATTGCATAGTGCAGTTCTCTTGAAAGGACGAAGATCTGAAAGTGTCAAATTTGACTTTATAGCGCTTATGAATATTGAAGTAAAAAAAAAACGTTTAGGAGGTGTTGAGCACTTATCGCCTGCTCTCTTCTAAATCACTACTTTGCAGACAGGGGTAGCAATAAAATGATTGCCGTTTTATCCTGGACAAATGAATGCATAAATGTATGAGGGGCACAAAGCGACCCCTGCAAGATGAAGCTTCAATCAATCAGGGAAATTATAAGCGCTGTACTCACCCGTGGAGGTCTCAAGGCGCCGGGGTGTTGTGCAGCTCCGTTCAGTCGAAGAGCCAGATCTTAGGCGTCCTCCTGAAGGTGTTCGGGGAGGGGGAGCGCCTGATGTCAATCGGGAGCTCCTTCCAGGTCTTGGCCGCGATGAAGGAGACGTTTCCTCAGCCAGTCCTGGCTCTGCGAACTCGAGGGGTTTCAGCGAAGTCGGCAGACCGGAGGTTTCTCTTGGGTACGTGAAATGAGATTCTCTCGTTGGGGTATTGTGGGCTGGTGTTGTGGAGGCATATGTAGGCATGGGTGATTATCTTGAAAGTAACTCTTTTATCAACAGGGATCCAGTGTAGTTTCCGCAGATGTTGGGCAATATGTTTGTGTCAAGGGATGCCGAGGACGAGTCTGGCTGTGGTGTTCTGTATGGCTTGGAGCTTGCGGAGCAGAGACCTGTTGATCCCGGCGTAGAGGGTGTTTCTGTAGTCTAGTCTGCTGGTTATGAGTGCGTGGTTAACTGCTTTCCTGGATTCAGGGGGATCCATTTGAAGGTCTATCAGAGGATGCAGAGAGTGTTGAAGCAGCTGAAGGCGATGGCGTTATGGAGAGGGAGGAGTGGAGTACAATACTGAGGTTTCGGGCGTGGTCTATTTGGGTGGGGGGGCTGCCGAGGGAAGAGGGCCACCAGGTGTTGTCAAATGCAGAGGGGGGAGGGTCTGAGGATGAGGACCTCTCTTGAGCTTCAGGCAGCTGCTGCTCATCCTGGATGCTACTTCCTTCATTCCTTCCTGGACATTGAGTCTGGTGGTGATAGGGTCCTTGGTGAGCGAGAGGATGGGCTGGGTGTCGTTGTCGTAGGATACTATGCTGAGTCTGTGCTGTCTGACAATGGCGGCAAGGGGGGCCATGTAGATGTTGAAAAGCATGGGGCTGAGCGGTGATCCTTGGGGTACTCCAGGGTTGATTTCCGTGGGTTCGGAGAGGAAGGGTGGTAGTCTTACTCTTTTGGTTCTGCCGGCGAAAAACAAGCAGATCCAGTCGTGGGCTGGACCTTGTATGCTGGCATCGTGGAGTCTGGCTGTGAGTGTGCGGAGGGAGACAATGTCAAAAGCTGCCGAGAGGTCGAGTAGGATGAGGGCCGTGGTTTGTCCTTGGTCGAGGAGGGTGCGGATGTCGTCTGTGGTGGCAACTAGAGCAGTCTCAATGCTGTGGTTGCTGCGGAATCCAGATTGGGAGGGGTCGAGGATGGAGTTTTCTTTGATTAATTTGGTTAGTTGTGTATTGACGGTCTTCTCGGTGACTTTGGCCGCGAAGGGGAGGAGGGAGATGGGTCAGTAGTTCCTGAGGTCTGTGGTATCTGC
Organism: Triturus cristatus; assembly: GCF_964204655.1. Classification (NCBI taxonomy): domain Eukaryota; kingdom Metazoa; phylum Chordata; class Amphibia; order Caudata; family Salamandridae; genus Triturus; species Triturus cristatus. Next base: position 432,751,992 of record NC_140588.1, read on the forward strand.
TGAGGGCTTTTTGAGCAGGCGTTTGATTTCTGGCCATTTCCAGTCATCAGAAAAGATGCCGGTCTTGAAGGTCGCACTAATGGTGCGTTGTACTTCAGGAGCGATTGCAGGGGCGGCTCTGTGGAAGATGTACGGAGGGCATGGGTCCATGGGGGTTTCCTGAGTAGATGCCTTTCATGGTTGACGTGGTGTCTTTGGTGGTGACTGGGGTCCAGGAGGAGATGGTGGGCTGGCTGGCGTTGTTGGAGAAGGAAGTGGCTTTCGGAGTATGGTGTCTGGCCATTGAAGTTGTCGTAGAGGCCCTTGATTTTCAGATGGAAGAAGGATCCAAGTCTGTTGCAGAGGTCCTGAAAAGGGGTGATTACTTTGGTCTCACTGGGGGGCTTGGTGAATTCCTGGATGATGCTGAAGAGTTGTTTGGAGTTGCTAGAGTTGGCAAGGATCTGGTTTTGGATGAAGGTCTTTTTTGTGGATCTGATGCGTTGGTGGTATTCCGTCATGGCATTCTTGTAGGTGGTGTGATCTTCTGACGTTTTGCTGTTTCTCCAGTTCTTCTTGAGACATCTGCAGGTGTGTCTGGATTCCTGGAGGTCGGCGGTGAACTAGGTGGCCTTCCTAGTGCACTGTCTGTTGGTGTTAAGTAGGGATGCAAGCTCGTCTGCGCAGTTGGAGATCCATCTGTGGAGTTCTTTGGCTGCAAGGCTGGTGTTAGTTTAAGTGGTGGGGGCGTCGTGGTTGAGGGTGGAGTTGAGCTGCTCCTCAGTGACTTTGCTCCAGTTCCCTCATGGAGGGTGCAGTGCAGGTTTGGACGGCATGGGTTTGTGGAAGTGTACGCAGTGGTGTTCCATCCAAGGGGGTTGGGTGGTGTGGCAGAAATGGATGTTGTTCTCTCCTGCGAAGTTGGGGTCGAGGGTATGGCCTGCCTTTTGTTTTTTTTTTTTATTTTTTTTTTATTAATTTTATTCAGCAGTGTCAGAAATACAAAAACAACACAAATTAGCATATGAGCCAAAATAAATACAAATCTGAAGCATACAACTAAAATAGTTTCATAAATTTACACAGATTGTCGCTATTCACAGCCAATCAGTTATCGGTGCCCATAATTGCTCTCCAAATAACTTTCTTCTATGACCCTTCAATTTATAAAGAGCAGTTTCCATATAATATAAAGCAAGAATCCTGGATCTCCATTCAGAAAAGGAAGGTGGGTCCGGGCTTAGCCACTTCGTAGTAATACAGAGTCGAATCACAGCCATACACAAAAATAGAAAACCCCTTTGAGGTAACGACCGACTAATTAGTGATTCAGACTCGATGCCAAACAGCACTAGACCCGGGTTAAGAACTACGCACATTTTTAAAGAGGAATTCAGAAAAAATTTCACTTCGCCAAGAAAATGAGCCAATGATGAGCACAAAAAAAACATATGTGCAGCATCCGCTGCGCTCTCACCACAGCGCGCACATTTATCACCCTTTCCAGCCTTCCATTTTGCAAGCTTGGCTGGAGTGTAATAGAGATCAAAAACTGACATAAAACACTGACTCTTTAAACTCCCCGAAAACAGAATAGTACTTGCCAGTTCTAATGCCTCCTGCAGGTCTATGTTCTGAATCCCAAGCTTTCCTTCCCATTTTAATTCATGACTTTGGAGATCATCAAGCTGGCCATGCATAACTTCTTTATATATTTGAGACAGTTTCACCTTACGTATTAGAACCTTAAGTATATAAATTCCCTCAAGTGAGCATATACCCTCTGTGATAGCTTTATCTACATAGCTACGCAACTGTAGATATTTAAAAAAATCCCCCTTTTCCAAATCAAATTTCTCTCTCACTAGAGCATATGGCATTATTTGGCCATATTCACTTATGTCCCCCAAAGTCCAGATACCTGCCGCCCGCCACTTCCGAGCGACGGAGTCCATAAGAACAGAAGACATAGCCCCGGGCAGACCAATCGGCGTATAAACATTAACTTTATTTATCTTACACAATAGACACATCTTTTTCCATACAAAAAAAGCTGCTGCGACAACTTTGAATCTAGTTTTTTTATAATAACTGGGCTCAATAACCCTTACTAATAAATGCCTTGCTTCAGGGCCCAAAACCAATTCAAATATAGAAGGAAAAACAGCCAAATCCAGACTTGCCCTTTCTCCAAAGATCAAAATTCGGCAATGTTGTAACATTGCTATATAATAATATAAACGAAAATTAGGGATAGCCCACCCCCCTCGACTAACGGGCATATAAAGCCACTTCAAGGCCTTTCTCGCCCTTTTATAGCTCCATAAAAACCGAGAACAAAGTCTTTCTATCCTCAGAAACAAAGAGTTAGGAAAAAGTAACGGGATCGCCCGAAATATATAAAGAAACTTTGGGAAAATCACCATTTTGATAACATTGCTTCTTCCGTAAAGTGATAAATGCAGATGGTCCAGTCTCTCCAAGATCTTATCGGAGTCTGATATAATGGGGTCAGCATTCAGAGCTGGAATAGCCTCAACTTTCGCCGAGATTCTGATGCCCAAGTAAACAGCCTCATCAACTATTTTAGGATCTACTGGGCGTCCCTTTTCAGAGTGCAAGATTTGGGTCTTGGCTAAGTTTAACTTATAGCCTGAATACCTTGCAAAGTCATTCGTCAAAATCTCAATTCTATCCAGCGCTCGGGCAACGTCAATAGTCAAAACTGCTATATCGTCAGCATAGGCTAAAACTTTCACCTCATGCAGCTGAGGTTTAACGGGAGCAATTAGTGTATCATGTTCCAGTTTATAAATCAGAGGTTCTATATAGAGAGCAAAAAGCATGGGCGAACAAGGACATCCTTGTCGTGTGCCCCTAAACACTTTAAACTCGTCTGATTGTGCTCCCGAAACCCTTACAGCACCAGTCGGATTTTTATACATAGTCTTTATAGCTTTGACAAAATCGAGGGGAAATCCCTTCCATTCAAGCACAGACCATAAGTAGGCCCAGGAGACCCTGTCGAACGCCTTTTCGGCATCCAACAGGGCCACCCCAGCCCGCGACCCAGTCGCCTGGGCCCAATCTAGAAGAGATATAACCCGACTAATATGATCTATAGTGCCCCGTCCAGCAATAAAACCATGCTGGCGCGGTGAGACAATTGAGATTATGACTTTCGACATTCTCCTAGCAAGAAGTTTGAGTAAATTTTGGAATCTGCATTTATTAAAGATATAGGTCGATATGATCCTAATTGCATCCCATCCTTCCCCTTTTTTTTGAATACCATAATGATCGTTTTGGACCAAGAGTCCGGCGGGAAACCATTAAAGGCATTTTGCAGCAGAGTCAGGAATTCTAACCCCAGCTCCGCCAAGAACCTCCTATAAAATTCCAAAGGTATTCTATCCGGGCCCATAGCCTTACCACACGAAAGCGAAAATATTGTGGCCTCAACTTCTTCTAGCGTAATCGGCTCGGCCAAAGTATCTCTCAATTCTTCTGTCAGAGAGGAGGATTCAATCCCAGCTAAAAAACTCTCCGCCTTTTCAGATGCCTCATACTGGTACAAATTCTCATAAAATGTATGAAAAGCTTTCCTCACGCCAAGCGAAGTCACCTGGATTATACCCTGCATATCTCTAACCTTAAGAATTGTATTCTGTACCTCTCTTTGTCTGAGTCGATTGGCTAAAATCTTACCGGACTGCTCACCATACTCATAGCATTCTCTTTTATACAGCTGGAACTTAGCAGCCACCTCTTCAGCAAACTGTTGGTATATAGCTGATCTATTAATAGCTAACTTTCTCAATGTCTCAGTCAGGTCTACTCCTTCTTTAATATTCTTATCCAGCTCACGCTCGGAATTACTTAAAACCCTAATACGATTGTCTAACACTTCCTTAATATTTTTTCGCTTGTGGGCAGCATAACTAAGAGTCTCGCCCCTAAGTCCCGCCTTAAATGAATCCCATACAATTTCTACAGAGGCAGAGTTCCTATTTATCTCAAAGAAACTTGAAATCCAATCCTTAATATGTCTACAATACTCCAAGTCTAACAAAATTTTCCTGTCAAAAGTCCACTCAGAGTTTCGTGGGATGGTTGTATCAAGCTCAATGGTTAAAACTATAGGATTATGGTCCGAAATAAACCTAGGCAGAATAGAAACCCTTGCATTTTCAAGCAGGGAATAGGAAATAAAAAAGTAGTCCAAACGTACCAATTTTTTATGGGGGGCTGAGAAAAACGTAAAACCTGGCTGATTAGCATTAAATTCCGTCCAAACATCTGCTAAACCTTGATCTAAAACCAAGCTACGCAAACTTCTAAATGTTCTAGGCTTCCTTCCATAGTAGAACTGATTACCTTTGACATCAAACCCCGCATTTAAATGTATATTCAAGTCCCCACAAATGATGAACGGTTGCGCCCAGGTAGACATTTCTAAATTGATTTTATCAAAAAATTCAGATTCATCTAGGTTTGGACCATACACTGTACATATTGTTAGCTTTTTACTATTAACAATAACTTCGACGATTGCCCACCGCCCCCATTTATCCTCCCTATGATTCCTAACCGTTAATGCCCCTTTCTTAGATAGAATAGCGACCCCCCTTACATTAACTGACTGACGAGAACAAACTACCAGATCCATACCCAAGCCCTTTAGCCAGCCTCTATTCGCCCATGCAATGTGCGTCTCTTGTAAACACACAACATCCCAAGACAGGGCCTGTACTATCCTAGCCAAAACCCTTCTCTTATTAGCGTCATTTAAGCCACATATGTTGAGAGAGCAGACTGTGAATTTGGTCATTTAAATTACAATAAATTTTTCTCGGGAGAATCATTTCTTCTCCCCAAATGCTCTCGCCACTTATAAGCTTACTTGCAGGATCCCTTTTCTGATTAGCACTCATAGTTACTAAAATCGGACAATTGCCAAACAAAGAAAAAAACAAAAAAATTACTAAACTCCCTCCAAACCTATATAGAAAGTACTTCTCCACTGCTGCCTTTTGGGTGGGCCTAATGATTAGCTGTTTCAGTCCGATGTTGGCGAGGTTGTCCAGGAGGGTGGCGGAGTTAGGGTCGCTAGGGTTGTCGAGGGGGAAGTTCAGACCTTCGATGAGTATGTAGTACATGGAGGCGATGGCATGGGGTGCAATGAAGTCAGTGATGGTAGTGGCTTACAAAGTGCGGGGTCCAGGGAGTCTGTAGGCGAGGGTGCCACAGAGTGTGGTTCTGGGGCTGGGTTGGATCTGGAAGTGGAGGTGTTTGGTGGTGGCAGAGGGGTCGCTTGTGGTGGAGGTGGAGAGTCAGAGGAAGCTCTTGCATACGATGGTAAGTCCTCCCTCTGGGCGGTTGGGGCAGTCCTTCCTCCGGATCTTGTAACTGTCGGGGATGGTTGCGGCAATGTCAGGTGTGTAGGAGGCGTTGGTCCAGGTTTCTGTAAAGAAGGTAACGGTAAACACGAGGGGTCCCCTGAAACTGGTGAGAAGTACACCTAGGCAGGGAAATACATGCTGTGAAGTTCCTAATGCTACTTCATAAACAATCTAAGCAAATGTATATAAATAAATAAATAAAAGTAGTGACACTAGGGATAGAAAAATACAAAGTTATTTATTGCGATATATATTTTTAAAGATATTTTTTTAGATCACAGAACAGAAGCTATACATCATTCAAACCACAATCATTCATCCATACACTCATACTTCATACTAAGGTTATTATTTGTATATATATATGATACATTGTCATCATCCTAAAATGATTAAATATCTGATGCACATAAAATGGATGATTATAACTGTAGAATCTCATGGATTTCTATAATTGAAGGGTGATTTCCAAGATGTCTCAACACGCGTTTCGGCAGAGAACTGCCTTCCTCAGGAAAGCCACCTCCAATATACTTCTTCTGTGAAAACAAAATACATCTTATCTAGGTGTCACTACTCTAGAATGCATACCGAAAATACAATATTGTCACAATTGCACTAAAAATTACAGCATCCACATTTAAGAGCCGGCCACCATAAAAAGATGTTGGAAAAGAAGAAATAGGAATCAAAGACAAGAGATGAAAGTTGAAAATGATTGTGCAGAGATAAACTTACACTGCCCATAAGTAAAAGGTGCATCAAAAGTAAGTGAGAAAGAAGCTGTAGAGAGAAAATGGTGTATATACAGATAAATGTAGCAGAATCCACATGTGGCTTCGCTTCATGCTGGACACCAATGAAAGGAAATACAAGAAAGTCCCCAAGCCAGTGGTGGGCTACAGAAGATAGCCACAATAATGAAAGAGAATGAAGGATGGACTATCTTACCGAAATCAAAGATGACCGAAAAATCTAACCAGGTTAGGCACGAGATGCACTGGTTGGCATGTCTTGAATATAAAGACCTATAAAAGGTAGACAGTGCCATAAATGCTATGCAGATAGAAAATTATAATGCACAAATGTAAAATAATTGCTGGCAGAACACGGCATTAAATCCAAAATAATGAAAGCTTGACATGCCTAATATGCCAATGAGGCACAATGCGATGTAAAATACTAGAGACAGGTTCCAAAGGTATGTATAACTTTCAGGGATGTGGATACTGTGCGTATCCATTAAGAGATGCTAAACCAGCGGGAGTCAGAGAAAGTGCATGAAACAGATCAACATGAACAGCAAGAGACCCATGGATTATTGCCTCTTGAATGTGATGTAAAATACTCGTAGCAGGTCCCAAGGGTATATATAACTTTCAGGGATGTGGGTACTTCTCATATCTATGAACAAATGGTAAACCAGCAGGAGTCAGAGAAAGTATGTAAACAGAGTAACATAAAAGGCATAATACCCATGGATTATTATTAACTCTAGAACAGATGCAGGGAAAAATTATAGTTGAGCCGATAATCCCTCCGAATGCAAGGATATATAATAATTCAGAAACATGATAAATCTGTAGTCTAAGAGAAATATGCCAAGTAAGAAGCTGTGGATTACTAGGTTGAGACTAATTAACTGGCACTGGAAGGCAAAAGTACCAATGAATTATTACCTTGTGATAAGTGTCAAGGGTTCACTGGATAGGGGGTAATTTAAAAACAATGATGAAATTTGTGGAGAAAGCAAAGGCACACACCGAATAAATGACTGGAAATTACAGGATGTGTACACATTTCGAGGGATGGAGAAAGAGGTTCACTTAGAGTTAAAGATAAAGCTATTATCTTTAACAAATACCACAATAGCAAATGACCAACATGAGTGTACTCGAGAGGTGTTTCAAATAAGGTAGCGCAATGCTTACGTTTACACGAGCAGCCATCCTTAACCGATACCACAAAGGCAAGTGAGCTACACGGGTATACTCAAGAGCTATTAAAGTAGGGAGGCACAATGCTGGCGTTGCACAAACTTGCCACGACTCTTACCGTGTGCTACAAAAAACTGAAGAATCCCAGTGCGGACACCCAAGCGTCTCGCTGATCCCGTTGCCTATCAAAGCGGATCTGCCCGTGCCGAACGCTACTCTGGTGTGGTGCCTTTTTGTTTTTAAAACGGTGAGCAGCAGTCAAGTACGGGTCGTGTACGTGGTAATGGAAAGATGGACTCGGCTAGAAAGACAAGATCTTGTATTGGGAACATAATGCGAACCAGGCTACGAGCGATATGGAATAATGAACCCGATACACAATGTACTGAATGTGACAGACCAGTGACAAAAAACAATGATAAATAAACAAGAAAAGGGATAAAAATGCAATTGAGTGAAACACAATACCGAATATGCAGCGCACCAAAATAATTATGGGTGCAAGGTAAAATGATTCACGACGGCACACCATGATTGGCGCAAGTGTAGTGTGGCGGGGTCTGTGTCGCAGTTCGGCAGCAGCGCACAATAAAGGACACAGGGCCACCATTCACACCTCGTGGCCAGAAGACCTCGAGCGGTCTTCGACCCATTTATTTATACCCTCGGGACGAGCCCGCCTCGAGGGGTGTATGAATGCGTGAGTGAAAATGCAACATTGTCAGAGAGAGCCCAGATGGCTCTCTACATCCCTCCTTTCTTTCAGTTCAGGACAATCAAGTTCTCCCCGGTCATGGAGACGTATATACAAAGTCCTTCAGCCTCTGACTCGGGACTGGATTCGGCCGGAGACCATACTTCTGGCTCCGTACACAGGGCTCCGGGGAGGTGCCCACCGGGACACTCCCGTCCACCTCGGTAGCGATGTTCGGGCTGGTTGGCCGGACATTGTCCGCATGGTCCTGACGGACTGGCGAAGGGGTGAGCGGTGAGGTGCTCCTCTCTCTGGGCGACGCAGGGGCAGGGAGGTTTAACGATGAATCTTGATAACCAGACACATCTCGATTCATATCCGCCTCCGAGATCTTCTTGAAGCTCAATACGTTCCTCGTGATGGATTGCTGTCCCCATTTTGCCGTGACCATGGTTCCTTGAACACTGACCACTCCCCACACTTCAGGCTCATAGGGAGTCCGGAACTTCCACCCTGGGTGTCGGTCTTTGATCACCACACGGTCTCCCACTCTTAGCTGCAGCTCTTGGGCTCTGCGGGCCTCGCACATCGGGTTTGACGGAATGCTATCCCGTGGAGCTCTCTTGAATAGAAGGTGAGCCGGAGCACACTTGGTGGTGCTGTGAGGTGTCTGGCGGTACGCGCCTAGGAACTGGTCCAGCACTGCTTCCGGGTCTTCTCCGTTCTCCACAGCGATGCGCAGGGCTCGGTTGATCGTTCTCATGAGTCGTTCCACTTCAACGTTTGCTTGGGGCCATAGGGGGTAATCTTCCGGTGGCGTACTGATAGACTTGCAAGGTAGTCCTGGAATTCTCGCCCCTGGAAGGGGGGATCCGTTGTCCGACTTGACCTCTTCAGGCAGTCCCATCGTTGCAAACAATCAGTCCAGGACCTTCTTTACATTGGGGAAAGCTGTTGACGCTATCACTTCAACGATGGGGAATTTCGAGAACGAGTCGACCACGACCAGCATGTGACGACCGTCTGCAAAACTCCCAAAATCCATACTGAGATGCGTCCACTGTGTCTTACTCGCTTCTTCGGTGATTACCAGGGCTGGCGTAGGGTCCCCTCCGGTGATGGTGCAGGCGTGGCATTGTCGGACCATCTCCTCCACTTTGGAGTCCATCGCTGGGAACCAGACCTTGTCGCGCAGCCCGGCTTTGGTTTTGGCCATCCTTTGGTGGCCCATATGCGCCAGCGCCAGGATTCTTCTCTGTAGGCTTTCTGGGACCACTATGAGGCGTCCCCTCAGAATGACTGCTTCTTCCCCCACACTGAGTTCGCTCCGGACGTGCCACAATTTTTGGCGAGCATGGCTGACTTCTTGTCGTAAAGCACGGGCTCCATCCATGAAGTGGGCCCACCCATTACTGTCCAGTGCTTTACGAACGCGAGAGTGTGGGGTCCTCTCGAGTGGCTTGACCAATTTCCTCCAGCGTCATGGCCTTGGGACACGCCCCTTGCGACACCATTCTGACAAACGCTTCGGTGCTGCAGGTGTCTTCTGATAAAGCGGGTAGCCCCGCTGACTCCGGGTGACGGGTAGGGGTGGGCAGAATTTGCGTAATCGCGTTACGCAAATCTCCGCGAAACTGTAAAAAATCTCCGCGAACACGCAGAAATTCCGCGAACACGCGGAATTGCTTGTTCGCGATCCTTTTTCCTGTTCGTGATAGCTGTTTGCGTGCTTGTGGTGAAATATCTCGCGAACACGCATATTGAGAATGCGAACAAGCCAAAAATGTCGCAAAGTCGCGGAACGCAGATTTTTGGTCAATTTCGCGTTCTCCGCGGAACGCGAAATGACCCAAATTCCACAAATTCCGCGAGCGGAACAGATTTTACCGCCCAGGCCTAGTGACGGGACAGATAGTCTGCCTGGTTGTGAGCCCCGGGATGGTAGATCACTTTGAAATTGTATGCTTGCAACTGCACTGCCCATCGTTCGATCCTCGGTGGCGCCAGCCTTGACAATCCAGCAAACAGCGGGAGCAGCGGTTTGTGGTCCGTCACAACATTAAATTCTTGCCCACACAGGTACTAATGGAAATGTTGGCACGCCCATTTGATGGCCAGTGCTTCCCTTTCGATCTTGGCGTACCTCGTCTCAGTGTCTGTGAGAGCTTTGCTGGCATATGCGACAGGCTTCCACACTTCGGGCCATATTCCTGCAGGAGGACCACACCTAGGCCCACCGGGCTGGCATATACGACCAGTTCTGTTCGCCGTCGGGGGTGGAAGTACGCCATGACCATCTTGACCACGCGTGAGGGCGCGTAGCGGCTCGGACATGGCTGCAAGATTGGGGATAAACCGTCCACAGTAGGTGGCCATCCCAAGGAAACTCCTTACTTCGGTGGGACTTTGGAGTGTGCTGGCCACCCTGATGGCTTCAGCCTTCTTCGGGTCCACCAGGAGCCCTTCGCAGGTGAACGTGTATCCAAAGAAGTCTACGCTGTCTTGATAGAAGGAGCACTTGGCTTTGTGTAGCGTCAGTCCACATTCCGCCAGCCTCTTGAGCGTGGCCCGGAGGTGGGAGTGATGTTCATCGAGCGTGGTGGAGAATACCAGAATGTCATCACTGAGGTTAATCACCCCTTGCAGCCCTGACAGTGTTTCGCGAATTGCATTCTGGAAGACCTCTGCGGCTGAAGATACACTGAAGCTGAGCCTTTTGTACCTCCGGAGGCCAACATGGGTTGAAAAGGTGGTGATGTACCGGCTCTCCGGGTCCAGTTCCAGCTGGTGGTAGCCGGCGTTCAGGTCCAGCTTCGAGAACCATTTCACCCCGTTGAGGTCTGCCACGATGTCGTCCATCGTGGGGGTGATGTGCTGTTCCCTCTTCACTGCTGTATTGGGCAATCGCATGTTGACACAGAGTCTAATGGCCCCCGGTTGTTTGGGCTTGGGCGCCACGACCAGCGGGGACACCCAGGGAGTGGGGCCTGAGACCTTCTCGATGACGTCAAGCTCTTAGAGCTTTCGCAGCTCCTCCTCTACCTGTGGGCGTAGGTTGAAAGGCACCCTCCGATGTCTGAGGGCTACCGGTCGTACTGACGGATCTATGTGGAGCTTGAACTTCTTGCCCTTGAGTTTCCCCAGGCCAGTGAAGAGTGCTGGGAACTCCTTCAGTATTGCCTCCGCATGTGAATCATGAACCTGGTTCGTGAAGAACACAAGTCCTAGGTCCTCTGCTGTGTGGCAGATGAGTAGAGTCCATTTCTTACCTTCAGTGACATGGAACTGTGTCTCCGTCGAGTAGCTTCCGCTCGCGATGGTGGCATGAATGATGCCACGGAGGGGAAGAGGATCCATGCCTCCCTACGTGTATATTCGCGCCTTGGACGGCGTCAGGGGGGGTCACGGTGACAGGCGGTCATACTGATCGGAGTCCATCACATTGACAGATGCCCCGGTGTCAACAGGGCCTGACTGGGAGCTGAAAGCAGCCCTGGCAGAATTTGGCAGACCAGCCCCCGTCCGGCATGTAGCGAGCGAGCACGCCTTACTGCTACTAGGGGGGTTTGGGGGGCTTCTCCCCCGAAGAAAATTTTGGAAAACAACCGACCAAAATGGTGAATTTAACAGCACATTATTTATTACATATTCAATTGTATCAACTTTCAAACCACAGTAAATAGTAGATGATGATTGTCGCCGCCTCCTGAGTGTGTCTGTTTATGTGCGCCATGGTCAGGAGGGAGAGCGTTGTTTGGCACATGGCTGCCAATTGCCAACTCGCTAGCCAAGCGGAACTGATTGGGGCCGTTTCTGTTTCCTCACACAGCAAAAGAGCAGGCCCTAGCAGCAGGAGGCGACTTTCAAAAGAGACACTAGCACTGAACACACTAGTGTGCATTTTGCTAGCACAAACTCCTTTCTTGTGAAATCCGGCCTGAAATCTGGAAAATAAAAAAATATATAGGTCATGATTCATAAACCAACTGAACCAGCGCATGGGGAATGCACCATGGGGCGACCTTCAACAGATGGAACTGATACAAAGGTACAAAGGTACACAGGCCCATTAGAGGTTAAAGGTTACACTGAAGAAGATGGTAGCAGCGCTAAGCCCTTTACTCTATAACCTGCACCATAAGATGTTAAATTACAATCCTATATCAGAATCATGAATGATCCTGGAGCCCATAAGGCACTTTTTGTAGGCTAGCTTCAAATTCTGTTCGCATTAGTTGTCACGAGGGGCACATTTTGGAGTGCTTTAATAAAATGCTGCTCTCCCGAGAGATGTGATTTGTCTAGTACTATTTTTATTTAATATATCCCCATAATGTTAGCGAGAGGAGAATGTTGCTGCAAGGGTGTGGCCCTAAAATAAACCCCATCTTAAAAGAAAAGCAGCTGCCACCTTCGACTTGCCTATGTCTGCGTTTCAATGCAATGCCCTCTGTGACGCCCTCTTCTATGTTGAGGTCACTCGCCGATATTGTCGATGCGATGCTGAAATTACTGAGATAAGTAAAGGCATGTAAATATTGTGCGCTGTGAGCCTTGAATACGAAGGACACTTCCTACAGCGAATACAAAATAAGGCACCATGTTAGCAGCCGGTTAAGGGCACTGTCTCTCAGCACACTACATCGGTTATTTAACGTGAATACTGACTGCACAATCACAATGACATCTAGATACAAGAAAAATCCATGTGCAGCACACAATAATTTGACACCGAATTGAAACATCTAACCTAATTCAGGAAACAATGCGGACTACACTACAACAACAACAACCACCTTGATGTAAGGACTGAACGCGGCGTCGACCAGGCTGACTGCCATGTATTGTTGGCAGTATGTTCTGTTAAACTCGGTAAACCACATGGCTCGGACTCCGTCCCAAAAAACAGACTTCACTTTCATGTTCAGGACAAAGCCTTTGTCCTGAACATGAGCTAAAAAAGGCCCCCCACGTTAGCCTAAGCAGCGCAAGTGCCAGAGCCCAGTGGCAACACCAGGCAGTGGCCAGTGAAAAACAAAACAAGAGGACTCGGTTGCGTAAAAAAAAGAAAACACATACACACACACCCACACACACACACACACACACGCACACACGCACACACACACACCCTGTTGTCTGCTTCAAATATATTTTGCAGCACAAGCCCCAAGTTGGGGATTGTGCTGAAAAATATATTTTAAGCAGACCTGCTGACCCCAACCTTCGCCCCAGTTACAGCCCCCCAAGAGTCAAGCAGCACAACAGCGCCACCAAAGGGAGCACAGTCACACGTATCCACAGTGCTGCACTAGCATAGCCAGACTCTCGCAGGCACAGGCAGGGAAGAGGAGGTTTCAAAGGTGGGAGTATCTAGCAAGTGACTCTACTCTGGCTCCCTCTGTGCGAGCCTTCAGGGAGAAATCCTCTTCATTACTACCTCCACCTGACCCCTGAATCTGCAGTGCTCTCCCTTGCAGACTTGATTATCCACTTTTCTACCACCCCTCTCCATTACACCTTATCTCACAGCTGACCTAGGGACCCAGCCCCATATCAGCCACCATTCAGTTCCACTTTCATTATTCCCAGTAAAAAACAATAGTAAAATCACCTTCAAACTTGAAATACTGAATATAGCAGTAAATATGATCAGCATGAATGTTAAAGTATGCTCCACAGTTGTCCTAATCACCTGACTGTTAATTAAATAAACAAAATCAGAAAGGCCATGACAGGGCCGGCTGTAGTGCTGGTGCAAAAGTCTTTTTGACCTCTTTTTTAACCTCTTTCTCTGTAGATAACTTAACAACCACCCTCCAACAGTGCTCTTCATCTCTCCATAGCCACTCCCCCATGGCCTCCTCCTCAGACTCCCTAACTACCACCCTCCACCAGTGCCCCTCATCTCTCCGTAGCTCCCCCACACCCTATGACCTCCTCCTCAGACTCCCTCACTGCCACCCTCCACCAGCGCCCCTCATCTCTCTGTAGTTCCCCCCACCCCATGACCTCCTCCTCGGCTTCCCTCACTGCCATCCTCCACTAGTGCCCCTCATTTCTCTGTAGCCCCCCCACCCCATGACCGCCTCCTCAGATTCCCTCACTGCTCCCTCCACCAGTGCCCCTCATCTGTCTGTAGTTCCCCCACCCCATGACCTCCTCCTTGGATTTCCTCACTGCCACCCTCCACCAGTGCCCCTCATCTCTCTGTAGTTTCCCCCCACCCCGTGACCACCTCCTTGGATTCCCTCACTGCTCCCTCCACCAGCGCCTCTCATCTCTCTGTAGTTTCCCCCATCCTGTGACCTCCTCCTCGGATTCCCTCACTGCCACCCTCCACCAGTGCCCCTCATCTCTCTGTAGTTCCCCTCCACCCCGTGACCTCCTTCTCGGCTTCCCTCACTGCCACCCTCCACTAGTGCCCCTCATCTCTCTGTAGTTCCCCCACCTCATGACCTAATCCTCAGCTTCCCTCACTGCTACTCTCCACTAGTGCCCCTCAGCTCTCTGTATTCCCCACACCCCGTGACCTCCTCCTCTGACTCCCTCACTGCCACCCGCACCAGCACCCTTCATCTCTCCGTAGCTACCCCCCACCCCATGACCTCTTCCTGGGATTCCCTCACTGCCACCCTCCACTAGTGCCCCTCATCTCTCCGTTGCCCGTCTCTCATATCCATTCCATTTGTTGTATTGCGCTACTCATATGAGTGTAGGGTGTCACAGTACTTTACATGATAACAGCACACATTATACAGAGACGATAAATCAGTTTACGCGGAATGTCACATAAGCCAATGAGGATTACAAGGTGTAGAAATCACTTCATCCATACTGGTGGGCAATATATTTGGTTGGGAAAAGCACAAACTATGGATTTAAAGAGTACTGCAGTGGTTGAGGGTTGGCTTTACTGATAAAAATGTATAACTGCCCAAACTCGTTTTAGTAACATTAGATTAATGAAAGAATGGATAAGTTCTAATTATATCACAACACAAAAAAGCGCAGTTTGTTAGTAAATTCTGAACTGCAATTAACACAAGGATATCTGTGACAGGTGGGGTAGTAACCCACTGAGCTATTCCCATAAAATTCAGTTTATCTGCATGCATTTAAGAACTACCAATAGACAAATGGTTGCTCTGCAGCAGGATCGTAAATCACAAGTTATCTGAACAGTTTTTATTATTGTTGTACATCGGTGGCAGAATGACTCACTGTGAGTGCCAAGGCTAATGTTTGGGTGGGCTTGGCCCACCTGGCCTTCCCTCTAGAACCGGGCCTGGTAGGTAGTGGTACTGCTAGCATAGCCGGAATCTTGCTCACATGCAGCCACCACCTCACTGCGGCAACCCTGGCCTCCTCAGTGCTCTAAATGCCTGACAAATCCAGAGTGACTCAGGGGCACGCTAGTAGTGCGCTGCCTGCACAGAACTGGCCCGGGCCGGGATCAAACAAAAAGGTGTAGGCCTCGGCGATGGGCATTACGTAGGCCATTACTTAGCTTAGGCCCAGGCCCTGGGCCGGGGGAAGGCCTATACCCTTTGTTTAATCCCGGCCAGGCTAGTGCCAAACAAATGCCATTGCCCAATGCCACCCATGTTGTCGAATTTATCATATTTCCATCCTGATGATAATTTCAAAGACTCACCTCTGCGTGTGGTGGGCGACGACGGACAGTCGGTAAGGTACTAGTGAGGGAGGGACAGGCAGCAGGCAGAGGCTAAAATTAGAAATACATTATGGGGTGCCCATGCCTCGATCTCTGACTGTCTTCTTAGGGGGCAGTGGCTGGCTTTATTCTGGAATGCTCCTCGGCCGTGGACGGGATCACAACTCACACGCACTATTCATTGTTGGAACCCCAATGCGCATGTCACCAGTACCACACGGCCGCCCCACCCTAAGGTTAAGTAGGTGAACTGGAGCCGGGAGACACATCTGCGACTGCGCGCTGCGCGCGAGCGCGACGACGTAACCCAATGACCCACCCCCTATTATGATTAATTATCATTCATACATACATATACATGATGATATTTATTTATAAAATTGTGATTTTTTTTTGTCCCCGCACGGAGCGAGGAGAGAGACAGAGAGAGTAGTGAGTTCTTACCTGATTTATTTTCTTACTAACGCGGTAGTCGGACCAAAAAACCGGCCCCCCAGCAACGAAACCGGCCCCCTGCCATAAAACCTGCCCCCACCCCTGGCAGCCTACCGGGGGATTGCCCGGTGCCCGACATTGCCAGTCCGGGCCTGGGTGTCAATGAGGGCATGTACTTCCGTGCCCTCTACTGAGACTGAGCACATGGGAGGCAGTCTTTGCCGGGAGCCTGTCCGGCTGACATATGACACCACGAACACATCGTCGTCTTCGTCTTCATATATCGGGTGTCGTGCCTGTGGCTGGTCTTCCGAGCTTGGCGGCGTGTCAGCAAGCGAGACCTGGCGAACCTGCTGTGGCCCGAACCTGGGTCTCACGGCACACTCTGATGTAATGATTTAGCCTTCCACAGCGGGAGCACGTTTTTCCTTTCACCCCACAGGCGGCCGTTGCCGGGTGATCTTTACCACAGTACCCTCACGACCCACCTGGTGGTGGTTCGGATGCCTGTCTAGTCACAGCAGGACACCTCTGGATGGCCTCCACCTTTTCTTCTTTGATGTGCGGGGTCCTCGGCACCGACCCCGTGGCAACCGGAGTGTGTAAGGCCGCTTCCTTCTCTTCTGCCCGGGCATCGGATAGTTCATGAGAACGAGCCAGGACCAGGATCTCCTCCAGCGAGATCCCTGGCTGTCGGAGGATCAGCTTTCGCAGGAGCTTTGAGCGGCAGCCTAGGATGATCTGGTCCCGGATTTCCTCCCTCTGGTCTGTGAAGGGGCACGTGCTAGCTAGCCGGCGTAGCCGCGCATAGAACATGTCGAACGATTCGGTCTCAGTCTGCCACGCCCTCCGGAAATAGAATTTTTCTAAGTCGGGGTTGAGCTGTGGATCGAAGTGTCTATTGAGCACGGAGACTGCCGCATCGTAGTCGTCATCATTCCCAGTGTTGGGGAGCGTTTCAAACAGGTCGTAAATCTCTGCTCCTCCATAGTAGATAAGGAGTGATTGTTTTACGGTTCCATCGGTTTCACGCGTCCCATTGAAATAATGATTTAGCCATCCTACCCAGGCCTTCCATCTTGGTGCAGCAGTGGCGGGATCCGAAGCCTCGCTGAATGGGGGTAGCGGTGCGACTGCAGTGTGGGTGACCACCGGTGGTGGTGGTGGGGCCCCAGCGGCTGGAATTTACCCTCTGCCTTGCTGGGCAGCCGCGCCTGCGGCAGGTGCGGTGTTCATCGCGGCCAGGCAGTGGCGCTCCGGTGTAGGGGCGCGGCTTGCGCGTCCACGTGCAGTTCTGGGGTGTGTACTCTCGCTCGTATCCTAGTTGTGCTGGCGTTGCCGGGAACCGTGTGACTGCAGGCGGGGGTGTGGCTGATGTTGCAGCGCTGTCCTGCGCGTGGGGGGGGAGTGTGCGCCAGCAGAGCCACAATGCCACAGCCCTTTGGATTGGGGCTACCAATGCTTGTTGGCATGCAGTGTAAGTTTGATGCTGCCAATGCTTAATGCAGTGTCTCTTTGCTGCTGCCAATGCTTGTTTTCCTTGGGATAGTCTTACCCCTTTTGTTTCTTTTTTTTTTTAACTCCACTCAGGCAGCAGAGGGAGCAGCCGTTGGGTATGAGGCCCCCCAGCACACTGGTTGATGCAGGTGGGGGCGAGCGTCAGGCAGAGCAGGAGCGGGGACTTCCCTCGCAGGGCCGCTGCAGCGCCCGATATGTCTCTCCACTCACCTCCATCAGCGCGCGCAGAGGCGCCGCCAGCTGAACGCGCTCCCGTAAGGCAGGGGAGACGCGTGGGCGGGCGCCACGCGATCAGGCCAGCAACACTGGAGGTGGCAGACGGCTCGGCGCTCAGTCCAGGCGGCCAGGTGGAGCGGTGCGGGTGGGCTCCGCAAGCTCTGGACGCGGGAGAGAAAGCAGGCAAGTAGCGGGAGAACAGGCAATGCGGGTAGGCTCCGCGCACTCCCAGGACCAGAAGGCACGCATGAAGTGCGACCGGCCTCGTCGCCAATGTAGTGCGGCGGGACCTGTGTCGCAGTTCGGCAGCAGCGCACAATAAAGGACACAGGGCCACCATTCACACCTCGTGCCCGGAAGACCCCGAGCGGCCTTCGACCCATTTATTTATACCCTCGGGACGAGCCCGCCCCGAGGGGTGTATGAATGCGTGAGTGAAAATGCAACATTGTCACAGAGAGCCCAGATGGCTCTCTACAACAAGGTATACAGGAAAGGTAAAAACAGAATGAATACGTAAAATAGAAATGTAGAACACATGAGGTGCAATGGTCATAGGGTATGACATTAAAAGACAAGAATGCAGTAGCAGAACAAGGAGAGCTGCGGGCATCTAGGCAGTAGGGAGATACATAGTGCCAATATCGGCAACAGTAGTCAGTTATCATGCAGCAAAATACATCAATAAACCACACAACACCTTGTTAGTGGAGAAAATTGCTGCAGGTTTATTTGCATAACAAACATGCCAACATGGTGGGTTATCTTACGGGCGATCCCAGGGCAGGCCAACCCTTATGCCGCCTGATGAGCCAAATTTCACCGTGGCCATCGCCAATCAGTGTTTACCAATTCTTGGGAGGGGCCACCCCTCCCATCAGTGGACCACCAGTCCACTCCCTTAAGGTGGCGGAGCGTTCCAGGTAGCCCCCGGTTGCTCATACCCACAACCGCCCGTAGGACTAACGGGGCGCCGTAGTTCTTCCAGGGGACAAAGCTAAGACATCCCTGGGTATCCTTGGCTTAGCACCCTTGTTGTGCTGCTGCATAAAGTACCAATCGGTATCTTGCAGACTCTGGATCGCCCTGTAACTCCTCCACAGCTCTGGGAGTGGCCACCGTCACAACCAGGGCCCCCCCACCAAGACATATATTCCTATTTCCATCCTGATGCTTCCAAGGCCTCCCCTAGGTCTAGTAAGAATAAGTCCATGCCCAACCCTGAGAGGTGCACCGCATCCACCTCCCAGCATCCCGTGGACAAGGCATGGAGTAAACAATGTCTGAGAAAGCCACATCCCCTTTGCTCCGTGAATTTACGCATGGTGCTGTTTACTTTCCTACGTGATATCTCAATGGCGTCCCCAGAGCGCGCACCTGCATGGCTGCCAGCCAAGGCTATAGGGCTGGAGAACTTGCCCATGTTATTGTTACTCAACTCAATGGTACTTGTTTCATCGACCTCAGAAGGATGAACTGCTAAGTGGACCTGCCAGGATCTGATCCTCTGACCAGAGGTCGAACCCAAGCCCCTTTCAGTTCTGGTGCTCCACCTGCCTGTGAACTTGTATCCCAGGGCAGACTTCAGGCACCATAACCCATACTTGGACATGCCTGAGCTAGAAACACCCATCTAAAAGGCCTGCCAACCGGCTAACCACCAACATTGCAGTCCGAATGTTCGCTGACCACTCCCAAGGCAAATTCGCTTAACTGAAGCCACTGGTAACATGCCAACAATTCAATCTTAACTATTACTGCAAAAAGTGCTCTGGTAGTTTGTCCGTATTAGTGCTCCATCCCCTCCATATCAGCACTAACAAGGCAATGCGCGCCCTCTTGGAAATGGCACACTCACGCCCCAGCTGACAGAAAGTGCCTATTCGTGTGTAGCCCATGACCTTACGTTTATCACTGACGGTATACCAGGCTTATGTTGAAACTTAGCTGGCTCTACTGCTGAGTGCACGTTTTACCATCACAGGTATGTCTTTGTCTCTTCAGTTTATGGCTGCAAAGTTTGAGGACTTTGCAAGCCCCAATCCCAGATGAAATAAAAGGACGCTTTACTGCTACCCATGTGAGCCGCTGCTGGTGCTAATGAGGTACAAGTAGCACCGGTAAACTAGATGCTGTACTATAGCATTAGAGGGCCATTGCAGCACTTCTTAAATTCCATGGCTAACCTACTCACAGTATGGCTGAGACAAGAGAGGCTGTAAATTTAAAGCCCAAAGAGATGATCGTTCAATAGACCCAACTGAAGGATCCTGTGAAATGAGGTAGGGACCACCAACACCACACCCGCCTGTGAATCAGTCCCGGTTTATTTTGTCATGTGCAGTAGCGTAGCCACAATTTGACGGCATCTGACCTGTGCAGTGTCTAGTTCTGTGCAATCCCCCTCATGCTTCCACTGGGCACCTCTGCCTGATGTGCTCTTCTCATTAGAGCGGCTGCATATCTTTCTATAACTGCAAAATGCCAGGAGATTGTAGGCCCCAGTTCTACTGTTGAAACAACTATAATGCAGCCGAACTTCTCAGGAGACATTCACCTCTGTCTTAGAAGCGCAATAACATGGCAAGTCCAATACAGAGTTGTAACACCTGCGCCATCTAACATGAGAGGCCCCAAGCTGTTTTGCAGTTCACTCCAGGTTTGCCAACTATACTTCTAAAAAACTCACAGAGTCAGGCTCTTCCCATTAGCGTGGCTGCATATAGCCTTCAAGCATGTCAAGGTTGTTGAAATGCTTGTAATACTCCCGGCCACTGGGTGCCACCTCCCATTTCATTCTTACATTCCACACCGTGTTACCACATGTGCACTCGCACACCGTATCCTCTTGTGTGCTTGCAAACGTTGTCACTTCCTGAGTACTCGCACCTCGTGTGTAACTGCACCGTGTCACCTCATGTGTAACTGCCCCATGTAAACTCATGGGTAACTACACAGTGTCAGCTCATGTGTAACTGCACAGTGTCAGCTCATGTGTAGCTGCACAGTGTCCGCTCATGTGCAGCTGCACACAGTGTCACATCAAGTGAAACTGCAGTGTCTCCTCATGGTAGCTGCACCCAGCGTCAACTCCTGTGTAACTGCAGACATCATCATCTCATGTGTAACTTGCACATAGCGTCACCTCCATGTAATAGCACAGTCACCTCCTGTGTGACTGCACCTTGCGCGTCACCTCATGTATAACCGCACACAGCACCACCTCATGTGTAACCGCACACAGCGCCACCTCATGTGTAACCGCACACAGCTCCACCTCTTGTGTAACCGCATACAGCGCCACCTCATGTGTAACCAATGTCTGTAAAAGCATGCCAACCCATATAGTGTTTTACTTCCCTTCGCTCAATGGTGGGGGGGGCGCAGTCCTGTCTAGAGGTGTGTGTATTGAACATTTGTCCTAGAAGTACCTATGATTTCAGTAAAATGTCACTACTTGCTAGTAGCTGGTGTGTTTAATGAAACTAATAGGTCTAACAAATCCATCAGGCATCCTCCGCTTACTTTAGGCGTGTTGGATTGAGGTGATCCAGTGAAATATGGAAGATATCTCCCTTGGCATGCATCCTTTTAGCACCACATTTACAGCTTTATGCATGACACTTAAATCTTCTCCATCAAGTGTTTAAGGCTACTTAGTTTGAGTTCTGCTCTTGACAACATCCCTTCTAACCAACAGTGTTTAGTAACCACTCATGTTTGCTTCTTGTACAGGTCGTCCCCGTTACACTGGCACTGTTAGACCAAATGAGGCTTATGAAAAACTTCCTATACAAAAGTAAATCATGCTGCACAACTTGGGACACTATTACTTCATCCCTACGTACGTTCAGGCATAGAAATACTGCCCAAGGTATCCCCACCTAGTACCTATTTTAACCACTAAATAAAGACAGTATAAGGGGACAAAATATTACCAGTGCACCTAGCCATGGGCCTTCAACTGCAAGTGAGATCCGGTCGTTATTTTATAGGCTGGTGCCTGTTTAAGCTGCAACATCTCTGGCTTTATTTCATTTCACTGCAACTTGTGCTGGAGATGACGGATTTAGCAGCAAGTCCATGGAATATAGGCCATAAGGCGTGGCATTGCATAGTACCAGTGACCTGGCTGTGAGGAACTGCCTTACCACTGTTGTTGGCACATGTAGTGCGAGGTTCGGCCGCCTTAAAGGTTTCAAGGTTGAGATCTGTAAAGGGGTATCCCTGTGCTTATATTGGCAGGGATGAGAGTGTTTAAAGTCCTTCCCCCTGCAGTATACAAAACCAATTGTATATGACGTATACTGTTTTGTGCGTAAATGAAAGAAATAGTCATCAGAGTACCTCACAATGTAAATTCATTTTGGCAGCAGCCAACCTAGGTGCACTTTATACCTTTATATTACTATGAATTTTTGGGTCTCTCGTTCGAGTTTATCTTCGCTCCACCCCACAGTACGGACATCCACATCAGTGCTAAGCTCCGGATATTGACGACCCCACAAGTTGACCAACAATCTATCGCCAATCGACATATTTGATGAAAACATTTTAAAGAATTATTTAATGTTAGCTGCCCACTGGAGCATTCTAAGCTGGCGTTATATAGGAACAGCGAAGGGGATCCCTGACTATCCATAGTTATCCTGAGCTGGCCGACTCAACCTGGAAGAAAAAAACAGCTGTGACCAACAACCCTGACCAGTGAGAACAGGCACTCCCAAGATATTCCTGTTGTCCCTTCTGCGACGCTCAAACCTGCACCTGTACTTGCTATACTAAATGTGGGCTGATGTGCTAGGATGGATGACGGTCGATGGGTGCTTCAGTGAATTCTGTGGCGGAGATGAAGCAGGTTAGGTTAGCTTACCCCCTACACTATGGTCTTGCACCCCATTCCATCACGCGCCCAAGTTCCTCATGTTGTCCCTTATGCACGCTCAACCCCGTGTCTGTACTTACTCTCCTGCATGTGGGCCATCGTGCTTAATGAAAGCAGCTCGGTGGGTACCTCGACAAAATCTGTGGCGGAGATGAATCAGAGGTTAAGTTAGCTCTTCCCCCACACCCTGGTCTTGCACCCGGTGACTTTGCCCCCATCCCAGGAGGCGTGGAGGGCGGGCGGCCCCCTGACCCACGAACGCTAAGACAGCCGCATGATCTCACATACACTGGGCGAGTAAACTATTCACCATCCCTGCCCGTATAGGCCCTGCTTACGCTGCAGCCTGTACCTGTTTGTTTACTGTCTGTGGGGGGGGTGGTAAATTGGCAAGCCGAGTCGCAAGTCCGGTCCTGACTTGCTTAGGGAGAAAAACAAGCATGATGAACGGGCCACAGACTGGTCAATGCCCGTGTGTTTAAATCCCCTGTCCCTGTGTCCCATCAGCTGCGAAAACCTTATGCGACCTTCTGTTGCCTGGTGCAAATCAGCCCTTGTGGCCTTGCTTACTATGCCAACCCTGTTGCGAATGTGGACCACGTAGCGCCTGAAGACTTGTCGGCGGGCGTAAACTCTTCGTAGCGACCCTGTAAAACAAAGCAATGATGAGACATATGCGGACCCCGTAGTCGTAATGCTACTGGTACCTGGGGAACAGGGGAGCCCTGAACCATGCCAATGGTAGTAATGCTGATGAGATAAGTGCATATCACATGCCCACATTCCTTCAAGGCAGGGGAGCTGCACGAGAGCAAAGCTGTACGTAACCTAACCTATGATACATAGCAGATGGGAACACAACGTCTCATAACACAACCTGTCATCAGGAGCAATCGCCTCATGAATATCCTCGTGCGCCCTGTGTCGATCCCTACACGTCCGGAGTCCACGGCGCAGCACGAGGCACATGTCGTGGCTGCGCAGGTCCTCTAGCCTACCCGGCACCCCCACTGTAAATTTTTTAAAATATTTTTTATTTTATGGCACGACTTGCCTGATGGTATTGGCGCGCTAGCCTACACACCGCTTACATTGCCCAAACGGCACGGGAGATAAGTGATTTGCCCAGGAACACAGGATGGTATGGGAGCGCAAGCATGCGCAGCACTTGACACTGCACATTCAAGCATGGGAACTATGTGATTTGCCCAGAACACAGGATGGTAATGTAGCGCTGCATGCGTGCCGCTATAAGTGCACCTTCCTGCACGGGGATACGTAATTTGCCCAGTCCAAACCCCACACCCCACATGCAAAATCTTGCACCGGGGTTTCAACGCTCTATGTCCCTAAATAGGGGCCACAGCGTACCCACATTGTACAGTCCTCACTCGCCAGGGATCACACTCATCGCTCCGAGTAACAATGCTGTGCCTACCCTCCCTCATAGCATGCAGCCTATCCCTCTGCTCAGCAGCTAACATACGACCCGAAGGTAAAGGAGCGCTTCGCCTGAGCACCGTAACGCATACACCTTTAGGCACGGTAGATAAAGGATTTGCCCCGCACCCAGGATATTGATGCGTCACCGAGGCTGGAACCCTAGATTACAACACCAAACTCGGCAATGGCCTGCACCACCTACTCTCCGACCATGCCGCAGCACCGTATTGCTACACATGCGGGCACTGGAGCCCCGTGAATTGCCCCGCAGCACATGATGCTGACGAGGCCCGGGAAGCTCGAACCTTGGTATACCGCCAAAGTCGGCACTAGCCGACGGACCACCTTCTCTCCGGCCAGGCGGAGTAAGCATCTGGCAAATAAGGGGGGGGGAACACCCTACCCGATCTTGCAGCCCCCCACGACCCCTGGGAGGACCGCGGCCAGCTGCACCGATCCCTACCAAGGAAAGCTGCCTGGGCCACACCGGAGCGACGGCCACTACGCGGGGGGTGGCGGGGGTGCCCCGTGACGCGAAACGCTACTCCTGCCAACGCTGAGAATGTGAACGGGACCGCAACCCCGATGCTTGAACACAGTTGGCTGCGCAAAATCGGCCCTAAAGTAAGGATCCCTTTCTTGACCACAGTTATGCGTTACACATTTCAGGCACGTGAAGATAGTAGTTTTGCCCAGAATACGGATGTGAATGCGAGCCCGAGTTCGTAATCTTGTTCCAGCACCAGAGTCGGCAATCTGGCTGATGGACAACATCCTTTCTGGCCAGGCCGGGCTCCAACCCACGAGGGGGGGGGGGGAGAGTGAGAGAGATCATGGGGGAGAAGGGGGCAGGTAATGCCCCTGCTCAACTCGTGGCAACCTCTCCAAAGGTGGCAAACCATGCCCCGCCTCCAGAGCCCCCCCTCCCCAAACCACGACCATCCTCCCAACCTTCCTCATGTCCCAGTGTTCAAGGAGGCCCCCGGGGGAAGTAAGACCAGCGGTCTAGTCTTCCCCCGGGGAGTTCGCGCAAAAGGAAGGACAGGGGAGGAAGGGGTGGGATAAGGGGTGGGGTCGCAGGTAGGGTTAAAAGGGGCAGGAAGAGGAAGTCCTTCCTCTTCCATTCCCCAGCGCCTCAGGGAGGGTAGTTAGTGGACCGTTGGTGCGCGGTGCGGGGCCTGCGGAGCTTCGGTGGATCGGCGGGGGCGTGTTTTGCGGCGGTGAGCGTAGTGTGTCTGTGGGGGTAGCGAGCGATATCAGGGCTGCCTCGTTTGGCAACGTGTGGCGGCCTGCGGGTGTCGGGTGGAGTCGGCGGGGGCGGAGCGGTGGTTGGCGCGGAGCGCGTTTGTCATGGAGTCGGGAGGGGGCCAGACGCCGGATGAGGTGGCGGTGCGGGCGGCGCTACAGCTGTTGGGGCGTGCGGGGAGGGCGGACCTTCTGCGGCCGGGCGTTTTGGAGCAGGCGTGGGTGGGGATGTCCAGGACTCCGCGTTCGGCGTCCGCGGGGGTTGCAGCGGCCGTTGTTGCCTGTATGGAGGAACCGCCTCCCAAGAAACACGCGGTGGGCGCGCGAGGGGGGGGCAAGAAGGCAGGGCCTGGGGGGAAGCCAGGGGATAGGCGTCTGAGCCTCCCGGAGCTGGGTTCGTCCGCTGAGGTGCCTGTGGGGGGGGGGCGGGGGGGCTGTTGAGGGCAAGGGTGGGGCTGCGGAGGCGCGGTTGGTCCGGGTGGGGGCGGGGGCCGGGGGCAGCGGGGGGGCCTCGTTCCTGGTTGACTATAGTGAGGACAGCGACTTGGCGGAGGACGCGGAGGAGCGGGTTGGGGATGATTTCTCCCTGTATCTTTCGGGGAGTGAGTCCGCGGGGGGCGAGGGCGGTGGGTGGGGGGACCAGGGGCCGGTCGCGGGGCGTGGGGGCAAGGGGAAGGGTGGGGGGCGGGGAGGCAAAGGCAGGGGCCCGGCGAAGGCTGTGGGGGGCCGGGGGACGGGGCTGGTGACGCCTGGCCCCTCTGGGGGCGCAGGCCGCGGTCGTGGGGCGCGGGCCGCGGGGGAGGGCCGGTGGGACGACTGTTGGGCCGAGATGTCTTTAGAAGAGCGTATCCGGGAGCAGCGGCGGCTGATTGAAGATACGGAGCGGCGCTGGGAGGAGATGTGCGCGGCTAGGGAGAGGGAGGGGGAGCGCACGGCGGACCGGGTGGTGGCGCGCGGGGGAGGGGTGGTGGCGCACGGGGGAGGGGCAGGGCCGGCTCGGGGGCGCGGGCGCTGGGTGTGGCTGGATGAGGCAGGGACGGACTTGACGTCTCAGAGACCTGGTGGCGCTGGGGCCCCCTCGGACTATGCCGGTCACGAGGGGGGGGTGGGATCCACGCCAGCGCTGATTGCTGGTAGAGGCCGGGGTGGGCCGGCGGGGCGCACTACGGCCCCCAGACGCCGGGACGAAGCAGTAGGGGGGTCCGCGGCGGCCTGCCCTCCATCGAGGGAGCGCGCATCATCGGCGCCGGAGTATGAGTTTGTCCTTGGAGAGAAAGGAAAAGGAATGAAGCGTGTAGTGCGTGAGGTGCGCATGGAGCCTAGTGAGCCTGTGGTGGTCGAAGAGCTGGATTATGAGTCGGAAAGTGAAGATTTGGAAGACGGCGAGGTGCGTGAGGTGACGGGGCCGGTGGCAACGAGAAAGTTTGGTGTTTTCCAGGACAGCAAAGCCAGCTGCAGCAAGGCGCCAGCGGCGAGGGTGTCGGCCCCGGGTCCAGGCGGACGGGCGCAGGAGGTGCCACACACTTTGACAGGTGAGAGCACATGGTGGGGGGCGTGGGATGAGGGGCTTGGGCGGGGGCGTAAGAAGTCTTGTAGGTCTGTGGGGGTGGGGGATGGGTCGGTGAGGGAGGTGGGAGAGGCGGCGCAGCCGCAGGTGCCGGCTAAGGCGGCGGCCCCAGAGGGGGATGTGAAGCGAATGGTGGGAGCTGGTGTTCAGACGGAGAAGGTGACGGATGGGAAGGAGGAAGGGGGTGAGAAACATAAGAAGAAGCTGCCTTATATGGGGTTGGCGATGCCCCTGGGGTCCCATCTGTCTGAAAAGACAAGGGGCAGGATTTGGAAACACGAATATGTGGATGTCTTTAAATTGTTGCATCGGGAGATTCAGGCGAAAGAGGGGTCGAAAGAGGAGGAGTGGGAATTGACACGGCGGCCACGGGTGCCGATAACTATGGAGAATTGGACGTCGGCCTTCCTGATTTATGCCAGTATTTATTGCGAGAAGCATCCGGATAGGGCGATTGCGTTGTTCAAATACATGGATATCATCAGAAAAGCGCAGATGCACTTTGGGGGTTTTGCCTGGCTCAGTTATGATGAGGAATTTCGGGCGAGGGTCAGCGTCAACCCGGACAAGCCCTGGGGAGAGGTAGATCAGGAGCTGTGGGTGCAGTGGATGGCCTCCACGCAGTCCTCTGCGGCTACACACACTGCGAGTGGCCTTCCGGTGGCTTATCGGTCTTTTCAGTCCCGTCCCGCCTCGGGGGGGGGCGGGAGGGGGCGCAAGTGGAGCTGGGGGTGCGGGAGGACAGGCTGCCGCTGCCGGCGCAACCGGGCAGCCTGCGAAGAGTGGGGGAGCCACCACTGGGGCGTGTTGGAATTTCAACAAGGGATTCTGCACCCGCCACCCCTGCAAATTTAAACATGAGTGTTCTAAGTGTGGTGGCAAGCACCCGGTCACGCAGTGTTTCACATTGGCCACCCCGTCCGAGCAATGGCGGGTCACGAAAGGAAGGGGGCAGGCTGGGCCAAAGGGCTCCTACACCGGTTAGTGTGGAGGCCATGGGTCCGTGGCTCTCCCGCTACCCTGATCAGGTGGCGGCGCTGCGGCTGTTTTGGGGGTTCACGGAAGGTTTTCGAGTAGGGTACCAGGGGCCACGGGAGTGCAGGTGGGCAGAGAATTTGCGGTCAGCAAAAGAGTTGCCGGAAGTCGTGGAGGCTAAGTTGCGCAAAGAGGTGTTGGAAGGTCGCGTGGCCGGCCCGTTTGACACGTGGCCGCTGCCCGAACTCATCATATCCCCGTTGGGGGTGGTTCCAAAAAAGGAACCTGGCGAGTTTCGCTTGATCCACCATTTGTCTTGGCCTGAGGGGCGGTCAGTGAATGATTTCATCGCGGAGGAGGATTCCCGGGTGTTGTATGCGTCGGTGGATGATGCGATTGGATTGGTGCGGCTGTGTGGGCGGGGGGCGGAATTGGCCAAGTGTGACATCAAGTCGGCGTTTCGCCTTCTGCCGATTCACCCGGAGGATTTCTCGTTGCTGGGCATGCAGTTCGGTGGGGCCATTTTTGTGGACAAGGTGTTGCCCATGGGGTGCGCGATCTCCTGTGCTCTGTTCGAGACTTTCAGTTCCTTTTTGCAATGGACCTTCACTGACAGGGCGGGGCACCGGCTGGTGTCCCACTATTTGGATGATTTCTTGTTTGTAGGCCGTGGTCAGACGGGGGAATGTGGGGCGGCGTTGGGCCAGTTTTAGAGGATGGCGGGGGAGTTTGGTGTGCCGTTGGCGCCGGAAAAAACGGCCGGGCCCAGTTGTTGTCTGGCGTTTCTGGGGATTGAATTGGATTCGTTGGAGTGGATGGCGCGCCTCCCCCAGCAGAAGGTTTTGGAGATACAGGAGTGTCTGAGCCAAGTGATGGTGCAACGGAAGATTGATCTGAGGTCCGTCCAGCGTTTGTTGGGCTTGCTGAACTTTGCGTGCCGAGTGGTGCGGGCGGGCAGGACGTTTTGCAGGCTGCTCGGGTTGGCCATGTCAGGGGCAGTGTTGCCCCATCACAGGGTGCGGATTTCGGTGGGTGTCCGGGCGGATCTGCGAGTGTGGCAGGGGTTCCTGAGTGACTTCAATGGGGTCTCCTTGGACTTTGCAGATGACAACATGGTGTGGCAGGTGCAGATTTTTTCGGATGCGGCTGGGGCGCGCGGCTTTGGTGTGTTCTGGGATGGTCGGTGGTGTGCGGAGCAGTGGCCGGCGCACTGGTTGGCACAGGGCAGGAGCATTGCGTTTCTGGAGTTCTTTCCGCTGTTGGTGGCGCTGCAGGTGTGGGGGCAGGAATTCCGGAACCGATCGGTGCTTTTTCATGTGGACAACATGACGGTGGTGGATCTGGTGAACCATCAGAGGGCGAGGGACCTGCGGGTGCTGCGCTTGCTGCGAAGTTTTATGCTGCTGTGCTTGCGCTTGAATGTGCTGTTTCGCGCGAAACATGTGCCGGGCGTTAGCAATGACATCGCGGATGCATTGTCTCGTTCGCAGTGGCAGCGTTTCCGAAGGTTGGCGCCTGGAGCGGACGTTGCCAAGACCAAGGTGCCGGAGGGTATCTGGAGCTGGGGGGAGTGAGAGTGGTGAATCTGGTGGAGCAGTCTGTTGCCGAGTCCACGCGGCGGACTTATCGTATGGCATGGGTGGAGTTGGGGGCGTTCTTGGGTTGGTCGCGGGAGGACTGGCGGATGTCTCAAGGTGAGTGTGAAGCGGGTGTCGTGCGCTATGTTTTGCACTGTATGGACAGGGGTTTGTCGTCAGTGACAATTGCAGGGAAATTGGCAGGGATTTCTTTCTATGGGAAGATCTATCTGGGTTTTGATCCGGCCACGGGTGAGTTGCTGAGCAGGATGCTGAAGGGCTGGACAAGGGAGCGGGGGGGCGGGAGGGAGCGCCGTTGCGCCAGGCGATCACTTTTGGCCTGTTGGTGGATGTTTTGGGAGAGTTGGGGGTTTTGTGTTACGATCGGTATGAGTTGGCGTTGTTCCGCCTGTGTATGACGTGGATGTTCTTTGGGGCCTTTCGGGTTTCGGAGTTGCTGGGGGGTAGGGGGGGGATGGGGTTGAGGTTCGAGGATGTACGTGTGGATGGGGGGCGCCTGGGGATATGGCTGGGGCGTTCCAAGACGGATCAGGTTGGCAGAGGCACGTGGGTGTGGCTGAATGAGTCGGGGGAGTTGGCAGCGTGCCCGGTGCGGGAGTGGAGCAGTTTTTGCAGGCAGTGTGGCCGTTTGGCGGGGGAAATTTTCTGTCATGCTTCTGGGAAACGGGTCACGGCTTACCAGCTCTTGGCGGTACTGCGCATGGCGTTGCGGCGCTTAGGGAGAGACCCGGCGGGGTTTGGGACTCACTCCTTCCGGATCGGCGCGGCGACGGCGGCGGCACGGCTGGGTTGGTCCTGGGATAAGATCAGGAGGATTGGTAGATGGCGTTCGCGCTGCTGCGAGCGGTACGTGAGGAAGTAGGACGGACGGGTGCGCGGCGGCTGTGTGAGCGTTTTGTGTGCCCTTTCTTGTTTCTAATGCTCCTTTTTTCTTCGTAGGTTGTGTTGGGGGTCCTGGAGCCAAGACGGTTACCTGGATCGTGGGACATTCATTTGTGCATTGGGCTGCCAAGTTTGCTGACAGGCAGGTGTACGGGCGTAGCCTGGGCCTGAGAAGCTGCAGTCATGAGGTTTTCTGGTGGGGTAGGAGTGGGATGCGATGGGGAGAACTTTTGCCTTGGCTCACGAAGAAGGTCTCGCAGCAGGGCTGTCCGGATCTGCTTGTCATTCACCTGGGAGAGAACGATCTGGTGCGGCAGTCGGCGGTGTCCTTGATCTACTTAATGCAGCGGGACTTGGCAGCGATCAAACGCAATCTGGCTGGCGCTTGTATTGTGTGGACAGAGTTCATTCCCAGAAAGTTTTGGAGGGGGGCGCTGAAGCCCGCTGCGGTGGAACGCGCCCGCAGAAAATTAAATAGGGCAATGAGAGTTTTTTGTGAGGACTGTGGGATCAAGGTGCTGGCGCATCCTGGTCTCCGGCTTGAAGAGCCCTTGCTTTTTAGGGCTGATGGCGTGCACCTTTCGCACATGGGAAACGCCTACTATATGATGGAGATGAGGGATTTTATCAGTGGGCTGTGGAATGAGTCGATCTGGTGTAGGAGGAGGTGAGGGCGAAAGGTGCACTTGTGTGGGGTGGGGCAGGTAACCGCCCTCCGGGGGTTCCCTGGTTGGCGGATTGGGGAGGGGGGAGGAGTCCATGACGGGCATACTCACCCTCCCGGGGAGGGGGATACTGGGGAGAACGTGGGGGTGCGTCAGAGCAGTGGACGACGAATGGAGATGGTGGTGGAGTTTTGGAAGAGAAGTGAGGAAGCGAAAGGAAGTGAGAAGGTTGCGGTGTGAAGTGGGTATGGAGTAGTTGGAGTCTTGGAGAGTATGGGTAGTGAGGAATGTTGTTGTTGGGGATTGTTGGGGATTTGTGTTATGTTTCTGGTTATGGTTGTCCAACCCTGTCCTAATAAAATGGCCTTTTACGCAAAGTACCTTGCGTGGACTGATTATTGCGCGAGGAGGCCCCCGGGGGAAGTAAGACCAGCGGTCTAGTCTTCCCCCGGGGAGTTCGTGCAAAAGGAAGGACAGGGGAGGAAGGGGTGGGATAAGGGGTGGGGTCGCAGGTAGGGTTAAAAGGGGCAGGAAGAGGAAGTCCTTCCTCTTCCATTCCCCAGCGCCTCAGGGAGGGTAGTTAGTGGACCGTTGGCCACCCACCCACCCGGCAATTACATGACTAGTTGAGGAGGTCATGTTTTTCAGCGTGCCAGTTTAGGACGGGTTGTGTGTGTGTGTGTGGGGCGGATTGGGGAGGGGGGAGGAGTCCATGACGGGCATACTCACCCTCCCGGGGAGGGGGATACTGGGGAGAACGTGGGGGTGCGTCAGAGCAGTGGACGACGAATGGAGATGGTGGTGGAGTTTTGGAAGAGAAGTGAGGAAGCGAAAGGAAGTGAGAAGGTTGCGGTGTGAAGTGGGTATGGAGTAGTTGGAGTCTTGGAGAGTATGGGTAGTGAGGAATGTTGTTGTTGGGGATTGTTGGGGATTTGTGTTATGTTTCTGGTTATGGTTGTCCAACCCTGTCCTAATAAAATGGCCTTTTACGCAAAGTACCTTGCGTGGACTGATTATTGCGCGACTGGCAGTGCCCAGAGGTAGCACCTTGGTGGCCAGGCCAACTCCCCTCTGAGGAAGCATGAGGGATAGACGTGGATGGACCCGGGATGACATCGCCATCATGCCTTGTCCGGGGGGCGATTACACTACGGGGGGATGCGCGAATGTGCAGAAGAACATCACAGCTACCCCTCCCCCCAGGTGAGCCTCCGAGGATCACTGCCACACCGAGCCATGCGCCCCCCAAGGAACGAACGGGCCCAGCTATATTATACTACCCAGGAAGGCGGGGCGATCGCGACGGGAACGTCGCTGCTAACCCAGGCCCAAGACACGCCTCCATGCAAGCAAGGCCCGCCCGCCCCCAATACAGAATGCAAGAGTCGGACCGGCCCCGTCAGCTGCTGGAGGTGTCGTGCTCGGGGAACAGATAAACCCCGCAAGCGGGTACACCCTGCACTAGAGGCCTCAGCCTCAAGGAAGCTGCTTTGGGGTCTACTACCCCTCTCGCCCTGCACCCCCCGCCCCGCAGCACCAAGCCCCACCACGCAGGCCGAGAGGCCCCGCGAGGCAAGCAGGTATAAAATAGGACAGGGTCCATCCATGGCAGAACCCACGCAGGGTGAGACCCCATTTCCGGGAGGGGGTGGTGGGAAGAGGAAACAGGGGCAGAGCCTAACCTTCAAGTTATTTGACAGCTCACGACCAGCAAAAGGCGAGACGGCCAGGCGGTCAAGAGACTGCCCAGTGGGCGGGGGGACAGTATATGTACCCCTGTCCCCCCTCCCACTACCGGAAGTGGCCTGCCAGAAGTCCCTCTGGTCCCACGCCCAGGGAGCCTAGAAGGCCGACTCCAGTGCCTTCCTGTGGCACTAAGGCGGCCGCCCTGTTGAGGGTCCTCTACGTTGCCCCCTGGGCAGCCTTGACAGAGCCCAGGAAATAACAGATGATGTCATACTGAAAAAGCTATACAAGCATTGGAAGAACAAGATTAGTTGGGATTGTAGCGTATTGCTTGTTCCCAGGGAGTTTCTAGATTTAACCCATGGACATGTGTGTCTAGTGTAAAGATCCAGTATGCCTCCCTACGTTTTCTGATTGCCTCTGATTCTTGGATGTTTTTGTTATTGATATTTTCTAGGATAAGCCATTTAATCTCATCCTCTGTATGGTTGTTGTTCTTGTAGTGTTTTACTAAGGGTGCGGTAATTCTGTTGGTTTTGATAGCAGAACGATGTTCGGTAAGGCGTGTCTCCTACATAACCTAAACCGCATGGGCACAGCAACAGATATACCACATTGTCAGTTTTGCAATTAGTGAATGCTTTAAGGTGAATCTCTTTCTGTTGGTACACGTCTCTCTGCAACAGTGGCTCCATTGCATGCTTTACAGTGTGCACACTTACGGTTTCCATTGATAGGGTGATTTCCTCCAATAGTTTTCTGTATAAATACTGGTTTAGAGTTTATTCTAGACCTAACAAGGATCTTATTTCATCTGTGTGAATACATGGGTCTTGGTAGTGTGTTTTGCGATTCCGCGTTGGTGTTAAGAATATGCCATTGGGCATTTATAATCTGTCTTATTTTCTCATTGAAAATAGAATGTCTGGTGACACAGACTAGTTGTGGAGTGTCATTCTTAGTATGTCTCTAGTAATTGGTCACAATCAAAGAAGCGCGCTCTTTTGTAGGTTTCCCTGACCAGTGTCCTGGGGTAGCCTCTGTTGATAAATTTCTGTTTCATGACTATTGCTCTCAAATCATAGTCATGTAAATTAGTACAATTGCATCTCAGACGCAGGAACTGTCCCATGGGAATACTTTCTTTCTGACATTTGTAGTGATAGCTGGTGAAATGCAGCAGTGTATTCCTGGCTGTCGGTTTAGTGTATAGATCGACTTCTAATTTCGAATCTACTCCTTTAATTTCCAGATCCAAAAACTCTATGTTGCATTCTCCGATATTAACAGTGAATCGCAGATTGGGGTCGCATAAGTTGATCCAAGCGAGGAAATCCTGAAGTTTGTCTCGATCATTATTCCAAATGAAAAGAATGTCGTCGATATAGCGCGACCAATGCTGTATCGACTCAAAGAAAGGGGCCACCTCATTGGAAATAAAAAGGGACTCAAAGTGTGCCATGTAGATGTTAGCTACTGTGGGGGCACAAGATGCCCCCATGCTGACACCTTTGATCTGTTTCAATGGATCACCATTGAATTCAAAGGTGTTTTCATCCAGAACTATCTGTAATAGATCAATGATAAATGGCACAACACAATCAATCGAATATGTATGGATGAACCCCTCCACAGCTGTGAGTGCTTGAAACTGCGGAATGTTGCTGTAGAGTGACTCAATGTCTAAGGAGACAAGAGTGTCTCTATTGGTGGTAAATGGCAGACCTTCTATCCTGTTTATCATGTCTTTGGTGTCCTTAACATGAGACTGGGTTTTCGGTATGTGAGGACGCAAGATTTTATCAACATATTTTGAAATGGGTTCTGTGACCGAACCAATCATGGTGACGATAGGTCGGTACAGCGGATTGACGCTGTCCTTGTGTATCTTCGGAACCCTGTAAACACTGGCCATACAGGGGGGAAGATTTATTCATGAAGTCACATTGCTGTTGGCAAATGAAATCCTGCTCTAACGCTATCTTGGTAAGAAATTGTATTTTCCATTGGACTCTGGTGGTGGGGTCGGATGTCACTTTACGATAATGGGTGGGGTTGTCCAAAAGATTATACATATTTTGAATATATGCATCAGTATCTATAACAACAATACCCCCCCCATATCTCAATTTTTAACAGTAATGTTTTTAGGGTTCTTAAGTGTCTGTAAGGCCTCAATTTCTTCTTTTTGGCATTTGGGAGTCGGTCTACGATTGAACTTAGTGGCCTCTTTGAGTTTGGACAGGACTACAGTTTCAAATACACCCACTTCCAGACCAACTTGTTCCAAGATGGGGGTGAAGATGGATACAGGGCATAGGCCTTATTTATTATCTTCAGTAGTCATGTTATTCGGTCTGTTTTCAATAAAAAAATGTAGACGTACCTTACGAAAAAATGAGGTAATGTCTTGAAAAATCTCGAATTTGTCAGCTTGCGGGTGACGTACAAATGATAAGCCTTTACATAAAAGGGCAATTTCAAAGGCTGTAAGAGATTTTGTGGATAGGTTGAAAATTGGTATCGTTTCTATGTCCGCCAGTATTAGGCGTTGCATGTCACTAAGAATTGGGAGTTGGTCTGTGGATAGTTGTTGTGGTTGTAATTGGCTCAGGACCTGGGCTGATACCTCGGTTTCCACTGGCCCCTGCGGGGGCCTCTTCTCCCTAAAAAAGACTGGCCTCTTTGCTGTTCATATTTAGCATTGTGAGGGCTAGATTCATTATCTGAATCAGAGGTGTCCGAAAAAGTGGTCACTTTACGCCTTGGCGGTGCCTGTCCATGTACTTCTGGTTCTTGATATTGAGATTCTGTGTAGAAATGCTCATTAAGATATGGGTAAATGTTTTCTTTGGAGTAAAACCTTACATCTTTCTTAAGCTTTTCTGATTTTCTTTTGAATAGGTAATATATATACTATATGAGGAGACTTCCTGATTAGTTTCTTCTAGCTTTTTCTTATCCAAAGCATTGCATTTTTTATTTTTTTCCTCCAAAGTAGACATTTCTACTGCTAAGATTTGGATTATTTCTTTAGCAGTCTATACTATTAAAATCATAAGGTCCTGTGAACATCTATCAGCAATATGAGACCATTTCTCTAAAAATTGCTTGACTTGGACAAAGAGCCCCAGGATGTTACAAACTCTCACGCCTTGGGGTATGACCCCAGCATTAAGATATTCCAACATAAAATTCCCATGCATTTAAATTCTTTTGATTTTCTTTTTAAGTTTGAATAATGTATTAATTTCTTCATTATTAGCGCTGGTGATCACAGAGTTCGACTGATGTTCAAAGTTATCTTGGTCACCAACAAGGAGAGCATATTTAGTGCAATTGTGACAATATTGTATTTTTGGTATGCATTCTAGAGTAGTGACACCTAGATAAGATGTATTTTGTTTTCACAGAAGAAGTGTATTGGAGGTGGCTCTCCTGAGGAAGGCAGTTCTCTGCCGAAATACGTGTTGAGACATCTTGGAAACCACCCTTCAATTATAGAAATCCATGAGATGCTACTGTTATAATCATCCATTTTATGTGCATCAGACATTTAATCATTTTAGGATGCTGACAATGTATCATATATATACAAATAATAACCTTAGTACGAAGTATGAGTGTATGGATGAATGATTGTAGTTAGAATGATGTATAGCTTCTGTTCTGTGATCTAAAAAAATGTCTTTAAAAATATATATCGCAATAAATAACTTTGTGTTTTTCTATCCCTAGTGTCACTACTTTTATTTATTTATATAAATTTGCTTAGATTGCTTATGAAGTAGCCTTAGGAACTTCACATTCTGTAAAGAAGGTGACATCTGGTGAGAGGGTGTTGAGGAGGTCCAAAATTTCTACGGCATGTTTGTGAGGAGGATGTACCTCAAGGCTTCGGAGGTGTTTGAGTTCAGTGCTGGCGGTGGCCTTGGTGGTGGGGTTAGAGGTAAAGGTTTGGTTGCAGTGGTGGCAGGAGAAATGGCCACGGGTGGTGTTCGGTGTCACCTGCTAGCAGTTGTTGGTCCTCCCAGGGTTGAGTGCGAGTAGGGCAGTGAAGTTGTAGCAGTGGAGGGTCGCTGCTCCAGGGTGCCCAGCGCTGGTCGAGGTTGGGTAGCGGACGGGCACAAATGGGCTTACCTTTGGCCCGTATTCGGTGCAGACGCCATTAAATAGGGGAGTTGGAGGGAAACCGGAGCTGGGAGGTGGGAAGCGGGAACGGCAGGGAGGAGGGGCCACAGGGGCAACAGGTGCAGGAAAGGCAGAGTAACACGGGCACAGAGGACCAGAACAAATGGGCACATACAAAACAAAAAAATGGGGCACAAGTAATCACAGGAATGACACCAACGAAAGGCACAGGAACTAGATGAAATACTGGTCAGTCACAGGAGTGACACCAACGAAGGGCATCGGCACAAAAAACACGAAGAATGAGAAAAATCACTGAATACAGAAAATGATGCCGACACCAGGCTCGAACCCCTAACAGCGCTGAGTAGGTAAAAACAACAGCATGATCGCAGAGCTATAGGGGCAAACTTCTAGGACTTATTTAATTTAAAACACATGCCACTGTGGGCTCATTCTGAAATTCCTTAATAGTTTCTGAACATTCACTTATACCGTTTGTTAGAAATGGGGGTCTCTAGTTGGCATAGGTAGGTACAAAACAAAGAGATGCATCAATTCCTGAGACCTTCGTGGATGCGATAGTTCCGCTGGACACAGGGGGGTGGTGCATCGGTTCTGGTCTGTAGGGGAAGCAATGCGTCGATTCTGAGAAGACTCCAATCCACGGGTGATGCATCGGGTAAAACTTTACGCACATTGACGATGCGTGGAAATCAGGGATCCATCGGTAAACGATGCGGCGGCATCAAGCGCCGCTGCATTGATTTCTTCTGCCGTGATCCCTTGACGCGCCAATTCTTGCAGCGACAACAGGCACTGTGACAATTTCAGCAGCGGCACGGAGGTGCGGGTAGATTCTTCTCGCACCACGGCGATGCGTCAGAAAAACTGTCGCAAGAAGAGCAATTCATCGATTTTCTTGTTGTTGCATTGCTTTCTAGCTCACAGCAGCAAAGATAACCTGCTGAGGCCACACACAGTCACAGGCACTCCTGGCAGGTCAGATCTCCCAGCAAGGAAGTTCAGGGGAGCTGGGGGTAAAGTCTTTGTGTTCCTGAGACTTCAAAACAGGAGGCAAGCTCTACTCAAGCCCTTTTCTCAAGCAGGGCACACAGCACACAGCAAAGTCCTTCTCCTTTTCCTTGGCAGAAACAGCAACTGCAGGCCAACCCCAGACACACGGCAAGGGCAGTACTTCTCCTCAGTTTCTCTAGCCCTTCTCCTTGGCGAAGGTTCTAGGTCTAATATTTATACCCCAAAATGTCTTTGTTCTTTTCGTGCAAGGGTCTCTGAGCACAGTCCAAACCAGTTCTGTCCTCTCTGAGGGAGCTGCCAGGCAGGAGGTGGAGACAGCATTGTGTAATGCAGACAGGCCCTATTCAGGTGCAAGGGAAATCTCCTCCTACCAATCTAAATGCAGACCGAGCCTATTCAGGTGCTAGTGAGAACTCCTCCCCCTACTCTGAATGCAGCCCAGGTATATTCAGCCTATCCCTGACTCATTCAGGAAAGGCAGGACACACATCAAACCCCCGCCCCGTGGCTGTCTGGGAGAATGCACCTCCCCAGCCCTTGTCACTACAAAACTAGACAGTCAATACACAAACACGCGTAGGCACACAGAATGGTTAAACAAGAAAATGTCTACTTTCTAAAAGTGGTATTTTCAAACTCACAGGAAGTCAAATATACCAATCATGGATAACCAATCATGTTCACAATTTACACAGAGAGCATATGCCCTGAGCACTGATTAGCAGTGGTAAAGTGCCGAGAGTCCTAAAACCAACAACAACAGGTCAGGAAAAAATAGGAGGAAGAATCAAAAAGTTTTGGGAAAGGGCCAAGTCCAACACAGTTGATCATGAGTAGAAGTGTGATTAATTTAGAGAGCTGCCATACGTGACATAGTAAATGTTATTTCGTTCCCGAAGAAGTGACCATTTATATATTCACTACTAAAATTCCTCAAGGCGAAGAGTGGATTGTGTTATTTAATGTAGCATGCCAAACTCTGGTGCATACTTACAAGCCTCTATCGCCACGGCAACGTCACTTTTTACTAATTTTCTGTGGCGATAGGGGCTTCGCCTTATTTACAAGGCACCGTCAAGCCACTTAACGTGGCTCAACGCTGCCTTGTAAATACGGCCCCGTTTTACACTATGCTTAGCAGGAAAGGGGAGGGCAATGGGTATTGCTGTGGGCTTTCCACCGCAACACCCATTGATTCTGACGCTGCCCCCTATTTTCAAGGGAGGTGTAAATAGGAGGCAGCGACAGAATTAAGACCAGGGAAAACCTGGTCTCACCCTGGTGCAACGAGGAGAAATGTTTCATTTTGTCCTCATTTTTGCTGTTTTCATGTGTGCTGCGTTGTGCAGTGCACAAGAAAACAGCAAAAGGTACAGAAAGGTACCCCCTCCTGCACATAAACAATCATTTTTTTTAAATGTAGTTTTGCAACTTCTATGTGTGCTGCACTAAGCAGCACACATCCAAGTTACAAAACAACATTTAAAGATTGTTTATGTGCAGGAAGCGGGACCTTCCTGTACATAAACAATCTTCTCCTGCATGCAGACACCATTGCACTATGGTGCAATTGTGCCTGTGTTGGAGCTAGGCTGCTAAGTGTAGCGCCACTGCAGGGGGAAACGCAGGGCTGCACCATATTCTTGTAAATATGGTGCAGACCTGCGTTTCTGAAGTTGCGGATTGAGGCATTAAGCCAGGAAGGCTAATGCCTAACTCCACCACTTCCCTTGTAAATATGCCTCTCTGTGTCTTGGTGTAACAAATCAGAAATAGTCTCATTACAACATCTTCATTTCACTTTGGTAGCCTCAAAATATCTTTTTTCTGCTAGAGCCTACAAGAAAAGGAAGTTGGTTAATGACACTAAAAGTTTAGGTTGGCTGGATTTCATTGTGGTGCCATGTTAAATCTCAAACACAGTTTTACCACCATCATCACCACCATCATCAAATATTAAAAGAAGCAGGCATACCACAAAATAACTAAGCGTGTACATTTTCAGCAATGTGTGGAATGTTCTGTATTTTCACACTCTGTTCAATTGGAAAAAGCGGTATTCCATAGCTACGGACCATGGAGGCTAATGTCTCGATACCCACTCACGCTTTCCTGAAGTGTGGGACCTTCACAACTGTCACAGCGCCCAGTCTGATATCTCTTTGGCTCACAAATATGAGAAATTTGCCAAAAACGTCTGAGGACGCGTACTAGCTCTCAGGGCCAGCTTTAGCGCTGGTGGCGCCCAGTGCGACAATGTTAGTTGGCGCCCCCCCAATGACCACCTCCACCACGGATATCTCTCACTAGCACCCTTTAACAGTGACCAAGTCTCTATAACCACTCAGATTCATTGAATTAGTTATATAGCGCCACTCATACCAGTAAAGGGTGTCAGAGCTCTTTGCATCACACACACATTACACAGAAACAATTAAACAAAGGTTTGTAAATCAGCTTATAGGAAATGTTACATGAGCCAAAGGACTAAAAGTGTAGGAGTCACATGTCATCCATACTGGTATGCCATATAGTTTAGGAGTGCTTAGTGAGGAGAAGCACAAACTGAGAGTCGAAAAAGAAACAGTATAGTTGGGAGTTTTCTTTAATAAAAAGAATCGATTTCTACCAAAAGTAACCCTTTTTGCAACATTAATCTATGCTTTAATGTATACTTTGCAGTGTGTATGCAGCTCTATGATGAAAGTTAATAACTAATTGGGCTATATTAGGACTTTAAGTTATCAATTCCAAGGAACAAAATGATGTCTCTTTTAAAAACAGTAACCTGCTGATCTATTTACATTATATGCACTCTTTAATCTCCATGGAACATGTTTTTTGCAGCAGGCATATTAACCCTCTGCACTACCTACACAACAATCAAAACATCAACTATACAAAACGCCAATCTATCTCCACGAAGAACATTAATTACAAGTGTTAACTTTACATTTTTGTGAGGCCTGGTAATTGCCGGAGGAAAGGAACGCGGCAGCAGGTGCTTTAAAAACATAATAAACTTGAAAGCACGGAGCCCCAAGGAAGCCAGCACCCGGTGCGGTGGCACCGGTCGCACCGCCCTAAAGCCGGCTCTGCTAGCTCTTAGTGGGGAAAGGGCACTCTCCGAGTTTGGCATGTAGTCAAAACGTCTTTGTAGCAGGGCAAGATGCATTCTTAAATTCGTTGCTCAGTTGTAGCCAGTTAAGGAATCTCTTCTTTCTTTGTTAAGGGATGCCTACAGAACTATTTATGTTGAGCGCCGAAGGGGAGACTATTCAATGCATTTTAAACCGAGTAAATGGCTCCAGTTGTCTGGAAATCTTGCAATTGCTTTCTTGTTTTGTGCAAGTCGGATCGTATTTTCTGCAGTAATACTCTTTTCAGACTTTGCTCCAAACTACGGCCATTCTTTAATGCACCTGATAGACCGTCACATGTCCAGAGATTTGTAGGGATGCACCATATTCACCGTTAGACAGCACCCGCATATAATCAATGTATGTTTAGGAATGTTATAAGAAATGTATTTGTTGAAATCATATAACGTAGAAGTGTTAGAAATGCACTAATGCCTTGAGAGAAATTTACGCCATTAGTTATTATAAAATGAATCCGTAATAAGTTCAATGAGTAGTTTCGTATAATGTTATGGTATTAGGTAAATCGTATGCAATGTTAAGAGTTAGAAATGTAAGTTACTTATGTTTAGCAATAAGATGGTTAGGTTGATTTAATGCATAGAATGTAATTGTAATGAGTGTTATTTTGCAAGGCCTAAAGTGCATATGTAGGAGAGAAGGCCGTTCATTTCTTATATTAGCTATATTTTAGGCTGACAGGGATTTTTAAATAAGGCTTAAATTGTAGAGAAGTGTAAAACCTCATGATGTGAAGCAGGTTTTTCCGTTCCCATGTTTCTGTTGCAGGTGCAAGGACATTTAGCTCGTTAGTTAGAATAAGTCTTTGTTCTAGGAGTTGAGATATGAGGAGCAGACTGGAGGGGAGTGAATTGGAATGTGAAATTGCAATTCCTAGTACGGATTGTGTCTGGGATCCAAGGTCAAGCTAACGGACGATGGAAGATGGAAAGCTTTGGATGGAAATTTACAGAAGGAAGACTTGGCTGAAGAGGTGTGCCTAAGGGCATGTTCGACAATTTTGGGGGTTTGTATTCGGGACAGTGCCCCGAGGGTGGAGCAGACGAGGCTTAGGCGGGAAGCTAGAAGGAGCATCATAGATCGAGCTCTCACTGAGTGAAGACTTCTTAGGAAGTTTCACTGCTGACACCTTTATCTGATTTTCTCGGTTGGAAGGGAACGTTAAGTTGGGATGCCACTTTAGCATAGAGTAGGGACAGAAATGCTTTGATTAATGAATTCAAAGTTCGACGTCACAATAGCGATTCTTTATTTGATGCTTTTAGAAGTTGTAATTCTTTTTATCTTTAGTCGAATGTGGATTCTACGTAGGCTAGCTTTCTTGTTAGTGCCCATCTATC
Source organism: Triturus cristatus (assembly GCF_964204655.1). Lineage (NCBI taxonomy): Eukaryota > Metazoa > Chordata > Amphibia > Caudata > Salamandridae > Triturus > Triturus cristatus. The sequence continues at coordinate 432,794,467 of NC_140588.1, forward strand.
TTTTGTGCCTTGTATTGAGGTGCCTATATATTCAGATGTTTTTGTTGGTAATAAAAGGTCAAAACCTTAGAATCTGAGTCTTCTACTTATTTACGATGTCTAATAGGGGTAAATATGATTTGATAATTGTGTTCATTCCCCCTACGCTATCTGGCAAGTAAAAAGATCCTGGCGACCTGAAAGGGTTCTTGAAGATAAGTAGGTAGACAAGAATCCGGCCCTATCACACCCATCACCAGTGTTAGTCACATCTCTGCTGAGGTGTCCCCTACAGTTTACCCTACAGAAACAGATTGAGGATGGGCAATGTTTTAAGTAATGCTGTGGTCCTGATAATGAATCCAGTTTACGGGTGCCTCATCCACTCTTCCTGTCCTTTTGGACCCTGCATCTGGGATGTGAGGATGACGGAGCCTCACTCGTGGAACTGAATAGATGACTATTTTCTGAGCGTGAGATTCGATAATGCCCTTGACTTTTTATTTTCCCATATCTTCTTATGCACTGTGTTTTCATATCATACTGCGGTCAAATAGAGGTTTTAACGGTAGATGGTAAGGGGCAGAGATTGTAGTGCTACATTCATCCAGAAAGTGTTACTCTGACTTGTTCTCCAAACAAGTAGGCTGATTGCCACAGCCCTGTGTACTAGGAAGAATATGCCTTCAACCTTCTTGTTAACAAACAATCCAACAAGCTGCATCCAGCGCTGACTCCTCCAAATCAGTGTTGCAACTTTCCTTCATGTCTGTCGAACTCCCCCTCCCTCTCAGCTCCCTGGGTAAGGAATGAAATAGAGAGCAGAGTCTGGCAGCCACAAAAGCCATAGAGCACCAGCATGTCAAGCTGCTTCCACTGGCTCCTGTGTTCAGGGGGTACAAGAACATCCAATGTCCTTGTTGGTTGAGCTAAGTCTATTAGGAGACCCATCTAGTTTCAGGTATCAGAGCAGGATTTTCTCTACCCTGCAGTTGACTGTGGTTTTTCTCCCCCTTCACCAGCACCAAAACTCTCTCTCGCTTCGCATCTCAGAGACACATCATGTATACTATCAAGGAAGGAGGTTTAGTAACGGGAGAGCATAGGAAAGGGTCTCGGTATTCTCCCAATACAGATAGACCTTCCTTTCCCTATTTAAAAAAAAATATTTTAACAAATATCTTGGTTATAAAATGAGTGAAAATGTCACATTTTCGGAGATATTTGGTTTGAGGCCCATTAACCTCAGCATCCATCACATAATGTTATCATGTATAGTCACTGGTAGGCTAACTATCTTACAAATATACTAAAGAGCTCAAGGAAAAATAGTGTCTCCATGAATGCATAACTGTAACATTTCTACATTGCAGCTTCTAACCTAATGAGACACACAGGATGGGAATATTGTAAATATGGAGCTTCTTTCCACCATGGGGCTTCATGGGAGCCCTATGACGTTTGAAACAATAGTCACAAAGGTAACTATCCACAAACTGCATTTTGCAGCACTTTAGTGGTACTAGAATAGTTCTACTAAACTACTACAAAATGCTATTCACTAACTGTGAGAAACTGGCTGTTGGTGGACTGGGGTGTGAGCCCTGGTCAAGCAGCAACCACAGTCCTTGTCAGGGTGAGCACAAGCTAACCCTAAATTAACCTGTGCTCAACCGTCTGGTGGCTTGGCACAGAGCAGTTAGGCTCAACTTAGAGGCAATGTGTAATGAATTTGTGCAAAACTTCAAACACTAATAGAGTAAAAACACCACACAAAAAAGACCCCACACCAGGTTAGAAAAACAAAGCAGAATTTAATAAATAAAACGAGACCAAATGACAAAAATCCAATAAGAACAACTGGAGTTATGAACTTTTAAAGATTTTAGTGAAAATAGTGCCAAAAGCACAAAGCACCAACTAGGGATATCTGGTAGCACTGGACCTGGCCAAAGTCACTCTTTCAGGCAGACCAAAGTGGATCACAGATTGGTTAAAGTAACCAAGCTGAGTCCGCTGAAGTTTACCTTCTCCAACCCGTGCCAAGAGTCCTGTCTGCAATGGAGTGCACCAGTAAGAGCAGGGAGAATGTCTCGGAAGGCTGTCAACATAGTATGAAGAGCAGGCCAGTTGTGGAGGACAGGTGGGTGTGCTTGAGCTTTGTGTTGATAGTCCCCCACTAGAAGTCAATGCTGTAACGCGAGGAGGCAGCTGCCGGATCTTCGTCTTGAATCGCGATGTGAGCAGTGAGTTCATGATGCAAACTATCCCATTCACGGTCACAAAGAGCCTAAATGCGCAAAGACAGCTCTCTGAGCAAAATCAAGGGTCCAAGAGATGAGGGCACCACTTGGAGTATTAGGAACTCACTGCAGCTGGGTGTAGGTACTGGTGCAGGATGTTGGGAAGCCTTTTATGTCCCTGAGGCTGAGATCTGGAAGGCAGCAGACAATCCCCTGGAGTCAGCCTGGGTTTAAGGGCGAAGTTGTAGTTCCAGTTCTCTTATCACCCAGGTAAAATCTTAGCAGGTCAGCACAGCAGGGCAGCAGTTGTTTCAGAGCAGCACTTCAGCAGTGTCAGAAGCACTCCAGTCCTTCCTGGCAGAGTATCCACAGTTCCTCAGGTGTACTGCAGAGTAGGTGTCTGAGGTCCAGTATATATACCCAGTTGTGCCTTTGAATTTGAGAGACGCTTCTAGAGGTATGCCTTTGAAGTGTACTGGTGCCCTGCCTTCCTCGCCCTGGCTCCAGACTAACTACAGGGAGAATGTAGTCCTTTGTGTGGAGAGAGGACACAGCCTAATCAAGTGTAATTGGGTCTGGGCCCAGCTCCTCCCTCCTGTTCTGCCAGCGATAACCCATCCAGTCATACCCAAGCTCCCAATTTTTTGTGGCCTTCTAGGAGGAATACACAAAGCCGAACTGCCACCTATACCCAGTCATGTGACCCAGAGACAGGCTACAGGCATGAAATGGCTAAGACAAGAAAAAGCCAACTTTCTAAAAGTAGCATTTTCAAAATTGTAATTTAAAATCTGACTTCAGCGTAAGTTAGAATTTTAAATTCAAATTCCAGAGACACCAAGTATGAACTGGCTACCTATTCCCATTTGGAAATTATACTTATTAAAAGTAATAAGGTAACGCTAATATTACCCTATGGGAGAGGTAGGCCTTGTAGTAGTGGAAAATGAATTAAGAGTTTTTTCACTACCAGGACATGTAAAACTTAAAAGCGCATGTACTACCTTTTAGCTTCATTACACCCTCCCCTCTATCTGTGCAAGGCCTACAATGTCGTAACTTATATGTATTAAAAAGGAAGGTTTAGGCCCCGCAAAAGGTTTATTTAGCGAGGACAAAATGGCAACTTAAAAATGCACACAAACACACTTACACGCACATACACACACAGAAACACACACATACATGCTGTAGTGGCAGACCTTAGACATGTTTAAAGTGCTTCTAAAGTGGGTGGCACAATCAGTGCTGCTGGCCTACTAGTAGCATTTAATTTACAAGCCCTGGGCAGAGGTAGTGCCACTATAAGACGGACTTACAATTAAATTAATAATGTCAATTGGGTGTAAGCCAATGTTACCATGTTTAAAGGAGAGAGCATAAGCATTTTAGCACTCGTTACCAGTAGTGAAGTGAACACACACACAGAAACACACATGAACACACACATGCTGCAGTGGCAGACCTGAGACATGTTTAAATTGCTTCTAAAGTGGGTGGCACAATCAGTGCTGCAGGCCTACTATTAGCATTTAATTTACAAGCCCTGGACACTGGTAGTGCCACTATATGAGGGATTTACAATTAAATTAAATATGTCAATTGGGTGTAAGCCAATGTTACCATGTTTAGAGGAGAGAACACAAGCACTTTAGCACTGGTTAGCAGTAGTAAAGTGCACAGAGTCCTAATACCAACAAACTAGCATCCAACATAAAGAGAAGAGTGAAGGCAGAAAAAGTTAAGGGGTGACCCTGCAGAAAGGGCCATGCCCAACACTAACACACAAGTGAAGGCCTATGTCTCTGCTTCTACTATCTTTTATTTGCTGAGATCTCCATTCCAGCTCCAGAGGTCTCCGCTAAGCCTGGGCAGAGTTCGCGAAGTGCAAAAAAAACTCTGTCAAGCTACGTGGAGCTTTGTAAGCGGCGGAGTGCGTTAAATAAATGCAGTTTGTAGTGATTTTCAGCGCCGGGTGTTTGCTTGCACTGTGCAATCATCGCGAACGGCACTATGCACAGCCAAGCGGGCACTGCTTCCTTTTTTCCGCACAAGTAGATTTTTTACTCAAGCGGCAGCTTTCTCAGTGCGATCCGACGGTTTCTCAAGGCGAGCAGTCACGAGCATATGTGCCCACTCACAATGAGAAATGCGACTGTCCGCGTTGAGAAATCCAGCTGGGAGGTTGGTTTTCCATGCTCGTGCACACCAACTAGATGTTGATGATTGAGAACGAGGAAAAAATCTCACTGGGAGATGGTTTTTCCTCGCTCTCGCTCACCAACTTAATGTTGAAGAGAGCAAGCAAGGAAAAAAAACTCTGCTCCGCTATGTGCTATGTGGAACGGAGTTTTTTGGAACTCCGTGAACTCTGCGAAACGCAGAGTGCGGAAAACTCTGCAAACTCTACTACTAAATGTGATGGGTTAAGGGAGGAGTAAGGAGGGGTTTAGGAGGGATATGCATACAACCACAAAAGAGCAAGCCCATTGCTATTCACAAACTGCATTTCTATAATTACTATGCACAAAACGTACCCAACACAGTAGTAAATGTAGTCCAGATCAGAGCTGGAGAAAGTCCAGAACCACACAAGGTCAACCACTGGCACTGCAACACCCTCCCTTAGAAAATAAAGTAGCTAGGTAATTAAAATAAAAAGCAGCAGGAAATAATGCTAAATTGAATTAACTCATTTTGATGTTTTAAAAATATAAATACATTTAATGTATTGTTAACAAAATGATATATAAATAAAACATAATTATTAATTTAGTATAAAATTTGTTAACCTTCTTTACATTTAAAGGTTATTGGAGTTAATATTTTTTAAATAAAGTACCTTATTTAAAGTTAATTCCACTTATAACTTAATAATTTTAGTACCTAATAAATAAATATAAATGTTATAGTTTAAGTGGGTATTTTACTTTAAATCTGAAGAAAAATAGCTTTAATTTAATGTAATATACTAATAATGATGTTTTAAATTATGTTGATAATATAGCATTTTTATTTAGTTCTACATTTAAATTAAATATTTTAAATTAATTTACATTGTTCTTTAAATTAAACATATTTTGATTATTTTTTATGCTTAACAAACTTGTAAGCTTTACCCTATACTTTTTTATTGGAAGCTCTTCTCCCCGGTAGCAGAAACCTCTGCCTATGTCTGAAAAGTCACAAGTTATAACTCTACCACTTGTAATTAAATTTGGTTCCACCTCCTGAATTCAAGAAATTGGACATGCAAGTCTACAATTTTGAGTTATTTACACTTATAAATGGTGAATAGTCAAACGTAGTACAGTTACTCAAAAGTATAAGAGTAATTTTACTTGTAGTAAACTTACACGTGTAGATTTATCTTTGTGACTAGTGCCTCATATTTGTTCATCAAAGATCATTTGTGATGCTAAGTTTTTTTTTAATCAGATGTTTCTTTATATCCAATTGAGCAGCCGGAGAAAGTTGGTCCTATTTCATTATTTTTTAGAAACCATTTCCATTCATCTTCGAGCAGCAATTCTTTCAATGACCAACGAACTCCAAGCACCATAAAGTTGTCACAGTTACCAGAATATGGTTGAGATGACACGCACCAAACACACAATAGATAATGGCACAATACTTGCAATAAGTCTAGTCACTGGCAATCACTCAGGGTAGCATTTCAACACATCGTCCTTTTACCCACCATGCCACCGCAGATTATACCCGGTGATATGTAAATCAGTCTTCAATAACAACAGTCCAGCCCGAACTGCCATGCCAGATCCTCTCTGAACTGAAATACATGCAACCCAAGGCTGTTTTTGCCACGATTGGGGTTCTTCAGTTAGAGACAGCTTGATTTCAGTGGCACAGTGAGCAAGTGACCCATATCTGGCCATACCCATGATCATTTAGGGTGTTACATCAAACACACAAAAGGTGATGGGACGATGCTGGCAATCAGTCTAACTACTGGAAATCGCTCAAGGTAGCATCCCAACCCATTGTTCTTTTGCCCACCCTGCCACCTTATATTAAACCCATCATTATGCAAATCAGTCTTGATCCAGTGATCTGGTTCAGGCGGGACCTTGCCTGGCAGTTTGCATTGGACTGTTCCCATTGGAACAGGATCAAGACTGATTTATATATGGGTGGTCCAAACTGACGTGACGTGGTGTGCAAAATAGTGATGAACAGCGATTCAGCTCCAAGTAATAACCTATGACTGGGATTAATTCATGCATTACATCCATCACTTTTTGTATACTTTGAAATCAACTGGCAACATGCTGATCACACTCCAATAATATATATTTATATATGTATGTATGTATGTATGTGGTATTTGTATAGCGCAATCCTAGCCAAAAGGCAGTAGAGAGCTGTAAAGGAATAAAGTCAAGTGACTGAAGGGACAGGTGGGTTATGGGGACAGAAGTGTACTGTTAGTGCATTGTAATGTAGTGCTCTTTACAGAGGTGCATCTTCAAAAATGTTCCTATATTAGAGAAAGGTTGGGGTCATCCTGAGGTATACAGGGATGTTGTTCCAGATCCTGAGTACACAGATGGAAATGAACAGCTACCTTTTTTTTTTTTTGCACTTCTTTTTCTCCAGTCCAATGGAGTTGTGACTGCTGGTCGGGCAAGAGCCATTGAACATCAATGAGGTGACCCTGTGTTCCCCAGAACCTGGGTTTCATGTAGTATACCAACAAGCAATTAGTTCTGTCGGAAAACCCTATAGTTACTGGTATAGAGAGTTAACATAGAAGAGAATCACGGAAGTCCAGTCAACAAAATTACAAAAATGATAAACATTTGTTTAATACAGCAACATCTGTTTCCAAGAATATAGCAATAAAGGTGCTCCATATGTGATAGGTGAAAAATAAAATCACTTTCTTTCACCTATCACATATGGAGCACCTTTAATGTTCAATTTTTGGAAACAGATGTTGTGGTATGGCAAGAGCGAGCACAGATAGTGTGCATGTCAAGCAGATAGATGAGTGTGCTTGTCATGATGGCTTTGTAAATGATGCTGCTGGTTTTAAAGATGGTGCTGGCCAGCAAATCTAGCCAGTGAAGTGCCTTCAGGATGGCCGTGATGTGATCATATATCATCAGGCCCTAGATGAGACATGCAGAATCATGTTTGGAGCCCTTAAAGGGTGCCATTTTGGAGTCTGGGAGGCCATAGAGCAGGGTGTTTTCAATCTTCAGATGCAAAAGTATTAAGGGCCCTGCAGTCCTGCAGCTGCTTACAGTGAGGAACGGTTTCACTATATTTAGTTCAATATAGTAGATAGCAGGATGTTTTGTTTTCTTTGTAATGTGTTTCTTGAGGGCAAGGTTGATGTCCTAGGTAAATCCAAACATATCTGTATTGTACCACTGCAAGTCTCATACCACTGCAAGTGCTGCCATGTATATTTCCTTTTCTCCCACTCCACTTTATCAGTGAGCACACTGTTTAAACTGTTTATGCAGTCCCTAGTGCCTTTTAAGGGCTGGCTGTTACAGCGGTAAATTGAAGGAACAAGTGTTGCAGTATGAGTGTGGTGTGCTATGTCACAAAACTTCAGTAAATAGTTTTCAATTCTCTTATAATTCTCTTTCTGTGCACCTGAAACCAACTAATTCGCTGATACTGGTGCTTATGGGCAGTATGTCGTTAGGTGGATGCGGAATGTGCATAGTGTACCTTACATGCCAAGGTATAGTGTATTGCTAGATAGCCAGAGAGAAGATGCCCATGAACTGTGTTAAGGAGTGTCCGGCGAAAACAGATGGAGTTTCTTTGTGGTATCTTTGCCATATTTAATCTCCTATCCATTGCATATGCATTGACACCAAGCACACACACCTGCTGCATGCTACACCTAACTAAACTAAAGCATTAGGTCGCATTCGCTACAGGATTTAATTCACTGCATGCGATCTTCATCCACCAGCCACAGTGGCTGCACCGCTAGCATAACGTGCTCCACTGAACTGGATCGCTCCACCCTTGCCACAACTGACACTTCTTACTGGACGTCGCCCAATTTAATGTATATGCAAAGGATATAGAAGTCCTTTGGGCATTTGCCTACTGCCAGTTATCGACAAACAGGACTGGCGAATCTACTGCACTTGTGACGTAAGAACCCAGCAATCCCAATGCTGACGCGGAACAAGCTGATGTTATTCTCCCATTTAGGAAAGTCGGGGGTTTGACAGTTCAGGTAATCTGATAGCGACTCTACTGCTGGACCAAAGTAACAGGATGTGTTTAGCCGGGCTCCGGTTTATTGCTCTGTAATTTTCTTGCTGCTTTTGATGGATCGCTGCCTAACAAGTTTTTAGAGGAAGGAAATGTAAGATACTATTTTCGGCCTGACCCTTCTGCTCTTTCATCGATTCCACAGATCCCTGTTTTAGAAACCTTCTCCAAGGCTAGCACATTCAGAAAACACGGCACCATTCTGTAAGTTTTTCCTTGAAACTTTAGCCTAGCGGGGCCACCGCCTACACGAGCTCGAGGACAGAAGTCACATTTTGCGTTTTCATGACAACATGTATAAATTGGCGCGCGCTATTGACTACAAATCTTTGACAAGCCTTCAGAGTTTCAATAACCCAAGTTTCTTTCTTAACACAGGGTGAGGCGATCAAAATACTGTCATTGACGGAAGTAGAGACAGCTCACTTTCTCTGAGTGCACTTCTATTCTCGAAGACCGCACAAAGACAGAGCTCTTTGCAAAAAACGGGCACCTTTAAGATCAAATTGTGACAAATTAGTGTTGGCGGTTTATGCCATATAAATGTGATAGTGAAGTAGAATGCGTTTCAAAAAATGCTTACATTGTGCATGGGGATGAGGAAGAGAACTGCAAAAGCAAATGCATTCTTGTATTTGAGTCTGCCTGAGCTCGTGATGGGTGTGTTCCTAACATCCATTTTAGGCGCCTTCATTAATATCAGAGACTGGCATTATCAGATATGCAAATTTGATTTGATTTTAATTTTATTTGATTAGATTTTCATATGTGGCTCGGCATTTTCCCAGGGGCCTTAAAGCGGTAAAGAAGCATTTGTATATTGGCAGCTAGCAGGAATTATGGCTCACGCCCAGAAACAGCCAACGGGGTTTTATAACCATAGGTGTGTAGATTTTTCAAAGTGAATTATTCAAAAGATTAAAAGGTGCTGGGTGGAACGTATTGTATTGATCTCAAAGGTTAATTGGATGTCAGACAGAGAACCTCTGACATTTTTATTTATGCAAAAAAGTTCCCTTTTAATGGTCTGTTTTGATACCATGTGTAGACTGCATAATGTTTTAACTTAGTGAGGTTATGTATGTCACGTTAATTTAATTTCCAATGTTTCCTGCGTTCAGTTGCCTCCGGGTGATACAGGGAGATGTTTCAGAATTAATTTGAGTGTGTCATTGAAAGACTAGATCCAAGTCCCATGAATGAGCTATGCTTCCAGCTTTGGGCCTTATTGGGCCAGAACGGCTGATCACGGGCTCAGGGTTCGATCCCTGGCCCCGGCGGCAACTCAGCCCAGTACCATGTGACTCTGGCAATAGCTCGCTGAATCTTCCCGAGGGCTCTCAGCACCTTGAGACCCCAAGGGGTAATTAGTTTGACTTTACAAATACCGGGTTATTTAACAAAACCGGTCCATAAAATGTTTCAGCAGGTGCATCGATTTCCGTTTAACTGACCTCTTCATGTCCAGGCGGGTTCAATGGCAATGATATACAACGGAGAGAAGATGAAATGGGCTGGGAAAGATGCTGAGGTATTTTGAGTTGATTTTTCTTTGCTGTGCTACCTCTGTTAAAGCACTTTTTAGAAGTGCGCCTTAGGAGGAGGCTGCCTGGAATTCCTCAGGTAAATGAGAGCGGGTGAAGTGGGGTGGAAAACTGGAAGTGCCGTGTGTGATGCAAAGTAAATCGAATGCACATCATTGTCTGTAATGTGCATTGGGGTGCACAGTTCTTAGTGAGGAAGGAGTTAAATCGTGAGTCAATCCGCCATCGCGGCTCCCAAGACTCAGGGGAGGGGGGGGGGGGGGTCACGCGGGGTTTCGCACGGGTTTACTGGGTTACTGGGGGGGACGTTAAAAATAAAATAATAATAAAATGAAAATCTACCTGACCGGGTCCTCACCGCCTCTGCCCTCCGCTCCTGGGCCGGGTCCCGCGCCGCTTCTGCTAACAGGAACAGGCATATTCCCACCCCTCTTGTAAGCCAATCACAATGCTGCAATGGCAGCGCTGTGATTGGTCGGGAGTCCCAGACGACGCCCAGCAGGGCATCAGTAGGGACGTCATTTTCTCTATGTAGTCTGCATGCAGCCTACATAGAGAAAATGTAGAGTGCGCATGACTGCTTTGGTCGGCCCCAGGGCCTACCAAACAGTCAGGGCACTCAGAGTGGTGCAAGCCACTCCTCCCCGACCCATCACCCGCCCGCCCCCAAACAGGCATAAAACCAGGCATACCCCTGCCTTCTGCTTTCTCTCAGCGCGAGAGGCGGAAAATAAAATGGTATTTCAAATACCATTTTATTTTCTGCTTCTCGCACTGCGAGAAAGGAGTGGTGTGGCGCTTCAACGCCCTAATGGAACATCCGCCACTGGGGAAGAACAAACAGTGGCTAGAACTCAGCAGGTTGGCAATAAGGTATCTATCGTGTTTAGTAGACTTGGTGTCTTTGGAGCATGTGTTCGGTGCAGCTGGAGTAGTTATCACTGTCAAAGGGACCGATCTTGCACCTCAAAACGTGGAAAGATTAAAAATGGTTAAAATGAACAAACACTTCATACCAAAAAACTATAGCTCTCCTCAAGACACAACCAGGGATGATGAGGGCAACTGGTCTGCCATCACAATTGAGGCAAATGATCATCCTCTGGATATCCCCCCAGTGCATGAGGATGAACTCTATTTTCATGGTTAATACATAACTCAACAACAGAACAGATAGAACTGCTCTATAAAAAATATATATAATTTATATTTGTTTTTAAGCTTATTTCAGCTTTTGAAATAAACGTCAATGGTGAGGACCATTGTGCATGGCACAGATAGTCAATGAAGGAGGACACAGTAATTGTTTGCCATGGGCTGACTCAGCAGTGAGAGTTGAGAAAGACTAATTCAACCTTTCATTTAACTGGACTTCGAAATTAACAATGGGGTCAGTCTGCAATAGAAGTAGTCATTTGATAAAAGAACATGAAGATGCCTACCACCTCAAATCTTTGTTTCATTCCCATGCTGGGCTGCCAGGGGAGAGACTGCACTGTGTTGTGTATCACTTCCACGGCAAAGAGAGACCTAGATAAACAAACACTAAGCTTGGAACAGGTAACTTTCACCAATGAATGCCAAATAAAGATGATTAACGTGTTGGCTGGGAGAGTCTGGTACGCCAGACTTGATATATAATGTTGGTTGATCTTCACCACATGTCACTGAAATGTCTGCTTAATTTTACTTGATTGTCTTTTTTAAAACGGAATCCATTATCACTATGTTCTTTTGTTATCCTAGTTAATTCTGTTAAACAAGAAAATTAAATGGAATAGAGTATTAGTTTAGGCTAGTTAAACTTATTGGGCCCGATTCACAGAACTAACTTAAGACAAAATCCCAAACTTGCTACCATTTTGGTATTCACAGAAGGCACTTACTCATTTTGGTATTCACAGAAGGCACTTACTCATCAATGAGTAAGTACCTCTGTGAATACCAAAATGAGTAAGTTACTCAAAATGAGTAAGTTACTCAAAATGAGTAAGTTACTCATTTTGGTATTCGCAGAAGGCACTTACTCATTAATGAGTAAGTGCCTTCTGTGAATACCAAAATGAGTAAGTGCCTACTGTGAATACCAAAATTGTAGTAAGTTTAGGATTTTGTCTTAAGTTAGTTCTGTGAATCGGGCCCAATAAGTTTAACTAGCCTAAACTAATACTCTATTCCATTTAATTTTCTTGTTTAACAGGTCTATTTCTTTGTGGGGGAAATGAAATATTAAAGTAACGTTTACAACAGCCAAAAGAATGACCATTTCCAATCTACTTCAATGGAAAACAGGCGAACTCAAAAAGACCTACTCCCATAGATTTGACAGAGGTCTGTTGATTAGGAAAATGCTGACTAGTGACTCAAGTGGCAAACTCGAATTAAGTGGTTGTGGTGGTCTAGTGGACGTTTTACATCATGGACACAGCTGAATGCTGTTATTGTTTGTGTGACCTTCAGGGTACATGCATATAGTTGTTTGGCTGTCACTGGGATTGGCACAAAATTGGTTCTAATAGCATAGAACTGGAACATATGTGATCTGACCTCTGCCTCGTCATGTGCCATGATTACCATGACTCTCCAATGATGCTATTTTATTTTTACAGTCCACAGGCCTCCTTTTCTGCAAGAAACCTCCATGGGATCTTACCCTGTGGTTAATTCCTGCACCCAAGACGGGCAATGACAGAAGAATAGTGTGGCCCCAAGCATTTTGTATACAGTATCATTATTCTCTTTTTAAACTATTTTTGGAACTGTGTGGATCTTCCCCTTTTGCATTTTTCAGGCCTAGATAACAAATAGCCAACATTGAGTCTGGGGGCTGAAATACTGTTTGAATTTGTTAACCAAACACACATTTTCCTTCCATGGCAAATGTGAAGTGCTCATGGACTTATTGAATACTGTGTTAGTATATCTCACAAATTCCCCAATTTCCCCACTCATCTATTCATTCATGAAATACCTCATCATCTTCCCCCAAAAAGAGTTATCTATTATGCAGATTATTGGTTTCCACCACATAGAGACCCTACACTTTGTGGGGCATTTGTGGTTAAAGTTACACCAACTGTTACATGAGGAAACAAATAATTTTAAATTTGCACACACCACCACTCGTACGATAGGGCAAATAATTGATTACACCAGTAGCTGGGCAAGGATATGTAGTGTCCACATTGTCTCCACAAATATATGCTCCATGCATTGTACTGAAGTAACTTTCTCATGATTCCTGAGACTTCAGGGTTTATACATATTTAGGTAAATACATGTTAAGAAAAATATCTGAATACACTATGTTGATTTGCAATGGTCTCGATCTTTGATTTTACAGTCATCTGGGTTTTCTTTCAGTTTGCTTGTTGAAGAATGAGAATCCTTTGGCTGTTTCACCAGCTTTCTTCACCATAAGGACCACCTTATTTTTTTGTGGCTTCTGTAGATAACACTTTTTCTACTCAGGTAAGTATAGAGGTTCTTATATGAATATGGTTTGGCATTGACAGTGTGTGTAATATGACAGCTCTCTGTATTTCTAAAATAAGTACTTTTTATTTAGTGGTATGTGCAGAGAGTGGGGCAGTACAAAAAACTATTTCTTATGGGTGGGTGCTGCTCAAGTTACATGAAGCCATTTAAGAGAAGGTGAGGGTTCAGAATGTTTAGTTTTCCAACACTAATAGGAGAATGGACTGGACCAGTGGACTGGAGGTGGTAATGGTAGCTTGTTATGGAAGCTCAGGCAAAGACGGACAAGACGATGCAGATGGACACAGCTAGACACTTTTTGTTATGGGACCAGATGTGGGGGCTCAGTCTGGGTAGGTAGGTTGGTACTATGTAGAAGGAGCTTCTTTTTTAAATGAAAGGGGAGGTTAATCCTTAATGTTCATAGATGGGTACAAAGTTTTTTTAGAAACTCATTTATATTAATCTCATGAATATATTAATTATACAAAAAACATCCTCACTAACACCCGCAAATGACCCACCCCTCCCTATACCTGGAAATGCCCCTAACACACTACCCCTCACCCACCCATACAACCTGCAACTGGATCACCCTTTCCCTGATTACATGTTTTAAAAGTCATCTCTAAAATCTTAAATCTGCCCAGGATATTCTGCTGGGTTTCTGTGATTTGTTAGGGAACTTGTACCACCGTCTTTAAGAAGGCCTCAGTGCTTGAGGGGATGTGGGTTGGGCTGGTTCTGTTGATGGTGATGGGAGGCTCAGCCCCAGCCGTGGTGACCTTGGATATTCCAAGTGCTCAACTGCTCTGGAGGTGATGGCTGCCATTGCATCCTCCTCTTCTAACACAATAAGCCGATGGTAGGCCACCACAATGGTCAACATTTTCTTTTGGTGTAGCTGCACCGCTGTCTCCCGCTGGTCATGGTGTGCACAAGCCACACCATAGGACACTTGTCCAGGGCCAGCTTGAGGCCTGAGGAAAGAAGAAAACATTCTGAAATTTCCAATTCAAGACAATGGAATGTATAGTCAGACAGTCACATAATGTTGCTGTCTAATGTTTTAATGTAGTTCTGTGTTACAGGGACAAAACTTCTGCACAATTTCTGCATAGTTCCCTACCATTTTCCATATCTGGTTCTAATTAATCAAGGAGGACCACTTGCATAATTAAAAAAATGCTAAATGGATGAAAAGTGTAAACAAAATTAATAACATCATTAAATTCATGGGGGATACTTTCACCACATACTTACTAATGGGTGGTGTAGGAAATGAGTAAATTGCAAATTTGCATATATTGCCAACGGAATATATGGGAATTTAAATTTTGGAGCACAATATATTTTACTAGATCTATACTGCAACATTAACTAAACTAACCTGATGTGGAGGTATATTTTCTGGACATCTATTGACAGAATTATAACAAAAATCATTTCAGTGCCCCTTCTCATGGTTGTCATTTAGGGGCAACCACAGGTTACTGTGCAAACCCTGGCTTCCTCTTTGTAAACCTTGACACTGCCCTTGCTACTCCTAGCATCTGAGGTTGAAAAAGCAGCACCAGAAACAAGGGCACTCATATATATTTGGTGTGCAAAAACAAATAGGAAGTTTCCACTTTTGTCATAAGCCACCTACCTGGATCCCAGATGATTCCAATGGGGTGGTGACGCTAGTGCCCGAATACTCCAGAGACTTTCCCTCAGTTTACAGGAGGAGACACTGCTCCAGCGGCAAATCTCAGAGGGAAGGGGGTTGGGATGGAGAGAGCTTGTAGAGTCAAAGATCCTGTGGCTCGTCTACTCTACAGCAACACTGCAGCAGGTATTCACACCGGCCTGATGAATGGTACCGGCAGATATGTTACCTATAATGAAATAATAAGGCTTTAGTCTAGTATTAACTCTACCTCTTAAAGTATCACCTCACAAAAAGCCTTTCTAATCCCAACAAACCTTTAGTTGTGTTGTTTTATTTTCATTTAGATTGTCCATAGAGGCTCCTTTATCAACATTTTTGAATTATAGTGAGTATGATTTCAGCATCAAACCCGCAAGCAAATTTGGACGGGGTTAGCTTCACCCAAGTCCTCTCTGGCAGATCCCTGCATACAGTATGTACAACAGTGGTGGCTGGTGACTTTTGAAAGTGGTGAGGCATAAAAAGTTCTTTCCAACTTTCACAGCATGAGCGAGGCAGCCACACGGTCCCAGGGTCTGAACTGCAAAATTTGAAAGCAGAAATCCTGGGACCAGTTCCGGCTTCCCCACTTAATCAAAATGTGTGATCCCACGCAAATATTTTATCTCACCAAGCCTCCCTTTTCTTGGACATCACATACAAGTGCTCCTTAAAATACACAAGTTCACGTGTATATGCTCTATAGAAATACATGTTCAGTCTGATTTCATCTAAATTAATGTAGCTTTATGTTAATGTTGCTTCATGTATCATAAGAAACTAGGCCATATATAAAGCAGGGACATCATAAGGATTTTTGGGGCCCCCTATTCAGAACAGTTTTGAATTTATGATTCAATTTCAACTCTTTGATGCCCTCTTTGGCCAGGTCACTGACAGTGCACAGGTGTGCTTGTGTACATTTTAAATTCATTTACATCAACTATTCATGGATAGTGACGTGTTTTCAATATTGTAAACAGCAGCAGCTCGCTAATATTATTGCAAATAATCTCTGCACCATTTCTCATATGAGATGTCCTGGGTCATCAGGATTCTGGGGATGCTGATATGGAGAAGCTCCTCCTCAATGGGGTTCCCAAACTCGCCCTGGTCAGAAAGGGCACAGTGGTGAGGAGGCATCACCACCAGGAAGTTTTCAGCAGGAAGTGGAAAGAGGTGATGGTCCTGCTGATACCCAACA
The DNA here is from genome assembly GCF_964204655.1 of Triturus cristatus. NCBI lineage: Eukaryota > Metazoa > Chordata > Amphibia > Caudata > Salamandridae > Triturus > Triturus cristatus. Next base: position 432,810,874 of record NC_140588.1, read on the forward strand.
AGAGCAAATTGAAGGCCTGGACGGAGAAAAAGGAAACCCTACATCTCTATTTTTTTCTATTTGGATATTGTGTTTTCTAAAAGTGAATCCTTTGCCCAGATTATTTCAAAATGATCTGAAGCATTCTCAAGCCACTGGTGACTCATTTGAGCTTATAGCAATATTGTAAAACCCCCAGCATTCACAGAAGTTTGACTCCTCACTGAGACTCTGCAGAACAAGTGTGGTGATGAGACCAGAAAATACAAAACATGCCATGACAGCGTGCGGCTTTCACTGTGTGTCTTGGGGGTAGCGGGCATTAGATTCCGCAGCCCAGAAAATAGAAAACATGTCATGCTAGCAAGCGGCCTTCATTTTATGTATTGGTGATAGTGGCTATCAGATTGTGCAGCCCTGAACATACAAAACATGCCAGCATGCGGCCTTCACTGTGTGTATTGATGGTAGCAGCCATTAGATTCTGCAGCCCAGAAAATACTAAATAGGTCTTTCAAGATTGCGGCCTTCACTGTGTGTATCAGTGGTAGTTGCCATTAGATTCTGAAGCCCTGAAATTACAAAACATGCCATTGTAGCATGCGGATAACTGCTTTACTCTTTTGTGAGTCACAACCATCACAGGCTAGCAGTGTAAACGCTTGTGGCAGAACTTTCACAACCCTCACATTAGGTAGTGTGTAACAGCAGTCTGCCATACCCTACCAGAAGCACTTGCACACTAGACTTAAGGAACCTCTCAGGACTCATTGAAAGTAAGGAGGTGTGCTTGAGTTGAGGGAGTTCTAACACAGGGCTACTAAACTGCAGACAATGGTCTAATGTGGCATAATGGAGGCAATTGCTTATGTACAATTGGCATGCTTAACATAGCTAGAACTATTGGCTTTGTCCATGCTTGCTTGTAATTATGTGTTTCATGGGATGCAAGCACAGAAAATCTGTCCTTTGCTTACTGTGTACCTCTTATGGGCAATCCTATTTATTACTGTTGTGCAAATTTTGCATTCCCATGCTTTTTGTTTAAAGTAAAGAAAACACAAGATACATGGCTAATGCAGTGACATGAAAGGTCTGTGTCCTCCATGCTAATGCGACCAAGTGCACGCTGTAGAAAAATAAGCAGCTTTTATTGTTTTCCCAAAACACACACATCCAAATTGCACATGAAGGAAAGCAGACCAGAACTGCACACTTGCCGTGCAACATGTTCAACTGACTGCCCAAATCCCAATGACTTCCCTTTAACACCAATTCCCCTCAGTCTTCTGCTCTTTATGCATCCTGCTTTGAGTAAGCATGGTCGGCAGCCATTCCATTAAGCTAATTGGCACCTTGATAGAATTTTGTACGAATTTCATTAACAGGAAGAGTGACGCAGAAGACACAAGGACACATTGGGTCAGAATAGATTGCAAAAGAGGCAACTAAAATGTCAAAGATGGTGTGGGAGCTAAGGAGCACAAAGGGTACAAAGGAGGAGGTGCCTTGTGTGCCTGCACTCTGCAGCAGTTTATCTTGCTTCTAAGCTAGTCAAAACTTGGCCTATAACTTGTGCAAAACTCTAGGCAGTAGTAACGGTGAGCTAAACTATTAGCTGAATATTCTCTATCAGTGCCATGCACATGTAAAAGTTAGAGAACTAAAACTTATCTGCAGCCATGCTCACTATACCTTTGAGAAACATGGAGCAGCTCCAACAGCATTGTGAATGTTGTGTCTAAAAAGCTTCTCCAACAGGCACCACCACAAAGCCTTAGAGAGCGCGACGACTGCAGAGGCTGCAGCTCCAATCTTCACCTTTCCTGGAGCAGCCCTTGGGTGACCTCACTAACGTTAAGCTCCAACAGCGTGAACATAACCAATCTTGAAGCTGTCATTAGAGAAGTCCCAATATTGGTTTGAGCAGGCCAACCCAGAGCTCCAAGTGACCTGTACCTACAATTCCTGGGTAGTTTAACACTACTGGAATTGTACAGGCTTAAGTGCTCATGCGGACCTGGCCATTGCAAGATGGCCAGCCAATCTGACATGCGTACTGGAAGCTTCCAAAGTCATTCTGCTGCTGCCATCAGCCTCCTCCTATCCCTGGCCCTGCCCTCCACTTGAGTTGCGGTAGAATGGTAATTGCCATTTTATTTCAATTACATCTAGCTGCTGGTTTGCAGAATGGAGGCGATGCTCCTCCATCCTTTGGGAGAAACCGCCCCTGATGTACAAGTTGAGCAAAAACATTGGTTACCTTTGTTTGCAGCACAATGTTGCAACTGAGCTCAGTGCATAGTCAAATCACGTCTGTTATGCATCTCTTCTTTTCTTCTTGTTCATTTTTCCATTCAGGTGCGAGAGAAATGCAGGACGTTCTTTGCGGTGAGGTCGAAGTAGGAGGATCAAGGAAGCTGGCAAGACAGAGTCCTGGAAGCCAGGAAACAGGTAAGTCGCAGGCGAAGAGGCTAAGCGAAGGGGAGGAGTGTTGACGGTCTTTAAATAAGACTGCTTTAGAACATTGTCCTGACATGAAGAACAAGGGTGTGTAGTTTTTTGCTCAGTGGTTGTTGTTATTATAAGTGAATTCAGCTAGGGGTAAGGCCTGATCCCATTCTCCTGTGTACGTGTATAGTAAGCATTTAAGGGCCAGATGTATCAAGCCATTTTCTGTTCGCAAACAGGCCGATTCGCAGAATCCGCCCGTTTGCTGAAGGAAAGAGGCCATTTCTAATGTATCAAAGGCTTGACATTCTCAATTTAGATAATCACAATTTTTTGCAATTACCTAAATTGTGAATGCTTATAGGAAATCGCAATTTGTGATTCCCTAATGCACATGCAGGAAGCCTTTGCTAAATGCAAACTGCGCATTTAGGAACGCTAATTACCATCAACTTCAAGTTGATGGTAACCATGTGCATACTTTAAAAAATGCACAAAAATGCATGTGTGTGTTTTACATGTGCACTAATTCTTTTTTGGAGGTGATTCAGGGGCGGCCTCAGGCCCCCAGGCACCTATGGCTTTACATTTTGTAATTACGATTACCAATTTGGTTATCACAAATTAACAAATGCAAAACCATTCATTTCTATGGGCGCATAGGAATGAATGGAGTCGTATTACCTAATAGCGATTCGCTATTTACCGAATCGCTATTAGGTTATGTTGAGGAATTACAAAATATTTTGCGATTCCTACGTGCATTGCACTTTGTGATTCTAAAATAGCAATTCAGTAAAATTCGCTATTTTAGAATCGCAAAATGTATGTTTGATGCATGAGCTCCTTAGTGTGGTTTCTAGGGATTGGTTGACCCGTTAAGTTTGCTCATCGGTGTGTGGGTGGAAGGCAGATGACAAGGCAACCTCTATTTCTAACTTATCACAGAGTGTTTGTGAGAGGCTGGCTCAGTATATGATGCACACTTATGTAAGTGGACACCTTGCACTGATCCAGACAACCCTCATCATGATTTTAGTGGTCTTAGACAACCTTGGAAAGCTCTCTAAGTGGTAGCTGGGGAGAGCAGTCTTCAGGCTGGCTTAGTCCAGAAGGAGTGTAAAGCAGCTTGTTTTACCAGAAAATAATCTTCTAGGTTTAGTTAAAGTGAAAAAGAACCACACAGTGTAATTATAAAAATATATATTTATTATAGACACTCACTAACACAAACAGATATCTTCTATGCAGAGATATACACAATAGACACAATACTTTGCAATAGAAACAGGTAAGTAGCACAGAATACACGGTGGTCCCAATTGGGAGACCAAACCATATACTAAAATAGTAGTATGCGAACCACGACTCGAGTCAAGACAATAGTCAGAAGATGCAGAAGTGCCGGGGACCCAAGGAACCACCCAAGATGAATATCTAGGAGCCCCACGAGGTCGTGTGCAGTGTAAGAACACAACTGTGTTCTCCTTACAAATCAATGTGTAAGTCGCAGTTGCAATTCTAAAGAAAGAGGACCCTTCCCAGTGGACCCTGAAGAAACCCCGTGGAAGACAAGAGATTGGAGAGCCACCCCATCCGTGGATACCTTAGGAACCAGGATACCTGCACCAGGGAAGCCAGGTGCATAGGTGTGAAGAGGCATTGGAAACCGTCATCAAACTAATGGGAGACTTCAGAAAGATGCTGCTGGTGAAAGTGTCCGGTGGAACCCAAGGGTGAATTCTAGATGTGAAGAACCTGCAAGTAGAGGGGACAGAGTCTATGCCACTCAAGAGTGACCAGGAGGCACGGAAGATGAATTCTCACCGATGTCGGGTGTTGCAGGAGAGCTGACAATTATCTTGAAACTGCAGCTGTGTGGACCATGCAATGCTGTGGAAGACCAGGAGCCATACACGAGCTGTCCCATGTTGGATATGCAGAGTTGGGGGCTCGGTGTCCGTCGGGAGCAACAACAAGCCTTGGCAACTGCAACCAACATGGGAGTCAAAAAAGGTGCAATGTTGGGAGCAGCAAGGTCCAGGAGACTCACCACAAAGAGGGGAGTCAGGGCAGTCCCTGAGCAAACAGGAAAGCCCAAAAGTTTTCAAAGGTGACCCTCAAGAGGACCCACAGGCTGGAGGCACTGGAGTCACAGAGGACCTTGAGCAGCACACCAAAAAACCAGGCCCACGTTGCAAGTGATGTGGTGAGGACAAAGATCTTGGTCACTGGAGATGCCTGAGGGTAGCGCTACTCGGATCCTGAAGATCTCGGGGGAAGAAAGCCAACAAGCCTTTGCAACTGCATGTCGACACGGTGAACAGGGGCTCGGTTCCTGCGTCTCCGACGATTGATAATGGCCTCAAACTTGGTGAGAGGACAGGCCTCAAGGAATGTGAGGAACCACCACCTGTGTTTCTGAGCCTTTTGGAGTCCGTAGGAGCCCAGGATCAGTAGACCATTCAGCTTAGCTGCGGTGCCTGCAGATGCAGGGAAGTGACTCCTTCTCTTCAAGGGAGATTCCTTCAGGTGTCTTGGATATCAACAGGCCCTGGATGGGTTCCTGTATGGCGTACAGGCATGGATATTACAGCAGAAGAGCAGGGCAAAGAGATCAGGAGCAGCGGGAGTCTTCCCGGTTGTAGCCTCAATGCCCAGAGCAAAGTTCCGCAAAGTTCAGAGTGCCCAGAAGGTTGAAGTTGAAGTGGTGTCTGAATTGTATGGTGTCCCACGATGAAGCTAGGGACCCACCCACAGGTAAGCCCTTAAATACCCTAAGGAAAGGGTTGGGACGATACAGGAGTCCTTCCCTAAGGATGGGCTGGACAAGGGGGAGGATACTCCCCTGTTCTTTGCCTAGTTTTGCACCCGAGGGGAAACCCAAGGACTATACATGGAGGGTACCAAATGTGCCCTGACGCAGACTATTTGGTGCTGGCAAAAGCTCCTACCCTGTCCCAATACACTAAACCCTGTCTGGGAGGTGGTAACACCTCCCTGTGACAGGATGCCTATTGTTCTGCCTTCCCCTGCTCGAGCTTGGCCTAGCAGCAGGAGGGTAGAATCATGTCTCTGGTCGGCAGCAGCCATGTTGTGCTGTCCAGGTCTAGAAGACTGGTACAGGGAGCACTGAGGGCCTAACAGAGGGCCTTTACAGTGCTTGGAATCATACCGCCCACACTGTTTACAGTGTGGGGGTATGATTCCAACATGTTTGAAACCAAACACAACAGGGTTCATTACAGCCAGTTTTGAGATTGTCATTGCGTAATGACATGGTGCCCCTCTATATTTTATATGTCTGTCTCACTTACAACCTGGTAGAATGGACTCTGAAGGCTGTAGGGGTGTCCTGCTCATGCAGGGGCACTCTCATACTTAGAACCTAGCACCCTGCCTTCAGGATTGAAAAGGCCTGCTGTAGGGGTGACGTATAGGTTTTAATTGCAGTGACCTTAGATATAGGGAAACCTATGTCATTCTTAAATGGTGCTAGCACCAGCTTACACAGACAGCGATGGCAGGCCTGTAGAGATATTTGAATTGTCTCCCATAGGTGGATAGGTGGCATAATACACGCCTCAGCCTATGAGGTACCTATGCCCTGAATACCTTAGTACCATATTTAAGGTACTGATTGGATACCCCAGTATCCAATCTGGGATGTACCGAAGTACTTACCATCACAATTTAGGGGCGAAAGCAGAGAGACTGGGGTCCTGATTAGCAGGATCCCAGTCAGACTAGTCATAAACATTATTACACTAAGCAAAAACTGGGGGTAACCATAGAAGCAGATCCTACTTTCCTACAGTGTTAACTAAAATTTAGATGTGAACTGGAAACTGTGATCTTAGATGATTTTAGTGGTTAGACCATGCAGTCTTACAATATGATAAATGAAGATATTACTAAATTCTGCGGTAGTGGGTATCTTTTTGAGGATGATCAAAAGTGCCATTTTTGATAACATGTCAACAACTACTAAAATGGTAGCAAATGCATTGCTTGCTGGAAGGTTCATATTCAAGTCCATAATAATGGTGTGGCAACAAACTGGGGTATAAGCAGAGTCTGAAGTAGGCCCACAGGTGCAGCATGAGTGTCCTTGTTTCATGCCCAAGTTGGGCAACCAGATATGCATTCTTGTATATGGTTCAGCATGTTGTTCCATCAGAAGGTTTTTTGACAATTCTTTCGGGTTTTTGTAATACCTGGGTACCCTGTTAATGTTGTTCCATGATTCCATTGAATTACCTGACATCTTAATTCTATAGTAGAGATGTACAGTTTCTGAGTGTGAAGGAACAGTTTGTCTGTGATAGTGTGGTTAGGTGTTTTGATCCATTCTTCAGCTTTTAGTTTTTTATATTCTTTATGCAAGACTGCCATAAATGTGTCACCCTCACTGACTGCGACTCTCTTTTCAGTTAGAATGATAGTAGTTGAGTTTGATGTGGAATGGGAAGAGTGAGTGTACCCTAGTCCAGAAAGAATATCAGACTGTAACTGCTTGGTCCCTGGGCGATCAGTGATGATGAAATCAAACCCAGTGAAGAAATGCAGCCATTGCATTTGACAGGATGTGAGAGCCCTAACGGAGCTAAAGAATTGTACATTTTTATGAACTGAGAATATTGTGAGTTCATGTTTAGCCCCCTGTAGGTAATAACTCCATTCAGTGAACTCCAGTTTGATGGCGAGAAGTTCTCTTTCAGCCACTGTATAGTTTTGATCTGCTGGTAGAAGTTTTTGGGAATAAAAGGCTATGGGATACATGTGGCCAGTTCTTCGGTTCTTTTGAGATGAAATTCCTACTACGGCTACCTGTGAAGCATCAGCTTCTATGTAATATGGCTGGTCTGGATTGGAATCCTGAAGAATGGGTGCAGGGTTGAATTTAGATTTTAATAGTTGCAACAGCTGATTGGCTTCTGGAAACACCGTAAATAATTGCACTTTTTTAGCAGCTGTGTTTTGGGCACCACTATCTCTGAATAATGTGGGATGAAACGAAGATATAAGTTGGCGAAGCCAAGTATCTGTTGAATTTCTTAGGCATTTGTTGGAGTTGGCCAATTGGTAATGGCTTCTACCTTTTTGTGGTCCATAGTGATGCCTGTCAGAGATAAGTGATACCCCAGAGACTACTGACTGTACATGGAAGGAACATTTGTCTAATTTTGTAAAGAGAGCATTTTCCTCAGGTGCTGAAAGATGGCGTGAACATGCTGTGCATGCTCTTGTACTGAGTTTGAGTAAATCAGAATGTTGTCTATGTAGACGATTGAACAAATATCCCAAATCTCCCTCAAGACTTTGTTAATGAAATATTGAAATGCTGCAGGAGCATCACATAGCCGAAGGGCATAACACTATACTCAAACAGCATGGTTAGTCCTATAGGTGGTTTTCCATTCATCGCCTTCTTATACACAGATTAAGTGGTACGCTTCCCATAAATTTAGTTTTGTGTAAATGGTGGGATTTCTGATCTGATTAAAAAGTCTCAGAATAGAGTAACCCTGGGCGTAGTTCACGAAGTAGCGCTACGCGTAGCTAAGCAAAGTGCACTTCGCACTACGCGAGCTACGCGTAGCACTTCGGGAACTGCGTAGTACCCTGTTCACACTGTGCAAGATGTCGTTTTCAATGATTTCACAGTGCGGACAAGCAACCGGCACTGTGCAATCATTGAAAACGGCATCTTCCACAGTGTGAGCTGTAGTTTGCTGCCGCTCGAGTAGATTTTTACTCGAGTGGCAGCTTTCTCAACGCAGAGTGGTAGTTTCTCATTTCGAGTGGTCGCGAGCATACGCGACCACTCGCAATGAGAAACCTGACCTCCCCGCGTTGAGAATCTCGCCGGGAGGTTTATTTTTCACGCTCGCGATCGCCAACTTGATGTTGTTGATCGCGAATGAGGAAAAAGTCTCGCCGGGATGTCATTTTGCTTGCTCGCGGTCGCCAACTTGACGTTGAGGACCGCGAGCAAGCAAAAAAGGACCGCTGTACTATGCAACACTATGCTACGCGTGTTTGCACTGTGCTACGTGCAATTTGCGTAGTGCGAAGTAGTGCAAACTTCGCAAACTACGCGAGCGTAGCGTAGTGCTTTGCCCAGGCTTAGCATAGAGGTTTTTAATAGTCACCTTATTCACCGCTCTATAATCCGCACAACCCCTCAACTTCACAATCTTCTTGGGTACAAAGAAGAGTAGGGAAGACACAGGCGACATGGGGTGGCATATAAAATGTATCTCTAGTCGAGATACCTGCGTGGATATTGAGTTTCAGTTTCTATCAACATATAAACTCTATTGCGGGTCAGTGTTGCTCCTGGGAGGAGATCTATATGGCAATCAAAGGATCTGTGTGGGAGCATCTGGGTGACTTTCACAGGGACAAAAACATCTTGTAAGTCCTGGTGTTCTGTGGGTAGTTTAAGGTTTTCTGCTCCTTGGACCAAAGCGCAATGCAGAGGTATTCCCATCTCTGGAACCTCTTGGCAGAAGGTAGTAGTGCAGAATGGTGAGTCCAAGGTTACAGTGCGGTGTACCCAATCGATTTTTGGATTATGGTGTTCTTGCCATGGTACTCCCAAAATTACCCCAGAGGGGGAAGTGTTTATTAGATCAAAGATAAGTCGTTCATTCAGTATGACCATTGTCGCACACATTGAGCCTCTGTCTGAAAACAAATTAGTCCAGAAGACAACTCTGAACCATATACTGCTCGCACCGGCTCAGGTTTTTCTTTGGAAACTTTTGTTTGCCCGAGCTTGGCATCCAGGATCAGATGAAAGAAATTGCCTATGGCCCCTGAGTCAATAAGCATGGATATTATGTGCCTACTCTGTGGGGATAGGATTACTGTGACTCGGATAGTCAGATGCCGCAGAATTTCTGTTCCTACATTGGTCAAATAGAGATCTGTATGGCTTCTCTTGACAAGATGATCTCCCTTCTGGTGGAGAGCCTTAGTTCTCCTTGTTCTTGATCGACCTCTACACTAGCCACAACCTTAATCTTTTTTGGTTTTGCAGAACATTCCCTAGCACAATGACAAGCTTTGCAATAATAAAGACATAGGCTTAATTTGCAGTGATGTTCCTTTGCCTCATTAGATAGTGGACCCCTTATACCGCCTATCAGCATAGGTCCAATATCAAGAGTCTTACTGTCTGACTCCTTCTTCTCAGTTTTGAGAACAATTACTCTGGTGTCACTGCAAGATCGGTCACCCTTTTACTCGCCCAATCAGTGATCTAGCTTAACCACAAGATCAATAAATTCTGCACAATCATTACACAGATCAACGATGTGCAAGAGGGAATCTTTAAGGTCATCTCTTATTCTCGATAGAATAAGGATATTCTTTTCTCTTCCGGTCAGTGCATTTCCACCACCAGTTGATTGAAAGTAGTGATATAAGTCAGCAGGTCCTTTGAACCTTGTTGTAGGTTTAATAGCTCATCGTCACTTGCTTGGATAAAAACATGTTTTGCAAATAACGTAGTCATGGCAGTCTTAAAAGCAGAATAGTCGTACAATTTATCTAAGCTTGTTTGTTTCTATTAAAGAAATTGACCAGTTAGCAGATCCACCTCCCAAATAAGAGATTATGGGGTATATTTTCAAGGAGCTATCGCCACGTTAACGGCACTTTAGCGCAGCCAAAGTCATGATAAATTTATTGCCCCATTCACAAGCTGGTGTTAACAGCCCATAACACCAGTTTACCTGCGATATCAGCGCCAAAAAACATCGCCACAGATGACCCCTGCAACTATCGTTAATGAGATGCAGAGTAGGCGTTCCCGAGCAAAAACCCGTGACAACACCACTCCACAACATTCTCAACGACCATACAGATCAGCGATAAGATCACAAAACAGGCAATAAGTTGCGTTAGCAGCAGGAAATTAACACCTGCTCTGACCTGGTGCAAAGTCGGACCACAGCCCCCAACAGAAAAGGGAGCCCAGTCCACATCCACACCTGAAGAACAACAGATGCAATGGAGCCACTGAACATGCAGCTCGGAGCCCCAACAGGGCCACAACACCCACTGCCACCACCCCTAGGACCACCCCCGTACCCCAGATATCCACGGCCCACCCAGACCAACACTAAGGCAGCGCAAACAAAGACAGCAACCCTCCAAAAATGCACCAATCTCACAGACCAAACACCAGAGAATATCATTGCCCACTACATGCTCAAAGGGTCAACCCTCCTCCACATCCTGACCACCATTGCCCACAGGCTGACGGTACCAACACAGCGGACAACCAACATCTCACCTCAAACAAAGCTGCTGGCCGTGCTGCACATGTTGGCCTCTGATACCCTCCAACCAACATCTGCCTGAGACGGAGGAGGCACACAGCCAGGCCAATACAAGTCCCTCACAACGGTCATGGATGACACCATCAGCTTGGTACCCCACTATATATACTTCCCACACACTGCGCAGGAACAGCCAGAGACCAAGCAAGGCGTGTACGCCACAGCTGGCTTCCCACATGTGTCAGGGGGCAATTGACTGCACACATGTCCTACTAGTGGCCCCTGGCAACACTGCACACAATAAGCGCAACAGAAAGAACACGTATCCCACCAATGTCCAGGCAATAGTGGACCACCAGGGAATCTCCGCCAATGCCGCTGCAAGCCAACCAGGCAGTGTGCATGATTCCTACACCTTCCTACAGTCCATCATCAACCTGCACCACCAGGATGGCACCCACGGAAATGCCATGCCCATTGGCCAATACCAAATGCACACACCACACACCTCAACTCCACAATCACTCAACACACAACACAGGAAATGCACACATCACACGCTCACATACAACATGTACACCCACCAGACACAACAGCACAACTCACTGTGGGAACCTGGGCCAGCCATGTACATTAGCCATCAATGGCATGGCACCTTGGCCACACAATAGCAGAATGTCGGAAGAGGTGGGGACCAGGCATGTGTGAAGGAGGCAAGTGACCGATGAATGAGACCATACACAATGCCAAGTATGGCGTGGATGTGCTGGCCAGACTGCAGTATGCAGACCACACACATATCCATGTCGACACACATCACTGGTGTCTGGAGTGTAATGGACAGTGGACGCAACCATGTCACCCCAGGCAGTGGGGAAGATTGCAGAAATGTAGCTTGTTACGTCCCCCCCGTAAGGGTGAGCAGAGTAGGCTGGCGCGGCGTACACCAGGCCAGCGTAGGGGTGTGAATAAAAGACACGTAACTCTGGGTGTGGTCCTCTTCCGAAATGCCCAACGTCTCTGCCAGGGCAGCACCTCTCACCCCGCCGCAAGTCCAACGCCATGAGTGGTGTTGCCAGCGATGCTGTGCGCCTGCTGCACCCTGGCCCACTTGTCCACGAACCATTCCTGCCCACCCCTGCGCACCCAGGTCTAAATGCCTATCTGCTGACACCGGCGTGTGTCGAAGAGGGCCCACCACGTGCCGGTGCAATCTCCAAACCTGAGGCCTGCGACCTTGGCAGCCACCTCAGACCATCACGGCCTCCGCAACACTGGCCCGCAGTACTCCTTTCTCATTGACGTACTCCACCGGCATGCACACTGGACAAGTAGGTCTCACATTTGGAACTGAGTCTTGATTACACCATGGCAGAGCACATTAATTATGGCTGAGTGTATGTCACTATACATCCTTCTACGTGGTGCACCAGGTCTTAGTCATACATCACAACCGCAAGATTCTGTGGGCCCACGCGGACTACTGCTGTTGGACTATGCTGCGCTCCAGTAGGCCACAGAATTGGAACTGGACATCGATTATTCAAAGACAGAGTACATGTCATTGCACGAAAGGAGAGGCGTAAGAGGATGACGCGTTGCATTTAGGCGGAAATAAGGATCATCGTTACGGAGGTGCTTGAACACTACTGACAACTGCCCTAGTGTCACTAACTCTGTGCATTGTGAGCCAACGACACGTGGGTGTGGGCTGCTGCTGACCGCTGCCTCTGTCCTACACTGCAGTCCAGTAGGTCACAGAGTCTTGATTTAGCAATGGCGGAGTTCATGTCAGTGTACCGGCATCATCGCAGACTGCATCCCCTCTCAGCCCCGGTGCTACTAAGTCTGTTCCCCTACATTCATGGACACTCTCTGGTCATACATTGGTGGCGTCTGAGTCTATGGACTAGGGGGTAGTTTTAATCCTCAAGCAGCTGATACCAAATTGGTGGTGGCAACCAGGCTGTCGCTTTCCACTCCTCCATTTGCTGGTTCCGGATAACATCAGACCTCCGCATCCTGCCCTGGAGGACGCCCTCCACTGTCCCACGCATCCCTCTGCCACATTCACCTCGGACATCGTTAAGGACCCGCCCAGTCCGAGTGGCCCTACCTCAGTGCACCACAAGTCACCATCCCGTGGTGGTGTGCCTGTGCCGGCTGCTGTGCATCCGGGGCCACAAACTCTGTGCAGCTCAAGTCAGGGACCCTGTCTGCATGAATATTGGATGACCTCTGTGACGGTCGTCTTGGGGTCATCGACGCCATGTGCATGTGGCCCTGCACTGTCTGCTGCCTCCGGGCTCAACTGCGGACCACCAGGGCTCACACATCAAATCAAGTGCTGAGTGGCCCAGAAGTCGCTTCACAGTAGGAGGCACACGCCACCATCGCCAGGGCCAACTCTATCTGCCAGTGCCGAATCGGTCATACTGGCAGACTGACGGAGTCGCTCACACCTGTCGTGGATGCCATCTTCTGCCTGGTCCCCTGCTCAGGACTCCAGGTGCCACTAACTCAGTGCACAACAAATCCTCTTCCATTACTGTTTTTGGTATGTGCTGTGGAGAGTTCACACAGCAATGTCACCTCAGGCAGTGTGGGAGACCTGGGACAATGATGAGGAAGATGATGCAGGTGTGACACCCCACTCCCCCCACTGCAGCTGCTTCAGAAATGTCCGAAAGGGACACAATCCTAGACATTTTCTTCACATGAGCATGCTCAGCTCTAGTGCCCCAAACACAGCGCACTGCAACTCACGGACGCTTCTGTTTGCTTATTGTATGGCCTCTCGACTTGCTCCGGCTACCTCCATGATGCTCTGCAGTTGTCCCTGTAATGCTGTTTCTGTATTCATAGTGTTCACTGTTGTTTTTGCCAGCACCAATAACTCCCTGAGGGCTGACTTGCACTCACCCCACATACATAATGTAAGATAACAGGGGTACCCCTAATTTAGTTTCCTATATCAGGGTCTAAAGTAAATGTTTGCAAATATATATATAGGAAACTTATTCCAACAAAGTAAAATAATTTAAAAACAGTTGTTGACACATATATGTAACTGTGCACTGTGCTGTTGTAATAACCAAATATGACCCTGAGAACAACTCAGTTATTTGTCTATTTTTATTTTCCTGTTTATCAATATAATTTGGTACAGTACAAAAATGTAAATCTTTTTCATTGTTTTTTGTATTATATACAAGTTGTTCCCATTATGAATACTAAATCATTGTATATACAAAATAATCAATAGCATTTCGTTCAATTTCGGCCATGAAAATTCCTTAGACTTGGCTCTGTTCAATTTGATTAAACTGCTATATTCCAAATATCAACAAAAAGGTGTTTCTGTTAAAACATGGCTCAATTTAGATCTACGCGCGTTCCGGCGTTCAGCCTTCTTCAGGCAGCCATGATTCTTAAATTCCTAAAACATAACAAGAGACAACAAACTGTGATTCTTTATATACAACAATTAACTCAAGTGCATAATCAATAGAAAAGGGCGATACTATTTGTCATACAATATTTACAACAGCTACCAGTTCTGTCATAAAATTCATGATGTCTCAGTCCAACAGGAAAAATTATATATAAACGACATATTAGATGTGAATATTAAAGGATTGAACAGAAAGGAAAGGGTGTGTCAAAATGCCCATGGCAATGTAGGCCCTTGTGCTATGGTTACTAGCAAAAAGAAGGAGGGGTCCAAAATCACACGTCTTAATTGATAATATGGCCCAAATACTCGTTACATCTATTTGTAGGTATGCATACTTTGTGGCAATGGATCTGTTGCTGGCAATCATGAACTGTGTAGAAAAGCACGAGGCGTGCTCCGTCACTTATATCGAGGCTTAAGCTGGCCAAAATGCACCTGTGAATCTGTCGACAAAACAGAGAGGAACTAATCAGGTGCGTATTGCCTATCCCAAGTCGAACCATAGGGACTGTGTGTGCGGCTAATCATAACCCCTTGTACTTCTGAAAACCGATGTACAATGATGTATCAAGAACCCAGAACGAAGTTTCAAGAACAGGCCTTAATTACCTAGCGTTCTTAAGGTGACGACATGTACAACATCCGATGGTCGTTTAGGCAGGATCCCCAGCTTATCCTGAAAGCGTCTCGTATATTCAAAGGTATTGAGGATGTGCAAGGGGTCTCAGGGATTCTAACAAGTGCTTCAATCCCCTAAGCACGTGTGTTGTTAGAAGGCAAAACACTTCTAAAGGGTATCGGAAGAGAAAAAAGGAGAAAATGGAGACTAATATAATGGCAATGTAACACCAATGCCCTAGACTGATGTGGAAACCTATTTGTAGGTGTAATTACAATAAATGCCTGGATACTTACTAATGATTATTAACGGGTCCCCACAATACGACAGCCAACTGTTCGTGTAGGTTAGGGGGTTAGAATTGCCACTTCACAAGTGCAACTCGGCTCCGCGATCTACAAGGAAAAGCATGCGGTTAGAGTCATATGTCTCTCGCATGCTATTATGGTGATACACCCATATCCGTATATTTATGAACAGTCGAGTAACTAAATGGGTGAGTAGATTAGTGATCAACACCCTCCAATGACCTAGTGCACTGATCCAGTGCATTGAAGGGGAAAATGGAAACTCATGTAACGGGAGCATAGAACCAATGTCCGAAGCTGATGTGGAACCTATTTGTGAGTGTAATTACAATAGATGCCTATATACTTACTAATGATAATTGACAGGTCCCCACATCACGGCAGCCGGCTTCTCGTGTAGGTCAAGGGGTTAGAATTACCTTTTCTTAGGCGCAGCTCAGCTCCACGATCTACAAAGAGAAGCATGCGATTAGAGTAGCTTGTCTCTCGCATGCTATTCAGGTGGTGCACCCGTCTCCGTATATATGCGAGCAGTCAAGTAACTACCCTGGTATATATAAATGGGTGAATAGATTGTTAATCTAAACCCTCAAGTGACCTGGTGTGCTTATTAAAAAGACGTACTAAGCTCGGTATCCAGTGCATTGTCGTTCTAGATGCACTTACCCGGTTCTGCGAACTCGTCGGTCCGAAAGGAGGCCACTGCATCCGTTTCCGTGTTAGCAGTAGAGACGAGGTGAAATCACCCGGGCATGTTTAAATCCGCTATGCTCGTCTGTGATTGGTTATCCAACACATGTAGCGTCCAATGGCAGTTGCCTAAGGAAGATAGCCAGAACAGGTAGTTCCCACGTGGACGAACGGGCGCCCATGCAGGCCGATATTAAAGCCCTAAGATTCTATGAAAGATTGAAGAGTGAGACCCGAATGGTTCGCAGGTAATTTTCCCAAGGTGAAAAAAAGTTAAATACGCATCCAAGGTGGGGGGAATTAGGGCACTGGCGCAGTTCAAATACAAGGCAAGAGATAGTAAGTAGTGTGAGCCTGATTAAAGGCATAGCTGGAAACTAAATGTGCTAAAGACGCGCTGCCCTGTCCAACGGCCTAAAATAGGAGTGAAATGGCCACAACAAACAATGACAATATCTGTAGCGAACCTCCCATCAAAAAAGGTTAGAGAGCCAGGTGGTTGGCGTATGGCACAGATAGGTTGACATGGCGGGCAATAGATCGATGTAGTCACCCCTGTCACTCAAGGTGGAGATAAGTTGGCGTATGGCACAGATAGGTAGGCATGTCGGGCAATGGATCGGTGTAATCACCCCTATCACTCAAGGTGGAGATAGGTGACTAGACCCTGTGTGACTAGGTGCAGTGGAAACTGTATGTCGTGTGGTCCTACGGCACTACCTACATTACGCACCCATTAATTGTTAAAGCGAATTGCTTGACTCCATGGGATCTCATTATTGAGTCCTCTTTTGTATGTATCAAGAGAAAATATCCAAAAGACCTCTCTCTTTTTGCGGATTTCTGTCCCTTGGGATCCATTGATGCTGATCTTTTCTAAGATCAACCACCGTATGTCTTCTGTCGTGTGGTTGAGGTCTATAAAGTGTTGCACAAGGGGTGCTTTTACCTTTTTAGTCCTGATTGCCGATCTATGTTCTATCAGTCTTGTGGTCATAGATCTGGAAGTCTCGCCTACATATGCTTGGTTGCAGGGGCACAAAATTGCATAGATGATGTTTGCTGTTTTGCAATTCGTCAAGCTTTGTAGGTCTACCGTGATTCCATTGATGAGATATTGTTTGACTTCCAAGGCAAATTTACAAGCAATGCATGACATGCATTTAAAATTACCTTTGACAGCTGGTAATCCATGTAGGGTAGTCTGTGACAGGCTAGGTGGAATTTGTCGCATCCGTGATCTTGTTATAAGGTCCTTTAAATTTTTGTTAACAACTTGTATATAATACAAAAAACACTGAAAAAGATTTACATTTTTGTACTGTACCAAACTATATTGATAAACAGGAAAATAAAAATAGACAAATAACTGAGTTGTTCTCAGGGTCATATTTGGTTATCACAACAGCACAGTGCACAGTTACATATATGTGTCAACAACTGTTTTTAAATTATTTTACTTTGTTGGAATAAGTTTCCTATATATATATTTGCAAACACTCACCCCACATACATCCAGCACAGGCGTCACTGTACATGTAGCCCTGCCATTAAAGGGGCCGGGCGCACGTGCCCGTAGCCAGTTCAACATGATATCTGCGTGTGTCCCTGTGGTCTTGTTGTATGCATGAGGGCCCTGGGCCCTATGACATTACATTGTGCTGTGCACGGCGGACGTGGACATGTCACCGCAGGCAGCAGGTTAGGGCTTGGACATGTAGCTTGGTCGTCACCCACTCAATTTGTTAGGGTAGTGGACTGGGCCGTCAAACGGAGAGCCAATGTGGGTGTGTGACTGAAATGTGCATGCACCTGGGCGTGGTTCTATATGGAATGTGCATCTGCATGTGTCTATATGGAAGTGTGGGTCTCCTTTGTGGGGTGAAGGTGGTCCCTGAGGGGTAATGGACACCCACGTATGTGTTCTAGTTCGCCTTCCATGGGTTCAGACCACACCTGCACCTGTTCGGCCACCTCCTTTTGGCTTTCTGTCACATGGCATTGGGGTGTCATGTGTGGGTCGATGGTGTATTGTGAGCCAGCCATGCTTGAGGGTGCTTCATGCTGTGTGGTCTGTTGCAGGGGCTGGGTTCTCCTCTAAATAGCTTATCTGACCTGGGTCTGGTGGTGGGTTGCGTGGGATGTCCATGGGCTGTTGTAGGGCATCGGTGTCGAAGGTGTGGTGGTCGTCTCCGGCATCAGTGATGGGTTGTCTGGTCTGACCTGCTGGAGGTGTTGTTTGTCCCTCTGCAATGTGAAGGGGAGATGCATGTTGACATTGTGTTGACATTTCTGTTGGTGCATTGTTCTTGTAGACATGCAGACTGTGTGACAATGTACATTGTGACTGTTTGGGCGGTGCTGGCAATTTGAGGGGGGACAGTGGACATTTGGACTGCATGACTGATGTGAGGTTATACCCATACATATGCATCTCACAGTTCCCTGCTCTGTCACATGTGATTGGCCTGTTTCTGCGCATGGGCGGACACAGTTGTGTCCCCTGTTCTGCAGTGTCGGTGTTGCACTTTGTGCCACATTCTCATGGGATGTGCTGTGATTGCTATGTGTGTGTGCTGCAGTGTGCCATGGGGATGGGGGACATGACCCTGGGTAATTGTGGGTGTGCAGTGTGCTACATATCGCACGTGTGCCATTGTGCCCATCTCCCCCTTCCTCCCAGTCCCTGTTCGTTCCTCACCCTGTTGATGTTGTGTTGTGTCAGGTCCTCTCGTGCTGTGTCCGTACTCCCACCTCCTTGCTCCGTCTCTACACTGATGACTGGCCTCCATTTCCTCCAGCTCCTCCTGTGGCGCAGGACTTCCACCTCCTGTCACCGTTGCTGCCTTCCTGTTGGCAGCGGCTTTGGGCCTGGTTTAGGTTTTCACGTCATGCCAGCGCCTCTTGGCCTCCTCCATTGGCCTCCTCAACACTCGGCTGCATTCAAGGTAGTCTGATTGTGGGTCAGTTGCTGGTTGTGTTCTGTCACCTTCGTGAGGCTGGTCTTGTTTTCCTGTGGACTGCACCCCGTCTTCCTCTCCGTCTTCTCCTTGGCCTTCCCTGACCCTGTTGTTCCTTGCTGGTGGTCTGTGGGGCTTGTGGGGTTCGCGTTGGCCTCTGCGCTCGGTCAGGGTGCATCCATGTTGCTACGCACTTTCTGGTGTTGTTTCTTTTGCTTTTATAGTGCATTTTCCCACCATATGCGTGGAAATTGCAAGCCTGCCGCTGGTTTTCACTGCTTTTTGTATTGCAATTGGCCTCATCGCAGCTTTTTTTGCGTTTGTGTTTCGCATTTTGGCGGCGTGGCGTTGATTTTATCGCAGCCATTTGACACGTTGTCTTGGGACTATCGCATGGTACCGCCGTGTTGTGAAAACTTGGTTAACACGGATTAAGTTTCCCACGATAAACGGCAATGTTTAAGGTTGCGTTAAGTAACTTTTGCGATGGTTATCACACGTTCTTGAGAATATACCCCTACAAACGTTACTTTTGCAGTGTCATTGGGGAACACCTGAGGTTTGCATAGGAAATGTAATTGGCATTGCCTTATAACTGCTGCAAATTTAGTACTGTCGCCATGAAATCTTTCTGGAGATGCTAAGTGCAAAGGACTGGGTGTAGACACAGATATGTGTAGATTCTGGTCAGTAGTTGTAAACGCCCATCTCTGAAATGAATCTACAAACACAGGCTGGGTCAAAACTGAGCAACTATACTCGGGTTTAGTATCTCTCCATTGTGTGAAATGTGTCCTCTCTTGTTGCAGCTCTTCCTTAAGTGTTGATTTTTTGCTTGTAACCTATTCAGATCTAGTTACAACTGCTGAATTAACTCACACAGACAGTTAGCGTCATTGAGGTCCCCTGATAAGGCACGTGATAGATCGTCTGTGAATATGTGGTCTTGATTGGTCATGGTGCCGCTTAGCCTTCTGCCATAAACCACCTACCTGTATACCAGGTGATTCCAATGGGGCGGCAAGGCTAGTTCCCGAATCCTCCAGAGAGTTACCAGGAGGAGACATTACTTTGGTGGCAAATCCCAGGGGCAAAGGGGTTGGGATAGAGAGAGAGTGTAGAGTCAAAGATGCTGTGGCTCATCTAGTCAACAGCAACACTGCAGCAGGCATTCACATCAGTCTGATGAATGATACCGGAAGATATGGTACCTATAAACAAACAAATAATAAGGCTTTAGTCTAGTAATAACTCTATCTCTTTAAGGTACCACCTCAAAGAAGCTTTTCAAATCTCAACCAACCTTTAGATTTGTTGTTGTTTTGTTTTCATTTAGATTGTTTAATGAGGCTACTTTAACAAGATTTTTGAAACTGTAGTGGGTATGATTTCAGCATCAAACCAACAAGCAAATTTGGACTGGGTTAGCTTCACCCAGGTCCTCTCTGATAGAGCCCTGCCAACAGTATGTACAAGTTGAACAAAAACACTGATTACCTTTTTTTGCAGCACAATGTTGCTCGGCGCATATTAAAATCAAGTCTGTTAATGCGTTTCTCCTTCTCTTCTTGTTATTTTTTCCAACCAGCTGTGTCACTAATGCAGGACTATCTTTGTGGTGAGGTCGAAGAGCGAGGATCAAGGGAGCTGGCAAAGCAGAGTCGTGGAAGCTGGCAAACAGGTAAGCGGCAGGCAAAGAGGCCAAGGGAAGGGGAGGAGTGTGGACGGTTATAAATAAGACTGCCTTAGAACATTCATAAAGGTCACATTCTAATTGTTTGTAACAAGGAATAGGCACAGATAATTAACTTGAGGAGGTTGCCTTCTAGAAGGTGCTATAGAATGTTCACAAAGGTTACGTTCTAATTGCTTATAGCAAGGAACAGGTGCAGATGAATTATTTGATGAGGATGTCTTCTAGAAGGTGTTTTAGAATGTTCACAAAGGAGGCATTCTAATTACTTATAGCAAGGAACATGTGAAGGTGATTAATTTGATGAGGGCTGTCTTCCGAAAGGGTAACGTTGAGGTCATCCATGCTGGTTGCTTGATGCTTATTCTGGTAGATTTTCTGGAAGTTTCTGTGATTCCTGAAATCTGACCTTGCATATGCATGGTAAAACATTCGTAAAAGCTATTAAGCCTTTTCAAACAAACCGGGGAACACCAGCTGCAGCTAGCTATTACCAACCACATGTAATATGGTGAAAAGTCAGGGTACAAGATGTTTGTTCATTCATAAGTGTTGGGAGAAATAATATGACTCACGGCAGTATATTGTGATAGTCAAGAGAAGTGAGCTGTGGAAGGAATCCTGACAACTTTTGTCCAAGCACACTGGAACACTAAACGTTTACAAAATGTTTCAATGTAGCCATCAGCCAGCACCAGCTGGTACCTAGCCACCAATCTTTAAGGCCTCCTTTACAGGGGCTTTCCAGTATCCACAGCTTTAACAGTTACTTTTGATTTCATTCCTCTTACCTTCACTTGCTAGATCAGAGAGCATTACAGAGGCATGTTGAAGGTAAGGCCTTTCCGTATTATCTTTATTATGATATGAATCTATTCTGGACAATGAAAGTAGAGCTGCAGTGCCAGTGATGCCAGGTCATGCTTGCTGAGCCGAGGTCACTTGGTGCCTGACATTCTAGTGGTGCCTTCTACCTATGTGTTTTGCTTCTGTTGAAATAATTGCAGAGTTAAATAGGTGAGGGTCACTGTATTAACAGTCTGGTTTATAACAGTTCTCATTGATTGTTGTGATGTGCACTTAAAGAATTACTAACTTAAACTACAATTAAATGCATGGATTGTATTCTGGAGATTGATATAACTCTCTGAGAACATTTATAATCAAAGGTCATATGGTGTCACTTCCAGTTATGTCATTACAGTCAAAGGGTGTGTGGTATTGATTCTGCTCCCCCTGGCATTTCATGAGTTAATATCCATGCCTCTACTCTTTCTATACTCCAGAGTCCGGCCCTGAATTGCACAAACCTCACACTACACCCTACTCCCAAAAACATTATAGCACAACAACAATTTGGCTAGGTGGTTACTTGCTAGTGGGTGTTAGATAAGGTCTGATTATTTAAACAGAAGGTCTAGGGATAGTTTCACATTTGGAGACAAGTGAAGTTACATGATGACGTCTGATGATTAATAAAAGGTAGAAGACGGACCACTATAAGGGATTTCATAAAACAAAAATAAACTTTGGGACAAACTGTTTAAAAACTGTGGCAGGTGCCGGGATGGGCTGCAAGGTGGTGTTGATTGAAGTGGGAACTGAATGTGGGCACTTGGCAACACACCTCTCCTAACCAATAATGCAACTGGTAGCAAGGCAGAAACAGAAACATCAGAAGCTTAGAAAATATTTTTCTTATTGAAAATTTATATTCTGAAAACAAAAACACAATTACCTTTCATGACACATTGGTATGACCTCATTGCTGCAATTACAAATGAATCCTTCATATTAAAAACGGGCTTTCTTTGAACATTTCATATTTATTTTTGTATCGCTTTTGGAATTGACATTTCTTGAAGTGATTTACCTCAGATGGTGCTGGAGAATGACAATTGGAGAGTAGTAGGATATTGTAACTGGAAAGTGTTTGCTCTGTTCAGACAGTCTTACAGGTGAAAGGCATTCACATTGTGTGCTGGGAACGAGGGGTTGAACAGGATTTCTTCTTCTTCAGTCCTCTTCTATAGGCTGGGCATAGTAGTTGTTGAGGTCCCAGGTGAGTGTGTCAGCGAGGCTAAACAAGTCTAAGGGGATCATTCAGAGTTTGGGGGGGGCACCGCTGGATATTGGAGGTGCTTCTTAAAAAACTCTTGTCTTACCAGCCTCATTTAGAGATTAGGGATGTGCAAACATGGAAAATTGGCTGGCCCTGCCATTGGAATGCTTGGATCTAACAGCCCATCTTCGACAGGGCCATCAGTTTATTTTGATGATCTCCTAGCCCTATTAAGGCAGGCAAATAGCTACTTGATTTCCATGCCTTGGCCATCCATGCCATGCACAGCAATCCCAGACTGGGAAAACAATAACCCCAAGTTCCAGAGAAAAAATTCCTTTGATGGCGTCTTGATACACCTGAAAAATACCCTGGATAAATGCATGAGGATTTTCCTCTCATGAATCATGGTGCCCCACTACATTCAGCAATAGGTATATGAAATACCTGCACACGATGTAGCCACCCTCAATGTAGTTATCTGTAATGTAGTGCCTACGATGTAGGAACTCCCTGTTTAGTGGATCTGATGCAGTGTGTAGTGCGCATACTGCTATGTTGTAAGGACAGAAAAAGTGGTCAACCTGTGATGTCACTGTCAAAGGGAGTGTGAAAAATAATTTTCATGCAGCTGGCATTTTTGTAAACTGGCATCCAGACACTACAACCCATTATCAATTATAAAGCTTGGATTCTAAACATTCTTATTTTCACCTTTTAGAGAGGAGTCGTGGAGCTTGCCTGGCTGCTGCATCTTCTATGGTTCTTTGCGTTAAAGGAGCTGTGTCAGTCAGGCGTGCAACTCCCATAGGGCTAAAAGGGCTTCAGCAACCATCCCCCCGGTCGCGTGTCTCAGCCCGGGCTGCTGCAGCTCGGGCTGCTGCAGCTCGTGCTGCTGTGGGCTTGGCTGGGCAGTGTCTGGAGTCCTATCCCTGACACACACGAGTTTTTCACAGGTCTTTAAAGACCATTTGCATTTTTACATACCTTTGTAAACTGGTTACCAAGGCTTAGTTTTTTTCTGGTTCCAATACCCCCTGGGCCTCCACACTGCCTATTTCTTACATTTGTAATTTACATTTACTGCCCTAGTGTGAGAATGCATTTCATGAAAAAGAATATAAAGTAAGGTTGGAAAAAGAAAAATAGCAGCCATGTGTTGTTTGAAGAACCTGCAAAGACCTTGTCTTAACACTAAATAGGGTTATAAATAAAAAAAGTATGCATTCATTTGTAAAGTGACTTTTTTGTCTTTGTTCCCTTTAATTATCAGTCATAGATCATTGAGGCAGCCCTAGAACACAATTAAAAGAGCTTTCTATTTATATTAAATGTTCGAAGTATGCACAGATAAGTGCTGAAAATACGGCTTAGGTGACGGTTTATTATTGTACTGTCTGGGACATCAAAATAATGAGCTGGCAACCCTAATCATAAGAAAACACAAGGAGATGATGGACGGAGTGCTGAAACTTTTCACTAGCCTGGCTGATGAGGGGTGTTACCCTGAAACCAGTTCCAGGATGCTTGTTTCCAGTACAGGGAAGACTTGGCATGGCAATTTGGGGTCAAAACTGATTTGCATATAGCTGGGTCTAAACTGGAATGGCGAAATGAGCCAAAGAACAATTAAGGATCCAACCCAGATCTGTGACTGGGGTGAGTATCTGAAAAATTTCAGCGCTCTGTCCATCATCTCCCTGTGTTTGCTCTGTTAACCCTAATCATAAGACTGAAAGTTTGTTGCAGGATCAGCACATTATTTATTTTGTCCACCCTTGATTCCTGATTAATGTCATAATAGCAATAGTTTAATTTATATCTGAAACCCTACGCCACCGTCAATAACATGCTGAGTTACTCCCAGGGTCTGGGAATGCACCCTGCATTCAGACAACTCACTCCTCATTCTAGCCCTTCACATTCACGTCCACCCTGCACTCACAGCGATCACAATCCACTCACACTGATCACTATCCACTCACACCATTCACCCACCCACCCTGCACTCACAGTGATCACTCTGCACTCGCAATGCACTTGTGCTGTTCACCCTGTACCTCACCCTGCACTCATGTAACACTTCACTCTCCTGTCCCCCTCATTGCTGAATCTGCAATCTCACTCAAACAAGCCAATCACTAACCATGCATTAATTTGCACCACTCTGCACTTACATCAGCACCCAAAATCATATGGTCACCTTATTCACCCTGCAGTCACTCCTCTTACCCTACTCTCATATTGTCACATCGCTCACAGTGCACTCACATTGGCACTGCTGCCACCCACACAGCACAGAGGTTTAGTGTACCTGCTACAAAGAACGTGTACCATGTAGAACACAGAACTGAGTGTGAGTATACTGTGAGTAACGCCATAAAAAATTAAACGTTTTTCAGAAAGGAGATATAGAGAGATGAGGTGTATTGTTGGTGAGTGATAATGAGGGAACTCATGGAGAAGGAAGGAATGGGGAGGGGAGCCAAAAAAGATGTTGCACTGTGTGTGACCAGTGCTAGGGCCAGCCCTGGCTGCACCCGTGGCACGTGCAGGTAACAGCGGTGGGGTGGTGGAGCCGGGTAAGGGGGGATTTCGAGGGACGATGCAGAGGGAACATTAATTATTTATTTAATTTTCCCCCAGCATCCTCCATCGAAAACCGCCCTTACTCGGCCCCATCGCCCACCACTGTTACCTGCAGCTGACTGGCTGGGAGTGTTAGTCCATTCAAAAGTTCGGGTCTAGTGGCGCCCCTGTTGTCAGTGATGTCATCACAGGTCTCGGTGCCCAAGCAGACATCATCAAACAATGTCACGGTCTAGCATGCCTAAGTATTGTGAGTGTCACGGTCTAGCATGCCTCAGTATTGTGATTGTTGGTGATGTAGGACTTGGTTATGAGAGAAGTTGTTTTTTCTATAAAGGATGATCCTTTAACACATCATAGCAAGCAAGAAGTTTTCTTTGTGTGCATAGTGTTGCAATTAAATGTGTTCAAACGAAATGTCTCAAAACTGCGTGATCCTGAAGCCTATCAACTGTTGCTTGCATTTTTTTCATTTGAACTTGGTCATCACCACAGAACGGTAGCCCAGTTACACCAATGGCCCATAGCACAGCTGGTGA
Source organism: Triturus cristatus (assembly GCF_964204655.1). Classification (NCBI taxonomy): domain Eukaryota; kingdom Metazoa; phylum Chordata; class Amphibia; order Caudata; family Salamandridae; genus Triturus; species Triturus cristatus. The sequence goes on from NC_140588.1 coordinate 432,836,515, forward strand.
ATTCTGGTCTGTGCTAATTTGCAGAGGGGCACTAATTAAAATCATATAAAATAGTTGTAATTAGTGTGCTATTTTTCTGGATGTGTGTTTCTGAAGAAATCATTGTTTTATGCTGCAGCGTAAAGGAACTGACTGAGGCAAAAAGAAAGCAAATAGCAACCGAGATACAAATGAGTAATATGCTGGTACTAAGCGCCTCATGAGAATTAGAACAGACTAATATAAAATAAAGCACTACTCCAGTCAGTTTATATGATCGATCCGCGTATCAAGAATTGTACCGTGCTGCATTTCCTGAATGGCGGGTCTACTCTGAACGCTGTAGAAAATGCTATTTGGCGACGGAATTATTTTTTTCTAAGATTATTACTGTAAAATTGGGTAAATAGTCTTTCCTATCACACAAATGTTGAAATTATTTACTACTTCCATGTTCAAAGCCAAACACTTTTCCTATGCTTTTAACACTCACAGGGAAGAATGCAACAACGATCATTTCAAGCTTTATCATAATGTCCGCAGTTATGAAAGATGCTTTTAAAATGCGACAGGCCATCATACCACTTTAAGGCCATTTCTCGAAAGACAGTTTTATGAGATAAGATATTATGCACAGTAACACAAATGTGATTAGCATCCAAAATATTGCATTATATTTATATTGAAAACTTCAGTGACGGATGAACATCGTGGGCGAGAGAAAGGGTAACTTAATCATTAGCAGTGTTTGTGTTCCATATATCTCAAAAGCGCATCTTAAGCCGAAACCATACTCACAACACCTAAAGGACCAGAGGATAGCTGGAGAGAAAAGAAATAAGAAAAAAGTTTAAAAAAATATGGATACAAAAAAAGAAAACAATTTAAATTAAGTTTGAGATTTCGATCCTTAGAATCAGAATCTTCTTACATTTACAACCAAAGATGGAGTGTAGTATGACTAACAATTTCACGAGTGGAATGTACATTCTGCAGTAGGAGGTACTACGATTGTCCCCATAAACAAAGTTGTAACACAGCAGGGATTCACAACTTCCTCAATGTTTTAGAAGATAATGCCAGCTAATACTGATGCTAGTGTGTCAATTGGCTCCAGACACTACCATATTTCATAGGAGAAAAGTTTTGACCAAAGAGTACAAAGAAAAAAAGTCTTAAGGTGTATTAGAACTGTAAACATTTAACCAGCAGATTATCCTCCCTGGCTAGATTAACATTTATGCATGGAAGTCATCAATTTGTTTACAACTCCTTGTTTATTAATGCCACAGGGTTTTATTAAACCGGTCAAATCGGAAAACTAAAAACATTTTGGTAGTAAACATGATGTATATATTCAAAGTGCTAACCAAATACTCTGCAATCCAGTCACAGTGGGCCAGATTTACGACCGTTTTTGAATGCGCAAATGGGTTTGCAAACCCGTTTGCGCATGCAAAAACAGCATGGGCCATGTACAAAGCCTATTTAGCGAGTCACAATTTATTTGCGACTCGCTAAATAGGTTTTGCGACTCGCTATTAGGAAGGGGCATTCCTTTCCTAATAGTGTGCGCAAGCCTATATAAGAATGTATTGCGTCTGCAATTGCGGGCACAAAACACTCGCAAAGTACCAGCCTCTTCAAGAGGGTGGTAATGCACTTGCAAAAGGGAAGGGGTCCCCACGGGTCAAATGCATGGGAAACAAGCATTTGAAATGAAATCGGTCTCGCCTTTGGGACCCTATATGTATTTAGCTATGCAGCACATTAGCGTGGGTGCTGAAACATCTGCTGTTCTTTAACATGGAGGGAAAGTAAGCACCAAACTACGTGACACACCAGGTATGGAAACACATGGAGGGAAATATTACCTTTCAGCAGGAAATGGTATAGTCCAAAGCCCTGTCTTTAATATAAAATCTGGGCCTTCGGTGGTCATATCACTGAAAATACAAGATGTGAAAAAATATTATTGTCTACGGGTGCTTGTGGAAGACAATTTCTATGCACTGGAATCTAGAGAAAGCAGAAAGCAATTCTGGTATTTTACTGACTTCTGGTGGTCGTTTTCTATCAAGACAGTTAAATAGAGGCAGTTGAACATAAAAAAAGTCGCTAAGTGGAAGCAGACAAGTCCTAGGGCTGATCTCCAGAGCTCGCAAAGTACATACACATATAAATACATAATAAGTATATACTAAAGTATATACAAGAGGTCTCGAATGCTCAACCTAAATATTTTTTAGGGGCAGGCAGTGTACCCAGGGACCACTACCTGCCCTTAAAAAATAAAACGAAAACGTTTCATTTTTAAATTTTTTTTAAATGTATCCTGTTTTCCTTTAAGGAAAACAGGCTGCATTTTTTAAAAAAAACTGCTTTATTTAAAAACAGTCCTAGAATGGTGGTCTGCTGGGCTCAGCAGGCCACTATACCTGGGAGGGCCTGCCATTCCTAATGGTTCGCAAATTGCGAGAGGGTCATTAATATTCATGAGCCTCTCAATTGGGAATCGCCAACATGCGAGTCGCAAAAAACTCAAAATTTGCAAGGCGCGATTTTGGGCGTCGTACATCTGGCCCTGTGTCACTTACTTGGTAACAGCAGGGAACAAGAAGGATTTATTTCTAGGCAGATTTGTCAAATATTCCAGGTTAGGAAGTTATCTCAGGGAATGACCCAGACATATACAAAGAAGTCCAAGCATCTGAAGGTCTCAAGAAATGAAATACAAATACACTTTGATGATATAGTCTGAGTCTGCTGTAGGTAATCTTTTTTCCCCTTTTTTGCTAGGAAAGTTTCTAGATAATGGGGGACACCTCAGGTCTAACTAGAGCCGCTAAGAGTTCATCTGGATGATTCAGAATCTGTTAATGAGGTAGGAATAAAACCACTACAGGCCAGCATGTCTTGAGAGCCTCTGTTGTTAATTGCTTTTGGCTCATCTAAAAATATGAGGCGACACGTTACAAATGTACTAGTGTGCTGCTCGAAGCCATCAACCGCTTGGATGTTGTCTGCATGTGCCTTGCATATTGGTCTAAAGCCTGACTGGTAAGTCATAAAGAAGTAGACTAATTTAGATTTTCTCACATACGCAGGTTTTACCTTCAAGATGATCTTGTCAAAGGAAGGGAGAGGAGTGAACAGATGTAAGTAAAATCATCATGTTTGTGATTGACATTTGTTAGACTCAGCAGTTTTGGGCTGGCTGAGAGGTACCAAAACCAGTTAGAATCTACTGTTCCACATGAAATGTGTATGATTCACTTGTCAAATAACCTGTGCTCACCCTTAGGTAGCTTGGTACCCAGAAGTCAAGCTTATCCTCAGGGCTTGAGAGTAAATATTGGCACAACATCCCCCCTTGCAACACACTGTTTACTCTACAAAAAGAGTCCACACCACATGTATAAGCACACTTGTCTTTGTATTACACACACACTGAAACCAAAATGAGATACACATTATATACACACTCTACAGTTAAATGCAACTGTCGGACTTTCCTATTGCAGAAAGGTCAGCCAGCAGTCTGACTGCGCCTCGTCACCCAGCCCCTCAGTCCTTCAACTTCACCAGCCAACGATACATATTGCTATTGCTGGCACCCTGTTTACTAGGCAGTCGGAACAACCTAAAATGGAAAGAAAACAGTTACTTAGTTTTGTTCACCTGAATTCAACCCTCCCCCCCTGTAGAAAAAAGGTTGTGACCCAGGAAGCTGGTGTGCTTCCTTGTCTGGAAAATGTTTTCCTCTCAACCGGAGGTGTAATCTGACGTAGATCCCGACAGTCAGCTGTAGATACTAACAAGACATACAAAACCCCTTTTGTCTCGTCACAGTGTTTTCCACAACGAAAAGTCATGTGGCATGGGTCCAGGGAGAGGGAGCCCATGACCTCAGACAGAGGCCGCATTGTCGTCCTCCCAATCTGGAGGCTGAAGACAGTTTCAGCTCCTGGTTCAGGTTCCCCAGACACCATTTGGACACCAAACGCTCTGGAGTGCAAGCTTGCGCAGGTCTGCCAGTTGCAAGCAATGGTCACTCAGACTCTGCAAGCTCCTGCCGCACCCTTCGAAATCCTCATGTCCAGACACCACAAATGGCTGCAGATCTTAGTGTGCACACTTCTCTTGTGCAGCAAGATGATGATGTATGTCGGAATATTTTTTGTCCATTCCACGATCAATTCCACCTGTCTCTGTCAGACCCCGTGCGGTCCTTATGATCTCGTGGCCACAGTAAGATCCTTTCTGTCCCAGGGATCTCATGGACAGGAGGCAAGCTCAACCACCCTTGGAAAGTACTTTGAGACCCAGACAATGACAGTTGGCACTTAGCTGCAGGCCAGCAAAGTCCGGGCAAAATCCACCAAGTGAAAGTCCCCTTCCTGGAGCACGACAAGCTCCAAGCCACCACAAGTCTGCAGATAGTTACAGGCCCGCCTGCCTTGATGATTCCTTGTGTCAATGTCTCAGTATCTAACCAGTATAGTATGAGTCCAAATTCAACAGTGTCTCTACTTTCGGAGGCTGAAGCCTCAGTAGTTATACTCACCATGGCCCTTGAAGGTGTGATCAGTTCAAATGGCCACCTTTGAAATGCACAAGCCCTCTGTAAATTTTGTCCTGTCTACCATCCTACCCCGGGACATTTCATCACAATCTCTGGTGGGGTCAAGGCCCTGTCCCTAGGAATGGAGGTGACAATTTCACCCCCACATAACCATCACAGAAAGGCCCCTCAGAGACAGAGGTCCACAGTTTCCAGTGAACCCCTAATTTATGGCTTTCAATCAGGAATGAACAGATGTGGTTGTCCCCCTGGTACCCATTTGTGAATTAGGATAGAGGCCACCAGGCACACAGAGTGGCATTTCCATCACCATAGTGTTGAACCAACTACTGCTACCAGAGTGAATTCACCATCACAAACTCATGGGTACCAATCACTATATTATTACTATTCTGCCTGTAGAAAATAATTCTCGATAGCCTTCCCCTAGTCCCCAACATGCTAATCCAATGCGAGAAGTAGGCCTCATCGTATTGAACACACCATCTAGTGCCATTCACGACTCTTGCAAGTAACATATACAAACACCTAACCAACCTCTTCCCAACACTGCACCATGTCACTAGGGAGAACTCTTATATAGCATGAGACATGCAAAACTTTGGCACATAGCTTTTTAAATGCCAAATTGACTAACAGTAACCCAGGCACACAGGCCCCACCAAGGAATACCTGTGGCACAATCGATAAGCTACCTCATTAGATGGCACAACCAGTGTGGCAGGTGAATTTGAGTTACATGCCATGAGTAAATGTCTTATCCCATGACAAGGGACTTACAGCTAACTCGAATCAGCCAATCACATATATATGGATCCACAGTATGCATATGATGAGCACAGCACTTTGGCACTGCACGGCAGTGCCAAACGCACTCAAGTTCTAAGGCAAGGATCCAGATCAGAAGAAAACTGGGAAGGAGAAAAGCAAATAGTTGAAGGAAAGCACCCTAGAAAGGGCCATTTTCAACAACAGTCATTAAAAGCAAGAGGAGCTGTACTTTTTTGATGAGTGGAGAAAAATAACTTTATTTTGTGGGGAGGGAGGTTTGATGAAATTGCCATGAATCGTTGCTTGACAAATATTTAGCTTTACTTTAAAAAGGAAAAAAACTGTATTTTCTTTATATGACAGTTTGGAGGACTGAGAGGTCTTGAAAGAACTTTCATGTCTAAGTTGTTAGCACATGTGTTGAATTCTAGGCCACGCTTGCATGTACAAGATGGACGGCTTGTAATTTATTTCCTTGACAAACTGGCCATATTTTACGTCTTTGAAGGATTTAAAAGCTGGAGTTGGTTGTGGGGTTGACAAAGTGCCTAATGGCCTTTAAAATAGCTTTGCTTTTGTTAGCACCTGTGTTGAAGGTGATGGAATGGAAGGATGAATTTTTCAGTGATGTGTCATGTGAATTTGCTGCTGTGCGCTCATAGTTTTGGGATCTTCCAAGAATAGTGGTCTTTGGTGAAAGGAAATGGATTGATAAACTATGGGGGAGAGACAGAGGCTTCAGAATTGATATGAACTGTGCCTTAGATCCCACAAAGTAAAAATTAATTAAAGTCCTCTTAAGCAAAATAGGTTCTCTCTGAGGAAACTCTAAATTAATCTTTAGAAAGTGTCACAAGCAACCGGGCCTTTACAGAAAATTGTATGTGGTACACGAATAGCATCACCAACACAAAAACAACATTTTTGTGAGGAAACAATTATGATCATGTTTCTAAACCAATGTATCGAAAAGGTACAGTGTTTATTGATAGGGAATGGCGGTCCTCAGAGCACCGGACTCATGGTGGGGGGGGGGGCGGGCGTACGACAGCCACAATATAACCCTAGTGGTCTTGCCACCCTGGGATCGCTGACACCACCAGGGAACCGCCATTCCCTGGTGGTGGAGCAGCGGTCCAGAGGCATCCATATGCTTGGTGGGACCGCCATGGTCCCTCCAAGCATATTATGAGTTTCCTCACCACAGGGTTTTCATGGCGGTTCTTCCTCCATGAAAACAGAGAGGAAACAAAGGAGGCCCACAGGGCCCCCTTTGCATCATGCGCTGTGGATGCACACAGGGAGGCACAACATGTGCTCCCCCCTCCCTGTGTGCATGCAGAGAAGTTCCAGCCCGGAATTGACTTTCAAGTCCATACCGTGCCGAAACTGTTTTTGACATTCCCATCGCAGTGCCTATTTTATAGGCACCACTGTGGAAACGCCAAAGGAATCACCCACCAATGACATTACATGGAGGGCGATTCTCACGCAGGTTTGGCGGTGCGGTGGTGGGGTGGTCCTGCTGCTGCACCATCAAACTTGTAATCGACTCCTAAAAGTAAATCTGATAGAGCGTATTGGAAATTTGAAATCTGGACTCTAAACAAAAGAATGTTCTGGATGCACATATTAACTGCAGTGGGGCAGTCATGCTTTCATTTTTGACACTGGAACAATAACCAGTGTTCTCAGGGGACTTTTTTGAAAAAATAGTTTTTGGAAGATGTTCTTTAGAAACATATTCTCACATGTAGCAGAAAATGTTCTTGTTTAATAAGTAGCTGATGAAAAAGTATCCAGAGTGGTCTGTTTCTTATTTCTGATTCTACAATCATTACCAAACTTTAAATTCATATTGCACACCAGTCCATGTGCTGAAGTTATGTAAACAGTTCTCACAACTTTCAGTCTTGTCCACAAACAAACGTCCATTTGCCACTGGTTTGGTGGGGATCATCCAAGTGTACGTAACAGTTTATCTTCGGGATTTTCCACACATTACCAGTCTAATATGGCAATTCTGGCCTCAGGACACTATTGCCGTCTTTTAGCTCTCAAGAATACCAGGTCCCAAAGAACCTAATGGGTGCACTGTCCCTGTTGGCACCATGCCGCATCACTAGTGAAAGATGGACCAGCTGACTAAAGTATCCAATTTATCTTCCTCTGTGCAGGTGGCACCCCCCTGCAGTTCAAAGAGGAGACACAAATCCCCCTACTGGTAGGTGCAGTTAGTGATTGCACCTACTTGCAGGGTTATGTCTGGAGGGGTCCAAGGGCTCCCTTTGACGGTTCGCCCTCAGGTTGTGCACTGTTAGTACACCTCCTAACAGCCTTTTTGCTTTCACGCCTAGCCCATGCCCATAATAGGGCACAAGCACAGAGACAAACTGTTTTAGCTTCTGGCCACTCCCCATGCTAATGAGGGATAGCCCCCTAAAAATAGCCCCAGTGCCATAGATGCACATACACTCTCTGTATTACAGAATAAGGTACAAAAGAGCCAACAACTTCTTCTGTAATTCTAGAGTTCTCAAGCGGTGCAGAAAATGGGCACACCTGCCCATCGCGCCCCCAGGTACAGTTTGTAATACAGCCCCTGGTGACACATGGTTTGGGTTTTGAAAGGTGTATCTGTGAGGGAGCACATTAGAGTCTCTTTGGGAGCACAGTAGTCCTTGTTCTTGAGTGAATGATTCATTAATAAATCAGAGTCTTAATTGCCATTCTGGAGCTCATGGTGATTAAAAGTAAGTTTAGTTGCTACGATAAAGCAGTAATGGAAACATCTTCAGTGGCTACACACTAGGGATGACAGCATGATCACTCAAATCCGGGAACATTGCTAAATGGTAGGAGAAAGATGTGTTGCCTTTTTGATGCCAGGACACTGTGATTGGAAAAACTGAACTGAGAATTATTCATAACTACACTTGAGAAAAATCTCTTTGTAACTAACATCGAGAAGTCTGCTGAAAACATTCTTTAATCCTTACACTCTACGATCTCACTCAATGTTGACATCCAAGCACCCATACAAAAAGACCCTAAAAGATCTAAACACAGCTTTTTACTTAACAGAAGCTCTAACATTGCTGTCTTGGATTCACTTGCCTCAGCTTCCCATTTCTGACCTCTGCCATGCCACTGCCACTTATCACAAACCCATTCCCAAAGCTAAGTAAGGGTTCTCCTCAATGCAATTCCAAAATGTCAGCAGCTGCCACCAGGAACTCTTCAATGTGGTAAAAACAATTGACCCAACCCCAGCACACCTCAGTCACCTTACCACACACACAGGAACTATGCAGCTCCTTCCTTTCCTTCTTCATCTAAAATGTCCAAAACATCTGCAACAACATAGCTCGCACAGTAGCCCACCACACAGAGCCAGTGACCACTTTGAATAAAATGCAGTCCGCTTCACATTTTCTCTTCACTGAAACTAATAATGACAATTCCTTCACTAATAAAGCCTTAAATCTAGCAAAATTCCCAGTAACCGTGGCCCAGTGTTAGAATAAAAATGCCTTAGCTGTGCTGTTTACATATATGGTTTGCATAAGTTAGCAATCGCGGTCCAATTTATGTTTGGCCGCCATTTTGAGCCATGATCAAAACTAGCTTCTCTCTGTCTATTCGAGAAGCAGCCTTGGTCATTTTTGTTTCCTTCAAGGTTGGGCCTTGCTGTACTAATGATTACACTGTTCCCTATTAGCCTATACCATTCCACTAGATAGAGGCCTGCTCTCACTAATCCAGTGATCGGCCCAGGCAGAACGACCTTGGGATGGAGCTTGTGTGTGCCCGGTCCCAGGATCCTTATCCTTCTGTACCTCCTTTGTGCAGCTGCCTCCATCTGGAAATTTCCAGTCTGGGTGTGCCTTCATTGGTTCTGAATCATACCTAATTATTCACCATGCTTGCTGATGTCAGTCCCTCTGCAGCAATCCACAGAGACTGGGCAGACTGGGCTCCGGTCAAGTGTACCTGAATAAATATACTTGGTTTGTATTCTCTACTGTTTGACCGACTCTTTGTTTGTATGGCATGCTGAGAGGTGGTCGTGAGTGACCCGGGTGGTCACTTCCTTACATTGGCGCCCGAACAGGGACCCCATCAGGCGAGTGGCCCATCCTCTCCTGAGGACTGGTGGGGAGGTCGAGGCTGCCGTCGGGTTGGACGGACGGATCAGGGATCCCTGTATGAGAGTGTTCCTACACTCGCAGTGGCCCCTTCTGTCCCACCAGACGGTGCCTCACCCAGCGGTCATCCTGACTGGGGTCCTGAACGGCAAAACCCTTGGATCTGACTGTTTGGTCTGAAGAGTCAGCAGTGGAGAATAAATTCGTTTGACCTGTGTGCATCAGGTGAGTTTGTTTTGATTCTTTGTGGATATGGTACCATTTTGGTTTGTATTTGGCTTGGTCTGAGGACTGATTTTGGTACAAAGAGTTTGCAAACACTTTGCTGGGCAACAGAAATTGGCTGACTTTTGAAAATGTCCGGAATTAGCCGGGTCTTGGTTTCTTGTTGTCGTTTTTGCTCTGCAGATGCTCGATTGTAAGAAAGTCAGCTAGCACATCCAGAAGGCATTCCGAACTTTGATATGTAAGTGAAGCAAGGCCTTGGCCTTATTATGTTTAGTTCGCTAGGGCACAAATATACAAGGGACAATGCAGAGTTGCAGTGGCCATTGATGGGCACTTTTGATGAACAAAAAATTGTTTTTTTACAGGAGAAGTTGTTTGCGAAAAGAAGTAGACAGTCTATGTTTGATTTTCTTCGAACATGTCAAAAAGAGACTAAACAGAGGTGAATGAAAGCAAAGAAAGAGGCCCGGAAGGGGAGAATGCAAACATTGACTCAAAAGGCTGTAGTACATGATAGAGAGAAACAGGAGATAGGGATTGAACGTGAAGATAGGAGGTTTCATTTGAATATTGACAAATCTTATATGACCCAAGAAGAAAATGATACGTTTGTGGAACAATTGCTAGATACTCGACCACCACCCCCATATGCCCCGCAGAGGATATGTCCTGCTCTTCCATCACAGGCTCAGCTATCTGGTTCTTCTGTATCTGCTGTTTCTGCTTATATTACTGTTGATCGGACTGCCTTGGCCACGGCACCCCCTGTCCTTTCTTTGTCTTTGCCGTCTGTGGCAACTATGACTGATAGTACTTCTGCAACACTTATTGCTTCAGCGTCTCTTTCGCCAGCTCTTACTCCTGCGACCCAGCAAGCAGCGACTTTAGTGCCTACGACCTCTGTTATCACTCCCACTGTGTTCTTCCATTCCCTGGCATTACAGAGTAGCGGGACACCAGTAAGTGGATTTGATGATAGAGACTGGACGAAGTTCAAGGAGCAAATGGGTCCGTATGTGCGATCGGAGATGGGAGATTCAGAGCAGAAGGTAGTGGCTAATCAGGCAGCGCAGTGGGCCCAAAACCCCATTTATGGCGTGGAAGATGTGTGGAGTGTGATGAAAGACGATGAGCCTTTTGTACAACAGCATGCCTTTAAGCATATGTGTGCTACGTTGATCGGTCTTGGGGAGCAGTGTTTCAATGATGCAGCACCGCAGATTCAATATGACATTAAGGATCATGTGTATGTTACTGGAATGGCGCCTGGTCCAGTTTTTGGTAATGTTACGGCATTGGTTGCCTATCGGGGTAGACTACTTGAGAAGAGTCCCACCCCAGTATCTCAGTTTCCGATGCGGGAGGTTCATCCTATCTAACAACCAGAAATGCCACAGTTAAGAGATCAGCACAATGTTGTCACTAGACCAGGGGCAGCGGCCTGTTTCTAAGAACAATGGGTTTATACTCTGTGGAGTGCAGTCTTGTCTCTTAAGACTCAATTACCTGATCCTAGAAAGAATCCAACTGCTTATTATAAAGAATTGACTGAAGCTGCCTCTTCTACAGTGATGACACTTGCTGACATTGAAATGTACTTTGGCTTATTAGTTCCGGTTGATATTTGGAGGCAGGTACACACACAGGATCATGCTGTGGAGTTGGGTGGTACCTGGGATCAAATTAAAGTATAGGACCAGGAACGGAAGCCAGATGATACGCCTAGACCAGAGAAACTTGCTTTGCCCGGCCGTATCATTACGTATATGCATTCTCTTATCCCTTTGAGAAAAGTTGACTGGGACAAGTTATTGGCTTGTCGCCAGAAGAAAGATGAGAGTGTGTCTGACTTTTTCAATTGGTTTGAGGGTGTGTTTCTTGATTATAGTGTACAGGATTTGTTGATCGAAGGTGGTGTTCGATTGATTGTCAATAGATTTGTCTCCAATTTGCTTCCTGAGATAACAGGCTTCTGAGAGCACCTGGTTCACATCTTCCCCTTCTGTCATTTTGATTATGGTGCAGTATTATGAACACAGGGAAAATGAGGATAAGGAGAGGACAGAGAAGAAGCACAAGGATTTAAAGAAGAAGGTACTGTTGCAGCAGCAGGCTACTAGGGGGAATGGTAGAGGACGTGGTGGTGGTGGTTCAGCCCGACAGCTTCCATGCAATAACAGGCCAACAAATACCATGCCTTTAGGGCTGAATCACTGTGCATATTGTAAAGAGGAGGGACACTGGTGTAGCGAGTGCCCTGTGCTTTTGCAGAAGGTGGCGGTCCCAAGAGGACGAGGTTCTCATGGGCGGGGTCATAGAGCTGGTGGTCAGAACAGGGCTCAGAATGCTGTGGCCAATCAGGGTCGTTCTGATCAAAATTACTTTGATGACCCTTGAGGAGGACAGTAGTGTCATGATGATTATGACACGGATGAGGTGACCAGGATGACTTACAGCTATGATAGCCAGGGACAGAGTGAGGGACATGTTCTGAAACCTGTAGATCAGCGCGGTCCATATGTTAGTGCAGATATGCATGGTTTGGCTAACAAGTTTTTGGTGGATAAAGGTGCAACAAACAGTTTTAATTCTCATTCCTTGGTCCCTGGGGCGGCTTTGTCTGGCCATAATAATGTTTCAGCAGGTTTTTCTGGTGTACCAGTTGTGATCCCCATTTGAAAACCCCTTGTGTTGACTATTGGTCATTTCACTGTGGACTCACAATTCCTGCTGATGTCTAATTGTAGAGAAAATGTAATGGGTTTAGACCTGTTGAAGAAATTGCATGCCACGATTTACTGCTCCCTGGCTGGTGTTTACATGACAATGGGTCCGGATGCAGTGTCTGTCCAAAGATTCGCCTCTTCCTGCGGAGTTCAGAGATGTGCCGCACACTCTTTGGGCAACAGGTGACACATATGTGGGACTGTTACAGATACCGTCAGTTTCAATCCGAGTTAAGGACAATGCTATTTTACCTCACATCCCTCAGTATAAAGTACCGCAGGCCGGTGAGCGACCTTTATTGCACATTGTACAGGACTTGATTGAGAAAAGAGGGGTTGAGGAGACAACTGCTAATGTTTGTAATAGCCCTATTCTTCCCATTCTCAAAAGGACACCTTCAGGTTCCTCTGATGATCATGCAGATGTTTATCGCTTTGTGATTTACTTGCGGGAAGTTAATAAAATAGTGATTCCCTAGTTTCTGGTGGTCCCTGACATTACAACTCTTTTGACAATGATTCCTTCTTCTGCTACTGTCAGGTCCCCAACAAAGAGGTCACATGTCAAGAAAGGTATCCAGTATAAGAAGAAAGGAATGATGGTGGCCGTGTTGTCAAAACTGTGTAAACAGCATTTGGTGCTAGGTCGAATGCAACATGGCGGCAGAGCGTTCCTTAATCCGAAACGGGTTAGCGCTCTAGTTGATTTGGCAGATTTGCGTGATACCGGTGAGGCGCGCGGAGAGCTGCGCACTTCACCTGAACTGTGAGAGGAGTAGGAGGTTACCTCAACGCGTCGCGTTAGTCAGGGAAAAGAAGCTACGCGTCGCGAGAATTCTGAGGAGAATTTTAGAGTTTGGAAGCAGCCAGCAACCCCAAGTAAGACTGTTCCATTTTTCTACCAGAGAAAACGTTCCGAACTTCGCAACAGCGGAAGTTTGACAGAAGCACAGGTTCTAGTGAATGAGAGTACAGCGTTCAAAAAAGTCAGCACAAGTACAGGAGTAGCGCTAGTTTTTAGTGCGAGTTAGAGTCAGCTCAAGTCTAGAATATAAAAGGTATAAGGTACACTAAAGTAGTTCCGAGTGAGTTCCGATTCCTGTCAATAAGAAACCTTAGGGAGTGGAAAACTCTTGAGGGCAGAATACAAATGACACAGAAAAGTAAGAACAAAACTACAGTGAAGCAACAGTAGTTAGAACTACCAATAAAAGGTGAAGAAGAATAAGAAAATAAACCAAGGCTTCCGTTCTCTGTCCAGTAAGTGAGTTTAGAGGAAAAGACTAAGAGAGGTCAGGAAGGGAGAAGGAAATATAATAACACAAGTTATTTATCTTACAGTGAAAAAACATTAAGAACAGAAGAACGAGTAGCATAGAAGAGAAGCAAAGGCACACAGCACCAGGGTGGGTACAATAGAGAATAAGGAAAGATTAAGGTAGGAAGAAAAGGGAAGTAGAAAGTGTTTTACATGTAATTGTTTATTTACAGCTCACGAACTACAGCAAGAGCCAGAGAAAAGATAGACTACATAAGAAGAAGCAGAAAGGAAGACCACCAGTGTGTGCATTCTCTTCTCTGTCCAATTCCCCTTTCCCCCCTTGGGGCTCTTCTGGCTACGCATTTAGATATTGTGGAGGCCGGGGAGTTCAGAGGAGGAATTGGGAGCTTGCGTCATTCTGCTCCTGTGTCAACAGCCAGCAAGAGAAGAGCTGGTTCTGACAGAGTGAAGTGCCCACGAGGTATAGGCACCTGAGCAGAATGGCGGAAGGTTTGGATTTAAAGAAGCTGGGAAACATTTTGGATGAGATACAAAGAGAACTAATTACCGTTAGAGAAGAAAACAGGGAACTCAAAAAGGACACCACAGAATTGGCGCAAAGAATAGGGAGTTTGGTTGCGGGAGATGAGTATAAGATATCTTCCCCAGTTTTGGGTTCCTTTGAGGAAGCAGCTCCGTCCCAGTCAAGGGTTAACACACAAGTAATACATTCTTTATCCCCGGTGATTCCCTTAGCACCCCCAGAACGCTTTAGTGGAGACCCCCAGAAGGCCCAAGTCTTTTTAACCCAATGTTCCTTGCACTTTATGTGCAGACCAGCCTTGTTTCCAGATGCGCAGTCTCGAGTGGCATTTATCCTTTCCTACTTAAGTGGGTGTCAGGTTTGGAGTTGAGAGAGTCAGATTCCCCCGAGTGCAGCTACTACACTGTAGTCAGACCAGATTGGGAAGAAGGAAGCGGAGATGTGTGTCTGCTAGATCACTTTCCGCTTTCCTTCGTTTACTATTAGTTTAGGCAATTCGTTTAGTTTCCATTCCTTTTTCCCCTCCCTAAGATGGCCGCTGGTTGGTTCATCACTTCCTAGTTTTCCGCTTTGGCTGCGTTGCAGTGTTTCACTTTTGATTTAGTGCGCGCGTGGCCAATACGCGGCGCACTTCAACCGTCAAACTCTGTGAAGTGGCGGTTTTCGTCTGGTGATCCGACTTTTCCCCTCAGGATATTTCCAGTCGGATTCTTGGGAAGTTCAGTAAGGGTATCCCTGTTCGTGACTTCCATTTGGCTCCATGAGCGGAGCGTAATTTCGAGTGAAATCTCCACAGCGTTTCCTGAGAAGTTTTGTCAGCGAGAAGCGGAGATATTGCAGTCTGCATTTTGCGACTTCGTTCTTCTGAAAGTAAGGAGGCTTGGTAGCAAGAGGGAGGCAATGACTCTTTGAGAAGTAAGTGAAGCCTCTCATTCAATTTGCTGTTGCTGCATCTTTCCAGAGCCTTTATCCAGAGACAGTAGTATAATAGAATTCAGGCAGTCAGAATCTACTACGTGTCCAGCCTAGTCCTGCAGTTGTTCGTTTTCTAGTAGAGAGGCATTTTCAGTCATCTTCAACGCTGCCTCCAGAGTACCAGAAAATAAAGAGACTATGTGAGGAGAACTTTCATCAAGGAGAGACTTATCTACAGACCACAAGTGCTTCCTTATTGTATATTGATATATATATATATAGGGTATACATTAGTTCAGCAACCTTTTTTGGAGTACAGAACTCTGAAAGAAAATTCATCATTACTTCAGCTCCATCTTCAAGTTCAGCGATAGATGCTACTCTCTCAGATGGTAGACAGGTAAAGATAGCCACAAGAAAAAGTAAAGGGTGGAGAAGGTCTTGGGTAGTCTAGGTTTTCACATGTGAATTTCTATTACAGGAATAGTTGCATGCCATCCACCCACACCAACTTCCACTTATGAGCATCTCGCTGAAGTTGTATAGAGAGCAGCTACCCACTGTATCTGGACAGGTATAGTGTAGTAAGTTTGTAATTAGAACCTTGTGAGTAGTAGAAGTAGAGCAGTTGTTTAATTTGATTTCTTTACAGGAACCTTGACGAAGAGATATCGAGGCCAGTCCAGGAAGAACGTACAGTGCTGTCTCTCTTGTCTGTCCAATTCCCCTTTCCCCCTCACTGCTGCTCGTGAGCCTTAGAGTTCGCGGTAGCGGAGTGGGGGAGTGGAGATCCAGCGTCTGCTCCTGTGGAAAAAGAACTCAGCTAGAGGAACTTGACAGATTGAAGTGCCAAAAAAACTGAATTTTCCACCTGAGCACGATGGCTGAGGGAATTGACGTCAAGGCCCTTGCCACAGTATTAGATAGTATCCAAAAACAGTTAACAGATACTATGGAAGAGAATAGGTCCCTGAGAGAAGAAGTTAGGAAATCAGTCTCAGATGCTAGTCATTTGCGCCAACAGTTTGAGGAATTTTCTGGGGGTATTCGTTTACCTGTCAAGGAAGATAAGTCCCCCTCTTTCGCTCCCGCCCCATCTGCGGCGGAACTCACTACACAGGTGATCCACGCCATCTCGCCAACTATCCCTTTGGCAGCCCCTGAGAGATATAGTGGGGACCCGAATAAGGCCCAAATTTTCCTCACACAATGCTCTTTACACTATCTCTGTCGGCCCATAATTTTTAAGGAAGATCAGTCTAAGGTGGCGTTCATGCTGTCGTACCTGAGTGGAGATGCCGCCGCTTGGTCCATGCCTTTGGTAAATAACAATGATCCCATTTTATATGGTTTTGAAGAATTCAAGAAAGAGTTTCTACGGATTTTCGACAGACGGTCCATCTCTCAATCCACAGATAATGAATTATTAGATCTTAAGCAGGGGAATCGAGAATTAGTTGCATATTTGGCGCAATTTAATAAATTAATTGTTGAAACTAACTGGCCAGAAGCAAAACGTGCTGCAATCTTTTATCGAGGTCTCAAGGATGAGATCAAGGATGGTCTATCACAGATTCCAAGACGTCCCACAGAGGTTTCCGAATTGATTGACCTTGTCCTTCAGATTGATCAGCGTCAGAATGAGAGGAAGAATGAGAGGAGAAGGGAAACTAGGTTTATCCCTCCTCGTTTCGACAGAATGAAGGCAGAAGGTGCCAAGTCAAAGGAAACGACTTCTGAAGATGAGCCTATGCAGATTGGTTCTGTGCGCGGACCCTTGTCAAAGGAAGAAAGAGAGAAGAGACGTCTGGGCAAGCTGTGTATGTATTGTGGGAATCCTGGTCATTTTGTGAAGGAATGCCCAAAGAAACCAAAGAACAATTCTTGGGTAAAAGATCGGCTCCACCAGTAGAAGGGGTTGCCCTGGTGGAAGCGAAGGAACAGACAACTCCAGATTTGAAATTAGCGGCAAACACCTTGCAATCTTCGGCCCCACATCTGATTTTATTGGTACAGATAAGATTTGGTGGGCGGGTCAAGGAGGGGATTTCTGTCATGATCGATTCAGGGGCCACAGGAAATTTTTGTGACATTGGTTTTGCTAAGGCTCTTGGAATCGCATTCGTGAGAAAAGAACGGCCTGAGCCGGTAAGAGCAGTAGATGGAACGAGTTTGTCCTCTGGACCCATAGTCTATGATTCTGAGGAAATTTTGTTGTATGGTCCAGGAAAACATTTAAGCTCTGTACAATTCAATTTGATTGATGCTCCGCAATTCCAATTTATCTTGGGTCTGCCTTGGCTCACGGAGCATAACCCTCAAATAGACTGGGCTCAACGATCCATTCGCATGAATTCAAACTACTGTTTGCAACATTGTTTCCATTCAAATCCAGATACATCAGTTGCAACTCTAGTTTCACAGTCCCAATGTTTAGCCAGTATAACTCAGACCATTTGTGCTGTTGATACACAAGAAATTCCCCAAGACTATCAAGATCTCGCCCCAGTGTTCGATGAAAGAGAAGCAGAACGTTTGCCCCCCCCATCGAGAGTACGACTGTCGAATTGAGCTGGAGCCTGGTGCCTCACTGCCCTGTAGCCGAATATATGCACTGACTGAAGCAGAAAATGTCCATCTGAAGGAATATCTGAGTAGATATTTGGCCAATGGCTTCATACGCCCTTCTCAGTCTCCGGTTTCGTCTCCACTCTTCTTCATTCCGAAGAAGGATGGCCAACTGCGCACTTGCATTGACTATCGTGCCCTCAACTTGGTGACCAAGAAGAATCGTTATCCACTACCTTTGATTTCTGAGCTCTTGGACCAGGTTAAGGGAGCGAAGTTATATACTAAATTGGATCTGAGAGGTGCCTATCATCTGGTACGCATGGCTGAAGGAGAGGAGTGGAAGACGGCCTTTCGTACTCGGTTTGGGTTGTACGAATACCAAGTCATGCCTTTTGGATTATGTAACGCCCCAGCTGCGTTTCAGCACTTCGTGAACGATGTGCTACGTGAATTTTTGGATCGATGCGCAGTGGTGTATATTGACGACATCCTAATTTTTTCAGCCAGTTTAAAGGAACATGTCCAGCATGTTCGATCCATCTTGAAGAAGTTGCTTGAGAACCAACTTTTTGTCAAATTGGAGAAGTGTGTTTTTCATTCCACCCAAGTTGAGTTTTTAGGATTTGTGCTGTCACCTGATGGTGTGTCCATGGATGAATCCAAGGTTAGAGCCATCAAGGAGTGGCCCTCTCCGAGCTCAGTGAAGGAAGTTCAAAGTTTCCTCGGCTTCGCCAATTTCTACAGGCGTTTCATCGTCAACTTCTCTGAGCGAGTATGTCCTCTCACGAGATTACTCAAGAAGAAGACCAAGTTTGAGTGGAATGCAGAAACTGAATCAGCGTTCAATGAACTTAAGAGAATTTTTGTATCTTCCCCAGTGCTGCTCCATCCAAATCCTGAAGAACCATTTTTTGTGGAAGCAGATGCCTCCAATCTGGCCATTGGGGGAATTTTGTCTCAGCGCCATAAACAGACAGGTCAGCTGCATCCAGTAGCCTATCGTTCAAGGAAATTATCAGCTGCGGAAATCAACTATCCCATTGCTGATAAGGAGCTGTTGGCAGTCAAGGATGCGTTTTTAGAGTGGAGACATTATTTGTTGGGTGCCAAGCATGTTGTAACTGTCTTTACGGATCATCGAAATCTGCAGTTCTTAAAATCCGCTCGCACCCTAACTCCACGTCAATTGAGATGGTCTTTATTTTTTGCAGATTATGATTTTGTTTTAACTTACAAACCTGGAACAGCAAATGGAAAGGCGGACGCTCTTTCTCGTTTGAATGTGGGTGAAGAAGTCAACACCAGTGAAAAAGGGGTAATTATCCCTGTAGAACGAATCATTGGAACACTCTCCTATGCTGACATAGAAAAGAAATTATGTGATTCGCAGTCCCCAGAAGAGGTGAGGACTTGGACAGCCAAAGGAAAAGAATTCCAAGTCAAAGAAGGAAGACTCCATTATCTTGACAAGGTGCTGGTGTTAAATTTGGATTTGCGAAAGCAGATCATTGAACATTTCCATGACGATCCACTGGCAGGACATAAAGGAGTGAAGAAGACGTTGGAGCTGATTCGGAGAGAATTTTGGTGGCCGGCAATGGAAGCTCAGGTGCGGCAGTATGTAGCCACTTGTCTGTTATGTATCAAGGGAAAGACACCTAGAAGGGCTCCACAAGGTCTTGTACAGCCTTTGCCAATAGCCCCATACCCTTGGCATACCATTTCTATGGATTTCATAGTTGATCTCCCGTCCAGTGGAGGTCTTTCTGTCATTTGGGTGGTGGTGGATCATTTTTCTAAGATGAGCCATTTCGTCCCTTTGAAAGCTCTCCCCAATGCCACACAACTGTCCAAACTGTTCACACAACACATTGTAAGGGCACATGGGATTCCTAAGACAGTCATTTCCGACAGGGGCCCGCAGTTTGTCTCTCGTTTTTGGAGATCCTTTTTGAAAAGGTTGGGTGTGGATTCTCGTCTGTCCACCAGTTTCCATCCAGAGACTGATGGACAGACTGAAAGAGTAAATCAGGAATTGGAACAATACCTGCGCCTGTTCTTGATGGATCAGGAGGGAGAATGGCCAGACTTGGTGTGGGCAGCTGAGTTTGCCTACAATAATGCTCAGCATGCTTCTACCGGTTACTCCCCATTTTATTTGAATCTAGGGAGGCATCCAAACACCCTGGTTGGGAAAGAAATCAGTAATGTTCCAGCAGTAGAAACGGTAGTACAGGAGTTACACTTGGCCTATCAGTCAGCTTCCAGAAATCTATCTAAGGCAAAGAGTTCTTTTAAGAAGCAGGCAGATAAGAAGAGGCGTCCAAATCCAGTATATAAAAAGGGAGATCTGGTTTGGGTTTCTACTCGAAACCTACGCATGAAGGGGAACCGGAAGTTTCAACCAAGGTTCGTGGGTCCCTTTCGTGTAGACCGAATGGTGAATCCCGTCAGTGTAAAGGTTAGACTCCCACCAAGGTTAAAGATTCATCCGGTCTTTCATGCCTCACTGCTCCAGCGTAGTCCAGAGGGTTGTAGGCTAAGGAAGTCTCCTTCGTCAATTCAAGTGCAGGGTAGTGAGGAATTTGAGGTGAAGAGAATCTTAGATTCTAGGCTTCAAAGAGGGAAGATTTTCTACTTGGTGGATTGGAAGGGTTATGGTCCTGAAGAGAGATCATGGGAGCCATCATCCAATATTCATGCACCACGTTTGCTTCAAGAGTTCCATCACACTTATCCCGCTAAACCCAAGGAGGGGAGGAGGGGGGTTTTGGTGGGAGGTACTGTCAGGTTTGGAGTTGAGAGAGTCAGATTCCCCCGAGTGCAGCTACTACACTGTAGTCAGACCAGATTGGGAAGAAGGAAGCGGAGATGTGTGTCTGCTAGATCACTTTCCGCTTTCCTTCGTTTACTATTAGTTTAGGCAATTCGTTTAGTTTCCATTCCTTTTTCCCCTCCCTAAGATGGCCGCTGGTTGGTTCATCACTTCCTAGTTTTCCGCTTTGGCTGCGTTGCAGTGTTTCACTTTTGATTTAGTGCGCGCGTGGCCAATACGCGGCGCACTTCAACCGTCAAACTCTGTGAAGTGGCGGTTTTCGTCTGGTGATCCGACTTTTCCCCTCAGGATATTTCCAGTCGGATTCTTGGGAAGTTCAGTAAGGGTATCCCTGTTCGTGACTTCCATTTGGCTCCATGAGCGGAGCGTAATTTCGAGTGAAATCTCCACAGCGTTTCCTGAGAAGTTTTGTCAGCGAGAAGCGGAGATATTGCAGTCTGCATTTTGCGACTTCGTTCTTCTGAAAGTAAGGAGGCTTGGTAGCAAGAGGGAGGCAATGACTCTTTGAGAAGTAAGTGAAGCCTCTCATTCAATTTGCTGTTGCTGCATCTTTCCAGAGCCTTTATCCAGAGACAGTAGTATAATAGAATTCAGGCAGTCAGAATCTACTACGTGTCCAGCCTAGTCCTGCAGTTGTTCGTTTTCTAGTAGAGAGGCATTTTCAGTCATCTTCAACGCTGCCTCCAGAGTACCAGAAAATAAAGAGACTATGTGAGGAGAACTTTCATCAAGGAGAGACTTATCTACAGACCACAAGTGCTTCCTTATTGTATATTGATATATATATATATATATATAGGGTATACATTAGTTCAGCAACCTTTTTTGGAGTACAGAACTCTGAAAGAAAATTCATCATTACTTCAGCTCCATCTTCAAGTTCAGCGATAGATGCTACTCTCTCAGATGGTAGACAGGTAAAGATAGCCACAAGAAAAAGTAAAGGGTGGAGAAGGTCTTGGGTAGTCTAGGTTTTCACATGTGAATTTCTATTACAGGAATAGTTGCATGCCATCCACCCACACCAACTTCCACTTATGAGCATCTCGCTGAAGTTGTATAGAGAGCAGCTACCCACTGTATCTGGACAGGTATAGTGTAGTAAGTTTGTAATTAGAACCTTGTGAGTAGTAGAAGTAGAGCAGTTGTTTAATTTGATTTCTTTACAGGAACCTTGACGAAGAGATATCGAGGCCAGTCCAGGAAGAACGTACAGTGCTGTCTCTCTTGTCTGTCCAATTCCCCTTTCCCCCTCACTGCTGCTCGTGAGCCTTAGAGTTCGCGGTAGCGGAGTGGGGGAGTGGAGATCCAGCGTCTGCTCCTGTGGAAAAAGAACTCAGCTAGAGGAACTTGACAGATTGAAGTGCCAAAAAAACTGAATTTTCCACCTGAGCACGATGGCTGAGGGAATTGACGTCAAGGCCCTTGCCACAGTATTAGATAGTATCCAAAAACAGTTAACAGATACTATGGAAGAGAATAGGTCCCTGAGAGAAGAAGTTAGGAAATCAGTCTCAGATGCTAGTCATTTGCGCCAACAGTTTGAGGAATTTTCTGGGGGTATTCGTTTACCTGTCAAGGAAGATAAGTCCCCCTCTTTCGCTCCCGCCCCATCTGCGGCGGAACTCACTACACAGGTGATCCACGCCATCTCGCCAACTATCCCTTTGGCAGCCCCTGAGAGATATAGTGGGGACCCGAATAAGGCCCAAATTTTCCTCACACAATGCTCTTTACACTATCTCTGTCGGCCCATAATTTTTAAGGAAGATCAGTCTAAGGTGGCGTTCATGCTGTCGTACCTGAGTGGAGATGCCGCCGCTTGGTCCATGCCTTTGGTAAATAACAATGATCCCATTTTATATGGTTTTGAAGAATTCAAGAAAGAGTTTCTACGGATTTTCGACAGACGGTCCATCTCTCAATCCACAGATAATGAATTATTAGATCTTAAGCAGGGGAATCGAGAATTAGTTGCATATTTGGCGCAATTTAATAAATTAATTGTTGAAACTAACTGGCCAGAAGCAAAACGTGCTGCAATCTTTTATCGAGGTCTCAAGGATGAGATCAAGGATGGTCTATCACAGATTCCAAGACGTCCCACAGAGGTTTCCGAATTGATTGACCTTGTCCTTCAGATTGATCAGCGTCAGAATGAGAGGAAGAATGAGAGGAGAAGGGAAACTAGGTTTATCCCTCCTCGTTTCGACAGAATGAAGGCAGAAGGTGCCAAGTCAAAGGAAACGACTTCTGAAGATGAGCCTATGCAGATTGGTTCTGTGCGCGGACCCTTGTCAAAGGAAGAAAGAGAGAAGAGACGTCTGGGCAAGCTGTGTATGTATTGTGGGAATCCTGGTCATTTTGTGAAGGAATGCCCAAAGAAACCAAAGAACAATTCTTGGGTAAAAGATCGGCTCCACCAGTAGAAGGGGTTGCCCTGGTGGAAGCGAAGGAACAGACAACTCCAGATTTGAAATTAGCGGCAAACACCTTGCAATCTTCGGCCCCACATCTGATTTTATTGGTACAGATAAGATTTGGTGGGCGAGTCAAGGAGGGGATTTCTGTCATGATCGATTCAGGGGCCACAGGAAATTTTTGTGACATTGGTTTTGCTAAGGCTCTTGGAATCGCATTCGTGAGAAAAGAACGGCCTGAGCCGGTACGAGCAGTAGATGGAACGAGTTTGTCCTCTGGACCCATAGTCTATGATTCTGAGGAAATTTTGTTGTATGGTCCAGGAAAACATTTAAGCTCTGTACAATTCAATTTGATTGATGCTCCGCAATTCCAATTTATCTTGGGTCTGCCTTGGCTCACGGAGCATAACCCTCAAATAGACTGGGCTCAACGATCCATTCGCATGAATTCAAACTACTGTTTGCAACATTGTTTCCATTCAAATCCAGATACATCAGTTGCAACTCTAGTTTCACAGTCCCAATGTTTAGCCAGTATAACTCAGACCATTTGTGCTGTTGATACACAAGAAATTCCCCAAGACTATCAAGATCTCGCCCCAGTGTTCGATGAAAGAGAAGCAGAACGTTTGCCCCCCCATCGAGAGTACGACTGTCGAATTGAGCTGGAGCCTGGTGCCTCACTGCCCTGTAGCCGAATATATGCACTGACTGAAGCAGAAAATGTCCATCTGAAGGAATATCTGAGTAGATATTTGGCCAATGGCTTCATACGCCCTTCTCAGTCTCCGGTTTCGTCTCCACTCTTCTTCATTCCGAAGAAGGATGGCCAACTGCGCACTTGCATTGACTATCGTGCCCTCAACTTGGTGACCAAGAAGAATCGTTATCCACTACCTTTGATTTCTGAGCTCTTGGACCAGGTTAAGGGAGCGAAGTTATATACTAAATTGGATCTGAGAGGTGCCTATCATCTGGTACGCATGGCTGAAGGAGAGGAGTGGAAGACGGCCTTTCGTACTCGGTTTGGGTTGTACGAATACCAAGTCATGCCTTTTGGATTATGTAACGCCCCAGCTGCGTTTCAGCACTTCGTGAACGATGTGCTACGTGAATTTTTGGATCGATGCGCAGTGGTGTATATTGACGACATCCTAATTTTTTCAGCCAGTTTAAAGGAACATGTCCAGCATGTTCGATCCATCTTGAAGAAGTTGCTTGAGAACCAACTTTTTGTCAAATTGGAGAAGTGTGTTTTTCATTCCACCCAAGTTGAGTTTTTAGGATTTGTGCTGTCACCTGATGGTGTGTCCATGGATGAATCCAAGGTTAGAGCCATCAAGGAGTGGCCCTCTCCGAGCTCAGTGAAGGAAGTTCAAAGTTTCCTCGGCTTCGCCAATTTCTACAGGCGTTTCATCGTCAACTTCTCTGAGCGAGTATGTCCTCTCACGAGATTACTCAAGAAGAAGACCAAGTTTGAGTGGAATGCAGAAACTGAATCAGCGTTCAATGAACTTAAGAGAATTTTTGTATCTTCCCCAGTGCTGCTCCATCCAAATCCTGAAGAACCATTTTTTGTGGAAGCAGATGCCTCCAATCTGGCCATTGGGGGAATTTTGTCTCAGCGCCATAAACAGACAGGTCAGCTGCATCCAGTAGCCTATCGTTCAAGGAAATTATCAGCTGCGGAAATCAACTATCCCATTGCTGATAAGGAGCTGTTGGCAGTCAAGGATGCGTTTTTAGAGTGGAGACATTATTTGTTGGGTGCCAAGCATGTTGTAACTGTCTTTACGGATCATCGAAATCTGCAGTTCTTAAAATCCGCTCGCACCCTAACTCCACGTCAATTGAGATGGTCTTTATTTTTTGCAGATTATGATTTTGTTTTAACTTACAAACCTGGAACAGCAAATGGAAAGGCGGACGCTCTTTCTCGTTTGAATGTGGGTGAAGAAGTCAACACCAGTGAAAAAGGGGTAATTATCCCTGTAGAACGAATCATTGGAACACTCTCCTATGCTGACATAGAAAAGAAATTATGTGATTCGCAGTCCCCAGAAGAGGTGAGGACTTGGACAGCCAAAGGAAAAGAATTCCAAGTCAAAGAAGGAAGACTCCATTATCTTGACAAGGTGCTGGTGTTAAATTTGGATTTGCGAAAGCAGATCATTGAACATTTCCATGACGATCCACTGGCAGGACATAAAGGAGTGAAGAAGACGTTGGAGCTGATTCGGAGAGAATTTTGGTGGCCGGCAATGGAAGCTCAGGTGCGGCAGTATGTAGCCACTTGTCTGTTATGTATCAAGGGAAAGACACCTAGAAGGGCTCCACAAGGTCTTGTACAGCCTTTGCCAATAGCCCCATACCCTTGGCATACCATTTCTATGGATTTCATAGTTGATCTCCCGTCCAGTGGAGGTCTTTCTGTCATTTGGGTGGTGGTGGATCATTTTTCTAAGATGAGCCATTTCGTCCCTTTGAAAGCTCTCCCCAATGCCACACAACTGTCCAAACTGTTCACACAACACATTGTAAGGGCACATGGGATTCCTAAGACAGTCATTTCCGACAGGGGCCCGCAGTTTGTCTCTCGTTTTTGGAGATCCTTTTTGAAAAGGTTGGGTGTGGATTCTCGTCTGTCCACCAGTTTCCATCCAGAGACTGATGGACAGACTGAAAGAGTAAATCAGGAATTGGAACAATACCTGCGCCTGTTCTTGATGGATCAGGAGGGAGAATGGCCAGACTTGGTGTGGGCAGCTGAGTTTGCCTACAATAATGCTCAGCATGCTTCTACCGGTTACTCCCCATTTTATTTGAATCTAGGGAGGCATCCAAACACCCTGGTTGGGAAAGAAATCAGTAATGTTCCAGCAGTAGAAACGGTAGTACAGGAGTTACACTTGGCCTATCAGTCAGCTTCCAGAAATCTATCTAAGGCAAAGAGTTCTTTTAAGAAGCAGGCAGATAAGAAGAGGCGTCCAAATCCAGTATATAAAAAGGGAGATCTGGTTTGGGTTTCTACTCGAAACCTACGCATGAAGGGGAACCGGAAGTTTCAACCAAGGTTCGTGGGTCCCTTTCGTGTAGACCGAATGGTGAATCCCGTCAGTGTAAAGGTTAGATTCCCACCAAGGTTAAAGATTCATCCGGTCTTTCATGCCTCACTGCTCCAGCGTAGTCCAGAGGGTTGTAGGCTAAGGAAGTCTCCTTCGTCAATTCAAGTGCAGGGTAGTGAGGAATTTGAGGTGAAGAGAATCTTAGATTCTAGGCTTCAAAGAGGGAAGATTTTCTACTTGGTGGATTGGAAGGGTTATGGTCCTGAAGAGAGATCATGGGAGCCATCATCCAATATTCATGCACCACGTTTGCTTCAAGAGTTCCATCACACTTATCCCGCTAAACCCAAGGAGGGGAGGAGGGGGGTTTTGGTGGGAGGTACTGTCAGGTTTGGAGTTGAGAGAGTCAGATTCCCCCGAGTGCAGCTACTACACTGTAGTCAGACCAGATTGGGAAGAAGGAAGCGGAGATGTGTGTCTGCTAGATCACTTTCCGCTTTCCTTCGTTTACTATTAGTTTAGGCAATTCGTTTAGTTTCCATTCCTTTTTCCCCTCCCTAAGATGGCCGCTGGTTGGTTCATCACTTCCTAGTTTTCCGCTTTGGCTGCGTTGCAGTGTTTCACTTTTGATTTAGTGCGCGCGTGGCCAATACGCGGCGCACTTCAACCGTCAAACTCTGTGAAGTGGCGGTTTTCGTCTGGTGATCCGACTTTTCCCCTCAGGATATTTCCAGTCGGATTCTTGGGAAGTTCAGTAAGGGTATCCCTGTTCGTGACTTCCATTTGGCTCCATGAGCGGAGCGTAATTTCGAGTGAAATCTCCACAGCGTTTCCTGAGAAGTTTTGTCAGCGAGAAGCGGAGATATTGCAGTCTGCATTTTGCGACTTCGTTCTTCTGAAAGTAAGGAGGCTTGGTAGCAAGAGGGAGGCAATGACTCTTTGAGAAGTAAGTGAAGCCTCTCATTCAATTTGCTGTTGCTGCATCTTTCCAGAGCCTTTATCCAGAGACAGTAGTATAATAGAATTCAGGCAGTCAGAATCTACTACGTGTCCAGCCTAGTCCTGCAGTTGTTCGTTTTCTAGTAGAGAGGCATTTTCAGTCATCTTCAACGCTGCCTCCAGAGTACCAGAAAATAAAGAGACTATGTGAGGAGAACTTTCATCAAGGAGAGACTTATCTACAGACCACAAGTGCTTCCTTATTGTATATTGATATATATATATATATATATATAGGGTATACATTAGTTCAGCAACCTTTTTTGGAGTACAGAACTCTGAAAGAAAATTCATCATTACTTCAGCTCCATCTTCAAGTTCAGCGATAGATGCTACTCTCTCAGATGGTAGACAGGTAAAGATAGCCACAAGAAAAAGTAAAGGGTGGAGAAGGTCTTGGGTAGTCTAGGTTTTCACATGTGAATTTCTATTACAGGAATAGTTGCATGCCATCCACCCACACCAACTTCCACTTATGAGCATCTCGCTGAAGTTGTATAGAGAGCAGCTACCCACTGTATCTGGACAGGTATAGTGTAGTAAGTTTGTAATTAGAACCTTGTGAGTAGTAGAAGTAGAGCAGTTGTTTAATTTGATTTCTTTACAGGAACCTTGACGAAGAGATATCGAGGCCAGTCCAGGAAGAACGTACAGTGCTGTCTCTCTTGTCTGTCCAATTCCCCTTTCCCCCTCACTGCTGCTCGTGAGCCTTAGAGTTCGCGGTAGCGGAGTGGGGGAGTGGAGATCCAGCGTCTGCTCCTGTGGAAAAAGAACTCAGCTAGAGGAACTTGACAGTGGGGATGCCGCAGCTTGGTCAATGCCTTTGGTCACCAGAAACGACCCTGTGCTATTCAATTTAGAAGACTTCAAGAAAGAGTTCATGCGAATTTTTGACCGTCGGAAGGTGTCTTAATCTACCGACAATGAACTTTTAGAGATCCGACAAGGAAACAGAGAGTTAGTTGCATACTTGGCACAATTCAACAAGTTGGTGTTAGAGACGGAATGGCCAGAGAACAAACGAGCCGCAGTATTTTATCGGGGGCTAAAGGATGAGTTAAAAGATGCCTTAGCGCAAGTTCCCAATCGTCCCACAGACATCTCTGCTTTGGTGGATCTAGTGTTGGAGATCGATTTTCGCCAGAGCGAGAGAAGAGGCGAGAAGAAACGAGATTATCGACTCAGTGTACCGCGTTTTGATAGAGCCAGATATGAGCCTCACAAGGAGCAAGATACAAATCGCGGAACCGAGCCCATGCAAATAGGAACTATCCGTGGACCTCTTACAAAGGAGGAGAAGGAGAAAAGGCGGAATAATAAATTGTGTCTCTATTGTGGAGGAAGTGGGCATTTTGTTCGAGATTGCCCCAAGAAGCCCAAGACGCTGTCGGCGGAAAACGCCACACGCCACCAGTAGCTGGAGTTGGACTGGTGGTTGCAGAAACAAAGTCAGCTCCAAAGAATCATGCTTTGGCAAATACTTTACAAGCAGACGCTCCTCATTTGGTGATATCTGTCACTCTGAGCTATCGAGAACAAAAGAGAAATCAGATAGCTGTGATGATAGACTCGGGAGCGACAGGTAATTTCTGCGATTTATAATTCGCAAGGAGAATTGGATTACTAGCAATCCAAAAGGAGAAGAGTGAGCCCGTCAGAGCAGTAGACGGTACCAATCTGTCATCAGGCCCCATTGTGAGTCACACAGAGCCAGTGCATCTAGAAACCACAGAAGGTCATCATGACATATTACAATTCAATCTAATAGACGCCCCACAGTTTCAATTGATCTTAGGGTTACCATGGCTCACGGAGCATAACCCCACCATAGATTGGGCCGCAAGAACAATAACCTTGAACTCGGATTACTGCAAGGAAAATTGTTTCAAAGACTGCAAAATTGGAATAAAAGAATCTCCTGCTTATCATTTAAGTGAAAACGAAAATTCAGTTTGTTTGATAGACACGGTAACCTTACCAAAAAAATATGGAGAATATCAGGATGTCTTTAATGAAGTTGAAGCAAAGAAATTACCTCCTCACAGGGAGTATGATTGTAAAATAGACCTGGAACCTGGAGTGAACTTACCCTGCAGTAGAATCTATGCTTTGACCGAACAAGAAGATAAACATTTAAAGAAGTATCTGGCGGAATACTTAGAGAATGGATTCATTCGACCTTCGCAGTCTCCAGTATCTTCCCCTTTGTTTTTCATTCCAAAGAAAAATGGAGAATTACGCACGTGCATAGACTACAGGGCAATAAATCGAATAACAATCAAGAATCGTTACCCTTTACCTCTGATTTCCACTCTTCTGGACCAGGTGAAAGAAGCTAAAATCTATACCAAGCTTGATCTGCGAGGAGCTTATCACCTGGTCCGAATCAGAGAAGGCGATGAGTGGAAGACGGCGTTTAGAAGGAAGCAAGGTTTATTCGAATACCAGATGCCATATGGGCTATGCAACGCGCCAGCTGCATTTCAACATTTTATAAATTATGTATTGAAGGATTGCATAGACCAAATAGCAATTGTGTATATTGACGACATATTGACGACATATTGATTTACTCGACAGAAGTAGAGACACATGAAGAACATGTCAAGAAGGTACTACAAAGACTTCGTGAGAATGGGTTATTTGTCAAATTGGACAAATGTGCATTTGATGTAACCACAGTCGAGTTCTTGGGATTTGTACTTGCTCCAGGAGGAATCACCATGGATGAACATAAGATAAAGGCAGTGACTGAGTGGAAATCCCCTACCTCAGTTAAAGAAATCCAAAGTTTCATAGGATTTGCCAACTTCTATAGAAGATTTATTCAGGCTTTCTCAAAAAAGTTAATCCCAATCACACGTTTATTGAAGAAGGGAGTTCCTTTCCAGTGGGATGCTGAAGCAGAGGCAGCATATGTGCAATTAAAGAAGGATTTCACCACAGCGCCTATTTTGTTGCATCCAGATCCTGCAGAACCATTCTTTGTTGAAACGGATGCGTCGAATCTGGCCTTGGGAGGAGTGTTATCGCAGAGACACAAAACTACAGGCCAGCTCCATCCAGTGGCCTTCCGCTCTCGAAAATTAACACCTCCAGAAATTAATTATACAATCACTGAAAAAGAATTACTGGCCATTAAGGATGCTTTCAAGGAGTGGAGGCATTATTTGATGGGAGCTCGGCATGTAGTAACAGTGTATACTGATCACCGAAATTTGAAGTTTTTAAAATCAGCCCGAACTTTAACTCCCAGACAGCTACGCTGGTCCTTGTATTTCTCTGAATATGATTTTGTAATCACCTTTCGACCTGGAGCCCAGAATGGAAAGGCGGATGCCCTATCTAGATTAGAGACGGAAGGAGTCACGGAAAAGGTTTTGGATCAGGCAATAATTCCAGCGGAAAAAGTGATCAATGCCGTCTTGCAAGAAACCGTAGAAAATCAAGAGAAAGAAGATCCTTTGAGTTGCGAAGAGATGAGGAGTTGGTTAAAAGAAGATTCCAAAAGAGAAATTCGAGAAGGACTACCCTATCACCATGAAGCATTATACTTGCCCACTCCAGAGATGCAATTAAAGGCTTTAAAAGAATGTCATGAAAGCATCTTATCAGGACACAAGGGAATTAACAAGACTAAGGAATTGGTGCGCAGACGATTCTGGTGGCCAAACATGATCAAGGATATACATCAGTATGTGGCGACTTGTGAGACTTGTGCAAGAGGAAAATCAGAAAGGAAACGTCCACAAGGCCTGTTACAGCCCTTGCCCACCCCTCCTTTTCCCTGGCACACTGTGACCTTAGATCTCATAGTAGATTTACCCTCTAGTCATGGTTATGATTCCATTCTAGTGTGTGTGGACGCCTTTACAAAAATGGCGCATTTTGTGCCCTTGAAGGGGGTTCCATCTGCCCAGGTGTTAGCGGATGCTTTCAGCCAGCATGTAGTTCGTGCACATGGCATACCTAAGGTTTTGGTGTCAGATAAGGGCTCTCAGTTTCTGTCTCATTTCTGGAAGGCATTCACCAAGCGTTTAAACATAGAGAATCGATACTCCACTAGCTTCCACCCAGAGTCAGATGGGCAAACAGAACGCACAAATCAGGAACTGGAGCAATATCTGAGATTGTGTCTTTTAGAACAGGAGGGAGATTGGCCCGATTATTTATGGGCAGCAGAATTTGCACATAATAACACTACAAATGCATCAACTGGATACACTCCATTCTTTCTGAATACAGGTAGACATCCACAACATTCCTTAAACTTCCAAGAAGTGGGTGTTCCAGCAGTATCCAATTGGGTAGAACAACTGACACAAGCCCATAGTAGAGCTATCAAGAATCTAACAGTAGCGAAGGCAAAATACAAACACTACGCAGACAAAAAGAGAAGAAAAGAACCAGAATTGTTGGTGGGAGACAAGGTTTGGTTAAGTACAAAAAATATCAGATTAAAAGGGGTTAGGAAGTTCCAACCACGATATATTGGACCTTGTCCAATTGCGAAAAAACTCAGCACCTTAAATTATCAGCTAAAATTACCTAAGAGGTTGCGGATACACCCAATCTTTCATGTTTCTTTATTAAAGAAGGCAGAACCAGAAGTTAGATAGAGTAAGACCCCAAAGCCAATTCAGACTGAGAAAGGAAATGAGTTTGAAGTTCAACAGATTTTAGACTCTAAACTGCAAAATGGAAAGTTGTACTACTTACTAGATTGGAAGGGTTATGGTCCGGAGGAAAGATCCTGGGAGCCAGAGTCTGAAGTAAATGCTCCACGACTAGTAGCAGAATTCCACAGAAGATTTCCAAACAAGGTCCGGAAGGAAGGAAGATCTTTGAGGGAGGGTACTGTCAGGTCCCCAACAAAGAGGTCACATGTCAAGAAAGGTATCCAGTATAAGAAGAAAGGAATGATGGTGGCCGTGTTGTCAAAACTGTGTAAACAGCATTTGGTGCTAGGTCGAATGCAACATGGCGGCAGAGCGTTCCTTAATCCGAAACGGGTTAGCGCTCTAGTTGATTTGGCAGATTTGCGTGATACCGGTGAGGCGCGCGGAGAGCTGCGCACTTCACCTGAACTGTGAGAGGAGTAGGAGGTTACCTCAACGCGTCGCGTAAGTCAGGGAAAAGAAGCTACGCGTCGCGAGAATTCTGAGGAGAATTTTAGAGTTTGGAAGCAGCCAGCAACCCCAAGTAAGACTGTTCCATTTTTCTACCAGAGAAAATGTTCCGAACTTCGCAACAGCGGAAGTTTGACAGAAGCACCGGTTCTAGTGAATGAGAGTACAGCGTTCAAAAAAGTCAGCACAAGTACAGGAGTAGCGCTAGTTTTTAGTGCGAGTTAGAGTCAGCTCAAGTCTAGAATATAAAAGGTATAAGGTACACTAAAGTAGTTCCGAATGAGTTCCGATTCCTGTCAATAAGAAACCTTAGGGAGTGGAAAACTCTTGAGGGCAGAATACAAATGACACAGAAAAGTAAGAACAAAACTACAGTGAAGCAACAGTAGTTAGAACTACCAATAAAAGGTGAAGAAGAATAAGAAAATAAACCAAGGCTTCCGTTCTCTGTCCAGTAAGTGAGTTTAGAGGAAAAGACTAAGAGAGGTCAGGAAGGGAGAAGGAAATATAATAACACAAGTTATTTATCTTACAGTGAAAAAACATTAAGAACAGAAGAACGAGTAGCATAGAAGAGAAGCAAAGGCACACAGCACCAGGGTGGGTACAATAGAGAATAAGGAAAGATTAAGGTAGGAAGAAAAGGGAAGTAGAAAGTGTTTTACATGTAATTGTTTATTTACAGCTCATGAACTACAGCAAGAGCAAGAGAAAAGATAGACTACATAAGAAGAAGCAGAAAGGAAGACCACCAGTGTGTGCATTCTCTTCTCTGTCCAATTCCCCTTTCCCCCCTTGGGGCTCTTCTGGCTACGCATTTAGATATTGTGGAGGCCGGGGAGTTCAGAGGAGGAATTGGGAGCTTGCGTCATTCTGCTCCTGTGTCAACAGCCAGCAAGAGAAGAGCTGGTTCTGACAGCTACATTCTCTTCTGTCATTTACTTGAAAAACACGTTCTTCAGTATTCACATTCATCCTGACAGCAGGTATCAGTTTGGGTTCACCCTAGCTGGTAGAAGCTTTAGATTCCGTCACGCTCCACATGGCTATACACAGAGTAGGAGTATCTATAGTCAGGCATTGAAAGGTCAGCTGGATTCCTTGTCACTCCCTACAGGTAATGTATTGCTTCAGTATGTCGATGACTTGCTTATCGCCTCAGATACAGTACGGTTAAATTGTTATTACATTTAGCTCAGCATGGCCATAAAGTATCCCATAACTACACTTCATTCCAAACCAATACGCCAGGACGGCAAACTCCTGGTTCTAGCAGATGCGATCGCCCTGGTTTTTTAGCCAGGCGTGGGACGCAAAGAACCAGATGGCGACCCAGATACCAACGACGTCCACGGGGCAACTACCAACAGACATACAACTACAAGCAGGGACAGAACTTTTACCAGGACGACCCTCAGGTCTTGGTAATGAGACATGCACAATATTGGCGCGAATAAAACAAATACCCATTTTTAATCTTAGTACACACACAATTGATAGTCAGACCGAATCTATGTTAACAAAAGGTCTTTCTTTTATTCCTCATACCAAGACCAATAGGTTTGAACTTTTCCAAGATTTAATTGCTTTCTTCAGAAAGATCAGACTACGGGCTTTCTACGAAGGAAGAATAGATCAAGAATTGCCTCCACTAAATAGATCAGGCTTGGCACCCCCATCCACTTTTGTCCCCACACTCGAAGAAGTAGGACCAGAGATTGCTATCTTTGAACATGTTGTGTTCAATAAAATCACCACTGCTGCCAAATTCATTCCGGCGCCTAAATTTAATCTCTCTCGAGAAGAACATCAAGCCCTTTCGGCCCTTAAGAATAATAAAGATATCACCATTAAGGGATGTGATAAGGGCGGAGGCATAGTTTTAATGGAAACGGATCAGTATGTAACAAACATGATCACTATGTTATCGAACAAAGATCACTACACCCCTGTATGTACTGATCCTACCAAAAGGGTATCCAAAATGATAATGGACTTGACTAACACAGCCCTGGATGATGGGATCATATGTGAAAAAGAATGGCAATATCTCAATGTCATAAAACCGAAAATGGCATCCATATATGGGATCCCTAAAATCCATAAAAGCACCATTAATCTGCCATACAGGCCTAT
Organism: Triturus cristatus; assembly: GCF_964204655.1. Lineage (NCBI taxonomy): Eukaryota > Metazoa > Chordata > Amphibia > Caudata > Salamandridae > Triturus > Triturus cristatus. The sequence continues at coordinate 432,870,831 of NC_140588.1, forward strand.
TGTTACTACTATTGGGTCAGCCACAGAAACATTGTCAAAATATGTTGATGCTATGCTCCGCCCGTATGTCCCTAGGATAAAATCATATATAAGGGACACAACAGACATCATTAATAAAGTTGAGCAGACACATATCCAACAGGCCACACAACTCTTGGTCACTATGGATATAGAGGCCTTGTATAGTAATATCCCTCAGGCAGCCTCATTAGAAGCCGTGAGATGGTTTATTGAATATTTTGATATAGACTGTCCGGCCCAATTCATTATGGAGTGTTTACACATTATACTCCATGAAAATACTTTTGAATTCAATGGATCGTTATTCCAACAGACCAAGGGAGTCAGTATGGGGGCTTCTTGTGCCCCAACAGTGGCAAACATCTTCATGGCGCATTACGAGCATAAGTATATCTATAACGATGTCGCCCCATTCAGTGAATCAATCCTTAGCTGGTCTAGATTCATAGACGATGTATTTTACATTTGGAATGGAAATGAGGAAGATCTTGCGCAATTTGTTTCGTGGCTGAACCTCTGTGATACTAACATTCGTTTTGTAGCAAAAAGTGACAGGCACAACGTTGAATTCCTTGATGTTGTCATCAAAGTTAGTGAACAACAGCTTGCAGTGGACTTATTTACGAAGCCCACTGCTCGCAACACGTTGTTGCACTTCTCAAGTTATCATCCCAAAGCCCAAAAAACTACGATTCCGTTCGGACAGTTCCTACGTCTCCGTAGGAACTGTACCAATTTGACAGATTATGATAAGCAGTCCATGATCATGAAAGCTAAATTTTTAGCTAGAGGCTACCCTAAAAGACTGATACGTGTCTCATATAAGAGGGCACGATACTATGATCGTCAACATCTACTGGGTACAAAAAATCCCAAAAAACAGGATCGGCTAGTGTTCATTACAAGACACTCAATGATGAATGAAACGATACGCCAGATCATCAACTCTAACTGGCACATTTTGAACGTAACGAGAGATGACTCTAACCAAATAACAAAACGCATGTTTGGTTATCTGAAGAATAAAAACCTGAAGGACCTAATAACTAGGTCCCGAATGCGACAAGCTGTATCAACCCTGAAGCAGACCACCATTGGAGGTCTCCCTGCCCCCAAAGGGAATTTCAAATGCATGTCATGTGTTGCATGCAAATTTGCATTGGAAGTAAAACAATACTTCATCAATGGAGTCAAAATAGACCTACAAAGTCTAACGAACTGTAAAACAACGAACATAATTTATGCAGTCTTGTGCCCCTGCAATAAAACCTATGTAGGTGAGACATCGAGATCAATGACAACACGTCTCACCGAGCATAGGTCAGCAATCAGGACGAAAAAATTGCAAGCACCATTGGTGCAACATTTTACTGATTGCAACCATACTACGGAAGACATTAGATGGTTGATGGGCGATTAACACCAGTGGACCTCAAGGGACTGAAATTCACAAAAGAAGAGAAGTCTATTGTATATTTTCTCTAGATACATACAAAAGAGGGCTCAACAACGAAATTCCATGGAGTCAAGCCATTCGGTTTAATAGCTAATCGATTTCCGATACATTTAGTAGCTACACCCCCACAAGTAAGATAAAGACCAGGACTTAGTTCATGAGCTTTAATTGAATTACTCACAAACCTATGAGCATATCTATAGGGTCTTAATCTTTATATCGACATTATGTTTTATATACTATCATACCTATGGAGAAGGATTTCCTATGTGCGCATACCACTTTAAGAAAGCAAATGGCTCATCTCTTAGGGTGAATGTTATTGGATACTTAAGACTAGCATCTACGGTCATTGACCAATTGCTGATGACCTTAGGGAATATTTAAGCTCAGGTGCTTTAGCCCTGGTTTTCGGGCCCGTCTTTCCGGATTGAAACAAGCGGATACGATACGAAGAAAGGCTCACGGGACAGGTAAGCACTCGACAACGAGATCCGGGCGGGTCCTCTAACACCATATCTCTGTAAAGGTTATCTTAGGATAACGAGACCGAGTAATGGGACTCTCAAATTGCGGCTGACACTCGTATGCCGTAAATCTCTTTAGCCCGTACTGCTAAAAAGTAGTCTCTAGTAAATACGCGTTTCTTTGCAGATTGCGCGAGCACCATTTTGAAAATGAACGTAGTACCTACGCTCCGAAATGCACGGAAGCAGTAAGACGGCTAAGACCCAGTTGTTAGAAGCAAATACTAGTAAGTGCTTCAAAATTAAAATTAGTGTTATCTTTATGCACAGACCGTACGTTATTAAAACTTCCGTTTTCCTCTTGTTATTTCCAGCACTTTAAAGACTTCTGTGTCTTTTACATCGTATTGGCCATAGCCCGCCAGTTGCTTCGGATTTCATGTAACTATAGCCACACCCAGTATTGAGACGGAGGCCTAGAACGTCCCTATGAATTATTAAAAACACAGGAACCCGTCACGACTGCAAACGGGATCTCTAAGCTGCTTAGTCTTACAGAATTAAAGGTAACACTTGTAACATTGTATCTTCGCAGCAGTAAATGCATTAAACTAAGACATAGTAACCTTAACTAATCCAAGATGAAACGCACACACATAGAAAATGTTGTAAACACTAAGTGTGGTTTACCTGTTTCTTATTTATAGATGCATTGCGTGATTCTATAGCCCTTCCATATGAAGCCATTAAACTACGTTTAGCAGCCACAACCCAATGAGAAAAGTCCATACTAGCACTACAGGATCCCTTATCAAAAGGTAGGATGCCAAATGGACTTACGGTGCAACATTACATGCCCAGTTTACAAAGAATATTGAATTAAGAACAGATTATGTCGAGATATGGTCTTATTCCTTAAATTTTTCACCGTTTACACTATATAAAGGTTATCCACTAATCCTTTAGGACATGTCTCAGATTCTTTCACCTTCCAAGTCACCGTTAGGACATGCCTATTAACAGATACACGTTTTTTAAGTTACATTTCCTGTTAATCTAGCTATTAAAAATGTGACTATGATGAAAGGTTTCTAATTCCATTGAACCCCAAGATTTGAGAGGCACTAAGTTTTCGAACACATCTAATAGATATCCCCAGGACCTCTGTAACACACACAGGACCGATGAACTGTTTATTGGACTTAACTGTTGATGATTTCAGAAGTGTCATGTGTTGAATTATACTATTGGAGATAGATTGTTTTTAATGTGTAAATATTGTGTATATAATGTATATATGGATTAGTTAAGTATTCCCTTTGTTGGGATATAGTATGCACTTGAGTGACCTATTGTAGACAAATATGTTAAGCTTACTGTTATTTTTTTATGTCATAGGATTTAAGAAACCATGGCTACCTGAAGAAGGCGGAACGCCGAAACGCGCGTAGATTTAATAGCCATGTTTAACAATAATTTTCTCTTCTTTGTGTATATATGTATTAATTTGTAATCAGTTGACCAAATATGCAATGACATAGTACCTATAACAATAATTGTGTACATCAAAAAACAATATTGAAAAAATGGAATGATTAATGGTACAAATGTTTACAAACAAATGTATAGAGGTATAAATAAAAAATAAAAAATAAATGAATAGAAACAATCTAGTTTCGTTGGGGTCATAATTGGTCAATAAGAGTTTGCTGATTTTGTATAAGTTTCCTATTTATCGTTTCACGCATAAAGTATCCCTTCCCAGATTTGTGGATTGTCGACAGGAGGTCACCTACTCAGGTCACCTACTTTCGAAGGAGGGTCGGAGATTGACCCCTGAGTGCATCAGTACCATTGTTAAAATGCCCGTTCCTCAAACTCAGAAAGATGTGCACGCTTTCGTAGGTATCACTTCCTATTGCAGGCAGTGGATACCTAGCTATTTACTGTTAATAAAGCCCCTGATTGCTCTAACACTAAAAGACGTGCATGAACTGCTGCCCTGGATGCCTGAATGTCAGTAGTCTTTTGAGCAATAGAAACTGCTCTTTGTTCGGCTCCAGTACTCGGCACCCCTGACTATACTAAGCAGATTGTGTTGTATATCCATAAGATGGCCGGTTGCACGCTTACTGTTTTAACACAAACATTTGGAGATAAGCAACAGCTGTGTGCTTATTTCTCTGCTGTGCTTGACCCTGTTGCACAAGCCCTCCCGAGCTGTCGAAGAGTGGTCGCGGCTGTCTCGATAAGGCAATCGGCTGGACCCGTACTTGATACTGATCTCACAGTCAAGGTACCCCATGCTGTGTATACACTTTTGAATAAGACAAAGACACAGCACCTCACCAGTGCACGTCTGACAGGTTATGAGTTAACGCTATTCGCCAAACATATTACGATCAAACGATGAGTGACTCTGAATCCAGCCACGTTGCTAGCACTCCCTTCTGAGAATAAGGAGATTGCTATACATGATTGTATCTTCCGGACGAAAGAAGACACGGAAGTACAGGTAGACTTGACTGATGTTTCCTTATGTGACTCTTAAGGGGAACTATATGTTGATGGCTCTTGTTTTAAATTATCAGATGGCACTACAACTGCTGCATATGCTATTATCATGCTGCATACGGTAGTTGAGACATCACAAGTTCCCTATCAGTCGGCCCAAGCTGCAGAGCTCGTTGCCCTAATACGAGCCTGCGAGTTGAGTGAGGGACTGGTTGTTAATATTTATACTCACAGCCAGAACGCCTTTGGAGTCGCCCATAATTTCAGGCGACTTTGGGCAGTGAGAGGGTTCCTTACTTCCCATGTTACAAAGATTCATCACAGTCATCTTATATATAGGCTTCAGTCTGCTTTGACACTCTCTAAGAAATTGGCAATAGTAAAGTGTAGCACCCATAAGAGAGTTACTGACGATGTAGGTAAAGGGAATGCTTTTGCAGACCTGACAACTATTGTGGTAAATAAAATACCGGACTGAATTTCATACGGAATCTTAAAATAAAGTAAATAGCTCAAAATAACAAGAGGCAGAATCCGTGGTATAAGAGGTTTTCTAAATGGGCTTTATTCCATTCAAAATGGCCGACTCGAGTCGCGGCCTTCAGGTTCCGTCACCACGAGGGTTCAGGAAGTGAAGTACAATAATTTATTGACAGACATGTATTTTTATAATAAGTACATTACAATGAAACGAATGTAGAAGGCGTAACATTTGATAAGAAAAGTGACAAAACAGGTACGTAATCGAAACTAGGCGTAATAAGGAATAAAAGAAACATGATTGGTTTGCATTATCAGACATAGGTGGATCTATAAGATAATACTTGGCATAGATGCGCGCGCAGCAGTATGACGTGTAATTGACGTGCAACTAGGGGGTGAAGGGGACTTGACATTTAGCTCTACATGTGGAGACGAGAAGTCTGGGGGGTCAAGTCAACCTAATCCCAAATCATATCTACCATCCTATGTTTGGAGAACTATGTTATCCACAAGGAAGGACTCTCGGACAGAATCTATTCTATACAAACTGTGTGTGCGTGTACAAGCGTCTAAGTGTCTATATGAGATGCGAGGGGCAGAAAACTTTCCATGGCAGCAGGGCTATGAATCACTTGCAGGAGGACGGAAAGGCTGAGTCCTTTGCTTGTGAGCTAAAGGAAATGTTTACCTAAATCACTAGGCAGGAATGCATCGGCTGAAGAGCAAAATAGATAATTCGAAGGTGAAATACAGCTTCTTGGCAGGCAGGCGTAAACTGGCCGAGGCAGGCACCGTTAGCTGCACAGGGAGTAGGACAAAGTTCATGGATACAGATACGAGCTCAAGCTGAAGCTGTCAGAGGCTGAGAGCAGGGAAAGGCTTTGAGGACAGAATCGGGCCTACTTGCCTGAACTGTAAAAATGGAGTAACTTAGCCATATAAAGTCGGTGACCTTTCATACCTAGGAATCGAATATCCAGCCCATCGATGGCGGATCTGACAGAGAACATGTCGACGGTAGACACACATATGTTTGCGTCTTAGAAACTGGAACTGGAGGGAACATACATGTACTTGTAACATGCATATAGAACCGTTGGGGTCCAAGATAGGGGACATAACTGACCAGGAAAATCCACATTTCCACATTCCCTCCTTGTCCCCTACTTGCCCTTCAAGAGATATCAATCTTCATCATTCCATCGATTTGCTCATGGAGCATCATTTCTTCTTCCTTCTTCTTCCGGCATTTTGAACGAGAACTGTGATATGGAATGCATGATGTGGCACACAGACCACAAATCGCTGGTCCACATTGCAGGCATAAACAACAACTGAAGAGCATAAGAAGGCCAATACCTAGGAAGGATAGAACTCTCCATCCCCAGGCTGATATCACACTCCAAAACCACCCGGACCACGTCCAAGTGCCTGGATTTTCGTGTATCTGGCTTACAATCTTATGAAGGCGTGTTATAGCTTTATATACAGATGGCGAATTTTCTGGTATGAATATGCAGCAGCTGGATCCGATGACCCTGCAAGCTCCGCCCCTATCGGCCAGGATGACGTCAAGGACAAGACGATTCTGGAGAACAACAATTCTCATCACTGATTGTTCCTCTGTCAGATTGCCTAGGGCGGCTATAGTCTCGTTTACTACAGCTTCAAGAGTCTTGGTGAGTCTGCGTATCAGCTTACTATTTGATATAGTACCTATATAGGGAAAGATACCTTTATTGAAATCTACATACTTGTCCCATGCCGTCTCAGTATAATCGACAACTGGGAGATCTCTCCGCTCTCTTTTGTGTACTAAATGAACATGTCGATAATAATCAGGAGGAGCTAGGAAAACAGGTGGCAAAAGGAATGCTATGTAACAGGTACCGTCCCAATCTAGAGGCAGACGCATATATGCCGTCTGACCACATATAAAGTAAGAATGGCGAGAAGCTCTAAATGAAGATTTACCTTGATCACTATATTCTACTATAGTAACGCATTGGCTATGGCCCATATGTATGGAACCAACTTTTCTCACACATAATTCACCCTTAACTGGAAATACTGACATAGTGGGCAGAATTAGTTCAACTTCGGATTTGACATTCAAAATCATAAGATTAGGCGTAAAATTACCTAATTTATACACTTCATTTTCTAAATCAGTTCCTGTTCTACTGGGGTGACCCTCCTTATTAGGGTGACAGACTTTGAATAGAACTATATTCAGATTTCCCCATATCCAATGTTGTTGATAAACGGCTGTGTCTGGGTCTATGGAATTTAATAAACTAAACCATGCTCCACAGGAGCCATTGTGTGTGAACGGATGTGGAAAGAAAGGCAGAACTCCTTTGTTATTCTGATAGGGAGGAAGTCGGCCACACACCCAACAATTGGTGGCATTACTAGTCTGATGGGAATGATGTAACATACTAATGAATGTGTTATTACGCAGCGCAAGTCTATAGGACAACTCATGTGGGGGTAAGTCACTAAAAGAATGTTCATCAGTTATATTGAAAGCACGTTTAGAAACAGGATAATACATATGCAACAATATACTTGCAGTAACTATTAAAAAACTCAAGGAAAACAAAATTAATAAAGTCACAATACAGTGGTTACGCAGTAATTTACAATAAGCATGTCGTTTCACTATGATTCTGGACTCTACATCATTCAGACCTAAGGGATACATGTCGGGACAGATTCAACCGCTTCACCTTGGAGAGGACTTAAACAATCAAATCGTCCGACAGTTTAGATCTGGACCTGAGTTTCTGTTTATAGAGTTCGGTGCTACTGGCCTCAGCCAAAGGTAGCTTTGAGTCAATGGGGGAAGACACACGGGAGGTACTGTTTGTGTCAGGAGGAAGTCCATGAAATTTCTTTATATGGCTGGAATGCACCCATCCTTTTCTTCCTTCGATCTTCACAGCTGTTCTGGTCGTCAGCAGGACCAACTTAGGAAGCCTCCACCTTGGCTCCAGTTGGGTTTTCCGATCAAAATTCCTGACGAGGACATAATCACCGGGAATTACGTCATGAGGTTTCACCTCGGTGTTGTCGGGAAATGCTGCGACTACCTGTGAACGACAAGATTGTAGTGCAGACATCAAGGAAGCCAGGTAATCTGTCAGCATATTACAGTCAACATCAGTTATTTTACGGGGTATAGGCGTCCCCCACATATTCGGTGGTCTACCAAAGATCACTTCATAAGGGGATAGCCCTGTTCGAGAGTGTGCTACCATTCTCATGTAGAATAGCGCAACTGGTAAGGCTACTATCCAGTCCACACCTTTTTTCTGACATATTTTAGACAATCTGATTTTTAAAAGTTGATTATGTCGTTCCACGAGACCTGCTGCCTCGGGGTGTCGGACACAGTGGAATTTCCACTGATATCCCAACAAAAGTGAGACATGTTTCATTAATTCGGATGAGAAAGGCTGGCCGTTATCTGAATATACAACACGTGGTAAACCGTACCGTGGGAAGAATTCTCGAACTAGCTGCTTGGCAGTAGTCGGGGCAGTGTAATCTGATACGGGATACGCCTCTGTCCAACGGGAGAGAGCGCAGACAACTACGAGAACATATTTGAATCCTCGACAACGTTCCATCTGAATATAATCCATCTGGAGAACTTCAAAAGGATGGTCAGGAGGCTGAAATCCACCCTGCTCTACGGGAACACTCTTTCCTGGATTAAACTGACAACATATCATACAGGTACGAACTTTTTGTTTAGCTGCTGCTCGTAAATGTTTGTTGAACCAAATGTGCTGAATGCTGTCTAGCATAGCCTTCTCTCCTAAATGTGCTGGACTGTGAACTGTAGCTATAATGGCTTGAACCATGGAATCAGGGAGAAACCATACAGATTTCTCCTTCGTCATCCATCCTTGATCTGTCTGGATCCCTCCTAGTTCAGTCCACTTCTTTATTTCTTCTGCTGTGGCATGTGTCTGTATGTCAATTACGTCAAGTGCGGGATCCTTAATTGTCATACACTGTGTTGGTGTCTGAACTATTGGCTTTGTCATGTCTAATGTGCGATTCTGAGCAGTCTGTTTAGCTGTTCTGTCAGCTAAATCATTGCCTTGAGAAATGGTATCAGTAACCTTCGTGTGTGCTTTACATTTCATAATCGATATAGCAGTGGGTAGATGTATTGCGTCTAACAAAGCATGAATGAGGGGTCCGTGCTGAATGTGGGCACCATGGGACGTTAAATAACCTCTCTCTCGCCATAGCACGCCGAAGTCGTGTACAACTCCGAATGCATAACGTGAGTCAGTGTATACATTAACTTTCTTATTTGTGGCTTGAATACAGGCTTGCGTTAGAGCAACAAGTTCTGCTGCTTGGGCTGACAGAGTATCTATACAATGTGTCTCAATAACTTCAGTGTCTGTTGTGACTGCATACGCGGCCACTAAATCTCCTGTACTTGTTCTCATGCATGATCCGTCTACATACAACGTCAGGTCCGGATCTAACAATGGAACGTCTGTCAAGTCTTGTCTAGGTTTCGTCTTTATTTCAATGATTTCAACACAATCATGAGCTAGTGGGTCTGTTCCAATTATAGGTAATAGTGTAGCAGGATTCAATGTATTACACCGTCGGATCTCTATGTGTGGTTGAAACAATGTCAGTTCATAACCGGTAAGTCTTGCTATGGTCAAGTGTTGTGTTTGTGTTCGGTTCACAAGAATCTCTACTGCATGTGGTACTTGTACTGTCAATGGGTGTCCTAATACTATGGCATCGCTTTGTCTGATTGCTAAAGCTGTCGCTGCCACTGATTTCAGGCATGCAGGCAAAGCCTGAGCTACGGGATCTAATGTACTGGAAAAATAAGCACATGGCTTGCGTGATCCTGCTTGATCCTGAGTGAGTACTGACAAGGCAGTACCTTCGCGTTCTGTAACAAAGAGTGTAAAATGTTTGCTATAACATGGTGTTGCTAAAACAGGTGCTTGACATAAAGCTTTCTTTAGGCTTTCAAAAGCTTGTGTATGTTCCTGAGTCCAAGGGAGAACAGTCGATGTGGCTGCCTCCTGTGTGGTTAACTGAATGAGTGGTTTTGCTAGAAATGCGTACTGAGGGATCCACTGCCTACAATATGAAGTGAGGCCTATGAAAGCCCGCACCTCCTTTTGTGTCTTGGGTATTGGCATGTTGGCAATTAACTGGATGCGATCTGGTGTAAGCTGCCTTCCCTCCTTGGACAGCGAGTGACCAAGATAAATAACTCGCTGAACACAGAATTGCAGCTTAGAAGGAGACACCTTGTGCCCCTTGTCGGCTAGAAAATGTAAAACTGTCAGAGAAGCTTTTTCACATTCTGGCTCGCTTCTCGCGGTGATCAGCAGATCATCGACATATTGAAGCAGTGCTGTATTGACTGGCATGTGGATACTGTCAAGTTCTCGTTTTAGTGCTTGGCTGTAGATGCTGGGGCTTTCTGTAAATCCTTGGGGAGCGCGTGAGAATTTAAAGCTGCGCCCATTTAAACTGAATCCGAACAAGTATTGGCTTTCCGGATCTATTGGGACGCTGAAAAAGGCATTCTTGAGATCGATTACAGTAAAGAATGTTGCTTCGGAATCAATTGCTGTCAATAATGATGATATATCAGGGACCACAGGAAATTGTGGTACAATACACTTGTTTAGTTCACGCAAATCAATAACCAATCGGTACACTGGTGGGGCAGTAGGATCAGTTCGTTTAAGAATCGGAATTATCGGTGAATTACATACATTGGAGTCTGTTTCTATAACTACTCCCTGGGCAATTAGCTCATCAATGATTTTCAGCAAAGCCACTACAACATCATGCGGTAACTTGTATTGTCGCATTCGTGGTAGTACCACTCCTGCTTTCAATGTAACTCGATAGGGTGTAATGTTCATGCAGCCAACATCCGTAGGGCCTTGTGCCCATAGATGTACTGGTAAAGTCTGTAGTCGGGGATCCATGTCTCTAGACACATAGTGACCTTTAAAATCACGCAAAAACAACCTTACTCCTTCCGGAGAACAACATATTATGGCTCCTAGTGCTTTCAGAGTTTTAATTCCTAACAGATTTTCTGGGCATGATTTAGTAAGCAATAAATCTGTAGTTCGTGTCAAAGGTCCTATCGTAAGTGGTAGAGGCTGTGATACTTCATTAACAATAGGTTTTCCCGAAAAACCAAGGGAAACATTTTGAGAGCCTGAGAGGGGTGCCCCTGGAACTTCACTACGTTTTATGGTTGTTCGACTTGCCCCTGTATCGAGTAAGAATTTTCTATTTTGACCTAATAATTCACTATGTACATAAGGTCCTTCTTGATCTACAGGAATCTCGATGAGCGGTAAGTCAACTTCCCTCTCTAGGCTGGTTCATGCGTAATGCTGATATTCAGGGTATTCATACTGTGCAGTCTGATACATTTGTCGTGTTGTTGTTTGTGTGGCAGTAGCAGGCAACGGTGGTGCAGCTGGCACAAACTGTATGGGTTGCTGTGAGGCTGGCATGGACTGTTGCTGAACTGGCATGGACTGTCCATGCTGCATAGCTCCTTGTTCATTCTGATCTTGTCTAACTAATCGTGGTCTCTCTTTTGCAATACCTGTAGCTATATTACGTTTCAGGACTGGACAATCATGTACATAATGGCCTAGTTGTTTACAGTAATTGCAGGTTCCTTTTACAGGAACTGCAGAATCACCAGAATGTGTCACACCCTTTTTGTGACCATCTGCTGGTACTGTCTGAGAAACTAGCATTTTCATTTTTGTATCCTTCATGCGTCTATGCTCGTGTTCTTGTTCATCCCTAATTCTATTGTGATGATACTGTAACATTTGTAGCATTTGCGACGGAGTGTTACTTTGCCAGGTACTCTCGAATTTCAATATTCTATTCTTCACTGGGGGCAATGCATTTTCCACTAATTTTGTCACAAATAGATGTGGATATGAGTCACTACTTGCTTTTATACCACTATTTATACCAAAACATTTTTCAAATCGAGCATAATAATCGCTTGTGTCTTCATCTTGCTTTTGTTTACAGGCTGTGATTGCACCCCAATCTTCCTTTTTTGTAGTTAATAAACGTGGCAGTACCTGTACTAGTAGACCTGGTAACAGTTTAACTTTATCCCCGAGCCCCGAACCTGCAGTTCGGCTCCTTTCTTCCTCTGCTAATGCTGTCCAGTCTATCTTTTGGTCTCCCACTTCCCACTCTTTTTCTTTCAGTTTTTCATAAATGCCAGCAGGCAAAAGCACCTTTAATATCGTCATAATATCAGGAAAGGTGTACTCTCCCATCAGTAACATGTCTTTAATTTCTCGGTGGAAACCCGCTGGGTCTTTGTCATGACTAGGTACTACTTTCTTCATTTCTAATAATTCCATTTTTGATATGGGTGTGTAAACAAATACACGGTGAAACTCATTGTCTTCGCCTTTTATTGGGTGCACTTCTCGTAAAGGATTTTGTCTATCCATATAGTACGGTGCTCTTTCTCTGCGGGGCAGGGAGAGAGAATCTGGATTTTCAAAAAGGACATACTGCTTACGTGACACTAATATCTCTTTAATTAGCTTGTTACTAGAACCTCTCCATCTGTACGTGAGTAGTTCCGTTAATATATCAGGTAAAGGACCAGGGTCAGCATGTTGGCTCTTATATAATATGAGGAGTTGCTGAATCATATAGATTCCAGCTAAACGTTGTTCATCTGTACTGAGGTTGAGAAACGTGTGTGCTACGGTCTCATCACCGTATTTTTCAGGACTAACAATCCAGTGTACGGCAGATCTGGCTAATTCTTGCTCATCCATGGAATCGAGGAGGTGGTAACCCCTTCGTTCTCGTAGTATTTTATCTGTGGCTTGAAACGAATGTTCAGGAGACTTCAGATTTATTACAGGCGTTGGATACGTTCTGCTATTATTTGGGCATACTGAGTGTATGGGATCAGAAAAACATCTAGCATTATCACAGGATCTTCCTCTGCCTACATAGGCTATGGTCTCTGACTGTCTTGCAGAGTTCCCTGATTCGGACACTTCATCTTGCTCAAACTCGTCTGTTCCCAATCTTTCTTCATGAATACGCTCTATTTCTTTACGGATTTTTCGGCACATGGCTATTATACAATTTTGCTTATCGTGTCTCCCTTCTGATATATTCTGACTCCATCTTGTAAGAATAAGTATTGCATTTGGGTCTACCCCCGGGCGGTCTTGATTTCTGATCACACAGTTTATGAGGAAACGTAACAGTTCCCCCTGTATCTCTACTTTCTGGAATTCCATAGCTCTGTTAATACAGCCTGGATCTCGTCCTGTTTGAACAAAATGATATATGTTATCTAGATGCGTAATCATTCCTGGTAACCTTGCTAAATACTCTGCGGCTCGTCTGATACGTAATGATGCCAGGACCATTTCGTCCTCTTTACCGACCACGGGGTCATATCTACAATTAACAAGGAGTTCCTTAAGCGTACGTTCATTTACGAATTTTGGTGTACGTGAATGTGCTGACTCTTGAAAGACAAGTTTATTTATTCTAGGTGGTGTAAAAGTACTGCTAGCACCTCCCGTGGCCCCATCTGGGGCGTCGGGTGTGAATGGGTTCGTCGAACGTGACACAGCAACTATGGGTGTCGATACCTCTGTAGAGTCGACTGCGGAGACAGATGCGGAAACAGATGTGCTTGCCGACGCTTGTGTCGGAACTCGCTGTTGCACGGGGACAGATACCTGATCCTGACGTTGAACCCCTCCGCCAGACGGTCTATGTGGTGCGGCTTTAGCATACTCGGGAGCTGCGTCATCTAGATATGAGGAAAGAAAAACATCTTCTGCGGTTCTGGGAAGCCCCTTTGGATGTACCTTAATTGGAAATAATGGGGGTGGCAAGTCTTTTGGTATCTCTGGAGCAGCCTTAGGTAATCCTTCAGCTAGTAGGGGATACATACCATTCATAAGAGCATTTCTTTGTCTATTTACTTGTTCTGATCTCACTCGGATACCTTCCTCAATTAATAGATTTTCTTGAACTTTATTTGAACTTTCTTTACTCCTCTCTTCTTGTCTACGTGCTTTTTCTGTTCGTCTATGAGATTCTTTACGCCATAACTCAACAGCGTCTTTCTGTGACTGTCTGACCTTTCTTTTCCATAACTCTTCCTCCACTTTCATGATGCACTCTGCATCCCAGGTTCCCGCTATGGGCCACCTTTGACTTTCCGGTAATCCCTTGGTATAATCTACCCATAGATCAAGAAACAATATGGCATCTAAGCCATGTTTATGGTACATAAAATGCCCTGGAGTGTCCCTAGGAGGAATAGGAACTGCTTCTTCAAGCACCCCTTTTCTGGTAGTAATCTGTCTTAACTTCGAGAAGAGCGGCATATTGACAACTGATCTGATACTTACTCTTGAATTTTCTTAATACGAAAAAAACACAATAATGAACGGTGAACAATGAACAATCATTCATACCACAATATGCAAGACATTTCTGACTACTTTAAACATTAAACATTAAACATTTTAACAATGATCGACAATGATGACAGTCTGCCTAACTAATCACCACGCTGAATTCTTGACAATAACTGAATACTTCGGAATACTTGATATACTGCTAAACAGTACATATACACTGCTAAACAGTGCAGACCGGATTTGTGTACCCAAATCCGTTTTGACCGGCACAACCTATGTGCGCGTCAACACGCCTCCCCGGCGATGGTACTCACCGAGTAGCTCCTTGAAACGGAAGGCCTCAGAGAATGGACAGGACTCGATGACTGCGGACAGCGGACCCTCTGGACATCGGGATTTCGGAAAACCTGGTGGGCCTCTGTATACCTCGGATCTTGCTCTCTCAGCTAGGCTCTGGTCGGGATACTTCGCACTTCTCACCGCCTCGTCTGGGTTGATCGCAGCCTCAGTCGCCCCCGCTTGACCGGAGGGAGCTTACAGGAAATCCTGCTGGTACGCGTTTATGGTCCGTCCAGCTGTGGCAGGAGACCGGGCCTGCAACGCACCGCCGGCGCGTGAGATGAGAAAGTGTCCCTGTTCGGGCGCCATTATGTGGTAAATAAAATACCGGACTGAATTTCATACGGAATCTTAAAATAAAGTAAATAGCTCAAAATAACAAGAGGCAGAATCCGTGGTATAAGAGGTTTTCTAAATGGGCTTTATTCCATTCAAAATGGCCGACTCGAGTCGCGGCCTTCAGGTTCCGTCACCACGAGGGTTCAGGAAGTGAAGTACAATAATTTATTGACAGACATGTATTTTTATAATAAGTACATTACAATGAAACGAATGTAGAAGGCGTAACATTTGATAAGAAAAGTGACAAAACAGGTACGTAATCGAAACTAGGCGTAATAAGGAATAAAAGAAACATGATTGGTTTGCATTATCAGACATAGGTGGATCTATAAGATAATACTTGGCATAGATGCGCGCGCAGCAGTATGACGTGTAATTGACGTGCAACTAGGGGGTGAAGGGGACTTGACATTTAGCTCTACATGTGGAGACGAGAAGTCTGGGGGGTCAAGTCAACCTAATCCCAAATCATATCTACCATCCTATGTTTGGAGAACTATGTTATCCACAAGGAAGGACTCTCGGACAGAATCTATTCTATACAAACTGTGTGTGCGTGTACAAGCGTCTAAGTGTCTATATGAGATGCGAGGGGCAGAAAACTTTCCATGGCAGCAGGGCTATGAATCACTTGCAGGAGGACGGAAAGGCTGAGTCCTTTGCTTGTGAGCTAAAGGAAATGTTTACCTAAATCACTAGGCAGGAATGCATCGGCTGAAGAGCAAAATAGATAATTCGAAGGTGAAATACAGCTTCTTGGCAGGCAGGCGTAAACTGGCCGAGGCAGGCACCGTTAGCTGCACAGGGAGTAGGACAAAGTTCATGGATACAGATGCGAGCTCAAGCTGAAGCTGTCAGAGGCTGAGAGCAGGGAAAGGCTTTGAGGACAGAATCGGGCCTACTTGCCTGAACTGTAAAAATGGAGTAACTTAGCCATATAAAGTCGGTGACCTTTCATACCTAGGAATCGAATATCCAGCCCATCGATGGCGGATCTGACAGAGAACATGTCGACGGTAGACACACATATGTTTGCGTCTTAGAAACTGGAACTGGAGGGAACATACATGTACTTGTAACATGCATATAGAACCGTTGGGGTCCAAGATAGGGGACATAACTGACCAGGAAAATCCACATTTCCACACTATGGAAACAGCCTGGACTAGGAGGAAAAGAATGTTCATAGCAGGTCCCTCTAGGTGGGTGCCTGAGGACTCCATGTTTGAGGATACACTTGAGAATGTGAAGGAAATACAGAGTGAGACCACAGTGGAGGAATTGGCAGTGTGGCAGGAAAGTGCAGCACAATTGAACGATGGGGGATGTTGGATTGACAAGTTAGGGAAGCATAGATGGATGTTACCAGATGCATATGTTGTTACTATAGCCACGATGGCCCATGGACCAGCCCATATCGGGGCTAAGGGTATGTGCAAGTTGTTAGACCCTGTATGGCAGAATGACAACATCTCAAAAACTGCTGCATATTTAGTGAAGTACTGCATGGTGTGCATGATGCAAAACCCTGGGAAAGGTACCCCTGCACCACCTGGTAATTTTGCACCACCTACTTTCCCTTTTTTCAGGTCCTTCAACTAAATTATATTGAATTGGACAGGGTTAATAACTTAAAGTATGTGTTGGTGGTTGTCTGTGCATTCAGTAAATGGGCTGAGGCTTATCCCACTAAAGACAATACATCCATTGTGACTGGGAAGGTACTCCTGAAGGAGTTCTTCCCTCGTTTTGGCTTGCCCCGCTTGATATGGAGTGATAACGGATGTCACTTTAGTGCCAAGGTCATACAGTTAATTTGTGACGGTTTGCACATAAAACAGAAGTTCCATGCTGCAAACCACCCGCAGTCAGCATGTTTGGTTGAGAAGTACAATGGTACTCTCAAACTGAAATTGGCAAATATTCAGGAGACAACAGAGTTACAGTGGCCAGATGCTTCACCATTAGCTCTTTTGTCGACAAGAACAACAGTACATTCTAGAAAAGGATTGTCACCCCACGAGGTCGTTTTGGATGCCTAGCAAATGTCTTGGGCGTCCAGCACCCTGATAGGTTTTCTGAAATTGAGTATCCATTGTTGACAGACTATCTTTGCCAGTTAACTGAAAATGTGCGTTCTATTCACCAACAGGTCTGTGAATCCCTTCCACCCACACCAGAGGGGCCCGAACATTATATTCGGCCTGGGGACTTCGTCCAGTGAAGAATTTCCAGCGGAAGAAAAGTTTGAAGCCCAGTTGGAAGGGACCTGAATAGGTCCTCCTGGCCACTCGAACTGCTGTGAAAGTTGTCGGCCGAAAGATCTAGATTCACGCCAGCCATTGCAACAGGATCCCCTTACCCTTGCCCAATGATCAGTCGTTGAGAGACGGCATTGGGGACACTGAGTATGAGAAGGTGCCTCAGTGTGTCCCCTGCAGCGATGCAAAGTTAACGTGGACCCAAACGGATGTAGAGAATGATGAAATGCTAAATGCAGCGGTCCCTCCAGAAATTTGAGCCTTTAAGGAACCTCTGTTTGTTGACCCCACTGTGCCTGGAGTTACCAGGTACAATTTGCGCCCTCGGTTGAGGAATGGTGCACCAAAGGAGAAGTCAGATTAGCTAGGGATGGACTGTGTAAGTTAGGATGTACTTTGCTATAGTACCAGCGGTGTTAGTTCTGGGGGTCGTGAGATTGGTGCACCGTTCTGACATTGGACAGGATAAATCGAACGTGCTCCATAGGAAGGGGGTACATTATCCTGCGTGATGTGGGATGCATCGAGAGCTTAGGACTGAGCAAGCTCCACCGCCGGCGCTCAAGAGCGCCAACGGTGATGAACAATAGGAGCCTGTACCAGTGAGGCTCTGACGGACACTGGGAACACTTACCTTTGCTATCAGTTTTATTTCATTCCTCTTCGTGTTGCATAATGCATCTGTTTGGTCGACCTATTGAGGAGGAGGAATAGCCATTTGCAACACCGCGTTTAGTGCGGGGTTGTTTAACAAAGAGTTAAATATTTGCATTATAATTGTTGTGATTACTCCAATAACAATACTTGGAATATCCTGGTTTCTAGAGGAGAAATATCCTGTACATTCCTTGGTTGGTACAACGCCCACTCCCCCTGAGCACGTTTTTGTCATTTTGGCTCCACACAAAGCAGCGCATAGGTTGTCCTACACTGATAATGTTTTTATACAAATGTTGCATCAAGCTCATAACATCTCTAATACAACTATTTGTTGGGTTTGTGGGTTACTCCCTTCAGTCACTCATAAGAGTGACAATTTGTTGTCCCTACCATTGTCATATATCGTCAGCTGCGAGGGTTGGTTTCAGTTGTTTCAACTGGTATATTTCCAAGTTCAACTTTCTGCTTTAGATATGAAGCCTATTGATTCTCACGCTGCGGTTGAATATATGCGCTTCTTTCTAGGGTTTACTCCCACAGGACTAGCAGGAGCAGGGACCCCGGTACATTGTCCTCAAAGTCTTGTTTGACAACGTACCCAAAAGTAAAGAACACTGCATGGTTTCAAATGGAATTGGCTGATTTCCAATGATTCAACACTTCTGAGTACTTCCAATCCTTCCATAGTCTAAATCTTACTGAAGATAAGCAATACCTGTGTCAATGGGTAATGCAACAGCTAGTTTTTGTGTCCAGGGGACAAGGAAGATAAAGGTGGGTGAGAGTAAGTGTAATTTCACATACAAATTGAATACGACTAGGAGTCTGCCTTTGATCCTACCCCATAATTACTATTTTGTCGATGGATCCAAAGCTCATGTCTGGCTTCCAAGGGGATGGTCAGGCACATGTAATCTCTCTTTCCCCCTTCCCCCTGTGTATGTTGCCCTGTTCAATTATCATAAAGATCATCAGCTGCGGCGTACGAGTACCTACTTGTCCCGAGTCAGAAGGGTTGTTGACACAAAGGATATAGTTCAGACAGATACCACTGCACAACAATTTGGGGATGCCATAAAGGGTTTATTACTTTTGTGGGGCCCCATAGCTAATAGTCTGCAACTCCATCGGTTAACAAGGGTTGTGGAGGGGGTTATTAATACAACTGCTGGGATAATGACAAACATTACTGCTGAGCTCCAGGCTACAAGATTAGTCACCTTGCAGAACAGGATGGTGCTAGACGTTATCTGTGCAGATCAGGGAGGGGCCTGTCGAGTCATTGGCAGCAGCTGTTGCTTTTACATACCTGATAATGCTCCCAATGTTTATTCAGCCATACAGATATTACATAGGCAATCAAATGAGATACACCAAGACACAGGTACTTGGACTCTGTCAGTGTGGTTTTTGAATATGTTAATAAAATTGGGTTGGAAGATCCTCACCTTTTTGGTTGTGGTTGCTGGTGTTATTTTTACATGTTGCCTCTGTATACACTCTCTCCCGCCTTGTTGCACCTATTGTGTAAATGTTCTCACCCCTAAACAAAAAAACTAGTGCTACGATCATGTTGCAGCTGGACATTGAGGACATGATGCAGATCGATGAGGGTGTCTTTGAATACAGATTATGTGAGCACCAGCTCATAGTGATGTTTCCTATCCTTGCAATATTTTATACGTTTCTTGATAGTAACATAAAATTGTTGGCTTCTGCTAAAAGGAGGGTCTGTTAGAATAAAAATGCCTTAGCTGTGTTGTTTACATATATTATTTGCATAAGTTAGCATTCATTGCACCATTTTATGTTTAGCCGCCATGTTTAGCCATGATCGAAACTAGCTTCTCTCCTTACCACACACTCAGGAACTCTGCAGCTCCTTCCTTTCCTTCTTTATCTAAGATGTCCAAAACATCTGCAACAACATAGCTAACACAGAGCCAGTGACTACTTTGGATACAATGCAGCCTCTTCACTGAAATTAATAATGACAATTCCCTCACTAATAAAGCATTAAATCTAGCTAAATTCCCATTAACTGTGGCCCAGTGTTAGAATAAAAATGCCTTAGCTGTGTTGTTTACATATATTGTTTGCATAAGTTAGCATTTGCTGCACCATTCTATGTTTGGCCGCCATTTTGAGCCATGATTGAAACTTGCTTCTCTCTGTCTCTGCGAGAAGCAGCCTTGGTAATATTTGTTTCCTTCTAGGTTGGGCCTTGCTGTACTAATGAATGTACTGTTCTTATTAGCGCATACCTTTCCCACTAGATATAGGCCTGCTCTCACTAATCCAGTGATGGGCGCAGGCAGACGACCTTGGCATAGAGAGAGTGTTTGCCCGGTCCCATGATCGGAACTTATCCTTCTGTACCTCCCTTGTGTAGCGCCTCCATCAGGAAATTTCCAGTCTGAGTGTGCCTTCATTGGTTCTGAACTGTACATAATGTATCACCATGCTTGCTAATGTCAGTCCTTCTGCAGCAATCCACAGAGACTGGGCAGACTGGGCTCTGCCTGAGTGTACCTGAATAAATATACTTGGTTTGTATTCTCTACTGTCTGACCGACTCTTCATTTGTATTAAAGACTCAGAGGTGGTCGCGAGTGAACTGGGTGGCCCTCATTGTGTCACTTCCTTCAGTTTGCGCCTGAACAGGGACCGCATCAGTTGAGTGGCCCATCCCCACCTGAGGACGGGTGGGGAGGTTGAGGATGCCATCGGGTTGGATGGACGGATCAGGGATCCCTGACACTGAGAGTTCCTAAACTCTCAGCGGCCCCTTCTGTCCCGCCAGACGGTGCCTCGCCCAGCGGTCATTCCGATTGGGTGTACCTGAATAAATATACTTGGTTTATATTCTCTACTGTCTGACCGACACTTCAGTTGTATGGAAGGCTGAGAGGTGGTCACGAGTGACCCGGTGGCCCTAATCGGGTCACTTCCTTCACCAGTTGAAACCAACACCTACCACTCATCCACTTTGACCCCTTATTTGACAACTTTCACCAACAACAGTCTCTGTTATGGAGACGTCCCTTACCTGCTGAAAGTCTTGTTGATCATCTCTTCCGAAAAAATTGCTCTCTCAACCCTGCCGAGTCTCACAATTATCGACCCATTGCTGGCCTTCCTTGGAATTCAGAAATACTGAAAAAGGGGGCCCCCCTCACCATCAAAGCCACCTTGAATGCAACACAACAACATTCTCTACTGCCCATCAGAGCAGAGGAGTATTTAATCTTCTTCTAAAAATAAGGCATAAGTCTAAAATAATATGCCTAATTTGATGAACAACAAAATAAAATGAAGATGTCAGAAATTTGCAAAAATACAATAAGTGCAAGTAGCAGTATGAAAAAGGGTTTTGGTCATGCTTCTGTTTTTAATATGTTTGCAGATTGACTGATTTTTTTAAATATATGAAGTAGGGGATTCAATATTAGGCCATCAGATGCTCCCATGTTGAGAAATCTATGTTGATCCAGTGTTTTATGGGCTGACTTACTTACTATTGGTCCTTAGATAGGCCCTTCTCTCCGACAGAGGTTTTGGAAGTTAGCATTAAGATCGATCAAATTCAATTAACAGTGCAACCCATTTGGATACACTATGAGGATCAGAAATTGGTAGCTATGGGTTAAGAAGTCTTATTACAAATTCAAAATTAAGTTCAGATACACAACTCTTAAAACCATGCCATAGAAATATAGACTAACCACAGGCAGTCCTAGCTGTGGAAAAAATTAAGGCAAACCAGTAGAAAGCAAACAAGCAAATTCAGTCACAGCAATACAAACTATTCAAAACAGCACATGAAGCTCGGAGAAGAGCCACAAGTTCTGTTGTCTATGCATGAATTAATCTAATCTACCCAGGATAAAGTACCAACTAAAATATGTTTTGAGTCTTAAATCAGAAATCTCCTTGAAGGAAATTAAAACACAGCAAGGGAAAAATAAGTAGGGTAGGTGTCAGCATCTCAGAAGATCGGTCAAGAGTCTTCTATGGGTCAGAGAGAAAATGTGAGCCTAAGTCATACTTGGGAAAGAATAAGAGCACAGAGGTCTAAACGTCTCAGAGTGTTATAAGCTTTGAGGGATAATTCTCTGAAGGGATGTCAAAGGGATAGTTTCTAAAGGGCATCTTAAGAGTTCTGGAAAGCATCTAAATCTAAAATGGTTCTGAAGAGTTCTGAACTCCAACGGTGTGAACACTAAATTATAAACACACAAGTCTTCTAGGAATCTCTTCTCTAGTTTCACAATGAAGGCACTCTTTAATAATGATGTTGACTGAAACTCTTATATTAATTGTTAAACCACATAAGAAACCTGCTAAGTGCATGTTGATATCATGTATCATGTAAAGGATGGGCAATTTCCCACTACACAAATGTTTTCGAGTGGAGATAAATTATCAACTAAAATGTCTAAATTCATGTGAAAAATTGGGAAGTCTGCTGTATTCAGTATAATTCTAACAACTAATTGCAAGATTGCAGTTTGTGGCTTAAACACCACCAAAAAAGTTCCATCAATTTGTTTAGAAGGTGCCATAAAACAAAAAGGTGACCAAACTTCGGAGATATCGACACTTGGTATTTCACCGAAAATATGAACTAAAAGACAATCTACATTTCACATAGCATTACTCTCAGAAGCAGTCATTGGAAGTGTTTCAGACGGATCTGGTAGAACTAACAGAGCTTCCGGGGGAATACACGATTCTCCTACAAGGAGACTTTAACCTATGCCTAGATCCAAGGAAGGTTGAGTCTGTGGTTTTAGATATGCTAGAATGTTATGGTATTCCCAACGCAAATTTTCCGAAATATGAACAGTCCAAGTCTGAAAGGAAAATGGTGAGTTTTCTTACAGAGTTATGGTTTGTATGCCTAAATGACTGCTTTAAAGAGGATGATCCAGCCGCCCAAACATTTGTTTATGGGAAACAGTGCTATATTGACTATATGTTTATACTTCTTGGATCTCTGTATAGAATTTACTTCATGATATGGACTAGGATAGGGCCATAGGAGAGTCAAATGCTGTATGGTATGCAAAGACCATTGCAGAGGTTGTAAATCGATTGATACCAATAGCAAGGTTCTGTAATCGGAAAAGAAAAAAGGATCTGCCATGCCAATATTCAAAGCAACAGTGGTTTGATAAGGAGTGTGAACTTGATAGGAAGGAGTTAAGAAAAATAGGAAGGGCAAGGAGATCAGACGGCCATGTAAAGACCAATGATATCTACTGCTGTAAGAAAAGGGAGTATAAAGCTTCGGTGGTGAGGAAGAAGCAGACTTTATTTCAGTTTAATTGGGACCTGATGATTAGGATATTACAAGGAAAGGACATGTTGAAGTTCAGGAAGTTCGTCTAGAGGGGAAGCTGAATTGCTGCCCCACAGGCAAGATGCTGGTGTCAGAAACTGATAGGGTAGCTTATTTAACTAATATTTACAAGCCAAGGGAGATAGTGGTGAGGAAGTGTTGGCCAATTTTGGGGGTGGAAGTTTTGGAGTCGTTCTCCATCCTATCTAACTGCAGAGATATCGACATTTGGTATTTCACCAAAAATAAGAACTAAAAGACAATCTACATTTCACATGGCATGTGCTGCATTTCAATCCGCCATTCAGGGAAATAGTACAAACTCCTTTCAAAATTACATTTTAGATGAGTGTGCTAGTGTATGGAATATAATTTTGAAAGGAGTTCTTACATTCGTCCCCAACAAGTAACAGAAATTACCTTTTTAAATGTTTGGAATGACATTCGATAAATGTCTGCACCCAAGTAGTCTGACTTGAAGAAGTTATTTCTCTGTGTTCCCCTAGCTCTCCCATACCACCACTCCTCTTCAACGTCTATGTATGGACTGCTAGGCGAGGTTCATGTGAGAAGCGTAAGGGTTGGAGCTACTGAGAGCAAGTGGAGCTGCAAGGAGCAAGTCACAGCCTGAATAGATTATCGGACTCCAGCGCATAGTAGACAGGGCCGGACATAGAACACAAACCAGCCCTGGCAATTAAGTCGGACTGGCCCTGGGAGTGTAGGGGGTTGCTGGTTGGAAACCCCACTGCTGTTTTTGTTACAGGGAGCTGATATTACACTAATTACAGTACTGCAGCAAAACCGACACCCAGAGACAAAAACGGACCCCACCAGACAAAAACTAGCCTCTCCCCTTCTGGGCTACAGGTAAAACGTCAGGTGCCTGCTACAGCCTGTCCAACCCTGATAGTGGAACTGCAAAGCAACAGAGAGCTGTAGCGCAGTGTACTGGCTAAGTGCCACGGGGGCGGCAGGTGAGCAAAAGATAATTGCATAGGCATTAGGAAGCAAACCTTGGTCAGTAGAGGCAGCCTGTGCTAGTTCAGTGCAGCTTGCTTACACAAAGGAGCCTGCCTGTTTTCCAGCTTTTTCCCCACCTGCTTGGCACCTCGATTTGACTTCCATTGGCCTGTCGCCTTTGTGCCTTGCTGTGGCTCTGCCCTGCCCCATCACTGCACCGCTGCAGCATATTTCACCAAACACAGGGGATAACTGAGGCCACCGTCCGTGGTTCATAGCAACTGCTACGGCCATTGCTGAATAACAGGGAGCTTGCACTTGCTCCAGCATGTCCCTCACAAACCAAATCCTCAAACTTTCTCGAACTTCTTTCCTCCTTACTTTGTGGTTAATTACCCCGCACTCTACTGCTCTCCCAGTAAAGAACTTTCCGAGAGACACCAGTACTGCCTGCTGCATACACAGTGAGAAGTCGACCCACAAGTGGGAACTACTAGCATGCTTGTGTCCCTACCCAGTGGTACAATTAGATTGCACAATGCTATAAAAAAAAAAGGAGAGGCAGTGCTCACAGCTTATCCTTCGCCCCTTTAGATGCAATCCCAAGTAAATAAGTTAGCCCTAACTAACTTAACCCTAATTTATTCATCCTTAATTAATTCAATTAATGGCAAAGGAAGAAGGGAGGATTCCTAACAAGGAAACATCAAGGGCTAGGATTTGGACTTCCTGTATTGGCTGATTGACTTCACTATCCAGCATGTTGCGCAGCACCTCAACTCTTACCCTCCACCTGCACTTGCCATATCAGCCATAAGTAGTAGTGACCTATGATGACTACGAGGACGGCTCAGTGCTGTGAGAAGGATATTGGAGTAATTGAATCCTTGTCCCTTATAGCCAAAATGTGACCTTCCAGAACTTATTTCTACAGTTAAGTTTCATAGTTCCCTTTCCTTGCACCAAGTGGCCCGTATCAAGTATCACCATGTGGGAAACAAGGGCTAAATTGCAGAACCCTAAAGGTAGCTATCCCTTCCCAGGAAAGGGAGAATTTGACAGATCTGATCCCTTTATGCAATAGGTTTGCTTGTCAAAGCGTTGATAGGGAGAGTATTCTTTCATGGGGGGGACAGATAGTTAGGGAAGCGACGCACCTGCTGGCTTGGGGGTTGTCTCCTGGAATGTACAAAGGTTAAAGAAAACAACAGAGCATTCACATTTATGGGATGGAAATGAGATAATTTGCTTCCAGGAGACATGGTTGGCAAGTGAGGAGTTCCATCAGAATGGTTTTATGCATTTTTTAAAAGATGGAACCAAATTGCGTCCTGGGCGGGCAAAAGTAGGATTACTGACACTGTTATCTACCAAAAGAACTAGGGGAGCAAACTTACTGAAATAAGTAGCGACTTGATATTAGCTTGTTCACTGGATCTTTATGAGGGCTGTCTGTGGCAAAAGAAGTTGATAGTTGTGAAGGTTTGTGTAAATCGAGATGACTCTCGGAAGGAGTCATGGGAAGTGGTTCAGGCGGATCTGGTAGAACTAACAGAGCTTCCGGGGGACTACACAATTCTCCTACAAGAGGACTTTAACCTATGCCTAGATTCAAGGAAGGTTGATTTTGTGGTTTTAGATATGGTAGAATGTTATGGATTTCCCAATGGAAATTTTCCAAAATGTGAACAGTCCAAGTCTGAAAAGAAAATTGCGAGGTTTCTTGCTGAGTTACAGTTTGTATGCCTAAATGGCCGCTTTAAAGAGGATGATCTATCAGCTCAAACATTTATTTATGGGAAACAGAAGTGCCCTATTGACTATATGTTTATACAAGCATGGTTACCTGATCTCTGTATAGAATGTAAGGTGTTACGATTAATGGGAAGTGATCATTGGGGGCAAAAATTAGTCATAGAGGAGGCTCTGATATTGAGGAACTGAGCTATCCCAATGGAATTACATTTCCCAAAACATTTTCCATGATTATCTTAGCTAAACTTGAAGATTGGGCTATTAAAACAAAGATAATTCCATTAGAATAGGGGGGCTTCCGTGAGGGTCACTCCACTATAGACCACTGTTTTGATCTATGGGCCATTATTCGAAAGGCCCTAGAGGAAAATCAAAGGCTGTGCTGTTGTTTCATAGACTTCCAGATAGCCTTTGATTCTGTGGATAGGGATATCCTGTGGGGGAAACTTGCCGCTTTGAACCTCCCATCAAACCTCCTTGGTGCACTTCAATGCTTGCACTCCCGTAATTGGGCACATGTGGGGTTAGATAAGTCAGGTCGATAAGTGCAAAGAATCCCTATTGACAACGGCCTGCGTCAGGGGGGCGTTTTAGCACCCCTGCTTTTTAGCCTATTTTTGGCCGCCCTTCCCACCTTTATCTCCCAATCTAAGTCTTTTTTCCCAAAAATTGGGAACCAGGATATCGTCTGTCTGCTTCATGCAGAAGAACTGGTATTACTGTATTATACCCCTATTGGTCTGCAGAAGAAACTAAATGCCCTGGCAACTTACAGCAAGTGGAACCAGCTCGTTACTAATTTGGAAAAGACCAAGATCTTGATCTTTGGAAAAAAAGCAATGAGTTTTACCTGGCATTTAGATACACAGGAGGTGGAGCAATTTGATCAATATAAATACTTGGGCGTAACCTTTAGGAGGAATTTGAATTGGGGTACACACTGGGATGGCATCAAGCAGAAGGCCCTATTACGGGCCAGTTGTCTGTCAAGATTAAATAGCAGATTCACGGGGCTATCCCATATTCCAATATTATGGGCTTATGAAGGGAAGATACCTCCGCTTGGTTTGTATGGAGGAGAGGACTTTTCCCTTGATCCTACTTATGAATGTGACAGACTAGAAGGGGCAGTGCTGAAAAGACTTCTATCACTCCCCCAAGGTACCTTGATTCAGGCCATCAGGAGAGAGTGCAACCTGGTCTCTTGGAACATGGCGGCTTCTACTCGGGCTCTAAGATACTTTAACACATTTTTGGAGGATGATGAGGTGGTTAAAGTCTCCAAATTGTGTTGGGAAGAGATCCGAAGTAGTGAAAGGATTTGGGCAAACGCCGTAAGTACCAGACTTATTGTACTTAGGAACCTCCATTCAGTTAGTGGTACAATTACATCTTGGTTCCCTTTTCCAGGCAAGCATGCATTGAGAGAATCTGTCGCTATGGTGTCTGAATCAATTGACCTATTGTATCTAAGGAAGAAATCATCTATCAGCTTCTCAATCTCCACACTGGGCCAGGATAATGTTTTTTCTTATTTATTGCAGTTACCAGACGCAGGATTGAGAAATGAAATATTAATGGTTAGAGTGGGATGCAGTCCAATCTATTCATCCTGCCCACACAGGAAAGGGTGCAGAATAATAGTGGTCTATGCCCCTGACCCTTGAAAGTTAAATGCTCCCTTATGCATATTGTTATGGACTGCGTCTTTTGTCTTGCAAATCAAATTAAGTTTTCAAGACCTTTGTTTTTTAAATATGATGCTCTCGATAGGTGGAAAGCTGTGGAGCTATTGTCAGGAATGCGCTATTTAGATGTGGCAGTTGGAATTGCTCAGTTTTTACGATTTGTTAAACAGAAATCTGATGATGAAATGTAGTGGGTAGGGGGTGTCGCATAGTTTTTTTAATGATTTTAATTGTCAATTGAGTTTTTAGAATGTTTTATGGACCTTGTTTTCCTACCTAACTACTTATCTACACATTTTAAACCAACTGGTTGAGGTACCACACATCATAAGTTCTATCCGTGAGGACTGTAAGAAGGAACCACCAAGGGTAGCCAGACAGGTGGCTAACAACTTGCTAATGAAACTGCCCTCCCTAAAAAACAAAGCTTGTGATTTAGGCAGTGTAAATACCAACAAAACTTGTAGGTTGGGAACTGACCTCAGCAGTATCTCCAAGGCAACTAAAATAAAAGTAAGACCAGGTAGGAAATCTAGGCTCATATCTAGGCTGTAATTAACCAAATGTAAAAGAAAAACATGGGAAAGGCACCCAGTGGGACCCTGGAGAGGATAACACAGCCGCACGCACCATAAGGACCCAAGCGCATGCAGGCCATTCCTAACTACCAGCCGCGGCCCATGCAGGGAAAAGCAGTGGGGCCAGGGGCGAGGATTTCGACAGACGACGATGAGGGAAAATGTATTATTTCATTTGCAGCTGCAAACTACACACAGCAGTGGATTCTGTGGAGGCAAGAGCCACCACAGGTGCCTTCCTAATCAATATTTCTGTTAATCAATCCATTATCTCTGCCACATACCTCTACCTACCATGCCTCCAACGTGATAAACAGTGCAAGATCCAAACACACATCAACAGATTTACACAGGCCAGAGACTGCTTCAGATTAACAGGTTGGAGGCAAATGGAAAAGAGGCTATAACTGCTGTTAGCAGTACCACTAACGCAGCCATGACCAACGAGGGAACCAAGTCCCCATCAGAATTAAATTCAGTTTTTCCCCCAGGAGTGACAGTCTAAAGAGGTATTAACACAAGTGGTCCAGAGACATACCATCAAGAGTCCCCGGGCAGATGCCAGACTGGTCACAGATGATGACGGCACAAGAACCAATGGGAAGCAGCATCCCAGAAAGTTCCTTAGCAAAGGAAGATGTGAATTATTGTTATGCCACAATGTAAGACAGTACAGGGTCACAAAGGTTCACGATAATGGCACAGCCCTTTCCATGCCACCAAATCCTAATGCATTTCACCTGCAATTCCGAAGCCAGCATAAACCTGTAATGACTTCCTACACCCACCTTCCCTTTAATGATTTTATCACATCTTGCACCTGCATCAAGCTCCAAAACCAGACCCAGAAGCTATTAGTCTAATAAGTAACTCCAGGGATGCTGCATCCTCAAATGACACTGATGACGTAGTTTCCAAAATAGATGGTCCGCCTCCAACGACTTGTCTCAAGGAGGCCAGGTATATTGCACAGCACCTAGCGAAGAGGTAGCCCTTTCATTCACCCTATTATATCAAACAAGGGGGAACAATTACATTTTATATCAGGGCAACATCCTTAAACTGGTCAATTAATTGCCAGGTTTGCTCCGGATAACATTGAATGACCTGATTAGTGTACGCTTTCTTCCACCTTCCGTCTCCCAGGGAAGGGAGCAGACCATAACTATTTGTCATAATAACTATGTAGCAGACTAAAACTTAAAGCATGCCAAAGACCTGGCAACCTGAGTGGTAACATTAGAACTGTATCTACCTAGGTTGCAGGTGGGACCAAAAAAGCTTCAAAGTTCTAACCTCAAATAATGGCCTGGTTTTCACCTAGCTCTGAAAAGAGCTTCTGGTTCATTTGTACTCTTTCCACAAGCTGATCTAAAAGAAACTGGGGTTTAATGTAATAGTAAATCAAGGTAATGTGGCAGAACCACATTCATTGTCAGGCATATAGCCAGCAACAACCTTTGGGTTTCCAAAACAAAAAATCAGCCCAGGTGGGATGCTACTTATACTGCTGGGTAGCCAAGCCGACACCTCCAGGGAAAATTCCCCGATCCTGAGGCTAAACGTTTCCAGTTAGTAAGCTAGAATATAGCTGGGCTGGGTAAAAAGATGGCAGACAATGACTGAGTAGCCAACATGAAGTTGCAAGACATCTGTGGCCTGCAGGAATCTTGAGTATCAGAAAAGTTTGACCTAGAGGGATACATCTCCTTCAACACACCTGCCATAATACGGCCATAAGTCCCGGGTAAAAGCCAGCTTCACTGCTAAGGCTAAAATAACCTTCACTATCATTATTAACAACATTCAACATTTACAGGTGGGAAAAGACAAATGAGCAATAGATCTCCTCAATGTATTTATACCATCATGTGGGAAGAAAGAAACAAACGTTTTTTTAAACTCTTGACTCCTTACTATGAAGCAGGAAAGTGGCACCAACCCTTTGCAGCTCAACAAGAATCACAAGAGAACAATGAATTTGACCTAGAATCAGAATATTATGCAGGAACCTAAATACAAGACTACAGCCCATATCACAGGAACAAGCAGTAACTGAGTAGAACCACGTATGTGGCCTCCCACCTCCCCCATCGGAAGGTTACAGACCAATGAAAAACGCGGAGCAAATGTGCTCAATTATCTTGGATACAGATCTGAAACCTCTGATTGGCAATCTCCGATATCCCCCAAAACCCACTTTGAGAAGGAAAACTAGCTAGTGCAATTGATTACATAATGATAAACCTAGAAGCTTGGTACCTGATCATTGATATGAGGGTGGAAAAGAGAATAGAAAGTGACCAAAACCCTCTCAATCGCATGATTGACTTCTCAAATGACCTAGCCAAGGTACGGCAACAGAGACAGATCCTACATCAAATTGCCCTGAATGTGAATAGGTAAAACATACCCAGAGCCGCCCTGACATGGGAAACAGTTGATTTCTCCTCAAATCCACAATGAAATGTGTTATAGTTAGCACAGAACAAGGAGGTCCAGGCTACAGGGTCTGCAATGGTCAAATCCTTCAAGCAGCTGCTTCAAGGCACAAATCAGGCACTAACGGCACACAAAGGAAGCAGGTAAACATCATCACAAGCTTCTTACTTTGAATGGTATGAAGAGGAAGCCTTAAGCTAAAGAAAGCAGTCACAGCAGCCCTCAGAAATAAAAGGACTATCACGGGCTGAGGCACAGCTTCTGGAACAGAATGACAAACATCTAATCAGATATGAGAAGCAAAACCAGCACAAAAAGGCAGAGCAAGCCTTCAAGCAGAAATTGATCTGAAGGATCAAAACTAGTTCTGGAAAATTATACAGTGTGGATGTGAAGGCCCTGCTGAGATCATGAAGGCCAACATAAGCCCTGCAAGATGTATTGAGCACTTTGCTTTGGTATACTAAAAGCCCATTGAAGCTGGTAATATGGAAAAGGGAACATGGGGAGAACTAAAGAGACACGATGTACATAGAGCACTTCTGCACCAGGGTCATCCAGCAAAAGATGCTTTTAAAAGATGGAAGAAGCCAAAGCCATCCAACATCCAAACTCTAGTAAAGCCCCAAGTCCAGAACAAGTTCCAGTTGATGTGTTCAAATATAATCGAGGAACATGGATGGAACCTGAAACATCTGCATTAAATGCCCTAATGACGGAAGACATGGTCCCATCCTCTCAGAGTTCCAGCATACTTGTCCCAATCCACAGGAAAGGGAGGACTGATGACACTACCAATTTCAACCAATCTCTCTTAGACGGTGTAGGAAAAAGCTGTGACAAGTTGCTGCTGACTTGCCTTAAGTCCCAGATGGAAGATAATCACAATCAACCAGGTCCTGAGATTATATGATTATATATGGTCTGCTTGAAGTATGTGACCCGGTGACACTCCCCCTTCTTTATGGTCTCTATAGACCTAAAGACAGCCTTTAATAGCATTTATTGAACTACTTTCTGGAGCACCTTGGCAGAACAAGATGTCCCTACTCTCTTGAGGCCCCTAATGGATTTTCATAATGGCAATGCAACACCAGTAATATACAGGAGCAAGGGCGAATGCACAGACTTGTGAAAGCTACATCCAGGAGTCATGCAGGGCTGCATCATAGCCCCAGCTTTATTCAACATCTATATTAACAGTAAAGGGACATTCCTTAGCAATCTTGGCCTTGATGTACCTAAACTTTAGAAACAGCATATTCCAATCCTGCTATTTGCAGATGATGCTGTAATCCTAGCATGCACAGAACTGACAATGTATTGGCTCCTGGAAGGCTTCCTATCATTTTGAGGAAAAATTAAACTTACCACCAACACAGAAAAAACTAAATTTGTGATAAAACTCAAATCCAAGCTAATGTCGCCTTTCAGGATCTATGGAAACCAATTGAGCTTGCCAAAACCTATGACTACCTGGGTATCCCTATTGAGGAGCAGCTCCACTAGGGAGTCCAAGTAGCCATGTCTAAAAGAATATTGTCCTTACAGGCTAGCCGCTAGAGCAATATGTAGATATCCAAAGAGCTATGAAAACCACTTAATCAAGCCACCATTAAATGTATGTACAATAAAAGCTGTGATGGCAAGCTACTACAGTGAAGAAATCTGAGGGAATTTAAACGTGCATGTGTTACAAAAACTGGAAAATGCCTTTTTGAGACATATATTACACATAGGCCCGGGAATCCCAGTAGCAATATTTAGGGCAGAGCTGGGAATGACTACCCTAGATGACTTTATCGCCTTTTTTCCTGTAAGCTACTTGGTTTGACTCTGGTCTACACTGCCCTTACGGTGTTTCGGAAGACCCTGCTGAATCTTCTGAGAAGTCAGAAATCTAACAGCCTACACTGGTTCAGACATGTTGAGCATATACTCACATCAACAGATGGCTCAGATTAATGGAAAAACCCTGCAAAGATGAATAAAGCCATGTTACAAATGCTAAAAAAGTAATTCTGGGGCCACACATGGCAAACGAATTTGGCCATGAAACGTGTCCTCCTGATAAATTACTTGGCACTAAAACCTGAATCATGCTGGGAAACATTTCTTGACCTACTATTTCCCCCTTTCTCACCCCCCTGGAAAGGGCCTCTTATCTTATGTTCAGATCAGTCTTCTTACAGATGTGGTCCTCCAACAAATCTTGGCCTAAGGCCTCTGGACCCAGAGTTAACATGCGCACTGTTCCTTAGGCAGCTCAGAGACAATCATGCACTTTATGCTCCTTTTCCGCGCATCATTGAAACTTCAAAAGGTTTTATCACCGCTCTCTATTTTTAAACTATAACAAGAGAGACTGCAGGGGTGCTTTAACATTCTGCTGTGTTTTACAACATCCGATGAAGCCAGAGTTAAAGGGCAGGAACAATGACCATAACAACTCAGGACGCAAATGGACATGTTTTACTCTGCCGGGCAGCCTGGTCAAGGTTAGTGTCATACTAGCAGTGCGTAGGCCAGTCAGTTGGAATGAGGGCAGAATCACGTAAAAGGAATCCACGCTACTTCCAACTGGCATAAGCATGTAATCAATGCAACCAGACGATGGGATAACGAATCCTATCTGGTTGGACCTTTTTAATTTGTAAGCATACCTTCTACCAAATTCTCTAAATTGAATTATCACCATTCTGCACAGGCACTTTATTTTGGACCCATGTTGTAAAGTTGTGCTAACCTTTTTACGTTGAACCTTATTATTTGATGATTTGAAACTTGTTTATGTACTTTGTTAATGCGAATAGCCCGTTGGTACAGGAACTGCAATGGCTGGATCTTCTCGCTTTTTACATCACCCCCCTCAATTTGCACGGTTAAGCACTTTTTTTGGTGCATTAATCCCTAAGTGCTTTCCACGCCAGATAAGTATTAAATAATTAGTTGACTGGAGACGAATCAGTGGTTATCCAGATAGCATGACTATTTGTTGTGATCATACGATGTTTCAAAATGCGAGGTGCTTCTCGACTTCACAACGTGAATTTTAGGAAAGAAGGTTTTAGATTGTTATAGTATACTTGCTGATACAATAAAGTTTGCTTGACTGCCTCCAAACGTCTTTAATTCATTTGCACGGACCGGAGAGAATGCCTACTCCATATTAACAGTACACTACACGTTCAATTGCACGACAAGTATTGTAGAAGGTGCAAACTAAACATATGTGCTCCTCGGATCGCAAAAAGTGGTCGCAAATTGAGGCAGCACTCCCAGGACACTTTCATTAGATGTCCCCAGATGTTTTGATTTTATTTCAACAGCACACATCCTCTTTTCTCTTGTAACTATACTGCCAAGCATCATTGATTCAAACAGGACTAAAAGAACCTCTTTCTATTGAAACACAAAGGAATGATTTCATTTATATGGACAATGCAAATCTGCAGTCACAAAATAGAAAACATGGGCCTGATATAATAGCACATCAGGGAAAATTAGCTCTAACCATTGGGTTTAAATTGCTCGTGTATATGGACTGCAAATGCATGCACCGCTATAACGAACTACTAAATTAGATTGTATTATTTGTTTTCTAAGAATGAAATTGGTTTTCATTTAATGAGAATTTATTTAATTCAAGTTTTTTTAATAACTGTGAGATTAAGTGTGTTCCATATGGGTTTGATTTCTGCTTCAACGAAAGCATTGTTAATGTAGCCACACAAGATACGTCTTCAACTCAATTTTGGTTTCGTATTTATTTCCTCTGGTCAACCACATATGATAACATAAACTCAAAGAGATGTAACACAGCTTTGTCAGTCCTCCTCAAGGAATTGATAAACAATCTCCTCATTCCTGGGCTGTGTATATATATATTTTTTTTGCTGTTGATTACATCATTACATTGGTATTTCCACTTTCTGAAACGATGTTCTCAATCAGCTAGCAAAGAGCATTATAAATGTATGTCAATGATATCAATAAAGGAGCACACATGTAGTCTCATTTAGAAGTTGTCATAATTTTCAGTAAAATGTCAAAAATAAATCAGGCAATTGTTGCACATGATAATCTTGAAAGTACCTCAGAAAGAGGAATAACAGGTTTTCGCATGCCTTTCCACATTTAAAGCTGCTATCGTAACACCAGCTTTCTGGCATTTCTCGTGGAGGCTGATTTCATATGTTGTGAATTAGAATTACCACAGTTATAATACAGTAGTATAACTTTACTAAATATAAAAATAAAATAACACAACTTTTTGCAAATGAGGGCTGCAGTAATATGACTGGAATAAAAGATTGAATGTCAAGGAAAAATTGAGAGAGGGTTCAAAGGAAAAACAAAATAAGGCAGCCACATAAGACCCTAGTAAGTTATAGATATGGGTATGGATATGTATCTATCAGAGTGGCAGTAGCCACTATGTAGTTATAGTTAGGATTCCTAGAGATAGGAATTCCTTGGATTGTTGCTCCATAATAACTTTATAACTGTTTGACAAATCAAAACTTTCCAGACCTATAGCATTTTTTACAATTTGTGACAATGTTAATGCTTGTGTTCAATTCGTAATGGGATGCAAAAATAAAAAGGGTCTCACAAAAGAGATTTTGTTCCCCAAACATATTTTCCATAGACTTTTATATTCAACGTAGTGCAGAAACAGCTGGATGGATTTTGATTACATTTACATGAATATAGTGTGTAGATGATCCAGTGTGCTATTGCAGGTGATGTTGTATAAATATAAGGATCAAAACATAGTGAAATCTATTTTTTGGGCTTCCTTGCTACTTTTAGTAATATTGTGAAACAATAAACTAGACTGTACATGTAAAGTTTCAGATATACTACATGAACAATTGCAAAATCCATTTATGGTCACATGCTAATGGAAACCAATAAACAAATACATAACAAATAGAATACATCCTAATCTACAAACGTTTTCTTTGCATGCTCTAATGCTCAGAAAATAAATCTGTGCCCAACAAGCCAAATATAAAACACCTTCAGTATGCACTCGTGTGCAACAAAATGGAAAAGTAACCTGCCAGTGAGTTACACAAACTACTATATGGAGGACATCATAATTGGCCACCAGAAAATAAAAAAGAATAATCTCAACTTTCATAACAGCCATTGGCTTTCATTCACTTTGGGCTTCATATGTAGCCCAATACTACTAAAAGTAGCATGGAAGCCCAAAAAATGAAGTATATACTGCATATGTAAAGCTGCAGAATTACTATATAAAAAACTAAAAGACATTTATGTTCACATGATTATATAAACCAAAGAAGAAATGCAATCGATAAAAAGAAAGAAGTCCTAATAAACCTGATTGCCACTCTGTAGTTATAGTTAGGATTCCCGAAGATAGAAACTCCTTAGATTTATGGTCCCTAATAACTTTCCATCCATTTGAAGAATCACCACAAAACTTTCCTAACCTAAAGCATTTTCCACATTTTTCATGATGGAAATTTCTGTGGTGAATTTTTAAGGGGGTGCAAAGAGAAAAGGGTGGTCCCAAAACGCATTTTTCCACCAATGCATTTCTATAGACTATTGTATTTGAGGAATCAGGTAAGGTACTGCAGCTAAGTAGGGTGCATATATTTTGAGTTAAAATGCATTTAAACTTAGTGTGACCACAGTACTTTCACAGAATTTCAAATAATTTCAAAAAACGACTGCAGTACATTGTGACGACAATTCCTTATGTAACATGTTGTTTTAAGGCCACTTTGCCAGTATCCTGGTTTTGTGCCTTAGATATAGGTAAGTATTACACTTTACATGTTTTCCTACCTATTACCACTTCAGCAAAGTGGTAATAAGTAGGGAGAAATAATTACAAGTTTCTATTTATTTAAAAAAATGTTACAGAGCACCGCAATACGACCTAGGAAGTACCACAGTTGTTAAAAACATTTAAAAATAAATATCTTAAAACATTTAAAGAACACTGTACTACACTATATCTGTGAAATATAGCCTATTTCAATGTATTAACAATTTTAACATTTAATTCTTTAAAAAAAAAGTCTGCAGAGTACAGACGAAATACCTAAAAATACCGTGCAAATTATAAAAAAGTTTAAAAAAAAAATAAACATTTCCTCAAAATGTGGTACTGATTAGGTCCTAGCACAGTACTCTGTATATATATATATATATATCTATATATATATATATATATAGATAGATATATATATACAGAGTACTGTGCATCTGAGCAGTCCATTGGAGGGCGTTAATATTTAAGTGGGGAGGTATGTCAGCATCACACACTGGACCTTCACGCCTCTGAAGAAGTGCAAGAAGCACAGAAACGCATCAGGCGTAAAATGACGATCACGCTGTAATTGCCGATCGGCATGCTGGTCCTGTTTTCACCGCAATACAGGCTTGCAGCTTACGGATGTGGAGTGCGTCTTTGCTCGGTGGGCAAACCTTGCAGCTTATATATATATATATATATATATATATATTCACAGAAAAAACCATAGGTTTCAGGCACGTTATAGTTAGGAATTAGCATTTAAAAAACCTCAGCAATTCACTGAAAAAACCATAGGTTTCAGGGGTGTTATAGTTAGCTGGACTTTTCATTTGTACAAAACCATTGAAATTCCCCCGTTATAGTTAGTTCAGCTAACTATAACTAGCGCCCGCAATGCACTGCTGATGAAGTCACATATTACATCACTCATGACATGGTCAGTGACATCACTCATGACATCACTGATGACATCTCAAATGACATCACTGATGACATCATCCAGTGAATGTGTGTTTTTCTGAAAATTACATATGTTTTATATATGTATATCTTAAGGTCGATGGAAGAATAAATGGGTATATAAGTGTCTAAATGGATGATTTGTTTTTGAAAAATTGATTGTGTAACTGACTGATTAAGTGTATCATAGTGAATACATGGCTTAGTGAGTAATGTTTAAATATGTAAATATCTGTATCAGTCTCTCACTTTGTGTATAAGTCGCTGCATGGGTTGGTGAGTAGCTACATGGGTGTCTATATAGGTTATTAGTTGGTTTTTTGAGTATCAGTCTGAGTGTCTGCATGGTTCGGTGGGGGGTATTACGTAGTGCATAGGTGCATGAATGAGTGACTCACTCTTTGTATGTGTTGAAGACAGCATGTGTGCAGGACTGTATGGGTGGATGAGTGTGTGTAAGGGTGTGTTAGTGAGTGAATGACTGTCTCAATAGTGTCTTTATGAGTAACTACATATGTTTTAAACTAGTATATGTGACTATTGGTGTATATAAGTGAGTATATGTGAGAGTGAGAGATTGAAAGAGTTCCTGTATGAATAAGTATGTGTTTCTATAAGTGATTGTTTAAAAGACTAAGTATGTGTAAGTTTCCGTAGAAGTAAGTGTAGTGGTGTGTGTATAACTGTATATGCAAGTAAATGTATGTTTGATTCTTTATTAGCATGAGTGACTATGTGTGTGAGTAACTCTATGGATGAGTGGCATTGTGTAACAGGATGTATAGGTGTATGAGTACATATGATGAGTGAGTACATGTATGAGTGACTGTATAGGACTGTTGGTGAATGAGTGGATGTGTATGTGGATCTTAGAATTACTGAAGAGGTTGTTGTAACTGGTATTGGTATGTCCATTGTTTTGCAAATTTTAGTCTCTATTTTTGAATGTGTGTATCAAAAGTTATATTAGGGTGAGAGGAGGTCTGCCACTCTATCACAAGGATGATGTCATCAGTGATGTCATCAGTGATGTCATTTGAGATGTCATCAGTGATGTCATGAGTGATGTCACTGGCCATGTCATGAGTGATGTAATATGTGACATCATCAGCAGTGCATTGTGGGCGCGCGAGTTATAGTTAGCTGAACTAACTATAACGGGGGAATTTCAATGGTTTTGTACAAGTGAAAAGTCCAGCTAACTATAACACCCCTGAAACCTATGGTTTTTTCA
Organism: Triturus cristatus; assembly: GCF_964204655.1. Taxonomy (NCBI): domain Eukaryota; kingdom Metazoa; phylum Chordata; class Amphibia; order Caudata; family Salamandridae; genus Triturus; species Triturus cristatus. Next base: position 432,909,620 of record NC_140588.1, read on the forward strand.
GTGAATTTCTGAGGTTTTTTAAATGCTAATTCCTAACTATAACGTGCCTGAAACCTATGGTTTTTTCTGTGAATTTCAAAGGTTTTTTAAATGCTAATTTCTAGCTATGCCTACAGAGATAGGACATGTGAAGAAAGAAGAAAAAACACACAGAAAGAAAAAAAAGAAATGCAGAAAGAAGCAACAGAAGTCCTCAAAGACGACGAAAAGTGCAGGAAGAAGGATAACGTGCAGAAAGAACAAAAAGAAGAGCAGAAAGAAGCCTTGTTGCAAAATCATCCTGTACCCTCAACATTTTCAGACGGATACTGGTGGTAACTGAGTCTGACTAACCAGTCCTAGAGCCAGTGCTATGTTAAAAGACACTTAGAATACAATGAAAACACCTACATACACTAGGGAACATTATGCGTTGGGGTCCCCCTGTGATTAGCATGACCTCCTCTGTAAGCCCCTAGTATATAATAGGGCAGGGGGATTAAAACTACCTCTTAAAACAGGCCACAGGGCATTTTTGCACACGTTAACCCAGGCCCCGTCCCCTCCCTTCACCACTGTGTAAACACGCCCTGTGTCAGTTTTTAGTTGGGAGATTAAGTTCATTTGAATCCTGAGGGTCCCCAGGGTCCAACTAGCCCACTAGGTACCTCCAGTAAGTGCCACAGAGCTGCGTTGCAGAGAGGTGTAAAAAGTGGCACGGCCTGGACCACCTCTCTGCAATGCAGCTCAGTGGCGCTTACTGGAAGCACTTGGTGGGCTAGTTAGCCCCCAGGGGCCCTCAGTATTGAAGGGAAATTATATCCCCAATTTAAAACGTGCCATAGTGCGTGTTTGCACACGTCACCTCAGGCCCCATCCCCTCCCTTCACCACTGTGTAAACGCGCCCTGTGGCTGTTCTAAGTTGAGAGATTAAGTCCCCTTAAATCCTAAGGGTCCCTAGGGTCAAACGAGACCACTAGGTACCTCCAGTAAGCGCCACAGAGCTGCATTGCAGAGAGGTGTAAAAAGGGGCTTGGCCTCAGAACACCTGTCTGCAGCGCAGCTCCCTGGCGCATACTGAAGATGCCTGTTGGGCTAGTTGGCCCTCAGGGACCCTCAGTATTGAAGAGGAATTAATTCCCCAACTTACAACTCGCCAGGGGGCGCGTTTACAGAGTGCTGCAAGGAGGGGGCGTGACATCCGGCGCGATGCCAGTCTTTTCTTTATTTTAATTTTTTAAGAAGGGGGGCTGTGTGGTTCCCCTTCTTATTCTAATTTATTGGCCCTGATGACCCCATCCCCCAGGGCCTGTCTCCTAATTATATTTTTTTGACCCCAATCCCCAGGGCCAGCCACTGTTTTTTATTATTTTTAAAAAAAAATATATTTATAGACACACCTAGGACATGCTGGACAAACCGTACGTACCTATCACCATGACGATTTGCGTGATATTCATTAAAAGGCGACTATGCATACAATGAATCCACGTGGAATGTATTTACACCACTAGTGAAGCTCTGACATGTCTGATGCCCTACTGTGCCTATTCCCGGTAGACACCCTTGTCGTTTATTTATACAAACATGGGTAGCTATTGACGGGCACATTTAATACACATGCACACCAAGCCATTCAAAGGGGATTCGACAAAAATTCGACCAAAACTATGCAAGAAACCCCCCTCACGGTTAATAAAACACACATCCACTGCCGGATGTGTAATACTTTTTATTTTACTCTCTGGAAAGGGGACGAACATTACTTGAGAGTCACAGCGCGCTCCTGGCAGAGCCCAATGCTGTGTTACACCCACCATTGCCTGCTGAGTGCCACACACCTCTGTGTTGTATTCCACTAGCTAGTGCATATGCTATGACACTCTCTAGCCCATGTGCACTGTAACACCACCCCGTGAATATGTCATGCCACACTTGTCTTCGCACCGGTTATATTGCCCCATCTAACGTGCCTTCCTCGATGCCTATGTTATAACGCACAGTGCTATGCCATACATATTACAATCTGGGATCCATATCTTTGTCACAGTGGATATGCAACGTTACAATCCCCAGCACTTATTTTATATTACAACTTTAGAGACTAGTTAGGTTACACAACACTGCCCTGTGCATATTACACTCCAAGGCGCATATCGCAAAGCACGCGCTAGTGCCTGTGCTATCTCGCGCTCTCCAATGAATCTGTCACTGCGCACAATGTATTGCATATTATATTTCACGCCCGGTTCATCTTATATCACACTTTTTGGTGCATAGTTTATACCATACACTATATCTAGTTTTCATTTTCAATCGTGCTCTCAGGACTATGTTCTATATAACACTGTGTTCACCTACCCTTTTCACGGGCATTACATTTTGCGATAGGGGGTGGAGGGTCAGGGGGTGTTTCTGCCAAGTGAGCCCAGAGTCACAGTCACAAACGTCCTCTTCTTCCTGAATAAAAGTGAGATTATGCTGCATACTTGTTCATATTTTAAGTAGTTTGCACAGACACACGTTTTAAAAACAATAAAGTTCCTAATACCCGCCTTCTCTGAACAGTTAGCTTGCTGCCCCACCCCCCCTCCTCCCTATCCTCTGTTGTGTGAATCCATGGACTAGCCTCCTCCCTCCTGCCATGCATGGTCTGATGTGCTGCCACTGCCCTCAATTTAGTATGATGTACCAGTCCACTCCTCCTGCCCTCCATTGCCCAATTCTATGCCCCATCATTGACCTCCTGCTTAAACTCTGTGCTCAGCTTGCTGACCCTATTCTCCTTCCCCCTGCCCTCCGATGTCTTTGTGCATGCCCCTGCTCCATCCTTTTTGCCCACCATGTCCCATGGACCTGCCACTCCTATCTACTCTGAGTGTTCTGTTGAGCTGCCACTCCCCTCCCACCTGCCTAGCATTGTCAGATGAATGTAACCTGTCCCTGCCACCTCCACCCTGCCTGTCCACATGCCATGCCCCTATCCTCTTCCTCCTGTCCTACATGGTCCATTGTACTGCCACACCCTTCTGCCCTCCCTGGTCTGTTGTGCTGCAACTGCTCCTCCTGTCTGCCCCGTGCGGTCTGTTGTGAGGCCCTTTCCCCTGAACTTTCTTGTCTGTGCACAGGTCCTGACCCTCCCTTCTATCCTCCATCGTCCTTTGTGCATGCCCCTGCACCCTCCTTCTTGCCCATCATAGCCATTGTGCTGCCACTAACCCTCCCACTTGCCATGCATGGTCTTCTGTGCTGCCATGGCCCCTCCCACCTTCCCTGTGTGGTCAGTTAGCTGCCCCTGACCCCCTCCCACCTTCCCTCCATGGTCTGTGTGTATGCCATCACAGTCTCACTGTTGCTCTTCATGGTGTGTCTTGCTTCTAGTGCCCATCCTGCCTGACCTCCATGGCTATCTTGCTGCTCCTGCCCTGCCCCCTTGCCCCCAGCCCTCTGTTTACATGTGCAGACCCCTACTCCCTCCCTCCTGGCTTGTCTGTTCCATTGTAATGCCCCTGATCCGTCCCTCCTGCCCTTTATGGTCTGTTATGCTGCAGCTTTCACTCCTGTCTGTCCATTATGGTCAGCTAGCTACCATTGCCTCTTGCCCCTCTGTTCTCTGTTGTCCATGTGCATGGTCCTGTCCCCTCCCTCTTGCTTTCTATGGATTGTTGTGCTGCACTCCCGTCCCGCATGCCCTGTGTGGTGTATTGTGCTGCTGCAAACCCTGATGCCTGCCCTGCAGGGTCAGTTTGGTGCACCTCTCCATGTCCCTCCTGTCCTCTGTTATCCAAGTCCATGTCCCTACCCCATTTCCTTCCATGATCCAATGTACCATACTTGTGAACATTTTGAACTTGGTAAGAGGGAGATTTTGAAAAAAAACTGGGGTATTGATTTTCCCCTTTGAGTTACATTGAAAAAGAGGAGATTGTAGACAGGAGACAGATCAAATAAAGCCCATTTGAGCTTAAAAACATTGGACGTTTCCTGGCTGAATCGGGTCTGTTGGCATGTATGGTTGTACTACCATTGCCTCTTCCTTCTGCCCACAATGGTCTATTACATTGCCACAGCCTCTCTTGCAAGTCCTGTATTGTTGGTTTGTTGCCCCTGCCCCCCTTTCCACTGCCCTCCATAGTCTGTTGTGCTGCCACGGCCCTTCCTGCCTGCTCAGTGTGGTTAAATTGTTGCCTTTGCACCCTCCTACCTGCCTTCAATTTTCAGAGTCCGTACCCCTGGCCTCTGCCTCTCAACAGTATCCTAATGAACAACTAGATTGCTAACATTCTATATTTATTACAAAAGTGTGGAACGCCTGACGTCACGTTGATGTAATCAAAACTGTAATACCTGGAGCATTTCCTTTAGAAATTACATATATGAGAGGGTCTTATTGGCATCAAAATTATGGTTAGTGCTCTAAAAGACTAAAATAAGGACATATTTTCTGAGTTTTCAAATAGCGACAAAGCACTTTTAAATTATTTGTTATCTTTGTTTTTATATCCAGTTGACCACTTGATTAAATGTTGCACTTAGGGGAGAGGATGTGGTGGTACTTCCAGAACTGCAGACTTTGCAACTGGGGAACCAGGTTGGAGTTTCTGCTTCAGCTCGACATTCTGTGATTCTGGTCAAATCACTTAGTCTCCCCATGTCTACAACCAAAATTAATTTGTTCTTGTGTGATGTAACCAATGCTCATGTAAAGCACTCCAATACCTGACAAGTGTGCACTATATAACACTGCAAAAACACAAAATAATAAGTGTTTTGCACACTTCTGTCATTGGGCTATATTTGGGCTACATCTGGGTGATTTTGGGCTACATTTGGGCTCTTTTGTCTCCGGTGGCCATCTTGGGAGATTTATTTGTTATGAAGTTTCCTAATTTCCTCATGTACTGCAGTCTCCTCAGTAGGAAATGCTTTCAGTTTTTTACTTTGATTCCATCATGAAGGTATTCAGATATGTCACACATTTGCCATAAATTCTGAATGTTAGCACTCTAGTTGCTCATTAGATCACTGAAGTAAAATTACTGTTCACCATGGAAGTCTGCTCCTGGTATTAAAAGTGCATGTTTCAGTCTGCATGTCAGAATTTTTTAATGAAATAGAAGAGGATTTGAGAAGTCACTCAAAATGTGCCCTCATTTTTTTCTTCAGCATTAATCATAATTTCTATGGCAAAATGAACCCCCTCATTGTGTTCCTTTTTAAATTAAATGTTTTAAGTGTTACCAGTTTATTCCAATCAAGATGGCTTCAGGTGTGCCATACTTTTGTCATAATGAAGACAGTAGGCCCTGGGGGATGGGGTCCCCAGGGCCAAAAAAATAGAAAAAGAAGGGGGGCTACATAGCCCCCTTCTAAAAAAAAGGAAGAAAAAAAACAGACGGGATCGGCCGGAAGGCCACACCCCCTGCTTACACCACTCTGCAAACGCGCCCCGTGGTGCGTTTGCAGAGGGGGAACTAATTCCCCTTGAAAACTGGGGGTCCCTGGGGGCCAACTAGCCCACCAGGAACCTCCAGTATGCGCCAGGGGGCCGCATTGCAGAGAGGTGTAATGATGCCACACCCCTTTTTACAGCTCTCTGCAACGCAGCTCCGTGGCGCTTACTGCAGGTACCTGGTGGCCTAGTTGGCCACAGGGGACCTCAGGATTCAAGGTGACTTAATCCCCCAACTTAAAATGTTAAAATGTGCCACGGGGCGCTTTTGCACAGTGGTGAAGGTAGGGGGCGGGCCTGAGGTGATACTGTGCAAACACGCTCTGTGGCGTAGGGGAATTCATTCCTCTTCAATCCAGAGGTCCCCTAGGGGCCATCTAGCCCACCAGGTACCTCCAGTAAGTGCCACGGAGCTGTTTTGCAGAGTGCTGTAAAAAGGGGCGTGGCCTCTAAACACCTCTCTGCAATGCAGCTCCCTGGCGCATAATGGAGGTACCTGGTGGGCTAGTTGGCCGCCAGGGGACCTCAGGATTCAAGGGGAATTATCCCCCAACTTACAACACGCCACAGGGCGCATTTGCACAGTGGTGAAGGTAGGGGGCGGGGCCTGAGGTGAAATGTGTGCAAACACACCCTGTGGAGGATTTTAAGTTGGGGAATTCATTCCTCTTCAATCCAGAGGTCCCCTAAGGGCCAACTAGCCCACCAGGTACCTTCAGTAAGTGCCACGGAGCTGCGTTGCAGAGTGTTGTAAGAAGGGGCGTGGCCTCTGAACACCTCTCTGCAACGCAGCTCCCTGGCGCATACTGCAGGTACCTGGTGGACTAGTTGGCCCCCAGGGGACCGCAGGATTGAAGAGGAATTAATTCCCAACTTAAAATGCGCCACAGGGCATGTTTGCACACATCACCTCAGGCCCCGCCCCCTTCCTTCACCTTTGTACAAATATTCAAATATTCCTCTAAAATCAGCCGAACTACGAATTCCGATTTACTCACCTGTTATCAGAAGATAACCCAGTGCTGCATCTTTTAGACCAGCACTGACCCTGGAAATTAATTCTAAGCGTACTTACGAGTAACTTGTATTTCCTTCCATAGGAATATATTGTGTGGTTTTCAGCAGAAAAGTTTTGAAGTGGGCATTTTTGAAACAAACAAATATTCCTCTAAAATCAGCCGAACTATGAATTCCGATTTACTCACCTGTTATCAAAAGAGAACCCAGGGCTGCATCTTTTAGCCCAGCACTGACCCTGGAAAGTAATTCTAAGCGTACTTACCAGTAACTTGTATTTCCTTCTATAGGAATCCATTGCGTGGTTTTCAGCAGAAAAGTTTCTAAGTGTCTATTTTCACAAACTAAAAATATTCGTAAAAAATCGTCTGTATGACTTAAACACGTTCTTTCAACTGTTTACAGGAGATTCGCCAGTGCTGGATCCAGGATCCTCCACTTCCTAAGCAAAAGTAAAGATAACACTACTTACCTGCTAAGTGAATTTTCTGCCATAGGATAACATTGGTGATTCTATGTGAAAACATTTCTAAGTGTCAACTTTTAAAATACAATATTATTCCTTAAAAATAACTACTGTAACCAAAGCGCTTTTACTCAAATGTTTACAGGAGATGTCCAAGAACTGAATCTAGGATCCAGTCCTGTGGTTAGAAAAGTAATCCATAAAGTAACTAATTGCATTTGACTAGAAATTCACATTGAGCTCAATGTTGCATTGTGTTTGAAATTGTGCTGCCCATTGCAACAACTGTAAGTACTGTACTTAAAGGTCCATTGCCTATTTGCAAAGTATTTAAACTAAAGTAATTCATTCTGAGAAAGTATATTTTGTATTGTAATGTATTATGTCATAAAAAAAAAATATCTAAAAATAAACAGTTTAAAAAATGTAGTAAATCAGTATAAAAAAAATCAGTATAACAATTAATACTTTAAAAATTGTCATGTACAAAACCTTTGAAATTCACTGAAAAAAACCATAGGTTTCAGGCCTGATATAGTTAGGAATTAGCATTTAAAAAACCTTTGAAATTCACTGAAAAAACCATAGGTTTCAGGCCTGATATAGTTAGGAATTATCATTTAAAAAACCTTAGAAATTCATTGAATTAACAATAGGTTTTAGGGGTGGTACAGTTAGCTGGACATTTCACTTGAACAAAACCATTGAAATTCCTCCGATATTGTTAGTTGTACTAATCCACAAGTGATGATGTCACATATTACATCATTCATGACATGGTCAGTGACATCACTGATGACATCTCAAATGACATCACTGATGACATCACTGATGACATCATCCAGTGAACGTGGTTTGGTTCGTTATTTAAATATGTATTATATATATATAGCAATTTGCCTTGAAGAATGAGTGGATATATAAATATAAATATCTGGATGGAGGATTTAGTAGCAGTGTGATTGACTGTTTACTTGACTAATTTATAGTGTCTCACTAAATATATTGGATAGTGACTAAACTGTGTGAATATCTGTATCACTTTGTCAGTTGTTGTGTAAACTGCTGCACCAGTTGGTTACTAGCTATGTGAAAGTCTATATTATTTATTGATTAGTTAACTGAGTATTTGTATGGGAGAGTGAATGTGGGTGTGGTTCGGTGGGGGGTGTGTGACTGCCCAAAGATGTGTGAATAGTTGATTCAGTAGGTATCTGAAGTTAAAACTACATGTTAAAACAGTTGTTTGGGTGAGTGAATATCTTTATGGGTGTGGTGATGAGCAAATATATGTCTCAATGGTACATGTCCAACAAACTAGAAAAATAAAAGCCAGTGTATGTGTCAGTTGTTGTATATAAATAAGTATACATAAGACTCAGTAATTGTATGAGTGACTGTATGGATAACTGTATTCTTGTAATAGTGTTTTTATAACACACTAAGTATGAGTTATTATCTATATGAATAGATGAAGTTGTGTTTTTATAAGTGTATAGCTAAGTAAAAGTAAGTATGATCCGTTGTTTGCATAAGTGAGTAGGATGACTTCATAAGTGATTAGGACGTGTGCTGGTGTGTAATGTCGATATAGGTGTATAAGTTTATTTGATACTGTTCTATTGATCATTGACAGCATGTATGAGTGAATCTATAGGTAAGTGATAAGATGTGTGTATAGATCTAGGAATCACTGAGTGGGAGTTTAGAAACTTGTATTGGTGTGTCAATGGTTTTAAATCTGGCACTCTGTATTTTACAGTGAGTGATGAAAGGTTATACTAGTGTATGATGAGGTGTACCTGATTGTCACGTGAATGATGTCATCAGTGATGTCATTTGAGATGTCATCAGTGATGTCACTGACCATGTCATGAATGATGTAATATGTGACATCATCACCAGTGGATTGCAGGCGTGCGAGATGTAGTTAGTACAACTAACTATATCGGAGGAATTTCAATGGTTTTGTTCGAGTGAAATGTCCAGCTAACTGTAACACCCCTAAAACCTATTGTTTTTCAGTGAATTTTTAAGGTTTTTTAAATGCTAATTCCTAACTATATCAGGCCTGAAACCTATGTTGTTTTCAGTGAATATATATATATATATTATCTACTGGCGGTCGCCAGTAGATAGTTATAGTTAGGACTGTGTTTCCATAGGAAATCTCAAAATTCTATTTTGAATAACTTTGGCGCCGGTTGACGAATCCTCGCGAAATTTTCAAAACTAATGGGGCGCTCCGTTCAGCTCCTACCCTGAAAGTCTCGGGGTGATTCGTCAAGCGGGGGCCGAGAAAAAAGGGGGGTCCCAAAACGCGTTTTCCCCATGCATTTTTCCCTAGGACCTTTAGACACAGCTACAGCCCGAACGGCTGAACAGAATTACTTGAAATTTGGCAGAGAGGTAGCCATAAGGTCAAGGAAGTGCCTTTTGTAGGTCTGGTGTAAATTTGTTCAGTAGTTCCTGAGAAAAAAGCATTTAAAGCAATATATATATCAGTAAGCGCGCTCCGTGCGCTTACGGTAAGCTTACCGTACGCGTACGGTGTCGTGCGCGAGCTCAAATCTGATTGGTTGTCACATGACTGTAAACATTCGAATCGGACGAAATCAGGAAGTGTCGGCTGCCATTTTGTGTGTTTCACACAGAAAAAAAAAGGGAGATAACGTGAAAAGGGGGCAAGGAAGAGAGTTATAGACCCCATAACATTTGAAAGGGGGTCAAAGAAGGACACAAAAGTACGAAAAATACATTTATTAATTTTAAAAAACAAATCGCCGAGTGCGCGTACGGTAAGCTTACCGTACGCGCACGGCAAAAAAAAAATAATAATAAAAAAAAAGAAATAACAATCACATTTATTAAATAAGTTGAAGGACCCGCAAGGGAAAAAAAAAAATTGTTACTGTGTAAAAAAAGGCGAGGCGCGCACTGTATGGACTGCGCAATGTGGGCGCACGGTGAAAAACCAGAGAAAAAAATAAAAAATAAATACAGAACTTAGCATTTAAAAAAACGTACAAATTCACTGAAAAAACCATAGGTTTCACACACGTTATAGTTAGGAATTAGCATTTAAAAAACCTTGAAAATTCACTTAAAAAACCATAGGTTTCACACATGTTATAGTTAGCTGTACATTTCACTCGTAAAAAAACAATGAAATTCCACGTTATAGTTAAATCAGGTAACTATAACTTGCGCGACCGCAATTCACAATGTGTCATTTCAGATGTCATCATTGATGTGAAGAGTGATGTCACTGACCATGTCATGAGTGATGTAATATGTGACGTCATCAGCAGTTTATTGTGGGCGCGCAAGTTATAGTTACCTGATCTAACTATAACGTGGAATTTCATTGGTTTTTTACGAGTGAAATGTACAGCTAACTATAACATGTGTGAAACCTATGGTTTTTTAAGTGAATATATATATCAGTAAGCGCGCTCCGTGCGCTTATGGTAAGCTTACCGTACGCGTACGGTGTCGTGCGCGAGCTCAAATCTGATTGGTTGTCACATGACTGTAAACATTCGAATCGGACGAAATCAGGAAGTGTCGGCCGCCATTTTGTGTGTTTCACACAGAAAAAAAAAGGGAGATAACGTGAAAAGGGGGCAAGGAAGAGAGTTATAGACCCCATAACATTTGAAAGGGGGTCAAAGAAGGACACAAAAGTACGAAAAATACATTTATTAATTTTAAAAAACAAATCGCCGAGTGCGCGTACGGTAAGCTTACCGTACGCGCACGGCAAAAAAAAAATAATAATAAAAAAAAAGAAATAACAATCACATTTATTAAATAAGTTGAAGGACCCGCAAGGGAAAAAAAAAAATTGTTACTGTGTAAAAAAAGGCGAGGCGCGCACTGTATGGACTGCGCAATGTGGGCGCACGGTGAAAAACCAGAGAAAAAAATAAAAAATAAATACAGAACTTAGCATTTAAAAAAACGTACAAATTCACTGAAAAAACCATAGGTTTCACACACGTTATAGTTATATATATATATATATATATATATATATATATATATATATATCTCTGTAAAAACAAAAGACGTGAGGCCCATTACTGCAGCAGAGGTTTAATATCCAAGTTAAGCAGCGCCTGCTTCCATATTCCGACGTTTCGGCTTACTAGCCTTGTTCACAGATGGAAGTGACAAACACTCAGGTGCGCTCGGGCGTGCTCTTAAACAGATTAAATCACGTGACTGGATTCATTTTACTTCAAATCCCACAGTGCAGTGTGCCAGTTCGTAACATAGCCAGAAGTCCTCGAATGTTATTAGGTCTGTTGGTAATTTCATAAAGCACACGCACTGATGCCAGTGTGGAATCTTATATAAAGGCAGTCAAATGAATTGTTAAAGTTACCCAATGTTCTCATTACAGTGATAACTTGAAATTAAAACTCCATCAAGCAGCACGATCATGGCAGGAAATCATCCTGCCTGAATCCTTTCCTCGCGCCATCCCTCTTTTCGCTCCATTAGCTTATTACCTTCGTAGGTAGGGTGCACGAGTGGGTCAGGCCCCTCAATTCAACTTCAAAACAACAGTCTCCGTTCCGAAGCCCATATATATATATATGTATACATACATTTCCCTACCTATAACCAATTTATTTAAGTGATAATAGGTAGTTAACTACAGTAAAACATATTGCTTAATAACATCTAAGGCACTAACAAAGAACACAGCCAAACAACATTCAAAATAATATGGCTCTCTTTTCATTTTCTGAACAAAGCAATTACTCAATTATGTACGAGCTTGACATTGGCATGCACCATGGTATGCGGTAAAGTTAATGTGGTATACCAGGGCCCAAAATATAACTAAGGTCTAGCTGTATTATTATATTGTGGTACACAAGTCATGTATGGTGCCGCGTGGGCAACGCAATAATTTTGTAACATTTTCAAAGCAATGTCAGGTCACCATGCATTGATTGGTAAATCTGAAGAAACTCAAGACAGTGCAATTTGGTGTTTTGCATTACTCTGCACACCATAATATACAATATTGCTAAACTTCACATACATCTGTATGCTACTCGAGTGTATGCCACTACAATGTATGCCGATCCACTTTACAACACTGTACTGTACACTAATCTACAAACTTTTACTAGACTGTGTGACACTCCACTTTACAAAACTCTCCAATACTGTACAAGACACCATTACACTCTACTGTACAATACAGTACTTCAATTTATAGCACTATACTCAACTGCATGCGGTGCCACTCCACGCTACTGCAAGCTGCGCCACTATAGTCTACTCTACACTACACCACTCCAGTGTACTCCAATCCAGTATACTATACTCTACTACACTTAATTCCACTCTTTGCTATTTTACCATACTTTGCTCTACACCATTCCACTGTCCAACACTCTACTTCACTGTATGCAACTCCACTCTAATACACTGTACAACACTCTGTCACTTGATAACACTACTCCATGCTATGCCCATCCACTCTACACCATTATACCACTCTGTATGACACTTGATGACACACCACTCCGCCCCCCTCCATGACAAACTGCTCGTTTATATGACACAATGCTTCACTTTACACCACTCTCCTCCACGTGAAGAGTGTTGTATGCTGTCCGAGTGGAGTAGTGTTTTAGAGTGGAGTGGCATGGAGTAGGGTGAAATAGAGACCCTACTCCATGCCACTCCGCTCTAAAACACTACTCCACTCGGACAGCATTCAACATTCTCCTCTTCTATACAACATGTCAGTCCACTGGACAACTTGCTGCTTCACTCTACGATACTTGACTCCACTATATGAGACACCATGCCACTACAATATATAACACTTTACTACACTCTATGATACACCACTCCACTCTTCTCCACGCTACTCTATTCCACTTTACAGTACTCCACTCTACAACGTAAGACTTTACAAAACTGTCCTCCACTGTACTGTACAACACTCCACATATTTACACTCCACTCTATGGCACTGGACTCTACAATTTGAAACAGATTTTTATTACATTTTTAAAAAACATTGAAATTCAATGAAGAAAAACAAAGATTAAAGCTTAGTTATAGTTAGTTAGGAAAACATTTTTCCCTATACAAATGAAACAAACTACACGAACTTTAGAAATTCTAAAGTTATAGTTATTATTATAAGCAGTACACCTTCAAACAAACTCTTTTGTGCTCACTAACCAGACAAGCCTAACTATAACTCACCACTCTATCACTTATCCTGTTTAACCCATACGGAGATCAGCAGTAAACTTAAACATCTTAATCACTAAAATAAGGGAGCCCCAACTCAATATGGCAGACAAAGGTGGAACATCTGCGGGAAATTAAATGTAACCTTCTCAAAAAAGTGTTCTCCCATCTGCAGGGGTCCAACCTGAGTCCCCCTAGAGCCCTGTCCCATAGGAGACCACAGATATATACTTACTGTTATAGATGGTCAAAAACATTGTTATAAGCCTAGTCCCTACTTTGGAAGCAAACCTAAAAAAAGAGCCTCAATGATCTATAGTACTGTTGTTGCTGTATATTGTGTAGGTGTGACCCCATCCAAGTAAGGAGTGAAATAGGACACCTAAGTAAGTATGTGAAGGTGTTCATCCTCCCCCCTGCAGTGGTGTCAACATAGTGGGCACACCTTCTTTTATTTTTGGGCCCACATAACATTGTGAATGACTTGGTTAAATTAGTGGTTAGACCAAGATACTTCATAAAACCAGTAAAGCTATCCAGGAGACCCTGGACGCAATTGGGCATCGTGGCCAGCATCCTCTACATTCAATAGGATGGGAACTGGGTGCTTGCCTAATGGGGGCACATTTTTCTCTGATGCTCACAAAGTGCCCTTGTTGTGACATCAGTGTTCATCGCTCTCAACAGGAATATCAGGGACTCCTTCTCCCAGTGGCGGCTCTTCCACTCAAGCACAGAAAGGAAAAAATAAACTGATAATAATGGAATGTTATTAGCATTTTCTTTTTACCTCCTGCTGTGGCAGTGCATGAGGGGGCAGGGAGGAGCTGCAGGAGAGGAGTGGTAGACACTCCTGTGTGCAATGACTGTTTGAACGGCCCTCTCGGGCTGCCCAAACCAGTCATGCGCACTCCCTTGTTCTGCATTGCAGTCTGCATGGAGAACTTGCCCACCCATACAGCCCCTGGCTGAGCATCGTGTCACGGCGCTCAGACCAATCACAATGCTCCATTGGAGCATTGTGATTGGCTTACGGGTGGGAGCCTGGCTGCCTGCTTCCTGTTCCGTCCTGGAGTCGGACACAGGTAGCAGGAGAGAACACACAAGGCCTAGCGGCGGCAAGGTAAGTTTAAAAAAAAAAGTTTAAAGAGCATCCCACAAGCCCCCCGCGCCCGACCCCCAACAGCAAACAGTGCCGGACGCCCCTGCCTTCACCCCGAAGATGCTATAATGAACCAGAGCTTTGATCTGTCGACTGTGTCCATACATGACTAGTGTACTACACCCCCTTTTGCTTTTGTCTATTTGCCAATCAGTAGGTATAAATTGAGCCATTGTTTCATAGTCCCAATCCCCTGGCGGAAACCATACTGAGACTCTGATTGAGTTCTCTATAGCTCATGTACTCAGTCTTGTTAACAATACTCTCTCTATAATCTTGATTGTTGAGTCAAGCAGGAGATTGTTCAATAACAAGTGGGTTGGCTTCCCCCCTTTAAAAAAATTGGAACGATTGTGGCCTCGGACCAGGAGGAAGGAGTATCCTTTACCAAGGCATCTCTTACATTTGTAGGGGACTGTGCCCACAATGGGATATTGTGTTTATATGCAACCATTGGCGTGTCTTTGGAGCCAGGAGCTATTCTGCTGGGGTGGTGTTTTAAAGCAATAGTGACACTCAGAGACCGCAATGGAAGGATTTAGAATGCATGCCCTAGGTCAGTCAACTTTATTGTCCAAGACCCCCTTAAACGTATTCCCCTTGGACACAGAATAAATGTTCTACTCATTTGGTAGCCAGAATCAAATGTTCTACATTATGTATCTGTGATTCATTAAAAAAAAGAGGAGTTAACAATCTTCCAGAAAACCTGGCTAGCCCTGTTTTTGCTTGCAGTTGTTAAGTCACCTGAAGCTTATTCCCTAATCTCACTCTTTTTACAGTTCAGGACCTCCTTATGTGATCTCCTACGCCCCTGGTGGTTTTCATTGCTCACCCATGGTTTATTTTTTAAAGGTGTCTTTAGGTTCTTTTGGGCTAATGAACATGCCCTGTCAACAATCTAGGATTTTTCTGGCCAAGTTGGGACCTAGCACATATGATAAGGTCTTCTCAGAAGTTGACTACAGATACAAAAGAATTTAAGATCCTTTCAGGTTCTGGCCTGTGAACTAGACACACCACACAAGCTTTGGAATAAAGACAAAAATACATCCTGAAGTAAGCGAGTTGGATCTATCTACCCTTTAAAAAAAAAGAAATTATTAGCATTTTTAAGTGAAAAAAACAAATCACTATACAATAAAGCAAATGCCGGCAGATAAGGCATAGAAGAAAAAGATACACAATTCTAAAAAATGAAAGGTACATCGTTCAATAGTAACAGTGACAACATGCCTAGCAAGGAGACTCATAAGTGTAAAGAGAGCATTGAGGTCGCCCAAATCAGGAATCCTACATACCATAAAAGTTACAGTGACCACAGGTGTCCGCCCCCTCCGGGATCATTTTGAACTACATAACCTTTGTAGCCCTTATAATTTCACTGACGGTGGGAACCGTACGTACGGTAACTTCACTGCACCACAGCACACCTTAGCGTGTGTGCTGTTTTTCACTTTTTTCACTTGATTCGGTCCTGAAGAAAGCCTCTGCACCCTTGACGAGGCTGAAACATGTTGACCACTTAAAGTGGGATAAGGAAGACCAATTTATCTTCATAGTATCCCCGCTCTTTTTTTAACTGTGCCCTAGAAACTCAAGAATAAACCAGTGATTGTATATTCTAGAGGTACTTTTAAATCGCACTTCCAGCACCCCCATTTTTCTCACGCAATCTTCTAAAAAAACGAACCCGCTCCACTGTAGTTCAGGTGTCGCAGCACAGCTTGGTTGCACTCGGATACCCAGATGGGAACCCAATGATGAAGCATGCCACCAACTAGGTGGGCGAGGGTTCTTCTAAAAGATTTATTGTTTTTTCATTCCTGTGAATGACAGTGTGTCATCCTTATATTTGGACTCCCCACTGGGTCTGTCCACGTTGTTGCTTATTGATAAAATCCAGGGAGAAGGATGGTCCCCTCATCTTTCCTTGCTCTATTTCTGAGGATTTGTTTTCTGTTTGATCAATTACAATTTCCTGTTGTATATATTGTTTGGAATAGGTGTCCACATTAGTGGTAATGAGATGCTTGTAACAACTAATCATTTGTAAATCTCAGTCACTATGGCTTGATTTATATTGATATATGTATTAGTTTTTGATACCCTTTTAATAGTTTTTCATTATAAATTTATGTTTTGAAAATTTACACCTGTCTGACATTATCTGTGGCAAATTTGCACTAATTGAAATAAGCTAATTACATTTTTTAAATAACTTATTGTGAGCTACTAGATAGAGCTTGAGACCATTGTTTGCTTATTCGATATTATAAATTGTATAAAAGTAAGAAAATCCCTTGTAGGCATATTTTCCTGCCAATACAGTTTAGCTGGTGGCTCCCTGATGGAGTGAGTCTGTCACAGTAAGCACCCAACAATGCACCATCGCTGTGGCCATATGATGGATGCTAGGAGAATATAAGTGATCTACATTGGCCAAATGAAAAACACCTGCATTCAACACTTTAAAACACACTCCATTTCAGACCATGAAGTGAAGTTAATTTGTTTTTTTTTTCCCTATTTCTTGTTCCTTCTACTTTTTCACATTAATTCTTATGGTTTCTTAGTTAATTTCCTCATATTTCTTTGCACAGTGCCTGGTACCAAAAATCCTTGTTTCACTGAGAGACAATTGACAGGCATGGTGTATGAAATCCTAAGAGTAGAGCCACAATTTTTTGTAGCCCAAGTCCAAAATACTCCCCTATCTCAGAAAAGGCTAATGTGGTCCTGGATAGTCAACAGAATTAATGATGTATCAATCAGTCAGAACACACAGGAGGAAATCAGGAAAAGGTGTAATTAACTGTTGTACTTTTTGGTCTCACTAGGTAGCCCGCATGTGTGTTATAATGTTGCACTATTTATAATGAATGCTATTAAAATTAGGAAATCACACTGTTATAGCTAAAGGTGATGTACCAAAAGATCCTAGAAGAGTGAATTTTTACATGCTCATAATATTGATTGCAGTACCCACCTATCATATTATGTGTCCATATTATTTTAAACATGTTTTAAATACTTGTCTCATTTATTATTTTATATATATTATGGATTCATCAATGTATGTTAGTATAAAATGTGTGATTTTAGCTATGCACTTTTATGGTTGTATGTTTTATACATCTGAATAAAGTTTATAAACGAACAAAGTGTTGGGGAGGGTGCACTACCTGGCCTCCAAGAACTGAAGGCTTGACATGAAGCCCTGGTGTAGTGAAGACTGGTAAGTTAAACTCTAAAATCTAAATGTTCTTGATGCTTTTAATGTAACTGTTGCCAATGTGTTGCCCACCTTTTTCATACATAGAAACCTAGATGTGTCTGCATAAATTTGTCTCGTTTGTTACAATGTTTTTTTTCTGTATATAAGAATAGAGGTCTCAATCTACATCATATTTCATATGATGCAATAGCGCATGTAAGTGAATGTACACCAAATCACAAATGTCATATATGTCAATTTTCTTCTGAATGTCTCTACTTCTTTTATTGCATATTTTCACTAGGTATGGTAAACTAACAATTTAGCAAGTGTTGCTAATGTATATTTGAAATGACTGCAACTACAATGATACCTTTTTCAGGTTTGTGAAAAGAATGTACCAAAGTGATTTTGGCCAGTGTCTCTTTACTGTCATATATCCACATATGTTAAAGTGTCACATATTCATCAATTGATATTTGATGGTCTCTTTACCAATGTATTTGGCCAACATTTTGTATGTTATCCTTTTATTGTTATAGAATTAAAGTGATGTTATGTTTCACAAATCATAGTGTGTGGAGCTAAAAATGTTAAGGTTTGTAAATGTGTATTTTCAAATCAAGTGGCATTCCCTACATTTTGAATCTGCACTGTTAATATGATGACCAATGCTAATCATCCTTCAAAGTTGTGTAATTGCCAGTGCTTGTCCTTTGAATGGGTGATTTCACATTTCTCCTCTCTGATGTGCTGTGTTCAATGTTTGATATATTTGATGTAGACTCACTAATATCTATGCTTCCATTACAAGACATCTTCTTACACGCCTTTATAACTTTCATTTTGTATGTAATTGAAACAGTTTTTGTCATGTATTACAATAGCACTGAAGGGTATATTCTTTGCGTTCTTGTCCTCTTCCTTTCAGGTTGCTTCTTCTTTAGCTACTATTTCATTTGATGTATAATCCAGACTTGTAAAATATTGTGTTTTGTATTCATCATAGGTCCAACAGTCAGACCCCATGTTCCCCCAGCCACAGCTGAGGATTTCACCCACTCCACCCCAGAATCAAGCCTATAGGGAAGACTGCCTGTAAGAAAATCTGGATGAAGAAGAGCTGGCTGGCCCATCTAGTCTGCCTGGGCAGATGGCTCCAGTGACGTTAACTCAGCGCACACCTCCGCCTCCTACCCCAGCTGTGACAACACCACAGCTCATGGATGTCCCCACTTCCTGTGGCCCAAGCACCATCATTTAAATCTTGTGCCCCCGTCCTGCATGCTGATGAGCAGACACCACCTCCAGTCTAAGGAGGAACCAGTGGGATGGGGCTCACAGGGTCAAGGGCACTGGGTAGGGTTGGTGGGAGGTGATCTGTGGGCCAGCTGAGTGAGCCAACTGGGATAAGTGCCATCGACCGACTTTTGGGAGCAGGTCAAGTTTCCTAAGACATGATGTGCCAGGTCGTTACTGATCTCTTGCAGAAGCAAAGTGAGCACCACACTGTTCAGCTGGAGAACCTGAACTTAAATGTGACCTCCCTGACTGGGGTGCTGCACGACATCTTTACCCATGTGTGCAGGGCTTTTCCAGCACGCATCTTCCCTTTTCTGTGGCCCTACACCATCTAGCCATACCCCAAGTACTTCTGCATTGCACACATAAAGGGAGGCCATGCCACAGGTGGAACGAGCTGCGAACACCTACCCCTGGTCTCTGCTAATGTGTATCCTACTGTCCCACCCAACTGCGGGGGGAGACGTCCATCTAGACAGTCAGCAGGACAGAATCCCAAGACCCCCTAGAGATACCAAACCAAATTTCCTCCAGGTTGTGCATACCATTCATTCTGTGGACTATATCTGAATACATTTACCTTTCTGATGCCAGTTGTGTATTGGACATTGGACTTCAAACAAATGCGGCAATACATTGATAGTGTCATCTGCCATGACTGACAAATCAAATTTATTTTTGGTTAAGTTGTGCTCACCCTCTTTCAGTTAATTTGGTCAAGTTAAATAAACAGAAACAATCACAAACCTAAACACTCCTGTTTTATTTCTTTCCTCATGGTTTCCCTCACTTTTCCATCCATCATACATTTTAAAATTTAAACCATTAAACTGTTTGTCAATTCCCCAGAACATTCCATATTGGTAGTGTTACTAACATTTTCCATAAACACAGAAACAAACCACACATTAACAACTATTGACTTTATTAAATGGCATTAAAGATATGTCTGTCACACTGTCCAAAAAACATTACAAAATATGCACCCAGGGAAAGTGAGAGGACAACAGTCTCAATGTTGCAGGCCATTTCCAGACCTTGCCACCATGGAAGAAGGGGTAATCATAAAAAAGGAAAACATTTCATTGGCAATCTATCCTTCATATGTGTCATCAGCTGGAGCCTGATCTTCTGGCTCTCAAAAGGAATCCCACATCAATAACACCATTCATCATGATCATGGCAGTACTCCAGTATATTGGCATGGGGATCATTCAAATACATTGTAGCAATATCTTGTGGACTCTCACAAACAACTTCCAGTAGTGTGCTGCAATAAGTCCTATCCACAATGATGACGCACATCAACAGCTTTATCCCCATTACACACAATAAGGACTTAGGCCATGCGACAGGAGATCATGATGACCTGGCTCCACAAACACATGTTGTATGAGCCAATTATGGCACACATATTGCCTCAGTGCCAACACATGGCAGAGAACAAGTCCACAGTAATCTTCAAATATTCCATAAAATCAAATTGCCTTGGTACAATATTTGAACATCCAAAGCCTGTGTTGGTCTTTCCCAGGATCAATCCATGTTCCCTTTGTACTTCAAAACAGCACCATATACCCGCAAATGTCATAACTCTGAAATATTCAAATGAAGATGATCAAACGTAGCATAATAGACACATCACAAAGACAATGTTTGGTGGACACAGTTTCACAAAACAATCAGAGATAAACAAGGTAACTAAACACAATAGTCAATGTGTCAAAACTTTGCTGAACAAACATCATTGCTCACAAATTTCCTGAACCTGCCCTTCCTAACAAATAACCAGCACAAGCTTCTATACTCATCATTACATCAATAGGCGATGTAACAATGAAAGTGATCACATTTAAAGATATATTACACTCACGAGAAGAAGTTGTCAATTACATCTTGAGATAAGTCAACTCCTTCCTCTTTACTACTATCATCAACATTTGGCATTACAGGATCCACACTCGGTGGCTGTCCATGGTTTCCATCCTCTGCAATGTAAGGGACGTTTCATCGCAGGATGATGTTGTGGAGCCTGCATTAGGCCACAGTAATTTGATAGGTGAGTAGAGGAGGGTTCCACCAGTTTTGTCCAGACAATGAAATCTGGCCTTTAGGAGCCCAAAGGCCCACTCCACTGCTGCCGTGTTCTTCCATGGGCCTCAGTGAAACATGCTTACTCTTGTGTTGCTGGATTGCTAAGCGGTGTCAACACCATGGTCGCTGGGATTAGCTGAGTTTTCTAATTGGAAGACAAATAAAGTGCAAAACATGTAGCACATTTACGGATGTTTCAAGTAGAGATTGCCCAAACAATACTATGAAAATTTATACTGACCAACAAGCAAGGCCATCTCAGACTCAAGTTGTGACATTTGCTTGGATATGGTGCTGTTCCATTGTAAGAAGGAGTCATAGCCAGAGCCGGGGAAATGCGCACAGGCGCTTATGAGGTACAAATCCACAAGGCAGACAACTTTTATGTTGATTGAATGGAAATGCTTCTGATTCTGGTAGACCTGTTATTTGTCGTGTGGTGGCACTAAGGTAATATGTGTGCCATTAATTGCTCCAACAACATGTGGTAGGTGAGCCAAAGTGTAAAAGTCCCCCATCACATTGGCTAAATCCTGCTGCTGTGGAAACTGGAGGAAGCTGTTGATGTGTGTCATCATAGAAGAGTGTACTTCTTGTAGAGCACTCTTGTGAGTCCCCACTCACCTGAAAACCAGATACTACCGGAAGGGAGATAGTCCGTCCTTTCAACTTGTGGCTAACCCTCCATACTGACTGAAGAACAGCTGTGAGCGGTAAGACAGCAGGAGAAAGGGGGCGAAAAATAGGAAAATAAGGAAGGATTTCTTATGGCGGAGAATAGTTGCCTTCTCAGGGTAGAGGCTTGAAACAGGTATCTGTTACATCAGAAAAGAGTAGTAAACTGGATCGCCCTTGAAAAGAATTGCAGGGGAAAAAAACGTAGTCTTTTCTTATTATAAGGAGGGGGTTAGTATATAGTTATGCTCTGATAATAAGGATACCCCAGAACACAAAACATGTAAGGAATCCGCAGGAAGTCCAATTGTCAATGTCATGGAGTAGATAACCTCTAGGGAAGAAGGAATTTCAAGGCTCAGGCATTGAGAGGGTACAGTGCACTGACCAAAGAACTTGTAGAAAGGAGATAACCACTGAAAAATATGGAACAGGCTTACTAGTCCAGGAATTGTAGGAATCAAACAGCAGGACCAAAAAAGCAGCAGTTTGAGGCAGACACCACAAAGAGGCTCCATTTTGCAGGTAGAGATGAAGCCTATGAATAATCCAGTGACAACTGGCATCCATGGAAAAAGGCACAAGAACATCAGTGTGCCATACCAAAACCGGCACAGGAAATCTGACACAGCAAAGCAAGGCAGGGAAACATCCAAAGCTCTGGCAAGCTCGAAAGTCCCCCCCAATCCAGGAACCGGAAAAACAAAACCAAGCGTTAGGATGACCGAGGACGTTACACAAGTAGTCCTCGCTTCCGTGTGTGATGACGTTTTCTAATCATGTGTTCACTCTCCGTAACCTCCAATGCATCCATGATACTCCCGCTGCTATGGACTAACAAGTCGGAGAAGGAGTGTGGAAGAACAAGGGCAACCTAAACATCAACGGTGAGTCCCAAATATTGGGAGGTACTAAAGAGGACACCATTACCAGTTCATCTCCTAAAACAATACATGCCAGAAACACTCCTACCCCAAGCCTGTTGAATACCCAACATCGGGAGTGCTTCTGTCCCCTGTCCCTTAGTACTGGATGTAACAATAGTCCCCTGCAAAGACCATCCCACCGGGTGTGGTTTGAATGGATTGTGAGAACGCAACATTCGTATCATATGGGAGCATGCACAGGAAGAGCAGGTTCCCAAGTACTCTTGTCGGGGGATACCCTCTCCAGTCCACCAAATAAAAAAGCCTACCCTGGCATCTCTTGGAATTGAGTGTACTACTAACTTCATACTCTTCCTGGCCCACAAGTACCAGGGAAGGGGATGGTGGAGTAGCCAACGTAGTAGGGTTAAATGGTTTGAGTAAAGCAGTGTGAAACACTGAATGTATTTGATATTAAGCAGGTAACTCCAATTTCATAACTACGGGGTTTATATCCTATATTATTTTGAATGGCCCACTGTACTGAGGCTGAAGTTTCTTGGACTCGTCTAACCATAAATACTTAGACAACAACCATACCAAATCACCCGGGACACATGATGGTGCTGGGCACCGGTGTATATCTACCTGTTTCCTTATGCTGTCTTTAGCTGCTTTCAAATACACCTGAGCTGTTCTCCAGATTTCTTTCAGGATAGAAAACAGTGTATTGACTGCTGGTACTTTATCAGTGGGTTGTATGGGCAGCACATTAGGATGGAAACCCATAGAGCAGTAGAAAGGGGAAATGTCTATAACTGGGTAAAAGCTTTTGTTATAGGCAAATTCAGCCAGAGGCAGAGCTTTAACCCAACTACTGGTCAGAGTGGATACGAGTCAATGGAGGTACTGTTCCATTGACTGATTGGTAGTTTCTGTTTGCCCATTGGATTGTGGGTGGTAGACTGATGATAACCATAGTTCCATGTGTAGTTCCCTCCTTATTTCCTTCCTCAATCTAGACATTAACTATGCCCCTCAATCAGACACAATGGGCCTGATTCACAAAAAGTAAACTTAGACCAAAAGTCCAAGTTTAGACCTAAAGTCTAACTTTACTGCTATTAAAGTTAGAATTTTGGTCTACATTTAGACAAATAGTCTAACTTAGACCAAAAGTCTAACTTTAGTAGTAGTATTAAAGTTAGACTTTTGGTCTAAGTTAGACTTTTGGTCTAAACTCAGACCAAAAGTCTAATTTACTAGTAGTAAAGTTAGACTATAGGTCTAAACGTAGACTTTGGTCTAAGTTTACTTCTGTAAATAAGGCCCTAAAGCCTCAGGAATGCCATGTAACCTTATCACTTCTTGTATGAATGTATGTGTGGGGCTCACCTGGGGTTTCCGCAGAGGTGCAGTGGAAGGAACAGATGCTGAATCCCAACTTCCCTCCTAATAGGCAAAAGTGAAACGATGAAAGTATGACCCTAGAACGATGAGAGCTCTAAATAGAAAGTGAGACTAAATGTAAGAATATATCTGTTGAATGTTCTGATGGTAGGATTAGGAAGACATGAACAACTAAAACTTGAAACTGATACAGTGGTATCTAAAAGGTAGAAATATGCAAATAACCCATTAGGACTGCAGAATTTAAGCATTAAACAATGATAAGTGTGAAACATACCAACCTTAACGGCGACCACAATCTGAATTCATTAGACCCATAAAAAACGTATTTTATCCTGAAGCACTAGGGGGGAAAAAAAATTATTCCCCTGACAGGACAAAAAAGGAACCAAAATGGTGTACAAATTGGTGCTGGGTCAGAATAGGTTTAACCAAGCTATTCAAAATTAAGTAACTAATAACTTTTGCTTATTTTGCAACATAAGAGAGGAAGCAGGAATAATTCAAGGCAGAGATTTAACTCCATACCGCTAAAGAGAGGCAGAATCAGATAAGTAACTCTTTTTCACAATAAGCTGTATAATTACTTTCCTACCAAGGGATGAAAAGAATGGTTCTTTAAATACTTCTCTTTGTCTGTATTTTCTTTTCAGGTACATAAAAAACTGCGTTAAGGAAGGCTCTTTGTACACAGAAGTAACAAAGCTGATCAGCGAGGGAATGCTGACACTGCAGCAAGCCCCGGAAAAGGAGCGGTGACCCGGAAGGCAAAATGACAGAAGACATCGGGAGAAGAATGCCAAGGACGTTTCAACTCTCAGACGCGGTCACAGGAATTCAAGTAAGTGCAGGCTTTAATCGCTAGGCAGGGGTCCGAGACGGAACGCGAATCGCGTTTCCATCCTTAGACCACCCCTTTTTGCATGTCTCATGCACCTCCTTCACCAGCTGACTTGTCTCGGCCAGCGGGGCGTGCACTCGAGGTTGCAGGTGGGGCGATTAGTGAAGCTGGTGGCCGGGTGGCACGACAGTATGTACCAATTCTTTAGACGTGGCAATCTTGGGTAAGGGTATAAAATAGGCCATCTTAGAGAAGAATTCTACCACAACATGAACTTTGGTACAACCAGCATCTTTTGGAGATCCGTGACAAAATCTATACTTTAGTATGCCAGGGAGAAGGAGGTATACCTAGTGGGTGTAAGAGGCCAGTGGGAGAAGTGTGTGAAGCCTTGTTGGAAGCACATACAGGACAAGAGTTCACTAGTTCCATTATATAATTCCCTATATTTTCCCACCAAAACCATCAAAGGCATATGTCCAAGGTTTTTGTTATGCCAGGATGACCAACTAAGGCAGATGAATGGCACCAATTCAAGATGGATTCTCTTCAATCAGAGTTCCTGAATTCCCCTGCATGGCTAGTTTAAAAGAATGTACACATTTGCTAGGTTTCCTTAGGTGCCGGCAGTGCTAGTGTTTAAAATCTAGTCAGACACTTTGCACAAAAAGAGTCAGTTTTTACTGTAAAAATGTGGTGTGTCCACGTTACGTTTTGCACAGTTTCCTGTCGCAGGCACTAGGCCTACCCATACCAGTGAGGTAACTTTTTTCTCGGAAGACTTTGGGAGATGCAGGGTGGGCGGAATTTTGAGGATCCATGCAGATTTCAGAACTTTCCTTCACAGAAATGTGAGCATTTTGTGCCTTCCAAATGTTAGGCAATGTGTAAATAAGAACTCTTTTTGAAAAATGTCCTATAATTCACATGCTAGTATGGGTACCCCCAATTTCAGAGATGTGCAAATAGCTACTGTTTCTGAACTCTATATTTTGTTCCCATTTCAGAAATACATAGGTGTCTTTGATACCGATTGTTCACTGTTTATATTTTCCCAAATGAATTGCGCTATACCTTATACACGATAAAAAATTATTGCAAGACGCTGCTCAGTTATTTGCTCCGGGTTCATCGGGTTCTTGATGAACCAACAAGTCCTATATATCCCCACAGCCAGAAGGGTCCAGTGGATGTAACGGTATATTACTTTCAAACATCTGTCATACTTAAAAGAAGTTACAGGTGAAAATGTTGGCACAAATGGCTATTTTTTTCAGCTCATTTTCAATTTTCTCTCATTTTAACTGTTAGTTTCTATTAAAAAAACTTGAAGGATCCACACAAATTTCCTCTTGCTGAATTTAGAATTTCGATCACTTTTTATAAATGTATATCTTTCAAGAATCCATTATTACTTTCATACCCATTTCTACCATTAAATGGAAGGAGGTTGAAAGCACAAAAAATAGCAAAAATAGGCTATGTCCCAGTAAAATGCCAAAACTGTGTAAAACAGAATTGGTTTTCTGACAAAAGTATGTCTGTCACTGAAAGCTGAGAAGATATTGACTTCAGCACAACAAATCCTTTGTTGATACCATTTGCAGGGAAAAAAACAGACGCTTTCATCTGCAGCACTTTTTTCCAATTTTTCATAAACAAAGCACAATTTGCCTGTATTTTGGCTAATTTCTGGGTCCCTTCCAAGGGAATCAACAAACCCTAGGTATCTTTGAAATCTCCATAGTGTTGGAAGAAAAGGACGCAAATTTTACGTGGATACCTTATGTGGTCAAAAAGTTACAGGGGCCTAAGTGAAAACTACAACAAATTGCCTAAATAAGGCATAGCAAGGGGGGGAGGCATAGCAGTGAAGGGGTTAATACCTATGTCACCCCTAGGGTAGGTTCTGGACAGCCCAGAGGGCAAAGTGCAATGTATTTAAAAAGTAGGGGATGTACTTCCAAGTTTTACATTTCCTGGTAGTGACAAACTCTTCAATTTGTTTTTCACTACTGCAAAACCTATCTCTCCCATAGGATAACTTTGGAGTTGCCTTATTACATTTCATAAGTGTAATTTCAAAATGGGAAGAGATCACAAGTTCAGGTTTGGTGTCTCTTAATCACAATTCAAAATCCTAATGTATGGTAAAGTCGGATTTTAAATTGCAATTCTGAAAATGGTACCTATGAAAGTGCCTTAGCCATTTGGTGCCTGTTGCCTGTCTCTGGGTCACATTACTGTGTGTAACAGTTGGGCTTTGTGTATTTCTACTAGACAGCGACACTGAATGGGGAGCTTAGGTGTGACTGGGTGGGCCATCACTGGCAGGATGGGAGGGAGAAGCTGGGCACAGCCCTACTTACACTTGAATAGGATGAGTCCTGCCTCCAGACAAAGGGCTGCATACCCCCTGCAGTTCGTATTACGCCAGGGGCCGGAAGGCAGGGCAGCTGTGCACTTCAAAGGCATGCCTCTACAAGCTTCTCCCCAAAGGCACAACTGTGTATAAAGAAGGATCTCAGACACCAACTCTTTAGTAAATATTTGGACCTGTGGATGCTCTGCTAGGAAGAAGGACTGCTTTGCTGCCACATAGACTGCCACTCTGCTGGGCTGCTGCTCTAAAGGAACCTGTGCTGACTTGCTGCCCTGTTGCCTGGGTAGTAGAACTGGATCTGCAACTTAATCTTGAAACCAGGACCCCAGAGTGACTCAAAGAGCTAGTCTGCTGGCCTTCTGTTCTGAGCCCCAGGGACACAAAGGGCTGCCCAACCAGCTCCTGGACCAAGCTGCAGCAAATGGTGACTATCAGGTGCTGGAGCCTTGGTGGGGCTCAAGAGTTCTTACAATCAAGCTTTTGGGCTCTTCGTGACTGTAAATGGGCCCATTTGCACAGAAACCACACTGCTTGCACAAAACTTCAGCGTGACCTAGAGCCTGTGCACAGCATGCATCAATCGTCCATGGAGAATCGCTAATGCGAAGTACCAGCCAGCTCATCCACGGCACCCATTCTGCTCTTTTCACCACTCCGACTGTCACCTGCAACACTCTCCTTCCTCCCCATGTCCCTCTCCAATGCAAACAGGACAATTGGCACAAAACTTAAGATGGTAAAATTTCAGCTGAACTAATCTGGGACTATTACCAACCCATGCTCCATCACGGTTGGCCTGATCGTTTTGTTTGGACTCGGTGCAGCAGCCGCAGTTGCCGCTTTATGCTTTTAGCCACTATTTTAATGTTTATTCTATAACAATTCATAACTCGGGTTCTACTGATTGGGTTTTTGTCGTTTTGATCATGTTTCATTTATTGTCTTCAGCTCTAATATTCTAACTTGGTGTGGGATCCTTTTTGTCTGGTGTTTTCACTGTTTTACAGATTGAAGTGTTGCACAAATACTTTATGCATTGCCTTTAATGTAAGTTTGACTGCTCTGTGCCAAGCTACCAGGGGATTGAGCTTAGGTTAATTTGGGATTTGCTTGTGCCTTACCCTGACAAGGATTGTGGTTGCTGCTTGATGAGAGCTCACATCTCAGTCAACCAGTAACTCAGTTACTCACAGGGAGTGAAACATGAGGACAGGCTCATGACGAGGCAGGAAAATTAGCTGTCCCCAATACACTTTAGCAAAGGAGAGGCTGCGGACAATGCCAGCAACCTAGGGACGGTGGAGAACCTCACTTTGTGTACCAGCCTCACTCCAAGGATGATGCCAACAACAAAGAGGAGGAAGGCTCAGGCGAAGACGCCTGGATGGAGGAGTGGTGGACTTCATTGGTCATTGCTAATTATCAGGTCACAACCCCGGAGGGTTCTGGATAACAGGGCGACTCTCAAAGGTAGAGAGGAAGGTGGGGGCTAGTGAGAAAAGGGTATAAAGAAACAAGCATTGTAGGAAATTATTAATGTGTATTTATATAGTTTGAGATTTTGGGTGCTCTGCGGTCATAGGGGGAAATCATTCATTGAAAGAGCTGACATTTTACAGGAGCTTCAAAAGATTTATAAACCGAAAACGCTCTCACATCCATGAGAGGGACTATAACCCAGGAGAGGAGACCAGAAAGAAGCATTCTTCACAAACGCACTGTTTGGGGAAAATAGAGACCCGTATATATGTCTCACACAATTGAATCAGAGAAGCAAACCACCCAAAACTTAAACTTACTTCAAAGTAAAGAAAGGGGGATGGAGGAAAGGCTGAACTTTAGATTTAAAAACAGACACGAAGAATACTCGGAGATCGATATTGGACTTTGATTATTGACATAAACAGAGTTTTTATTGTTTTTTTTAAATTCGTTATATTTTTGCCTGATTCGTACTTGATATTTATTGCCTTGGAACATTTCCGCGTGGACCACAGGCTGGATCATTCACCTTTAAGGCCTGGAAGAAAGAAGGGGAACAAGCAAGGCTACTTCAATCCTGATGAAGAGAAGATATGATATTCTTGACATTTATGCCATAGCCCGAAATGACCTTCAGTTTTCCATTGCTGCTATACTACACTTAGATAACCGTAACTATAAGTATAACAACTAAGCTTCCGAGACCCACTTCTCGCCCACTCCTCCGCAATGACAAAGAACTAACTTAATTTACCTTTGAATAAAAATCTCCATGCCAACTCACAAAGTCAAAGCGTCACTTCTTGCATTTTAGCTTCCTTTTTGTCAGGAGACTGGGCCAACCTTCGATTTTATCTTGAAAGCTGTTATGACCTGTGTAATTAAGTGCTGCTTTGATGCATTCTGGTTAAAGCAAAGTGAAGCAGGAAGAAAAATGATCACTTTAATCAGTTCACATTCTTTCCCTTGGTTGCTCATATCTTGTTCATTCCATGCAATCATTAAACCTAACTTTCTGAAACACCAAACTTTCAGCAATGTTTAATTTGTCAAGTTATATATTATTCATTAATGTATTCAAGATATTTTACCCTCCACTGCTTTATCATTAAATACAAATAAAAATAGAAACAGGAAATTAAAAATGTCTAATCTTAATCTAACATGCCAAGGATGCATGATAAACACTTGGATGGCTGGCATTTATGATGCAATGGAATAGACACTTTACCATTAAAAAAATGATTGGTTTGATTTCAGAATCAAGATAAAGCATTTTGCGGAGAGATTTTCATTAAGCAAGTGTTGATAACAAGATACATGGCCTACATATACTCTCATTCGTTTTCCCTGCTCCTTCTAATGAAAGCAACGCGCTAGAAATGTGGTTGAAGCATGTACAAGCATATACTGTCTGGGAAAAAGGATATTTACATCACATTTGTTCCTGATTTAAGTTTGCATTGGTTTACGGGAGACACTGTTGCAGTCATTTAAAGTTTGGTGGAGAGAAACCCTCCAGTAAATGGCAGAGCTCCCTGCTCTGCTGAACACAGGGGTCCTGTGCCTCTTTAAAGATGGAAGAACTGCCAGGTTCACCAGGGCGCCTCCTCGGCTGGAGCTGTTGTCAGAAACGTGTCATGTGGTACCCTTTCTGCCACAGAGCCACAAAGTCAATGGCTAGCAATGGCCTACCTTTTTTTATCTGCTACAGGTTTCTCCATGCCTGCAAGGGATTGAGGACTTGGTCAAGAAAAATATCACTGGCCACTACTGCACTTTAGGGCCACTGATTACATACTTTATGTAGTTGTTTAAAGCACTTTTTAATTATCTTATAATCGCGTAAAACAATTTTTTATGCATCTATGAATTAAACCCAGAGAAACCAATTCTACATGAAGATTTGGTTGAGATTGGTGTGAGCTACCATCACGTCATAGGATAACTCACTCATTTTGCTGTTAAATTTCATTCCTTTGATGGCTGGTCCCTTCTTCAAAATGCCATCTTTGGCTATAATGTATCTCTTCGTCTTCTGGTATGATGATGACCAGAATTTTTTGTAGTTGTGCTGTTCCCAACCTTCAAAACTCCGGAGATTCGAAAGAAAAACATTGCACCCTCTATTTCAGTAAATTTCGATTATGTAAACAGTGAATGACACTTGAATGATAGGGAGTGGTCAATGGCTTGGAAGGGAAGGTATGAGTCTGGAATTACTCATGTGTTTGAGCCAAAGATAACTGACTTCAACTGTCGCCCAATCCAGATTGTCATTTTTGACTAACCTGTGCCTACTTTAACTTTCCTTAAACGGGTCAATAACATGCAAATCAGTGGAAATTCGCACTGGCACTGAATCCTATTCCTTGATATTTTAAACCGAGATTCACCCAATTCCAGGTTATCTTAGTTTAAGCGAAAAACTGAAAACTTCCATCTTTACTTTGTATCAGGCGTTTAATACAGAATTCCACATCATGACATTTTAATCACAACCAGGCACTCCCTAGCTCTTTATTTTACTCTTTTAGGGTCCTTATCACCCCTGTTTTCTCCCATTATCACCGTTTCTGTCTTTCTCCCCCTTCTTCTTTCCACCTTGTGTGTGTTTTTTTCACTTGCTCTGGGTGAAAGTCTGATGAGAAAAAATAAGTGCTGGTGCCCTAAAACAAGTGCTGGTGGGCAGATTTGCTTGATGTCTTGCTGAACCAGAGCCTTCTCACTGGTCAAAACGGGCTTCTCAGAACATGGAACACCTCAGGATACAGTGAACTCTGAAGGGGCTTTTTTTGCACTTCTCAGTATATAATGATGTATTTGTAGTAGTGCACCGATAAAGCAAACATGAGTGTCTTGCATTATTCATGGACTCCATACCCACCAGAAGTCTTGCAGATGTCTACACCTATTAATTTGAAGACACCACGATTTGGACAAACTCAAATGCGCCATACAAAAATGTAGGGCTAAAAAATACAGATTACATATTTAGCCCCCTGAAAATGAACAAAAAAGATAGATGACCTTGTGAGGTGGGTCATTGTTGGAAACCCCAACTTTATGCTCACCTTAACGTCTGACCTTTTTTAATTAACTTTTTTTTAGATATCATGATTTAGAGAGATGACACTGGACTTGGTACTGGGGTTTTCCATGCCCACTGACAGAAGCAAACTCTTAATAGTGACAGCTTCTATCCCAAGTCCTTCAAATGCAATTTCCCTTTCGGTCAATACCTCCAAATATAGATGATTTGCTTTGAATTGGACATAAGTGACAACCCTCACTCAGAAAATGATCAATAGGGGGTATTCCTTAGAATAGTTTTTTTTTAAAAAAGGCCAGAGGTGAGCTTTTTTCAAAACAATCACCTATAAACACAGAAGTAAAGAAAAAGCAAGTGGGGGCCTGCCAGGAGGAAGGATAATAGCTCAATAGTATTTCAGAACTTGGTAAAAAAATATTATACAAGTTAGCCGAGGCTTAGGCGGACTAGCCTGAAGTCATAATAAGTGTTCGAAGGGTGGGGATGATTGTTTATCAGGTGCACAGATGCCTGAAATGCCGACTGAAGAGGGAACAGCTCACCAGATCAAACTAGTTTATTGTTAAAATTTTGTCAATGATCTCTGAGTGTTCTGTAACTCGAAGTTGTGTTCATATATCCAGTGACAGACAGGTGGTATATATCTACTTACACCCAGTACCCACATTGGTTCTTGTTTTCTTTATTTGCTCTCTTTTCTTTTTCTCTCTCTTTTCTTCACTTTTCTTTCCTACTAGCACTCAGTGCTCATGAATTTGAAGCAATCGGTCTCATGGACTGTTGCTTATGAACTTTGGGTCTTCGACAGGGAGGACTTTAGGTCCTGAGGGTCTCCATTTTCTACTAGGTCACCCCTTCAGCATCAGGCATATCTGATATAGACCAGATCTCTTATCCCCCACCCCCCCAGGATTAGGTGAAAACAAGGCCGACATGACCATGTCTTGAAAAACACAGCCCATGACTCCACGACTGCTCTCATTGAACGTCAATGGGATTTCCTACTACATTAAGAGAAAAATGGTCATTTCATACACTGCCACAAAATCTCTTGCCATATCTCTCTTATAAGAGACACAAATATCCCAACTAAAACTGGAAAATGTAAAACAGGAATTGGTGGGTAAAGAGGTAAAAGCACTCAAAGCGACAGATGAGACAGATCTCCCATAATCAAGACACAATCGACTGCTTCTAAAATTCTGAGGTGGTCATTCTATTCCACAAATCATTACACTACACAATACAGAAAATATGGACAGACGCCTGTGGATAGATATGTGTTTACCAAGATCAAAACAAAGGCAACTGTACTGGTGATGGTCCCGATTTATGCACCCATCTCCGGACGAGGCAATTTTTTATCGTCTCAATCCAGGGTTCTTGCGGAGTTTAGTTCCACAAACGTGGTCATTGGGGTGACTGCAATCTTACCCTAGATTCTTAAATCGACAGAACGGGTCAGATGGACACATCAAACACCAGGTATGGAGGAATACTGGCATATCGACGAGAGGATACCAGGCTGCTGGACCAATGGTGGCTGCTCAACCCGAGAGATAGAATGTGCCTTTGGTTCATGAGCGTATGGGACGCGTTCTCGGACAGATTACTTTCTGTTTACTCACCCAAACCTTTCCATGTTGCAAGACAGTAAAACACTTGAGTGGGGATATCAGACCATGCCCTGACAGTAATAGAGGTTGACCTCAGGAATATTGCCACCGCCACTAAAAGAAGGCGGATGAATATGGCTAGGTAAAAGTTGACTGCTGAGAAAAAGGTTCTGGCAGAACATTTGTGCAATTATTTAGCTGAGAATAAAGAGTCAGTCTTGTGATTTCGTATTTTATCGGCAGCTGGTAAGGCTACTCTACAGGGTCTATTGATGATAGACTCTGGCTGATGGAAGAAGAAATCACAGTATGATAAAAACGACTCAATTTGGATATTCAAGCCTCGACTAGACAATATCCTTATACCACAGCTCTTCCAAAAGTTAGACAAATTAAATTTGGCTAAATAACCTACTACAATTCAGAAGTGGAATATGCCTTGTTACGTTAAAGATGGCAACACTATGCACAGTGAGAAAAGGTGGGGAAGGAGAAACTTGCTGTATGGGCCACAACCGACTACAGGTCCCATACACCAGTGCGCCAGGGAGGCGCTTCAGCAAAGTGCTATTTAGCGCATCGCCAGCTCCAGCACCTAGAGAATGTTTTCATAGGGACTCCAGGCCCCATACACCAGTGTCCCTGGGAGGCGCTTCAACAGAGTACTATTTAGCGCATTGCAGCTCCTGCAGCATGGGACACGCCCAGGCTGTGCCTGGGTCAAGACCGGGCCAAGTGGCTCGTTCTCACCCACAAGAGGCTGGACCGGGTCATCCCTCTGACATCTGCAGGCTCAGAAGGTACAAACATCAACTGTCTTAGCTTCCCGCTCTTTACGAACCTGTTATGGTAAGCACTAATACAGAAGCCTACTTTCCATCACTGACTGTATTTTGTTGTACTAGCATGGGGAAAAGAAAGGTGTTGGAGACTCTATGAGGGCTTCCTCATAAAAGAAAATGACTAGCCAAATAAACAGCAGCAACACATTGACTGAGATATATACACTGATTGAAGAGGTTGAGCCAATATTAAAAGCTAAACCCCCTCCCGCCTCTTTCCTCATCTGCCATAAAGGGAATGGGAAGTCACTTTCAAATTATTTTACTAAGCAACCAGGAAAAACAGACAAAGCTATTGGACCCTATCCTTGCAAGTACCCTGTAATTAGTAAGGGCTGCGTTATGAACCCTTACAAATCGAGCCCATTTTGGAGTCAACATCTAAGTGCCTCCCTTGCAAGATTAGAGTTCCTTGTCAAAATCTATACTTTCATTTGAAAGACCGTGTGCCCTTTGTTCTCTGTGGGTCTGTTTCTTTTAGTTGCCCCGTCGATACCCATATTAAACCCAGCTCCCCATCTGCTATGATGCAGGATCTGAGGAAGATACTTGATGATCTTAAGGAGGAACTTAAGGACTTAAGATTGCAGATGAAACTTTTAGCGGATCAGAAACTAACAAGGTTCTCTTGAGACCAATGTGCTTCGCTATAGTCTCCACCCTTCACTTTTTTCTTCACCGGGACTCGCGCCAGACCATTTAGGGATTGGAAACCCAAAATCTGGCTTGTACAACAGGCCCAAGACTATGAAGGAGGCATTTTCGCGACAACCTGAGAGCTCCTGTGTTCCTTTTGATAGTTTAGTGCCAATACCCCCTTTAGAATGTATATCTGGAAGAGGTAGCATCATCTATATTTATAATGCACCCAGGTTGCTGCAAGAGGTGCGAGAAGATCACAAGTCTATGTTAAACAAGGTTATTCACTGGGTAAGCAATGTTAGTAGATGCCAGTTAGTAATACGTCAGGACATTGTTGGGGCGAGATGCCAACACAAGGAGCAGAGTCCGATTATGTTGAAATTAGGCTTCCATCTCATGATTTGGCAGATCTCATTGTTGCACTGGAGGTTTGTTTCCATTGTCCTAAGCCAAATAAATTGCGTAAAGTACCACGTGCCGCAGACTGAATCTGGTGTTTGCTCAACAAAAAAAGATCAGAGCTCTTTACAACTTGGGGGCTCAGGGCAAACAGAGGACTGATTGGCTTCATCTTCTTCCAATTAACCATCTGCTCCTCTACTTTCTACAAAAGAATGGAACATTCTCCCTTGGAACATAACTGGTTTAAAATTGAAAGTAGCAGGTTCTGAGTAGGGGGCTTTTATTGACTCTATCGACATTTGTTGGTTTCATGTAACCTGGTGCATAGAGCCTGTACATAGATCAGGTTTCACGACTTTCTATTGTCCAGCTGCATCATAGGGAAGAGGTTGTCCTGCAGGTGGGTTAATTGTCGCGATGAAGAACTCTTTGGACTGTAGAACCAGGAGGCTAAAGTTAAACACTCTGGGCATTTTGGGTCTGTCGCTTGATAAGGGAGGGACCTCTTTTTATATTTATAATATGTACAATAAAATAAGTTGGCTGAACAAACCATCCAGTACTCTTACTAGTCTCGAACAGGCAACTGATCTTTTACCACTTGGATGCGCACTGATAGTTGCGGGTTATTTTAACATATCCTTTGAACCACTATACACTACAGCGTTTAACCTGACGAAGGAGGAAGATAGGTCTTGGAGTGTTCCATAGCTAGATATTAACCCTGTTAAAAGGTGGTCAGTGGTAGCCAATCAATTATTGAGTCTATCTCGGAGTGTGTGTGTAAGAGCATGCAATTGGAGGTCAGTGTCCGACCATGCTGGTGTCCATACTTTTAAGAGGCTTCATCAATCGAGTTGTATTGATTATATATTTGTATCTCTTCAATTGTGGCCTTCCCTGATGGACATGGTGATTACTGAGCGCCACGACAGTAACTACAATGCACTTAAACTAACTTAAGAAGTCCTGTGGACCAGCATGCCTTGCATGTCAGATCAAAGCTTCAGGGTGACCTATATCATTCAATAATAAGCAGGCTCCGAAACGGGTATTTGTTTCTAGCAATCTGAACTTATTGGCAACAATGTACAACATAGTCGCAGACACACTGGAAGAAATGAAATCCACTGGGGACAATGGCTTAGAACCTATGCAAAAACTCAATCTACATGATGGGCTGCTTAACAGACTGCAGGCATATGCTATTAGGGGATTACAGAAATCCCAGCAAACCTTCCGCACAACATCCCTGGTACAACAACCCATGCAGACTTGCCAAGACAGATCTAATTAGACTAATTAAAGCTAGAAATCGAGTATAAATTTCATTGGCCTTAAAAAATTACAAAGCTACCCAGACTAGGGCTAAAACTTATTGAGAAAATGAGTTATGGAATGATTTGGT
Source organism: Triturus cristatus (assembly GCF_964204655.1). NCBI lineage: Eukaryota > Metazoa > Chordata > Amphibia > Caudata > Salamandridae > Triturus > Triturus cristatus. The sequence goes on from NC_140588.1 coordinate 432,946,160, forward strand.
TGAGCTGCCTGGGTAGGAGATAATACATCATTCTGGGGAATAGTTGCTCATGGAAACGGACAAGCTGTATCCCACGTCAACTACCTTGTGAAACTGGAGGTGTGGGTAGAGCACTTTAAGAGCCTGTAGGCAGATAAGAGTGTTCCCCATGTTAAAGCCTTAACTTCAGGACCTTCACCGGCCAGCACAATAGTTAATCCTGTGGATCACTCGCTTAAAGATATTCCTAAGGTATTGGAGGTGATAGTCCCAGGGAAGGCACCGGGTCCTGATTGTATCCCTGGGGATCTGCATGCAGCAGAACCTCCAGTTTTGGGCCCATATTTATATTTGGTATTTCATTCCATTCTGGAAGGTGGTCCCATTTTTGGCAGGATGCTGAGATTGTCCTGGTTTTAAGAAGGGCTGTTAGGACAATCCTCGAAATTACAGACCCATCAGTTTGATCGACAGTTCGCAGAAATGATTCTGCCACCTAGTATTGGAAAATCTGTCGAAGTGGGCATGTGAGAAACTTATTCTATCAGATTTTCAGATGGGTTTCTGAAAAAAGACTAGTATAGTTGACCAAATATTTTGTTTTTATACTATCTATTGGAAAACTGTAGTATTGGATAAGGATCACCTGTTTGTGCTTTTTGTCAATCTGTAATCAGTTATACATTAGATTTCCAAGGCAAAACTTGTTGAGGGAAACGGGGGTTCAAGATAATCTTTTGTTGGTTTTATTAAGACTGCATGTGTCGATCTATGGCTGAGAGTTAGATATCGGAATAAAGGCTAGCTATTTAACCCCTTTGGTACTGATATGGGAGTCCACCAGGGTTGTGTTTTGGCTCCAACCTTACTTATGCTGTATTTTGATGACTTACAAAAGTTCTTAGTCTTTCCAGGGAACGATGCCCAGTAATTGGGAACTCATAAAATTCCTAGCCTCTTGTTGGCAGATTATATGTTCCTAATATCTAAAACACAGCACAGTCTGCATGCCATAGTAGATCACTTTTGAACTTTTTGTAGTGATTGGTTGCCAGAATTAAATATCTGTAAAACCAAGTTCATGGCTTTCAATCCCTATAAAGCTGTGAGGTTGCGTTTCATGGGGCAGGTGATACCCCTTAAACAGTCTCAGAGTTTGAAAACGTCAGCAGGATTCAGGAGCTGTGACTAAGCTGTTGAAGAAAACTCAGATGTGAAAATTAGTCCCAGTGGTAGTGATCTATAAGGTTAAAGTAAAAGGCTCAGCCTTGTATGGGTCACAGCTGTGGGGATATAGGAAAGTAGATGAAACTTGTTAGGGCTGAAAACAGGTTCATCAATACCTTACTTAATTGCCCACGGAGCGTGCCACAGCTCCCTCAAATTCTGGATGTAGGAATCTACCTGATCAATCACACTTTGATGTTGAGACCATTACTATACTGGCACAGTCTTTGGTCTACAGAGAAGTTGGAGGCGTAGGCTATCTTTGGGGGAATCTCTAAGGACTAACGGTCATGTGAAGATCCCCTGGCTAGCCTATATCAAAACCATGCTCTATAAAATTGGCTTGCCTTCCCAATGGGAATCTCCTGACGAAGCAAGCCTAATTTTACTAACAATATTTAAAGAACAACTTAAGTCATTCTTATGAGAGAGGAAATTAAAGAGAGTTAACTCAGGCAGCTTGATTGACACCTTTTTAGATCATGAAATAACTCCCATATACAGACTGTTTCTTGACATGATCCCTGTTAATTCAGCCAACCAGCTTTATCTCAAATTCAGGTAAGGCATTTTACACTTACATAGTTTCTGTGTAAAATGAGGTGAGAAGAGATGTAGCAACAGCAAGCGCCCGTCATGCAAATTAGAGGGTGAAACACTGCATCACTTTGTATTCTTTTGTAAAGCCTATAAACACCCCCGTAGGAAATTGTTCAAACCAATGTATCTGCTCCTGGGCTTTAGACAACATTTAACTGCATTAAGAGATTTGCACTCTGACACAAGTGAAGTGGTTGCTATTGCTGTTGCTAAGTTTCTCCATGTAGCTTGTTTTATTCGGAACAGACATCTGCTTACTGACAAGAGGGGGTTTGGCAACTGTATCTTGATCATGTTTTGGTTTTAATCAGTATTAACAATCTTTAGCAAATGCATGTTTAGTGGTTTTCCAGTGCTGCAGGCATATTTGGCTAATGATGAGGAATCCTGAGGCTACCATTCCTGGTGAAGGTTGGGCTCTAGGAATATAAGTTTAGTAGTCAACCTAAGTTCAAAGTGCTGAAGAAAGAAGTCATGAAGATCAGGAGCTACTCTGGACCTTCTCCAAGCTGGAGCTTAATGGCTCAGTGGTGTCTTATTAAAATGGATAAATGTGGAACAACAGGGAGAAAGATACTGTGTGGCACTAGACAGGACTACTCAGGTTCAGAAAAGCTAGAAGTGGCTGTTATAATGTCCTGTGAAATCCTTGATAATGTTTGACTCCCAGAAATCACCTTTGGGATGCACTTATGTATCTGAAGAGTCACATACAGACACATAATAATAATAACCACTCACCAGTCAACATTTTTTACTTTCACTTTCAATGAATCAATAGGTCCCCAAAGTTTCTCTAAACTAACTTGGCACAATACGAATGAGTTATGCAAGAGAATGACACCATAAAAAATAGAAATGTGAAGTCCGTGGAAGGAACTTTTCACTTTTTGTGGGTTTGATGGCTGAAACTTCAGAAAGGAGGAGTGCACAAAGCATCTAAAAAAGAAAATAGCACACGTAGTAGCCCTTTATGGAATGCTGGTGCTCCACTAATGCATTCCTTACACTCTACCTGAAATGTGGACAACCTTCACTGAAGAGTGACTTCAACTGCACTCCTGTGAGGAAACAGGAACTGATGTCTGACATATGGCTCCTCTATGACAAGTCAGGTCATTCAGTGCACATGCAGAACTATTCTTCATGCAGAGTCTGGGATACTTGGTTGACACAGAATAAAAGTCTGTAATGAAAAGGCATAATGTGCTCTGCCTAATTCCTATTAAAGGCTGCCACTCGGGTTCTTAAGGCACCATTCACAGGTATTCTGAAAGATGCGCATCCACGGTGAGACTGTGAGGGCGTTGCGTCAGTCCTCAGGCATCCAAGGCCATTGCCAGGTGTGGACGGAGCACTCTGGATGTGGCATCATAGCCAGATGGCGGCCATCAGATGAGCAAAGCCCTGCAATGCCCAAAGGTGAGCCATTGGGGTTCATAGGGTACTCCTGGATGGGCTCTCCAAAGTCATCTGTATGCTGGAGAGGGGCCAGTTGATATGATGTTACATCTTGTAAGGTCTTCTCATTGCGGAATCGCATTAAACAAGCAGTCAGGCAGTGTCAAGCGGTATAACACCTATTTACGAAAGGTTTTACAATATAGACTTTCTTAGAAATTACTCTGAAACAATTGATGCAAATAAATATATTGAAAAACAAAAAAAAAGTATTAACAATCTTTATTGGTAATGATATTTAAATACTTCAGTGATATTTAGTCGACTCCTGTTTAGCTGAGGGAGCTGATTGCTTAGATATTGCATGATGTCCATTACTTTGCTATTGGATGCTTTATATTTCCAATTCCGCACATGCACTTTTTGAATTGAGCGAGATTTTTCCATATTTTCGAAGAGTAAATGCACAAAAGAACGTTATATACGTATTAGCATAGGTATCCTTTCAATGTTTTTTATGTCTTCTGTTTCATTCTTTACATGATATTCCAGCTGACAGCTGGCTAAACTGTACTGTATTTTTTATTATTGTTTCATGGATTTTGTATCTGAAATAAAAAGAATTGATTGATCGATTGAAAATATGGGATGTCTGTTTGCAGTGCAGTTGCAGAATAAATGGAATGCTTCAGTTATTCTCAGGAACTACCAATCGCTTGGGCTGCATTCCAGTTCATTGTTTATCTCCACCATGCCATTCTAGACAAAGGTCAACCTTATGAAGTGGCGGAGATTATTCCAAACATGACTTCCATCACCTTGTTGTTTTTGCAGGAGCCACCCAAACATGCGACAGTTATGCCTAGATGTGGGTCCCATTCTGACTGTGCCATTGGACTCCTGTTATACCTCATTGATGATGCATAAATAGGTCAAAAACGGCCTTGGTGGGTCCTTATGGAGGGGCCTTGCTTGGCATTTCGGGATGGGCTGTTCCCATGAGGAGGAGAGTCAGTACTGATTTGCATAAGAGGGATCTATATCTAGAGTGGTATTGTATTCGAAAAAACAATTGAATGGACTGGAGCCCCATGGGATTGCCAGTCGCTGAGATTAGTGCAAGAATTCCATCCATCACCTTATTGTTGTTGCAGTTTATGAACTTAGTGCGACGGGTATGCCCAAATGTGGGTCCTATGCTCACTGTGCTTTAGGACTTAAGCTATACCTCACTGATGAGACCTAAGCAGGTCGAAACCAGTCTGAGTTTGCTTGTATTCCCTTTTGGAGGGGATGTCGCCTGACAGTTCGGGATGGACTGTCCCCATGAGAAGCATGGTCGGTACTGATTTGCATAAGGCAGGCCTCTGCCTTGAGTGGAATGGTGAGTGAAAAACAATGGCCTGGGATGCAGCCCAGAGCAATCGCCAGATTGTGGCCCCTTCTAGAAGGGGCCCTGTCTGGCAGTTTGGGATGGACTGTTCCAGTGAGGATTTAATTATTAACTAGGACCCCCTGATGTGGTAGAAATAGAATTCCTAGGACAGGGCAATACACAATGTAACAGTAACTTCCTAGGCAATGATTATATATAAAGCATTTCTTTGTCATATGTGTCAAGACAATGTAACAACAAGGTAGTTAAAAAATACAAAATTATGCTTATTATTCACATCTCACATCTCAAATATCACAGAGTGTTAAAAAAGCCACATTTGTTCAATGTAGACATGCAATGTATCGTTATTTGTTACAATAATCTCATTAAAAAACTCAATTTTTATACAGATAAAAGAAGGAAAAAACAATCCTGTGGCATAATCTTTAATCTTCGATGCGCGTTTCAGCGTAAAGTACGCCTTCGTCAGGAAAAGCCACAAATCTTTATGTCCTATGGCCAAAGATGAGGGACGCCAGAAGATTATATTATTGAAATATTCCGATGAGGTTCAAAACCTGTAAATATATAATGGGTTATCATTTACCATTAAATTCATTGTTCTTATGTCTGAAATGAGTAGAAGGCTTGTTGGATTTGAGGAGTGGGTACCTTTTGTTTTATAGAACATCCAATCAATGTGTGGTGACGTTAGTCACTTCTAGAGTTCAACCGGATATGCTGAAATATATACAGTGACACTCGTGTATTGGTAAGGATCTGATTTATGATATGAATATTTCCCAAGTGTCAATCCAAGAATAGAACGCGCATTGATGGCGGACCTGGGCAGAAGCAATTATTTTCCCTTAATGGCGTGATTCCATGGGTAGGCTTCCTCAGTTTTACGAGCGACTGGCGTGGAGGTTAGATGACAAATCATTGCCTAGGAAGTTACTGTTACATTGTGTATTGCCCTGTTCTAGGAATTTTATTTCTACCACATCAGGGGGTCCTAGTTACTAACAAAACTTCATCTTCTCCAGGCATCAATGCTCCCACAGCAGGGAAAAACACCACCAAACGTCTGAAGAATGACCCACCTTCTCCAGTGAAGCCTTCTTCTCCTGTTTCTCTTGACATGATATTGGAAGAAATACGTGCTCTTCATCCCTTCAGGGAAGAGACTACTAACAAGCTGCAATTTCTAACAGAAAATTGGACTCAGATGAATGATCGTCTTACCTCTGTGGAACAAAGTGTATTCTCCTATGCTCACACCAACAAGAAGGTTAATAGTCTTCAACTTCAAGTTCCCTCACTCCAAAATCAGGTTGAGGACCTCGAAAATAGAAATAGAAGAAATAATCTTCAAATGTATGGCCTTCCAGAAGGCTCAGAGAGCACTGATCCTCTCTCCTTCTTCAAATCATTTCTTTCTAAACTGCTTTATCTATCAGACGGAACTTTGCCTAACATTTAACGTGCCCATAGACTTGAGCACCAACACGCAGGGATAAACTCTTCTCAGAGAACAAGAGGTGTCATCATGTACTTTCTCGAGTACACTGACTTACTTAAAGTCCTCTCAGCAGTCAAATCAATTCAATGTATCTCGTGGTTAGGCTCCTCTTCATTCTTTGCTCAGGATTACTCAAAAGCTACTGCGAACAGATGCAAAGAGTTTCTGAACATGAGACCCGACCTACGTGGCATGGGTGCTTGCCATGGCCTGTTCCATCTGTGCCTCTTCAAGATTGCTTATAAGAATAAAACCATGACTTGTACGAGGAACAGCGGGCGCAGGGCGCAGGTATACTCCACTGCTGAAGTCAGGGCTCTGCCGGTATATTTAAGCTGGTATATTTGAGCAAAAGTTCCTTCTCTCTGAGCCAAATGCTGCTGGCCTTTGGAGAACTGGGGATGGGAGACCGAAGACGGGAGGCATAACGATGATTTGAAAGGAGTCTTGCATCACCTCCTAGTCTAGCAGTAACTGAAACGGATCGGAGTTGTGCTCTGCTGGAGAAAGCCTGAGGCTGTTGTTCTACCACTTGTAAGGTCTAAAGGTAATTTTTGGGGAGATTTTTTTAATGCACTTGTGGGTTGAACTTTGGGTCTTTGGGACATTGAGACTTGGTGGGATTTGGTAGCGTAGTGGTGTTTCAACCTTTTTTTTTCTCATGCTTGGCTCCTTTAAATCCCTTAGTATATCGAAGTACATTTAAGTGTGAGTTAGATTTGACACTGACTTTGCTATTATTGTTTAGGTTACTATATAGGAAAACGGACAGATTTTCAGGCACTCTAGGTTTGTTTGTGATTAGTAAAATAGTATTTGGGAGAGGTTTTTTTTCTCTCTCTGGGGGGTAGCCTCCGATTCGTGTGTAGGTAGCTTTGGCACCCTCTCCCTGTATCTCTCCCATTTCTTTATCTATACCTGAAAGTATAACTGATGTTTGGGGAACCAGCTCTTGCCTGTCTTAGGGCCGCTAGAGTACTCAGCAAGTCACGCCGAGCTCGATCCCGTTGTTTTGAGTCGACCAAGTGGAATACTTGTTATCAGATTTCTATAGGGAAGGCCTGTTCACACTTTGAGTGTTGTCTATCAGCTAGCGTAAGTAGAGCAAGCCGGTTTCCTGGAGGGGAGTGTGCTGGCCCCCTAGTTATTTGGAAACCACGCTGCTTGTATATATGCCACCACCCCATAGTGGTTAAGGAGGATGAGTCTAGGTATGAGTGTAGGGGTGATCCAGTTTACAGGAACAGATCTAGGTCCTTGGAGTTAGTTCCACATCAGAACGAGGGGAAGAATCAGCCAGTCGCTGAGGCTCTGCAAGGTTAAATATATAAAATAAGGTCAAGTACCTTTTTAGGGAACGAGGTCTCTCAGGGTCAAGTTGTACTCCCCGTTCAAGCCCTAAATAAATTAAGACTTAAGAACCGACCGGATAATGTCGGTAAGGTTGGTAAACTAATTCCTATTAAGGGGAAGAAGAGGGAATCTACTTTACCCCCAGTAAGAATGACTCCTTCTTTAAGGTCTTATTTCAAATTAAACATGAAGGGCAGAAAGGAAAATGAGAAGCAGGGGGCAGCTCAGGAAGGAGTATCGTCACAAGAAGTGGTCAATTTGGCGTCGAACAGGTTTGCAGTTCTTTCTAAGGCCGATTCTCTAGCTGGGAGAGAAACTCATCAGAGGAACTCCGACAGGAGGAATGGAACTCCTGTTAGCGGTCAGGCGTTAACAACTCAGGGCTCAGGCTCAGTACAGGAGATGTTGGCACAGTTATCCACGGAGATAAAGGAATGTTTTTCCACTTCTGAGGTTAACCAGAAAAAGATTCAAGACACATGTACCAATTTAGAGGAGAGTATTTCTGCACTAACGTACCGTATGGAGGAGTTAGAGAACAAAATGGGAGAGCTTACGTTAGATGTAAAGGGGAACACGCTAGAAGTGAGTAGGTTAAAGGAAAGGGAGAGAGACCTTTCAGAAAGACTGGAGAGACTTAAAAATAATTCCAGAAGGAATAACATTAGGATTCTGGATTTAGCAGAAGGATTGGAGGGGGGGAATATTAAGTCCTTTGTTATTGATATCCTGACTAAAGCATTCCCCCAGGTTGCCTCTGCGTCTGTCTGGGAAGCAGAAATTCAGCGGGTCCATAGAGACCCATTCAAGTTAAACCCAGGACGTAAGAAACCCAGGAAAATCCTGGTGTTTATCCAATCATACTCCCTTAAGGAACAACTATTAGGGGCTGCGCTGAAGCTTAAATCTATCCAGTTACAAAGCTCAACCTGTAGAATTAGATCAGATATTAGCCGTATTACAGAAGACAGAAGATGGGAGCTTGGTAAACGGATAGACTCTCTAAGAGTTCAATTAAGATTCCCGGCATTTCTGAAAGTCATATTAGACAACAAGATGTTTAATTTTAGAACACCGGAAGAGGTTGATAACTTTTTGGCACATAAAAAACCAGCAGCTAAATGAAAGTGAAGCAGGGGGTTAGTGAAGGGTGATCAGCAGTCATTTTTCTATAATTTATTATTATTTTTTTTTTGAGGTTGGTGGGCTTGGACCCAAATTGGCAAATGTACTTGCCAAGGACAGGTCAGGGAGGGTTCCCAAGGGTGGGGAAGGAGCATCGTGGAGTGCTTCACGTGTGTGGGTGGGGAGCATTGCCGGAAAAAATAAAAAAAAATATCCTAAATATGACCTCATATGAATTAATGTCTATCTGTAGATTTAGTTGGTGGAAGAACCTAGATAACGAAAGGTGACAGACTAGGGGCAGAGCCTCTTGAGATTCTAAGCTGGAATGTGAATGGTTTAAGGGTTTAGAGAAGGCAGCGTTTAGTTTTACAACATCTCAAGGATAACCCAGCTAAGATTTTCATGCTTCAAGAGACACATCTGCTAGACTCAGAATGTAAGGCCCTGTTTGAGAAGTTAAGGTGGGTGGGGAAGGTAATAGCTTCCGACCAACAATGTTGTTCAAAAGGAGTCGCTATAATTATTAAATCCAATGTAGAAGTGGAGCTTATTAGGGCACAGACAGATAATAGAGGAAGGTGGGCAATAGCAGAGGTAAGGTGCCATGGTATTAAATATAGCTTAGCCAATTATTATGGTCCTAATGAGGATGACATTGACCCCCTGAATAATTTGTGTTTAGCTCTTGTGGATTTTGATGCCCCTTTAATTCTAGGAGGTGATTTTAATGTCCTGCTTAATAATAATTTGGATAGATCCTCTCCCAGGACACAAATTGCGGTACCCCGTGTAAAAGCCTACTTAGGGACGATTCTAAACAATTTTAACCTTTGCGATGTCTGGAGGAAAAAATGGGAGAGGTAAGAGAATACTCTTTCTATAGCAAAAAAATCATCACTTTTCAAGAATTGATTATATATTTATCGATTTTTCAGAGTTAGAGTCAGTAAGTTTAATAAGATATCAACCGATTCGCATTTCAGATCATGGTGTGATGGTTATAAAACTGGATCTTCCTTCTGAGCCTATTCGGAGGAGGTGGACCCTGAATAGGAGATTCCTTTTACAGCCTTCAAGTCCTGATTTACTAAAGAGAAACAGTTTTAAAAATAACCTGGATTCGGCTCCTTTACACATAGTATGGGACACCTTTAAGGCCTGGCTTAGGGGAATGTTAAAGGGGGCAGTAGTCGGCTAGATTAGATCAGAAAAAAGTGAGATTGAAGATTTAGAGAAGCAACTTGTGTCTGCTGAGACAGCATTAAAAGGAGGGCAGATGTCAGATAAAGAGAAAAAAAACTCTCGTAGCTAGGGTAGAGGATCTACAGATTAGGTTTAAAAGTGAAGCAATAATGCTTCAAAAGTATGAGGCAAGTAAGTTGGCTGATTTCGATCGAGGAGAGAACTGTGGCAAGTTACTTGCTATGAAGAGTAGATCTGACAGGTCCCGTAATTTTATCAATAAGATCAAGGTAGGAGCGAAAGTGATGGAGGAAAAAAGGGATATTGAGAAAGCATTTGCAGAGTTTTTTCAAGGTCTGTATAGTGAAGAGCTAATGGTTGAGGATGAGTTTATTGATCAGTGGTTGGCTGGAAAAGAACTACTAAAATTGGATTCAGCCTGCCTAGTAAGTTTGACTCAAGATATAGTGGAGGATGACATTTGTGTAATCTTAAATAAAAACAAGAAAGGGAAAGCAGCGGGTCCTGATGCAATCCCACTGGAGATTTACTCATTAATAGTTGATGAAATTATCCCGATCTGGCTGGGTTTGTTTAATAAGATTCTTAGAGGGAGTTCACCCTTGCCAGATTCTTGGAATGAAGCAGTCATCTCCCTTATTTTGTAGCCGGGTAAGGATCCAACTCAGTGTCATTCTTACCGCCCCATATCGTTACTAAACTGTGATTATAAGATCTTTGCAGGTATATTAAATGCTTGGCTTAGCAAGGTAGTGGGGTCTATTATCCATCAAGATAAAAAGGGGTTTTTACCGGGTAGGCAAATGTTGGACTTGGTTTATTCTTTAATAGGGTCAGTTGATATAGCAACAACATTAGGGGCACCCCTCTCTATTATTACGGTTGACGCGGCAAAAGCCTTTGACCAAGTTAACTGGCGCTTTTTGAATAACACTTTAAAGGCTTTTGGGTTTGGAATTGATTTTAGAGAAATCCTTAAAAAAATATATAACTCTCCACTGGACCGGATTCTGGTTAATGGTAATCTTACTGCTGAGGTCACAATACGGCGTGGAACCAGGCAAGGGTGCCCACTGTCACCTATTCTCTTCGACTTGTATATTGAGCCTTTCGCTCAGAGTCTAAGGCAGAACGATAATATTTCCCCTTTTAAGATTAATGGGTTTGCCAGGAAGGTAGCATTATATGCAGATGATCTTATCCTTTACTCCTCAAACGTTAATCCCACGCTTTCTGAATTATTGGCTGAAGTACAGTCATTCGGGAAAGTGTCAGGCTATCAAGTCAATGAGGATAAGACCGAGATTATGGCTTGGAATACCCCTGCACAGGGGGTAAGGCTTTCTAAAGAGCTAAGGTATTTGGGAGTGACTATAACTCAGGATATAGGAAAGATCCCCAAAACAAACCTAGATAAGGTTACGAGGGAGGTGGAGTCTCTGTTGAAGAAATGGCAGATTCTACCGTTAACCCATTATGGGAGAGTTACTTTGATTAAAATGTGTGTTCTTCCTAAAGATGCCTACCTTTTTAATAATATCCCTCTGGAATTTGATAAAACTGCTCTTTTGATAATACAGGGTAAGATTTCTTCGTTTATTTGGGCAGGCAAAGGTATTAGGCTATCCTGGAAGAAGCTAAGGCGAAAACTGGCTAAGGGAGGTTTGGCTCTACCGGACCTCCAGTTATACTGTTGGGCTTATCAATTAAAAAATTGCAGGATGTTATTGTTGAAACCAGACAGCTCCCTGATTGGCAGTATGTTTAAAGTCATGCTCTCGGATTTTGATGAGGTGGGTTTTATGTACAAATTCGGAGCCCCCAAATACTTTAAAAAGATTAGGCTTAAGATGCTATATATAGCGGCTAAGCTATGGGCGGAGTGGCGGGTAAGCTTGGGATTGACGTATTATAGTGACTGGGCCCCAGTGTGGGACTCTCCAGGAACACCGGAATGCCTTTTGGATACTCTTTCTCAGCCAATAAAGGAAGCTGGAGTTCTTTACTGGAAGGATATAATGGAGGGGAATACTTGCTATCCTTGGGAAGTTTGGAGGAACCTTACTAGTGGTGCTCTTTCTAGATTCAAATTTTACCAAATCTCCTCATGGTGCAAGAGCCAACGTAGGTCAATTCCCGAGGATACCTCCATGGAAGATGAGTTGCAAGAAGTGACGGCAAAAAAAAAGGAAGTAGGCTGGTGGTATCGATACCTTCTTGCGGCAGCAGATAAAAAAATGGAGAGACCATATTTGGCCTGCGAGAGATTCTTGCCGAATGAAGGTCTGGAAAATTTATGGCAAGTATCTTTGGAAATTTTATATCCTTTGATTAAATCTGCTGCACTTAGGAAGAACCATTTTTTTACATTGCACAGGATATACTGGTCGCCAGCGAAGCTTGCCAAAATAAAAGGTAGTGGAGAGGCTAGGTGCACGAGATGTGGAGCCCCGGAAGCGGACGATATTCAGATCTTTGTGGCCTGCCCCTTGTTGCAAGATTTCTGGGGCAGAGTGGGTAAGGCTCTCTCTGAGGTGCTGGGTATGGAGGTTGAGGTAAGCCCATCTTTCATTATTTTTGGTATTATATTGAAGCCTGATGGGTCGTTGGAGCCCTCGGGGCTGGAGAGCAAACTGTAATTCTATCTGGTTCTTTTGGCACGTAGGGAGATCTGTAAGCTTTGGTGCCAAGCTAACCCCCCTACATGGAGAGCCTGGTGGAATGCGGTACAATACTTTAGGGATTTGGACCAAAAGGCCAATCAGAAGAGGGACAGAACGGACGGGGGTTGTTCTGGAATTTGTTAGATCGCATTACTGGTGTTTAATCTATATTGTACTATCCGATGATTAGACCTCTTGGTCAGCTCTAGATGAGTGGTGTGGCTGGGTTCCACAGAAATACCATCAGCTGAGTACTCACTCCATAGAAAAGTGATAAGAGCGGTACAGATTGAGAGGTCGTTGCTTCTAAGGAGGTCATATGAGGATAAAAAAAAAAAAAGAATAAAACCATGACTTATGAGGATCCTATCAAATTACAGAGCTTTATCAATTCTTGTAGATCTGACTAGTAATATGTAATGTTATCATCATCATAAGCAGCAATTTCTCTTCCTGCTCCTAATGTTCTAGGTTTCAACACATGGTTACAAGTTTTATGAGGTTTAATATTTGTTCTTTTCAACCTTTTCTCAAATTAGCATGTATTGATATTACAATTATTGATTAATTTATTTATCTATTTTTTCTCTCCTCGATTTTTTATGATAACTGCTCTCTTTTTCTTGTCTCCTCCTCCCAGGTTTATTAATGTTTTGTCTATACAGCACTCTCTTACCCTTTCTTGAAGTATTATGGTCCTTCCGCTTTTTTTGTTCCATCAAGTCAGGGCATGCCATCGAATCTATGTGGTTTCACCCCCTCCTCTTCTTTGGATGTCCTTTGGTGTAGGTATGTTGTTTTCTTTTTGTTGTTATTTCCTCTTTTTCCTTTTCTTCTTATATCCGTGTTTTAATCCACCTTCTATTCCATTTCTTTCTTTTTCATACCTTTTTTGTTCCCTGTTTCACGATCTTATCTATATTCACTTTCTTAATCTTTTCAGATTGTCTTTACTTATGCTCACATGGTTGGTTTGTTATATCTGTCTTTTTTGTTATATTTTTCATTTTACTTGTTTGGTCTGCTTTGACCTTTATCTTCGTGTTCTTCCAATGTTGTCTTTATTTCTTTAAAGATCATAACATGGAATGTCAGAGGCGTGAATTCTCCCATCAAATTCCAACGTGTTTTATCACATTTATCTAAATTAGGGGCTGATATTGTTCTATCAAAAGAATCCCATTTCTCTGCAAAGGAATCTTCAAAAATGAGGAGGGGTTGGGCTGCAGAAGTCTTTTTTTCACCGGGTGATGGTAAACGAAATGGTGTGATAACTCTTTGTCATAAGGCGATTGATGCTAAGCTGCTTTCTCAAATTTCTGACGAGGGAGGTAGATGGTTATGCACCAAATTACAAATTGTTAATGCTCTGATCTCTTTATTCAATGTTTATGCCCCCTCGAATGGCGACCTTACGTTTTGGACTGATTTATCCCAACAACTTTCATAATGTATTGATGATAATTTCATCTTTGCAGGTGATTGTAACCAAATATTTGACCCTTTTATTGACCGTAATTCATCGGTTTCTTTTAAACCTCACAAAGCGCATACATTTTTCATTCAAATTGTTCAATGATATAAACTTATAGACACATGGAGAATTTGTAATCCAACTACAAGGGAATATACATTTTATTCTCCGGCTCATCAAACTCAATCGCGTATTGATTTTTTTTTTGACTCACACAACATTTTTCAATCTCTAAGAAGTGCTGATATTGGATCTATTCTAATTTCTGATCCCGTTCCCATCTCCATCCAATTAGACATAGCACCAAAATCCAATTTACCTAGGAGATGTCGTTTCGACAATTCACTCCTTTCAGACTCCAATTTTAATTCCTCTTTTGTCTTTTTTTTAAATGATTCTTTCTCCCTCAACCAAACTGATACCTTACCTTTTCATGTAATTTGGGATGCCTTCAAGCAACCCGCTAGGGACTTTATAATTGGTTATGTATCTAGGAAAAGGAAAAATGCACACTAAGAGAGTCATTAGGATGGCGGGCGGACTTTTTCTGCCCACCATCCTGTCGTGGAATGGGAAAGCCCGCCATTGGTGCGGGGGTCCCATAGGTGAAATTAGGATGCGCCCGCCACAATGGCTTTTAGACCTCTTGTTTACGAAGCTAATCGATAAACTCTCCTTAGAACTGGGCATCACCAGTTCTCACAACCACTAGGTCCTGAAGAACGCCCCACGACCCCCTCCTGGGGCACTGGATGGGCAGAAACATGTCGACCTTCTTTTGATTTGGACACTAACAAGTGCATTGGCCACATTATCTGACCTATTGCACACACATTTTTTATATTTTTAAAAACAAGTCTCCTCACACACCGGACAGAATAAATTTGAACTTTGGGGCAGTGTGAGAAAGACATTTTTAACGTCACAATTTCACTTTTTTGCACAACCATTCCTGATCACTACTGAAAAATTAGTGGTTCCCTCCAGGTGGAGGAAGCATAGTACAAAAGAGACCCAATGAAAATGCTGACACGTATAAATAAGGCGGAGAATCAAGATAAACCGCCACACCATCAATGATACGTGATTGAGGGTTCTCATAATACCTTCATTCGGTATTGACGGATAGAAACGGTTTAAGAACCCCCCTTTTTTCAGTTACAAGTGATCCATTCCCTTTGATTTTGAGTACATGACAGGAAGTAGAATGGATGACTGCTTCTTCTAGCTCCCCCCCATTTTTTGATTGCAAAGGATTTCAATATATGCACACATGAGACAAAGTTGTATTCTAAACCCCACACAGCACCCGTATCTGGTGCAACACGTTGTCAGTCTCAAGCCCACCCCCACAATCCTATTACTGCAATATCACACAGTTTAAGGGTGCACCTTAGGCTACAACAGCATCAGTAATATGTACATACAAGGAATGATAACACTTTTTAGCAGCACCGCAGGCCGGGGCCACCCGGGTAAAACCAGTGTAAACTGTATGTGCTTTTGGCAGGAAATCAACATTTAATCCATCACCGCCGTTTAGTATCGTTAATCACAGGTGGTCCACAGACTATCACTCCCACACTCTCACTCACTCTCCACCGTTACACGATGCAACAGGTACCAACCCAGTCTGTACCGGACAATCTTGTACACATACACACCGACACCCTAATGTGGTGCCACTAATACCCGGCATGTCAATGGATAACACACTGAAGACCCCATGGCTCCAAGTCTCCCACCATCCTCCTATTTAAACCCACTGTCCCCGACACCCTGGATGGAAGATCACTAGCCCCTCCCTCCATATACTAGGCCACACGCGGTCAAGGTCACACTTAGTCTGGGTCCCTGGAAAGTAGGTGGGGATAATTAGTCTAAATAAACAAGAGGTAGACGCAAACAAAGGGGTCTTGGTGACACTCGGGAAGTTCACCAATAGGTTGTAAAGCAGAAGCAGGTTTGGGGCAATAACTGGTTAGAAACAGGCCTTCTGACACCAGCCCAGTTCTGAGAAGCACAAGGGGGTCACTCAGTGTCTTGACCTGCTTCCGAACCTTCTCAGAAGTGTTCCTTTAACCTAGTCACTTACTCTCCCACCTACCAGGCACCAAGACATCTCTGGGAGGGCCAGGTGGGAAGAGGGCAATTGGCCCACTGTGATGAGGCCTGTGATGGTGCAAGGATGGTACAAGGGATGAATGGGAAATAACACAGGGAAACCACGGGGTCTGAGGAGCACCCCTTCTGGTACACGTTGATCAGGGTCATGCCCAGGCAATCCAGGCACAAGGTCTGGTGTGTGATACGATGAGATGCACCAGACACTTCAGGTCACACAACAAAGAGTTGCAAATTCTGTACCTCCCTGGAAATAAAGCACTCTGTCCGGCACACGTTGATGTAGGTTGCACCTACAGCGCATCCTCCATGCACGCCAGCCCACTGCTGCACATTGCATCCTCCATGCATGCCAGCACAATGCGTCAACCATGCATGCCAGCACACTACTGCACAGAGCATCCTCCATGCACAGCATGAATCCAGACAGCACCAGCATGCCATGATAACCACCAGCCTTTCCTCCACTGAAAGCAATTCAGTGTAAAAAAAAAACAACACACAAAATGGCGCCATAATTGAGAAGTCTTCTGCCTCCATGACACTAATTGGGGTGGCATAGACTAAATGTAGACAGAGCCCCCCCTCCCCTGTGCCCCTGAACTGTTGTTGTACAGATCAAGATGCCAACTAGCGTGACTTCTGGTAGACACACATATGGTGTATTTACATATGTGCTAATTCTGTACAGTGTTACTGCACTCAGTAACACTGCATGGAATTAGTGCACATATAAGTACCACTACCAGGCAAAATTGTGGGTGTGGTGTACATACTTAGAGTATGGAAGTGGCGTTTGCAGATGCTGCCAGTTTTGCTCTCTAACAACAAAGAAATTGCAAGAAGGCTGTAACAGATTTCTGCTTATTATATCATCTTCAGAGCCATTATACTGAAACTTCAGTGGCAGATTTTCTTATGCTTTTTTTTAACCCATGAATTTATTCATATAACCCACAAGGTAAACATGTGAGGCCGGCATTTTATTTCAGGGCACACACCAACACTATGTGATATCCAGTGGTTGAAGTATGGGAAAAAAAGTAGGGGAACAGTGGGCAGAGAATCAGAGGGCAGGAATAACCCGTAGATTGGATCAGTGGGCGAAGTCAGAGGTGTGGGAGGAATAGCAAAATATTCCACTTTTTTGTATTTGTTTCCCACTTCACTGTCCAGTTGCAGCTTATTACATTATTTATTTTAACCAATGGATACACATGTTAACTTAAGGTTTAATATGAGTAATTGACATTAAAATACATTCACAAGGTGGGATACGTTTCCAATCACAGAATGTCCCAAATATCCTTAAAAGTGGAATCTCAAGCCATTTGTCTCCCAGCCATTGAGCTTTTGTCATCAGCACTTCTCCCTTTTTCCACAAGCACAGTTAAAACATGAATGGCAAAATATCCTAGTTTGCAATTGTTTTCCACATAATTATGGCTCTGCCACATTTGCCACATAATACATCATCTGCATAATGTGATGATTTTTAACTAGTAAATTGTTTATAGCTCAAATGGATCAAAAGTTCCTAAAAATGTGACTTGTGCTGCTGTGAAGTGAAAAGCCCTTTGCAAAGGTACTAATAAGAAAAAATCTTTGCAAGAGTGTTAGCATGTGTAAAAATCACAAAATAATAAAGTATCAGAAAATGTACAGCACCACTAATACCAATGTAGGGTGTCAGAGCATTTTACATCACACATATTACACAGAGACAATCAATCTTATGTGTGTAAATCACTGTATAGGAAATGTTACATAAGACAAAGGACTACAAGAAGGAGGAGTCACATGACAACCATACTAGTAGGCAGCATAGTTTAATAGTGATTGGTCTGGAGAAAACAAAACTCACAATTTAAAACCTAATGCCATGGTTGGTGGTTCTGTTTAATAATCAGAATTGATTTCTACCCAAATCAACCCTTTTTCTGCAACATTAGGATAATCAAAGACTGGGGAAAAAACCATAATGCTCTAATTTATACCTTGCAGTTTGCATGCAGCTCTTACACAACAATTAAGAACTCACTGTTCTATGTTGGGATTTTAACTTATTAACTGCAAGTAAAAATAGGGTCTCTCTGACAAAAGCAGTAACCCACTGACCTATTTACATTATGTGCACTTTGTGATCGGTCAATCATCCTCCTCTTTTGATCCAAGAAGAGGTGTTCGTCAAGGATGTCCTTTGTCTCCGTTCTTTTTTAATCTAGCTTTGGAACCTTTTCTGTCCAGAATTCGGCAGAATGATGAAATACAGGGTTTTATAGCCAATAACAAACAAATTAAATTGGCGGCTTATGCCGATTAAATATTGCTATTTATTTCTAACCCGTTATCATCCGTCCTTGCTTTTCTTCATGAAGTCCAGCTCTTTGCTTCTGTTTCAGGTTATAAACTAAATATAGATAAGTTTGAGATCCTGCCCTTAACCAAGCATACTTTTAAAGACAATTTCAATTCCTCAGGTTTCACCTCGAATTCTCATCATATTAAATATTTAGGGTTTTATTTCACCCCTTCAATTTCAACAACACTTTTATTATGCTTGGAAAAGTGAATAAATAAAATCTCCACATTAACAACTAAATGGCACCACTTATATCTCTCATGCTGGGTCACCTGGACAACATTAAAATGATGCTCACTCCAACAATTTTGTACACTCATTCCAACATCCCTATCCCTGTTCCTTCAAAATTTCTAAAGAAAATTAATTCCATATTATTATCTTTATTATGGAACAATAAAAAACCCTCCATGTCTTTAGTGAGATTAGCAAGACCAGAAGTAGAGGGAGGAGTTCATTTTCCAGATTTTCCTACTCTGTCAAGCTTCGAGGTGGCTCCCGGATTCCCCACTATAATGTCCTCTATGGGTAGATCTTGAACAAACATATTTATCTCCCTTCACCTTCAAAGAGTTTCTCTCTTTCTCCTGCAAACCACATTATATTTTTACTCCTATTCTTAGACACACCTGTAAACTTCTTGACCTTACTCCTATTACTCCCCCTAATGATCTAATCTCTTTTCTCAACTTCTCTCTTTGGCATAATAAGGTTTTATTGATTCATGGCAAACCCTTTTATTGGAAATCTTGGAGAAGTAAAGGCTTAATCTTCATTCATCAACTCTTTTCTCAAAATAAGATATTATCGTTTTCGGAAGCTAGACAGCATTTTGACCTACCCCTCTCACTCCACTTTAAGTGTAACCTTATAAAACAGGCTCTTTCCAGTCCCCAAGATCAAGTTCTATCTTATCCTCACCCTGATCCTCCCCCTATCAATGTCTTACACACCCTTTTACTTTTGGTCCCTAAGGCTTCTGATATCTATGCCCATATACACTCTTCACCACCTGAAAGGGAAAAGACTAAAGTTGACCTCTTTTGGGTAGAGGATCTTGGTGTTAATTGGTCAACTTCTTTATGGAATAAGGTTTGGTCCAAAATTTGGAAATCCTCTCGGGCGACCAACATCACACAAACGCTATTTTTTATTTATAATAGCTTTTGCTACACCCAGTAATTTTACATAAAAGTTGTACTGATACACCTGATACCTTTTGGACTTGCTCCTCCCTGTCTGCTGATTTGACACACTTACTCTTTAGTTGCCCACTGGTACACACTTTCTGAAACAAAATTTGGTCTCAAATTAACTCTATTTTCAAATCCAATTTTCCTTTCTCTCTTACTCACCTATTTTTAGGATGTTTATCACCCATTTGGGATGGTTATATTTCTAACATAAAGATTGTTGATTTACTGTTGGCTGTCGCTTTTCAGCAAATTACTAAAAATTGAAAGGATTTGACTAAATTATCATTTCATGCCTGGTGGTACGCAGTATGCTATAATCACAGCCTTATATACTTTCAGCAGCTGCCGTGCTAGTATATGCGCAAAGGCCTTGTAGAACTCTGTCGGTCGGCCGTCTGGCTCCGGTGTCTTACCGTTTGACAACGAAAATATGCTTTCCCTAACTTTGTCTATGAGATTAGGGTCATTCAGTTTCGCTCTCTTTTCACAAGTAGGGTGCGGTAGGGCAATCTCCGTGAGGTAGGTCTGTATGTCAGTTGGGGTGACTTGCATGTGAGACTTGTATAATGCTGTGTAGTGCATTGTGAATTCACAGTGTATGTCCTGCTGTGCATATACTGTGACAACCTGTGTAGTGCATAGCGATGCCACCGGCGATGTCGCCTCATCTTGGCATATCAGCCATGACAGTAATTTGCCTGCTTAGTCCCCCATTTGATGCGTCCGTGCTGAATGAGCAGCGTAGTTGAGGCATCGGAGCTGTTCTAATAGTCGGGTATGTTCCTCTCTATTCTGTGTTAGCAATCTAGTGGAGCCCTCAGCCGCCTTCCTCTCACTAGATGCCAGTTTCTTCTCTACGGTGGTTAGATCTTTCTCCAGCTGTACGCGCAGTCCTGCCTGTGTACCCAGGTAGTGTCCCCTTGTGACCACCTTGAAAGTGTCCCACTCTAGTAGTGGTTTCAAGACCGTGCCTGCTTTTTCATCAAAGTACTGCGCTATAGTATTTGCCAATAGGTCACGGAATGGCAAGTCAAGCAGGGTGTCTGGTTGTAGGCACCAGATAGGGATCGGCGGTGTGCCTCCAACCCACTCCAGTTCCAGCACGTGCCGGTTATAGTCCGAATGTGTCCGCCCCAGGTAGTGCGACACGGAGACATCCGGTAACAGGTCGTCGGAGATTATGAAGCGGTCTAAGTGTACATCGAGTCCATGCACTCCTGAATAGTAGGAGTACATTCTGTTTTGTGGATTTTTATGCCTCCATGCATCTGTCAGGTGCCATTGCGTTGCCCAGTTATTTAACGCTTTCATTATGACATATGTGGTTGTGCCAGTTGGGGCGGAAGGCACGGTCTAGTGAGACATTGAGGACGCTGTTGTAGTCGCCTCCCAACACCATCGGGGTCTCATGTCAGTCGGCTAGCTTGTGTGACAGTGTATCAAAAAAGGCGGCCTGGTCGGAGTTTGGCATATATAATGATGCAATGACCACCAGTCTGCCATCTAATATGCCTTTCACTACCACGCAACGGCCCTCTGCATCTATTAAGGAATCCATGATTCGAAAGGGAGTCCCTGGCCGCACCCATACCAAGACTCCTCTAGCAAACGCTGAGTTGCCTGTGGCATGTAGCTTCCCTCTCCACCTCTTATGCAGCTGCATCACCTCTGACTTAGGCAAGTGTGTTTCCTGGAGGAGGGATATTTCTATGTGATGTATTTTGAGGTACAAGTAAATGAGATACCTGTGCGAGGAACTGTGTATACCTCTCACATTCCAAGTACCAATTCTAATTGGTGCCATGGTATACGGTTAATGTTGTTGTATAAGGCTGTAACAAGCCAGCAGCCATGTAGGATTAGAGCGTTGTGGTTAAGACCGATTGCAATTGTCTTGTCCCCAGCAAGCTAAGTCCCCAATTATCATATCCCAGCTTGCAAAATATGGCATAACAAACATAACCTGTATACAAAAATACCAAAAGGGCGAGTGTGCAACAGGCAATCGTCCAAAAAATTAGTGGAAGTAATATTTAACCAATGTCTAGGGGGGTTACTGTATGCAGCAAGCTGCAGGTGTCGAGCAATAGGGATTGTGCCTTGGCAGTGTCCCGCCCTCCAGCCAGGTATGTGTGGACCTGGGCCTTATACGAATATCAGATATGATGTTCCCTTTGGGGGGATAAAAAAGGGGCAAACCCCCGTATGTTAATACTTAGATTCATTTTAGCCATGACTCCCGCTTCCCACTCATATCCGAATCTCTGGCTGCAGTTCAAAATGTCTATATTTGTGGACAGGTAATTGCACAAGGTGGCCTAGCTGTAAATATATGATACTTGCGTGTCTGACGACTCAGCTCCCGTCTTGCCAGACAGGGGATTCCAGAAGAAAAATAAAGACAAAGGCTCTAAACAATGTCATCATAGGTCTGTGGGGTGACCTGAGGCAGTTCGCATGAGTCCTGTGATGCCGGGAAACCAACTGAGAGTTCATCGTCACTGGCCTGTCCTTGTTGACTAGACGTCGAGGCAGGTTTCATCTTCTTGTGTCCTGTTGATAACCGAAGCTGCCTGGAGGGCCCTGCGTTGGTCACTTAGTATCTGCTCCGGATCTGGTCCGAGGGTTTGAGAGGCTTGGAATGTTTCCGTTTCTTCACTCTGCAACAATGGCCTGAAGAGGCGCCGATGGCAGTTTCTTTCATGCCAGTGGTCTGGGCTCTGGCACCCATGGGGTCATACGTGTCGAGCCAGTCCTCCGCCTCCTCAGAAGTGCTAAAGACGTGAGCCTTTCCGCTCGCAACTACTCTCAGTTTTGCTGGGAACATCAAGGAGTACTTGAGATTATATTGTCGAAGCCGCCTCTTCACTGCCATGTATGAATATCGTTCTTTCTGCACTTGTCACGTGTAATCTGGTAAAAACATGATTTTGTGATTGTCGACCTGTATGTCCTCCAGTTTCCTAGTTTCCTGAAGTATAGTGTCTCTGTCTCTATAGTTCAGTAAACGGATTAGGAGCGGTCTTGGGTTGGAGCCTGGAGGGGGGTTCTGGCCAGTACTCTGTGCGCCCTTTTGATGACGAAGTAGGGAGACAGTGTTTCCTCAGGCAATAGTGTGCGGAGCCAGGATTCGATATGGGCCACTGGATCTCTGCATTCCGTTCCCTCTGGCAGTCCCACCACTCAGATGTTGTTTCGCCGAGCTCAGCCTTCGGTGTCTTCAGCCCTATACTCCAAAAGCTCCACACGGTTCAGGAGGCCTTGAATGTGCTTATCCGCCATGTCTACCCGTGGGGAAATGTCAGCAATGGCAGTTTCAATGGTGGGGGTTCGGTCCACAAGCTTTCTATTGATCCGCATGGAGAAAGGTAAGGTCAATGGCGACCTTGTCTATCTTGCTTTCCAGAGAAGTGTGGGTTGATTCAGTGTTTCACCCAGTTTCTCCACCGCCGCTAGCACTGCATCTAGTTTACTGAACATCGGGTCAGAAGATTCCACCTCCGCCATCTTGTCCATTTGGGCTCGGGTCTCTGGGGGTGGGGCTGGTGTGCCCCCAGTACCTGTTCTTTTGTGGCCCCCGTGTGACATGCGTCTTGGGGTGTCCGCGCGGGAGGCGGGCGGGGCAACACCGTGTATGTTGCAGGCAATTGGTCATTTGCACGTCCGCACCAATCAGGTAGAGTGTAGTGCATGTAGGTAGAGGCCACCGTTCCAGCTACTCTTAGGCCTCACTACCGCTGTGGCCTACCACGTGCAAAGGGGGCCCCTCCGGTCTCGGGGTAGCAGCTCAGGGGTTTATTTCTGCCAGTCTTTGGCTAGGCCTTTCTGCATGGTGTTTTAGTGCTTTCCCTTTGTTTCCACCACTGCCTATGCCTCCCTCCACTGTACGTCCCGTCCCTTCTTTGTAAGCGTCGCCATGCCTCGTGTCCAGTTGTGAGTGACACCTCTCCTCTCACCCCATGTCCCCAGACAGTCAGGAGAGTGCTTGGTTATGGGGGAGGGCGATTTACCTGGCCCTCGCGGTCCAAGCGTTGCGCAGAGAAGGAGCTCTGAATTGCAACACACTGACGGGCGTGCGTCCGTGCAAGCACGTACTTGTTCCAAATCGGGGATCTGCGCCACAGCAGTATCACACCGTGGGGAGCCCTCCGGTCGTTAGCGGATTGGTTGGGGCCAGGTTTGGCAGGGGCAGGAAGATCGCAGTGTCTCTTCAACTATCTATGCCACCGTGCGAGGGCCAGTGGGCGGGGCCTGTCCCCAGACTAGCGTGGCAACTTCTCCTGAGATGGCGGCACCCTGTTGGGCATCTCCGGAGCCTGAGGAGCACGGAGCTGGAAGTCATAGACCGCCGCCGCTACAGTTTTCACCCTGGCATCAAGTTTGTCCCAGGTGTGATCAGGAAAGCACCCGTTCCCAGCGGATGCATGCAAATGGAGATATGCAGCTGGAGAGGGTAGCTGCCAATGAAGTTCTACACGAGCACAGCTGTCTTCATTGCCTGCGTAGCCACACCCCGTTACTCGACCTCCATGACATTCCTTTTATCTTTAATATTAAGTTATACCTTATCAATATGCTTTATTGCTTGGGTTCTTTTACATTGTACATCCGACATAGTATCTTATAAATTATATTGTTATTTGATTGTCTACTTAATTCATTATCGCCATGTTTGCATATTATACTGTTTTGACTGAATTTCTGTGATTTTTATTTTTTTGTTTTCACTCAGTTTATCCTTTGTGTATTCTTTCTGTTATCATATTTTGTCCTTTTATTCTTTAATAAAATTATTCTGAGGAAAGCAAAAAGAACCTTATTTTGTTCAAACTCCGTTAGCGTAAGACCCAAGGAAATTGCAAACAATTCCACAAGGGGTGAACAACTCTTTTAAAAAAAGGGTCATAACTCGAATGCCAAAACACCAACATTGGCAGGGTTTCTATTCAATACTTTTTTGGTTCCTAAACCAGACGAGAGGTTCTGTCCATTTTTGGATTTAAAGAGCCTCAACAAATGTGTGAAACACATACCCTTCAAAATGGTAATTCTCCAACAGATAATCCTAACAATATCACAAGGGTACTGGATGGTCATGTTGGAATTGCAGGACATATTTTTCTTGTCCGCATTTGCCACAGGTTTTAAAGTTTTATATGGCTCATTTACAATTGCTAGGGGCGCACATTTTTCCATAGCAAGACAGCTGGTTAAGTGTTACAGTTTCTCTTTTCATGGTAGTGACCCAGGTGCAAAAAGCCATGCATGTGCTTTGATCTTTGGAATTAGTATTAAACAAAGGTAAATCCCATCTTGTCGCATCTCACCAGATTAAGTTCACCTCAGGCAACTACTTCTGTAGTCTTCAGCTTCAGCCAGACAATGGTTGACAGTACAGAGGCAGTGGCTGTGTGCTCTCGCCTCCATCTGAAACCACTTCTTCAGCATGTTATGCATCATTGGGGGAATCATCCATTACAATGCAGTCATTACAACGCACTACCTTTACAACGCGGCTGTTACAACGCAACTGCCTTTATATCACATGCCATTACAACGTGGTCATTACAATGCATGTCACTACAACACATGCCATTACAACACATGTCACTGCAACGCATGCCATTACAGCGCATTTTAAGGTAAGTAATATGGGTTCTTTAATGTTTTAGGGTGGGTATGGGTTTTGGGGTACATGGGAATAGTTATTTTTACCCCTACACTATCCAACACTTTCCCTACTGTTGCACTCAGTGGAGTGGGAATAGTAATTTTTACTCACTATTCAACACTTTCCCTACTGTTGCCCTAAAAGTATTATGCGTTGTAATGGTATGCGTTGTAATGGTATGTGTTGTAATGGAATGCGATGTTAATGTAGTTTCTAAAAATGCGTTGTGATGGCATGCGTTGTAAAAGCATGCATTGTAATGGATGCTGCGAGGTAAAAACCGCGTTGTAAAAGCATGCGTTGTAAATGTTTGCGTCGTAATCTCATACATTCCATCATTGGTCTCCAGATTCTCTGAACTGCTAGCTCAAAATTCCAGTAACTTCAACAATAGTTACACAGTTGCAATGGTGGCTGTCCCACCAGAATACACAACAGGGTGTCAGATGGTGGGCCCCCTTCTGCTGGTAGTAACAACAAACGCCAGTCAGTGGGGTTGGTGCAAGTTTGAGGGTACAGGAAGCCCAGTGCAGCTGGTTGGAAACAGAACTGCTCATCTCGTTGAACTGGAGGGACTTGGCAGCAAAAGGGAAAGCTGCTACCTTTTGCAGTCTTTCTGTTAATGTATCTTAATCAAAAGGTTGTAAAAACATATATCAACAGACAAGGAGGCACAAAGTCTCAGGTTATAGCAGATAAACTCATATTGATCCTTCAAATTCACGTTCCAAGGTCATCCAATCTTCCAGCAGATAGCATAAATCGAAAAATTCCCTTGTCAATTCATTTTCATCAGATTCTTCAGGCTTTTCAGGTGGTGAAGACTCAGTTTGGAAATTCAGTGATAAATCTTTTTGCATCCCCATTGAATGCTCTTCTTCCAATATTTTGTACAAAGTAGGTATGCCTGCAAGCCCGTGGGAGGAGGGGGGGGAAATGGATGCATTGTCTCTTCTATGGTGTCAGGATAGCCATCTGGCAACCCATTGAAGCTGTGCTGCAAGGTAGTAAGTCTCTAAAGAGGGTGCTCCCAACCCTCCAGCCCTCAGCGGTAGTTGAACCTTAACCTTAAATACCTGCTGCAAATTACTGGCAAGTAAATCGTATTGCGAGTGATAAAGGTGGATCCCGATATACCAGACCTCTGCTGTAGTCCAGGTCAATGACTCACCGTCCAGTCAGATTACCTGTGGTATTGCTTCGTGGCTAAGTGGAAATATGCATGATTTCCCCCAGTGCGGCCATATTCCCGCTACCTGTTCAAAAAGTCTTGTAATGCCACCAAAATCGTCACCACGTCAGCTCTATGCATACCGAAAGTATAGCAGTACGTCGTCTTCATATAGTGACACTAAATGCATCGCACTATCCAGTGGATTACCCAAATATCGCCCCTCCAATCGGAGTTACTGAGCCAAGGGTTCCATGGTAACGGTAAATCGGATGGGTGAGAGGAGACATCTCTGCCTCGTGACCCAATTTATTGAGAATGAGGCTAAGATTAGCGAGCCTATGCAAACTTGAGAAGTAGGGTTCGTATAAAACAGCTTAGAGTATGCTAAACGATACTGCCGTAGTCCCATGGCCCTCAGAACAGCAAGCAGGTAGTCATAGGATAAGGAATTAAAGGGCTTTTCTAGGTCTAATCTGAGGTATGCAGCTAGGGGGTAGTGCAATGAGGCGTGATCCATCATGTGGAAAAGTCGACTGATGTTATTAGGTGTACCACGACCTGGGACAAATCTGTTCTGATCTGTGTGGTCAGCTTAGGTAGTAACTGTAAATATCCCTTAGCTACCACCTTTCCAAGGATTTTATGATCTGTGCCTAATATAGCTATAGGTCTATACAAAGAGAGTTGTTTGGAGTTCCTGTAAGGCTTAAGCAGCGGAACTAAAAGAGATACCAGAAGGGAAGCTGAGAGCAAGCCTGTGCTTAGGGCTTCATTATGAATTTCAACCAGTTTGGGGTCGATAAGAGTGGAGAAACAGTCATAGTATTCTAACAACAAGCCGTCCAAACCAGGGATCCCACCTCTCTTTCTTTGAACACTACTTTAGCACTGTGTCTCTCCTCCTTAACCACCCAGCGCCTAACACTGCTCCTCCCCAAACGAACAGAACCCCTCAAACCTCTCCCCCCCTCCCCCCCACTCTACCTCCACTCTCAACCTCCAAAAATTGACCTCTCCATCTCCCTCCCTGGACCCCCCTATTGATAACGACTACCCCCATCCCCAATTACCTACTTCTCATCCCCCACTTATCTCCCTCTCTCCCCCTAACCCCCTTAACCCTTACTCCTCGGACCCCTCCCATTACCCGCCCTCCCCCTGTCCCCCAAACCTCCCTCCCCCTGACCCAACCACTCACTTACTCCACCGTCTTTTCCGCGCAAACACCTATCTCAACTCCTCACCCCCTACTCCTACCAATCCCATACACTGTCTGCTCCTCCCCTTCCTCTCTACCCACCCACTCAGGCTCTACCTACCCAACCCCCCCCCCACACCTCAACACCCAATTAACTCCCATCTCCCTCACACCCCCTCACCTCAACCCTCACACCGCCTCACCCCAACCCTCAATAATCATACATCCCCATCACAACAATATATTCGTTTCTCACTCGCTTCATGCCCTTTTATCCTCTCCGACCACATCACCTGAAGATTTCTGCCCCCTCCTCGGAAGCTGGTGTTATGTAGTTTTTACAGTAGTCTTACTAAGAGACTTCATGAAGTAAGCTTGAAAGACTGTCACCTCATGTGCATTTGACCAATGAAATGTAAGAAGAAAACCTGAATGATACAATTATTAGAGATAGAACAATTCTGACTCATATAAAAGAAGATTGTGAGAAAAACTGCGGGAGAGTCAGTTCCTGAGTCCATTCTCTGAGAGCGTGCGTGACGTGTCACGCTGATCCTGAAACTCTGGCTGCCTTTTTTCCTGCAATCCTGTATAGACTCTTACCTAAATGACTTTGCACATCATCGGCTGGTGATGCTGCTTTTGCTTTACCCTTTCGGCCAAGGGGTTAGATTTTCAGACTAATTGCAAACTGTGCATTAGTATTTTTGAATTTCAAGGTTCGTATGAGAACTGATAATCTTACATATTTGTCTTCGCACTATTTCTCTCTCTCTCTCTCTCTCTCCTCTATACCTGTTGTTTGATGTATTTTGAAATTAAATGAGTTATATTGTGTTTACTGTGATTTTCCAATGTAACATTGTTAACTAAGAGATGGCATTCTAATTTGTGTACTTGTGTTTCACCCTTTATGTTATGATATAACAAAATAAATAATAAGATTAGAATTAGTGTTTGTCTTTATTCTTGAGTTATTGAATTATGTTGACATGGTTTGATGATTACAGATATTTAGCCTATTACTTCATTGTAGGTCCTCATGAGGGAACAGCATTCCGTTTTTCATTATTTATTCCCTTTTAGCTCTACCAAAAATCCATCGGAGGACCTTTGATACTGCTATCTGAGTAATAATGAATTATGGGCCCGACATTAGAGTTAAGTTTCCAATCATTTTATAGTGGTTGGTGAGGACATGAAATGATAAAATCCCCCAATGCTTCCACTGCATCACTCTCCTTGCCAACCAGCTAAGTGTGCGACTAGCACCCTCAAAACCACCGTCATGAGAAACACTTGCAAACAATTACAAACTGTACCAAACTCAACTCCCAGTACACCGGACAGCTGAACAATGGTTCTCCATCTAAACTGAGTGCCAGTAAAGGAAGAATAATAATCAGTGGCCACAACCAGGAAATAATTGCGCACATCTACAGGGTCTATGCACAACTACAGCTTAGGGAAGACGGTCCCTCTGGCCAGGGATACCACCCCACCTCTTGATGAGGTGTCAGAATGCAATCCAGCATAAGCACAGCCATACAGTGAACCCCAAAAGGCAATACAAAATATGGTTCTACATTCAAAGCAGGTCAATATTGACTGATCCGTAATCCCGGAAAGCTGCAGGAGTGGCTTTCCTGTCCCTCACTTGGCAGCTGGGACTGTGGGATTTTGCCTCTCCTGGGTCAGGCTCCTGCTCCTTTGCTGTCCAACACTACCAGAGTGCAGCACACTGAGACCAAGTCCAGGAACACTACAAACACTACCGTGGACACCTCGGGTGAACCGCTTATGCATATCTAAATCTACTGGTGCTTCAGGGCTGATTAAGTGGACTCAATTCTTGGACCTGCAACAGAATCCAGGGATACACTAGATTCAAGAATAAACACTGTTGTGATTGAGCTCAACCTCTTGCAGAATGACCACCACTTTCAGAGAAGTTTAGGAGGACCAAGACTAAGGTCTTAGTTTGCCAGCCCATTGTGGTGTAGGATAGCAAAGGAGCTTGACCCAGGAGAGGGAAAATCTGAAAGGTCAGGAAGGCTGCCACACCACATCGAGGTGACCGCAGTTTGGTCACCTAGTGTGGCACGTAGGAAGGTTATCACACCCCCATCACACCATGGCAGCCCAAAGACCATGTTTGGTGCAGTGCTGCCCACTCATCATTTCAGCTGCATTTTTAGCCTCCTGACCTCTCCCACCTCTTAAGATGCTCATTTCACTTCAGTGTTAGGAATTGGTGGCTACTATTCATCCCCACTGAAGGCAGCGTGTGGCAGGGTCCCCAGCTCCCTCAAGTGCCTGCTTCCCCTAACTCACTTGTGTAGCAGGTGAGTTGTGCCAGCTAAGCGGGTTCCATGGTGTCCTTCTGGGGGGGCACAGGTTTCAGAAGATCCTTTCCATCTCCCCCACCACACTGGACTGTTCATTGTGCCTTTCGGGAATAGAAGTGGCCACAGTTGGTTGATCTCCACTACCGCAGGAGAGATAGCGCTGCTGTTGTCTCACCCCCAGTCCTGAATCAGGAGGGTGCTGCTAATATGCCCTCACATTCATAACTGCTTTATGGGTCCATCAGGGCCACACTCAGCCATAGTTACATCCCCCTTATGCAACCACCATCTAGGGTGGGCAGCTCAATCTGACCGGCTCAGAATCTACCACAAGACCACCACCACCAGCCAATCCACAGCTTCCTCTGTCGCCTCACGCCTTAAAGTCTGCTGGGCTGCTCCAGAGAAGTGGATTGCAGGCCAGGAGTGCAGAGGTGTGTCCTACTCCATACCCCTAGCAAAATATGTACTTTTAAGATATGAGGCACATGTAAGTCACAGAGA
This sequence comes from Triturus cristatus, assembly GCF_964204655.1. NCBI lineage: Eukaryota > Metazoa > Chordata > Amphibia > Caudata > Salamandridae > Triturus > Triturus cristatus. Next base: position 432,976,665 of record NC_140588.1, read on the forward strand.
TAATCTCTGGAGAGGGTGTTTACCACTGTGACGAGTCTTCTGGTTGATGAGTTGGTGAACTTGGGAGATCTGGCACCATTTTCACTTAGGGGATATTTAGTGTCAAAATCCAATGATCCTGCTGCTGTCACTTGCAAACCTGAAGTCCTTTTTAGGTCTCGCCTAGGCAGCGCGCTTGCGCTGTCTCTCCGAGACATCTAGTAATCCGTATAGCGAGACTAATCCCGCCTGCTGCTTGCCTACTTCTTGCAATTGGGTTATTAATGCATCAGTCGGCACTTCCGGCCTCCCTATTGGTTGCTGCTCCAATATGGCCCTTCTGTTTTTATCGGAAGCAGCACCGCTCAACTACAGTTTCAGTGCGCTGCAACTGTAGGTATGTCATGTTTAGGGACTACTTGTTATTATGTAGTATGGTGTCCGTTCCACTCGCAGGCATATAACTCAGCGTTTTCAAACCATTATCGCGTTAACACAGGGTTCACGTATTTGTTGGCGATAGGCTGTTGCCTATGCAATAGTATCTTTTCATTTTATTTTTAACGCGCCATGCGTGCTTCCAGTTTCACAATTGCGGTGGTGGCCACCACACAATTTCCCTAGTTTAAGGAAGGCTCCCGTTTGTGATTCCATATTGAATTTAACAACAGAGTTTCTTTAATTTTTTTTTGTTTCACTGTTTTTTTACTGCTCAGATGCAATTGGGGCCGAAGCATCGCTTTCAGACAGCACTGCACAGCACGTATTCATAGGGCCATGTTAGTCCAGCTTGGGAAGGGGTGTTTCTGGACCAGCTCATCTGCCCATTAGATAGCCATGGTTCATTGGGCATTACAATGCCATCACCTGCCGCTCCCTGGCATGCACCCGTGATTAGCCGCAATTGCATGTCACTGTTACTCAATTCAAGAATCCACCCCTGTGTGCAGGGTGAAATGGGGCAAGACAGAACGGCCTCCCCCGCACTGCATACAGTGGTAGCGCCCACCTCCCCAGTAGTCATGTGCACAGTGTGTGCAGCCAACCAGACCGGCGATGTTGCTTCTGGATCCTTTGTTCGAAAGCCTACGTGTACGACAGCAATACTTGCTACCTGCTTCTGCACAGCATATCTCATTGCCTGCGCGGGTACTGGATATCTGTAAGCAGCGCCAGGCAATTATTCCCTGGGGAGACGATAATGGGTTTTCTGCATGCACAGCCAGATCTAGATCATGCTGATGCCCCCATTTTGTCTACGGGCAGTATATGGAGGAGCAACGCGTGCAGAAAGTCTGGAAAACATTTTGGTGATGCTTCATTAAAAAAAAAAAAACAACACAAGGCAACTGCTGTCCTTAACCCCTTCGATGCTCACGACGGAATGGTTCAGTCATGAGCATCGGTGCCCCTGTGCTCATGACGGAACCATTCCGTCACAAGGCCAGGGGCACGAAATCCCTCTGCTGCAGACAGCAGAGGGATTTCTCATTTACCCCTGTGACCTTGGGAGCTGGTGAAGAGCTTCCCCAGCTCCCGAGGCCCCCTCCTTAGTTTCTGTGCCATGAAGATCAGCACGCACGTTGCGCTGTCTTCATTGCACAGAAACCGAAACTGAAATGAGCCTTTAGGCTCATTTCAGTTTCACTTTCTATGTGCTCAGGGGGCTATCTCAGCCCTCCAGGCACGTAGAAAGACGGGAGAGGTATCATTGGAAAGGGGAGAATCTCCCCTTTCCAACAGTACCCCTCCCCCAGTGGATCCCTGCTTGGGGATAGCCCCAGGAGGGCGATCCCCAAGCAGGGATCCACCCACTAGACACCAGGGTGGGGGGAGCAGCCCCTTGGGCAAGGGCCTTTGCTCCCCCCATAAAATAATGGGCTAAATTCAGTCTTTCTGCCCCCCCGGGGGCAGATGGGGCAGTAGCCCCAAATCTGCCCCCCCGGGGGGCAGAAAGCCCACTAAATGCCAGGGATTTTTTTTGTTCATTTGTTTTAGGGTGGGGGCTGCCCGAAATGGGCACGCAATGCTTCCACTCCCCCGCCACCATTACAGCTTTTATGCCCACCCCTCGGGGGCAGATGGGGGCTGTAGCACCCAATCTACCCCACCGGGGACAGAAAGCCCACTAAACACCAGGGATTTATTTTTGCGCAATGTTTTTTAGGGTGGGCTGCCCAAAACAGGCTTGCCAATGCCCCCACCCCCTGCCAAAATTACAGCCTTTCTGCCCTCCATGGGGGCAAATGGGGGCATTAGCCCCCATCTGCCCCCCTGGGGGGGCAAAAAGCCCACTAGACGCCAGGGATATTTTGGGGCAAATCTGAATTAGGGTGGGGGCTGCCCAAAATGGACATGCCAATGCCCCCACCCCTTCCCCACAACAAATTACAGCCTTTCTGCCCTCCAGGGGGGGGCAAAAATCCCAGTAGACGCCAGGGATTTTTTTGGCAAATTTTAATTAGGGTGGGGGCATTGGCATGGCCGTTTTGGGCAGCCCTCACCCTAATTAAAGTTTCCACAAAAAACTCCCTGGCGTCTTGTGGACTTTCAGCCCCCCCGGGGGCAGATGGGAGCATTAGCCCCCCATCTGCCCCTCCGAGGGGGGCAAAAAGCCCACTAGACGCCAGGGTTTTTTTTGGGGCAAATTTGAATTAGGGTGGGGCTGCCCAAAATGGGCATGCCCATGCCCCCACCCCCTTCCCCACAAAAATTACAGCCTTCCTGCCACCCTTGGGGGGCAGGTGGGGCAGTAGCCCCCAATCTGACCCCCGGGGGGGTCAAAAAGCCCACTAGATACCAGGGATTTTTGGGGGGAAATTGTTATTAGGGTGGGGGCATTGGCATGTCCATTTTTGGCAAAACCAACCCTAATTAAAATTTGCTCCAAAAAAATCCCTGGTGTCTAGTAGGCTTTCTGTCCATGGCGGCATTAGCCCCCAATCTGCACCCCTGTGGGGGCAAAAAACCCACTAGTCGACAGGGATTTTTTTTAGGCAAATTTGAATTGGAGTGGGGCTGCCAAAAACAGGCATGCCCATGCCCCCACCCACTCCCCCACAAAAACTACAGCCTTCCTCCACCCCCCTGGGGGGCAGATGGGGCATTAGCCCCCAATCTGCCCACGGGGGGGAAAAGCCAAGTAGACGTCAGGGATTTTCTGGGCAAATTTTAATTAGGGTGGGGGCATTGGCATGCCCGTTTTGGGCAGCCCACACCCTAATTAAAATTTGCCAAAATAACTCCCTGGCATCTAGTGGACTTTCAGCCCCACCGGGGGACAAAAAGCCTACAAGACGCCAGGTTTTTTTGGGGGGCAAATTTGAATTAGAGTGGTGCTGCCCAAAACGGTCATGCCCATGCCCCCACCCCCTACCCCACAACAATTACAGCCTTCCTGCCCCCTGGGGGGGCAAAAAGCCCACTAGTCGCCAGGGATTTTTTTAGGCAAATTTGAATTGGAGTGGGGCTGCCAAAAACAGGCATGCCCATGCCCCCACCCACTACCCCACAAAAACTACAGCCTTCCTCCACCCCCCTGGGGGGCAGATGGGGCATTAGCCCCCAATCTGCCCCCCGGGGGGGGAAAAGCCCAGTAGATGCCAGGGATTTTCTGGGCAAATTTTAATTAGGGTGGGGGCATTGGCATGCCCGTTTTGGGCAGCCCTCACCCTAATTAAAGTTTCCACGAAAAACTCCCTGGCGTCTTGTGGACTTTCAGCCCCTCCGGGGGCAGATGGGAGCATTAGCCCCCATCTGCCCCTCCGAGGGGGGCAAAAAGCCCACTAGACGCCAGGGTTTTTTTGGGGGCAAATTTGAATTAGGGTGGGGCTGCCCCAAACGGGCATGCCCATGCCCCCACCCCCTCCCCCACAAAAATTACAGCCTTCCTGCCACCCTTGGGGGGCAGGTGGGGCAGTAGCCCCCAATCTGCCCCCCGGGGAGGGGGGTCAAAAAGCCCACTAGATACCAGGGATTTTTGGGGGAAAACTGTTATTAGGGTGGGGGCATTGGCATGTCCGTTTTTGGCAACCCCAACCCTAATTAAAATTTGCTCCAAAAAAATCCCTGGTGTCTAGTAGGCTTTCTGCCCATGGCGGCATTAGCCCCCAATCTGCACCCCTGTGGGGGCAAAAAACCCACTAGTCGCCCGGGATTTTTTTGAGGCAAATTTGAATTGGAGTGGGGCTGCCAAAAACAGGCATGCCCATGCCCCCACCCACTCCCCCACAAAAACTACAGCCTTCCTCCACCCCCCTGGGGGGCAGATGGGGCATTATCCCCCAATCTGCCCCCCGGGGGGGGGAAAGCCCAGTAGACGCCAGGGATTTTCTGGGCAAATTTTAATTAGGGTGGGGGCATTGGCATGCCCGTTTTGGGCAGCCCACACCCTAATTACAATTTGCCAAAATAACTCCCTGGCATCTAGTGGACTTTCAGCCCCACCGGGGGACAAAAAGCCTACTAGACGCCAGGTTTTTTTGGGGCAAATTTGAATTAGGGTGGGGCTGCCCAAAACGGGCATGCCCATGCCCCCACCCCCTCCCCCACAAAAATTACAGCCTTCCTGCCACCCTTGGGGGGCAGGTGGGGCAGTAGCCCCCAATCTGCCTCCCGGGGGGGGTCAAAAAGCCCACTAGATACCAGGGATTTTTTGGGGAAAACTGTTATTAGGGTGGGGGCATTGGCATGTCTGTTTTTGGCAACCCCAACCCTAATTAAAATTTGCTCCAAAGAAATCCCTGGTGTCTAGTAGGCTTTCTGCCCATGGCGGCATTTTAGCCCCCAATCTGCACCCCTGTGGGGGCAAAAAACCCACTAGTCGCCAGGGATTTTTTTTAGGCAAATTTGAATTGGAGTGGGGCTGCCAAAAACAGGCATGCCCATGCCCCCACCCACTCCCCCACAAAAACTACAGCCTTCCTCCACCCCCCTGGGGGGCAGATGGGGCATTAGCCCCCAATCTGCCCCCCGGGGGGGAAAAGCCCAGTAGACGCCAGGGATTTTCTGGGCAAATTTTAATTAGGGTGGGGGCATTGGCATGCCCGTTTTGGGCAGCCCTCACCCTAATTAAAGTTTACACAAAAAACTCCCTGGCGTCTTGTGGACTTTCAGCCCCCCCGGGGGCAGATGGGAGCATTAGCCCCCCATCTGCCCCTCCGAGGGGGGCAAAAAGCCCACTAGACGCCAGGGTTTTTTTGGGGGCAAATTTGAATTAAGGCGGGGCTGCCAAAAACGGGCATGCCCATGCCCCCACCCCCTCCCCCACAAAAATTACAGCCTTCCTGCCACCCTTGGGGGGCAGGTGGGGCAGTAGCCCCCAATCTGCCCCCCGGGGGGGTCAAAAAGCCCACTAGATACCAGGGATTTTTGGGGGAAAGCTGTTATTAGGGTGGGGGCATTGGCATGTCCGTTTTTGGCAACCCCAACCCTAATTAAAGTTTGCTCCAAAAAAATCCCTGGTGTCTAGTAGGCTTTCTGCCCATGGCGGCATTAGCCCCCAATCTGCACCCCTGTGGGGGCAAAAAACCCACTAGTCACCAGGGATTTTTTTTAGGCAAATTTGAATTGGAGTGGGGCTGCCAAAAACAGGCATGCCCATGCCCCCACCCACTCCCCCACAAAAACTACAGCCTTCCTCCACCCCCCTGGGGGGCAGATGGGGCATTAGCCCCCAATCTGCCCCCCGGGGGGGAAAAGCCCAGTAGACGCCAGGGATTTTCTGGGCAAATTTTAATTAGGGTGGGGGCATTGGCATGCCCGTTTTGGGCAGCCCACACCCTAATTAAAATTTGCCAAAATAACTCCCTGGCATCTAGTGGACTTTCAGCCCCACCCGGGGACAAAAAGCCTACTAGACGCCAGGTTTTTTTGGGGGGCAAATTTGAATTTGAGTGGGGCTGCCCAAAACGGTCATGCCCATGCCCCCACCCCCTACCCCACAACAATTACAGCCTTCCTGCCCCCCCCCGGGGGGGCAAAAAGCCCACTAGACGCCAGGGATTTTTTGGACACATTTTTATTAGGGTGGGGGCAATAGCATGCCCGTTTTTGGCAACCCCCCACCCTAATTTAAATTTGCTTAAAAAAATCCCTGGCATCTAGTAGGCTTTCTGCCCCCCTGGGGGGAAACAGCCCACTAGTCGCCAGGGATTTTTTTGGGGCAAATTTGAATTAGGGTCGGGCTGCCCAAAATAGGCATGCCCATGACCCCATCCCCTGCAAAAATTACAGCCTTCCTGCCCCCCTGGGGAGCAAAAAGCCCAGTAGACGCTAGGGATTTTTTGGGCAAATTTTAATTAGGGTGGGGGCATTGGCATGCCCATTTTGGGAAGCCCCCACCCCATAGTGATTTTTTCAGTTAAAATTGAGGTTTGCAGGGGTGTCTAGTTTTCAGAAATGTGTAGGTTTGGTAGGTTTCCTTAGATGGCCGCCAAGCCCGGGGCCAAAAACTCATGGGACCCCCTTTGCAAAACCAGGTTGTTTTGTGATAGGTAATTTTGATGTCGCCTCAATAGGTTTTGGGCCCTTGCCTGTTGCGGGCACTAGTCCTACCCACACAAGTGAGGTACCATTTTTCTCTGTAGACTTTGGGGAACGCGGGGCGAGTGGAAATTTGTGGATCCACGCAGATTCCAGAACTTTCCACCACAGAAATGTGGACAATTTTTTAGGTTTGCAAGGGATTCTGGGTAACAGAACCTGGAGGGAGGCAGCCGAGTCACCCCATCCTGGATTCCCCTGGATATCTAGTTTTCAAAAATGTATAGGTTTGCTAGGTTTCCATAGGTGCCAGCAGAGCTAGGGTTCAAAAACTACAGCTAGGCACTTTGCCAAAAAAGGGACATTTTTCACTATGAAATTGTGGTGCGTCCACGTTGCGTTTTTTGCCATTTCATGTCGCGGGAACTATGCCTACCCACGCAAGTGAGGTACTATTTTTCTTGGAAAACTTTGGGGAACGCGGGGTGGGTGGAAATTTGCAGATCCACACAGATTCCAGAACTTTCCACAACAGAAATGTGAGGAAAATGTGTTTTTTTTTACATTTGTTTAGGTTTGCAAGGGATTCTGGGTAACAGCACCTGGTGAGTGCCAGTCAAGTCACCCCATCCTGTGTTCCCCTGGGTGTCTAGTTTCCAAAATGTATAGGTTTGCTAGGTTTCCCTAGGTGCCAGCAGAGCTAGGGTTCAAAAACTACAGCTAGGCACCTTGCAAAAAAAAGGGTAATTTATCATTGTGAAAATGTGGTGTGTTCACGTTGTGTTTTAAGCCATTTCCTGTCGTGGGCACTATGCCTACCCACACAAGTGAGGTACCATTTTATCGGAAGACTTAGGGTAATTCAGATTTGTAAAGCAACTGTTATTACCTATTGACTTTCAATGCATTTCTGCCTTCTAAATGAAAGACAATGTGTAAAAAAAGAAGTCATTTTGAAAAATGACATAATTCTCATGCTAGTATGAGTGTTCCCAATTTCGGAAATGTGCAAATATCTACTGTTTCTAAACTCTATATTTTGTTCCCATTTCAGAAATACATAGGTGTCTTTCATACCAATTTTTCCATGTATACATTTTCCCAGAATAATTGCTATATACCCGCTACATAATAAAAAACCATTGCAAGTCGCTGCTCAGTTTTTGGCTCTGAGTTTGTCGGGTTCTTGGTGAACCTACAAGTCCTATATATCCCCACAACCAGTAAGGTCCTGTGGATGTAACGGTATATTGCTTTCAAAGAGCTGTCATAATTAGAAGAAGTTACAGGTGAAAACGTTGACACAAAAAGCTGTTTTTTTCAACTAATTGTCAATTTTTCCTATATTTTACTGTTAGTTTCTATAAAGGAACCTTGAAGGATCTACACAAGTGACCCTTTGCTGAATTCAGAATTTAGTCTACTTTTCAAAAATATATAGCTTTGCAGGATTCATTATTGCTTTCATACCCATTTCTACCATTAACTGGAAGGAGGTTGAAAGCACAAAAAATTGCAAAAATAGGCTATGTCCCAGAAAAATGCCAAAACTGTGTAAAAGATTTTAGTTTTCTGACAAAAGTCTGTCATTCCCTAAAAGCTGGGAAAGTTATGATTTCAGCTCCACAAACCCTTTTTTGATACCATTTGCAGGCAAAAACCCAGATGTTTTCATTTGCAACACTTTTTTCCCATTTTTCAAAAAAACAAAAAACTTTTGCTGTATTTTGGCTCATTTCTGGGACCCCTCCAGGGGAATCCACAAACCCTGGGTACCTTTAGAATCCCCATGATGTTGGAAGAAAAGGACGAAAAATTGGCGTGGATACCTTATGTGGTCAAAAGGTTACAGGTGCCTAAGCGCGAACTACCCCAAATAGCCAAAAAAAGGCTTAGCACAGGGGGGAAAAGGCCTAGCAGCGAAGGGGTTAAGCACCATGTATTCTCAAGCGTTGCAGCTATTGCTGCTGCCACAGGGGATGATGGGGGTAGGCTACCAAGCCTTTGTCCCTTTCAACATTTATTATTGGTGACTTGGCAAATAGTGAGGGGTATATGTTAGGTCTATAGATGACTTTCAATGTATAATCACGTTTGCTGTCTTAGTGCAAGATCAGCCTCCCATGACCATGTCCGGTTCTCTATGCCCATTCATTTCTCTGTGCGGTGATCGTTGTGACTACCATTATGTATACGTCCCGTTAATTTTGCTTATGGTAACACCGGTTATTTGCTGTGCCTAGAAACGACAGAAGAGTGGTGTGAAGTGCTGTAGCAAAGCATGTTCTGGTTTAATCAGGCGAATGCAGTGGCTGAAATCTTGACATAAAATGCCACTGCCTCTCTTCTTTCAGTGTGGAATTTATCTACATTACTAATATTTTTTTAGGGAACCGGACCAAGCTTTGGTTGGGAGTGGACCAGCGCCATAAAGCATTCCAAGTTAGTAATGGTCTGCTTAGAGGAGGAGCACGTTGGAGCACATCAACTCATTTTTGTAATTCTTTACCTGAGAATAATATTAGAGAATGTGTGCGTGCTTCTTTTTTCCAGTGTTGAATTTATCTGTGCTTGGTTTCCGAAGGTTCTTCTTTTTAAACTATTAAACCAAACTGCAACTATATACTTCTTTTTGTTTTATTAGAATGTCCTTCTCCTCTGTTACTCCTGTGCCCACTCCCCATTCTGTCTGCCACCGTTTGCGGGATTTTATTTAATTATTTTTTTAAAGGAAGTTGTTTTACATTTTTGTAGGTTTAACTGGTGGCTGTCATTTACTGCCAGCTCGCTCTGTAGTGCGCTCGTATACATTTAGGTCGAGTTTGCACTATATAAAACTGCGAGAGAAAAAAAGCTATGGGTGTTACATTATTACTAGCAAACGCCAATAGTCAAACCTTTAGTGATGCGAGACCTATTGCATTGCAAATGCTTGTTATTAGACGCAGCCGAGCCACAGCCTAAATAACTATGTAAGAGACAGACACATCGGTACCAACCTTTTCGAAAAGGTTCAGAATGTGAGGGCACCGGACGCTGTGCAATCCAACTACTTGGTGCTGCACCTGTTCAAAATAATAAGGCCGCCACTGTACTTCTTTCTGAATAAAATTTTAGATGTACTATTAGGAGTCAACATAGATGCCAAAGTCTCTACATCTGGAGAGCATGGTTTATACAAATGATGCATAGTTAAGCTTTTAATAGCAAGCCAATATCTCGGGAATGCACGGATCTCAACAGAGGTTCATCATTGACGCAGTGAATCTATTTCTCAGAATATGTAACTCGCACATTGCACTGGACTGTGATTTCCTGTTAAACGCTAATTCAATACAGCAAGCACACAAACTACTTTCTAGAGCTAATGACCTGAAGAAGGAAAAAACTATCTCAAGAAGATAATTGTCTATTAAATTACATAACCTTACAAAAAAGGCAATGCTGCACACCCCAAAAGTAACCTGCACCCCTTAAGACAATCTTATTCCTGGGTGTAGTCCAAAAGTAGTAAATGTTCATGCAAAAAACACCATCGATATCCGATCTTGATGTAACAGGATATGTTATGTTTATTCTTTCATAATCATATAAGTATCCAATTTTCACAGCGCAGCCGACGCGCGTTTCGCCCAACGGGCTTTCTCAAGGCTGCATATATACAAGAAAAAGAAAAAAACAGGGTATCTAATTTTCTGTATCAACAGAGACATACACAATATTCTCAGCTGTGTTATGCCGTACATTCTAGTACAAGACAAATCCATAATTAAACACAAAGTTCAAAGGGAGAGAGTTCCCCAAGGGATAGAAAGTAGTCCCCTTCATTGGGTGATTAGTAGCGAGATAGATCCCGATAGGTTCCCCAAGTGGATAGAACGTCAGAGTCCAAAAAACAGCTGAATCACTGAATACTATTTCCATAAATTACCAGAATTCGTCATTTATCTTACACCGATAGGTACAGTGAGTGTTAATGGATGTGCCCGTGTTAAAAGCCAATACACGAAAAATCCATTGTCATAAAGTGCTCCAAGTCACGCTGTACAAGGTGATGACATCTCACCTTGTAAGTTTCACTACTTTGTTCGTATTTGGTGTAAAAGAAATTCCCGAAGTTACACCTAAAAGAAAGAATTGTAATGTCCTGTGACCACTGGCAATATTACTCAAATGGTATTTGTCACCTCGTCTGTTGCAACATTCTGTATTGCTTACCTAGTTCCCACCAAATGGTCACGTGATTCATTCGAAGTGCCCCAAGTATGGCGCTATCAGTGTTTCTTCGTTTCTGTAGTCAGTCAAGTATAGCCAAGGACCAGGATCCGTCCCCTCTAAATTAAAAGTATAATGGAAACAAATATTCACTCTGGTGTGCTGTAAGGATCATCATTCTGTGATGACCACTTAAATCCTGTCTGCGTAAGCAATTAAAGGACCGTAAATACTTATTGCGGTCTGGTAATGATCATAACTTCATGTTAGTTATTCACGAACAACGGTTTGCCGCACCTATTATGTGCTATGTGTCTGCATATCGAGCCGAAAGTTACGTAGCTATATTATTCCCCAAAGTAATTTCACTCATGAATTTAATTCCATAAGCGTACGAAAGTGTGTTGGTGTTCATTACACCGCGCTTCGTAACACTTAAGTTATTTACGTGACACTGACCATATCGCACTCACCTCATTCACGTTATTAGTTCTCCCGCATATTCCATAACCTTAACCTCGCAGGGCCAATTCCTAATTTCTTGTCATTATAAAAGTGTGCATTCTTCCCAAGTGGAAGCGGGGAAAGCTTTCAATAGAAGCAGAGTAAGTTATTAAAGAAACTGATGTTTCTGCAACAATGAAGTATTTAATCTTTCAGGTGGGCTTTTACTGTTAGTGCTGTTTTCAATTTAATATTTGTATGTGTATGAAAAGCACCGTTGTGGGCACCAAAAGTGAGAGCATGCATCAATGTTAATGAGCCTGGTTCAATTATGCAATGCCACTAGCTCCTGAAATCTCGCAACAAGTCTTAAAAGCTCACAAAATGCCTTAGCAATTTGCGAAGACAATATTATTTACCAGAGTGAATATTTAATCACTTAAGCTATTCACTTCAAAAGGATAACCCTTAAGGCCACTTATTCTGCTAGGAAGTAAGCCCAGAGGGGCTCTAACTAAAGCAGCCTGTCAGGGCCTGACAGCCTATCAACCTATTATTGTATGCCTGCCTTGCCTCAAAGCTTGTTTTCCCTTCAAATATAAAGTGCACAGACCTGCTTCCCTGTAAACTGGATGAAGATCTCAGGGTTTCTGCTGCTAACAGCATTGTTAAGCGCTGCATTTACAATAAAATCAAGATTCCCAGCTTTGGAGACATTGATAATATCGTTAGCGGCTGAGACCCTGGGGCTGCAGAGATGATGGTGGGTGATTTCTTTCTTTTAGCAGAACACACAATTTTCTAACAACTTCATATCATGGACTTCCAAGGAGCATGCCACTACACAAGGCAGGGCCCAACCACAATGCCAGCAGTTCACAAGGCGTGCCAAGCCTTTCACAGCCACAGTGGTGCGTCAAATCACAAAATATGTTTTATCTTTTAAAATTAAATTACTCTACACCTCAGAAAAGGTAGGCGTTTTAGATACATTTCCTAAATACACTCTTATTTGAAGTCTTGTCCAATGACCATGCATTGTTTACCTTTGATGATGTGTGGGACAAAGTTTGCGATACAAATAAAGTGTGCAGCAAGAAGAATAGAATGTTGATAAGAATTCTATTCAGAATGCAAAATGTGTTTCTGGGTGTCAGCCCCTTTCTCTAGAATGAAGTCTATGCTACAGAAGTCTTTACAAAAACAGCCATCTCCCAGAAATTCAAGTAAGCTTGAAACAATGAGGAAGGAAATACATTAAAAAGTATTCATTAAAATGTACACGTTAGTTGAGTGGAAAGTGGCTAGCAAACATGCTTCTGTGGTGCACCCGATTGTGTGTCTGCCATGAATTCTAGAATTTCAATTGCATGAAAAGAATGACATCTGCTTCGGAAGAATATGGGCCTCATTACGAGTCTGGCAGTCTACCGGCCACCAGACTCGTGGGGGTGCAGTGATCGCGGTATTCTGACTTCCCTATTATGCCAGGGCGGTCAGGCTGCTCTGGTGCCACCACAACCGCCAGAGATCCCTGGCGGTAGTGCGGCGGTCTTAAGGCCACAATATGCTGTGGCCCCACCAATCATATTATGAGTTTCCTCATGTCACACTTTTCATGGCGGTGCGACCGCCATGAAAAGTTTGAGGGTGAGGAAACAAAGGGGGCCCTACAGGGTCCCCTTGTGTCTCTGCGTGATGGGGTGCATGCAGGGGAGCTCATAGTGTGCCCCCCTGTGTGCATGCACCCCAGTACCTGCATGACATGGACTGCAGCAGTCCATTCTGTGCAGGTACTAATTTTGACATTACCTTTGCAGTGCCTATTTTATAGGCACCGCCGTGGGAACATAAAAGAACCAACCGCCAGACAGTAGAACATTTCTAATCTGGTGGGCAGTTCAAGAACGGGTTTGGCGGAACGGGGCGGTCTCGCTCTTGCACTGCTAACTCGTAATGAGGCCCATCATTTATACCATTGTGCAGAGTTCAACTTTAAACTATGAGCAGATGACATTGTAGCTTTAAAATCTGTATAAATTTAGGGTCAACCCCAGGAAGAGAGACCAAGGATTCTGCAATTGTGTGGAAAATAAGTCAACTCACAATAGTCCCAACACAGTTCCTGGGGTTTGCCCCTCCTGTTTGTGGACGTGTCCAAGTACCTTGTTCATCGTAGGAGATGATTTGGGAAAAGGGGGTGGTGATGGACAGAGTTTCTGAATGATGCAGAATACTCTTACCAAGTCAAGAGATCATGGTTTTAATCCATCACCGTTTTTTAGCTCACTGCACCATCCCAGCTCAGAACCAGGCTACATGCGAATTAGTCTGTACCTGTCCCAGTGCATGATGGGAACAGGGTAAACCAAACTACCAAGCCAATTCTTATACTGGGAAGGAAACAAGCTTCCGGGGACCGGTTTCTGGCATCACAGCCTTCGTCGGCCCGGCTTGCCTGAATCCTGATGGTGCAATGAGCAAGGGACTCACGTCTGAGCATACCCTCCCACACTGAGTGTGGATAAAATCGATTTGGGAAAAGGGGGGTGGTGATGGACAGAGTTTCTGAATGATGCAGAATACTCTTACCAAGTCAAGAGATCATGGTTTTAATCCATCACTGTTTTTTAGCTCACTGCACCATACCAGCTCAGAACCAGGCTACATGCAAATTAGTCTGTACCTGTCCCAGTGCATGATGGGAACAGGGCAAACAAAACTACCAAGCCAATTCTTATACTGGGAAGGAAACAAGCTTCCGGGGACCGGTTTCTGGCATCACAGCCTTCGTCGGCCCGGCTTGCCTGAATCCTGATGGTGCAATGAGCAAGGGACTCACGTCTGAGCATACCCTCCCACACTGAGGGTGGATAAAATCGATTTGGGAAAAGGGGGTGGTGATGGACAGAGTTTCTGAATGATGCAGAATACTCTTACCAAGTCAAGATATCATGGTTTTAATCCATCACCGTTTTTTAGCTCACTGCACCATCCCAGCTCAAAACCAGGCTACATGCAAATTAGTCTGTACCTGTCCCAGTGCATGATGGGAACAGGGCAAACCAAACTACCAAGCCAATTCTTATACTGGGAAGGAAACAAGCTTCCGGGGACCGGTTTCTGGCATCACAGCCTTCGTCGGCCCGGCTTGCCTGAATCCTGATGGTGCAATGAGCAAGGGACTCACGCCTGAGCATACCCTCCCACACTGAGTGTGGATAAAATCGATTTGGGAAAAGGGGGTGGTGATGGACAGAGTTTCTGAATGATGCAGAATACTCTTACCAAGTCAAGAGATCATGGTTTTAATCCATCACCGTTTTTTAGCTCACTGCACCATCCCAGCTCAGAACCAGGCTACATGCAAATTAGTCTGTACCTGTCCCAGTGCATGATGGGAACAGGGCAAACCAAACTACCAAGTCAATTCTTATACTGGGAAGGAAACAAGCTTCCGGGGACCGGTTTCTGGCATCACAGCCTTCGTCGGCCTGGCTTGCCTGAATCCTGATGGTGCAATGAGCAAGGGACTCACGTCTGAGCATACCCTCCCACACTGAGTGTGGATAAAATCGATTTGGGAAAAGGGGGTGGTGATGGACAGAGTTTCTGAATGATGCAGAATACTCTTACCAAGTCAAGAGATCATGGTGATGGATTAAAACCATGATCTCTTGACTTGGTAAGAGTATTCTGCATCATTCAGAAACTCTGTCCATCACCACCCCCTTTTTCCCAAATCGATTTTATCCACACTCAGTGTGGGAGGGTATGCTCAGACGTGAGTCCCTTGCTCATTGCACCATCAGGATTCAAGCAAGCTGGGCCGACGAAGGCTGTGATGCCAGAAACCGGTCCCCGGAAGCTTGTTTCCTTCCCAGTATAAGAATTTGCTTGGTAGTTTGGTTTGCCCTGTTCCCATCATGCACTGGGACAGGTACAGACTAATTTGCATGTAGCCTGGTTCTGAGCTGGGATGGTGCAGTGAGCTAAAAAACGGTGATGGATTAAAACCATGATCTCTTGACTTGGTAAGAGTATTCTGCATCATTCAGAAACTCTGTCCATCACCACCCCCTTTTTCCCAAATCCATCGTAGGAGATGAGGCGGGACTTTTTGTGAGTGCTTCTTCTCTGCCCCCGGGACGCAGGCCATTCAACAACATTTCAGACCCTGTCCCAGACTCTCCAATGAACCCCACACTGGCGGACATATGTGCCTTTGAGGAGACAGTAGCCAGGGCTCTTCTCTGGCAATCCAGTATGATGGAACTACAGATCAACTTCCTGCAATCATTATCAAGACATCTGCTAGATCTAGGGAATACATTAACCAGACGGGACATTAAATTAAGCGCTCAAGAAAAGGACAAACCTTGCCCATGTTCTCCCATTATTAACAAGCTAAGCTCCCTACCAGAGGTCTTGGGCGCACTGATGGAGGCTGCCAAGGTTAACACAACAAGATAAGAGACAACACATCAGGATATAAGCTTTGTTCTGGGGGAGCTATAACGCTTATTGAAGAAGGGTCAGGGTGCCCTTGAAGACTCCTTACTAGTAGTCTTCTATGGGAAAACTGAGTCTCTGAAGCAGCAGGAGTCAAGCATATCGCCACGGCACTGCCTGAGTTGTACGTGGATCGGTCAGGCATTCCACCAAATACTGGTCTGAAGAACCTACAGTTCAAACAACAAATCCTGCAGCAATCCTGGGAGCCAGTGAGTCTATGCTGCACCACCATGATAAAGCTCTTTACAACCAGTAACCCATTTCGGAGGAGAACCAGTTTTACTCAGGAAGCCCAATTAGCTCCCATAAGGTTGCAAAAATACTTAACCAGCTGAAATCAGATGGGGCCCTGGGCCCTAACAGCCTTCCAGCTGGTTTATTCAAAGGTGCTCATACAAGTTGGGCCAGGTTGTTGCCCCCTTTATAATTATGCCTTTCAAAATGCCACCTTCCCTGGGGCCTGGAGACGATTCATCCTATACCCCATATTTAAAAACTGAGATTGGACTTTAGCCACAAATTATCGATTGAATGCCATCCTAGTCATCAAACGTTAATAAGAATGGGGTAGCCCTGTATCCCTCAGAACCTGGGCAACCAAAATACAGTTGGTTCTGTCGGATAGAACAATTTCTTAATATGTAAAATTTAATATGATTGAAAGAAACACACGAAATAACGTTAATCAAGTGATTTGAACAGTTGGATTCTTATTTCAGTTTCAAAATATGACTGTCACAAAAAGGTTAAACAAATTGTTCTGACAAATAGGTGACATTATGTGGATATGTGAATCGAGAGAGTAAGGTGGCAATGTGATAGTGAGCATAAAAGGATTATATACAATAAGAGGGACTGTATAACAGAAACATGAGTGATTCAATTAACATCTGTCCTTCTATAATTTGTTTTACGTGTTTTCACAGAACCCTAGCGCAAAACTTATTTAAGCTTTGGGGGGGATGAAACCATAGGACATGAGCGGGTGTGGAGCATCGACGTTTCGACCCTGGGAGGAGCGTTGATCAGGAATAAGGTCTCAACGGGTCTTCTTCAGGACAGTAGGATGCAAGGGGACAGCCTAAAAAGAGCAACATGAATTAGAATAAGGATAGGGTATGTTTCAGGAAATCGTATACTAGTAGAAATGGGTCACACAAGCCCTACCAGATACTGTGATATGCACGTTGTCAATCTGGTTCAACAAGGTGTTGCGCACTGGAATCTTCTGTTAGCACCAGGTGCTTGAGTAGGAAGAAGTCTGAAAGTAGCAATGTGAGAGTGTGATTAGAGGTTGGGTCATTATTTGCACAGCTGAATTGGCTGAGACATGTAGAAAACATTTTCAAAACAGCTCTGGTGTGAATAGGCTTTTCTGTTAGACAAATAGCATTGTCCAATATTGGAATCTCAATTTAGATATATTTGTACGTATCGCGAACCAGGGAATAAACCGGTCTCAGGTCATCTAAATGCAAGAACAAACTGAAATGTGTCAGGCAGTCAGAGACCCAATGGAGGGTTGGGAAGTGATTGGCACGTTGGATGCCGCAAACGTCTTACCTTGATCTTCGACCTGCCAATTGTTGGTTATAGTGCGCAAAACCAGTCCGTGTATATCTGGGTAATGGGGTAGATAAAAAATGTGGCGATTTAAGATAATGCGGAAAGCTATAGGAAGCGAGAGAAAAATGCACAAATTCGCGCTTATAACCTAATGCAGTTCTAGTCAGTGAATAACACAAAGGGAGTGTGTCAGGTTTGACAGGGAGCATTGGAAAAATGAGACACACGCCAAATCGAGATTGGCAGCACAGGAATCGTGCACTTCAGATGACGGCATGGCGTTCTTGTAGGCACGTCGATCTACTGGAATGGTAACCAGCGGTTGATGTGCTCATGCAGTAATTTGGCACAGGCACCGGGAGAGGTAAAAGGCGGAGTGCATATTGATGGATGAAGTGGATTACAGAACTGGATCATGCGATTATTTTCCTTGTCCACGAATCATAGTCTTATAAGTTCATGTGAGAACCAAACATATTCAGTTGTGCGGTCCAATGTAAAGGATATCAGTACTACACATGTACATTGTAACATTAAGATGATCACGAAAGAAATTAAAACAAATTATTTATATAGAAAATGCGAACACTTTGTTTCGTGGTGCATAAGAGCGTGAAATATCCGCCCTATTTGACTTAAGAAACATATAGACGAAGACGTCAAAGCTATCATGTATTCTAATAGATAATATAAACACTTCACACAGTGTGTCATATAGGCCATCATAATAGTTATAAACATATTACATTGAGGACATTAATACAGTTTACATGGCAGGAACTCAATTGTCACGTGTAATATAAATCACAATCAACAGTCACTGGGTCCCTTTTCTCAAGACATAGTGAACATCTAATCCTATGTATAGGTGAGAAGATAGTCTGACAGGAAGGATCTGACAAATTGGGGTAAATCCTACCTAGTGTATGATCATAACTGGGGGAAGGGGGGGTTTAAGAAGGGAAGAGTCATTTCATTTTAAGAAGACCTAATTGTCTACAGGTCTCCTCTGGTTCAATCATCCCCTGGGTTACAGTATCCAAGGTGTGTATCCATCTACACTATTTGCAGTTCAGAGATGATGCGGTATCACCACCTCTGGGTTGTGGGCAGATCTTCTTCACCACCCACCATCTTAGATCCTCTGGTTGGTGGCCCTTACTGGAGAAGTGGTCAACCAGTGGGGCCGCCTGTAGTCTGCAGTGTATCGTGCTACAGAGCTGCAGGATCCGTGTTTTGACTTTCTGTGTCGTCTGGCCTATATAAAGCTTGTTGCAAGGGCATCTTATTGCATAAATAAGTTTGGCGCTATTACAATTTGTATGGTGTGTCAAAGTGTAAGTGTGACCCAGATTGGAGGCCCGAGTACTACAAGAACAACTAAAAGCCTGGATAGCAGAGGAGGACATTCTGTCCTTCTTCCAATCAGGCTTCAGGGCTGGGGCATCTACTATAGACAACATGCGGGCACTATCAATCTTTAGATATCGTGCCTTTCAAAAGAATAGCTTACCTCTCCTTTGCTGATTCATAAACTACAGTGTGGCCTTTGACTGGGTGGATCTGGCTACCCTCTGGAGGAAGCTGGATGCATGAGGCATACACCCATATCTCCTAAGAGCCATTACCACCTTCCACACGGAGACATGGGTGTGGGTGAATACCGGTCTGTGATTACTAGCTCTCCCTATAATAGATTTTAATCCAGGCTTGGTAGGTTTGGGAAACAATAGTGACTGCAGGCTATGCCACAACAAACCAGTGTCATGGGCTCACCTGCTTTGAGCCTGCCCTGTTTTATACCATAAAAGGGGACTCTTGCTTAAACTTTTTTTAAGCTGTGAGGGCCCACTACTGCACACAGGCTTCCTTTATTTGCTTTAATAGTACGCCCCCCTTGGTGCTGGCGAGATGTGCTAAATTTGTAAAAATTGTAAAGCATCAGCTCTCCCAGTCAGAGACACTCGGTGCCCTTGCAACATGCTTGCCAGATAACTCACTCATCTCCTCTGAACAATATTTGCCTTGTAATTTCCTTTTTGTCAGGACTTGCCGCATTGCCTACTGCAGGGAAATTAGCAAGTGCAGAGGAGCGATACTTCAAAGCCTCAGTGGCGTAGCTACCGCTTTGGCCACCCATGGCGGCCCCTGCTTTTACCGCCATCAGTGGGCCCATTGAAGAGTGGGGAGGGGGAGCGCTGCCACCCCCTGAGACAGCAGGTAAGAGCAGGAGGAAGCCGCCGCCCCCAAAGCGCGTGCCGCCAGGGGCGGAAAGCTCCCCATGCTACGCCACTGCAAAGCCTCCAATGATGAGTTTCTTGGTGTCCCCTTCAGAGTGTTGGTAGTGCGTGGAGTGAGGCTTTGCACACATTGAAATTACACTACGCAAAAGTGTCCCAACAATAAACTGCATTTCGCAGCAGGCTGTTAACTCTCATGGCTGCAATGACTGCCCATCTTAGATTTCTGGGTAAACTTCCCTGTGGGCCGCAGATCTTTGCTAGGCAACCATGATAAAATATTGGTGCTGCCAGGACCCTACATTGTGGATCACGGATTTCTTTTGCCAACAAAAACTTGATTTCCAGTGGATTTGCATTGCAGGACATTGGGAATACAAAGACATATTTCAGAAAGTTACATTGCTGATGGAAAAAAAACTATGAATTATTTTATAATTTTATATAAAATCTTAAAAGACTTGAGGTTGGCATATTTTATTGAGATTTATCCTTAATGGAACAGTACCAATTTTTTGCCTGGACTGTCTTGCTTATGTATGAACGTTAAATAATTAGGTACTCGAGTTCTAGCATGTTTAAATGAATTGCGAAGGAAGGGGGCTGCAGATTACTAACAGTGTTTTTCATTAAAACATATTTTTAATGCTTTTCAATCAACTGAGTTTGGAAGCAACAATACAGTGTTTAAATTGAGGCATTATTACATCACTGCATACTGTTCCTCCCCCATGTGGCCCCACCTTAGTGACCATAGCCACCCCCAAAAGACACGAAACCCAGTAGTACCAGTGACACCCTATTTTCTCCTGGGCACCCTCTATGTCCCTGGTCATCCTTCCCCATCAAGCCATGTCGTACATGTCTTCTCCACAAGGCCCCCACACCCTATTGAATTTTGTGGGACAGTTGCGTGCCGTATACTCCATTTTTTCATAGCACATGCACCAATCTACATTGGCCTTCCAATTTCTCTGTTTCTTTTTCCTCTCTGATCCCCCACAATTTAGTGATGTCCCATTTATCTACCATTAGAGCAGAACATAAGAGTAGGGCATATTTGTCTGGGGACTGGTCGCTCCATATGGCCAAGGTTGTCAACTGAGTGGTCAGATCAACTATAAAGTCTATCTTGAACCTCTGAGAGCTGCCACTGTCCCTCCCCTCCTCCCCCCCACAGGAGCTCCGGAGAAACAGACATTTCCGTTAAGTATGAAGTACAGTGTCTCTCTGTTGACACACTCTCAGGCAGTTGTCTGAGTCTGCCTTTGCCATTCAGAACAGTCTTGACCTGGTGTAATAGGCCCTGTGGAGCAGTTTCAACTGTATTAACTGAAAGCTGTCCCAAATGGCTATTTCACGGTGGAATCTGCATGCTGCCTCCAAGTCGTCATCCTCCAGTCTTCCTAGGTCCCTCTCCCAATTCTACCCGAAGCGGTTCTGCTTCTATGTCCCCAGCAGAGCTCTGTGCTCAGCCTCCCAACATCGGATGACCATTCCTCGATTTCGCAGGTCCCGGTTGGGAGGTCAGTCCATCTCTGTCAAAGCCGCTCTGGCTTGGAATTCTCATCCACTAGAAATATGAAGTATTCAAGGATTTTGGACCCTTCAAGAAACGGCTTAAAACTTTTCTTTTTAATTAGCTTATCCATGCATTCCAATCCCTAGGCTTTTTGATAACTGCATGCGCCAGGACACTCTTGAGTATTTGAGCGCGCTATAAAACCCTTTATAACATAACATAACATAACATAACATAACATACCCGAGACAGTCTTGTTCAGAAATGCTGTTGTGTAATAGGGTGAAGTAGAGATGGGACACAGCATAGCTGTTGAGTAGGGGCCCCAGCACCCTGCACTGGATGGAGGATTCACCTGGGCTTCCCTCAGAGCCTCCACATGCAGGCCCGGAGATGGTGCCCCCAGGAGTGTTTGTATTGATCTTGGAACTCCTGGAATGTAAACATCCCCTGTCCCCTCCCGATGTCTTCCACCTTGGAATTAATTCCCTATCATGTCCCATTTGGTGTACTCATTCATTGCCCATAGACCTTTCAACCTATCGGGATCCCATGGTGGGGGGGGGGGTCTCCAGCGTCAGCTCGCCCCTCCAGCCCAGGGCATTGTTTGCTTGTTCCACGTCTCCACCACCACCTCTGTCGGCACTGGCCGTGAAGGTAGTCCCTTGCTATTATACAGCCTCCGAAAATACCCTTCCGGGTCCACTGATCTTCTGTCTGCCATCACCGACGGCTCTTGTTGTGATGTAAATGTCCAATCATTGATTGTGTGTAATGGTATAGGAGAAAGTCGGGGGGGGGGCTATGCTGCCAGTATTAACATTGTTGATTACCTTGCAGTGCTACAAGATTCAAGTATTAACGTAGCTCATCTTCTACAGAGAGTTCCCAGTGAGGAATCTTGAAGTAGTTGTTCAAGTCATGGTAAGAAGTGTGAGTGAACATATACTCGTTCTTTGTTTGTTTAGATTTCAGGAATTACACTTTCCACATCAAAGTACAGAAAGTTGGTTACACCGAGGTATTGCCAAGGATATCCAGTCACTATAACATGTAAAGTGCCGAACTCTTTATGTCAAGTTAATAAAAATATCTCTTTTCCGTTAAATACACACTACATCCCACCAACAATCCGGAGCAGCATACATGATTCAGAATGGTGGAGTCCAGTGGCTCTGTTGACTCTCTTATTGCGTTCCACTTTTCGGTTTCTACCACTGGCCCCCATATTCCTATGTATGTGGTAACTGGTAGGCGTGATGAGATGAAAGAGGGCATTGCTCCGGCTTGATTTCAAGAGCAAGGAAAGTGAATCCTGACAATTTGTACACTTGTGCAGTGCCACGGCCAATGCACTGTTGCAGGTGTGCCGACGTTTGATGCCAAAAGCCATCAAGGTCAGCCCACTGTGGGCAGCCCACTGCGATGGCCCGTCAATGTGCCCTTTGTTCATTTCACTCAAGGTTATTGACATCTTAGCATGATCATGTATGTCATTTCATTGATTCAACATTGTTTTATGCAGCATTGATCTACAGTCCTATGTTTCTTTTTTATGTTCACTTAATGTCACTTATCAACAACAAACCACATGCACAACCATGTACAAAATAATAGATATATATTTAAGATGTTTAAGCATTAGTCATCTTTCACTTTATGTATTTTAGAGCTAAAATGTATATACATCTTAATGTTTACGTTGACACATTACAGATTTATTTCAAAAGCTATACAAAATAATAAAGTTTGATTGTGATGTGTGAACATATCTAAATAATAGTAGTCTGTGTTGAACACCTCCCCAATATTTTTACTTAATTAAAAACTGTAGCAGGAACTCATTTGGAACAGTATATATAGTCTTAACAACATAACAAATTAAAAAAGTTTTTTTCAGACTCTAGCCCTAAACTGCATCTTTAGCCCACAAATGCTGAAAGTTATTTTGGTAATTAAAGCGAATGTTTGTTGCAGCATAGAGGGATCAATCTCGCAATGCATAATTTATATAATTATGCTTTCGCAGTGTGCAGTTAGCAGCATATCATCTGGAGCAATCAGAGAACTGTAGCCTGTGGCTATTAAGACTTAATTAATATTTCGATGGCTTCCATAAACAGCAGGCTAATAATGCAATGTATTCATTTGTATGGCGCTTGTGAACATTTAAACAACAGCAAACTATAGAGCGTCAGCTACCACGGCAACAGGAGAGAGAAGTTTGAACATTTCCCCATTGCCTCGACTTCAGTGCTACAAATGAATAATTTAAGAAAACTATTCAATAACATCAGTCTCCCATTAGCACCGTGTTCAGGTTCCTGTAATCAGCTCTGGGTCATTCTGACATAGTATGAAGCCTCTTTGCTAATAAAATGTTCAAATGAGATCATATCTGCCTTCCACTGTTAGATGAACATTAACTCCTAAGAATGGCTGTGTGCTGAGGGTCTTGAAGCAGTCCCTGCTTTTTACCGCAATGTCGTAGAGTCCAGGCTGGTTTTAGAATATGAGCAACCAAACCCAGAAAGGTAAATTTGGTTGTACACATAAATTCAGGATCAAATTTATTTTACTTACGCCTGCTAGGAATTTAAAAAAGGGATTCCTGACAGGCGTAATGTCCTTTTATGGATGCAAAAGCCTCCATCACAAGGAGTGATATTGGGGACGTTCCTGGGTATCCCAAGGCATCCTTAGCTTTGGTACCCTCCAAACAAGAAGATCTGCGGGCCTTCAAAAACTGCTCACATTACCATTTCCGTGTTGGAAAGCGTCAGACTGTCACTCCAGCCAAGAGGTTATGTAACTCCCATTCCAG
Organism: Triturus cristatus; assembly: GCF_964204655.1. Classification (NCBI taxonomy): domain Eukaryota; kingdom Metazoa; phylum Chordata; class Amphibia; order Caudata; family Salamandridae; genus Triturus; species Triturus cristatus. The sequence continues at coordinate 433,000,453 of NC_140588.1, forward strand.
GGTGGGAAGTGGACTGGATCACCCAAAAATTTGAGCGGATGTAGGGGAAGGAGCTTCTCCACGGGTAAACATATTTATTTCACCGTGGAGAACTCTGTACAGTGGGAATGGATTTCCAACTAGAAAAATTTTATTTTACAAGGAATCCACATGGAAACCAGCTCCAGGCAGCATTTTCTTTGCATATTCCAATCAGAATTTATGAATTCCACAAAGTAGTAAAACTACACTTGGATATAGATTTCAAAATCCCATCGTAGTTTTACTACTTTTTTGTGAATAAGCCCACATGTATGAACCACAGAGCTCTCATTTGACAAATCTCCATATTGGCATAGAAAATTCTGGATTGCTCAATTCTTTTAGCTATATCAAGTAGGACCAATAAATGTAGACTAAATCTCACAAATTCAACATTGCTAAAATTCAACAGAAGAACTAAAGCAAACTGAGTTGATAGGAACCCTGCACAGCAAAGTCTTTGTGAAGTATACGGGTAAATTGGGTCCTAGTGAGATTGCAAACCATGAGGTCAAAGGCAAATAGGTTTATAAATGTCACCAGAATGCGAACATGGCAATTTAAGAATGCATTACAAAAGTTATCTGTTCTGTATTTGTGTATACTTATTTCTCTATTTCTTGTTTATTTTTGTGTAATTAGTATGATAATACGTTTTTCAAAAAAAGAAAGGTTTACTGAAAACAGTAAGTAAAACACTGGACTATACTGTTTTATTGTAGTAAAAAAAGGAAAACTATTGAATTATGTAACTAAGATTACAGATATACCATCAACTCAAGGGAATAGGGGACTGGCCATGGATTACTTTAACCTTTTCCTCATACAGCAAGGGTTTTACCTAGCAGGCATCAAGGTTACTTAGCTCTTTTCTGCCTGCTGTTAATTTATCAGTTTAATGCCCTTTGGAACATGGCTGGTTTGTGTAAGCCTATTTAGGATACTGATCTGACCCGATGTCATGAATTTCATGTCGGGTGTTGGGACAGAAAAGTCCTCTGTATGATAAAAGACATGTGCCCCTTCACTCATTGCCCAACTGTACTGTTTCTGGCTCACTAATGCTGCTTTTGTATCATAGCAAACACAAATCAGGAGTGTGCACCATGACATTGGCCTGTCTCAAGGATTGCAGTCTTGTAGGACCGGGATTGAGGCTCAACGTACTACTCTCATAGTGGTAGAAGGCTCACCAGGAGTTAAGCAGCTCAAGCGTGGTGATGACAGCATACTGTGTAGTGATCCATAGTAGTGAACAGGTACTGTTTACCCTGTGCCACTGGAGTGAGGCATGCCAGCTTACTCACCTACATTAAAGTTCCCCTGCTGTGTGCTTAAGTCACACTTGGCCCACGCCAGGTAGACGTAAAGTGCTGCGCAGTACAGGTGTAGTGACTCCTTGCTGGTTGTATGCATGCTTGGGAAAGGTACAATAGAGGCATAAAGCAATACTGTGCAGTGTATGTGTCATTAGTGCATGTACAGAATGTACGTAGGCCTGTTGGTGATACAATACACGAGAGATGTAGTGCAGTGCATGCGCAATGAAAGCAAGTGCTGGGATTTTACATGAAGAGTGAAAAGTTGTGCAGGGTCCAAATGGTGAGTGTTTCTGCTGACACAGGACAGAAAAGCCACAGTACTGAGCAGTGTGCACAGACTGACTGTGTGTGCTGAATGCATGTGACTCCATTAGCACAATACATGAAGATAACAGTGCTGGAGAGTAAGTGTGCTGTGAATGTTCACTGAGCCATCACTCATTTATGATGAAACTTGGATTCCTTCTCCTTCTCATTGTGTTGGTGATAGTGTGCAGTCTTTCTTAGATAGACTTAAGTTGGCTCAAGAGCAAATGGAACCAAATGAATTTGAAGGTCGTTATCTTAAGACTCCAATGGCTCAACAAATGAGTTGTATTTTAGTCAACAAGCTATTTTTATCCTGACTCAAGAAATACATTTTAAAGTTCTGAAAGTGTGTCCTGATACTGCCATTTATGGTGGTAGAGGAATAAAGATTACATTGAATATAGTTTTTCAATCTTTGTGCTTGCCAACTGTTCATCATGATGTTCAGGAATATGTTCTTACCTGTCCTAGTGTCTACTTTCTGAAGATGCTCAAGTTACACTGTTTACAGTAGACGCCTTTCCAAAGATGTACCATTTTTTCTCCTCTAAATTAACTACATTAGGAGAAATGGCTCATTATGTTTTGACAATCATTTTTTATCTTCATTAATTGCTTCATTTATTTTTTCTGACAGAGGTGCTCAATATTTTTGAGAGTTTTGGAAAGTTCCATGGAAGACCATGGGAATTGAGCGAACTCTTTTCTTTGATCCCCAGGCTGTTTGGTAAATAGGGCAAACCCAAAAATGCTTGCAACAATATTCACAATGCGTCTGTAATGCAACTCAAGATAACTGGACTGGTAATTGGACTTCCTATTTACCTATTGTAGCACTTTCTTAAACGTTGCAATTCACAGTGCCATCAAGGCTTTACCTATGTTCTGTACGCTCGGTTTTCATCCAAAAGTCTTTCCCTCTTTGCTTTGTATTGAGTCCTTGAATTCAGCCACTACTGATTTTTTGAGTCAGTTACAGAAGCATAGACAATTGTTTTCTGAAATTTCTGAAAGAAACATGCTGAGAAGTCAAGATGAAATTATTCTGCATTCCTTCCTGGAAATAAAGTTGACTGCCCTCTCTTCTTCCTGTTCGTACACATCCTGTCAAAATCAAACCACAAAAATGTGGGCCTTCTTTTATCACTTATGAAGTTGAAGTTGCTTCACACTTCGAAAGCTCATTCTGTCTTTCACTCTTCCTGACTGAAATCATACGTTCCTCATCCTTATCATCGGCTTCCTTCCGCGCCTAAGGCATTTATGTTTCATGTCATCTTCATTTCTTGATTCACTGAAAAGATCATCCATCTTGGGAGTGCTCTCTCAAAGATATCTTCCTGTTTATATCTGTTCTTGAATCTTTGCTCGTTTATTTTTTTCAAACTGCATCCTGATGAACCAGGAGCTTCTGGTGGAGGGACATACTTTTAGATCCATGGAGAAAGTTTAACAGGCAGCATTCCTACACAGGAAGAAGGTGCACTCGTCGTACAGTCAGTGTCAGGCATTAACCTGGAACTTGATGTACAACAAATGCATTTATATAAGAATTCACATAGCAATATGTAATGCGAAAGGAGGTCGTAATAGCAGAAGGAGAAGATAGAACACTAGCATCCACCTCTTGACTAAGACAGGAAGCAGGCACTGTTATATAGAAGGAAGATGTGCTCATAGGTAGGGAGTCCCAGTGAGGGCCTCATTTATGAGCCCCTTGCGGCCAGGACCTTCACTTTTTTGATGTCCTGGTGGCGCAATGTTCCCCAGCATATTTACAAGGCCACGTACAGCCACTTTACCTGGCTTTTCATGGCCTTGTAAATATGTGCCCCTTTCACTTACACCACTACTTGAAAGAGGCGTTCCATGGGTGCTGCTTTGGGTGTTCCCATGCAACACCCATGGAATCTGAAGCATTCCCAGATTTACGAGAAATCGTAAACCTGGGAATGCGTCAGAATCTACCGCCACCCCAGGGATGGCGTTAGGGAGGCACAACAAGGAGAAATGTTTATATTTCTTCTAATTTTTTCCTTTTTCTATGTGTACTGCATTTTGCAGAACACATAGAAAGAGGAAATCGCCAGAATTGATTGATTTTGTGCAGGAAGGTGTCACTTCCAGCATAAAATCAATCAGCCCCGCAATGCAGGCACCCTTGCTCCATGGGGCAAGGGTGCCTGCGTTGGTGCATGGCAGCCCATTGTGTGCCAGTGCTGGGGAAAAGGACAGGAAAGCACTGTATCACATAGATACGGTGCATTCCTGCCCTTTTGTTTTGACGTAGGGCAGCACTGCCCTACGGCAAAACCTCAGAAATGAGGCCCTGAGTATTTTAGTTTAGTAGACAGTTCTTACCAAATATCGCTTTTCCATAATCCACCTGAAATACAAGAACAACACAACCGACAATTGAGATGGTAATCTGTACTGTCTCTAAGGATTCAGGAAAGATCCTGCACCAACATGGGACCCAGAAAATGTAATCAACAGTAATGGGTATTCTAAAGGAAATGAATCCGCGAAAGAGTTAGGAAATGATTATGTAGAGGCATTTACCTAAGGATTGAACCTTTAATGAGCCAGTAGTGAGTGACTAGTAGTCCACCTCTTGAAAATATCACGACAAAGGTGCCTGATGCAAGGCTGATGTAGGCATCCTGTAGCAGAGAATGTCAGAACTATCTCCAGGTATCGTACATACTCATTGCATTACCTGGAAGTTCAGCCTGGGATGAAAGGTAAATGTCAGACTGATGATCAAGTCTAGTTCCTAATTTCTTGTGTTGTTCCCTGGACCACACAACCCCCACCCGTGCTCATATGAATAAATGTCTTCACAGAGCAGGTTAGGACCAGTACATCACATTCAGCCAAGGGGCATGAGTGGCAATCATGACAGTCAGGCAGCATTCTGGAAGAAGTCTTGCTCAGCACATGAGTGGGCATGCTTTTGGGTTAGCCTGTTGCAATGTTTCCTTGGTAAGCTGGATGGATGCTCCATTACCTGTGAGGTTCATCAGATGCCGAGGGAGGCAGTGGAATTACGAAGTTCTGCATCAAATGAAGATGCCAAATGTGGGCTTCTTCTTCACATGCTTAGTAAATTCCATGTGTTAGAGGAGAGAGTGGTGTTCAGGCCTTAGCATTTGCTGTTTCCAAGTTGGTCCAGTAATTTCTGCATGAAGTTCCCAATTCAAAATGAAGTTGATCTTTTTCCTGTGAAGTGAATCACAGAGGACTGGAGCACCAAACTTCTAATCGCCCACTACTGACCCCCCCCCCCGTTACAGAACACAAAAGAAACAATTATTGCCACTGCTTATAAAATCAGTTCTTGAAGTAAATCCATGAGCAACAAGGCAGCAAAGAATTAAGAATAAATTAGGCTGTAAGAGTATTGAGGCAATGACTTCTCACACCACCACAAATTAACCAGATATCCAAATTGGTTAGAGCCTCACAAAGTGTCACCTCTTTATATAGCGATGAGATGGGAGTTCCTTCACACCCTCGTCATGATAGCATTCCATGACTCGCCAACGGAGGAGATGAGAGGGAAGAACTCTGCTCTCTTCAAGGAGAGCGAGAGAAATGTGTAGAAGTAAACACTTTCCCAGACATGCGCCTTTTAACTTCTTCCTCCCCCACATGAGACTACTAACACTGTCAACCTTGCCAACGGGGAAGGAAAGCTGTGCAAGACACGAAATCACAGCAGACGAAGGAACTTTGGAAATTCAAAAGTTGGTGCTAACAGCCCCCTTACCCATAGCTGCCAAGGTTTCAGATTGCTTATGTGTGACATTTTCATAATTTCATTGTAATTATGAGTGACTTACAACGACTATGAGTGACACTTTCTTGCAAGCAAAACCAAGCAATGAAGATGAGGGAATCATATAAATATCGGAAATTATACCCATGGCTGCAATAAGAAACTCTAAGAACATCTTAAAACTGCTGCAAAGCACCAGAAATGGAAGTGCACTAGAATGTGAGAGAGGCCTCAGTGTAGAGCCTGAGCCAGCCTCACTGGCGATGAACTCAACATTGTGCAGATTGCAGACAGTGAGTGCAATGCTGAGCTCAGCTCAGGCGCTGTAACTTTACTTATAGGGCAGGCTAGTGACTCAGGAAGTTAGATAAAATGTCTCTGTGATACTCACCCCCCCCACTATTACCTGCTGTCTCTCCTGTGCAGTCACCACAGACTGCCTCAAAGGCAGCTTGTTCTATTCCGCGCCAGCACCGCCCCTCAGATAGTAGTGCTGCGGAGAAATACCCAGTGCAATAAAAGGCTTTACCAGCCCTGACTACTATAAGATATTTTTTGTATGTTTCCATTACCATCTTGTTTGGTGTGTTATTGTACTGGGGGTTGTACTGTTTCAACAGTACACCAGACAGAATTAAAACATTACCAAAGAAACACAAATACAAAAAGGCCTCTCAAGCAACAACAACAAAATTAGCAATTACAATAGCAGTGAAACTAAAATGGGACCACAGCTATATAATGTTGTAAATGAATGTATGACGTACAACATCCTTTACAACGCATTCTTTTACATAGCATGCCATTACATCGCATTTTCAGAAACTACCTTTTCAACACATTCCATTACATCACATTATACCTTTACAATGCATACCATTACAATGCATACCATTACATCGCATTTAAGGTAAGTGTTGGGTAGTGTAAGGGTAAAAATTACTATTCTAATTCCAGTGAGTGCAACAGTAGGGTAAGTGTTGGATAGTGTAAGGGTACTATGCGTTGTAATGGTATGCATTGTAATGACTTGCAATGTAATGCCTGCATTGTAGTGACATGCGTTGTAATGACATGCGTTGTAGTGACATGCAATGTAATGGCTGCGTTGTAATGACATGCAATGTAAAGGATGTTGCGATGTAATGACTGCTATTTAAAGGTAGTGCGATGTAATGACTGCATTGTAAAGGTTGTTTCCCGTTTGTAAATGGTAGCAGTGAGCAGGTCCAAAACTAAATAAAATACAATCATGCCTCCTGACTCTTAATAAGCAGCAATACACACTCTGTGCCCAGGTGAGCATTCTATATGTGTCTTTCACCAACTTGCAAATAAGAAAACAAACTACCTGACATGGCCATCATTACTTTTCTAAATTAGTCCCTCAAGTATGAAATAAGCTAAGAGTGACAGAAGCAGCAGGGCTCTCGATTACCGTGTCTGGCTGCCTTCCTTCTTCATCACTCCCGAAATATGCCCTGGAACAAACCTTGGTGTTATCATAACCGCAATCATATTAAGGAATCAAATAATTTTTTGAAGTTTATATGTATATTAATGTTGCTTTACAGTGGGCCCTAAATAAAAGTAATACAGTGAAGATTCAAAGTGAGCCCCAAACTTACCTGGCATTGTGTTCAGAGGAGCGGTGCTTCTTTTCTGGGTGCCACGCAGCTGACCTGCCTTGAGACTGGCAGGGCTGGCAGGACAGGAGGGTCCTTCTCCGTCATGTCAGGATTGGGAGATAAAGGGGGGGGGGCAAGACGACACGAGACCTACTTACTGTGAGTGAAAAAGGCCGCTTTATTGAAACAGGTGCATATCACAATTACATCCCTTGGCAACTGCTTTCCAAAACTAAAACCTCACTATACAAGAATTTCCTGACCCCTTGTTCATCCCCCCACCCCTACGATCGCCACATCAGATTCCCCGCCCCACAAAATACAACGTAACATTCCATAACCATAATATTACCCGATCCTACACAATCTAGCATTTCCAAATCCTAACCTCTCCTAACCCTAATCCCTACCTGCCTTTGTGCTACTGTAACTAATCAACATCTAATCTAAACTTATCCTACCTGGTTACCCTTTCCCTGCTCCTTCTCACAAACTACCAACATATAACAAACTACAGCCAATCCGGGCCAACTGTCAACAACCCCTCCTGCACCTGTTCCAAGCGACACATACAACACATGCAACCCCTATGTACCTGTTCCAACAAATGCCGCCAACAAAAAACCCCAAAACAAGAAATTAGAGAGCCATCAAAAAACGCCCCCCAAAAAAACCTAAAAACTGGGGAGGGAGGGCGGGGACAAAAACCTGTCTATCACTGCGCTCCCAGCCACCAGGTCACCAAACCTAAAATGGTGGCTGGCAAAATACCCCTCGGGCTACATCCAAAATATTGGGCTACAATTGGGCTAGTCCCAATGTAGCCCAAAACATACAAAATGGCCGCTTGCCGGCCAATCCCCCCCCTCCCAATCTGCGCGGGGGGCAGACCTCGCCGTGCTCGGCTGCCCCTCAAGCCCTCATTGGGAGATAAAGGGGGGGCAAGCCGACACGAGACCAACTTACTGTGTGTGAAAAAGGCCGCTTTATTGAAACAGGTGCATATCACAATTACATCCCTTGGCAACTGCCTTCCAAAACTAAAACCTCAGTATACAAGAATTTCCTGACCCCTTGTTCATCCCCCCACCCCTACGATTCCCACATCAGATCCTCCACCCCACAAAATACAACATAACATTCCATAACCATAATATTACCCGATCCTACACAATCTAGCATTTCCAAATCCTAACCTCCCCTGACCCTAATCCCTACCTGCCTTTGTGCTACTGTAACTAACCAACCTCTAATCTAAACTTATCCTGCCTGGTTACCCTTTCCCTGCTCCTGCTCACAAACTACCAACATATAACAAAAAACTACAGCCAATCCCGGCCAACTGTCAACCACCCCGCCACTCAGAAAAAGGCGGGAGTGTAGGCTGAGACGCCGCCTCCCCCCTTTTTCTGTCCCCCACCCCAACAGCTCCACTCCCTTCTCAACGCCGGTAAACACCCAGCAACCTGGCCAACACCTCCCTCATTTCCAAAGGGTACAAGTCCATACCTAGCCGGACAAGTGGACCCTGTCATCTCTGAAAAAATCCGGCGTGTCATACCTAATATCTTTATGCGCAATCCTGCAAATCCCCGACTGCCGACAAAATCTCACCATTTCGGTGTTCAACTTACGCCTGGCCTGGTCCACCGCACCCGGGTTGACCGCCCCTCTCCAAACCCTGCAAGGAACAAACTCAGTCGATACAATGGAACACCCAGCCCACTGAGCTTTAATCAAAGCCAAGTCCCTTTTCATGCAACGCATAAGTGCCAAGCCCGTCTCCCTGACCATGTCGTTCTCCCCTAAGTGTAGTACCAGCACATCCGGGCACCTACCAGCCACCAAAATCCTGTTGAGAACCTGTAATAGTTTGTTCCACCGCATACCACCCCTACCCCCCCAACCAACAGAAAATAGATCTTTATTAAACCCCAAACTTTCTCCAAAATAGCTTGAGCGGGCCTGGAATTGCGCCCGTTTCACAAAAGAATAGCCGACAATCCAAATTTACATCTCCCTGGCGAGGGGACCCATCACCGAACCTGCAACGAGAAACAGGAATGAACAACAGGAAAAAAGGAACAAACGCGCTATAACCCCCCAGGTACGCTGCGCACATAACGTTGATAGCAGTCCGAAGACTACCTGCCCAACCTCATAATGTCCCTTCGCTCCCAGCTTCTAGAGTGAGCTTCTGAAGCTGCACCAATCCGAAAAGAATGCGTCCCAAATTCCTTCCCGTCAATCCCCAGCCTACCCAGCGCTTTCCGCAGGACCGTTAAAAGCTGGGAAGCCTTGACACACCGACCGTCCCCATGCCCAAAGACCAAACCCCCCAAAGCCCCCGAAAAAGACCTCCACCTAAGACCCCACTGAAAAGGATAAACCTGTGAAGCTAGTCCCTTTTGCAAAGATACCCATTTTCCCCTGCCCCTCTGATCCGTCTTCGCCTTCCTCAGCCATATGTGAACCCTATCGGCACTAAAAGAAACCCCCCTCCAAGACAACCCCTGCTCCCCTTTGGTCCCCAACAACTCCGAGACCTGAAAGGCCCCGAAAAACATCCAGGACATTAGTGTGGAGAAAAGTGTCACTTTCCCAACATCAAAACACAACCCAGGCAACACCCCAATCACCCCCTCCAACAGCTCCCATGACACAGGATTCCGCACCTGGGTTGCGCGCCCGCATTCCCGCGCCCAACCCTCCAAAATACATGCCCCAAGTTCCCCCGCGGAGGGGGCATAGCCCCACCACAATTTCCCGACGAAAGCAATTCACGCTAGCTTGCCCGCAATCATGACTTTCGTAAGACCCCTCTCCACCAAGTCCAAGATAAACTGAATAACATCCTCCTGTCCAGCCGCCAAAGAGGCCTGCTGCTGTGCACCGGAGCGTAAAAATTCCTCCCATGCTGCCCGATATGCTGCCTTCGTGGAGTGGGCTAGGGAACCTAGAACCAGTTGCAACATCCTGTGTTGGCTACGTACCACAGCTGGTCGGGGTCCTGTCTGCGTCCTTGGCGAGCCCACGGAATCTCCCCCACTGTGAACGAGACAAAGCATCCGCAATGTCATTGTCCACACCTGGCACATGCACCGCGTGAAAAGCAATATCATGCTTCAAGCACCCCAACACGAAGACCCTCAACAACTTCAGGACCTGTTCATCTCAGATAGACTGGCGATTGACAATGTGCACCACCGTCATATTATCAATTCGGAAAGTGACCTTCTTGTGCGCCAAAAGTTCCCCCCAAAGTGTGATTGCCACCACCAGGGGAAAAAACTCCAAAAAGGCTATGCTCCTGCCCCCTTCCAACCACTCCTCCGGCCAATGTTTGGGATACCACCTCCCTTGCCAGTAAAGACCAAAACCAGTACTCTCTGCCGCGTCCGAACAAATTTGGACGTCCCACACCATGTCCGCCTCCCTCATCAAAGGTATGCCGTTGAAATGTTGCAAGAAAAACTGCCACATCCTCAAGTCCTCCTGCACCCCAGCAGACAGACGTACATGATGATGTGGAGGCCTCTGCCCCGCCAGTGCCCTACACAGTCGCCTACAAAAAATCCTCCCTACTCTGACCACCTGACAGGCGAAATTGAGGTGACCCAGCAGTACTTGGATGTCTTTAACCATGACCTTTGGTTTTGCCAACATGATTTCCAGCAGCCCCAACATTTGCTGCTTTTTGTCTGCAGGAAGGCGTGCCTCCATCAACCGTGAATCCAATTCAATTCCTAGAAAGGAAAGGGCCGTGCTGGGTCCCATAGTCTTCTCAGGTGCCAACGGCACGCCCAGCTCCCTTATGATCTCATTGAAACTGTCCAGAGACCTCTGGCAGTCCGTGGAGCCTGAGGTGCCCACAAAAAAGAAGTTATCCAGGTAGTGCGTAACTCCTTGCTTACCCATCCGTTCTGTAAACAACCATTGTAGGAACGTGCTGAAACACTCAAAAAGCATGCATGACATAGAGCAGCCCATCGGCAAAGCTTTGTCCACGTACCAGTGACCGCCAAATTGGATGCCCAAAAGATTCCAGTCATCAGGGTGAACTGGAAGCAGCCGGAAAGCCGACTATGTCGCATTTTGCCATTTTTGCTGATGCGCCCGCGGTCACCACCAGTGACATGGCTACGTCAACAGATGAATAGGATACTGTGGCCTCCTTTTCATCGATGAAATCATTCACTGAACCCCCTTCTGGCCACGACAAATGTTGAATGAGGTGAAACTGACACAATTAAATTTGGCAACGGCCATTCCTGAAATGGACCCGCCATGCGGCCCTCACACACTTCCTTATCAAGCTTTTCTTGCACTACCTGCGAGTGCTCTCTTACCGATTTTAGATTGTCCGCCCACCTCCTCACCCTTGGTCCCTCGTACCCCAGTCTGAAACCCTCCAGAACCCCAGTCGTAACTGCTCTGCAGCCTCCCTCTCTGGATACCCTTGCAAGGCTGCCAACAAATTATCAACATTAACCGGAGCACAAGCCCATTGGCCCAGGCCCCTTAGCCCCTCGCCCCCCTCCCGGCTGCTGCTGCTGACCCCCTGTGAGCCCTGCAACTGCCCCTGGCTGCCCCAACAATTGACCAACCCGTATCGTCCTCCACACCCGGAGCAATCGTGCTGGAAACGGCAGTACTCCCGGGTGCACAATCCTTTATTTAATCCCAACAAGCCCCTTTTGCCCCCGACTGCCCCCTGCCTGCTCCCCCCACCCCACGCGGGTGGGGCCTCCTCGAAAGGGCCGATACACAAGCGGGAGCCCGCTGGCCGTAAAGATGGTTTTGCCAGACCCAGCTAGCCCCATCGTATGCTGCCACAAATCCGTATCTAGCTCTCCCCATTTCACCTCCGGGTCACCCTCCATGCGTGCTCAGAACTCTTCATCGTACTGCGCCCAGGTGTAGCCGCCCCCGTAATCTGCGCCTTCCGGATCACATCCATGTATTTAAACATGGCCACCGACCTAGCCGGGAATTTTTCGCAATGCACGCTAGCGTAAATGAGAAACGCTGCTGTCCAATTCTCAATCGTCAACTGCACCTTAGGCCTTTTAGCCAACTCGAATTCCTCTTCTTTCGAACCCTCTTTTGCCCTCACCTCCCTATGGAGGAGTTTAAGCATCTCAACATATTCCCCTTTCCAAATCCGTTCCTTGGTGGACAACATTAAATGAGCGCCCAAAGGTTTGGTAACCCCTATGGATGGCAAACGTTTTATTTTCACCTCCTTACTCTCCAATTTTGTCTCCCCTTCCCCCGTCTGACTTTCCGCCGTCACCTTCTTGTCCCTCATGCTCTCCATGTCTCTGGCTGCCTTACCTGACCCTTCGACCGCACTCTTACCTGAATCCTCAGTTCCTACCCCAACATCCACCACATAAGCACCCTTGCTCAACCTACCCCCTACCCCCTCCTCCCTGTCAGCCCCACCCACACCCACTGACACCATCACAGGATGCCCGAGCAAAGGCCGTTTACCTGGCGCCAAGGACTCGGTCTGCCGTTCCACCCTGCGTCCTGGCCGAGGGGCCGAGCTGGCCTCCCATCTCGATGTCCGACCCGTGGGCAGTGCCTGGCGTCGTGACACCTGGAAAATACTAGACACAACATTACTCGGCCCCCCCACTCCCTCCTCTTCAACATCTCGCACATCTCCCTCTTCCATACTATCATCCTCATAATCAAGCTCCTCCTGCCTCACGCCCCCAGCGCTCCCTGTTGGTGGCGCAGAATGAACCCTACGAGAAAAACAAAACTCTTCTTCAGTGTTGCTCCGTCGTCCACGTTGTCCCCCGGGACGTTGTGACCGCGTGGGTGTTGGGGCCGGCGAGCCCGTCCCGGGCCTACTTATGCTAGCCATGCCAGGATCCCCCACCGGTACTGGGTACACCACCCGAGGCTCCAACCTCCCTTCTCCTTGGTGCCACTGGGCCTCTCCCAGCCCTACCAAGTCTGGCACCCCGCAATGCTTAGGTCGTCGTTCCACCGCCTGCAACTAAAAAGGATGGTCTGGTGTGCTGGGCCTACCTCTCTTTTGCCTCCCATCCCATCCCCTCTTACTTTTGCCCAAAGTGCTAGCTACCCATGCCCGCCCCACTGCACTCAGGTCTACCACCTCCTCAACTTCTCCCACCTCCCCTTCCCCATCACTCCACTCCAAAAACCCTGCCCCAGACCCCCCAAAAACTCGCCCCCACCTCCTCCTCTTCTTCGTCACACCCCGATTCCCTCCGCACCCCCACACTAGCTAAACGTGCCAAAAGGACTTCGACCCACCTCAAAACCCCAGGCCCCACACCCAGACCAAACCCCTCCTGCTCCCCAGTCCCCTGTGCCCCAGACACCCCTTCTGACCACGACGAGAAAATGTCCAGGCCCGCCCAGTCACGCTTACTCCCTTCAGACTCTATCAGCAAAGGGGACTCTCCCCCATCCGCCCCACTCCCCTCCTGCCCGGACCCAACTCCCATGCCCACTTGACCCTTGGAGCCCCCCACACCTGCAACATGAGCCTGCGCCAAACCAGACCCCCCACCCCTCCTTCCAGCAGCCAGAGAGGCCTGATCACCCCCAACACCTATCTCCTGAGTATACTCCTCTCCCACTTGGCTCCCCAGCCCCCCCAGTGCCTCCAACTGTGCCACCTGCCCTGTCCTTATACTGGGGGCCGCTCTCCTAGCATACGAGCGGCCCCTCTCTGCTTGAGACCTCGGAGCGGAGCCACGCAACGCACTCCCCCTCCGAGCTCTCATTCCAGCCTCTGTTTTGCACTTCCCCTTACCCCCCGCCTCCCCGCAGCATTCCGGGCAGCGCTCTTTATCACCTCGCTGCCCCGCTGCGACTTAGCCTGCGAACCGGCAGGGGCCGCTCCGCTAGTATCTGCACGGCTTCCACTGGAAAGCATTACCACTGCAGACATCACCGCGGCCGCTCCTCTGGCATACGAGCGGCCCCCAACTGATCGCCTACCCGACGGGGAGACGTGAGATGCGCTCCCCCGCCGAGCCACACTGCCTCACTCTCCGCCACTACCAGACGCCCCCACCCCTGCGCTTCCCACGACAACGACCGCCACCTCCCTGACACCAGGGGCCGCTCTCCTGACATACGCGCGGCCCGAGCACTCACCTTTGAAACACCAGCATTCTAGGGGGGCGAGCAAGCCGCGATGGCGGCCGCCACCCCAGCCGACGCGTGCCTTACCGGGCGCGGGGCCATCGACACTTCAGGGATCACCAGATCGATCCCCCCTGCCTCGCTGAGAGGCCTCAGTGTTTCAAGCACCCGATAATCACCACCAGCCATAATTACTACACTGCCAATAAACGTCCTGCAACCACAAAAAATGCTCCACTAGGCCTTACAAAAACCTGTCTATCACAGAGCTCCCAGCCACCAGGTCACCAAACCTAAAATGGTGGCTGGGAAAGCGTGAAACTCGGCTAAATACCCCTTGGGCTGCATCCAAAATATTGGGCTACAATTGGGCTCGTCCCAATGTAGCCCAAAACATACAAAATGGCCACTCGCCGCCCAATTTACCCCCCCCTCCCAATCTGCCCGGGGGGCAGACCTCGCTGTGCTCGGCTGCCCCCCAAGCCCCCAGTGGTGAAGTCCTGTGTGAACTGTCTGTGGTGAGTTGGGCTCAGCTTCATCTGTGGCAGACAGAACAGGCGGGCTGGGACAGGAACAGTCTGCTGAAAACGTGATATCCAGGGGCTGGTGCAGCAGCTTGTGGGCCGACAGAGTAGCAAAGTGATTTTTAGAGACTGCACTGGCAAATTATGCCCACTCTGACCATCAAGGGTGCGAGAAGCGCCACTTGTTAGGCCGAGAAAACGTTGAATGCAAGGTGGAGCAGCCATTTAGAACATTTAGCTGTGGAGTGCACGGTATGCCTGGAATAATAAAAAATATCCAAAATAACAGCCAGTGCAGCCGACTCCACTTACGCTGGGCCTGGTGCATACTTCCTGCTGTTTTACACGAAGCATATAAAAAGTGAAAAGAGACCCCAACCTAGACACGGACCTGCAGGCAACTGATTGCGCTGTCACTAAAAAACAATTACATTTGTGGATTTGCACTCGCCTGGCTCCTAGTCTCACAGTGACACGGTCATGTACTTGAGAGGCTTGCCGCTGCACAGTTCAGTTTATGGGCCAGCCGCCCGCCTGTGTCCTCAGACTTGACTGAAACAGATTAGTCTCTCCCTTGGCAAACGGGCACGGACCTTGTGCCACTCCGGCATTAGACTAACTGAGACTCAGCAGCAGGCCCACTGCTGTACAGTGTGGCTTCACATGCGCTCGGTCCTTTCGTGTTGGGTCTGGCGGTAGCAGCCGGGTTCATGGCAGCCCGCTGGCACGCGGCACACTTCCACTAGTCCCCGCTTCCTGAATCTGACCTCACTTCCTTCCAAGATGCAGTGGTTGAAGTGAGGGAAAAAAGTAGGGGAACTGTCGGCGGAGAATCAGATGGCACTGACCCGTGCACTGGGTGAGTGGGCGGGGTCAGAGGTGTGGCCAAAAAGAGCAAACCATCCCAATTTTTAGTATTTGTTTGGCATTTCACTGACCAGTTACAACTTATTACATTATTTAATTCAACCACGGGATGCTCATGTTTATTAAATGTTTAAAATGAGTTATTGACATTAAAATATATTCACAAAGTGGGATACGTTTCCAATCACAGGATGTCCTGAATACGCTTAAAAGTGGAAGCACAAGCCATTTGTCTCTTAGCCATGCAGTTTCTATCATCAGCACTTTTCCTCCCTTTTTCCACAAGAGCGGTTCAAACAAGAATGGCAAAATATCCTAGTTTGCCAATGTTTTCCACATAATTTTGCCTCTGCCATATTTGCCACATAATACATCGTCTGCTGCATAATCTGTCGATTTTAACCAATACATTTTTTGGAGCTCAAACGGATCAAAAGTTAGTAAAAAATTTGACTTGTGTTGCTGCAAAGTGGCGAGCCCTTTGCAAAGGTTGACTGGTAACCTTTCTCACTGCTGCATGTGTATGTTACACTGGTACTTATGAGGCAAAATATTTGTAGAGACTGTTATTATGTAGAAAAATGTCAAAATAAAGTATCAGAAAATATACCGCATTATGCTGCAGCCTTTTTTTGCTGATTAATATAGTCAACACTGCAGAAAAATGTTGTTCTTTACTGCTGCATAATTCTAATGCCCCCAAAGCAGGCAGCACATGTTAAAAGTGTTTGTGCATGAAGCAGAAAGTCTGTAAAGTTTGCGAACTTAGTTTGGTGTGTGTGCAAATGCTGCATTGCCGATCCCTGGTGAGTGGAAGCTACTACTGCTTAAACAAGGCCAATGAAGATACCAATGGGTGAGGGGGGCTGGCCTCAAGGGTCCTGTGACCTTAGTGACAGAGTCACTGTTGCTCTAGGGGCACTGCTTCGTAGGCCTGCCCGCAAGATTGAGGTGAATTTCAGTATGGATTGTGGTGGACAGGCCTTCAAGATTAACCCTCACTTGCCACTGCTAGGGTCCACCTGCTAATGTTAAGACACCAGGGCTTCTAAGGTCTATTGGGGCCTTCCAAGGTATAGCATGGGAATGTGCTCCCTCAGGAGAGTGGTATGGTAGACTGGTGATGAAGGCTGAACCTGGTTCCCCGGGTTCCAAATTCGGCAGCTCTAGCCATAGTGCCACATCCTCTCCCCCAATGAACATCATACTGCCCCACTGAGAGAAACTAGCACTGCCTTCAGTTATAACCCAATTGGGCTGCTCTATAAACAAGATTAATATGCTGCCTGAAAAAAAAGTTATAACATCTTGGAAAAATCAATTACTCATAGGGTATGCTAGATTAAGCAATGCATGTGAAATGTAAGCAGGAGCAACATTGTTACCGTAACGTTTTACACTCATTATTCAGAAATCAATGAGTGTTTTTGCCTGTAAAGTTAAGGACATAACTACAGGGCCCGGAAGGGACCTCTTTTAATGTTCATTGCTTATATCCTTACACAATTTTAGCAGTAAGGTCTAAAAAGACCACATCCCTGAACACATTTTATAAACTAAAATAAGGAAATCAGGTGATAAGGACCACATTGAACGTTTTCCAATCAACCCATCAAGCAGGTATTGCAGTACCTCCAGGAATGGTACACTACCCAAACCAGCGAAAAATTGGTTGAGGCATGTTTACAAGCCTATATCGCCACCAGAACGTCACTTTTAGACATTGTGGTGGCGATACGGGTTTAACCCTACTTACAAGGCAGTGTAAAGCCACTTAACGTGTAAATAAGGCATCCTTTCACGCTATACTTAGCTTGAAAGGGGTGGGCAATGGGTGTTCCTGTGGGTGTTCCTCCGCGACACCCATTGATTTTGATGCTGCCCCATATTTACAAGAGTGACGTAAATATGGGGCAGCGCCAAAATTACGACCAGGGAAAACCTGTCCTCAACAGGGCATAATGAGGGGAAATGATTTCTTTCTCCTCGTCTTTGCTGTTTTTATGTGTGCTGCATTATGCAGTACACTTAAAAACAGCAAAAACCCATGCATGATTGTTTCCCTTCCTGCACACAATCAATCATTTTTAAAAAACTGAGTTGCAACTTCTATATGTGCTGCAAAAAGCAGCACACATAGAAGTTCCAAATCACAATTTAAGATTGTTATGTGCAGGAAGGGACACCTTCCTGCAAGCGCGCAGTGCCTGCAGGAACACAACGCCCATGGGGTTCAAGGGGCTTCAGCCCCCCCTCCCTGTCGTGTGTGTCAACCAGGGCTGAAACAGCTTCCCGGGCTGCCTACCGTCTTATTGCAGTTGCATCCGAGTACCTCACAGGTCTTTAAAATACCATTTATTTGTTAACGAGGCTTTGTTGTGTTTTCACGCCTTCTTAGAGTCCCAGCATCTTCACCCGAATTTTTTTTTAGCCCACCCCGAAATTTGTCTCTAGTTGCGCCTCTGCCTTCCTGCATATAAAGAATCATTCCCCACAACGCAGGCACCCTTGTACTATGGTGCAAGGGTGACTGTGTTGGTGCTAGGCAGCTGAAATTAGCACCTGTGCAGGGCAAAAGCAGGGCTGCACCACATTGTTGTAAATACAGTGCAGCCCTGAGTTTCAGAAGTGGCAGAGCGCGACGTTAAGCTAAGAAGGCTAACGCTGCGCTCCATCACTTCTTTGTAAATATGCCCCGCTGTTTAACCCGTTCCCTGCTCATGACGGAACCACTCCGTCATGAGCCATGGGCGCCGTGTGCTCATGACGGAGTGGTTCCGTCATGCTGCGGCCGTTGGCGGCCGCTCCGCCCACGCGGCACTGATTCCCCGCCTGTGCTGGCGATCAATGCAAGTGGGCGGAGTCATGACGGAACCACGCCGTCATGAGCACAGTTCGCCCGTGACTCATGACGGCGTGGTTCCGTCATGAGCATGGCGGCGCCGCGCTGACCCCAAACTCCCCCAGCGCCGCGGCGGAATTCGTGCCGCAGCGAAGGGGTTAAAGGAAGATGAGAAAACAAAAGTGGTGCTTCACTGGCAAACATTCTAAAGTTGCCCTAATGTGTTTGGGTGTGAATTAAACCAATCTGGCCACTTTGCAACCACTCTGTCTTGCTTTATTTAGTTATTTTTTCTTATTTTGAACCTGTTTTTTCTCCACCCCTAGGCTACACTTTGGAGTAGAAAAATTCAATAAAAGAAATTTCCGGCAAAACGGTTTCTTTCTTTTGTGGATCCATTTCACAAGGAAACAAATAAAGGAAAGAGAGGGAAGAGCAGTTTCTTGAAGTCATGGTTTTCAGCAACTGAGAAGGAGAGAGATAGAAAGAGAGGGAAGGAGAGGAAGAAAGAGAGATGGCGGAGCGGAAGCGCTCGCTGTCCTTGTCTTCTCTGAGCAAGAAAGGAGAGAGACAGAGTCCTTTTCCTTCTCTGCCCACCCGCCAGTCCCCAAATGGCCAGAAAGGGCAGAAGCTTATCTATAGGCTTTCGATATTCCTGCCGACCTGGGACACATTTCTAAAAATAGAAAAGTAGGGGAACGGATTGCATAAAATTAATGAAGTAGGGGCATGTCGTGCCCTTCCAATCCTACCCACTTTGACCACTGCCAAGACGTGAGGTCAGGTCACATCCCACCAGTGGGGCCACAGTCAGTATGCTGCAATTAACCACTCCTGAGGGCACAGCAGACCTGCCCGGGTGTCTCGG
The DNA here is from genome assembly GCF_964204655.1 of Triturus cristatus. Taxonomy (NCBI): domain Eukaryota; kingdom Metazoa; phylum Chordata; class Amphibia; order Caudata; family Salamandridae; genus Triturus; species Triturus cristatus. The sequence goes on from NC_140588.1 coordinate 433,019,749, forward strand.
TATCAGGCAAAGAACTGCCTCGGTCTGGATACATTGTAGCAGGCAGCAGTCCACAAGTCAATATCATTAACTGTCTGTTTACTCTCTGAGCCTGTTCTGGCAGCGCCCGGGCCGGTAAGCCTGCGGGGAGCAGCATAGCTGGCTCACAGGTGTCACAGGCATGCCAGCGCGCACGCTAGCAGCCTGGCGTTAATAGTTTCACCACTGGTACAGCAGAGTGAGACCGTCATGGTGGCATTAAAATGCGTGACAATGCATTTCAGTGTGGTGATGCGGAGCACCACACCTGTTGCGTGATACTTGGCAGGCTTGCTTACCAGACCATGACCCATGGCGTGAAATCCCAAATGCCGGTTGTGACGTGAATAATTGGCAGTCTGGCACAATATCTTTCTGGCTATATCCGGGTTCCCCGACAGCACGCAGAACGCAGTGTGCTACTTCAGGAGCGCGGGTTACGCTGGGAAGAAGAGTTCCCAATACACCGGAATGATGCACTTCTCGCCCGACTCCAGCTACACAGCCGGTCAGTGTTTGTGGGGATAATGCGATCTAACAACTATTTACATTGTAGATTGCATTGAAGAATGTAGGACAGGTGCAGTTGATGAGCATCAAAATCCTTAGCAGATTAACCCTGCTCCCGGTCCGTCAGAAACCCTTTAAATTTAACATCATATTTAAAAAAAGCAACAAAAATCACAACTTTGGAGCTCCCTAGTCTTCTCTACATAAAAAAAAAAAATACATTATGCCCTGTGCTTGCCTTTTTATACCCTGCAATTTTGGGGAGTGCACTTTCAGCCCCAAGTAGTACATTTAATGACAGTCCCTGCCCGATTAAATTGCTTTTGTGCAGGGATTTTGTTGAATGGAATATAAGTAGTATGGATGATTTTGCAGAGGGCCATTGAGGTTATAATGCTCAAAGGACAATAGTAGTTGGGCTTCAGGGATCTTCTCAGTAAAAGGAATGGCAAAATTATATTAGAAGTTGTCATCATTATTATAGCATTGCCATCCATCAACAACACAAATGGTGCAATGCCAGTAGTGGAATGAGGTTCAGTGCTACAGTTGTAGCCATGATCTTTTCCCTCAGTTAACACCTGACATCAAACCCATTGTACACACCCCTTTATTTAACAATTTGTTTGCCCTTTCAAACAAAGAATTTCAGAAAGGACTGTGGAAAGTATTTTTCAAAGAAATAACATCATGATATCTCAAACCTCTGCATTTTGTTGGATACCAAGTGTGTCCCATCATCAAAAATTAGTTATTTTGGAACTCCTTCTAAGGAAAAATGTTGCTTAGTGGCTCCACAACACAATCTGGGGTAGTAGCAGATACAAAATCATAATAAATCAACCTGACAAAGTAATCAGACAATAATGGTAAATATTTCATATCAGCAGGAAAAAACGTCAAAGGACCTATAAAATCCACACCAATTTTCTCTCAGGGGTCCCCAGGAAGTTTCACACCAGTCAAAGGATTTTCGCAACACTTCCATTGTTTGTCAGATACCCTTGCACATTTGAAAATAACACTCAAACTGTCCAAGCAGCACATTTGCCACATGATCTTTGTTAGAAACAGGGATTCCGGGTAGGCTAGGGCAGGGGCCAGAGCCAGGCAGAAACCCCCGGTCTATTCATGGCGAGGAGTACACCCTGAGGATTACCCCTGCTCACCCCCTCGGTAGCTTGGCACGAGCAGTCAGGCCTATCCCAGAGGCAATGTGTAAAGCGTTTGCGCAACACACACACACAGCTGTGACACACTAGGCACACTACAAAAGAGACTCCACACCAGGTTATATAAAAATAGCCTTTGTATTATAAAAACACCTTAGAATACAATCACAGTTATGCATACACTGTGCCAACCGGCACCAGGTAGCAATTTACAGGGGAGTATATACAAGGTAGCGCCAATCGGGTTTCTGCCAGAACCATCACAAAGCACAATTAGGACATGTAAAACAACCAGTACCTACTGGTAGAATAATGAACTTTGCATCCTGGCAATGAGCGTAAACCATATTAGGCATAAGTCATGTTAGCATTAAGCATACCCCCAATAGGCATAAATATATGAGGCATCTCATTAGGCAGCATCATGCGCATAAAGACATGAGCCATAATCATACAGGCATAAATCCCATCAGCGGTGGCTTTAACCCCAAAACATCATGACATGAGCATAAAACATAATCAGTAGTGCACACAGTCACACCTAAAATAATTGCTCACTGCATTGCAGCTGCCCGTTCCTCTGGGACTCTAAAAGTAAATGGTGCCCACAATGGTAAAAAGCATCTCTGGTGCCACTGTCTGCACTGGAGCCCCACTCCGGGGCTCTGAAGTAAAAGAATGCCCAACATTGCACCTGCCCGCTCCTGCGGTACAGCTGTGACCCAGGTGAGCCCCCACTCACCGGGGATCCCTCGAGGCTCCGTTCCCTTCTCAGTCAGTGAGGGGCCGCTGCGGCAGGACCCGGAGCGAAGTCTCTGGCGAGTCCACCCAGCACAGTCTCTTCCATCTCCTCTGCTGGGTTGGCAGGCACTCGGGGCTCTCCTCGCCGGTCACGAGAGGCCCCAGTTGTACAGCCGGCTGCACCTCGCTGGGCCTCTTACCGGTCCTTCTGTGGCTCCCTCGAGGGCTCTCTCCTCCACGCAGCCCGGCTTCTCTGTTCTTCGGCGGCTTGCGGGGCTTCACCTTCCAACTGGGAGACCCACTCACAGCCAGGCACGACCTTTTCTAACTTCCTGGGATGCGGCAGTGATTTTGTGTGATACACAAGTGCGGCGGCAATGCGGGGTGGGCTCCAGCTGATGGGGAGCAAAATGCGGGGTGGGCACCCGCTTAATTTAAAGTATAAAGCGGGGTGGGCTCCCGCTGGCAGGTGATAAAAAATGCAGGGTGGGCACCCGTCGGAATCGGCAAAACGCGGGGTAGGCTCCCGCTGTATTTTAAATAAGCAGCTCTCCCTGGCAACACGTGGGGTGGGCTCCTGCTGTCTTAAAAAGGCATAAAAGTTCAGGGTAGACTCCCGCGCTTAGGCAAGGATGCAGGGGGAATATCACACGCCGGGATTCCCTCGTACGACTCTGGCAGAACAGCGCTGCAGGATACCAGCTTCTCTCTTCGCCTGGGCAAATTACGGTATAGTGCTCACAAGGTGCCTTAAGGCAGGAAAGCAGGGGCAATGTGGGGCAAGATCTACAGGCAGCAGGGCAGCCCAGCCCTACAGAGTAGCAGTTCCTGAGAACAATCCAACTCAGCAAGGTTGCAATCCTCCTGGCACAACAGCCTTTCCTCCAGCATAGTCTCTTTCAAGCCTAGTAGAAGCAAAGAGACCTTGGCGCAGCCAGGCAGGCCAGCACACAGGGACCCTCAGGAGCAGCAGCTGGGTCCCGTGGCGGTTCCTCCTGGCAGTGTATCCCCTCCACGTCAGCACAAGCACACTGCACACGGGCTCACAGCCCCTGTATTTATACACCTTCCTGCCCTGCGTCTGGAAGGGGGTAGAAGCTTCTGGAAGTGTCTAGGTGTAGGGGTTTCTGGAAGGGTCTTGGAAGTTCCAGTCCCAACTGGCAATGGGAGGGGTGTTAGTAGGGGGCGGAGCTAGCCTTGTACAGGGCAGGCACTGACCTAGTCAGGGATAGGGGATTTCTCCGCCCTCTACTCCAGTTGCAGACCTACCACTCAGCCTGACCCTGCCTCCCTGGAGCCACCCACTCCTCACCAGCCCCGGTCACTTCTAGAAACAGACATGCAGGCAGGCACACAGCACACAGAAATGCCAACTTCTAAAAGTGGCATTCCTAAAATAGTAAAAGTAAATCTGCACACACCATTGCGCCGCATTTATCATTTCCATAACACACATACCAAACATGCCATACTTATTTTGTTTTATTTAGGAATCATCCCATAAGGGGGGGTTCCCAATGTTAGCCTATGGAGGGCAGAGAGCGCACACACTCTGCACTGCTAACCAGTCCTAAGGTGCCCAGAGTCCTAAAACCACCAACACCGTGTTAGGAAAAAGGCTAGGAGGAAGGCAAAAAGTTTAGGGATGACCTTGCAAAAAGGGTCAAGTCCAACACAACTCCCTTCCAGCCAAAAGACAGGGGAGACCAATCAATACCTTGATGGACTTCCCTGCTTGGGGCGATAGAACACGGACGGAGGCCCGCAACTGCAGGGGCGCCGGCCAGTTCTATGCCACTCCGAACCCAGGTGGTTCCCTCTGTCAGAGCTCCCTGGACCAACTAAGCCACCCCACTGGTACTCCCCAGCTGTCTGTGGCCAGGACCAGGCCCTAGGCCATCCATCTGCCTCTGGTCCTTGCTGTCTCACAGAGTGGGGGGCAGTAACCCCAGGCACATAGTGTCCATTTACAACTCTACCTCTCATCAGGGCAGTTCTAAACAGCCACTGATCCACCAGCCTAGGGTCCGCACCCTCAGGCTGACCAGAAGTCAAGGGTAAGGCTTTCCTCCCCCTACCTCTCCTTCTGGGGTTCCGCACTCTCCTTCTATGAGAGGCACCCTCAGAACACAACACTCTCACCAGTTCAGGACCTTGATCCTGTAACTGATCCACCAACCTAGGGTCTAAACCCTTAGGTTGAACCGGTGCCAGAGGTGAGTCCTCCCTCCCTCTGCACCTCCTCCTAGAGTTCTGCACCCTCCCACCTGAAGTGGTACCCCTGGAAGACAAACCAGGGGGACACGGATTACAGATGCCCCTCCCTCCAGGTCAGGCAGTACTTGAACCTGGCCCCCCAAACCCAGGATCTAAACCCTGTGGCTGAGCCAGTGCCAGTGGCGAGTCATCCCTCCCTCTGCACCCCCTTCCAGAGTTCCTCACCCTCCCACCTGGAGAAGTACCCCTGGAAGACAAACCTGGTGCCAGGGGTGGGGACTCCACCCCTCTGCACCCCCTTCTAGAGTTCCACACCCTCCCACCTGTAGAAGTACCCCTGGAAGACAAACCTGGTGCCAGGGGTGGGGACTCCACCCCTCTGCACCCCCTTCCAGAGTTCTGCACCCTCCCACTTGGAGAAGTACCCCAGGAAGACAAACCAGGGGGTACACTGATTACAGATGTCCCTCCCTCCAGGTCAGGCAGTACCTGAACCTGGCCTCCCAGCCCAGGATCTAAATCCTTTGGCTGAGCAGATACCAGAACCACTGGAGCTCTGTTTACAGACACCCCTGGTTCTCCTGACCCTAGGGGATCCCCCTCAATGACAGCCTAGACTCCCAACCTGGGGTTCCCTTATGGAACTCTCCAGGCCCTGAGACTGCAGTTGGGGCACCTCAGGACACCTTCCCGTCTCACTCCTTCTCCATGGAGACAGGACGTGAGGCCCTACAACCCTCCCACTACACCGGGACATAGCTGGGCTACTCTGAACCTCTCCTACCTCTCTGGGTTGGAAGATCCTTGAACCACTCCCTTCAGTATCACTCCCCAATGCCTCCTCAGACACTCTGGTGCTCACCCAGAGGTCTGCCTCCCGTGCAAGCTCCCTGGGATCAGAGTGCCCACACTCCAACAGGTGTTGGCGCAACCCTGGAAAGCAATTACTGAGCATGTGCTCTCTGATAATCAGATGGAACAACCCGTCACAATCGCTTACCATGCTACACACCACCCAATCCTCCAGTGCATTACAAAACACATCCACAAACTCCCCCCAGGACTGGTGAGACAGTTTCTTGCTGCCCATGAATTTCAACCTGTACCCTCTTGCCGGGAATCAGACACCATACTCTGAGATCTGGGAGTGGGACTTCCTACACTGGACTCCATATCGCTGCCACCACTGGACCCCACCCTTACTGGTGAATCCATTCTACTGAAACCACTCTCAGGGGACAACCTACCCTCTAGAGCTAGTTTCTCCCTGGCAAAGGCCCTCTCTGCCTCTGCCATTCCTTCCTGCGCTAGAACCCTTTCGTCCTCTAGCTTTTTCTCTTCCAAACTCAGCTGCGCTATCTGCTTGGCGTGCTCTAACCTGAGCCTCTCCAAAGCCAGCTGATGCTTCCTTTATTCCCTCCTATCTACCCACTCCTCTGGGGACAGGGAAAGGGATGAGGCACTGCCCCCGACACTGGACCCAGCAAGGGACTCCCTATCTATGGGGTCCTCACTACCTACTGGTGTCCCCGCCCAGTCATTTTCTTCCTCTTCATCAGGGCCACCGCCCCCCAGGGGTATGGACTGGGAACCCTCGCTCTCAGGGTCCTCCCTACTCTTGGGGCCTCCTCATGGCCTCCCTCAAACCCAGCACTTAGGTATGCGGAGGAGCATAGGTATGCAGAGGGGTAATCTGAAGGGTCCCCCATGGTTTAAGGCTACTCCCCTTTTGAGGGCTTCATAGAGGAAGAGCTTCCTGAGGGTGTTGCCTACTGTAGGTATCCCCCTTTTTCTACAGAAACTCACTACTTCCTCCTCAGTGTACTCCATAAGGTCATTCTCATCATAGATTAACCCCATTTTAGCGAGATACACACGGGACACGAACCCCACAGCGCACCAGGGGAACACAATTCAAAATTACTTTCAGGGCAAAACCAAAAATCAAGAAAAATAATCCCCAAACCTGTGATTATTCTAAATGCAGAATTCGTAGTGCAACCAGTTGTCGCTGTGGCATTGCGCAAACGCAAGTCCTATCCTCACCGCTGATCACCAATGTTAGAAATGGGGATTCCCAATAGGCTAGGGCAGGCGCCAGAGCCAGGCAGAAACCCCCGGTCTAGTCAGGGCGAGGGAGGTACACCCTTGGGATAACCCCTGCTCACCCCCTTGGTAGCTTGGCCCGAGCAGTTAGGCCTATCCCAGAGGCAATGTGTAAAGTGTTTGCGCAACACACACACACAGCGGCGACACACTAGGCACACTACAAAAGGGCTCCACACTAGGTTATATAAAAATAGCCTTTGTATTATAAAAACACCTTAGAATACAATCACAGTTATGTATACACTGTGCCAACCCGGCACCAGGTAGCAATTTACAAGGCAGCGCCAATCGGGTCGCTGCCAGAACCATCACAAAGCACAATTAGGATGTGAAAAACAACCAGTACCTACTGGTAGAATAATGAACTTAGCATTCTGGCAATGAGCGTAAACCACATTAGGCATAAGTCATGTTAGCATTAAGCATTCCCCCAATAGGCATAAACATATGAGGCATCTCATTAGGCATCATCATGAGCATAAAGACATGAGGCATAATCATATAGGCATAAATCCCATCAGCGGTGGGCATAACCCCAAAACATCATGACATGAGCATAAAACATAATCAGTAGTGCACACAGTCACACCTAAAATTATTGCTCACTGCGTTGCAGCTGCCGGCTCCTCTGGGACTCTGAAAAGTAAATGGTGCTCACAACGTTAAAAAGCATCTCTGGCGCCACTGTCTGCACTGGAGCCCCACTCCGGGGCTCTGAAGTGAAAGAATGCCCAACGTTGCAGCTGCCCGCTCCTGCGGTACAGCTGTGACCCAGGTGAGTCCTCCCCTCTGGGACTCAAAAAGCATGTGGCGCTAACGGGGTGTAGTTGGAGACCCATTCTGGGACTCTGATACGAAGATGGCGCCCTCCAGAAGAGGAAACGTTGCAGCGGCCTGCAACTGCGGTGCCACTGAATAGTCCACTAGGTCAGAGCACTCTCTGTGCTCTCAGGGCAGCCCCCACTCTGGGCTCCTTCATCCAAGTACTGCCCCCAATGTTGGAGCTGCCCGCTCTTGTGCGGAGCAGCTGTGCAGACCACAAGCCCTTCCACCAACAGTGCCTGCATTGGAGCCCCCACTCACTGGGGATCCCTCGAGGGCTCCGTTTCCTTCTCAGTCAGCGAGGGGCCGCTGCGGCAGGACCCGGAGCGAAGTCTCCAGCGAGTCCGCCCAGCGCAGTCTACTCCATCTCCTCTGCCAGGTTGGCAGGCACTCGGGGCTCTCCTCACCGGTCACAAGAGCCCCCAGTTGTACAGCCGGCTGCACCTCGCTGGGCCTCTTACCTGTCCTTCTGTGGCCGTACCGTTGCGGCACGCGGGGCTCCCTCGAGGGCTCTCTTCTCCACGCAGCCCGGCTTCTCTGTTCTTCAGCGGCTTGCGGGGCTTCCCCTTCCGTCTGGGAGCCCCGCCCACAGCCAAGCACGACCTTTCCTAACTTTCTGGGGCGCGGCGGTGATTTTGTGTGATAACTAAGTGTGGAGGCAATGCAGGGTGGGCTCCCGCTGATGGGGAGCAAAATGCGGGGTGAGCACCCACTTAATTTAAAGTATAAAGCGGGGTGGGCTCCTGCTGGCAGGTGATAAAAAATGCGGGGTGGACACCCGCCGGAATCGGCAAAACGTGGGGTAGGCTCCCGCTGTATTTTAAATAAGCAGCTCTTCCTGGCAGCACGCTGGGTGGGCTCCTGCTGTCTTAAAAAGGCATAAAAGTGCGGGGTAGACTCCCGCGCTTAGGCAAGCATGCAGGTGAAATCCCACATGCTGGGATTCCCTCGTAGGACTCTGGCAGCACAGCGCTGCAGGATACCAGCTTCTCTCTTCGCCTGGGCAAATTAAGGTATAGCGCTCACGAGGCGCCAGAAGGCAGGAAAGCAGGGGCAATGCGGGGCAAGATCTACAGGCAGTAGGGCAGCCCAGCCATACAGAGTAGCAGTGCCTGAGAACAATTCAACTCAGCAAGGTGGCAATCCTCCTGGCGCAACAGCCTTTCCTCCAGCATAGTCTCTTTCAAGCCCAGTAGAAGCAAAGAGTCCTTGGCTCTGCCAGGCAGGCCAGTATACAGGGACCCTCAGGAGCAGCAGCTGGCTCCCGTTGCGGCTCCTCCTGGCAGTGTATCCCCTCCACGTCAGCACAAGCGCACTCCACATGGGCTCACAGCCCCTGTAAATATACTCCTCCCTGCCCTGCGTCTGGAAGGGGTAGAAGCTTCTGGAAGGGTCTAGGGGTAGGGGTTTCTGGAAGGGTCTTGGAAGTTCCAGTCCCTACTGGCAATGGTAGGGGTGTTAGTAGGGGGCGGAGCTAGCCTTGTACAGGGCAGGCACTGACCTAGTCAGGGATAGGGGATTTCTCCTCCCACTACTCCAGTTGCAGACCTCCCACTCAGCCTGACCCTGCCTCCCTGGAGCCACCTAATCCTCACCAGCCCCGGTCACTTCTAGAAACATACATGCAGGCAGGCACACAGCACACAAAAATGCCAACTTTTACAATTGGCATTCCTAGAATAGTAAAAGTAAATCTGCGCACACCATTGCGCCGCATTTATCATTTCCATTCCACACATACCAAACATGCCATACTTATTTTGTTTTATTTAGGAATCATCCCATAAGGGGGGGGGAGTTCCCAATGTTAGCCTATGGAGGGCAGAGAGCGCATGCACTCTGCACTGCTAACCAGTGCTAAAGTGCCCAGAGCCCTAAAACCACCAACACAGTGTTAGGAAAAAGGCTAGGAGGAAGTCAAAAAGTATAGGGATGACCCTGTAAAAAGGGCCAAGTCCAACAATCTTCTGCTTGGAAGAGATGCCATGATGCCCTGAACAGGCTAATTAATTCTATGCCTTTACCTGGCAAGAATTCTGAGGGAAAATTACAAAATCAGTCTTTACTACTAGTTAAGATGCAACTTGTGCAAAACAATGTAAACAACTGTTAAAGTTCCTGTCACATAGCCAAACCTCAGCCAAAACTGTTTTAACCTCTTGGAGATTCATGTTGTTGCTGTAATCCACTCCTCACTAGATATGGCACCACCACAGCCAGCAATATCATTAACAGTGGCAACAACACATTCTTTCCATTCATTATCACTCAAAGCATTCTTGCTATTCTCTATCACTCACTGTATGCTTGTCATGCTCAATGAACAACATCGACAAGGTAATCAGCTCTAACATTATTTCAACCTGAAGTGTATGTGATACAATAATCACATTACTGTAGCCTAGAAATAAGACAAATCAAACATGCAGAAGTTCTTCCCACCCCGTTACCACTCATAAACAAAATCAAAGGTTTGTGATCAGTTATAAAGTCAAAACATTAGAAGCATAGATAAATTTCGATTATTTTTCACCGCCCATGAACACGTAAATGTTTGTCTCTCAAATTGTGCTCTAAGGTAATGCATCAGTATTCTTCCTGTCATTCACCATTTGGCATCTTTTTACTCGTCTAAAAGATGCTTCATGTTCTTCACCCCACATGCACTTTTCACCCTTCTTTAGCAACATCTTAAGTTATTCAACAATAGTAGCATATTTACAAATAAATCTCTCATTGTGTTCACTCGTTCCCCAGATTTGATCTGAGTGCATCTTTATCTTCAGGAACAGAAGCCCTTCAGAAAGCATTAACCAAATCTGGCTGCAGCTTAGCATATAAGAAGAAATGGTATGTTCGACATATTCCACTTTCACAGTCAAAAACCTGCTTTATGTATTCATGGCCATCATTCCTCTCCCTTTCAGTACCTGTAGGGTTCTAGTCAGTCTCACATTGTGTTCCTCAACCATGGATGCAAACACAAGAATTTCACTTTGGAATGCTGCCCCCCCCCAATCATATCCCCAAGCATTTCAACCTAGAACATACTTACAACCTTTGCAAGCCTAAAAGGTAGATGCAACTATTTAAACAAACCAAAAGGTGTTTTAAACGTGGTGAGGATTTTGTAATTCATCAGAGAGCCTCACCTGATAATATAGAGACCTAAGGTCAAGTATAAATACAAATGTGGCCTGTCCATTGGTGGCAAACGCCTACTGACTAAGTGATAGAGGATGATTATCAACCACAATATTATGATTTAAAAATCTCATATCTGCACTCAAATTAATTTCACTGCATATTTGCTTTTGCTACAACCACTGCAGAAACCCACCCAGATACCTTTCTCAGAGCTACATTGGTATGTTGTACACATTTTCTTCAACAACGTCTCAAGATCCATTCTCACAATAAGATGGATTGGTCTTAATTTTTGTGCAATCGGTTCAACATCTTTTAAACATTTTATGTGATGCTCTACACCTAATACACACCCCACCTTAGCTTCAAACACACTTTCAAATTTTACCAGAACAGACTCCAAATCTAGATCTTCAACTTTCAACATTAAAAATGGGCAGATCAGGTAACATAAAAAGGTAATTCGTTCCAGGCTTAAGGATCACATCAAGCATGCCCAGATCTATCCAACCAATAATATCCTTGACCCATAAAGCAACATACATTTTTGTATTAATAATTCTACCCATAGTTCCAAAATGTCAAAGTCCCCAAATGCCTTTGGGCTGACATCTGTGATCAACAATGTTTTTGAGAAACCCATTTGCAAGCAAAAGTCACATGTGACAAAATGGTGATTTGGGAACCTGAGTCCGCCTCTACAACTACACATATGTCAACTATGTGAATTTCATATAAATGCCCTTTGTTCAACACATTTGCTTTGGGAAGAACCACGTTCCAAAGTTAGCACTAAATTATTCATCCTGCTGGTGACATCATTTCCCGTATCATTTCACCAAATACATTCTTATATACACTAGAAAAAGTGCCCAATCATGTTGCATTTATTATATTGTTTCCTACGCCAGGGCAATTTCTATTATTTCCAAGATGACTCTTTTTTTAAAAAAATAATGTTTTATTACGTTTTCAGAAAAAGAGAAGATATAGTAATCAAATGAACACATTATGTACAAAATATAACAATTAGCATAAGGAGAAAATATAAGTAAGCAACTTAGTAGAGGAAAAAATTAAAAATGAGTAAATAATTCAGTAGATGAAAAGATAAGAAGGGGTGAAAAGAGAAAAAAAAAGGAAAGAAAAAAAGAAGAGGAAAGAAAGAGATATAGGGGAGAAGAAGAAAAGAAAGAAGAAAGGATTTAGAAATTAGGAGAAAATAAGAAGTTAAAATGTAGGTGCATGTGAAGAAAGATAAGGGGTAAAAGGAAGCCGGAGTAGGTCAGATTTAATTTTCTGAGAAAGAGAGAGAGAAGAAACAGTAGCAATCCTGTGTTCATCACAAATAAAGTTCCACCAAGTTAATAATGATAATTTAATTTAGAGTTATCTTTCCAACAGGACAAAATCACTTTAAATGCTATAGCAATAAATAAATCGAACAACAACGTAATATGATTAGAAACATCAAAATCAGGTGAGGAGGAACCTAAAAATATATTTTGTAGCGTTAATGGAATGTTGCATTGAAATATTATCATACATTTAGACCAAATAGATTGCCAACACTTTAATACATTCGAACATTCATAAAGTTGATGAACTAAAGTCCCAGTAGATTCAGAACAAGACCAACATAGGGATGAGGAAGAAGGGGAGAACCTGGAAATATAAACAGGTGTAATAACAGCTCTAATATAAATAAAGTAAAGGGATTGAGTAATACGTGTGGCAATAGAAGTTTTAAATTACTTGAGCCATATTTTATCCCAAGTAGAGAAAGGGAGCAATAAGGATAAATCTGCTTCCCAGAGTAATTCAACATGGGATTTAGGATGTTCAGGAACAGGGATAACAAGATCTTATAAATAAAAGCAGTCTTAGGCCTAAACTCTTGAGAAACACTATATAACGGTGGGGGTGAAGTAAGGAAGAAGTTAAAGGGAAATTATTGGAAGCTAAATAAGACTGCAATGCTGTTGATATTAAAAGATACTCATTGAATAATGAGTCAGGTAAACTATATTGTGATTCTAACACATGGAAGGGAATAACCGAATTATGTTTAATTAGTTGATGATTTAAAAATAATTCCCTTCTCCTTCCAATGTTTGTAATAAAATTATTTACGTTTATAATCGATAAATTTGTTATACCAAATAGTGGAGGACAAAAAACATTGATTTGAATCTAAACCGACGGAAAAAATATTATATAATAATTGTCGGGAGTGTTTTAAAATAGGACTATCTGATATGAAAGTGCAGTTAGACATATAAATTATATCTCGAAAGGAAAAATCTTTTAATAGGGAGCGTTCAAAAACAATCCAATGAGGGATAGGGATATCAGCAAAATCAGAAGTTAAAGCAAAAAATTGACGAATTAAAAATGCAGAGTGATGAGATTTAAAATCAGGAAAACGTACACCTCCTTCTGTTTTGGGATGTTTACGTTTCATAAGAGCAATGCGGGGGTGTTTGTTATTCCATAAAAACTTTATACAAATAGAGTTAATTTGTTAAAAATACGAAGCAGGAATCCGGAAAGGTAACATGGATAATGTATAGAGGACATGGGGTACAATCATCATTTTAATAGTATCTAGTCTGCCCCACCATGACAAATGAAGGGGAGACCAAGAAAGAAGTAGTGATGGTATTTTGGTAATTAGGACTTTGAACGTATAACTAATTGTAGTAGATAAAGTGGAGGAAAACCAAACACCAAGATATTTAATTTTTGAGGGACACCAGGTAAAATTAGTACTATCAAACATATATTGATAACAGAGAGAGTTCAAGGGTAGGACCTCAGTATTAGAAAAGTTGAACTTATATCCATAGATACTAGAATATAACCGAACTTCATCCAGAAAGGTAGGGAGGGAGGTATTAGAATCAGACATATAAACCAGGCTATCATCAGCTTATGCTGACAATTGGGTTTCTATAGAATGATGTGAGAAGCCAGAGATACATGAATTGAATCAAATACATTCAAGGAAAGGTTCAAGACATAAAACAAATAACAGGGGTGAAAGGGGACAGCCTTGATGTGTGCCACTATGTAGTGGAAAAGATTTAGAAAAATGATTATTAACAAAAATACTGGCATGAGGAGAAGAATATAACAGTTAAACATAAGAAATATAATTTGTACCAAAACCAAACCATTTGAGTGTAGTGAACATGAATTGCCAGTTTATGCGCTCGAAAGCCTTTTTGGCATCTAATGACAAAGATGCAAGTGGGGATTGTACTTTCTTCCGAAGGAGAAAACATTAGCAAACATGCGAGCATTGTCTGAAGCCAATCTGCCCTTAACAAAACCAGTTTGATCTGACTTAACCAATAGTGGGATAATACTCTCAAGGCAAGTGTCAAGCATTTTAGCAAATATCTCACAGTCATAGTTGATTAATGAAAAAGGGCGATACTTTTTACACAGGAAATGATCCTTATCGGGTTTGGGAATAAGGACAATTAAAGCTTCCATAAAAGAGCCACATGCTTTGGAGTCACTAATAAATGAGTTTAAAAGGGCCAGAACTTTGGGAGCAAAAATAGAGGAAAAAGTGGAAACAAAATCAACAGAGAGACCATCGAGACCTGGTGCTTTTGATTTTTTTAAGGATTTAATGGCTTCTATTATCTCCTTAAGAGTAACCTCTGCTTCTAGTAATTCAAATGTATCAGGAAGCAAAGGTGGATTAGGCAGGCCCGAAAAAAAGGTGTGTACATTTTGAGCAGAGGGATTTGTATCATCGTAATATAATGATTGATAATAATCATGGACTGTAGTTGCAATATCATCATCAGAGGCCACCAAATTCTTAGAAGACTCATTTAAAATAGGAACTATATTTTTATGTTCAGATCTAATTTTTAAATAAGTGGCCAACATTTTGCCAGCTTTATTTTGGCCCCCGTGATATTTAGATTTAATTTTAAGAAGAACATTACATGCATCAATTGTGGCGAGCTTGTTAAGAGCAGATTTGGCTTTAATCAATTCATGAAGAACAGAGGAGGATTTAGAAGTAAAATAGTTATGTTCCAATAGTTTCAGTTGTTGTAATAAAGCTGTATACTTGGCTTTAGCTGTTTTCTTCTTTTTTGCTGAGTATGCAATAGCAAAAGCACGAAAAGAAGCCTTAAAGGCATCCCAATTATTAGAAAAGGCGGTGTCTAAAGGGTTGTTAATATTAAAAAACTCATTAATAAATGTAGTAGCTTCAGTTACAAAAACAATAAAAAATTATTACGTTTCCAACGACCAAATTTTGGAGAACTCAGGGAAAGATCAAAAGTAGAAATAACGGGGGCATGATCAGAAATAAAAATAGATCCAATCTCAGAGGATTGGATAGATGAGAGTAAGGGTTTACTAACCAAAATATAATCAATTCTAGAGCGAGTATGGTGAACATTAGAAAAAAAAGTTAACTCAAGGGTATCAGGGTTACAGGTCCTCCAAACATCGTATAATGAACGAGAGGCAATGGCAAAGTGAAATGATTTATGAATTTTGTCAGGATTAAATTTACATTTGGATTGTCTGTCTGAAAATGATTAAAGTCTCCAGCAACAATAATATTTGGGCCATCAATAGAGGATAGTACGATCCTAATACTATTCCAAAAGTCCGGGTCTGGTTTAACAGGGCCATAAATATTCCATAAAATAAGTTCTTTATTTTGTTTTGTATAACAACCTTATCCATTACCCATCATCCATCACTATCACATTGTGTAGATTAAATGTGTGCATGAATCGATTTATGAAAAAGTATAGCTACACCGCCTTTCCGGTTAGAGGCTGTAGAATAAACAACTTGACCCACCCATTGTCTTTTCAATTTAAGTGATTCTACATCACTGCAATGTGTTTCTTGAATAAAAGAGACATGAGAATTCAATTTAGATAAATGAGAAAGTACCTTTTGTCTTTTGACGGGGTGTCCAAGACCACGAACGTTCCACGTGACAACATTACACATGATGGAGCCGAAGGGAGGGTACAACATGAATGGAGATCACCCACTTCAGGAGAACAACTAGAAGCAAAAAAGCACCACTTATTAGGTAAATGCAAAAAACAAAATGTACAACAACAAGTCACACTAATAGACACAGGCAACAAACAACATATTAAAGAAAGATAAGCACTTGAAAAAAAGATAATGAAGAACATTTATACAAATAAAAAATTGACAATGAAAATGCACCGTAGAAAAAGAGTAGAAAGACAATAGGATGATAGGAGAAGAAAGAAAGAGATTAAAGAGAGAAAAACAGAAACATAAGGGAAGTAAGCAGATCAAGGAAAAGAATCCAGATCTGAAGATAAACAAGCACAAGACATAAGGGGCAAGGTGACGACAGAGGCAAGGACAGCGGTACACAATGAATAAATAATGTAAAGCCTCAAAAATAAGTAAAATGAGCAATAATAATAGGAAATAAAGAGTGAAGAAAAAAGATTTGAGAAAATAAAAAAAATAGTTGAAAGGAAGAACAAGTAAGAGAAAGAGGAGAAAGATATATTTATAGTAGTGACAACAGCCAATTAACTAGGAAACCTAAGAAACGATTAAAACATTAGTTTTCCATATTACGAGGAAAGATATTATTGAGAAAGAGTTTCAATTTAGTAGGGTCATCAAAGGTACGTGACCTTTCTTCATGAGTAATTTTGCAGACACAAGGGTGGAGAATACCATATTAGATGTTCAAGAGTCTCATCTGGGGACGGAGAGCCAAAAATTCCTTGAGTCGTGCGTTTGTTGCATTTGAAACATCTTGTGAGATAAAAATGTTATGACCTGACCATATGAGGCGTTGTTTGGATTTGACTGCTTTCAAGACATGCATCAATTCAGTAAATTCCAAGAAAAGCATGATGATACCATGAGGTTTGTTAGAGTTAGGTTGAAGACGACCCAAACGATGCACCCATTGTATGTTAAGAGGTGATGAAGATTGAAGATCTAAGAGTTCTGGCAGAAACTTTTTCAGAAAGGATAGCATATCTGGACCCTCAATATTTTCCGGCAGGTCATAAAGGCAAAGATTGTTCCTTCCATTGCGATTTTCCAAATCTTCGGTGTGAAGTTTAAGTTTATGAATTTCTTGCTCTAACAAGTGAATTTTAGTAGAGACATCTTGGAGATCCCCAACACGTTGTTCAAATTCCATGACCTTGCCCTCCATGATTATCCATCGGTCTTCAATTTGTTTCAACTTTTAGTTAGTAGCAACCATAAAGGGCTGAAGACTACGTATGTCCTCTAAAATAGAGTCCAGAACAGGATTTTGTGATGTATGAATAGGGGAGGGTGGGTCATTCTTATGTCTCTCAGGTTTAGCTCCTAAGGAGGAGGATCTAGATGATGTGTGAAGGTCATTCACCATCTTGATTTGTGGGATAGATCGATGAGTAGTAAGTAATAGTCGACGAATACGACCCATACACCACAGGAGAAGAAGGTAGAAATAGTGACCATCCAAAAATGAGTAAAAGTGATGGATTGAGTAGAGGCACAATAGTATAATACTATAGCCACTGGAGAAAAAAGGAGTAATAACCAATATTACCTCAGTACGAAGAAATGCCGTCACCACAAAAAATACGATAAGTATTGTGTGAAAACATAGGGTGCACTCTTTAGAGTTAAAAAAAATGGAAAATACGCATTCAGTGCAAAATAGTAAAAGCAAAGAGTTCTTCCTCAAACAAGACCTACAAATTTGCCGCAAATTGGTAAAAGTAAGCTGTTATAGAAAGGCTGCCTCCATATTAGGTACATGAAGAATTCATAAAAAAAACTGGAAAAAGTTTATTTCTATTTTCCTTTTGTTGATCCCACTTCATGACATTCGTAGTAAAAACAAGCAGAAAAAGGGGGCAGCATTAATTGAGAAGTAATTTAGGACAATTGCAGTGAAAGCAACATACCGGCAGCATGCTGGTGAAGGCCATTATATTAAGGCGGTATTCGTTGTCTGAGGGAAACTAAAACACGGGCGCTGCGTCTTAAAATGGAGGACTCCCGCGTTACCTTGAAGTAGAAATCACCGTCGCAGCCTCAGGCTTCGTGCTCCATCTGCCAGTGAAAAAAATCGCGGCCGCCACACGCAAAGGGGTTTCAGGAGTACGGGGCTGCCATTCACGCCCGTATACTCCGTAATATGCTGCGAAGAAGATGAAAGAGGCTCCGAGTCCTAGCGGAGCTCAAACGATGTCCGCCATAACGCTGTGGAGTCGAAGCCATGCCCCCCCAAGATGACTCTTTGATTCACATCTGTAGCAAAACATTTTCCTAGCTCTAAACATCATAATCTTACCCTTTATTTTTATTGCACTATTATTCTAAGAACAAAAATGTCCAACCAAGTCAGACATTTTGGTTTCCTCTGCAGCCAAAAGTTTATGACAGAGGCATTAGATATTTCAATCCCTTCCGCAATATCTATAACCCTTGTTAGAGTGGGAAAAACATCCCTTTAATTCCCTGCTACCCATCGATAATTCTATATGTTATGAATGGCTTCCATAGGAACCCTCTATAGTTTACACCAGATTCTAAATCAGGTAATTTACTGCTATGGCAGGGCAACAGTTTGTAACAAATCTCATTACCTACTGCTGCTACCTCACAAAGGCTTTCCAAGCTAGGCTGACAGTACTCTATGAGAGCCTGTCAGTGCAGCGCTGCTTGTTTGCTTTGACTGAAAGCAGAAAACACAGCTGCAGGAGGGGGAATGAAGGCAGAGAAGGTGGTGGGGATTGGTTGAGGATGACATGTTAAGCTTTTATTTCACATTATGACAGGTGGTTTACAGCGATGATGTAATGCGTCTTAACACGTCTTTAACATTCGGGGAAGTCCCATTTTTGAGCCCCTGACGAAGGGCTACGCATGCCCGAAATGCATTGGGATGGGATCAGAAATCCTTGCCTTTATTTTTTAAAACTGTGCCTAACAGATTTATGATTTTTGTTTGGTCGTATGAAGAGTACCTAAAATTTGCTTTTGAACAATAAACACAATGATTGAAACCTGGTCTACGAGGAATTACAGTGATGAATTATATATAATTCATTTGTATAGGGACACAAGTGCATAAGGGGATGAACTCCAAGAGAGGAAATCCACTTCAAACATGTATTTTCACACTCAAGGATCTGAGAGTGAAACCCTTTTTGCATGCTATCAATTGAGTACGATTAGAAGAAATTTGGTGCATGGGAGTGCACAATCCTGTACTTAAGGTGAAGTTTTTATTTCACTTATGACAGGGAGGAAACGCTATATTATGTATGGCTTCCCAGCAGTATTTTACCTCAAATGAGCAGTTATAAGAATGGGCAGAGTATTTAAGGGGCCATACATGACACACAATTACAGATGAGTAACCGTGAGTTACAGGAATGTTTTTCCCCTCAGGGGTCTGAGTAACGTAATTGACAGCTGAGCTTTGCTCTTTTTGTATTTTTGATGTCACTCAGAACCTCTTGGGGAAAGAACATCCCTGTAGCTCTCAGTTGCCCATCTATTATTCTATGTACAACCTATCAACCATATGTGCCAGCCCAGTGACCCATTCCTGTGGTAAGACAACAATGAAAAGATTGAGCGTCACATGGATGACGAGCCTACTTTTTAATTACTAGATTCGGCAACATCAGAAACCACACTTTCTAGTGAAGAATAACACTGCTAAATGAAGCATAATGAGTAATGTACATGAAATCAATAACTGACAACCAACGCAAGCACTGTTCTTCACTTATTTTTATTCTGTTGTCTGATTTTGTGCTAATAATATATTTTACTGTTTGCTTCTAAGAATATAGTTCTCATTCCTGGTATGCAGCATTCACCAAGTTGAAGTCATTAGGTATTTCAGCAAGCAATTACATCTCCCACATGGAAAACACAGGTATGTTTCTATTTAATTTAGCAACTACAATTGCCTGTGTCATTCCGCTGTAATGAGAATTGCAACAACAATTAAAGAGGAACAACTGTAATTTGAAGCAGTGTTATTTTCTCAGTTGGAAAAATTATTAAATTACTAATTGCATGAAAGCACCGGCTATCCTGGAGACAGGCACTTCAAACACCACAAAAGGTTCTGTTTAAAGTGAAATGTCGTTTCGTGATACACATAGGAGTGATAAACCCAGGGTTTGAATTAAAGCTGTTATATTATTGTTTTATTTTAATTGTTAACCTAATTTGCCCTTCTGTGGTAGCCCCTCTTCCAAGAATGCCTCAGGGGCATAGCCTTGTCAGTAAAATTGGGTGTGTGTGAGCTTCATATTTCCCAACAATTTCACTGGTATATTATGGTAAAATACACTAAGTGAGAAGCAGGACATGAAGGGGTCTTAAGGGGCAGTGGAAAGGGAGAGCAGTGCGTATTGTTGGCAGTACCTAAAACAAAGAGCCTGATTTATATTTCAGCGGACGGGTTACTCCATCACAAGGGTGACGGATATCCCGTCTGCTGAAATATAAATCCCATAATACCCTATGGGATTTATATTTCAACAGACGGGCTAACCTCACTGTTGTGAGAGAGTAATCCATCCGCCGAAATCTAAATCATGCCCAAAATATTTTCTAAAATAACGAACATTTTTTAAGAAATTCAAAACAGAGAGGAGAGTGCGTGTCTGTGTAATAGTATGTGTGTGCATGTACATATCCTAGGTGAAATCCAACAAACACCTCACCGTACCCAACAGAAAGTTTCAATACCCAACTATTTAATAGGCCAGGTCTGGTGGCTCATTGGACTAATGCACTTCAGGGAGCTGTGTTCGACCTCATGGCCACAGGTTCAGATCCCAGCGGTCCACTCAGCTCTTCATCCATCTCAGGTCGATAAAATGAGTACCATTGACTTGGGTGACAATAAACGTCTGTTAGTCAGCACCAAGTTGCCTCCGGGTGAAAGTGTTCTTTACAAATATGTTTGTTATGTAACTACATAATACATTTAGAAGCGGGGTGTAGCACCCCCTAAAGCTACGCCCCTGGAATGTCTCCCGCACTTCCTTTGTCACAAATGAAAAAGCTCTCCATTTATGTTTTAGGCAAACCACCCAGAGTAAGAAATGACAGATACCTACCAAGCCCATTTCTTAATAGAAGCTAACACATCACTATAAATATAGTACAAGTGATGAATCAAAGTGTGAGAAAGACTAACACATTAGCTGTTCAAGTAGCATGAATTTTGCATAATTTGACTCCCACGTACTATGTCAATGTTCTATGAAAGTAATCAGATTATGTGCGAATGGGCTATCACTGCTATAAGAATTCTAGCAAGGAACAAAAATTATGTCTTATTAAGAACCATATCTTACCCGAGTAACCCCAGTGAATTTGGGAAAAGGGAATGGTGACTGGCAATTTTCTAGCTGGCTAGAACACTCATAGGGGTTAAGCACACCTAAGTGCTAAGTGCTTGCTTTGTAAAAAAAAAAAAAAGGTTTCATGAGCCATAGTTTTCGCAGTAGTCTGCGGTTGATTACTGTGACTGTGCCTTGTTCTGATACCACTTGCCCCCTCTTTACAGTTCCTGCCTCCCGTATGTCACTCTTTCAGATTTATTTATCCCAGATTTTTCACTTTGTCACTCTTTATTCCCATCTTTTTATTTCTAATTCTTTCTCACTTTTCTTCTGTTGTGTCTCTGTCTCTGGGTCAAAGCTTAATGATTAAAAATTAGTTTCAGCCCACTGCTATCAGCAGACCTCTATCAGAGCCTGATTTAGATCTTGGCGTAGGGGTTACTCCATCACAAGGGATATCCCGACCGCCAAAATATAAATTCCATAGGATATAACAGGATTTATATTTTGGAGGATGGGAAATCTGTCAGAGTTGTGAGGGAGTAACCCATCCGACAACAGCTAAATCAGGCCCTTAGTTGTGATATCATCACTTTAATACTGTCTTCTCTAAACAAGGTAAAAATGAAAGGGCCTACTCACTAATAAGTTGCAAAAGTTCGAGCAGTGTTCTCTGCCTCCGACTGCACATACTTTTCTGACTTTATGATAATTAAAAACATTCCAAGGAGTATGCCTGAAAAGCTGCACCAATATTTGGTTTCTTCAGAAGGCCTTGTGACTTTCCATGCAACGTCCTGTTCTCTTTGTATGGCGTTCTCAACACTTTTCCCTCACAGCAATTCTAGGGGTGATCCACTCGCCTTCCCACCCTGGAAATGGATTCACATCATTGGCTCATTTACGCACATAACTCCTACATCTTCAGACATTCTACTATCAATCACCGGTTTGAGAGCAGAATTTATGGAAATTGACTATTGCTTGGTAAGTGGGCATGAATGTAAATCTCTCACATAAAAGTTAATTTGTTTTCTGTTGTGTTAAAAGACCTACAAAGCTCATCATGAATAGGGAATTGCATGATACAATCTCTGTGGAAAAAAAACATTACATGGGTGTCATGAAAAGACAATCCTGTACATTTATAATATACACAACAGCACAATCTCATTGTATCATGATGACATGCTGTGAAGCAGAAAACTACCATTTTCTTACTATAGCAACTAGGGTGGTTGGAAATTGCAGCTGTGTGACTGTGCTTAGTTTTTTTCACATATTTTTATTTTTTTCATTGCTAACCATTTAAGCATATGTCAATGCTGTGAAGCACAAAGTATATGTTGAGGGATCTTGTGAGAACATTACATGAAGCACCTGCTATACGGATAATCTGCCCATGATTCATGTACAGCAATCGGCATCTTGCAAGTTATAGGTATACAGGATAAATGTTTAAAATTAATGTTGTCACAAAAAAATAATGTAATAATCTGCATCCTACCTTTCACAATAGGTAGTCAGATCTATGCTCTCCAACCATGTCTTATGGTACACTTTGAAGCCCCAACACTTTAGCAGAGGGGTCATAGAATGCTGCACATCACAAAACCAGATCTATCACAGAAAGAACATTTGGCATCATGAAGTAACAATTTGATTGCCACCACCGCCTAGCTGAAGAAGTCTGAACTGGCCTAAAGTAGTCTGTAAGATGATATTTGACTGTGCAATACAGCCAGTGGCATGGCCAATACCCCTTAACTAAGATTTGCAACAGACACTGAGGAAGAATCTTCCCAGTGGGCCTCCCATGTGGACTCTAACATACAGGAGGGTCAAAAGAGGAGAGATGATATTATGAACAATTTTATTTCAGCATAATTCTACTTTGTTGTATGAGCACTAGAATGGCACATTGAAACTATAGTTTTACATGCAAATAAAATAAATAAATACTATAATATCTATTGGCAATTACGAGTTTCTTTGTCAGAATGTCACTGCACAGTTGATTTAATTAGAATGGATGTTGTGCACTTGCATCTCTCTGTCACTTATTTCTACAAATCTTTGAATTTCAAATTGGTAGACACATTTTAAGCACAATGTTAAAAGGGATTGAAGTTGGAACACATCTGTTCAAATTTACTGCACCCATCTGCTAAATTATGTCACTAACAAACTAATCAGGACATTATTAACCATTATTTTAAGTAATCAACCACTAATTACCATAGTCATAGGTCATGATTTGGTTCGACGTATCACATCATGTTTGGTTTAGTAACCTAGGACATGTTTCAACATATGATAACAGGATGACACATTTGCCTATGTTTGGACGTGCTTAGGGCATTAATGTGCGTTGTCTAAGTGCAAAAAAACAGTGTTTTCTATGTTTTATCTGAACTGTACCAACAAAAATATGTTCTAACTTCCATGTGAACACGCATCTAATATGTGCAAGAATACTAAAAGATGGGCGTCAGTCAACTTTCAGTTCTGTTTGACCAGAAACGGATATTCATTCTTATATAAATAATGCCACATTCATTTTTTATTTATACTATATTACGAATTAGAAAAAATGTCCCTGACTTTACATTGTTCAGAGTTCTGTAACAAGTGGCATGTATTCACATGTAGAATAAAAAGTATAATATTGAATAGCATGGCCTTGTTGACAAAGCAACCCATCGTGACCAAGGCATATTTTTTATTCGTCACTTCCTCTACCTACATTAGGGATGCACATTGCCATTTTGTGCTTCAAGCATGTGAACATGACTTTAACGTATACTGAAAAAGAATATGTTTTAAAAACAAATGCAACACAATGTATACAGAGCATATTCACTCAATGTGCAACAGTTAGATGTGTAACATATTTTTTGTTTGTTGTGAATAAAACTTATCATATCATCAGTGATTGCCTGGTCAATAAGAGGAAATCAATTTTGTTATAGCTTCTATTTCTTGATTTCTCATTTAGTATATATTAGGCCTAACAATGTCCACTATACTTGAGGCTTGGATAGGCCACATAAAGTTGAATCATTCTGATTCAAAAGAGTACATTTATAAAAGTGAACCGTTCCCCTTGTGATGCGGATTATGCTTCCTTTTCCTGATGAAACTGTGCAGAACCACTTATATTGCATGATTTTAAGAAACGTTTGGAATTGGACATGCAACAATATATGCTCTTCAGCCTCCTAGTCACAATAGCCAAGTCAACTACCTTAAATTGAAATGTTAATATGACACTGGCCAACCTAAATAGCTACATTGATTATATGAGACAACTACAGTGTCTCATATTTCAAAGTACATAATGAGATATAGAATTATAGATGGCTGACAGTGAATTACTGGGAGATATTTTACCAAGTGGTTCTCAATGACATCAAATAGACAAGTTAAAAGCTCACGTTTTCTATAATGTCCCTAAAACCCAGAATGGAATACTCAAATACCATGCGTGTTCTAATGTCAATAATAGGTTTGAATAAATGTGAATCCACTGATTTGTCTTGTAGAAATAATACAGAGAATATTGAGTTTTTATCCTAATCGAGGACTTCTTGATGGAATTAACAAAGTAAAAAATAGAGTTTATAATCCTAATCGTTGACTCCTTAAAAAATAACAAGTACATGTTGATATCTTTAGCGAAATGTGGTGAAACATCACATTTCTGATTCCAAAGATTTCTTTTGTTGAATTCTCAGAATAACAGGTTTTGAGAATTCCAATCTTTTAAACAGCAAGTTTCAGATTTCATTTTCAAGATTAGTGGCTGGATTCTATGACAAGGGGTAAGCGTGTCCTGCACCAGGCCTGGCAGAATATTACTAATGTATTTTATAGACTTTGTACTAGTCTTTTAACCCATGGCAAGAATGTCCATGTGTCTCCCTATGTCTGTCAGGGATCCATCCACACAATGCAATTCTTTGATTAAATCGTGGAGGAGCATGTTTGATCTAAAGGATCTCCAGACTTCCTTGCGACTTTCATACATGGTGCCCTTTGTAAGGTCTTCCACAATGCAGACTTGGATAGTGATGTTTACATTCAATTTGCATTGAATCACAAGCTATTTTTTACTGAGTCACAATATTTTCCAAAGACAGACGTTTATAAAACGTATGTGGCATGTTTTATTCAGGACATATGGATTGTACCTCTTGGTGTAATGATCAGTGTGAGTAAATTTGACATCTATTTGATTTGGATCTGCACCAGGATTGAGGGGCTACAGCTAAGTGAAAAGTCTAACAGTGTGTGGGAAGTTTATTCTTGCCCATTACCCTCTAAGCATAGTGTTGTGTCTCTATGCTAGGGTACAGTATATTGCCCATATGTTACTTCCATGTCAACGTACTATGGACACTTTTTTGTTGACCAATCATTGTGAACCATTTAGGTATGGTTTTGGAAGAAAAGACGTCAGCCTTCAAGTGATATCTTTTTCCACACAGTAGTTCAATGGTTGCAAAACTTTCTTTGGAATACAAAGACTGTACATGATTGAATTGGAAACACCTTTAAACATTGCTAGATCAACACGAAGGCTATATCATAGCACATGCACTTCTCATATCCGTGATGGTTAGCCATTGTCAAACAGACAGAAGTACATTTCTACCATGTGTCTCCAGTCACATCTGATTGCTTTTGGCCAGGCTAGTTTTTTTTATTATAGTTTGGCGTGTTGGCATTTTGGAAATTGTACACTTTCAATGCTCAATGATGCATGCATCATTTCCTCACCTTTCCTTCCATGTTCAATTGGTACAGTATTGAAAATAGGAGTGACTGTTGATGGTTGACATGTGAAAGCTGTGCTGTAGCCATGTGTCCAAAGAGAGCATTTGTGACACAGAAAAGTTTATAACTTTGTATATTGATGTTGTGACCTCCAGTCACATATTCATAGAGACACACCACTGCAAAATTACTTTGCTGGGTTAAACTGGCATGGTTATACACACATCACCTTACTCCTCTGGATGAGTTCTTGAAATCTTTTGGAACATATTTTTTATCCCAACACACCCCTAAGCATACTTTTAATACCCTGGTTGTCACAATGTTAGAGAACCCCTTCCCTTTTGCGGATCAGTGATCCCAACTTGGAAAACGGTAACTGACCATTTGATTGTGACTGGAACTGCAATCACAAATCATTGATACATACCTTAAAAAACTCACAGTTTGACACCCTTTTAAAATGATGACTCGGTAGGCATCGGAAACACCATTTTGCAATGCAGAATACTTTTCTGAATAGAAAATTGGGGTAATACTTAGAGAAAGGGATTTTGCTGTCACAAACATTTCATTTTACTGAATCGGAGGGTCAGGATGGCAAAAACCCTTGTACATCTGTATTCAGTATGAAATTGGA
The DNA here is from genome assembly GCF_964204655.1 of Triturus cristatus. Lineage (NCBI taxonomy): Eukaryota > Metazoa > Chordata > Amphibia > Caudata > Salamandridae > Triturus > Triturus cristatus. The sequence continues at coordinate 433,046,280 of NC_140588.1, forward strand.
AAATCTCATGAGGCATGGCTGATATGCAACCCATCCTGAAGGACCACACTCTTCTACATCCTCCCTTGACAATAATACTCTACAAAGTAGAAGTACTCATTTCTGAACTAGACACAAGTGTTGACTTGGGTATTTATTTATTTTTATTTTTTATTTATTTTAGGAGTTTTATACAGCGCTGGCTGCACCCAGGGGTATCAGGGCGCTTTACAGCAAATACAATTATGTGCAAATAGACGGTACAGGTAAGTAGAGCATGAGGGATCGCGCCGGGTAGGGAACAGGTACATAAGCGAAGGGGCAAAGGGGAGGAGGGTGCAAGACAAACCAGACGATCATCCGAGCGTATTCATTGTTCAATTAGTTCGTACACAGAAAGTTTTCTTGATCCGAGACAGTGTCATCGGTCCCAAATTAAGGTAAAGTGGAGCATCGGCAGAGGAACTTCCTTGGCTCTATCGGTTTGTTCGAGAGCGGTCGAGGAAGAGGGCTTAGAGTAGTTTCTTGAATTTTGGAAATGAGGGGGTTGTTCTGATGTGGGGGGGATGGAGTTTCAGATTTTTGGTGCGTTTCCAGCAAATGATTTGGCTCTGTTTTTCTGCTTGCGAGTTTTTAGCAGGATGAGTAGTAGAGAATTGGAGCTCCTGAGGTTTCTGGACTGGCCGGCCCATTTGAGTTTGGCGGCCAGGTATTCCAGTTTGCCTGTATGTAGAGCTTTGTGCGTGAGGCAGGCTGTTCTAAAGCTGGCTCGCAACTCAACTGGGAGCCATTTAAGTTCTCTGAGAGCGGGAGAGATGTGTTTGAATTTCTTAGTTCCCATAACCATTCTGGCAGCTGAATTGAAGGTTGTCTTCAGGAGGGCGAGGTGAGATTTTGCTGTCCCTGTCATGGCAGCAATCCCATAGTCTATTCTGGAGATCACCAGTGCTTGTGTGGCTTGTTGAAGGTCCTTGGGTGGGAGGGAGGGTTTTATTTTGTATAGGATTTTCAGGTTGAGAAAGGCACTTTTAGCGGATCTTGAAATGTGTTTCTTCATGTCCAGTTTCTAGTCAAGGGTGATCCCTAGAGATTTTACCGAATCCGCTAAAGTGAGGTTACCATTGAGGGCGTCAATGGCTTTGAGCCATTCTTCGATTTGGGGGTTTTCATCTTTGTTGGAGATGAGGAGTATTTCCATTTTCTCTTGGTTGAGTTTCAGGTGATTACTTGTGAGCCAGTGTTGAACCTCCTTGAGCGTGGTGTTAAGTCTCTGGATGTCGTCAATTGAAGTGGTTTCCAGATAGAGCTGCGTGTCATCTGCATAAAAGTTAAAGGGGATGTTGGATTTCCTGAGTAGAGTGGTGAGGGGTTCAATGTAAATGTTGAAAAGCTGAGAGGAGAGCACTAACCCTGATGACGGGGTCGAGGTCGGACTCGAAGTTTTTAATTTTTATTCTTTGTATGCAAAGTTATTCAGATCCTCAGTGTCTAGCCCTGGTTTTTTCAGCAGTGGCATGACTTGGCCTACTTTGAGGCAGTCAGGTATGATTCCAGAGCTCAGTGAGCTGTTAATGATCCTGCACCATAGCGGGGCTAGTACGAGCTTCAGGTCTTTGGCCAGGTGAGGGGGTAGTTAATCCAGGGCGTGGGATGAGGGTTTAGCATTGGAGATTAGTTTGATTATCTCTGCTTCATGGATGGGAATGAAGGAGGATCAATATTTTGGGGGGTTCAAGGAGGTGCCAGCAAGAGTTTCGATCGATTTGATCTCGGTGGAGGGGATGAGATTTGCGCCAAGTTAGAGATCTATCTTGGCGATTTTGTCATTGAAAAAGATGGCAAAGTTGTTGCATCGTTCTTTGGATGCCAGTGTTGAGGAGGGTATAGGTTTCGAGGTTTTATTCCTGATGATATTGAAAAGCTCTTTGGGATGTTTTTTTGCGGTATATAGCGTAGAGTAGAAGAAAGCTGTCTTTTTGTTCTTAATGTGCTTTTTGTACATCCTGCGTGCTACTTGGAGTTGATCACGATGGAGGGCGGAGGGATTGTTCCTCCAGATTCTTTCTGCGGCTCTTAGCTGTCTTCTTTCATCATTGATGTCAGAGGAGAACCATGATCTGGAGGGAATGTTCCTGGATTTTTTTTAGTTTCAAGGGGGCAAGGTGATCCAGGGTGCGCGTCATATTGGAGTTGTAGAGAGAGGTGAGTTCGGTAGTTGAGGGGTGGTCAGTGGTGTTGGGGAGGAGCGAGCTAATTCTTTCTTCTAGGTCAGCTCGAGGGAGCTGGGCTGTGTTCGTAACCCATTTGGGAGGGTCTTGCTTGGGGATTTGATTGGACAAGATCGCATGGTTGATGTGAAAAAGAACTATGTGGTGATCGGACCAGTCAACAGGAAGGATGTGGTTGATGGAGATTGCATTGCTTTCGGCTATAATTGCGTCGAGGATTGCTCCTCTATGATGAGTTTCTTCTGAGCAGTGTTGGGTCAGATTGTTTTCTAGTAGTAGGTTGTTTAGGGTTTGAATGAGCGGGTTTTTTGTTTCGTTCCATCTTAGATTGAAGTCGCCCAGAATTATGTTGTTAGAGTTGCCGAGTGCGCAATGGGCAATCAGGTCGGAAAGGTGAACCCCGAATTCTGAGGAGTTGCCTGGGGGGGGGGGGGGGGGGTGGTATAGAAGATGGCAAAGTGTGGGCCTGGTGTCGTGTGTTTTGATGATGACTGAGAGACATTCAAAGGAGCTATACAGACAGGAAGAAGTTTCTGTGATGGAGATGTTGTTCTTGTGGATGATTGCTATGCCCCCACCTCTTTTCTCTTGCCTGTCTTTGTTGATCATTGTGAATACGGGAGGCACCAGCATGTCCATGCTGGGGTAGGAGAGATTATTGAGCCAGGTCTTCATTATGAATGCTATGTCTATATCACGGTAGAGGATGGCTTCTGCTAGTTAGGTTGCATGTTTAGAGCCTGATCTGCAGTTAAGGAGCATGCAGTTGACTGGGGGTCCTTCTTTCCTCCTGTTCTCAGTGGATTGGGCTCTAGGTAGGAAGGTTAGGTGGGCTGGGGGTCTGGGGACTCTCGAAGGGGGGTGTTCACTTCTAAATCCCGTAATTACTTGGATCAAGGATTTGGGGGAGGAATTCGCCGGGGGGTCATAGGATGAGACTAGGTGAGCTACTTCCTGAGGGGAAAGTGAGGATGTTGCTTTTCTTGGTCTTTCGTAGCAATTATCGTTCCCTTTTCTGTTGTAACAGAGTCGGGGTCTGGGGGACCATGAGGCTTGCTAGGAGGTGGAACCTTGCCGTGACTGGGTTGAGTGAGACTAGATAGCTCGGTGGGTGGCTGTGTGGAATTTCAGGACAAGGTCAGGTTGGATAGAGTTTCGTTCAGGCCTCGGATCAATATTTCAAGCTGAGTTTCTAGGAGGATTAGGCGTTGCATCATGTTATCCAAGGAGGGAGGGAGGGTATCTGGGGCAGTGATGCCCTTGGGTGAGGGGGGAGGGTCCGAGGTGGGAGGGAGGGTGTCTGGGGCAGCACTGCCCTTGGGAAGGGGGGTGGCCCCTGTAGAGATGATTGTTAAAGGAGGGGTGTGTGACCCGGTCCTGATGGTTATTGGGGGAGGAGCTGCCTAGTTTGATTGAGGGGGGGCTCAAGGGCAGAGGGAGTGCTGCCTCGTGACAGGCGTCAGTTCTCGTGTGACGTGAGGACGGGGGTTGTGAGGAGGTTGAGCTAGAGGGTAATGCTTGATCCTGGAAGTTGGTAGGGGAAGGGAGGGGGAGCAGGGGTGGGCGGGTCGTCAGCCAGAGGGGGAGAGATCATTATTCGGGGGTACAGAGTTACAGTGGGAGTCACAGGATGGTGGCGAGGGGATCTCGAAGCAGCTGAGAGAGGGGTCCGGTGCCTCCCCTGTCGTGAAAGGCTCACTGGGGGAAGGGATGGGGTCGGTCCTGATCGAGAGGTGATCATGGGGGCCTCTTTTAATGAGAGGAAGAGGGAGTCAAAGACCTCAAGGTGAACGCTCTTAGCCTGTATCAGGACTGTGCCGTTAGCGAAGATGGTTATGGAGATATTGCCGCTTATCGACTGATGATTCGATGGAGAGGTCGTCAATTTGCGGCTGTGGGATGTAATGGTGGTTTTGGAGATGATGAGATGTGTGTTGAAAATGATAGACCAGTTGTCAGGTCTTTCAGTGTGGAAAATGAAGACCATTTTTATCTGTCCTCTAGAGGAGCAGTGGTAAGTGTCTACAAATAGTGCCTCGGGATGTTGTCTGAGCAGTCTATGTTTGAAGAGTTTCTTCGCTTTACTAGAGAGGTTAGGGGGGAAAGTGATAGTGAAGGAGTTCGTCCCATGGGGACTCAGATAGTTTGGTGTTTGCGGGGTGGCAGCCAATTGCGTGTCCGGTGGCATTTTTCTGTGTTTTGAGGGAGGCGGGTTCTCTTCAATGTGTAATAGGATGGAATGTCATGCAGAGGAGAGAGTGAAGTCTAGTCAGGAGGGGGAGGGGGGTTAAGGAGACAGGGGGATTGCCTCTCGGTAGGGTGGGAAGTGGGGGAGGGGGCGTGCTGAGAAGGGCTTCTCTGGGCCTGGGTTTGGGAGTTGGAGTTGGCCTGATCTCCTGAAAAGGGGGCCTGTGTCGATAGAGGTATTCTCAATAGGTGACAGGGATATCTCTGTCTGGCTGTGATCATAGATCAGAGACTTAACTCCCGGGTAGGGATAGCGAGGGCGCGTACGTTGCCCTATGGGGCCAAGGCTACATTGGAGGGGCATTGGGTCAAGCCTTTCTTGTGGCCGGTCCTTTGTTGGACCCAAGTAGCCCGTTAAGGACCACTGACTCTGACTACACTGACCTTGAGTCCTTGTTGCAGATGTCAGAGATATTGAGGCTGACGGGGGTCTTGTTATGGCCTTATCTTTGGTCGTTTTCTGTGTTGGTTCTGGGAATGGTGGCCATTCCTAGGTCAGGCATCTAGGGCTTCTGACGTGTTGTGTCCTGGGGTTCCGCTGCAATCTCAGGGCGGTCCATATCCTTCAAGGGTCTCAGGTGACCCGCTTCACTCTGTAGGTGAGGCTTCCAATACCCAGGGTCGACGTGGGGACCTGCTTCTGGGTAGTTACCTCGGTGAATCAGAGAATGGCAGCCATTGCCCACTCAAGCATTGGCGGACTTGGGTGTTGTAGTAATCTGCATTGAATAAACAGGTGATTAGGGGTGGGCAGTCAATTCTGCTCTGCAGGCACATTTCACAGAGTTTAGCCCACTCCGCTTGGAGCACCGAGTTTGGCAAAAACTCAATAATCCATTGTATAGCTGAGTTTCTCTCGCACGTGGATCACTAACCTTAAGTTGGTGAGCACGAGCAAGAAAAAATTAGTGCTAGACCACCTCGCAGCAACATTTCTCAATGTTGGCAGTTGCGGCAGGTAGCTACTGCTTGCATTGAGAAAGTAGCTGCTCGCGTTGTGAAAACTGCAGCTCAAGTAGATGCTGTGTGAGCTGATTTTACAGTGTGGGACAAGCTCCCAGTGCTAACAATCAGTGTGAGCAGCACGATGGACCGTAATTCCACCGCTTGCAGAACTCTGTGGAATCTCACAGAGTTTTTCAATAACTCTGCAGAAATCCATGAAGTAAAGGTCTGCAAATTCTGTCTACCCCCACAAGAAACCCGAAGATTAACAAATAGCAGATGTTTTAGGAAGCATAATGTAGTGGCTTGACCTGCCTCGCGCTGCCTGAGCGCGAGGCGTACATTCAGCGTCTCGCGCTGCCTGCGATGACGTAGTGGTTAATGACAGTTGGAGATAACGGTGTTGTGGTTAGCCACAGGCAACGATTCGTGCCCGTGGGAGTTCGTGAATAAAGTCTTGCTGTTCTACACTTCTGACTCCGTCCAGTCATTACATGAGAAAGTGGCGACGAGTACGACTCCCACAGAACCCACAGAAGACTACGGTCAAAGGTACCTGAGGAATCGGACGCCCTGCGCATTCCTCACGTGATGGTCGGTATCGATCCACTGCCACAGCCTTACACGGAAAAGCGAGCGTCGGTTTCCTGATGTCTCCTGGTGATCGATTCGGATAAGCCTGAGGTGAGGAAACTTGTGACGACAGGCGTTAGGCGCGCAGACTCCGCTGTTTGTCCCTCCCTTTCTGCCTTCTGACACACGATCTTCCCCGCCCAGCTCTTAAAGAGGCAGCCTCGTTTATGTCACTTTCAGTGCATATGGTCTGCTGCGCAAGGCTTATCATCGAATATTGCTGGGGCTTGGGAAAATTGGACTGGTGTGTTCTTGGCAGTATCTACAAGTGTGAAGAAAAACGCATTAAGACAAAAAGGGTTACTCACTCTGCACTTGGCAAATAGGACATGACGTGGGCACGATCTTGAGAAAAAAAAAAAGGATAAAACACATAATTCTTCTCGCAGTCTCTCTTGTTGGAGTAATAGAAGCTGTTTCAAACGTTGTGGCTCATCAAGAATACTGGCTTTGATGTAATTTCGTACACTCTTGGGATTGCCACCGTTAACCACTTATAAGTAGAAACAATAAATATATATATATTTCCTCATTCGCACTTTTGAAGAAAACTTTACATGATGCAGTCTATTCTTCCTCCACCTCCTTTCCTGGACACACCTGGCGAACCTCCTGTGCCTTGGAGAAAGTGGTTCGATGCGTTTGAAAATTACCTGGGTGCAATAGGAGCACATAGGTTCAGGGCAGAAAGGAAAAAGTTTTTACTACTTCATTCTCTGGGGTTTGAAGGGAGAGAAACCCTTAAACATTTACCTGATGTAGTGGGTGAAGAAGAATAAGATACGGATGAATACAAAGACACAGTGAAGAAATTAAAAGTCAGATTTGATAAGCAACCCAGTGTGGTGGTGTCTAGGCATAAATTCTTTAAAAGAGTGCAGAAAACCGAGGAAGATGTAGACACATACATTACTGCTTTGAGGAAGTTGGTGGCAGAATGTGATTTTGAAAATTTCAGTGAACAATTGATTCGTGACCAGTTCATAGGAAAATGTCTGGACAAAACCATAAGACAAAAGCTCTTATCTTTGGAAAATCCCTCCCTGGATGAATCTATTCGCATAGCGAAAAGTATTGAAACGTCACAATCTTCAATAAAGGAACTGGAAAGTAAAAGTGTTGAAGTTGTTACCCCTGTCCGTTTTAAAAAGTATGAGAGGAAAAAAGATTATCAGCCAAGTAATTTTTTCAAAAGGACTGATATCTGTTACAGATGTGGATATCCCTCCCATGTGAAAAGTGGTAGACCGTGTCCTGCGAGAAATGCAACCTGTCGCAAATGTGGGAAATTGGAACATTTTGACAAAGTATGCCAAAGCCAAAAATATAAGAAAGAACAGGTAGCATGTGCCATGGATGCAAGTGGTAGTGACAGCGACGACACTCTTTGTGAACTCAAGGACATGGTTGTAGTTGTCAGCGAAGGGAACATAAGAAGTGGTAACCCTGATGACTGTATAGATCCCTATGCCATCATTGGAGTAGGTGAAGAAAGTTTGAGACTGCTTGTAGACTCTGGTGCAAGGATCACAATGATCAGTGAATCTTTGTTCAGGAAAAAATGGGGTAACAGACCTCTGCAACCGCCTGACCGTGAACCTGTATCCTACGAAGGGAGAAGTATAGAACTGATGGGGTACTTTGAGGACATCTTGATTTTCAAGAACAGACACATTTATGGAAAAGTATACGTCGCTGTCAAAGGATTAGACATATTGGGATGGTTCCACCAAGGTTTGTTCAGTATGATGCTGTGCCCTGGAGCAAAGGAACAGATTCTGGTTGTTCGGGACCAAACACATGTTGAGGAACTACTCAATAAATATCCTAGAGTGTTTTCAGGCGAATTGGGGAAAATCAAAGGATTCAAACACAAGATCAAGATAAAGAGTGATGCGGAACCGGTAAAACACAAAATAAGGAGTATCCCTTTCAGCATCAGAGAAGACTTGGAAAAATAACTTTTGTCCATGCAAAAAAGAGGGGTTATTGAACCCATAGAATCGTCTGATTGGTCTTCAGCATTGGTCGTGGCAAGGAAGAAAAATAATGATCTCAGAATCTGCATTGATTTGCGCAATCTAAACAAAGTCATCTGGGTGGATTCGCATCCTCTACCGAATATATCAGAAATGCTGGGTGTAGTCGAAGGTGCCAAGGTCTTCACCAAATTAGATCTGGCCTCGGCATATCACCAAATTGAACTGGACAAGGATTCACGCCATTTCACTGCATTCAACTCTCCTGCAGGTTTGTTCCAATTTTGTCGAATGCCTTTTGGGTTGGCCTCAGCAGCCTCTGTCTTTCAGAGAGTTATGGTCAATTTACTGAAGGGGATAAAAAACGTGGCCATATTCCAAGATGACATTCTGCTGTTCGCAAAAGACCAACAAGAACACGACATAGTGCTGAACAAGATCTTGTCTATATTCCAGGAACATGTGGTGGTCCTAAAAAGGGACAAGTGTGAATTCTCTAAAGACAAGATGGATTATCTGGGTCACACGATATCAAGTGAAGGAGTCACGCCCAAACCGAGTTTGGTTCAAGCCATTGTTGATGCCTCCGCTCCCAAAGACAAAGCAGGAGTCAAATCACTGTTAGGTCTCACAGAATTTTATGCCCGCTTTATTCAAGACTATGCTACAAAGATTCGTCCCATTTCCATGCTGCTCCAAGACAGAAGTGAATTTGTGTGGGATGATGAATGCAAAACCGCCTTCGATTGGATCAAGGAGCAACTTAGCACTGTCAAGGCCTTGAAGCCATTTGTACAAGGGGTCCAGTGTACCTTGACTGTTGATGCTAGCAGTTATGGACTGGGCGCTGTTTTGACACAGATTGTTGACAAAAAGGAACACACTGTAGGGTTTGCATCCAGAGTACTAAGAGAAGCAGAGACTCACTATTCTGTCATTGAAAAGGAGCTTCTAGCGTGTTGGTGGGGCATTGAAAAATTTAAAAATTATTTGTGGGGACAAAAATGTATTCTTCAAACGGACCACAAACCATTGGTTGCGATTTTAGGGTGTACCAACAGCCGCGGGGCCACTCCCCGCATCGCACGCCTAGCTTCCAAACTCTTACAATTCAACTTTGATATTGTACATATTGCTGGGGGAAAAAATGTAAGAGCGGATGCACTGTCACGTTTACCTGCTAACACCAGTCAGGACATACAAGGGATTGATGAATGTTGTTCTGATGATAAGGAGGATTATATTATAGCAAGTGTTGAACTTAATAACGTTTGTACTATTGATCAGCAAAAATGGAGGGAGGCGTTGGCTGGTGATGAAGTTTCAAAAAAACTGATGAAATATATTTCCCAAGGGTGGCCCAGGGAAAGGAATGTGGATGTTAATTTGCAACCCTATGTTAAGGTGTGTGATGAACTTTCGATTGAGGATGGTCTAGTTTTCAGGTTAGAAAAACTTGTTCCACCGGTGGACATCAGATCCACTCTTCTGACCAAAGCACATGATGGGCACCTAGGTGCCACATTAACCAAGCGTAGAGTAAGAGAGTACTTTTGGTGGCCTAAAATGGATAGAGATATTGAGGAAATGGTGCAAGAGTGCACTGTTTGTTCGTCTAGTGACAAAAGTCTTCACACTAGTAGTCCCCCTCTTACGCCAATTCCCCTCCCGGGTGGACCGTGGGAAAAACTTGGCATAGATGTTCTAGGACCCTTTCACAGTTTACCCCAACAATGCAGATTTGCTATTGTCATGGTGGACTATTACACAAAGTGGCCCGAGGCCAAGTTTGTCTCTAAGGTCGATTCCCAAGAAATCATCGACTTCTTAAGGGAAACATTTATGAGAGAAGGGTTCCCCCAAACTTTAATATCAGACAACGGAGTACAATTTGTATCATCTGAAGTACAAGAGTTTCTTAGAGAATCTGCCATTACTCATCACCGAAGTTCTCTCTATCATCCTCAAACTAACGGCTTGGTAGAGAGACTTAATAGAGTCATAGGTGATTGTGTCAAGTGGGCTCTTGCCCACCACAAAGCAGTTCCCCAAAGTGTCAGGACAATGTTGTGGTTTTATAGAACCACTCCTCATTCTTCCACTGGTGTGTCCCCCTTTGAACTACTGAGAGGTAGGAAACCATGTACCGAGTTTAGACCGGCTTGGATGTCTAAATGGAATAAATCCAATTCTACTCCCCAAGAAATGGATGAGAAAGTGAGGTCCAAGTCTGCTGAGGTCCAGGTCAAACAAAAAGAGTACTTTGATGAAAGGAAGCGTGTTAAGATCAGAGAATTTGCGGTGGGAGACAGGATCAGAATTAAGAAACCAGGTTTTGTAAGAAAAGGAGAAGCTAAGTATGGGGAAATTGTGGTGGTGGATAAAGTGTGTGGAAATGCGGTTCGAGTCAATGGAAAAGACTGGTGGAATAGTAACAAGGTGGTGAAAGTTAAAAATGTGCTCAATGACGTCAAGTGTCCCATGTTGAAAAGTGAGGTCTCTCATAGGATCTCTCAAGGTAAACTTGATGTCCAGAGTTCTTCTCCCAGCCACGCCGCTGTCAGGAGGAGTACCAGAACAGTTAATATTCCTGTTAGGTACCGCCAATGATTTTCTGTGTTTCTTTATGCCACTGTTGTGTTTCTCCTGCACTTGCTTTCTTTTTCGCTCTCTCTCTCTCTCTCTCTCTCTCTCTCTCTCTCTCTCTCTCTCTCTCTCTCTTTCTCTCTCTCTTTCTCTCTCTCGTTTGTTCTTTCTTTCTTCCTTCCTTGTCTCTTGCTCTCCCCTTCGCTGCTTTCTCTATTTCTCTGTTCTCTAAGAAAAGGAGATATGTAGTGGCTTGACCTGCCTCGTGCTGCCTGAGCGCGAGGCGTACATTCAGCGTCTCGCGCTGCCTGCGATGACGTAGTGGTTAATGACAGTTGGAGATAACGGTGTTGTGGTTAGCCACAGGCAACGATTCGTGCCCGTGGGAGTTCGTGAATAAAGTCTTGCTGTTCTACACTTCTGACTCCGTCCAGTCATTACACATAACTCTCACTCATCCTTCCTCAATCAGACAGCTAAGTGTATGATTGCTAGATTACTACTAAACATATGATTACTAGATGAGCATTGCAACAAAGAGCAAAGTTTCACTACGCATGTTAGCAGACAGATGATAACATCTTTGTTATCCTGGTGCTCAAGCCACCCCAATATTTCAGCTCTGGGGATATTCATCTGAAGCTGCTTTGTGTGAGTTTGAGGAACAAAAAGCAGAGAGGCAAGCCAAGTGGCCAATGTATGAGCAGTAAGGGCACAGAGAACCAAGGTGATAGTTGCATGAGCAGAAGGGGTAAGGAGAAGAGAGTGTGGTTCATTAGCATTATTAAAAATGTACACGTTTATTTTTAAATGAAAATCACTGTTTGTAAAGATCTTGAAAAGAGACACTACAGATTTTCACAAGTGCATATGTCCAACACATTCCCATCCCACCGGATTTTCGTTCAAATTTAATTACATATCTTATCATGTGACCCAGGCCCTAAAAATAATTATGTTGAACTTGACTCCTAAGGCTAAGTAAGTTAATACACACTCCACAAATGTAGCATGCTATTCATCAAACTCCTATGTCTGGAGACATGAGCCATTTCTTACATATTTCGTTAACCCACCTTGTGATGTATTGGTATCTTCCAGATCAGCATTGTCTGTGTCATCAGTTCTTCAGGGCCATCTCAGGGAAAATCATTGATGCCACATGCTCCTTCATGAATGTCAGATTCTACTGGGCAAAGACATCAAGGTGGATGGGGGGGCGTGGCCAGCTGCCGGACAAGATGGCAGCTTCCTAAAGTGGCTCCCATCGCCCACCGTAAAAATCCCCTGGCATCCACTAAAAGATTTGCTAACCATCAACAAATGAAGTGGGAGAGTTTTCCTGAGACTGTGGGAAAGCCAACGGTATCTCCAAATCAGCCCTTCAACATTCTGAGATGGCAGTTGCCGATGAGGCCTGCAGGGCAAGGTGGGGCCCTAGTTTGACGTAGCCCTGAGTCACGGGGAGACAGAATGGGGAGAGTGCAGCTGTGTGGGGCAAAGCGGCATGAACAGTGCTGCCCCGACTGCGGGCAAGGGCCATGGCAGAGGTGGCTTGCAGATACAAGACCTGTGGAGCGGTGCCTGAATACTGTACAAATTTGAGCGAACGGCCGTGGGCCAGGATCGGGCCGACCACTGGGAGGAGGCTAGGACTGTGATTGACTCTGGATGCTCAGCTACCAGAAAGTCAAGCACCTGCGGGTGCCCCTGAAGTTTACTCAGTGCCTCCCCCATTGAAAGGCGCATCTGAATAGCTGTGGGACACCTATGAGGAACGTCTTTGAAGGGCATAGCTGCTCTGGACCCCTTTGCCTGGGCACTGACACTACCTGCTACCAACCTGGTGATCAGGTGAGGAGACCTGGCTGTGACATTCTGGCAATGGAATGAGGCTGCCTCTTCATCGACAGTGCATGTGTGCTGTTTGCCCCGATTTTCCTTAAAGTGCAGCTGGCGAAGTGAGGAGAGATTAATGTATGCCCCACAAGAGTCAATGATACCTGAGGAGGTTGAACACATGAAGAAATAGGAGCAACTAAGTAGAGGTGCATGGGGAGGTGAAAAGAACCCCGACAGGCCACAGATGCTCTGGCAGGTGGCGGCAACTACTAACAACCCCTCTTACTCCCCTTTGCCTCTAACCCAGCCAGGCTAGGCAGGTGGCACTCCAGGCTGCAAAGACGGTAATGACCAGTGACAGAAGGACCCACATGGTTCATCAGACCAGAATGGACAAGTACGCACAGCTCAAAACCTCTGCGACTATGGAGGGTTAGCAACTTCTGTTCAAGGTGGCCTCTACAGCCGAGGAGACTCATACTCTACAAGATGTAATGGCGGTGAGGCAGGGCAGTAGGACAGCTCTTGAGGGCAAAATAGACTCTGTCTCCACCGAAGTCATACTGATACACGCAGACCTATGGAACTTGGGCTCATGTGTCAAAGAGGCCGAAGACTCAATAAGCACATTGAAGGTGGAGACTAAGACACTAAAGGCCCAGGTCAGGGATCTACTGCCAACACAGGTGCACTTGAAGCCAGGTTAGAGGACTTTGAGGGGCAGTCATGCAGGAATAATGAACGCATATTTGGAGTCCCTGAAAGGTCAGAGGGCCCAGCGTTGGACTTGTTTGAGGATGTCCTCATACTCAAACATTTGCAGCCCTGCGGACTCTCAAACTAATTCTCAGTGGAGTGGGCGCACAGTATTCCTGGTGTACAGTCAAGGCAGGGTGTACCCCGCACCACATTGTGGCAGGTATTTTCGAGTACCGCAGTATCATCCTGCAGACAGCATGAAGTGCACCTCCGCTCAAGTGGGACAATGGTACTATTACCTTCACTGATTTTACAATCTGAGTGCAAAAACTGTGACGCTCCTTTCTAGAAGTCAAGAAAGCCTTGCAGGAATGTGAACTGAAGTATGTAATGCTCTACCCTGCCTCTGGGAGTCGGGGTCCCTCAGGGCTCTATATTGAGCCCGACCCTTTTTAACATCTTTATGACCCCTTTGGCGGCGGTGGCGGAGTCATTTGGTGCCCGGATCGTGTCGTATGCCGACGACACCCAGCTCCTCTTCTCCTGCGAGAGAGGGGCTGACTTTGACGGGGAGAGTATCCGGAATTGCCTTGGGGCGGTGTTCGCATGGTTCCAACGGAACAGCCTCAAGTGCAATTCTGACAAATCGGAGGTACTCTTCTTTGGGTGCGAGACGGAGCCTAGCTGGCAGGCCTGGTGGCCCATCGACATGTTCCCTCCGTCCGGTTCTTCTCCCATGGCTAAAAACTTGGGGGTTAAGATGGACAAGGGGCTGACGATGAAAGCCCAGATCATGGGGGTAACCGGCACTTGCTTCGGCCTCTTAAAGATGCTGGGAGGTTCTTGCCTCTCTTATCAGAGGAGCACAGGAGGCTGACGGTGCAGGCTCTGATAGGCTCCAGGTTGGATTATGCCAACATTCTTTACCTGGGCCTGCCAGAGTACCTGCTACAAAGGCTTCAAGTTGTACAGAACACGGCGGCCAGGGCCATTTTTGGCCTAAGTAGACGGCCCAGCGCCTCTGGGTTGTTGTTGGCGTTACACTGGCTACCCATCCGCAAACGGATTGCCTTTAAGGCTTTGACCCTGGCCTACAAGGCGCTCCATGCGGTGGGAGCTAAACATCTTCAAAAGAGACTGACCTTTTACCATCCGACTCGCGCGTTGAGGTCAGAATCTCTACTCTTGGCGGCTGTTCCGCGTGTGAAGAGGGCTCGCCTGGGGGGCCGCTCTTTCAGTCTGTTGGCCCCACAGATGTGGAACGCACTACCGCTCCCTTTGAGGGGGGCGTTCACTCTCCTTGATTTTAGAAGAGGTCTCAAAACCTGGCTGTTTTCTCAATAGGTCTCTCAGTTGCTTGTTTTTGTTTATCTTTTATTTTGTTTTTAGTTGTGTTGTGTTATTCTGAAATCTGTTTCCCTTACCTAAAGCGCCGGGACACTCTTTTTGAGTAACCGTTGCGCTATATAAAAGAATAAATAACATAACATAACATAACATAACAAAACGGTGAGTGGTGGCAGAAGGAAAAACCTGGTGTTTTGACCCTCCTGAAGGAGTCTGGAATTGGCTTGAATGGCGAGTGGTGAAAGACACAAGATCTCACCCACAACAGAACAAACAGATGGCAGCCCCGGTACCCAGAAAGAGCAACAGGGCCCAGCTGAAGAGGAATAAATTGGTGGTGAGCCAGCAAATGGGACACCCTGGGGGTCCCGCAGATGTGTTGTGAAAAACTAAGAAAGACCCCTTATACCAAAGGAATAGGGTGCTATATAGTCACAATAAGAAAAGTGTTTCCTTAGGAGAAAATTGTATGGCTAATACTGCTCACTATATGTCCTGCTAGACACCAAGCTCACACACATTCCAACTAACATCACTCATGGAGGGAAAAGTATAATTACACACCCAAAACCATCACCTGAAAGTCAACAAAAACTGTTTAATACATTTTTTTAATCATTTTATTAATCTATTTTATCCAGGTGTATCATTTAAACAAAAAAGAAGGGTATAAGCTTCGTAATGTATTTATAACCAATACTTCTTTTTTTATCATAACATAATTTCCATAATAAAAACATCGATTGCATACAAGTTCATATTAAAAACGTATAACACAATAAAAAGGGAGAGTACCTATAACAGACAAAAGGACTGTGTTATTTATTGGCCCACATCCCAAAGAGGTGACATTGTCTGACATCCCACTGAGATGGAGGCAGTGTTTTTCTTCATTGTTTTATAGTCACATTGGGACATGGAGCTGGTGGGGTGCCTATCCCCTCTTCCTGTGCAGAAACAATCCTCCATGAATAGTATGAACTCAACTGAAAGAATGAACAGAGACTAGACTGTAACAGATATTTCTTGCAATCTCAGGTGGGGCAGTTGGGTGATATTAAGGTGGGTCCACAGTCCCCTTCAGTAAGTTATATGTGTTGGGGCGAAAAGTGCTCCGCAAAGTTGGGGTGGCGGGCAGTTTTAAGTCTATCATGCAGGGAGGCAGGGTGGGGGGGTGGAAAAGGGGTTTCAGTTACTTGAATGTTTTTATTGTATTTTTTGTTATAGTGGTGACATTTTCTTGAAGACGCAGTATTAATCTGGGCAAATTCTACCGTAACTCCACCTAATGGTAGCCACAGGTTTGCGTATCTCCCTAATTAGTCCCAAGCACTGGGTGATGGGGGCCCCCAGGTTAAGTCCAGACACTACTTTTACAGCTCCCATTGCACTACAAGACCATGTGGGTGGTGTGGTGGCATGGCCCCAACAGGGTTCGCTCGTCAAACAGAGCAGATGGATGATACACTAAAGACTCCAAGCTTGAAGATCCTCTCCTCGAATGTGATTGGACTAGGAGATAAAATTAAGATGGGGTGGTCCTGCAGTATATGAAACAACACTCTCCCAATATAGTGCTTCTGCAAGAAATGCATCTTCAGTGGACAATCTACTGTGCAGTGCAATGGATAGATGGTGGTACAAAATGGTGGCCCATGCGAGATACACAAAGGGTTTTAGAGGGATGGGTACCCCTCTTTGCAAATTGTTCCCTTTTATCATACAAGGCACCGCGCATGACATTTATGGGAGATATAGCAGTCAATGGAAACTCAGAAGGTCAACTATTTAACATATCTTGCTATATATACCCTCATTATTGCATACTCCAGCGGTTCTGGATCTGAGAGTGCTCCTTCTTTTACTCCCTGAGGGAAGACTGTTACTGGGAGGCGATTGCATTGCCCCCCTTTTCAAGAGTAGTGATCGCTGGCCCCCATGTCAACGGGAATCTCCCGCAGGCCTCTGGCTGATTTTCTGTCCTCAATAGGCCTGACTGAGACGTGGTAACCCCTAAACTCTACCGTACGTCAGAACACCTTTCACTCAGAAGTCCACAGATGTCTGTCCATAACGGACTACATATTTGCTTTAGCTTATCAGCTCCCTCACTTTAGTGATGTTCATCATCACGCTAGGGTATTTCTGATCACTCCCCTGTGTGCGCAACATGTGGCCAGGCATGCCAACGGCACAAAATGGTGCTTAATCCCTGGTATGTCAAGGTTTCTTAAATCCATGCAGGAGTTCAAGAGGTCACTGAGCACTACTTTGCAGAGAATGAGGGGATGTCAGACTCGGCACAGTTAATATGGGAGGCATACAAAACTGTTAGAAGATGTCAGGGGGTTTTCTTGATCGCTAGACACAAGAAGGAAAAAGGGGAAATGCTAGAAACCCTAGAACAGGAAATTTCGAAGCTAGAAGCTTGCTTAGTGGCAGAAGAATATGCCATGGTACGACACTGCCTAACCTTCAAGCGGAAAGAATATAGAGATGTCGGTACCAAAAAAAAAAGGGCCAGACACTGCAGCTAATAAAATCAGGAAAGATGCCTTAGTGGTGTAACTGGAATGCGTGGATGGCCTTCAATACAATGAAATGGCCCTTTATGTATGAAGTTCCAGAAAAACAGGGATTAGGGACACGATGCATTGCCTGGATTTGGCTTTTATATTTTGATCCAAGTGACGGTGAATGGAGGCACGTCAATGACTTTCCCGTTGGCCGTGGCACAAGACAGGGCTGCCTGCTTTCCCCCTTAATATTAGCCCTGGTATTGGAGCCGCTGGTGGTCTGGATAAGAGGGGGTCCTTTAATCAGGGGCATTAGATGTTCTGCATACTGGGAGGACAGAATTTCCCTATATGCAGATGACATTCTGCTCTATGTAGCTAAGACAAATACTACTCTGGACAGAATACTACACTTATTCATGCTGTATCGCAGATATTCAGGATACACTATAAACTGGAACAAATTGCTGATTTATGTCCTGCATGGGGTTGCACCGCAAATCACCAGAGAGTACACAGCATGGGTGATTATGAAGGGTTTTTGCTATTTGGGGATTTGTATTACCAGGGATCCCAACGTCTATTATAAACGCAATTTCGAGCCCCCACTCGAGCATCTACCGAGCGGCGTCCAACCCTGTAGAGCCCCAACGCTGTCACTATCGGTAAAGGCATCCCTCTTTAAAATCATGGCCCTGCCCACTTTCTCTATGTGCTTTACAATACCCCATACCTAGTCCCGCCATTATACTTTTGAGCTGTGGACACTGTGACCCAAATGCTCCAATGAGATGCGTGTTCCCCTAGAATATCCCTTCTGAAACTGACACAGGCTTGTACAATGATGGAATAGTGCTTCTAGCCCCCCAGAAATACTATTGGGTGGTCCAAATCATTGGGTACATCTTCCTGAGGATGAACCTGCTTATAGAATTGACATGTGAAATATGAAATCTCGGGGCTACCGCAGAGCGTTATATGAAGCGAGGGGCCCCAAAACATTCCCAACCCTGACTTCAGTTACGCTTCAAGTATGGCACACAGCACTAAAGGCACTGGGTTGGCGAGGTAAGATCACCTGTTCTACAGCGCTGTGAGACAAGGCAAAACTGGGCATATAAGCCAAACAGCAAGGGCCGAATAGGCCTGCCAAGAGTAGGGGACCTGTGGGCACATTGGGAGATGACATCCTTTGCAGACCTATGAAGGGACTACCAGTTAGCACACACAGAGGCATATCACTATCTAACAGATTAGTCACGCCCTATGCAAGGCACTGCAAAAGCGAGAGGAGCTTCTGAGACAGGCTGCTGGACGATTATATGGCGAGAAAAGTGATCTCACTGACCTACCACAAATTGTTATATAACTCCCTGGAACTCTTGACTCGACTCTGAGAAAACTGGGTGGGTGATATGAGGAGTTTGGAAGATAATAAATGTCAGGTGGCTTCATGCTCAGGATTTCAACTCATACAACTAAAGATTTTGCACGGGTCCTACTATGCCTGCACGACAATGGTTAAAATGGGAAGGGCTGAGTTGGCGCAGTGCCCCAGGGATTGTGGCTGAGAGGGCATATTTATCCCTATGATATGGGTCGCCCGGCGCTCCAGAGTTATTGGGGGCGGTTACAGCCTGTCTTATGAATGTGTGCATGGGTGAAATGTCAATGTTGGCTAAGTAGTGCCTGTTTAATATTTGAGACAAAACAGACCTGAACAGTAAGGATCGACTCTGGGTGACGCAGGGCTTTATGGTGGTCAAATGTAACATAGCCAGGAGGTGGATGGCTGGGTCCACTGCATCCCTGAAGAAGTAAAAAATAGACATGGATTGGTGTATGCAGGCAGAAAAAGTGTATACGAAAACAGAGGCTGTCTAAATAAATAGACCCGAATTTGGGGGAAATGGAATTAATATACGGGACTACTATGTGCACCTAGTTGACCAACATATTCTCATTGAGCTGTATTAAAAAACATACATCATGTGGCTGAAAAACACTAAATTGTTGAGGAGGATAGGATATAATGAGAGTCTAAAATCATTTGGAAATTGGTAAGTGTTGTACCGTGTCTCAATGCTATGTACTATGAAACTTTCTGTCATCGCAGTGTTGTTTTCAATCTTTACAATACAAAGATTTATAAAAAAACAACAACGTGATGACGGGAATGCTTCCTCACTGGAACAGAATGTAATAGTAACTTCCTAGGCAATGATTATATATAAAGCATTTCTTTGTCATATGTGTCAAGACAATGTAACAACAAAGTAGTTAAAAAATACAAAATTATGTTTATTATTCACATCTCAAATATCACAGCGTTAAACAAGCCACATTTGTTCAATGTAGACATGCAATGCATTGTCATTTGTTACAATAATCTCATTAAAAAACACAATTTTTATACAGATAAAAGAAGGAAAAAACAATCCTGTGGCACAATTTTTAATCTTCGACGCGCGTTTCGGCGTAAAGTACGCCTTCGTCAGGAAAAGCCACAAAACTTTATGTCCTATGGCCAAAGATGAGGGGCGCCAGAAGATTATATTATTAAAATATTCCGATGAGGTTCAAAACCTGCAAATATATAACGGGTTATCATTTACCATTAAATTCATTATTCTTATGTCCGAAATGAGTAGAAGGCTTGTTGGATTTGAGGAGTGGGTACTTTTTGTTTTATAGAAGATCCAATCAATGTGTGGTGACGTTAGTCACTTCTAGAGTTCAGCCGGGTATGCTGAAATATACATGGTGACACTCGTGTATTGGTAAGGATCTGATTTATGACATGAATATTTCCCAAGTGTCAATCCAAGAATAGAACGCCGCGTCGAAGATTAAAGACTGTGCAACAGGATTGTTTTTTCCTTCTTTTATCTGTATAAAAATTGTGTTTTTTTATGAGATTATTGTAACAAATGACAATACATTGCATGTCTACATTGAACAAATGTGGCTTTTTTAACACTCTGTGATATTTGAGATGTGAATAATAAACATAATTTTGTATTTTTTAACTACCTTGTTGTTACATTGTCTTGACACATATGGCAAAGAACTGCTTTATATATAATCATTGCCTAGGAAATTACTGTTACATTGTGAAGATGAAGTTTTGGCCACTGAAACCAATGAGTCCTCCATTTTTGAGAACCAAGTAAATAACTTTGAGTTCTTAATGAACGACTGTGAAGAGCTTGACGCAGGAGAGACCAGTTTTTTCAAGCGTCCCATATAAGGTTCAAAATGGTGTGTCAAGGCGACTCAAAAAGAATGAAGAATTTACAAATATCATCATACATGTAATATTGCAGTGAAAACAATATCAGCAATATGTCAGGAAAGACATAAAAGTTATAGCTGCCCTTCACAAATTGGGAGAGGACAACATATTGCTCCCAGAGACGCAAAATAATTTATATTGTGCCAAAATTAGCTTCTTAGAGGAGATTAGGATAAGAAATGAAGAAGCAACATATATATATATATATATGCGGCAAAGGGAAGAACATGAGGGCAAAATGATTGGCAGCACATTGCTGTATAGTCATAAAATAAATGAAGCTCCTTAGTTGTGCAGTGCATCCCCAGTTAAAAATCAGGGTAGATATGCAGGCAAAACGGTCCAAAAAAATGCCCTTGTATTGTGTGAAATCCAACTCTTCTCACCATGTAGGCATCTGAGGAGAAGCAGGTGCACCCAAGATGGTGGCCGCAGTCAGCACAGCTGTTCGGGGAAATGTGCCATGTGAGGAAACACAGACGTGCGTCTTGAACAGTGCTCCGAAAAAGAGCTTGAAGTGTCAGCGCATCCTTCGTCTTCTTGAATTCCTCACCCAGGACCGTCAAAATGACCTGGAGCCTGGTCTGTCCGCGGTGTCCCCGGGAGCCTCACGAAGGTTGCGCCATACTCCGTTGGCGTCAAGCCACGCCCCTGAACAAAATAAGGTTCTTGATGGGGAGCCTTGAAGAGAATTTGATATCCTTGATCAACAGTATACAGGACTACTAATCTGAAATCAGTGAATCCCACACATAAGGAAATAAGCTTCTCCTTCCTCCCACCATGGATGCTTGATTGCCATTTGTTAGGTTGTTGATGTTGCTAGGACTGCAACTGTAGTCAGGATATTTCTCCTGCTGCAACTCCTAGACCACGGGCCCGGCCTCAAAAGGGTTGTTTATTTTTTATGGCTTACGAATATGTATTTTGCTAATTGTTTTTTTCCACAATAGATGGCCTAAAAGGTTCCAACACCTTTTTATCTCTGCTGCCTTCTGGTGAGAATAGTGTATCCTTTGTGAAGGGAAGATGGAAAATCAGTGATTTCCACACTTTTCTCTATATAACTGATGATTAGCTGCCATGGAAGTCCTTGCCGCCATGGCTGATGGCCACACAAAATGAAAACAGTCATCTGAGAGAAAATGAGCAAAAGGTCCATATTCATCAAAAATCTCTGCGGCATCTCTCTGCTCATGCATTGCATCGAATAGGAGTTTAAAGTCTTCCAGTAAAGTTTGTAAGGTATAGGCTGAATATGTAGCTGCCCTTAGGGAGAAATTGGATGCTGCATAAGACCTCTTTAAAGATGTTTCAAACTTTTTATCTAGAGTATCCTACAAGAATGCCTGTTCTGAAGCCAGAGTAGGAGATGTCATACTCACCAATACTGAATTGACTTTTGGCACCTGTGGAAATCTATTCTCCAAGGCCTCCAAGGGATATCTTTTTACTAAAAATCATGTGAAATTAGCTTTGTCATTGTCCTTCCACTCTTTCAAATACATGTTTCCACAATATCATGAATGGGTGGGTTTTTGAGACAGAAGTCCATTCTCCTGTGGCTGCTATCCTTCAAAACCCAGCAGTTGTCAGACATGGTTTAACGTCTCCTGTAGCTGTACTCCCTGAACGTACCTTCCTCTGGGACTAGTGTCATTATCATAGTCATCATCTGGATGAAGCTCTTGTCTCTGAGTTGCCAGTTGGAACAAGTCTGAAAGTCTGCTTGTGCTACTGACATAATTTCTTCTGCAGGACTAAAGCCTTCTGCCGAGGTTCTAGGTCCACTATGGAACAAACGTGGATGTGAATGCACTTTCTTTTTCTAGATTTTCTTGAACAAACTAGTGTCTTCTTGCAAGATCGAAACTTAGGAATCTCAGGAAAAAGGAGCCACTGTGCTACATTCACTGTGCACATACTTTAAAGTGTGGAAAAAAAGAGAGAACTGTTGCTAAATTGCCAAAACATGCCAGGAATGGGCCTCACCCCAGCTATAGCACTGGGGGGGGGGGGGGGGGGGGGGCGGGGAGGGGTTGCACATTTTAACCTCAGAACTACTGGATGGCCACTACAGCAGGTTGCAATAAGTGTACAAACATAGAAGGTAACACTAAAATCAAAAGTTTGTGAAAGCCCTACTAATTGTTATTTTTAAGGCTTTCACAAACTCTTCTCGGACCCTTTCCTCCACTGGAAATGTTCAGTCTTCAAGCAAGTCTGCTTCCAGGAATGGAGGTGGAACAGAACAACCTCAAACCTATTGGAAATTTACAGGAAGGGGTTTGTCAATGAGGGATAAAGTAATAAAGTTTCCTTGTCAAGAAGAAAGTCAGCAATCAAGGCTGTGTTTCCCTTTTCACTGAAGTCTGATTTGGGAAAACCGAAGAGCAAGAAATATCACCTGACAATAACAGTTTTATGATTGGAAAGATGTGACTGACACAGGTTTATTGCTGAGATGTTTTTAAGAAAAAGGTTTTTAATCTGTACACTTTTTACAGATGTGCACATTTACGATTCCCTTTATAAACTGGTCCCAAACTGTTGTAAATAATCGATTCCTATTGAAGAGCTTGGAAATGCTGTGATATGCAGGCAGCCATACAAATTAGCATATAAATAAGGAAGAACACACATATTAATTAGATTATTTCGAATTGCAAGAAATTAGGTTATTAATTGAGTGGGTGAAAACCTCATTCAAGCCACAACCACAATCCCTGGTAGGGTGAACCGAAAAAGTCACTAAATTAACCTCATCGTTGGTGCTCGCTACACACCAAAGAGATAGGTTCACCAGAGCTTCGCATTGGCTGCCGTCATGGGAGGTAGAGTCTTGGTGTGAACAGGCATGTTTGCGGCTGCAAAGAGTCCCAACCTTCAGGATTTCTCCCTTCTTCACAAGAGTAGCTCAACTGATGCCTGTCAAGGGTCCAGGCATTGGGGAGGCAGAACTTGGAGATCGGGAATTCACTCCTGCAGAAAGCCAGCAGGGCTCAGGCAGATTTGCTGCAGTTCCAGGCAGGGCCTCTGGAGCGTGTGGTGTCCCTGTTACTCCTCACGGAGTGATAGCTGTGCTTTATAAATAATTCTTCAAATAAATAAATCTTCAAATTCTTCAGAACAGGAGGTCACCAACTGACCCTTGGAGTGACTCAGGCAGACTAAGATGAAGCAAACAGGTCCAGTCTTCCATCTCAGAGAGAAGGGCATGGCTGAAGCTGTCAGGCGCTGAGCCTGGGCACCTACCAGGAACCCGTAGGGGAAGGACTACATTCCCCAGAAGCCCGGCGGCTGGAAGGGGAGGAGCCACGGCCTTATAATCACAGTAACGCGACCGAGCCAGTGCGCGTAATACTGTTTGTGTTGAGTAGAGCCGGATGGGTTCTAGGCTAACGGACCACTTGCCTCGCGCCTACCGCGTTAAGGGAGGTGATTCTAGGGAGGTGATTACCGGATTCCACGGGGCGCTGGCGTAAGCGCCGTCGATTCTTGCTTGCCGTCTTGCCGTGTTGGGAGTGTACGACGGACCTTTCGTTTCTTACGGGGCGCTGATGTAAGCGCTTCCGTACTGTGTCCTTTTCCACTTCACGCCTCTGCGGGATCGCAAAGGATGACTGTTTGCCGACCGGAGTAGGGGGACACTCCTATGGAAACGGCTTCGCAAATTCAGGTGGCGCTGACGTAAGCGCTACCTGCCTGGGCAGTTGGTATCAGCGAAATAAGGAGAGGAGGGCTAGGAGCAGAAACCTGCCTGTCAAGGGAACCTGGTCTCCAGCGCTACTCAGGTTCGGGTGGTGGTTGAGCGACAGCAGAAATAGTGCAGACGAGACTGCAGAACAGGTACTGTGCTACTACTTTGTTGATTTAGGACTCAGAAACTCAAGAGGAACAGTGCTTCCTGGGACTTTTGGTTTGGTTCTCTGTTTTCATGATTTAGAGGAGAGGAATGACTTGCGTTTTGGGCAGCCTTCCCTTAGCACTTCCTGATAAAACTGAAGAGCAAGACACTTGAGGATATCTGGCCTTTTAAACTTCTGTGCGTTTCTTCTGTGACTGAAGGGAGGAGCAGGGTATGTATGGATGGGTACGTGTGATTGATTTTGGTCTGATGGGGGAATGCAGGGAGGGTCTGATGTGTTTGTTTTATGTTTTATTGTATTAGGTGCGCAGTGGCACCAATGGAGAGAAGTATCTCTTGTTGACACGCAAGAACCCAGAATGCACAAAAGAGAGGGCTGAAGGTAATAGGCGCGTGTAGTGAGACCATATGAGAGTAGCAGTCGTGATATCCGTGTGGTAACCATGTATTCTTTTGTTACAGGTATTCTCATCCCTGCTGCTCCCTTCCTAATTCCTTTCCCTCGCCTGATTGCCCTATTTCTCTGTGTGGGTTTAAAACAGAGTTGGGAACGTCTGGAGGGGGACCCCTTTGTGCTTCGCCCGGATCCTAAGGAGTCGCAGCGGACCGTTACAGAATTACGCGCCTACGAAATAACGCTCCTTGCGGCCCGGGCAAGGCACAATTATGGCGTCCTTAGACGATGTATTGCAGGCCCTATTGTTAGTGCAGCAGGAATTGGCTGCCTCTAAGGCAGAGACAGTGGCCCTCAGAGAGAGGGTGGACCGACAGAGTAGGAATTCGTTTGACGCAACCCAATCACTGTCTCAAATACAGGTGAACGTACCTCCTCCCATCCCCTTGGCTTGTCCTGAGAGGTTTTTGGGGGACCCCTCAAAATCCAAACATTTATAACACAGATCATGTTACACTTTTCGTGTAAACCAGCATCCTCTCCCAATAACCATTCCCGGGTGGCTTTTGCCATTTCTTACATGACGGTAGCCGCAGCCAATTGGGCTGTACCTCTAGTGAAATATGACTACCCCCTGCTTTCAGATTGGGATTTGTTTCGCAGGGAGTAAGAAAGGGTGTTTGATCGCAGGGCCACCACCTTCTCGGCAGACCGAGAACTGTTAGAGCTCAGACAGGGGTGGCAGGATCTGGTGACATACCTCACTCAGTTCTATCGCCTGATAGCAGAGACGGCGTGGCCGGAAGAGAAGAGGATGTCTCTATATTATCAGGGACTAAGAGACGACATGAAGGACGTGCTTGCACAAATCGATCCTCAGCCTACCACGTACACTGATTTAATGAACCTCACATTACGTTTGGATCATAGGCTGGCTGAAAGGAAGGGAGAGAGGGTGTACGCTCAGGTCGAGAAAACGGAGAGGGGGACCAAAGCAACGGTAACCTCCCCTGATCCGCATGCAGAACCCATGGAAGTGGGGGCTATTAGAGCTCCTTTGTCCAGAGCAGAAAGAGAGAATCGCAGGGTATCGGGCTTATGCATGTATTGTGGGAAGAAGGGCCATTACGTGAGGGACTGTCCCACTAAACCCAAGAAACCGGGTGGGTATTATCCCAACAAGAAGGTGGCTGTCACCACTGTACCCTCACTCCTACCTGATAAACCAACCTCCGGAGAGGGGTTAGACCAACCCAGATCACTGGTATTACAATTGCCCTCGTTGGCAGCGACCGAGCTAGTGGCCTCTGAATCACACATCGTGTTGTCTATGTTTCTTTCTGTGGGCTCAAATATTCATCAGGTTGAGGTAATGATAGACTCAGGAGCCACAGGAAACTTTATCGATAGTGGGTTAGTGCAGCGTCTGGGTCTTCTGCGCGTCCCCAGGGCGATCCCGGAAAGGGTGCTGGCGGTAGACGGGAAGCCGTTGAAATCCGGGCCCATTACCGAAGTCACTGAGAAGTTAACCCTGATCAAAACAGGGAACAATCAGGATCATGTGGAGAAGATTGTGCTAAACATAATCGAGGCACCTCAGTATGAAATCATACTGGGTATGCCCTGGTTATGGAGCCATAATCCCACGGTCGATTGGAAACAAAAGATAGTGGTGTTTGGATCAGAGGAGTGTAGAGCGACGTGCGTACAAGCCCACCACCCACACATACTGGCTCTCACGCAGGGGTACCACATAGCCACCGCAGCAGAGAAGGAGACGGTCCTTCCCTCCATGTCTGAAAGATTCAGGGATGTATTCAGTCAACTCAAGGCAGAGAAGTTGCCACCACACCACGACTACGATTGCCAGATAGATCTCATTCCTGGGGCACACATGCCTTCATGTAGAGTATATGCCTTATCGGAGCCCGAGACTGCTCATCTGCGTGAATACTTGAACCATTATGTAGAAATCGGATTTATCAGGCCCTCTCATTCACCTACGGCTTCGCCTCTTTTTTTTATCAAGAAAGCCAACGGTGAATTGAGGACGTGCATAGATTATCGCGTATTGAACAAAAACACGGTCCGAAACCGATATCCTCTTCCCCTCATCCCTGTCTTGCTGGATCAGGTGAGGGAGGCTGCCATCTATACCAGGCTGGACTTAAGGGGAGCCTATCACCTGGTCCAGATAAGGGAGGGAGATGAGTGGAAGACGGCGTTAAAAACACGCTATGGTTTGTTTGAGTACTTGGTTATGCCGTTCGGGCTTTGCAATGCCCCGGCGGCATTCCAATTCTTCTTAAATGATGTCCTGAAGGATTTCGTAGATAAGTTTGCGGTCGTCTACATTGATGATATTTTGATTTATTCCAACAATCATGAAGCACACATCAAACACGTGTCACAGATATTGCACAGGTTAAGGGAACATAGTTTGTTTTTCAAGTTGAGCAAATGGGAATTTCACGTGGAGAAGGTTGAATTCTTGGGGGTGGTACTTAGTCCCTCGGGCTTGTGCATGGCAGAGAGAAAGGTGATGGCAGTGCAGGAACGGCCTGTTCCCAAGAACATGAGAGATGTGCAGTGTTTCCTGGGTTTCTCCAACTATTACCGGAGATTCATTTCGCACTTCTCACAGCTTGTCTCTCCTCTCACTCATTTGTTACAAAAGGGAAGCCCCTTTTGTTGGACCACGGAGGCCATGGAAGCCTTTGCCTACTTAAAGAGAGCATTCACTACAGCCCCCATTCTGCAGCATCCTCAACCGGAAGTACCATACATCGTGGAAGCAGATGCCTCGGACATGGCAATGGAAGCCGTGTTGTCGCTACAGGAGCGGCTCTCGGGACAATTGCATCCTATAGCCTTCCTGTCAAGGAAACGGACGCCAGCTGAACTGAATTACACGATAGCAGAAAAAGAGTTGTTGGCTATCAAAAAGGCGTTCCAGGAGTGGAGACATTATCTGTGGGGGGCTCAACATCCAGTCACGGTGTACACTGACCACCGGAACCTGCAGTACATGAAAACGGCCAGGCAACTCACACAGCGGCGAATGCGTTGGATGCTGTTTTTCGCAGACTTTGACTTCGTAGTTACCTTTCGCCCAGGTTCGGAAAACAGAAAGGCCGATTCGCTATCCCGACAAGAAGAAGAACACGGGTCCAGACAATGCGTTGTCGAAGCCATCATTCCTCCGGAGAAAGTGGTGTGTTCGATCACGTTGAACACCTTCCTAGATGACATAAAAACCCATCACACGCTAGTTCAATGGCATAGGTGGGCGGAACAAGAGCCGCATTGGCTGTTCAAACAGGGTTTGCCATTCTTTAGGAATAGACTGTTCTTGCCTTCTTTGGTTCCAGGCGCAAGGCGTTCTTGTGGTGTCATGACTCTATGTTGGCTGGTCATCCGGTGTGTACGAAGACCCTACAACTCCTGCAAAGACAGTTCTGGTGGGAGCACATGGACAAGGACGTCCGTCAATGGGTAAAAAACTGTGACACATGTGCCCGTGCCAAAGGAGACCATTCCAAAGCAAAAGGCAAACTGGTTATCATGCCTACTCCCTCTAGGCCATGGCAAAACATAAGCATGGATTTTGTAGTAGGACTACCACTAGACCAGTGTTGTAATGCCATCATGGTGGTAGTAGACAGTCTCACTAAAATTGGACATTTCATTCCATGCAAAAATCTACCCACAGCAAGTCAAACCGCTCAGTTGTTGCGCTCATGTCGTGAGGTTACATGGACTCCCGGAGGTGATCGTGACTGACAGAGGACCGCAATTTATTGCACGATTCTGGAAGACATGGTGCAAGGCCTTAAAGGTAGAGGTTGCCACGTCCATTAGCTTCCACCCGCAGACGGATGGCCAAACAGAGCAGCTGAATCAAACTCTCAAAACCTATCTGAGGAGTTACTTGAAAGAGGCAAGTACCTCATGGGTGTCTCTGTTATGGTTGGCGGGACTGGCCTAGCTATAATAATGCTTGGCACAGCTCCATAAAGGAAACACCCTTTCGGGCCAATCATGGGTTCCATGCCAAAGTCCTTCCGTTTTCCATTCCCTGCGAGACGGGGAACCAACCTACCGTTTCCTTGCAGATGAAAGTCCTTCAGGCGATGCATGACAAGGTACGGAAGAATCTGGATAGGGCTAAGCAGCTCTACAAATCCTGGGCTGACTGTCACCGACAGGAAGGGCCCGTATATCATCCAGGAGAATGGGTATGGTTGTCCACTAAGTATATCCGCTTTAAACTGCGCAGCATGTTTCATCCCAGGTTCATCAGTCCTTATATCGTTGTGCGCAGGATCGGTCCACTCGCATATAAACTGAAGCTACCTGCAACTCTGCGCATCCATCCTGTGTTTCACTGCAGTTTATTGAAGCCGGCGGTCGGGGCCCGGAGGGAGGCGGTTCCGCCTGTGTGCCGTGATGGTCAGCTGGAATACGAGGTCCGAAAGGTGTTGGATACCAAATACCGGCAGAGACGTCTGTGGTATCTCATTGCGTGGAACGGATACGCCGCTGAGGAGGACTCATGGGAGCCGTCATCAAACGTCCATGCTCCTGCGGTAGTGCGCTCATTCCACGCGCGATGTCCGAACAAGCCTGGATCTAGGAGGCGCACGGGAGGGGGGAGTACTGTCAGGCGCTGAGCCTGGGCGCCTACCAGGAACCCGTAGGGGAAGGACTACATTCCCCAGAAGCCCGGCGGCTGGTAGGGGAGGATCCGCGGCCTTATAATCACAGTAACGCGACCGAGCCAGTGCGCATAATACTGTTTGTGTTGAGTAGAGCCGGATGGGTTCTAGGCTAACGGACCACTTGCCTCGCGCCTACCGCGTTAAGGGAGGTGATTCTAGGGAGGTGATTACCGGATTCCACGGGGCGCTAGCGTAAGCGCCGCCGATTCTTGCTTGGCGTCTTGCCGTGTTGGGAGTGTACGACGGACCCTTCGTTTCTCACGGGGCGCTGATGTAAGCGCTTCCATACTGTGTCCTGTTCCACTTCACGCCTCTGCGGGATCGCAGAGGATGACTGTTTGCCGACTGGAGTAGGGGGACACTCCTATGGAAACGGCTTCGCGAATTCAGGTGGCGCTGATGTAAGCGCTACCTGCCTGTGCAGTTGGTATCAGTGAAAGAGGGAGAGGAGGGCTAGGAGCAGAAACCTGCCTGTCAAGGGAACCTGGTCTCCAGCGCTACTCAGGTTCGGGTGGTGGTTGAGCGACAGCAGAAATAGTGCAGACGAGACTGCAGAACAGGTACTGTGCTACTACTTTGTTGATTCAGGACTCAGAAACTCAAGAGGAACAGTGTTTCCTGGGACTTTTGCTTTGGTTCTCTGTTTTCATGATTTAGAGGAGAGAAATGACTTGCGGTTTGGGCAGTCTTCACTTAGCACTTCCTGATAACACTGAAAAGCAAGACACTTGAGGATATCTGGCCTTTTAAACTTCTGTGCGTTTGTTCTGTGACTGAAGGGAGGAGCAGGGTACGTATGGATGGGTACGTGTGATTGATGTTGGTCTGATGGGGGAATGCAGGGAAGGTCTGATGTGTTTGTTTGATGTTTTATTGTATTAGGTGCGCAGTGGCACCAATGGAGAGAAGTATCTCTTGTTGACACGCAAGAACCCAGAACACACAAAGGAGAGGGCTGAAGGTAATAGGCGTGTGTAGTGAGACCATATGAGAGTAGCAGTCGTGATATCCGTGTGGTAACCGTGTATTCTTTTGTTACAGGTATCCTCATCCCCGCTGCTCCCTTCCTAATTCCTTTCCCTCGCCTGATTGCCCTATTTCTCTGTGTGGGTTTAAAACAGAGTTGGGGACGTCTGGAGGGGGACCCCTTTGTGCTTCTCCCGGATCCTAAGGAGTCGCAGCGGACCGTTACAGAAGCAGCAGGGCAGTCTTCAGGGGTCAAGGCAGGTCTCACACAGCAAGGCAGTCCTCTGGTAGCAGCATGGCAGTCCTGTGAAGAACAAGGCTGGACTAAAACACCAAGGAAGTCCTCTGGAGAACAAAGCTGTCCTTCGTCTGTAGTCCACAAGTCCAGGAGTGTAGTGAAGAGGTGTTCTGTGGGTCCAATATTTATACTGGTACCAGCATATGAAGTGGGGACATTTCCTGTGCTAGCACCACAGCAAGTCCTGGAAAGTTTGTTCTTTCTGCTGCCAAGACTCCAAGAAGTCTTTGGTGACAAAAGGCTTGTGCCAAGTTCCTTTGTGTGTTCTGGAGGCAGCCCCTTGAAGTGTAAGTGGGGCAGGGAACAGGTCCACCCCCAGCCATCCTAGCGGGACGGCCCATCCTTCCAAAACCTAGTCCAAAATGTAGTCTCACAGTCTGGCGGGGAAATACAAAAAGCCCAACATCTAAGCTATTCACAGCCATGTGACCCAGGACCCTGACAGCAGGAACCAATTGGTTAGGGCAACAAAATGGTAACTTTTTAAAAGTGGTAAAGAAAAACAGCTGAGGTGCACTCGAATTTGCCAAATTTGTCGTGTGGATGCTGTTACTCAAACTTCTAAAGACTTGGTGTGCTGTGCCTGAGGTGGTGCCACCCTCCCACCGGGTTCAAAGTGAAAAATAAGACTGGAGCAAATTGCTCCAGACAGGAACTGCACTACCTTAAAACACTCAAAAATGAGTAATAAACATTATATACATCACTTCAACGTTAGAAAAATATATATGCACTGGAACAGTGTTAACAACTTTGTGATAGATGGTGTAATCCAAATAGAAAACAGACTCCTTCTTGCTGAAGTAATGTTTTAATCACAGTACTTCTGTGGATTCCGGAAATTCAAAACAATGCAAGGTCATCCAGTTCATATTTCAAAACAATGTGTTGAACCTTGAGATACATTCCCAATGCATTTCGGGTGAATCTATCACCCTTCTTCAGGGGAAATCTATAAACAAAGTAAAATCGATTTATTAACTATACATATCATTTTGATGAGAACAAAGAGTTGATTAGAAATCGAGGAGGGGCTAAGTGCCACAGAGGAATAGAGAAACCTGCAATGCCAGTTTAAAAGAGAGGACTCATAACCAGTGATTTAGATAACAGCGGGTGGGAGAGTGACCGTACAGAGAAGCGTGGGAAGCTGAGAAACTTCAACACACCGAAATGTGAAACATCCCAAACACCATCAGTGCTGTATTTACCAAAGCTGCTCTACCTCAAAGAAAAAGAAAGAGACGAAAAAACGATGTCAATCTGGCTGTTCAACCAAATAAAGTGTGCAAGTATCTGTGAATAAAACAGAAAGTGAGTCTCCATGTCTTAAAAGTAACTAATATTCTGACAAAATAATCTAACAAGTGTGTGTTAACTCACCGGGCGTGAAATCACGCTATGTCATTCAACAAACAGTATGAACTGCATGCGTTAAAAAACGCTTAACATATCTGGCGAGATGCACAACAGAACGACGGGTAGTCAATGATAACCTATAACCGAAAATAAACATGAGATGAATTGTTTGTCTGCGTGCTTTTAGGTCATGTAGTAATACGGGTAAAACAAACGCCTGAAAACGCGCTGATTAATGAAGTAAATACCTGTGCACTCGAACTGCCAGTAAACGCGGTTCTGCCGGAAATGAATTAACAAGCGTGAAAGGCTTGCCGCTAATTTAAATGTTCAGCCAACGCTGCTGGCGAGCCCAGGGTGGTGGCATAAACAATGAAAAGGGGACTAGTAGTGAAATGTAGGCGGCCATATTACAATGGTGAAGTGTGTGGGTGAAGTGGTGCTGCGAAGATTTAATAGTAGTGAAAAAAATGAAAGGAATAATCACCAAAAGTGTGAATGGAGTAGATAGAAGAACAAAGGTCCGGAAGCACTTAAAAGAGTCAGTTTCACGAAAAACGGCAACCATACACAAAACACTGTATGCAGTGTACTGTAAACAACATCATTGATCCAAATATACATGATGAGTAGCGAACGGGTCAAGCAAGCTCAAATGGTGTTTTATGCCAAGTTTTAGAAAATGCTTTTGTTAAGAAAATAAACGAGTACATGCACAAATCAATAAGAATTACAACGTTGCCAAGAGTGATTATGAATGAGTAAAACGTGACCTCTATCGCATACAAAATAAGTACCGCAATTTAGAGCTTGGCGAGAATTGCACAGCCACAAACAAGAGTTCAGAAATTACAAAGTTTGCATATTACGGTTGTGAAATGCGTGACATATCCGCATAAGTTGTGCTTTATATCCAAATTCAATGCAATAAGAGGGCTATTCGTATGTTTATCATAATCTAGGTAAAGAAGCAGAAAGGCAATCAAAAAAAGCTGTCATCAATAAAAACCTGATTTACGGTGACATACAATCACAATTGGTGCAGGAGTGATAATCACAGTCTCTTGCTTACTTGAATAATGTTGATTTCGACATGTAGCACTTGACATAATCACAATTGGTACAGGAGTGATAATCAGAATCTCTTGCTTGCTTGGGTGTTATTGACCTCAACAAAGAATTGTAAAACATGATAACTATTATACATCGCTTGGATCCTAACTCAAAATGACATAAAGCCATAACTATTCCAACATGATGATTAAAATGCCATTATACTGAGATGTACACAAACGAACACCTGCTATTTAGATGAAACCCCTTGATTAAAGTGTATGAGAATAAAAGTGATAATCAAAAAAACTAAAGTGGTGGTGAAATTTACCCTACGCCTGGCTGTTGGTCCTGACTCCCATGGGCCAATATCACAAAGCAAGCAGGATTCCGAGGGGATTGAGATTGCCGCTCAAACCCATGATGTTTAAAATGAACAAAAAATTTATGGACAAGTGGTACTCCATATTGAATAAATGCTCTTTAGACCTCAACTTGTTGATTGTTGAGGAACTCTCTACTGTCTTAGCTGATTTGGAGCAAGAAATTAGTGAGCTGCAAAACTCTTTAAAAGCACGCATGACAGGAGAAGATTGGTCTAGCTCCTTAGAGGCAATTAACAACAAATTAGATGGTTATGCTAAAGAAATACACGAGCGCAAGGTGCGTAAATTCAGGCGGGATACAATTGACTACAAGCTGGATGAAGTTTACTCTTGGGCGGAGGTGTACCCCAAAAACGCTCATACTCAAAACCTGGAAATGCTTCATCCGAGGAGAGTGTAGCTTCCGTCAGTGACACACGCCTCACCAGACCCCCGGTATCTTCTTTAGTCGACTCAGCATCTTCATCAGCACCATCTACCTCTAGCACCAAGGTCTCTTTTTTAGAGACCAGTCCAGCGGCCAGCAATCCACCAACAGAGCAATTTACAGTAGAGACAGCCACTCCAAAACCCGTAGAGGCAGGGGAAAGTTCAAAACAGTCGACCTCCGGCAGGAGACAGAAAAAACACTAGTGGTAAACATCTCGTCCACCAAACTATCTGAATCACAAATCGCAGTTTTGAACAAAGGAACATCTTTTGTCCCCACACACCACACTACTCCGTTTTTAACGGAAATAGAATTTTACAAATTCATGCGGAAATTGAGATTGCGCTACTTTTTCTCTACACGGAGTCAAGTAGATTCAATGTCGACAGACAGTGAATACACGGAATTTAGACCCAAAAGTACTTTTATTTCCCCCATTTCTCACAAGGTTTTTGACACTTTTGAGATATTGGTGAAACAAGATTTAATGAATTCCCAAATTCCTTCTAAAAAACATCATAATCTGTCTCCCAAGGATAAAATTGCACTCAAAAGTTTGAGAGCAGACAAGTCATTAACATTCTTGCCAGCAGACAAGGGGGGAGCTTTGGTAATAATGGACACGAGGTTCTATGACTCCTCAATCAATGAGATGTTGTCAGATGAATCCACATATTTACCTTTGCATCAGGATCCCACGGCAGAATTCCAAAAAACCCTCGGTGCCATACTCACACATGCCAAAGAGATGGGATGGATTAACTCTAAAACATTGGATTTCTTGTACACTAAGTATCCACGCAGTCCACTCATATACGCTCTTCCTAAGATTCATAAGTGGTTGACTAACCCTCCATTCCGTCTCATTGTGTCCGGGTGTAATTCCATTCATGACCCACTAGGGCAATATCTAGATACATTTTTACAACCATTTGTACAAGCAGGATCCACATATGTTCAAGATACCACCCATTTTCTTACATTGTTGAATAATCTTCAACTGCCTCTTGATGATGAAATATGGCTGTTGACTGTGGTGTCTTTGTACACCTCGATCCCGCACACTGAAGGGATTGAAGCAATCGAATGGGCTCTATTGCAAATTGGACATATTTCATCTAATAAAGTTTTTCTTCTTGAACTACTACACTTTTGCTTGTTCTATAGCTACTTCAAATGGCATGACAAATATTTCTTACAAACACATGGTACATCCATGGGATTTGCGGGAGCTCCCAGCTACACGAACATCTTCATGATGAAATTCGAACAAGAACACATTCTGAGTGACACTGAGTAGACTGACCATTTAATTATGTATCGTCGCTACATAGACGATATATTCATCATGTGGCATGGAAACAGACAGACCTTAGAGGCTAAACTAAATTTGTTGAATGAACATAATCCTATGATTCAGTTCACTCACACACTAGACAGGCACTCAATTGCATATTTGGATGTACACATTCAACTACAGTCCAACAAGATCATTACTAAACTGTTCAAAAAAATGACAGACCGTAACAACACACTTCACTTCAGTAGCTTCCATCCTGAATCACTGAAAAGACATCTTCCCTATTCACAATTCTTCAGAATTAAGAGCATCACCTTAGACACTGTTCAATTACATACAACTCTAGAAGAAACAAAACAACAGCTTCTGTCACGGGGGTATCCAAGTGCAATAGTTGAGGCTTCAGTGATACGATTGGAACAGGTGTCTAGATCCTCTTTATTGGATAAACGTCCCAAAAGATCGCAAACCAGGGAGGTTTTTGTGTCTAAATTCTCAACCCACTCGCCTGCTATCAAAGGATTATTTTGAACAGATGGGACTTACTTCAATCAGAACCAGACTTTGGGGACCTTTTCAAGGATCCCCCGATCTTTGCTTATAAACGTTCTAACAACCTCAAGGAACTTTTAAAGCATCGTGCACCCCAAGACAGTCAGGCACCTAAGGGCATGTTAAAATGCTATAACTGTTCTCACTGTAATAATGTCATTACAGGCACGTCCATGTCGCATCCTTGGTCGGGCAAACAGATTAAGTTTCATTTTACAGCAAACTGTAACACATCTAACGTCATCTATGTTATACGATGCCCGTGTGGCTTGTATTATGTAGGAAAAACTGAGAGGTCCCTACGTACTCGAATTACGGAGCACAAGAGCAGAATCCGTACGAGAACATTGAGCTCACAACTAGCAAGCCACTGGTGCGACACAAATCACTCCATTGCGCAACTGAAATTTAGCGTGTTAGAAGTGGTACAGACTCATAATGACCGCGACATGATCAAGTTCATCACCCAAAGGGAATCTTTCTGGATTCGTCATCTGAATACTTTGAGTCCCAAAGGGTTGAACGAAAAAATTGAATTCGCATGCTTTTTATAGATTCTATGACCCATGGGAGTTAGGACCGACAGCCAGGCGTAGGGTAAATTTCACCACCACTTTAGTTTTTTTGATTATCACTTTTATTCTCATACACTTTAATCAAGGGGTTTCATATAAATAGCAGGTGTTCGTTTGTGTACATCTCAGTATAATGGCATTTTAATCATCATGTTGGAATAGTTATGGCTTTATGTCATTTTGAGTTAGGATCCAAGCGATGTATAATAGTTATCATGTTTTACAATTCTTTGTTGAGGTCAATTACACCCAAGCAAGCAAGAGATTCTGATTATCACTCCTGTACCAATTGTGATTATGTCAAGTGCTACATGTCGAAATCAACATTATTCAAGTAAGCAAGAGACTGTGATTATCACTCCTGCACCAATTGTGATTGTATGTCACCGCAAATCAGGTTTTTATTGATGACAGCTTTTTTTGATTGCCTTTCTGCTTCTTTACCTAGATAAACATACGAATAGCCCTCTTATTGCATTGAATTTGGATACAAAGCACAACTTATGCGGATATGTCACGCATTTCATGACCGTAATATGCAAACTTTGTAATTTCTGAACTCTTGTTTGTGTCTGTGTAATTCTCGCCAAGCTCTAAATTGCGGTACTTATTTTGTATGCGATAGAGGTCACGTTTTACTCATTCATAATCACTCTTGGCAACGTTGTAATTCTTATTGATTTGTGCAAGTACTAGTTTTTTTTCTTAACAAAAGCATTTTCTAAAACTTGGCATGAAACACCATTTGAGCTTGCTTGACCCGTTCGCTACTCATCATGTATATTTGGATCGATGATGTTGTTTACAGTACACTGCATACAGTGTTTTGTTTATGGTTGCCATGTTTCGCGAAACGGACTCTTTTAAGTGCTTCCGGACCTTTGTTCTTCTATCTACTCCATTCACACTTTTGGTGATTATTCCTTTCATTTTTTTTCACTACTATTAAATCTTCGCAGCACCACTTCACCCACACACTTCACCATTGTAATATGGCCGCCTACATTTCACTACTAGTCCCCTTTTCATTGTTTATGCCACCACCCTGGGCTCGCCAGCAGCGTTGGCTGAACATTTAAATTAGCGGCAAGCCTTTCACGCTTGTTAATTCATTTCCGGCAGAACCGCGTTTACTGGCAGTTCGAGTGCACAGGTATTTACTTCATTAATCAGCGCGTTTTCAGGCGTTTGTTTTACCCGTATTACTACATGACCTAAAAGCACGCAGACAAACAATTCATCTCGTGTTTATTTTCGGTTATAGGTTATCATTGACTACCCGTCGTTCTGTTGTGCATCTCGCCAGATATGTTAAGCGTTTTTTAACGCATGCAGTTCATACTGTTTGTTGAATGACATAGCGTGATTTCACGCCCGGTGAGTTGACACACACTTGTTAGATTATTTCGTCAGAATATTAGTTACTTTTAAGACATGGAGACTCACTTTCTGTTTTATTCATAGATACTTGCACACTTTATTTGGTTGAACAGCCAGATTGACATCGTGTTTTCGTCTTTTTCGTTTTCTTTGAGGTAGAGCAGCTTTGGTAAATACAGCACTGATGGTGTTTGGGATGTTTTACATTTCGGTGTGTTGAAGTTTTTCAGCTTCCCACGCTTCTCTGTACGGTCACTCTCACACCTGCTGTTATCTAAATCACTGGTTATGAGTCCTCTCTTTTAAACTGGCATTGCAGGTTTCTCTATTCCTCTGTGGCACTTAGCCCCTCCTCGATTTCTAATCATCTCTTTGTTCTCATCAAAATGATATGTATAGTTAATAAATCGATTTTACTTTGTTTATAGATTTCCCCTGAAGAAGGGTGATAGATTCACCCGAAATGCATTGGGAATGTATCTCAAGGTTCAACACATTGTTTTGAAATATGAACTGGATGACCTTGCATTGTTTTGAATTTCCGGAATCCACAGAAGTACTGTGATTAAAACATTACTTCAGCAAGAAGGAGTCTGTTTTCTATTTGGATTACACCATCTATAACAAAGTTGTTAACACTGTTACAGTGCATATATATTTTTCTAATGTTGAATTGATGTATATAATGTTTATTACTCATTTTTGAGTGTTTTAAGGTAGTGCAGTTCCTGTCTGGAGCAATTTGCTCCAGTCCTATTTTTCATTTTTAACTTTTTAAAAGTGGCATTTTTTAGTATTATGACTTAAAATCCAACTTTATCTTTAAGGGGGGTTTTAAATGACAAATCATTTGAGTCATAAGCTGACAGCATTATCAATAAGGTAACCCAATGCTATCCAATTGGAGAGATAGGCTTTACAGTAGTGAAAAACACATGTAGGAGTTTTTCACTTCTGGGGCATGTAAAATTTAAAAACACTTATACTCCTTTTTAAATACATGCACCCTGCCCTATGTATATTTTAGGACCTACCCTAGGGGTCACTTATATGTATTAAGAAATAGGTTTCGGCCTGGTAAAAGGTTTATTTGCCAGGTTGAAATGGCAGTAAAAACTGCACTACAGGCTGCAATGGCAGACCTGAGACCTGGGCACACATTTATGAAGAAGTAATGCAGTGCGCAAGTCACCTTGCTGTGTTGCGTGACAGGGAAAGGGCAGGAATACAACGTATTTAAAATAATACAGCACATTACTGCATTTGCCTAGCGCTGGTGTTCAATGTGCTGCTTAGATCCAACACAGGCACTCCTGCACCATGGTGCAAGGGTACTTGTTTTGTTAGCAGGATTGTTTTTGTGCAGGTACTGGCAACTTCCTTTACAAAAACAATCCCCTTAGGCATTGTCCTCTTCCTAGAAAGATGAAAAATTAGGAAAATCTCCTTGGTACACCTCCCCTGGGAGAGTGCAGCAGTAGTGCAACATTACCAGTTCAACCACTTCCGGTAAATCCTGAAATGCGTCAAAATCCATAGATTTTGCATGGTAACACCCATGCACCACTCATGGAATGCCTCCTTGGGGCAGAGTAACCCAATGCAGATATTTGAGCTGTGCTGCGTTACTCTGGATTTATCAAGCCACTCAGGGCCAAGCAAGGGGCCCTTGCATTGCTTTTTAAGTCGCATCTTAATGGTTGTGCCTATTTTGCACCCTGTTACGTGGTGCAAAAGTGAAGCTGCCCTTTGATAAATATGGCACAAGTTTTAACAGGCTATTGTAGTATGTGGCACACTGAGTGCTGCAGGACCACTAGCTAATCAAACCAAACAGTATAAATTTGTTTGGAAAGCCAGCTAAATCAATTATGGCATTACTACTCCAAAAACAACCATACATTTTCAAAGCCCAATCATAGGCACCATTTATTGCATTTTTATATTTGTCAGATCAGTTCTTTATTAGAATCTAATACAGAAACTGATATTCCTTCAGAAAGATCTACAAGCCACCAAAAGGGGAAGTCACAAAGCACAACTTTCAGGTGATGTGTTTCCAAAGCAACAATACATTTGCAATATTTTTCTTGGAATTTGCTTCTCCAGATGAGAACTAGTTGACACGTTTTGGCCTTGCAAGTATTCAACTCCCTCGGCACCAAGTTTTTACCACCTTTACTGACGGAGGAATCTGGTCCCCCTTTCTGCCCTATCGACAGCCCGAGAGATGTTTTTTACAGTTAGTCGGAATATATTGGTCACCCAGTTCCATGGACCTATTATTGTAATAGCAGGCCCACTAGCAACATTTTATTTACAGGCCCTGGGCACATATAGGACATTATACTAAAAACTTATAAAAAAATGAATGTGCAAATCAGGTGTAGGCCAATTTCACCATGTTTTAGGGAGAAAGCAGAGGTACTTTAGCAGTTGTTAGTAGTGGTAAAGTGCACAGAGTCCTAATGCCAATAACAATGAATTCAGAAATGAAGAAGGGGTGAAGGTAAAGTGTTTGGGGGTGACCCAGCATAGAGGGCCATGTTCATCACCTATATTACCTAGCCTCCGTATATACCTATCCTTTCCCATATATTAGTTTCCATCCATTGCTCATGATTCGGTGGGTTTCTTGCCTAAGTTCCCTGTTCCTAATTCAGTGTCTTGCCAGCCAATTCTTATATTTATCCTGCCCACAAGCATTTCGGTCTCACTTTATTTCCTTTGGGTAATTGTATTTTTCCACTGCTGATGTTAGATAGGGACTATCTTCTCACTCTCTCTATCTCTTTTTTTTGTTACACTTTTTTATATGCAACCCCTTCTTTCCTCACTCCTTCTCCTCTTGCTACTTTCCCTCCTTAATGATCAGTGAGCTGTCCGGTAACCTCCTTTACAGCTGCCTCTCCTTACCATCTGCCATCTCACTGCATTATGGACAGGCACAGAGGTGGGATGAATGAATCGTGCAAAAGAAGATACCAAAAGGAAACGTTGCCTTGCTCCTTGCTTCGCTGTCTCCACAGCTTAACTTCACCAGCAGAGCATCAAATTCTAAAAGCTGACCCTTCTTCTCCGCAGCAACTTTCATAACAAACACTGGCAAAGCCAATAGTCCTCGCCTATGGGTGGTGGTAGAGAACGGGACAGAGAGTGGGGTTGAAAATGGGAGGGTGGTTGGGGTGGAGAACGGGTTGGCAGGTGGCTGTGTATAACAGGAGGGTGTGTGGGGATGGAGAATAGGACAGTAATAAAAAAAGTCTCTATGAAGCAGCCAGCGCTGACTGCGTCACAGTGTTTTTTAATTTCTATCTGTTGGGAGGGAGAGAAGAAACAGGGATGGGGTGGGTGGGGGAGGGAGAAGAAACAGGAATGGGGAGGGGGAGAAACACAGGGGCACGGTTGGTGGGAGGGGGATAAGAACTAGGGAAGTGAAGAAGAAACAGGGACGTCGGCAGGTGGGAGGCGAAGGAACAGGGATGGGAGGGGGAGCCAGATAAGAAGCAACACAGATGGAATGTGGGATGTATAACGAGCAGCATGAATGGAGGTGGGAGGATAAGAAGCAACATGTACAGGAGTGTGAGGGTAAGAAGCAACACAGATGGGAATAAAAGAAGAAACAGGAACGGAGGTCAAGGGGCAGGATAAGAAGCAACATGGACAGGAAAATATGCAACATAGACAGAGGGTATAGAGGGGAAGAAGCAACATGGACAGAGGAGGTGGGAGGTGGAGAAGCAAGAATCTTAAAAAGAAAATAATACCTCAATCAGCGCCAACAGCAGAAGGACCTTAATACATCTGTAGCAATCAGTATTTGGTCTATGCTTGTGCAAAAAGAAGAGGTAGAGAAAAAGGCTTGCACTGCCAGTTAGAAGGCAGTAAATGAGAGTGACAATGAAATAATAGTAAGCAATGGCCATGCTCCAAGCCCCTAACAAGACCACATCTTTCACAAGCGAGAACACATGCACAAGCACACATGCACTCAGGCAGGTGAGACCCTTAAAACTCAAGGAATGCTAAACTGTGCCTCGCTGTCCCTGCAGCTTGTCTTCATCAGCCAAGCACCAAAGTTCCAAAGGCTACCCCCCCCCCCCTTCTCAGCATCGACTTTCATAGAAACCTCCGGTGACGATGAATGGGTCCTGGTAGCAAACCCTTCACTGTTGGCTCGGTCATGCCTAGGGTTGCCATATGGAGGTTCTCTTCCGGAACCACTGCTATTTAATGTCCTGGGTGGTACAAAAAAAAGCAGAATCACATAAAGTTGCTTTTTTCCCTTATCTGCATATACTTTAAAGAGCAAATATAAATAGAAAACACTTTTAAATGTGTTCTTGAGCTGTGTTAATGATCCATGACTAATAATTAAGGAAAACAAAGACCGAAAAGTCATGTTATAAATAAATACGTATGATTTTGTCTGAAGTCCTATTCGGTATCACGTCCGGACCTTTGCAGACATTTAAAACAACAACAAATGGGCAGTATTTGTCTCTTGGAAAAGTGACAATCCTAGTCATTCCCCCTACGTTCAGACTCTGGCTCCCTCACCCAATGCCCCAGTGGGCAGAGTGGGCCCGCAGTTTGCCTGTCAGTAGAGACCATTTTATGCAAAGGATAAAAAGAAAAAGAGAGCTGCACTTTACTATGATAGTTGGCTCCTGTTGTGGCTGCCTCTTCCTCTAAATGTTTGTTACATTCCTCGAGAGATGCCAACTGAGGATGTGGCCAATGTGCCCATTCTGGTGCTGCAGCCCATTGTACCTACTTGGACGGCTGCGGTCGGCGCACATACACATGACATCGTTGCAGGTCCTGAGAGCACATGCCACACAGATCACGGGTGTATCGAATTACACCAATTTGCAAATCTGCAGAGCTTACTGGAGCGAAAAAAATGCATTTAACTTTTGGCTATCGTAGCCAGTGCTGGAAGAAGAAAAAATGACCTCAGGCAGGCAACCCATAAATTAGGAGTCCAGGTGTGGCACAGGAAAGGGTGTAGAGTCATGTAGGGCGAAGCTTGAAAATCAGAGTCTGACAGCCAGCTTTATAATTATTTTTTTTTAAACAGTCTGCAGCAAAGTAATTGGCAACGTGAACATATGTGACAGTTAATATGCTCTAGCTTACTTACCACAAGGAGGCTTCATTTTGAAATATCTTACAGGGTTAAGACAACTGCTGCAGAGATATTTGTGAGGGGTTTATAACAGTGGTAAGATAACTCTAGTGCAGCGTTTACAAAATTATCCGTTGTCGTCTCTTGTTATCGATATGTGATTCCTGCCCCTTATAATCCTCATTTTCTATCCACTGATTGGCACACTTTTATGATTTATTGTGCCTGTGTGTGTGTTGTAAAGCACTCTAACACACTACGATGGGATGAGTGGCGCTGTAAATAAAAAAATGGCAGGCGCCATTTAAATCATTATTGTGTAATTGCTCATATTCACAGATACAGCTTGCATTCTTAAAGTGCATGCACAGCTCTTACACAGGGGGTTGAACAAAGTGAAAAGGCGGCCTCCAAGTCATAGTTTTTCTAAAGTACTTCTGAAATGATTAACAGTGTGCCTTTGTTTCCCTCCATTCCACTGGTTTCTAGGTATTAGGCTCCAGGAGAATACTATGACAAAAGAAGGGCTAATTGCCCATTAAATCAGGCCTTTGTTTTGGCCCCATTGGAAGTTAAAGGAAAAAAGGCAGGTTGCCCGACTACTGGTCTGAATGAAATGCATACAATGTGTGGGCACTTTTGAATTATGTCTTTGTGTTGGAAAATGAGACCAGGACACATTCAGCATGATTCCCTGCGACAGCTGGATCCCAGATCAGGACCAGAAATAGCTGTTGGGAATGGGATTTAGTAGGATTCCCCTCCTTTCCAGCAATGATCAAAGAAGAAGCACTGAAGGGCTAACTTACGGATTTTACTATCCTAGTGCTTTGTGCAGATGCTATGAAATTTTTCCAAGGTTATAGTGTAACGTTTGTGTGTAAAGCCAGGTCTTGAGATCTTTTCTGAATAGGTGCAGTGTCGGACTTCGTCTAATGTGGAGGGGGAGTTTGTGGCCGTGATGTAGGAGAAGGATCTGCCACCCGTTTTGGCTCTGTGGATGCAGGGGACTGTGGCTAGGGCTAGGTCGGCGGAGAGGAGGTTTCTCATGTGGGCATGGAGGGAGCTTCTTTCTTTGAGGTATTGGGGTCCGGTGTTATGGAGGGCTTTGTATGCGTGTGTGAGCAGTTTGAAGGTTATTTTTTTCCGACCGGGAGCCAGTTGAGGTCACGGAGGTGATGGGCGATGTGGTCATGTCATAGGATGCTGAGGACGAGTCTGGCTGTGGCGTTCTGGAAAGTCTGGAGTTTGTGTAGGAGTGTTTTGTTGATTCCGGCGTAGACTGCGTTTCCATAGTCCAGTCTGCTGGTGATGAGTGCATGTGTGACGGTCTTCCTGGAGCAGGGGGATCCATTTGAAGGTCTTGCAGAGTTTTCGGAGGGTGTTGAAGCATGTGAAGGACAATGCGTTGATCTGGCGGTTTATGGTGAGTGTGGAGTCGAGTATGATGGATCAAGCTTCCCAGGTTTCAATGCACGAGTACCTCATTCAGTCCAGATTTTTGGGTTTCAAATTGATTCAAAAGTTGCAATAGGAAGATGGTTGATGGATAACATAAGAAATTTGAAATTTACTTTGAAAATTACTGTGAGTAAACAGCTCATTGCCATCCAGGTAGCTGCTTTCGGTTACCCATAAATTCCAAATGTTTGTATTTCAAACAGTGGCTCTAAGAAACCAACCAGAAGGCAGTCAGCAGTCTAGGCAAAGCATTTTTG
The DNA here is from genome assembly GCF_964204655.1 of Triturus cristatus. Taxonomy (NCBI): domain Eukaryota; kingdom Metazoa; phylum Chordata; class Amphibia; order Caudata; family Salamandridae; genus Triturus; species Triturus cristatus. The sequence continues at coordinate 433,090,710 of NC_140588.1, forward strand.
GTTCACTTTTGCATCAGTAATGCTGTTATTATTCTCCCAAATATTAGTCCTCTGTGGATCATCAGTGAACTGAACTATGACAAAATCTGCTTTTTGACCCACAACCTCCCAATTGAAGCAGATGAACATAAGGTGCCAGGAAAGTGATTTAGCTCATCACTATTAACAGCAAGTGGTACCCACTCTCTCTAGTTTGTCCAAACAGTCTATGAAGTTCCAGTGCAGTCTCAGCCCTCATTATGAGTTGCCTTATTTCACTTGGAGCTACCCCAAGTTGCAATTCTAAGTGTATACAGGCACAGAATTATTGGGTCTGAAAACCCTGGCCCAGAAATTCGGGTCCATACACACCAGGTCTGTCAAAGTTACTGTAGTACAGGGGCTGTTGGCAGCCGCATTTTCTGATCTATGCCCAGCCCCTGCAGCAGTTGAGGGGAGCAGATAATACTACCCCCATGCAGGCACTAGTGTCCTGCACCTCTGCCCTCTCCACACCACCTCCCCACCAGTGCTCCCACCAACACTTTCTGCAAATTCTTAATGTTTCTTTCACCAAAAGTAGGAAAAATGCAAATAAAACATGTGCTAACTCTGAGTGTGAGCAGTTATTAGTCTTTTTGGCGAAAAACTCATAATGGCCAACTTTGGTGTGGAGATACTGGCCCGACCTAGCGTCTCTATACCCAGGAACAGGAGTTTGTTAATGTGAGGGCTTTAGTAAGCAGGAAACAAAGGGAAGGCTTATTCAGATTCCTTAGTGGGGAGCAAACGCAGGCACTGATCCCATTAAGTTTCCGTAATTTATAGCTGTATATTTGTTTGCACTGGAGCAGTGACTATGCCCTGCTTTTCTGAAGTGTATTGTTTTCATTTAAACTGATGCAGCACACTGACATGCGTAATTGGTGGTCCTTTCAAAGTAGTTTTATACTAAGGCAGTTTGTTTTCGACTCCAAGACTGCAGCTGACAAAATGTTTTGGAGACACTTTGGGGGCTTTATGACTATTGTCTTTGCAAGTATCAGAGAGGGCTGATAGCTTTTTCCCCTTCTTTTGCACAGCTGGTACAGCGCATGCAAGCTTGCGTTTATAATGCTTCACACTATTGCCTTCAGTGCTGGCTACCCATGACCATTTCACATTTAAAAAAAGCTTGTTGATGTGACAGTTCAGACAGGTTCTATCCAGAGCAAGTTATCACAATTATGGTCTTTTGATGCTAGACTGTAGGAAGTACCAAGCTTTAACTGACTGAAGAGCTTTGCTATTGAGCCTTTACTAAATCAATCAATCAATCAATCAATCAATCAATCAATCAATCAGGGAAATGTGAAGCGCACTACTCACCCGTGAGGGTCTCAAGGTGCTTAGGGGTGTGGTGCAGCTCCGGTTCAGCTGAAGAGCCAGGTCTTGAGGCTCTTCCTGAAGGTGTGCAGAGTGGGTGAGCGTCTGATGTTGATCGGCATGTCGTTCCAGTCCTTTGCCACGATTTCAGAGAAGGCTCTTCCACCCACTCTGGTTTTGCAGATGTGTAGGGTTTCTGCGACGGCGAGGTCGGCGGAGTGGAGGTTTCTCCTAGGTACGTGGAAGGAGACTCTTTCATTGAGGTATTTGGGTCCGGTGTTGTGGTGGGATTTGTAGACATGGGTGAGGAGCTTGAAAGTTACTCTCTTCTCGACGGGGAAACAGTGGATGTCTCGCCGGTGTTGGGGTATGTGTTCATGTCGTGTGATGCAGAGGGCGAGTCTGGCCACAGTGTTCTGGATGGTCTGGAGTCTGCGTAACAGGAATTTGTTGATTCCCGCGTAGAGGGCGTTTCTGTAGTCCACTCTGCTTGTTATGGGTGGATTCGTGGGGGCCTTATAAATGCAAGATCAATGTGCAAACACGCACTTCATATATATGACCTAATAGTTGATGATGGCCTGGATTGCCTTTTTGTGACTGAGACATGGCTGAAGGCCTGGTGCAATCCAGACATTGTGAACACCCTCCCCCATGGTTATCTTATTCAAAGGGCAGACAGACCAGAGCAACGGGGGAGTGGTCTCGCAATCATCTATCGCGACACTCTCAGGTGCACAATAGATCATCTACCAGACCTGAAAGGAGCAGAAAGCATCAGTTTCCGCATTCAGTTACATGACTCCTTCACTTTTGCAGGAGCACTAGTATATCGTCCTCCGGGACAGCATAATGATTTTTTAGAAAGCATCGGAAGGTGGTTAGCCCCCTCGCTCTTAGGTTCTCTAATTTCACCTTGTTAGGCGACATCAATCTACATCTTGACTCCTACAAGGACCCTGGAGCAACTTGCTTCAAGGAAATAATGGATGTACAACAGCACTCCTTATTTTCTATACACAGTGCAGGCCATACTTTGGACTGTATCTGTTCCAACCTGGATACTCTCAGAGTGAAGTCCCCTGTTGTTCAAATATGGACCAACCATAAACTAATTCACTTTAAGATCCTGATAAGGATAGGCCCCCTGTTAACGAGAACATAAAAAGCCTACAACAGGATAAAGCCAGTTGGAAGGCACTAATAGGGCTTCCAGACCTCCTTCCAAAAGCCCTTATGGGTAGACCCAATATGGTTGGAGACCCTATAATTGACAACCTGCTTTTTGGGCAATGGATGCACGAACTAAGAGACCAGCTGGCACCCGTAATTCCACCTTACAAGCCATCTAAAAAGAAACCCTCTGCGCCATGGTTTTCACAATCAGTAAAAGAACTGCAAGGCCACGTTAGGACGTTAGAACTCAGATGGCGCTGGAATTACGATAATAATGAGCTTAACATCTACAAAACTGCACGTAGAAAATATCATGCCTTGATCAAAACCTCAAAAAAACATATTACACTGAGGCTATTAAAGCTACCAATAACAAACAGAAAGAGATCTTTAAAATAGTCAATCTGTTTACAAATCCAAATCGTTTACTTCAAGAGATTCCTCCCTCTCAGAGCCTCTGTAATAATATAGCAGATTACTTTGAAGAAAACGTTTTGACACTCTTAAAATACTTCCCCTCTCCTACTCCCTCTGCCATAAATAAGGGAATTTCTGTAGGCACAGACACAGCTTGTATGATAACTTCCCTCCATCGTGACAGGCTGGAATCACGTCTGGAGATCCTGTCCCTTAAATCAGGCTCTCCTTTCGATCCTTGCCCCCCTACTCTACTACACGCCCTCATTGATACTGTAAATCCCATTATTAATAATATAATAAACTCCTCACTTCTCACAGCTAAGATCCCAATGAAATGGAAACTCGCTGCAGTAAAACCTCTTAAAAAAAACAACTGGCCAATCCTACAACTCTCCCTCACCTATGTCCTATTTTGCTCTTACCTAGTCTATGTAAGCTGACTGAAAAATTTGTTAATAGTCAACTCACTACTTTCCTAGAGGAAACAAATGTATGGCACTCCAATCAATCAGGATTTAGAGCCCAACATTCGACAGAATCTGCCCTACTGTATACTACAGAAACCTTAAGAGCAGCCCTGGATCAGGGAAAGAAAGCAGTCTTGATGCTATTAGACCTGTCGGCGGCCTTTGACACGGTCTCACATGTCATTCTTTTAGACGGTCTCGCATCATCTGGTATATCTGGCAGTGTCCTATAGTGGATTAAGAACTTTCTGCAAGATCGCCGCCAAGTGATCATGCTAGGACAATACAACTCACAAGAAAAAGCACTTATATCAGAGGTACCTCAGGGATCGAGCCTTAGCCTGACCCTTTTCAATGCATATATGTCCCCTTTGATCAAGCTAATATCGTCCTTTAATATTAACACCATCTCTTATGCGGACGATACGCAGCTTATCTTGGTCCTGGACAATGATACGATCGAGGTGGAAGAAAATCTCCGAAAATGCCTCACAGCAACCTTCAAATGGATGAATAACAACCACCTGAGGTGCAATTCGGGAAAAACTGAAATCCTGCCATTTGGCCAACAAAACCTTTTCGCGCCTAAACTTTGGTGGCCAGAAAATGCCACTCCGCCCCCTAATACAATAAACGCAGCTAGGAATTTAGGAATAAAATTTGACACTACATTATCTTTCAAACAGCAATCTCTGGCAGTTGCTGGTACATGCTTCCACATTATAAAAAGTCTAAGGAAATTCTTCGACTTGCTTCCCTACTCAGCCAGGCAAACTGTTGCTGTCGCCCTTATTACATCGAGGCTGGACTATTGTAACAGCTTATATGCAGGAATCAACAAAGCAGTTATGCACAAGCTCCAGATGGTCCAGCATGCGGCTGCATGGCTGGTACTGAAGTGGCCCAGGAGATCATCTGCCTCTGCGGCACTAAATATCTTGCAGTGGCTGTCAATTCACAAACGTGTTCTGTTTAAGATCCTTATCATTACTTTCAGGGCTTTTCACTCACTAGGCCCCCAATACCTTCGAACTGGCTTTAAGCGCTACGTCCCCTCCCATAGCTTAAGATCATCTAATGCCAATCTGTTGACCATTCCAACCTTCAGATTGGTGTAGAAGGGAGGAAAATCACTCGCAGTCATAGGCTCAAAGGCATGGAATAAACTTCCACCTCAACTTCGCCAGATTGCATTCGAGTCTGTGTTTAGGAAGGCACTTAAAACCTGGATTTTCAGTGCACCAGACATACTTTGCAAAATTCTGATCTGAACACCCATTTTTCTGTCAGTAGCAGCATACCAGCTTCATCTCCAGCGCTGGGTTTTCCGTATTACCGCCAAGATGCTTCTTGGAGTGACGGTTGCGCTATATAAAAACGTTTTTACATTACATTTGAAGGTTTTGCGAAGGATGTGGAGGGTGCTGAAGCAGGTGGAGGCGACGGCATTGATTGGGCGGGTCATGGTGAGGGAGGTGTTGAGTATGATGCTGAGGTTCCGGGTGTGGTCCATGGGGTGGGTGGGTTGTCCAGGGTGGTGGGCTACCAGGTGTTGTCCTTGGCTGAGGGGGTGGGTCCAAAGACAAGGACTTCTGTCTTCTCCGAGTTGAGCTTCAGACGGCTGCTGTTCATCCAGAATGTGACGTCTTTCATCCTTCCTGGAAGCTGAGTCTGGTGGCATCGGGTTCCTTTGTGAGAGAGAGGATGAGCTGGGTGTCGTTAGTGTAGGATAATATGCTGAGTCCATGCTCTCTGACGATGGCAGCGAGGGGGGCCATGTAGATGTTGAAGAGCATGGGACTGAGCGACAATCCATGGGGTACTCCACAGTTGATCTCTGTGGGTTCGGAGAGGAAGGGTGGGAGTCTGATCCTTTGGATTCTGCCGATGAGGAAGGAGCAGAGCCAGTCGAGGGCAGTTCCTTGTATGCCAGCGTCATGGAGTCTGGCTGTAGGAGTGCGGTGGGAGACGGTGTCAAAGGCAGCGGAGAGGTCTTGCAGAATAAGGGCCGCGGTTTGGCCTTGGTTGAGGAACATGCGGATGTCGTCTGTGGCGGCAAGGAGGGCGGTCTCGGGGCTTTGGTTGCTGCGGAATCCGGATTGGGAAGGGTCAAGGAGGCATTTTTCTCAATGAAGTTAGTCAGCTGGGCGATGATGATCTTCTCGGTGACTTGGGCTGCGAAGGGAAGGAGGGAGATGGGTCGGTAGTTTTTCACGTCCATAGGGTCTGCAGAGGGTTTCTTGAGGAGTGGCTTGACTTCTGCGTGTTTCCAGTCATCGGGGAATGTGCTGATTCGAGGGTAGCGTTGATGGTGCGTCGTAGCTCGGGTGCTATGGCGGCAGCAGCTCTGTGGAAGATGAGAGGTGGGCAGGGGTCCGTGGGGGCTCCTGAGTGAGGGCTCTTCATAGTCGTGGTGGTATCTTTGGTGGTGACGGGGGTCCAAGCGGTGATTGTAGACTGGCGGTCGTCGCTGGGGGAGCGGGTGGTTTCTGGAGTCTGTTTGCTGAAGTTGTCATAGAGGGCCTTGATTTTCAGATGAAAGTAGGAGCCGAGCTTGTTGCAGACGTCCTTGGAGGGTGTGATGTCCGTGGCTTCGCTAGGGGTTTGGTGAATTCCTGGATGATGCTGAAGAGTTCTTTTGAGTTGCGGGAGTTGGCGAGGATTTTGTTCTGGATGAAGGTCCTTTTGGTGGATCTAATGAGTTGTTGGTATTCTGTCATGGCATTTTTGTAGGTGGTTTGGTCTTCAGTGGTTTTGCTGTTCTTCCATTGCTTCTTGAGACATCTGCAGCTGCGTCTGGTTTTTTGGAGGTTGGTGGTGAACCAGGTGGCCTTCATGGGGCGCTGTCTGTCGGGGATGTGGAGGGAGGAGAGCTTGTCTGTACAGTTGGTGATACATTGGTGTAGTTCTTTGGCTGCAGAGTTGGCGCCAGACAAGGCAGGAGGGGGGATTGTGGTCTAGGATGGAGTTGAGGTGCTCCTCTGTAACCTTGCTCCAGTTCCTTCGCAGTGGGCAGGTGTGGGTTTGTGAGTGGTGGGGTTGTTGAAGGAGGAGTATACGCAGTGGTGGTCCATACAGGGAGGTTGAGTCGTGTGGCTAAAGTGGATGTTGTTCCCTCCTGAGACGATGGGGTCGAGGGTGTGTCCTGGCTTTTGATGGTAACAAGCTGTTTCAGTCTGAGGTTGTCCAGGAGGGTGGCGGAGTTGGTGTCGCTGAGGTTGTCGAGGTGGAAGTTGAGGTCTCCAATGAGTATGTAGTCCATGGAGGCGATGGTGTGGGACACTATGAGATCGGTGATGGTAGTGGTGAACGAAGTTGGAGGTCAGGGGGTCTGTAAGTGAGGGTGCCACGTAGGGTCGTTCTGGGGCTGGTGTGGATCTGAAAATGGAGGAGTTTGGTGGTGGAAGACGAGCTGCTCGTGAGGAAGATGGAGAGTCGGAGAGAGCTCTTGTGTGTGATTGCGAGTCCTCCTCCTGGGTGGTTGAGGTGGTTCTTCCTTGCATCTTGTATCCATCGGGGATGGCGGTTGCGATGTTGGGGGATGGGGAGGTGCTGGTTCAGGTTTCTGTGAAGAAGGCGATGTCTGGTGAGAGGGTGTCGAGAAGGTCCCAGATCTCTATAGCATGTCTGTGCAGGGAGCACACGTTGAGGAGAATGCACCTCAGGGCTTTGGGCTGCTGGTTTCCGGCATGAGTTCGGCGGCCTTGGGGATGCGGAGGGTGGTGAAGGATTGTCGGCAGGAAAACTGGTGTAGACAGCTGGCAGTTGTTGATCCTTCCGGGGTTGAGTGCATGGAGGGCAACTGAGTCGTAGTGGCGGGTGGTCAGAGAACCAGGGTCCCTGGCGCTGGTTGCAGTCGGATCACGGATGGGCGCTGACGGGCTTGCCTTTGGCGCGCTATTGGCGTGCCAGGGTGCGGCCGCACAGCGGCTGCCATTAAATAAGGAGGGGGAGGGAAGCGCAGCTGGGAGGCAGTAGTGGGAACCGGCTGTTGGGAGGGGCCACGGGACAGCAGCAGCGGGAAGAACGGGTACAGAGGAAACAAACAGGAAAGACAGAAAAACAGACAAAATGGCACAAGGAGGGAAAAAAAGCACGCTAAAATGACACCAGAGGCACAATAACAGAACACTAACAAGGACAGAACAAGACAGGCACAAAAATAGAGACAGACAGCGACGCCTCAAACACCTACCAGCAGAAGTGAAACAGGGTCAGCTGCAGTGGCACAACAGCGGAGCTGCAGGGGGAGAGAGCAGGTCGGCGACCAGGAGGTCAGATGTCTTGCTCGGACACCCGAGCAGCGGTCGCCATTAACTGGGACGGGGGAGGGAAGTGCAGCTGGGAGGTGAGAGCGGGAATTAGCAGGGGGAGGGGCCGCGGGTGCAGTATCAGCAGGAAAGGGCAGCGAAACAGGCACAAACACAGAGACAGACTGCAGCGGACCAGCAGAAGAGAAAGGCTCTCCCACTGGGCCACCAGGGATAAGGCGCAGGCAGGAGCCTGTGGGTGGAGGAGGGCCTCGAACCCCTACCAACTCAGGGAGGTGTAGGGGTCAGCAGCAGCGGCACAACAGCGGAGTTGCTGGGGTGTAGGGCAGGGTCTCTGACTAGGAGGTCAGAGGTCTTGCTCAGACACCCGAGCAGAGGCCGCCATTAAATAGAGCAGGGGGGAGGGAAGCTAAACTGGGAGGCGGGAGCGGGAACCAGCAGGGGGGATGGGCCACAGGGGCAGATGCGGCAGGAAAGTGCAGCGAAACGGATATGGAGGACAACAACAACAGCACAGGTACAGTGGAGGAGATACAAACAGGCAAAACAGAAATACAGAAGTAACAATTACAAGGCACAACCAAAAAGTCAGACAAAAGACAGAAAACGGGCACAAACACAGAGACAGACAGCAGCGGGCCAGCAGAAGAGCAAGGCTCGCCCACTTGACCACCGGGGATGAGGCACAGGCAGGAGCCTGCGTCTGGAGGAGGGCCTAGAAAACCTACCAGCTCAGGGAGGTGTAGGGGGCAGCGGCAAAATTGCGGAGCTGCTGGGGTGGAGGGCAGGGTCTCTGACCAGGAGGTCAAATGGCCTTGCCAGGCTTGATGGTGCATTAGGAGAGTTCATCGACCTGCTGCTTGAACCTGTGATGCTCTAACTCCTGGTGCAGATAGTTTAAACTTGGGAACTAGTCAGAGGTTCCTGAAAGAGACCTACGAACTTGCGAGAGGTAGGCGAACTAGCTGTGTTATTTGAGAAATAGCTTAAAGATTGGTATCAGCAGAGTCCTCAAAAAGGCAACTGTATCCAACTGCTATTGACTCAGTCACTTGTATTCACAACCTGTCAGCAAAGAAATGAAACTGGAAAAAAGAAGACAGCAATGGGCTTTCAGTGACTATCAAACAAGCATTTTAAAACCATTTATTCAAGTTGCACATCACCTTATGAAGTTAAAGCAAGAGGTTAGTGCTTATATTATGCCATCAAAGAATACATAAATTAATCCTCCGGCTGCATAGCTGGTGTCACAACTGAGAGCGCCGACTGTACCTTCGTACCACTGTACTAGGATTGAAAATGACTTCTTTGAAGGACACTGAGCCCAGAAAAAGATGAAAGGACACGTAAGGGAACAAGATGAGAATATAGTGACACTGAGGCATGTGTGGAGGTAGGAGGGTCACAGAGTGAATGTTATCATAGAATCTGCAGATCTTTAGAACCTTATCTGCTAAAATAACCCTCCTGCTCCACTAATCAAGAAAGGACGACATTATCTATTGCTTTGAATATGTGTGGGTTCGGTATAGTTTCCCCAGAGTTCTTTGCATTGTAGTTCCGACAGAGATATAAATAGAAAGTTGAACCATGCGTTGCTGTTAGTCATCTCGCAATTTGCATACAACCTAAAAAAAGCTTTCAATGCACCTTGTGCTGCATTATGCAGACACAGGCATGCTGTTAAGAAACATAATCTGTAAGCTTTGTCATATTGAATTAGAGTCACATTTGAATTGTAATTGAGCACAGGACTGCTGTAAACGGAATATAGCATGAAATGCACAATGTTGCACGGTTTCAATCCATCAACAAATTCTTCCAGGAAAGACTGTCATCAACTTCACAGAAAAAATACATGGTTGAGTACAACTTTCTCAGCAACATTCTCAGACCATAAATCAAAGAGTATAGTTTGATGAAGATAAATAATGTAAAATGTCACCGCAATGCAAGTCCCCAGGTAGTTTACGCAATGGCTCTTTCATGTCTATTTTTCCTGTTGCCAGCTGTGCTTACTATGGTTAGCACGACCCAAAACAACTGTGGCCGTCTTTAGTCGCTTTGTTACAAAACGATCCTTCAAACTAAATAAAAAGACGACCAGTGGCTTGTTCGTTTCGCTTTGAGTTTAGCTCATACTTCTGTGAAATGGGGCTCCTCTACTTATGCTGTCACTTACCTCACTTTTTTAGCTTTTTGGGGCCACATTGTCTGCCCAGTCAGTGGCGGCTCCTCCGCGAATTGCAGAGAAGCATAACCCCGCTGCTTTTAAGCACTGTAACAAAGGAAAAATAAAATGATAATAACGCAAGTTTTTTTTCATTTTATTTGTTCCAATTGCTTTGTGGGCGGGTGGGTGGGGCTGCTCTGAGAGCAGGGCAGGGAAGGAGTGGTTTACCCACTCCAGGTGTGCATGAATGCTTGGCCAGCCCTCTGGTGCCAGCCAAACAGTCATGCGCACTTTGCACATTGTGCACCGACTGCATTAGAGCCTGGGTGGATAACAAGCCTAGGCCCCAGTGCCCATCTGAGCGGTGAACAATGGCACTTAGACGAATCGCAACGCTGTATTGCAGCATTGTGATTGGTCAGGGGAGCCTGGGTGTGCTTCCTGGTTCCTGTTCCAACACAGAGGACAGGCAGAGCAGAGATGCAGGAGGCGGCGATGAGGTAAGTGTTTTTGTTTAACATTTCCCTTCTTCCTCCTCACACCCCTGCCAAGTCACCCCCGATACATGCCGGCTGCCCTTGTGCCTAGTCCTCTGAACTGCCAATTGTGTGCCGGCTGTGTGTCGGATGTTATTTTACCTGTGCCTCGAGTAATTGATTTGTCCTAGGAATTTAAGGTCATGAGGGGATCATTGTTCAGACCTGCAGTTTTTTTAAATGATCCTTTTGGGTTTAACATTTAGACTAGATAATTACACGTTTTCATAAAATTTGTTGTGCAAGTCTTAAAAATATATTTGAAAGATACTAAGAAAGGGGAACAACCTCGAGGCAGGCGCGTAGCTAGGGGGGGGGGGGGTGGTGGGGGTGGACCGCCCCAGGCGGCACTATATTTAGGGCGGCCGGTGTCACCATCACTGAAAAAATTATAAAAGTCCGCCGCGGCCGGGCGGGTCAGTTTAAGTGCAAGCAGCGCGCTGCGCACTGGCGCACTGACCTACTTAGTTGTAGCGCTGAGTGCGCCAGTGCGTCAACGCCTGCTGCTGCAATTGCCTTCCACCATGATAATGACCGTCTTTAATCTGCCCGCGACGCCGCCCGGCGCGTATAGGTTGTTGACTGGTCCCATCCCATTCCCAGCCTGCTCCAGGGCCGTCAGTCTTGAAGAGCGCGCACCAGCGCTACCAATGACGGCCCCGGGATACATTTTTGCCCGGCCCTCGCGATGAGAACGTAGCGGTGACGTGTCACGCGCTTCACCACTACGCACTCTCGTGAGGACCCAATTTGTGGCCTGGGGCAGTCTGGCTCTGCTGCGTGGATAATTCGTTTTCTCTGCAGTGCAGTAGTAGGTAAGAGAATGTGTGACTATTTTCTTTTCTTTTTAAAAATATGCGCACTGCAGGCCCAGCAGGACACGTACTTCGTGTGCGCTTCATTTAAACAGTTTTTATCATTATCATGGCCGATGCAGGACGACAATAAAAGATGCCCGAATAACGCTGGTGACCTCTCACTCCTATATCAGCACTACCAACAATGCATTATCACTGTAAACAATTCTTACAGAAACTTTGGTTACTCATCAAAAACTGTTCTTGAAATCTACCAACCGAGCTCACCTCCACTTAGTTTTGAAATGTAGTCAATTTAAATCATCTATAAGCTCAATTATTTATGTACATAAGGAAAATATATATGACTCACACCAGGTAAATAGGCAATATCTAGTTTATTTTTCTATTGTTATAGCATAAGTGACTCAATGCTAGCCACTTTGACTACAGAGAAAGCACCACCATTCACTTTGCACCCCCCCCCTCCTTTCCACCGTGCGTAGAAGTTTTTTAATGGTCCCGTTGAGTCGGTTCCAGCATCAGCCTTTCATAACAGGCCACGAGCTGGCTCACGGAACGGTCTTCCATTCACAAACTTTGACAGGGACATGCATGTTAATTATGTAACTAACTTCAATGAAGGCACAAACTCACCCGTTAGGGAAATGCTTCCAAGTCACTGGGGTGCCACAAGCCCGACGTGGTAATGACTAGTGTAATATTATACACCAAAGCAACAATATATATGCAGAAAAAATACTTTGGTGAGTTGCCGTGATAATATCTATGTACATCTTGGTAGCCCCTTACATGTTCTGGAAGTGTACTTATTTAATTTAAAGCACTATGTGATTGTGAGTTACATATGAATTTCCCCAGCAGGTGTCGATACAAAGGAACAATCTAGACGCTAAGGCTCCTGCTCCGTCTTCAGGACTCTCTGGTGTGCTTTCATTTAACCCGGTACATTAGCGGTGAACATTTCCACCGGTCAGCAGTCATGATTAATAGGTGATGAAAGTTGCGGCTCGCAATACTTGCGGGGGTGGGGGGTGGCGGGCCGGGGAAGTTTAAAATTAAAATATAATAAAAGAAAACTTACCGGTCCGCACCGCCTCTGCTCGACTGCTCCTGGGCCGGGGTCCCGCGCTCTTCAACAAACAGGAACAGCTTCGCCATCACTGCCAACCCCTCTACTGATGCTGCACCAGCAGCGCCAGGATTGGCTGAGGGCAGGGATACTCCCTGCCCATTAGGATACCGAGGGTTGCGGCATGAAGCAATCCTCGGTCTCTTAAGGGGAAGGCTGGTGCGCATGTTCGGGCTGATCGTAGAATTTACCAGCCCAAAAACGAACATGCGCACTATTGCTGTGACTGCCTAGTGCGCTGCTGTCACTCAACTCCCTGAGTGCTGCCGCAGCCCAGCCCTGCCCCCAGCCCCTCCCACCCCCTTCAGCGACCCTCGTTCTACTTCTCCGACGCTAATTCCATTCAGGAGTCCTGATTGGAATTAGCGTTGGAGAAGTAGAACGAAGAATTTGAATTGGGGCCGTGGCATTAGTAGGGCAACGCCCCAGCGCTCTCAATGGACGCACCGCCACTGATTTTACTGTAAAGCGCTCTGACACCTTTGGTTAAAGTACGCGCTATATAAACTTGCATTAAATAAATAAATACATGTTAAAGCGGTATCACCCTGGCAGTACCATCCAATCACAAGTTAAACTGCAAGAAATGGGGAAATTACAGTGCTAAATTGAATTTACCAAGTGGAAGTCAAAACAAGATTCTGAATTGCTAAAAACTTACCACACATTTACCACCTGCTCTGAGCAGGGGCCACACTTTGCAGGATGTTGGTGCACGGCGGTAAGTGGATGGGGGTGAGTGGCGAGGGTGGTGGAGAGAAAGGTACATGCGAGCTGACCCAAGGACAGTGGCATAGCTAGGGGGGGCGGTCTGCCCCAGGCGGCACAATTTTGGGGGTGGCAGCCCGTAGCAACAGCCTTTATAATTTATTTGGGGACACTCACTGACGCTGTAGTGTCAGTGTCTGTCCCCAAATAAATTATAAAGGCCGCCGCCACTGGGGCACGCGCGCAGCCACTGTGTGAAGAGCAAGCGCGCTCCGCACATGATTTTAAAATCATGCTGCTGAGCGACGTACCCTGTTTGTGGGAGTTGTGGGCCCCGTCCCAGGGCTGTCAATCTTGTAGCGCGCAAAAGCGCTACCAATGACGGCCCTGGGCATAATGTTTGGTCAGCCCTTGCGTTGTGCTGAAAAGTAGCGCGGCAGTGACGTCACACGCTCCACCACCACGCGCTCGCCTCTTTTCCGGCACAGGCAGCACAAGGATTTTGCTGAAGGCATCGGGATGTTTTTCTGCTCACGGTGGTTCGCGTCGGGTGATTCAGAATAGTCAAGTTGTTTCAGGTGAGCCGAGACTTCCATGCCCACGCCCCTGTGTAATTTTCACATTGCACCTGGTCTAATAGGGGGCCTGCTGAACTACTTGAGTTGGTAATGCTCCACTGATTAAATCATTACATCGGGTATATCTAGACAAGTATATGGGCTGAGGCCAAAGGAGAGGCAGCAACGCTGTCACAAGAAATGTTTATTTCTTATTCGCTAGAGAAGAGGTAAATGTCTTAAAAGTTTCAGCGCTCCGTCCATCATCTCCTTGTGTTTGCTTAGAGAGGAGTCAGGTCAGGTGCGTTCAGTTGTATCTGACCATCACCTTGTTACTCCAATTCTCAAATTCTTGAGTTGGGGATTCTAGGTTGAGCTATATTGTCTACTTTGTGGTAAGTGCGGGACCTGGAAGGACAGGCGGCAGCGCTATCATAAGGTATTAGTCTGTGGACAAGCAAGACATGGACCCCGCTCTCCGCAGAATAGTTCAAACAACCCAAATAATGTTTTTATTAATTATTTTTTTTATAAAGTATGGGTCGTATTTTATCTAAAAACATTGGTTACCTTTCACTATCCCATTTTACCTATAAAACCATTATCCTGACAGGGGAATCTAAGACTGACAAAACTTTAAAAAAGCGACTTACATTATTTTTATTAGAAATTAATTTATATCTGCCAGCAAAATTTAATGTCAGCACTGCTGCAGCCCAGAACCCATCTCACAGTTATTTTATGACCAACGTTAGATAGTTGACGGTTCTAAACTATTTGCATGGCCCTTAAAAATGACAAACTAGGATGACATTGCAATCATGCTCGAGTGCCGACACTATCCTTAAATAGTCTCACACTACGGTTGACCTTAGGCAACCATCACTAAAAGTCCCTATCAGGATCTGATCCTCCTTTTCACCACGTAGACCTCCCGGGTGGGGACCATAAAAATCAGAAGCATGGGCCCTCAATCCTACGTTCCAAAAACTGTCAACACCCTCAGTGGCCCAAGCTGGCGGTGAAAATTGTTCATGCAAGGCCTTCAAGTGTCAACCGGTGAGATGTAAAGATCCCTAAAAGCATTAAAAAAACAATGGGAGCAATACACACCTTCTACCTTGCGTGGAGGTGCCCGCTTATTTGCTCCAACCCCCCATTTTGTGTGATTTATGGGAGGGGGAGCTGTGCAGCCAGTGTAATTTGTCCTGGCTGGGGAAGAGTAGGACATTGAGTAGCGTGTGGTTGTCTGAACGCCACAGTCTGTATTGGCAGTGGAGCTGGTTCTTTAATGGGTCGATCCTTAAACGTGTCTGAGACGTTGAAGCGGGACAGAAGTGCATCTCCCTGTCAGCACATGAGGTTATCCATCAACGCTTCTTTGAGAACCAAACAATATCAATCTGCATCTGTGTGTCACATTTTAAGTGGTATAGGCTTCTTTCAGCTGTAATCAGAGCATGTTTAATACATCAACCATACCCTAAGTGTTGTATGCTTCTGTGATGCTCGACAATCACGCAGTATTACCACCAACTGCAGCATGTACCTGCCTCTGTATATAAACTGTTATGCCCGTACGAACTGTTGATGTTTAAATGAATACACCTTGCAATGCAATCCCACACTCCACAAATGTTCTACAGTACTTGGACTGTGTTATCAGTTTCCACGTGCATTGATCTACTTCTATGGTTGTCAAGACATTCTGGGGCATAATTACAATGTAGTGGCAGAGCGCAGCGTTAGCCTCCTTGGCTAAACGCCGTACTCCGCCACTTCGGAATCTTAAGGCTGCACCATATTTACAAAAATATGGTGCAGTCCTGCGTTTCCCCCTGCGCTTGCGCTAAACTTAGCAGCCTAGAGCCAATGCAGGCACCCTTGCACTATGTTTGTTTATGTGCAGGAAGGGAGACCTTCCTGCACATAAAAAATCTTTAAATGGCATTTTGTAACAAATATTTGTGCTGCTAAATGCAGCACACATACAAGTTGCAAAACGTCATTTTGTTAGGAATGTTTATGTGCAGGAAGGGTCACCTTCCTGCACATAAAAAAATCAATGGAAATCTGCTGTCTCTATGTGTGCCGCAAACATGGAAACAGCAAAAACGAGGAGAAATAAAGCATTTCTCCCCGTTTCACCTGTTTAAGAATAGGTTTTCCCTGGTCTTAATTTTGGCGCTGCCTCCTATTTACGCCACCCTTGTAAATAGGGGGCAGTGTCAAAATCAATGGGTGTTGCGGTAGAACACCCACCACAACACCCATTGCCCTCCCCTTTCACGCTAAGAACAGAGTGAAAGGGTGCCTTATTTACAAGGCAGCATTAAGTCACATTAAGTGGCTTAACGCTGCCTTGTAAATAAGGCGAAGCCCCTATCGCCACCACAACGTCACTTTTGTGGCGATAGGGGCTTGTAAATATGCCCCACAATGTCTAAGGCGCACTATTATTACAACAGTGGCGTAGCTAGGGTGGGGCGGCGAGGGCGGTCCGCCTCAGGTGACACTATTTTGGGGGCGGACAAAGGCATTCAGATAAGGCTCGGCTTGCTTTCGTGGACGTTCGGGGACGGGCAGAGAAGGAATAGGACTCGGGCAATGTCCTCTTCTTTTTTGTGCTGGCAGCTGTCCCCCCCTTTCTTCCTATTATTCCCTCTCTTTCTGTCTTGCTCCTCGCTTACTGAAAAGCGTGACTTGAAGAAATGGTTCACAACCTCTCTTTCCTTCTTTCATTTAGTTTCAAAAAAAGAAAAACACTCTTGCGAGAAATGCCCTTTTTCTGACATTTTTCTATTCCGAAGTGCAGCGGGATGGAGAGAAATAGAAGGTTTTAAACATGAAAAATAAATACATAACTAAATAAAGCAAGACAGAGTGGTTGCAAAGGAGCCAGATTGGTTTTATTTACATCCAAATACATCAGCATCACTTTACAGAGTTTGCCAGTGAAGTGCTACTTTTATTTTCTAGTCTTTCTTTGAACTGCATTGTTGTTCCCAGGTGGGAAAGTGTACAATTCCTGGAGGTACTGCAATACCTGGTTGATGGGTGGATTGGAAAACAAAATGTGTACCATGGCTCTGTTTATGGATGTGGTCTTTTTAAACCATACTGCTTACGTTTATTAAGGATATAAGCAATGGACATTGAAACGGTTCCCTTCAGGGCCCTCTAGTCATGTCCTTAACTTTTCAGGTAAAACCACTTGCTGATTTCTGAATAGTGAGTGAGAGATCGTTAAGGTAACCATGTTGTTTCTGCTTACATTTTACATGCTTTACTTAATCTTGCATTCCCTATGAGTGTTTGCTTTTACTTTTATTTTTAGGCAGCATATTACTCTTATCAAGTGCATAATTTGAATTGAGCCACATCCAAGTGTTTATAACGGGCACAATTAGGTTATAGCTGAAGGCAGTGCGAGTTTCTCTCAGTGGGGAAGTATGGTGTTCAGTGGGGGAGAGGATGTGGCACTATGGCCAGAGCTGTCGAATTTGGAACTGGGGAACCGGGTTCAGCCTTCATGACCAGTTAACCAGACCCCTCTACTGAGGGAGCACATTCCCATGCTAGACCTTAGAAGGCCCCACTAGACCTTAGAAGGCTTGATGTCTTAGCACAAGCAGGTCTACCCTAGTGGTGTCAATTGTGGGTTAACCATGAAGGCCTGTCCACCACAATCCATACTGAAGTTCATCTCCAGTCTTGTGGGCAGGCCTACGAAGCAGCACACCCTAGAGCAACAGTGATCCAGTCTCTGTGACTCTGTCACTGAGGTCACATGAACCTTGAGCAGGTTAGGGCGATGCGAACGGTGTGACCCCACTGGGTACCTATTTCGGGTGGGTGCGTAGTGTTTGCAAGTATATTATGTTTTAAAATAACTTGCTGCCTTCTTCCTGGTCTCCAGCAATTTTCAGAATCAATAAAAATGTCATGATAACTTCGGTGATTAATGTTCTTCCTAGAGAGAGATCTGAGTTTTGTCTAGTGGAAGGATTGACTCCTGGAAAGGTAGCACAGAGGGTTAATGTGCCTGCTGCAAAGAACATGTACCATGCAGATCACAAAGTGCACTGCTTTAATGGGGGGACCATGATGAATGGTCATTTAATGTCAGCTGTAGATGATGGATCCCTGAACAGTGTCATGTATGTGCATGTTTGCATTGTGCTGAGGGGATTACCAGGTAATTATTCACGCAGCTCTCTGATGGATGTCACATGCAGTTTTTCTGAGTCCCCAGATAGATCAGTGCAGTCTGTGTGTTCTCTTTTATACTGCCGGTCACTGCCAGTCACCGGTGTATTCAACTGTGTAGCCTTGGACCGTGTCATGTATGTGCATGTAACTTGCATGATCGAGGTAACTATTAGCGGCAATACTACGTGTCTCTCGGACCTCTTTCAAGTGCTCGCTGTCCTTTTCCACCAGCAACCCCCCCTCCCCAGGGGCGGCAATCTGAGGGATAGCCCCGGGCGCCACAAGCTCTAGCTACGCCAGTGCCTCGAGGCTTGTCCCATTTGATAAACAGCAGTAACGTTAAAATAAATTCTAGTTCCTCTATTTAGGTAGCCTCAATGCAAACAATGGTTGAAAGACACTGTAAAGCAAAAGTAAAGTGATATATCAGGAAAGTCTATTAACAATATTACAGCAAAAAGCCCATCATTATATATTGGGATATTGCTTCAATATACCCTGAATAGCATCTTGGAGATGTTAATTGTCAATAGCAAATGCCAGCATTTACAGTTAGTGTTTTTTGTATTTTGATGTAGATTTTATAGCTGATGTGGTTTAGAATTTGAATAAATATCTCTGAACATTATTAAATACATTGATTGCCCATAGGACCTTTGCTACAGTTTCATCGAGCCAGATTCAACGACTAGCAGACCTTTTAATATCCATCACAGCCTTGCTTCTTGGTTTTCACAGAGCATACAACCTTCCTCGTAATTTTTCCCAAAACAAACAAAGAAACAAATAAGTTCCCCTTTTTAGGAATAATCACATCTTTAAGACCATGCCAGTATCTTCTAAAGCAAAGGAATTCCCTTTCTAATAGCTCCTTTCAAGTCATACCCTTGAGAAGATATTCTTTTGGCCTGAGACCTTGCCGATTGCCTTGAAAAACAAGGCTCAGTAGTTAGAGAAAACTGACTGTAGTCAATATTTTAAAAGGAAGTATGTTGTTGTCATATTTCCCCTTCAACTCCTATTGAGGTGTTAAAATGTATTCCAGTGATATGTATCTTATGGATCTACCAAATGTCTACAGGTTTAGACCCCCTAACCCAGTTACACAATGAGATATGTATGAGGAAGGTGGGTCTCGATTACTGCAGACATGTACTTTGGCCTGTTTCACAGGGGAAGATGTGCACTCTGGCCAATAGAACACTCCCTCTCCCAGGAATGTAGTAGTATTAAGCAAACACATCTTTCAGAATTAGAATGTGACACTCAAGCATCTGTACCAATTATGACGTAAGGTTTGTTGAATAACATTTATTGCAGTATTCTACAAATTAGTATATGGGCTACGACCACTGAACATATACGTATATTGATATGATTAGGGTTACTATGAGAGTGAACATGACAAATGTTTTGGTCATGGTTCTCATCACCCAAATACCTAAATCCTACATCCACTCTTATCACTCACTACTTTGAGATCATGAAAATAGACAAACCTTGCCTACAAGGGAGTGCTACAGTCACAGAAGGCTTCAACCAGCAAGGGAAACAGGGGTGCGCCTTCTGTTATTAGAGTTCAGCCAACTAATTTTCGGCTCCAAAAGCCCAACCAAGGTCCAGGAAGGACAGCAGCCAGTGTGCTAGAATCTGACTTCTCTCTGCATCACTCAGGATGAAGTATTCATTAATATGAATGGTCAAATCTAGTACTTAAATAATAAACTGACCACTGTGTAATCTAACTGATTGTGGATGACAAGGGGGAACTTTGCTGCCTGTTTGCTGCCCATACCTGCTGCCCGTCTTGCCGTGATTGCCTTTTGGAGGGCTCCTGGTGGGACGAGGATCCCAGGGGCTGCGCCGCCGTTCCAGCGTCACCCGCACTGCTCCACACACTCTGGGGAGAACTTCAACCCCCAGAGTGCACTGCTTCATCCCGCAGCTGCCGCGAGTGAGGGGGAGGCATGGCCAACGCGCTTATTGTGCAGCCTCTCCCACCGTGGTGTGGGACGCAGCCCGGACGAAGCCCGGACCAAGGGCGAGCCCGTCTGCGCCTGTCAGAGCCTGAAAGAGTCTGGGCTGGGCTAGCCCTCTAACATCCGCATTCCTTGAAACCACGGACTGTAAATGTATCGAGCGGAGTAAGTAGTAAGTAAATTGTGACTGTACTAGCCCTATTGAATTGTCGCAAAGTGGGGGCGAGCTCAGGGGTGGCAGGGACCCTAAACGCGTTTCTTGTGCGCGCTGAGTCTGCCCTGATGCATGAAATTGCATTAACTGAACGGAGGCTATCCCTGGACCCGCAATCTCTTTTTGCACGTCAGCCTGATAATTGTAGTCAATGCCTTGAGTAATGGCCCGGACACTCCCATCGTCCCTCGACTGACTGATGCCACTGCTGACTCACCTGGATCTAGCAGCAATAAGAACCCTAATCTGTCGGCCCAGGAGATGAGTCTATTTATCGAGTAAGAGCCGGAGACACAGAGTACTGGTGTTAGTACTAGAGGCCAGAAAGCAACGTAAAACCAGGGAGGCAAGAAGGGACTAGATCAGGGAACAAGAAAGAAAAGATCTGTGCCACAGAAACAAAGTCAACGAGCAACACATAAAAACTGTTCCCAGAATAACCTCTCCGGTAACGAATAACAAAGCCTGCTCTTATATGTCATCATTCCCCGGTAATGCCACGGCGAATAATGATGGGACTTCTAATATTTCTCGGTCAAGTGAGGACGATCTTTGTAAACATTTGGGGTTACTGATTACTGACCTCCTTGCCCCCGTGATACAGAAGTTGGGCAGCATTGAAGAAAGATTATTGCAGCTCCACCCCAATTAGCTAGCTCTGTTGTTGGTGATAATAATGTCAAAAGTGCTGGGCCTATGCTCCTTAGAGGGAATGGCGTTAGGGATAAGGGTATAGTCACTACAACTTATTGCCCAAATCCCAAAAGTCAGACTTGCAGCCAAGCAACGACGACCCAATTGCCCTCTAACTCAAGCACTGATCCTTCGACTAGTGCACACACTCAGTCTATTCAGACTGACCGGGGCTATAACTTCCCATTGATTCGGCCTGTAACATTACAAAACCCGGTTACGCACAATATGGGGTGGGGGGGGGGAGAGCTCAGGGGAACACAAATGTAGATCTAGGTTCTGTTGCACCAAAGCAGTGTCGGACATAAGAAGCCTCGCCCAATATGGTCCTAAATCTCCCCTCTGAAGCGACTCCATACACAGTGGTCTTAGCAAACATCCCTCCTGTGCTTGGTAATGATTTTGAACACTGGTCAACTCTACGCAATAAAGCTTGTAATTTTCTTAATACCAGAACAGGGCTAAATAACGCTCTTTTCAGTGAATTCAAAATGGCAAAACGAGTCTCATGGGTTGGATAGTTAAACAAACGATTGCAAGGAGATTGTATTGTTTTATCATTTAGATCGCTAAATCTAGTACGGCACATTCTTAATAGAGCAGGAACTGGGGAGATTAACGTAAATGGCATTAATATTCTCCCTCTGTTTTTTTTTATAACCCCTTGACTGATAAACAGTCTTATCTCTAACAGCCTCTTTTTTCCAATAATAGTTCTTCTCGTTACATCGTGCCAACCAGCAATTGTTTTGAAGTATTTGAATCCCCAAACGCAATTGATTGACCATTTGATCAAGCTCCTAGTGTATCATATAAAGAATACATGCCTACCCTAGCCCAAGGCTCTGAATACAGCATACATGAGCCATCTATCTTAGACGACGCTGTTAATTCCTTTATTGTAAAAAGCTGTCTTAACTGTGATATCACTTCCAGCCACGGAGCTCCCCTGCAAGGGCCGTTAGATAGAGACAACAATCATTTATCACTGCCCTGTGCCACCCAGTTAACTATATTAGAAGGAGTTACAACCGCAAAAGTTATGCAACCTGTAATGCACCTTGATAACAACATTGCCAATGTATATCCAGGACAATATAGGAGGGAAACCCTCTGTAAACTTGTCTCATGGAATATAGCAGGATTACACCAAAAATTGTTAAATCCAATTTGGTGCGAATTCATTCAAAGTCAGGATATTCTCTGCCTACAAGAGACATGGGCTAGAGATCCACCACATATTAACGGGAATAGAACCTTACACACCGAGGCACGAGATAGTAAAGGAGGCAGACTAAAGGGAGGCCTTTGTACTTATATTGCAAATACGCTGCATTTGAGTAAAATAGAATCTAGGCTAGACAATGCCTTTTTTCAAATCTTTAATATTAATACAGACAGCAAGCGATCAATAATTTTGATTAATGTATATAACAATATTCCCACGCTTGATGTAGAAGCTGTTTTTAATGAGTTAATAACTGATGTTCAATCCCTCAGGCATAAAAGTGTCTCGGACACCAAGATTCTATTCGCAGCAGATTTTAACTGTGGTTTATGTCCCACTTATGATTCAAATGTGTGTGGATTCAATTTGGAGGAAAGGCTCAGTGGTACGCATTTTACACACTCAAAAGTCGAGGAGCAGCTAAATGAGTTGTTAAGCACCGTGGAGTTAGGCTTTTTAAATGAAATGTGCCTGGAATCAGTATCTATGGGGTATACTTTTAATGTGCGGGGTTTATACTCTACAATTGATTTTTTATTGCAGTCAAACTTCTATGCCGCTCAAGTTAGCTCATTTCACATTGGAGATATATCATTGAGTGACCATTACCCACCATGTGCAACATTTAAAGGATGTTTAAAAAGTTAAAATAGGGATAATATTGCTCCATTGCCCTTGGAGTCACTTGCACTGGATAGAACGAATGGTTATGCATTGAAATGGGCTACGATTGATCCTGATCGTGTTAAAAAAATTGTGGTGACTAATTGCAAAGATGAATTCGATATTTGTACTAGCAATTTAGCTGGCCCTAGTAGCATTTTAGAGGTTTTTGAGTCAATCTCAAGTACTGTGAGGAAAGTCCTTTCTGTTCACAAGGCCAGGATGGCAAAACTAATGGGTTGGTTTGACTCACAATGCACGAAAGCACACACAAACTTAAAAAAGATTCTTCACACTATTCCAAGAGATCGTGAGACAATTAGGGTGGAAAGGAGAACGTATAAACTAGCAATTAAGGCGAGAAGAGATAGCCTGAAAAGAGAAGCCTGAGAGTCCCTCCATTCGGCTGCCTTAAGTAGGGATAGCAGTGCCTCCTGGAAGGCGGTAATAGCACCTTTTCTGAAACCAGACGGGGGTCCTTCCATCGAGATTGCTATCTCAAAGGAACAGTGGATTGGGTATTTCACAGAGGTCTTCAGGGGGATAGATCGGCCTGACAATGCCAACTTATTAAGGAATACAATACCTAATACTGACCTCAAATTCACCCTAGATGAGGTGGTGACGGCAATCTCCAACACCCGTGGAGGAAAGGCGCCTGGACCAGATGGTGTCCCCAGTGATCTCTTCAAGTCAAATTTATCTCTTTGGTGCCCGATTGTTACACAAGTAGCGAATGCTAGCTGCCACGCTCCATTTCCAGCAACCTGGGCAGAGTCAATGATAGTTCCTACTTTTAAAAAAGGAAACCGTCAAGACCCTAGATGCTGCAGGCCCATTTCTTTTCTCGACTCAATGACAAAAATCTTAGGTCGAGTAATTTTAGTAAGACTAAAAGCCTGGGCATCTGATAATAAGATTCTATCTGATTAGCAGTATGGCTTTCGCGAAGGAGTGGGCACTATTGAGCAGTCTCTTAATCTTGCTTTACTGGTGGGAAAATATGTTCGTGTGAAAAAGGGTAACTTGTTTTTAGCCTTTGTAGATTTGACAGCAGCTTTTGACTCCGTACAACATATTAAATTGTGTCAGATTCTAGAAAGGATAGGTGTGGATCTTTAAACGATTTACTTTTTAAGGTGGTTTTACTCTAATGCCCAAACCAGAGTCCGCTTTGATGTCAAGGGTGGGACCACATCTTCAATCCCAATCCGATGGGGAGTCCGACAAGGATGTGTCCTCGCACCATTTCTTTTTAACTTATACATAAATGATCTGGAGGGCGCATTACTTGAGCAAAAGTTTGACTTCCCTAAGGTTAATGGTCACCCAATTCCTGCCCTTTTATACGCCAATGACGCGGTTTTAATGTCTAGAACCCAAGTCGGTTTACAGAGAGTTTTGAACGGTTTTAATGATTTTATGCAGGACTTAGGTCTAACCGTGAACACGTCTAAGACCTACGTTATGAGCTGTGGGGCGGGGAGGAAAAAATGTCGGGCGGGAAGTGTTTATTGCAGATCAAAAGATTGACATAACAAAAACTTTTTCATATCTGGGTGTTATGCTCCACCAAGAGGACATGTGGACATAGGCAATAAGATTTAAAACACTTAGTTTTATTAACACTATATCCACACTCACCAGTTTTCGAAAAGATTAGGGTTACGACCACCACTGAAACTACTACAAATTTACCAGGCAAAATTTATTTCCACCGCAACCTATGGGTCTTGAATCTGGGGTATTACATAGACTAACTCCTTACAAGTAGTGGAAAATAAATTTTTAAAGATATTTATTGTCTGTACCAAGAACAACACCTGCTTACATCTGTCATGCAGAATTGGGATTAACATATCTGACTGACATGATTAAACTTGAGGCAGTCTTATTGTGACACCGTGTATGGACTAAAGAAGAATCCACATTAAATAGGGATGTTTTAAAGGATATTTTAAAATTGGAAAAAGTTTTAAGGATTCCCTGGATTTTTCATGCATAATCTGGGTCATCCTGAATATTTTACTGACCCTGAATCCTTGCACTCAGTAAGCAGGAAGAAATTAAAAAAAGAAGGCATTGCATTGCTGGAAATGACAAGGCTGACGACAGAAATTTCTAAACCCTCGGTATTAGATAACCAAATTATTTTAAGTGTCTTTAAAATACAGCATTATCTAGTCATAGTTCCAGCAGGGTTTGATAGGCTTTTTAACAAGATTCCGACTTGGCATATTTCACAGACTCACCAGCTTTCCTAATATGAACAATTGGAGTCGCACTTTGATAGTCTGTCCTTGTGATGATAGCTCATGCCAATCCACCATCCACGTTATCTTTTTTTGTGGTTTTTATTCTGAAATTAGGAAAGTGTGGATTCGACCAATGTTAAAAATGATGGGATTTAGGACTTGTCGACCTGCGTATATTGCACTGCAAACCATGGAAAATGCGGATATGATTTGGAAAGCAGCGATGTTTTTTAAATAGACCGTCGCCTACAGGAAGAGCTAAGTGTTTTAATTAACTGTGGATGTCAATTGTGTGTTCCTTTTTAACTTTCATATATGATCGATACCTATGGAGCTATACTATTTTATATTGTCACTCTGATTATAACGATTTATGTACTGCTTTTATGATTGCACAATTTTACAATCGAATAAAGCTTTTTTTGATTGACTGACAAGCAGGACATAAACGTTGTGGAAAAATACACCAAAATCTGTATTGTTTAGACATGCATGTGCACATATCATCATTCTATCTTGTAACTGTACCAGACAACCCTGAGAAATAGAAATTACAGGGCTACTGGGCCAGACCCATGTCTGTTATGCTGCTGATAAATTAATAAGAACATGTTGTTCAAGCTGAATGTACTTTTGTGCAATGAAAATATGTAAAATAACTCATTTAAAACTGACCAAAGGGGAATACCTAAAATCAAGCTAATGCAAAATAACCCAAAAAATTTAGTCTGGTTCAGGAATCTATATCACCAGGGTATTAAACGCTTATGATTCATCAAGTTCCTGTCCCTTGGCTATTTCCATAATGTGAGAAATTAAGTTGTTGGTTGAGGGGGGTAAAATCCTACGTAAGCAACAGTCACAATCCTTGTGAGGGCAAACCAGAAAGAGTCACTAAATAAACTTGTGCCGAAACCTTTGGTAGCTTGACACAAATGCAGTCAGTCTTAACTTAAAGGCAATGTGTAATTACGTTTTTGCAGCACCCAAACAGCAATACATTGAAAACACAACACTAGAATAAAAAAATTGAATAAGTTATTTGACATAAAAGGTTTTCCACATAAAAATGGCACCTAAAAGCACAATGTGCCAAATTTTGTGGTTATCTGGTTGCGCTGTACTGGGGCAAAGTCACAAGCTTAGTTCGAAAGTGATGAAGTGCTGGCCGGACACATGGACCAGGTTAGTCCCACTTAAAATTGTACCTTATATCCATGATGCAGAGCTTTGCGGAGCACTGTGGTGGTTCGAATGAGGAGCTAGAAGGGCTACGATGTGAGATCCTGCATCAGATTGGTTTGCACTACATCTGTTATGATGATGAGCTACGAAGGTTGCGATGCAAGGTCCTGCATTGAATTTGGTTGCGATGCATTGGTTCAGATGAGATGCTGAGAGGGCTGTGGGGTGAGGTCCTGTGTGGAGTTGTGTCATGCTGTGTCAGTTCCGATAAAGAGCTGTCAGGGCTGCGAAGCAAAGTCCTGTGTCAAGCAAGCTGTGTCGTACTGTGTAGGCTCTGGGGAGCCCACAGTTGGGCCAGGATGAGTACAGTCTGATGCCAGCCATGGTTCCAGGACCAGGTGAAACCTCTTGGGAATTAGGACTCACTCTAGCAGAGGCCAGCAGCAGGAAGGTCCAGTTGAGTTTGGGTAGCTGGGCAGATGCAGGTCAGGTCTCTGGAGCTTGTTATGTCCCTGTTGTTTGGTACAAAAGTCCAGTCAGCTAGCCCTTGGAGTAACTCTGCTGGTTTTGGGTTCAAGGAGCAGGTCCAGTCTTACTTTCTCAGGTAGCAGTGTAGCAGGACAGTCCATCTTACAGTGCTGCAGCAGAGCAGTCCTTCCAGCAGCAGGGTAGCAGAGCAGTTCTTCTCCTGAGTCTTCCACAGATCCAGATGTCTTCTGTAGAATTAATATGAGGCTCCTATTTTTATGCCTGGTGCACCCTTTGTAGTTGGAGAAACTTCTGGAACGTGTAACCCCCCCCTTTCCCCCCCCACCCCCAGAGAACTGGCTGGAATTTCCTGACTCCCTGCCCTGTTACCAGCCTGTGTGGGAGCACAATACAATAGTGTGAAGTTCTTTGTGATTGTGCCGGGGCAGTGCCTTTGAAGTGCAAGTGTGGTAGGTGACAGCTTCACCCCCCCATCCTGCCTTGTATGGCCCAACTTGCCAACACCCAGGCCCTCTGCTGTGTGGCTGTCTGGGAGGAATACACAAAGACCAACTGCCAACTACACTTAGGCATGAGACCCATGAACTGGCTGCAGGCGCCAAATGGTTAGGACAAGAAAATGCCAACTTTCTTAAAGTGACATTTTCAGAGTTGTGACTTAAAATACAACTTCACTATTAAAGACGTTTTTAAAATTACAATTCATTTGATACCAAACATACTATTCCTACCAGATCTCAACTAGGCCTGGGCGTGAAATTCCACTCCGCTTGTTTAGTTTACAGGGTTTTCTCAATCCCCACTCCATGTAGAGCACAAAGTTCTGATGCTCATCAACATTAAGCTGGTGAGCGAGGAAAATCTTACTCCAGACTACTTCACGGCGAGGTTTCTCGACACGGGTGGTCGTGGACGGTCGCTACCGCTCGCGTTGAGAAACCTTCCATTCCTGTTGAGGAAGCTGCTGTTCGAGTGGAACATCTACTCAAGTGGCAGAAAGAAGCAGCGCCCTCTTGTGCTGCACGTGGTGCAGTTTGCGGTGATTTTACAGCGTGGGATAAACACCAGGCACTAAAAATCACCACAAATGGCACAATATAGCACACTCTGCCGCTTGCGGAACTCTGCTAAGCGCAGCAGAGTTTTCTGGTCACACAGAACTTCGTGAACTCCACCCAGGCCTACCCCCAATCAACAGATATCATTTAGTAAATGTAATAAGGTACCAAAATGTTATCCGAAGGGAAAGGTAGGCCTCATAGTAGTGGTAGTTTTTCACTACCAGGTCATGTAAACGTAGAAAAACATAGACATATGATTGTGGCCTCTAATAATAGAAAGAAGATAAGATGGAGCGGAGAGAAATATGTACTCTTATTGCCAGAGAGTATATTGATTAGGCATGGTTCTGCAATTCTGAACTTCTCTTGCGGTGACAAAGGTGCAATCCTAGCAGCCTACAATGGGATGGCAAAGAAGCTGAAGGATTGTGGTCTAAGCCCATTGGACCCGCAACCGCCTTGTTGGAATGTGGGAAAAGGAGCACATGGGTTCTTTGGTATGATGAGGAATGCCATAGAATGAAATTAGTTGTTTCATCTGCCCTAGTACAACGACACATTAACCCACAAAGCAAATGGTTATTCAGAGAGTGTACGGCTTTTGAGGACCAAGAAATTGCTGCACCAATTGACTCTTGAGAGGAATTGAAGAAGGCGGCAGTGGAAAACATTACCAAATATTCTGGGAATTGATATCACGGCTGGAGAGGGGGGGGGTCAGTAAATATTATCGAAACTCATATTGGGCCACCTGTTTGGATTAGCCACTTTAGTGATTTATACAGTACCAACCCCACACTTCCCCTGTTTGCCCGAGAGAACATCTGCTCTGAACCCTGTGTAATTGATATTTTAGTACCAGATGTGGTGAGAGCCCCGACTGATGCAAAGAAACATAAAGCTCCGAGCCCCGACATGGTGCTACTGACATATATTATGATGAGCCGTATATGTGGGCCAGCATTCTTACTGGCGTGTCTAAATAGGTAGTTGCTGGCAATGCTCAGTGCTCATTCATGGTGCTCAGCTATTATTGTGTCATTCTATAAGAAAGGTGATTGAACCAGCCCATTCAATTATTGTCCGATCTCCCTTCTGGATGGTGCAGGAAACTTTTTGGTGAAAGTCCTGGTAAACCGTCTCTAGTGGTGGGCTCACAACATTATGACTGAAGTGCTTGCTGGATGTAGGCCTTGCATTGGGACTATTGACCCAAAAAGGAGGCTATCCTGTCCATGGCCAGTCCACCTATCCTGATAGATTGGAGGTGTGCTAGAAGCCTTGAGTGAGGGACCGTACCAAAGGCCGCTGACAGATCTAACATAATCAGAACTGCCTTTCCGCCTGCATCCAAGGTACCTCTGATAAATGACTTCCACCAGCACTGTCTCCATACTGAAGTTTGGCTAGAATGGAGCAGATCATTAATTTCTAGACACTGAGAGAGCTTCTGATTCACAAATTTTTCCAGTACCTTGGATAGGGCCTTAGACAGGGCCAGCAGTAGGGATATTAGGCTGTTATTTGATTGTTCAAATGTATTTTTAACAGGGGCAGAATTTTTGCCTGCTTCAATGACACAGGGACTATTGATGTAGACAACGAAGCATTATGCACCCTGTTTACCAATGGGTTAATGGTGGTTACCCCCAGTGCTAGAATGTTCAGAGGACAAGGTTCTGATGGACATCCTGATTTGAGGCCTCATATAGCTACCAGTGATAGCTCCAAGGGGATAGCTGGAAGTTTGAAAGAGTAGCCAAGGAGGTAGTAGCTGTGCTGGAGTGTACTATATCCCTCAGACACTCCTCCAACTTAGGGGTCCATTAGGATGTAGAGCGGTGGGACCACCACGGCGCTGGCGGTGCGGAAAAATGCATCTTTCTGCCCACCAGCAGCGGACATCACGCCCACCATATTAGTATGGTCAAACATAGGCCAATTTCTGACCGCCGCGGTGCGACGCACACAGCCATCAAAGTGCGCCCGCCACCGCGGCGGTGGGAGCCAATGGAGACCCTCCGCCGTGCGGAATGACGTCCGCCCCGCTCCACAAATTAGGATGACTCAAGCAAGGAGACGCACCGCAGCAGAGACACCGCCCTACCAGAGACGTCGGAAGCTCGACAGCGGAGTACGAAACCAGAGTCCCGGTCACGACCGCCATGGACCCAGCTCTACACGTTTTTCCGGTTCTGTACCTGCTACATCACTAGGAACTCACGGACCGCCATGGACAACGCCGCAGGTACGCAATAACACAACACACAACACACAAGACATGGCCTGACACAGGGTCCAAATCCACATCAGACACCCTAGGGGGGACAGGTACACATCCACAAATGCACCCACACATCACCCACCTGCCACAAAGTCACCCCGCTTTATCCTGGACACACAGCTACCGCCACCATGAAGCAATGTCCCGGTCACGTCACCGCAGCAGCGAACACAAGCAAATACATGGGCACAATGCAGAAGGCAGGGCCAATGCCAGGCATGGGCGGGGCACAAAGACCACAGGGCCACACCCACTCCTACCACACACTAGCACACCCCATGAAGGCACATGCCTTGTGCCCCCCCGTGCACCCCATGCATAACAACAAGCCAGGGCAATACATACCCTGCACCACACAACAAACAATCAAGGGAGAAACACAATGCAGGAGTGGCTGCACAGGAACACACAGCACATTAGCACAGGGCCAGGGAAACACACACAACACCACACTCAGGGAAAAAGCAATGAGGACAAGAAACAAATGAACCCACACAAGGAATCAACATCCAAATGGACACAGAGCATGCACAGTCACACATACATATCACAGACTGACACACACACACACACATACACATACACACCCCACATGCCAACAGCAATGGAGCACAACAAATAGGGAAACCAAAGTGGGCTGCACACAAATGGAAGGCCATGGAGACACACAACAAGCATGTGTACATCACATTTACACAAGGAACAGAGCACAACACCCTCACACCATCAAAGCACACATGGCTGGCACAGTCCATGAAATCAAACCACAGACAGCTCAGTGCAACAACACAGGGAGACAGCAAGGCACACCATGTATAGGCACAAAAATGAAAGGATGAAAGGAAGGCCCTGAAGTCAAACTGGGAACAGCCACACATCCATACAACTACTTCACAGGAGTACACCAGCAGCACTACACACAGGGACCATCTACACACCTCAGGAATGACAAACACCAGTAAGAATCTACACACATACCCCCCTCACACCAGCAGCACACAACACCAGCGCCAAACACACTAAAGGCTGGCAATACTTGACAGGCAATACATACACAAACAACCACACACCCTGGGCTCAGCCACAAACATCACACACACACACACACACACACACACACACACAGGGATGCCACCACAAATGTGAAAACAAATAAAACAGACAAACACATAACCCAACAGAAACACACACAGAGCCACAACAATAACAACAACAACAACAACAGACATGCCCTGTGCAGCTAAACTGGGGAAAGGCAATGGGAGCACAGACACAACAGGAGTGCTCCAGCTCATCACTCAGGAACAATGCACAGACAACATACCAAGACACACACAAGAAGTGCACACAGACATCAGTGACAGAACAGCAACCCACACAAAACCATACAGCACAGCATAAAGACAACAGCACACCCAGGAAGTGAAGCAATCACACAAACAACACACATACATCCAACACAACACCCATTAGATGCACACGTCTGGGACACACAGGTGGAAACAACTTGACCACAGGACTGGGCAGCACACACAGTTGAACTGCATATCAGCAACCATGACTGACAAACAGCACCAGAACATCACACATGACCCATTGGGGAAATGCACTGAGTGACACATTGACCCTGGGCAAATAACTGCACCACAAAGCACAGTGGCACAAATGAAGTCATGGGGAGGCACACACACATACAAACCAAGGGGACAGCTCACACCAAAGTGAAGTGTACTACATGTCAGTAGGGGACATGGCAGGAGTGTAACATACACAAAGAGAGGGAGTGCAGACTCACAATGGGTAGGCAGCTGAAGCACAGATAGGGGATGGCATGACAACACACACAGCATGCCACACTGGAGGCAAGAAGGCACCATGGGACAGCAAGGCATGAGAAAACACAACCACAATGGTAGCGTGGAGCAGAAGGTCTGCACAGACCCCACAAACAGCCACCAGACACATGGATGTGCAACAAAACACAACATTGAATTTGCCTGCAACACCCTCTGCATACTCACAAGTGACAAAAACAACAAGTAGGAGTCAGACAGAACTGCAAGGACACACCAACACACTGCACAGTGCACAACATACAGCTCACACATGGGCATACAACCACATCCACAGGGATGAACAATCAAAACAACAGGCACACAACTCCTGGATGACACATGTGTGTAGTTGACATTGCATAGGCATGCACACATCAACACTCCCCACAAACTCACCCCCTTCACACTGCACACTACCTGGCCATCCAAGAGCACAAATGGAAAGTAGGCCATGGGACTAGGATGACTGGCCATCACAAGATGACCACCCACATACACCACTGAGCACACATATAGGAAGAACACACACATGATGACCCTGGCCAGCCTGCCTGCAATACTGTGTGCAGAAACCCACCCTGTGAGGGCAGTGCCCCCAACCTGACATGTGTAAAATAGAGCCAAAATGAACTAATCAAGTAAATGACTACTGCTAACCATTCGAAATTGACATCATTGCCACCACAAGTATCTGGGCCAAGAAGAACTGAAGACCCTGTCACCCCTGAAAAAAAGAGAGCAAGTGAACCCAAACATTGACCATGTTGAAGTGGCACACAGACCAATGCGGTACAGTAAACCATATACACACAGCAGAATAACTTTATTCAGTAAGGACACTGACAAAATAGACAACTGGAGCAACTGTCTTCATTCACACATTGCACAGATAGGCACCATGAGAAGAGAAGAGTAAGGCACAAAATGAAGAGCATATCCATGAGAAGCTGCACAGGCAAGGGCAAAACAGCAGTGAACAACAAGGCCAGTGGCCAGGGCAGAGTGCAGAGTATGTCCATGAGAAGCTGCACAGGCAAGGGCAAAACAGTAAGGCCAGTGGCCAGGGCAGAGTGCAGAGTATGTCCATGAGAAGCTGCACAGGCAAGGGCAAAACAACAAGGCCAGTGGCCAGGGCAAAGTGCAGAGTATGTCCATGAGAAGCTGCACAGGCAAGGGCAAAACAACAGTGAACAACAAGGCCAGTGGCCAGGGCAGAGTGCAGAGTATGTCCATGAGAAGCTGCACAGGCAAGGGCAAAACAGCAGTGAACAACAAGGCCAGTGGCCAGGTCAGAGTGCAGAGTATGTCCATGAGAAGATGCACAGGCAAGGGCATAACAGCAGTGAACGACAAGGCCAGTGGGCATGACAAAGTGCAGACTGAGTCCATGAGAAGCTACACAGGGAATGTGTGTGACTGTACCTTTCCATGGTCAGCAACACAGTCAGGGGGCAACTGTTGGAGGGAGGACCACCGGGGAGTCGGGGGGACTACTCCGGGGCACCTTCCTACCGCAAAGTTATAGCCGAGCGCCGCCGAGAAGCCTCCGAGGAGAGGTCCTTCTCCTGTGATCGTACTAGGCCCAGTTAAACCACTACACAGGACTCCGTATCAGTTGCTTATCTTGGTTCTTTATCAATGGTAGCACATTCAATATATTTACAGGGGGATGGAGTGATCCAGCAAGAGTCTCAATGTCTTTGTGGGGGTAGGGTAGCGGGACAGTCTTAGTACCAGCCTGGTACGGGGAGGCTCTGCGCCAGACCTTGCGTGCTGGTCTCAAAGCAGCTCGGACGTGGGGAGCCGCGACGGTGTCTGCAGGGCTTGGGTGGTAGTTCCGCTTAGGTCGAGCCGCGACACAGTCAGCAGGGCTCCGGTGGTAGGTCCGCTTTGGTCGAGCCGCAACGAGGTCAGCTGGGCTCTGATGGTGAATTCAACAAGGTCGGGCCGCGACAGCGTCAGCAGGGCCCCAAAGGTTCGTGAAGGTCTTTTAAGCACGATGGAGCCGCGACGTCGTCAGCAGGGCTCAGAGTGTGGTTTCAGGATGAGTCTTTCTCCGTAGGGTCAGCCGCGATCCGATCAGCAGGGCTCTTGACTCCGGGATACAACTGCCGTCTTGTTGCCGGGTAGCCCCAGATATAGGTCTGGAGCCCTTTGATGTCCGGACCCTTGCGCCCGGGGGGGCGGAGAGGCCGGGTCGGGAGCGGCCAGACGCCCAGCAGGAGAGGCGCCAGGCCCAAGAGAGCTGTGGGGCGATCGCACCTAGGTGTGGAAAGACGGTTGGGGGTCCCATCGATACTGCCCTCCGCCGGGAGTGGGGAGTTGTTCACGTGGTATCCCCCTGGCCAGGGGTTGGCGCCCCGATGTCGGGCCTCGCTGGGACCGAGGCCGGGTGGAGCGGGGTCACGTAGGTGGTTACGTAGAGTCACATACAATCCAAAATGGAGGAGCCCCGAGGTGCATGGGACCTCGTGCGGCTTAGCGAGGGGGAACAGGACCACGCCACGAGGCCGGCTCCAACAGCAACAATGTGCAGTACAGGCCCACCTGTGTGAGACACAGGTGTGTGTGGGTGACTACCACTCAGACTTGGCTGTAGGCAGACTGGGAGCTGGCTGTGTCTCGGGGACTGTTGGGGCACTTGATGGGGGAGAGAGCGGAACAGCTGAGGTAGAGCTATCAGTGGCTTGGCAAGCTGGAGGGCTGTGTGGACCAGGTGGTGTAGTGGCACATGGAGGTGGAGTCATTCAGATGAGAGTCACGGTGTGGCTGGGAGATTGTGGAGGGGTGCCCTTCCACTTCTTGGGGATCCTAAATGGCTTGACTGACTGTGCATCAATGGCAAGTGGTGTGGGCACAACAGGCACACTCACCACCACTGCAGCAGCAGGTGCAGGCACTGGCAGCCCCTCTGGAGATGTGCTGGACCCAGCGGAACGCTTTGCCTTGCTTTGCCTCTGCCCCCCCTTTCCCTGTTTACTAGGTGTTACCCCTACAGTGCCCTCCGGCCCCTGCTTCACTGGGCTTGGAATGGGACTGGAGGTGGTTGGTAATACTGCCTTGGAGCCCTTCCTAGGTGTACCCTTGGCATGCACTACCTCCTTGGTGGGCACAGACACTGTACGATTATCTTTGCACGATGCTTCAAGGGCAGGAGAGTCCTTGGTTAGGGATGCCACGGAGGCATGTGTACCTGAGGTCTGCTGCTTTGCTAAATGTCCACTGGTGTCGCCTGATGGGCTTTTCTCCCTGCGCTCTGGGGTGCCTTTGGTCTTCTGTGGGGATGGTGTCTGCGCCCGGGACCGCTTGGGTTGCTGCTGCTGTGTGATCCGTGTGTCGTATCGTGACTTTGATGGATGTGGACCGTGGTCACTATCGTCAGACGTGGCCACTGCCCAGGGGGTGGATGAAGGGACTGGAGCTGGACTGTGAGAATGTGCCTGTTGCAGGGCAGACGTCACTGTTGATTACAAAGCCCGGACTGTCCACCCACGTCGGAATGTATGCCCTCCATGAAAGCAACCATCTGGGCCAATTTCTTGTCATGGTCAATGAAGGCATTGAGGAAAGCTGTCTGGCCTACACACAGCTGGCGCAAAAGCTTCACAGACTCAGCACTGATGGCAGCAGGGGGGACAGGGGCAGCGGTGCCAGGGGTGAAGGACACTCTTCCCCTCTTACTGAGGTGGACACGGGTAGCACCAGAGGAAGTGGCTGGGAGGGTGGGCAATGGCCGCTGTGTGGTGGAAGTTGATGCAGAGTCCCCGTTCCCTGTTCCCTCCAACATGGATGCATCCCCGCTGGCATCGGATGATGTGGTGCTTTGCATCTCAAGCTGGGACTCCTCCAGCAGACTCCTGTCCCCCTCTGAGGCGCTAGTGACATCTGTGTCACTGGGCTCCTGGGCAGCTGTGGTGCTAGTTTCACCCACACTAGTGTCCGTCTCCTGTCCCTCCGTAACCACAGGTGATTCTGCATGGGAGAGAGAGATGTAGGGCCAGGTCAGTGGCAAAAACAGAACAAACATATGCAAGCAATGCATGACAAAAGTTGAGCAAATCTACATGTTGCACACCACCCTGTGCAATCACATCATGCCAACTCACTACTTAGACTCAAGCAGTGCGTGGAAACTCAGGCATGAGTGAGCCATGTGATGACCACACAGCACAACACCCTGCTTGTGGCTCTGTTTAAACAGACACACAACTAGTCTGAGCACACCTAGGGACATGATGGGGGCACACAACTTGTTGCCAATGACAGAACTGGATGGAACAGGAGGGGACAACACAGACCCAGACTACAACATGACAGTCCACAATGGACATTAGCCCATGCCACCCACCATGTCGTACCTTGGGGACAATAGAATGCTGCACATTGCTGTAAGATGTCTAGCCCTCCCCAATATGGGTGCATGCAATGGACGCATTGATGTACGCACAGTCAGATTGGGCACACTGCCGTTCCCTCCCATGGGATTCCCAAGACTACACCAATGCAGAAGAAACCTGAAGAGCACAACTCAAAATTTAATGTGAAGGCACAGCATCTGAATCCCCTTTTTAAGTACAGGTAGTGCAAATGCATGCCACAGGCACCCAGGCCAGCAGCCACTTACATGCCATAGCATCACACTACCAACATCACAGAGGCCAGTGCTGGCACAGGCTCTGTACACATGCAGCCACTCCCAGCCAAAGTCAGACTCCCCAAATGCTCATCCCTGCCTTGCTGCTGATGCTCCTTCAAACGTGCATCCAGCTCAGGCTGTGTCACCGCCAAGATGCGCCCCATTAGTGGTGTCATACTGCGCCGTGCCAGATGCCCAGTGCGAGGAAGCAGCCCCAGGGTCATCTCCACCACATTCTTTGCCAGCCGGCTGATGTCATCCGATCTCTTGTGGCAGTGGATGCGCTGTTGGTTTGAGACCCCCAGGGCTCGCACCTTCGCTGCAATGGCCCTCCACACGGCCTTACACTGGTGTACCTTGAGCTGCAGGCCTTGGAGACAAGAGGGAGAAATGATCAGGGACACAGTGTCATGTACTGACATCTATCAGTATATCAGCAAGATACAAAATCCTCACATATCCAACGATAGGTCAATCAGAGACTATAGTACAGCCCACATAGGACCCCTGCATGGGAAAAGCTGATGTTAAAGCATGCAGGTGTGAGGGGGAACACAGTCCCTGCACATCTCACACACATGCAGGATGCCAGCACTGAAACACCCATATAGCCTGCCCACATCTCCAGTCCATTGTTGGCTTGGGCAACACATACATCACATGTCAACCTGTGTTTGGGGGTGGACTCACTGTGTCCAAGATTGCACAGCCATCAATGTCCCTGTCCTGTGAATATTTGAATGTGTCATGGTGGTCACATGGATGGACATGATATCACAAATACAAAATGCCAATCACAGGGGCAGTTGTGTGCAAACAACAGTGCTGAGATGGACCATAGCTGGAGTGCAATGTGACAAGACTGATGTCATACTCTGTAAGTCCAGTGAGTTGTCCTGGTCTTTGTAGGCGGGGACTGTGCAGGCCAGCTAGGCTCACACTGAGATGGACTACAGGGGCACACACAGCCATCCAGCCAAGCAATCACTGTCCTGACTACAGCATGAACAACCTTCTGTGTCACTGTATGGCTGACAACACAACACAGGTCTCTCATACATACATGTGCAGGGAGGGAAAGCTGTGGCATTGGGTACACACACCCTCCCACTGGAGACAGCATGTCAGGCAGTGCATGACACTACCCCATACTCTCAGGCACATACTGCATCAGTCCAACTACATGTGTGGCCCCCCTGCCCTACCCCGCCACTGTTGAAGACTTACCACGACATTTGGGGCACCCTAGAGCCTTGGGTACGGTGTGAGCACCTCGTCCACCAGGACCTCCAGCTCCTTGATCATGAAGGGAATGCCACGGATCTTCTCTGTCCGTGCCATCACTGTGGACATGAGACAACAGCATGGGATTTTGGTGCAGAGGGGTCTCAGGCAGCAGTCCCTGGAGGCAGCAGCAGGTGAGGGATCCCAGGCAGCAGTCTCTGGAGGCAGCAGCAGGTGAGGGGTCTCAGGCAGCAGTCCCTGGAGGCATCAGCAGGTGAGGGGTCTCAGGCAGCAGTCCCTGGAGGCAGCAGCAGGCGAGGGATCACAGACAGCAGTCCCTGGAGGCAGCAGCAGGTGAGGGGTCTCAGGCAGCAGTCCCTAGAGGCAGCAGCAGGTGAGTGGTCTCAGGCAGCAGTCGCTGGAGGCAGCAGCAGGCGAGGGATCCCAGGCAACAGTCCCTGGAGGCAGCAGCAGGTGAGGGGTCTCAGGCAGCAGTCCCTGGAGGCAGCAGCAGGTAAGGGGTCTCAGGCAGCAGGCTCTGTGAGCAGTGGCAATGTGGGGCTCACTCCCACATATATAGCCCTCTGAGGTCGTTTCAAAGGTGCCAAGATGCAGCAATTGGTGGTACAGGTCTGCCTCTTTCAAATGCATCCAATGACCGCCTCCGCGGTAGCGGAGCACGCCTACCGCGATCTTCAAAATTGCATCATGACACCACAATCATGGCTCCCATTTGCTGTAAGGGCATGCTCCATGGCGGTGATACAACGCTGGGGCCCGGGGTACGCTACCACGATGGTGCATCTTCAAATCCAGCCAATTTCCACCTCCGCGGTGGTGGAGCACGCCTACCGCCATCTTCAAAATGGCATCATGTCACCACAATCATGGCTCCCATTGGCTGTAAGCGCATGCTCCATGGCGGTAAAACAACGGTGGGGCCCGGGGTGCGCTACCGCGATGGTGCATCTTTCAAATCCAGCCAATATCTGCCTAAGCGGGGGCGGAGCAGGTCTACCAAGATATTCAAAAATGCATCATGCCACCGCTATCGAGCTTCGCATTGGCTCTAGGGCGAGCTCCATGGGTCCGGTGTGTGCTACCGCGATTTTAGTGGCGGAGCATGCCAACCGCCATTTCCACATGTTTCCATGCCTATGACTACCACACTTGTGTGAATGGGGTGCTGGTGACACACCGCCGGTGCCAGGCGGTAGCAACCGTGATATGGGTGCCATTCATTGACAACGAGGTACCGCAATTTGGGTGGCGGAGCATGCCAACCGCCAAATGGGCATGTCTTCATGCCTATGACTACTGCACTTGTGTGAATGGGGGTGCTGGTGACACCACCGGGGCCAGGTGGTAGCTACCGCGATATGGGTGCCATGCATTGACACGAGGCACCGCGATTTGGGTGCCATACAATGGCGATGGCCTTTTCTCAAACATCACCAGTGCACAGTGCCAACATGTTCAATGGCACAATCATTGTGCACACAAACCAATGTTCAATTTACTCCACTGATGGCTACACATGCCATGTTTGTGTGTGTGTAACATAGATTTGCCCCTACCCACTCACATGTCACTTAAGGTTTTGATGTTGGTTTAGGCAGGACAGTGTAGTCCTGGACTGTACAATGTGTACACATGTCAATGTGTTGTGGTCCAGTGACAATCACAGCAATGCTCGTCTCGATGAATGATGATCTATTTAGCATTGCCTCTCATGTCTGCTCATGAACACATTCGTCATTCCAGCGCCGACTGTGGTCATTGTGTGGTGGATGGGTGCCAGGTTGTAATGACGCATTAAGGTGTGACCGGTACAGCAGCTAGGTATGAGACAGTGGTTTTGATTAGTTACACATATGCTGGATGCTAGACTCCCAGGCGTGCACATGTGTACTGTGGCCATATCCCTATGTGCATTCACATTGCCCAAGGTGGTGTTTGAGGTACTTGTCTTGTGTAAGTTGACACGTGTGCCCTTTGTGTAGCTGAAGGTGTCCCTCCAAGTAAGCTGGTCTGCTAGTCACTATAGATGTCAGTCATTGTTGTTGTTGTGTTATCCAGAACGTGATATGCTGTGCACATCTCATGATGTATTGCATTGACATGTGTCCACTATCATCTACAATAGGAGGAGGCCAAATTTGACTCGTCACTTGACGGTGCTGGAGGACATGGAGGATGTTGCGATCATACGGAAATGCCACCTGGACAGAGCCACCCTGAAAACCCTTTGTGATCTGTTGGAGCCCCACCTGCAGCCACGCAGGACATATCCAACAGCTTTC
This sequence comes from Triturus cristatus, assembly GCF_964204655.1. NCBI lineage: Eukaryota > Metazoa > Chordata > Amphibia > Caudata > Salamandridae > Triturus > Triturus cristatus. The sequence goes on from NC_140588.1 coordinate 433,130,576, forward strand.
ACCCCTACTTATAAGGTGATGGCAGCCCTGCTTTTTTTGCCACTGGATCGTTCCAGGAGACTGTGGCCAGCTCTGGTGGGATGTCACAACTGATGTTCAGCATGGTGCTGCGTGATGTACTGTCCACCATGACGCTATACAAGGACAGATACATCCATTTCCCCAAGGGTGCTGAATTACCAGCTGTGAAGGGAGACTTATATTCCCTTGGACACATCCCCAATGTTGTTGGGGCCATTGATTGCACCCATGTTGGTCATGTGCCACCACAGGCAAGTGAGCACATTTACCGCGATCGCAAGCATTACCACTCCATCAATGTGCAGGTGGTGTTCCTGGCAGATATGACCATCTCACAGGTGTGTGCCAATATCCCAGACTCAGGCCACGACTCCTACATCCTGCGGAACAGCATAGTGCCCCAGCTGATGGCTAATCTTCTTGCCGAGCGTGCATGGATTGTGGGTGAGTATGCCAACTCGTGTGGCGTGCTGTGTGTGTGACCTGCTGCCCTGAACCTCTGTGATGTTGCAATGTCTATTTGTGTTTTTCATACCTAGGTGACTCTGCATATCCCAACCATCCCTGGTTGCTGAGCCCACTGCGGAATCCCAGGTCCCTGGCTGAAGTCCGCTACAATGAGGCCCATGGGAGGACACGTCGTGTGGTGGAGCGTACTTTTGGCCTGCTTAAGTCACGTTTCCGGTGCCTAGACAGGACCGGAGGTGCACTGGCATACTCGCCCAGGAAGGTGTGTCAGATTGTTGAGGCATGCTGCATGCTCCACAACCTAGCCATTCACAAGGAGATTCCCCTGCTCCTGGATGATGGTGAGGACCCAAGGCCCCAGCCTGCAAACCAAGCCTTGACCAGTGATGAGGACAGTGTAGAGGAGAAAGGTGTTGACCTGCGTGAACAGCTCATCACCAGCTACTTCACTTGACGGTGGGTGTCAATGTGCAACATACCCATTGTCTGATGATAGTGCTGTTGTCGTGAAGGGGCATGTGAGAATTGTAGCATCAGCCAGTTGTAGACTCAGTGGTGGTTGGAAATGTTTCTAGGACACGTCATTTGGGAACATCAAGAGGACGTGTATGTTGACACTTGGTGGCCATTGTGACATGTGCATGTTGGGTTATCCTGGTGTTAGGGCTTGTGTGATGTCTGTGATGCCACACCCAGACCAGTGACAGTTGTGTTTCCCTAGGTGCCTTCGACTTCTCCTTGCCTACATACAGCCCATGCTCCCGGTACATTGTGATCATGTTGAAGACTGTACACCCTGCAATAAAGACGGAGCAGACACAACAACATGTGTGTGATGATATTTTATTTACTATGGCCAGATGCGAGGGGGGTGTACATTTCCATTGGGGGTGGGGTGGAGCAGTGAGTTGACAGTCGTGGTAGATGAGATAGTCGAGTAGTCACCACATTGCTGTGGCAACCCAGTCTAACAGACAGATGCCATTCACAAGGCAGTGTGGGGAAGGACAGTCCAAAGAGACACTGCAGTGGTGGAGAGGGTTGCCATCATGGCCTGCTCCGTGACTGTCGTCTGGCAGGTGCTTGGCCTCCAGATACTCCCAGGGTTTTCTTGGGATGGCCCCTTCGTCGTTTGGCAGGGGGGGCCCTGCTGCAGGGCCAGTGGGGTCTGAGGACTCACCCCTCTATGTGGGTGCAGGGGAGCATGGTGAACTGTCATTGTGCTTCCCACCAGAGGGAGGTGGAGGTGTTGTCAGTGGCACATGCCTGTCCCTCAGTACCGCCACCTGCTGGCCCAAGAGGTCCATGATTTGTCCCATGCGGGTGTCGATGGACCGCATCAGCAGGATGAGCTTGTGCAACAGATCGTCCGACCCGCCCGTTCGTCCCTGGGCCTGTTCGTATGCACCCAGGACTCTGGTGATGTGTTCTAGGGAGTGGGTCTCAGCCTCCTGGTGGCCACGGGTGACCCTGCCCCTCCCACCTGCCCTCCTGTCGTGGACCTGTTGCCTCACCACTGTGGGCACCCGCATCCTCTCCCTGCCCTCCTCCGTCGGTGGTGTGTGCTGGGCATCCTCTGGGACAGAGAGGGTGTTGCAGGCAGCACTGGTGGTGGTGGCGGTGGCCGCACAGGCTGTGACAGCAGGGGTCTGCTGTGGAGTTGTTGTTGGCGCAGATCTGGTGGGGGGGACGATTGGGTCCTGGGACCTGTTGCTCCCTTACACACCAGATGGGCTGGCCTCGAGCTCATCGTCCATGGAATTCTGGGAGTCAACATCCGAGAGTCCTTGTACCGGGGGTGGAGACTGGTTCTGCAGGTTGCTGGTGTTGTCCTCGGCAGTGAGTTCTTGGTCACCTGTGGGTCAGATGTGAAATGGTCATTGCAGTGCACCCGGCAAGCTTTGTGTTAGCTGTGTGTCATTCACTTTTTGAACACTGCACAATTGACATATCATCACATTGTTGACTATGTGCAGTACTGTGCTTCCTGACATGATGCAGTGGTACAAGCATTACTTGTCCATGGTGTGAGGTGTCAAGGCATACCATGCGAACCGTGCACAATTGAGGTTTACAGGGACTTGTTGCCATCTAGGGCCTGGCACAACATGTGTTTAATTGAGGAATCATAGTTTATTTGTCAGACCTAGCAGATGTCACATCTAGCCATGGACTGGCCATTGTCATCTCCTGCATCCCTTTGTCCTGTCATGTGCATATCTTGATTTGTGCCACCACACATGCTTTCATATTTTTTGAATGGTCCTTGTTGCACTTGCCCCATGGTGATGCACATGTAACTAGTTGCTGTGCATGATTGTGCCCTGACTTTTTCTACTTGTGCAGTGTTGTGTCACACTTTGGTGGTTGTGACAGTTTCCTTAGCTTACCTGTGTGCACACTGTGCTTGGCAACGGGATAGGTATGCCTCGTTGTGCAATGAGAGGGCTGGTGTTGTCATATGGCACCATTTGTGAAAAATGGGTGGGTGCACGTATTGGCTACCTACCTGTACGTTTGTTTGGTGTACTGAATTGGCTTCCAACTTCTCCTGGGTGGGGTGGGGGAGAGCTCCATCCTGCTCAGGTGTGGGACAGAGGGAATGTTGGGAGTGGTGGTACAGGCCTCCCAGCCACAAACACCCTCCCAGGGAAGATGGCTACCTACCTGTAAGTTTGATGAGGGTTGTGTAATGGCTGACACATGCTTCTGGGTGGGGTGGTGGGAGGGATCCATCTTGCTAGGCTGTGGGACAAGGGGCATGGTGGAAGTAGTGGTGCAGGCCCCCCCACCCCCAGACACCCTCATTGTGGAGATGGCTAGCTACCTGTACGTTTGAGGAGGGTTGCGTAATGGCTGACACATGCTTTTGGTGGGGTGGTGGGAGGGATCCATCTTGCTAGGCTGTGGGACAGGGAGCATAGTGGGAGTAGTGGTGCAGGCCTCCCATCCCCAGACACCCTCATTGTGAAGATGGCTACCTACCTGTAAGTTTGTTTGGTGTACTGCAATGGCTTCTGACTACTCCTGGGTGGGGTGGGGAGGGCTCCATCCTGCTCAGGTGTGGGACAGAGGGAATGTTGGGAGTGGTGGTACAGGCCTCCCACCCCCAAACATCCTCCCAGGGAAGATGGCTACCTCCCTGTAAGTTTGATGAGGGTTGTGTAATGGCTGACACATGCTTCTGGGTGGGGTGGTGGGAGGGATCCATCTTGCTAGGCTGTGGGACAGGGAGCATGGTGGGAGTAGTGGTGCAGGCCTCCCACCCCCAGACACCCTCATTGTGCAGATGGCTACCTACCTATAAGTTTGTTTGGTGTACTGCAGTGGCTTCTGACTGCTCCTGGGTGGGGTGAGGGAGGACTACATCCTGCTCAGGTGTGGGACAGAGGGAATGTTGGGAGTGGTGGTACATGCCTCCCAACCCCAAACACCCTCCCAGGGAAGATGGCTACCTACTTGTAAGTTTGATGAGGGTTGTGTAATGGCTGACACATGCTTCTGGGTGGGGTGGTGGGAGGGATCCATCTTGCTAGGCTGTGGGACAGGGGGCATGGTGGGAGTAGTGGTGCAGGCCCCCCACCCCCAGACACCCTCATTGTGAAGATGGTTACCTACCTGTAAGTTTGTTTGGTGCACTGCAATGGCTTTCAGCTGCTCCTGGGTGGGGTGGGGGAGGGCTCCATCCTGCTCAGGTGTGGGCCAGGGGGCCTGGTGTGAGTTGTAGTGCTGTCTGCCTGTACACATGCCCCATGGTTAGGTTGTTAGCTATGTTTGGGGTGAATGGGAGTGGGTGAATGTTGGATCTGTGAGCCATGTTTTTGTGAGTGTGTGGTGCAGATGGATGGTATTTGTCCTAGGTGGTGTAGTTTTGTAGTTGTGCAAGGCAGTACATTTCAGAGAGGCGGCAGTCATTTGTTTGTACTTACCAGCCTCCACTCCCTGGCTACTCCTGTGAGACTCTCTGGATGCAGTATGGCAAGCACATTCTCCTCCCATTGTGTGAATGGTTTTTGTGGAATGGGAGGGCCACCGCCAGTCCTCTGAGCCAGCTCACGGTTCTTGCTCCTCCTCTCCTTGACCACCCTCTTCAGATCATGCCAACGCTTCATGATCTCCTTTTTTGATCTCGGGGTGGTCCCTACTGCATTGATCCTTTGGACTATCCTAGCCAACATTTGTGTCCTTGTGGCTTATGGTGTCTGTTGGACCAGTGTACCAAAAAGCTGTGGTTCCACTCTGACTATCTCATCTACCATGACCTTCAACTCACTCTCAGTGAATTTGGGCATTTTCTGTGTGGCCATGGTGTGTGGTGTGCAAAGGGATTGTGGGTGCAGGAGTGTGAGTGGTGGTTGTGGTTGTTTTGTTTATGGTGTGTGTTGTGCAGGGGGTTAGTTTTGCTGGTGTGGAGGTGGTGCTGTGTGTGGTGTGGCTAGTGATGTTGTGTCCTTTGCCTCTCCTGTCAGCTGGGGGATGTGTCCCTTCTCTCCTAGAGTTTTGCAAGGGATTGTGGTCAGGGAAGGGGCTGGTTTTATCCTCAGCTATGTGGGTGTGTCCAATTGGGGTGTTGCTGAAAGGTGTGTTGTCCTGGGATTTGTATTTTTCATTTTGCCATGTGGTTGTGTCATTGGGGTGTATTGTGTGTATTTGGGAGACATGGCTAGCTTTCTGTGTGCACTTTTTGGCCTTCTTGTGGGGTTTTGGCTTCGTCCGCCATCTTTTTGACGGTTCATCCGCCACGGTGGCTGTGGTTCAGCTCTTCCGCTGGCTCTCCCATTCATCCCATTGTACGTACCGCGGAACCGTCGGCGATATACTAATTTCCGGTGCGGTGTCTCCGCTATACTTGTGGTGGGTTGTTGTTTTTCCGCCACGATTCCGACCGCCGCGGACGGATTTTGGCCATCTCCGCCCGCTACGGGCGTTTTTTCTTGGCCTCGTACCGCCGCGGTCTGATTTTTTTGGGAGGTTAATCCTAATTTGGCCGCCAGTTTTCCCACAGTGCCGGCGGGCGGTTGTTTTCCGCTTCCATGGCGGTCGGGGTGCTTTTCCGTCCGCCACCCTAATGGATCTCTCTGTGTCCGATGAAAGTCTAGCTTGAATGATTGTGATCTTGTTTTGGAAATATGATGCCAACTGATCTCACCATTCTTCTGTGGGTTGATGGAAGCGATACAAGCCTCAGATGACTACTTGACACTATTCGACTCATACTTCTAAATGCTCCTAAACATAAAGAGAAATCACATGTTGGTGAACTCTCTGAATACATGTATTCCAAAATATTCTGATAATAGCACTCTGTCCCCACGCCACTAAACTGCAGAGATAAAAAACACTCACTCATTGAGAAGACGCGACACCAGAGCCACATGCAGTCACTCGTCTGAGAACAAGTCTCCTCAAATGACCCCCAAGAGACCCACCACCAAACACTTCACTCCACCTAACCACAAAAAGGAACTAGCTACAATAGCCACTAGCAACAAATCTGAAGTTGTAAAAATCTCCACACTAATGAAAAACCTTGAAGTGGAACTCATATGTGTCCTCACCAAAGCCAATGCCACAACAACCCTGAATAACTTGAAAGGTACTCATAAAAACCCAAGACTTCTTACTGACTGAACCTCTAAATCACCACTACTCTGTAATTAAGAATCAAATGAGGTGAGAACCCTCTCCCTTCTTGAAAGGAGTCATTGCAAACTTGCTTAATAATTACAACAAAGAGAAGCGGGATTGAGAGAAGTAAGAGGGATTCACTATTGTAACTATGAAGAGAATATACAGGGGATCGCAGATTTCCCTTGCAAAATGCATGAACCATAATAATCGGATAGTAATTCAGATTTTGTGTGAGCTTAAACCCCTGTCAAAATACACATCACCAAAATGCCTCCTTCACAACTGTGAGTCAGCAGTGAAACAAAATATGGAGATAGCATATGTAATAACAGCCCACGACCTAACTTTAACTTCCCTAATTGTAACCTGGCTAACTGAAGCTGCTCGACAAGCCATCGACCTACAAGTTTAGGGTCATTCCACATCCACCATAACAGAAGTGACAAATTAGGGATTGGAGCGGCAGTCATCTACAAGTATTCCATTCATTGCAGAAACCACCCAAAAGACTAATTTCTATCATTCAAATGTCTATTAATAGAGCTAAAATCATATGAGGCAAACCTGAATGATCTACTCCCCATGTACCAACCCCAAAGCGAACAGCACAGTATTTAAGCCAGGCAGGAACACATTTTCCTGTGACGATAACCTTCACTGAGGATATCAAAAAGACCTCTCTATGTGTCTCGTATCCACATATCCTGAACATAATTTTGTGGGTTTTGGATATTGTTGACACATTTCAAAAGAAGCCATTGTAGAAACTGTCAATGGATGCCATTCTCCCAGTTGACTGCCTGGGTAATCTAATCATGTTATTCACAATGAAATATATTAAAACAATTCACAACGGCCAACCTGAAAGACATGAACGTAGGAAGAAGGACCTGAGAAACCTAGAAAGAGACCACCTCGCCACAGAAATTGAAAGCAACCTTCAAGACAGCGCCACACCTTCAAAATGTCAATGATCCCACCAGATATTAGACAAAGACTCTGAAAAGTATTGGAGATACACTGTCCCATAAAATCCTGGGAAGGTAAAAAAACATCAGTCTCAGTGTTATGGTGTGCGAAATAATTTATTACTGAAAGAAAAAACCTCCAGTACACAGAACAATATAGGCAGCATTTACAGAGGAGAATCACTAAACAAAAAGTATTTAAGCTTTGAAGCAAAGGCCATGTCGAATTATGTAGTATGGCGTGAGCACCCACCTTTGTGATGTAATTTTTTTTATCAAAACAGAAATGGAAAAAGATTAAACATCGACTGAAGAAAACTATTTGCAATTGTAAAGACATCAACCAGGCAAAACACAATGAATATTACTATGGCATCGAAACAATTTTTTTTTTTAGCACCACGGAAAATGTTAGGTATGGTCAACAGAACAATCTGTTTTAATGCGTGCAGTGACAAGCTGCAGTAGGATACTCTCAGGCTGCTATCTGGTGGGTCAGACAATGAGAGACACAAGAGAGCTAGAAATGTTTGGTGGGATATGGCACCGTTATTGTCATTCTTACAGGTGGTGTAACCCTCACATAGGGTCATATGTAGGAAGCCAAATACCGGTCGGTAACGGCCGAAATTCGGTAAGTATCCCGTTACCGACCGGTATTGAGGCCCTTGAGATGTAGGTGGCTGATTTCTGGATTCGGTATTTACCGAATCGGAATTTTAAGAAATCGGTAAAATACCGATTCGGTAAGTACCGAATCCAGAAATGCTATGTAGGGGGCACTCAAGTGAGTGCATTATTGGTGTCTGTATTCGTTATTTACCACCAACTACAAGTTGATGGTAAATGACGAATACCTTTAAAAAATCATTTTTGTGCAATATGTGAAGTGCTATGTGGCAGACATACATGCCCTTAGGGCATGTATGTGCGCCACATGTGCACACATGCACGAATCAGGGGTGCAACAGGGTGTCAATGTGACACCCTGCCACCCATGATAATGCGTCCCCTATTACCGATTCGGTATTTACTGAATCGGTAATAGTAACTGGCTTCCCATTCATTCCTATGGGCCTCCAGGCCCATAGGAATCAATGGAAAGGGATGCATTATTACCGATTCGGTAAATACCGATTCATAAATACCGATATTTACCGAATCGGTAATGATTACCGATTAATTACCTACATACTACTTACCGATTCATAAATACCGAATCGGTAAAATTCGGTATTTATGAATCGGTAAATGTTATGTTACCCACATATGGCCCATAATCTTTAACCCTCTAATATTTGAGCTCTTATTAATCTGCTATTATATGTTATTTATTCAAGCCCGATAAAACTCATACACATAGCTTGCACTGTAAAAATGGCATATATCGAATAACTTTCAGGCACCTCCTGTCTCTCTATGGTACGTACTTCTCCGAAATGGATTGTAGCACTCTAAATAGATTAAAATCTCATGATGTTTGATGCATTTGCAACGTGCTAGCAAAGATGCTCATAAAGGGAGCAATGGAAAGTGAGAAAACGATTTGGAATGTAATTTCAGAAAACAAAATGTTGTTGGAGCCTTTGCCTAATGTTCACACTAAGCTTTCTCACTAATGTTATTTTGAAATATAGTAAACTGTAATCATTTGTATTTATTTGCCTGTTTCATTTTTGTTATAGGTTGCAAGCTCATAATAATATTCTGTTTTACAAGCTGATTATCTAAAAAATTAGATGTAGTTGATTTAAATTGTTTTATATAAATCAGTTTACATGGCCAGAGGAGGTTATTGCATTTTCTCTTGGATTTTTTTTACTAGTGAGGTAAATACACAATGACTCTTGATAAGTAATCTTTCACCTCACGTTAAGTAGACTTTATTTACAGTGTTGTACCTCAGGTTACCCCGCATCCAAATTAACTAGATTATTTGCATTCACTTTTTAATACTAAACAAGTACTCAAGGGAACCGAGTGCACAGTGTAGTCCTGTGTGCCGATTTGCTGTTCATTCTGGAAACAGGACATCTCCAGTAGACTGATATTTGGACAAAAAATTGATGTGAATATATCAACAGACACAAATATTGAAAAATAAATATTGTTACACAAATATCGTGATGCACAAATATCGTTGACAAGAATATCATTTTTTGAGGTGAGTAATATTGTTTTAAATAATATTGATGTTTTTATATCGTTTTGAATAATACAGTGGTTAAAATATTGTTTTTTAATTTGAATGTGCTTTAGTTAATATATTAATTCTATATTTGACTTGTTTATATAAAGGTCATTTTCTTTAAATATAGCTTATGTAAATTGTCATAGTGGGCTGTTGGTTTTATAGGGGTATTGGGTGGGACGTAATTAGTTAAAAATAATTATGATTTATCTAGTAAGTTCTATTTGAATATATGATTGCTATTTATTATGTAAATTATGTAACATTGATTAATTTCACTGTATGTTATTTATGAGCTGTTAGGTTTATAGGGTTACTCAGTAGGAAGTTAAATAATGATTAATTTCCAAATAATTATTAATTGTCAATTATTTGATTGATTGTGATTATGTAATTCATGGAATACTCATTTATTTTACTTATATTTCAAATGTGGGTTTCTAGGTTTGTAGGGCTGTAAGGGTGGGTAGTACATTTTTTCCAAGGGCCCAGCATCTGCAATTAGCAGCTAGACTGTTTCTTTCTCAAAATACACTTTACACACATTTCATTTTTTTCTCTGTTGAAATTTCCCAGTCCAAGATAGGTGTTTGCAATCTTGGAATGGTAAAGTAAAAAGAAAAACAAGCACATACTAGTTGCTTATTGAAATGTGCATGCATGTATCCTGATGTATTTGCATACATGCGTCATGATGCACAGAGGCATATGCATCATGTACACATTAAGGTGTATAGGCAAGTATTCATGACAGCCATTGTGGAATAGGTTTCATTTAATAGTGATTCCCTTCCAAGACCACCAGACATGCATGCACATTTGTCTTTATACATCTGCATTAATGTCTGATGTAAATAAGCCCTGCAGCTTGTACCCTCATCATTTAAGAAAATTTGAATGTGATTTCCTGCAAGTGCAAGTGAGGGGTATCGTACTTTTCAAGGAATATCTCCAAAAAGCGGATACAACTTCATCTTAAGTAGGGATTGGCTTGGAAGAGGAAAGGACATGAAAGCAATCACAAATAATCATCCTTCCATGCTTTGGAGAAAACCCCACTAGTCTCTTTAGTGAATACATTATGATATAAAGAGTTTACATTAAAGAACTCCTCAAATGTATAATGTACTTAATAATTATCACATCCCTTTTCATTAATTCAGATGTTACAACTCCTTCACAAAACAGTGCTCTGGCAGTCCACACTAAGTTCGGATTTTATTGCATCCCTTAACGTTTCAATGTATTAAGTATTTCCAGATAAACAGAATAAAGACTCTCTCCAATTCCCATACATATATATTTCATATTTCCTTACCCAAATTAGCAGATATTACATATGGTGAAAACTCTCAATTTACATCTCTTGAGGTATCTTGTCCCAAAGAACACAAGGAAATACCAGGGTCGGGCTACCCAAAATAATGGATTGGGTCCATCTACAAGTAGAAATAAGATACCATCTTGAAAAATGCAAATGATGGATGATATATGATCAAGGGCACTCCAAACTAAGTATTAGTTTGCTAAATTCATTTTATGTTATTAGATTTCTATTGTCAAGATCTGATCCAGGTTTGTTCTGACATGTTCACTCTCAAGGTCAGTTCCATGGGAGTTCCATGAGTCACTCGGAACGTAGAACCTATTACAGTGCAATGGGACAGTAGAATCCAGTGTACAATCTAAATGTCAAACTTCTGTTTCTTTGCTTGCCAAAATAATGCTATGAATGCCAGGAATTGGATTGGCCCAAACTGTATTAACAGCCCTTTCCAATATTTCTCACCAAGTCTTTGAACATTCTTCCTTTCTTAAAAAAAAACACTAGAAGTTATTTTACCATGGAGGTTCAATTCTCTTTTGAAGGTTATTGTAGACTTTGTGTGAGAAGAGATGTAGATCACACAACAAAATAGGCCAGTGTTTATTCATTATTTTTTGCACCGTGCTACCTTGATTACCAAACTGAAGGAATATTCTAACAATGTTAAAATTATCCATTATCTGCTTGCTGTCTCTTTCCAATTAGAGATCATGCCTCAAGGTTTTCTCTACCTATGACATTTCTCTCATATCATCATTCAACTAATATCCTAGACGAACCCCAAGTGATTGCTAAAAGTTCCTAATGTTCAGAGGTGTTTTGAGGAAAAGGTTTATACAAAATACCTTGTTATTATCTTATACGTCTGACTTAGGTTTTGTTGAGTCAATATTCTGTGAAGGCAGAATGATAATTCCTAGCTTACAACTTCAATCTCTGTGTCGTCGACATGTGTCTTCTGTGATTTAGGATTGTTAAACTGTAATAGTTTTTTCTCAATTGAACAGTTGATACCTCTCACTCAAATAGTTTCAGTGTTCTTCTAATCTTTTAAGATTCCTTTACAACTTTTGGCTCTAAAGAGTTTTGAAAAGAATGTGCTTTTTCTGGCACTTGACAAGACCACTTGGGGAAAATCACATGCCGAGGTCAGATTATAGCATACCAGCTGAACACAAAAGCACTTCTACATTTGGTGAGTGACTCAGCCCAGTACTTGAATTGGTGGCACTTACATGCCTAGTTGGCAGAAGGGTTCAGCGTTCATTGGGCCTAACTGGGTCCCTGATCTATAGCAGTTCATTGTGCTCCATCGCATCATGTGCTCCATCACATTCAGCCTGAACTTGTGACTTTGTTCTGGTCCGGCATTACCAGAAATCTACAGTTAGCGCTTTATGCCTTTTGACACTACTTTTTCTAAAAACTTTAAAATTCAATATTTTTTTTTCTTATAATTGGAGTTCTGCTATTTAGGTTGTGGTATATTTATTAAAAATCACTCTATTATTCAAATCTTATTGTGGGTTCATTTTGTGGTGTGTTTTCACTGTTTTACTGTTTGAAGTGCTGCACAAATACTTTACACATTGCCTCTAAGTTAAACTTGACTGCTCTGTACCACCTTACCAGGTAGTGAGCACAGGTTCATTTGTGGTTTGCTTGTGCCTTAACCTGACAAGGATTGTGGTTGCTGCTTGACCAAGACTCACACCCCAGTCAAACAATGACCAATGTTTTACTTCCAACATCTGGAATCTGAAAATTCCCATGCTACTTTTCCTCACCATTACTCTTGTGACGGGGTCCAGGTAAATGAATCCTTCATCCGCGATTGCACCTACGTAGCTCGTATTGAAAGACATTCAATGATGGGTAGGGGGAGGTATGGGAATACCTGTACATTCCCAGATCTCCTTTGCTCTAGGCCTGTTATTTTTTGAAGGATTTGAAATCTTCATTTAATCATTTTATGAATTGAAATAGAAATGTGAGGGATTGTATTTTGGTTTAAGAAGGTTAGTTCCTTTCAATTTTTATATAACCACTCACACAACTTAATATCTTAAAGGTTCCCATGAACTGGAGCACTGGCCAATGAACTTTAATTGCATTACCACTGAAGGAGACAAATAGAAGTAAGTGTGAGAAGAGGCTCAAGCAAAACGATTCATTTTCCTGCACGGGCTACCTACATATCCCAGGGACAGTATCTTTTTTTTAGCAAAGGAAAAGGCAGGTTAGAAAACATGGCTAAATTAAAGTTAATTATTCCACAGTCACAAAATATAACTCACACACATACTTCTGTCAGATGAAAAAGCAAAACCAATGGATTCCGTTTAAGAAGCAAAATGAAATATTTTATATATGCTAGTGTAGTTCAAGCAGAGAAATATGTGATTGTAATGTGACCAAATTTTAAAAGGTTGTAATGTGTCCTTGAACGTAAAAAAGGCCGAGTCTCATTACCGTGTTCAAAGCATTTGCACGGATCAGCCTCGGAATAGAAAATTAACTCCAAGGAAACTAGTGATTCCTAACTTCGGAACTGTCAGTACCTATATATTTCAGATTCAGTGCTGACTGCTGGAGGAGAGGTCATGATAACATAGTGCTCTGAAAATATATCAAGATTATGAAACTCTTTCGAATGGAAAACATATTCTGCAAATGACTCTCACGCACTGTCTACCCCTCCAGCAGGACGCGGTCTTTGGGAAGAAACTTAGGTATGTTTGCTTCTTCTTTATCAGTACCGGGAAACTGATTTACTTTCTATCCTGTGTTTATTGTCCTGCTTTTTTTACTTGTTCTTGGCAGGTTTAATTGATCATTGTCCCCTTGTTCAAACATTCCCTGGGTTGCTGATTAAACCATTCTATAATTTGCTTCAAATTACAGGGTAAGGAGCCTACAGTCTCCTTACATAGTATATTAGAACCTTTTAACTCTGTCCTTATATTACTTGGAGCCCTTTGCCCTCCATTGTTTATCCTCTGCCTTTGCCTGGAACACAACTCATTCTCAAGTTGTGGTACAGGGTTGGGAATCTTTTCTCAGTGAAGGTATGGGTGCCACCAGTCCTCCTCCTTTCCATTCTCTTAAGCATCATTTTCGAGCTCTATAGTTGACTGCGCCTTGTCCTTGAAGTTTGTGTCTCCTGGCCTATTCAGGAACTCACTGAATCTCCTTAGGTCCTCCTGACAGTCCTTGATGTTGCTTCCCTGCCCCACTAATGCTTCTGCCTGCTAACTACCCCTTGACTTTTCAGGGTCCTCTGATGGCGGATCACAGGCGTCCTCTCTCTTCCTTAGGTGAATGAGAGTCTGTCTTTACTTTATCCTTTTGCGCCTTCTAATCTGGTTTCTCTTTGTGTAGTATTTCATTCTGGTTTCTTTTTCAAGTGTAGTTTATTGTTTTTTTATAGTTTCTTGTTCTTGTCCCTTTTCTGTTTACATGGTTTCTGTGTCATTCCTTAAATCATTGCAGTCCCTACTTTGTGTGAACCCTTCCCAGTTGCGCCTGATTCTGCCCCTCTGGTACATAATTTCTCTTGTTTACTTCCTGACCGGCACTTTCACTTTCCTATTAAAAATTATGCAGCCCTCTGTTTTAACCTAGGTTGAATAGATGTTTCCCCTGTCCATTGATGACATTTGCATACCTGCCAACTTGAAGAGCAATCTCACCATGTGGTGAGGGGGCAGGGCCTTGTGCTGAAAAGTACACACGAGGCACTTTTGAACTCCACCCAGCCCCCAAACCTGATCCTCCCAAAAAACAGAAGATTGCTGAGGCTGATGTCCTGGGGTGTTTTAATGCCCTTGATGGACATCAGCAGTTCAAAGCCTCAGAAAGAGAGCTGAAAAATCACTACTGAAAGTTGTTTTCAGCTCATATTCTCGGATGCTGTGTGATATCGACTCCTTACCAGGTGACTGTGTGATGGGAGCTGATATTGTGTGTCATACGGTGGCATTGTGTGAGCTGGCTGTTATGCATTTGAAATTCCTGTGTGGGAATAGGATGACTTGGGAAAGAGTACGTTCTGGAAATATTAATTTGCCTCCTTGCTTTAGAGGAAATTCTAGTATGATGTTGTATGGTTATTCATATCTGCTTTTAAGGTGATTTTCTTCTATCTTTCATAAGTGACAACTCAACGTCCATTTGAATCATCATAATATGTCATTGGTAAAAGAAGACCGAGTGCACAAAGGAGCATGTAATTTGAACAGAGCCAGAGATCTGATGCATTTTGTCCCCATTACAACCCTGAGCATGCCCTTAGAGCAGCTCCGAGAGTATAGTACAAGTGAACTTTAATCACACGAAGCATGGTACACCATTCTCAAATATCTTGGCTCGATTAAGCCTTTGGAACAACCGCAACCACACACAGAAAGGAAAGAACAAGCTCTTAGATATGTATTGATGGCATAAATGTACACTCGCACAGTGTTTGCTAGAGTGATGCAATGATGCAGATTTCAAAAATCTTAATACACAGCACATATACTGATTTAAGACACAAAAAGCTGAAAGTGCACCTTGCACATGTTAGACACAGTAACGCATAAAACTGAGAGAGGTGTAGTAGAAGCGCCGTAAAAGTGAGCTTTGACATGAAAGATGAAGAAACATATATACAAAACAAGGCTAATTCTTACAAATGAGTTGCATTAATGAAAATGTTTTTATTGACATTTACCGATGAAACAATGTGCTGTTCATAAAATGGCCTAGTGTTTCTATTTTTTTCCATTAGAATATACCATGTAGAAAAGTTAGTATAAAATTGTGAAAGAAATAGATAAGAACTTGAAATTTAAACTGATAATACTAGAGATTCTATACTTTATTAAAAGTTATAAATGATTTTTGTTACATGAACTTAGAAAATTATATACTCATGTGAAAGGTGAGATAAATTTTGGTAGTGGGCTATTTTTAACATTAGTTATTTTCATGTGATAATACTTGGTGAAAGTTCTACTTTATTTCCTATATGAAATGATTATAGTGCATTATATTTGATATAGATTTAGAGTTTATTTTATTTAACATGTAGATGTAAACGCAAGGCCTTTTCTGAATGTATTCTTTCTTTAAAGCTGCCTTATTCCTAAGTCTAATACAATGGTCCATTGCAGCATAGTAAATGATACTTTATTTGTTCAAATAGATGTCAAACATTTGATATTCTTAAATGTTTCTTTAACATTCGCACTGAAATTTTCCTGTGGGCATCAGCATTTCAGTTGCTATCTTAGGCCCGGAACAATGTATTCTTCCTCACTTTTGTTGGGCCTATGAGGACTGCAAGTCATTTGTTTCTCAGGACAAGCATGGGAAATCATCCCATATTTGCAAATGAAATAAGGTGATATTATGTGAACTTAACCACATGACAAATCGAACCAGAACTGTGTGATGGCACATCAATAGCCTCACCACAGAGACATCATAAGAATAAACACCAAAGGAGGGGCAACACCACTTGATGTTTGCCTCTTAATGAACACCATTCATATTTTTCCTACCTTTAGAGCAGAACGCTATGCGGATTGATTTTTTATGATTTTGTAACCTATCCTCTTTGGCTTTTACTTGTGGACTGCCTTTGCAGATGTTACAGTCAGTAGCAGATGAACGGAACCCCATCTTTGTCAAACCATTTTTATTTTCTTTATTTCTTTTTTGTCCCATGCTAATGCATTCGTCCTTAGTGGACTTTAAATTTGAATCCATCTCCCTTCTTCTTTAGGAATGCGAGCTGTTAGATGTATGAGCTATCCTTCTGCCTTTTATGGTAGTAGGACCCTGTAAATTGATTAATGCCATAATTATCCTTTGAAACTTGGCCTAAATGTTTGGCATCATATTGCAAGCTGTGATATTTCTACCTGGATTACTTAAAAGAGTACTTATTGCTAAGAATTTTTCATCTTTATTACAAAACCCAAATTAATTTAATGTCTCTTTGAATCTAATATTTAGTCTTGTTGATTCTTTCATTGAATCTGTGCTAGTTCTTCAATGATAAAATGTTTTGTAGGGAGAATCAGCAAGCTTTTACAGAACATCAAGTTCTGTTCTTTTATTCTGTGTAGCTGCATCAGACCCTTTGGTTTGCATAATTCTAGTCCAAATTAACTTATTTATTAGGTTGTGTCTTCCTATTGTAATTCTTCACTTCTACAGCATGGACTTGGAAGTGGTGAACTTAAACTTGATTGCAAATTTGTGCTTTAGACTGTCAATTTATGGTCCTCATTCGACAGCTAACATGTTATTTTGGTCACCCCTCCTATCAGGAGAGGAAGATTCATCAGAGGAACATTGCCTTTGTGATAAATAAAAATACTGCAGACTGTCTAATTGTAAGTGTCCCATTCCTGTTAGAGTAGTAAGGAGAGTAAGAGTACAAAAAATGTAAGGCTGTGTAATTCAACATGGCCAGCACCCTGTAGTTGCATGTGCAAGGGTGAAAACCTCAGAAGAGTACCCTTTAGAGCTGAACAATAGATTCAAAGAAGGTATGCATTGACATTCCACATGTACCTAATATATGATCAAACAGTTTCATTATGTATAAAATATTTACTGTTTCATCTCTTTGCAATTCAGAGGCATTTTGAGAATGTGGATTATTAGTTGGAGGGGATGGGAGTCCTCGCCAAGTATCAATGTCACAATTCTGTATTAGTTCCAGTTAGGTCCTAATAATTTAAACCGGAGCTCAACCTTTGGAAGCTGAAATATTTCATGATTATTATGTGGAATGTACAAGATGAAAACAAGTCCTGTGTCTAAGTCCCCTAGTTCAAAAGACACTAAATACCATGTTGGAACACCATTTTACAATGATCTCTTTCAAAAGCAAGCAATAACAGCTTTGGTAGTTCATTAAAATTCCAATACATTATGCAGAAATGATATTAAAGACAATCCCTAACCAATTCTCACAGCTGAAGATTCAGAGATGGGAAAAGGTTACGCTGGGTAAAACCAGTTACTGGTTTAATATGAATAATAAAATCATGCCTTGGGAATTTGTAAAGAGTGAACATAGGTCATCAATAAGATGGTATGTGAAGTCTCCTATAATCAGATTTCAAGGTTGATGGCCAAATTTTCACTACATGAGATAGAGCATGGGGCGAATAGAGTACAGGCGCGCTTTTGGGACATGGGACTTGTTACAGCCAAACGCTTGCTCACCAAGCACTGGAAGGCGACGGCCCCTCCGCACATCAGGCACTGGAGGGCGTCCTTCGTCAACTGGGCGCAGGCGGAAAGTGCAGTGCTCCTCCGTGAGGAAACTGCGGGACTCAGGCAGTACCCCATCGCTCACCTTTGGGATGGCCTCCTCGCCACCTTTCAGACGGCCTGCCGAACCCGTGGGATAACCTAAACATCAGGCGGACACTGATACACTACTAGATCGCTGGCGACATGTCTGAGACCCTGGTGCGGTTAGCTCCTGGCCCCCTCGACCTGCATATTCCCCTGACACATCTCCCATGCCACGCGACAGGCTACTACTGTCGGATACTTCTTGCGCTGTGCTCTGGCGCACGCGCGGGACTTACCGCCGCTGCTACCCGAGAAGGCGCGCACACTGACGAACCCCCCCCTCCTCTTCTCCCCCCCCCCCCCTCACGGCCGGCCACTCGACGCGCTCCCCGGGCGGCCGGCTACGCCCTGCTGGACAGCCCCTATCTCCTCATACATTGCTGCACGCGGATCTCCACTTTCCCCCCCCCCCCCTCACCCTTCTTCTTCTGGCCCCTACCCGAGTTCTCAACCCTGACCTTGATCCCTAAAGTTTACGTTGCACACCCGGGGCACAATTCGGCGACTGACTACACTCCCTAGCAGAGAATGTGTTCCATCATAGCAACGGTCGCCACGCGCACCCTTGCGAACTACGCTGCAACCTCCTTGATGCGCTCCACCCCACGCTGCACGCGGGCCACTGGGACTCCGATGCCTACAAAGCAGGGCACTTGGCGGGCAACCAAGCACCCAGCACACATCCTTATGTGAGCCCAGGAGCTAGCTGACAACGCTACGCAACGGGCGGATGCGAAGCGCCCCTCTCACACGCGGACAATGCGCTTTAGCTGAGAAACAACGCGACACATATCAGAAAAGCACCACCGATTCGCTTACACGCAATGTACACACCTGAATCCTCTATCTAGGTACAACTGAGCTCCGCCGCCGGACCTCCGGGTTGTCGGCTAAACGGCTGTGTTTAAGCATTTGACAGTATGTACTCGAACATTGCTGACCTGATGCTCTGTCGCAGAATTGTACATTGCCAATTGATGCAACTATGGTTAATAAAAGTTATCAAAAAAAAAAAAAATGAGATAGAGCATGGGGCAGCAACATTTTGTTTACTAAGAGTTAATAATATTCTTTGAAAATCATCTCGAGCTACCCATAATATTAGTATTGTAATTGTAAACACACCAAATAAGATTACATCATTGGTGACCAGAGCAAAAGATTACCAGCGTTGGTCACATTAGTGTACCATGGTTGACACATAATAGCCATAGCAATGACGCCCTTGGCATGAAGGAAATAATTTTAGTAATATGTTTCCCCAACACTGAGTGATTTACCACTCAAATATCAGCATTAGATATACTGTGGGAATTCAATCATTCTCTCTCTCGCTCTGAAAATGCACACATTTTTGTCTCGTATGCACAATGTTCAATTTTGGCCTGTGCATGTTAATTCAACCAAGCAAAATCTTCTAATTTAGTGGGCTTGGCTGCATACACGAGATCTACTTAAAGGTAAGTCTGAGCGGTGAACTCCACTCTGCTTGCAGAGTTTGCAGAGTTTTCCGCACTCCACGTTACACGGAGCTTCCGAGTTCTGAAAAACTCTGCTTCGCATTGCGGAGAAGAGTTTTTTTCCTTACTCACACTCGTCAACGTCAAGTTGGCGAGCACGAGCGAGGAAAATACCCCACCTGCTGAGATTTTTCCTCATCCGCGATCATCAACATCAAGTTGGCGAGCGTGGAAAATCAACCTTCGGCGAGATTTCTCAACCCAGGTGGTCAAACTTCTCATTGCGAGTGGTCGCGTATGCTCCCGACCGCTCACGTTGAGAAACCGTCCGTTCGCATTGAGAAAGCTGCTGCTCGAGGAAAAATCCACTTGAGTGGCAGAAAGGAGACAGCGCCCACTTGCGCTGTGCATGGTGCCGTTCGTGATGATTGCGCAGCGCGGACAAGCACCTGGCACTGAAAATAACTGCGAACTGGACTTGGTCTAGCGCATTCTGCTCTTCGCAGAGATTTTTTGCACATCACGGAGTTCAGCATAGCAGAACAGAGCGAACTACGCCCAGGTATACTTTAAGGTATCTGGAGAGCTACCAGCTACTCCTCGGAGATGCCTTGGATAGAGTATCCAAGATGCATAGTCAATGAATTATTTTCAAGCCATGTGACAACAAGAGGTGGGGGATCAGCCGCTGGACAGAACATCTGCCTAAAATCAAAAAAGGATTCAATACAAAGTTTCAGTTAATATGGACAAAGTGGCAAAAAGAAACAGGAATAATAAGAGGTGAGAAGAAGTATCAAGCCTCAATATGACTGTGGTACATGGAACTAATAACAGAAGAATGCAAATTTATGTCCAATGCCTGGTCTACTATGCACCAGTAGGTCTACATAGTAATAACAAAAATATACCAAGTCACTATCCAGATGTAAGCAATTGGGAATTTGCAGCATATTATGTGGAACTGCTCAACTGCAAGATGTTCGGGGAAATGTAATTGCTTGTATAAAGAACTGCTTACAAATGGAAATATTACCTGATGAGATATCAATATTATTAGCCTGTTTTCAACATCTTGGGGTTGCACCAATTGGTGCATGGCAGTGGTGATTTATTGAACTATTAATATCCAGGTCAACACACACTATTTACTGGAAGTCAAACAAACCACCAGATTTTCAAATGTTGGTGAAATAGATGGTATATGCAAGTGAAAAATGCATGCAAAGTGAGCAGGGATGTTGAAGAAATTCTCAAGAATTAGAAATAGATATAAAGACTTTGCCAAACTTAGCTAATTTACTACATTATGACTTTGTAATAGATTTAATTTTAAGTGTATATAATATTTTCCTATTCGCAATGGAAAACATTGTCTGATTCAATAGTCAATATATTGTACTGTCAAAAATCAGGGAATCAAATTTAACAAACTGTGTTTTCCCTTAGATGTGCCCAACTAGCTTTTTGGATTTTGTCATTTTCTAGTACCCTCAAGACATGCACCGTATCGTAAGACTTCATGTAGATGCATCTAAATTGGGAAGGGTGGATGCTACTCATTGTCCTAGTGGGTCAGCAGACTTGGTTGGGGATTTTCATATTTAGCCTAAATGTTAAGTCACCTTACAGACGAGTTATTCAGTGCCAACATACCTACGGGTGAATGAGCGCTATACAAATACATGTTATGTGTTACACATTCCACCAGTTATACCACTTTATCAGGCAGCACTAATAAAGTAATTAGAACATGAAAGCCAATTTTAACAGGATTTGATTGATATTTGGATTTATTAAAAAGAGCCACTATGTTATGAGTTGAAAAGATTGTTGGGTAAAATATTTTCAGATGGCTTCACTATCCTCCTTTTAACATGATTCTCTTCACTTCAGTTAATATAGGGATCAGATTACTGAAGTGTGTTTAGATACCTTGGTAGGTTTAACACTGCAGTACTGGCTCTTGTCCACAGGGGCAGAGCTGAGCATAAAAAAATAAACACACAAGGGTAAACACAGATCCCCACAAGGTAATATTTTAAAAAGTTGTAAAGATTAGCAAGTGTGTATCTGAAGTCATTTTCTGTCGTTTGAAGGATATTACCTTGTGGGGACGTGGTTTCAGGTCTCCACAGTGTAATGAAGTCTCCATAGCGTGTGTGTGTTATCACAACCTAGTCCCAATAGGGATAATAACTAACACACACACACACACACACACACACACACACACGCACACGTTTTTGAGTATTAAAATGAAGATTATATATATATCTCATCAAATTGTCCCTGGTTGAAAATGCACTCCACAAAAGACTAATTACAAGAATTCTTTATTTCAGACAAAACTGGCATTCTTGCATTTTGGAGTCATTCCTTTGCCTTATGCGTTTCAGAGCTCCAGCTCCTTGATCACAGGCATACTTGTTAGTACACTGTACTGAAGAAAAAGTAATGCTCCTTGCATAACCAACTTGTGTTGTATGCTGGAGAATGTAGTACCTTTGCCTCAAATTGAGTCCTTAAGTAGGATCTGTGTAAAAACAAAATTCACATTAATTTTTATTACCATTAGTGGACCTTCAAAATTACAATGGCCAGTCAAATTACTATTGTCTTTTGTTCCATAGGAAAATTCAGGACAGTGATGTCATTGACCATGTAATGAGTGATGTAATATGTGACGTCATCAGCAGTGCATTGCGGGGACACGAGTTATATTTAGCTAAGCTAACTATAACCACTGAATTTCTCTGGTTATGTACGAGTGAAATGCCAGCCTAACTATAACGTCCCTGAAACCTGTGTTTTTTCAGTGAATATCTAAGGTATTTTAAATGCTAATTCCTAACTATAACGTCCCTGAAACCTGTGATTTTTTCAGTGAATTTCTAAGTTCTTTTAAAATTGCTAAATCTTTCAAACACACCACCCTAAAAAACCACCCAGAGACATTGATATCAGACCTCCGCGTCAACTCGGGCAGTGGCACCTGCATAAACGACCTTATCTTCTACTCGAAAAAACCCGCTGCCTGGCGAAAAACCCTAACACACCTTCTGAATGTTCACTCATCTAAAAACATTCCCTATGGCACCAAACTTACTATTACTCCCTCTCCTACCCTCAGAGCAGACCTTACTATCACCCTCTACAAAAGCGGCATAGTCCTGGTCCAAGCCACACCTAATAACCTTAACAAATTCGCTGACCGGTTCACCCTCCTCAGAAACCACGTTCACGATACGGACAGGAGAACTGACTCCATCACCAGCAGCCCTCCGTCCTACCCGCCCACTATGCCTAGCAACCTGCATACCCCCACTACAGCCCTCACCATAGTTCCTCCTTCCCCTCCCAGCATACTCTGCGATCCTTACCATGGACCCCCCCTACCCTAATATCGGCTCCTGAACCCTCGCCCCCCTCCCTGCCAACACCCCCAGCCCTCATCGACCTAGAAGCTTTGCACTCTAGAGCATCCACCCTAACTCAGAGCATCCACTGCTCCATTCTGGACCTTACGAACCTCTTGCACCTCGCTGAACTCTCCCTCGCGAACCTCAAACCTCATCCACCCCCCCCCTCAGTCAAATGCGCCCCCCATGCTCCCTCTCCCGCTTCCCTTAAGACACCTTCGCCCGCGCAAGCACCCCTGCCGCATCTCTGAAGCGGAATCCCGAGCTCTGGCACTCTCCTACAATTCCCCACCCACCTCCCCTACCCCAGCTGACCTCACTGAAGACGAAATCCTTGCTATCCTCCAAGATTACAATACTGCCCTTGCCAACCCCTGCCCCCCAGTCACAGGTCATGCACACCCCATCAGCACGGTCACCATCAACCCCAACAGGCCAACCACACGACGTAACAGAAATGTGGTTAAAAGCAATCTTGCGCCAATTCTTCCATCCTCCCAGACACTTGACACTTCCCCAGACCCCCCACTATCAGGTCTCCTAATCAACTGTCGTTCAGCAGTTAAACATGCAGCCGATATCGCTGACCTCATCCTGCACAAAAACCTGGACTTAGCTATTCTTACGGAAACCTGGCTAAATGAATACTCCTCCCCTTGTCTGGACTTATTAGTCCCTCCTAATTACAACATTGCTAGGCTAGACAGGCAGTCGAACAGAAAGGGCGGAGGCCTAGCCTGCATCTACAGATCCTCCCTCCTGGTCAAGGAACTCGGAACGCTCACTACCGACTCCTGCGAGTATCTCTCACTCTCCCTCACCAACAACGCCCTTCACCTTTGTAACTTGCACATTTTTTACCACCCCCCTGGCTCTAATGACTCTTTCACCGATCATCTACTGGAAGTCATCACCTCAAAAATTTCCTCTAATTCCAAAGAGATCTTCCTCGGTGATTTCAATCTCCACTGGAATGACCCCAATGACCCTCACGTCAATACCATCAAAGACCTCCTAAATGACCAAGCCCTGACTCAATCCTGCTCCCTACCAACTCACTCAAAAGGAGCCACCCTGGACTGGATCATATCCAAGGACTCCGTAGTCAAACTCATCTCTATCGACCCTTGTGACTGGTCCGACCACCACACCATCTCCTTCATCCTACCCGGATCAATCAAGACTAAGCCCCCACAACCGATGATTCCCAAACGCTGGATCAGGGACACCAAAAATCTGGACCTTACGAAGCTGGAGGCTCGCTGCAAACTTGAGCTCTACCCGACCTCGAACACTACCACAATCAATGTCCTCTATGACCATTATTCGGCGTCTATGTCGAACATTCTAGACGACCTTGCCCCCCTGAAACTAAAGAGAACACAAATCAAAGACAGAAACCCCTGGTTCTCCGCCTCCCTCAACTCAGAGAGAAGATCCCTACGTCAAGCCGAAAGAATATGGAGGCAGCACCCATCTACCGAGCACCTCAAACTTCTCCGGCAGGCAAGAAACTCCTACAACAGACACATCCTCAACTCAAAAAAAGATTATTTCAGATCCGAACTGGGGAATGCCACGAATAGGCCCCGCAAGCTCTTCGAACTGGTTAAACTTCAATCAAACAAGCTGGCCAAAACCCCTAAAGAATCACCGAAATCTCTTATATCGTCGGATGAATTCTCCTCCTTCTTCGCCGAAAAAACTGCCTCCCTAGGAATCGAACTTAGTACCGCCTCTTGCGCTCAACCCCCTCATGACCAACTGCCTCCCCATGCACCCTCATCCTCGACCTTACCCAAAAACGAAGCTTGCTGGACTGACTTCAAAATCTACGACGAAGACTCCATTGCTAAAATCCTCTCTACATTAAAACCTAACAACCACTTCAATGACCCGCTACCATCCAACTGCCTCGCTGCGGCCTCCCGTGCCATTGTTCCTTGCTGGACCGCGATGATCAACGCCTCCCTCCAGCAGGGATCGATTCCGGACCCCCTGAAAGCCGGCCAAGTCCTTCCTATTCTAAAAAAACCAACGCTTGACCCCGCCGCACCAGACAATTTCAGACCCATCTCTAATATACCCCTACTAGCCAAAGTGTTAGAGAAATGCGTACAATACCAGCTTAGTCAACACATCGACAACTTCCACCTGCTGGACGACTTCCAATCGGGATTCAGACCAGGGCACAGCACTGAAACAACCATGTTCCACATTGTGGACGACGCCCTCCAAGCCCTGGACCAAGGCAAAACATGCCTCCTAATCCTTTTAGATCTATCTTCCGCCTTCGACACGGTCAATCATGAAAAACTACTTGAACGCCTTAAACACAGGATGGGTCTGGATGGCGTTGTCCTTGAATGGTTCAGGTCCTTCCTCCATAACCGATCTCAAAGATTCCTCATTGACGGCAAACTATCCGCTCCCACCCCGGTCACGGTTGGAGTCCCTCAAGGCTCAACCCTGTCTCCTACCCTCTTTAATCTTTACTTGGAGCCTCTCACTGAAATTCTACGCTCCGCCAATATCTCCTACCACATGTACGCGGATGACACCCAAATTTACATCAATATCTCCTCACTCAAGGAGGTCCTCGCCCTGAACGAAACCCTGAAACTAACCGTTCAGTGGCTTGCTACTAACCAACTAAAACTCAACGCCAAGAAAACTGAATTTCTCCTGATCTCCCCATCCAAAGCCAACCCGGAGCTACAGGTGTGGTTCAAGGCCATCACAGCCCTAAATTGTCCCCCGACCATCGTGGACTCCGCCAAATCACTGGGCATATTTCTTGACTGCAACCTGAACATGCGTGACCACATTAATTCAATGGCCAAGGCAGCCAGATTCCACCTGAGCTACCTCTGGAAATTAAAACCCTTCATCGATGCTCCAGATTTGAAAATGGCAGTCCAAGCTCTAGTCATATCCAGACTGGAATTTGGATGCTCCACCCTCACAGGCCTACCCAAGCGCTCCTTGGCACCGCTAAAAGCCTGTCTCAACGCGGCTGCCAGACTACTCACCGGCACCAGGAAATTCGACCACATCTCTCCACATCTGAAAGCCCTAAACTGGCTCCCTCTAGAGGCCAGAATACAGCTGAAACTGGAGTGCATTACACACAAGGCCTTATACGCAAACTCCCCTGCATACCTTTCACAGAAGCTGGTGCTATCGGGAGGAAACAGGAAATCTCGATCCACTAACAGTCTCCTGCTCCGACCCGCCCACTTTCGCAAAAAAAGAACCTACAATAGGGCATTCACCGGGGCAGCACCAAGAATTTGGAACTCCTTCCCGCCCGCTATCAGAAGAATCCCCACTCTTGCTCGCTTCAAGAAGGAAGCCAAAACCTTCCTCATGGGTAAATTCCTGTACTAAGTCCTCCTCTAAGCAGATATGACTTGCTGCCTGATACCATGACTATTGCGCCTTCCGCAACCCTATAACCGGACTCCATCGAGACCCAAGGGGGCCATGGTCTCTGCCAACCCTAGCTTGAATTTTAGTTCTCATGTGTGCTCCCTTTGCCCCCATGCTACCTCATCCCCCCCCTTTATGCTATATTTCTTTGCTTTTGATACTTTACTGTTTGCACTGTTTCTCTATGATGTTTTTTTCTTTCCTGTTAACCATGTAAAGCGCTCTGATACCCTCATGGGTCATGTTCGCGCTCTATAAAACACTAAAATAAATAAATAAATAAATATAACGTCCCTAAAACCTGTGTTTTTTTCAGTGAATTTCTAAGGTTTTTTAAATGCTAATTTCTAGCTATGCCTATATAGGTAGGACATGTACAGAAAGATGAAGAAAGGTGCATAAAGAAGCAAGAAAAATGCAGAAAAAGGTAACAGAAGTTCAGAAAGAGGAAGTAAGGTGCATAAAGAAGCAAGAGCAATGCAGAAAGAAGCAACAGATGTGCAGAAAGAGGCCTACTTTGATTGTACCTTTCCACAGACTCATACAAAGTAGACTAATCACTAATCCTTCTCCCAAGATGTTTTAAACCTCACTTTTCTCTTGAAGGTTCACTATTCACCGACTGCTCAGAATGTTAGGCCTACCAAATGCAAAACAGCAATCCTAACCATTTCACTGTTGTAAGTCTCACCAAGTTTGTGAAGGTATGCATGTGTGTGTCTCTGCTTTTACCTAGTGACATGTTACATAAAAATAAACATGATACTTGAATACCTGTTTCAAACAGCATACTCTGTAAATTTGTGTACAAAAAAGTGTATGCATTTCTTTCTGCTCATAATACAGGTAACATGGGTATTCAATAGTATATTTGAGGGGCTCTATAACACCTATATACATAAGACATGTCTATCTGTGCAACCGAATGACAAGCAGAACTGAGAAGATTTGACCACTTATAGGAGAAGTTACCCGCTTTTTAAGCTACCATCTTATGATGCATAACACATGTAAGAATACATGTACAAGTAGACATATACTTCAGTCATGAGAGAATGCAGACCTTTAAACTTGACAGCTTGCAATACCCATCTGGGTACAGAAAGAGGCATGAGAAGTTCAGAAAGAAGCAAGAGAAGTGCAGAAAAAACAAGAGAGGTGTATAAAGAGTAACAAATGTGCAGAAAGAGGCAAGAGAAGTGCAGAAAGAGGCAAGAGAGGAGCAGAAAGAGGTTAGAGAAGTGCAAAAAGAGGGAAGGGGTTGAGGAAAGAGTGAAGAGGGTTGCAGAAAGAAGCAAGAGCGGTGCAGAAAAAAGCAAGTAAAGTGTAGACAGAAGCAACAGATGTGCAGAAAGAGGCAAAATAACTGCAGAAAAATGAAAGAGGTGCAGAAAGAGGGAAGAGGAGTGGAGAAAGAAGCAAGGGAGGTGCAGAAAGAGGCAAGACAGGTACATGAAGAGGCAAGAGAGGTGCAGAAAGTGGCAAGAGATGTGCAGAAAGAGGCAAGGGAGGTGCAGAAACATGCACAAGGGGTGCAGAAAGAAGCAACAGAGGTGCAGAACGAGGCACGAGAACTGCAGAAAGAGGCAAGAGAGTTGCAGAAACAGGCAAGAGAGGTGCGGAATGAGGGAACAGGGTGCAGAATGAGGGAACAGGGGTGCAGAAAGAGGAAAGAGAGGTGCACAAAGACAAGAAAGGTAAAGAAAGAGGGAAGATGAGTGCAGAAAGAGGCAACAGGGGTGCAGAAAGAAGCAAGAGAGGTGCAGAAAGAGGCAAGGGAGGTGCAGAAAAAAGCAACAGAAAGGAAGAAAGAGGCAACAGACGTGCAGAAAGAAGCAACAGAAATATAGAAGGAGGCAACAGAAGTGCAGAAAGAAGTAACAGAGGTGCAGAAAGAGGCAACATAAGTACAGAAAGAGGCAAGAGAGGTACAGAAAGAGACACAAGAGGTACACAAAGACACACAAGAGGTGCAGAAAGAGGGAAGACGAGTGCAGAAAGAAGCAATAGAGGTGCAGAAAGAGGCAACAGGAGTGCAGAAGGAAGCAAGAGAGGTGCAGAAAGAAACAGGAGAGGTGCACAAAGAAGCAAGAGATGTACAGAAAGAAGCAACAGAGGTACAGAAAGAGGCAAAAGGGTTGCAGAAAGAGGCTAGAGAAGTGCAGAAAGAAGCAACAGAGGTGCAGAAACAGCTAAGAGAAGTGCAGAAAGATGCTAGAGACGTGCAGAAACAGGCAAGAGAGGTGCAGAAAGATGTAACAGGGGTGCAGAAAGAGGCAAGAGAGGTGTAGAAAGAGGAAAGAAGGGTACAGAACGAGGCAAGAGGGATGCAGAAATAGACAAGAGGGGTGCAGAAAGAGGCAAGAGAGGTGCAGCAAGAGGCAAGAGAGGTGCAGAAGAGGTAACAGGGGTGCAGAAGGAAGCAAGAGAAGGGATAAAAGAGACAAGAGAGTTACAGAAAGAAACAAGAGAGGTGTAGAAAATAGCAAGAGAAGTGCAGAAAGTGGCAAGAGAGTTGCAGAAAGAGGCAAGAGATGTGCAGAAAGAGGCAAGAGATGTGCAGAAAGAGTCAAGAGATGTGCAGAAAGAGTCAAGAGAGGTTCAGAAAGAATCAAGCGAGGTGCAGAAAGAGGCAAGAGAGGTGCAGAAAGAAGCAAGAGAGGTGCAGAAAGCAGGGAGGTGCAGAAAGCTGAAGAGATGTGTAGAAAGAGGCAAGAGAAGTGCAGACAAAGGAAGAAAGCTGCAGAAAGAAGCAAGAGAACTGCGGAAAGAGGCAAGAAAGGCACAGAAAGAAGCAAGAGTATTTTGCGCACCATTAGTTAGACCCTCCAGGATTTCCCGATTTCGCAGTTTGCCGCGAAATCGTCACTTATGTAAAAATGCTGCGATTTTTACAAAAGTGCCTGCGAAATCAGCATTTTTGTAAAAATGCCGCGATTTTTACAAAAATGCCCGCGAAGTCCGCAATTTGTAAAAATGCCACGATTTTTACATAAGTGCTATTGGTGCAATGAATTGTGAAATATGCTGATCCACGCTCTGTGATGCGCTGCGAGCCTTGGTTCACAGGCACTGACTGCCGTGGCAAGCTGGCTCCGTCTGAGGTTGCGAGCGGTCACTGTCAGCCCATGGGGATGCGTTGTGGATGTGTGTGGAGATTGTGCACAGGGCAGAACCAGCACGCACTTTTGCTTCACATGCGGCTGCACCGAAAAGGCTGGTGCTTTCCGCAATAGGATGCGAGAATTCCTGGTGGCAGACACAGTGAGAGGCTGAGAGAGCGACAGAGAATCATGTTAAACATTGCACTGGCTGGGTCCAGAGACCGTACCGAGGAAAACCTGGGACAGAGTCTCACACTATTAAGCATACACGAAGGAAGTGATGTAAAAATGATCTGGAAAAAACACATGAATGAAACCTCACATACAGTAGAGAGCAGAGGTGATGGAATGTACACAAATTGGAAACGTGTTTCCTGTGTTTTCCCCCATCCACCCGTTATTGTCCTCTAGAAGGTTGGGGGAACACCGACGCTCACTTAGAATGTTGGCATGAGGCAGAGAGAGTTGGCAGTTGCTGCAGGATTGAAGAGGAGAGATTGGAGGCTTTACGTTTAATATAATTGAAGTTAACCATCCTACTCAACTGAAGGACGTCCTCCTAAACCGACATCTCAACTAGCGGGTCGTCCTTCATTCAGGCCGTCAAGTTGACCGTCTTCATTATTCTTCCTCCCTCCTGCTCAACACTGATTTTATATTTGTTATCTTTGATGTGAACATTTACTGTTGTGAAGCGCTCGGATACCTTTGGGTCTAGCTAGCACTATATAAAACTCTTATATATTTGCCATTAGCTACTGTGAAATAGTGGCTGCACCAGATTCACCAACACGGTGATAGTGTGACAGATAATGTGTTACATTTACTGACTAAATCACTGTCAGTGCTTCGCTATTATGTGCACAGACTGTGTTACAGTGAAGGAGATAGTATGTTGGATAAACTCAGGGCCATTGGAATTACCAAATAATAGAGGTATAGACTACGCATCAGGGTTGACTACAAAACATCCAGGCAGCGATAAGATCAGCGGCGGCTCTTCCGCTATGGCGGAGGAGCTTCGCCTTCCACCCCAAAAAATGGCAGGAAAGGAAAATAAAACAATAATAAAAACTCATTTTATTTTTCCTTTCCTGCTGAGTCTAGGGGACGGGCCTGGAGGCTGACAGGCACTGAGAGGAGTGGTAGTGCACTCCCTTCACGGCGCATGATGGTTTGGGTAGTGCAAAATGTGCCATGCCAAGCCACTGGTGACGTTTGGTACTTGCAATTCAGAAACAAAACACATTTGCTTCACTCAGTGTTCAGAATTACAAGCTGCCCTGGTGGTCCCAATGAGGACTCATTTGAAGCTTCAGGCCCAGTCACAGGTTCAAGAAGCGGGATGCAGTCTTTCAAATGTCTCCCTTGGTGTGCCGATTACAGGAATGGGCTAAGCAAATGGAGGATTGCATTTCCAAGGGATAGCAGCCTTCACCTGTGGGCTGCTTCCTCTGTTCCATATCCCAGGTTGCCTATTTCAAAGTGGAATACTCTGCTAAAAGAGTTTCCATTGTTTTAAAGCTGAAAATGGATGATTATGAGTAAAATAAAGTGCTACAAAAATGCCGCTAAATTTCCATATTTGTGCAGCTAAATTTCCATATTTGTGCCGCTAAATTTGCTAATCCATGCGGTAATATCCTGGGGGGTCTGATTAGTAACAATTTAACACCCACATTTAGCAATAAGTAACAGGTGACCATTCTAGCTTTGCAAAGGGCCTTCCATCACGCTGTAACACTTGTCGCTGCATTTTTAGTAACGTTTGAGCCATTTGAGCTAGAAACAAGGATTTTTTGTTCAAATCTCCAGATTATGCAGCAGATTATGGACTTTGTGGCAAATGTATAATTATATGAAAATCGGTGGAGCCGAACAGTCGCATAAATCCAATGGCCCTGTTCATACTTCTGACTAGGTCCAGAAGTGCTCCTCAGTGATTCCTTCTTTTTTTGTTTCATTAAGTTCATAGTTTAGCTTCTATGGAAACGAGGAAGACTAAAGCCTAGTTTACCACTCTATAACACAGACTACTATACCATATAATTACTCTCCATAACACATAATCCCACTCTACATAATTAATAAACACTAAATACCACATACTTTCTATCCACATAATTTCACTGCACAAAAGCCACATAATTCCACTACACACAATATACATCCACTCCACTCCAAAAAAAATTGTAAAAAACTTTTACATTTCCGACGCCAATAGCTCTAACTCTTGCAAAAGTGAAACCTATTACATTGCAAATGCTTCTTTAACCAGTAGTCGCATTTGTAAAGTGGTAGAAAAAGGACACTGGACCTCCAACCAGCACTCAGGGATTCTGCTGCGTAGGACTGACAGGAGGTACCAGGAGGGTTTCTTGGCCACCAAAGTCCCTTAGGACTAAAGTGGACTTCATCCCCCAACCAGTAGTGTGCCAGGAGGCACGTTTGCAGAGTGGTGGAGAAAGGGGGGAATGGCCTCTGAAGACCTCTTAGCAATTCCACTGTATGGGACTTACTGGAGGTAAATGGAGGGGTAGTTGGTCTCCAAGGACATCTTTGGGGGCCACTACCCCTCCTACTATCTCCAGTAAGTCCCACACAGTGGGATTGCTAAGTTCTCATAGCAGGCCACGCCCCCTTTGCCCCACTAACAAGCCTACCTGTTACCTCCAGTAAGCCCCACACAGTGGGATAGCTGAGAGGTGGACACAAGCCATGCCCCCTTTCTCCACCACTCTGCAAACTCACCTCCTGGCACACTCTTAGTTGGGGGATGAGTCCCCTTGCCTCCTGAGGGCTAACTAGCCCTCCTGGTACCTCTAGTAAGCCCTACATAGCTGGATTGCTGAGAGTAGTCAGAGACCACGCCCTCACTTCATACCATTGTGTAAACACTCCTCCTGGTGCAGTGCTGCTTGGTGGATGAAGTCCACTTCAGTCCTGAGGTCCTCAGGACACAAGGGGACCTCATCACCTCACCAGCTGTGCACCAAGAGGCACGTTTGCAGAGTGGTGTAAAAAGGGACATGGCCTCCTACCACCTCTCAACAATCCCACTGTGTGGGGCTTACTGGAGGTACCTAGTGGGCTAGTTGGCCTCTAAGGACTCTCACCAGCGAATGGAGCTTCATCCCCCAACCCAGAACGCGCCAGGAGAAGCATTTGCCGAGTGGTGCAGGGAGGGGGCAGGGCCTCCGGGGAGTTGCCGGTTTCTATTTTCCTTTTTCTTTTAGTAAGGGGGGCTGTGTGACCCCTTTCCTTGAACCTTTTGGGCCCTGGGGAACCCATTCCCGAGACCTAAGACATTTAAAAATATAATAATTAGTGAAAAAGGAGTGGGGGTGCCCCCCTCCCCAGGCCAATTCCTGCCCCGGGGCCTGGCAAAAACTTTTTTATGGAAGGGGGGCCACTGTTGGCCCCGGGATCCCCAAACTTTGGGGCCTGTCTTGCGTTTGAAAAATATTTTGGAGGGGGGCCCCCCTCCTTAGGCCAATTTTGGCTCTGGGGACCCCATCCCCCAGGACCAGCCCTTATCTTTCCTTTTTTTTATAATAATGGCCTCACGTTGGGTACTGTGGGGGGAGTCCCAATGCCCCCATGGTCCCTGCCAGCTCCCCACCTCCTGAGGAGCTGGTATTGCTTTTGGGCAAAAGGATCTGCAAACATGCAGCTCCCTTTGCCCAAAAACAATTCTGCTTTGCTTCATGGATGCAAGAGCAGTTTTCCGTCACTCACTTTCATGAAGCAGATGTTTGCTATGGCAGGGCGGGAGCGGTGCTCCCACCCTGCCATAGCAAACTGCAATGTCCCGGGGGTGGGCACTCTAGGACATTGCTGGTGCCAGGCCTGGGAGGTGCTGGTCCCAAGGGCCATGGAAGGCTCCTGGAGGGGGGCCGCGAGGCCCCCCTCCCAACAGGTTTAAAGCAATGGGAGGTGGTAGATCCTGGGCCAGGAGTCGCTATGGACCCCCGTATGTTAACTAATCAATGCCTGGGGAGGTAGTGGTCCCCAGCGCAGCATGGGTGGCAGGGGGCAGAAGCCCCCAATTTATTAATTAAAAAAAGCTCCTGGGAGGTGGCGGGCCCCGGGGCTGCGGGGGGGGGCAGGCAGGAGCCCCCTGTGCATTTTATTTAAAATTGGGGATGTGGCCCTCAGGTGAGTAGATCTAGGGGTTTAGGGTGTTTCCACCCTGCCCCCTTTTCTTGTTTTACCTTTTTTATTGTATGAAGTGTTGGCAGCCAATCAGAGTCAAGCTCGTGATCGTGGTCGTGTTCGAGAGGGTTTGCGGATCCCTTGTGGTCACCAGATACTAATATTTCTAAATATATGAATTCCTCAGGAACTACTGAATGGATTTACACCATTTTAAAAAAAAAAGGTTGATTTCTGATCCTAGAGCTACCTTTTTGCCAAATTTGGTGTACTGCTTTTCAGCAGTTCAGGCTGTAGCCTTGTCTAAAGTTTCCTATTGAAATTAACATGGAGAAAATGTGTTTTGGGACCCCCTTTTTTTCTCTGCCGCCACATGACCAATCACCCCAAAACTTTCGAGACAGGAGCTGAAGTGAGAGGGCCATTAGTTTTGAAAATTTCACGAAGATTCTTCACACTGCACCAAAGATATTGGCAAAAGAAAAAACACTTATTGAATAGAAACAAGGTCCTAACTATAACTATCTACTGGCAACCGCAAGGAGGTTATATATATATATATATATATATATATATATATATATATATATATATATATATATATATATATATATATATATATATATTCACAGAAAAAGACCATAGGTTTCAGAGGTGTTATAGTTAGCTGCCCTTTTCACTCATACAAAACCATTTAAATTCCTCCATTATAGTTAGTTCTGCTAACTATAACTCACGCGCCCGCAATGCACTGCTGATGATGTCACATATTGCATACTTCATGACATGGTCAGTGACATCACTGATGACATCACTGATGACATCTCAAATGACATCACTGATGACATCATCCACTGAATGTGGTTTAGTTTAATTTAAATATGTATTATATATATACCAATCTGTATTGAAGATTGAGTGGATGGAGGATTTAGTAGCTGTCTGACTGTGTTTTTAAGTGAGTAATTAAAAGTGTCTCACTTAATACATGGATTAGTAACTAAACTATGTGAATGTGTGCAGCACTGTCTCTGTTGTTGTATAACATGCTGCATCAGTTGGTCACTAACTATATGAGTGTGTATATTAGTTATTGATTAGTTGGGTGAGTATGGGACACTGAGTTTGTGTGTGGTTGGATGGGGTGTGTGTAACTCTATGCATAGATGTGTGAATGGTTGATTGACTAGGTGTATGGGTTTAAGAGTGCATGTGGAAACAGTTGTTCGGGTGACTGAGTGTATTTATTTGTGTGTTGGTGAGCGAATATATGTTTTAGTTGTACATCCTCAACAAAGTAAAAAAATAAAAGGCATTGTATGTGAGAGTTGGTGTATATAAATAAGTATGTGTAAGAGTAAGTGATTGTGAGAGTAACTATATGAATGAGTGTATAATTGTAATGGTGCTTTTTTAACATATTAACGATGAGTTACTATGTGTTTGAATAAATGAGGTGTTGTTGGAGTGAGTAAATTTAAGTGCAATACATTTTTTTCATGAGTGAGTAGGAAGACTGCATAACCGACTAAGATGACTGCTGATGTGTTAATGTCTATATATGTGTATAAGTGCATTTGATAGTGTTCGATTAATTAATGACTGCATGTATAGATGATTCTGTTGTTGAATGGGTAGTTGTGTGTGTAGACTTAGGAATCAGTGAGTGGGTATGTAGTAACTGGTATTGGTGTGTCAATGGTTTCAAATATGGTACTCTGTATTTTATAGTGAGTGATGAAAGGTTATACTAGTGTATGTTGAGGTGTATAAGATTGTCAAGTGGATGATGTCATCAGTGATGTCATTTGATATGTCATCAGTGATGTCATCAGTGATGTCACTGACCATGTCATGCATGATGCAATATGTGACATCATCAGCAGTACATTGCGGGCGCGTGAGTTATAGTTAGCAGAACTAACTATAACGGAGGAATTTCTATGGTTTTGTAGGAGTGAAATGGGCAGCTAACTATAACACCCCTGAAACCTATGTTTTTTTCTGTGAATTTCTAAGGTTTTTTAAATGCTAATTTCTACAATAACGTCTCTGAAACCTATGTTTTTTTCAGTGAATTTCAAAGGTTTTTTAAATGCTAACTTTTAAGTGTGATAGTAGTTATATCTATTTTTTTGTACTGATTTTATTTATAAATATTTTATTCATTAAATAACATTATATATTTTTCTGAAAATTGCAACAAAAAAATATGTTTTTATTAAAACTGAAATATTGATTAATTTTCTTGTTTTCGTTTTTTATTTTAATATATTTATATTCTTATCTTTAAAAAAAAATTCCAATTTTTTTCGGAGTCGCGCACTCAAAGTGAACACATCACGGTGGGTGCGCGCATTCTAGCCGCCATTTTAGAAAAGTCATGAAGGATCCGCGTATGGTGTGAGACGGCTGCGTGTTTTTCAGTTACATCATACTTTAATGTCACGTGATATGCGCGATTGGTATGCGACCAGTCTGCAACTCCTGATCCCGCGCATTTGCGACACATGCGCATTACAGTATAAGATGTTTGCGCGGCTGCGGGTCCCGCGTGACATCATATACGTGCTGGGGCGCGCTGGGTGCGCGACTCCCGCAAAAAAAAATTATGTTCCAAAATGATATGTATGTGTCTTTAATATACATATTAAGGCAATAGATTATGTAAGATATTCATCAAAATAATATATTTGTACTTATAATAAACTTATAATATTTTTAAATATATTTACGCGTAGTCGGGTGCGTGCATCGTGAGTGCAGTAAACCAGGTCAGCAGAGCTGCTGTAGAGCCAGAGAACCATGTCAGCAGAACTGCTTCAGAGCCATAGAACTGGGTCAGCGGAGCTGCTTTAGAGCCAGTGAACTAGATCAGCAGAGCTGCTCTGTAGCATAAGAACTAGGTCAGCAGACCTGCTGTAGAGCCAGAGAAACCAGGTCAGCAGAGCTGCTTTAGAGAGAGAGAACCAGGTCAGCAGAGCTGCTTTAGAGCCTGAGAACTAGGTCAGCAGAGCTGCTCTAGCTGACACTGACTGACTGACAATGACTGACTGACACTGACTGACTGACACTGACTGACACAGATTGACTGACACTGACTGACACTGATTGACTGACACTGACTGACTGACACTGACTGACACTGATTGACTGACACTGACTGACACTGATTGACTGACTGACTGACACTGACTGACTACTCTCTACTACTGACTCTCTAATACTCTCTCTACTACTCACTTTCTACTACTCACTCTCTACTACTCTCTACTACTCACTCTCTACTACTCTACTACTCACTCTTTACTACTCACTCTCAACTACTCACTCCCTACTACTCTCTACTACTCACTGTCTACTACTCTCTCTACTATCCACTCTACTACTCTCTACTATTCACTCTCTACTACTCACTCTCTACTACTCACTCTCTACTATTTTCTACTACTCTCTACCACTCACTCTCTACTACTCACTAGCTACTACTCACTCTCTACTACACTCTCTACTACACTCTCTCTCTACTACTCTCTACTACTACTCTCTACTATTCACTCTCTACTACTCACTCTCTACTACTCTCTAATACTCACTCTACTACTCTCTGCTGCTCTGTACCACTCACTCTCTACTACTCTACTACTCTCTCTCTACTACTCACTCTCTACTACTCTCTCTCTACTACTCTCTACTACTCACTCTCTACTACTCACTCTCTACTACTCTCTACTACTCACTCTCTAATATTCACTCTCTACTATTCACTCTCTACTATTCACTCTCTACTATTCACTCTACTACTCACTCTCTACTACTCGCTCTCCACTACTCGCTCTCCACTACTCACTCTACTACTGTCTACTACTCACTCTCTACTACTCTCTACTACTCACTCTGTACTACTCACTCTCTACTACTCACTCTCTACTACTCTCTCTCTACTATTCACTCTCCACTACTCACTCTCCACTACTCACTCTCCACTACTCTCTACTACTCTCTACTACTCACTCTCTACTACTCACTCTCTACTACTCACTCTACTACTCTCTACTACTCACTCTCTACTACTCACTCTACTACTCACTCTACTACTCACTCTCTACTACTCACTCTCTACTGCTCACTCTCTACTACTCACTCTACTACTCTCTACTACTCACTCTCTACTACTCACTCTGTACTACTCACTCTCTACTACTCACTCTCTACTGCTCACTCTCCACTACTCATTCTCTACTACTCACTCTCAACTACTCTCTACTACTCACTCTACCACTCACTCTCTACTACTCTACTACTCACTCTCTACTACTCTCTCTCTACTACTCACTCTACTACTCTCTACTACTCACTCTCTACTACTCACTCTCTACTACTCACTCTCCACTACTCATTCTCTACTACTCTCTACTACTCACTCTCAACTACTCACTCTCTACTACTCACTCTCTACTACTCACTCTCTACTACTCACTCTCTACAACTCACTCGCTTCTACTCTCTACTACTCACGCTCTACTACTCATGCTCCACTACTCACGCTCCACTACTCACGCTCCACTACTCACGCTCTACTACTACTCTCTCTACTACTCACTCTCAACTACTCACTCTACTACTTTCTACTACTCTCTCCCACTCACTCTCTACTACTCACTCGCTACTACTCTACTACTCACTCTCGACTACACTCTCTACTACTCTCTCTCTCTACTACTCTCTACTACTCACTCTACTACTCTCTGCTGCTCTCTACCACTCACTCTCTACTACTCTACTACTCACTCTCTACTACACTCTCTACTACTCACTCTCTACTACACTCTCTACTACTCACTCTCTACTACACTCTCTACTACTCACTCTCTACTACTCTCCACTACTCACTCTCCACTACTCACTCTCCACTACTCACTCTCCACTACTCTCTACTACTCACTCTCTACTGCTCACTCTCTACTACTCTCTACTACTCTCTCTGCTACTCACTCTCTACTACTCACTCAACTACTCTCTCCTACTCTCTACTACTCTACTACTCTGTCTCTACTAATCACTCTCTACTACTCTCCACTACTCACTCTCCACTACTCGCTCTCCACTACTCACTCTCCACTACTCGCTCTCCACTACTCACTCTCCACTACTCGCTCTCCACTACTCGCTCTCCACTACTCTCTACTACTCACTCTCTACTACTCTCTACTACTCTCTCTGCTACTCACTCTCTACTACTCACTCTCTACTACTCTACTACTCGCTCTACTACTCACTCTCTACTACTCTCTACTAATCACTCTCTACTACTCTCTACTAATCACTCTCTACTACACACTCTCTACCACTTGCTCTCTGCTACTCGCTCTCTACTACTCTCCTCTCTACTACTCACTCTACTACTCACTCTCTACTACTCACTCTCTACTACTCCACTACTCTTTACTACTCACTCTCTACTACTCTACTACTCTCTACTACTCTCTACTACTCACTCTCTACTACTCTCTCTCTACTACTCTCTCTCTACTACTCTCTACTACTCACTCTCTACTACTCACTCTGCTACTCACTCTGCTACTCACTCTGCTACTCACTCTGCTACTCACTCTCTACTACTCTCTCTCTGCTAATCACTCACTACTACTTTCTACTACTCACTCTCTACTACTCTCTCTCTACTACTCTCTGCTGCTCTCTACCACTCACTCTCTACTACTCTACTACTCACTCTCTACTACTCACTCTCCATTACTCACTCTCCACTACTCACTCTCCACTACTCACTCTCCACTATTCTACTACTCGCTATACTACTCACTCTCTACTATTCTCTACTACTCACTCTACTACTCTCTCCTACTCTCTACTACTCTACTACTCACTCTCTACTGCTCTCTCTCTACTACTTACTCTTTACTACTCTCTACTACTCACTCTCCACTACTCACTCTCCACTACTCGCTCTCCACTACTCGCTCTCCACTACTCTCTACTACTCGCTCTCTACTACTCTCTACTACTCTATCTGCTACTCACTCTCTACGATTCACTCTCTACTACTCTACTACTCACTCTCTATTATTCTCTGCTACTCACTCTACTACTCTCTCCTACTCTCTACTACTCTACTACTCACTCTCTACTGCTCTCTCTCTACTACTCTCTACTACTCACTCTCCACTACTCACTCTCCACTACTACTCACTCTCCACTACTACTCACTCTCCACTACTCACTCTCCACTACTTGCTCTCTGCTACTCGCTCTCTACTACTCTCTACTACTCACTCTACTACTCACTCTCTACTACTCACTCTCTTCTACTCAATTACTCTCTACTACTCACTCTCTACTACTCTACTACTCTCTACTACCCACTCTCTACTACTCTCTACTACTCACTCTCTACTACTCACTCTCTACTACTCTCTACTACTCACTCTCTACTACTCTCTCTCTACTACTCACTCTGCAACTCACTCTCTACTACTCTCTAATACTCTCTCTCTGCTAATCACTCTACTACTCTCTACTACTCACTCTCTACTACTCTCTACTACTCACTCTCTACAACTCTCTACAACTCTCTACTACTCACTCTGCTGCTCACGCCCTAATACTCACTCTCTACTACTCACTCTCTACTACTCACTCTACTACTCTCTGCTACTCACTATCTGATACTTTCTCTACTACTCTCTACTACTCACTCTCTACTCTCTATTACTTGCTCTCTACTCTCTACCTCTCTACCTCTCTCTCTACTACTCTCTACCTCTACCTTTCTACCTTTTTGTACATGCACACATATGCAAATATATATATGCATATATATGCATTTACATATATATATGTATGTATATATATATATATATATACACATATATAAACATATAAATATAATCTGCATATCTATATAAATATAACTGCATGCAAACATACACATATACATATATGCATACATATGCAGGGTATGTACATGAAAGTTTGAAAAACTCTAATACAAGC
The DNA here is from genome assembly GCF_964204655.1 of Triturus cristatus. NCBI lineage: Eukaryota > Metazoa > Chordata > Amphibia > Caudata > Salamandridae > Triturus > Triturus cristatus. Next base: position 433,171,131 of record NC_140588.1, read on the forward strand.
AAAGCTAAAAAGCCACCCAATTACAAACAGAATTGCTTTAACTTACACGAGGGCGAGACCTATTGCATTTTCAATGCTTGTTTACTTTGATTCCATCAAGAAAGCATTCAGATGTGTCACACATTTTCCATAAATTCTGAATGGTAGCACTCTAGTTGCTCATTAGATCACTGTAGTAAAGCTAGTGCTCACCAAGGAAGTCTGCTGCTGGTATTCAAAGTGCATGTTTCAGTCTGCATGTCAGAATTTTTTAATGAAATGGAAGAGGATTTGAGAAGTCAAAATGTGCTCTAATCTTTCTTTCTGCAGCACTAATCATAATTTCTATGGCAAAATGAACCCCCTCATTTTGTTCCTTTGCAAATTAAATGTTTTAAGTGTTACCACTTTATTCCAATCAAGATGGCATCAGGTGTGCCATACTTTTGTCATAAGTAAGGACTGTTAGCGCTCTAGTTGTTCTTTAAAACACTCTGGGACATTCTGTCATTGGGCAATAACTGGGCAACATCTCGGTGATATTTGTGCTACATTTGGGCTCTTTTGTCTCTGGTGGCCATCTTGGGAGACGTATTTGTTTTGAAGTTTCCTAATTTCCTCATTTACAACAGTCTCCTCAGCAGGAAATACTTTCAGGTGTTTTACTTTCATTCCATCAAGAAGGCATTCAGATGTGTCACACATTTGCCATAAATTCGGAATGTTAGCACTCTAGTTGCTTATTAGATCACTGTAGTAAAGCTACTGCTCACCAGGGAAGTCTGCTGCTGGTATTGAAAGTGCATGTTTCAGTCTGCATGTCAGAACTTTTTAATGTAATAGAAGAGGATTTGAGAAGTCACTCAAAATGTGCCCTAATTTTCTTTTTTCTGCACTAATCATAATTTCTATGTCAAAATGAACCTCCTCATTGTGTTCCTTTTAAATTAAACTACTCACTCTCTACTACTCACTCATTACTACTTTCTACTACTCACTCTCTACTACTCTCTCTCTACTACTCTCTACTACTCTACTACTCACTCGCTACTACTCACTCTATACTACACTCTCTACTACTCTCTCTCTCCACTACTCTCTACTATTCACTCTCTACTACTCACTCTACTACTCTCTGCTGCTCTCTACCACTCACTCTCTACTACTCTCTCTACTACTCACTCTCTACTACTCACTCTCTACTACTCACTACTACTCACTCTCTACTACTCACTCTCTACTACTCTCTCTACTACTCACTCTCTACTACTCACTCTCTACTACTCACTACTACTCACTCTCTACTACTTTCTCTCCACTACTCACTCTCCACTACTCACTCTCCACTACTCACTCTCCACTACTCTCTACTACTCACTCTCTACTACTCACTCTCTACTACTCTACTACTTGCTCTACTACTCACTTTCTACTATTCTCTACTACTCACTCTACTACTCTATCCTACTCTCTACTACTCTACTACTCACTCTACTACTCTCTACTACTCACTCTACTACTCTCTACTACTCACTCTCTACTACTCACTCTCTACTACTCACTCTCCACTACTCACTCTCCACTACTCACTCTCCACTACTTGCTCTCCACTACTCGCTCTCCACTACTCTCTACTACTCACTCTCTACTACTCTCTCTGCTACTCTCTCTCTACTACTCTCTCCGCTACTCACTCTCTACTACTCACTCTCTACTACTCACTCTCTACTACTCACTCTCTACTACTCACTCTCTATTATTCTCTGCTACTCACTCTACTACTCTCGCCTACTCTACTACTCACTCTCTACTGCTCTCTCTCTACTACTCACTCTCCACTACTCGCTCTCCACTACTCTCTACTACTCACTCTCTACTACTCTCTCTGCTGCTCACTCTCTACTACTCTCTCCGCTACTCACTCTCTACTACTCACTCTCTACTACTCACTCTCTACTACTCACTCTCTACTACTCACTCTCTACTACTCACTCTATTATTCTCTGCTACTCACTCTACTACTCTCGCCTACTCTACTACTCACTCTCTACTGCTCTCTCTCTACTACTCACTCTCTACTACTCACTCTCTACTACTCACTCTCTACTACTCTCTCTGCTGCTCACTCTCTACTACTCTCTCCGCTACTCACTCTCTACTACTCACTCTCTACTACTCACTCTCTACTACTCACTCTCTATTATTCTCTGCTACTCACTCTACTACTCTCGCCTACTCTACTACTCACTCTCTACTGCTCTCTCTCTACTACTCACTCTCTACTACTCTCTACTACTCACTCTCCACTACTCACTCTCCACTACTCACTCTCCACTACTTTCTCTCTGCTACTCGCTCTCTACTACTCTCTACTACTCACTCTACTACTCACTCTCTACTACTCACTCTCTTCTACTCCACTACTCTCTACTCCTCACTCTCTACTACTCTCTACTACACACTCTCTACTACTCTCTACTACTCTCTCTCTACTACTCTCTACTACTCTCTACTGCTCTCTACTACTCACTCTCTACTACTCACTCTGCTACTCACTCTCTACTACTCTCTAATACTCTCTCTCTGCTAATCACTCTCTACTACTCTCTACTACTCACTCTCTACTACTCTCTACTACTCACTCTCTACTACTCTCTACTACTCACTCTACTGCTCACGCCCTACTATTCACTCTCTACTACTCACTCTCTACTACTCACTCTCTACTACTCACTCTCTACTACTCTCTGCTACTCACTATCTGATACTTTCTCTACTACTCTCTACTACTCACTCTCTACTCTCTATTACTTGCTCTCTACTCTCTACCTCTCTACCTCTCTCTACCTCTCTCTCTACTACTCTCTACCTCTCTCTACGTCTCTCTCTACTACTCTCTACCTCTCTACCTCTACACCTCTACCTATACACCTCTACCTTTCTACCTCTCTGTACATGCACACATATGCAAATATATATATGCATATATATGCATAGGCATTTATATATATATATATATATACATATATAAACATATAAATATAATCTGCATATTTATATAAATATAAATGCATGCAAACATACACATATACATATATGCATACATATGCATGGTATGTACATGAAAGTTTGAAAAACTCTAATACAAGCAAAGCTAAAAAGCCACCTAATTACAAACAGAATTGCTTTAACTTACACGAGGGCGAGACCTATTGCATTTTCAATGCTTGTTTACTTTGATTCCATCAAGAAAGCATTCAGATGTGTCACACATTTTCCATAAATTCTGAATGGTAGCACTCTAGTTGCTCATTAGATCACTGTAGTAAAGCTAGTGCTCACCAAGGAAGTCTGCTGCTGGTATTCAAAGTGCATGTTTCAGTCTGCATGTCAGAATTTTTTTAATGAAATGGAAGAGGATTTGAGAAGTCAAAATGTGCCCTAATCTTTCTTTCTGCAGCACTAATCATAATTTCTATGGCAAAATTAACCCCCTCATTTTGTTCCTTTGCAAATTAAATGTTTTAAGTGTTACCACTTTATTCCAATCAAGATGGCATCAGGTGTGCCATACTTTTGTCATAAGTAACGACTGTTAGCGCTCTAGTTGTTCTTTAAAACACTCTGGGACATTCTGTCATTGGGCTATAATTGGGTTACATCTCGGTGATATTTGTGCTACATTTGGGCTCTTTTGTCTCTGGTGGCCATCTTGGGAGACTTATTTGTTTTGAAGTTTCCTAATTTCCTCATTTACAACAGTCTCCTCAGCAGGAAATACTTTCAGGTGTTTTACTTTCATTCCATCAAGAAGGTATTCAGATGTGTCACACATTTGCCATAAATTCGGAATGTTAGCACTCTAGTTGCTTATTAGATCACTGTAGTAAAGCTACTACTCACCAGGGAAGTCTGCTGCTGGTATTGAAAGTGCATGTTTCAGTCTGCATGTCAGAATTTTTTAATGAAATAGAAGAGGATTTGAGAAGTCACTCAAAATGTGCCCTAATTTTTTTTTTCTGCACTAATCATAATTTCTATGGCGAAATGAACCTCCTCATTGTGTTCCTTTTAAATTAAACTACTCACTCTCTACTACTCACTCACTACTACTTTCTACTACTCACTCTCTACTACTCTCTCTCTACTACTCTCTACTACTCACTCTCTACTACTCTCTACTACTCACTCTCTACTACTCTCTACTACTCTCTACCACTCACTCTCTACTACTCTACTACTCACTCTCTACTACACTCTCTCTCTACTACTGTCTACTACTACTCCCTACTATTTGCTCACTACTACTCTCTGCTGCTCTCTACCACTCACTCTCTACTATTCGCTCTACTACTCACTCTCTACTACTCACTACTACTCACTCTCTACTACTCTCTCTCCACTACTCTCTCTCCACTACTCTCTCTCCACTACTCTCTCTCCACTACTCACTCTCCACTACTATCTACTACTCACTCTCTACTACTCTCTCTGCTACTCACTCTCTACTACTCTCTCTGCTACTCATTCTCTACTACTCTACTACTCGCTCTACTACTCACTCTCTACTATTCTCTACTACTCACTCTACTACTCTCTCCTACTCTCTACTACTCACTCTCTACTGCTCTCTCTCTACTACTCTCTACTACTTACTCTCCACTACTCACTCTCCACTACTCTCTACTACTCACTCTCTACTACTCTCTCTGCTACTCACTCTCTACTACTCACTCTCTACTACTCACTCTCTACTACTCTCTTCTACTCACTCTCCACTACTCACTCTCCACTACTCTCTACTACTCACTCTCTACTACTCACTCTCTACTACTCTCTACTACTCTCTACCACTCACTCTCTACTACTCTACTACTCACTCTCTACTACTGTACTACTCACTCTCCACTACTCACTCTCTAGTACTCGCTCTCTACTACTCTCTACTACTCACTCTATACTACTCTACTACTCTCTACTACTCTCTCTACTACTCTCTCTCTAGTACACACTCTACTACACACTCTACTATTCACTCTACTACTCACTCTACTACTCACTCTACTACTCACTCTTCTACTCACTCTCTACTACTCACTCTCTACTACTCTCTACTACTCACTCTACTACTCTCTAATATTCTCTCTCTACTACTCACTCCCTACTACTCACTCTCTACTACTCACTCTCTACTACTCACTCTCTACTACTCTCTCTCTGCTACTCTCTCTCTGCTACTCAGTCTCCAGTACTCACTCTCTACTACGCTCTACTACTCACTCTACTACTCACTCTACTACTCACTCTTTACTACTCTCTACTACTCTCTCCTACTCACTCTCTGCTACTCTCTCCTACTCTCTCTCTCCTACACACTCTACTACTCACTCTACTACACACTCTAATACTCCCTACTACACACTCTCTACTACTCTCTACTAATCACTCTCTACTACTCACACTGTACTACTCTCTACTACTCACTCTCTACTACTCTCTCTCTACTACTCACTCTCTACTACTCTCTACTACTCACTCTCTACTACTCTCTCTCTCTGCTACTCTCTACTACTCACTCTACTACTCACTCTTTACTACTCTCTACTACTCTCTACTTCTCACTCTCTACTACTCACTCTCTACTACTCTCTCCTACTCACTCTCTCCTACTACTCTTTACTACTCTCTCTCTACTCTCTATTACTTATCCTCTACTCTCTACCTCTCTACCTCTCTCTACTACTCTCTACTACTCTCTACCTCTCTACCTCTACCTCTACGTCTCTACCTCTACACCTCTACCTCTACACCTCTACCTCTCTACCACTACCTCTCTCTACATGCACACATATGCACATATATGCATACGCATTTATATATATGTATGTGTATACATATATAAACATATATATATATAATATGCACATCTATATAAATACAAATATAAATGCATGCATACATATAAATATATGCATGTTATGTACATGAAATTTTGAAAAACACTAATAAAAGCAAAGCTAAAAAGCCACCTAATTACAAACAGAATTACTTTAACTCAAACGAGGGCGAGGCCTATTGCATTTTCAATGCTTGTTTACTTTGGGTCCATCAAGAAGGCATTCAGATGTGACACAGTTGCCATAAATTCTGAATGGCAGCACTCTAGTTCCTCATTAGATCACTGTAGTAAAGCTTCTACTCACCAGGGAAGGCTGCTGCTGGTATTCAAAGTGCATGTTTCAGTCTGCATGTCAGAACTTTTTAATGAAATAGAAGAGGATTTGAGAAGTCAAAATGTGCCCTAATTTTTCTTTCTGCAGCACTAATCATAATTTCTATGGCAAAATGAACCCCCTCATTTTGTTCCTTTGCAAATTAAATGTTTTAAGTGTTACCACTTTATTCCAATCAATATGGCTTCAGGTTTGCCATACTTTTGTCATAAGTAAGACTGTTAGCGCTCTAGTTGTTCTTTAAAACACTCTGGGATTTCTGTCATTGGGCTATACTTGGGCTACATCTTGGTGATATTTGTGCTACATTTGGGCTCTTTTTGTCTCTGGTGGCCATCTTGGGAGACTTGTTATGAAGTTTCCTAATTTCATCATTTACTACAGTCTCCTCAGTAGGCATACTGTCAGTTTTTTACTTTGATTCAATGAAGAAGGCATTCAGATGTGTCACACATTTGCCATACATTCAGAATGTTAGCACTCTAGTTGCTCATTAGATCACTGTAGTAAAGCTACTGCTCACCAGGGAAGTCTGCTGCTGGTATTGAAAGTGCATGTTTCAGTCTGCATGTCAGAATTCTTTAATGAAATAGAAGAGGATTTGAGAAGTCTCTCAAAATGTGCCCTAATTTTTCTTTCTGCAACACTAATCATACATTCTATGGCAAAATGAACCCCCTCATTTTGTTCCTTTTTAAATTAAATGTTTTAAGAATTACCACTTTATTCCAGTCAAGGAGGCTTCAGGTGTGCCATACGTTTATCATAAGTAGGAGTGTTAGCGCTCTAGTTGTTCTTTGGAACACTCTGGGAAGCTGCAGTAGAACACAAAGGAATCAACTGACAGTCTCTGCCCTTGTTGGATGTACATGTTTTACTGAGAATGTCAGACTTCATTCTCACATGACTGAGAAAGATAATGTCAATTTACTGAAAATATGCTCTCAGTTTAGCTTATAGATCACCTTCCAAACCTCTGTGGGAAAAGCATGAGAACATAGTTTTCTCTCAAACATGATTCATGATATCCCAGCAGAAGGCTTTTTCACATGGTAAAATCACCTTAGAACATACCACAATTCCTAAAATGAGTATGGTACCATCAACAAATGACTTATAATGTAACTAAAGTCTTAAAACCTTCTATTAACTGCAATGCTTTTTAATGAGGTGCTGTCATGTATATTGGTCCCAAGATGGCTGCCAACACTTCTTGGATGAAGTGCTGACAGCCAATCAGATCTCACGATGAGATGTGTGGTTAGGCTCCGCCCAGATATATATGTGATTTCACTTTTGTTTTTCTCAGGAACTACTGAACGGATTTACACCATTTAAGCAAAAGGCATGACTCTGAACCAAGGTCTACCTTTCTGCCAAATTTATTGTAATTCCGTTCAGCAGTTCGGGCTGTAGCTGCGTCAACATGTCCTATGGGAATTTGCATAGTGAAAAAGCGTTTTGGGACCCACCTTTTTTCTCAGCCCCCGCTTGCGAATCCCCACGAAACTTTCAAGATAGGAGCGGACCGGAGCTGGCCAAAAGTTTGGAAAATTTTGCGAAGATTCGTCAACCAGCGCCAGACTTATTGGGAATAGAATGTTGCGGATTTCCTATGGAAAATAGGTCCTAACTATAACTACCTACTGGCGACTACCAGTAGGTAATATATACATATATATATATATATAGAGAGAGAGAGAGAGAGAGAGAAAAATCACTCACACTTTAATACTTAAAAACATGCTTACATGAGAAGTAAATGACCATGATGTAAGCCTAGGAAATCTTACCTGGGATATAATGACTCCCAATGTTGCATACCTCTACAATACAATACCACAGTGAGATTTACTGCAGCCCTCTGCTTGTGATTGCCAAGCTTTCTTGCCTATCTCAGTTTCATGCTGCATATTCAATGGCGGGCCTCCTTATCCTTCTGTTTTAATGTCTCTGGAGCACTGCTGTTTTACATTGTTTCTGGTTGGATGCCGTATCTTTCTACTGCTGACACCAGGAAAAAAATGTCATTGTGTTTTAGAACTCACTGGGAACACATGCCTTTCTATTTACTGCAACCCAATCATTCGGCCTCGCTTACTTTGCCCCATTCTCTCTGTTCCCACATTGGCCCCACCTTCCCATATCTGTTCTTGTCTGTGCCTTTTCCACTCCCTGCTTTATTTTATATCTTCAATTTTTATTTAAAAATGATTTGACATGGTTTGGAATGTGCACATTACCCCAGAATACGTTGCTACTTTCTTCTGTTATGTTACATTTTTAAAATAAAATAACAAAATGGCTCCAAGAGCATCATGACTCATGCAAAGACATGGGTGGGCAGGTGGCCATCCTTGAATGTTTTTTTTCATGAGAAAGCCCATTCCAAGATCGCCACTTATGTGGGCTCATGTATAGTGATTCACTAGCGGACATTTAATTTGTTTTCCTTCTAGGCAATACCAAAGAATATAGATATTGACAAAATTAATAGCTGAACACTCTCAAGGTGAGACGTCTTTGCTTTGGCAATGCTGGTTTCTTTTATTTTCAGCATTCCATGGGAGCAATGTGTTTTCCTGCTCTCTGTTACATGGCCATGTTTCCACTTGCTTCCCCCAAGCTCATTTGTTGCTTTCTCTTTCCCACCCATCTCCTACTTTATTTTATTTTTTTAAATGTAACTCGTACATTGTGCACATTGCCTTGCGCTTACAGATAATATGCGTTTCCTTCCTACCGTCTCCACTCGATATAGCATTCCTTACTTACCCCATCTCATCGTTTTTTTATAATATATTAATAAATGTATCTTTTTTTCCAAGGTCCCAGCATCTGCAATTAACTGGTAGACTGTTTCTTTCTCAATATACACTTTGATACATATTTCATTTTTTTCTGTTTAAACTTACCAGTCTAAGATGGGTGTTTGCAATCTTGGAATGCTAAAGTAAAAAACACAAAAAAAGAGCACATACTAGTTGCTTATTGAAATGTGCTTGCATGTAATTGCAAATATTGACACCTCTCACTCAAATAGTTTCATTGTTCTTTTAATCTTTCAAGATTCCTTTAAAACGTTTGGCTTTAAAGAGTTTTGAAAACAATGTGGTTTTTGTGGCACTTGACAAGACCACTTGGGGAAAATCACATGCTGATGTCAGATTGAAGCATACCAGCTGAAGACAAAAGCACTTCTACATTTGGTGAGTGACTCAGCCCAGTAATTGAATTGGTGGCACTTACATGCCTAGTTGGAAGAGGGGTTCAGCGTTCAGTGGGCCTAACTGAGTCCCTGCTCCATAGCAGTCCATCGTGCTCCATCGCAGCACGTGCTCCATCGCAGTTGGCCTGAACTTGTGACTTTGTTCTGGTCTGGCATGACCAGAAATCCACAGTTGGGGCTTTATACCTTTTGAAGCTACTTTCCCTAAAAACTTTAAAATTCAACATCTCTTGTTCTACTAATTGAAGTTTTGTTGTTTAGGCCGTGGTTTATTTGTTAAAAATCACTCTATTTGTCAAATCCTATTGGGTTCATTTTGTTGTGTGTTTTCACTGTGTTACCGGTTGAAGTGCGTCACAAATACCTTACACATTGCCACAAAGTTAAACTTGACTGCTCTTTGCCACGTTAACAGGTAGTGTGCACAGGTTAATTTGGGATTTGCTTGTGCCTTACCCTGACAAGGATTGTGACTGCTACTTGACCAGGACTCACACCCCTGTCAAGCAATGACCAATTTTTTACTTCCAACATCTGCAATCTGGAAATTCCCATGGTACTTTTCCTCATCATTACTCTTGTGACAGGATCCTGGTAAACAAATTCTTCATCCGCTATTGCACCTACTTAGCTTGCATTGAAAGACATTCATTGATGGGTAAGGGGAGTTATGGGAATACCTGTACATTCCCAGATCGCCTTTGTTCTACGCCTATTATTTTTTAAATGCTTTGAAATCTTGCTTTAATCATTTTATAATTTGAAACAGAAATGTGAGCAATTATATTTTGGTTTAAGAATGTTAGTTTCTTTCAATCTTTATATAACCATTCACTCAACCTAATATCTTAAAGGTCCTCATGAACTGGAGCACTAGCCAGTGAACTTAAATTGCATTACCACTGAAGGAGACAAATAGACGTAAGTGTGAGAAGAGGCTGAAGCAAAATAATTCATTTTCCTGCATGGGTTACCTTGACATATCCCAGGGACAGCATCTTTTTTTTTGTAAAGGAAAAGGCAGGTTAGAAAACATGGTTAAATTAAAGTTAATTATTTCAGAGTCACAAAATATAACACACACACATACGGCTGTCAGATGAAAAAGCAAAACCAATGGATTCCATTTAAGAAGCATAATGGAATGTTTTATATATGCTAGTATAGTTCAAGCAGAGAAATATGTGAGTGTAATGTAACCAATTTTTAAAAGGTTGTAATGTGGCCTAGCACATAAAAAAAAGACCGAGTCTCATTACCGTGTTCAAAGCTTCTGCACAGATCAGACTCGAAATAGAAAATGGACTCCAAGGAAACGAGTGATTCTTAACTTCGGAACTGTCAGTACCTATATATTTCAGATTCAGTGCTGACTGCTGGAGGAGAGGTCATGATAACATAGTGCCCTGAAAATATATCAAGATTATGAAATTCTTTCTAATGGAAAACATATTCTGCATTCTGCAAATGACTGTCACGCACTGTCTATCCCTCCAGCAGGATGTGGTCCTTGGGGAGAAACCAGGTATGTTTGCTTCTTTGATTCTTCTTTATCAGTACCTGGAAACTGATTTACTTTCTATCTTATGTTTATTGTCCTGCTTCTTTTTCCTTGTTCTTGGCAGGTTTATTAGATCATTGTCACCTTGTTTCACAAATTGCTTGAGTTGATGATTAAACCAATCTAATTTGCTTCACATTACAGGGTAAGGGGCCTACAGTCTCTTTACATAGTATATTATAAGCTTTTAACTCTGTCCTCATAGTGCTTGGGGCCCTTTGCCCTCCATTTTTGTCCCGTGCCTTTGCCTGAAACACGACTCATCCTCTAGTCGTTGTACAGCATTGTGAAACCTCTCCTAGAGAAGGTATGGGTGCCCCCAGTCGTCCTCTCAGTTCTCTTCAGCATCCTTTTCGAGCTCTCTAGTGGACTGACCTTGCCCCTGAAGTTTGTGTCCTCTGGCCTATTCAGGAATTCACTGAATCTCCTTAGGTCCTTATGACAGTCCTTGATGTTGCCTACCTGCTCCACTAGTGCTCCTGCCTGCTAACTACCCCTTGGCTTTTCAGGGTCCTCAGGTGTCAGATCACAGGCGTCCTCTCTACCTTAGCTGAAGGAGAGTGTGTCTTTACTTTCACCTTTTGCACCTTCCTGTCTGGTTTCTCTTCGTGTAGTATTTCATCCTTGACTCTTTTCCAAGCATAGTCTGTCATTTTTTGTACTATCTGTTATACTATCTTGTGCCCTTTGCTGTTTTCGTAGTTTTTGTTTAATTCTTTAAATCATTGTAGTCCATGCTTTGTGTGAACCCTTTCCTGTCGTGCCTGATGCTGCCCCTCTGGTATCTAATTTCTCGTGTTTACTTCCTGACCGGCACTTTCACCTACCTATTAAAAATTATGCAGCCCTCTGTTTTAACCTTGGTTGAATATATTTTTGCCATTTCCATTGGTGACATTTGCATACCTGCCAACTTGAAGAACAATCTCACCATGTGAGGAGGGCGCCGGACTGAATGCTGAGGAAGTACCTATGAGGCACATTTGAACCCCATCCCCAAGCCCCCTCTTCACCCCAAAAAAATGACGTTTGCTGAGGCTGGTGCCGATGTCCTGGGGTGTTTTAACGCCCCTAAATGAGGTTAGCAGCTCAAAGCCTGGAAAACCATTATTTAAATTGGTTTTCAACTCATATTCTCTGCCGCTGTGTGATATCAACTCCTCACCAAGTGACCATGTGATGGGAGTCGATATCACAGTGGCAGGTATGCATTGGTCACAGAGATTCCTGTGTGGGAGTAGGACGCATTGGGAAAGTGTACGTTCTGGAAATATTTATTTGCCTCCTTGCGTTAGAGGAAATTCTAGTATGATGTTTTATGGTTATTCATATCTACTTTCAACATGATTTTCTTCTATCTTTCAAAAGTGACAAAGTCGATTTATATGATCATAATACATTCTTGGTAAAAGAAGACGGAGTGCACAAGGGAATATGTAATTTCAACAGAGGCAGAGATCTGATGCACTTTGAAGAATTGTTAAAACATCTTGCAGATGCTTGTCCCCCTTACAACCCCTAGCATGCCCTCAGAGCAGCTCCAAGAGTATAGTACAAGTGAATATCAATCACAAGAAGCATGATACACCATTCTCAAATCTCGTCGCAATTGAGCCTTTGGCACAACCTCAACCACAAACAGAAAGGAAAGAACAAGCTCTCTGATAGGTATTGATGGCATAACTGTACACTCACACATTGTTTGCTGGAGTTTTTTCAAAAATAGCAGATTTCAAAAATCACAATAGACAACACATTTACAGATTTAAGACACGAAAAGCTGAAAGTGCACCTTGCGTATGTTAGACGCAGAAACGCATGAAAATGAGGCAAGTGTAGTAGAAGCACCGTAAAAACGTGCTTTGAAATGAAAGATGAAGAAATATATATACAGAACAAAACAATGCTAATACTTAAAATGTGCTGCATCAATGAGATTATTTATGAAAATGTTGTTTCTTGACATTTACTGATTACATATTGTGCTGTAATAAAATGGCCTAGTGTTTCTAATGTTTTCCATTAGAAAGCATAATGTTGAAAAGTCAGTACAAAATTAGGAACAAATAGATAAGAACTTGTAATGTAAATTGATAATACTAGAGAAACTATTCTCAGAAAATTACATATACATGTGAAAGGTGAGAAAAATCGTGATAATAGGCAGTTTTGAATATTTGTTATTTTCATGTGCCAATACTTGGTAAAAGTTCTACTTTATTTCCTTTATGAAATGATTTTAGTGTATTAAATTTGATGTCGATTTAGAATTTATTTTATTTAAAATTTAGATGAAAACATAAGGACTTTTCTAAATGTGCTCGAAGTCTAATACAATGGTCCATTGCAGCTTAGTAAATCATACTTTATTTGTTCAGGTACATGTCAAACTTTAGATATTCCTAAATGGTCCTTTAACTTTCACAGTGAAATGTTCCTGTGGGAATCAGGATTTCAGTTGCTATTGTAGACTGAAACAATGCATTAATCCTCACTTGTGTTAGGCCTATTTCTCATGAATAGCATGGGAAACCATCTCATAGTTGCAAATAAACTAAGGTGATATTATTTGAACTGAACCACATGACAAATCGAACCAGAGTGGTGTGATGGCTCATCACTAGCCTCACCACAGAGATATCATAAGATGAAACACCAAAAAGAGGGGCAACACCACTTTATTTGTGCCTCTAGAAGAAAGCCATTCTGATTTTCCCTACCTTGAGACCAGAACGCTATGCTGATCAATTTATGATGATTTTGAAACCTATCCTATTTGGCTTTTACTTGTGGACTGCCTTTGCAGATGCTACAGTCAGTAGCAGATGAACAGAAACCCCTTCTTTGCCAAACCATTTTCATTATCTCCTTTTTGTCCCATGCTAAAGCACTCACCCTTAGTGGACTTTAAATCTGAATCCTTTTCCCTTCTTCTTTAAGAATGTGAGGTGTTAGATAAATGAGCTATCATTCTGCCTTTGATGGGAATAAGACTCTGTAAATTGATTAATGCAATAATCATTCTTTGAAACATGGCCTAAATATTTGGCATCATATCGCAAGCTGTGATATTTCTAACTGGATTACTTAAAAGGCTACTTATTGCTAGGAATTTGTAAAATTTTATACAATCACCAAAATATTTTAATATCTGTCTGAGTCTATTTTTGAGTCTTGTTGATTCTTTCATTGGAACTGTGCTATTTCTCCAATAATGTAAATGTGTTGTAGGGAGCTTGTACGGAACATCAAGTTCTGCTTCTTTTACTCTGTGTAGCCATAGCAGACCTTTTGGTTTGAATAATTCTAGTCCAACTTAACTTCTTTAGGAGGTTGTGTCTTTCTATTGTAATTCTTTATTTCTACAGCATGGTCTTGGAAGTGGTGTACTTCACCCTGATTTCAAATTTGTGAGTTAAGCTGTCAAATTGAGTCCTCATTCGACAGCGAATGTGTTGTTTTGGTCACCCTAATTTCCACCCTGCCTATCGGCAGAGAAAGATTCATCAGAGGATCATTGCCTCTGTTGTAAATGAACATACTGCAGACTGTATAATCCTAAAGGGCCCAGTACGGTTTGAGCAGTAAGGAGAGTAAGAGTTAAAAATATGTTTACCATGCTTGCACTGCAACAGATATATGAAGCAAAATATTCAGATTCAAAATAGTGAGGCTATGTAATTCAACATGGTCATCACCCTGTAGTTATGGTGAAGACCTCAGAAGACTACCCTTTAGAACTGAACAATAGATTCAAATAAGACATGCAGTCACTTTCCACATGTACATAATATTTGATCAGATAGTTTCATTATGCATAAAATATTCACTGTTTTAATCTTTTTTTCAATTCAGAGGCATTTTGAGATGTGGATTATTAGTTGGATGGGATGGAAGTCCTCGCCAAATATCAATGTCAATTCTTGACTAGGTCCAGTTAGGTCTTAATAATTTAAACCTGAGCTCAACCCTTGGAAGCTGAAATATTTCATGATTATTATGTGGAATTAATAAGATTAAAGTTAGATATATGAGCGAGAGCGACCCCTTGTATCTTCCAAGGGAATGGGGTACTAATATCACAACAAAAGATGCAATCCCTCTGCTGAGACACAATGGTACAGTACTAGTATCACATAGCATTACAATCAATCCAATTACACTCAAATCATCATGATATGTTACTCACATTTATTATGCAGAAAAAAATTGATTTTTTCAAAACAATTTATGTACATGTATTTCGTAAAAACAGATCATACATTTGCATGAATATTTAAAAACACAGAATTACACACCATATCCTACTTAACAGATATTAAAAAAACATATAACAACCTGTTATGAGCCCGCATAACAGAAAACAACGTGAGACAGTATGCTTTGTCATTTGTTACACATCCTATTCTTTAATAAGTCAATGTCCGTAGTTTGTGATATATTACACAATTATATCTACTCCTGAAACCACGGTTCTCCCGAGATTGTGTAGTTGAGAAGCGTCGACGCGTTTCGATGGTAAATCTTATTAATCCATCTTTATCAAGACAAATTTATAGGCTTTAAGTCCTCGTTACTAAATCCGGGACCTATTGAGAGAAAGAAAGTTTTTTGTTTTATATCGCAATTATGGAATGAATAGTCCATTCTCTGATTTCTAACTTAACCAGTGTCTCTCTAATTATCAAGCCTGGCTAATGATACATTCATGAATACTATCTTTTACACTAGGTGAGATGTCCATGAGGACAGATAGCTCGGATCTCTTTTTCCTCTACGTATAACACATATCAGGATCATTAATGACAATATAAATTGATCATCGCTTTTCAATATAGAGAAGTAAGTGGTTTTCTCTGATTATAATATATACTGTGTTGGCTCCTTACGAATTAAGGGGATAGTTCCCTCCCGAAAACAATTATATTTAAAACAATTATATTTTGCACAAGTTAGGAGCATTAATAATCATAAAATAACGCAAGAGTGCCGTACATAGTATTCATGAATGTATCATTAGCCAGGCTTGATAATTAGAGAGACACTGGTTAAGTTAGAAATCAGAGAATGGACTATTCATTCCATAATTGCGATATAAAACAAAAAACTTTCTTTCTCTCAATAGGTCCCGGATTTAATAACGAGGACTTAAAGCCTATAAATTTGTCTTGATAAAGATGGATTAATAAGATTTACCATCGAAACGCGTCGACGCTTCTCAACTACACAATCTCGGGAGAACCGTGGTTTCAGGAGTAGATATAATTGTGTAATATATCACAAACTACGGACATTGACTTATTACCGAATAGGATGTGTAACAAATGACAAAGCATACTGTCTCACGTTGTTTTCTGTTATGCGGGCTCATAACAGGTTGTTATATGTTTTTTTAATATCTGTTAAGTAGGATATGGTGTGTAATTCTGTGTTTTTAAATATTCATGCAAATGTATGATCTGTTTTTACGAAATACATGTACATAAATTGTTTTGAAAAAATCAATTTTTTTCTGCATAATAAATGTGAGTAACATATCATGATGATTTGAGTGTAATTGGATTGATTGTAATGCTATGTGATACTAGTACTGTACCATTGTGTCTCAGCAGAGGGATTGCATCTTTTGTTATTAATAAGATTAAACCAATTCCTGTGTCTAAGCCTCCTAGTTCAAAAGATACTAAATTCCAATATGGTACAATATTGCACAATTATCTCTTTCAAGAGCAAGCAGCAACAGTTTTGGTAGTTCATTAAAATCCCAATACATCATCCAGAGCCTTCAATAAAGACAATCCCTAACCAATTTTCACAGCTGGGGATTCAGTGATGGGAAAAGGTTAGGCTGGGTAAAACCAGTTACTGGTTTACTATGACTGATAAACTCATGCCCAGGGAATCTGTAAAGAGTAAACATAGCTCATCAATAAGATAGCATGAAGTCTCTTATAATCAAATTTGAAGGTTGATAGCCAAGTTTTCAGTACAAGAGATAGAGCATGGGTCTTCAACCTTTTATTTAATAAGCGTTACTTATATTCTTTGAAAATTATCTTGATCTACCAATAATATCAGTATTGAAATCGTGAACACACCAAATAAGATTACATTATTGGCCACCAGAGCAAAAGATTACCAGCGTTGGTCACATTAGTGCACCATGGTTGATACATAATAGCCATAGCAATGACGCCATTGGCATCAAGGAAATACTTTTAGTAGTAAGTTTCCCCAACACTGAATGATTTACCACTCAAATATCAGCACTAAATGTACTTTGGGTTTTCTCCAAACATCAGCTTACGAGCTCTGAAAATGCACACATTTTTGTCTCGTATGCACACTTTTCAAATTTGGCATGCATATGTTAATTCAGGGGTACTCACAAACTTTCTCTCGGGGGCCAAATTTACAGTGTGGTTTGTGGCAGAGGGCCGCACCGGTGGGGGCGGGGTCAGTGGGGGAGGAGGCGGGGCTAGAGCAACAAAAAAAAACTGTGACCATGAGGTTGAACACAGGCCCCTGCAGCAGACGCCTTCGTCCACTAAGCCACCAGATTCACACATCTCTATCTATCTATCTATCTATCTATCTATCTATCTATCTATCTATCTATCTATCTATCTATCTAGCTCTGGCTCCCTCCCTCCCTCTATCACTCTCCCTCTATCACTCTCCCTCTCTCGGTCTCCCCCTCTCTCTCTATCTATTTCTCTCTCTCTCCCTCTGTCTCCCTTTCTCTCTCCCTCCCTCAGTCTCTGTCTCCCTCACTCTGTCTCCCTCCCTCTCTGTCTCAGTACCTCCCTCCCTCCCGCCCCCTCCCTCTAGTCTTCCTCTCTGTCTCCCTCCCTCTCTGTCTCTCTCCCTCTCTGTCTCCCTCCCTCTCTGTCTCCCTCCCTCCCTCTTGTCTGTCTGTCTCCCTCCCTCTTGTCTCCTTCCCTCTCTCTGTCTCCCTCCCTCTCTCTCTGTCTCCCTCCCTCTCTCTCCGTCTCCCTCCCTCTCTCTCTCCCTCCCTCTCTCTCTCCCTCCCTCTCTCTCTCCCTCCCTCTCTCTCTGTCTCCCTCCCTCCCTCTCTGTCTCCCTCCCTCCCTCTCTGTCTCCCTCCCTCCCTCTCTGTCTCCCTCCCTGAAGGACCACACAGTGTTTGTGTGTGTGCAGTTCTCCCTGTAGAGTGCACGTGTGCAGACTTCCAGCCTACAGGCTATAGATATGCAATCTTCCCTCCTGCGCTCTATGCATGTAGAGCCCTTCCCTTTGCAGGCTATATGTGAGCCGTTAAATGGCGTTCAATCCTCTGTGCAGCGAACACATACATCCCTTTCCTGCAGTGTTTAGTGTTCACGTTTCCAGGTGGGAATTCCCTCAGAGTCTTCCAGTTCACCCCGGTATGGAGTCTGGGCAATACTTTTGTGGTAGATCCTTGTTTGATATTAAAATCGCCTCGCCTGCAGTCGGCCCTATCCAGAAAATGCAGACGTCCATAGACACGTTTTCTTTTTTGGATCCATTTCACAGGGCAGCAAATGAGGAAAGGAGGAAAGAGAAGGCACTACCCGTTTCCTGGAGTCTTGGTTTTCACTGAGGAGCGAGACCGAAAGAGAGGGAAGACTCGGAGGCTTAGAGGCCATCACCGGGGCATGCGCTCACAGTTTAATTTATAGGGGCTTGGGGAGGCTGTGCGCAGGAGCCAAATGTACATAACGATTAAAAAAACATACCTGTGCAGGCGCTGCTGCGAAGGTTCTCCGGGGCTGGAAGGACGTCGTGACACCAGGGGCACAGGAAGCTCACCAAAAGGTCCTTTAAAAGTCAGCTGTAACTAGCGCTAGTTACCGCTGACTTTAAAGGGCCTGAGCTTCCTGTGACGTCAGAGGCAGGCAGGCCAATCGGAGGAAAGCAGAGACGATGGCCGCAGGAGGAAACGTTGTGATTATGTATTAAACGCGTATTCACAACGTTTGCTCCTGCGGCCATCTTCCCTGCTTACTCCAGAGAAGTGCACTGTACTCGATCTCGATCAAGGTCCGCGGGCCGCCAATGAAGGCCTGGCGGGCCGCCATTGGCCCGCGGGCCGTACTATGAGGAACACTGTGTTAATTCAACCAAGCAAAATCTTCTAATTTAGTGGGCTTGATTGCACACTTGAGATATAATTAAAAGTAGCTGCAGAGCAACCAGTAACTCACGAGCTCCTTGTCGGAGATGCCTGGATAGAGTATTTAAGATGCATGGTCAATGAATTCAAAGCCAGTGGCAACAAGAGGTGGGGGGAATCAGTCACTGGGCAAAACATCTGTCTAAAATCAGAAAAGGATTCAATGCAAAGTTTGAGTTAATATAGACAAAGTGGCAAAAAGAAACAGGAATAATGAGAGGTGAGAAGGAGTATCAAGCCTCAATATAACAGTGGTACATGGAGCTAATAACAGAAAAATGAAGATATATGCCCAATGCCTGGTCTGTTACGCACCAGTAGGTCTACATAGTTAAAAGAAAAACATACCAAGTAACTGCCCAGATGTAAGCAAATTTGGAATTTTCAGCATATTATGTGGAACGGCGCTCAACTGCAAGATTTTCGGGAAAATGTAATTGCGTCCATAAAGAACTGCTTACAAATCGAAATAATACCTGATACAATATCGATATTATTAGCCTGTTTTCAACATCTTGGGGATGCGCCAATTGGGGCATGGCAGTGGTGAGTTATTGAACTATTAATATCCAGGTAACAAACACTACTTACTGGAAGTCAAACAAACCACGAGATTTCCAAATATGGGTGAAATAGATGGTATATGCAAGAAAAATGCATGCAAAGTGACCTGGGATATTGAAGAAATTCTCAAGAATTAGAAATAGATATAAAGACTTTGCCAAAATTAACTAATTTGCTACATTATGAATTTGTAATAGATTTCATTTTTAAGTGTATAGAATGGTTTCCTATTCGCAATGGTAAATATTGTCTGATTTAATAGCCAATACGTTGTAATGTTAACAATCAGGAAATTTAATTTAAACTGTCTTTTCTCTTAGATGTGCCTAACTAGCTTTTTGGATTTTGATATTTTCTAGTTCCCTCAAGCCTTCCACCATATTTTAAGACATCCAACAGATGCATCAAAATTGGGAGGGGTGGATGCTACTCATTGTCCTAGTGGGTCAGCAAGGCTTGGTAGGAGATATTTATATTTAGCCTAAATGTTTATTCACCTTATGAACAAGTGGGTGTTGTGTGGTTGCATAGGCCTTGGGCCCAAACACTTCCATTTTACATATTGAAGGTTAAAGTTGAAATTTATTTAAACAGTGACCTTTGTAACACATTTTGCTTGCTCATCAGTGTACTCAGAAAACAATTGCAAAAATGTACATTTCTTCGTAGGCACATTATTGCATCTTGAAACCCTTTGTACATGGTCCCTGTTACTCTGCGCAAACTAAGTTATTGATTGTTGTCTGTTAGACAATAGCCCTGGGTGGGTAGAATAAACAAGATGCCGCCTGACCGTAGCTCAGGCACTGAATGCATGGGTTTAGTTTAATATGTAAACCGCATTAGCCCTTGCTTAGTCAGAGGAGCATTTCAACAGGATTGTTGTGGTCACTCTGTATCGGAATTCTGGCCCAGCTGGCTTCCATCCCTATCCTGAGAAGGATGGCAGCCTGTTCTACACCAGACCTTGCGGTCGGATGATACATTCACACAGGTAAATGGGGAGTTAGACAACTCCAGGGGATCTGGCAGAGCAGCACACCTATGCTCATTAGTATGGGCAGAGCTTAATAGGATTACCATCATATGTATTCATATAATCTAATGCAATTGTACAATGGTTGCATTTTTCATGCTGTTGACCTTGGTCTGCTTCATTTTATTAATCATTGAAGTGCATTGATATTTTACACACGATTCCAGTTGCATCAATAAATATTTGAAATGCCACTTGTGAATTTCTCATGTACCTCTTTTGGGATGCCTGAGTTACAAACAAAAGGGCAAGATTTGTTTGCATCATTTCCTTAGGGGAATGAAGGATGTCATGTTTTGAGATTGCAGGCACCATCTGGTGCCCTGTCAGTTTAGGGGCTCAGATGGCACACTGGGAGCTAGCCAGTAACCAGGTCAACATGTTCTGGTGGTATGTGTGGACTCAGTGCCACGTAGTTTTGATGCTTATATTGCCCAAACGCAAACTCTTACTGAGAAAGTAGGAACCATACGACAGGACAGAATATTTGAAATGTACCAGATGCGGTGGGGAGAAAGGGAATCAAAAGGTAACATGGGCTGAAAGAAGTAAAAGGATGGTGGGGTGAGGAGAGTGATCTGGCTTCAGAGAATTCAAGAGAAGGAAGATGAAGGAAAGAAATAGGAAGAGCTATAACTTAGTACAGCATTTTGATTCCTTTAAAAAAATCTGTATCCCTTTGTCTCTTCTCTCTTTTATTTTTTCGTGTCCAATTAATTACAATTAGTAGTCATCAATGTAAAAAGCTCAAATGGAATTAGATTTTATGCACCTTAAGCCAGACATCACCTGTCTGCAAGACTCTATGAACTCACACACAAACCACAATTGACTCTCTTCCTTGGGCCAAATCTTTTTATGTTATTATATAGGACGCCATATCTGGAAGGGGTTGCCAATCTTATTTTTTAATTTAGAATCCAATGTTTTTTCATGTATGGTGGACCGTGCCAGTAGGTGGTTAGTCTTCTGAATTTTAGCCACTTCCTTTCAGTTAAAATTGTGTTCCACTGACTATCCTAATACTGATTCCCCAGATAAATATGAACATTTACAGTTCAAGGTAATGGACCATAATCCTAACCCGGGATTTTAACTGTAGCCTTTGTCCCAAAAAACACCCAGACACAAGCAACAAGAAGAGGCAAAGCAGTATGACCTAAGTTTGTTAATCCATCTTTGCCTTGAGAGTTTCAATCATCCAAATGTCATAAGCCGGAACATAGCGATAAAATGGACTGGACGCTAGCTATGCTAACTCATACAAATAGGAGTTACAATGAAAGGAGTGCTTCAATCCCAAGTAACATTTGTTAATCAATTATTGTACATTACGGATCAACAATCAAAAAATGGCCAAATTTCTTCTTGAGATTCGTCCAAAATTGTTTATTATCAAGACTTCATTCAATGTCAATTTCTAATCTTTATTGAGTCGTGAATCAGACCATCAGTTTCTTTAAATTCATTAGTTCTTAATCACAAACACAGCCTACGTGTTTCATCCTAGCATAGGACTTCATCAGGGTTGTAAGAAACGGAAATATACACAATCATCAGTGTCTTATTGTATAGAAAAATAACACGTTCTAATACTTGATACCAACAGGTCATCGACCTGCTGTTCTGCTTGGGTTTTCGGATCAGATAGAACCCGCTCATCAGAGCCTCACTAACCCAGCCAGAACGTTACCCCCTCCCTAGGGCCTATTTACAATAGTGCAACCACATATATCTACCACCTAAGGACAGGGAATTCCTACTATACATACCAAGACCTCTTATAATCGGCGGCCTCGCGATCCCATACGGATCCAGACCTCTCTGCCCATACGACAGTATCACAAGTGGCGGCCTCGCGATCCCATACGAATCCAGACCTCTCTACCCAGACGGCAGTCTCAGCACAATCGGCGGCCTCGCGATCCCATACGAATCCAGACCTCTCTGCCCATACGACAGTATCACAAGTGGCGGCCTCGCGATCCCATACGAATCCAGACCTCTCTACCCAGACGGCAGTCTCAGCGCAATCGGCGGCCTCGCGATACCATACGAATCCAGACCTCTCTGCCCATACGACAGTATCACAAGTGGCGGCCTCGCGATCCCATACGAATCCAGACCTCTCTGCCCATACAACAGTATCACAAGTGGCAGCCTCGCGATCCCATACGAATCCAGACCTCTCTACCCAGGCGGCAGTCTCAGCACAATCGGCGGCCTCGCGATCCCATACGAATCCAGACCTCTCTGCCCATACGACAGTATCACAAGTGGCGGCCTCGCGATCCCATACGAATGCAGACCTCTCTGCCCATACGACAGTATCGCAAGTGGCGGCCTCGCGATCCCATACGAATCCAGACCTCTCTACCCAGACGGCAGTCTCAGCACAATCGGCGGCCTCGCAATCCCATACGAATCCAGACCTCTCTGCCCATACGACAGTATCACAAGTGGCGGCCTCGCGATCCCATACGAATCCAGACCTCTCTACCCAGACGGCAGTATCACAAGTGGCGGCCTCGCGATCCCATACGAATCCAGACCTCTCTGCCCATACGACAGTATCACAAGTGGCGGCCTCGCGATCCCATACGAATCCAGACCTCTCTACCCAGACGGCAGTCTCATACAACAGTTCATCCTATGATCACCATAACATAATCAGTCTCACTATTCATTCGATCACACAAGGACCGCCAGTTCGAGCATAGCCTGTTCTCCGGTTCGAGGGGCTCCTCTTTCCCTTATTCAGTTACCACTTACCTGATCAGGGTTAACATCTGTTCATGTAGCCGCAGCTGACTAGAAGAATAGGCTACCCTCTCATACAAGAACACGCAGCACATGTTGGTTCACTACAAACTGGGTACTTTATTACTCATTACATACGCAATCACATAACATTACAATATAACACATAACCTGCAAAGAAAAGTGAAAGATTAAGTTGTACACTCTAATAAGAAAGGGTCGACATCACCTTAGTAGTATGTAGCCTGCACTCAGTGGTCATCTAGGTTCCCTTCTCGTCTGTGCCTCGGCTCGCCTGGAAGTCACACCTCCGCACCCTTCTCCGAGTCACTGGGACCTCTTCCTTATCGGCTACTCTCTCCTCTCTGGCTATTCTGCTAGGAGAGTATCTGTCTCTCGGTTCTTCTCCGCCTTCAAGATGGCGTCTGTCTTCCCTGGAATAAGTAGTAGCTTTACTGCTAACGGCTAGATGCCGCCTACGGACTGAACATGTAACTGCCTCAGACTTTCACTAATATAGAGGTGCGTTTCCTCATGGAAAATTCCGGCCCGTAACCTGCCGCCCACCAAATTCTTGTACCTCCCCGTACCAAGGACACGTTCCCAGCCGGCCGGCCTCATGTAGTGTCTTCGGCATGAAGAAAAATACAATCCTTCGATAAGGGCCGGCCTGAACCGGTTCTCTCCAAGCGAATAACACCTCATAACTAAAACATTACATTTGACCTAGAAGCATCCCAAGCTGCCGGAGCAGAAAGAAAGATGGAGTCTCTCCCGTTTGAGGCCTACCAGGCCTGAATTCAGCACGGCTCCATGAAATACCCTCACTACAGGACAGGTTATCCCTAATACTAACGAATCTATCCCCTAGGCTATGTGTGCAAGCCCTGATCTATGGGGAAGAGCACAGGATCATGTCGAAGTGCCTAGTAAATAGGCTCCATTCACTACTCTAACCCTTAGACTTGAATGGTAAGAGACTGAAGTCACATTCAATCACTTTTCAACACAAGAAGGCCGGGAAAATCGAACAGAACACCTGCCTATCTCCATTCTATAATATTCACAATTAACCATAGGATGGAAAAGATGTAGGAAAACGCCCCCTCAAACATAATCAGTCATATATAAATCACAGTAATCTCATAATGAAAACAGTGTACATAATAATAATGTGATTGCAATCAGCATTTCTTCTTACTGCTTAGATCAGTTAGGCCCTTCTTTTGAATCCCTTTTAAGTACGAGACGACACTCTCAAACTACTTAACTATACGTTAGCACTGAAGTCTGTATTCTGTTGCCTTGTACAACACAACAATCTTTAACAGTATTTACACTCAGTATATATTCTCACTATTAAAATCACTTTGCTCAACCTTTCATATCCCATAGAGATTTGACTCCATCTGTTTGCTTGACTGTTATTAGTAAATAGTATCTATATTCTTATTACCGTGTACTTTTTGTCAGTTCATAGTCATGTTTCACTAGTTACCAGTTACTCTTGAATTCACCTTTATGATTATAATGTTCTTTGCTTCCATAGAACTGTAAACCAAATTGTACCATGATTGGCTACATATTACATGACTTACATAAGAATTCTAATTGTTCAAAATTAACTTAACGTACCTCATTTAGATTTTTGTTGTAATCCACTTTCATTTACTTTTGATATTAAAAAGTAATTATTCGATGCTGATGCCTATGCAGAAAATACAGAGTACAGATATAAGATAATATTACTGAATTTTATCCCTATTTTTTTTTAAATATTTGCTTATTATAATTGTTAATGTTTAAACTTATATTTTAATGCCTCATCCCCAATGATTAGGAACTCCATTTCCCCTACATACCTTGTTAAGGCTGGAGGAGCAATTCAATTATCTGTTCTGCCAATATTTTAGCCAGTAATTTTCTTAGTTCCTAATATTTCATAAAACAAATATTATTGATCCCCAAGTTCAAAATATAATCATATCCTAATTGATCTATTTAATCTTTTAAACATACCTAATAAATTCTTTTCCGGATATTTCAAAAGTGTTCATGGTTAGCTGGCCTCAGAATTTACTTAGTCAATTTTTGAGAATGCTTCCTCACCAGTGTATGACCACTCGGGGATTTATAGCCCTAAATTATATGAAATAACATTAATTAAAACCATTTCCCAATTATCAGACCTATTAACAAGGCCAACCCTTGACCCATATATTCTTGCCTGTTATCGCTATGGCCACATCTATCACTGCTTCCTGCTCCTCTCCAGACCAACGCCATCATTCTAACACACAAACGTTCCGCTTTTTAAATCAACTCCAGCCTATCAAAATCAATCTCCAATTGATGCATTCACCAATCAAATCTCCCCTATTCAAACCCAGCGTATACGGCTAACACCCGTTCACAATCTGGTCCGCCGAATGAGTCCACCAATCTCCAAACAAGTTAGTTAACAAACTGTACCAATCCGGTACACTGATTCAATCCACAAATCTCTACGTGTCTTAGTACAACAAACCTATCCAGCAACTTCCGTTCCCTATCGTCATTGCACTTCCTGTTAATGTTCCCTCTCTGATCCGCTAGTACATAAAGCTTATGCGAAAGCCATTCTAGTTGAACATACTATTCCTATTGGTTGTTGTAAGAACCACTTCGCACAGTATGAACTGGCCGCAATATTCCTTTAGTTGTATGCCCCTCATCTATTGGTTGATTCTCTAATGGTATCCAATCAAAGAAGCCATTCTATGTATGCGGACTTGTTGATTAGCGATCCACATATACATAAACCTAAATGTTTGACTCTGTTACTATAACACACAATCTGGCTGACATAATAAAGCTCTACGAGCCTCCACCGTTTCTAATTACACGAGTTTGCTAGTATAGAATACCTTAATACGGCGGACATTTAATAAAATTGCTTGATTATATTAATAAAGTTTTCTAAATCCATCTGATTTATATCACTCTCTGGTTCATTAGAGCCTCCAGCTATTATAATTCACAAGTCTGTTAGTTTAGAATTCTCATAGTACCTACTGACAGAGTTAAACATTTAGGTTTATGTATTTGTGGATCGCTAATCGACAAGTCCGTATAAATAGAACGGCTTCTTTGATTGGATACCATTAGAGAATCAACCAATAGATGAGGGGCATACAACTAAAGGAATATGCCGGCCAGTTCATACTGTACAAAGTGGTTCTTACAACAACCAATAGGAATAGTATTGTCAGCTAGAATGGCTTTCGTATAAGCTTTATGTACTAGCGGACCATAGAGGGAACATTAACAGGAAGTGCAATGACGATAGGGAACGGAAGTTGCTGGATATGTTTGTTGTGCTAAGACACGTAGAGATTTGTGGATTGTATCAGTGTACCGGATTGGTACAGTTTGCTAACTAACTTATTTGGAGATTGGTGGAGTCAATCGGCGGACCAGATTGTGAACGGGTGTTAGCGGTATACGCAGGGTTTGAATAGGGGATATTTCATTGGTGAATGCATCAATTGGAGATTGATTTTGATAGGCTGGAGTTGATTTTAAAAGCGGTATGTTTGTGTGTTAGAATGATGGCGTTGGTCTGGAGAGGAGCCGGAAGCAGTGATAGATGTGGATATACTGATAACAGGTAAGAATATATGGGTCAAGGGTAGGCGTTGTTAATAGGTCTGATAAGTGGGAAATGGTTTTAATTAATGTTATTTCATATATTTTGGGACTATAAATCCCTGAGTGGTCATACACTGGTGAGGAAGCATTCTCAAGAATTGACTAAGTAAATACTGAGGCCAGCCAACCAGGAACGCTTTTGAAATATCAGGAAAATAATTTATTAGGTATGTTTAAAAGATTAAATAGATCAATTAGGATATGATTATATTTTGAACTTAGGGATCAATAATATTTGTTTTATGAAATATTAGGAACTAAGAAATATACTGGCTCAAATATTGGCAGACCAGATAATTGAATTGCTCCTCCAGCCTTAACAAGGTATGTAGGGGAAATGGAGTTTCTAATCACTGGGGATGAGGCATTAAAATAGAAGTCTAAACATTACCATTATAATAAGCAAATATAGAAAAAAAAAAAATGGATAAAATTGACTAATATCATATATCTGTACTCTGTATTTTCTGAATAGGCATCAGCGTTGAAGAATTAGTTTTTAATTATATCAAAATTAAATGAAAGTGGATTACAACAAAAATCTAAAGGAGGTACGTTAAGTTAGTTTGGAACAATTAGAATTCTCATGTAAGTCATGTAATATGTAGCCAATCATGGTACAATTTGGTTTACAGTTATATGGAAGCAAAGAACATTATAATCATAAAGGTGAATTCAAGAGAAACTGGGAACTAGTGAAACATGACTATGGACTGACAAAAAGTACAAGGTAATAAGAATATAGATAATATTTACTAATAAAAGTCAAGCGAACAGATGGAGTCAAATCTTTATGGGATATGGAAGGTTGAGCGAAGTGATTTTAATAGTGAGAATATATACAGAGTGCAAATAATGTTAAAGATGGTTGTGTTGTACAAGGCAACAGAATACAGACTTCAGTGATAATGTATAGTTAAGTAGTTTGAGAGTGTCGACTCGTACTTAAAAGGGATTCAAAAGAAGGGCCTAACTGATCTAAGCAGTAAGAAGAAATGCTGAGTTTAAGCATTGCAATCACATTATTATTATGAACACTGTTTTCATTATGAGATTACTGCGATTTACATATGATTGGTTATGTTTGAGGGGGCGTTTTCCTACATCTTTTCCATCCTATGGTTAATTGTGAATATTATAGAATGGAGATAGGCAGGTTGATGACCTGTTGGTATCAAGTATTAGATATTAGAACGTGTTATTTTTCTATACGATAAGACACTGATGATTGTGTATATTTCCGTTTCTTACAGCCCTGATGAAGTCCTATGTTAGGACGAAATGCGTAGGCTGTATTTATGATTAAGATCTAATGAATTTAAAGAAACTGATGGTCTGATCCACGACTCAATGAAGATTAGAAATTGACATTGAATGAAGTATTGATAATAAACAAATTTGGACGAATGTCATGAAGAAATTTGGAAATTTTTTGAATGTTGATCCATAATGTACAATAATTGATTAACGAATGTTACTTGGGATTGAAGCGCTCCTTTCATTGTATCTACTTTGTATTTTGGGAGTGGCTGTTTGAACGGTTAACCACTGAGAGTAGAGCGCTAGATAACGAGTTTGCTTGTGTTCAATATCAGTGGCTAGTGCGCAAAGTCACCTAACCTTAAACCGTTGCAGTTATTGAATTCATAAAAATAGTACCTGTCAAATTATTTTAGAAAGATCTGCAAATAAATATACAGCCCCGCCCCCCTCCACCGAGATCATTAAGGCATTTGCTCAATACTATCTGCAGTTACAGACTATTTAAGATAAAGCAAGATTAAGTCTGTCTCGGATAGAATAAGACTCAGACCTGGTTATATTACCTTTTTATTATTCTGAACAAATTCAAGAAATAAAAGTTAGGTGACTTCGTATGAGCTATCAGAAGCTATAGATGTAGTGCTGTGTGTGTTAAAGATAGCGGGACCCTTCTGGTCCCTGATGAGTGAAAGTGCCATTCCAGAAAGTGCAAGGCCTGTGCGGAAAGTGAAGGCCTTACAAATTTGTTAGCAAAGGCGAGACAAGAGATTCTGCGCCAAAACCTAACACAGAGCTGTCATTCATACAGTATGACAACACTAAAGGCAGCAACAACTGGGTACAAAGAAGCAATAAAGGCAATGATTGCCGAGTGTAAGGAGGTGCTGAAAGCAGAAACCTCTCTGACAGAGAAAAGCTAAAAGCAGTGACAACCAAGTACGGAACGTGCAACGAACAGCGACAACCAGGTGCAAGAGAACACCATGAGTAGAAGCAGAGAAAGGCAGACAAATATTAGAGGCGGCGATAACCAGATATACAAAGAATATGAATATGCATACCAGAACCGAAGTAAAGAGAGCCATCCTATCTCAGCACTAGGAACCACAACCCAAGCAGAAGCACAGGGCTGTGCTTATGAGGCTGGTGAGTCACGTTGGACTGACTGAAAGGCTGTTGGCGGCAGCCGGTATAGTGAAGCTTTTCAATGACTGCTGAAAAGAGCAGCAAATATGGCACCATCGCTTTCGTAAAACAACAGCCTCCATTTGATACGGTCAAAAAGCAGATTATTGGTAACAGATGGACTGCGTGGATTGAAATCTTTGATTCAAGCACAGCAAGAAGCAAATGACAAAAAGATCATTAAATATATAAAAAACTTTGTCAGGTTAAGGAGTAAAAGAAGTGATAAAGAAGTGATAAAGAGAATACCACACGTGATAAAGTGACATACCTTCAAATGAAAGAGGCGCTAAACCCAAAGTTCAATCCAGTGCTAAATGTTGACTATGAAAGATACATTCTAAACCAAGAAAGGCAGCAAGATGCTCAGCTTAGAGCGAGTACTTATGGCTGCCCGAGCTGAAGAAAAAGATGACATACAAGTCGAACGGCCCAAAATGAATCAGTGCGGAGTGTAAAAAGTAAGCTGAAACACAAAGTAGAAGGCCATAAAGTAATGTCTCCACAAAAAAAAAGTTGTGTTTTTGATGTGGATTATCCTTTCCACATGAAGGTAAATGTCCCGCCATTAGACAGATATGCAAAGGCTGCGTGATTGAGAACCATTTTGTAATGGTTTGCAAAGCAGAGGAAAGATTAAGTGCGTTATGAAGAGAAAACAAAATGGATGGCTGCGAGTTTGAGAGACGTTCCAACCACACCCATACACACAAGGTCAAGCAGCAACATCAGAAACTGAACAACATCGATTGTCAACAAATTCTTCATCAAAAAGTTTGCCACCATCATTGTCAAGAAACAGTGAGGAAGATGGGTGTGTGATGTCAATGTCAACCACTGGCCAATGTTCCCATGTAGGATTAGCCTCTTGCAAGGAAGAATGCCGGAAGAAGCAAGATTGACAAGTGAAAGGCCGAATTTCATTTGGACTCTGTCCCAAAATCACACTGAAGGTGATTGGGTGCTTCATACCTTTTATCATAGAGAGTGGTGGGTTGATAAACATTATGCCAGTAGAAAAGTAGAATAAACTGTCTCCAGTGCCCTGTTTAATCCAGTCAAAAACCAAAGTGTACAAGTGGGCTGTTTTGACACCACTGCTAAGTCAAGGTTCATTTCTAGCAATTATGAAGCATAAAAAGATGAATGTACAAGCACCAACTCATGTCTTGCCAGGAAGTTCATCAAGTGCACGTTTACTCAGTTCCAGCACTGCTGCTGACATGGAACCAATTTCTGTAAACTACGTCAATGCCTTTCGTGAGATAGTGAATCAATTTCCATCCTTGTTTCATGGACTAGGAAGACTTAAGATACAGAAAGTGCAACTTTGCATAAATGAGGACATCGGTCCTGTTGCTCAACGACATTGCCGAATTGAGTTTCATTTAGAAGAGGCTGTTGAGAAAACTTGAGACACTACTGAAGCATGACATAATTGAGCAATACTATGGTCCGACGCAATTGGTTTCACTGCTAGTGGTAGAGCCTAAGAAGGATAGTGGAGGAGCGGTTAGCAGCTACATTGATATGTACCAAGCTAATAAGGAGATTGGAGCCAAAATCTTTTTCCATATTGATTTGAGCAAAGGGCATCGCCAACTCAAACTGGAAGAAAATTGCAGAGACATTATTAACTTTGACTCATGTTGATGGTTCTAGATATAAAAGACTATATTTCTGAGTGCTGTCAGCTTCAGAACTCTCTCAGGATATCATTTGTCGCATAATTGAGCCAAACACTAATGCTTTCAATTACAGTGATCACATACTGGTTTTTGGGGCAACAGGAAAGGAACCCAATAAAGCCCTTACATAAGTGTGACAAATAGTTGCTGAAGAAAGTCTCACTAAATGCAGCAAAGTGCGAGTTTCAGAAAACAAAATTCAAGTTCTTTGGTCATATCTTTTCTGATGCGGAAATAACATATGTCCATATAAAGTAAAAGCTTTGTCATCGAATTCTCCCCCACAAGATGTAACTATGCTGCAATCCTTCCTTGGTATGGCCAGTTACAGTTCAAGGTACATACATATGTGACTTTACCACTTTGAGTTGCTCATTGAGTGACTTATGAATATTATCAAGAAAATCAAACATGTGATTGAGAATGCCACTAGAAACGGAGATTATTGTTGATGCCAACCCGGTGGGATTAGGTGCCATACTTGCCCAGTACAATGGACATCCTAATGCACCAAGAAACATTGTGGCTTATGCTAGTAGGAGTTTGTCACCGACAGAACGTGCTTATTCACAACTTGAAAAAGAAAGCCTTGCGGGCTTGTGAGCATTTTTATGTGCTCCTCTATGGAAAGCACTTCACAGTTGCCACTGACCACCAAGCAATACTCACCATTTTGGGCAATTCAAATGCCAAGGTGCCCCCTCACAGTGTGAGCTGGGGGTTGTGACTGCAGGAGTATGATTATTTGAGTGTGCACCTGCTGAGTACTTCTCAAATGTACCAATACTGTGTCATGGCACCATTTCTAAAGCAGCT
Source organism: Triturus cristatus (assembly GCF_964204655.1). Lineage (NCBI taxonomy): Eukaryota > Metazoa > Chordata > Amphibia > Caudata > Salamandridae > Triturus > Triturus cristatus. The sequence continues at coordinate 433,203,293 of NC_140588.1, forward strand.
GATGCTTATCATCATAAAATTCAGCGCCTCTGCAGCCATATCAGTGGAACAATTCAGTGTTTCCTCGAGCACTGACTGAGATTTACTAATACTCAAGGATATTATTACACATCAATCATGGAGAAAATCTACTTGACCCCTACATGATGACCTTGAATACCAGAAATTCAAAAATGATCAGGAAGAACTTTCAATTACCCCAGAAGGCATTATATTACGAGGGTTGAGAATTTTGATTCCTGAGACAACAAGTCATTGAACTGGCACATGAGGGACATTGTGGAGTTGTTGTTACTAAACGAATCCTATGGGACCAAGTGTGGTTCCCTCATCTTGATGGAAGAGTTAAAAAATTAATTAAGGGCAAGTCATTTGTGCAACTACTGGTCATCCAAAACAACCTCACATCCGTTAAACATGTCTGATCTTCCAAAGCATGTTTGGGAGAAGATTGCAATTGATTTCTTTGGATCACTTGACATTTGACATCATCTACTAGTAATTGTTGATGAATACGCCCGTTTTCCCTTTGAGGAAGATCTGTCATCAACCACTCACAACAAGGTCATTGAGAGATTAGAAAGTATTTTTGCAACATGGGATGCTCCTTTGATTTTGATATCTGACAATGACCCTGTAGTATGGGTGCAATGTTATTTTAAGTGACATGTTTATTTAATGTTTGGAATTTATTTATTGTGGAATTCACCCATGTCATGTTAACATGAATTCCGGATTGTTGGAGTGGTTTTGACTTATTGGCTGTGCTGCCATTGTGGCACTAGGTCATGGGTCCTTTACCTGAATAAATCTTACATTTAATATTATAAAAACGGTTTCAGACATCGTTCTTTTCAAGGAAATTGCTACATTTATATGGCAACGCGCGACTGTTTAAAGAAGAAGAGGTTTGGGCCAAATGATTATTTTTTTTAAACGACATTTCTTTACGTGGAGAGTCAGAAGGAGTGATTTGGGATTTGTGGCACATGTAAGATGTTTCTGTGTCATGAAGATACTGTCTGTTCAGTGCCTGTGCTTGCACTTTGCTCACAACAACACACATGCCAATACTGATAGTTAATCAAAAATCATTCCATGAGATCACACGACACTCATTGTAACCGAAGAACATTTTTTTATTCTTTCATTTCAATAAAATTGAATTTCAAATCGCAAAATCGATTTTTAAGAATCTCAATGTTTAACACAAAAATACATTGAAAACATTTTTACATAAACCACACATATTTGAACACCTACATTAAATATATTGCATTTATTATTCATCACACTTATTGGACAACACAAAACATGTCGTAGACAACTAATTATACATTTAATAAATGAATAAGCTTAAGTTCCAAAGTTCAAAAACGTGAACATGGTAAAGGAAAAATTCAAAGTGAAACAGAAAAAAGAAGAAGACGCCCAAAATAGTTGTAAAATATTTGAAATACAGTTTATAACAACCTTGGCCTGGGCAGTGACCAAACAGTGTACTATTCAGGGTACCCAAGCAATTTCATCAATCTTTCACCAAAAATTATTTTCAAAATGCAAAGGAGGGTTAGCCTGATGGTGTACTTTTAAAAACTTGTGTGATGATATTGTGGTCAAAGCATTTCAGACCCAAAAACAGATTTTGTAGGGTTCTCCTCAGGACCTAGAACTCAAAAGAGCTGACATGAAAAGAAAAGAAAAAAAAGCACTTGTGTTGTCACTAGCAACACAACTTTTATACAAGTCACACCTTCCCTGTGGATCTAGCCTTGTAAAAAAATTAACTTGGTTAGAGATCTACTGATCTCTGCTTTGTGGTTGATCCTATCTTTATCCTATTAGTCCCATTTCAAAAACTGCAATCAGAGAGAAAAGGATAAAACAAGAAAAAAAGAGGAAGCAAAATCAGTCCTGTGTTCAGATACGTTCTGTGGGTGTACGGTCCTAGATTTATTAGACGTTTTGTTTAGCACGTGATTGAACAAGTAGGGAACCCTTACTTCTGGTATCCGGGATGAGTCGGTGTAATGCGGTTGGATGAAGTGTGGTCTAGGAACTGTTCCATGTTACAATTGTAACAACTACAACAGCATCATTAGTGGCCCGTGGATTTGTCATCCCAGGAAAGGCAACAAAATTGCACTTAAAACCACAGCCAACTGTGACTCTATGAACGTGGAATATATTCTTAAATGCCATATGGATTGGCTTACATTGCAAAAAGGGAAATAAAAATGAAAGCAAGGTTTAATGAACACAAAAGTAACATACAGACAAAAAATTTGAAATCTGTGATTGCTGCTCATTTTTCAGGATTTGGTCACAACATCTGTCAACTCAAATTCATGATCTCGGAAATAGTGGATATAAAGGAGGGAAGAGACAACCACAAATACCTCCTCCACAAAGAGAATTACTGGATTAAAAGAATGGATACCATCATGCCTAACGGTTTGAACGACAGGTTGGAATTAAACTGTTACCTCTAAACCACTTGAGATTCATTTATACTACCAATATTGTGAATTCTCTCTCGGGGGAATTAACAGTCATACTGATTTACTATGTTAGATTTAACACTTCAAAATGGCTTCTGTTGGTTTCAAATACTTTGTTAATTTACTTGTATTTGAGACTTATTCTGTTCATATTATATTTATTATTTCGTACAGTGTTTACTTGATTTGATATGATTTAAAAGCATATTTTGTGCATCTCAGTAACACACGTCATCTTCGATTATTATACCTTACATTGCACTCGTCTTTAACATTAGTATGTTCTCATATGGCTGCCGTGATTTGCGTATATTTTACTCACAGGTCTACTGGACCTTGCTAGTTTAAAGGTTTCTGGGTAACCGTTTGGATAATCACTGATGGGAGAGAGCATTTACAGCATTTTCACCCACCAAAGGGCTCTGTAAGTTTATATTGACGCAATCAGGATTACTTTGTTTCAGAGCACTGGGTGCATGTTCACAAGGTGAATATGAATTTAAATTAGATTTAATCATGTTTCATGCGTATGTCTAACTTTTTTTAGCACGTTGCACACGTCTTACTGACACTTGAGGAACACTTTTCAAACACCTTACCTTAGGAGAACGCAGCACTCGAGCTGGTATATGTATCGATCGTGTACAGTGATTATCCATTGCTAAACTTGTATTATGGTCACTAATTTTTTTAACGAAATGAGCATGATTTACTGATGATAGATGACACATCTAATATGTCGTACATATGGCCGGCTTGAGTCTTAGTATCATTTTTAAACCGCAGATGATATTATCGGGGTCACCTGGCTACCTGGACGTTGTTTGTATGATTTACACCTCCAGAGTGGAGGTTGGTTACATTGTCTGTTATTTTCGAAGTGTACAGGTGTCGAGCATGTATTATTTATGTTGGCAGAGTTATATATACAAATCTGAAATGTTAATGGAATAAACTGAAAAACAGTGGCAATTGTTGTGACGCTTGTGTATTAATTTCTTTTGCAGATTCAGTATCCCCTGATGAAGGGCCAATCCAGCCTGAAATGCATCGGGATGGGATAGTTTACAGTTGTTTATAGACAAGCTCTTTGATTTTTGAGAAATGTATTTACCATTCAGCATTGTCATGAATGAAAATTATGAAATCCAATTGGAGTGTGGATCTTCGCACACCTGGTAGAGGGAAGGTTCTGAAGGAAATATCAATTTTGGGTGCCTGGTAGGTGGACCCTCCTGGGCATGAGGGTAGGATAAATCTAGAAGTTGTGTTATCTCCCGTAGGAGTAGCGTCTCCCACTCAGCACTCCTGAAGTATGAGCTTTCAAAAAAATGTGCAACACCGTAATATGATTGTTCGTTCTTTTTAATGTCTTTAGTTTCTTTATGATGCTATTAAATTCATAGTATGAATTTTCTTGAAACAATTTTAGCTTCTTTTACATATTTCTGCCCAATGCATTTCGGGCTGACCGTTCATCAGGGGACTTGCATTCTGAAAGTATAAAGGATGTCACTTTTATCACATTTTTACCGCATACGAGCCACCTATCACTCGCACTATAGTAATGTATACGAAATCGCGAGTACAAACTTCACCACCTGTACACATTTCGGTTGCTGTAAAGTTTCGCATTTACCGCTAGTCACCTCTGCTCCTTTTGATACCTTGTCCCTTTCATCTATCCCATTCCACTTACCCAATTAATTCACCGCTTTTTCAATCGTATCACATCCCATAACCACGATTATTATTGCGATATTCAGAAAATTTCAAACTTTTATATACACGGTTTGATTGCACTCATGTTTTGATTGTAACATCCTTTATACTTTCAGAATGCAAGTCCCCTGATGAAGGGTCAGCCCGAAATGCATTGGGCAGAAATATGTAAAAGAAGCTAAAATAGTTTCAAGAAAATTCATACTATGAATTTAATAGAATGAAATCAAAGAAACTAAAGACATTAAAAAGAACGAACAATCATATGACGGTGTCGCACATTTTTTTTGAAAGCTCATACTTCAGGAGTGCTGAGTAGGAGACGCTACTCCTACGGGAGATAACGCAACTTCTAGATGAATGAAAATTACCCATAACTCCTTAATGGAAATTCAATGAATACATTCTTTATTGAAACCGGACTCTTAAATTGTGAGCAAGATTTATGAACTTGACAGAATTCCTACTGGTTAGGATCTTTAAGCAGTGCAAGGAGGGGACTCACCTCATCGGGGAATGCTTCTGAATCAACAGTAGTACATGTCTGACACAAGGAAAGAGATGCAACAATAGCAAAAAATTTGACATTTTTTAACTGTTTGCAAATCTACTAAAGCCAAGTGCAAATGTAATCAGCTCAATGTAGAAAACGAGTAGATAAGTGAAGGGATAAATAGTGTATTATTGACTGTTGAAGTCAATACACTGAATGACTCTTGCACAATTTGTAAGGGTCCCTTTTGTGAAGTGCCTGTGGGTACAGTTAATTTGGGGGTCATGGCGGACTCAAGTTCGCCTGTTACTATTGTTGCAGATATTACATTCAATACATTTTGGTCTAATACGTTATTGAAACCAACGGATGTCAACCCAAAAGCATTTGGGGAATATGATATCATTATGAAAGGGAATTTTACTGATGTGGTTATGTTTAAAGGAAAATAAATGTATACCGAAACATATGTTGCATGGAATGGACATGATATTTGGCTGTGGCAAGATCAAGCAAACCTGGGCATTTTTCTTAAACCTGGACATTCCGAGCCAGTCTTACAGATTTACCCATCTTTTCTGTGGAGCACATGCACAAAGATGTTCATAATGAGGTACTGCATAGTCTGTTTACTAAGTTTGCTTTTGTGTTTTGTGGCAAGGTTGGAACCATTAAAGGGTTTCAACACACCATCAATTTAAAAAACAATGTTACTCCGGTGGCACAGAAAGTCAGACCAGTTCCTATTTCAGCTAGGCAGGATCTGAAGACATTTTTGAAGGATGTATCCTCAGGGTATAATAACACCAGTAGAGTCATCTGAATGGGTTTCTGCAGCCATAATAGCATGCAAAAGGTCAGGTGATATACGCTTATGTGCGGATTTGAAGTTCCCATCACAATGTCTTTGGAGGTCATTAGGATGGTGGTCAGACTTTCGTCCAACCACCATCATTGCAGAGATCAGGACCGCCCGCCATGCATGCGTCGGTCCCGCACTCCAAATTAGGATGTGACTGCCACCATGGCGGTCGCATTTTGCAATTTAACTAGGCCTGGGCCAAAATTCTGTTCCGTTCGCGGAAATTGCGATATTTTGGCATTTTCGCGTTCTGCGGAAAGCGCGAAAATGTCAAAATTTCCGTGACAGTTCAAGCCTGCATTAACGTCATTTGTCGCGCGATCACGTCTTTCTTCTCGCGATCATGCACCGTGCAAGAATGAGAAGATTGAGATCTCGAACACGTCATTCTACATCGCGAGCGAGAGGGCGAGGACGCGGGCACGTCTAATCGAACGCGAACAGGAGAAAAAGACCCCGAACACGTCATATCCAACGCAACAGGGACAAAGAGAACGCGATCAGGTCATTTTCGACACGCCGGCGGAAGTAATGTGAAGCTCGATAACTCGAACATGTAAAATTTTCAATTTGGAGAGGAATATCAGCTCTAGCAGCATGAAACCTTCTGCAAATGCTGATTTTGGATGAAAACAACTTACATTGACATTTGGCTGTCCTTTTTTGTGCAAGGAGTCCTTTTTTTACATGGTGGAGAGAGGGAGGAAGTGACACAGAATCTCCAACTTCCTGTTCCTGTCCAGCAGGCTCCTCCCAGTGCTTTGTCCATCTCCTGCTCATTCTGCCTTTGGATTTGGAGCTGGAAAGATCACACTTTTTGTCTGCTGCATCATTGCAATTGGATTTGAGGATTTTTGGAATAGGATATTTTACAAGTAAGTGGTTGTTGTGGCTGTTTGATTGTGGGCATTGCAGTTGTTGTAAGTAACTACAATTTATGTTTGATAATTAATTATCATCATTCCTTTTTTTATTTTTTTATTTTGTGTGTAGTAGTAGTAGGCCCGAGCTAGCCATGGGCATGGCCTCATGGGTGTGTGCATGATGAAGCAACTGTTCCTTTTGTTGTTTTTTGAATGTATTTCATTTTCAAGCACATTTAGGGCATAGATGGCATTGGATTGAGTTGGGGAAGTGTGCTTTTTGGGGGTGGCCTTTGTGATGTTGTTGGGCCTGGCCATGTGGCTGGTGGCCATTTTGAAGCCTAGGCCTGCAAGCTTGCCTGGCCTTGTCTGCCAACAGGCCTGCTTTTTCATCCACTAGGATCAGAGCAGGTAGCCACAGCTTTATTGATCAAGTGTTTTCTATGTGATCTGTTGAATTTAGACATCATTTACGGCATGGATGGCATTGGATTGAGTTGGGGAATTGTGTTTTTTTGGGGGTGGCCTTTGTGATGTTGTTGGGCCTGGCCATGTGGCTGGTGGCCATTTTGAAGCCTAGGCCTGCAAGCTTGCCTGGCCTTGTCTGCCAACAGGCCTGCTTTTTCATCCACTAGGATCAGAGCAGGTAGCCACAGCTTTATTAATCAAGTGTTTTCTGTGTGATCTGTTGAATTTAGACATCATTTAGGGCATGGATGGCATTGTATTGAGTTGGGGAAGTGTGTTTTTTGGGGGTGGCCTTTGTGATGTTGTTGGGCCTGGCCATGTGGCTGGTGGCCATTTTGAAGCCTAGGCCTGCAAGCTTGCCTGGCCTTGTCTGCCAACAGGCCTGCTTTTTCATCCACTAGGATCAGAGCAGGTAGCCACAGCTTTATTGATCAAGTGTTTTCTATGTGATCTGTTGAATGTAGACATCATTTAGGGCATGGATGGCATTGGATTGAGTTGGGGAAGTGTGTTTTTTGGGGGTGGCCTTTGTGATGTTGTTGGGCCTGGCCATGTGGCTGGTGGCCATTTTGAAGCCTAGGCCTGCAAGCTTGCCTGGCCTGGTCTGCCAACAGGCCTGCTTTTTCATCCACTAGGATCAGAGCAGGTAGCCATAGCTTTATTGATCAAGTGTTTTCTATGTGATCTGTTGAATTTAGACATCATTTAGGGCATGGATGGCATTGGATTGAGTTGGGGAAGTGTGTTTTTTGGGGGCGGTCTTTGTGATGTTGTTGGGCCTGGCCATGTGGCTGGTGGCCATTTTGAAGCCTAGGCCTGCAAGCTTGCCTGGCCTTGTCTGCCAACAGGCCTGCTTTTTCATCCACTAGGATCAGAGCAGGTAGCCACAGCTTTATTGATCAAGTGTTTTCTGTGTGATCTGTTGAATTTAGACATCATTTAGGGCAAGGATGGCATTGGATTGAGTTGGGGGAAGTGTGTTTTTTGGGGGTGGTCTTTGTGATGTTGTTGGGCCTGGCCATTTGGCTGGTGGCCATTTTGAAGCCTAGGCCTGCAAGCTTGCCTGGCCTTGTCTGCCAACAGGCCTGCTTTTTCATCCACTAGGATCAGAGCAGGTAGCCACAGCTTTATTAATCAAGTGTTTTCTGTGTGATCTGTTGAATTTTTAGACATCATTTAGGGCATGGATGGCATTGGATTGAGTTGGGGAAGTGTGTTTTTTGGGGGTGGCCTTTGTGATGTTGTCGGGCCTGGCCATGTGGCTGGTGGCCATTTTGAAGCCTAGGCCTGCAAGCTTGCCTGGCCTGGTCTGCCAACAGGCCTTCTTTTTCATCCACTAGGATCAGAGCAGGTAGCCACAGCTTTATTAATCAAGTGTTTTCTGTGTGATCTGTTGAATTTAGACATCATTTAGGGCATGGATGGCATTGGATTGAGTTGGGGAAGTGTGTTTTTTGGGGGTGGCCTTTGTGATGTTGTTGGGCCTGGCCATGTGGCTGGTGGCCATTTTGAAGCCTAGGCCTGCAAGCTTGCCTGGCCTTGTCTGCCTACAAGCCTGCTTTTTCATCCACTAGGATCAGAGCAGGTAGCCACAGCTTTATTAATCAAGTGTTTTCTGTGTGATCTGTTGAATTTAGACATCATTTAGGGCATGGATGGCATTGGATTGAGTTGGGGGAAGTGTGTTTTTTGGGGTGGCCTTTCTGATGTTGGTTGTCTTAAAGACATGCTTTTGTTGTATATGTCTGGTGTGTTGGTGTGCAATACATGCACCCTGCAGACCTTTTTGGGGCCTGTGAATGTTCGTATTTCCATTTTGTTGCATTAAAAAGGCAGAGCAGTGTGCTTTAGCATGCATCCTTTACCTGGCTTTTATAGGCCTTTTGTCAGCTCCTGGTGTTTCCCAGGCCCCCGGCTTGTTTGTGATTTGTGAGTGTCCATGTGAGTGGCGGCCTTTTTTGGGGTTTGGACTGTGAGTTATTAGTGTCCTGCTTTTGCCATAGGCCTGCATGGTTTTCCTATTGGCTATTTGGCTTACTGCTTCCATCCATCCACCCCCTTTGCCAGCAGCCGCTCCATGGATGCTGAGATGCTCAAATAATTTAATGGTCCACCCCACTTTCATTACATTTTTATTTTGGTGGTTATTATTAACTTTCCTATCCTTCCTGAGAGTGTAGTGTGGCTGTACACAGTAGTATAACATAGCTCTATTTAAAAAAAAAAGTCATAAATGGCTAGACTATCTTTTGTTTGCACTAGTACAGTGCTAAGTAACTGAACCACAACAACAAATGCAACATTTCACTGATGTTCTTCTCCTGTCTTATTTGCTTTTAGGTGCACAAAAGACAGAGTAGGAGGTGTCATCAGCATCACCCGGCTACCCGTTGTACTGCCAGCCCGACAGAAGTCCTGCTGGGCATCACGTCCACGTGTGACCAGAACTTGTTGTGCATCTGCATCCTGCCTGACATCTGAAGAAGATGGCCCCAAAGAAAGGTACCGGGTCCAGTACCAAGAAAGTTGCCGGTGAGAAGAAGGAACAGAAAAAGGAAGTGCCATTAACCATGACTGGTGGTGTGCCGGCCAATGTTTTTTTTGGCACCAAAAAAGTTACGCTTGCAGCAGTGTTGTCCGGGAACCAAGCTGGGAGCAGCACAGCTGTCCAACCACACCAACCTAGGCCCAAGGGCTTTAGTGTTGCAGAGGTAGCCAGTCTACTAACGAGCAGCGATGTTGAAGAAATGTCATTACCGCAAAGTAGTACACAATCAAGTTCAATGCAGGCGCAAACTCAGCAGATCAGTGTGCAGCCGCCGCAACAAGAACAGCAGCAGCTGCAGCAACAAGAACAGCAGCAGCCGCAACAAGAACAGCAGCAGCTGCCGCAACAAGAACAGCAGCAGCTGCCGCAACAGCCCACCATAGTAGTTGTTGCTCCTGACGTAGGGGCATTTCAGGAAATCGAGCTTCCTGCAGACAAAGTGGAGCAAAGTCAAACCACTGTTTCAGAAGATCTATTGTCTTCCAGACCACCAGCAAGGAAAAGGAGGCTTAGTCCATCATCTTCTTCTTCAAGCCCCGCTTCTGATGATCGTGATGACACTTGGGTCCCACCAGCTCGGTCTGAGAGTGATATACGCCACAAGACAATGCTTCTGAAAAGGAAGGTCCCAGAAAAACTTAGAGTTATGGAGGTAGATGTAGAAGAGGGGGGTGATGATGTTGATGAAGACGAGCCAGTCATCACGCACATTACTCCCGCCCCAAAGGTATTGGAGATCAACATTCTCACCTTATCCAGAAAGGCTGCTACTGAGCGGGATGTAGCACGGATCTCACCAACACAGGTTACACCACCACTACCTCCAGCTGTCATATTTTCCAAGGCCCGGCAGGGACCTACATCCAGCTCAACCATCTCAGTAGGTAGTGGTAGTAAAAGTCACAGTGTAGGTGCACAGGGTCACACATTTTCAAACACCCCCTCAAGTTCATCTGGTGTTGAAAGTGGCACATCCAGCAGTGCCAGAAAGTTCTCCTCCCCAGTTTGGGACTTCTTTTCTGTTAGCGCCAAGGAGGAGAACGTTGCTATATGCTCAATTTTTCGGCAAGGTGTTCGGCGTGGTAAGCTTGGTACAAATTATGGTACCAGAGGACAAGCAAGTCATCTCAGAATACACCACACTATCTTGTGGGAGGATCACCTACTTAAGTTAAAAGAAAGTAGAAAAAGTCAACCCACTGAAGTTGGTCAGGAAGAATCAGAGAGCGATATTATTGCGGTGGCAGGTGAAGAAGAGGGAGGCATTTCTAGCCCTGTCCCCAGTAGTGCAGTGGTGGTAACGCCCACATCCTCCTCAGTAACATCAGAGTGGCACCGCAGTAAGAGCCATACTCCGAGTCTGTGTGAGACACCAAGGCGACCGGCGAGTACCTCAATGAGACAATCTGTGTCGTTGAGCCGTAGTGGGTTAATGAAAACAGCACCATTAATGAAAGTAAGCCAGCCTACCATTGAGAGCATGTTTAGGTTGGAGGGGCAGTTCCAACGCAACCACCCAACGGCACGATTGTACAATGCGAAGCTGGCTAAAATGTTAGCGCTGGACCTTCTTCCTTTTTAATTTGTGGAAGGGGTGGGTTTCCTTGAATTTGTGTCTGCCATCTGCCCGAAATGGAAAGTTCCCAGCCGGTCCTATTTTGCAAGAATTGCTGTTCCGGCACTACATCATGATCTGCTGGAATTGGTTGGACAAGCTTTGCAGAAGAGTGGTGTGCACAATATCCACCTGACAACAGACATGTGGAGCAGTTGCCAAGCCACAGATTACATGTGCATCACTGCACACTGGATCTCTTTTGTGGGGGTTAAAGATAAACTATCTGCACGAGGTGTTGGTGACACAGCTGCGATTTTTGAAGGTACTCGGAAACATGCAACTGTAGCCATGTTCGCCATGGAGAAATCTCATACGGCTGAAAACATTTTACACGAGTTTCGCACCAAGGTTTTGGAATGGCTGCGGCCCAGAGGGCTTCATATTGGTTTTGTTGCCACAGACAATGTCAGTAATGTACTTAAGGCCATGGAACTTGGTTCCTATTTCAGGGTTCCGTGTTTGGCGCACTGCATAAACATTATAGTTCAAGACTTTCTGAAAAAAGAACCCATAGTCAGCAATTTACTGGCCATCTGCCGAAGAATATGCACTAATTTCAGCCATTCTTTTAAAGCTCGGAAGCAGCTGAGGATCATCCAACGTGAATTTAGGATGCCAGTCAAGGCACTCATCCAGGAGGTGGCAACACGTTGGAACTCAACGTATTACATGCTTGATCGTCTGTACGAACAGCACATGTCACTCCATGAATAGGTCTGGAAAAGAAGAGGGGATGCTAGTGCTACTGTTAAAGGCATGATCCTTGACATGGAGCAATGGAGCCTAATTAAATGCCTGACTGAGATGCTTTCTCCTTTTGAGGTATTCACACGTGAAGTCAGCAAGGAGGACTAAACAATGGGCCAAGCTATCCCATTATTGCAAATGCTAGAGCATGAGCTGAATAATATGTCTGAATCATACAAAGGTGTAGAGGACAGAAGGCAAGCCCATGACTTGGTGGAGAGCTTATCTTGGCGCTTAACTGAAAATGTAAGGTTACAAAATAAAATTGTTACAAGAACATTACATTTGTGCCACAATTCTGGATCCACGTGCAAAATTGGGACTACTGAAGACATTCCTTGCTTTTTCCGACAATGATGTTGCCCGCTACAAAAGTTGTATAGCTGAAGCAGCCAGTAAGTTGGAAAACGAATGGCTGCTAATTAAAAGCCCGCAAGATCAACCCACAACAAGTACTGATACTGAAGCAGGCCATGCAGAATCAAGTGCAACTTCGTCGGCTGAGGGCAGTGCGATTGGCTCACAATCACAACACTCACCATCACTATCGACTACAGAAACAATAACTGGATCATTAGGCCGAGTACAATCATTATCATTACAGGATTGGTATGTAAAGATGGGCTATTGTAAGCACAGTGCTGATGCACAGAAAAAACAGCACAAAAGCTTACCAGCAGCAACCCTGAATATTGAGCGGATGGTCCAGGCCTATCTGGACGACCCAACAGAGGTGTACGTTGATCAAAACCCATTGCAGTATTGGTATAGGAAAAGGTCTGAATGGCCACAGCTCAGCAGGCTGGCGATAAGCTATCTGGCTTGCCATGTCGCAAGTGTCTCTTCCGAACGTGTTTTCAGTGCTGCTGGTTCCATTGTAACATTGAGAAGGACCAGTCTATCTCCAAAAAACGTGGAGAGGTTAACAACGATCAAAATGAATCAGCACTTCATACCACCGAATTACACAATACATGAATCAACAGAGGAAGATGAGGACAGCGGCTCAGGTGACGAAGGTATTGTGTCAGATGATTACCTACTACTGGCTAAACCCCCAGAGTTTGAGGATGAGCTATACTTCCCTGACAATTAGGCTCGCACTTACTGTCTTCCTCCCTTTTTTCCCCCTTTGTTAATGTGTCCGTCGTTCCGGTTATAAACTTGTGAATCACAACAAATCCATTACCACCGTCTTCTACTCTTCTAATTTAATATACAAGTTTCAGGTGTTTGCTATTTGACAGTACAGTCCTCAGAATCCAGCACCTCCGCTCCATCATACTGAATCTCCTGCTCAATTCCATTTCCCTCATGAATGATGATTGGATGATGGTAACAACAAATTCAAACTTTCCTAGTCCTTCCAAAAGAAGTGGACCATGAATCAGATGACTACTATAGCTATCCTCCTTTCAGAGCCGAGAGAGACTGGCCATTAACTGAAAATAAGATAGAACAGGTAATGATTGATGCCATGCATTGGACGCAGAGTCGCAGACTGAATGATTTAGATTTTGTTGTGTTGCATGACTTTATGTAATTGTGAACTGCCACTAATCAACTTCCTACAGAACACACTAATTTCCCCCTTCTTGCAAATAAGAAATTGGTACTTCTCCTGCAGCTTGGTGACCCATTGCTTTTAATTCAATACAGGAAGGGGACTCACTCAATCTGCGCAATGAGTATGATTGACACAACAGCACCGTCCATCATGATGATGGCGAAATAGACGGCCCGTTAACTTAAGATGAGAAGGAACAGGTAATGATTGATACCATGCATTGGACGCAGAGTCGCAGACTGAATGATTTAGATTTTGTTGTGTTTGTTGTGCATGAATTTATGTAATTGTGCACTGCCACTAATCAACTTCCTACAGAACACACTAATTTCCCCCTTCTTGCAAATAAGAAATTGGTACTTCTCCTGCAGCTTGGTGACCCATTGCTTTTAATTCAATACAGGAAGGGGACTCACTCAATCTGTGCAATGAGTATGATTGACACAACAGCACCGTCCATCATGATGATGGCGAAATAGACGGCCCGTTAACTTAAGATGAGAAGGAACATGTAATGATGACAATTAATGGCATGCATTGGACACCTGACTCTAAGCTATTGGTGTTTGTGTTTGCGTTGTTTGTTTGTTGTGCACAAAGTGATATCAAAGTGTACTAGTAATCTATCTTTCTGTACACAATAAAGAATGAATCAAGTCAGTAATATTTATATTTCTACTCTTGTTGTGTCATAAAAATTTTACTTATACAGCAGGCCGATCTTCACAGTCAGTCAGTAAAAGTATCAGAGATGATGATGATTAAGTCAGGACTCAGGAGGACGTTTCATCATGAGTGTCATAAAACGGAAAAGCCAAAAGGTAAACACTTCAACAACAACAACCACAGCAGACCCAAATGTCTGTGTAGAAGTTGAATAGAGTCTAGCGGTGGGATGACTGCAGTGCATTGATTTTACTAACTTAAACTGTAAAATGCTATGTTTGGAATGGATAATGTGCTTTGCGTTTGTCTAACTCTTTGAGAGAAAAAAAAAGAATTTTAAGTGTTAACGTAGGATGTGCTAATGCTAAGCACTGTGGGCCTGCTCTCTCCTGTTACTGTTGAAGGTCAATGCTGGAAACAGACTAGAGTAGAGATGGTGCATAGATGCCACCTCGAAAAGTGTTCTTGTTGCACTACACCATCACTTGTGCATTTGTTTTAACTTTCTTTCTCAATATCCCCTTTGGTTTTCAATCTACAATTACAGGCCGGGCCTTGCCCGAAACTTTGTAAAACATTACAATGCATATTAATTACCTTACCAATCAAACACCTTTTTTTTTCCAGCCGGGCAGTGGCGAGTGGAGAGGCGACACACCCAAGATTGATGGACGAGAGGAGCAAGAGGAATGCCGAGATGCAAAAATCCAGTCCACATTTTTGACCAGGATAAGACAGTAACAGTATCCACTTTTATCTTCTTTTAAATAATTTGATTATTATCTTGTATACAATCTTTACAACAGTGTGTTCTTGGAGTTGTTATCATCAATCATCATTAGGTTTGCTCTGTGTTTACGATTCTTCCCTACCAATATTTAAAATTTCTATTTGCTATCTGTTAAAGTATTAAGGCCGGAACAACAGAACAAGAACTAGAAGTGTATGTAATACGGGTGTCTCATCATCATGCATGCATTGCCTTTTTCACCCTTAACATATGGATATGGTAGTCTTCAATGATTGTCGTTTGTTTGTCTATGTATGCATACTGTTTTTCTATGTCAAACCTTTCCCAAAAACCCCCTTCCCATCCATTCAACAAACCCTAACCCTCTTCCCCCGGGCTGTGTGACTTATTGTCGAGGTGTAACTAAATTAAATGTACACCAATACTTAATCACACACTTGCTGGGGCGGATGTGGTGAAAGCAACACTACTTCAATTTCAAGGCAGAGCGATGATCTTCTTCTGCTTGGCCACCCATGAGTAGAATATTTCAGAGGTTATTTTTTTTAACAAAGGAACATATACCTCAGCATGAATTGCCGGCATTGATTGGATTTGTTTGTTGTCATACCTCATATACAGCACTAACTGTTAGGCTGTAGGCCTAGTCAAGTGACTCGACACAACTATAGTTTGTAACTCTGTCTAGTAGGCTATCCTCCTAACCACCATTCTGTTTTTTTGTCAAATATTTAAGCATATTATGCTCGGTAAGTTCTGTACTGTACTTCATTCAACTACTCCTCTAACAGTCTCTCAAAGGCGATTGACTGTCTCCTTTTCTTTTTTTGCAAATGCTGCCGCCCTGCCAGTGTCTACTACTACTACTATGCTATCACCACCACCACCACCCCAATCATGGCATGTATGAAAAAGGAAACCATCTTCACCATGCAGCCAGTGCTGTGCCACAGTTGGACATAAACATCAAGCACCGGTAAGAGAGAAGTTTGGGGGAGGCAGAATTAATAATGGACATGTTGTCAATGATTTCATTTTCACACACCACTCCAAAGAATGCATAGACTAGAGGACAGACTGAAAGTACTAGAAGGACCAGTCAATGAGTGAGGTGTGTTGCATCTATCTGTTTGTGTCTTATACAGTCAGCCAATTATTGAAATCAAACACAGGCTATGGGCGGCCATGCACCAGCAAGGAAACAGTGTGATGTAAAACAGTTATCCCACCTACAAAACATTAACAACAGTGCATGTAACATAGAAAAATATATTTAATTTACCCTAACAAAAATAAACTAAACCCACAAAAGCTGACCCACCCCCCTCCCTAACCCCAACCAATGTCCATAGAAGTCCGTAACACCCAAACAAGTGCCCACCCACCCACCCACCCAAACAAGAATTAAAAAAGGGGCAGAACAGGATGACAGGGACTAAGTGGTGGGGCGGGACTGAAGGAGGACACGCATCTGGCGCATCTCGTCCTCTAAACGGGCGACGCGGCGTCTAAGGCCGCGGCAGTTGCAGCCACAGTGGGGGGGGCACCGGAGATGGCACGGTGGTGGCGGGCAGCCGCCAGACAGTGGTGCCGTACCGCTGGAGGGTGGTGGCAGGGGCCCGGGCCACTGGAGGAGGCTTCAACAATTGCAGCCGCAGTCTCCTCCTCCTCCTCGGCTAAGACCACCAGCTGCCGGTATTCTCGCTGGATTGCCTCCAGCTTCCGGCGCCGTGCCTTGGCGGCCAACTCCTTCCGGTTTAGTTTCGGAGTAGCTGTGTATCAAAAAGAAAAAAACAAGACAATTGTAAAATATACTCTTAGAAAAACAGTAGGACAAGGTAATTATTTATACACATAGTGGCATGGTAGAGTAGCACTATAAAATAAAGCACAGTAGTACATAACATTTTAAATGTCGCCCGTCCTTCTTCCTTCCACCCATCTTTCACTTTTTAGTTTAACAGTGCACCAGGTGCTCTTCTCCATAAAACTTTCAAAGCGGAGTTGAAATCAGATAGATGAGGCCATTGGTTACTCAATACTCCCACTCCTATGCCAATTAAAGGGAATTCTAGTCTTCTAGTTCACTCTTCAAACGTCCCCAACAACTCATACTTACTTACGACATCGGATAGCGGGCGGATTTTGTCCGCCCGCCATCCTCATGCTAAAAAGGGTGGGGGTCCCGTGGGGACAATTAATTAGGATGATGCGCCCGGCACAGTAGCGGGCGCATCCTGGTTTTTTTACATTCTGGTTGGCGTTGCCGAAAGCAATGCTAAAATGTTGTGCTGCTTTTCCAAGCACAACATGACGGGGCCCCGCACGGAGCCTGTCACGTTTTGCTTTGAAAGGCGGGGGGGTACCATAGCATAGGTAGGTACCCTCCATGGGGTCTCCCAAGCATACTCTGCAATGTCTGCATGCCTTTCCATGGCGGACGGCAATGCCGCCACGCAAAGGCATTCCAAAATGCAGATTATATGGCTGGCGGTGTGTTCAGAGAGACACCACCGGCATATTGAACCCTTTTCCGCCTGGTCGACATGTGGGGGGTCTGAATATTTTTTACAGGGATGGCAGGAGGTTTGCCCCTTCGGTGTCTGCAGTGAATTCCAGCCGGCCCGGCGGGGGCAATCCGCCCACTATCCTAATGGGGCCCTAAGTCACAACTGTACAGCATACATATACATACAGTACACCCTTGCAGTGAGAGTACTGTCAAGTTCAACAATAGTTAAGGATTATGAATCTAACTTACCACCGCCTGCCACTGGTGCTCCCACTCCCCCTGCCGCTCCATCGGTATTGGCAGCAACTGCCGCATCCTCGCCCTCCGCGTCGCCTTCTTCGCTGGCCCCGGCAGTGGTGGTCGGTAGTGCGCCTAGAAAACATTACACATTTGTTAGGCGTCATATACACCTCCCCCCTATTGATCAGTAGCAAGGTTGAAAAATGAGTTAATACTAACATACATCACTAGTACAAATCAGGTAGAAGTACAGTAGACACTAATAGTTATATATGATCATTGTAGCCTTTGCTTAATTAGCCGTAGCCATGCTACCATTTTACCTTTGTGTCTTTTTTTTTGCACATGTGACGTTACCTTGCAGCTTCTTAAGACACCTTTGAGCCCACATGACCTGCCTCACACTGCTACTGTCTAGACTCTAGTGTACGCGCTGCGTACAAGCGGTCAACAAACATTAACAAGCCACTGTTTTAGGAAGTACTGGTGTACTACTATTACTGTTAGTCCATATTGCTTATCCATAAATGCTACACTTTTTGGCACGGCTGAGAAATGCTTGCAAGTTGCAATATACTAACGCACACCATTTCATTTTTCGCATTACAGACGCAAGATTCCCTTCTACGAACCAGAGCTTCTGAATGATGCAACAACTACCAGTACTAGGTTCTTCTAAGGTGAGGGGTCCCTTCACTCACATCTTCATTTATAAATTTATATAAACTAAATTCCTAGGGGATGGTGGTGCTGCCTTCCACCACTGTTCCGTTATCATGATTTAATTCCCAACTGCATAAGTAACAATGTATATTGTTTTAATGTTATTGATTGTCCGGTTGGTGCTGCATTTATAAGAAAACAGTGTACAGACCTTCTCAAATTGAAATAAACATTTTGAACTTACATAGACTTGGTGGTATTTGGTGTGGACTAACTTACACGAGTGAGCAAATTAAAGTAAGGGTGTGCATGTGAATTGCTTCCACGACTGAGAGGTTGGGTGTGTTATGTTCTGGGTTGTCTACTTGTTGGGTATCTTGGGGGGAGGGTTCCGATACCTAATAGTTATGACAAGACAGTACTATAGTCAAGCAGTGGAATTGTGGTGGGTGCGGAATTTCTGATTGAGGTGTGCAAGGAAGGTCCAACCTACCATTACCAACATCCTATTTTCTGGTGCAAATGTCTGTGTCTGTGCAAGATCCCTACAACAGTAGTATGTCCTATAGGGTATCATATCAACATAGTAATAAATCTGGTAGGGCTGTTGTTGCTGTGAATTTTCAAAGCCTCAAGATCAATAAGAGTAAAAGTAGTACAAGACGACGACCCAACGGATTGGACTCAATGGCTCGAGCTACTGGTGAATATGAGTTTTATATCACAACCTTTCACAAAGAGTGGCACTGGCCAACTGGGCAAGACTAGCTACTACAGTACAGACAGACTGATAGTATTAGTAGTAGTAGTACTGTCTGAGAGTCATCATAGCGGAGGCAGGGATAAGATTTTTGAAACCGTACAGATCGAAGGATAATTGGTGGTAAAAAAATAGCATTTGGAAACAAACAATAGTTCGTGAAAAATATGAGGCAGTAAAAGTTATGGAATAAGAAATATTATTAAAAACAAGAAGACTTACTGGGGCCAGCAGAGGAGCCCTCAGCGGTGTCCTCCTGGTGGTGTTCTGCCTGTCCCGCCGACTGCCCAGTCCCTGTCGGTCTACCCCTGGGTGCTGATGAACAGGAAAGATATAAGAAAGAGACAAACATTGATGGATGGTGTCAAACAAATACAATATTTTTCAACAACGGTCAAAAAACACTTATGTAAACAACAATTGCAATAACTCAACTGACCGATCTCATCTGGTCAACAAGTAATTTCGGGGGATTCGACTACTCAAGTTACTATTTATCAACAGTAATCCAGTCTTCCATTCTGATTCCAGAAAACTAAGTTACAACTAAGCCTAAGTACAACATACCACCCAACCTAGCCCACCTATTCCAGGCATGCCAATTGTACATTAAGTATGCATTTCCACTGTATTCCTCAACAATGCGTATGGTCAAATCATAGAGGACACATCAACATGATTACATTTTTTGTATACACCAAATTTTGGTTTGATTGATGCTGATCTGCTACTGCTAAGTAACAGCTAAGCCTACCACCACTCATTGAACAAACTAGAAAAGGTTCTAATAAAGACTGCCGTACTAGCAGCATGTCACGTAACTGAGTGAGGGGGCATCACGCATACCACTAACAAATTAGAAGCAACCGCATGGGTAAGTTGGCGGCCCGCGATCACGCAAAAAAAACCGCGAACAGGCGGGAAAAAAACTTCCGCGTTTTTGCGATATTTCCGGCGTGTTTGCGGAGATTTTCAGAATTTTCGCGAAAGTTAATTTCTCAAATTCCGCCCACCCCTAAATTTAACATTGTGGCGGGTGATGCTGACTGCAGCACCCGCCGCGATGCTAAAAATGCATGTTGTCTATATCACTGCACTATGTGGCAGGCACCACGCGGTGCCTGCCACTTAGTGCGGTGAAATGTAGTGAGGTACCATCGGTACCCCCCAGTGCACAAACACCTACCCCCAACACAAGGGGGCCTGCAATGGGCCCCTGAAACCAATTCCAGCTATCTTTTCCATGGCGGTTCCGCCGCCATGGAAAGGATGGCTGCTGCCACAATTGTAATCTGGGGGACGGATCCGTGGCGGGCGGTCTTTGCGCCCGTCAGGGTCATGGTCAGATTCACCCTGACATTGATTTACATTCAGCTTACCACCAGATTTCAATATCTGAAGATTCTCAACCATTGACTACATTTGTGACGCCATTTGGTGCCTATAAGTATAAATGCATGCCCTTCGGCCTGTCGTCGGCTGCCAGCGTTTTGCAGAGATCAATGGATGAGATTTTTGGTGGGGAAGCTGGTATCCAAGCTTTTCAGGATGATATTCTTATTCATTCTGAAAGTTTGGAGCAACACTATATTGGGGAGACATGGTATGACTGTAAATCTAATCAAATGCAAATGTATCGAATAGGAAGTGAATTATCTTGGGCATAACATTTCACGTGAAGGAATAAACCCTAAAATGTCACTGTTGACAGACCGCTATCAATGATGCTCCTACACTAACAGACAAGGATTGTCTCAGGGCATTCCCTGGTCTTAGTGAGTATTATTCCAGGTTTGTGCAAGCATATGCCATAATTGCCAAACCTCTGCGAGATTTGTTCAAGAAGAACTCCAAGTATGTGTGGTCTGTGGAAGCTCAAAATACGTTTGATAACATTAACAGGTTCATAGAGAATGCTTCTACCATCAGACCCTTTACCCATGGTGAGAGAAGTATTATTACCGTTAATGCCAGTGAGAAAGGTTTGGGTGCTGCACCACAGAACGGGAAGCTTTAGCCTGCTCATGGGCAGCGGTAAATTTTTGAATGTATATTTAGGGGAAGAAATGTCAGTTATTCACTGACAACAAACCTTTAATTTACATTGTAGGTAATAGTTGTTCTCACAAAGCTTATTTTAGACTGATCAGGCTGCTCTCAAGGTTACAAGAATTCAACTTTGACATCAAGGGGCCAATTGCGATGTCGGGCGGAAAACCTCTTCCTGACAGTCGGAATCTCCTCGACCGTGTCGGAGCCTTTTCGAACGACTCGGTCGGTTTACAATCCGTCCACCCGATTATGATGTTCATGGTTGGAAGGTAAACCACGCGGTCCTTCAGAATCAGTTCGGACCGGCTCTCGGAATATTCATGTCGGTCAGAACCGCATCGTCCACCCCTATGGACAGCGTTTCCGTCCTTGGGATTACGATGTTGATTTTCAATAGCCTTTCCACTGTTAGCCTGTCCGACACGAAAAGGCTGTCGGAAAGTGACTTTGTGTGCCCCTGGCAGAGCTCCCTACATCAGGTTGGGGGCCGAGGGGGTATCTAAGGGACTCCCTGTAAAACCCTGCACTGTGTGGCCGGCATTGTGGGGTGCCCATGATAGATGCAGGGTTTTACACACACGCCATTTCCCAATAGGAGCCTGTATTAGGCTGGTTGTCGGGCAGCACACGAGCTACCATAGGGAACAATGGGAATCCGACCAAACAGTATTCAGTCACATCTCTATGCGGTGGGCGGACCCACTGACCGTGAGTCAGTCAGTCCCGATTCAGAGTCGATGTTGTCCGCCATGACATCGTAATGAGCCCCTATGTATTTTTCAGGTGGAAAAAATGTGAGAGCTGACTGTCTTTCATTTCTTCCTGTGGAGTGTGATGATACTCTTGAAATGTGTATGAGTGAGGATGAGTTTGTTTTAACTGTGTGTGATGTTACAGAAGAGTTAGGTATTACTGAAAAGGAGTGGTGTGAGTGTTTGCCAAGGATGAAAGTTTGGATAATGTTAATAAGTTTCTAGTTGAAGGGTGGCCATGTGATAGAAATCTGTCTTTAGAGAGGAGTCTTTTGCTCAGGTAGCATCCAAATTATCCTTGGTTAATCACATATTAGTAAGACAAGACAGGTTTGTACCTCCTGTAGCTTTGTGGGGAAAAGTTAAATCCTCTGCTCATGAAGGGCATCTTAGCATCACAGTTACCATCAGAAAGATTAAATAGAATTATTGGTGGCCTGGTATCGATGGTCAAGTGAGGCAATTTGTGGAGAAGTGTGCAGAGTGTTTGTGTTCTGACAAGCATTGGAAGA
Source organism: Triturus cristatus (assembly GCF_964204655.1). NCBI lineage: Eukaryota > Metazoa > Chordata > Amphibia > Caudata > Salamandridae > Triturus > Triturus cristatus. Next base: position 433,225,590 of record NC_140588.1, read on the forward strand.
CCACCACTGCACCCTTGTGTCTGGTTTAATGGCCTAAGGGTACTTGGGAGAAAACAGGTCTGGACTTTGCTGGTCCGTTCACTGTGTTGGGTAGTGGCAAGAAATTTCTTAATGTGGCCATTTATTACTTATCAAAATGGTTATATTTTGCCTTTGTCAAGATTGCTGACACCACTTGTGTCATATCTTTTTTGGAAAATGTAATTCTCATTGAAGGCATTACTAAGGAGATGATTACAGACATTGGAAAGCATTTTGTCTATGGCAAAATGGCTAGATACCTTAAGAAGCTGGATATCAAGAATATTCAGGTGCCGATGTATAGTCCCTCTGCCCTTGGACTAATTGAGAGAGCAAATCGCTGGTTAACAGAAGGCATGCAAATGGCAATTGCTAACAAACTTGATGTGGCGGATTATTTGCACCGCAGGGTTTGGAGTTACAATACCACTCCACATAGTACTACCAGTGTTGCCCCATATGTGCTTTTGAGGGGGAGAAAACCTATTTCCACTTTTAATTCTTCGTTGTTATTAGATGAAGTGGGACAATCCCATATTGATCATTTATGACAGGTTTGTGAACATGTGCAAGAAAAGCAAGCCGAGAGAAAAAGGAATTATGATCAGCGTAAGCATGAGAAAGAAAATGTGTTTGGTGTCTGGTGATTGGGTGTTAATCAAAAACCTGTGGAAGTGGTAAAAGGGCTATCTAAATTCTCGAACCTGTTAAAGTGCTTAAAGTTTTAAAAACGGTTGTGTTGTTATAAAATAAATGGTGGTGGAATGAAAATGCTCTTATCAAGTTGAGCAAAGAACAGGCAGCCATTATTATAAACTATTTCAAGCAACAGAGTTGATGGAACAGAAATGAGGCTGATGGTGATGATTGGTTTGATCTAGGTGATTTGATCGATCATGCTGGCAATGGTGTGAGCGGTAGAGATGACACTGTTGTTTCCACATCTTGCAGTGACAGAGGGGATAGTGACGGTCTCACTTCCTGATCTGTTTTGCAGAATACTGATTTTGGTAATGCTATGAGTAGTAATGGTTTGCATAGGAGTAGTTGCGTAAGTTCTGGTCCTATTAGCTTTAGAGATTATGTAACATATTGATGTTTGAATTCTTGATATAAAAAGATGGGTGGTGTAGTATGGGTGTAATGTTATTTGAAGTGAGATGTTTCTTTAATCTTTGGAATTTATGTATTGTGGAATTCTCCCATGTCATGTTAATGGTAATTCCAGATTGTTGGAGTGGTTATGACTCATTGGCTGGGCTACCATTGAGGCACTTGGTTGTGGGTCCTTTACCAGAATAAATCGTACATTTAATATCACAACAATGGTTTCCAGACATCGCTCTTTTCAAGGAAATTGCTACAGATAGTCGAGAATTTAAAGATTTTCTCACACAACTAAATGTCATGCATCGGAAAAGCACGTCTCTGGCCCCAGGCGATTAGTGTCATTGAGCAATTTATGAGTATCCCAGAGATGACCGTTCAGTGTACTGCATTGGAAAGACTTGAAATCAAATCAGTTCTCCACTCTACTCTTCATGCATACAGGTCAACTCCCCACTTTACTACATGTGAAAGCCCATCCGTCTTAATGTTTGGGACAGCCATGGGAGCCAATTGCCAAAATGGACCACTGAAAGGTCTATGATGTTGATAAACTTTGCAATACTGATTCATCTCAGAAGCACAAATTGAAGACCTATGTGGATAGATGCCGCTGTGCTCAGAGTACTGTGTTCAAAGGAGGGCACCAAGTCATTGTCAGGGACTGAAATGCAAGTCTGATGCTCCCTTTAATGCTGACCCACTGAGGGTTGTGACTAGCAAAGGACACACATGGTGACAGCTCATCGTCCTGGAAACTCCATTACAATAGATATTTCTTATTTCAAACTCCTGCTTCCAGGTTTGTTGACTCCAGACGATCAGAGTGAGACCCTTCCATCTGGGAGTCAGGAGAGCCCAAAGACTGCATCTGTTTCTGTGTCAACTGAACCTGCCACGTATGCCTCTCCTATGTCTCCTCAACCTCACACGTCAAGATCCGGAAGATTGATACGAGTGCCTTGATGACTCATTGCAGAGTTATGATGTATGTATGTATTTTGTGAACTTTTTATTGAACAAGGGGAGAGGTGTGACCTCTGACCCTCCGGGCCGGTCACCCCACGCACCGCGGACACTCCCAGTGAGTGAGCCCAGGCTGCCCCGATCCCGCCGAGTGCCGCCGCTGCCCGCAGCTGTGCTCCTGCTGTAATTTATTTCACTCTGTCTCTGCGCTGTTCCCCGTGGTAATTCCTTCGTTTGTCACTGCGCTCTAAACATCATTGTATTGTATTGTATTTTCCTCCGTTGTGCCCCTGCCCTCTGATTTGCATTTTGTTTTGTCACTGCGCTCTTAGCATCATTGTATTGTATTGTATTTCTCTCCGCTGTGCCCCTGCCCTCTGATTCGCGTTTTGTTTTGTCACCGCGCTCTAAGCATCATTGTATTGTATTGTATTTTTCTCCGTTGTGCCCCTGCCCTCTGATTTGCGTTTTCTGTTCCCCCTCTGGCGTGGCCAGCCCCGGTCGCGTTTCCCGCCCGCTCCCCGCCGCTGCCCCCCTGCGGCCCCACCCCCTTCCCTCTCTCTCCCTTCCCATTCGCCGCCCCGCTCCCGTCTCCCAGCTGCTCCTCCCTCCCACTGAGCGATATACTGCAGAGTGCACGCAGTGGTGGGCAGTGACCTCTGACCCTCCAGGCCGGTCACCCCACGCACCGCGCACACTCCCGGCGAGTGAGCCCAGGCTGCCCCGATCCCGCCGAGTGCCGCCGCTGCCCGCAGCTGTGCTCCTGCTGTAATTTATTTCACTCTGTCTCTGCGCTGTTCCCCGTGGTATTTCCTTCGTTTGTCACTGCGCTCTAAACATCATTGTATTGTATTGTATTTTCCTCCGTTGTGCCCCTGCCCTCTGATTTGCGTTTTGTTTTGTCACTGCGCTCTTAGCATCATTGTATTGTATTTCTCTCCGCTGTGCCCCTGCCCTCTGATTTGCGTTTTGTTTTGTCACCGCGCTCTAAGCATCATTGTATTGTATTTTTCTCCGTTGTGCCCCTGCCCTCTGATTTGCGTTTTCTGTTCCCCCTCTGGCGTGGCCAGCCCCGGTCGCGTTTCCCGCCCGCTCCCCGCTGCTGCCCCCCTGCGGCCCCGCCCCCTTCCCTCTCTCTCCCTTCCCATTCACCGCCCCGCTCCCGCCTCCCAGCTGCTCCTCCCTCGCTCTGCCCCCCACTCTCCCCATATGGCAGAGTGGCAAACGCGCAGCGTTGACGCGCAGCGGGCACGCCCTAATTGCACCAAAGGTAAGCCCGTCTGTGCCCGTCCGCACCTGGACCGCGCCCAGCGCCCGAATCCCTGGCCCCCACAGACACCAGCCCCCCCCCGCCGGACCTACAACACCACCGAACTCAACACACTCAACACCGGCCGGATCCCGAGATGCTACCGAGCCACCCCGAGACGAACCCACGGACCCTTCAGCTGCCACTCCTGCAAGTTCACCTGCATCCGGACCTGCACCGCACCAGCCAAGCCGAACACCAGCAGCAACCACCTGAAGTGCATCCTGCTCAACACTCGCTCCGTCCACAGACACGCCGTCGAACTCTGGAACCTCCTTGACACCACATCCCCAGACGTCGCTTTCCTCACGGAAACCTGGATGAACGCCTCCTCAGCACCCGACATCGCCATCGCCATCCCGGATGGATACAAGATCACCCGGAGGGACCGCGGAAACCAGACCGGAGGAGGCATCGCCATCATCCACAGGAACAACATCCGCATCACGACCAACACCGACGACACCCTGACAACCGCCGAACACCTGCACTTCCAGATCCACACCGACCCCAAGACCACCCTCAGAGGCACCCTCATCTACAGACCCCTGGGACCACGCACACAATTCAGCGAAGACATCGCCGACTTCATCAGCCCGCACGCCCTCCCCTCCGCTGACTACATCCTCCTCGGGGACCTCAACTTCCACCTGGAGAACAACAACGACCGCAACACCACCACCCTGCTGGACAACCTCGCCAACCTCGATCTCAAGCAGCTGGTGACCACCCCCACCCACTACGCCGGACACACACTCGACCCCGTCTTCTCATCCAGCAAGGGCATCGTCTTCAGCCACGCTACCGGACTCCACTGGACGGACCACAGCTGCATCCACTTCAGCTTCAGAAGAACAACGGTCCACCACCATCAGCAACAAGCTGCACGCAGAAGCTGGAACAAGTTCACAGCCGACCAGCTCGCCGCATCCCTGAGCCAGCACCCCCCCACCAGCTCAGCAAACCCCAGCCAGGCCGCTGACAACCTCACGAAGTGGATCAGTGGCTGCGCAGACGACCTCGCCCCACTGAGGACCCCGCCTAGCAGACCCGGCAGTAAGAAAGCACCTTGGTTCACCGACTAACTCAAGAGCTCCAAGAAGAACTGCCGAGCCCTCGAGAGAGCCTGGTGCAGAGACCCAACACCAGACAACATGACCACCCTCAAGCTCGCCACCCAAAAACACCATCAACTGATCCACACCACCAAGAAAACTGCATACAAGGAACGACTGGACAACAATGCACACCCCAGCAAGGAACTCTTCAACATCGTTAAAGAGCTCTCCAACCCCAACGCCGGATACAACGACATCACCCCATCTCAAGACCTCTGCAACTCCCTCGCCTCCTACTTCCACAACAAGATTGCTGACATTCACAACAGCTTCAGCACACAACCAACGCTCCCCACGACCGCAACTACGCCCCCACCACCACCCTCCGTGCCTGCTGACCCCGATCACCACCGAAGACACCATCCGCACGATGAACACCATCCACTCCGGATCTCCAACCGACCCCTGTCCTCACCACGTCTTCAACAAGGCCGACGCTGTCATCGCACCCCACCTGCGAGACATCATCAACACCTCCTTCGACACCGCTACCTTCCCTGAGAGCTGGAAGCACGCCAAACTCAGCGCCCTACTGAAGAAACCATCAGCAGACCCCACCAAACTCAAAAACTACCGCCCCATCTCGCTCCTCCTGTTTCCGGCCAAAGTCATCGAAAAGACAGTCAACAAGCAGCTGCCCGCCTTCCTCGAGACGAATGGATCCCTCGACCTCTCGCTGTCTGGCTTCCGGGCCAACCACAGCACCGAGACCGCCCTCATCGCCGCCACCGATGACATCCGAGCCCTGCTCGACAACGGAGAAACAGCGGCCCTCATCCTCCTGGACCTCTCCGCGGCATTCGACACTGTCTGCCACCGCACCCTAGTGCGGCGCCTCAGCAACGTCGGAATCCAGGAGAAGGCACTGGAGTGGATCATCTCCTTCCTCGCCGGAAGGACACAGAGAGTCCACCTTCCCCCGTTCAAATCAGAAGCCACCAAAGTCATCTGCGGCGTTCCTCAGGGCTCCTCGCTCAGCCCCACCCTCTTCAGTGTCTACATGAGCCCCCTTGCGGCCATCGCACGCCAACACAACCTCAACATCATCTCATACGCCGACGACACTCAGCTGATCCTCTCCCTCACCAACGACCCCGCCACCGCCAGAGTCAACCTACACGAAGGGATGACAGACGTAGCCGAGTGGATGACGACCAGCTGCCTGAAACTGAACTCAGACAAGACGGAAGTTCTCATCCTGGGCTCCTCACCCTCCGCCTGGGACGACTCCTGGTGGCCCCCCGCCCTGGGCAGCGCACCCAAACCGACAGACCACGCACGCAACCTGGGCTTCATCCTGGACTCCTCCCTCTCCATGACCAGACAAGTCAACGCCGTCTCCTCGTCTTGCTTCAATATCCTGCGCATGCTACGTAAGATCTTCCGGTGGATCCCCACCGAGACCAGGAAGACGGTCACCCAGGCCCTTGTCACCAGCCGACTGGACTACGGCAACGCCCTCTACGCCGGAACCACCGCCAAGCTCCAGCAGAGACTCCAGCGGATCCAGAACGCCTCTGCAAGACTCATCCTCGACATCCCCCGACACAGCCACATCTCCGGACACCTGAGAGACCTGCACTGGCTCCCGGTCAACAAGAGAATCAACTTCCGTCTCCTCACCCACGCTCACAAAGCCCTACACAACCAAGGCCCAAGATACCTCAACAGCCGCCTCAACTTCTACACTCCCACCCGCCAGCTTCGATCGAGCAGCCACGCCCTCGCCGCCGTCCCCCCGCATCCGAAGAGCCACAACAGGAGGAAGGTCCTTCTCCTACCTGGCCACCAAGACTTGGAACTCCCTCCCGACCCACCTCCGCCTGACCCAAGACCACCTCGCCTTCAGGAAGCAGCTCAAGACCTGGCTGTTCGAGCAGTAGCGGACCCCCCCCTCCCCAGCGCCTTGAGACCCTCCGGGTGAGTAGTGCGCTATATAAATGTTTTGATTTGATTTGTGTGGTATTGTTGTGCATGTTAGAGATATTGGGAACTCTCTGGTCCCTGATGGATTCTATAGAATAGTGATGTAAGTGATTAGGTGTGATTAAGAATATTAATGACGTAGTACATCCAGTTAATGGTTTGGTTAAACTATGAAGAATAAAGATGTGTAATACCAAGCTCCCTGTGTGGCATGATCAAATACAAGTACCCAGGCTATGAAGGCCACTACAATAGGCAATGCCTCGCCCTATGACCAAGGCCTCTGGTAATGATGCTTTACCAAGCAAATTCTTTGTCAACTTCAAAAAACATGTGCCAAGTGATCTTCACTTGATATAAGATATCATGCAGGTTATCTTCATTCCTCTATCCTGGCAGCGAGCACTAATCAAAATGTGAGAAATTTGAATTCGCTGTGCTTGTGAATGTGGAGCCAGTGAAAGTTCTTGAGGTGTGCTATGATGTGGGTGCAGCATGGGAGGTCGAGTATGAGTCTTGCAGCAGTGTTCTGGATTGTCTGCAGTCTGTGTAGGAGCTGTATGGAGATCTCACCGTAAAGTGTGTTGCCGTAGTATAGCCTGCTGGTGATGCGTGCTTGCGTGATGATCCGTCTGGTGTTCTGAGTCAACCATTTGAAAATCTTTCCTAGCATGCATAGGATGCCAAAGTAGGAGGTGCACTCTGCGTTGACGTAAGCCATCATGTTGATGGCACTATTCCTGACTGGGTCCAGTTATGTCTCAATAATTTAAACCAGAGCTCAACCATTGGTAGCTGTAGCACAAAATAGCCAGTCTCAACTTAGGGATATATGTAAAGAAGTTATCAGATCACTGACACAATAGCGATCACAACAATATCAAAATACAGAAATATAGTGTAAAATATGTTGATTACAAAAATATTATTTCCCTATACCTATAAAGATAAGTACAACATTTTTTTTCTAAATGTCGTTTCACTCTCATAGCATTAACCTCTTGAGTGCCCAAGACGAGATGGTCTCGTCATGGGCCGCGGTTGCGCTGTGCCCATGACGAGACTATCTCGTCATGAGCCCCGCCCGCTAATGAAACGCCCGGCACAGGGCGTGGAAAGGGCGGGGCACTCAAGGGGTTAATAATCATACAAAAACATTGTTTTTGTTATACATTCATATATATGTTTAAAATAGTAAATCTTAAATATATAACATTAGCATAATGCAAATCAAATAAACTTAAATAATATTTATTATATATAGCCCTTTCGATGCTCATGACGGAGCGGTTCCATCATGAACCACGGTCGGCGTGTGCTCATGATGGAACCACTCCGTCATGGCACCCACCAATGGGGGGGAAGCACTGCCGCTCCCCCCATGGGCAGACGATCTAGCCCCCACAGAGGGGAATGGCAGCGGAAGAGTTTCCGCTGCCACCCCGACCCCCCTGGGCAAACCCATGATGTCAGCGTGCACAGCGTGCGCTGATGTAATCATGAAGCCCCAGACGTGCTGGAAGCCATTTGCTTCCAGGCGTCCAGGCATCAAGGCATCAAGGCAGCAGGGTAAGTGTTTGCTGCACTGGTGGGGCGGGGGGGTTTTTTGTACATTGAGGCATCGGGGGACAGGAAAGAGTGTTTCCTCTTCCCTGATGTCTCAATACAGGGCATTCCTGCTCCACGATCGCGCACAGCATCGCAATCATGCAGCAGGACTGCCCCCACTAGACACCACGGATATCTTTTTTATGGAAAGGAAGTGGCCAAGAGTCGCTTCCTTAGGGGCCAATTCATTTTAAGACTTTTGATTTTTTGGGCGTTTCTGGGGGGGGGGGGGGCAGAAAAGCCCACTAGAACCAGGGGTATTTAAAATATAAAATGGAATCGACCCCTTAGGCAAGGGTCGCTTCCATGTTCCATATTTTTTTTTTAAATGTGTATTCTGCACCCCTGGGGGCAGGTCATCAGGTTTATTTGGCCTCTCTGCCACCAGGGGGGGGGCAGAATACCCCAATAGACACCAGGGAGTTCTTTATTTATTTAAAGGAAGCGGCCCCTTGGGCAAGGGTCACTTTCTTAGGGGGCACATTATTATTAAGACTTTTCCGCCCCCCGGGGGCAGATCGCCTGAAAAGCCCACTAGAGCCGGAGATGTTTGAGAAAATGAAATGGAAGCAACCCCTTGGGCAAGGGTCGCTTCCAGGGGCATATTTTTTTAAATATGTATTCTGCCCCCCCGGGGGCAGATCTGCCCGTTTATTTGGCCTTACCCCACTAGACACCAGGGAGTTCTTTCAAATTTAAATGGAAGTGACCCCTTGGGCAATGGTCGTTTCCGGGGTTGCATTTTTTATTAATATGTGTATTTTGCACGTTTTTTGGCCTTAAAACCCCACTAGACACCAGGGACTAATTATAAATTTAAAATGGAAGTGACCCCTTGGGTAAGGGTCGCTTCCAGGGGCCATATTTTTTTGATATTTTTATTCTGCCCGGCCCATTTTTTTGGCCTTTCTGCCCCCCGAGGGGGGGGGGGGTGGAACCCCACTAGACACCAGGGATTTTGTTTTGTGTGTAATGGAAGCGACATGGTTGCTTCCCAGGGGGTAAAATTTGCATAATGTTTTTTCTGCCCCTCCTGGGGACAGATTGGGCCCTTTTTTTGGGCCTTTCTGCTCTAGGTGGGAGGGGGAGGCAGAAAACCCTACTAGGCACCAGGGATTTATTTATTTTGCAAGAGGGGCACATTTCTGTCTGCTGTTTTCTGCCCCACCTGGGGGACAGATCAGCCTGGTAGACAACCTCCCCCGATCCCTTGGGCAAGATCACCCCCCATTTTTCTCTGCCCTATTTGAAGGCACATCTGGCAGATTGACTATTTGGGTAGTGACATAGCGTGTTATAATGTTATTTGTTTTATATCTTGTGAATTGCAATTGTAATGATTTATTTCTCTCTTTTTGTTCTAGTTCAAGGCTTTTGCTCTTTAGACCGTTCCAGGTTGCGGTTTCGTTACTAGTTGTTCTGCTGTTTGTGTAGTTGCACTTGTTTGGTAAAGACTTTTTTTTGTACAATGTAAATGAGTTTCCTTTCTCTGCATGAATGTGTTTTTTGCAAATGGTGTAATAATAGCAGTATGTTTGTCCTGTTTTTTGAGTGTCAAAAACTTATTGCATTTGTGCTCGATGTGTATTTTGTTGTCTTTGAGTAATTGGTTTTGTTTTTTTCTTTCTAGTGTGATATCGTTGGTTTTTGCTGTCTCTCTACAGAGTAGGTGCTGGTGAGTGCAGCTGTCTCTTCCAAGTCAATCGTAGAGTTTTTGAGTATATAGATCTTTGACCGCTCAGCCCTCCACAGGGCTTGGTCGCCCCACTCACTGCTGCCGCTCCTGCCTGCCTTTGCCGCCTCCTGCCTGCAGATTCCTTCGCTCGCTGCCCGCTGCTCCTGGGAATTTCCCGCTGCTCCTGGGAATTTCCCGCTGCTTCTTGGAATTGCCCGCCGCTGCCTCCCTGCGGCTCCGCCCCCCTGTGATTCCATTCGCCGCCCCGCTCCTGCCACCCAGCTGCTCCTCCCTCCCGGCTCCTTACTTATGACGCCCCCAGAGCGACCGCGCAGCGGACGCGCGATGCGGGAGCGCCAATTGAGCGCCGAAGGTGCACCAAAGGTAAACCCGTCTGCGCCCGTCCGCGCCTGGACCGTGCCCAGCGCCAGACCCCCTGGTCCTCGCCCTCGCCAGCACACCCTGCACATCTACGATGCCAAAACCCTCCACGCACTCAACGCCGGCCGAAACACCGCCTGCTACCGAGCCACCCCGAGACGCACCCACGGACCCTTCACCTGCCTGACCTGCCACTTCACCGGCCTCCGACCCAACACTGCACCTGCTAAACCGAGCCCCAGCAACAAACACCTGATGTGCATCCTGCTCAACACCCGCTCCGTTCACAGGCATGCCGTCGAACTCTGGAACCTCCTCGACTCGACAGCACCAGACATCGCCTTCCTGACGGAAACCTGGATGAACGTCTCCTCAGCGCCCGACGTCGCCATCACCGTCCCGGAAGGCAACAAAATCACCAGGAAAGACCACGTCAACCAGACAGGAGGAGGCATCGCCATCATCCACAAGAACACCATCCGCATCACGACCAACTCCGATGACACCTTCACCTCCGCTGAACACCTCCACTTCCAGATACACACCGACCCCAAGACCACGCTCAGAGGCACCCTCGTCTACAGACCACCGGGACCACGCACACAGTTCAGCGAAGACATCACAGACTTCGTCAGCCCGCACGCCATCAATTCCACCGACTACATCCTCCTGGGGCACCTCAACTTCCACCTGGAGGACAACAAGGACCGCAACACCACTGCTCTGCTGGACAACCTGGACAACCTCGGACTCAAGCAACTGGTAACCACCCCCACCCACTACGCCGGCCACGCGCTTGACCCAGTCTTCTCATCCAGCAAATACGTCACCTTCAGCCACTCCACCAATCTCCAGTGGACTGACCACAGCTGCGTCCACTTCAGCTTCAGTAAAACGATGACCCACCACCACCCTCAACAAGCCCCCCGCAGGAGCTGGAACAAGATCACCGGCGACCAGCTCACCACCTTCCTCAGCCAGAACCCCCCCACCAGCTCAACGGACCCCAACGAAGCCGCCAACAACCTCACACAGTGGATCACCAACTGCGCAGACGCCCTCGCACCACTGAAGAAGAACCCCCCCAGCAGATGCAGCAGCAAGAAAGCCTCCTGGTTCACCGACGAGCTCATCACCTCCAAGAAGAACTGCCGCTCCCTGGAGAACACCTGGCGCACCAACCAGACCACAGACAACATGACGGCCCTCAAACACGCCACCCGCAAACACCACCAACTGATCCGCGCCACAAAGAAGACAGCCTTCAAGGAACGACTGGACAACAACACCCACAACAGCAAGGAACTCTTCAGCATCGTCAAAGAGCTCTCCAACCCCGACGCCGGAAACAATGACATCACTCCCTCGCAAGATCTCTGCGACTCCCTCGCAGCCTTCTTCCATGACAAGATCGCCAACATTCACAACAGCTTCGGCCCACCAACCACGAACCCCACCACCGAACCGATGCCCCCCACCGCCACCCTCCGGACCTGGACCCCAGTCAGCACCGAAGACACAACACGCACAATGAACACCATCCACTCCGGATCCCCTACGGACCCCTGCCCACACCACATCTTCAACACGGCCGACCACATCATCGCACCCCACCTCCGCGACATCATCAACGCCTCCTTCAACACCGCCACCTTCCCGGAGTGCTGGAAACACGCCGAGATCAGTGCCCTGCTGAAGAAACCAACTGCAGACCCCTCCGACCTCAAGAACTACCGCCCCATCTCGCTCCTCCCGTTTCCTGCCAAAGTCATCGAGAAGACCGTCAACAGACAGCTAGCCGCCTTCCTCGAGACCAACGGATCCCTCGACCACTCGCAATCCGGCTTCCGAGCCAACCACAGCACGGAGACCGCCCTCATCGCAGCCACAGACGACATCAGATCCCTAATGGACAACGGGGAAACTGCAGCCCTCATCCTCCTGGACCTCTCCACAGCGTTCGACACTGTCTGCCACCGCACCCTGGTACAGCGCCTGAACAACACCGGCATCCAGGAGAAGGCCCTGGAGTGGATCACCTCATTCCTCGCTGGAAGAACACAGAGAGTCCGCCTCCCCCCGTTCCGGTCAGCGGCCACCGAAGTCATCTGCGGCGTTCCACAAGGGTCATCGCTCAGCCCCACCCTCTTCAACGTCTACATGAGCCCCCTCGCAACCATCGCACGTCAACACAACCTCAAGATCATCACCTACGCCGACGACACCCAGCTGATCCTCTCCCTCACCAGCGACCCGGACGCCGCCAGAGCCAGCCTACAAGAAGGGATGAAAGACGTCGCCGAATGGATGAAGAACAGCCGCCTGTAACTGAACTCAGACAAGACGGAGGTCCTCATCCTGGGATCATCACCCTCCGCCTGGGACGACTCCTGGTGGCCCCCCGCCCTGGGAGCCACCCCCAAGCCAACGGACCACGCACGCAACCTAGGCTTCATCCTGGACTCCTCCCTCTCGATGACCAGACAAGTCAATGCCGTCTCGTCTTCATGCTTCAACACCCTGCGCATGCTTCGAAAGATCTTCCGGTGGATCCCCACCGAGACCAGGAAGACGGTCACCCAGGCCCTCGTCACCAGTCGGCTGGACTACGGGAACGCCCTCTACGCCGGCACCGCCGCCAAACTCCAGAAGAAACTCCAACGGATCCAGAACGCCTCAGCACGACTCATCCTGGACATCCCCCGACAAAGCCACATCTCCGGACACCTGAGAGACCTGCACTGGCTCCCCGTCAACAAAAGAATCACGTTCCGACTCCTCACCCACGCACACAAGGCCCTCCACGACCTGGGCCCCAAGTTCCTCAACAGCCGCCTGACCTTCCACAAGCCCACCCGCCAGCTCCGCTCCGCCAGCCTCGCTCTCGCCACCGTCCCCCGCATCCGCAGAGACACCGCCGGAGGAAGATCCTTCTCCTACCTGGCAGCCAAGACATGGAACTCCCTCCCCATCCACCTCCGGACAACGCAAGACCATCTCGCCTTCAGGAAGCAACTCAAGACCTGGCTGTTCGAGCAGTAGCGTTTCCGCCCCCCCCAGCGCCTTGAGTCCCTCCGGGTGAGCAGTGCGCTATACAAATGCCTATGATTGATTGATTGATTGTGATAAAGATACACATTTAGTTTACTTACTTATTTTGCACAGTGTTGGTTGTTGTTGACATGTTTGTGAAGTCTCCTTTCTTAGTAAGGATAATGGCTAGCCGCAGGATTACTGCTCAGCAGGTTGTTGGTATGCTTTTTGAGTCTTCCTCTGACCTGGGTTCAGAGACTGACTCTGCATCTGAGGCAGAGGAGGGAGGGGAAGATTCAGGAAGTGAGTTTTCACTCCACATGGAATCATCGGATGATGAAGCTACTCTCAGTGTGGATGAAGCTACTCTTAGTGCGCATGAAGTGCCTCTTTTAGAGGAGGACATTGATGTGCCAATAGTGCAGCAAGAGGCATCTGGGCTGCAGCCTGGGGCTGCAAGGCTTCCAGTTGGAAGTGATGACCTCTGGGTTACCCCAGGCCTGGTGCAGCCAGCATTGCCAGACGTTACTGGTGTTCCAGGGTGTAGAGTGAATACAGACATTTTTTGCAGATAATTTTTTTCAGTTGTTTATGGACGATGTATTTTTGGCAGAGATTGTTGAGCAGACTAATTTGTATGCCGAACAGTTTTTGAGGGACAACAGTGCCAGCCTTAGGCCCCACTCTAGAGCTACCCAGTGGACTCCCACAAATCTGGAAGAGATGAAGAAGTGGGTTCAACTTTTTTGATGGGCTTGCTAAGGAAGCCATCAATGTCTTCATATTGGTCTACTAGTCCCTTGATGGCAACGGCTATATTTCCGGCAGTCATGAGTCATGATAGGTATTTGCTTCTGCTTCGGATGCTGCATTTTGTCGATAATGGTTTAGCATTGCCACGAGATCACCCTGAGTGTGACCGTCTTTTTAAGATTCGGCCTGTCCTTGATCACTTTGTAGATCGATTTTCTGAGATCTATGCTCCAGGGAAAGAAATAGCAGTGGATGAGTCTTTGGGCTTGTTCAAGGGCCGCTTGGTTTTTAGGCAATACATTCCTAGTAAGAGGGCACGCTATGGAATTATGCTGTATATGCTGTGTGAGAGTAGGACTGGATAAGTCTCTAATGTCAGGGTGTACACCAGTAAGGAATCCAGGATTAACCCCCCTGGTTGTCTGTCCACTTTTGGAGTGACTGAGACAATTGTGTGGGAACTTGGTAGAGGACTTTTTAACAAAGGTCACCATTTATATGTAGATAACTTCTACACTGGTGTGCGGTTGTTCAGGGAATTAGCCAAAGTGGACACTGTTGCTTGTCGCACGATCCGCTCGAACCGTAAAGGTTTCCCCAAATAACTAGTTTGTCAAAAGCTTGTGCGGGAATAGTGCAGTGCGTTGCGTTGTGACGAACTTCTAGCTGTGAAGTTTTCAGACAGGAGAAATGTCTACATGCTGACTACCATCCATGATGAAAGCACTTCACCTGTGACTGTTTGAGGTCAGGTTGCTGAAGCGCGCAAACCTGTGTGCATTTTAGACTATAATAGGCATATTGGTGGTGTTGATATGAGTAGATCAGAGGTTGGAACCTTACGCTGCTCTTCGTAAGGCTCACATTTGGTATAAGAAGTTGGCTATCCATCTTTTCCACTTGGCAACCTTTAATGGTTTTGTTGTATTCAAAGATTCTTGTCCTGAGCCAAAGATTACTTTTGCTAAGTTTCAGGAGTCTGTAATAGGCAGCCTTGTTTTAGTGGAACAGGCAAGCGTTCCTAGAGTTGGAGTGGTGGAGGATGTGGCTAGATTGAAAGATCTCCACTTTCCTGATCACATTCCTTCCACACCCTCAAAAGACTTTCCCAGTAGGAGATGTAGAGTCTGTTGGTGAAGAAGTACGCGGAAGGAGACTCGTATGTACTGCCCCGAGTGTACTTCTAACCCTGGACTGTGTGTGCCTGCTTGTTTTAGAAAGTACCACACGCAAAATAATTTTTGGGAGCATCCATGAGTGGTAAAGTGAACTGCCTGGTCTCTATTGTTTTATATTTTTGGTTCAGTTTCAAGGTTGGCATTTGTGCAATGTATTTAGTTTCAGATTTTGTGTTAGTAGATTTGTATCCATTTGCAATTTGTTTGTGCTTTCTTTTTTGTATAAAAAAATCCTAAATGTGATGGCGGTGTGTGTAGGCTGGCAATTGGCTGGTGGTGTGCGTGGATTGGCGCTTGCTGGCGGTGTGCTTGGACTGGCGGTTGGCTGGCGGTGTGCGTGGACTGGCGCTTGGCTGGCGGTGTGCGTGGACTGGCGCTTGGCTGGCGGTGTGCGTGGACTGGCGCTTGGCTGGCGGTGTGCGTGGACTGGCGCTTGGCTGGCGGTGTGTGTGGACTGGTGCATGGCTGGCGGTATGCGTGGACTGGTGCTTGGCTGGTGGTGTGCCTGGACTGGTGCTTGGCTGGTGGTGTGCCTGGACTGGCACTTGGCTGGCGGTGTGCCTGGACTGGCACTTGGCTGGCGGTGTGCGCGGACTGGTGCTTGGCTGGCAGTGTGCGTGGACTGGTGCTTGGCTGGCGGTGTGCGTGGACTGACGCTCGGCTGGCGGTATACGTGGACTGGTGCTTGCCTGGCAGTGTGCGAGTAGTGACTTACTGCTGGTCACTACACACACTGCTAGCCAAATGCCACTCCACGCAATCCGTGAGCTGGTGTGGTTGCTGTGTCAGGAATGTGGGCATGTGAAAGTGATGGTCCCTTGAATGGCACTGTCTGCTGGTGTGAGAGTGTTGTAATGTGTTGGGCCCGTGGCTGGCGATGTGAATGGTTTTGTATGTGTCACACATATGAAAGGTGTATTAATGGCCTGTAAAGAGGTTGGTGCCTTGTCGTGGCGTTAGAGCTCACGAATTGTGAGTCAATGGTTCAGTTTCTCGTCTTTTTAATTATTAACAGTGCATTTCATTTTTGTGAAATCTCTGGTTAATACAACTGTATATACTGAACCATCACTCACGCTCGTGCCAAATCCAACCAGTATGTTTGTGTGCTTGAGGAATAGGTGGTTGTGCACAAATATTTGTCTTTTCTGTCTTTCTCAAGCAGGGTGTACCTTAACCATTTTTGTGAATGTTGTAATGTGTTAGTTTCGTGCCTGGCGGTGTGAATGGTCTTGTGTGTATCACGTATGAAAGGTGTGTGTATGGCCTGTAAAGCGGTTGGGGCCTTGACGTGGCTTTACAGCTCACAAGCTGCGAGTCACTGGTTCAGTTTTTTGTCCATTCAATTATTGACAATGCATTTCATTTTTGTGAAATCTCTTGTTAATAAAATTGTATATACTGAACCATCACTCGCCCTCGTGCCAAATACAACCAGTATGGGTGTGTGCTTGCCTATGACAAAACAATCTAGTTTTGCCAGGGGGGTCACCTGGGTTTTTGGCCCTGTGCTCGGCGGACAGCTAGCGAAACCTATCAAACCCACACATTTCTGAAAACTAGACACCCGGGGGATTCCAGGGAGGTATGGCTTGCATGGATCCCCCAATGTTTTCTTACCCAGAATCCCCTGCAAACCTTGAATTTAGCTGAAACAATCACTTTTTCCACACATTTTTGTGTGGGAAAGTTGTGGCATCACCGGGCTGACACAAATTTCCTACCACCCAGCATTCCCCCGGGTCTCCCGATACAAATGGTGCCCCACTCGTGTGGGAGGCCCAAGTACCCGCAACAGGCAAGGGCCCAAAACGCCGATACACAGGCTCCCATTGAAAAAAGGAGTGCTTGCGGAAAATCTTACACCCTGTTGCAGGCACTCCATGGTGCCTACCACACTGTGCATGGTTGTAAAGAGGGGTCCCATGGGTACCCCTATAGAACCCAACTGGAGGCCTTCGGGTGAAGGGGGGCCTGCTTGGGCCCCTAAAGTCAGTTTCCGACAGGCAATCTGTGTCAGACAGACTGATTCCGAAAGGCTGTCCGAATCTGGCATAGTAATACGTCGGACGGACACGTGGTCCGTAGAACTGTATGATTTGACTCTGACCGACTCTGAGTCTCCAAATGCCAGTCAAAAATGATTCAGAATGATTGAACGATTACTTTCCATCGTAATATGTCGGTAGGAAATGTTTCAGAGTCAGTTGGAAACATGGGTTCTGAAATGGGCTAGGGAAATCTGAATGCCATTCGGAGACTTTCCGTTGCTTAACAACGATAGTACTTACATGAAAGATCAATATTCTTGACCATGATAATTCTGCATCCCGATACTTTTGCATCATATTTTTTTCCGATATTTCTGTAACTGGATATTTAAAACTTGATATTATGTCCACATATATCATTTATCAGAACCAAAAAAAGTTGAAAAGTAGAAAACACAACACAATAAAAATCTCACTTCAATTTCCTAAAACACAGAAAAATAGAGAACATTTTAATGAGCAAATAGGCACCAAAAGGCAAACATCTGATGTAAGGAACCAGAGATATGATTTCTCAAAGTGTTCGACGTTTCCAGCACCACAATCGCCAACTGCGGGTATCTGGTTGCACTAGAACAGATGAAAGTCATGTTAGGAACAACCATGATGGAGTACCGGTCAGATCCAGGGACCAGGTTCAATCTGGTGGAAAGTTTAGCAACTGACTTGATTGTTTTTCTGAAGAAAAGTCCTAGTCGATAAGGAGGCCATTGCTGGGTTGGCATACAAGCAGAAGCGGAAAAGAGACTTGATGACAATGGCTGGCTGAAGTGCAGGACCTCAGTGGGAGCCTCGGTATTGTGGGAGCCTCGGTATTGGTGGGATGTTCGAGTCTCTCGACAACAATGACATGAAAACTCTCAGTGAAGAAAGGCCAAAGTCAGGGCCCAGGGAGGTGCCGGTAAAATAAATTGCTGCTCGCCGTTACAGAACATTTGGCAAACATTTTTAAGTGTCTAGTGTAGCAGCGGCTCCTCTGTTATGGCGGTGCAGCGTCGCCTCACTGTGTGAAAACGTATAGAATAAAATGATAATAAAGCAACTAATAAAAATCGCTTCATTATCATTTCATTTCACAATCACGAGCTGGAGCAGAGTCTTGAGGGCTGGGCCACCCTCTGACAGAAGCAGGAGGAGTGGTGGTGGGCACCGTGCACTGCAAGTGTGCATGACAGTTTGGCCAGCTGTCTTAGGACAGCCAAACTGACAGACACTTAGATATCTCCATGCTGCTGCATTGAGAGCAGCAGTAGTACATAAAGGATGATTGTAAATATTTGTCCAATCAGTAAATTTTTAGTAACCACCTTGAAGTCTAAAGCAGTTTTGGTGTTTTAATTTCACCTTTTCTTAATTCATTTTTTTAAGAACCAACACGAAAAACCTAGTTTGGACGTTAATATAAGCCCAACCCCTCAAGGTTAATCAGCAATGAGAGCAGCAAGCACAGGCTCCCATGTTGGAGCATAAAACCAGCCAACTCCACCCAATCCCAGCACTTCTTTCATGCTGGGTAATACCAGCATGAGAGCAGCATCTGAATTGGCGAAGGGGAGTCTAGAAGCCTGTGCATTGGGAAGATCCACGAGGCAGCGAGGCAGCAGGTATGTTTTCTTTTCTTTTAAATGTTGTCCTCCATGCTGCCACACCACTTTTCCCTGCTAGCAGCTGTCACTAGTCCAGTTTTTCAGTTTTTGAAGGTGAAAAGGTACACTCCAACATCTGCGAAGGGTCCTGGACCTTTCGTTCTTCACTTGAGGTTAGAACTCAATCTCCAAGTTGCCAGCAGAAGGGTACACAGCAAATCCAGTTGGAACTTGGCTGGGTTTCTTGCAATTTTTGTGTTTCTGGAGTGGACAGGAGGCTAGCCAATTAACCCTTGAAGTCCATTCTTCTGCCCTGGATACACGCAGCAAGCAGCCCCAGCCCCTGGGGGTCTCTCCACATGTTCAAAAGCAGGTCCACTCCTTTTTGTGTCTTCTACAGGTTCAGATGTGTTCTGAAGTGGGTGCCACTTTTATGCCCACTGCCAGAGTGTGGATTGGGGAGTCTCCTCTATAATCCTTAACCAAAGGGGTATAAGTTCCCAGGGGTGACCGTACCTACTTTTACAGCTCAATGGTGCCAGGTCTCACAACGAGATTGCACCCCCCTGCCCCTCCCAGGGAATTGTTTTCTTTTTTTAAAAAAAGTCCCATTGGTAGAGGAGGGTTGGCAGCCCTTTGCCACGAGGCCAGACCTCCAACATAAATCACTGATGGCCTGGTGTATTTCCTGGTTATAGATTGAGGCACAATCACAATCTACAGAGAGGAAACTGTTTCAGGGAGGCCTCATTGGAAAGGGGAGACTCTCCCCTTTCCAATGAGGGTTCCCTGAAATTTGGGGAGGCCTTTCTTGGCCTTTTTTCCCCACTGAAGCTGGAGATATCACTCACCTCCTTCTCCTCCCTGCTCCGGTGGGTAAACTGTGATGTGAGTGCGCTTTGTGGCGCACTCACGTCATCGTTATTTGGGAGGGGGCAGAGGCTGATGCAGCAGCGATTCCGCCTCTCCCTCGCCCTTTGTTAAAAAAAAAATCTGCCAGTGCAAGCACTGGAGGATCCTTTTTTATCCCTCCTCAGCGTTGGTCAATGGCCAACAGAAGCACTGGGGAGGGTGTGAAGGTATCAGCCATTGGCCGACACCTGAACAAAAGGGTTTTAGTGTACTTAAGCCATCCATACGAGTGCTTGCTACTTAGGATCAGTTCCTATTTCTTTACAATAACAAACAAGCAAATGCCACCAACTCAGTACTGCATGTTACTTTCATTAATTTGCAAAATATTTTAAAGTGAGAGTGATTCTGAAACCCAGGGCCCACTGTGCATGCATTCTGCGCGGTCTACTGCCAACTTTCAAACCTATTGGTGGTGTGGCTAAATGACAATTAAAAAGGAGGAAGCAGCTTAAATTGGCAATTAGAGCCCATGGCATTATGCGCATGCAAATGAACCCTGGAACGGCTTTCTAGACATTGCAGTTACTAACTAATAAGAAATGAAGATGATATGCAGTGAAACTGAATTGGTCAATACTAAAGTTGTTTGCTTGGAGCAACACATTTTATGTAAAAATAAAAAAAATTAAACAAAATGATTACATTTTTGTTAAGAAAATACCTACATTTAAAACCCCTCCCAAGCATTTGAAACTTCATAGTTGGGTTTTCTTTGTGTACATTCAATGGGTTAAATGTGTCCTGGGCTGGAAAAGTATTTTTTCCCTTTTTCGAAGCAAATTGCCTACACAGCTATTGATAACAGAGATCGATGTGCACTTCATCATACTAATGCTTCCATCTCCTCATGGCACCACTGCCCTCTCTCTTAATCAGAATACTGCTCCTCTATCTTCATGGCAATGCTTCTATCATTTCTTTCAAGTGCTACTGCTCCCCTTCTTAATCGCATTGCACTCCACCCCTCTCCAATCTACCCTACTCCATCCCACTTCACTCGGCCCCAATCTACCCCACCCAACCAATCCCAATTTACCCCTCTCTATTATACCCCACCCAATTTACCCCACTCCAGTCTACCCCGTCTATCCGACTCCATTCTACCCCATCGAGTTTGGGAAAAATAACCAGACATTTACAAAATCGATGTATTTACTATGTTAGAATTCCATTTTAGAACATGTTTAAATACTAATGAAATGCTCGTTCTAGAAAATATCTTACAAATAATAATGTGAATGCATTTTGCTGGAATATTAATTTAAAAAAACTAAATATATTGCATTATAACTAATGTAGAAGTGAATAATGTTATTAGAAATGCTTAATTTATATTTGCATGTTATTCCAAATTTTTGCACCAAGCAACTATACTTTAACCTGTGCAGTGACTAGTCCCAAAGCTTTCTTTTCGACCTTTGCTCATAGTAAAGCATTCTGTGCAACTACTTATCATTGATGTCATCGTAGAAACGGGCCGACTCCAATATCAGGTTCATTTAATTTCCTCATCCCATGTTAGATCACTTCACTATAATATAATAGAGTTATTGAAATTGAAAGAATAAATGGTGACATAAATTTTATAAATGTTGTTTCCAAATAAATTGATAAATTGATATATGCTTTCACAATACTGACTAGTCTTTGTTTAGGCAATAAGCTTATAAAGCATATTTTAGCTTAGGTAAGAGGGTTCTAATGGGAACATTTCTTCATGTAACAATTATGGTAGAAAATGGTATCAATCCGAATGACGAGAGTGCAGACTGTTAGAATCGGAAGGAGATTCATCGTATGACTGACAACATCACATTACGAGCGGTTCTGATTGGACATCAAGTGAAGACGTCTTCGGAAAACCGATATTTGTATGTGAAAACTATAATAATGAGTGCTCTAGCTAGTCAGACACACCTTTACATTCCCATTACCCATTCAGTGGTTCTGTTTCTGGATTTCTGCTCTGCCTGAGGCTCTTCTTTGAGGGAAGTTGAATCCTTTAAAATATTCTTGAGGTGATTTGCCTTTACTTATTTTGTGATTGATGTTACTGCACAGATTGCTAATCTAATTACCGATGCTATTGCAACTGTCGGAAACTCGGCTGAGTTCTCCAGAATTACTTTTCATGAGAAGTTTGTTCCCTATTTACCACTCTTTTCTAACAGAACTGTTCATGGGTTCTTATTTAGAATAGGGCCCTTAACTGGGCTTCTTTATGGAACACAGGTTTCTAATGCTGATTTCTAACTATTTCTTTTATTTCTGTAAATTATTAAACCGGATAAAGATAATTAGAATTTCTAACCTTATTATAAATAAAGGTTTTACAACTATTCCAATCTCTCGTCATTGATTCATCGAAATTCTAGATGTCCATGATGTTTTAATTCTCCAAATGGTGGAAAAGGTCCACTGACCTCTCTGGAGCCTTTAGAATTCTCCATGGCGACATTTGTAAGTGGGTGTATGAAAAGGGTTGAACCATCATGGGGAGTCCCTTTGGGCTCCAGCACGGTGTACCCCAATCTACAGTGTCAGCTAGTGAGATTTCAAAGTTGTGGGATGTAAAAGTTGGTGTTGTGTTTTACATGGCATGTGAGCAGGCCCAACTGATATAAGAGGGTTTTGGAGGTTCTCAAAGGAAAAGAAAATTGAAAATAAATAATGGAAAATGGTAGACCTGGCTTTTTAGCGGGTTCATTCCCAGACTTTGCTTTTTGGCCTCCTGTTTTTGTTGGTTTTATGACTCTGGGCACTTTACCACTACTGATCAGTGCAAAGTGCATATGCTCCCTGTTGGACTTTTTGCAAGGTCATCTCTGAACTTTTTGCCTCCCTCTATATTTTTTCTGACCTGTTTTTGTTGGTTTAATGACTCTGGGCACTTTACCACTGCTGATCAGTGCTAAAGTGCATGTGCTCTCCCTATTGTAAATTGATGTATGGATTAGTGATTCCCTGATTGGTTGGTTTGGTTTACTTGTCAGACCCTAGTACAGTGCACTGAGTGTGCCCAAGGCTTGTAAACCAAATGCTGCTGGTAGGCTTGCAGCACTAGTTGTGCCACCCACAGAAGCAGCCTGTAAAAGTGTGTCTCAGGCCCGCCATTGCAGAGCCTGTGTGCAGTCTGGTACTGCCATGCCATGCCATGCTGACTGGGCAAGTGCACCCACTTGCCAGTCCCTAAACCTTCCCTTTTCTTCATATCAGACACCCCTCCTATGGTAGGCCCAAGAGCAGGGTGCATTGTACGTATAAGGTCGGACATGCCCTGGTGTGTGTGGCATGTCCTACCCTAATAGTGAATTACAGCCATCTTTGTTTTTCACTATTGCAAGGCTACCTGTTCCCCATAGGCCAGAATGGGCAGTTTGATTATTACATCTTATAATCCTAACAAGGTGGACATTCACGTATAGTATGCCTGAACTCAGAATGATAAACACATATTTTAGTGAAGTTGGTTTTAACATTCTGTGTTTGAAAATACCACTTTTAGAAAGTAGGTATTTTCTTGTCTAACCATCCAAGCCTGCCTATGCTAGGTTGTGTATTCCTTGTCTGGAGTGACAGGGACTGGGGGATTCCAGGAGACAGGGTGAGTCAGCACAGGGCTGAATAGCGAGATCAACATGTAGATGGGAGGGAGGTGTTGCACCTGGGACCTGAATAGGGCTGTGCCTTCCCTCCACAATGCTGGCTCCACCTCGTGTGGTGGGTCTGATGTTGCTGCCCCGCACTATGAAAGGAAAGAAGGAGTCATGTCAACAAAGTGCTCCAGGACTGACCAGAACTGGTTTGGGCTAGGCAAAGGCCTCTCTGCCTTCAGAGAACAAAGATAAAATGTGTATAAAAAGGGGGACCCAGACTCCAGAACTTCAGATCACTTTTGGGAAGCAAGAAGAAACCTTTGCTGAGGAGAGGAACCAGAGAGACTGAGGAAAGACTATCCCTAAGCTGAAGGGCTGCTTGGGGGATTGACCTGCAGTGGTTGCCTGACTGCCAAAGAAAGGAGAGAGGAACTTTGTGTGTACTTTCATCAACTTTTGAATGATCTCCAAGGGCTCGAAAGAGAGCTTGCCTCCTGATGAAGTCTCAGGGACAACAGACTTCACCAACCAGCTCCCCAAGAGTCTTTTGGAAGTGCCTGCTGCTGTGCAAGGCTTCTTGAGGGACTGCGTGTGGCAAGGACCTGGAAGCGCGACTCACGAGCCGAAACTGCCACTGTCGCTTCACAATGTGAAAGCGCCTCGCATCACCAGGTAAGAGGATAAACGTCGCACCAGAAGCCGCCACATCGCTGGGAAAGCTTGTCGCCGTTGCAGTGGTCGCATTGTTGTCGAAGCGCCTCACCGGAGAGGAGGATCGACGTCGCATCAGATGCCACCGCATTACCACCTGGAAGCGTGTCGCAGGGCCTGTCGCGACTCAGAAGAATCGTTGAGTCACTGCACGGCCATCGCATCGCCAGAGAAGAGAATCGACGTTGCATCAGACGCCGCCGCATCACCGAGAAGAGTGTTTCAGGGCCTGTCGCGGGTCGCATCAAGAAGAAGATGCCATCTTTGTTTCATTGCACCGGATCTTCATCGCATCACGGCATTGCGGGTCACACCGCCACGGAAGCGCAGTAAGAAACTGACGCATCACCTCCCCTCGCAGAGAAGAACCGACGCATCCCCTACGCATCAGTAGGGACCCGATGCATCACCGTTCTTGCGTGTAAGGAACCAACGCATCACCTTCCCTGCAACACTTTCACTATATAGCGTTACACATCCTAAGGAGCATTGAACTCAAAGTGTCGCATTTGCCATCTTCAGAGAACTAAGCTATTTCTACCATTTTTAAAGTACAGTATTGTGGATTTTTGTCATTTGTCTTTATAAAAATACTTATTTTTATACTACAACTTGTGTGGTGTCCATCTGTAGTGTTGTCACTGGGTTACTGTATGTGTTTACAAATGCTTTACACACTGCCTCTGGGATAAACCTGTCTGCTCGTGCCAAGCAACCAAGGGGGTGAGCAGGGGTTATTTTAGGAGTGTACCCCCTTACCCTGACTAGAAGCAAGGGTCCCTATTTGGTCAAAGGTACCTACCTCTGCCAACTAGAGACCCCCAAATCTAACACTCCACCTGTAAACTGTGCATATGGATTGGTGTTTCCATGACTGACTTGTTTGACTTACTACTAAGTCCCTAGTACAGTGCACTGTGGGGCCAATTAGGATGTGGTTTGGAAGGCTCCGACCATCACAACAATTTTCTCCACTCGACCCTACTCCAGTCTACCTCAACCTACCACACTACAATCTACCCCAATTTATCCCACTACAATCTACCCCACCCAACTTACCCCAATCTAATCTACTTCAATCAACCCCAATGTACCCCACTCCAATGTATCCCGCTCCAATCTACCCCACCCAATCCACCCCACACAACCTACCCCAATATACTCCACTCCAATCTGCCCCAACCAATCTAACCCACTCCAATTTAACCCACTCTCTTCTACTACAATCCACCAAAAACTACCCCACTACAATCCACCACAATCTACCCCACTACAATCCAACCCAATCTACCCCTTTCAACTACACTCCGATCTGCCCCTCTCTACTCTATTCCAATCTACCCCATTCCAATGTACCCCAATCTACTCCACTCCAAACTAAGCCACTCCAGTCTACCCCACTCCAGTCTACCTCAAACTACCCTACTCCAATCGACCCCAATCTGCCCCACCCCAATCTACCAGTCTACCACACATCCATATACACCACTATACCACACCCCAATCTACCACACCCAATCTTCCCCACCCAATCTACTGCACTCCAATCTACCTTAATCTACCCCACTTCAATCTGCACCACTCCAGTCAACCCCACCTCCCCCATTCCAATCTACCCAACCTCCCTCAGTCTACCCCACTCCATTGTGCCCCACTCCAATGTCACTCAATCTACCCCATCCCAATCTACCTCACCCCAATCTACCTCAATCTACCTCACCTCACTCTACTGCACCCAACCTACCCCATATGTATTTACCCCAACCTACTCCACCCCAACCTAACCCACTCAAATGTTCCCCTATGTACCCTACTCCAATCTGCCTCAATCTACCCCACACCAAACTACCCTACTCCTATCTACACCAATCTACCCCACCTACCCTACACCAATCTGCCCACCCCAATGTACCACAGTCTACCCCATGTCCATGTACACCGCTTTACCACACCCCAATCTCCCACATCCCATTTACCGCACCCAATCTACTGCACTCCAATCTACCTCAATCTACCCGCTTCAAACCACACCACTCCAGTCTACCCCACCTACCCCATTCCAATATACCCAACCTCCCTCAATCTACCCCACTTCAAACTACACCACTCCAGTCTACCCCACCTACCCATTCCATTCTACCCAACCTCCCTCAATCTACCCCACTTCAATGTACCCCACTCTATTGTGCCCCACTCCAACGTAACCCAACCTACCCCACTGCAACCTACCCCACCCAATCTACCCCATTCCAATTTATCCCAACCTACTCCACTCCAATCCACCCCACTCCAATCTAAGCCACTCAAATTATCCCTAATGTACCCCACTCCAATCTGCTTCAACCCACCCCACTCCAAACTACACCACTCCTATCTACCCTAATCTACCCCTACCCACCCCAATCTTCCCCACCACAATCTACCCACCCCAATCTACCCCACCCCAATCTACCCCACCCCAATATACCAAAACCGTACCAATGTACCCCATCCAATCGACCCCAATCTGACCCAATCTCCTCACACCAAGCTACCTCAATCAGTCCCAATCTCCCCTATCCCCATCTACCCCACTCCAATCTACCCCAACCCACCCAACCACAATCTGCCCCAATGTACCCCATATGTACCCCAATCAACCCACCCAAATCTACCACATTCCTATCTACCCCCACCCCACTCACTTTTAGCCATGCTGAACAGCAGGCACACTGGCGTTGATCATGGCTAAAACACATTGCCAAAGCTTTGCCAGTGCTTGTTAATCCTTTTCCGAAGCATTCCTTTTTTGTTTGCAACTCAGATGCAATGGAACGCAGTATGTGCTTCTTAGTTATTCGTTGTGTGAGAGACGTAGCACGTAGCAGTTGGAGTGCTGGGTGTGTCTGGAGCTGGGACAAAGGACCTGGGAGCTAAAGATTTTCAGCGACTACTGTGACCACCGCGCCCGCATCGGTAAGAGGCATTCTGCCACCCTCGCTTACCGTGCACCTTCATTCCTCCACCGGAGCGGGACTGCCATCAGCAGGCAGAGGATTGCGGCGGCAGCAGCAGCTGCAGAGGAGGCCGACGAGGTTGCCAGGGGCTGCTGAGGTCTTGCGCGAGGAGACTGGTGTGTGGGCAGCCAGGTAGACGGCCCGGGTGGACCGGGTTGACCTGGACCAGGTGCAGTTTGTGGCTCCCTGAGCTGGCTCCTGCGTGCCTGCTCGCCCAATTTCGACTACGTTGGTTTTCCTGTGCGTGCTGGGGCGAGGGTGCCCTACCAAGGTAAATCAGGTTGACTCCAATTGCACCCTCAGTCATTCTCAGTGGTTATACTAAGAGTCACCAAAGCTGTGGACGCAAGTCATTTGTCAGGGTACCAGCCAGTGCTCACCTAGAAAGACGCTTATGGAGGTGTGAACTGAAACTCCCCCTCTTATAGCCTCTGCAGCCCCCTGCACCCCCTCCATAGGCACAAGTACAAAGCACAAGCCACAAGTTGGACTGTTAGATTTCTGACCTTGTGCTGGGCATACAACCCGCCCATTTGGCCATCTCGCTCTGCCCTAAACCTGCCACAAATTTGGGCTCATGAGGTGCGGTGTGTAGGTAGTAAGCAAACCAGCACAGACGGTTGTTGGAGCTACAGAGTCACCCGTCTATGCAAAGGAGCCCGGCACCTCGTGTGGTTTTGTTTGGCAGCACTGTTCTGCTAGTTTGCTTTTCTTTTCTCTGCCAGGGAGCATGGTGCGCGGTGCCGCCCATAGATAATCAAAACCTTCTAGTGTCCTTACTTGATCTACCTCTTGGTTTTATACTGAGAAGTATCTGTGTGTGGTTTCCAGGAAGATTCCAGCCTAACGCCTTTAAGTGACCAAGGTAGTTAAAGTAAGCGGCAGCAAGGAAGAAATAAAGGAGTTAAGTGCACTCATAAGTAAGGGAAAACAAATAATTATTAAATATGAGGTCGGGAAGAACCCGTAAACAAGTGACACAAAAAACGGAACAAGAGATATCAGGAAAATCAAGGAGGTATTGGAATCATCGGGAAAAAGTAGACAAACATCAACAAGTACACTCATTTCACCAATATACTCGCTATTTGGTGAAGGAACACCTTGTAAAAAAGTTATTTTCCTAAAAGATCCCACTACAGCAATTCACTCAGAAACAATTGAAACAGAGGGATTACCAAATCCATTAACACCGCAAAAGATAGTAGTATCTAAACTCCAGGATTCTAACATCAAAACTTTACAAGATATGGAAGAGGATTAGACCACTAGTAGGCAGACCACAATTCAAGCACAAATACATGTCTCAGACTGTTCGCACTTCACCCCAAAATTGTTAGTAAAAGAGGGATCATCTAGTGCCTTCCAAAAACATGAGGAACACCAATGTGATGTCTCAAATATTACTCATGGCCCAAAGGAAGTTCTCAACAAATCATGGTTTCATTCATTTTCGTTTACAAATAATACTGATCTTCAAACACTTGAGGCAAAAACTATACATTTATCAGACAATCAGATAGAAAACGCAAAGAGCATTTTAATACAAGTACCCAGTCAGCCGATAATAGAAATATCTAGTACTCTGGAGCATCCTAATGTAGTGCTAGAGGCACTCTTGTGGTCTGACACCCTGTGATGACCTTTGACTACCATTATTTTAACTGACTTTGGTGTGTTTTTTTATCCTAGCCTGAATGTACGACCTCCTGCATATGCCTTGCTTCTCTTAAAAGTTTCTTCTTTTAATCTTGCTGTCTTTCAGTGGGAGCTGTCACGGAGTAGGACAGCCTTGCCAAGAACAGAATGTGTGGGATGTGCATTTGAAAGCATGAGAGGGAGAGAGAGGTGTGGATGTACTTTTTGGTCTCAAAGTGCAGTGATGCACAAATGTGCTCAGTGTTGTACATACAGAGATGAAGTATGTGATGCCATAGGACATTGAGAGATGAAGTGTGTGAATCTATAAGCAGTGTGTTCACAAATGTGCATTGTGTGGTACATTGATGAGTATTATGAAGTTCTTACTATTGGCTTTGACATGGCCTCATGTCATCCTGAATTCTGACTTTGCCTTGCTTGAGCTTTTCTGCGTGCACAGCAGCGCTTGCAAGTTGTTTGGGTTAATCACGTTCAAGGATTGTTTTTGTGAGAGATTGTTCAATGTACTCTGAAAGGCTTGTGAGCTTCATCAAGATAAAGGCTGGAACATGCGAGATTGGAGAAGGGGACGTGGGAGCTCCTTCCTGCCATGGGAATGCTTGGTGGGAAGATGGCCAGTTCTGGCAAGATTCCTCTGGCACAGGGGGAGGTCTCTCGAACATTCTAGTATGTTTTGAGATTATAAAGCTGAGGGTTGTTGACTTAGAAACCGGGAGTTTGGAATCCAAGTGGGGACAGACGTGTCTACTTCAGAGCGTGGAACCTTGGTTGCTGAGGCTCTGAACCCCGGCTGTTTAATTCCCCCAGTCAGGAGTGGGCTAAGATGCAGTGTTTGCACCAGGTGAAGTATCGAGTTTTGACTAGTGCCATTTTGATGCGTGGTTCCAGTGGCTGTGGTCATTTGAGGTGCTTGAGCTTTGATTATTGCCATTGTGATGTTTGGCAAAGTGGCTTTGATCATTTGAGGTGTTTTCTTTGTGATGAGTGAGTGAGTTGATGTGCACATCCAAAGTAATTATTTGATGTAGATATATTTCTTTCTGATCTCTTGCAGGACGTCCCAGTATATTTGCTTGAGTCTTATCTCATATTATTTGCTGCTTGTTTATTCATTAGTATTATTCATGCATTCAGCTGTTATATTTACCAATTGTGTTATTATTGCTTGCATATAAACATATACATCTCTTTGTGTATTTGAATTTTCTGCATTTGGCATCTAGAAAAGCCTTTTTGTTAGAGAGCATTGTGTAAAATAAAACCCCAAGCATTATTCTAAAAGAGAGAGTCCTTGCATTTTGTAAAATAAAACCCTTTTCTAAAAGGTGCTGTGTTATGTCTCCTGCTTTGCCGAGTGTTGAGCCACCGTGTGCAAGATTCTGTATTATCTGAGAGGCGAAAGCAAGACACCTGCCCAAGTGGGTACAGGGAAAGAGAGTAAGCAAGAGGATGATGACCATAAAGAACTTAAGTCGTTAACAGATTCGCGTTCTAGTCCAAAGCAAACAAGCGAAATAGTGATAGGAAACAATGGAAAAAATAAAGGAGAACGAAATGCCAACACAAACACCCTAGGAGAACGGTCTTAAAAAAAAAGGGAAAAAACGAAATAGAGGACTACACAACTGTGTCTGCCTCGTTATTAAAAGTTCTAGAAACAGTAATAACCACTTTCAACATGCAGCTGGACAAATTAGATATACAGATCGATTTAATGAAAATAATAGCCACATACATTGCTGGAATAAACTCAAAATTGGAAAATCTTACAGCTTTAATAACTACGGAAAGAGGTCTAAATGCAGTGGCGTCTGGTGAGTGTGCATGTGGTCAAATAATTGCCAAATTGAGTACAGTACCGGTAATTTTACAAAGTATCTTAAAAGCAAGACAAATTAATGGCCAGGAGCAGTTAAAAAATGTAATAAATACAGATGAAGCGACTTAAGATATTCAGCAAGTTGCAATCTTTGAGCAATTAAAAACACGGTACTCAAATGAAGCACCCAAGCCCCCTAATGGGGATCTGGAAGTTGAGAATAAGAATACAAAACAAATAAAACAACAACACGCGGTGACAATTGAACAAGATGATTCAAAATCATGTAAACAAACGAAGAGACAAAAACAACGGGCAAGGGAAGCGAGGAAAAGCAATAACGGTGAAAAGAGATTGTTCCATATTTTTGATAAAAAGCAACTAGTTCAAGCAAACAAATCTATAAACTATGTAAGGGAAGATGAGAATGACATACTTAATGATCCACCCCCCTTGTGGAATTCAATAAGTCATAGTTCAAGTACGGAGGACTCAATGACTTCAAGACAAAATCAATCAGGAGACATTAAGTAAAAAAATAACAGGAAGCAAAGGGAACAAGCCATCAAAACAAATACAAAATTCAGATATCCCAATTAAATGCGAGGTGGCATTAGTAAAAAAAAATGTTTTGAAAAATCAAAGTGAAAGACAAGCGGAGACACACAACAGTATAGTGACAGGACAGGCAATACGACAAGAGCTAAGCTCTGAATTAAACATCTCCAGTGGCCAAACTCATTCAAATAAAAAGGGTAGGCCAGAACATAATAATGGCTCACGTATTTCCCCAGCGATTAAACCTACACAGACTGTAATAAACATTAATAATCAGGTTCTCCAAAGGAACACACAAATATGAGACATGCAAAATAAGCAAGTTATAATTAAAGTTAATATACGAAACAATAATGCAGTGGGGGCAAACTCTAGAATGGTGGTGACAGAACCACAACACAAGTTAAACCACATGTTATAATATATTGAGACAAATCAAGAGGATAGTTGGAGCAAGCAGATTATCCTATCGCCCAAATACACCTCACAGGGACAGCAAGACATCCTTAATAGAGGAAACATAATGCAACTGTTGGCTGAAATTCTGGCTCTAAAAAACTTGACTCAATCTGGTTTACTATCCATCAAATTCATTCCTCATGAAGAAAAGAAACAGATGGAAAGAACATTCGCGACCTGGAGAAATGTGGAAATTGTGGTAGCTATTATGAATGCTAGACAACAATTTGATCTAACAAGGAGACAAATTCAGTTGAGGAACAAAGGGGCTGGAATTCAATAAACAAGTTACATAAGCACAATTACCCCTACGACCATAGAGTCAATATATTCAATTACTTCCCAGGTACATATCATTACCCGAGTATCTGTTCACTGGAATGAACTGTATTACATTCAAACAATTCTAAGACTGTGACTCTGTGAGAAAACAAATAGACAACAATAAATTGATACTTTTAAAAAAAAGTGAATTTACTTTAATTCACAAATATTATATATATATATATATATTCACACTCTTTTTTGTTTTATCATAAACATTTCATCATAACAAGTCTTATTATAATTTATGTACACTGTTTGTAGACTCAAACAATATACAATCAAAGTGGCTTCAAATCTGTACTGAAAACAATTTCTGACATCTTCTTGGTCCTAAATGTTATTTACAGAATGCGATGGCTTATGACGGGAAAATAATACTACATTATTCCTCAATCATAGCTACATACATGGTCCAAAGGAAAAGGAGATCAGAGTTCACATCGATACAAAGTGGGTCACAGTAAACCTCAATCAATAGGTTCGCCTACACATTTAATGTTGTCTTCAAACAATTATGACATGTTAATGCTCTTGACCTCGTGCTGGGGAAAAAAATTAAGTGAGGGAAGTGGGGTTTTGCCGACGCGTTTCGACCTTCAGGCGAGGACCAGATAGATTCATGGAAGGTCTTCCTCAGGGCTGTGATACTTAATATAGGACACTAAAGAGTGAAAAATATGGGTAAAATTAATCTAGTGACTGATTGATATGATTTATTTTACGGAGTGAAAGAGGGAAACACATTGTTGTCATACCTGTAAGGTGGAGTAGAATGTGTCAAGTTCAGGGGCTACCAGTTAATTGCTTCAACGCGGGGCATCAACCGCTGCCTGTGGGTACTCACTCTCTATAAGTTAAAGAGAATGCATCTTGTGAAGTGGTAGCGAGGACTCCTAGGTCTCCTGCCTATCCCTTCACTTGCTACATTCCAACCTTTTATTAAAAAGTGTTATTCTCCAAGGATCCCTGTGCGTCATGGGTATTATTCGCTATCTATGACAATTAAGAGTAGTGACTCAGTCGCCGCTATACAATGTGGACAATAATAAAGAAATAATTCTCCTAGCATGTTATCCTTGTTAGTTGCGTAGATCAAAACTGCTGTGTCTAATGTGGGACTGCTAAGGGACAGTACGGGACAGTACTGCGCAGGAACCCTAAACAAGTATTTTAGCCCAGGAAAAAAATAATTAATGAAATAATTGTTATGCGCACCCTATTTGAAAGTGGCAAGTTCTGTGTCATACATTGCCAGGAGGTTTTACTTTTGGGATCGCGTTTTATCGTCTCTAATGCTGAACGGAAGCACTGTACATGTCGAGTTGGCAATAGGAAAGGAAGTTATGTCGAAATGTTTTGCGTATCTTATTTAAAAATGGCAGGTTCTTTACCTTGCGTCGACGGAATGCTTGAGACCGTAAGTCGTGTTTTCTTTTAGTTTAGATGCAAGCAGCACTCTTCTCCATTTTGACAGGCAAGTTTACATCCATTGTCGCGGGCCGGTTCTCAATCCCGTAAGCTATGTTGCATGTTTGGCGGCTTCTTTTAAAGTTGATCTTGCGGACTCTCAGCGGGCTTGCTCTAAGTGGAGGCAGCCTGGTGTCACTTCCGGTAGCCTGTCTTCCTTCTATTCAACGTGCAGGACTTCCGTCCTTGTTATCGCAACGTACATGGGTTTAGAAAACTTTATGGATCGCATGTCATCTGGCAGTCTGTCTTCCAGTATTTGTTATTTCTATTCAGCACGCCTGACTTCCGTTCTTGATATCTTGAAATCCATGAATTTCAAAAACTTTATAGATAGCATTGTTTGGATACATCCAAAAGACATGCTATCAATATTAAATAGCGAGAAGTGGATGTGCTTGTCTGGGGATTCTTCCATGACGGGAATCGGGGGGGGGGGGGTACCTAGATGTAATAATTGTCCCTCTGTATTGTATCTTAACTGGTATCGCAAAGGATTTGCTAAATAGTTATATGTAGTAAAAAAATAAAGAAAATAATCAAAGTGAAAGACAAGCGGAGTCACACAACAGTATAGTAACAGGACAGGCAATACGACAAGAGCTAAGCTCTGAATTAAACATCTCCAGTGGCCAAACTCATTCAAATAAAAAGGGTATGCCAGAACATAATAATGGCTCACGTATTTCCCCAGCGATTACGCCTACACAGACTGCAATAAACATTAATGCTCGGGTTCTCCAAAGGAACACACAAATAGAAGACGTGCAAAATAAGCAAGTTATAATTAAAAGTTAATATACGAAACGATTATGTAGTGGGGGCAAACTCTAGAATGGTGGTGACAGAACCACAACACAAGTTAAACCACGACATCATATATTGAGACAAATCAAGAGGATAGTTGGAGCAAGCAGAGTATCCTTACGCCCAAATACACCTCACAGGGACAGCAAGACATCCTTAATAGAGGAAACAATGCAACTGTTGGCTGAAATTCTGGCTCTAAAAAACTTGACTCAATCTGATTTACTATCCATCTAATTCATTCCTCATGAAGAAAAGAAACAGATGGAAAGAACGCATAATGAAAAGATACAGATGGAAAGAACATTCGCGACCTGGAGAAATGTGGAAATTGTGGTAGCTATTATGAATGGTAGACAACAATTTGAAGCATGGGGTATCATATTGGAAAAACCCTTAAGACCTTGTTACCCCTCACTGCTAATGAAGCTCGCTAGGAATCATTCCCTAGGCACTGAAAAAATCCAGGTGTATTCGGTATTACAAAATGCTAGAGGAAAAAATGGTGACATTGGCAATAGTAATGATATACAAACACGGGGGCCGGGTCCAATGCACTGGGGATGGTTAGCGGCAACTCTCAATGTTCTGACAAGGGAATGACTTGTTAATCAAGCTAACAGTCCTCATTATGATTGCCTAAAACTTCTTTCTTGGAACATAGCGGGGGCTAAAAGTGAAATTCAGGGGAATGTCCCACCAATACACTGGAATAAGTATGAAATCATTGCATTACAAGAGACCTGGTTGTTAAATCTGCAGGAAGTAGCTAATTATACACTTCATCATGTTAACGCCACAAGAACACATCGACACTGGAGAGCAAAGGGCGGCGTAGCAGTATATATATAGCAACTGCAGTAGCTATATGTTCGGAGCAGCTTAGTACAACAACTTCAGACATACAAGTTATCAAACTAGATGATTTGTTAAAAAACGATTCAACAACAATAATATTAATAAATATCTATTTGCATACAAATGTAAGAAAAAAACGACTACAGTTGGATAAATTACTCTCGATAATTACAGAATATAGATTGGTGAACCCTGAGTGGGAAATCTTATTATCAGGTGATTTTAACACCAACCTCATTTACACCCCCAGAGGAGGATGAGTTAATAAATGCGCAAAATGTGTTCTGGTCAGAACCGGTACAAACACCCTCAATGGCAAAACGAAGAGACTTAATTGGAAAAAAAAACAGTCATGGCCTTGCAACATCTAGGACTAAGAATATTAAATGGAAGAACGAAAGATGACACGCCCCCATGTTGGACATATCAAGGTACAAATTCTCAGTCAATAATAGACTTTAAAATCTTGTCTTTACCATTATTGAATCAAGTGAGGAAATGTATTATTAAATATACAACACAAAGCGATCATTCACATCAGCATCTGGAAATAAGAAAAAAAAAATCATAAATACCGGGCAGCAACCACAGAGGTAGGCAACCTAACTACAACTAACTTGAAGGGTATAGGATGATCGGCTGGTAATTTACTAGAGCTAACAAAGTTAGCAAAAGAGACATTAGAAACTAATTGACCCATAGAAAGTAGTCAAGAATCAAACTGGACAACTTTTACTATAAATTTCTTGAGGCTGGCACCCAAACAGGATTATGTAAGGCAAAAAAGAAGCAAGGAGACTATGAGACTTTCAAACAAAGCGTTAAGGAAAGAAATAAGAAAGGTGGTCAGAAAGAATAGGATAAATAATGATGCGAGTACCTGGAATCATATAGAAAATCTAAAAATACTATATAAAAAACAAATCTGGAAGGATCAAAAATCGAACCAGGAACAGTTCTGGTCAAAGCTTCTTCTCTGCCCCAAACAATAAAGCGTTTTGAAAAATAATAAATGGAATAACTGGACTGTCTCAAAATATAAACAATGCATGTGTGACGAGTCGGCCTGGGTAAATTACTTGAGTAGCACTTTTTAAAAAGTTATAGGTTTTGATAATAAAAACAGTTATAGTGGCCTGGAATCTAAGCCTCCAAATACAACTAATGAACAGTCTAAAATCATTGATTGCCAAATAACGTTGGATTGCCAACTCCAGGTAGCTGATAGGATAATGAAAATAATAAAATCAGGTCAAAGGTATGGGGCCCCGGGGCCAAATGGAATTCCTCAGGCCATTTTCTCAAGTGACCAAGACTACTGGGCGATCCCGTTGTCATGGCTTTTTATGGAGGTAAAATTATCGAATAGTCTGCCCATGAGTTGGAAAGGGTCAATATTTAACCCAATATTCAAGGGTGGAGATAGATCGGATCCTGCAAATTACAGGCTTATAGCCCTAATGGATGTGGAAGTGAAATATTATACATCGTTAATCTTGGAGGACCCAGTGGAATGGTCTACTAAAAACAAGTTGATTCCTATGAACCAAACAGGATTTCGTAAGGGGTTTGGAACAACCACTAACATACTTGCTTTGACCATGACTGCAGAAAGGTATAAACATTTGAATTTAAAATTAGAGCTTTGTTTTATTGATTTTAAAGCAGCGTTTGACAGCATAGAGCGATGACTACTATGGTGTAAATTAAAGAAGATGGGTCTCTCAGAATCAATGTTGCGTGCCATAATTCAATTGTATACTAGAGTTGGATATGAATTAAAAATCACAGATGGCACGAGATTATCAAGGGCAATCCACACAGAGATAGGGCTAAAGCAAGGTTGTGTACTAGCACCCCATTTATTTAATCTCTTTATGGCAGTCCTCTCAATAAGATTAAATTAGACAAATTCTCATCCACCACGTCTGGGCCCATCACCGATAACACATCTCTCCTACGCCGATGATATAGTATTACTCAGCCTGACAAGAGTCGGCTTACAAAGATCAATAAACGAGCTACCAGTATTTGCAAATGACAATGCGTTGGAAATTAACATTAAAAAAAAAAAACTATGATTTTTGCAAAGTGGTCAGGCCACAAATTCCCTGTCAGGCTTGGAGAAATAACATTAGGGGTAGTTAATACCTACAAATATCTAGGGCTGTACCTGGATGATTGTTTAAATTTACAAAAACATAAACACTATCTGGAAAGCAAAGGTAATGGCCTAATTTACGCATTTTGTGGCCTTTCGAAAAGTTAAAGGGTCCATCCTTAAAGCCACTGTTAGCCGTAATAGGTGCAAAATTGATGCCGACAGTGGAGTACGCAAGCATTGTTCTACACTGTACAGATGCAAAACTGTTGGACAAGATACAACTGAAAGCACACAAAAAGGTTTTTAATATACCACAGAACGCATCTCCAGCTCAGGTGAGTCTGGAATTTGGCCTTACTCAGCAAGGGATTGGGAGAACCAACGCGTACGTGAAAAGCTGATACAAAATTTGGTTAAGTCGAGCGAATGATTTACATGATGCCTTGCGGCGGGCCCAGGAAGCAGATCAGCATTCTAGTTATGGAAAGATTTTTAAATTGGCTTTGGAAGCAACAAAGCCTGAAGATCTCTGGGCACGGTCCCCCTCCTTTCCTGTTTTTCGTAGGGTGGCAAATAAAATGGCTAAACTACATTCACTGTTAGAGGACAAACACAAATTTACAAAGAGGTCTCATGCCTGGATGGTTCTGCAGTCTTATACAAAATTACGACTGGCTGAATATCTGAACACAACGTATCCATACTACCTAAAACAGAAACTCATGGCGACTAGTTTTGGTCTCTTATCAAGTTTAGCGGATCAGCCCAAATGGAGATACAATGGTCCTACTATATGCATTCTATGTGGCGCAGCGAAGCAACACTTCATTCATTTGCATATGTCCTTGTTTAAAATCAACTCGGTCGTGGCTTTTGAAAAAGGCATTTAATGATAGAGGGATTAGGTCTTGTAGGTCTGCAATAATCAAGGGTTTGGACTCAACGGATCCCTATCTAAACTGTAAGGTGTTTACATTTTTGATACGGTAAGAACAGATAACAATGAAAATGGACAAACAATTCACCGTGCCATTGATTGTTTAGTGATTGCAATCACCAAAAAATGCAAAGTCCCTCCGTTATGAACAAATAAGAAGTTGCAGTTGGAATTGCATTAATGAATTCTACATTGGGTTTGGACTAAGTAGTAATGGAAGCTCATTTTTGGGGCAAATAAGAATTGGTACATGTAGCTTGGTTTTAATATGTTAAATAGGGTTTTCTGATGGGTTTTAAACGGATTCAATGTATTGTTTTTTATTTAGAAAGTCAGCAACACTGTACATTTTCTTATGAAATCTCCTTTTAATAACTTTCTTATGAAATCTTTTGCTAAAAACTTTTTAAGATGTGGTGTGTATAGGTATTTTCGACATTGTATGTTTTTTATTAACTGAAACAATAAAGACTTTCATAATTTCATAACTTATTCGTTGTGTCAATTTCTCGCAACCAACTTTATTAATTATTTAATTTCAATTGGCCAGTTTTCTGCGGCACCAAAGAAGAGGTAGATCGCTTTTATTTGTGCACGAATATTGTCTTGACCTCTGCTCATGTCATCGTAGAAACTGATAACAGTCTTGGATTTCCACGTGGCCATCAAAAGCATTGTGGATATTGTAGTGTTGGTTTCTTTCAACTGAATTCGTTAGGCTAACCTGTCTGATAGTGATGATTAGTAGGAAACAGAGTCCCTGGTGATGCGAGGTGTGGTGTGGTGTATACCACTTGTCTTTGATTGTTAGATGTCCCCTGCCTACTCTGTAAACATGTAAATCGATGTTGTGGTCGGATGCATACTAAAACAATATATACATGAAACAGCGTATGGGGTCCAAATTATAAGAGTTCAGAACCGAGCACAGTCACACTCACCGGAAAGTAATGAAGCCAACATCCACGCAAGTACGGGTCTTCGTTTAAACAGTGAGGGTACAGGTCTTGCTCTACGAACCGCGGGTGACTAAGCAGAACGTCAACAAGAAAGGATTTGCTAAACAGTTATATTTTGTGACAACCCCAAAAGTGGGCGGGCCAAAGAGAGGGAGGAGCTGAGTGGTGGGGAAGTTTAGAAGGGCAGGCGAAGCAAGCACGATTGGTTTGGTTGGAGAAAGGTATGTACTTTGCAACTCTGGGTTTAACAAAACAGCAGAAAATGTAATTGGCACGGAAACATGGCGGGAGGGGTACTTTCTGGGTTCAAATGCTGAGGTAGTGCATACACGAACTCGGACCAGTGGCTGAAACTTTGTGTTTTTATATGTGTCCTGCATTATTACCTCCTGGGTTTCTCTGGGGTGTCGCCGACCGTGCTCCTGAGTACAATTATGTTCACAGTCCCTGTCCTTAGCCTGGTTCCCTGAACATTCGGTGTGGTCTTTCAGAGCAGTGAA
Source organism: Triturus cristatus (assembly GCF_964204655.1). Classification (NCBI taxonomy): domain Eukaryota; kingdom Metazoa; phylum Chordata; class Amphibia; order Caudata; family Salamandridae; genus Triturus; species Triturus cristatus. Next base: position 433,264,977 of record NC_140588.1, read on the forward strand.
TGCCTACATTTATATGAAGTATGCTACACTATCATTGTGACTTTTTTTTCCTTGTCCCAGGTGCTTTAAATTATACGAGTGCAAGACCTAAAGTAGGCAACTAAATTTAACCCTCAAAACCCAAGCGCGGCAGACAATGTAATTCATGTAGAGGTTTGTACCAGAGATCACACAACTACACGCGCCTGCACACACAAACGAAGCACTTTAAAGCAAATGGGCCGCCAGCCGCTCACAGTTGATGAAACCCGCATTGGCGCTGTAAATGTAATGTTATCTTGTGGCATCTCCCAGGTGTGCTTCTGTGGCAGTTGTCTCATTCTGCAGTGCAGGCTCTTAAGGATTTTTCCGAAGCTGTTTTTCTACTTCTAGACTTTGTAGTATTGCTCGGGCAATACGTATTTGTACGGGCTTTAGTTTCTAGTTTTTTCTATAGAATATATTCGCATTCTAGACAACACGTTTGTCATTCGTGGTAAATAAAGCGAGGTGTTTGAGAAAATCCCGAACACGCTTCGTTTTCTCAATTTAAGCTGCGTCTGTGCTTTACTTAAATGTACACACACATTCGCAGCAGTGATGATGGTGGTTCGAAATGTTGATACAGAGGTTAATGTTTCGGCCTCGGGTGCGTTGTAAGAAATGCTATGTTCCTCTGGTGGCACGAGGTGGTGGGAAATGTTTTAAAGGCCCAGTTCACAATGCTATTTGTGCATCTTGTTTCCACGAGGTTGCACTAGACACGCAACTTGTGGGTGTAATGGCATCTTCAGCGGTAAAAGAAACCTTCAGGATTTGTATACATTTTGTCGCAAATTGACTTGTGCTGTGGAAATCCATCAATATGGTGGCTATTCTCCCATACTATAATCAAGGGTCGAGGAAGCGGCATGCTCCAACGAAGAGGTGGTGGGGGACAGCAATGGCACTGTGGTAAAAGCCTGGAAAGCCATAACTTATTTTTAGGTAATAACAAACATTCCTAGAGGATTTTCGAACTCAGTTTGATAGTCGACACTTGGTGCCAAAAAAAGACAGAAGTTAGTTTGTGCCTTGTCTTTGAAACAACAAAAGCCCCTCATAATGTTGATATATAGCAGGAGCTATCACTCCATCCCCAAAAATAAACAAGATGATTGCTGGTTTTCACCCGAAAATACATTTGTACACAATACACCAAAAGGTGAGACCCCAAAGAAATTGGGCATGGCGTGGAGAACCACCTTCAAATATTACGCCTGGCTGAATTAAAACGTGACAAAAGAAACAGTATAAAACTAGCTTTAGGAGGGGATATGGAGGTGTCAATATGGTTGAGGAACAAAAGTGTTACACAAAGCACAAGCATCAAGGTGGAAAGAATAGGTGAAGAAGGGCATAGGGTTTGAGACTTATGAAGACTAGAAGAATGCATGAGTTCGGGAGCTCAATTGTCAGGTTGAGGCGGCGTAGTTGTACAGACCATGGTCGGCACGAAGAAGCCACATCTTGGACATACCTTGAGAATAGATGTCAATTCCTTTTTGAATGTCGCTTGAGAGGAAACGGTGCAGTGAGCAGGGGGCTGGTGTGTTCCATTTGTCGCACTGCCAGATAAAGATTGAGACCTATTCAGCTGGTACTGAAGGCCGGAAGCAAATGTTTACTTACGCTGGTGATGGTGGCCACAGAGCTTCAGTTTTAAACAAGATAAGTAGAGGTTGCTGTGTACAGGGATTTGTGGATGATAGAAGCGGTCTTGGACTGGGTGCTAGCTTCAAGGGAGGTACTGGGGCTTTATAAGCACAGGAGTAATGGGATACCTTTTTATTGACCTCCAGAGACCAATCGGTCTGCAGCATACAGCACATCTCAAAGTGGGGCAAGGTTGAATCTAGGTAATCCTATAGAGTAGTGATTATATGTAGTCACCACCTTTGGCTCTGAGAGACCAGCAAACAAAACGTGATATATATTACACAATAAGGTGAGCTAGCAAATATGTCAATGGTGTAGGTCATCTTCTAGGAGTAATATACCCGGCTAAATATAAACTTCACAAGTGGACAAACAGCATACGGCCAGCTGAAGAAAGGCAAAGGGGGCCGTTTGGGACTGTCTGTATAATTTAGGAACATAGGTGTAGGCCAGGCAGTACAAGTGTCAAGGTGGGAGGAAAAGAAAGTGGGCGAATAGTATGCTAGCTAGGGGATAGGGTATGGGGACAGACTTAAGGATGCACGAACTAGGTGATGGAATTTTCTGATTAAAACATCTAGATGGCAAAGAAAACAAGAACTGCATGATTAAGTTACATCTTGGAAGTGGCGTGCAGGACTGATTAAGTGAATTCCAGTCTTTTACTGTCAGAGAAAAATTGAGACATATTCCGCCTTTACTTTGAATGCTGGAATTGCAAGGAGAACATAATTTGAACTACACTGGAAATGTTGGCAACGAGAGAGTTTCTTTTTTTCAGCAAGATGAGTGGGGTATCCCTTGTTGCATGGCTTGGGGGGGATACAAACAGTCTTTACCTGAGCTATAGCTTCACTAAGAACCTACTGGAGCTGTCTCCATAATTCACACCTCAAGTGACTGTTAACTCACTAGTGCTTTTCTGGGACACATAGCTCAGGGCTACCCTGAGGCATGTCATCCTCTATAAACTGATGAACACCTTTCTGTGCTCTACCCACAGATATCACAATGTGTCTCATAAGTGGGGTCTCGGGGGTATTATATATATATATTCTGAAGTGTAATGGAAACAAATGTTTAATAGGATTGAAACATATCAAGATGGTGAGTGAGTGGGTGTCTGAATGGCTGTATGCGTGAGTGACTTGGTGCAAAGGTGGCTGAGTGAGTGGCTGTTTGAGCAAGTGTTTAAGTAAGTTGGTGTATGAGTAGATGTATGAAAGTGAGTGTCTGTGGGATTGGCTGTATGCATGAGGGAGTGGCTGTGTGAGTGCTTGTATGGATGTGTGAATGGATATGTGAGTGGTGCTGAGGCTTCATGGGTGTGTGATTGGCTATATGGGTGAATAACTAGTTTTCAGTAGCTTTAAGGGTGAGTGTAGGGTGTGGTTGTATGAGTGAATAAATGGTTGAATGTTTCGGCTCTGAGTGAGTGGGCGTGTGAGTGTCTATGGATAAGTGAGTGGTCGTGTAAGTACTTGTATTTGTCTGTGAATGGGTATGTGAGTGGTTGTGTTGGTGTATGTGAGTGCATGAGGTTGTATGGGGCTGTGAATGGGGGTGTGTGGTTCTGTGTATGTAATCAGTGATGTCGTGAGTGATGTCACTGACCATATCATGAGTGATATAATATGTGAAATAATAAGCAGTGCATTGCAGGGGATAGCTATATTTGGCTCAGGTAGCTATAACTGCTGAATTTCACTGGTTTTGTACGAGTGAAATCTGAGCTGAACTTTAATTCTCCTGTAACCTTTTTTTCCAGTGAATTTATCAGGTTTTTTAAAATTCTATTTCATATCTGTAATGTCCCTGTACCCTTTGTCTTAGTCAATTTCTACAGCTTTTGAAATTATATTTCCTACCTAGAACATCCCTGTAAACTTTTTTTTAAGTGAATTTGTAAGGTTTTAAAATAATTCTATTACCTAACTGTAACCACCAACTTTTGACACTGAGTATGTGAGTGAGTACATGAGTGTCTCAGTGGGTGTATGAATGTGTGAATAGGTTTGTAAGTCGGTTTGAGAGTATGTGTGTGCCTTTCAGTGGGTAAAAAAGTGTCTGTGTGAGTCTGAGAGGGGTGGGTGTTAAACTCTGCTCTGCTGGTGGAGTTTTCAGTATTTTGCCAGTCTGCACTCCTTTGAATGCAGAGTTCGACAAAAACACCACCAACTGCAGGCAGAGCAGAGTCTACTGGCACACTCATCCCTAGACTTCATCCCCCAAGAGTAGTATGCCAGGAGGTGTTTGCAGAGTGGTTGAGAAAGGGGGCTGGGTCTCAGACAAGGTCTGAACAATCCTGCTGTGGGGGGGACTTACTTGTGACAACAACAGGAGTTCTTTTCTATACCTTGGTTCTTGCAGAAGTCACTACATTCATGCATAGTGCTGACCACTATCTATTCTACTTAGGAGATATCACATCAAAGCAATTTGAAAGCAAACAGCAGTCCAGCTACAACGACCACTGGTGCAAACTCAATGTAGCAGAGGCATTTGCTGATCAAGCCTCATTTAACTGCATACTCTATCCTCACCTGGAAATCTGATCATCAATGCATTCAGTAACATCATGGATGATGTATTACACCTTCATGCCTCCAAGTAGTGAAGCAAAACATTGTTTTTTCCATCCTTCTAGCCCATGGTTCAATGACCGGCTAAAAGCAAAAAAAACTAAGAACAAAACAATATTAAGACGACAGAGCTCCTACAGGGAAGAAAGCAGCTCTCTACAAAGGTTTAAAATATATGAAATGTTTATAAGTAGGGCAAAACACTACTTGTAGGCCCGGTCTTTAAAAAATATTCTTTTTCAGTGCTGAATACCATTACTAGCCCAAAATGCATTGATACCCTGCCCAGCCTTCACATAGTAGCTGCGTTAAACTTCACATTTTTATCACACAAAGATTTAGACAATTTAATCTGATATTGCAGCAGTCCAACCCTCGAGTCCCAACAGGAGCAGCTCTCCTTGTTTGGTCACCCAGTTTGTTGGTCTTCTATCAATATTGTGGACAACAGGCAATGGAAACTCTTAAGCAGATATGAAGTGAGGGTCTTCTCTGGACACTTGCCGAGCACATATCTGTCATCATCTTATCAAACTGTTTCTGCAAATGTTTCTAAGATTTGCTGTGATCTAGTGTCATCTCAGAGGTGGAAGATGGGAGTCATCTTTGCTCAATTTAGGCCCAGAGTATGTCACAAACTATAGTCTCACCACTCTTCTCCTGGTCCAGGTAAAAATGTTAAGAGGAAATTGAGATAAATTGGTTATCTGAATAATAGGAGCAGCATCTGCATTGGCTTAGAGGCACATGGTTTGGCTACCAGGCAGGGTCTCTACTCTGGTGTCGACTGTGTACATATGACTGAGACAGTGCGGGTGGGAGGAGGTAGGCTTTCTCTCTCCCCTTTCATGCTGCATGGACAGACAGTCACAGGCATAGTTTGTTGCTAGTTTTGCTATGTGCCTACAGCACGCATTTGATTTGAAAAGCGCTTCCTTCCACAGCAGTTAAGTAAGTTTAGTTTACCCACAGTTCTTTCATGTGTTCCTGGGGTAGAACCTCCAATAAATTTGGGTAGGATCAGACTTGTATGTCAAGCCACAAAGGTATTGGAATGTTTCTTGTGTGCCCCTTCATGAACTGGCTGTAAAACCGGTTATGCAGCAGGTTGAGGGGTACCGATTGCCTGAAGCATTCACTCTTTCACATTCATTGAACTCTGACTGCCAGAGAGATGGCGTACATAAGAAGCTGGTGCAGTCACGGCCGAGCCTGCCAGACAATTATTTACAGGCAGGAAAGTTATACACTTTGTGTAGGTAGGTACACACTGAGAGTTCCAAAACACCCTTTGTACAAAAAGGTTTTGTTGCCAGCTTCGTTCACCTTTGTTCAAGGACCAGCCAATGGAGTGTAAACTATGATTCACTGCACGTCGAAGGCTTTAATTTTGCTTTAAATCTTCCTTGAACTACTGTTTTAATCTGCACTCTTCCTCTTCTGGTACCTTCTATAATAAGAATAATTAGAACTCTCTTTGAGGCATGCTAAGCCAGGCAATGTGATGTCGCCCTCAATTAGATTTTTAATTTTGTTCTCAGTAGCTGCCTGTTGTGTATTCCAGCAGCATCTGTGGTTCTCGGCATGCAAGCTCTCTCGCCCCCCAGTCTCTCAACCTCTGCCCCTACCATGTCTCCAAAGGTAGACCTTTGAGTGTCACATGTAAAGTTTGTTTTAGTGTTATGCTTTTGGTTTGTATTCGCATGCGGCACAACAGTGTTGTGCAACGCTGATAGTAAACTTGTTTTGGTGACATAAATAACCCCTAACTTCTGGTACCAATTGCAGCACTGGGCAAGTCATGCGGCCCCCTCTATCTGTGAGGATCGATAAAACAGCTGTTGTACTCATGTACTAATGCAGTGAAAATTTTATTGACATGCGAGCAAGAGGGGAGTCTGCAAGCATTTTTAAAAATTTTCACAATGGACTTGGGTGTTGTCATATCCTTTACCAAGAGTTTACAGCCTTTTAGACTCCTCCTGAGTACTGGCCTCAGCCCTGAGTCCATTCCTTCCCTCCAGCAATTTTAGGCGAGAATAAGAATGTCACGATAACTCTGGTGATTAACGTTCTTCCTGGAGAGAGACCGGAGTTTTCTCTAGTGGAAGTTTAGACTCTGCGTGAGGTAGCGCAGAGGGTTACTACGCCAGCTGCAAATAACTTGTACCATGCGGATCACACAGTGCACATAATGTAAATAGGTCAGTGGGTTAATGCTTTTGTCAGACAGATCCTTTTGTTACTTGCAGTTTATAAGTTAAAATACCAATATAGAATAGTGAGCTATTAACCGTCATCAAAGAACTGCATGCAAAATGCAAGGTATAGTTTAGAGCATTATGATTTATCCCAGTCTTTTATTATCCTAATGTTGCAAAAAGGGTTTATTTGCATAGAAATCAGTTCTTGTTATTAAAGAGAAACCCCAACCATGGTGTTGCATTTCAAATTGAGTTTGTACTTTTCCAGACAAAGCGCTATTAAAATATACAGACTACCAGTATGCATGACATGTGACTCCTACATCTTGCAGTTCTGTCTTATGTAAGGTTTCCTATACACCTATTTACACATGTGATTGATTTTCTTTGTATGTGTGTGAGATGTAAGTGCTCCTCTGACACCGTACAGTGGTATGAGTGGTGCTCTCAAACTAATTAAATGCATCTGAGAGAGAGTGGTTATGGAGACTGGAGGGGCACTGTTAGTGGTAGTGAGGGTAGAGGAAGATATTTGAGAGCTCACTTAGTGTCCTAATTTTCGCTTTGTACAGCTCTAGTGATAATTTCTATGACAAAATGAAACCCCTCATTGTGTTCTTTTCTAAATTAAATGTTTTAAGTTTTAGCAGTTTGATTCAATCAAGATGGCTTCAGATATACCACACTTTCTTTCATAATTAAGACTGTTAATGCTCTAGTTGTTCATTAGAACACTCTGGTAGACTGCAGTAGAACACAAGGGAATCAACTGACAGGCTGCTCTTGATGGAAGTACATGTTTTACTGACTATGTCAGGCTTCATTCTCATAGGCTGAGGAAGATACTGTGAATGTACAGAAAATATGCTCTCATATTAGCTTCTGGAACAGCTTCCAAAACCTCTATGGGAAAATTATGAGAACGGTTTTCACCCAAACAGGAGTCATGATCTCAGCAGAAAGCTTTTTCACAGGGAAAGGTCATCTTGGCAACAGAAGGTTAAATTGTAACCTAAATCTGTTATCACCCTTTATACAGTCTCCTTTTTGTGACTCTCAAAACCTGCCATTCACTACAAAGCATTTCAATGGAGTGCTATCATGTAAATAATCCCAAGATGACTGCTGTCACTTTCTGGTTGAAGTTCTCAGAGCCAATCGAATCTCACCATGAGATATGTGTTTAGGCTTCATCCGGATATACAAATTTGTATTTCCTTTAATATCTCAAACTTCTGAACAGATTTGAACCAATTAACAAAAAGTGTGATCTTTGGAGCAAAATCTACCTTTCTGCCAAATCTGGTATCATTCTGTCCAGCACTTCGGGCTGGCGTGTCTAAAGAGACTGTGGAAATTAACATGGTAAACACTTTTTTTTACTCCCACTTTTCCTGCGCTCCTGCCAGAAAGATCACCCTGAAATGTTGCATGCACAACAGGAATCACCGGGTCCCTATTTTGTGGAAACATTTTGTGAAGATACATCAAACTGCATCAAAGATAATGGCAAGCCAAAAAATGTAAACATGGGCCTAACTATAACTACCTACTTACAATAAGATCTAGCTATCATCTGAGAGTCCGAGGGTATCTCTAGTTGGCAGAGGTTTGCACCCTGTGCAAGTAGGGACCACCATTCTAGTTGGGGTAAGTTAGATACACACTTCAAATTAACCTGTGCTCACCTTTTGGTAGCTTGGCACAGAGCAATCAGGCTTATCTAAAGAGACAATGTGCAAAGTATTTGTGAAAAACTCACAAAACGTAACGCAGGGTCTGCTGAAAAAGTTCCTTGGATGGAGCAAAGCGTTATCGAGAGTATGAGTCGGGACCTCAGATTGACGCTTATCCTGGGCGAGCCGTGCAGGGATGTCTTAGGATCGATTTGGCGTTGTAGGTCACAGAGTTTGTTCCTATTGGGGCATTGGTGATGATGCATCTGTTTTGTAGAAAATCAGCTGTAGAACCACCGTCTGAGGCCCAGGACTGGAGGGGGTACCAGGCAAGGGTATGACTTGCAGATGGCTGAGCCTAGCAGAATTGCAGGAAGTCTTTTGTGTCCCTGAGACTACAGAAAACAGGAGGCAAACCCTTGGAGTCACTCTGTGTTCAAGTAAGATGGACCCAGCCCTTGTCCTCTGCAAGTCAGAGATCAGCAGGGTAATCCAGCTGAGCAGAGAAGCAGCTCCTCAGAACCGTCAGTCAAGGCAAAGTGGCACTCCCTACAGCACAGCAGTCTTTACTTCAGCAGAGTACTTACTGGGTCCAGTTATGTAATGATTTGGTAGGGTCAAAGCCACAGTGCTTATACCCAAATGTGCCTTTGAATTGGGGGGGGGGGGGAGGGGGACTTCAAAGCAGATCCTTGAAGTCACAGGTCTCCTTTCATCCCAGCCCTGTTTGCCAAGCTATCTGTGGGGGTAATCGGTACTTTATGTGGGACACAGGAAGCTGCCTGTTCAGATGTCGGCTTCCATACCTGCCCAGGAAGACTATAGCAATACAGATGAATGCAGATGAGTTCTTTGTCACATCCATCCTCCCTGTGTTTGTGGCTGTTTAGAGGGAATGTACAAAGTGTAGCTGTCCCCCAAACGTGTATTGGAGACCGGCTGCAGCCACACAGAGCAAAGTTAAGAGCTGATAAATGTCCACTTTATCAAGTGGCGTTTCTAAAATAGTATTGTCAAATCTAGCCTTGCCACTAATTTGGGATTATAATTACCATTCCAATTATATGAAACATGATTTAGCTACTCATTTCTAATCTAGAATTATAGCTTACGTATTTAAGGAATTCCCAAAGCTAGCCTTTAAGAGGAGTAGTAGTGAAAAATGAAATTAGCTGTTTGTCACTACCGGGACATGTAAACTTAAAAGTGCATGTCCTACTTTTTACTAGCACAGCATCCTGCCCTTAGGGCTACCTAACACTTACCTTAGGGGTGTCCTATGTGTATTAAAAGGGGTGTTTAAGGTTTGGCAATTGGATTCAGGTCGCAGAGTCCCAAACACTCCCCCACGAAAAAAGCATACATTGCCATCATGTTTTGGACAACTTACTCTCTGCCCGAAATGGTGTCCTCTGGTTTATTGCGGATTCCTAAATCCCCATCAAACTGGTGGTAGTAGGGCGAGTGCAAACTATTCAAAATTCTGGCATCACAATGGTGAAATAGATTTGGTATGAGTCTTGACTGTGCCATGATATTTTCCAGAAGGTGAAGATGGATATGTGGTTGTGCTTTGTACCAGAAGTAGCCTAAATGTGAAGTCAGTCTAAAACCAACAAGCTTGTCTGTCCCTGTCAGCGTGAGGTTTAAACCCGAAGTCATCAAATTCACATGTCACATTTGATTTAGGTTGACAACTTGACCCCCAAGTTAGTTCACATTAATATATTCCACCCCCACAACAAAAACATAGACCATGGAAATCTCTTGGATGGATCTGTGGCTATAAATTCCAGCATGGAGGACAATAGTGTGTGTGTGGGAAAGTGAACATAATCATTGCAAGCTCCATTTACCCTGTGATCGCAAAGTCAATTTTGTGTTCATGAACACACCATTGTCTTCTAAGTTCATCATATTATCTACATTGTCCGAGCCACCACTTATTCACACTTTAGAGCCTACGCACGTATGTATATCCCAAATTGTACAAAAATGTAATCTCAATGATCATTTTTCTTGCTTTTAGAATTTTTGTATCTGGCAATTTGTGGCACCTGAATCAGCAATATGGAACTGGGGAACCAGGCTATGATGGAAACTGGACAGTCTGTAAAGGATGAGTTGTCAGAAAAATGCCAGAAACTATTCATAGAATTCTTGGAAGAGTAAGTCATGTATTTATTTCGGATTAGTTACATTCGTATAAGCAAATGACCAGGTTATTGCCCACAGACTTTCACAATTTCTCCAAGTAAAGCAAGATGTAAAAGGTAAAGAATTTATGAAACTAGTATTTTGTTTTTCTATCCAGTTGCAAAGAACCTTTCTCCGGTGAGCTGGTGGGTGCATGCAGAATCAGCGGTGCTTTGCAATCTTACAACAGTCTATGTATATATGACAACCTAAAACTACAGAGGCTGGAGCTCAGCTCTTACACTGTCATATTCGCCCCCACTCCACTGTATTATGGATTCACACATTTAATATATGGTAGGTCAGAAACTGTGGTGGGCTGCTCTGAAAAGACGACTTAAAATCTAGCTCTTGTCCATTGTGGCTTTCACTATTTATGAAGTGTCTGCCTAATCTTGCTGTATTTCTTTCAGGAATTGTTACTAGTTTTCATGCTCCAAGCAAAATACAGATTTACATTTTGGAGGAAGACCCATACACTTAGTCTGCTTTTATGCCTTTTGCAGTAATACCACATCATCAATAGGTGGTGCTCTGAGACTACTGAATTCCTTTTCAAGCTAAAAGGGCTGGCACAAACTGCTTTGCTTTGGTTCAAAGAAAAACTCTATGCATGTGTTGGAGCGTGTAAAACCCAGGCAACAGAGAACAAACAAAACCTCCTTACCAGTATCCTTCCCTGCGTCACAGACCCGACGTCACACTCATTCACACATGCATTCATTGGCGGGGCCCATAACAACAACACTCACACTAACCATTCACTGATCTGCACACAATTGGAGGAATGAGCGGTTCAAGCGCTCGACATGGGGGGGGGCGGGGGGGGGGGAGAAGACACCTTATAACCTATAGGGAAAAAGTTAATTTACAAAATATACATCAATACCCCTTCCTCCTACAGATCTCAATCCTGAACATCAAGGCACTCCCTCCACGTGGTCAATGGACCAAATAGTTGGATTGGTGATCTAGAACCAGGTAAAACACATTTCAAGATTTAGATCTTATCCTTCATAATAAACCACAAACTCAATTCTTAATAAATATCTGTTTATCTAAAATTTCTGGAAATGTTTTATTTGCATATGGAAATTTTATCAAAGTTCAAGTATAGCACAGAACCTCATATTTACCTAGTCTGGTTATTCAGAGTCCTCTAAGTCATCGGTCAAAGTTCAAACGTTCTCTGCTCAGCACGCTACAGTCTCGAAGGATCGGTAAAGACCAGAGACGTGCAAGCATCTGTCAGTGCCCATAGAATTTAAAAAAAACATTCGCAGTCATCAGGTAATTGGGCAGCATCCGGACCTCTTGGGATTCAGGAACGCAGCAGTCACCCTAAGTAGTAGAGTTCGCGTAGCGTCACCGTTGTAGTAGTTGTCATCAAAGGAGCGATTGCCAGTCAATAGTTAGCCGTTGGTCAGTAGGTAGGTCCCTCTCTATTCTACCATGTACTTTTATAATAAAATCACAGTAAAAAGTTACATTTTGATAATTTCGTACGGTCATGATTGGTTGGTTGAGATCGTCCGATGGGGTTTAGCACAGTTTGAGGGGTGAGGTCACTAGTTCAGTCCGTACTGGATTTTTGTGAATGTTCATTGTCTTGTCACTTGCCTGTCGTCCCACTGTGGCCTTACCTTTGTACAGTGGGATATGGGTCACGAAGAGGCCGTAGGAGTCTTTGTCGCTCATGCGCGGTTCAATCTGTGCCTCGTGGGACAATGGCCACTTCGTCGTGTTGCGTCGGCGGCCATTTTGGGATTTAGGCCCAAACGCCAACTTAAGCGAAACAAACACAAAAGAGTAATTAATGCATAGAAATAATAAATCTAATGTTAATCCCTTACTAAACCCTCTATGTGCTTGTAATTATCTAGCGTATAGCGACATTAAAAGCAATTATATTCACCCCTTTGGTCCTCCTCTCGAGCAACATTACAAAGACATTACAAAAGCAACATATATCATGCAATATTCTAATTATTAGATATACTACTGTTAGTATGCGTATGAATTTTAGTCATTAGGTTATTTAGCCATGCAATATGCAATCCCACGTATAATTTGGATATTAATGATGTTGGTTTAATATTCAAGCAAACTTATTTAATAATATTATAATTAATAATTATTCAATTGGTATTTTCATGCAGAATGTGAAGTTATACAAAATTTTGTACTACCCGCTCCATCAATCCCCCCTTTGGTGATTTTATCACCACACCATTAAAACTTTGTAACAATTTGTCTAGAAAGTGAAATGAACTTTTCTTAGTTAATTTACATCTGTTTCCCCAATTTCTTCTCTTCTAGCTGTTTTATACATGCTTTCTTTCATGTCTTCTAATTCTATCTCTTCAAATTCCCTCGTTTGTCTCTTATTCTGTCCTCTTTTCAAATTTTTTCTTTTTAACTTTTCCTGTATTTTCATCTTTTTATGACACATACAAAATAATCTTAGAATTAATACTATAAAAATCACACGGGTTAATGGAAATAAGATTCTACCTATAAAGGTACTGCCTAAGTTTTTTAGGACATTTTTAATAGAAGAAAGTTTCTTCCCAATTTTCTCCCAAACACTTTCAACCTCCAGTGGTTTAATTTCCTCATGCAATTCAGTTATATTTTTGATGTAAATTTTCTGATCTTTACTTTCGTCGGGAATGTAAGTACAACAATGTTGAACTTTCAGCATTCCGCAGACTCCACCCTCTTTTGCCAATAATATATCAAGGGCAAGTCGATTTTGCATTACCATGGCATGCATGGCAACCATTTCAGTATTTACCAATAAAAATCCTCCAGCGGTGCTTGTTGACAAGCGATCCACAACTGTTGATAGATTTCTAATTTTGTGTGCATTCAGAGATATTACCACTGCTGGTAGCAATGCTCCAAAAATTTCTCCTACAATTTCTGACCAAGATTCTCTTTCTACGTGCTGAATGACTACCTAACTTATGTGCACCATCTTCTCCTCTCCCCAAGTGGAATATCTTTGGAAAGACCAGACCTACATAACATGCCATATAAATGGTCTGGCAAACAATATTATGCCTTTTTCCCGCAGATAAAATATAACCCAGGAAAAACTGGATTATTTCCTCCTTTAAATTCCCATCCACCCATGATTCGGTATGTATCATGGCACTCGCTGTTACCTACAAAATAATTATCATATGCAGTTTGATACCTTCTAATACACCACTTCCCTTTCTGGGGCCAATCTAAAGCCATAGTTGGACTAGCTTCTCCCTTCAAGTGTTTTTTCCATTTCAACATCCCAGACTGTCTTTTCCTCATTTCTCTCAGATGCTTTCTTTTGCATTTTCAATCTCCTTTCTAAAACCATATCCAAAAACGTCTTTTCTTCTTTCTTTAAACTACAAGTTGTTATTCCTAAATATGTATTCTAATGTTAGTTCTTTAGTTTCTAAGAAAAATTCACCTAACACCTTTGCAGGCTTTACTTTATTCAACACTTGTTCATTGCAGGCACTTGTGAAAATGTTATCTACAGCTGAAAAATATTCTAACTTCCCTTTTTGATAAAACAGACTAGCTATTACACTACATGTTGTTCCATATGTTACTGGGAGGTGATGATGGGTCACTCCCTCCCATACAGATGCAGGTAACTGCATACACACACAGCAATCTCTCACATCCGTTGTCTTTACATATTCATATAAAAGTTTTGAAAACGCATTGTTAGAGAAATCATTTATAGACCTGTCTTTATGTAGATAATTGCTATCTATTTTAGTCGGATATACTTTCTGAACCTTCTATATATTAGTCTTATTTTCACTATGTCCTTCTATTGTGTCTATGGTAACTTTAAATGCTAACACACTCCATAGAAGCATTAGTAATCCTGTACAACAAATTTTAAACCACCGCCTTATAAATACACATCTAGTTTTTCTACTTTGTGTATGCCATTTTCATAAAATGATCCGTGTCTTTTGACTTAGCATCTTCTACTTCACAACTAGTTTTGTCTAACCCAAGGCTCTAAGCACCTACTTGGTTCTACCAGTTTTGTCTTTTCTTGTATACTATTTTATTTCCATTAGCAGCACTTTCATCTTTTTCAGTTTGGCATTTGATAGTCTTTCACTTTTCTCTCATAATCTTGATACATAACTTCCTGAACATCCGTCTCTTATCCAATATCGGACAAGATAACACTCAGGATTTCCGATTCTTCGTCTTCCTCAACCACTTCTGATAGTCACCTCTAGATTTTCTTGGCCATCGGCCTCCTCTTTTATTTCAGGCAGTGCCACATACAACCATTCTGGCGACTTATACTTCTGGTTGGGCTTTCTCGTTCTCTTGTTTTCCTCTATTGTAGTTATTTTCTCATTTTTCGACTTTTCCTCACTTGATACTTCATTCACCTGCTCTGCTCTCGGTGAATTCACTCGTGTCAGTCGATATCTTAATCTCTTTATCTTATTAGGCCAGATTTAATCTTTTGCTGGTCTTTTTGATGTATTTCCTTTATCATTCTTTTCTAGCTCTCCATGCTCTTTTTCTCAGGACTCGACCTTCTGGTACTTCCTCATCACTTTCTTCTGATTCAGTTTCAACTTGCTTTTTACTTTATTCCTTTTTCCACCACTTTTTATTTTCCCTACTTCTGTCCCTCCTCGTGTTTCTTCCACAATATCTTCCTGATGACTAACTGTTCCTTCTTCTAACTGGATGTTGGAATTCCCTACAACTCCTCGGGGGTCTTCCGCAAGAATCTTTCCCTCTCTTTCTGTATCTTGCACCTGTATCTACTTTTGTTATTTCAGGTGGCATTTCTCTGTTTTTCATCTGGAATCTCCTTAACAATAACTTCTTTCATTGACCCTTCACTGCTTTTCTCTTTTCCCGAGCAACCCGGTATTTGTTCAGTCTCTGAGTCTGAGCTGGTATCTGAAATCTGTAAACTTCTCAAGGGAATATTCTCTGGGGCAACGATCAAACTTGGTTCTGACTCTCCCCTTTCAGGATTTTCTCTTGTTCTGGTTTCTTCAGCATCTGATTCAGAACTAGTCTGATTCATCAAAATATTCTCCTTCTTTGTTATCCACTGGATTTTGAATTCTCAGTGTGTGACTAGCATGAATCCAGTTCTTGATCCTAGCACACTTAACAGCTGTAGTTGTCAAAATCACTTGCGGTGGTTTTCCCCAATGTGGGACCAGACAGTTTCTTCTTCTGTGTACTTTAATTCTCACCCAGTCTCCTGGACTCAGATCATGAGCTTGCTTCTTTTCAGGGGTTGTGGCATCCGCTCCAACCTGATGAAACACAGAATGAACTGTCAGCCAGCCCCTTACAGTAATCCAACACGAAGTCATCAGATATAGGCAAGAGCTTGTTGACTGGTATGAATACATGGCGCATTGCTCTTCCCATGATAATTTCATGAGGACTCAAACCCGTGGTTGTATCTGGAATTGATCTAATAGTCATGAGTACCAGAGGCAAGACATCAGGCCATTTCAAACCTGTGGCTAAACACATTTTTCCCAAACGGTTTTTAATGGTGCCATTCATCTGTTCCACCACACCAGAAGACTCTGGGCGATAGGCACCATGTGGTTTCTGTTGTACATTCAACGCTTAACAAATCAATTTCATGATCTCATTATGGAAATGCTTCCCTCTATCTGCTTCAATTGTAACTGGGAACCCGAATCTAGGGATGAATTCCCTCAAAAGCAGTTTTGCTACAGTAATTCCATCACTCCTTCTTGTGGGGTATGCTTCTACCCATCTAGAAAACAAGCAAACCATCACTAGAACATACCTTAACCTATTACATGGCGGCATCTCAATGAAACCAATCTGCATTCTGATGAAAGGCCCTCCTTCTCGACCTATCGTTCCTAGACTTACTACTGTTTTTCTTCCAGGATTGAACTGCTGACATATAAGGCATCTTTGACAAAGACTCTCAGCTACCAGTCTAAATTTTGCATTGTACCACATTTGCTTGAAGGACCGAATCATCGCGTCCCTCCCTATGTCCCTGTCCAGGATACATCCGTGCCATGGCAGATATCATGCTATCAGGCATGACTGGTCTTCCATCTCGATAAAACCACACATGGTCTGTTTCCCTGGGTGCACATCCTGCTTTTACCCACTGTCT
The DNA here is from genome assembly GCF_964204655.1 of Triturus cristatus. Lineage (NCBI taxonomy): Eukaryota > Metazoa > Chordata > Amphibia > Caudata > Salamandridae > Triturus > Triturus cristatus. The sequence goes on from NC_140588.1 coordinate 433,281,478, forward strand.
AATTTCCTCATCTCTTGCCTCTTCCTTCAATTACCTCACTTCTTCCCAGGTACCCACAATGTTAGTAAACATTGGAGGTAAAGAATTCATTTCCCGTTCTTTAGCCCTGTTCACTGAGTTCTGATTGCGAGCACAATATTGAGCCATATCATTGGCATATTTATTTCCTACCGCGATATAATCGGCGGTTTGCACATGAGCAGCACACTTCACTACAGCCAATTGCTTTGGCAGCTGTATCGCCTCAAGCAACTTCCCAATCACTTCAGCATTCTTTATTGGAGTTCCACTTGAAGTCAGAAATCCTCTCTGCAGCCATATCTGGCTAAAATCATGCACAAAACTAAAACCATACTGACTATCTGTTATCAGTCACTCTCACATTCTTTCCAATCTTGCATGCTCTAGTTAAAGCTATCAGTTCAGCAACCTGGGCTGATATTACTCCCTTCACGTAGGATGCTTCCATTACTGCAGCAACTGTGCACACTGCATATGCTGCACTCAGATTTCCTTCATCTGTTCGCAAACATGATCCATCTACAAACATCACAAAGTCAATCTCAGACAAGGGTACATCCTTTATCAGGATGTGGTTTGGTACAGAAATCCAAAACATCCAAACAATCATGATCCACTTCGTCTCTGACTTCGACATTTTCAGCATCAGGCAATAGCGTTGAAGGATTCACATTCAAACATCTCAAAAGGCTCACATTCGTTGCACCTAATGACTTTCTCATACTTAGTCAGCCAACTATGTGTCATGAATTGAGTGTGACTTGTTAAAAGGATTGCCACATCATGAGGTACAAACACTCGCACATCACAATTCCCTCACTCTGTTTCAGACTCTTACAAGTAGCAGCTACTGCTTTCAAACAACCTGGCAAGGCTACAGCTACAGGGTCTAACATAGCTGAAAAATATGCAATTGGTCTTCTTAATTTTCCATGTTTCTGTATTAACACACAGTGCACATCCATTCCTCTCAATGCAGTACAACTCACTCTTTTTCATAGTCAGGCATTCCTAATGCTGGCGCTTCACACAAACGGTCTCTCAATTTCTTAAATGCTGCTAGTTCTTCCTTATCTAAGTCAATAGGGTCTCTCACATCACTGCTAGTCAGGCGTACCAAAGGTTTTGCAATCATGGAAAAGTTTCTTATCCACTGACGGCAATATCCAACCATTCCAAAAAACATCCTCTTTGCGTCATTGGGGCTCTCATTCCTTTTATTATCCTGATTCTGTCTGTTGTTTTCCTCAATCCCGTTTCAATTTTGTGACCCAAATATTGTACTTCTTTCTGACAAAATTGCAATTTTGATGGTGACCCGTTAAGTCCTCCATCTGCCAAATGATTTAACAAGGCTATGGTGTCCATTACACAGGCTTCTCGAGTTTTCGACGCCACAAGCAGGTCGTCGATATATTGGACTAGCACTGAATTTTCGGGAATTTCTAAAATTTCCAAGGACTTTTTCAATATCTGATTAAATATCGAGGGGCTTTCTGTATACCCCTGTGGGATTCGGCCCCAAGCCAAAATACGTTCGCCAAAACGGAACGCAAAAATTTGCTGGCTATCATGGTGCAACGGGATGGAAAAGAAAGCGTGACATAAGTCAATTACTGTGACCATTCTGCATCATGAGGAATCTGATACCAAATCACAGATGGATTTGGTACAATAGGACAGCCAGACACCACAATTTTGTTCATCTTTCTCAAATCCTGAACTTTCCATTAGGCTTTTTCAGTCCCATAATTGGTGAATTACATGGACTACTCATTATTTCTCTCAAAATTCCTTGTTTAATCATTTTCTCAATTATAGGGGTAACTCCTTCAATTATCTCTGGTATCCATTTATCTTGAGGAACATTTGGGTAGCTTATTCCTTCCTTCACTGTTACCTTTACAGGATCCACATTTCTCATCAATCCTACATCTTCTCCTGTAAAATCCCAAACCTCTGCTTTTACTGTTTCAATTATTTTCGTAGTTTGTCAGGGTTGAATACAGCATAAACTTCAGTAATCTCAGATTCCATATTAGCCATAGACATTTTATACAGTACGTCTTCATAAGGGGTCTCAAATGCTATACCATCAGGGGTACAAAATATGGTGCAATTCATTTTGCACAACAGGTCTCATCCTAATAGGTTTACAGGACTTGAATTGCACACAAAGCGGTGCATTTCGGAAAATTTCCCTATATTGACTTTTACTGGTTCTCTGAGATACGTTTTGATTTGTCTGTTGGATACTCCAACCACTTGGATTGTTTCATCCGAGAGAGGTAGAATCTTGACATCAGCTGACCTAACAGTTGATCGAGTAGCACCAGTATCTACTAGGAAAGTAATATTTTCATAATTTACCTTTCCGTCTACAAAAGGGCCTGTCTGGTCTACGTCTAGAGTTGTGCCAAGTACGCACTCTTCTTCCTCCCTTCGGCACCGTCAATAACCTTCTTCTGACTCACTCTCATCCCGTTGTAGCCAATACTGCGAAACAGCGCTAGCGCGCGGCAGCTTAGTTACCTGTTCTTCGTTGTAGAATCCTGTCTCATTACTGTATTTCTGTGAATTTACGCTCTGTGGAATAGGCGGCTTTGGCACCTGATTCTGTTGGGTAACAACCTTCTGCTGTCGCTGCGGTTGACCACTCACCTCTTTCTGCACTTGTGGATTCAATGATGCATTATCACCCTTAGTATTTGGGGGAAATTTACACTCTGATTTCCAGTGCCCTATTCTTCCGCAATTATGACATGGCCATTTCTTTTTGTCTTCTTCAATATTGAATTGCCCCTTTCCTTTTCCAGTATTAAATCTAGGTTTTGGTCCTGCATTATTTGCTTGTTCAATCAATTGTGCTTCCTGTCTTTGTGCTACTTTTACTTGTGCCCACATAGCCTTTTCTTTTAATTTACGTTGCTTGGCCTCAATTTCATCACTAAAATACTTTGCATGTCTCAGTACTTCATCTATTTTCTTGTTTTGCCAATCAACTGTATGCTGCTTATTCATTTCACTAATTTCAGGACGTAGTCCATCTACAAATCTGTATACAAAATGACTGCAATCTTTTTCACTTAAATTCTGATCACCACTAAACAACTTAAAGGCAAGGATTAACCTTTCGTAATATGCATGTACTGACCCCTTAGCATCTTGGTGAGTTCGGTCTATTTTTCCCCAATCGGTCTCTTTGGGAGGTACTTTGCTTTTCAAAAAATTAATTACTTGTTAATATTTTTTCGTCACCTCTGGATCAGGAGCACCAGTCTTTGGATCTCTAGGGTCTTCTTTTGTAGGCAAGTCTATCACGATTTTGCACTCTGTCCATAAATCTGCTGGCACTATTATATCAAATAGGCTATTCAAATCAATCCATAAAACTTTCGATAATTTTACAAATCTGTCCACTTGTCTATACCACTCGACTGGCTTTTCGCGTAGTCGCGGGAAATCGTTTGTAAATGATAAAATATCTTGCCTAGTCCAAGGAACATGTACATATCCTCCTCCTGGAATTTCTCACATAGGGCATTCTGTCACTATCATTTCTTTTTCTCTTACAGGGAATGCTGCAAACGTTTTCTCTGAGGTATCATCTTGTTTTCTAAACCGCTGTCGCGTAGGCTCAGGAGAGGAGGAAACGGAAAGGACCCTCGTTGACTATACCTTTCCGCCCCATCTACAGGACGCAGGTGGCCCCTTTAAGGCGGAATGGATCGCCTTGGAGGATGGGAATCCTGCTCTGACGTCACCATCAGAGCACCAATCGGCTGCGGAGAGTCCATGTAAGGAGGAAGCCAGCGACGAGGAAAGCGCGAAAGCCCACGGAGGAGAAGGAGCCGGAGAGCGACCAGGGAAGGCGATGGAAGGCGTAATTAATAAAATATATCTGGAACAATTCCTTGAAGCCCTCCCCTACGCCAGCCAGCGCTGGCTGAAGCAACACGCCGGTCAAACCCTGGAACAGGCTATAGAAATGGCCACTTCTTATTCTCGAGCCCAAGGCCAACCCACCCCAAAAGAGCCAGAACGACTTGTACGGCATGTAGCCCAGGGAAAAGGAGAGAGAAAACCCCTTAGGCCAGTCCCTGAACCCGTACGCCCCCGAGGAGTCCGGCCGGAAAATACCCCTTTTTCAGGTCCCCAGTGTTACGAGGGTGGGGAGTGGGGACACATAGCCAGGTTTTGTAGGAAGAAGAGGGATAAAGAGGAAGAACCCATGGATGTGAGCTATTGACCCCACTCCATTCTGTTCGCTCAGGAAACAGGACCAGTATTTTATGTGAATGTAAAAATACAGGGAAAAGCGGTACGGGCCCTACTAGACTCAGGCTGCAAACACTCCGTAGCAAGGCAGGATCTTATTCACCCCTCTTGGGTCCTACCGGGGAGAACAGTGGGCATTCGTTGTGTACACGGGGACGTTAGGGGATATCCTCTGGCCAAAATCCTCCTACAAACCGACACGGGGGCAATCATGGACGCATTAGTCGGGGTCCTCACAAACCTTCCGGAACAACTCGTCATAGGGACTGACAACCCTTGCTTTCCTTTCATGATGAGGGAAGCTCTCATGCCCCATAAACACTGTCGTGACTCCCTGCTGATGTCCGAACCCTGGGCTAGAGATACCCACTTTAGAACTGCTCAATTAAACGATGCCAGTCTTATCAATGCCTGGAACAAGGCCAGGGCAGAACAAGACCCCTCAAACCGTGAGTATCCCACATTTGTTGAACTAAACGTCCTACTGTACCGTTTGGCGAAAGACGCAATACCTCAACTCCTTGTTCCCTCAGACTTTAGGGTTCAGATACTTTTTTTCGCACATGCTCACCTTTTGGCGGGTTACGTTGGGGCAGAAAAAACAGGGCAGGCCATATTACAGCACTTCTTCTGGCCTGGTGTTTATGCCCAGATTCAGAAGTACTGTCAGGAGTGCCACAGATGCCAACGACGCAATCCATACATTCCACCTGCGGTCCCTCTGCAACCCTTGCCCATCATAGGTAACCCCTTTGACAGACTAGGGATGGAGCTTATAGGCCCTTTACCCAAGTCCAGTAGAGGGCACCAATATGCCCTTGTTTTGGTCGATTATGCCACGTGCTATCCAGAGGAACTTCCCCCTTAGAGCAGCCACTTCCACCGCCATAGCACAGCGCCTGGTTGAGGTATTTTCACGAATGGGATTCCCTAGAGAGCTAGTCACCGACCAGGGCACCCCCTTTGTGTCCAACTTAATGAAGCAGGTTTGCCAGCAGTTGCGCATCAGACACAGAAAGACCTCGGTGTACCATCCCCAGACGGATGGTTTAGTCGAGCGCTACAACGGAAGTCTGAAACTGACGCTAAAAAAACTCCTGTCTGGGGATCGGAAGAACTGGGATCAGCTATTGCCTTTAGCTTTATTCGTGTTAAGGAGCCAGACCCAATCCAGCCTAGGCGCATCCCCTACCCCACCAGGGGTGATTGTAAAACAAAAGCCCTATAGGATACCTGAAGGCCGAAGAGTCGCCTTTCAAGTGGAGATACAGCAGATGCTAAGAACAGGGGTGATCATACCTTCCCACAGCAACTGGTGTTCCCTAGTAGTCTTGGTGCCAAAACCGGACGGAAGTATCCGGTTTTGCATAGACTTCAGGGCCGTCAATAGTCTCCAAACAGGACACCTACCCTCTTCCCAGGGTCGACGAACTGGTAGAACGCCTTGGTGAGGCCAGATTTATAACAACTATCGACCTCACCAAGGGCTATTGGCAGATCCCACTAGCCCCTGCTGATCAGGAAAAAACAGCCTTCTCTACTCCTTACGGTCATTACCATTTTACGGTGCTGCCTTTTGGGCTGCATGGGGCCCCGGCCACTTTTCAAAGAGCCATGGATACCCTACTGTCCCCACATCTGCCCTATGCGTCGGCCTACCTGGATGACATAGTGGTCTTTAGCAACACCTGGTCCGATCACCTCCAACATCTGACCAACATTCTCGAGAGTCTAAGGAGGGCGGGACTCCATATAAACGCAAAAAAGAGAAGGTGGCAGCCGTTCAGGCCTTACCATATCCCAAAGCCAAAAGGGAGCTCCGGGCGTTTTTGGGGCTTGTTGGATATTACAGGAGATTTGTCTCACAATTTGCAAACCTAGCTGGACCCCTCACTGACCTCTTACGTAAGAACCATACCTCTCCCCGTCTACGGGCACCCACAGATCAGGAAGCTGCTGCTTTTCGATCCCTCAAAGATGCCCTCATGCCCTCCCCGGTACTAGTGACCCCTGACTTCCAAAAGCCCTTCATCTTACAGACTGACGCATCTGGGGTTGGGATTGGGGTGGTACTCTCCCAGGAGGACGCTGAGGGTTGCGAACGCCCCATCCTATTCATCAGCCGGAAACTGTTCCCCCGAGAGCAAGCGTATTCCACTGTGGAGAAAGAATGTCTGGCAGTCCGGTGGGGGGTGGACAAGTTGAGGTACTATCTCGAGGGTAGGTCCTTCATCCTTTTTACGGACCATGCCCCTCTCACTTGGCTCCAGAGAAACAGGGGTCACAATGAACACATCCTTCGGTGGTTCTTGGCCTTACAGCCCTATTGCATTGAAGTGCGTCATCGGAAAGGGAAGGACCAGGGGAGCGCTGACTATCTCTCTCGATACCCGATTTCCCCCTATCGGGAAAATCCAGGGGGAGGGATGTGTCGCGTAGGCTTCAGAGAGGAGGAGGAAACGGAAAGGACCCTCGTTGACTATACCTTTCCGCCCCATCTACAGGAAGCAGGCGGCCCCTTTAAGGCGGAATGGATCGCCTCGGAGGATGGGAATCCTGCTCTGACGTCACCATCAGAGCACCAATCAGCTGCGGAGAGTCCACGTAAGGAGGAAGCCAGCGACGAGGAAAGCGCGAAAGCCCACGGAGGAGAAGGAGCCGGAGAGCGACCAGGGAAGGCGACGGAGAGCGAGGTAGCGGACGGAGGACGAGTTTTGGAGACCAGAAGTGGAGAAGGAAGAATCAGCGACGAGAGGATCGGAGGGCCAGGAGGCCAACTACACGGCTTCTCACCCCGCCACGTGCCCGGAGGAGCGTGGCTGGGAAAGGTACGGGCTGGATCCTGGGCTTGGTTACTACACGGGGAGGGAGATAGTTTTCTTTTCTTTTGGTTGTCAGAGAAGTCACGGGGATACGACTCGGATATTCTTTGGGCTGTGTCCAAATCACAGTCTCCCTGTTTCCAAACGTAGTTGTTGGTGGTGGATCCCGGTGACTCCTCACGCCCTTTCCCATACAATCCCTATAAGACCTAGAGAGCAGTAAGCCTAAAGTGTGGTCTCTTATTTTCATGCCCCTCGGAGCCCCACCATCGGACCAAGAAACCCAGGCGAAGGAGAGACCAACGACTTCCGGACCGCAGGAGGAGACCGGGACCTAGTTCCATCTGAACGCTGTACTGTGCTTGAACATTAAAAAGAAACCATAACCCACGATAATGAGTTTTGTCCCTCATTGTTTCACTCACGGGCCAAAACCAAACATCACAACCACCTAATTCTCCATTTATCCACATCTCCCCATATTCTCAACAAAATGATTCTTTAATCTGGATTATCCGTCCTGTGGTGTTCAAATTTTCAATATCTTTCTCAGTAATATCTACTCAAATATGGTTTTGTAAAGCCTTTACCTTCTCAGTCTATACCCATTTCATTTGCTACTTCCTCTAGTCTCATGTAGATTCTTTGCTCTCCAAGTTATACTTTTGCACAAAAAGAGTAATTCTTCATCCTGATAGGTTTTTAATTTTTCTGTGGGGATAGTCCCTACTATTCTTCCAAAACCATCCTTTATTTTGCCACATCTATAGATTGAGATTCTCTGTCTTTTCTCTGCTCCTTAACCATTCACTTAATTCTTCTGAAGTAGGACCTACTGGCTTCTCCTCATTACCTTGTTTCAATTCTTTTGGGGTTTCTGATATGGAATCTGTAGTCATTATCAGTCTTTCAACTAAACCTGAATTTGCTGTCAAATGTTTAGGCGTACTCTGTTCTGATGCACTTACTGTTTGTCTCCATGGGTTTTCTTCTGAATTTATCCTTGGCCTTTCTGTTTATTACTGTTATAAGGGACAGTTAAACAATGTTAATTTTCCTTCTGTTTATCAAAAATAGGCATCACTGGGCCTATAGTTACAGGAACAGTTACGGCTTCTAAGTTTTTAGTCAATTCCCTAATCTTCTTGGTTAATTCTAAAGTGGTTTTTGCTAGTTCTGTAGAATTTTCACTACTTACCTTGCTATCCTGTTTTCTCTCTACTTCTCTGAAATAATTATTTCTCCCTAACTCTTAGGGTACTGGTTCTATCTTAATGCTTCGCAAAGTCTCTCTCATTGGGGCACTTGGTGTTAACATTTCAGAATCTGGTTGATACGGGGTGGCTTTTTATAAAACATGTTGTCAAGAACATCATCCTCTGATTCATTCACTTCATACCCTCCTGACCCTATATTATGTCTCTTTTCCGTACGTTTTTTGCCACTAACTTATTAAACATGTCTCACAGGAAACAAACCATCAGCCATATTTGCACTTCGCCATCTCCTCATTCGGTCATCATGATTCTCTTGACAATGGGATCTACCAAACATGTACCTATATCTTCCGCCACTCCTCTGTCTTTCTCTATCATGCATCTCATCTTCCCATTCCGTCAATGCTTCAAATTTTTTCGGTCTAGGTCTTAGTTTTAGATTCATCATTCTCTCTTAATTTTCTTAAAATCGCTAAATTAAATGAACCATGCTCTGGAAATGCCAAAACTCTATCTTTTGTGTACTTCGCCCAATTGTCCAACCAAATACATGTATGATATCCATATTTCGCAACCACAAAGGATGCAGGTGATTTCGGTGGAGGAAGCAACTGTCCCTCTCTGGTCTTAATCGGATTGTCCTTTTTAAACAAACTCTTAATTTTTCCAAACCAGGACTTTTTCTCCTTTTCTGGTGGATTCTAATACAACATTTTTATCTTCCGTGTATCGCTAGTTTTCCCTACCACTATTCTGTTTTAACCAATCGTAGCGTGACTCACACTAACGCACCAATTAGGAGCGTCTGTCACCTCTGCAATCCTCCAATCCCAGCGCGACTCGTACTAACACACCAATCAGCAGCGTCTACGTCACCCAGCAATTCTTCCAATCTCAGTGCGACTTACACTAACCCAACAATCTGGAGCGTCTACGTTTCTTACTGACTAGCCAATCCCAGCGCGGTCTTTCTGACGTCCACTTTTCTCGCTGTCGCAGCTCCTGCTCCTGCTGACCCCTCCTTTACAAAATTTATCGGTAATTTTCTTTTACGTTCTCTTTTACTCAAATCTGTTAGTAACAACATAAAAACACCACCATTGTCCACTTCGCTAACCAAAGAACAGTCAATGACTTTTTTTCACAAAAATTCCGTCTTTCCCGAGAGCAGTGCTTACCTCTGCCCTACTACGGAATCGTTACTTCCGTTGATAAAGTAGCACATCCCTCTACTTCACCCCTCTAGCAAGCATCAGCTAACCGTTTCTCCAGAATTAAGACACCTAGTTGGAGACGTAATGCTCCTGAGAAATAAAACCAGAGTTTCACAATTAACCTGAATGCCTTTTCATTCACGCACTTTCACACTGAAAATGTAGTACATTCGCACAGAATTCTGTCTTTCCCGAGGACAGCGAACAGTCTGTCCTACTACAGAATTATGACATACGTTAATAAAGTAGCACTTCCCTCTACTTTATCCTTCTAGCAAGCTTAGGGAACACCTATTACCTTTCCATTGATAAGCGTTATCAGAGCTCCTTTTGGACTCCTGGTACCTAAGACCAAACTTTCATAGGTGACCTTCGCTACCATACACTTCTTTCATACAGAAAATGTCCCTAATGGCAACACACAGCGATGTTACCGAATGGAACCCAGACAATGCGTCGTGCAACTCCAATCGTTTTCCCTGTGTACGTACAGGTCAACAACAATTCAGTCTTTCCCGAGAACAGCTCTTACCTCTGCACTACTACGTAACCGTTACAACTTCCGACTTCCTACATCCCAGTAGCAGTCAAACAACATAGAACTTGACGTGACTCAACATAGTGTTAATACATAACCAATACTAATCAATCAATAAGCAATTTACAAGCAATAATCACCAAACCAAAACAATAAAAACATCATCCTTCTACCAGAAAAACTGTTGGAGCGCGAACAACCCTGGCAACTGAGAAAAAACAAAACCGCCTTACCAGTTTCCTTCCCTGCGTCAGACCCGACGTCACACTAACTCATTCACACATGCATTCATTGGTGGGGCCCATAACACCAATACTCACACTAACCATTCACTGATCTGCACGCAGTTGGAGGAGTGAGTGGTTCAAGCGCTCGACATGAGGGGAACACCTTATAACCTATAGGGAAAGAAAAGTTAATTTACAAAATATACATCAATACCCCTTCCACCTACAGATCTCAATCCTGAACATCAAGGCACTCCCTCCATGTGGTCAATGGACCAAATTGTTGGATTGGTTGATGGTGATCTAGAACCAGCTAAAACACATTTCAAGATTTAGATCTTATCCTTCATAATAAACCACAAACTCAATTCTTAATATCTGTTTATCTAAAATTTCTGGAAATGTTTTATTTGCATATGGAAATTTTATCAAAGTTCAAGTATAGCACAGAACCTCATATTTACCTAGTCTGGTTATTTAGAGTCCTCTAAGTCATCGGTCAAAGTTCAAACGTTCTCTGCTCAGCACGCTACAGTCTCGAAGGATCGGTAAAGACCAGAGACGTGCAAGCATCCCTTAGTGCCCATAGAATTTAAAAAAAAGTTCGCAGTCATCCGGTATTTGGGCAGCATCCGGACGTTTTGGGATTCGGGAACGCAGCAGTCACCCTAAGTAGTAGAGTTCGCGTAGCGTCACCGTTGAAGTCGTCGTCATCGAAAGAGCGATTGACAGTCAATAGTTAGCTGTCGGTCAGTAGGTAGGTTCCTCTCCATTCTACCGTGTACTTTTATAATAAAATCACAGTAAAAAGTTACATTTTGATAATTTCGTACGGTCGTGATTGGTTGGTTGAGATCGTCCGATGGGGTTTAGCACAGTTTGAGGGGTGAGGTCACGAGTTGAGTCCGTACTGGTTTTTTGTGAATGTTCATGGTCTTGTCATTTGGCTGTCATCCCACCGTGGCCTTGCCTTGGTACAGTGGGATATGGGTCACGAAGAGGCCGTAGGCGTCTTTGTCGCTCATGCGCAGTTCGCTCTGCGCCTCGTGGGATAGTGGCCACTTCGTCATGTCGCGGCGGCGGCCATTTTGGGATTTTGGCCCAAACGCCAACTTAAGCGAAACAAACACAAGAGAGTAATTAATGCATAGAAATAATAATTCTAATGTTAATCCCTTACTAAAAACTTCTATGTGCTTGTAATTATCTAGCATATAGCGACATTAAAAGCAATTATATTCACCCATTCGGTGGTCCTCTCGAGCAACATTACAAAGACATTACAAAAGCAACATATATCATGCAATATTCTAATTATTACATATACTACTGTTAGTATGCGTACGAATTTTAGTCATTAGGTTATTTAGCCATGCAATATGCAATCCCACGTATAATTTGGATATTAATGATGATGGTTAATATTCATGCAAACTCATTTAATAATATTATAATTAATAGATTATTCAATTGGTATTTTCATGCAGAATGGGGAGGTATACAAAATGTTGTACTACCCGCTCCATCACATGTACCATGGAAGTATATGGTTATTTATGCAGTCTGTGTTTGTGGTTTAAGAAGCTAAAAGTAAATGTGTCTTGCTAGAAGTGAGGTGGGCTATCCCCGCAGTGTAATGACTTCATTAACGGGTGCTGGACTGTATAACTGAGGTTTACCATTTAGTGTAACATCATTTATGTATTCGCCAAAATGTATTGGGGGGAATAAAAATAATGGTAATTAAGTTAACCCGTCCAATGTCTATTGAACAGTTTTTTTTTGTTTCATTACCAGTTTCCACCAACACTTTTACTGTAAAATGTTTGACATGCATTCTACCTACTCTGACAAATATTAAATAAATTGACTTGGACAAGTATAAATATTTTGAATAACTCTGCCTGTAAGTGCAAAAGTTTTAAACAGATTGTGAAATTCCATGGATTTAAGTCTGCACGATGGCAAAATGTAAAACCACACGTTGGCCAAGTCAAAATAAAACAAACCTGTTCTTTTCTTCTATTTCTATAGATTTAAAGGGAAAGATGGGGAAGTGCTGTATCTACAGCCCGCTGAAGAGCTTATTCGCCCAGAGAGAAACACTTTAATAGTGAATTTTACAGATGTTGAGTTTTATAATCAGCAGCTTGCTACAACCATTCAAGAAGAATATTACAGGTAACTTCACAAGGACTTGTCTTTACCTGGTGCACTGTGACCTTGGCACTATTGTGCAACATTTGATTTTGCAATAAAAAATCTTTAGTCACACTATGTAGAACCTTGACTCGCCCCTTCTGATCTGCGAAGTTTACAATATCACACTTATGAAGGTTAAAAAGTATAGCATCCTTTGCATAATATTTACAGGAGCAGAACATCATTAGAACATATAGAACAATATTTGCAATAGAATGTCATTCAGGAAATACATCATGAGTGATGCTCATTTAGAAGCTTTGGAATAAATTCACAAGGTGAGCAGAGTAACATCTTAACAATTTATCACACCCCATTCCTGTATTTTAGAAATAACCGGCGTTTGAATCTCATTATAGATGATGTCCTAGCAATGTAATGCATTCAATCCGCAATGTTATAATGTGGCATATGAATGCCATAGAACCATAATATAAACACTTTCCGAATTGGTCAACAAATTTTGACTGCAACTTAAAAAAAAGAAAAAAAATCCTATGGCTCTATTTTTAGTTGTTTGCTGTCCTAGACCACCGTGTATTTCTACATATAGAGCAAAAAATGTGTTTTTATTCATTAACAATCTGAAATTTGATATTTCTGTGAAATTTATGGTGGCAATGTCTCCTAGCTGAATGACTTTGTATTCCTTGAATTACTTATGTACCTTTTAATAGGCTTTGTAAACTGGAACTGCAATGCATTTTTTTAAGTTAAGAAAAAGTTTTATTAAAAGAATATGCTCAAATGTTACAAAATAAGAGAAAAATAAGAAAAGCTAACAATTAGAAATGCATATCATGTTAAGTAATGATAACATAGGCTGTAATATCATACATCAAAAAAATTTTTTTTAAAATATTTATAAGCAAAAACTGGCAATTAATATAAAATAAGGCAAGAAAGAGGGATATGAAATATACATTACAGGCATAAGAAAAATCCATAAATAGAGAAAAAAGGAGTATTCTTATTTAAACAAAGAACAAGAAGTCATGGAGGTTTAGAAACTTCTTGTTGTAACGGGGATAAAGAGAGAGAGGTACGAGCATTTGAGTAAAAAAAAACTGATTGGATTCCATAATTCTTTGTTTAGTAGCTAAGGCCAAGGGGTAAACAAAAGTTGTATCTAATCTATGATTGTAGCAAACTGCATACCACCATGCCTTAGAAGATAATTTGGTATAGTCCTTCCAATTTTTAGTTATTTGCTGAAATGCTACTGCTAATAACAAGTCTATTATTCTAGTGCTACAAGTGCAATGATCCCAAATGGGAGAGAGACTCCCTAAAAAAATATGAGAAAAAGAAAAGGGGTGAGTGGAAGAAAAAATCTTGTTAATTTGAGACCAAACCTGTGTCCAAAAACTAAGAACAAGGTGACAGCTAAAAAGCATGTGAAAAAGATCTGCACGCGGAAAGGAGCAGGACCAACACTTGTCAGAGGCATCTGGAAAATGTTTACTGAGAGTGAGTGGGGAAAATAATAAACTATTATAAATAAAAAATAGTGTTTGAGTGGTATTTGCAGCTCTGGAGGATCTACGAATCTTCAACCACAACTTATCCCACAACTCAATAGGCCAAGAGATTGTAAGATCTTTTTCCCAGTCTTCTATTGCGGTTTTTATGCGGGGGGAGGACAAAGTGTGGAGGAAAGCGTATATTTTTGAAGCCTTAGAATGATTAGTAAGTAAGGAATTCAGCGAGGAAGCATCAGGGGGTGTTTGAATTGATGGAGGATATATAGCAAGATGAGTATCATAAGCCTGCTGTAATGCGTGTGTCAACAACAACTATTTGGTTCAACAAGCTAGAGGTAAATTAAAAGAAGTGGCAGCTAAATCAAAGGAGATGATCTGAGTATGATGAAACAATTGACGAACCCAAATAAGAATGCGCATTCTCCAGGACCTCCAAAAAATTGGTTTACTATTAATGAGGATAGACGTGTTATGCCAAATAGGTTGATCAAAAAAGGATAGAGTATGTGGAGAAGGAAGAATTGTGGAAGTATATTTAAGAATGGGAGTAGAAAAAGATTGAGGTCTGTGAGAAAACATGAGATATTCTTTGAATGAAAAGGGAGAAATGAAAGACTCCAAGGTCAACCGGAGAGGATAATGAGGAATCATCAATCCAGTGAGAGACTTGATGTAAGAGAAAGGATTTATGATATAAGGAGAAGTTTGGAAAATTCACCCCACCCTCTCTTTTAGAGCGCATAAGCCTAGACAAAGACATACGAGATTTTTTGTGCCCCCATAAAAAGGAAGATAGAATAGTTTATTTTCTTGAAATATTTCAAGGGGATAGCAAGTGGTATATTAGAAATTGTAAACAAAACAATCGGAGAAAGCATCATCTTGATTGTATCCAATCTACCCCACCATGATAGATAAAGAGGATGCCATTTGTTAGTAAGAGTAGTTAGTTTTTGAATACAATCTTCCATACACTTGGTGATTGTACCGGAAAGAGGGGAGTGGAAATTGAGAACCAAATATTTAATATAATTTGGGCTCCAAGTAAAACCTGAAGCAGAAAAGTCGTCTTTGAAAGTCACTTTAGTGAGTGGTAAGACTTCGCATTTGTCCTTGTTTAGTTTGTAACCCGATACTTGAGCAAAAGAGTGAACTTCATCTAAAAATGCTGGAAGGGAGGTATCTGGTTGAGAGATAAATAGTAGGACATCATCCGCATAAGCTGCCATTTTAATGACAATCATGAAAGTTAAAACCATGAATGTTATCATTCTAAAGGAGTCGTAAAAGGAAAGGTTCTAAAGCAAGATTAAACAGAAAAGGTGAAAGTGGGCAACCCTGCTGAACCCCTCTTCCCAGTGAAAAATAAGGAGATAAGCCCCCATTTGCTGAGATTGCTGCTCTAGGACTAGAGTAAAGGAAGTAAATTAGGGAGGAAATCTTTGGACCAAAACCAAACCACTTCAAAGTCTTAAATAAGGCCATTCAACCCGATCGAAGGCTTTTTCCGCATCCAAAGCTATGGCTGCGAGAGAATGGGGATAATGAGAGGACTTGGAGAGAATGTCAAAAAATAATCTAGTGTTATCTGACAACAGCCTGCCCTTAACAAAACCAGACTGCTCTTTCCCTAAAAGCTCGGGTAGTAGAGACTCCAAGCGTAAAGCTAATGCTTTAGAAAAAATTTTGTCATCCATGTTTACTAAAGAAATAGGGCGATAATTTTTACAATATTTTGGATCTTTGCCCGGTTTCGGAATAATACAGATAAGGGCGTCAGAGAAGGATACAGAAGCGGAGCCAGTTTGAAGGAAATTAGAGAGAAGCAGATGTAATTTGGGGATAAGCAAATTTGAAAAACAGGAAAAAAATTCAACAGTGAAGCCGCCCGGCCCCGGAGCTTTACCGTGTTTGAGAGTATGAAGAGCCTGGAGGAGGTCCCTGTGAGTAAGGTCGGATTCTAAAGAAGAAAGGTTTGGAGGAGTATCAAAAGGAGAAGCGATGGTCGACAAAAAGTGGGAGATGAACTGTTCAGAAGAGGATGCTTCGGAAGAATACAATGCATCATAAACATGTAAAAATTCCTGTAAGATGTCTTCGCTTTTGTGTTTCAATAACCCATCATGACCGTAAATAGATTCAATGTTGATTTTGTTTTGTCTCACCTTTAAATAATTGGCCAACAACTTTCCAGCCTTATTCTGTCCACCATAGAACTTGGCGCTGGATTTTAAGAGAAAATTAGAGGCATTGAACGTGGAATCTTTATTAAATTGAAATTTGGCGGAGATGAGATCATTTAAGCAATCTTTTGATTTAGAAGTAGAATATAAGTGTTCTAATCGTTTAATTTTGGAAAGTAAGACATTAGTTTCTTGTTGGGCTTTCTTCCGCTTACGAGAGACATAATTAATGATAGTCTCTTGCTGATGCTTTAAAAGCATCCCAAACGACAGGGAATGGAATTTCACCCGTATGATTAAGCAAGAAATACTCGAGGAAAAAAGGATGTAAAAGAAGAGACAAATTGTGCATCAAGAAGAAGAGCGTTATTGAAACGCCATTTTTTAAGAGAAGTAGGCTTTCGTACAACATCCAAAACAATAGAAACTGGTGCATGATCCGAAATTAAAATGGAGCCGATGTCCGAAGAGATAAGGGATTGGGTAAGGTGATGTGAAATAAAAAAAATAATCGAGTTGAGTTTGGTGAGGGGGTGAATAAAAAGAGTATTCTTGTAAAGTGGGGTTACATAATCTCCAATTTGTATTGTGCAATGAGGTGAGTGAGAGATTTTTGTGATTTATGTGGAATGTAAGCGCTAGCTGAATATCTATCCAAAAAAGGGTCAAAAACTTTGTTGCAGTCACCTGCTAGAATAAAGTTATCAACATAATGTTGAGTAATTAGCGGAGCTAAAGAAGTCCAAAAAGAGGCGTCTCCACTCGTTGGAGCGTACACATTTAAAATGGACATAGGGACATTATCTAAAATGAAATTAACTAACACCCATCTACCTGAAGTATCTGCAAAATGCGTCACTGACTTGACTGGAAGAGATTTTCTAAACAAAATCAAAACCCCGTTACGTTTACCGTCACCTGGAGAAAAATACTTCACCCACCCAACCCCTATTCAATTTAGCAGATTCAATTGCCGATAAATGTGATTCTTGTAAACAGGCTATATCTGCGTTAAGTTTGGTCAAATGGGATAATACTCTGTCTTTTAATTGGTGAATGTAAACCTCTAACATTCCAAGAAAATAGTTTCAAAGGCATAAAACGTCGTTAAGCATGCATATCAAAAAACCAGTTAAGGAAAAATCATGAAAAAGAAAAACGTGTAAAATATAAAGGCATATTAATGAGATACATCTGAAATAAAAGAAAAACATTTGATATAAAGCAACAAAGTAAAAGCCAGTTACTTGATGAGAGAGAAAAAAGGAAAGTACAAAAGAGGAGAAATAGTGAAAACATAAGAAAAGAAGATGGAAAATGAAGGGGCTGGATCAAGAAGAGATGGTAAAGAAAATGGTGAAAAGAGACAAAGCCAAAAGAAGAAAGAAAAAGAGGTGTAAGAACATAATAACAGAAGAAAAAGAGCAAAAGACTTACGTAATGTCGAGAACAAACAGGTGGGGAGGAGGAAGGAGGCCACATAGAACGATGACGGGTCAGAAGCTCCAAAGGGAGGGCAGGGAAGGAAAACAACCGCAACGAACTCCACGAACATGAAGGTGAGTGACGATATGGATGAGAAAATCTGTGCAAGGGGGAAATAGAATAAACGTTAAATATTAAGAACATAGAAAAATGACGTAAAACAAACATTAGTAAAACTGTGTAAGCAAACCAATCATGAAAACCAACAAGGAATGCAGCATAAAATCCTTAACAAATGTGAGTGAAAACCAATTATTAAGAACTCGAAGAAGCAGCAATGTCCATTCCTGTGGAAGTATGAGAATACAAAAAACTCTTGAGTTTCAACGGATCGTCATAAGTAGCAGTCTTGTTATTGAAAGTCACCTTGAAAAGGCAGGGATGGAAAAGTCCATATCTCGCTCCCATAGAACGTAGCTGTGGTCTAAGTGAAAGAAATTCCTTGCGCCGGTCAGCAGTGGGTTTACCATCGTCTTGCGAGAAGAAAAGCTGATTGCCAGACCAGGTGAGTCGGGGGATAGCCCTTGCTGCAGATAATACTGTAAGTAAATCTGTATATTCCAGGAAGTAGAGGATAACACCTCTCGGCCGTTTAACGTGAGTAGTAGAGAACCCAGTAGGAGGAGGACCTAAACGATGAGCTCTTTGTATATTGAGATTGGTGGTATCTGGTAGCTTGAGAATCTTCGGCAAAAAGGATTTAAAGAAAGTAAGGGCATCAGATACCTCTGAGTTTTCCGCCAGGCCATAAATACGAAGATTGTTCCTCCTATTTCTGTTCTCCAAATTCTCAAGTTGCTTGTGGAGTGTAGAGACTTGGACGCATAATGGATCAACTTTGGCAACAGATGAAGTAAGAGATTCAACAGACTGTTCTAGGAGGGTAACACGACCATCAATAGTTGACCACTTGTCAGATAACAGCTGAAGAGTAGTTTTGGTGTCATCAAGAGTAATTTTAGTTTCTTCAATAAAAGGCCTTAGGCCCTAATTTCCTCCAGTTGGATATCCATTGTTACTTGCGAGGATTGTTTGGGAGGAGAAGATGGGTCTTTTTTTAGTCTTTTGATAGAACCTTTGGTAGTGCCACTTGGTTGCGAAACTGAGGCAGAGGAGGAATTTTTGGAAGAAGGGTCAGAGGAGTCATCCATCTCTAAACACTGGTATCTAGAACTCGTGTGAAGGAGAAATCTGCGAAAAGTTGGAGAAGGTTTGCGTAACTCCTTATATGTTCTACCCATAGAAGAGGTGGCAAATTCAACTAGAATGGAACAGAACAGGTAACGAGCAATTTGGGATTCCTGATTCTGAACCCAGAAAGGTTCAGGCTTGCGCTTCCCTTCTGATAAGTGCCCGTATCTAAAGGTTAATCCGTTGTCATACCTGTCATTTTGTTAGTGAAATATCTAAAATAACTTGATAACCACAGTGAAAATGTCAAGAATTATAACTTTATTTTCCCATATAGAAGTAGTCTGCTCAAGGGTCTGAAGATGTAACGGCTGAAGTAAAACTCATTTTACTCAGTCACTAAAAGCAGGGCTCCTGTCAGATTTAATAAAAAGAATAGGATTCAAAGAGCATTGTATGACAGGGTAAAAAAAAAATAACATTGTCCCAAGCTTAATGGAATTAAGTAATCCGGAAACATAGGAGAATATCAGCCCAACAGAGGTCTCAGAAGTAAATGGAGCTGCATCTTGTACAGTACCTAAAATGTTGTGAGGAAAAGAGCTCCACATGTATTTGCACGGAGCATTTCAGTCACTAAAATTTCTCCTCACAAAGAAGAAACGATGATGCATTCAAAATGGCGGCCGCCGTCAGCGCTACGAAAGCGCTGAGCACAACACAAAGGATTCCCGGTGCCTCAGGCAACGAAATGACTCATGAGACAGCTTGCGTGTGTCCGGGCATATTCTGACGTCAAAATCCGCTCACCATTTCGAAAATGAAGTCCGTAGGATGCGGTTGCTCCGACCTGCGCTGCGGAGCTTCACAGGAACACCGCCATTCGCGCCAGGCACTAAGCCACGCCCCTAGCAATGCATTTTTTAAATAGCACGGAACTCTACTTTTGGAGACACAGATCAGGGTGATATGTGCACTGCGCCGCTTTTGGTGGGCCAAAGGTATAGTTTTATTTTGCAGTGATAGCCCAACCTTATGGCAAAAAAAATGTAGCAATAGTGAATAAGACGTTTGTATTCACAATTGGTATTACAAAAAAAGTCAACCCAATCGAGGGTTAAGCAGTAGCCTCAGGATGACCATGTCTGATTGCGGCTACATCTGACATTGTCAGGGCCTGAAGAAGTCCCTTCCCGGGTGCCTCGGGTACGAGACGCCTAGGCGCCCCTCCATTTGTGATGCGCTGCAGCTTCACCCAGGGGCTCTAGGTTTAACCCCTAGAGTGCTCTGGGCTATCATCCGTTAATCAGGTTGTCAGCTCACCCTCTTGCATACCGAGGGCAGGTGGGGGTCAAAGGAGGTGAGTGAGGAGTCAGTGGGAAAAATGATGACGTTGAGAAGAGGGTGTAAAAGGGACATAGAATTGGTTAGAGGGAAAAAGAGGATTAACGGAGATGGACTCAAGTGAGTGGATAAATCAATTAAGATTACAGAATGATACGGAAGAGCTGAAAGGCGCTTGCTTCTCTCCCATTTCTCTACCCCTGACCTGAGAAGGTTTGTCCCAATGCTTTCTGTCTGGTGAGAATGCTGTGAGGAGGACGGGTAAAGCAGAAGTGTCTCTAATAGTGGCGTGGCCGAAGAAGCATAAATAGAAATGCTTTCCGAGAGGTATGGCTTACAAAATTAAGGTTCTTGGTTAAAACATGTACTCTAAAATCCTGTGCTAAACGCATGGTGCCATCTGACCAGTATTTGGGTGCCTATCTGAGATTTCTGTCTTTGCATTGTTATATCACACAGCCGTCTCTCTAATAACAAATCAAACCTATTGGCTTTGGCAAACCCTGTTAGCAGTATCGTATAGATGAGTAGCAACTATGTTTTTGTTGTGATTAGTTTGTATTGACAATGGTTTTTTTTTTTTTTTTTTTTTAGTTCTGAAAGAATTTTATTAATAGAAAGAAGGGTAACAATACAAAAAGTCATCACCATAAAATCATGTCAATACAATACAATCGGTTGCACTACACAAAACCAAATCAGGCTTATGAATAAGAAGTAGTCAGTTAATACACTAAAAGTAAATCATAGGGGCACTAGACTTATAAATAATAAATAATCTTGGAACGCACAGGGAATTCAAGGGGGTTTCGGAACTTCCTGTTGAGATGGTGTTAACTGAGAACATCGTTTGGCACATGCATCAAGATAAAGTCTAACAGGGGTCCACAGAGCCAGACGCTTCGCCGCTAACTGAATAGGATATACAAAAGAGGTGTCTAGTCTGTGATTATGGCTAACAGCATACCACCATGCCTTATAAGAGATGTTTGCGAAATACTTCCAGTTAGCAGTTATTTGCTGAAAGGCAGCCGCTAGTAACAAATCAATAATTTTAACATTGACTGTAAAACTACCCCAGCAAGGTGAAAGACTCCCTAAGAAGACATTAGTGATGGAGAATGAGAATTTAGTACCAAAAATTAGATTAATTTGGGACCAGACTTGTTTCCAAAAACTATCTACTAATGGGCATAAAAATAACATGTGCAATAAGTCAGCGTTTGGAGAAGAACATGACCAGCAAACATCCGGAGTAGTCGGAAACCTGCTGTTCAAAGCTCTCGGGGTTAGCAAAAGTCAATTATACACAAAAAACAAAGTTTGTGTTATACTAGCTGCCCTGGAGGATTTACACAATTTAGCCCATAAATTGTTCCATAAGGTTACCGGCCACAAGAGTTGAAAATCACACTCCCATGTTTCTTCTGTGTTAGATTTCTGCCGGACAATATCTTTTCCTTGTAAATAATTGTATATAATGGACGCTGTGGGTTTAGTTTTAAGCAGGGTGGAAAGTTGTGAAAAGGGGGTCGGGGGAGCGGAAGTGTTGGGTGTAATAGACAATTTAACCGATTTCTCCATCACAGCCAACTTAAGAAAATTATATTTATGTATAGATGAAGCAGGTAAATTGAATAGTTGTCGAAGTGAGGAAAAGGATAGAAAGTTTGAATGCGAAAATAACTGGTGTATCCATATTAAACCCTTCTGTCGCCAAGACCAAATGCTTGTTGTGCCAAATTGTCGAATTCAAGAAAAAGTCCAGAGTGTTGGAGAAAGGAGGAAGCATAGAAGCCAAAAGTTTGGAAGTCAGCTTTAGTATGGGAGTGGACACCACCTGCGGTTTACGTGAGAAGGAAAGATACTCAGAGAAGGAGAAAGGAGATAAAAAAAAGCTGTTCAGTTGTGAGCCATAAGGGTTCATCCTCCGAGGAATCAAGCAGCCAGAGGGAGGCATGGCGTAGGAGGAAAGCTTTTTGGTAAGCCGGAAAATCAGGAAAGTTAACTCCCCCTTCAGATTTCGGACGTACTAATTTGGATAAAGACGTTCGAGATCTTTTCGAATTCCATAGAAAAGAAGAGAGGGTGGAATTTATCTTTTTAAAACATTTAGCAGGAATGGGAACTGGAATATTAGAGATGGTATATAGTACAATAGGTGATAACATCATCTTTATAGTGTCCAGGCGACCCCACCACGTTAAATAGAGGGGATGCCATTTAGCCACTAGATCAGCGATTTTCTGTGTACATCTATTCATACATAGCGCCACCGTGTCCGATATTGAGGAGGTAACATGCAAGCCAAGGTATTTGATATGGGAGGGGCTCCATGTGAAGCTGGAAGCATTGAAGTCCACCTTAAAAGTGTACTTGGTCAAGGGAAGGATCTCACATTTATCATTATTTAACTTGTATCCAGATACTTCAGAGTAAGCTCGTACCTCCGCCAGAAAGGCAGGAATCGAGTCACTAGGATTGGACATAAAAAGTAAGATGTCATCCGCATAAGCAGCTAGCTTAATATGTGTGTTGTTTGAAAACCATGTAAGTTCGGATTTTGACGAAGTTTAGAGAGAAAAGGCTCTAAAGCTAAATTAAAGAGGAACGGAGAAAGAGGGCAGCCTTGACGCACTCCTCTACCCAGATCGAAAAAGGAGGAGATCAAGCCATTAGCACAGATAGCCGCACGCGGGCTAGAATAAAGAAGAGAGATCAAGGAGATAAATTTAGGCCCAAAGCCAAACCATCTGAGAGTGTAGAACAAATAGGCCCACTCAACCCTATGAAACGCCTTCTCAGCATCAAGTGCGATTGCCGCGAGGGAGTGTTTAACGTGAGAAGATTTAGAAAGAGCATTAAAAAGGAGTCTTGTGTTATCAGTTATGAACCTACCCTTAACAAAACACTGTTCTTTACCTAATAAATCAGGCAAGTAAGAGTCTAGTCGTATGGCTAGAGCTTTAGAGAATTTTATAATCTATATTTACCAAGGAAATGGGTCTGTAATTTTTACAATGCCTATGATCTTTACCCTCTTTAGGTATGAGACGTGTGCTTCTGAGAAGGACCCTGAGGAACCACCTAATGAACTAAAAAGATTGATTATAGAGTGTAATTTAGGCAATATGAGTTTGGAGAAATGCTGATAAAATTCTACTGTGAACCCATCAGGTCCTGGTGCCTTGTCTGTTTTTTAAGCAACTGAAGGGCATTTTAAAGTTCTTGCTGTGTCATATCTGACTCCAGGAGGGCCAGATCAGGCAGAGTGCGAGGAGATCTTTGGAGGGTAGAGAAGAAGTGGGATAGGGAATAGTCAGAGGGTTGTGACTCCGAGGCATAAAGAGACTTGTAAAACCGAGAAAATTCGTGTAAAATATCGGCATCTTTGAACTTTAGGTCTGCGCAGTCATCATAAATAGATTCAATGTTAAGTTTGTTGTGTTTCACTTTTAAATAATTGGCCAATATTTTCCCCGCTTTGTTTTTACCCCCATAAAATTTGGCACTAGATTTTAACAAGTATAGTGAGGCGTCTTCCATTGATTTCTTGTTAAATTGCAATTTGGCATTAATGAGAGCCTGTTTCGAGTGCGAGGTGTAATAAGAGTGCTCCAGTTTTTTAATGTCATGCAAAAGGTCCTTAGTAAATTTACGGGAGATTTTCCGCCTTTTAGCAACGAAGCCAATAATAAAATCCCTCGCGGAAGCCTTAAAAGCATCCCATACAGTCGAGAGGGGCATGGATTGGGTTTGATTCAACACAAAAAACTCCTCAAAGAAAGTGGTAAAAGAGGCAGTGAATTTTGGGTCCGAAAGGAGGGCATTGTTAAAACGCCACCTTTTGGTGCCTGTGGCCATAGGTGGAATCTCGAGACCAATGGAAACTGGGGCGTGGTCTGACAAGAAGACCAATCTCCGCATGCGTGAGGGTTTGCGAGATGGAGTGAGAAACGAAAACCTAATCAATTCTCGATTGCGTCTGGTGCGATGGGGAATAAAAAGTGTACTCTCTGGTAACCGGGTTGCAAAGACGCCAAGCGTCCAAAAGCTTGTACTGGGATATAGTTCTTAAAAATGATTTCTGGGATTTATTAGGAATGAAGGGAGTTCTAGAGTTCCTGTCTATAAACGGGTCAGAGACCTGATTGTAGTCGCCAGCTAAAATGAAATTTTCCTCCATGCAAAGAGCAATCTGTGTAGCCAGCGTGGACCAAAAGGAGGGATCACCACATGTGGGGGCGTAGACATTAAAAAGAGATACAGGAACTCCCCTTAGGGACAGTTTAACTTTCAGCCATCTACCATTTACATCTGAATCTTGAGACAGTAGTAAACACGGGAGGGACTTACGACAGAGAATCATCACTCCGTTCCGTTTACCATCACCCGGAGAAAAGAAAACATCCCCCACCCAACCTCTCTTCAACTTTAATGATTCCACATCAGAGAGGTGAGTTTCCTGCAAAAAAAACAATATCTGCATCTAGCTTAGCTAAATGTGTCAAAATTCTTTGCCTTTTGAAGGGAGAATTTAAACCCTTAACGTTCCATGTAATCCGTTTCAAAGGCATAGGTATTCAAAAACATAACATAATGCAACCATAAAGCATAAGTCTGAATTAAACCAAGAACTATGCAAGATAAAAAAAAAAGGTAGAGCAAAGAGGAAACAAAATGTCCAATGACGACGTGAGAGTGAGAAAAGGAGTCAAATAACCAGAGCAAGAAGTGATGGTCAGAGGTCATGGCAAACAGAAATATAAACCATATGGAGGGGTAATAAGGAAATGAAAAAATAGCTGTGACAAAAAGAGCGACTAAAAAGTTCAGTTAGGTTGATATGAGTAGACGGAAAACAATCACTGACAAACTACTAGCATTTAAAAAAGAACACAAAACAAAAACCACAGAAAAGAAAAAAACTAATGAACAAAAAGAGAACATACCTACGAAAGAAGAGTCAAGAATATGCGGGGGGGGGGTGGGGCCACAGGGAGTAGGCCGCACTTCCGATGTCTGCCAGACGGAGGATCGGGGAGAAATCGTAATACAACGAAGAACATCTGCGGAAAGAACATAAAAGATAATCCTGTAGGACTAACATTGAGACACATGAAAGAGACAGAGGATCGGCCAAAAACAGAAATACCAACAATAATGATAAAGAACCAGTCATGAAAAATAGAACTTTGTCGAAGCAACAGCAAAATATTCAAATTCTACCGGAAAAACACTTCTACAATCCTGAAATATAATTAGAAGTTTAACAAAGTTCAAAGGACCTGTGGAAGGAAGAATACATCAATCAAACGGTCGATGAGGGAGAAGGTCCAGAAGAATCCATAGTGACTGCTTTGCAAGAGTTAATGAAGCTTTGTAGACGAATTGGATCTTCGTATGTTGTTCTATTGTTATATGTTACTTTGAAGAGGCACGGATGAAAAAGACCGAACCTAGCCCCCAAGGAGCGTAGATCGGCTCTCATGCCGAGGAATGCCTTGCGCCTGTTAGCTGTAGCCTTAGCATAGTCTTGCACAAAAAATAGGGACGAGCCGGACCAGGTAATCCTCGGAGAAGCTCTGACTGCGGAGATCACCTTCATCAGATCTGTAAATTCTAAAAAGTAGAGAATGACCCCTAGGTTTCTGCAAAGGATTGGCTGGAGATGGAGCACGACCCAACCTATGAGCCCGTTGGATATTAAGCTGTGTCCCTTCTGATAAGTGAAGAACTTTGGGCAAAAAGGATTTAAAAAAGGCTATCCGGTCCGACCCTTCAAATCCTTCTCCCAGGCCGTAAATACGTAGATTATTCCGTCTGTTGCGGTTATCAAGATCCTCGACCTGTTTCAGCAGCACGGAGACTTGAGAATGTAGATGAGAAACACCTGAACAAGACTCCCGCAGAGAGGAATCAGACTCCTCAACAGCAGAAATCCTTGCATCCAGTTGGGACCAATTATCCGTTAAGATTTGCAGCTTAGTGTTAGTCTCTTCCATAAAAGGTCTGAGGGCCCTAATCTCCTCAAGTAAGAGCTCCATTGACACAGGTGACGTCGACTTGGACGGCGAGGGAGGGTCCTTTTTAAGGCGTTTAGTTTGAGATTTACCGGTAGTGCCAGAGGAAGATTCCATAGTAGCGGTTGAGCAGTGAGCTGTATTCAGTAAAGGGAGGTCAAGCTTAGAAAATTCAGTGAAAATCTATGAGTTCTTTATAAAAATATGTTTCTTAGGTGTAGAAATACGTGTCCCTCTTGTTCTTCCCATAAAATGGTGGACAAAAATGCCCACCAGCGCAGTGGGTGTGCAATAAGTGGAAGCTGTGCGGCACAGCGCGGGAACACCCAGTCGCTGCCCTGGACACTCTCCGTAACGTTCTTTGAGGCGACACAGGTGGAGTACATAAGCGGCTCAAGTAAAGAGTTAGCAAGGTGCGTTAATGGAGGACCCGAGAGAAATTCAGTGCAGAGAAAATGTTGTAGCATGCCGCAGTCAGCCACAATAAAGTCGCAGTAAAGAATTGCACACAGGCTTCCACAGAGTCCCAAAATGGCCGCCGAGCTCAGAGTCCTCAAAATACTAGGGAACCTCCAACAGCATGCTTGCAACCGCAAACCTCCATAAAATGAGGTGAAGCCTTGTCATAAAACTCAGGAAGCAGGTCAGGGGCATTAGAAATTTTTTTTTGAAGATTTTCGGAAGATTATTCACACATCCGCGATTCGCGGCAAAAACAAAATGGCGGCCGCGGGAGGACGCGATCATAAAGGGGCCTAAAACACATACTTGTTAGCAATTGGCGTCTGTTTCATAAATGCCAATACGATCCCCAGGTCTTCATCAGCAAAAGTCTGTTTCCATGTCGAGCCAACTCTATGGCAGAGAGTGATTTCTCCGTAGACCCTCGCAGAGCGCCGCCATCTCCGACGGACGCCAAGCCACGCCCCCGAATGGACAATGTTTCAATTCAGAAAACAGACGGATTTAAACATTACTAATGTCTTTGGAAGGGGTAGTGGTCTTTTGAATGTCTCAACCAGTCCTTTGCCTCTTCACACTACTTTAGTCTGCTGTCTCTCACTCTTAAACACTTACCCCTTTTTTCTCTCCGCATAGTTTTGAAATCCTCCATTTGCATATCTCACGCGCTCCCTCTCCTTCCACTTTATTGTTGTATTTTCACTCTGTCCTTCTGCATGTACATCTTTGCATCGCTTACCCTTTGCCATGCACCTCATCTGAAAACACCCTTTATTTCCTTTAGTGATGTCAATATTTTGATGTGTTCCTTCACACACTTTTACATAAAATGCTAATTACAACTGTCAAATGTGACGTCACTCTTTGCGCTCTACAGGGAGGCCAATAATTGCATGAGCATAGAGTTTGAACATATGTATGGCCCACTGAGAAACTTACATTGACTTCAGCCTCTGCTTCAAAGCTCTCAGTAGTGCCCCATCATGAACTCCAACTCAGAAATGGAAGTCATCCAACCACCGAAAAGTGATGTGATTCACAGAATGCACTGTGCAGGAGTCATTAGATGCATAGAAAAAAAACAGCAACACATCTCGAAATAGCAAATAATCTTTGGTAATACAACATTAATTAAAACATTATTGAATTGCAGACATAGATCACTGCAAGTCATTGTTAGGAAATTGAACTTGCCTGTAAAGTGAAGGACCTGAAAGTAAAGCCCGGTACTCAGTTTTTAGGTCTAGATTGGACGGCGCCTACGCTGTCTCAAAGACGTGTTTACAGGCTTCCCATTTGCTTGCTCCATCATCTATCTTATATTCTTCGTCACCATTTGTCCAAAGCATTAAAGGTAATGTCTTTTCTTGGGGTTAGCCCTCCCCTAGAGCATGGACGAAGTAGTTGTAGACATCCACTGCTCCCGTTATTTACGACCATTTTAGCGTTTTGCATTTGCACTAGTAACTTTTTTGTGTAGTTTTATATAGTTCCAACACGACTCGATGGTATTGGAGTGCTTTACGTTGGCACCAGTTACTTCACGCAAGGACACATTAATTTTTGTAGGCACGGTGAGATTAAATGATTTGCCTAAAATCAAGGATGTTAAGTTGACGATGCAAATCGAACCCGGTTTGCCAACTCCTATGCCACATCCTCTCCTGAAAGCACACTATATCATCTTCTAGCCTCGGCCTCCGTTCCACATTTCGCGATTATGGATAAATCACTTAATTTCCCCATTTCTAAACCCAACCAGCATTGGAAAAGCAAGTATGTTTTGCCTGTGCAAAATTTATTGTTTTTGGGTCTCTGCTAGACCGCACATGTTGTCTCGAAGAGGTGTGTTGTGTATCTGTGCAAGAAACAACAACAAATCTCAACTGGTTTCATTTAAAAAGGATAGTTAAAGATGCATGTATAAAGCATTGCAATCGAGAGAGAGCCTCAGACGGTAAATTTTGAAAAAATTGCACATGGCATCATGTATTGAGTACAAATAATAAGTAAGGGGTAAACAACATCAATGAAAAGGACAATGTTACAGTTGTAACAGCACTGCAAGCAAAATCAATTGGCGTAAACAACCCAAAGTTGTACTTGGTGCTCAGATGTGTTCGTGACACAAAGGAGTGGCGACGCAAGTGATAAAGTGAGATCAGCAGGGGACGGCGTGAAGTGAATAAATGTACAGTGAAATCAAAGGTTCTGGTCACAATTTTTTACAATAAGGAATAATATTCAGTTATTCATAGAACCATAAGAAAGAGCTGCGCCATCAGTTGTGCTGACAGGTCGATGGCGTTTCGATCCAGTTTATTTTGGATCATCATCAGGACCGGGTTGGAATAATCAGGCGGTGCTGTACAGGGGGGAGAAAAAGGGTATGGGTGAAGGGAAAGAGGAAGGACATAAGAGAAAGGGGATGTAAGCGAGTATGTATTGAGAGCGTAATGCGGGGCAAATGAAGCGTCCCCAGGGGACAGGGTAGAACAAAGAGAGGGCAACATAAAGGGGCGATCAATCGGTGATGGTAAACGGCAAGGAAATTAATGCCGCATAGCTGTGGCAGTAATGATGCAGGTTATGAAAAACAAACCGCGTATTCAAGTTGACGTTGAATCTGAAAAAGGAGTGCTGGGGTAAATAATGACAGGGAGAACGAGTGATCAAAGGAGCAGGAGGACAGCCGCTACTAGTGAAAAATATACCTTGTTTGTGTGAGATGGCAAAGCTGACAGTCATGTCAATTGGCGCATCGGCACGGTGGAAATTGAAGAGCCGTAGCGGGAGCTGTGGGAAGGAAGGAGGGGTGGTGTCAAAGGATCAGCGCGAAGGAGGGGTGGGGAGTGAGGATGGGAGAAAGAATGAGGGGTTTTACCTGGAGGTAATCGGCTGCCGGGATTGTGCAGCGATTCAAGGAATACGGATCTGTGAAAGGAAGGAGAGGAGAGGGTCAGGGAGAGCATGGAGTACAGGTGTGGGAGGAGGGACTGAGTGGGCCCAAGGAGGCATACCTATTGAATAGTGTCGGCGGGGGCGGAGGGCGTCTCAGTCAGTCAGTGTCTGGCACGTTGAATGACTGAGTTGGGTTGGCAAACCAGGAAGTTAAAAGATAAACACGTTTTTCCTTTTACTTCCTGGTTTGCCAACCCGACTCAGTCATTCAACGTGCCGGACACTGGCTGACTGAGATGC
The DNA here is from genome assembly GCF_964204655.1 of Triturus cristatus. Classification (NCBI taxonomy): domain Eukaryota; kingdom Metazoa; phylum Chordata; class Amphibia; order Caudata; family Salamandridae; genus Triturus; species Triturus cristatus. Next base: position 433,311,310 of record NC_140588.1, read on the forward strand.
CCTCCGCCCCCGCCGACACTCTATTTAAAAAGTATCACAGTAACAGTTTCGAAATCGAGATCAGCTTTTTCAAATTCATGCGTCAATTAAGATTGCGCCACTTTTTCTCCAATATTGTACCACAGTCAACGGAGTATGCACAGAACAGAGAAATACTTGAGTATAAAGAATTCAAAACTTCCAGTAATTTCATGCCATCAGTTTCACATCAAATCCTTGATACTTTTGAAATACTTGTCAAACAAGACTTGCATAAACTTCAAAGGAATACTCGAGTGAAAACCAACATCAATAAACATGAATTAAACATCAAGAAGCTGGCTAATGACACTTCGTTAACTATTCAAACAGCCGATAAAGGTGGTGCTCTTGTAATCATGGATACCAAATTTTATGAGAAAAAAGTGGTTGAATATGTGAATGATGATTCTACATACTTGAATTTAGCACATAATCCTACAAAGGAGATAATGCAAGCATTGTCTGAGATTTTGGAAAAAGCATTAGAAATGGAAGGGATTAACACCAACGCAAAAAGATTTGACTACTTTGCACCCCAGGTGCCCTAAACTCTGTTACCTAAGATTCATAAGAGCATACAAGACCCTCCTTTTAGACCCATAGTAAGTGGATGTGGGTTCCTTTTTGAACTGCTTGGTCAATATATAGATGAGTTTTTGCAACCATTTGTTCAAAAGTGGATTACATATGTTCGAGATACGGCTCACTTCCTTCAAACAATCGAAACAGTGTATTTGGAAAATAAGAAAGCAATGCTGTGCACAGTAGACGTCATGGCATTGTACACGCCTATCCCGTTAGAAGAGGGCATGGAAGCTTGCGAATGGGCTTTATTAAAATCAAGAGATGTAGTGGCACAAAGTGTTCATACTGGAGTTATTGCAATTTTGCCTACGCCATTCTTATTTTCGCTGGAAGGAAGATTATTTACAAATCAGTGGCACTTCGATGGGGTTTCCAGGAGTCCCATCGTTTGCCAATATTTTCATGGCAAAATTTGAAAATGGTTTCATTTTGGCAGACGAATGGAACAAAAACATGATATTCTTCAAGCGTTTCATTGATATTTTTTTAATATGGACTGGATCTGAGGCATTATTACAACTCAAACTAGAAGAATTGAACAGGAAAAACAGTCAAATTCAATTTACACATGTGATCAATCATAATGGAATAGCATTTTTAGATGTAATGGTAACCATAAGTGGATCAAAACTGGAGACTGCGGTCTATCATAAACCTACTGATCGGAACAATACGTTATTATACACTAGTTTTCATCCGAAAGCTTTATTACAAAATTTGCCTTTCTCCCAGATGATGAGGATTAAACGGATTTCCTCCACTGAGTATGCATTACTTGAAGAAATGGAAAGACAGAGAAAAAGATTCAGAGATAGAGGATATCCTCTGAAGACCATACAAACAGTCGAGACAAGGATTGAAAATTTGTCAAGGGAAGAATTATTACAGGCGAAACCTAAACAGAAACAAGAAAGGACAGTATTTGTGTCCAAATTCTCAACAGAATCAAACAAAATTAAGCAGATCATAAATACTCGTTGGGAATTGGTACAACACGAGGAAGATTTCAAGGGTCTGTTCAATAGCAAACCTTTGTTTGCTTACACCCGTAGCAAGAATTTAAAAGAAATGGTAACTGCCACACCCCAAAGCAACATTGGGAAAATGGCTAAACCAGGAATGAAAAGATGCCAGAATTGCACTCATTGCAATAATGTAATAGTTGGATCATCTATTCAACATCCCCTAACAGGCAAGAGCATTAAGTTTAAAGATCAGGGAGATTGCAATTCCACACATGTGATTTACAGTATCAAATGCCCATGCGACAAATAATATGTGGGGAAAACAGAGGAAATTAAAAGTACGAATCACAGAACATAAGTCGAATTAGAAATAAAGTTAGCACTTCCAGTCTTGCAACACATTGGGCTGAACTAAATCACACAATTCCACAATTAAGGTTTCAAGTATTAGAAAAAATTAAATTACATCCAGATCGTGATAATGCAAAAATGATTTCTCAACGTGAAATTTGGTGGATAAAGTTTTTGGACACAATGATACCAAGGGGATTAAATGATAAAATTGATATGTTTCCTGTGAAATATGTCTTTCAAAATGTTCATACATGGAATGTTGACGTCGACAACATGCATTCAATGCTATATAAATGATTCATTGAAAGTTGGTAACTTTGGGTTCACAATGTTCATTGTTAGATCTATGTTCACTCTCTTTCACTCTTTTCATTTAACACTTTTATTTTGATTTGAGCACTTTCTTACCAAAGGCACTGATGTCTAAACATTCATGGAAATATGGCCGCCGTTTGTTTTCGGTTCGACGTGCGCACTAGTCCTATTTTTACTTCCATGCGTTTGCCGGTATTTGAATTGATGCGGCAGAGAGGTCGGTATACACAGTCAACGTTTGAATAGAACAGTGTTTTCGCGGGAGAAGAGTAGGCTTCAACAGGTGGGTTCAAAAAATGGAAAGCGTATGAAGGACTGTACTGTACTATGCTATGCATAACGTGCAAACAGCAGTTATTCAATTTTTGGGTTTACAGTTGTTATAGATCTCGGACTGCGACTGAGACGATCGGACACAGACGCGGAAAACGCGGTCTATTACACTTTACGGGAGATCACTGCGAGTTACGGTGAACTGTCTATCTACATGAGATCCAAGGTACAGAGTGTTTTGAGGTAGAAGTCAGATTTCTAACATTGTCAGTGGAATCTGTACAGATAGTTTTTACTGAGTTAACATTGGGCGCAATATTCAGTGTATCGGGAGAACCATTGAGGTCTATATCGTGGAGTAAAACAGACCATCGTAGTTTTGGAAACATTCAGCGACAGATACATTCTACATCTTGCCGGTAAACGGGGTTAAACATAATGTTTTATGGCAGCTCTTTAACTTGGGTTTATTCCAGTTGTCTACAACAGAGTTTTTGTTTTGCAGTTGGTCGTTGAGGGGAGATCTAGTCTTATTTACATTGTGGAACTTTTCATCAGTTCTGTTGGACCTCATCGTGCTTAAGGTAATTTGTCAGGTTCAGTAAGGAATACAATTTAAACGTATATCTACGTTGGTTCGCGTTTTGAATAAATTCATTCATTTTCTGATTTTAGCATATAAGGCATTTTGAATTGGACAATGCTAGATGGTGGTTGCTAATCCATTGTTGGTAAGTGGTACATGAAACTTGAGGTTTTGCTGTTGAGAAATATACACTGGGTGTTTTATTTTAGTGAAGACTTATTCTATGACTCACTAGTAGAGTTCTGAACTTCCATTAGATTTCTGTGAGACAGTTACATGTGATTTTTCCACTAGATAGTTGTGCTGGATAGAACATAAAATATTGGTTTACTATGTTTTATTTCAATAGTACCTCTGAAGAAGGGATCTTGCATCCCGAAATGCATTGGGATAAACCGACAAATGAATTACAAGAATGCCACATTTTGTTTAAATTAAAATTTTTGTAATGTGTTAAGAAGAAATTATATATATTGGTTTCAACACACATTATACATTGATGTGCAAAACAAGTTTAGTGACATGATTTTGATGATATGCTTCATGTAAAGCAAAAAGTATTAAAATGATGTGTAATGTACAAATGTTCTCATAAATTTGGTGGTAAACATTTGGCAAAGCAGTGGTAAAGCCATGGACAGTGACAATGGACACTATACTGTTAGCTATCAGTTAATTTATTGGACACTAAATCTTTAACACACAAATCCACAATGGCAATACAGTTGGGGGATTATTGCAATGGTTTATGGTGCTCCAACCTAAGGAATATTCCATCACCTTCCCTACAGGACTTGCTCTAGATGGCGCTCCAACCTAAGGAATATTCCAACACCTTCCCTACTGGACTTGCTCTAGATGGGGCTACAACCTACGGAATATTCCAACATCTTTCCTACTGGACTTGCTCTAGGTGGCGCTACAACCTAAGGAATATTCCAACACCTTCCCTACTGGACTTGCTCTAGATGGCGCTCCAACCTAAGGCATATTCCAACACCTTCCCTACTGGACTTGCTCTAGATGGCACTCCAACCTAAGGAAAGATTAGTTTTGGAATTTTCAAATTGCGATTCTCTAAAAATCGCTATTTGAGAATTTCAAAACTATTCTTTGATAGATGTGGCCCATAGCCTGCATGCAAAAATTGCATTGTCCAGCCTAAAATTTGCGTGCAGGCTATGGGACAGATGTATCGGAGTAGTTAGGCGTTTTTTTCTGGAAGAATCGTAAAACTTTTTCACAGGTGCAGGAGAAGCCTCCCCGGGCCCATGGGACCCGGTCCCGGGCACCCTGCCATGCAGCAGCACGGATCCCAGGGTGGGGAGGCTGCCCTCCCATCCCCGGGCTCTGTTCGGAGCTCCTGAACCCAGCCAAGCAGGGGGAGGCTCGTGCCTTTAGCACACTGGCAGGCCGGGAGACGGAGTCCAGGGCTGGAGCACCTGACCCGGGGCTCGGCGGGGGCACTGGACCCAGCCAGAGCTCCGTCGCCTGGGCACGCAGGGGAAGCCTCCACTGAGCACGGGGTGGGGAGGCTGCCCTCCCCAGGGACCCCAGGAGGGGTAGTCTCCCCGGGCCCGGTGGAAGCCTGTCTCATGCCCCCTGGTGGAGCAGCAGTCTAGGAGACTGAGCCCGAGGCCCATGGACCCAGTCGGGGTCCCGGGCACAGGGGATGCCGCCGCGGACCCCACCTCAGGCGCCACGCCACACGTTTGCTCAATGGACGGAGCCCCGGCCTGGGGGACATCCTGGCCCATCCAGATGCCGGCTGAGGACCGCCTGTCTGAAAGGGGTTCTGGATGACCCTGTACCTAGTAATCCAGACAAAGGGTACCCCCTCTTCCCCTCCTTTCTGGTAACCCATGCACACTGCGAGACTGAGGGGACCCAAGGCACGGATGTGCCCAAGCTCCTTGAGCCCTGGATGGGATCGGGGAGGCAAATGAGCCCTCATAGGGATTTGCAGGGCAGCCCGGCCATCTGGTTGACCGATTGGAAAGCATTGCGCGTGACCAGATGGCCGAGGGGATAGGCGTGACCAGATGGCAGAGGGGATAGGCCAAGCAGGGGGAGTCTTCATAGGCACAACGGAACCCCGTCTCGGGCCTTTGGTTGAGCGGTAGGCCAGGGGACGGGGCCTAGAGCTGCAGCAATAGACCTGGGGGCCAGCAGGGCCGCTGGACCCAGCTGGGGCTCCCGGGCCCACAGTCAAAGTAGAAGCCTCCCTGGGCCCATGGGACCACGTCTTGGGCACCTTGCTGCACGGCAGGCCTGAGGATGGAGCCCGGGATGGGGAGGCTGACCTCCCCGGTTCCCTCAGGGGGCCCTGGACAGACCTTCTAAGCCCAGCCAAGCAGGAGAAGGTTCCCCGGGCACGACGGAACCCTGTTCCGGGCCTTTGGCATAGCGGCAGGCCAGGGGATGGGTCCCAGGGCTGGAGCACCCGACCCAGGGCCCCTGGACCCAGCCAGGGCTCCCAGGCCTAAAAGTGAAGGGAAAGCCACAATGGGCCGGCAGGACCCTGTCCCAGGAACCCTGCCATGCAGCAGGACTGGCGGATGGACCCCGGGCTGTGGGCTGTCCTGGCCCATCAGGCTGAGGATCGCTAGGCCAGGAGGAGTTCCGGAGTACCCTGTCCCTAATAACCCTGAGGAAGGCTACCTCCCTTTCCGGTAACCCGTGTGCACGGTGAGACTCGGGGCACCCTAGGTGTGGATGCATAAGACCTCCTGGAGCCCTGGCTCGGATCAGGGCTGCAAATGAGCCCTCATCTGGACTTCCAGGCCAGCCTGGCCATCTGGTTGCCCCATTGGAAAGCATTGCGTGCAACAAGATGGCTGAGGGGAGAAGAAACGACCATATGGCCGTGACCGAAGGATGCCCATCAGCCCACCCGAGCCTTTGCGGGAGGGCTCCCGCCTGCCCTTTGAAGGGCTAGGGAGCTCTGCTTCCCTGGGGCTCGGAGACCCCGTCTGGGCCACAGGCACGGGGAGGCCCCAGAAGCTCCCGGGACCCAGGCGCCCAGGGGAGCACTGCCCGGGACTGATGGAGCCCGTCCCGGGCACTTTGCCACGCCGCAGCCCGGTGGAGGGAGCCCCAGACGGTGGGGAGGTATGGTCCGGGCACAGCCCATCTGGTCCCCGGCTAAGAACCACCGAATGGGGAGGGGTGTCTCTGCATACCATGACCCTAGTAATCCGGAGGAAGGCTACCCCTCTTTCTGATAACCAGTGTGCACCGCGAGACTCTGGGGACCCTAGGCGCAGACGCGCCTGACCTCCTGGAGCCCTGGCTGGGATCGAGGAGGCAAATGAGCCCCCATTGGGACTTCCAGAGCAGCTCGGCTATATGGTCGCCCCATTGGAAATCATTGTGTGCGACCAGATGGCCGAGGGAATAGGTGCGACCAGATGTCGGAGACCAAAAGGACACCCATCTGCCCTCCCTGAGCGTACACGGGAGAGCCTCCCTGGCCCCCGATGGACCCTCAGCTGGCTTGCGGGATGGGGGGGGGGCTCCCTCACCCCAGGGCCTGCCAAACGGAGCTCAAGCCCCAGGCCCGACTTCTGAACCCTAGCCAGGCCAAGCCTCCCCGGACCCTCGGCTGGAACCAAGGAGGGTTAAGCCCAGGCCACGTCCTATCCCCGAAGGCCTGCCCGGGGAGCCCATTTTTACGGACTAATAAGCCCCCACGTAGTGGGGGCTTACAGAACTCTGGGGAAGGACAACAGTTGGAGTCAGCCCGGCCGGCCATCTGGTCGCCCGGCCGGCCATCTGGTGACCCAGCCCGCAGGGCCATCTGGTCACCCAGCCATCTGGTCATCCAGCCCGCAGGGCCATCTGGTCACGCAGCCAGGTGGCCAGATGGCCCAGGATAACCCAGCACCCAGATGGACTGGGAGGGTGCTGTACCCAGTCGCCCTTGCAGTCTGGTGAGGGTGGCCAGGTACTCCGAGGCAGCCGCTTGGGAGGCTCCTTCCACGGGGTTGCTGATCGCCTCCCTGCTCGACTTGCGCAGGAGCAGGGGAATGGGAGGCCCAGGCCATCTGACCACCCTGCTGACTCCCAAGGGATGGTGGCCCCTATCCCTTCATCCTGGTGATGCAGGGATGGGAGGAGGAGGCCCCTGTGCCAGAGGGCACGTAGTGGAGGCGGCCTCCCACAGGTCTGCGTTACACTCTCCGTGTCCGGCCACAGCAGCAGAGGGACCCACCCCTCGGTGCGGTGGAGGAGGGCATCCGTGGGCGCCCACGCACGGAGAGACAAAAGCTTGGCTCAGAGGTTGACTTTCACTAGATCGCAGCGAAGTAGCTGCTCTGCTACTTACAAAACCCTGACCCAGAATCAGGTTGTCTCCGAATGATTTAGCACCGGGTGCCCCATGAACATGCGCTGCACTAATGGTGATGGAGGTGGCCCCCTTCCATCTGTTCTCCAGTCCCCAAACGAGTGGCTGTACACACCGCCCCCCCTCCCCCGAGAGGGGCAGGCTATCCTAGGCCAATTGAGGTTCCACTGCACTGCGGTATTGTTACGGTTTAGGGGGGGGATTCTGAATTAGAGGCATTCAGTCATAATCCCTCAGATGGTAGCTTCGCCCCATTGGCTCCTCAGCCAAGCACATACACCAAATGTCTGAACCTGCAGTTCCTTTCGTACTGAGCAGGATTACTATTGCAACACCACATCATTAGGGTAAAACTAACCTGTCTCACAAGGGTCTAAACCCAGCTCACGTTCCCTATTAGTGGGTGAACAATCCAACGCTTTGTGAATTCTGCTTCACAATGATGGGAAGAGCCGACATCGAAGGATCAAAAAGCGACATTGCTATGAACGCTTGGCTGCCACAAGCCGTTTATCCCTGTGGTATCTTTTCTGAAACCACCTGCTTGAAACCCAAAAAGTGAGAAGGATCATGAGGCCCCATTTTCACGGTCTGTATTCGTACTGAAAATTGAGATCAAGCGAGCTTTTGCCCTTCTGCTCCATGGTAGGTTTCTGTCCTCCCTGAGCTCGCCTTAGGACACCTGCGTGATCATTTGACAGGTGTACCGCCCCAGTCAAACTCCCCACCTGCCACTGTCCCTGGAGTGGGTCACGCCCAGTCGGCGCCTAGCTTTGGAGCCAGAAGCAAGAGCCCCACGGGGCTCGCCCCCCGCCTCACGGTTAGTGAAAAAACAATGAGTAGTGGTATTTCACCAGTGGCCCAAGGGCCTCCCACTTATCCTACACCTCTCATGTCTCTTCACAGTGCCAGACTAGAGTCCAGCTCAACTGGGACTTCTTTCCCCGCTGATTCTGCCACGCCCGGTTCCTTGGCTGTGGTTTCGGTAGATAGTAGGTATGGACAGTGGAAATCTTGTTCATCCATTCATGCGCGTCACTAATTAGATGAGGCATTTGGCTACCTTAAGAGTGTCATAGTTACTCCTACCGTTCACCCACGCTTCATTAAATTTCTTCACTTTGACATTCAGAGCACTGGGCAGAAATCACATTGCATCAACACCCGCCTCGGGCCTTCACGATGCTTTGCTTTAATTAAACAGTCAGATTCCCCTGGTTCGCACCAGTTCGAAGTCAACTGCTAGATGCCGCCTGAGGCAGAACGCTGGCCCCACACCCCCGGGGAGGGGGCATGGGGAGAGGCAATCCCCGCAGCTGGGATGATCCACAGGAAGGGCCCGGCTCATGTCCAGTATCGCCGATCCCCGGAGGGAGGCGCCTCGTCCAGCCTTGGCGCCCACCTAACCCCACTTTGCGACCCAGCCCTTAGAGCCAATCCTTATCCCGAAGTTACAGTTCTGACTTGCCGACTTCCCTTACCTACATTGTTCCAACATGCCAGAGGCTGTTCACTTTGGAGACCTGCTGCGGATATGGGTACGGCCCATTGCGAGATTTACACCATCTCCCCCGGATTTTCCAGGACCAGCGAGAGCTCACTGGACTCCGCTGGAACCGCAACGCTTTCAAAGGCTGGGGCCCCTCTCTCGGGACGAACCCATTCCAGTGTGCCCTGCCCTTCACAAAGAAAAGAGAACTCTCCCGGGGGATCCCGCCGGCTTCTCCAGGATTGTTTGAGTTACTGCACTGTACGCCGCGAAGGCGCCCATCTCCGGGTTTAGGGATCTGAACCAGACTCCCTTTCAATCGTCTGAGGGCAACTGGGCCATCGCCCGTCCCTTCCGAAAGGCGCTCGCCCATCTCTTAGGACTGACTGACCCATGTTCAGCTGCTGTTCACATGGAACCCTCCACTTCGGCCTTCAAAGTTCTCATTGAATATTTGCTACTACCACCAAGATCTGCACCTGTGGTGGCTCCACCCGGGCCCTCGCCATGGGCTTCCGTGCGCACCACAGCGGCCCTCTTACTCATCACAGCTTAGACCCCGCAGCTCTCTGCGACTGCCGGGTATGGGCCCAACGCTCCAGCACCATCCATTTTCAGGGCTACTTGATTCCGCAGGTGAGTTGTTCCACAATCCTTAGCGGATTCTGACTTCCATGGCCACAATTCTGCTGTCTAGATCAACCAACACCTTTTCTGGGGTCTGATGAGCATCTGTATTGGGCGCCATAACCCAGAGTTCGGTTCATCCCGCAGCACCAGTTCTGCTTACCAAAAGTGGCCCACTAGGCACTTGCATTCCATGCCCGGCTCCACGCCAGTGAGCTGGGCTTCTTACCCATTTAAAGTTTGAGAATAAGTTTAGATCGTTTCGGCCCAAGACCCCTAATCATTCGCTTTACCAGATAAAACTGGGGGCTTCGAGTGCCAGCTTTCATGAGGGAAACTGTGGAGAACCAGCTACTAGATGGTTCGATTTAGTCTTTCACCCTTATACCCAGGTCGGACGACCGATTTGCACGTCAGGACCACTATAGACCTCCACCAGAGTTTCCTCTGGCTCCGCCCTGCCCAGGCATAGTTCACCATCTTCCGGGTCCTATCATGCACGCTTATGCTCCACCTCCCTGATGGAGCGGGTGAGATGGGCCGGTGGTGCGCCCGCCGATGGAAGTGCAGCGGGATCCAACCTCAGCCGGCACGTGCCGGCCCTCACCTTCATTGCACCACAGGGTTTCGCTCAGCCCTCTGACTCGCGCACGTGTTACTCCTTGGTCCGCATTTCAAGATGGATCGGGTGGTTAATCGACCTCGCTGCAGACCCCTGGTGCCCAGCGTAGGCCTCCCTGCCCGGTGGCATGACACGGTTGGGGCGCACTGGGCACAGTCCGCCCCAGTTGACAGGCGCGCCGGGAGCAGGGGGCCTGTCCCCCCTTCCCCTCCCCAGTGCACCCAGAGGGGTGGCTGGGAGCAGGTGCCCGGGGAGGACGTGGAGGTGGTCGAATCTCCTTCAGCCCCGCGGACATGGCAAAGCTGCTGCCAGGGGGGCTGTAACACCCTCTGCCGGAGGGTTACCTGCCACCCCGAAGCCTTCCCAGCTGACCCGGAGCCAGTCATGGAGCACTGCCACGGAGGAAATGCGCCCTGCGGGAGCTGGGTAGGGCCCGGACACTGGTCCAGCGGAGGGGATCCAGAACTCCCGGGCCACTGACCTTCCCACCATGTTGAATCCTCAGGGCAGACTGCACGGACCCCACCCGTTTACGTCTTGACAGTTTCTCGCCCTCTTAAACTATCTTCAAAGTTCTTTTCCACTTCCCCTTACGGTATTTTTTGGCTATTGGTCTCGCACCCATATTTAGCCTTCGATGGAGTTGATCACCCGCTTTGGGCTGCATTCCCAAGCAACCCGACTCCGAGAAGACCCGATCCCAGCGCGCCGGGGGCTGCTACTGGCCTAACACCGTCCGCATGGTGAGCCTCGATCAGGACTTTGGCCCCCTGAGCGACGCTGGGTAGTCCATCTTCTGAATGCCACATTTCCCACGCCTGCCGCCGGACAGGGTTTTGGTGCTGGGCTCTTCCCTCTTCACTTGCCGTTACTGGGGGAATCCTGGTTAGTTTCTTTTCCTCCGCTTAGTAATATGCCTAAATTCAGTAGGTCGCCACGTCTGATCTGAGGTCGTAGTCAAATAAAACACCGAAGCATCAGGGGGAGCCACCGGGGAAGGCCAGGTCCCTGCCGGAGCAGGGGCCTGTCGTCCCGGTAGTGTGCGCACCCTCTTTCCCCAAATCGGATCTTGAGGAGGTTCGTACTCTCCGGAAAGTTGGCTGCGGAGGTGGGCGACCAAGGCGCGTCCGCGCGGCAGCCGGTGGGACACCACAGACAGCCAAGCACAGCACGCAGCCAGGTACCCCGGGAAGGGCATGGGGTGGACCAGACTCTGGATCCCGCCCCCAGCCGAGGCACAGATGAGGGGCTAGGTGTGCTGGCGGCATGCCTCCAAGGCAGGACCCGGTGAGGGACCCTGCCATGGGCAATCGGGGGTCTGACCTTGTGGGGGGGACAAAGGGAAGCGGAGCTAACCCTGCAATGGCCCCAGCTGCGTCCTGGGGAAGCCCCTGGCAATTGACAATCGAGCGACCCTCAGACAGGCATAGGCCGCAAGGTGCGTTCGAAGTGTCTGATCAATGTGTCCTGCAATTCACTCTAATTCTCAGTGTTCTTCGACGCACGAGCAGAGTGATCCACCGCCAAGAGTCACAGGCAACGTTTCGCCCACCTGTGGGTGCAGGAGAGTTGGGAGGAAGGAGACTCCATCTGTCCACCGCCCGTGCGGCGAGACAGCCCGTGCGCCCCGTTCAAGACTTCCCCTCTTGGAGTCAGAATGCACCATTGGGGAAAAAAGAACCATTACCAGGTGCTCGGCCCAGGAGTCTCCACCCCCCCCCCCCCACAGGCAAGGAAGGGTGCTCCCAGTGCGACAGGAGCAGGCAGCCCCACAGCCGCTGGTCCCTCCAGGCGGGACCACGCGAGTCTTCAAACCCCTCGGCCCGGCTGCACGGGACTGTGTCGAACCAGGTACCTGGCAACAAGGGAGGGTCGCCCCACCTGTACATCAGCCGTCCGTCGCCGGGCAGCCCCGAGCCATGCTGGTGGGCTGGTGTTTTCTTCCCACCCCTCCATTGCCCGGGTTGGAGGCACCGGAAGGGAAGAGCCAGGAGGCTCCCCACCCTGCACGCCTCCCACCGAGCGGAGCCGGGGTCCCCCTGCAGGCCCTCTGCCCCTTCTCTTACACTTCTCAGTTGCCCGGATCCCGGCCGGGCCTTGGGTGCAGGAGAACCCAGCCAGCAGCTGGGCCTTTTGAGGGCGGTTGGTACCAGCCCGGGAATGCCTTGCCATTCGGTTTCCACCCACCGCAGGGGTCATGCCGGGTGAGCTAGGGCTCCATCTCGGGAGGGCCTACCGCTGTGCCCCTTCCAGAGAGGGACAAGGGACTGCGGCTGCCCCCATCCCCGGTCCCTCACGCGTCAGAATGGTCCTCCTTGGTGAAAGAGGCCCGCCGAAGGCCCTTTCTCACCTGAGCGCCCCATGTGGCCGCAGACCGCTCTGCCGGCCGGGGCGCGCCAGGACAGGGCCGGGACCTGTGCCTATGGTGTGTGCTTGCAGATGGCAGCCGAGGGCTTCGGGCTGGCACAGGCAGTAGCTCACGCTGCTCTGCCGTTAATGATCCTAACGCAGGTTCACCTACGGAAACCTTGTTACGACTTTTACTTCCTCTTGATAGTCCAGTTTGATAGTCTTCTCTGTGCTTCACCAGGGCTGTTGCCGACCCCGGCAGGGCCTATACAAGGACCTCACTAAACCATCCACTCGGTAGTAGCAACGGGCAGTGTGTACAAAGGGCAGGGACTTAATCAACGCGAGCTTATGACCCGCACTTACTGAGAATTCCTCGTTCATGGGAAATAATTGCAATCCCCATCACGAACGGGGTTCAGCGAGTTATCTGCACCTGCCTGCAAAGGGTAGACACACGCTGTTCAGTTCAGTGTAGCGTGCGTGCAGCCCCGGACATCCAAGAGCATCACAGACCTGTTATTGCTCTCTCGTGTGGCTGAATGCCACTTGTCCCTCTAAGAAGTTGGATGCCAACCGCTGGGGGTAGCGTAACTAGTTAGCATGAAGGAGTCTCATTCGTTATCGGAATTGACCAGACAATTGACCTCCACCAACTAAAAACAGCAATGCACCACCACATATAGAATCGAGAGAGCTAGCAATCTGTCAATCCTTTCCGTGCCCGATTCGGGTGAGGTTTCCCGTGTTGAGTCAAATTAAGCCGCAGGCGCCACTCCTGGTGGTGACCTTCCGTCAATTCCTTGAAGTTTCAGCTTTGCAACCATACTACCCCCGGAACCCAGAGACTTTGGTTTCCCGGAAGCTGCTTGACGGGTCATGAGAATAACGCTGCCGGGTCGCTTGTCGGCATAGTTTGTGGTTGGAACTACGACGGTATCTGAAAGTCTTCGAACTTCCGACTTTCGTTTTTTATTAATGAAAACATTCTTGGCAAATGCTTTCACTTTGGTTCATCTTGCGCAGGTCCAAGAATTTCACCTCTAGCGGCACAATACGAATGCCCCCAGCCGTCCCTCTTAATCATGGCCCCAGTTCCGAAAATCAACAAAATAGAACCAGAGTCCTATTCCATTATTCCTAGTTGAAGTATTCAGGCGACCGGCCTGCTTTGAACACTAAAAACTTTTCAAAGTAAATGCTTCGGACCCCCAGGACACTAACAAGAGCATCCAGGGGCGCTGAGAGGCAGGGGCTGGGACAGGCAGTAGCTCGCCTCGCGGTGGTCCACCAGCTCGATCCCAACATCCTACTACGAGCTTGTTAACTGCAGCAACTTTAATGTACACTATTGGAGCTGGAATTACCGCTGCTGGAACCAGACTTGCCCTCCAATGGATCCTCGTTAAAGGATTTAAAGTGTACTGATTCAATTACAGGGCCTCGAAAGAGTCCTGTATTATTTTTTGTGACTACCTCCCGAGTGGGGAGTGGGTAATTTGCATGCCTGCTGCCTTCCTTGGATGTGGTAGCTGTTTCTCAGGCTCCCTCTCCGTAATTGAACCCTGATTCCCTGTTACCCGTGTTCACCATGGTAGGCACAGAACGTAACCTCAAAAGTTGATAGAGCAGACATCCGAATGTATTGTCGCCATCACGGGGACGTGCGATTGGCCCAAGGTCATCCAGAGTCACCAAAGCGGCCGGGCGAGCCCGGATTAGTCTTGGTCTGATAAATGCACGCATCCGGGGAGGTCAGCGTTCATCAGCATGTATTAGCTCTAGAATTAAGCAAAAACCAAAGGAAATGATGGACGGAGTGTTGAACATTGCAAGCACTCACCCCCAGTCAACTGATCTGGGTTTAATCCATCACCGTTCTTTAGCCCACTCTGCCACCCCAGTTCAGACATGGCCGTATGCAAATCAGTCTGACCCTGTGCCTCATGGGAACAGTCCAGCCCAAACTGCCAAGCCATGTCTTCCCTGGACCGGAAACAAGCTTCCTAGGACTGGTTTCTGGTATTTCAGCCGTCTTCAGCCAGGCTTGCTTGAATCCAGTGGCAAAGTGAGCAAGGGACTCACGTCTGAGCATACCCTGCCAACTTATGGCGAACAAAGCAAAAACCAAAGGAAATGATGGACGGAGTGTTGAACATTGCAAGCACTCACCCCCAGTCAACTGATCTGGGTTTAATCCATCACCGTTCTGTCTGAACTGGGGTGGCAGAGTGGGCTAAAGAACGGTGATGGATTAAACCCAGATCAGTTGACTGGGGGTGAGTGCTTGCAATGTTCAACACTCCGTCCATTTCCTTTGGTTTTTGCTTAGCTCTAGAATTACCACAGTTATCCAAGTAACAGATGGAGCGATCAAAGGAACTGATTTAATGAGCCATTCTCAGTTTCACTGTACCGGCCGAGTGTACTTACACGTGCATGACTGGCTCTTTGACACAATCATATGCTACTGGCAGGATCAACCAGCTAGCTGCACCTGCTGACGGGGGTGTTTGGGGGGCCATGTGCCCTTCTCCCTGACCGGCAACCTTCACGCACCCCTTCCTCTCAGGAGCCTGCTAGGGGAAGGAGCCTGCCCGGCTGGGCGGGAGGGCACAGCCTGAGCGAGACGCAGGGGTGCTGGAGCCTGGCAGTGGCAGCACCCCTCAGAACGGTTGTTCCGAGCTGCTTTGGAAATGTGCTCGGCAGAGAGGGGTGATGGCATGGTGCACGGGGCCTACAGACCTGTTGAGCAGCAGCATTTGAGGGCCTGGTGCCACCTGACCACTTCCGCTCGGGTCGGACCACTGGGGGGCACGAGCTGCCAGGCTGCTGTGCCTTCACTCTGCTGGGTAGTGTGAAGAGCCTCGCTGCAGGCCCTTGAGTCAGATGGTCCATGCAGGGTGGAAGCTCCTTGCTTGAGACAGCCGAGGCTGGTTAAGCAGTCCATCCCTAAAAGAACCGAGTGTCCAATCGATCAAAGTACGGCCAGGGCATCCCCTGGCAGGCTGCCCTACGTGGGGTAATCCCGGCTTCGTGTCCCTGCCTGCTCCCGTGGCAAGCAGTCTCAGAGGAAAGGTCCATCAGGAAAGGGCTGAGAGGCAGGCGTGGACCGGGGCCCCTGGGGGCCTTGGTGGGCGGGCCCGGGTGCAGCCTTCCCCGTCCCAGAATTGCCAGATCTCACAGAGGTCTGACTGAGCAGGCTCAGAGGAAAAGGAGCTTTGGGAAGGGGCTGAGAGGCAGGTGTGTACCTGGGCCCCTGGGTGCCCTGGTGGGCAGGCTCGGATTGTGCCTTCCCCTGTCTCAAACGCTGGATCTCATGGAGGTCTGACTGACCCTCTCCCTAGTAATCCAGAGGAATATTACCACCCCTTGTAATCCGTGCACACAAGGTGTCAGGGGATTAAAGGCTCGAATATGCCCGACCTCCTGGAGCCCTGGCTGGGATCGGGGAGGCACATGAGCCCTCATTGGGACTTCCAGTGAAGCCCAGCCATCTGGTTGCCCCATAGGAAAGCATTGCGTGCAACCAGATGGCTGAGGGGATAGGTGCAACCAGATGGCCAGGCTCAAAAGAGAGGCCATCTGGTTGCTCTGTGCACCAAGGAAAGAGTCAGTGGGCACCGGGGCATGGGGGGCCAGAGGCCCGGGGTTCCAGCTGCGCCTCGGCCATAGGGGATGCGAGGGGGAGCCGATGGGCCCTCCGACCTGCATGGGACAGACGGACCCCTGTCCCGGGCCCTTGGAGAGGCAGGCTGGGGGACTGGGTCCAGGGCTGGAGCACCCACCCGGGGCCTAGTGGGGCCCCTGGATCCAGCCGGGTCTCCCAGGCCCAGAGGCACAGGGGGAGCATCCCCGGGCCCACAGGACCTAATCCAGGGCAGCCTGCACGTGGTAGGCCAGAGGACGGACCCCGGACTGGGTGGCCTCTGGAGTACCCTGTCCCTAGTAATCCAGAGGAAATCTACGCCTTTCTGGTAACCCGTGCACACTGTGAAACTCAGGGAATCCTAGGTGCAGACGCGCCCAAACTCATGGAGCCCTGGCTAGGATCGGGGAGACAAATGAGCCCTCATCCGGACTTCCAGGGCAGCCCGATCATCTTTTTGCCCCATTGGAAAGCATTACGCGCGACCTGATGGCCGGGCCCGTAGGATGCCAATCTGCCCACCCAGAGCCTTCGCCGGAGGGCTCGGGGGCTCTGCGTCCCGGGGACTCGGAGACCCCGGTTGGGCCTCGGGCACGGGGAGGCCCGCAGGAGCTCTCGGGGCCTGGATGACCGGGGGAGGACTGCCCAGGACCGGTGGAGCCTGTCCTGGGCTCCTTTGCCATGCTGTGGGCTGGAGGAGTGAGCCCCGGACGGTGGGGAGGTGTTGTCCGGGCCTAGCCCATCTGGTCTCCCGGCTGAGAACCGCCAGCCCGAGAGGGGTTCCGGCATACCCTGCCCCTGGTAATCTGGAGGAAAGCTACCCCTCTTTCTGGTAACCTATGCGCACCACGAAACTTGGGGGACCCTAGGCGCGGATGCACCCGATATCATGGAGCCCTGGCTGGGATCTGGGAGGCAAATGAGACCTCATATGGACTTCCAGGGCAGCCCGTCCATCTGGTTGCCCCATTGGAAAGCATTGCACATGACCAGAGGTCCCAGGGGAAAAGCGTGACCTGATGGCCGGGCCCGTAGGAGGCCAATCTGCCCGTCCAGAGCCTTCGTCGGAGGGTTTCCGTCTGCCCATAGAAGGCTCGGGGGCTCTGTCTACCAGGTGCTTGGAGACCCTGGCTGGGCCTCAGGCACCGGGAGGCCTGCAGGAGCTCTCTGTGCCTGGACTTCCGGGGGAGGACTGCTCAGCAGTGTCCTCCGAACACAAATGTAAACTTGCAGTGGAGGAGACAGTGGCTAAGCACAACTGTCATCCCCAGAAACAGCTTAGAGACCACCCATTTCATTCTCTCGTCTGCTATCGGCAGCCGTCCAAACAGAAACCTAATAAAAGACAAAAGAAAAATAAATACTTGCCTTAAGACAAGAAGAAACAGAATATGAAGATGTGGTAGTCCCTATTTTATAGGTAACACACAAAAAGGGAGGAGGGGGTCCGAGGGAACAAGTTTAAAGACCCGCAAGAGGTATATTCCCCAGTAAGTAATCATACAACACACAAATAACACACAAATAACCTCTCGGATCTGAGCAACTTTAAAACATGTGCATAAAAAGAAGAATACTGTAATACAACTGTGTCTAGAATGACGGTGCCCTAATAAGGAAAGGAATCCCTTTCAGGACAAATGCCCTCACTCACCAGAAGGTGACATATAAAACATCCGTGAGCTCCCACCTCTCAGTGCGGGGGTTGTAGCCCTCAGTGGGACTAGGTTTTCCCACTGAGAGGAGAAAGCCTAAATGATGAAGCATGTCATTATTGTGTTAAAAATATTCACCACAAAGGAGAAGCATTGACTGGTCTTCAGTTGTACGGAATTTGTCGCCAGAGGCGTGCTCAATGCATGTTGAGCTTTAAATGAGACTGTACCAGGTGTGTCAAAGTCTAGTAGCACTGAATCTGTTAGTTGTCATTTTATGTAAGCACATTCTATGCGGCTGTCCTGAAAGCCTAACATGGCTCCTGACTCGCTGGAGCTACGTTGGGCTGAGCTTTCTGGATAAAGATACATCAGCCACACCTTTTAATTAGTCCCAATTATGTTTTTGAACTTTGAAAGTTGAACATTTAGCTGCAGAGTACATGACACTCGCAGTCTATTCAGAATCTGAAATTTAAAATGGTTTTACATTTTCTTTCTTCCAGGGTTTACCCATATCTCTGCCGGGCTGTTCGTAATTTTGCACGCGGTTGTGGAAACGTTCCAGCTGCCAAAGAGTTTTATTTAGCTTTTTCAGATTTTCCTTCAAGGCAAAAGTAAGTTTTCGAATGTATTTTTTTAAAAAACGTTAAGGTTATTTTGAATACATTAATAAATCTTGACAAATGTGCCTGGACCACTATTTTCATTAATGAAATGCTACCTATATTGTTTAATGTCTCTGGCAACCTAGATCCGTTACTGCAACCATCTTTTCATGAGGTCGAGAGTTAAGGTTGGATCTTGGTATGACCGCAGTCAAGGAAATTACACAAACAAATGTCTAATTGCTTGCTGTTTTATTTAAAAGAGGATAACCCTTATTTGGTAATCGCATAACTTTCTGTTAACTCTGACACCATTGATTAACTACTTTAGAAAACCAAGCATTAGTAAATGCATCAGTTTTTGCCTATATGATTAACGATAGGCTTTTTATGGTTGTAAGTGGTACCTTGTTGAGTAGTTGTACAATATAAGTTACAGAAAGTCTTAGTTTTCTGACTTGTTTGTGTACGAATAGGCAATATGTTGTGCTGTTACTATTGGTATTAGAAAGTGGGGGGATTAGGTAAATGGTACCTGACAAGTACGCTTGAAAGTGGTGCTGCCATAGGGCGAATAGGTAAAGGGTGTTTCAAAAACCATACAAGTACTGCGTAAGCGCTCTTTTTGCAAATCCAAAAAAACAAGATACCAAAAACTAGATGAAAAGGTGTTTGGTTACTGTCCATTGTTAAGATAAACAATCAGGGTATGCCCAGATGTGGGTCGCTTGCTCATTTTGCCACTGGATTCAAGCTAGCCTGACTGATGAGGGGTGTTACCCTGAAGCCCGTCCTAAGATAATTTTTTGCGGTCCAGGGAATACATGGATTGGCAGCTCAGGCTGGACTGTTCCCAAAAGGAACCGGGTCAAGGCTGATTTGCATATGGCTTGGTCTGAACTGGGGTTGTGAAGTGAGCTAAAGATCGATGATGGATTAAACCCAGATCTGTGACTGGGGTGAGTGTCTGAAAAGTTTCAGTGCTCCGTCCGCCATCTCCTTGTGTTTTCTTTGAAAGTGGTGTTCCCATGGGGAGAATAGGTAAAGGGGTTTGGAAAAACCATACAAGTAGAGCTTATGCACTGTTTTTGCAAATCCCCAAAAACAAGATTAGAAAACCTAGATGAAAATGTGTTTGGTTATTGTCCATTGTTAAGATAAACAAATTAAAATTAACTTAAAATTTTCCAAATGAGCATTTGATGAGTTGTGCAATATCACTGAAAGTGAAATTATTTTATTGAGAGACTATTTTATTACAGATGTCTTACAAAGTTTTTATTTTGCACTGCACATTTGTTTTAAACATGACCATGAACTCTGAAACAATGAGCATATGGTAAATATTTGCACTTGCATTGGCATTTTTACTTATTTATTTATTTAATCTTTATTTCATAAAAGATATACAAAAAAAAAAAACACATATGAAACATGTAAAACCATCAAAGAAAAATAATCAGGAAACACATTTGGTACAATATAAAATCATTCCACCCTACGAAAAAAATACTACTGGGGTGAATCAGATAAAAGGCCATGCGATTAAAATTATGAACTTAAAATTAGGTGGGAGCCTGCGACTTTAGGATACGGGTGCGAATATACCAGACATTAGTAAGAAATTTAGCTAGTGCAGACACAATTGGACCTGAAACGTCAGTTTTTAAAATTCTATACACCGGGAGGTACTCCCTAAAACCAAGGTTACTGATGAGTGGTAGGAGCCAATGTTTCCTGGCGGCCGTGTAAGTTGGACAAAACAAGACCACATGCAGATCGCTTTCCTCGGCACACACACATGCCGGGCATTGCTTGGTAGAGGGCGGTGTTGACCAGGAGCTGGTGTAAGATCGCAAAGGCAATGTGCCATATCTCCATTGGAGAAATAGCTTCCTGGCCAACACAGGACACATAGCGTCCAGGACCCTCTCCAGCCTGTATGAGTCCTTGCTTTGCGCGAATACAGATGTTAATGACCCCTCTTCCTTGCAGTCTAGGGCCATAGATAATTTCTGCTCGTGATAAGCGTTGGCCAAAGCTCTTCGTGGGATCCTTAGTGAGGCGTTAGCTGGATCCGACCACAGGTCGGGGAGCCCCAGTCTCACACAGGACTTTTTTATATATTTTATCCACGGGATCTGTAGAGCTTTAGGGTGGGTTAGAAACTCCCTCAGTTCCGCCCTGTAGGTAGAAAGTTCTTCACTGCTCCATAACCTTCGCCAGAAGACTATGGGTCTGAGACCTAGTTCATCTGCTATTGGTCTCAGTCCCAGATCCATCCTCAAGGGGAGGAGCGGAGTGCTAGACGGGAGTGCTACTATCTGTCTAATGAAATTATTCTCAGTTATAGACAAACTGCAGGAGGCTATATGACCCCACAGTTCCGCCCCATACATCAGAGCTCCTCTGGCCTGTGCCTTATAGATCTGGATAAGCGGCCCCAACGGTCGATATGTGGGGCTTTTTATCAACCGAGCAATGCCGCCAGTGGTCTGCACTAAATTAAGATTAACCCTAGTCTGGTGTGTTCCCCAAGACATGGTTTCATTCAACGTTACACCGAGATATTCAAAGGTGGAGACTCTCTCTAAACGTGAAGATCCCAGTAGGGGGTTCGGGCGTGATCTTAGGGTTGGGTTCAGGACCATAAACTTGGTTTTGGTAGCATTGATTTCTAACCCCCTGTCTGTGCAGAATGCCACAAAAGAATCAAGGATCCTCTGTATCCCCATAGGGGTTTTGGACAGCAGCAGGGTGCCATCTGCAAACATAATTGCAGGCACCCTGCTGCCATTCAACTTTGGGGCGTCCGTGTATTCGGTGCCATTGAGATGGGCGATTACCCCGTTGACAAAGAGGCAGAACAGGGTCGGTGCCAATACACAGCCCTGTTACTTATGGTTTACAATCTTTCTTTAAACAGTACAATGTCATTTTCAATTATTGTTCTATATACTTTGAAGTTTGTATGTTGTAACAAATACTGCCTTTTTAAGGCATTTGCTTTAATAAGCCCTGTTGACACTGCACCTGCTGCACCATTTGACATTATAACCCTAGTGCCTGCTAGATAACTACACTTTGCCTGTTTTAAGAATGTGCAGTTGAGGTTCTTTATATATACAGGAATGAAACACAGGAGGCTGTTTAAATTACTATGGAGAACTCAAACCCTTTTGTGCAATTATTAATCTAAAAGCATGCATTAAAATTATGCAAATACATGTGAATGCATTTTACATTCACAAAAGGATGAATGGCAAAATTCTCATCATTAGGAAATAACTCCTGCTTCAGTTTACAGAATATCACTCAATTACCAGATTGATTATTCATATGACCAACAGAAAATACAGCAAATGACTTAAAATGCTTTTGG
This sequence comes from Triturus cristatus, assembly GCF_964204655.1. Lineage (NCBI taxonomy): Eukaryota > Metazoa > Chordata > Amphibia > Caudata > Salamandridae > Triturus > Triturus cristatus. The sequence continues at coordinate 433,333,138 of NC_140588.1, forward strand.
TGCTAGAACAATACAAATCTGCACAGTAAAGGCTAGTCTTTAGCATTTAACAGTATTCCTAAATAATTGATACCTTCTGAAAAAGACCGCAGCACACATCCCATACAGTCACCAAACATGCTTGCTCACAAAGACCAGCTGTGATGCAGTGCCACAGTGCCCAGCAGCTGGAAGATTCGAATGCACTGCTCTTGAAACTATACAGTCTCCTTTTCTAGCCAGTTGAATAAACCGGCTGCATTCACAAAATTCGAGGGATACTTTTATAAAAGGCACATGATCATGTTTACAATCCAAGACTCTGCTGCAGTTGTCTGGCGCTCTAATGTTATACAGAAACTGTCCCAATGGATAAAGAAGGTTAAAACACCCCTGCAGAGCAGCACGGAGCGTACTGGTGTAATGCACTGCAATCCCTTAGTTCCGGTTTATGCTACGAAATGAACCAAAGAACACATGACAGATTTTTTTCTTTTATTAGCGACAAATACAAGACATAAAAAATAGTGGAACAATATCAAGAATGTGAAAAATAGTTAAAATGTCCACCCACTAAACAAGCATGTTTTAAATGCGTGTAGCCAGAGGACAATAAGTATCGGTAAACAGTAAATTCTCTGAAGCCTTAACATAAGAAAAAAAGTTCCACAACTTTTGGGCCTTGTACCACTGCACTTGCTGCACCACTTAACTCATGACTCTAGCGCGTGTAAGAGAACTGCACTTGTGACTGCCTGCTTGGTTGTAAAATATGGCAATAATCAGTGTTTAGTGGGGTGCCTAGAGCTTTTGGTCCCAGTGTCACTGCACTTTCTGCATTATTGAAATCATGACCCTAGTGTCTGCTTGATAACTGTCTTATGACTGCCTGTTTAGTACCAAAATATAGCAGTATTTGGTGTTTAGAGGGGCTATGACAATGTTTGGTCCTGGTGTCTCTGCAACTCCCCACCATTTCAATCATGACGCTATTGCCTGCAAGTTAACTGCACTTGTGACTGCCTGCTTAGTAGTAAAATATAGCAATATTAGGTGTTTAGTGGTGTGCCTAGAGCTTTTGTTACTGGTGTCACTGCACCTGCTGCACCATTGTAATCATGACCCTAGTGCCTGATAGATAACTGTTCTTGTGACTGTTTAGTAGTAAAATGTAGCAATAACCTGAGTTTATTGGGGTTTTCCAGAGCTTCTGGCCCCAGTGCCACTGTACCATTTAAATCCAATCCCTTTCAAATGGTATTGGAACTGTTTAGTAGTAAAATGTAGCAATATTGGGTGTATAGAGGAGTTCGGACAACGTTTGGCCCCGGTACCACTGCACCTGCTGCACCATTTCAATCATGACCCTATTGCCTGCAAGATAACTGCACTTGTGACTGGCTGTCTAGTTGGGAAATATAGCAATAATTGGTGCTTAGCTGTGCCTAGAGCTTTAGGTCCTGGTGTCATTGCACCTGCTGCATCATTGTAATCATGACACTAGTGCTTGCTAAATAACTGCACTTGTTGCTCTATAGTAGTAAAAGTTAGCAAGAATCTGTTTTGTGGGGTCCCTAGCGCTTTTGGCCCTGATGCCACTGCACCATTTAAATCAAACCTGTTTTAACTGCAAGGTAACTGCAGTTGTGACTACCTGTTTACTACTAAAATAGAGTAATATTGGGACCACCTCATTACGATGGAGGTGGTCAGAAAATAATCTGAACGGTCATTCTGACTTGTTTGCGATGGGCTCAGTGTCTGTCTTTCTGCCTCTGGGATTACGATGTCTGGTTTCGGCAGCCTTTCCGACATAAAACAAGCTGTCAGGAATCTAGTTTGGGGGCCCGAGCAGGGCCTCCTTGGGTGCACGGCCTCCTGTTGGAGGCCAAGGGGACCCCCTGTTGATCCCTGCACCCCGTGGCAGGCATCTTGTGGTGCCTGCCATGGGTACAGGAATGAACTGCAACTCCTATTGAACAATGTGCACAGGAATTCTGGCTGGAATGCATGCTCCCATTGTAAAGTATAAGAATGTATGTGACCAAACACTGTTCGCTTGCATCCTAATTATTTGGTCGAGACCACCGACTGACTGTCTGTCGGTCCTATGGCCGAGGCGATGTTAGGTGGAGAAAACTCCGTCCAACATCGTAATTAGGGCCTTAAGTGTTTGGAGGGAAAGATAACTGTTAGAAATGGAATTTCTGGTTGGCTAGGGCTTGCGCCTAAGCCAGGCAGAAACCACCACTCTAGTCAGGGCAAGGAATTTACACGCTGAAGATAACCCCTGCTCACCCCCTTGGTAGCTTTGCACGAGCAGTCAGGCTTATCCTAGAGGCAATGTGTAAATCGTTTGCGCGACACACACACACAGCAGCAACACACTAGGCACACCACAAAAGTAACTCCACACAAGGTTATATCAAAAATAGCCTTTGTATTATTATAAACACATTAGATACATAATCACACATTTACACTGTGCAATATTCACAGGGGATTATATACAGGACCAGGTTAATCGGGCCACTGTCAGAACCATCAGAACCGGTAAGTAAATATAAAACACAACCGTAACTACTGGCGAAATACTGTACTCGGCATCATCATATTAGACATAAATATTCTAGCATGTCCTTCAGCATAAACACATTATGCATTAGCATTAGGCATCCGCACATTATGCACAATCACATTAGGTATCAGAAAAGTATCAGCAGTAGCGCAGTGCAGCATCCCTACACCTCCTGCCCCTCTCTTAGGCATATATCCTGCATTAACAGTGTACCCTAGTAACACCTGTTATAGATACATTATGTAAAATAACATTGGGCATAAACACATTATGCACCACACATTTAGTCATAAATACATTAGGCCTAAACACTGAATTAGCCCCCTGTGCACCACAGTATCACTGTTAGGGTGCACACAGCTCGTTAGCCCCTCCTGGGCGTCACTGTTACTTGTTGACGGGCACCAAATTCCACCAGGTCCCCTAGAGCCCACTGGCCCTCACAGGGCTTCCACCCTGACCTCCCTCACTGCTGATGCAGCCACAGCAAATGTGCCACACAAGAAATGCCCCTGAGCCCCACTCCGGGGCTTTGTACAACAAATGGCCCCCAAGCTCCACTCCGGAACTTTGTAAATCAAATGGCTCCCCATCGTAGGAGCAGCCCGCTCTCTGGTGGGTCGGCTCAGGCACCAACAATGTGCCTCGAGCCTGGCCCCTCGCCTGGGACCTCTCGGGGACTGTGGGAACTGGAAAAGGAGCTTGCGATGCTCCGGCCTACCCCACTCACCAGACTCTCTGCTGGGGACTCCTCTGGACTCCCTCCATGGCAGGGGAAAACTCTGCTCTTCACTTCGCCCTGTCCCCCTTCCTGGGACCGGGACTTCAACGTGGAGCCTGCAAGGCTCCGGACGTATCCTAAGCAGGGCGGGACTTCCTCTCCCTGCTCCGCCCAACGTCCGGCAGCTTTGCCTGACTTCCGGGTCGGCGGCTTTTCTCGATCAGGCCGCGGCGGCTATTTCCTTGGCAGTAAAACACGGGGTGGGCTCCCGATTTGAATAAAAAGCAATTGCGGGGTGGGCACCTGCCAAATTGGGTGTTTAACGCACATTTAAATTGCGCATAAAGCGAGGTAGGCACCCGACGAAAAGGCACCACAATGCGGCGTGGGCACCCACCAAAAATATCCATAAATTGGGGTAGGCTCCCGGTCTCCTTAAAGCACAGGGTGGGCTCCTGCTTTACCAGCGCACTAAAATGCGGGGTGGGCACCTGCTTCCAAAGTAGCACAGGGGGGGAGAAACATACGCCAGGATTCCCTCGTAGAATCATGCTGCCGACGCCAAATGCTCTCCTCTCCTGGCAATTTAAATATAGTGCTCACGAGGCACTAGAAGCCACAGCTTCAGCAACAACGATTTTAGGGGCACAATGCTGGGCCCAGGCAGGCCAGCGCACAGGGCCCTCCAGCGCAGAGAGAGCCCCTTGCGGCGGTTCCTCCTGGAGCCCAGCAGCAGCAGGTCCCCTCCGCACCAGGAAGCACACATTTCATTGGGTCACAGCCCATATATTTAGATTTAATTTCTCCTTTGTCTGCAAAGCGCAGGGCTTGGGGGAACCAGTTAGAAGTAGAACTGGTTCTGAAGCACTCTTTTTACAATGCTCACACCCTTCTTTGGGAGATGGGGGCTCGGCCATCACACACCGCAGGGGGGCGGAGCCAGCTTTGACCTAGGCAGGCACAATCCTATTCAGGGCCAGGGGACTACTCCTCCCACTACTCAAAGGTAGATGTCCCATTTAGACGAGCGCTGACTCACCCTACCCCTCCTGGAGCCACACACACCTCACTAGCCCCTTCACTCAAAAGCCAGACGTGAAATTCACATCAGGCAGGCAGACACATAGAACACAAATGCCAACTTCTAAAAGTGGCATTTCTAAAATAGTTATAGTAAATCTGCGCACACCATTGCGCAGCATTTATTTTCAGTATTCCAAATATACCAAACTTTACAACGCTGCGCCTCTCATTTCAGGAATTGCCACTGAAGCACTTATCAGGTGATCCCTAATGCATTCCTATGGGAGGGCAGCCCCACAGTAGTGAGAAACCAAAATGGCTGCTTGTCACTACCAGGACATGTCACACACTTATGGTACATGTCCTTTCTTTTACCTACAATGCACCCTGCCCTTGGGCTAGCTAGGGTTACCTTCGGGGTGACTGACATGCAGTAAAAGGGGGGTCACAAACATGACACACACTTTAGGTGCCACATCACAGCGGCAGTAACACTGCGTGCACAGTCCCTGCAATGGCAGAGTCCTGGGATAGGTTTGAAAGGCTGTAAGCTCACCAGTAGCATTTAATTCACCAGCCCTCGGTATATGAGATACCACTTTACAAGGGTCTGACAGGTAAATTAAATAGGCCAAACAGGTGTAAACCAATCTTACCATATTTATTACAGAGAGCACACGCACTTTACACTGGATGGCAGTGCTAAACTGCCCAGAGTCCTAAGATCGCCAACACCATGTCAGAAAAAAGGCTAGGAGAAAGGCAACAAGTTTAGGGATGACCCTGCAAAAAGGGCCAAGTCCAACAATAACAAAATGTAAACTGTAAACGGTATGCAGCATTAACCAAAAGAAAAAAGTTTGAACCACCAATGCAGATGGGAATGAGTAGTTGTGCAACAGTAAACTGATAAGAGACCACAGGTAGAACAGGCTACAACCAATAGAAACAGAGGAAAGTAAACTGGCAAGTGTACAGACCAATAAAAAGTGAAGGTGGAATGAAAGTCCCTTTTAAGATGTGTCAAAAACAATAGATTACACAAGGACAGTGCAAGAGCTGTGGAGGCGGAACCTCTAACAAGTGAGTTGCATTTGAGGAATGTAAGCAACTTGCATTAATAGACTATGCATGGTAAGAAATCCATCTTCGCTAGTACCATCCTGCATCAGGGAAGGAAAGTCCCCCCCCCCCCCCCCCCCCCCAACAAACAATGTGTTCTTGGAATTTAACAGCCTCAGTCCGCACCACTGACAATGCATGAAGGTCTAAACTGGCCATTAGTAACAATCTCCATCTGAATCACCTACTAAAAACATGTCTGAATGCTTTTAGGTTTATATTTAAATTGCTGGACGGTGGGGGCCAACAAAAAATTACATGAGCGGATTATACCCAAGGGGTAGTCATTGTCTAACTTTTTTCCACTGCACACCATTGTAGGGCCCTCTTAGTGATGCAAAATTGCATCTGGCCTCTATGCCTCAGGGCACAGGGTACATGCTCTGCAATGTAAAGCTGGCCTCACTAAACTTCCTTGCCTCTTCACATTGATTTGGACATGCACGAGCAGTCAAGGCTCATCTCAATAGAGGTGGTGTAGACTGTCTAGATACACAACCATGCAAGTAGATGGTCATGCCAAGTCGGGGTTGTTAGTTTATAACTCTTAACAAATGTCTAATTCTATTTATAGCATAAATTGGAATCCAAATGGTAGGAAGGGTATGATAAATAATGCTGAATAAAAGTAATCTAGTACAATAAAGGAGCAAAACCAAGACCTCTGGCAAAACATACTGTAAACTGTGCATTGTCACTGGCACAATCCTGAAAGCAGAGGAGTCAGCATCACAACATTGCAATTATGGCAGTCTGATCAGTTAACCAGTGTTCGTAGCACTCAGCCCTATATTCTTCAACCACCAAAATCTGCATGTGTAAAAGGTGCTCATTAAAATCTCCACGTAAAAACATGTTCTGTACATCCTGGAATTATGCCACTGAAACTGGATTCCTCCATGGTACAGGCGAGGTAGTGTATGCGAAGGGAATTCCTTAAAAAAAAAAAATTAAAAAAAACATTAAGTTGATTTACTTCTCAACAAAAAGATGTATACGAGTACAAGTTACTTGCATTTAGATTAGATGTTCACATAAAGGTACTTGATTGAATCCTGTGAAATGTAGCTTGTTGCAAAGTTAATATACATTAAAACCCAAGAATAAATCTCAGGCTGACCTCTCCATCGACAACCATTCTTCAAGCTGCTAGGACAGCTTCTTCGTCTGGTGATTATGTGGGTCAGATTGGCTATTCTAATGCCTGTAATCTTAAATTCTGGATCAACAATATATTCCTTTTTAATGAACTAGGTAAGTTAGCGGTGCCTATTGGGTGTATACCAATTCAATTTTTTTTTAGGAGTCAAGGCACATACACTACGGATTGGAAAGCAGTGTCCCGGTGTGTTGAATCCAAAAACGAGCTAAAAAAACTGACACACAATGTCACCTCTCAAAGCACACCAGGGGCTGTAGTATGTTACATGTGCATTTTCATTGTTTGCACCGGGCGCACCTTTAAAAAGGTGCGCCCGGTGAAAAAAATTGAAAATGCGCTCTATTACTATGAATGCAGCTGTCCTGGGGATAGAACAAACTCTTGCTTCCCTGGGGGCAGTGCATTCCTGTGAAAAACGGAGAAGCTGCTTTACAGTCGCTCCATCTTTTCACAGTGCAGATGGCAACCCGCCTGCGCTTTTTAAGGGGTTTAGAGATCCCCTTGCAGGCGGGTACAGTAAGTGACTGCACCTGCCTGTAAGGGTATGTCTGGGGGTCCATGAGACCCCCTCTACCCTCCCGACCTCCCCAGAGGGCTCATCAGGGGATGCACTGACAGTGTCACCTTTTAGATGGTGCACTGTCAGTTCACCTCCTGAGGGCTTCTTTGCCTCTGCGCCCGTATTTGTTATACAGCCCGGGTGCAGAGGCAAAGGGATTACCTCGTTTGCATGGGGCATGCCCACATGCAAACGAGGAAACACCCCCTGCAGAGACTGCTGGTGCTTTATGTACACCAGCGCTATTGGTATTGTACAAGGGGTTGCACAAATGTCTGAGGCAAATTCTGTAATACCAAAGTGCTCTGGGGATGTGCAAAGCGGGTGCGAACACCCTTTATGCCCCAGGGGCACTTTCTAGAATACGAGCTGAGAGGTATTCATGAAAAGCAACAAATTGCAGTTTGAGGGGTCAATCAGAATACAGGGGCACACACTGTTGCTGAAAATCAGAATGACATGGTGACTTTCAACACAGGAATAATGGCATTGAAAGAACAGCTGCATGGGTTTCTGGGAAACAACCGATTAAGCTCCGTTTGTACTAGGAAATAGTTCTTAGACTGTGTCAATTTAAGTTTTTTGTGCTCTATATAGAGGACTTGTGGGTGGCATTTATGGATTAAAAATGCCTTTCTTTTCACTGAAGTTCTGCCTCTTGATATGCTTTCTCAGTTCACTTTTTTCAATATACTATAATGTGCTCTTTAACATCTTTGACTTCCACGCAGATGAAACAGTGCTGTGGAGACGCATGTTATGCCATGCCTCCTTACTTCTAACATAAACAGAACAAATCAGAATAGTCTTCAAGCAAGAACTTTGTAGGTTTTTCTGCTTTTGGAAGTTGTCCATCACAGTCTGAAGGCCCTGGCTGAAGTTACCCTGTAGAATAATCATAGATTCCATATTCTGAAATATATAAATACATGTTTAAATAAACTTTTCAGCTGGTAGCTGTGTGTAGGTTATCTAGAGCATAGCTGTGACATTTACTTTCTCTGCATGCCAATTTGAGTTTTTTTCCCGTCTTGCTCAAATATTAACCCTCGCTTCTGGCTGTCTTCTTCATCAAAAGCCATCGAATCTGAAATGGTTTCCCATTTCTTGAGGGTTGGGTGGGTACCAGTATGAGAGCAGCAAGACAACTTGCGAAACCCAGCACCCACCGTTTATTCTGTCTGCCCTTTATCATGGAACTGTAAGTTGGGGATATTTGTGAAGCTGCCAAATACTGCCCTCTACCCTGTATGAGCGTGTTGGGTATCCTTGAGACCACTTCTGCAACCGTTGTAGCTCATATGATTTTCTAATCCCTCAAATGCATCTGGGGGCCACTGGCGAAGCATAACAGATTCATAGGACGTTTCTAATTAAAAGGTCAATTGCAAAGATAGCTTTTGTCACCTTCTCCCAGACTGTTCCATTGACCAGATCAATACCCTTCGATCATTTGTTTTGATGCACTGTCATAAACCATTTTTAGCCATAGAGTTCCACTAACTAGATATTCTAGGCATGTTGTGTCCAGTTTTATTATAATCTAACCGGAAGCTCAATTGGCCATTTTTCTTTTTACTTTGCTAACATTACCATCTACAATACAGGTATGCATTTCTTTCTTAGTCCCCAAGTGGCTGGCCTTGAGCTCTTAAGAACTGGAGAAATACCAAAGTGGCATGCATCACTCCCTACGGGATTGAACTCTTTGGATTGGGTAAGCTTTGCTTGGTGAGCCAAGGGTAGCTTTATACCAATGTAATACATTCTTTCAAAGAACAGTTGAATCAGGGTGCTTGAGGAGCTGTGGTATAGCAAGAAAAGACTGCTCGGGGGCTGATTCGCAAAAGCATTTGAGTACGGAAGTAGTACTGTAGGCATCCCTTTGTGCATCTGCCCCCAAAACATCCAACTGCCTGTTAATAAAAAATTCTAAGGGGGTGTGATCCTTTCCGTTGGTACAAAGTGTAGATGAATATTCATACTGTGGATGTTTTGGACCAGTTCATGGAAGGTATGGAAGAGTACCTAAGTGCACTACATGAGTACTACTTTATATGCTCAAAAATGCCTTTGTGAACAGTCCCCTGCCACTGATGCAGCAGAAGTGGGGGGGGTCATATAATATCCCACACCAACCTTTACAATACCTAAGGAAGCGTAAATTCTATAATGCCGGGCCCATAAGTCATCTTTATGTTTAAAAACAATATCACAGGTCCTCCAATGAGTCTTTGGAAGAGCTAAAAGGGACTAAGTAGAGAAATCAGAGAGCTACTCCTTCATGAGGAGATGTAAATGAAGAAACGGCTATACCATAAGATACACCACAAAATACATCAATAATACGACTGTTATCCTAAAAGTGGCATGACTCAGATAATAACGACACTCTTCTTTCTAGTACCTATGGTCATATACAAATCATAAGAAACGCTTCATAATATCACAGGAAGCAGAGTAATTCCAAGATCAATCTCAAGTGAGAAATAAAGGGAAGAGAAACAAGGAACATCAGGGTAATCGTGGTTCAGTTACCACTCGATGAATTGGGGAAAACTAATGCACAGCGTGCAATTAGTCAAGAAAACTATCTCACAGCTGTAAGAGAATAGTATACGCAGCATCACCCAGTCGATGTGCAAAGTCTCTAGGGAAAAAGTTCTCTGCAGTCAGGATTGCCAGCCAGATCAGGAATCGGCACAGCACACTGCATACCACAAATGCAGGACAGGCCACCAGAATGGGAACGAGACGATTATCATTTTTCCACCAGCGTTTTCATACTGACTTCGCAGCTTTGTTACACTAAGTTAGAAACTCTCCTAAACCTTACAAGTCACTCCCGTTAATCAGAACTAGGGGAGGCGAGCATCTCCTAACGATGACTTTACAAATTTCACTAAACAGTATTTGTCTAAAATTGTATAACTTCCTAGCAAGGAAGAAGACAACTACAATTACAAATTTTGTAACTACATATCAATAGTTTAATTCTAAATCCTCGTCTAGACAGGAAAGAGTCTTACTATTCTCCGCTCCTTAAGGATGTAAATGTTATTCTTTACAAGGACCTCAGGAAATGACATGAAGAGAAACAAAGGAGCACGGAAGCACATCCCCTAACCAATACATTTGCTAAGGCCTACACGTTTTAGCAAGAAAAGCAGAGAGAAAAGAAAATAATTTCTACAATTCTAGGCCTACTCTACTTTCATGAATAATAAGAGCTTTTTTGTGTTTGTGCTTGAATATTCCTGCAGTTCAGGAAACATAAGAACATTAATATTAGACATGCAAATTAATAATTTATTCTCATTCTATTATTCATAACCCTAAAAAGAAATCTTCCATTCTACATGTGTTATTCTGACTCTTAAAAATGCGTGCAGCCTTGCCCATTTTCGGTTGTACCTTCTAAGTCTTTACGTTTTAGTAATTTTGGTTTTCACACACGTTAATATTTTATTAAAACACACATGGGTAGATTTCCCGAGCATATTTTATTAGCAAAAATCATGCTCCATCAATCCCCCATTTGATGGTATCCCAAACTATCACACTAACCCATATCAGATTACTATTGGATAATGAACAATCAGAATGCAGTAGTTCTCATTTGTTTCAGCCTAACACCCTCTATATCCTTCCAGTCATCGTAATAAATTCCCCTTCGATCTTCCATTTCTTCTTTTCCTTGCTCTTCATTTTCCCTCATCAGGCTTACTCCTGTGACACTTGTAAAGCAGTATTATCATTAGTAAGCTTGCAGGATTAGTAATTATCGGTGTTGGTATTCTCCCCAATAAACTGTTAGAAAAATTAGAAAACCAGTTACCAATGGAAGAAATACTCTTATCAATTTTCTCCCATGCACCATCAGCCTTGACAGATCATCATGCAAATGAGTAATGTTACTACATCCCTCCAAATCCTTACTCTTATCAGGGATATAAGTGCAACATTGTTGAATCTTTAACATACTACAGACTACGCCTTCTTTTGCCAATAGTACATCGAAGGCAAGTCTATTTTGTTAAACCATGGTCCTCCTAGCAATCGTTTCAGTATCAACCTTCAAGAACCCTCCAGCGGTATCAGTAGATAAACGATCAACCACTGTGGACAATATTTAAAATTTTCTGTTAATTTAGAATAACCCCAACTGAAGGGATCAATGCACCAAATATATCCCCAATTATTTCAGCAGCACTCAACACCTTTTACTCTGAGTTAGGTGCTTTTCATTGGTTCCTTGTTCATCATACACATGGTAGATTTTAGGAAAAACAATTCCCATATAACAACATCCATACCAATGTGTTGGCAACCTATAGTAGGCATTTTTACCACAAATGAAATGCACCCCAGGGTAAACAGGATCTGTACCACCCTATAATCCCCAACCACCTATAATTAAGAAAGTGTGTTCACTTTCACTGGAACCAACACAATGATTATTATAATCAGTTTTTTGCTTTAGTAAGCAAAGCTTTCCCCTATGGGGCCAATCCAGAGCCATTACAGCATAAGTCTGTCTTCTGATAATTTCCTTCTTTGTGCCCATGGAGGCGCTTTACTCTTCTGTTCAGCAGCCCTATGCTTAAACTCTGTCCATCTTCTACAGAATTTATTAAACCAATCTCTATACTGTGTAACCTACAGGTCAAATTATGCCTATGTGCATAAACTGTATCTATTGTTTTAGTAGTGTGAAAAAACTCTCCCAAATATTCTGCATCCATAGCACTATATACCATATTAATATTCCTTCTAATAGGAATTTCTGAAAACACGAAGTCATAATTTGAATAATATTGAAAGACCCCTTTAGCATAAAAGAATCTAGTTAGTACACTACACGATATACCATATGTTAGTGGTAAATGGTGGTACATTACACCCTCAGACACAGACGTAGGTAATTGCATGCACACAGTCTCTCGCGTCCATTGTATCCACATACTCATAAAGCAATTTTGTAAAGACATTTAATGAATAGTCACTAATAGATTTATCCAAATGTAAGGCACTACCGGTTATTTCTCTCATATTAGTCTCAATCTTTTTTCAGAACACTTTTAGTATCCAAAGTCACATGCTCATTATTAGTAGTACTATTTACTATATTAATCAACATAAAGTATGGTAACACAAATGCTAAAACCAACCATACAGACATTGTTAATAAAAAACAGAAAACACAAACATTGAAGCATTTTCGCCTACATATTCCCAGATTCTGTTTACCAGCCTGTTCATTCTTTAAAAATTATGTAAAAGAAAAGACAAAAAATTCTAACAAAAAATAATTAGTAATTTCACTAGGCTAGTTTTAGTAAGCTAGTATAGTTTGTGCACTCCACACCAAATATTTTAACCTTGAACTCTTCTTCAAATTCACAGCTTCACATTTTCGCAAACTTCAGGAAATTTATCTCTCAAATCTCCTTTTTGAACACCCTCTTCAAATTGGCAGTTCACTTACTGCAGCTTAAGAGTTGTCCCTCTTTATACAGATTTTTGGAAATTCTTTTTCCCAATCATTATTTGAAGCACTTTCATTTCCACCTACAACCGCAAGTCCATTATGGTGCTGAATATTTCTTGTTTGCTACCTTTACTCTTTGTTCTCTGCACTTTATTCTCTTCCTCTGCTTCACTTTGCTCTGATTGGCTCAATACTTCAAAAATTGTTTAAGAAACTTTATTATTGACGGTGTACTTCAGCGTTTTCACTCCTTTTGGCCATTTGTTGCCCTTTTTTCATTTTAATTTTCAACTGTAGTTTCTGAGCTTTCTTCAGATGAATTCCTTTCTTTTGTCTTTGACGACTGCAGGAGCTGAAGGAATAACCCTGTTCTCACCATTAATAGTGACAATATTATCTTCACTAGTCCCAGTAACTTATGCCCACTCTACTCCAACCTGCTCTGGAACATTTCCTTGTTCACATCGCTTTTCTCCAGTAGGTTCTTCATTTTCAAGTGGACTTGGGACTTTTCTTGTGTGGCTTGCATGAATCCAATTTGGCAAACCACCACGCTTGACAGCTGTTTTAATGACCAGTATGATCTGGTAAGGGCCATGCCAGCAAGGTTCTAAACAGGACTTTCTGACCTGTTTCTTCACCACAACCCAGTCTCCAGGACTTAGATCGTGGCCTTGTTCTTGTTGAGCTGTTTTCGCAACTTCGCCAACCTGGTGAGACACAGAATGCACCCCATCAGCTAATCCTTTACAATAATCTAGTAGCAAGTCATCAGTTATGTTCCTTAGTTGATCTGCTGGAACAGTTGGCTGTCTCATAGCCCTGCCCATAATGATTTCATGAGGGGACAATCCAGTTTTCTACTCTGGGATACTTCTGAAACTCATTAACACTAATGGCAGTGCATCAGGCCATTTCAGTGTTGTGGAAGCACAAACTTTAGCCAAACTTGATTTTATTGTGCCATTGACTTGCTCAACTACACCTGAAGCCTCGGGTCTATAAGCACAGTGCAGTTTTTGCTCAATCTGTAATGCTGCACAAAGCATCTGAATTATTTCATTATTAAAATGTGTCCCTCTATCTGATTCCAAAGAGACTGGAAAACCAAATCTAGCAATAATCTCTCCAAGAAGCAATTTAGCAACTGTTAAGCTGTCATTTTGTCTTGTTGAATATGCTTCAACCCACCAAGAAAACAGACAACCACAAGGACCTATTTTAATCCATTGCAAGGGAGCATCTCCAAGTCCAACTGCATTCTGATAAATGGACCAGCTGCTTTTCCAATTCGTCCCATGCTAACCACTGTCTTTCTTCCTGGGTTTTGCTGCTGACCAGATGTACATCTGACAGACTTTCTGCAATCACTCTGAACTTGGGATTAAACCATGTCTGTTGAAATAATCTAATCATTGTATCTCTCCCAATATGTGTCTGCCAATGATGGACTCTAGCCATCTGAGAAAGAAGCCTGTCTGGCATTACAATTCTCCCATCAGTGTACACCCAGACTTCATCATCTGACCTGCAAGTGCACCCCAATTTAACCCACCATTTTTTTTCAGTCCTTTGCTTCTTCTTGTAAGTCTCTTACTTCATCCCAAGTCTCAACAGATATGAACAATAGTTTGCATTCTGGTTGTTCAATTTGCTCATCCACTGATAATTCCATATTAATCGAGTATGTAGTCAAAGCTCAATATTTAGCAATTCCATCTGCATATCTGTTACCCAGTATGATGTACTCACAACCAGATCTATGTGCACTGCACTTCACAACCCCAATTTGTGCCGGCAACTGTAATGCCATCAGTAGATCTTTTACATACTCTCCGTTTCTGATTGGTGAACCCGAAGAGGTCAAAAATACATGTTGGGACCACAAATGCCCAAAGTCATGTACAACACCAAAGCAGTATTGACTATCTGTAAAAATTGTAACCCTCATTTGTCTTGACAAGATACAAGCTCGAGTGAGCGCTTTCAATTCAGCCACTTGTGCAGAACTCACTCCTTTCAACCACGATACTTCTATCACATTTGCTACTGTGCAAATTGCATAGGCAGCTCTCAAGCAACCCTCTGAATCTCTCAAACATGAGCCATCCACAAACAGAACAACATCAGATTCAGGTAACTGTGTATCCTTCATATCAGGCCTTGGCTTTGTGCACATTTCTGTCACATCGAGGTAATCATGATCCACTTCATCAAGAACTTCCTCACAGTCTGGAGTTGGCAATATCATGGCTGTGTTTAAGCTAGTACACCTTGTTGTTGTCACATTCTCAGCACCCAGAATCACTTGCTCATATTTTGTCAAATGGCTACTCGTTAAATATTGTGTCCGAGTGTGCGTTAACAGAATCTCAACTGAATGTGGAACAAACACTGT
This sequence comes from Triturus cristatus, assembly GCF_964204655.1. Classification (NCBI taxonomy): domain Eukaryota; kingdom Metazoa; phylum Chordata; class Amphibia; order Caudata; family Salamandridae; genus Triturus; species Triturus cristatus. The sequence continues at coordinate 433,348,171 of NC_140588.1, forward strand.
CAATGGATGTCCCATAACAATTGATTTGCATCGTTCAAGACTCCCAAAAGTAGCAGCAACTGCTTTCAAACATCCTGGTAATGCTGCAGCAACGGTATCAAAAGTAGCAGAAAAATATGACACTGGTCTTTGTGCTGTTCCGTGTGTTTCAGTTAGAACTGAGAGTGCGCAACCCTCACTGCAAAATAACAGAAATTCTTTCCCAAAGTCTGTCATCCCTAATGCTGGTGCTCGACATAAACTGTCTCAACTCTAGGAACGACTTCATGTTTTCCTCATCAAGATGTATCGGATCTCTCACATCTTTGTGTCAGTCTCAGAAGTGGTTTTGGGATCAGTGAAAAATTCATAACCCACTGTCTGCAGTAACCAACCATTCCCAAAAATATTTGAACCTGTTTCTGTGTTCTTGGTAGATTTATTTGCATAATAGAATTTATTCGATCTTGTGAAACTTTTCGAATTCCCTTTTCAATGTTGTGTCCAAGATAAAGCACCTCAGTCTTACAAAATTGAAATTTTGTCTGACACTTTGACCACCTACTGCCAAATGATTCAGTAAAGCAATTGTATCTGTCACACAATCTTCTAGTCCTTGATGCTACCAGCAAGTCATCAATATACTGGACCAACACTGAATTTCCGGGCATGACCAATGACTCCAAACACTTTTTCAATAACTGATTGAAAATTGAGGGGCTTTCTGTATACCCTTGAGGAACTCGGCACCATGCCAGCGCCAGGAAGCTTCGGTGTCAGTGCGCTTTATAAGCATCACTTAACATAACATAACTGTTTCCAAACCGGAATGCAAATAAATATTGGCTATCCGGATGCAAAGGTATTGAGAAAAACACTTGAACCAGATCGATCACTGTGAACCACTCTGAGTCACATGGAATTTGATATAAGATCACTGCTGGATTCGGTACTATAGGACAACAAGGTAAAACAATTTGGTTAACCTTTCTCTGAACCTCTACGATCCTGTACTTTCCATTAGGCTTTTGAATTCCCATTGTAGGCAAATTGCATGGACTTCCTAGCATCTCTTTCAAAATTCCTTGTTTAATGAGCATATCTATCACCGGTGTCAATCCTGCAATATTATCAGGATTCATTTTGTATTGTGGGGTTCTCGGAAACTCTGCGTTAGGTTTGACTGTAATCTGAAACTGAGCAACTCCCCTCATCAGACCAATACCTTTCCCTGAAAAATCCCACAACACCGTTTTCTCAATTAAACAGGAAAATTATTCCCTGTGAGCAAGGGAACAACTCATTCACTTCTGTCCCTTGATTCAGCACTTTGAAGACTACATCTGTCTTTTGTGTGAAACACTACTCCATCTGGTGTACAATAAATGGAACAGTTCATTTTACACAACAAATCCCTACCTAGTAAATTAACAGAACTTGAATCGCACACAACAAATGTGTGTAATTCTTTGAAATTCCCAATTTGAACTTTCATTGACTTAGTTATTGGTGTTTAAATGAGTTTGTTTGATACTCCGACAACTTGGATTTTTTCTCCCGAGAGGGGTAGGATTGGAATTTCCACAGTTCTCACAGTGGAACGGGTAGGTCCAGTATCTACGAGGAAAGTAATTGCATTACCATCAACCACCATATATGGAATCGACTGATCTACTACTAGATGCGCCAAGAACGCCCTCTTCCTCCCCCCTCTGGCACCGTCATTGTGATGAATCGGAATCACTTCCACCTGTTTGCAAAACATACTGTGAAACAACCTGCACATTTGAATTTGTTTGAGTATTTGTACGCAAATCAGTATTTACATTTTGTCTTTGCATTTGACCATTCACATTATCATTAGGCATTGGAGCTTATGGAATTTGCAAATTCTGTCCCCTATTTGTCATCTGCACTTGTTGAATCGGATTCTGCACCTGATTCATCTGTACTTGATCATTCTGATTTTGGCTCTGCATCTGCTCTTACCCCTGATCAAATGAACCTGAGTTTCCATTATTATTCATCACCATCTTACATTTACGACGCCAATGTCCAAACTTGCCACAATTAAAACAAGGATGTCTGTTTCAAGTCTATGTTCGCAAAATTACCTCTACCGCTTCCTTGACCCATAGGAACCATTTGTCACTGTATTGCCATTTGAAACTAAACCTTTTATACCAGTTGTAGTCTGACCATCAGTCGCATATCCACTCGGGTATCCTCCATTCTTGGCTGCTCTCATTTGTGCTAGAATCAATTTCTCCTTTAATTTCTTATGCATCATCTCCGTCATCTCCACAGTATTTCCCATAATGAAGAATCTCATCAACCGATTTACTCTGCCAACATATTAAATGTTGTTGAATCACAGCACTTATTTCTGGTCTCAAACCATAGACAAAATGATACACAAAGTGTCCCATATCCTTTTCAATGATATTTTCTATACCACTAAACTGTTAAAATACTTTAAGCCTTTCGTAATATGCATGCACTGATTCTATCAGTTTTTGAGTCATTCTATCAATCTTCACCCAATCGGTTTCTTTTGGAGAAATCTTCCCTTTCAGGTATGTAATTACCTGATTGTATTTTTTCATAACCTCATCAGAAGGTGCTTCTGTTTTGGGATCTCTGATATTCTTTATTTGGCCAATCTACAGCAATTTTACACTCAATCCACAGATCGGCTGGAACCACTATATCAAAAAGACCCTCTAAATCAACCCCCAAAACTTTTGATACTTTCACAAATCTTTCAACCTGTCTGTACCATTCAACAGGCTATTCTCTCAATCTCAGATAATCATTAGTAAATGACTAGATGTCCTGTCTCGACCATGCAACGTGTACATAACCACCTCCAGGTACTTCTCTCATTGGATAAGCCCCAACAGTACAATCCAATTCAGTCTTTTTCTCTGACTCGGAGTACGATGGAGAAGCTACATTCGCTTTGGTATTCATCTTTTTTCTTTTTAGCCCACCTTCCTTTCCACTTGTCCAATTCTCCCCAACGCTCCAGTGTGGTAAACAACTCTTTAATTTGAAATTGTTTCCCTGAAACATTCAAGTTTTTCAAATCTCTGTCCATAAAATCTAATCTATACGTCTTTTGTAATGCCCTTGACTGTTCAATGTCTACTCCATACTCTTGGGCTGTCTCAACAAATGTTTCAGGTAAATTTCTCACTCTTCTAGTAATAGTCTTACAAAGAAACAACTCATCATCCTGAAATGTACTCAATCTCTCTGGACTAATTGTACCTATAATCATTTCTTCTAGTACTCCCTTTATAGTCACATCAACACAATCCTCTTTACTCTGACAAACACATCCAGGAGCTATATCTCAAATCCATTGATCTAATTCTGCTGGCGATGGACCCATTGATCTTTGTACATCTTCACCTGACTCACTTCTAGGTTTAGCAGGTGCTTATGTATTCAATCACTCTTCAGTCTGTATTAAACTCCTAGGTTATTGATGCACTACCCTTTTCTGTGTCTCATTTCTCCCTGAAACATCAATCAATTGTTCTTCATGTCTCAAAACTATTCTCAAATTTTCACTGTTACTTCCACTACTTCTTTCATTAGTCCTAGTCACTTCTGGGACTGCCAAAACATGTACTCCCATAACACACTGTCCATCACTATATAATGGAACTACTGGACCAATCATCACTGGCACTGACAACACTTCTGGGTTTCTTGCTGCTTCCATCCTAACAATCGTCCTTTGCCTGTTCTCAATCTGATCTGGTCTCACTCTGTCACTCCATTCTGGGGTTGTTCTTCAACTTGAATCAAAGGAGCACTAGGTATAACATTTGAAGCATGAATCATCTGTACTTAAACTAATCTGTTCCTCTTGATATGGGGATGGCGGTCTGTTCATTAATAATTCATTCAGGAAATCCTCATCAATGTCATCCGAATTCATTAGATTCACACTCACTTTCTTATCTTGTGTTTCAGTATTATTCTTTTTCTCTTTGGACTTTCCCATTTGTCTCCTCAACCTCTCGAACAGGGAATAATCCATTTGTTTCTATAACAGTACCTCTTCTCCACATTTTCTTGCGAGCATCTCACTTTGCTTCCGAGTAGCTGCCCACTGTATTCCTATACCTATTCTGATGCTTGTCTCTTTCTCTCTTGTATGCTTCATACTCCCATTCTTCCAAAGCCTCAAATTGCATTGGTCTTGGATTTGGATTTAAACCATTCATCCAAAACCTCAGGTTCTCCAAAATCCTTGTATTGAAGGTGCTCTTTTCAGGAAAAGCTAACTCACCTTCATCCTCTGTATATTTCACCCAGTTCTCTAACCATGCACACATATGGTAACTCCTTTCTAACGCCATAAATGCTGCTGGCGTACCTTCAGGAGCTATTGGAATCCCTTCTCTAATTGGAATTGGTTGATCTTTGCTAAACAATGTCTTCAACAGTTTTATTATCTTCATTTTCTCTGCTTACTGTAAGTAAAATGTTATTGACTCTAATCTATGCAAAATCCAAACACTCTCTTCCGTGTTATGTTCAACTTTTAATCAGTTATTTTCACTGTACAATAGCAGCGCGACTCGCACCAACTAACCAGTACCAGCGTGGCACCTCTGACGTTGCTCCCCAACTCTCCAATACCAGCGCGGCTCTGTTAAGTCAGTATTGCTCCTTCTACTGACCCTCAATTTGCAAAATCTGCGTCCATGTCTTGAAGGTCTTTTTAAACAAATAAATCAAACTACATAAACACAAATTGTCTGCTCCACAAAAAAAATAAATCGAAAGTATATTCATGCACGGCCAGCGTGATTCTTGTTCTCCTACAAGCAGAAGATTTTCGCGACTTTCCCAGTTGCACTTACCGAAGTGACCCAAATAAACCCCACTTTTTCATTCAACAAAGTTCCCTTTACAATACTTTCAGTTCGACTGCCTAGTATTGTATTACCAGCAGACAATGTACATCACCTTAGTGTAAGCAACCACTAAGAACAGCCCTTAGGCATAGGCATATCCTGGGATCTCCAGCCTCGACGGACCCGTCCAACAAAAACTCAATGTGACAAAACTAACTCAACATATATTTGAACCGTAAATTTAGTCTAGTCAGTAAAAAATCCTTTTTCTCCACCTAGTTATTTTTTAGTCTAAACTAACCATCCGATGCAACTACCAAGAACTGATGCAGCGGAAGCAGTGGGGGGGGGGGGGGGGGGGGGGGAGGGTCATATAATATCCCACACCAACCTTTGCAATAGCTAAAAAAGCATAAATATTATAATGACGGGCCCATAAGTCATTATCATTGTTTGAAAGCCATATCAAAGGTCCTCCAGTGGATCTTTGGTAAAGCTAAAAGGGACTAAGCAGAGAAATCGGAGAGCTATTCATTCATGAGGACCTGCAATGAAGAAGCAGCTATACCATAAGATACACCACAAAATGCATCAATGATATCAGTTATCCTAAAAATGAGTCATGACTTAGGAAATCATGACAGACACAGCTTTTGGTGTTATTTCAAAAAATATGAATGGTCATACGCAATACAAATCATAAGAAAAATACTTTGTTCATAATATCACAGGAAGCAGTGTAATTTAGAGATCATCAAACTCAGGTGAGAAATAAAGGGAAGAGAGAAGAGGAAAAGAGGGACCATCGGGGTAATCGCAGTTCAGTTAACTTTCGGTAAATTAGGGAAAACTAATGCACAGTGTGCATTTAGTCAAGAAAACTATCTTCACGGCCCTAGGAGAATAGGATAGGCAGCATCACCAACCGATGTGCAAAGTCTTCAGGGGAAAAGTTCTCCGCAGTCAGGATTGCCAGCCAGATCAGGAATCAGCACACCATACAGCATACCACGGATGCAGGACAGGTCACCAGAATGTGAATGAGCAAATGATCATTTTCCCATCAGCTTTTTTATACTGACTTCAACTTTGTTACACTAAGTTAGAAACTCTCCTAAACCCTAAAAGTCACTCTCATTGGTCAGAACTAGAGAAGGCGAACATCTAGCAATGACTTAACAAATTTTCTTAAACAGTGTTTGTCTAAAATTGTATAACTTCCTAGAGAGGAAGAAGAAAACTACAATTACATATTTTGTAACTACATAGTAACAGTTTAATTCTAAATCTTCGCCTAGACAGAAAAGTCGTACTAATCTCTGCTCTTTAAGGATGTAAATGTTATTCTTTACAGGGACATCAGGAAACGACATGAAGAGAAACAAAGGAGCACCAAAGCATATCCCCTAACCAATACATTTGCTAAGGCCTACACGTTTTAGCAGGGAAAGCAGAGCGAAAAGCAAAATCATTTCTAGGCCTACTCTACTTTCACGAAGTATAAAAGATCTTTTTCGTGTTTGTGCTTGAATATTCCTGCAGTTCAGGAAACATAAAAACATTAATATTAGACACGCCAATTAAATAATTTCCTCTCATTCTAATATTATTCATAATCCTAAAAAGAAATCTTCCATTCAACATGTGTTATTCTGACTATTAAAAATGCGTGCAGCCTTGCACATTTTTTATCGTACCTTCTAAGTCTTCACGTTTTAGTAATTTTGGTTTTCACACACATTAGTTATTTATTAAAACACACACGGGTAGATTTACTGAGCAGATTTTATTAGCAAAAATCATGCTCCATCACCACCAATATGCCAGTTGCACCTGAATAGTCAATGTTTTCTTTATTACAATAAAGACCTCACAATATTTAACATTCTCTACTTAATGTTTTAAACAAAAATTGAAAGAAAAAAGAAAATGATTGAAACGATATTTTAAGTCTCAGCAGTTTTCTTGGGGAGCTGGACAGAATATTTAGTTGTCGATTAAAGTGAGAAAGCTAAAATGTCATCCCGCAATGAACTGAAGAAATTGCAATTATAATTCTGCAAGATGTTATCCGAGATTGTTGCTCTGTCTGTGGCCCTTGTACCTTTCAAGGCTATGCTGGTGGGAAATAAGTCCGCCAGCAGACTTGCTTAAGAGCGTGCCATTTTTTGAACTGGTTACATAATGGGTTTATTATTGCTAACTGAATTCTTATCTAATATATCTGCAGTCAGATATCATTTGCCATTCAGTTATTAAAACATTCCTCTTCGGTTTTCCATTTACAGTGCAGACTGTAGTTGAAATCGTATTAAAACAAGAAAAGAAAAGTAATTTTCACAGCACATTTTTTGAGGTAGATTTTAACTTGCATTTTCGTTTTCCGCTGCAAAACCTGATTAAGTTGACCTATTAGGGGACTCGCGGACATCGAATTTCTCTGCCTTTTTAACAATGTGAGCTGAAGATGAAAGTCTGAAGGCTTCTGCACAAGGACGAATTCTCATTTTGTATACAAAGTGGCCAGGCTCTTTTTCGTAATAATATAGACTTACTTGCTACAAGCGCACTAAAATTGCATTAAGTGTGTGTGTGTGTGTGTGTGTGTGTGTGTGTGTGTGTGTGTATATACACACACACAAACACCATCTCCTCCATGAAGAACGAGCGTGGACCCAGCTTTCGTGCAAGTAGAATTTTTTTTATTTTTACAAACTCAGTCTATGACTCGTTTCGGCCGACCCAAGGCCTTGATCACATGACAACTCTAAGACAGTGTTACCTCAATTTAAAGTGCCAGTGCTCACAACCCAAGTAATGGACATAACGAACATACTGCGACATAGAATCACATTACTGCATACATGCAATATATTTACCTCCATCCTAGTGTAAATTACACAGGATAACAATAAAGAATAAATTATCTCCTATGGATGGCATGTTGTCCCATTGTGTGCTGGGTATAATACCTGTACCTATTGTGACGTCAATGCCACAAAGCATACTATTGTGGCTTCAATGCCTAATGTACCTTGACATACAATTGTCCTTTAATAGTTGATTTCCCCAAATAATACCTACCCCTATTATCAAAGGTGATGTCTCTGTTCGCCTTATTGCTACGCATTGTATACACTGGAATAAGACCATAAGCCATAAATGTACAGTTTGGGCAATAGGTATTAAGTCTAAATACTGTACCCAAAATATGCCTGGCCCGAACATTGTACTGAATAGCAGCTTCGAAATCTTACAATGTGCAATTATTGCGGTGTGCTAACAAAGAGACCGTGTGCTAAAGAATGTGTCCCTATGGTGCAAAAAATAAACAAGTAAAATTGCTATGTGCTGAATTGTCCTTACCCACGGCTGCCTATATCTTGAACAAACATGTTTCCAGATTCCTAGCCAGTGATAAGAATTAAATAGGCAAGATTTCATGTGCAAAAAATGTTTTCTCCTAACATATTATTGGGCGGCAGCCATATAGACTAAGTACTACAGTTGCCCAATAAATATGCTTAAAGTGCATAAAAAGTGTGGCTGAGGTTTTAAGGATCTATCCATAAATATATCATAAATATATTTGCAGTTGATTCCCATCTATACACATAAATAAATACCCAGATAAATGATATATAAAATAAAGTCTAAAATGAATAACCATGTAAATGAATAAGATCCCATGATAAATGTATACATTTTTTTTTAATTAGTGCATTGGTAAGTTGCGATGGCATCAGAATTGTAGTAAAATAAATGTATATTTTTATTAGTTCACGCTGCCAAAGGTTATCCATTTTGTGTTATTCAGTTGCAAGATGCTGAGTTAGGTAAATGAAAATCAAAAACCATTGTTTATTGCTGATTTGCACAAGTAATATCTAAAATTATTAGTAGATCCGTTCCTTATAGGCCCTCTTAAAAATCAGCTGGAATGGATTTAAAGCCACGAATTCCGCTCCTCCTGATTAGACGTGAAATTGTTACACACCAGTTTTTTCAGGTTGTTAGAACCGTACAGTTTTTCTGGCCAGTGAATCTAGCCCAGAAAAATCTCATGAGCCTCATTGTCAGGTATTTATTTCTGACGGGGAGCATACAATGCTACCCCCTACCAGAAATTACCCCCACCTCCTCTCTCTATACACCCCCAACCTGGTGATCAGGTGGTAAATGTATGCATTATACCCAAAAGAACTGGGAAGTCTGTGTGGTTCTATGACTGGAAGAAAACGGCCCCACATGGTTATTCCACTTGTAATTGAACAGATGTGTGGCAGGTTTACCGCATGGAAACAGTACATTTGAATGTGGATTTACCATTCCGACAGTACCATCCAACTCCTGATCAGGCCCTTTATGTTAATAGTAAAAATGGGCACTCTGTCATCTATGTAGTAAACGTAAGGGGCAAATTGTCTTGAATGCGTACCTTTGTGCGAGTGCTAAAGAATGGTGAAACATCAAAATTAGATGGGAACAATGGAATTTAGTGACATTTTAACTGGGATTGTGCTTTACTTTCAATACAATTATGCACATATTGGGTGCTTCATGCAAACTGTTTACTGTAGGCACCAGGGTCCAAAAAAAGTCAATATGTTACATGCATATTATACAGCGAAGTCATCCCTCATCAACCTTTAATGGTTGCGAAGGAAGGTTTTCACAGCTTTACCACAAAGTAAGAATTGTGGAGTTTCGCTTTACTCTCCAGCGGTAGGAAATTCCAAATTTGTGACAGAAGAACAAAAGAACAGTTTTTGTAATCCTGCTGTTTATTTCTGGAGATTTGCATTAAAACCTGGAAATTGGACTTTACCTGATGTTGTGGAGTGGAATGAGTAAGTCTGGGTGGTGAGCTCTGCTTGCGGAGATTGCGGAGTTTTCAACACTCCATGTTATGCGTAGCTCACAGAGTTCCAAAAAACTCCACTTAGCATTGCTGAGCGGAGTTTCTTTCCTTGCTAGTGTTCATCAACATCATGTTGGCGAGCACGTGTGAGGAAAATCCTCCTCCCGGTGAGATTTTTCCTCGTTCGCGATCGTCCAAGTGAAGTTGGCGAGCGTGGAAAATCAACCTCCTAGGGAGATTTCTCAATCTCAACACGGGTGGTCCTATTTCTCATTGCAAGTGGTCGCGTATGTTCGCGACCGCTTGCGTTGAGAAACTGTCTGTTTGCATTGAGAAAGCTGCCGCTCAAGTAGAAATCTACTCGAGCGGCAGAAAGGAAGCAGTGCCTGCTTGCGCTGTGAATGGTGCCGTTCACGATCGTTGTACAGTGCAAACAAGCACCTGGCACTAAAAATCACTGCGAAGGGCATTGATCTAATGCACTCCCCTGCTCACGAAGCTCCGCGCAGTGCGGTGAAGTTTTGTTGCACTTTGCGGAGTTCCGCCCAGGCTTAGTAATGAGTAGGTTTTCCTCTATAGATAAATCAGTGCATTGTCATAAAGACATGTGTAAGTCAAGCAGGACAGGTTAAAATTGATATGGTTAATCTCTTGGTTTGAGCAAAGTCTAAATCAATGTATTTTTACCTGTGGTCTGAAGACCCCTAGGGGTCCACAAGGTATTCTCTTGGGGTCTGTGGCGGTTTTACAAAATTACATAATAAGATGAATAAATTAAAATTAACCTATACAAATAAAGAAGCAAAATTCTAAGTCAGAAAACATATTTTTAAATATTTGACTGTGCATCAAACTCATTAGAGGATTAGTTTGGTATATACTTTCTTTTGTATTTTTGTGGATTGTTAGGCAGAGAATTCTAGGCTTCCAAAAATGACTCAGTAGGGGTGCCTGGATTCCAACATATTTGAGAGGGGTCCACAGAAGTCAAAAGGTTTAGAACAGCTGGTCTAGATCTTCCTTGGTAGTCTTGATTTTTTACAGGTTACAGATGAACATTGCTGACGGTATAGTAGTTCAATGAAAACCCATAATTGTATAAAAACTGTTATTAACCCATAATTAATTCAAGATTTTCTGTTGAGAAGTTGTTTATTTTAACATTGATAATGTAGGCTATCGTTGCCATCTTATTCTTGCATGCACCATCTTTCTGTCCTTTCCACACTGTGCATTCAGTATACAGTAGGTGGTTTGTAAGCAGTATGTTGAACACAATGACATTCTCTCATGCAAAACATGATGCTTCATTCTCAAGCTTTGTTTCCATGCTGTTAGCACAATGATTGTTTCCCCAAGGTCTCACCTATTGGGACCACAATGTGATTCTCATGAGAACTTCTCCTTGACTGAAACATTTACACTACGTATTAGGTGTCACAGAAGCCCTGGAGATGGGAACTACATTAAATGAATCAGTGGTATAGTGCTGACTAATGTGATTTTAAAATGGATTGTACTTTCTTTAAGCTGATTGGGTGAGATTTCTAGGACGCTAAATATTTACACCAAACGTATGAATCTTATTGTATTTCACCTTATAAAGTGAGCCATACCCAGATTGTTGGGCTGACTCGCCCCTGACCTTTAGCAAAGAGACACACTTTTGGTCTGACTGGACTTAAAAATTCTGATTCATTTCCTGAGAACTGAATTATGTTGGATTCTGTTATTCATTTTCTGCTTTTATTCTGAACTTCATGCCATTCTTCATAATTAGATGACCGATTACCTCCAACAGATGATTTTTTGCCTTCTATAATGGTTTAAGCTTTTAATAAACCTTCATGGTTTTGACTTTAATGCTGGTCTGTTTTTATTGTAAATCCTAATGTGCTTTACAATTAATTGTGAAATATTATTTGATATTATACTGATTGAATGACCAGAGAGGAGCAGCAAAATGTTAAGGTGATTAACACCACTTCTGGTTAATGAGTAGATCTTTAGATTGAAGACCAGAAAAGTGGAACATCACTAACATCTTATGAACAGACCGCAGCTGTCCCATCTACCCTTCGGGTAAACCTCATAATGTGCAATTGGCAGCTGGCTTTTACGAGAGCTCTTAACACTGGTTTATGTTTCTGATTTAAGTAAGGAAACTTTCAGTTGCTAGAGGCAGAAGAAGGCAGAGCTGACAAAAGGAACAGACAACATTTTTTATTTGCTGTTGAGATAACCCATCAAATGCTAGCGAGATTTAAGTTCTGCCCTCTTAATTTATTCTTAGTCAGTAGTGCTAAGAACATGCTCTACACATTCTGGATCCTAGGGATGAGGAAATATGTGGTGCTAGTACCAAGGGCAACTCTGTTACAAATTGCCCCCACTCAATGGGTGGGGGAGGGGTTGTATTCAAGCACTTCTGATTCTAATCCAGGTATTTTCAGCAAAAATGAGTGCCCTCTCTGTACCTGTATTCTACAAGATAACATACACAATAGAGATGGATCACATGTTTGAGTTAATCCTACCCACTGGTAATTACTCAGAGCTGCACCCTAATCCATTGTTGCACACCAATCCCCCTCAGTTTGCCCCCAGCCATATGCAAATCAGTCTTTTCTCCACTTCAGTAGGATCAGTTCAGCCTGAACTGCCAGATCCGTTCTTTTTGCAACATAAGTAGATGTTGTCCTTATTCGAGATTATCAATCAAGTATAGCTTGGTTCCAGTGGCAGTGTGAAAGAGAATAATGGTCCCACTCTGGGTGTTACACTTAAGTGTTAAAAAAAAGTGCTGGGTGGAATGCTTGAATTGATCTCAGCCACTGGTAGTTTGTTAGAACTATATACCAGTCCATTGTAATTTTGCATTCCATGCCACCTCAGTTTGGAGCTAGCCATATACAAATTAGTCTTGACCCTTCTCCAATGCGAACAGCCCAGCCCAAACTGCCAGGCCAAGTCCTCCCTAAACTGAAACACAAGAAATCCAAAACAGTTATGCCCTTATTATGGTTTATCATTCTGGTATAGCTTGGTTATAGTGGTATAGTGTGCTCACCATATTCAGGTCTGCTAAGGGCATTTTCAGGAGAGTGGTAATATGGGCATGTTTCCTGCTGGTGTGGAGAGTAATTGATCAAAGAGGTTGCAAATGTCCATAAGAACTGTGCCTGTGTAATCAGCTGCTAGTTCATACATGTCTAGTGGACAGATGTCTAAAGAGGAACCTGATATAATGGTGGAGTTAACTTGGAAATCTCCTTTAGTGAGGCTGCCAAATTCAGCAAAGAGGGTTTAGAAAAGTAATATGTAAAATTAGACTAGTAAGGGAGTCCAGTGATTTTTGGGCAATAAATTTGGCTTAGATATTAACAATTTTCTTGTGGAAGAAAGATGACCGGTTTGAGCAGGGCTCCTGTGAAGGTTTGATCTCACTTTAAAAGTAGTAGTCTTTAATTGATCACTTGCTGTTGATTTTTGCCCATCAACTGCCAGAGGCATTGATGGTGGCTTCATCAGTAGTGCTAAGGACATGCTCTGCACATTCTGGAACCTATGGTCCAGAAAGTCTGTGCTGCAAGTATGAGCGGCAGCTCTGTTACAAATCTTCCCATTCACAGAGAGTGGGGATTCAAGCACTTCTGAATATAATCCTGGTTTCTTCTGCAGCAAATTGGTGAAATCTCTGTACTTATGGCACACTTGTTTCACTAATAGTGAAATGCGGTCTGCAGCAGTTTTTAGTGATGAAAGATTGCGTCATTGAATAAAATGACTCCCTTAAGACTTTCTTGCCAATAATGCTTACTTGTGTCTTGCAGTGTAGACTTTCTGAAATATCTCTTGGATGCAGAGATAATTCCTGTGACCTAAATGTCCTTCTGTTGTCCAGAAGCAAAGTACTCCTCTTAATACAGCAGGCTCGTTAATAAGGATGTCCTCATTGCTGCAGTTGATCTCTTGTGACCTTGGGTATCTATGCCAAACTAAGACCTCTGGAGGTCACTATACCTAAAAGCCTGAGATGTCCAGAAGGCTGATTACAGGGCAGTGAGTTGTGATCAAATTATTTAGGAACTGATATTTCTGAAAAACCCTAAATGGAATAGGCTTCTTATGGATAAAGTTAGAATGCTCTGTCTGCTTCTGATGCAACCCTTTCATGCGTTTTCTCTCTGGACTTCACCTCACCAAGGGAAGATGAACGAAGGTGTTTTTAGGTCTTTCAGGACTTCACATACTACTCACAAATGTCTAGTACTCAGACCCAAAACAGTGGTGGTCATTTAATCAAAGGCCATCCTCTACTACAACTACTCTTCTCTAAACACTAAAGATCAGTGTGAACTACCATCAGACTATCGGTTACCCATATGGATTCAGGAGAAGACTGAAAGATTCAGGTCATCACACAATGTGGGAGCTAATAGATTGACTGTGCCAAGCTGTGGAGTTGCAGACCCTGTCTCTGTGAAAGTACATGGAGGTAATGCACATTTAAATTTTTTAGTTTTTTTAAATTGTTTTTTTAAATAAATTTTTTGACATGATTTTTATAATACTCCAACTCTGACAGGCCAACAAAATGAAACAGACCCGTTCTCTGATTCTACAGCAGGGAACATATATGTATACACTTAGTCATGGCAGCGTGCATCTCACGCTTCAAGTGATAAGTTGCAAACATACAGAGTAAAACAATAACCAATCCTCTCGGGATTGTCACAAGGTAGGAAGATGCATCAGAACTGTGCAAATTCTTTGCCAAATATCAAGTTTCTGAAAATGCAGGTGTTTGGGGAGGCATACAAGGGCCAGAGGCAGAGTCTTCCCTAGCATTACAGGGGGATAGAGCATACGGAGGGAGAGGGCCACTGTATTGAGTAAGGAGAAGGGAAGGAGTGGAGTGGAGTGGGCTGACATATTGCATTGTGTTTATAGCCCCTTTCGAATCCTGGGTCCATCAGGATGGTAGATTAGGCAATTAATTACATTAAGTGGGTCATTAGGATTTCTTGCACTCTGTGGTGCTTTAGGTCATGTACTAGGGCGCCCATATAAATGCAATTGGTTGTCATTGCAGGCTGTCCCTCTCTTCCCTTTTGAATTCCCTTCCCACTGTTTCTGCCCATTGCAGCGTGTCAGCCTCTCGAGTTGCTCCAGTATAGGGATATGCATACCTCCAACACATAGTGATACTGCATTTAGCCAAGAGCAACAAGGAGGTCTGTGAACTTTGTCACTCTGGTATTTGAAGACTAGGAGGACAAGCCTAACAGGTAGGCTTCAAAGGTGGCCAATTTTGTTTTTTGTAAACTGCGGAATGTGTGGTATATAATATGTTCCAGAACTGACTGGGCAGTCCCTGATGGCATGACTGAAATCTGCAGATGGAGGATGGCATCTAATGCAGTTGCAGGGTGCCCTTGAAAATAGGCAGACAATATTCTGTGGTATGAGGTTTGCCCTGTGCAATGTATTTAATTGGATAAATTGGTAGCAGGATTTTGTTGACTTTTTGTGGGGATTCTGTTGCCCTCTTCCACGGCTTAAATTAAAAACCCATCCAGAAAAGCCCTCATGTCTCCCTCAGTGGTTGTAAGGATATGCCTGCATCTTCATGGATTGCCTTATAAACCCAGGTCACAAGTCTGCGGCCTTGCCCACTGGTGTGAAGTTTTTGTAATAGTGCATTGGTGGGGGGTACATTAGGGGTTTTGGTTCAGTGTTGCCAGAGGAATCCCTGAACCCTCCCGTATTTCAAGAATTGGCCCAATGGCAAGTTGAATGTGCTATGCTGGGTGGGAAATTCTCGTTGCCTCCCTTCCTCAGCTAAATCTGTGTGGGATGTGGAGACCGGCGCTCCCCCATTGTTAGCTCCCGGGTGATCAGATGTCCTGATTCGGTGGGGAGACTAGAGGGGTACAGCCAAGGCATACTAATGGGTGGTGCCTGTGTACGTGAAGCCTGCTTTCGAGAGAACAATGGCACCACTCTAATGCAGGGGGAGAACCTTTCTCACCTTCACCTTGGGGAAGATGAGCAAACATGGGGCACTCTCCAGTGTCTTAGCAGTCACATACCTTATCTTTTGCAAGTGGGTCCCTGCCAGTCAATTGGCTAGGCATTGGATTTGTGCTGCTAGGTATTATTTATAGACATTGTGGACACCCACTCTGTCAGGGTGCAGCCTCAGGTTCACCAGATTTACCTGCCACCTACCTGCATCCCATATGAGGGCTATTGGGAGAGTATACAATTGGTTGAAATAGCTCTTTGGTATTGCAAGGGGAAGGTTGGCTGCCACATCTGACATACACCAGCATATCATCCGTATACAGCGAGGCTGCATGCCTGGTCCCCGCGATTGGAAGGCTCAAGTTGGGGAACATTTGACACAACTCAATTGCAAGGGGTTTGGCAAACGTACACTGCAATGAAGACCAGGGACAGCCCTGTTCCATGCCCCTGGCAATGTTGTGTGGCAGTCATTATCGCCTTTTCTCACCATGGCCATTGAGAGCCTAATCCATCTTATCTGCTGGGAGACACCAAATTTACTGAGGGTTGTAAAAAGATATGGCCATTTGAGGGTCTGAAAGGTCCTGTCCAGAGAAACCTGCTGATCTAGACCACTCTGTTCGGGCCCGGTTAGTAATTGAACACCAGGGAAGGTATTATGCATTGTGATTATTGGCGCTCTGCACACCTTTTAAAAGGTGCGCGAGGCGCAAACAATCGCAGTATGCCCTATTATGATGTGTGCGCTGTCCCCAGGGCAGCTTCGAACCTGCACCGCCCTTGGGGCAGTGCATTCATGTGAAAAAACGGAGCAGCTGCTCCATGTTTTCATAGTGCTGGCGGCACCCGCCTGCACTTTTACAGGTAAATAGAGATTCTCCTGCAGGCGGGTTCAGTCATTGACTCCACCCGCCTGTAAGGGGATGTCTGGGGAGTCCATGGAACCCTCTTTTCCCCCTGCAGAGGGCTGCCCTTAGGAGGCACACTACCTTTTAAATGGCGTACTGTCAGAGCAACTACTGAGGGCTCCTTTGACTCTGCGCCTGCTGCTGTAATCCAGCGCGGGCACAGTCAAAGGAATTCCCTCATTGGCATAGGGCACGGCCCTATGCAAATGAGGTAACACCCTCTGAAGATAGCGCTGGAGCTTTAAGTGCGCTAGCGCTATCGGTATTATAGAAGGGGACGCACAAGTGTCTGCACCCCCTGCTATAATACCAAAGTGCCGCGGGGGCACCCAAAGCTGGCGCAAACGCCCGTTGAGCCCCCGAGGCACTTGTAATACGGCCCCAGAAGGATCTTCTGGTGTTCAATTACTTATTTCTCCCTGCAATTACTCTATTCTGATCCCTGTGAATCAGTGTGGGCAGGGCTGGAAGGAACTTATCTGCCAAAATCCTAATGAAGATGTAATCTTATTCTGGTAGCTAATGCGTCCACTGTAGGGGCCTGTGTTCAACCTCATGCTCACAGGTTCAAATCCCGGTGGGTCCATTAAGACTTTCTTCCTTCTGAGGTCGATAAAATGAGTACCATTGAGTTTGGTAACAATAAACATCTGTTCAGAACCAAAATACCCTTTTGTGAACCTGCGCTTTACAAATGCACATGTTTAGAAAAATCCACATGTATTTAAGATCGAGATGAGCAATAGGCAGAGATTTCTGGCGGTGGGCACCTGGGTTTCAGTTGTCATTATGGCTTCATTGGTTGTGTCAGGGAGATGCCTGGCCACTAACACCACCCAATTCATTTGTTGCAGGTTAGAAATCAGTGTCTCCTTAAAGGCAGTGTTAACTTTGGCTGGTAGGCTGTCAAACCCTGGCATTTTGCCCTTAGGGCGTTGCAGAATCGCCTCCTGTTTAAAAAGCTTCATTTAGATAAAGGTAAAAATACAGAAGACCAGCAATACAAATTAAGCATATTAATCAAAATATAGCTAAAAAAATGGCTAGTATATAAATAAAAGTGAAAGCTGTTACATTTTTTTTTTTTTTAAGGAGTGAGGAAAATAAGGGGGGGGGGAGGGAAGGGGTAGGGAAGGGTAAAAACGTGCACAATGGTAATGCATATTTACCAAGGAAGGTGAACAAACTCCCATATAAACTTAACAAGCATAAGAAGCCAACATAGGCAGAGAACGAAGAACAGAGAAGATATACATTCAAGAAGGCTTAAAATTTTCAGAATTGAAACGAGAATTATTTGCTAATACTAATTTGTCTAAATAAGTAGTAAGCAGCAACCAAAAAAGATCTCTATTAATCATTGGTTTGCAGGAGGAAGCGAAAGCAATGTCAAGACGATGATAATGGCATAGACTATTCCTCCAGTGTTGAATAGAGTTTTGTAAGAGATTTCCAGTTGAGAGAGATGTGTTGAAAAGCCAAGGCAAGCATAAGATCGAAAATACCATGATTGAGAGAAGAGAGATTCAGGAAGTCAGATAGACTTCCAGAGAAAAGAAGAGAAGTGGAGTAAGGAATGGAAATATTAAACAGGTTAGGAATATATGTCCAAACTTTCCCCTAAAAAGTAGAGACAGAAGGGCAAAAGAAAAGGTGTAAAAGATTAGCATTAGGAGATCCACAGGTCCAACAGATGGAATCAATGGAGTTGTGGTAAATAAAATACCGGACTGAATTTCATACGGAATCTTAAAATAAAGTAAATAGCTCAAAATAACAAGAGGCAGAATCCGTGGTATAAGAGGTTTTCTAATGGGCTTTATTCCATTCAAAATGGCCGACTCGAGTCGCGGCCTTCAGGTTCCGTCACCACGAGGGTTCAGGAAGTGAAGTACAATAATTTATTAACAGACATGTATTTTTATAATAAGTACATTACAATGAAACGAATGTAGAAGGCGTAACATTTGATAAGAAAAGTGACAAAACAGTGACATAATCGAAACTAGGCGTAATAAGGAATAAAAGAAACATGATTGGTTTGCATTATCAGACATAGGTGGATCTATAAGATAATACTTGGCATAGATGCGCGCGCAGCAGTATGACGTGTAATTGACGTGCAACTAGGGGGTGAAGGGGACTTGACATTTAGCTCTACATGTGGAGACGAGAAGTCTGGGGGTCAAGTCAACCTAATCCCAAATCATATCTAACATCCTATGTTTAAAGAACTATGTTATCCACAAGGAAGAGACTCTCGGACAGAATCTATTCTATACTGACTGTGTACGTGTACAAGCGTCTAAGTGTCTATATGAGATGCGAGGGATAGAAAACTTTCCATGGCAGCAGGGCTATGAATCACTTGCAGGAGGACGGAAAGGCTGAGTCCTTTGCTTGTGAGCAAAAGGAAATGTTTACCTAAATCACTGGACAGGAATGCATCGGCTGGAGAGCAAAATAGATAATTCGAAGGTGAAATACAGCTTCTTGGCAGACAGGCGAAAACTGGCCGAGGCAGGCACCGTTAGCTGCACAGGGAGTAGGACAAAGTTCATGGATACAGATGCGAGCTCAAGCTGAAGCTGTCAGAGACAGAGAGCAGGGAAAGGCTTGAGGACAGAATCGGGCCTACTTGCCTGAACTGTAAAAATGAAGTAACTTAGCCATATAAAGTCGGTGGCCTTTCATACTTAGGAATCGAATATCCAGCCCTGTGATGGCGGATCTGACAGAGAACATGTCGACGGTAGACACACATATGTTTGCGTCTTAGAAACTGGAACTGGAGGGAACATACATGTACTTGTAACATGCATATAGAACCGTTGGGGTCCAAGATAGGGGACATAACTGATCAGGAAAATCCACATTTCCACATTCCCTCCTTGTCCCCTACTTGCCCTTCAAGAGATATCAATCTTCATCATTCCATCGATTTGCTCATGGAGCATCATTTCTTCTTCCTTCTTCTTCCGGTATTTTGAACGAGAACTGTGATATGGAATGCATGATGTGGCACACAGACCACAAATCGCTGGTCCACATTGTAGGCATAAACAACAACTGAAGAGCATAAGAAGGCCAATACCTAGGAAGGATAGAACTCTCCATCCCCAGGCTGATATCACACTCCAAAACCACCCGGACCACGTCCAAGTGCCTGGATTCTCGTGTATCTGGCTTACAATCTTATGAAGGCGTGTTATAGCTTTATATACGGATGGCGAATTTTCTGGTATGAATATGCAGCAGCTGGATCCGATGACCCTGCAAGCTCCGCCCCTATCGGCCAGGATGACGTCAAGGACAAGACGATTCTGGAGAACAACAATTCTCATCACTGATTGTTCCTCTGTCAGATTGCCTAGGGCGGCTATAGTCTCGTTTACTACAGCTTCAAGAGTCTTGGTGAGTCTGCGTATCAGCTTACTATTTGATATTGTACCTATATAGGGAAAGATACCTTTATTGAAATCTACATACTTGTCCCATGCTGTCTCAGTATAATCGACAACTGGGAGATCTCTTTGCTCTCTATTGTGTACTAAATGAACATTTCGATAATAATCAGGGGGAGCTAGGAAAACAGGTGGCAAAAGGAATGCTATGTAACAGGTGCCATCCCAATCTAGAGGCAGACGCATATATGCCGTCTGACCACATATGAAGTAAGAATGGCGAGAAGCTCTAAATGAAGATTTACCTTGATCACTATATTCTACTGTAGTAACGCATTGGCTATGGCCCATATGTATGGAACCAACTTTTCTTACACATAATTCACCCTTAACTGGAAATACTGACATAGTGGGCAGAATTAGTTCAACTTCGGATTTGACATTCAGAATCATAAGATTAGGCGTAAAATTACCTAATTTATACACTTCATTTTCTAAATCAGTTCCTGTTCTACTGGGGTGACCCTCCTTATTAGGGTGACAGACTTTGAATAAAACTAGATTCAGATTTCCCCATATCCAATGTTGTTGATAAACTGCTGTGTCTGGGTCTATGGAATTTAATAAACTAAACCATGCTCCACAGGAGCCATTGTGTGTGAACGGATGTGGAAAGAAAGGCAGAACTCCTTTGTTATTCTGATAGGGAGGAAGTCGGCCACACACCCAACAATTGGTGGCATTACTAGTCTGATGGGAATGATGTAACATACTAATGAAGGTGTTATTGCGCAGCGCAAGTCTATAAGATAATTCATGTGGCGGTAGGTCACTAAAAGAATGTTCTGCAGCAACATTATAAACATGTCTAGAGATAGGATGATATATGTGCAAAATCATACTCGTAATAATTACTAAAATACTCAATAAAAACAAAATTAATAATGTCCTCATACAGTAGCTACGCAGTGATTTACAATACGCCTGTCGTTTCAACATTTCTCGGGTATTTTCTCTACTCAGGTCCAAGGGATACATGTCGGAGACAATTCAACCGCTTCACCTTGGAGAGGACTTAAACAATCAAATTGCTCGACTGTTTGGGCCTAAGCTTTAATTTATAGCACTGAGAGTCATTCTGTTCAACAAAAGGAAGTTTTGAATCAGTCTGTGAGGGAGTGCAGGGCACAGTGTCTATATCTGAAGGTAGTCCATGAAATTTTTTGACGTGACTTGAATGAATCCACCCTTTGCGTCCCTCGATCTTCACGGCTGTTCTTGTGGTCAACAGGACCAACTTGGGTGCTTTCCACCTGGGCTCCAGTTGACTTTTCCTGTCGAAATTTCTCACAAAGACAAGATTACCCGGAACAACGTCATGGGGTTTCGCCTCAGTGTTGTCGGGAAAGGCTGCAGCTACCTGTGAACGAGAAGATTGTAGTGCAGACATCAAGGAAGCCAAGTAATCTGTCAGCATGTTACAGTCAATGTCAGTTATTTTGCGTGGTATAGGCGTCCCCCACATATTCGGTGGTCTACCAAAGATCACCTCATACGGGGATAGCCCTGTTCTAGAGTGTGCTACCATTCTCATGTAAAAGAGTGCAACTGGTAATGCTACTATCCAGTCGACACCTTTCTCTCTACATATTTTGGACAGTCTGATTTTCAGTGTCTGGTTATGTCTTTCTACGAGACCTGCTGCCTCGGGATGTCGGACACAGTGGAATTTCCACTGATATCCCAACAAGAGTGAGACATGTTTCATTAATTCGGATGAGAAAGGCTGACCGTTATCTGAATATACAACACGTGGTAAACCGTACCGTGGGAAGAATTCTCGAACTAGCTGCTTGGCAGTAGTCGGGGCAGTGTAATCTGATACGGGATACGCCTCTGTCCAACGGGAGAGAGCGCAGACAACTACAAGAACATATTTGAATCCTCGACAACGTTCCATCTGAATATAATCCATCTGGAGGACTTCAAAAGGATGGTCAGGAGGCTGAAATCCACCCTGCTCTACGGGAACACTCTTTCCTGGATTAAACTGACAACATATCATACAGGTACGAACTTTTTGTTTAGCTGCTGCTCGTAAATGTTTGTTGAACCAAATGTGCTGAATGCTGTCTAGCATAGCCTTCTCTCCCAAATGTGCTGGACTGTGAACTGTAGCTATAATGGCTTGAACCATGGAATCAGGGAGAAACCATACAGATTTCTCCTTCGTCATCCATCCTTGATCTGTCTGGATCCCTCCTAGTTCAGTCCACTTCTTTATTTCTTCTGCTGTGGCATGTGTCTGTATGTCAATTACATCAAGTGCGGGATCCTTAATTGTCATACACTGTGTTGGTGTCTGAACTATTGGCTTTGTCATGTCTAATGTGCGATTCTGAGCAGTCTGTTTAGCTGTTTTGTCAGCTAAATCATTGCCTTGAGAAATGGTATCAGTAACCTTCGTGTGTGCTTTACATTTCATAATCGATATAGCAGTGGGTAGATGTATTGCGTCTAACAAGGCATGAATGAGGGGTCCGTGCTGAATGTGGGCACCATGGGACGTTAAATAACCTCTCTCTCGCCATAGCACGCCGAAGTCGTGTACAACTCCGAATGCATAACGTGAGTCAGTGTATACATTAACTTTCTTATTTGTGGCTTGAATACAGGCTTGCGTTAGAGCAATAAGTTCTGCTGCTTGGGCTGACAGAGTATCTATACAATGTGTCTCAATAACTTCAGTGTCTGTTGTGACTGCATACGCGGCCACTAAATCTCCTGTACTTGCTCTCATGCATGATCCGTCTACATACAACGTCAGGTCTGGATCTAACAATGGAACGTCTGTCAAGTCTTGTCTAGGTTTCGTCTTTATTTCAATGATTTCAACACAATCATGAGCTAGTGGGTCTGTTCCAATTACAGGTAATAATGTAGCAGGATTCAATGTATTACACCGTCGGATCTCTATGTGTGGTTGAAACAATGTCAGTTCATAACCGGTAAGTCTTGCTATGGTCAAGTGTTGTGTTTGTGTTCGGTTCACAAGAACCTCTACTGCATGTGGTACTTGAACTGTCAATGGGTGTCCTAATACTATGGCATCGCTTTGTCTGATTGCTAAAGCTGTCGCTGCCACTGATTTCAGGCATGCAGGCAAAGCCTGAGCTACGGGATCTAATGTACTGGAAAAATAAGCACATGGCTTGCGTGATCCTGCTTGATCCTGAGTGAGTACTGACAAGGCAGTACCTTCGCGTTCTGTAACAAAGAGTGTAAAATGTTTGTTATAACATGGTGTTGCTAAAACAGGTGCTTGACATAAAGCTTTCTTTAGGCTTTCAAAAGCTTGTGTATGTTCCTGAGTCCAAGGGAGAACAGTCGATGTGGCTGCCTCCTGTGTGGTTAACTGAATGAGTGGTTTTGCTAGAAATGCGTACTGAGGGATCCACTGCCTACAATATGAAGTGAGGCCTATGAAAGCCCGCACCTCCTTTTGTGTCTGGGGTATTGACATGTTAGCAATTAACTGGATGCGATCTGGTGTAAGCTGCCTTCCCTCCTTGGACAGCGAGTGACCAAGATAAATAACTCGCTGAACACAGAATTGCAGCTTAGAAGGGGACACCTTGTGCCCCTTGTCGGCTAGGAAATGTAAAACTGTCAGAGAAGCTTTTTCACATTCTGGCTCGCTTCTCGCGGTGATCAGCAGATCATCGACATATTGAAGCAGTGCAGTATTGACTGGCATGTGGATACTGTCAAGTTCTCGTTTCAGTGCTTGGCTGTAGATGCTGGGGCTTTCTGTAAATCCTTGAGGAGCGCGTGAGAATTTAAAGCTGCGCCCATTTAAACTGAATCCGAACAAGTATTGGCTTTCCGGATCTATTGGGACGCTGAAAAAGGCATTCTTGAGATCAATTACAGTAAAAAATGTTGCTTCGGAATCAATTGCTGTCAACAATGATGATATATCAGGGACCACAGGGAATTGTGGTACAATACACTTGTTTAGTTCACGCAAATCAATAACCAATCGGTACACTGGTGGGGCAGTAGGATCAGTTCGTTTAAGAATCGGAATTATCGGTGAATTACATACATTGGAGTCTGTTTCTACAACTACTCCCTGGGCAATTAGCTCATCAATGATTTTCAGCAAAGCCACTACAGCATCATGCGGTAACTTGTATTGTCGCATTCGTGGTAGTACCACTCCTGCTTTCAATGTAACTCGATAGGGTGTAATGTTCATGCAGCCAACATCCGTAGGGCCTTGTGCCCATAGATGTAC
The DNA here is from genome assembly GCF_964204655.1 of Triturus cristatus. Taxonomy (NCBI): domain Eukaryota; kingdom Metazoa; phylum Chordata; class Amphibia; order Caudata; family Salamandridae; genus Triturus; species Triturus cristatus. The sequence continues at coordinate 433,372,533 of NC_140588.1, forward strand.
TGGTAAAGTCTGTAGTCGGGGATCCATGTCTCTAGACACATAGTGACCTTTAAAATCACGCAAAAACAACCTTACTCCTTCCGGAGAACAACATATTATGGCTCCTAGTGCTTTCAGAGTTTTAATTCCTAACAGATTTTCTGGGCATGATTTAGTAAGCAATAAATCTGTAGTTCGTGTCAAAGGTCCTATCGTAAGTGGTAGAGGCTGTGATACTTCATTAACAATAGGTTTTCCTGAAAAACCAAGGGAAACATTTTGAGAGCCTGAGAGGGGTGCCCCTGGAACTTCACTACGTTTTATGGTTGTTCGACTTGCCCCTGTATCGAGTAAGAATTTTCTATCTTGACCTAATAATTCACTATGTACATAAGGTCCTTCTTGATCTACCGGAATCTCGATAAGCGGTAAGTCAACTTCCCTCTCTAGGCTGGTTCATGCGTAACGCTGATACTCAGGGTATTCATACTGTGCAGTCTGATACATTTGTCGTGTTGTGGTTTGTGTGGCAGTAGCAGGCAACGGTGGTGCAGCTGGCACAAACTGTATGGGTTGCTGTGAGGCTGGCATAGACTGTTGCTGAACTGGCATGGACTGTCCATGCTGCATAGCTCCTTGTTCATTCTGATCTTGTCTAACTAATCGTGGTCTCTCTTTTGCAATACCTGTAGCTATATTACGTTTCAGGACTTGACAATCATGTACATAATGGCCTAGTTGTTTACAGTAATTGCAGGTTCCTTTTACAGGAACTGCAGAATCACCAGAATGTGTCACACCCTTTTTGTGACCATCTGCTGGTACTGTCTGAGAAACTAGCATTTTCATTTTTGTATCCTTCATGCGTTTATGCTCGTGTTCTTGTTCATCCCTAATTCTATTGTGATGATACTGTAACATTTGTAGCATTTGCGACGGAGTGTTACTTTGCCAGGTACTCTCGAATTTCAATATTCTATTCTTCACTGGAGGCAATGCATTTTCCACTAATTTTGTCACAAATAGATGTGGATATGAGTCACTACTTGCTTTTATACCACTATTTATACCAAAACATTTTTCAAATCGAGCATAATAATCGCTTGTGTCTTCATCTTGCTTTTGTTTACAGGCTGTGATTGCACCCCAATCTTCCTTTTTTGTAGTTAATAAACGTGGCAGTACCTGTACTAGTAAACCTGGTAATAGTTTAACTTTATCCCCGAGCCCTGAACCTGCAGCTCGGCCCCTTTCTTCCTCTGCTAATGCTGTCCAGTCTATCTTTTGGTCTCCCACTTCCCACTCTTTTTCTTTCAGTTTTTCATATATGCCAGCAGGCAAAAGCACCTTTAATATCGTCATAATATCAGGAAAGGTGTACTCTCCCATCAGTAACATGTCTTTAATTTCTCGGTGGAAACCCGCTGGGTCTTTGTCATGACTAGGTACTACTTTCTTCATTTCTAATAATTCCATTTTTGATATGGGTGTGTAAACAAATACACGGTGAAACTCATTGTCTTCGCCTTTTATTGGGTGCACTTCCCGTAAAGGATTTTGTCTATCCATGTAGTACGGTGCTCTTTCTCTGGGGGGCAAGGAGAGAGAATCTGGATTTACAAAAAGGACGTACTGCTTACGTGACACTAATATCTCTTTAATTAGCTTGTTACTAGAACCTCTCCATCTGTACGTAAGTAGTTCCGTTAATATATCAGGTAAAGGACCAGGGTCAGTATGTTGGCTCTTATATAATATGAGGAGTTGCTGAATCATATAGATTCCAGCTAAACGTTGTTCATCTGTACTGAGGTTGAGAAACGTGTGTGCTACGGTCTCATCACCGTATTTTTCAGGACTAACAATCCAGTGAACGGCTGATCTGGCTAATTCTTGCTCATCTATGGAATCGAGGAGGTGATAACCCCTTCGTTCTCGTAGTATTTTATCTGCGGCTTGAAACAAATGTTCAGGAGACTTCAGATTCATTACAGGCGTCGGATACGTTCTGCTATTATTTGGACATACAGAGTGTATTGGATCAGAAAAACATCTAGTATTTTCACAAGATCTTCCTCTGCCTACATAGGCTATGGTCTCTGACTGTCTTGCAGAGTTCCCTGATTCGGACACTTCATCTTGCTCAAACTCGTCTGTTCCCAATCTTTCTTCATGAATACGCTCTATCTCTTTACGGATTTTTCGGCACATGGCTATTATACAATTTTGCTTATCGTGTCTCCCTTCCGATATATTCTGACTCCATTTTGTAAGAATAAGCATTGCATTCGGGTCTACCCCCGGACGATCTTGATTTCTGATCACACAGTTTATGAGGAAACGTAACAGTTCCCCCTGTATTTCTACTTTCTGGAATTCCATAGCTCTGTTAATACATCCTGGATCTCGTCCTGTTTGAACAAAATGATATATGTTATCCAGATGCGTAGTCATTCCTGGTAACCTTGCTAAATACTCTGCGGCTCGTCTGATACGTAATGATGCCAGGACCATTTCGTCCTCTTTACCGACCACGGGGTCATATCTACAATTTACAAGGAGTTCCTTAAGCGTACGTTCATTTACGAATTTTGGTGTACGTGAATGTGTTGACTCTTGAAAGACAAGTTTATTTATTCTAGGTGGTGTAAAAGTACTGCTAGCACCTCCCGTGGCCCCATCTGGGGCGTCGGGTGTGAAAGGGTTCGTCGAACGTGACACAGCAACTATGGGTGTTGATACCTCTGTAGAGTCGACTGCGGAGACAGATGCGGAAACAGATGTGCTTGCCGACGCTTGTGTCGGAACTTGCTGTTGCACGGGGACAGATACCTGATCCTGACGTTGAACCCCTCTGCCAGATGGTCTATGTGGTGCGGCGTTAGCATACTCGGGAGCTGCGTCATCTAGATATGAGGAAAGAAAAACATCTTCTGCGGTTCTGGGAAGCCCCTTTGGATGTACCTTAATTGGAAATAACGGGGGTGGCAAGTCTTTTGGTATCTCTGGAGCAGCCTTAGGTAATCCTTCGGCTAGTAGGGGATACATACCATTCATAAGAGCATTTCTTTGTCTATTTACTTGTTCTGATCTCACTCGGATACCTTCCTCAATTAATAGATTTTCTTGAACTTTATTTGAACTTTCTTTACTCCTCTCTTCTTGTCTACGTGCTTTTTCTGTTCGTCTATGAGATTCTTTACGCCATAACTCAACAGCGTCTTTCTGTGACTGTCTGACCTTTCTTTTCCATAACTCTTCCTCCACTTTCATGATGCACTCTGCATCCCAGGTTCCCGCTGCGGGCCACCTTTGACTTTCCGGTAATCCCTTGGTATAATCTACCCATAGATCAAGAAACAATATGGCATCTAAGCCATGCTTATGGTACATGAAATGTCCTGGAGTGTCTCTAGGAGGAATAGGAACTGCTTCTTCAAGCACCCCTTTTCTGGTAGTAATCTGTCTTAACTTCGAGAAGAACGGCATATTGACAACTGATCTGATACTTACTCTTGAACTTGCTTAATACGAGAAACACCATAATGAACAGTGAACAATGAACAGTCATTCATACCACAATATGCAAGACATTTTCTGAATACTTTAAACATTAAACATTAAACATTTAATAATGGTCGACAATGATGACAGTCTGCCTAACTAATCACCACGCTGAATTCTTGACAATAACTGAATACTTCGGAATACTTGATATACTGCTAAACAGTACATATACACTGCTAAACAGTGCAGACCGGATTTGTGTACCCAAATCCGTCTTGACCGGCACAACCTATGTGCGCGTCAACACGCCTCCCCGGCGATGGTACTCACCGAGTAGCTCCTTGAAACGGAAGGCCTCAGAGAATGGACAGGACTCGATAACTGCGGACAGCGGACCCTCTGGACATCGGGATTTCGGAAAACCTGGTGGGCCTCTGTATACCTCGGATCTTGCTCTCTCAGCTAGGCTCTGGTCGGGATACTTCGCACTTCTCACCGCCTCGTCTGGGTTGATCGCAGCCTCAGTCGCCCCCGCTTGACCGGAGGGAGCTTACAGGAAATCCTGCTGGTACGCGTTTATGGTCCGTCCAGCTGTGGCAGGAGACCGGGCCTGCAACGCACCGCCGGCGCGTGAGATGAGAAAGTGTCCCTGTTCGGGCGCCATTATGTGGTAAATAAAATACCGGACTGAATTTCATACGGAATCTTAAAATAAAGTAAATAGCTCAAAATAACAAGAGGCAGAATCCGTGGTATAAGAGGTTTTCTAATGGGCTTTATTCCATTCAAAATGGCCGACTCGAGTCGCGGCCTTCAGGTTCCGTCACCACGAGGGTTCAGGAAGTGAAGTACAATAATTTATTAACAGACATGTATTTTTATAATAAGTACATTACAATGAAACGAATGAAGAAGGCGTAACATTTGATAAGAAAAGTGACAAAACAGTGACATAATCGAAACTAGGCGTAATAAGGAATAAAAGAAACATGATTGGTTTGCATTATCAGACATAGGTGGATCTATAAGATAATACTTGGCATAGATGCGCGCGCAGCAGTATGACGTGTAATTGACGTGCAACTAGGGGGTGAAGGGGACTTGACATTTAGCTCTACATGTGGAGACGAGAAGTCTGGGGGTCAAGTCAACCTAATCCCAAATCATATCTAACATCCTATGTTTAAAGAACTATGTTATCCACAAGGAAGAGACTCTCGGACAGAATCTATTCTATACTGACTGTGTACGTGTACAAGCGTCTAAGTGTCTATATGAGATGCGAGGGATAGAAAACTTTCCATGGCAGCAGGGCTATGAATCACTTGCAGGAGGACGGAAAGGCTGAGTCCTTTGCTTGTGAGCAAAAGGAAATGTTTACCTAAATCACTGGACAGGAATGCATCGGCTGGAGAGCAAAATAGATAATTCGAAGGTGAAATACAGCTTCTTGGCAGACAGGCGAAAACTGGCCGAGGCAGGCACCGTTAGCTGCACAGGGAGTAGGACAAAGTTCATGGATACAGATGCGAGCTCAAGCTGAAGCTGTCAGAGACAGAGAGCAGGGAAAGGCTTGAGGACAGAATCGGGCCTACTTGCCTGAACTGTAAAAATGAAGTAACTTAGCCATATAAAGTCGGTGGCCTTTCATACTTAGGAATCGAATATCCAGCCCTGTGATGGCGGATCTGACAGAGAACATGTCGACGGTAGACACACATATGTTTGCGTCTTAGAAACTGGAACTGGAGGGAACATACATGTACTTGTAACATGCATATAGAACCGTTGGGGTCCAAGATAGGGGACATAACTGATCAGGAAAATCCACATTTCCACAGAGTGGGGAAAAATGGGCTATAGAGGAAGCGGTAAGATAAAGTCTATGATAGAGAAAAAACATAAATTGGGTAAGAGAAGCAGATCGAGATATGAGAGAACGGAATCAAAATTTGTCCCAGAAAACGGTAGTCCATTCACATCCCAGAGCAGATTCCAAAGCAACAGAATCTCCTCCTGTATTACTTGCTGCGATATCTGAGCAAATAAGCTATCAACCCGATACCTGGAAATTAGGGAGAAGTTCAGAGAGGCCCAATAAATGGGGCTCTGATGGAGTATGATTTGTAGTATTGCTGGAATGCTGCATTAATCTCGGCCTATGTGGTGACCTGTCAGCCATCTGCATGTTTTGTGGCTAGAATGGGGGAAAGCTTTTGCAAGGGTTTAACCAAGCTGGTAACCTCCCTGCCTAATCACCCTCAATGTGGGAATGCTCTACTAAAGCTTTGTGGTCCATGCAATCAGGCTGCTCCATGAAAGCAGCATATCTGTCTCTAGTGTCTTGCAGGTGGTGAGTTCTGGCTGTGTTTTGTGTGACTTCTCGCTCAAGGGTTAGGAGGGAAGTTTCCACCAACTTTAGCTCTGAGTTGAGTGAGCTGTGGGCTCCCATTGTGGCATACAAACAGATCCCCCTAAGGACTACCTTCAAGGACTCCCATTCCATAAAGGGGAAGAAGCCATTCTGTTTTCCCGGAATGAGTCATTTGCGACTTTGAGTGGTGCATCTTTGATATGGTTTTTGAATGATAACACTGAAAATGTACACTTACAAGAGCAGTCATGTAAGTGGAGTCCAGGAATAAAGACAATGGTTAAATAGATCATTCCACATGGATGAGAGAACACTGGTACAAATGTAAAAGGACACATGAGCATTATCTAATATTACCAGAAACAAAAAATATATTCTTTACCCTATGTTCATTTATAAAATTATTTACAGAACAACATCAAGTTTGGCAAAATGGTTGGTTTAAACTTTAGATAGTGTGTTCATATATGTAAAATGACTTCAATGTGCAGAGACTGCTTAACATTCTCTCTGGATTCATTTATTGTACTATGCTGGGAATAGCAAGGTATTCAGTTTTTGCAGTGCTCAATCATTGATAAGATTAGTATACCTGGGGTACATGAACCTCAAAAGGTCTGGCCCAATATATTGTACGTTTTAATGGAGGCATCCTAAGTAGACATGTTTGTAGAATGAATGTGAAATATTCCTTCTTTGGGATCATTATTCAGTCGGAGTTGAGAGAAATGACAGTACAAACCCCTTTTGTACTTTGCATTCCATGAACAAAGCTTTCTATTTTATGCACCAAAATAGACTGTCAGAGCGGGCATTCCAGACTAGGAGAGATATATTGGCAGAATGTATCCCTGCGCTCACAACTGTTAGACTAGTCCGCATGCTTGTGGTTTTAGTACAACATTTTGGAAATGCCCGTAGAAGTCACTGTTATCTGCAAAAAATGTGGTTGTAAATAATGGTTTATTTTGTATGTGTGAATTGATAAAGCGCAAGGTACACCAGATGTTTCTTTGTGCTGTACACATCATCCAAAATCAATTGTTGTTCAGTGTTCACAAATTAATCCTCTGCTCTAAAGGAACTTGCTTAAGGTAGAAGGTTCCAATGTGCTGCTTCTGCTGAGGAATCCCTGAAAGTGAGGGAGGAGTATATGATCTTTGTGATTTTTATAAGATAATGATTTGCTGATATTCAAGTATATCTCCGATGGTACCAGGTAAAGCAAGATGCCGGAAGTGATTGGGTATAAACCGTAGTGTAGGAGAAACATAGACTGGAATAAAATCTGCTGCTGATGCGAAATCAATCTCTATTCATGCTAATGGCTGACAAAATGTCCTGCTTAAATAGACCTCGTGGGCTGTACCATATTTTGGTCGCGTTGTAACTCATGCAACAAGACTTTGAATAATTCCAAGTAACTATGGTTGCAGTAGTCAAGATGTGTGAAGATGAGAGCATCATCAGTCATAACCTTTAAAGAGAAGGAAACTAAGTAAATAATCCAAACGAGCAATCTCATTGAAACTCGATTGAAAAATGACAGCTGACCATTGCACTAATTTCAGATGACATGCCGAATTTCCCAGAGGATAGCAACCAGATTGATAAATACCTTGGTTGTATGAGATTATATAATTAAGCTCAATTAGCACCATTTATCAGTTCATGTTACATCCATTTGTCGATCGCAGTGAAGCACACAAATAAAAATCCGTGTTAACCTTCCAAAATTATTTGTTGTGGTGTTTTTCGTTGGCTCTATTATCGAAAAATATGGTAGATTAAGTTCTCCATTTTATTATATCATGTGTTTGGTTCCCTCGTCCAAACACATTTAAGATAATGTGGTTTTAGTTAAGAAAGTTAGCAACTCCGATGCAAATATTCTGATTAGAACCTTTGATTATTTGATTGCAATGATAGGGTTTTTAGGCCATCTTAGTGAAAGAACTGTCATATTTTACATAAATACTGTAGTTAAAAGCTTTTCAAATTCCATATGAAAGCACTCGGAATGTATTGGAAACTAATTTGACTAGACATGCTGTCAAATTACGTTAAGTATAGTTAAACAAAGGAAATGTTTAAGGGCTTTCAAAATGATTGGGCATAATCTTCATCAGAGTAACTCACCTTTCATCAAATTAACTGTGACAGTTCTTCAGCTGAAATACCCGTTAGAGTTTTTAGTGTGAACATTCTTTTATGTTTATTTCAATCAATATGGTATTTGTGAAGCACACTACCCACCCATGAGCGTCTCAAGGAGCTGGCAGGAGGAGGGGGGGGGGGGGGTGTTGTGCAGCTCCAATTCAGCCAAAGAGCCTGGTCATGAGGCTCTTCCACATGCTCTGGCTCTGCAGATGAACTGGGTTTCTGCCAGGGCGGCGGAGCAGAGGTTTCTCTTGGGTATGTGGTGGGAGACTTTCATTGAGGTCCGGTTTTGTGGAGGGATTGTGTGAGTGAGTAGTTTGAAGGTTACTGTCTTCTCGACGGGGAGCCAGTGGAGGTCTTGTAGGTGCTGGCTGATGTGGTCATGTCGTGGGATGCCGAGGATTAGTCTGGCTGTGGTTTTCTGGATGGTCAGGAGTTTTCGGAGCAGGGATTTGTCGATTCCGGCGTAGAGGGCATTTCCGTAGTCCAGTCTGCTGGTTATGATTGTGTGGGTGTGGAATCCATTTGAAGGACTTGTGGAGGATGTGGAGTGTTGAGCCATATGGAGGAGACTGCGTTGATCTGTTGGATCATGGTGAAGGAGTTATAGAGAATGATGCCGAGATTGTGGGTGTGGTCTGTGGGGGGGGGGTTGCTGAGGGCAATGGGTTGCCAGGTGCTGTTCCATGCGGAGGGGGTGGGTCCAAGGACAAGGACTTCTGTCTTCTCCGAGTTGAGCTTCTGACAGCTGCTCTGCTCATCAAGGATGCCACGTCTTTCATTCCCTCCTGGAAGTTGAGCCTGGTGGTGTCCGGTTCCTTTGTGAGGGAGAGGATGAGCTGGGTTTCATCTGTGTAGGATACTATGCTGAGTCCATGCTGTCTGACGATGGCGATGGGGGCCATGTAGATGTTAAAGAGCGTGGGGCTGAGCAGTGATCCATGTGGTTATCCACAGTTGATGTTAGTAGGTTTGGAGAGGAAAGGCGGGAGTCTGATTCTTTGGGTTCAGCCGGTGAGGAAGGAGCGGATCCAGTTGAGGGCAGTTCCCTGTATGCAGGCGTCGTGGAGTCTGGTGGTGAGTGTGCTGTGGGAGACTGTGTCGAAGGCTGCAGAGGTCCAGTAAGATGAGGACTGCCATATGGCCCTGGTCGAGGAGGGTGCAGATGTCGTCTGTGGTGGCGAGGAGGGTGGCCTCGGTGCTGTGGTTGCTGCGGAAGCTGGAGTGCAAAGCGTAGAGGATGGAGTTGGCATCAATGAAGTTCATGAGCTGGATGTTGATGATCTTCTCGGTGACTTTAGGCGTGAAGGAGAGCGATATGGGTCTGTAATTTTTGAGGTCCCTCTGGTCTGCGGAGGACTTCTTGAGGTGGGGCTTGACTTCTGCGTGTTTCCAGTTGGGGAATGTGCCGGATTTGAAGGTAGTGTTGGTGTGTCATAGCTTGGGTGCTATGGCAACGGCTGCTCTGAGGAAGATGTGTGGTGGGCAGGGGTCCATGGGGGCTCCTGAGGTAATGCTCTTCATAGTTGTGGCGGTGTTTTTGGTCGTGACCGGGGTCAAAGCCGAGATGGTAGGCTGGTTGGCATTGCTAGAGGTAGGTGTGGTTCCAGATTTTGGAGTCTGTTGAAGTTTTTGCAGAGGGACTTGATCTTGAGATGGAAATAGGAGCCGAGTTTGTTGCAGAGGTCCTGGGAAGGTGTAATGTCTGAGTCTTCGCAGGGGGGTTTGTGAATTCCTGTATGATGCTGAAGAGTTAAGTTCCTTCAAGTTGCTGGAGTTGGCGAGGATTTTGTCTTGGATGAAGGTACTTCTGGTGGATCTAATGTGTTGGTGGTATTCGGTCATGGTGTTCTTGTAGGTGGTCTGAGCTTCTGGGGTTTTGCGGTTTCTCCATACTTTCTCGAAACCTCTGCAGGTGCGTCTGGATTCTCGGAGGTCTGTGGTGAACCAGGTGGCTTTCCTGGGGCACTGTGTCAGAGTTGCAGAGGTGGGCAAGCTTGTCTGCATAGTTAGTAATCCATCTGTTTAGTTGGTTCTCTGCAGAGTTGATGTTGGTCATGGTGGATCGTGGTTGAGGGTGGAGTTGAGGTGCTCCTCTGTCAACCTCCTTCCAATTCCTTTGTGGAGGGCCTGGTGGAAGTTTGTGAGCGGTGGTTTTATCAAAGAAGTGTACTCAGTGGTTGTCCGTCCAGAGGGGTTGCATGGTGCGGCTGAAGTGGTTGTTGTTCCCTCCTGCGAAGATGGGGTTGAGTGTGTGTCCTGCCTTGTGGTTGGTGATGAGCTGTTTCAGTCCGATCTTGACGTATTAAATTTGCCCAGTGATTACCAACATAGCTGATGCATCCGAGTCCTCTGCACTGTGATTTTAGTAGTGCTGCATGTCATTAGAAAAATAACGCTTGAAATTATTTTTTTTTATATATTAACCTTCAACTTAAAACAATAACTTTCTGGGGGAAAAAACGTCACCCAGGCATTGAAGATATATGATGCTCTTCTGATGCCACCAATTCGAAGCCTCTAGATGAAGTCTACAAAATAAAACATTAAAATGAAAACATATGTAAATTTGGCTACAACAAACCTGGACCAGTGCAACAGAATTCCCTAATTCACCTATAATACTAATGAGTCACACAGAAGGCATCAGGAAATGTCTTGACAATTGTCTTAATTCTTGTTAGAAGGCAATGAAATACAGACGGGTACGTGGTGTGGTAGGAAATGTAATGTTAGTCTGGTTTGATCTGATATTTTTTTTTTCTTTGATAGGTTTTGTGAATAGACACATTTGTAGCATTACAGGCATATTGTAAGGTTCTTAAGAAATTCATATTGTCACAGCTCTTACTTTTTACCTTCCCTCGACCCAATCCACAACTTCCCCTCTACCCTTGTTTCCAAGGTAGTGTGAAGTTACTCATGACAATACTTGGAAATGTAAAGAGGCTTACAAAAGTCGTTTAATAAATGGGCAGACCTATTGGCCTTATCTATAGCTCTACGTGACGCATTAGTCAAAATATATGAAAATGTACTATTTACAGTCTCAGCCAAGCCCACTTCCTGGTTCCTTTTTCATTTGATAAAATATCCTGAATTACTTGTATATACATCCCGTTTCATAGGACTCGATAGTTGCGTCGTGAAGAAACTACAGCAAATACCAGGCTCTATTTTTAGATCCTCCAGGCCTTTCCGATACCACAACAATATATAGTACCTACGCCTTGTTCTGAACTTCGATGGACCATCAAATTTTGGAGGAGCTATAGATTTTCGCTTCAAGCCTTGAAAAAGTTACCTTTGTAACGAAACACGTGTCGGCTGTTGTGTGTGCACCATTTCTTCATTCTCCGGACCATGCTGTTCCTTCATGTACAAATGTTCATAACTAGTGTTTAATTTAAGAATGCACTGTCATATAATGGTCTGAACTATTTTAAAAATATTTTAAAAATACAAAATAACACTTATGCAAATTTCAAATGCAAAGATCTGTCTTTCCTGTGATTAAGCAGCCTAAAATATATGCAAAACAGATGCTCGAGTATAAGAGTTAAGAGTATAAATGTGATGATAAATAGGAGTGCCGAGGTACAACTGTTGTATTACGTTTAGTTCGGGAATCTTTTTAGATTTTCATGCATCAACACCCTAGGTAGTGGGGTGTTTTCGTTACCTCGATTGACACCCAGACTTGTTGCATGAACCCCAAATATTATTACAGTACCCACACTAAAAATACGTGTTCTTTTTCTGAGGTGCAACCCTTGCATACCACCACTACCCCATTTATATTATAATATGGTAATAACTTAGTTATTACCATTTTATGAATTTTGCTTCTCGCACTGCGAGAAAGCAGTGGGGCGACGCTCCTCCACTATAGAGGAGGAGCCATCCCTGGTTACTGTTTGCTTTTTTTTTCAGAGTCGTAAGCTATGACTTGGTTGAGAAAGAATCAGTGGCTGCTCCCCCATTAGTGCCGGGGAGCATCACCCCACTGCTTTCTCGCAATGCGAGAAGCACAAACATAAAATGGTAAAACTACCATTTTGTGTTTCTACTTCTTGCACTGCGAGAAAGCAGAAGTGTTTTGTTGGGGCGGGCAGATCTGATCTGGTCTAGGGCAGGGGATGAGTGGCTTGCCCACTGCTGATGGTGCAGACTGGTCATACACACTCTGCCTTTTCCCCATTTACATGGGGAAAATTACTCCCCCCCCCCCCCCCCCCCCCCCCCCATAGGCGCCTGGCTGGATGGCATCCTGACCAATCACAACACTGCCATTGCAGTGTTGATTGGCTTGGGGGAGGGGATGGAGGATGCCTGCTTCCTGTTGCTGCCGGAAGCAGGGGAGCAGGAAAACATGCGATCCCGCGAAATGTAGGTTTTAAATTGTTTTAACCCCCGGCCCCCACCCAGGATTAATGCCGGCCTTGACTGGAAAGAATATTGGCTGGCACCACATTTCGATTGTATGAGTTCCATCTTTCCATTGCTAATGTCAGAACCTTGTATCAGTGTGCATGACGGACTTGTTTATTTTCCTTTGTATCCCTCTCTCTTTCTATGTCCCTGGGTCCTCCTGCGCTATTTATAAATTATCACACTCTGTGCCTCCTTGCCCCATGCCCTCTCACTGCTGCCATCCACTGTAACGGCAGGCGCCAATTTTAAATTGATTTAAAACAGTCTAGATGACCGACCTGTGTTTTCAAATGCATGCTGGGGAGTGGACATTTGTATGCACTGTGGCTATCTTGAAGTGTTTTTTCCCCAATGTAACTCAAATATAGACCCGATGTATGTATGTTAAAACACAGTGGCCATTTGGGATTTTAAAAAAACAAAAGCACGAAACCAATAGGCTTCACAGTCACAACATAATGGCTTTGACACTACTTGTTCCTTTGCCTGCAGCAACATACTTTTCCAAGATAGGATTGTTTGTGCTAATCAGGGCTTTAAGTGGGCTGGGTCTGGCTGGTGCTAGGCACCGGCAGTTCTAAAAAGCAGGTGCTGGGGCGGGTCCCTCGCGGGCTCCATCTTTTCCCTCACCCTCTGGAGCAGTACCACCTTTCGCTGCCTTTGATGTAACTTCAAATAGACACGTATGCGTTCTTTCACACTCTCGTGTCTGAAGCTTATTTAGCTTATGCAAATAACAACCATTGGCAAAGTCATTAGTCCTGGCTTGTTGTAGGTGTGATTTTACATATATATGTGATCAAGGTCCAGGAAGGACCAAAACGCGTCATGGCCGACTAGCCCAAATAAAATCATTGCACAGAAACGTGGTCCGTGCCTGCCCTATATCCTGGAGATTAGGGATTACAAGAAGCAGTTAGGCAAGATATATATTCACTGAAAAACCATAGGTTTCAGGCACGTTATAGTTAGGAATTAGCATTTAAAAAACCTTAGAAATTCACTGAAAAAACCATAGGTTTCAGGGGCGTTATAGTTAGCTGGACTTTTCACTCGTACAAAACCATTGAAATTCCCACGTTATAGTTAGTTCAGCTAACTATAACTCACGCTCCCGCAATGCACTACTGATGACGCCACATATTACATCACTCATGGCATGGCCAGTGACATCACTCATGACATCACTGATGACATCTCAAATGACATAACTGATGACATCATCCAGTGAATGTGTGTTTTTCTGATAATTACATATCTTTTATATATGTATATCTCAAGGTCGATGGTAGAATAAATGGGTATATAAGTGTCTAAATGGATGATTTGTTTTTGAAAAATTGATTGTATAACTGACCGATTAAGTGTATCCTAGTGAATACATGGCTTAGTGAGTAATGTTTAAATATGTAAATATCTGTATCAGTCTCTCACTTTGTGTATAAGTGGCTGCATGGGTTGGTAAGTAGCTACATGAGTGTCTAGGTTATTAGTTGGTTTTTTGAGTATCAGTATGAGTGTCTGTATGGTTCGGTGGGGGGTATTGCGTAGTGCATAGGTACATGAATGAGTGACTCACTGTATGTGTTGAAGACAGCATGTGTGCAGGACTGTATGGGTGGATGAGTGTGTGCATGGGTGTGTTAGTGAGTAAATGACTGTCTCAATGGTGTCTTTATGAGTGACTACATATGTTTTAAACTAGTATATGTGACTATTGGTGTATATGTGAGTGAGAGATTGGAAGAGTTTCTGTATGAAAAAGTATGTGTTTCTATAAGTGATTGTTTAAAAGACTAAGTATGTGTAAGTTTCTGTAGAAGTGTGGTGGTGTGTATAACTGTATATGCAAGTAAATGGATGTTTGATTCTTTATTAGCATGAGTGACTGTGTGTGAGTAACTCTATGGATGAGTGGCGTTGTGTAATGAGTACATATGATGAGTACATGTATGAGTGACTGTATAGGACTGTTGGTGAATGAGTGGATGTGTATGTGGATCTTAGAATTACTGAATGTTGTTGTAACTGATATTGGTATGTCCATTGTTTTGAAAATTTTAGTTTCTATTTTTGAATGTGTATCAAAGGTTATATTAGGGGCAGAGGAGGTCTGCCACTCTATCACAAGGATGATGTCATCAGTGATGCCATTTGAGATGTCATCAGTGATGTCATGAGTGATGTCACTGACCATGTCATGAGTGATGTAATATGTGAAGTCATCAGCAGTGCATTGCAGGCGCGCGAGTTATAGTTAGCTGAACTAACTATAACGGGGGAATTTCAATGGTTTCGTACGAGTGAAAAGTCCAGCTAACTATAATGCCCCTGAAACATATGGTTTTTTCAGTGAATTTCTAAGGTTTTTTAAATGCTAATTTCTAACTATGCCTACAGAGATAGGACATGTGAAGAAAGAAGAAAAAACGCACAGAGAAAAAAAAGAAATGCAGAAAGAAGCAACAGAAGTCCTCAAAGACGAAGAAAAGTGCAGGAAGAAGGATAACGTGCAGAAAGAACAAAAAGAAGAGCAGAAAGAAGCCTTGTTGCAAAATCATCCTGTACCCTCAACTTTTTCAGACGGATACTGGTGGTAACTGAGTCTGACTAACCAGTCCTAGAGCCAGTGCTATGTTAAAAGACACTCAGAATACAGGGATAACACCTACATACACTAGGGAACACTGCGTTGGGGTCCCCTGTGATCAGCATGACCTCCTCTGTAAGCCCCTAGTATATAATGGGGCAGGGGATTAAAACTACCTCTTAAAACGCGCCACAGGTATTGTTTGCACACCTCACCTCAGGCCCCGTCCCCTCACTTCTCCACTGTGTAACACGCCCTGTGGCTGTTTTAAGTTGGGAGATTAAGTTCATTTGAATCCTGAGGGTCCCTAGGGTCCAACTAGACCACTAGGTACCTCCAGTAAGCGCCACAGAGCTGCGTTGCAGAGAGATGTAAAAAGGGGCACGGCCTAGACCACCTCTCTGCAACGCAGTGCAGTGGCGCTTACTGGAAACACCTCGTGGGCTAGTTGGCCCCCAGGGTCCCTCAGGATTGAAGGGGAATTATTTCCCCAACTTAAAACGCGCCACAGGGCTTGTTTGCACACGTTAACTCAGGCCCCGTCCCCTCCCTTCACCACTGTGTAAACACGCCCTGTGGCCATTTTTAGTTGGGAGATTAAGTCCCCTTGAATCTTAAGGGTCCCTAGGGTCAAACTAGCCCACTAGGTACCTCCAGTAAGTGCCACAGAGCTGCATTGCATAGAGGTGTAATAAGGGCGTGGCCTCAGAACACCTGTCTGCAACGCAGCTCCCTGGCGCATACTGGAGATACCTGTTGGGCTAGTTGGCCCTCGGGGACCCTCAGTATTAATTAATTCCCCAACTTACAACTGGCCAGGGGGCGCTTTTGCAGAGTGCTGCAAGGAGGGGGCATGGCCTCCAGCGCGATGCCGGTCTTTTATTTATTTAATTTTTTTAAGAAGGAGGGCTGTGTGGCCCCCCTTCTTTTTCTAATTTACTGGCCTTGGGGACCCCATCCCCCCAGGGCCTGCACCCTAATTTTTTTTGTTGAAAAAAATTAATTTGGTCCTCCCGAGGCCTTAATCGGCCCCGGGGATCCCAACCCCCGGGTCATCGCCTTTTTAAAAAAAAAATCTTTAGGAAGGGCTGCGTTGCCCTCCTCTTCAGGCCACTTATGGCCCCGGGGACCCATCCCATCCCCCAGGGCCGGCCTTTGTTTTTTATCATTTTAAAAAAATATATATTTATAGAAACACCTAGGACATGCTGGACTAACCGTATGTACCTATCACCATGACGATTTGCGTGATATTCATTAAAAGGCGACTATGCATAGAATGAATCCACATGGAATGTATTTACACCGCTAGTAAAGCTCTGACATGTCTGTCGCACTACCGTGCCTAATCCCCGCGCCCCCGCTGGTGGGTACTCTCCAAGTAGACACCCTTGTCGTTTATTTATACAAACATGGGTAGCTATTGACAGGCACATTTAATATACATGCACACCAAGCCATTCAAAGGGGATTCGACAAAAATTCGACCAAACTATGCAAGAAACCCCCCTCACGGTTAATAAAACGCATCCACCGCCGGATGTGTAATACTTTTTATTTTACTCTCTGGAAAGGAGACAAACCTCACTTGAGTTACACCCACCAGTGCCAACCGAGTGCCTCACACCTCTGTGTTGTATTCCACCAGCTAGTGCGTATGCTACGACACTCTCTAGCCCATGTGCACTGTAACACCCCCCGGTGAATGTCATGCCACACTTGCCTTCGCACGGGTTATATTGCCCCTTCTAACGTGCCTTCCTCGATGCCTATGTTGTAATGCACAGCACTATGCCATACATATTACAATCTGGGATCCATATCTTTGTCACAGTGCATATGCAACGTTACACTCCCCAGCACATATTTTATATTACAACTTTAGGAACTAGTTAGGTTACACAACACTGCCCAGTGCATATTACACTCCAAGGCGCATATCGCATAGCACGCGCTAGTGCCTGTGCTATCTCGCGCTCTCCAATGAATCTGTCATTGCGCACAATGTATGACTATTGCGTCTTCCACAGCTCTACAACCGGACACCATCGAGACCCCAGGGGGCCACGGTCTCCGCCAACCCTAGCTTGAACTGTAACCTCACATTTCTTATCTTATCTTATCTTATTGTTTTGGTGAAGCGCAACAGCTGCCCCGGCAATGAGGCGTCCCGGCGCTGAAACCCAGATCCGATCCTGAGCTAGAGGGTCCGAGGACAGAGGAAAGTTTACAGGCAAGGGAATAGAAGAGTTTTCACTGCCTTCCGGAAAGCAGATAGGTTGTCTATCGCGCGAATATGATGTGGTAGTTCATTCCACATCTTGGCTCCCAGGAACCTAAAGGAGCGTCCGCCCATGCGGCAGAGTTTTATGCGTGGGACGCAGAGAAGGTTTTGGTTGGAAGATCTTAGGTTCCGTGACGGCGCATAGGGAGTGAGAAGGGGTTGAAGCAGAGGGGGAGTGTTAAGTTTAAGAATTTTGAAGGTCATGATGAGGGTCTTAAACTTGATTCTGGAGTCAACCGGAAGCCAATGCAGTTTTCTGATGGTTGCTCTGGCTGAGCATCTGCGGGGAAGGCCTACCAGAGTTCTAGCGGCCGAGTTCTGCACGCGTTGGAGTCGTGCTAACTCACATTTATTGGCGCCAAGAAGGAGTACATTGGCATAGTCTAGACGCGAGAGAATGGTGGCTTGGATGATGAGTTGGCGGGTCTTTGCGTCAAAGAAGTCTAGTATGTGGCTAAGGCTTCTCAGTAAGCCAATGCAGGTGCCGGCAACTTTCTTGGTGTGAGCTCGAAAGTTGAGTGAGTCATCCATCCAGACACCCAGGTTTTTCACTAGGGTTTTGGGGGGAGGGATGGTACCAAGGGAGGATGGCCACCAGTGCTCATTCCAAAGGCTGGTGTTTTTACCAAGGAGAAGCACCTCTGTTTTTCCGCCGTTGAGTTGTAAGCAGTTTGTGGTCATCCATTGGGCGACCGCAGAGAGTCCGTTTTTAAAATTAGAGGAAAGGTTGGAAGGTCCGTCTGAGAGGGCGATGGCCAGTTGCGTATCGTCAGCGTACGATACCAATGTCAAGCCCCATTCTTTGGCTACTGCCGCTAGAGGCTGAACATAAAGATTAAAAAGAGAGGGGCTTAGCGCAGAGCCCTGCGGGACTCCCTGTTCAATAGGGTTGGGTTTAGATAGAAAGGGGGTGGCAGAGACTCGGAAGGACCTGTTTTCGAGGAAGGATCTGAACCACTCCAAGGCGTGGCCGATTACTCCAAAAGTCTCCAGACGTTTAAGAAGGATGACATGGGATACCGTGTCAAAGGCCGCGCTGAGATCCAAGAGGATCAGCGCAGCACCTTGACCGGCGTCCAAGATCGTCCGGAGGTGCTCTGTGGTGGCTAAAAGAGCAGACTCAGTGCTATGGCCTGGTCTGAACCCATTTTGTGATGGGTCCAGAATGTTGTTTTTGACCATATGTTGGGATAGAGCGCTGTTAACATGCGCTTCAGCCAGTTTAGAGAGCCATGGAAGCAGGGAGATTGGACGAAAGTTCTCCGGTTTAGATGGATCTAGGGTGGGTTTCTTGATGATAGGCGAAACCCACGCTTGCTTCCAGGCAGATGGAACACACGCTGAAATAAAGGAGAGGTTCAGGATGGCGGTTAACGCTGGTAGAAAGAAGTTGATTGAATCAAGGAATTGAGCCGGGCGCATAGGGTCTGCGGGGGAGCCAGACTTGACTTTATTGCAAAGTTTAATAAGAGTGTCTTTGGAGATTTCTGGGATGTAGGTCAAGGTCGAGTAGCTAAGAGAAGCGGAGGGATAGCTGGTGGTATCAGGGTCATGCTGGGGGAAGGAGGTGTAGATTTTCTGTACTTTGTCAACGAAGAACTTAGCAAGTTCTTCGCACTGTTGCTCAGAGGAGATCATAGGGGGGGGTGTTTTACTGCTCTGTAGTTCTTGTACGAGTTTGAAAATTTCTTTCGCGGGGGTGGGACTAGTTTCAATTTTGTCGGCGTAGAAGGCGGTCCGTGCAGCACGGATGGCTTTATGATACGTTTTTTGTAGCAGAAGGTATTTAGTTTTGTCTTCTTTATCGTATTCCCTACGCCAAAGGCGTTCTGCCTTTTTACACTCTTTTCGTAGTTTTTTGAGTGTGTCGTTGTACCAGGGGTTCGATGGCGAGTTACGACCTTTTGTCCATTTAGCAGGGATAAGACTGTCTAGTCCGCCCGTAATCCACTCGTGAAACGTGTTGTAGTTTAGTGTTGATGTCAGCGTTAGAGTCAGGGTGAAAGTCCCCTAATGTCTTGTGTAGGTCATCATGAGACAGTTTATGCCACGGTCTTTTTAAACGGCTGATCTGTGCCGTGTTGTACCTGCTTTTGTTGACCGGAATGGCTAATTTAATAAGGGAATGATCTGTCCATCCCATAGGAAGGGGTGGCTCTGAGGTGAGTTCTTCTAAGTTGGAGAAGACTGGGTCTAGGATGTGGCCGGCTAAGTGAGTTGAAGTGGAGATGAAGGGGTTGAGTTGCAGTGCGGAGAGATCTGCAAGGAGCGTTTTGATCGTGGAGTCATTAAGTAGATCAAAGTGGAGATTAAGGTCTCCCAGGATGGTGAAATTGGGGTTTTTGGTGATTAAAGAGGTTATTGAGTCAAGGAGGGCCTCAATGAATTTTGAAGAAGGGCCAGGTGGGCGGTAGATGTAGAGACCCGACACGGTGAAGTTGGGATTTATGGTAATTTTGAAGTTGGCGCATTCAGAATCTACCAGATTTTCCTTGACAAAAGAACAAGAGAGCGTTTTTTTGTGGATTATAGCGAGACCGCCTCCTCTGTCCTCTCTGTTAATGGCCGACATCCGGTAGTCGTCTGGTAGAGTAAGATTGGGGATGGTGGAGGTGCCATCGCGAAGCCATGTTTCGCAGAGGAAGAGGATATCTGGGTTTTCATCCAGTATTAGAGTGTTAACCTCTAGGTGGTGTTTAACTAGTGATCTGACATTGAGGTGGAGTATCGTGATGGAGGTGATTTTGTCCGGACCTAAAAACTGTCGGACGGCGTGGGGTTTGGTGGTGGAGAAACTGCAGGTTTGGCATTGTAGGCAGGTAAGGCCAAGCTTACCTGTGATGTTTACGCAGGATCTTCCGGGGTTCCAGCTATGAAGCGTCTTACTGTCATAGGCAAGAAATGGTGCTGATGTTTGGCCAGGGGGTCTGGCGAGAGGCGATGACTTGGCGATGACGGGCGCAGACGGGCTTGCCTTAGGCGCGCCTTCGGCGCGCAAACGGCGCTCCCGCTGCTCTCGTCCGCTGCGCTTCCTATACAGGCACATATCAAGGGAGGGAGGAGGTGTGTCCTGAAGGGGGCGGAGTCAGCGCGCACGCCTGGGAGATTGGCGGCAGCTGCGAAGCGCGAGGTGGGCATGTCAGCTCAAGGGCAGCTGTGCGCTGAAGCAATGAGGCGCTTAGGTGAGTGTTGTAATCTTTAAAAAAACACAGAAAACAGTGACATCACACAAAGCAAGGAAATAGTGAGATTTTTCAATTTTTAAAATTTTCGAGTACCTCCAGCTCCCGGCTTCCGCCTCAGGACTGGGTCAAAGGTTTGTTCGTTGCCGCTGGGAGTCAGCGGTTTAAGTATGGCCAGCAGGGGGCGTGGCCTGAAGGGGGCGGAGTCAGCGCGCACGCCTGGGAGATTGGCGGCAGCTGCGAAGCGCGAGATGGGCGCGTCAGCTCAAGGGCAGCTGTGCGCTGAAGCAATGAGGCGCTTAGGTGAGTGTTGTAATCTTTAAAAAAACACAGAAAACAGTGACATCACACAAAGCAAGGAAATAGTGAGATTTTTCAATTTTTAAAATTTTCGAGTACCTCCAGCTCCCGGCTTCCGCCTCAGGACTGGGTCAAAGGTTTGTTCGTTGCCGCTGGGAGTCAGCGGTTTAAGTATGGCCAGCAGGGGGCGTGGCCTGAAGGGGGCGGAGTCAGCGCGCACGCCTGGGAGATTGGCGGCAGCTGCGAAGCGCGAGGTGGGCGCGTCAGCTCAAGGGCAGCTGTGCGCTGAAGCAATGAGGCGCTTAGGTGAGTGTTGTAATCTTTAAAAAAACACAGAAAACAGTGACATCACACAAAGCAAGGAAATAGTGAGATTTTTCAATTTTTAAAATTTTCGAGTACCTCCAGCTCCCGGCTTCCGTCTCAGGACTGGGTCAAAGGTTTGTTCGTTGCCGCTGGGAGTCAGCGGTTTAAGTATGGCCAGCAGGGGGCGTGGCCTGAAGGGGGCGGAGTCAGCGCGCACGCCTGGGAGATTGGCGGCAGCTGCGAAGCGCGAGGTGGGCGCGTCAGCTCAAGGGCAGCTGTGCGCTGAAGCAATGAGGCGCTTAGGTGAGTGTTGTAATCTTTAAAAAAACACAGAAAACAGAAAACAGTGACATCACACAAAGCAAGGAAATAGTGAGATTTTTCAATTTTTAAAATTTTCGAGTACCTCCAGCTCCCGGCTTCCGCCTCAGGACTGGGTCAAAGGTTTGTGTCCCCTTTGCCCCCGTGCTCCCCTCAACCCTCCCCCTTTTATATTTTTCTGTTTTGTAGACTTTACTGTCTTTATATTGTTTTCCTCTTTTAACCTTGTAAAGCGCTCTGATACCCTCATGGGTCATGTTCGTGCTCTATTAAACATTAAAATACAAAATACAAAAATTGTATATTATATTTCACGCCTCGGTTCATCTTATATCACACTTTTTGGTGCATAGTTTATACCATATACTATATCTAGTTTTCATTTTCAATCGTGCTCTCAGGACTATGTTCTATATAACACTGCGTCCACCTACCCTTTTCACGGGCATTACATTTTGCGATGGGGGGTGGAGGGTCAGGGGGTGTTTCTGCCAAGTGAGCCCAGAGTCGGTCACAAACGTCCTCTTCTTCCTGAATAAAAGTGAGATTATGCTGCATACTTCATATTTGAAGTAGTTTGCACAGACACACATTTTAAAAACAATAAAGTTCCTAATACCCACCTTCCCTGAACAGTTAGCTTGCTACCCCATCCACCTCCTCCCTATCCTCTGTTATCTGAATCCATGGACTAGCCTCCTCCCTCCTGCCATGCATGGTCGGATGTGCTGCCACTGCCCTCCATTTAGCATGATGTACCAGTCCACTCCTCCTGCCCTCCATTGCCCAATTCTTTGTCCCATCATTGACCTCCTGCTTAGCCTCTGTGCTTAGCTTGCTGCCCCTATTCTCCTCCCCCCTGCCCTCCGAAGTCTTTGTGCATGCCCCTACTCCATCCTTATTGCCCACCATGTTCCATGGACCTGCCACTCCTATCTACTCTGAGTGTTCTGTTGAGCTGCCACTCCCCTCCCTCCCACCTGCCTAGCATTGTCAGATGACTGTAACCTATCCCTGCCACCTCCACCCTGCCTGTCCACATGCCATGCCCCTATCCCCTTCCCCTGTCCTCTATGGTCCATTTTACTGCCACACCCTGGTCTGTTGTGCTGCAACTGCTCCTCCTGCCTGTCCCGTGCGGTCTGTTGTGAGGCCCCTTCCCCTGAACTCTCTTGTCTGTGCCCAGGTCCTGACCCTCCCTTCTATCCTCCATGGTCCTTTGTGCATGCCCCTGCACCCTCCTTCTTGCCCATCATAGCCGTTGTGCTGCCACTAACCCTCCTGCTTGCCATGCATGGTCTTCTGTGCTGCCATGGTCCCTCCCACCTTCCCTGTGTGGTCAGCTAGCTGCCCCTGACCCCCTCCCACCTTCCCTCCATGGTCTGTGTGTATGCCACCATAGTCTCATTGTTGTTTTCCATGGTGTCTTGTTTCTAATGCCCATCCTGCCTGACCTCCATGGTCATCTTGCTGCTCCTGCCCTGCCCCCTTGCCCCCAGCCCTCTGTTTCCGTGTGCAGACCCCTATTCCCTCCCTCCTGGCTTGTCTGTTCCATTGTAATGCCCCTGATCCGTCCCTCCTGCCCTTTATGGTCTGTTATGCTGCAGCTTTCTCTCCTTCTATCCATTATGGTCAGCTAGCTACCATTGCCTCTTTCCCCTCTGTTCTCTGTTGTCCATGTGCATGGTCCTGTCCCCTCCCTATTGCTTTCTATGGATTGTTGTGCTTCACTCCCGTCCCACATGCGCTGTGTGGTGTATTGTGCTGCTGCAAACCTTGATGCCTGCCCTGTAGGGTCAGTTTGGTGCACCTCTCCATGTCCCTCCTGTCCTCTGTTATCCGAGTCCATGTCCCTACCCCAATTCCTCCTGCCTACCATGATCCAATGTACCATACTTGTAAACATTTTGAACTTGGTAAGAGGGAGATTTTGAAAAAAAACTGGGGTTTGATTTTCCCCTTTGAGTTACATTGAAAAAGCCCATTTGAGCTTAACAATATTGGACATTTCCTGGCTAAAACGGGTCTGTTGGCATGTATGGCTGTACTACCACTGCCTCTTCCTTCTGCCCACAATGGTCTATTATATTGCAACAGCCTCTCTTGCCAGTCCTGTATTGTTGGTTTGTTGCCCCTGCCCCCCTTTCCACTGCCCTCCATAGTCTGTTGTGCTGCCACTGCCCTTCCTGCCTGCCCAGTGTGGTCAAATTGTTGCCTCTGCACTCTCCTACCTGCCTTCAATTTTCAGAGTCCTTGCCCCTGGCATCTGCCTCTCAACAGTATCCCAATGAACAACTAGATTGCTAACATTCTATATTTATTACAAAAGTGTGGAACGCCTGACGTCATCCTGATGTAATCAAAACTGTAATACCTAGAGTATTTCCTTTAGAAATTACATATATGAGAGGGTCTTATTTGCATCAAAATTATGGTTAGTGTAGAGCACTAACCATAAACCAAAAACTAAAATTAGGACATATTTTCTGAGTTTTGAAATAGCGACAAAGAACTTTTAAATTATTTGAAATCTTTGTTTTTTTTATCCAGTTGACCACTTGATTAAATGTTGCACCTAGGGGAGAGGATGTGGTGTTACTTCCAGAGCTGCAGACTTTGCAACTGGGGAACCAGGTTGGAGTTTCTGCTTCAGCTCAACATTCTGTGATTCTGGTCAAATCACTTAATCTCCCCATGTCTACAACCAACATGAATTTGATCTTGTGTGATGTAACCAATGCTCATGTAAAGCACTCCAATACCTGACAAACCTGCACTATATAAAACTGTGAATACACAAAAAATAAGTGTTTTGCACACTTCTGTCAGTGGGCTACATGTGGGCTACATCTGGGTGATATTTGGGCTACATTTGGGCTCTTTTATCTCTGGTGGCCATCTTGGGAGATTTATTTGTTATGAAGTTTCCTAATTTCCTCATTTACTGCAGTCTCTTCAGTGGGAATACTTTGTTTTTTATTTTGTTCCATCAAGAAGGCATTCAAATGTGTCACACGTTTGCCATAAATTCTGAATGTTAGCACTCTAGTTGCTCATTAGATCACTGTAGTAAAACTACTGCTCACCAGGGAAGTCTGCTGCTGGTATTCAAAGTGCATGTTTCAGTCTGCATGTCAGAATTTTTTTATGAAATAGATGATTTGAGAAGTCAACATGTGCCCTAATTTTTCTTTCTGAAGCACTAATCACAATTTCTATGGCAAAATGAACCCCCTCATTTTGTTCCTTTGTAAATTAAATGTTTTAAGAGTTACCACTTTATTCCAACCAAGATGGCTTCAGGTGAACACTCTGGGAAGCTGCAGTAGAACACAAAGAAACAAATGACAGTCTCTGCCCTTGTTGGATGTACATGTTTTACTGGGAATGTCATACTTTATTCTCACATGACTGAGAAAGATAATGTGAATTTACAGAAAATATGCTCTCAGTTTAGTTTCACATGGTAAAATCACCTTAGAACACACCACAATTCCTAAAATGAGTATGGTACCATCAACAAATGATTTATAATGTAACTAAAGTCTTGAAACCTTCTATTAACTGCAATGCTTTTTAATGAGGTGCTATCATGTATATTGGTCCCAAGATGGCTGCCAACACTTCTTGGATGAAGTGCTGACAGCCAATCAGATCTCACGATGAGATGTGTGGTTAGGCTCCGCCCAGATGTGATTTTACTTTTGATTTTCTCAGGAACTACTGAACGGATTTACACCATTTAAGCAAAAGGCACGAGTCTGAACTGAGGACTGCCTCTTTGTCAACTTTGGTGTAATTCCATTCAGCGGTTCGGGCTGTAGCTGCGACAACAGATCCTATGGGAAATTGCATGGGGAAAACGCGTTTTGGGACCCCCCTTTTTTTTCTCGTCCCCCGCTTGATGAATCGCGACGAAACTTTCAGGGTAGGAGCGGAGCTGGCCAAAAGTTTGGAAAATTTCGCGAAGATTCGTCAACCGGCGCCAGACTTATTGGGAATAGAATGTTGCATATTTCCTATGGAAAATAGGTCGTAACTATAACTATCTACTGGCGAGCGCCAGCAGATTATTTATATATATATATATATATATATATATATATATATATATCATAAGCCGCAAAATACCAGTTGGGCGGCACAGATATTTAGCTTTCTTTTTGAACCATGCCCTAATTACAAAGCCCCACCCCCTGGTTTTTTCATCCCAATTGAAGCCCTTGTGCTAATGCTTTAATCTTTACCAGCAGCAGGCTCTGATCCCATTTTATGCGGTGGTTTAGAAGGGGTCTGTGGGTCTTTTTCACATTTTCAACACATTCAATGACTTGAGAAAATTCCGCGTTAGACTGCTTTGCTAGCAGCATAGATTGGCAAGTAATTACTGCCTGAGTGTCCGAACTCTGTTATCTGCACCGGAGCAAACTGATTCCGAATGGTCTCTGCTGTGTTTACGTAATAAGTGGAAACAATTATTTTTCACAGTTTTTAATGTAAAAGAGTGGGCTGTATTTGATGCTTATTATGTAATTAGTATTTTCAATGTTTGCGCTTTTTTGTTTTAAAGAAACGTTGAGCATAGATCAGTTTTAAATATCTAAAATCACTGGCACATGTAAAATGATTAATCAGCAAGCTCGCATGTCATTTACATCTAGCATTGGTTCAACAACTGATTTTCATATTTTTGCTCTAGTGCAAAAAACTTTTTCTAATAAGACAAAATGTCTTTTCGTATGTATTAATCCAGCAGAAAGATGCGATAAAATAGTATGGCCCTTAAATTTCGTAAGAGCAAAGTAGGATGCCCTCAGGGTGAGATATAACGGGTCATCTTTTTTTCATTTTTAAGCATTCTTGGAACTGCATCCAGTTCAGTGCTTTTATTGCCCACGTGAGTCTGGCTCCATTTTACCGAAATAAAATCCTCTTATCAGTTATGCCACATGCCATTCGGCCTCGATACATTCGTATTCAATACACGCATGCACGTTCTTAAATGCATCGCTGAAGCTTGGTGAGCAATGCAAGTATTTACTCCATTTTTGCTAAATCCGATTTTCGAATATTTGTAGTAATTTTGGAGGAAAATTGTGTATGTAATATTTTCCCATGCCTTCCCCAAGCTGAGGTTATCAGTTTTCCTCCTTTGGGCCATTTAACTGGATAAAGATTAACATGGCAACAACAATTAAATTGCATAAACATGGGCCTGATTAACTCTAGTTGAAGCATTGTACAGTCCTACATTTTCTGGGGATTTAAGAGTGATTCTCTGCAAATCCAACCTCTGTCTGGTAGTAAAAGCGTTTTTTATAAAAAAAAAATATTTTTATTGAACAATCACTTAGTACACCATTTCAATCATTGCATATTCTGAGGTACAATACATTTAGTGAATTGAGGGTAAATTTGTACAATATGCCAGACGTCAAGGACAATAACTCATGGTGTCACCTCCCCGCATCTCAAATCCCTGTCCCCCAGTCGCTCCTAGAAGCATTATGTTTGTGGTAAAGCCACCTTCGCTACCACCCAGGGGCGGCTCCTCTATTAGGGTGCAGGAGCGTCGCCCCACTGCTTTCTCGCAGTGCGAGAAGCAGAAAGATAAAATGGTAGAACTACCATTTTCTGTTACTGTTTCTCGCACTGCAAGAAAGCAGAAGTGTTTGGTTGGGGGGAGCGGGTGGGCGGATAGGTCTAGGGCAGGGAAGGAGTGACTTGTCCACAGCTGAGGGCGCTGGCTGGTTGGCTCACTGGGGCTGACCAAACCAGTCATGCGCACTCTGCCTTTTCTCCATGTAGGCTGCATGCCCCTTCACGGAGGAAATGGCCTCCCCATAGGCGCCTGGCTGGTCAGCTTCCCAACCAATCCTAACGCTGTCATTGCAGCATTGTGATAGGCTTAGGAGAGGGAGGCTGCCTGCTTGCTCTTCCTGCTGGAGGCCGGAGAGCTGGAAAACGCGGGACCCGGCGAAGGGTAGGTTTTAGAAATGTATTACCCCCACACACTCCTGCTAGCCCAAACATACCCCCTCCCACCCCCCCACACACCCCCTCCTGCATCCCCACCCACCATATCCCGCCACCTTCTCCTGCTTAGCCAAGGTAAGAGCTTCATGCACCGCAATTTAGTCATAGTATATTTTTTGATACTCATAGCGCACACACACTTTCAATATTTGTCCCCGTTTCTCTTTTTGTGCTTGCTAAGCTTTTACTTTCAGTATTGTTTTTGAGCTCTCAGTTCTGTTTGTGCCAGTTTTTCTCTTTAACTTTGCCTACTCGGATTCTCAAGCCATCAATTAGGGAATTTTAAAGTGTGCTACTCACCGAGAGGGTCTCAAGGCGCTAGAGGGGGGGTGCAGCTACAGGCCAGATGAAAAGCCAGGTCTAGAGGCTCTTCCTAAAGGTGTGCAGTGTAGGGTAGCATCTGATGTTGACTGGGAGCTCGTTCCAGTCCATGGCTGGGATGTAGGAGAAGGCTCTTCCACCTACTCTGGTTCTGTGGATGCGCAGGGTTTCTGCTAGGGTGAGGTCGGCGGAGCGGAGGTTTCTTTAGGGTACGTGGAAGACTTTCATTGAGGTATTTGGGTCCAGTGCTGTGGAGGGATTTGTAGGCGTGGGTGAGCAGCTTGAAGGTTACTCTTCTCGACAGGGAGTCAGTGGAGGTCGTGCAGGTGTTGGGTCATGTGCTCATGTCGTGGGATGCCGAGGATGAGTATGGTCATGGTGTTCTGGATGGTCTGGAGTTTGCTTAGCAGGGATTTTTTGATTCCAGCATAGAGGGAGTTTCCGTAGTCCAGTCTGCTTGTTATGAGTACATGGGTGACGGTGTTTCTGAATTTAGGGGGGGATCCACTTTAAAGTCATGCAGAGGATTCGGAGGGTGTTGAAGCAGGTGGAGGCAACAGCGTTGACCTGGAGAGTCATGGTGAGGGAGGAGTAGAGTATGATGCTGCGCTTCCAGGAGTGATCAGTGGGGGTGGGGGAGTTGCTGGGGCCAGTGGGCCAACAGGTGGTGTCCCAAACTGAGGGGGTGGGTCCAAGGACGTGGACTTCTGCCTTCTCCAAGTTGAGCTTCAGGCAACTGCTGCTCATCCAAGCTGTGACCTCTTTAATTCCTTCCTGGAAGCTGGGTCTGGTGGTTTTGGGGTCATTCATGGACAACAGGATGAGCTGGGTGTAGTCTGCATAGACTATTATGGTGAGTCCATGCTGTCGGACGATGACAGCGCCGCGGGCCATGTAGATGTTGAAGAGCGTGGGGCTGGGCAATCCTTTGGGTACACTGCAGATCATCTCTGTGGGTTAGAGAGGAAAGGCGGGAGTCTGATCCTTTGGATTCTGCCGGTGAGGAAGGAGCAGAGCCAGTCAAGAGCGGTTCCCTGTATGCCGGCATCATGGAGTCTGGCTGCGAGAGTGCAGTGGGAGATGGTGTCGAAGGCTGCTGAAAGATCTTGCAGGTTGAGGGCAGCAGTGTGTCCTTGGTTGATGAGCATGCAGATGTCATTTGCGGTGTTCTGATGAGCATGCAGATGTCATTTGCGGTGGTCTTGGTGCTGTGGTTACTGCGGAATCCGGATTGGGAAGAGTCGAAGATGGATTTCTCTTCGATGAAGTTGGTCAGCTAGGCATTGAGTATCTTCTCTGTGACCTTGGCTGGGAAGGAGAGAGATGGGTCAGTAATTTTTCAGGTCCATCGGGTCTGAAGAGGGTTTCTTGAGGAGGGACTTATGCACATTTCCAGTCATCGGGGAAAAGTGCCGGATTCGAAGGTGGCATTGATGGTGCGTCGTAGCTCCGGTGCCATGGTGGTGGCGGCGGCTCTGTGGAAGATGTGTGGCAGGCAGGGGGGGGCACACTGAGTGTGCTTTTCATGGTCGTGGTGGTATCTTCGGTGGTGACTGGGGTTCAGATGGTGAAGCGGGGCTGGCTGTCTATGCTGGAAGGAAGGGGGGTTTCTGGCATCTGTTCGTTGAACTTGTTTAAGGGGGCCTTGATTTTCAAGTGGAACTAGGAGCCGAGCTTGTTGAGTGATGGGAGGGTGTGACGTTCCGTGGCTTCACTGGGGGGTTTGGCGAATTGCTGGATAATGCTGAAGAATTCCTTTGAGTTGCTGGAGTTGGTGAGGATTTTGTTCCAGATGAAGGTCCTTTTGGTGGATCTGAGGAGTTGGTGGTATTCTGTCATGGCGTTCTTGTAGGTGGTCTGGTCTTCAGTCGTTTTGCAGTTCCTCCATCATTTTTTGAGATGTCTGCAGAAGCGTCTGGCCTCTTGGAGGACAGTGGTGAACCAGGTGGCCTTCAAGGGACGGTGTTGCGGAGTGGTGCGAGATTGTCTGCGCAGTTGGTGATCCAGTGGTGTAGTTCCTTGGCTGCAGAGTTGGCGTTGGGCAGGGGGGGCATGGATGAGGGTGGAGTTGGTGTTTCTCTGTGAACTTGCTCCAGTTCCTTCGCAGTGGACGCAGAGTGGGTTTGTGAGTGGTAGTTGTGTTGAAAGAGAAGTGTACGCATTGGTGGTCCGTCCAGATGGGCTGCGCGGTGTGGCTGAAGCGGATGTTGTTCCCTTCTGCAAAGATGGCGTGGAGGGTGTCCTACCTTGTGGGTGGGGGTGGTGACAAGCTGCTTCAATCTGATGTTGGCAAGGTTGTCCAGGAGGACGGTGGAGTCAGTTTCGGAGTCTGGGTCGCTGAGGTTAAGGTGTCTTCTGCTTCTCCTCATATTTAAATCCTGGATATCACCATCTTGCCTTAGAAGGTTTTTTTTATGCCCAGAGCCTTTTCCATCAATTTGAGATTGTCCTGCAGACACCAATCTCCTACATGTATATGACGGTGGGGAGAACGAGTGGCTTACTGCAAGGTTTCTCCTCTACCTAAGGCAAGCCATGTTCCTGCATCCATGCATCGACACCCACATTCATTTCTAGAATGCTTTAATAAATAGCTCATCTATCCAATGCATTCCCCAACAGTTCCATATTAATACATTTAGCTTATATAATTGAATATTTTTCTCCCAAATCGCATTATCATGTAGAAATCGAATCCAAGCTATTTTCCCGGTGCTTCCACTGCAGTATTTGCTCCCCTAATTTTTATGGTAATAAGAGGTTGGAAAATGTTAGATTAAGCTGTGATTTCAGGACACAGATCAGATGAAAAGTAACACATTTAAATATAAAACGGAAGCAACAAACTAAAGAAATAAACACTAATTACATTGTACCTCCAGCAAAAATCGAGACAAACTACAACTTGCACTTGATTTTCCTCTAAAATTCACAGAAGTGTGTTGAATGGAGGTGCTCTGGGTTAACTTAAACTATTTTAGATTTGAGTTGAGAGCTAGGCAGCATTATGCAGCCTGTTCAGAAATATTCAGGGTTAGCATCTGTCCACTTTGCAATGTTTCCCATAATGTGGTTCAAATAATTGTAATTATAATAGTTTATAAGAAGATTTGTACTCCGCAAAGAACTCTAATAAAATACTTAAGTTGATCTCCATTTGGATCTGGCACAATGTTCCTCATTGCACCTACAGAATTGCTCTGACAAAGCTACTTAGCCCAACCCATCTGTGCAAAGATGCTAAATGAACTCCGACTTACTGTTCTGCACTGTCTTCCTGTGTATTGAACGCAAATGACTTTGAGCCTTCTCCTTCGTTGATGCCAACGACCTCCAGTGCTGCTCTACTTAATAAGAAAATTCTACTGCTAACAAGTTCATCACTTGTTAGTTTCAACTAATTAAGATCCCCACACTCTCCTCAGTGTAATGGATAACAATTAGGACCCATGATAGTTAGATCTATCCTCGTCATATCTCCGTAACTTCAGATTTTATTTCCTTAACTTTTTACTTCCCCCAAAATACCCATACGATTTAAAGACTAGGATACAAATTCAGGGGTTTGGCATGATGTATGCCCCCTGCAAGGTTCTATCATGTTTTCAATAATCTATGCACCATGATTTATTGAAGTTTCATTCTTTCAGTAAAATTGACACCACAAAACATCTGGTTTTCGCAGCAACCAAGACTGAATTATAATTCTCCAGCATTTCCATGTTCTAGAAAGATTCCGTGGTGACTCCAATAAATACCTAAGATGCATCGCAACAATTGTTGGTTTTTCTCACCAATCTACATTAATAGTGGTCACGCACCTCTCCTTTGACTCTGTTTATACAAGTTCCTCATTGAGTACACCAATATTTGTATGGTTCAGCATACCATTTTCCACCCATAGTTACAGGTGTGCCTGTCTGCATTCTATAGGCACTACGTTACAAGTGCTAATCCGTTATCCAGCAAAACATATTTGGAGGACAATCTACCCATTAGGATATTTGGTTCCATCTTGTCATCTATGGCAGTGCTACAGGAACTGCATTAAGCTACCATTTTAACGCCTTCTCGCTGTTCCTTGGGAGCTTGAATGATTTGTTCTGTTTATTTAGCTAATGAAAATATACTATTCTTCCTCATTTCCATCGACCTTGTTGACATGTATAATGTTGGAAATAATTCATTCTCATAATATGGCAGTTTTTGCAAGTTGTCATTAAATATATTGATTGAACTAAACTCTGCCCTTTACAAAATATTTATTCACCAATAGAAAGCATTTAACTTGTGTTATCAACTGGCATTTAAAGGGCGGCTGCTTATTTGGAGAAACATGAAACCTATATTATTTTGTATTGCAACTAATATATTTGCTTTATTCTTGCCTTCTAGAATTAGAGAGCTAACCTCTTCGAGGATTGGCACTCTGTTGAGGATCAGTGGGCAGGTAGTCAGGACCCATCCTGTGCACCCAGAGCTGGTGAGTGGGACCTTTCTGTGCATGGATTGCCAGTCTGTGATAAAGGATGTAGAGCAGCAGTTCAAGTACACACAACCAACCATCTGTAAGAATCCGGTGTGTGCCAATCGCCGAAGGTTCATGCTGGATACCAACAAGTCACGTTTTGTTGACTTTCAAAAGGTGAATTTATTGAATGTTTTATTCTTTCTTAACTTGTTTTCTTCCCACCATACAACTTTTATAGTTGGCTTTTTTTGTGGACTTTTCTGCTATTTTTAGATCATCCTATTGTAAGGTTGTGGCTCCTTCAGGTAAGAAATTCACTCACAGGATTAATTAATAAGTCGTCTTCATAATACCATAGTCACCAGCTGTCAGAGCTGTTAGCAACTGTCAAATCCTAACATTATAACCTTTATACCTACTCAGATTCCATTACAGCACCTGATGGATGACCTACTTCTAGAGAGCACTGAGACACCATACATTTCTCATCTTAACAAAAAAGATAACGCAATAAATATTGGAAAATAATACAACTAAGAACAAAACTGATATCCACAAAAACATATGCAACAAAACTTTGCATTGATGAAGACATACGTCAACATGTAGTACAAACTTATGCTCATCCAATTTCTTTAACATATTCTAAGTACACAGGTCTTTTTACGCAGTTTTGCATCTCGTCTATTAATTACTAAATCCTTGTTTAGTGAACAAGATTTAGGAGTTAACACAACATTTAATTGACTGAGGTTCAGGTATCCCAGGTTCAGCTGTCTCACATAGTGTCTGCTACCCATGTCAGATTTAAGCAACACCTCACAATTCTTATTCCATATCCTGATGCCATCAGTTTTAACCAAATTCTTGAATTTCATAACCACTTTTTTACTCGCACATTAACTGTGACCATCAAACACATCCAACTGGTGCTTTAATCTTGATCCATTCTCCCACGCTGACCTGCACATCACCATTTATCTTCATAGAACCAAAATCTTCTTTTCCCTTTAGTTGTAAATCTAACTTTTGCTTTTTCCAATCACATAACCCACTGAACTTCACTCTTTCCAACTCATCCATCCTGGACTCAACAGTGTTTGGTGCACCCCCTTTTAGAGGCACAACATGAGTTTTCCTTGTAGAGGTATGAATAGTCATGCAATAGGCCGTGACTTTCTTGCAATTCTTTGTTCAAATCCATAGTATTTATTCTGGTAAGTCTTATGCATTCCTTCAAACTTTTGTTATGCTCCCTGCTGCTCCATCGGTCTCTGGATGATAAATAGAACTTATCTTCTGACTTATTTCACAATGCACAAATTATTTCTCAACTGAACTGAGGACAAACATCTGTCAGGATCATTCTGGGAAAACCTTCTCTCTTAAACATCTCCTCTAAGAACCTGATAAGTCCAGAGAAAGCGATGTCTTGCACACATGCAACTTTTATCCACCTGGAATACAAATCAATGAACACAATAAGAGAAGGAATCTATTCACCTTTTATTGGACAAGCAATATCGTTTCCAGTTCCTCCCATAAATGAGTGGAAAGTTCTAAACAAACCATAGGTAAATATTGTGGTTCAAGAATTTTATCAATATTCTTGTATTCTAAATGATTTCTAACGGACCTCCCTCTCTCTCTCAACATCCATGCCACGCCACCAGAAATCAGCTCTTTTTCACCACCATCTCCTTGTTAAGTGTTCTTAGATGCAAGCACAGTCTCATGTTCCCATTACATTTCTTCATAACAATTATCTGGGCTAACCACCCAGTGGCCTCCACCGGTTCAATTACTTTAATCTCCATGAGTTTTTTTAATTCTTCTTCTACACTGTTTTGAATACGCACTGGTATGCGTCTTTCTTCTACTGCCACTGTACGGCATTTGCCTCAAGTCTTATGTGGTGTTTGTAATGTTTGAGACACCGCAGATGCTCTGCAAACAGTCTGATATTGAGAAATAAAGTCTGGCCTTTGTGAATTAATTTCTTGGTTTTGTACCTGTGGGGTGGCATTTTGATTGAACATGACACCAAAAAGCTTCTGATGCAGCCAACATAAGATTGTCTCCTCCTTAGATAAACATACATTTTACCAACAAAATAATTAACACGAAACTCCATGTACACATTAACCCCTAAGCTGCGAGGCCTTCACCCCCCCCCCCATCCCCCCATGCGTGCTAAGCCTGTTTTTGGTTATTTGGGGTAGTTCATGCTTAGGCCCCTGTACATTTTAGACCACATAAGGTATCCACTCTAAATTTGCGTCCTTTTTTCCCAACATCCTGGGGATTTTAAAGGTACCGAGGGTTTGTTGATTACCCTGGTGGGGACCCATAAATTAGCCAAAATACAGCAAACTTTTTTTTTTTTATGGGAAAAAGTGCTGCAAATGAAAGCATCTGTTTTTTTTCCCCTGCAAATGGTATCAACAAAGTGTTTGTGGTGCTGAAATCACCATCTTCCCATCTTTCAGGGAGCGACAACATTTTTCAGAAAACCAAACATTCTTAGTCTTGGCATTTTAATGGGACATAGACTATTTTTACTATTTTTTGTGTGCTTTCAACAGCCTTCGTTAGTGGTAGAAGTGGGTATGAAAGCAATAGTGGATCTTGGCAAACTATACATTTCAGAAAAGTAGACAAAATTCTGAATTCAGCAAGCGGTCATTTGTGTAGATCTTTTTTTTTTTTATTTATTTTTTATTGCAGGTGTTACAAAAATTACTTTCCATAGTTAATTGCAGAGAGAAATTTGAGTTAAACATAGGACATATAAAGTAAAATATATGCATAAGAACTACAGTTAATGAGAAAAACAAGCAGATAATCCATAGGACTAATGTAAATATACCTTAAGCATATTACAATCATACATTTGTATTATTATTCTTCCAGGTTTCTATCGGTTCCCAGATCATATTACCTAGGGCTCTCGCCTTTTTACCTTTACATGCAAATATAGCTTTCTCCTGGTTATACATAGCCAGTAGCCTAGCTAGCCAAACCTGGAAGTTGGGGGGGATCTGTGTCCTTCCAGCGGGCTGTTAAAATTATCCTATAGATCGCTGTCCCTAGGAAGAGACAGATTTCCTCTCTCTTTGTATGACCGAGTGTATTATCGTAGCCCAGCATATATAGGGTGGGGGATTCGGGTATTGAGTGCCCGAACACGTCCTGCCAAAAGCCAGCTATCAGATCTCTTAGAGGAGCAAGTTTACTACACTCATAGAGCATGTGGAGTAAATGTGCCCCACTTTTCCCACACCTCGGGCATTCTGAATTCACCCTTTTCCCCCAAGAGTAAAGCTTAGATGGTGTAAAGTAGAGATCATATATGGTTTTGTATAACTGAGCTTTCAGATTATTTGTGTAGATCCTTAAAGAATTTGTTATAGAAACTAACAGTTGAAAATAGGAAAAATTTAAATTGTGTTGGAAAAAAACATCAATTTGTGCTAACTTTTCCACCTGTAACTTCTACGTAGTAGGACAGATTTTTTAAAGCAATATGTTACATCTGCTGGACTCTTCTGGTTGTGGGGATATATAGGACTTGTAGGCTTGCCAAGAACCCAGGAACCCAGAGCCAATAACTGAGCAGCGTCTTGCAATGGTTTTTATTGTGTACCAGGTATATAGCAATTTATTTGGGGAAATATAAACCGTGAAAAATCGGTATGAAAGATCGCTATGTATTTCTGAAATGGAAACAAAATATAGAGTTTAGAAACAGTAGCTATTTGCACATCATCGAAATTGTGGGTACCCATCCTAGCATCGAATTATAACATTTTTCAAACTGACTTCTTTTTTACACATGGTCTTACATTTGGAAAGCAAAAATGCATCGCAAGTCAATAGGTAATAACAGTTGCTTCATAATTCTGTGTTTTCCTAAGTCACCCGATAAAATTGGTACCTCACTTGTGTGGGTAGGCCTAGTGCCCGCAACAGGAAACGGCCCAAAATGCAAGGTGAACACTCCACATTTTTACAGTGAAAACTGACCCTTTTTGTGCAAAGTGCCTAGATGTGGATTTTGAACCCTAGCTCAGCCAGCACCTAGGGAAAACCTAGCAAACCTATACCTGTTTTTAAAACTAGACACCCATAGGAATCTAGAATAGGGGGGACTTGAGGGGCTCTCACCAGGCTATGTTAACCAGACTCTCTTGCAAACCTCATACTTTGTTAAAAAAATAAATAAATAAACACATTTTCTGAAGATTTCTGTGATGGAAAGTCCTGGAATCTGTGTGGATCCACAAAATTGCACTCACCCAGCAGTCTCAAGTCTCCCAATAAAAATGGTACCTCAGTCGTGTGGGTGGGCCAAGAGCCCATGGCAGGGAAGGGCCCAAAACTTATTGTGGCGACATCACAATTACCTATCGTAAAACGACCTGGTTTTGCTAGTGCGGTCACCTGGGTTTTGACCCTGGGCTCGGGGGCCATGTAGGGAAACCTACTAAACCCAAATATTTCTGAAAACTAGACACCCAGGGTAGGTGCAGGGATGTATGGCTTGTGTGGATCCCCCAGCGTTTTCCTACCCAGAATCCCCAGCAAACCTCAAATTTTGGTGGAAAAAACACATTTTCCACATAGTTTTGTGTGGGATCACCGTGCCGGCACAAATGTCCTACCACGCAGTGTTCATCTCAAGTCTTCTGAGTAGAATGATACCTCACTTGTGTGGGTGTTCAATGCAGAATTGGCTAATCACTTATTTTGAAAACAATGTAGCGCTTAGAATTCGCTGTGCTATACCCTTAATCCCTACGTTTTTGGCTCTTTCCGGTCACAGGTCCTTGCCCCACCCGCACATGTGAGGTATCATTTTACTCAGGAGACTGAGGGGAACGCTGTGTGGCAGGACATTTGTGCCGGCACGGTGATCCTACACCAAAATGTGGAATATTTGGGGTTTTCAGCTAAATTTGAAGTTTTTGAGGAATTCTGGGTAGGAAAACATTGGGGGATCAACGCAAGCCATACCTCACTGGACTCCACCTGGGTGTCTAGTTTTCAAAAATGTGTTGGTTTGGTAGGTTATCCTAGATGGCCTCTGAGCCTGGGACCAAAAACGTAGGTGACCCCCTTTGAAAAACCAGGTCATTATGTGATGGATAGGTTTGCACCTATGTTTTTTGTCCCGGGTTTTGAGGTATCTAGGGGAACCTAAAAAAACCCAGAAATTTCTGAAAACTAGACACTGAGTCCGTAGAGGTTTGGCTTGCGTTGATTTCCCCCCCTCCCCCCCTCCCCCCCCCAAAAAAAATCTTCCTTCCAAGAATACACTTTAAACCTCAAATTTAGCTAAAAAGTCACATTGTCCTCTAATATCTGTGTGGGAAAGTTGTGGGATCACCGCATGGCACAAATTTCCTTTAACTCTGCGTTCCCCTCAGTCTCCCGATAAAAAAGATACCTTGTGTGAATGGGCCGAGTGCCTATGATATGGAAGGGCTAAAAACGTGTAAGATTGAGGGGGACCCAAAGCGGGTCAAAAGGGCAGCTTGTTTATAAATTTTTAGGCTGATGCTAATTTTGACACCCACACACGTGAGAATTTTTCTTGGGAGACCAAGGGACAGTTGGAAATTTGTGCCTGCGCGGTGATCCTACAACTTACTCACAGGCATGTGAGGAAAATGTGACTTTGTAAGTAAATTTGAGGTTTGCGGGGGATTCTGGGTGAGAAAACGCTGGGGGATCCATAAAAGCCACACCCTCAGAC
Source organism: Triturus cristatus (assembly GCF_964204655.1). Classification (NCBI taxonomy): domain Eukaryota; kingdom Metazoa; phylum Chordata; class Amphibia; order Caudata; family Salamandridae; genus Triturus; species Triturus cristatus. Next base: position 433,410,556 of record NC_140588.1, read on the forward strand.
GAGAGTCAGTACATACACACCACCATCCACACACACCGCCAGCCAAATGCTGTCTACACACACCGCCTGCCAAGCACCATCCCTGCACATCGCCAGCCAAGCAGGGCCGGACTGGGAACAGCAACCAACTCTGGCAGATTGCTGATCAACTGGCCCTGAGGGTGGGGGAGGGGGGCATGCTAGACAAAAGCACCTCTCCTGCTACTGGGGCTCGATATTGAAGCACTGCTGCAAAACCGGCCCCCAGTGACAAAAGTGCACCCCACAGCCAGAAAGCCAGCCCACCGGGTAAATGCCTGCTCCGGCCATTCCTGCAGCCAAGCACCATTCATGCACACAGCCAGCCAAGCACCAGTCCACGTACACCACCAGCTAAGCGCCACTCCACGCACACCACCAGGCAAGTGCCAATCTACACACACCATCATCAAGCCAGAGTCCACCCACATTAACTAAGTGCAGGTCCACACACACCGCCAGCAAAATGCCAGCCAAAAATCAGTACACAGTCACCCAACCTCCAGTTTACACACACACACACAAACTCTCCCTGGTTTCTAGTGGTTTTGTGCCCCCCGCTTGGGTGCTGTTGAGAATAAAAATATCACTGAAACAGCCAAAGTTGCCTAGTGGTCATTCTGCCCCCCGCATGGGGCAGATAAGGGGCTATTGCTCCAATCTGGCATCTGGGGAGATGGAAAGCCTTTTTTGGTGGTGGGGGCATTAGCATACCCATTCTCGTTAGCCCGAACCCCTATGCATAGAAAAATCCCTGGTGCCTGGTGGACTTTCTACCTCCATGGCAGATTAGGAACTATTGCCCCATCTACCTCCTGGGGGGGCAGAAAGACTGGGATTTTTTTTGGTTGGGGGGTGGGTGCATTGGAGTGCCTATTTTGGGAGGGCTTACTCCTATGTATAAAAATCCCTGGTGCCTAGTGTGCGCTTTGTGCCCCCTACGGGTGGCAGTTCGGAGGCTATTGCCCCCATCTGCCTACCAGGGGAGGCAGGCTGTAGATTTTTTTTGGGGGTGGGGGCATTGGCAGTCCCATTTTGGGCGGACCCCACCCCTAAACACAATTTATACATCCCTGGCATCTAGTGATCTTTCTACCCCCTGGGTGGGGCAGTTAGAGGGTCAAAGACTGGAATTTTGTGGGGGTGGGGGCATTGGCATGCCCGTCTTGGCAGCCCCGCCCTTAAATTCCATGACACAAAAATCCCTGGAATCTAGTGTGATTTTAGCCCCCCGGGGAGGTGGGGCAGAACGATTGATTTTAGTGAATTAATTTTGGGGGGAGCAAAGACCTTTACCCAAGGGGCTGCTCCCCCCCCCCCCTCGTGGCTAGTGGGTGGATACCTGCTTGGGAATTGCTCACCTGAGGCAATCCCCAAGCAGGAATTCACGAGGGAGATTCTCCCCTTTCCAACGATACCTCTCCTGACTCTCTACGTGCTCAGGGGGCTGAGAGCCCCCTGAGTAGGTAAAAAGTAAAAGTAAGACTGAGATGAGCCTATTGGCTCATTTCAGGTTCGGTTTCAGTGAAATTATGTCAGTGCGATGTGCACGTTGACCCTCATTGCAGGGAAACCACACATACAGCTTCAGGAGCAGAGGAAGGCTGTTGGGGGGGGGGGGGTGTGTGAAGGATATCCCTCTGGTGCCCGCACCAGAGGGATCTCAAATGCTGTGTGCGAAGACCCCAAGGAGCTGTCCTGCGCACATGAGCACCGTAGCACAGGACGTTTCCCAGCCATCCTGCGCATGGAAAGGGTCTCAGAACGTGAATCAAATCTCATTTCTAGATCCATACGATGTACCTGCACAATATCACTTAGATGTTCACTATAATATTTGATTAAAAAAATCTCTGTAGAAACCTTGGATGCACCCTTTTTTTCTGGGTCCTTTTTGACCTATTTCTGGAACGTTTCATTAAGTGACCTTTCTTTTCACATACGTTATAATAAACACTAAGTGATGGCTATTCTTTTGCATCTGCCATGTGTCCACTCCTACCACATATGAAACACTCTCAAAAAACCTTTTTGCGTTTTTTCTTCTCATTGTTACCTTTCACTTCGCTCACATCCTCATTAGCTTTCTCAATTGGTGAGGGATGTTTATTCTTTACCTACTCAACTCATTAACACACTTAAATATAGGCTCAACCCTTTTTGCAATAATAACTTCCTCCAGAGGTGGCTCATCCTTATGCAACAACTCTTCTCTCATTTTATCACTTTTAAATTTCAGAAAAAACTGATATCTTATTCTCTCATCAGTTGCATCACCAAATATACATGTAGAAGCCAACTTCCTAAGGCTGGTAATGTAATCTTCTACTGTTTATTCTTCTTGCTCTCTAACGCCGCAATGATATTGATTCATAATAGTGCTTACATGTAAAAGATAATAATGATCTAAAACAATAGGCTTACTTTGTATTCATTGAGGTTCTTATTTTCTATGCTAGTTAAATCTGGAAGATTTTCCAGCACCTACTGACCCGCCCCACCAAGACAGTGAGCTAACTAGGAGTAACATCATTCTACACATACATTTGTGCAACACACTCTGGCATAGTGCCTATAAATCTTCCATTTGCTCCATTTTATTGGAAGATCACCAGAACTACTGGAGAAGAATGGCGGAGTTGTGACATTCTGAATATCAGTGCAGACCAACTCTATATCAAACCACTTCGTCAACAATGAATAACAAACCACTTTTTTAAAGCTATAGATAAAGTAATTTTAAATTATATCTTAGTTGGATTTTGAACAAAATAGTTGTGTACATTCACCAAAGTGGTTTACCAGCATGTTTTCTTGAGGCAGTGTGAAGAAATGACTGCAGCTGAGTGAGGTTCAGTCTTTAATTTCTAGATGGTAACAAAAGTGTGCAGGCAAGAACTCTTCGGGCGACTAATGCTGAAGGCACCATATGATATGCATCCCTAGAGCTATTATCCTACATTCTGCCCTCAAATCATTTATTCAAGGCTCATGCCACATAGATTGCTTCCAATTACACACACCCCATGTACTAAATTTACATTAAGATCCAGACAAATAAGATCAAATAGAGGAGATAAAATTAACCAAAATGTACCGCAATATCACTAATTTCCATATATAGATCTACTCTGCTTGGATACTTGCAACTGTACTTGCTGTCCACAACTATGCCTCATTTGTACCAACTGCCTTTTTCCAAAGTAGAATCGCTCCTTTCACTACCCTTCAATGGCATAAAGTGTTCATGCAAGTCCTTTACAAAGAGATGGGAATAATCAGTCCAAACACATCACCCACACTGGGCTACATTTCTCTCGCTCGTTCACTCTTGCAGACTTTTTGTCATACCAATATCTGTACTCCTGTTTTCTGTACTTGTCAGCTCCTCAGTCTGCATAATACTTCTCAGTTCAATCCAAAATCAAAAGGGCCAAAAAAATATCAACGCCCTACAATATGTAGGAGAAAGTCACACTGCAAGCTGTCTTCTCTTCTGTCAACTTCAACTACAAGTCTAACCCGCTTAACAAACTGAATGCCTTTATTAATCGATTTTTCTCACGCCTCCAATGTTAGCACAGGTATCATTTAACGAAAGGGAGTATTGCCCAATTGCTCTACAACTCGAAGACCTCTAATCCATGAGAACAAACTTTCAGATAATTGCGGTTTGTGAAAAATCACCATTGCTAGTCACAGCGAAAAACAATATTTACAACATTCAGCCTAGTCTCATAAACATGTCCTGTGCAAAACAATCCTCGACTCGCGGTGAACAGCTGCTATCCAAAGAAAGCTGTGCATCTGAGTGGTATATAAATCCATTTTGTCTAAGGCATACTTCTCATGAACTTGTCCTGTAAATCTACTCGTTGAAGTAGGAAGTGGATCCAAACCGTTTATTTTTCTCATTTGTCACAGGCATGGCCATCACATACCATCCGCATAACTTTCTAATTGAAACAAGATCATAGTTTATCTTCTTAATTTTCACTCCCTGCCACTTTACTGCTAATGAGACCAAAGCATAGGTATGTACAAACACTGGATCCACTGATTTTTCTGTTGCTCTACCTGTTTCAAGGACACATGGACAGCTTATCCTTGTTGAGCAGTTTTAATAAAATAACTTCAACATGAGGCAGACCATCCACATGCCAGACCCTGAGCAGGAGGAGATGATCCTACTCTTACCACCATATCACCCTACCATCTGCTTCACTGACTCCCTGTCTTGGTGTTCTTATAAGCTTTGAGTGTTGATGTGGAGTGCATTAACAATGGGATATCAGAGAGCAGATGGGAGCCAGAAGCTCTGCTTCTTTCACCATCTGAGTAAGAAAACTGTCTGGCTTGCTGTGGCTATGTACAATAATGAGGAATGTAGTGGCAAATATCCCTTACCTTAAGGTCAGGCAAAATAACCACAGAATTTGCGTTCTATTGGGTTTGTCATTAAGCTAAATCCAACAGAATTATTGTGAAATAGCATTTTTATTGTAGCTTTGTGTAATATGAGTAACTAGTTTTCCCGTCACAAAACTGGAGTCCTCTTCCTTTGATGCTAGACTAGATAATTAATCTGTAATCGCAAGGGCTCAAAATAAATTATTCAAAGAATGGAAAGTTAACATTTTAGCATTATTACACAGAATACTAATGGTAGCCACTAAATGGTTAATAAATTGAACACTCGATCGGAGTGGGTCTCTCAATAGAGAGAATCCTGAAAATGGTTTCACCGAATTAAGAAAATACTTGAATAATGAACATTATCAAGATTTAATTTCTAAGAGGAGTCTAGTAATGGGTTACGCAGTTTAAAATACGGTGTTAATCCTGGGAGGCAGATTCAAGATCCATGACACCTATGAAGGCTTCAGAGGTAAACTCAAAAGTACTTTGAGATAATTTGCATTTATCATTTAATCTACTTTTTTTTTGTACGTCTCCATCTTCAAACAGTATACAGCAAGTATGGCATTTAAACCATGACCCTAGCTGTGAATCCATTTTTCTGATATCACTTTTGGATTAAGACCAGCCTTATTAATAGTTTAAAAGGAATGCATTTTAAAGATTTGAAGATGATGGTATCTTAACTAATTCAAAGGATAAAAACGGGGTGCGTTAAGACATTTCCATGAGTTAATCTGCCAAAGTTTAGCTGGAGTTAAAAACAAACGTTAATATTTACCTTTCAAAGTTTTCTCTGTTCCCATTGCTTGCCATCAGTTGTTTGGCACCACAGTACCACTTTTTTCGTATTCAGCCAAAGTTTTAGTGCGATATGCTTCTCCAAAAGCCACTTCATTTCATAGTATTGTAATAAGGTTGGGGTGAATGGGCAGGTGGGTGACATTTGTAGTAAATACAGTTAAGCCATTGACACTTTCTGTATGACACTTTCATTCAAAAAGTGACCTAAAACCACAGAGGACAGAATGTGTATATAGATTTGATTGAAAAATCTGTCTTTACGAACATGCATGCAAAAAGCCTACAATGCGGGGTTGGTTAAAACTGGTTAAGGAGTAACCTAGAGAAGAGTTTAGGTTGATCTGAGCTTTATCAAACGATAAAACATTCCAAAATTAAGTTGCAGCATTCAAATTGTCATACTTATCCAGTAGCTAACCTATATTTCACAGTTTTTCATATTTAGGGTTTCTTTAAGGGCACATGGGCAAAGTGATTTGACATAAGTACTTCAGGATGTGTGCTAGAGCAGGGAGCAAGATTAAAAAAATGTATTTTTGTTACGAGATTTCTATGTTGCTATATAGGTTGCTATGTGTTGGTTGTTCCAGGAACCTTCCAATATTTAGTCCTAATACATGGACATAGAGAACCAAGATAGTTAAACTTAATTTGCGAGACTATGGCAAAGTAGAGATTTGTTCATGAAAATATGCAATTTTTTTCAGGTAAGAATACAGGAGACTCAGGCAGAATTGCCCCGTGGTGCAATCCCACGAAGTGTGGAAATCATACTGCGAGCAGAGGCAGTAGAAAGTGCTAGTGCTGGTGATCGATGTGACTTCACAGGTACTCTCATTGTAGTCCCGGATGTAGCTGCATTAGCAACAGCAGGTAAATGAATTGCAGTATACTTTTAAAATTGAAAATATACAATAAGATTTTTATATTTTTGGACCCCCTTGTAGATGTTTTTGTGATGACAATAGAGTGTTCTGGAGCAGAAATTACTTGGTTATTCATTCTTAGAAAAGTGGAATGTTGAGAGGTCCATTGAAGACAATGAAGTAGCTCGGGGATAATGACCGGTACCTACCATCTGCTCTGAGATTACAGTAACTCTTCCAGCCTCCGCCTTTAACGTATAAGTCTACCCCCAGTGGTTGGAAAGTTCTAATAGCATTAGTCCTTATGCCTCAGGCTATACCAATTGTTAAAGATCCTTACTGTAGGGTCCTATAACTTTGGTTCACACCATTTAAAAATGTCATAGCCCTCAGCAGTGAGCTATAATGCTACATTATGCCACACACCCTCAAGGTGCTGTCATGCACTTTGTGTTTTTTTTTTTTTTAGATTTGTAGATGGGACTCGGTCACGTACCTCTCTGAGCCATTCGCCAAAGCAACAAAGGGATCAAAAACTAACAAAAGTAAATCCTATTCAATGGTCTGTCATGTAGGAAAAAAGTATGGGAGAATATAAAGTATTGACTTGCTGTGAACAAGTAGATTTTTCCTACACATTTTAATACCAGTTTACTCCTACCAGATTCAAAATAAGTCAGTGAATCAGATTTGTTTTTCAGACTTAAGATGTACAAAACTAATTAATAGAAGGGATAATGGAAAAAGAATTGGGAAAAAAAGTAGAAAACGAATATTGCACCTTTTGCATTTAGATTTGGATAATGAGCCCTTGATTAACTTGAGGAGGAACGTTTTTATCTGTTCAAAGAAATATGGGACATGCTACCATGGACATCTCTAAACTCATCCTGTTTAACATCAGTATACATAGGGCTGTTAGTTTTGTGATGTCTAATTTGCACCGTGCTTATGGTACATGAGATTCCACTGTCTAGCATAGGTTGTTGGTGCACTTGAATTGTATTTTTTTTCTCCGAGTTTTATATGGCACTAACTTGACCCAAAGGTATCAGAGCGCTTTACATGAGCACTAGTTGCATTACATAACGACACATTCATTTTTGTTAGGCACGGGGAGATTAAGTGATTTGCCCAGAATTGCAGGATGTTGAGCGTCGTTGCTGAGACTCTAATCCCGTTTCCCAGATTTTAGGTCGACTGTCCTAACCGTTAGGCCACATCCTCTCCCCAAATGAGAGGATGGTTCAGATAGAGTACTTTAAGTGATGTAGTATTTTGAAATGTGTTTACTACCAGGAAGAGACGGTCTAGGTTGGCATGATCCTTCTACGTGCCTCACATGATAACTTGAGATACAAAATGAAATGTTTGAATACCCGTGCCTGTACCGCTGGAATGAAATAATCCGCTAGTGAACACAAGCGTAACATTGAGATGTTTTGTTCTGTATAGTTGTGGGTGTTACCTTTATTACATATGTTTATTTCTCAGCAGAAAACTGGTTAAGCATAGAATCGCAAATATTACCTCTGTCTCAAAGGTTTCCCGCTACCCAACAAATGACCACAATTGAGAAATGGAAAGAACAAATTAGAACCTCCATTATAGAGCATAAAATACATGCATTGGTAAAGCACAACATACTATGTGAATTGGCGCTCATTGAAATGTTTTATATTGTTATATAGCACATTTCTTCAAATTATTTTAAAATCTTCAATGATTTTTAACTTTGCTTACCAAAGGTAACAGAATAGAAAAAAGATTTATTAAATGTATTGGCAACTACACTTATCTGGGCATAGATGGATACCGTAGTTTAATGTGATTTACATGTAATTGCTGGAATACATATCTAAAGGGTGGAGTGAGTTTGAATGTTCCAACATTTTTTTACAAGGGAATTACTTGTACAATATTTTAGTTTAAATTCCAAACATTTAATGGTTTGAAATTAGACAAACTGTCTGGTTTTAATTGATGTGAATCATGGTTTCAACCAATCTGTGATTTCAAAGGCACTTGGTAGGGCCCACTACCAGGGAGTCTATTGACCAGAAGGTATGGCAGAATATTGAAGACCATCTCCTTTCTACTGCATGTTTAAATAAAAATAATTTAGAAAAAACACAATAGGCACTTAATCACAATACACACATCATAAATCAAGTTGTGTGAGCAAGAATGGAAAATACCGGTCATTTTTACTGTTTCCGATCATTAGCCTATACGGCTTCTTGAAGGATCCAATTATTTGGCAGATATTAGTCAATAAGTGACTGAACTTACACAAACTTCATTTTTAGTGGCTCCACCTTATCAGCAAACTGGAGAGAGTTTTGCTTGAGAATGGCGCGTCAACTTGCTTGATGATCCCAGGCACTTTTTATTTCCACTTAAAGGAAAGTCGGATAGAAAGTGCTTTGGCGTTGGAGGAGACATCTTATGCATGGAGACTTGGGATCCGAGTCTGGACGCAGACCGAGGTTGGGAAGCGGGTGTTGCAGCTTGCTGCGCTTCGCTTTAGTGTCCCAGTGACCAGGAGAACCATTTAGCAACCAAACTACCCCATCTTAAGGAAAAGGCAGATCATAGGAGCAGTGATGGGCAAGGCTGATTACGTGGCTGAAGGGCACAGAGTTGAGATGTCGAGCAGCCGATACCGCTGTCATAACCAAGGATGACTGAATCTCCTGCTGGCCAGTGAGATTAGGTACTGCTGGCGCTTAAAGATTGATGCAGACTAGCACAGGTTCCTGCCTTGCTCTGCTCCCATTTAGCTCTGTTTTCTTCCTACTCCACCATTGTGCCCATTGCTGCCTCCCACTGCTTTCTGTCACTCTCTGCTCATGCTTAGCCTCTAGCTCACAAAATCATATCTGTCATCCTGCAAAATCACATCACATCATCTCACCTCAGCTTTGCTCCTGTCCCTTCACCTCTGCTATCCTCGGCCTAAATTGCCTTGGGATGCACCAGGTCTTTGGAGTTGCTCAATGGAGAGGGGGTAAAGGTGCATGAAAAATGCCGGCTTAGGCTCCAGTGTGACTTGCACACCCGATCTCCCCACACAACAATCTTATGAGACCTGTGACTTGTGACTCACCCTTCCCATCCACAACTTCCCCCTAAGCACCCTATGGGGACTGGAACAGGTGAATACATAGTAGAATCCAAGTAACCAAGAGGAGAAGCACCCAATTGACTAACATACCCAAAAAAGAAAACCAAAAGAGAAAAAAAGGATGCAAGATGAGAAAAGGAAAACCAGATTTCAAGAATAGTGATTGGATGCAAAAGTGGTGCGTGACCCCAATGGCTGGTACAAATGTAGTGCAAAATAACTTCCCACATCAAGGACAAAAGGAACAGGAGTCTGGGAACCCCAATCAAGTAATGCAATCTGTCAGTCTGAGTACATCCTAGAGCAGTGTTGGAGTGCAAGTGTATCTCCTACTTACTCATCAATTAAGTATTACACACTTATAGACCTTTGATGTGAACAAAGATTTAAGGAGCTGAAAGCATATCAAACTTTATCAATATCATTTTTTAGGTCGGGCAATAGTTAAGAGTGAGTTAAAGGGTATTATTTTCAAAACTTTTAGTTGTTTGTTCTTTTTTAAAGTATTTTCCAAGTCTCATCATTAAAGTTAGCATAATCAATCAATATTTTGCAATAGAGTAAAAGAATGTAGCAACTGAACAAGGCATCAATAGAATAATACAAGTGTCTTGGGCAAGGGGTCATATGTCGTCTTCGTAGACCTCAAGCCGGCTTTCGACTTAGTCCCCAGGGGAAAACTGTGGGGGGTGTTGGGGGAAATGGGGATGGAGCTAGAATTGTTAACCCTACACGTGCGCCTACATGAGGACAACTTTGCAAGGATCAGGTGGGGGTCACAGGGGGAGGTTACCGACTCCTTCCCTGTCGAGCGTGGTGTACGGCAGGGCTGTGTGCTGGCTCCCATCCGGTTTTCTTTGTACATCAACGGGGCGGTTGAATACCTCTCCCTGATGCCATCTGACGCCCCCATCCTGGCGGGAACTCATGTCCCGGTCCTCATATTCGCGGACGATACGCTGATCGTCTCCAGGACCCCGAGTGGTCTACAGAGGGCTGTGAATGCTTTTAGTGACTTCTGTATAGCAAGAGGGCTCGAAATTAACACCTCTAAAACTTAGTTCTTGTCAATCAACCAGCACAAGTCTTTCGAGGGAAGGATTTTATTAAATAATGTGCCCCTTGAGCAGGTGGATGCTTTTACGTACTTAGGCATAACACTACAAAAGGACATGGGCTGGAAAAGTCATTTGAACCTCACAATTTTAAAATTTCACAAGCATATAGGTGCCTTGACAAAGAAGCATAAAATGTCTCTTACAAAACCTGTCACCCCGGCCCTTGAAATTTATAACATTAAGAAGGCTGAGCTCAGCTCTATATGGAGCAGAACTGTGGGGATTCAATGACTTAAGATGTATAGTCCTGGCAGAGAACACATTTTTACATTGCCTCACAGGGGTCCCCCAAAGTACTCCGATGGTTCCTCTCCGCCTAGATTTGGGCAGGAA